>NC_138540.1:551394-3523394 GCF_964234715.1 Podarcis melisellensis
CATGTTTGTAATCAGCCCAAATCAAGCATAGGTGTTTTGCTTCCATCTCAATAGAAAGGGACGAATGAGCTTGGATTGTTCTTTCGTGTTCATTGCCCGACAAATAGCAAAGCGAAGTGTAATAAGCCTAAACAAAGCCAAACAGGTTCTTTTGGGTTCCAGCTACATAGAAGAGAGAATCTTGGATTTCGCTTATTTCGTGTTCTTTGGTGCTAATGCACATTGACGCAGAAATCGCAAAGTGTATGGAATGAGACCAAAATAACACAACACCGTCTTTTCGTTCCATATACGTTGAAAGACGACAAATAAGCTTTGATTGGGCTTATTTCAATTCGCATGGTGTTTCTTGGGTGTGCACCAGAATCACCCCCAACCAAAGCAAAAAGTTCTTTTGGGTTCCATTTACATAAAAAGAAGATGATAAAAGCTCTGATTGGACTTATTACAAATTGGTGTTTTTGGGGTTAGAATACACATTCACCCCAAAATTGGAGAGCGACATGTTTATCAGCCCAAAACAAGCATAGGTGTTTTGCTTCCATCTCAATAGAAAAAGGACGATTAAGCTTTGATTGGACTTATATCAATTTGCATGGTGATTTTTGGGTGTGCACCAGAATCACCCCAAAGCAAAAAGGTATTTTGTGTTCCTTCTACAAAAAAAAGATGAAAAAGCTCTGATTGGGCTTATTTCAAATTGGTGTTTTTGGGTGTTTTAGAATGCACACTCACCCAAAAAGCTCAGTTACATGTTTGTAATCAGCCCAAATCAAGCATAGGTGTTTTGGTTCCATCTCAATAGAAAGGGACGAATGAGCTTGGATTGTTCTTTCGTGTTCATTGCCCGACAAATAGCAAAGCGAAGTGTAATAAGCCTAAACAAAGCCAAACAGGTTCTTTTGGGTTCCAGCTACATAGAAGAGAGAATCTTGGATTTCGCTTATTTCGTGTTCTTTGGTGCTAATGCACATTGACGCAGAAATCGCAAAGTGTATGGAATGAGACCAAAATAACACAACACCGTCTTCGCTTCCATATACGTTGAAAGACGACAAATAAGCTTTGATTGGGCTTATTTCAATTCGCATGGTGTTTCTTGGGTGTGCACCAGAATCACCCCCAACCAAAGCAAAAAGTTCTTTTGGGTTCCATTTACATAAAAAGAAGATGATAAAAGCTCTGATTGGACTTATTACAAATTGGTGTTTTTGGGGTTAGAATAGACATTCACCCCAAAATTGGAGAGCGACATGTTTATCAGCCCAAAACAAGCATAGGTGTTTTGCTTCCATCTCAAAAGAAAAAGGACGATTAAGCTTTGATTGGACTTATATCAATTTGCATGGTGTTTTTTGGGTGTGCACCAGAATCACCCCAAAGCAAAAAGGTATTTTGTGTTCCTTCTACAAAAAAAAGATGAAAAAGCTCTGATTGGGCTTATTTCAAATGGTGTTTTTGGGTGTTTTAGAATGCACACTCACCCAAAAAGCTCAGTTACATGTTTGTAATCTGCCCAAATCAAGCATAGGTGTTTTGGTTCCATCTCAATAGAAAGGGACGAATGAGCTTGGATTGTTCTTTCGTGTTCATTGCCCGACAAATAGCAAAGCGAAGTGTAATAAGCCTAAACAAAGACAAACAGGTTCTTTTGGGTTCCAGCTACATAGAAGAGAGAATCTTGGATTTCGCTTATTTCGTGTTCTTTGGTGCTAATGCACATTGACGCAGAAATCGCAAAGTGTATGGAATGAGACCAAAATAACACAACACCGTCTTTTCGTTCCATATACGTTGAAAGACGACAAATAAGCTTTGATTGGGCTTATTTCAATTCGCATGGTGTTTCTTGGGTGTGCACCAGAATCACCCCCAACCAAAGCAAAAAGTTCTTTTGGGTTCCATTTACATAAAAAGAAGATGATAAAAGCTCTGATTGGACTTATTACAAATTGGTGTTTTGGGGGTTAGAATACACATTCACCCCAAAATTGGAGAGCGACATGTTTATCAGCCCAAAACAAGCAAAGGTGTTTTACTTCCATCTCAATAGAAAAAGGACGATTAAGCTTTGATTGGACTTATATCAATTTGCATGGTGATTTTTGGGTGTGCACCAGAATCACCCCAAAGCAAAAAGGTATTTTGTGTTCCTTCTACAAAAAAAGATGAAAAAGCTCTGATTGGGCTTATTTCAAATTGGTGTTTTTGGGTGTTTTAGAATGCACACTCACCCAAAAAGCTCAGTTACATGTTTGTAATCAGCCCAAATCAAGCATAGGTGTTTTGGTTCCATCTCAATAGAAAGGGACGAATGAGCTTGGATTGTTCTTTCGTGTTCATTGCCCGACAAATAGCAAAGCGAAGTGTAATAAGCCTAAACAAAGACAAACAGGTTCTTTTGGGTTCCAGCTACATAGAAGAGAGAATCTTGGATTTCGCTTATTTCGTGTTCTTTGGTGCTAATGCACATTGACGCAGAAATCGCAAAGTGTATGGAATGAGACCAAAATAACACAACACCGTCTTTTCGTTCCATATACGTTGAAAGACGACAAATAAGCTTTGATTGGGCTTATTTCAATTCGCATGGTGTTTCTTGGGTGTGCACCAGAATCACCCCCAACCAAAGCAAAAAGTTCTTTTGGGTTCCATTTACATAAAAAGAAGATGATAAAAGCTCTGATTGGACTTATTACAAATTGGTGTTTTGGGGGTTAGAATACACATTCACCCCAAAATTGGAGAGCGACATGTTTATCAGCCCAAAACAAGCAAAGGTGTTTTACTTCCATCTCAATAGAAAAAGGACGATTAAGCTTTGATTGGACTTATATCAATTTGCATGGTGATTTTTGGGTGTGCACCAGAATCACCCCAAAGCAAAAAGGTATTTTGTGTTCCTTCTACAAAAAAAAGATGAAAAAGCTCTGATTGGGCTTATTTCAAATTGGTGTTTTTGGGTGTTTTAGAATGCACACTCACCCAAAAAGCTCAGTTACATGTTTGTAATCAGCCCAAATCAAGCATAGGTGTTTTGGTTCCATCTCAATAGAAAGGGACGAATGAGCTTGGATTGTTCTTTCGTGTTCATTGCCCGACAAATAGCAAAGCGAAGTGTAATAAGCCTAAACAAAGACAAACAGGTTCTTTTGGGTTCCAGCTACATAGAAGAGAGAATCTTGGATTTCGCTTATTTCGTGTTCTTTGGTGCTAATGCACATTGACGCAGAAATCGCAAAGTGTATGGAATGAGACCAAAATAACACAACACCGTCTTTTCGTTCCATATACGTTGAAAGACGACAAATAAGCTTTGATTGGGCTTATTTCAATTCGCATGGTGTTTCTTGGGTGTGCACCAGAATCACCCCCAACCAAAGCAAAAAGTTCTTTTGGGTTCCATTTACATAAAAAGAAGAAGATAAAAGCTCTGATTGGACTTATTACAAATTGGTGTTTTTGGGATTAGAATACACATTCACCCCAAAATTGGAGAGCGACATGTTTATCAGCCCAAAACAAGCATAGGTGTTTTGCTTCCATCTCAATAGAAAAAGGACGATTAAGCTTTGATTGGACTTATATCAATTTGCATGGTGTTTTTTGGGTGTGCACCAGAATCACCCCAAAGCAAAAAGGTATTTTGTGTTCCTTCTACAAAAAAAAGATGAAAAAGCTCTGATTGGGCTTATTTCAAATGGTGTTTTTGGGTGTTTTAGAATGCACACTCACCCAAAAATCTCAGTTACATGTTTGTAATCAGCCCAAATCAAGCATAGGTGTTTTGGTTCCATCTCAATAGAAAGGGACGAATGAGCTTGGATTGTTCTTTCGTGTTCATTGCCCGACAAATAGCAAAGCGAAGTGTAATAAGCCTAAACAAAGCCAAACAGGTTCTTTTGGGTTCCAGCTACATAGAAGAGAGAACCTTGGATTTCGCTTATTTCGTGTTCTTTGGTGCTAATGCACATTGACGCAGAAATCGCAAAGTGTATGGAATGAGACCAAAATAACACAACACCGTCTTCGCTTCCATATACGTTGAAAGACGACAAATAAGCTTTGATTGGGCTTATTTCAATTCGCATGGTGTTTCTTGGGTGTGCACCAGAATCACCCCCAACCAAAGCAAAAAGTTCTTTTGGGTTCCATTTACATAAAAAGAAGATGATAAAAGCTCTGATTGGACTTATTACAAATTGGTGTTTTTGGGGTTAGAATAGACATTCACCCCAAAATTGGAGAGCGACATGTTTATCAGCCCAAAACAAGCATAGGTGTTTTGCTTCCATCTCAAAAGAAAAAGGACGATTAAGCTTTGATTGGACTTATATCAATTTGCATGGTGTTTTTTGGGTGTGCACCAGAATCACCCCAAAGCAAAAAGGTATTTTGTGTTCCTTCTACAAAAAAAAGATGAAAAAGCTCTGATTGGGCTTATTTCAAATGGTGTTTTTGGGTGTTTTAGAATGCACACTCACCCAAAAAGCTCAGTTACATGTTTGTAATCAGCCCAAATCAAGCATAGGTGTTTTGCTTCCATCTCAATAGAAAGGGACGAATGAGCTTGGATTGTTCTTTCGTGTTCATTGCCCGACAAATAGCAAAGCGAAGTGTAATAAGCCTAAACAAAGACAAACAGGTTCTTTTGGGTTCCAGCTACATAGAAGAGAGAATCTTGGATTTCGCTTATTTCGTGTTCTTTGGTGCTAATGCACATTGACGCAGAAATCGCAAAGTGTATGGAATGAGACCAAAATAACACAACACCGTCTTCGCTTCCATATACGTTGAAAGACGACAAATAAGCTTTGATTGGGCTTATTTCAATTCGCATGGTGTTTCTTGGGTGTGCACCAGAATCACCCCCAACCAAAGCAAAAAGTTCTTTTGGGTTCCATTTACATAAAAAGAAGATGATAAAAGCTCTGATTGGACTTATTACAAATTGGTGTTTTTGGGGTTAGAATACACATTCACCCCAAAATTGGAGAGCGACATGTTTATCAGCCCAAAACAAGCATAGGTGTTTTGCTTCCATCTCAATAGAAAAAGGACGATTAAGCTTTGATTGGACTTATATCAATTTGCATGGTGATTTTTGGGTGTGCACCAGAATCACCCCAAAGCAAAAAGGTATTTTGTGTTCCTTCTACAAAAAAAAGATGAAAAAGCTCTGATTGGGCTTATTTCAAATTGGTGTTTTTGGGTGTTTTAGAATGCACACTCACCCAAAAAGCTCAGTTACATGTTTGTAATCAGCCCAAATCAAGCATAGGTGTTTTGCTTCCATCTCAATAGAAAGGGACGAATGAGCTTGGATTGTTCTTTCGTGTTCATTGCCCGACAAATAGCAAAGCGAAGTGTAATAAGCCTAAACAAAGCCAAACAGGTTCTTTTGGGTTCCAGCTACATAGAAGAGAGAATCTTGGATTTCGCTTATTTCGTGTTCTTTGGTGCTAATGCACATTGACGCAGAAATCGCAAAGTGTATGGAATGAGACCAAAATAACACAACACCGTCTTCGCTTCCATATACGTTGAAAGACGACAAATAAGCTTTGATTGGGCTTATTTCAATTCGCATGGTGTTTCTTGGGTGTGCACCAGAATCACCCCCAACCAAAGCAAAAAGTTCTTTTGGGTTCCATTTACATAAAAAGAAGATGATAAAAGCTCTGATTGGACTTATTACAAATTGGTGTTTTTGGGGTTAGAATAGACATTCACCCCAAAATTGGAGAGCGACATGTTTATCAGCCCAAAACAAGCATAGGTGTTTTGCTTCCATCTCAAAAGAAAAAGGACGATTAAGCTTTGATTGGACTTATATCAATTTGCATGGTGTTTTTTGGGTGTGCACCAGAATCACCCCAAAGCAAAAAGGTATTTTGTGTTCCTTCTACAAAAAAAAGATGAAAAAGCTCTGATTGGGCTTATTTCAAATGGTGTTTTTGGGTGTTTTAGAATGCACACTCACCCAAAAAGCTCAGTTACATGTTTGTAATCTGCCCAAATCAAGCATAGGTGTTTTGGTTCCATCTCAATAGAAAGGGACGAATGAGCTTGGATTGTTCTTTCGTGTTCATTGCCCGACAAATAGCAAAGCGAAGTGTAATAAGCCTAAACAAAGACAAACAGGTTCTTTTGGGTTCCAGCTACATAGAAGAGAGAATCTTGGATTTCGCTTATTTCGTGTTCTTTGGTGCTAATGCACATTGACGCAGAAATCGCAAAGTGTATGGAATGAGACCAAAATAACACAACACCGTCTTTTCGTTCCATATACGTTGAAAGACGACAAATAAGCTTTGATTGGGCTTATTTCAATTCGCATGGTGTTTCTTGGGTGTGCACCAGAATCACCCCCAACCAAAGCAAAAAGTTCTTTTGGGTTCCATTTACATAAAAAGAAGATGATAAAAGCTCTGATTGGACTTATTACAAATTGGTGTTTTGGGGGTTAGAATACACATTCACCCCAAAATTGGAGAGCGACATGTTTATCAGCCCAAAACAAGCAAAGGTGTTTTACTTCCATCTCAATAGAAAAAGGACGATTAAGCTTTGATTGGACTTATATCAATTTGCATGGTGATTTTTGGGTGTGCACCAGAATCACCCCAAAGCAAAAAGGTATTTTGTGTTCCTTCTACAAAAAAAGATGAAAAAGCTCTGATTGGGCTTATTTCAAATTGGTGTTTTTGGGTGTTTTAGAATGCACACTCACCCAAAAAGCTCAGTTACATGTTTGTAATCAGCCCAAATCAAGCATAGGTGTTTTGGTTCCATCTCAATAGAAAGGGACGAATGAGCTTGGATTGTTCTTTCGTGTTCATTGCCCGACAAATAGCAAAGCGAAGTGTAATAAGCCTAAACAAAGACAAACAGGTTCTTTTGGGTTCCAGCTACATAGAAGAGAGAATCTTGGATTTCGCTTATTTCGTGTTCTTTGGTGCTAATGCACATTGACGCAGAAATCGCAAAGTGTATGGAATGAGACCAAAATAACACAACACCGTCTTTTCGTTCCATATACGTTGAAAGACGACAAATAAGCTTTGATTGGGCTTATTTCAATTCGCATGGTGTTTCTTGGGTGTGCACCAGAATCACCCCCAACCAAAGCAAAAAGTTCTTTTGGGTTCCATTTACATAAAAAGAAGATGATAAAAGCTCTGATTGGACTTATTACAAATTGGTGTTTTGGGGGTTAGAATACACATTCACCCCAAAATTGGAGAGCGACATGTTTATCAGCCCAAAACAAGCAAAGGTGTTTTACTTCCATCTCAATAGAAAAAGGACGATTAAGCTTTGATTGGACTTATATCAATTTGCATGGTGATTTTTGGGTGTGCACCAGAATCACCCCAAAGCAAAAAGGTATTTTGTGTTCCTTCTACAAAAAAAAGATGAAAAAGCTCTGATTGGGCTTATTTCAAATTGGTGTTTTTGGGTGTTTTAGAATGCACACTCACCCAAAAAGCTCAGTTACATGTTTGTAATCAGCCCAAATCAAGCATAGGTGTTTTGGTTCCATCTCAATAGAAAGGGACGAATGAGCTTGGATTGTTCTTTCGTGTTCATTGCCCGACAAATAGCAAAGCGAAGTGTAATAAGCCTAAACAAAGACAAACAGGTTCTTTTGGGTTCCAGCTACATAGAAGAGAGAATCTTGGATTTCGCTTATTTCGTGTTCTTTGGTGCTAATGCACATTGACGCAGAAATCGCAAAGTGTATGGAATGAGACCAAAATAACACAACACCGTCTTTTCGTTCCATATACGTTGAAAGACGACAAATAAGCTTTGATTGGGCTTATTTCAATTCGCATGGTGTTTCTTGGGTGTGCACCAGAATCACCCCCAACCAAAGCAAAAAGTTCTTTTGGGTTCCATTTACATAAAAAGAAGAAGATAAAAGCTCTGATTGGACTTATTACAAATTGGTGTTTTTGGGATTAGAATACACATTCACCCCAAAATTGGAGAGCGACATGTTTATCAGCCCAAAACAAGCATAGGTGTTTTGCTTCCATCTCAATAGAAAAAGGACGATTAAGCTTTGATTGGACTTATATCAATTTGCATGGTGTTTTTTGGGTGTGCACCAGAATCACCCCAAAGCAAAAAGGTATTTTGTGTTCCTTCTACAAAAAAAAGATGAAAAAGCTCTGATTGGGCTTATTTCAAATGGTGTTTTTGGGTGTTTTAGAATGCACACTCACCCAAAAATCTCAGTTACATGTTTGTAATCAGCCCAAATCAAGCATAGGTGTTTTGGTTCCATCTCAATAGAAAGGGACGAATGAGCTTGGATTGTTCTTTCGTGTTCATTGCCCGACAAATAGCAAAGCGAAGTGTAATAAGCCTAAACAAAGCCAAACAGGTTCTTTTGGGTTCCAGCTACATAGAAGAGAGAACCTTGGATTTCGCTTATTTCGTGTTCTTTGGTGCTAATGCACATTGACGCAGAAATCGCAAAGTGTATGGAATGAGACCAAAATAACACAACACCGTCTTCGCTTCCATATACGTTGAAAGACGACAAATAAGCTTTGATTGGGCTTATTTCAATTCGCATGGTGTTTCTTGGGTGTGCACCAGAATCACCCCCAACCAAAGCAAAAAGTTCTTTTGGGTTCCATTTACATAAAAAGAAGATGATAAAAGCTCTGATTGGACTTATTACAAATTGGTGTTTTTGGGGTTAGAATAGACATTCACCCCAAAATTGGAGAGCGACATGTTTATCAGCCCAAAACAAGCATAGGTGTTTTGCTTCCATCTCAAAAGAAAAAGGACGATTAAGCTTTGATTGGACTTATATCAATTTGCATGGTGTTTTTTGGGTGTGCACCAGAATCACCCCAAAGCAAAAAGGTATTTTGTGTTCCTTCTACAAAAAAAAGATGAAAAAGCTCTGATTGGGCTTATTTCAAATGGTGTTTTTGGGTGTTTTAGAATGCACACTCACCCAAAAAGCTCAGTTACATGTTTGTAATCAGCCCAAATCAAGCATAGGTGTTTTGCTTCCATCTCAATAGAAAGGGACGAATGAGCTTGGATTGTTCTTTCGTGTTCATTGCCCGACAAATAGCAAAGCGAAGTGTAATAAGCCTAAACAAAGACAAACAGGTTCTTTTGGGTTCCAGCTACATAGAAGAGAGAATCTTGGATTTCGCTTATTTCGTGTTCTTTGGTGCTAATGCACATTGACGCAGAAATCGCAAAGTGTATGGAATGAGACCAAAATAACACAACACCGTCTTCGCTTCCATATACGTTGAAAGACGACAAATAAGCTTTGATTGGGCTTATTTCAATTCGCATGGTGTTTCTTGGGTGTGCACCAGAATCACCCCCAACCAAAGCAAAAAGTTCTTTTGGGTTCCATTTACATAAAAAGAAGATGATAAAAGCTCTGATTGGACTTATTACAAATTGGTGTTTTTGGGGTTAGAATACACATTCACCCCAAAATTGGAGAGCGACATGTTTATCAGCCCAAAACAAGCATAGGTGTTTTGCTTCCATCTCAATAGAAAAAGGACGATTAAGCTTTGATTGGACTTATATCAATTTGCATGGTGATTTTTGGGTGTGCACCAGAATCACCCCAAAGCAAAAAGGTATTTTGTGTTCCTTCTACAAAAAAAAGATGAAAAAGCTCTGATTGGGCTTATTTCAAATTGGTGTTTTTGGGTGTTTTAGAATGCACACTCACCCAAAAAGCTCAGTTACATGTTTGTAATCAGCCCAAATCAAGCATAGGTGTTTTGCTTCCATCTCAATAGAAAGGGACGAATGAGCTTGGATTGTTCTTTCGTGTTCATTGCCCGACAAATAGCAAAGCGAAGTGTAATAAGCCTAAACAAAGCCAAACAGGTTCTTTTGGGTTCCAGCTACATAGAAGAGAGAATCTTGGATTTCGCTTATTTCGTGTTCTTTGGTGCTAATGCACATTGACGCAGAAATCGCAAAGTGTATGGAATGAGACCAAAATAACACAACACCGTCTTTTCGTTCCATATACGTTGAAAGACGACAAATAAGCTTTGATTGGGCTTATTTCAATTCGCATGGTGTTTCTTGGGTGTGCACCAGAATCACCCCCAACCAAAGCAAAAAGTTCTTTTGGGTTCCATTTACATAAAAAGAAGAAGATAAAAGCTCTGATTGGACTTATTACAAATTGGTGTTTTTGGGATTAGAATACACATTCACCCCAAAATTGGAGAGCGACATGTTTATCAGCCCAAAACAAGCATAGGTGTTTTGCTTCCATCTCAAAAGAAAAAGGACGATTAAGCTTTGATTGGACTTATATCAATTTGCATGGTGTTTTTTGGGTGTGCACCAGAATCACCCCAAAGCAAAAAGGTATTTTGTGTTCCTTCTACAAAAAAAAGATGAAAAAGCTCTGATTGGGCTTATTTCAAATGGTGTTTTGGGGTGTTTTAGAATGCACACTCACCCAAAAAGCTCAGTTACATGTTTGTAATCAGCCCAAATCAAGCATAGGTGTTTTGCTTCCATCTCAATAGAAAGGGACGAATGAGCTTGGATTGTTCTTTCGTGTTCATTGCCCGACAAATAGCAAAGCGAAGTGTAATAAGCCTAAACAAAGCCAAACAGGTTCTTTTGGGTTCCAGCTACATAGAAGAGAGAACCTTGGATTTCGCTTATTTCCTGTTCTTTGGTGCTAATGCACATTGACGCAGAAATCGCAAAGTGTATGGAATGAGACCAAAATAACACAACACCGTCTTCGCTTCCATATACGTTGAAAGACGACAAATAAGCTTTGATTGGGCTTATTTCAATTCGCATGGTGTTTCTTGGGTGTGCACCAGAATCACCCCCAACCAAAGCAAAAAGTTCTTTTGGGTTCCATTTACATAAAAAGAAGATGATAAAAGCTCTGATTGGACTTATTACAAATTGGTGTTTTTGGGGTTAGAATAGACATTCACCCCAAAATTGGAGAGCGACATGTTTATCAGCCCAAAACAAGCATAGGTGTTTTGCTTCCATCTCAAAAGAAAAAGGACGATTAAGCTTTGATTGGACTTATATCAATTTGCATGGTGTTTTTTGGGTGTGCACCAGAATCACCCCAAAGCAAAAAGGTATTTTGTGTTCCTTCTACAAAAAAAAGATGAAAAAGCTCTGATTGGGCTTATTTCAAATGGTGTTTTTGGGTGTTTTAGAATGCACACTCACCCAAAAAGCTCAGTTACATGTTTGTAATCAGCCCAAATCAAGCATAGGTGTTTTGCTTCCATCTCAATAGAAAGGGACGAATGAGCTTGGATTGTTCTTTCGTGTTCATTGCCCGACAAATAGCAAAGCGAAGTGTAATAAGCCTAAACAAAGCCAAACAGGTTCTTTTGGGTTCCAGCTACATAGAAGAGAGAATCTTGGATTTCGCTTATTTCGTGTTCTTTGGTGCTAATGCACATTGACGCAGAAATCGCAAAGTGTATGGAATGAGACCAAAATAACACAACACCGTCTTTTCGTTCCATATACGTTGAAAGACGACAAATAAGCTTTGATTGGGCTTATTTCAATTCGCATGGTGTTTCTTGGGTGTGCACCAGAATCACCCCCAACCAAAGCAAAAAGTTCTTTTGGGTTCCATTTACATAAAAAGAAGATGATAAAAGCTCTGATTGGACTTATTACAAATTGGTGTTTTTGGGGTTAGAATACACATTCACCCCAAAATTGGAGAGCGACATGTTTATCAGCCCAAAACAAGCATAGGTGTTTTGCTTCCACCTCAATAGAAAAAGGACGATTAAGCTTTGATTGGACTTATATCAATTTGCATGGTGTTTTTTGGGTGTGCACCAGAATCACCCCAAAGCAAAAAGGTATTTTGTGTTCCTTCTACAAAAAAAAGATGAAAAAGCTCTGATTGGGCTTATTTCAAATGGTGTTTTTGGGTGTTTTAGAATGCACACTCACCCAAAAAGCTCAGTTACATGTTTGTAATCAGCCCAAATGAAGCATAGGTGTTTTGCTTCCATCTCAATAGAAAAAGGACGATTAAGCTTTGATTGGACTTATATCAATTTGCATGGTGTTTTTTGGGTGTGCACCAGAATCACCCCAAAGCAAAAAGGTATTTTGTGTTCCTTCTACAAAAAAAAGATGAAAAAGCTCTGATTGGGCTTATTTCAAATGGTGTTTTGGGGTGTTTTAGAATGCACACTCACCCAAAAAGCTCAGTTACATGTTTGTAATCAGCCCAAATCAAGCATAGGTGTTTTGGTTCCATCTCAATAGAAAGGGACGAATGAGCTTGGATTGTTCTTTCGTGTTCATTGCCCGACAAATAGCAAAGCGAAGTGTAATAAGCCTAAACAAAGACAAACAGGTTCTTTTGGGTTCCAGCTACATAGAAGAGAGAATCTTGGATTTCGCTTATTTCGTGTTCTTTGGTGCTAATGCACATTGACGCAGAAATCGCAAAGTGTATGGAATGAGACCAAAATAACACAACACCGTCTTTTCGTTCCATATACGTTGAAAGACGACAAATAAGCTTTGATTGGGCTTATTTCAATTCGCATGGTGTTTCTTGGGTGTGCACCAGAATCACCCCCAACCAAAGCAAAAAGTTCTTTTGGGTTCCATTTACATAAAAAGAAGATGATAAAAGCTCTGATTGGACTTATTACAAATTGGTGTTTTTGGGGTTAGAATAGACATTCACCCCAAAATTGGAGAGCGACATGTTTATCAGCCCAAAACAAGCATAGGTGTTTTGCTTCCATCTCAAAAGAAAAAGGACGATTAAGCTTTGATTGGACTTATATCAATTTGCATGGTGTTTTTTGGGTGTGCACCAGAATCACCCCAAAGCAAAAAGGTATTTTGTGTTCCTTCTACAAAAAAAAGATGAAAAAGCTCTGATTGGGCTTATTTCAAATGGTGTTTTTGGGTGTTTTAGAATGCACACTCACCCAAAAAGCTCAGTTACATGTTTGTAATCTGCCCAAATCAAGCATAGGTGTTTTGGTTCCATCTCAATAGAAAGGGACGAATGAGCTTGGATTGTTCTTTCGTGTTCATTGCCCGACAAATAGCAAAGCGAAGTGTAATAAGCCTAAACAAAGACAAACAGGTTCTTTTGGGTTCCAGCTACATAGAAGAGAGAATCTTGGATTTCGCTTATTTCGTGTTCTTTGGTGCTAATGCACATTGACGCAGAAATCGCAAAGTGTATGGAATGAGACCAAAATAACACAACACCGTCTTTTCGTTCCATATACGTTGAAAGACGACAAATAAGCTTTGATTGGGCTTATTTCAATTCGCATGGTGTTTCTTGGGTGTGCACCAGAATCACCCCCAACCAAAGCAAAAAGTTCTTTTGGGTTCCATTTACATAAAAAGAAGATGATAAAAGCTCTGATTGGACTTATTACAAATTGGTGTTTTGGGGGTTAGAATACACATTCACCCCAAAATTGGAGAGCGACATGTTTATCAGCCCAAAACAAGCAAAGGTGTTTTACTTCCATCTCAATAGAAAAAGGACGATTAAGCTTTGATTGGACTTATATCAATTTGCATGGTGATTTTTGGGTGTGCACCAGAATCACCCCAAAGCAAAAAGGTATTTTGTGTTCCTTCTACAAAAAAAAGATGAAAAAGCTCTGATTGGGCTTATTTCAAATTGGTGTTTTTGGGTGTTTTAGAATGCACACTCACCCAAAAAGCTCAGTTACATGTTTGTAATCAGCCCAAATCAAGCATAGGTGTTTTGGTTCCATCTCAATAGAAAGGGACGAATGAGCTTGGATTGTTCTTTCGTGTTCATTGCCCGACAAATAGCAAAGCGAAGTGTAATAAGCCTAAACAAAGCCAAACAGGTTCTTTTGGGTTCCAGCTACATAGAAGAGAGAATCTTGGATTTCGCTTATTTCGTGTTCTTTGGTGCTAATGCACATTGACGCAGAAATCGCAAAGTGTATGGAATGAGACCAAAATAACACAACACCGTCTTTTCGTTCCATATACGTTGAAAGACGACAAATAAGCTTTGATTGGGCTTATTTCAATTCGCATGGTGTTTCTTGGGTGTGCACCAGAATCACCCCCAACCAAAGCAAAAAGTTCTTTTGGGTTCCATTTACATAAAAAGAAGATGATAAAAGCTCTGATTGGACTTATTACAAATTGGTGTTTTTGGGGTTAGAATAGACATTCACCCCAAAATTGGAGAGCGACATGTTTATCAGCCCAAAACAAGCATAGGTGTTTTGCTTCCACCTCAATAGAAAAAGGACGATTAAGCTTTGATTGGACTTATATCAATTTGCATGGTGTTTTTTGGGTGTGCACCAGAATCACCCCAAAGCAAAAAGGTATTTTGTGTTCCTTCTACAAAAAAAAGATGAAAAAGCTCTGATTGGGCTTATTTCAAATGGTGTTTTTGGGTGTTTTAGAATGCACACTCACCCAAAAAGCTCAGTTACATGTTTGTAATCAGCCCAAATCAAGCATAGGTGTTTTGCTTCCATCTCAATAGAAAGGGACGAATGAGCTTGGATTGTTCTTTCGTGTTCATTGCCCGACAAATAGCAAAGCGAAGTGTAATAAGCCTAAACAAAGCCAAACAGGTTCTTTTGGGTTCCAGCTACATAGAAGAGAGAATCTTGGATTTCGCTTATTTCGTGTTCTTTGGTGCTAATGCACATTGACGCAGAAATCGCAAAGTGTATGGAATGAGACCAAAATAACACAACACCGTCTTTTCGTTCCATATACGTTGAAAGACGACAAATAAGCTTTGATTGGGCTTATTTCAATTCGCATGGTGTTTCTTGGGTGTGCACCAGAATCACCCCCAACCAAAGCAAAAAGTTCTTTTGGGTTCCATTTACATAAAAAGAAGATGATAAAAGCTCTGATTGGACTTATTACAAATTGGTGTTTTGGGGGTTAGAATACACATTCACCCCAAAATTGGAGAGCGACATGTTTATCAGCCCAAAACAAGCATAGGTGTTTTGCTTCCATCTCAATAGAAAAAGGACGATTAAGCTTTGATTGGACTTATATCAATTTGCATGGTGATTTTTGGGTGTGCACCAGAATCACCCCAAAGCAAAAAGGTATTTTGTGTTCCTTCTACAAAAAAAAGATGAAAAAGCTCTGATTGGGCTTATTTCAAATTGGTGTTTTTGGGTGTTTTAGAATGCACACTCACCCAAAAAGCTCAGTTACATGTTTGTAATCAGCCCAAATCAAGCATAGGTGTTTTGGTTCCATCTCAATAGAAAGGGACGAATGAGCTTGGATTGTTCTTTCGTGTTCATTGCCCGACAAATAGCAAAGCGAAGTGTAATAAGCCTAAACAAAGACAAACAGGTTCTTTTGGGTTCCAGCTACATAGAAGAGAGAATCTTGGATTTCGCTTATTTCGTGTTCTTTGGTGCTAATGCACATTGACGCAGAAATCGCAAAGTGTATGGAATGAGACCAAAATAACACAACACCGTCTTTTCGTTCCATATACGTTGAAAGACGACAAATAAGCTTTGATTGGGCTTATTTCAATTCGCATGGTGTTTCTTGGGTGTGCACCAGAATCACCCCCAACCAAAGCAAAAAGTTCTTTTGGGTTCCATTTACATAAAAAGAAGAAGATAAAAGCTCTGATTGGACTTATTACAAATTGGTGTTTTTGGGATTAGAATACACATTCACCCCAAAATTGGAGAGCGACATGTTTATCAGCCCAAAACAAGCATAGGTGTTTTGCTTCCATCTCAATAGAAAAAGGACGATTAAGCTTTGATTGGACTTATATCAATTTGCATGGTGTTTTTTGGGTGTGCACCAGAATCACCCCAAAGCAAAAAGGTATTTTGTGTTCCTTCTACAAAAAAAAGATGAAAAAGCTCTGATTGGGCTTATTTCAAATGGTGTTTTTGGGTGTTTTAGAATGCACACTCACCCAAAAATCTCAGTTACATGTTTGTAATCAGCCCAAATCAAGCATAGGTGTTTTGGTTCCATCTCAATAGAAAGGGACGAATGAGCTTGGATTGTTCTTTCGTGTTCATTGCCCGACAAATAGCAAAGCGAAGTGTAATAAGCCTAAACAAAGCCAAACAGGTTCTTTTGGGTTCCAGCTACATAGAAGAGAGAACCTTGGATTTCGCTTATTTCCTGTTCTTTGGTGCTAATGCACATTGACGCAGAAATCGCAAAGTGTATGGAATGAGACCAAAATAACACAACACCGTCTTCGCTTCCATATACGTTGAAAGACGACAAATAAGCTTTGATTGGGCTTATTTCAATTCGCATGGTGTTTCTTGGGTGTGCACCAGAATCACCCCCAACCAAAGCAAAAAGTTCTTTTGGGTTCCATTTACATAAAAAGAAGATGATAAAAGCTCTGATTGGACTTATTACAAATTGGTGTTTTTGGGGTTAGAATAGACATTCACCCCAAAATTGGAGAGCGACATGTTTATCAGCCCAAAACAAGCATAGGTGTTTTGCTTCCATCTCAAAAGAAAAAGGACGATTAAGCTTTGATTGGACTTATATCAATTTGCATGGTGTTTTTTGGGTGTGCACCAGAATCACCCCAAAGCAAAAAGGTATTTTGTGTTCCTTCTACAAAAAAAAGATGAAAAAGCTCTGATTGGGCTTATTTCAAATGGTGTTTTTGGGTGTTTTAGAATGCACACTCACCCAAAAAGCTCAGTTACATGTTTGTAATCAGCCCAAATCAAGCATAGGTGTTTTGGTTCCATCTCAATAGAAAGGGACTTATGAGCTTGGATTGTTCTTTCGTGTTCATTGCCCGACAAATAGCAAAGCGAAGTGTAATAAGCCTAAACAAAGCCAAACAGGTTCTTTTGGGTTCCAGCTACATAGAAGAGAGAATCTTGGATTTCGCTTATTTCGTGTTCTTTGGTGCTAATGCACATTGACGCAGAAATCGCAAAGTGTATGGAATGAGACCAAAATAACACAACACCGTCTTTTCGTTCCATATACGTTGAAAGACGACAAATAAGCTTTGATTGGGCTTATTTCAATTCGCATGGTGTTTCTTGGGTGTGCACCAGAATCACCCCCAACCAAAGCAAAAAGTTCTTTTGGGTTCCATTTACATAAAAAGAAGATGATAAAAGCTCTGATTGGACTTATTACAAATTGGTGTTTTTGGGGTTAGAATACACATTCACCCCAAAATTGGAGAGCGACATGTTTATCAGCCCAAAACAAGCATAGGTGTTTTGCTTCCACCTCAATAGAAAAAGGACGATTAAGCTTTGATTGGACTTATATCAATTTGCATGGTGTTTTTTGGGTGTGCACCAGAATCACCCCAAAGCAAAAAGGTATTTTGTGTTCCTTCTACAAAAAAAAGATGAAAAAGCTCTGATTGGGCTTATTTCAAATGGTGTTTTTGGGTGTTTTAGAATGCACACTCACCCAAAAAGCTCAGTTACATGTTTGTAATCAGCCCAAATCAAGCATAGGTGTTTTGCTTCCATCTCAATAGAAAAAGGACGATTAAGCTTTGATTGGACTTATATCAATTTGCATGGTGATTTTTGGGTGTGCACCAGAATCACCCCAAAGCAAAAAGGTATTTTGTGTTCCTTCTACAAAAAAAAGATGAAAAAGCTCTGATTGGGCTTATTTCAAATTGGTGTTTTGGGGTGTTTTAGAATGCACACTCACCCCAAAAGCTCAGTTACATGTTTGTAATCAGCCCAAATCAAGCATAGGTGTTTTGGTTCCATCTCAATAGAAAGGGACGAATGAGCTTGGATTGTTCTTTCGTGTTCATTGCCCGACAAATAGCAAAGCGAAGTGTAATAAGCCTAAACAAAGCCAAACAGGTTCTTTTGGGTTCCAGCTACATAGAAGAGAGAATCTTGGATTTCGCTTATTTCGTGTTCTTTGGTGCTAATGCACATTGACGCAGAAATCGCAAAGTGTATGGAATGAGACCAAAATAACACAACACCGTCTTCGCTTCCATATACGTTGAAAGACGACAAATAAGCTTTGATTGGGCTTATTTCAATTCACATGGTGTTTCTTGGGTGTGCACCAGAATCACCCCCAACCAAAGCAAAAAGTTCTTTTGGGTTCCATTTACATAAAAAGAAGATGATAAAAGCTCTGATTGGACTTATTACAAATTGGTGTTTTTGGGGTTAGAATAGACATTCACCCCAAAATTGGAGAGCGACATGTTTATCAGCCCAAAACAAGCATAGGTGTTTTGCTTCCACCTCAATAGAAAAAGGACGATTAAGCTTTGATTGGACTTATATCAATTTGCATGGTGTTTTTTGGGTGTGCACCAGAATCACCCCAAAGCAAAAAGGTATTTTGTGTTCCTTCTACAAAAAAAAGATGAAAAAGCTCTGATTGGGCTTATTTCAAATGGTGTTTTTGGGTGTTTTAGAATGCACACTCACCCAAAAAGCTCAGTTACATGTTTGTAATCAGCCCAAATCAAGCATAGGTGTTTTGGTTCCATCTCAATAGAAAGGGACGAATGAGCTTGGATTGTTCTTTCGTGTTCATTGCCCGACAAATAGCAAAGCGAAGTGTAATAAGCCTAAACAAAGACAAACAGGTTCTTTTGGGTTCCAGCTACATAGAAGAGAGAATCTTGGATTTCGCTTATTTCGTGTTCTTTGGTGCTAATGCACATTGACGCAGAAATCGCATAGTGTATGGAATGAGACCAAAATAACACAACACCGTCTTTTCGTTCCATATACGTTGAAAGACGACAAATAAGCTTTGATTGGGCTTATTTCAATTCGCATGGTGTTTCTTGGGTGTGCACCAGAATCACCCCCAACCAAAGCAAAAAGTTCTTTTGGGTTCCATTTACATAAAAAGAAGATGATAAAAGCTCTGATTGGACTTATTACAAATTGGTGTTTTTGGGGTTAGAATACACATTCACCCCAAAATTGGAGAGCGACATGTTTATCAGCCCAAAACAAGCATAGGTGTTTTGCTTCCATCTCAATAGAAAAAGGACGATTAAGCTTTGATTGGACTTATATCAATTTGCATGGTGATTTTTGGGTGTGCACCAGAATCACCCCAAAGCAAAAAGGTATTTTGTGTTCCTTCTACAAAAAAAAGATGAAAAAGCTCTGATTGGGCTTATTTCAAATTGGTGTTTTTGGGTGTTTTAGAATGCACACTCACCCAAAAAGCTCAGTTACATGTTTGTAATCAGCCCAAATCAAGCATAGGTGTTTTGGTTCCATCTCAATAGAAAGGGACGAATGAGCTTGGATTGTTCTTTCGTGTTCATTGCCCGACAAATAGCAAAGCGAAGTGTAATAAGCCTAAACAAAGACAAACAGGTTCTTTTGGGTTCCAGCTACATAGAAGAGAGAATCTTGGATTTCGCTTATTTCGTGTTCTTTGGTGCTAATGCACATTGACGCAGAAATCGCAAAGTGTATGGAATGAGACCAAAATAACACAACACCGTCTTTTCGTTCCATATATGTTGAAAGACGACAAATAAGCTTTGATTGGGCTTATTTCAATTCGCATGGTGTTTCTTGGGTGTGCACCAGAATCACCCCCAACCAAAGCAAAAAGTTCTTTTGGGTTCCATTTACATAAAAAGAAGAAGATAAAAGCTCTGATTGGACTTATTACAAATTGGTGTTTTTGGGATTAGAATACACATTCACCCCAAAATTGGAGAGCGACATGTTTATCAGCCCAAAACAAGCATAGGTGTTTTGCTTCCATCTCAATAGAAAAAGGACGATTAAGCTTTGATTGGACTTATATCAATTTGCATGGTGTTTTTTGGGTGTGCACCAGAATCACCCCAAAGCAAAAAGGTATTTTGTGTTCCTTCTACAAAAAAAAGATGAAAAAGCTCTGATTGGGCTTATTTCAAATGGTGTTTTTGGGTGTTTTAGAATGCACACTCACCCAAAAATCTCAGTTACATGTTTGTAATCAGCCCAAATCAAGCATAGGTGTTTTGGTTCCATCTCAATAGAAAGGGACGAATGAGCTTGGATTGTTCTTTCGTGTTCATTGCCCGACAAATAGCAAAGCGAAGTGTAATAAGCCTAAACAAAGCCAAACAGGTTCTTTTGGGTTCCAGCTACATAGAAGAGAGAACCTTGGATTTCGCTTATTTCGTGTTCTTTGGTGCTAATGCACATTGACGCAGAAATCGCAAAGTGTATGGAATGAGACCAAAATAACACAACACCGTCTTCGCTTCCATATACGTTGAAAGACGACAAATAAGCTTTGATTGGGCTTATTTCAATTCGCATGGTGTTTCTTGGGTGTGCACCAGAATCACCCCCAACCAAAGCAAAAAGTTCTTTTGGGTTCCATTTACATAAAAAGAAGATGATAAAAGCTCTGATTGGACTTATTACAAATTGGTGTTTTGGGGGTTAGAATAGACATTCACCCCAAAATTGGAGAGCGACATGTTTATCAGCCCAAAACAAGCATAGGTGTTTTGCTTCCATCTCAAAAGAAAAAGGACGATTAAGCTTTGATTGGACTTATATCAATTTGCATGGTGTTTTTTGGGTGTGCACCAGAATCACCCCAAAGCAAAAAGGTATTTTGTGTTCCTTCTACAAAAAAAAGATGAAAAAGCTCTGATTGGGCTTATTTCAAATGGTGTTTTTGGGTGTTTTAGAATGCACACTCACCCAAAAAGCTCAGTTACATGTTTGTAATCAGCCCAAATCAAGCATAGGTGTTTTGCTTCCATCTCAATAGAAAGGGACGAATGAGCTTGGATTGTTCTTTCGTGTTCATTGCCCGACAAATAGCAAAGCGAAGTGTAATAAGCCTAAACAAAGACAAACAGGTTCTTTTGGGTTCCAGCTACATAGAAGAGAGAATCTTGGATTTCGCTTATTTCGTGTTCTTTGGTGCTAATGCACATTGACGCAGAAATCGCAAAGTGTATGGAATGAGACCAAAATAACACAACACCGTCTTTTCGTTCCATATACGTTGAAAGACGACAAATAAGCTTTGATTGGGCTTATTTCAATTCGCATGGTGTTTCTTGGGTGTGCACCAGAATCACCCCCAACCAAAGCAAAAAGTTCTTTTGGGTTCCATTTACATAAAAAGAAGATGATAAAAGCTCTGATTGGACTTATTACAAATTGGTGTTTTTGGGGTTAGAATACACATTCACCCCAAAATTGGAGAGCGACATGTTTATCAGCCCAAAACAAGCATAGGTGTTTTGCTTCCACCTCAATAGAAAAAGGACGATTAAGCTTTGATTGGACTTATATCAATTTGCATGGTGTTTTTTGGGTGTGCACCAGAATCACCCCAAAGCAAAAAGGTATTTTGTGTTCCTTCTACAAAAAAAAGATGAAAAAGCTCTGATTGGGCTTATTTCAAATGGTGTTTTTGGGTGTTTTAGAATGCACACTCACCCAAAAAGCTCAGTTACATGTTTGTAATCAGCCCAAATCAAGCATAGGTGTTTTGCTTCCATCTCAATAGAAAAAGGACGATTAAGCTTTGATTGGACTTATATCAATTTGCATGGTGATTTTTGGGTGTGCACCAGAATCACCCCAAAGCAAAAAGGTATTTTGTGTTCCTTCTACAAAAAAAAGATGAAAAAGCTCTGATTGGGCTTATTTCAAATTGGTGTTTTGGGGTGTTTTAGAATGCACACTCACCCAAAAAGCTCAGTTACATGTTTGTAATCAGCCCAAATCAAGCATAGGTGTTTTGGTTCCATCTCAATAGAAAGGGACGAATGAGCTTGGATTGTTCTTTCGTGTTCATTGCCCGACAAATAGCAAAGCGAAGTGTAATAAGCCTAAACAAAGCCAAACAGGTTCTTTTGGGTTCCAGCTACATAGAAGAGAGAATCTTGGATTTCGCTTATTTCGTGTTCTTTGGTGCTAATGCACATTGACGCAGAAATCGCAAAGTGTATGGAATGAGACCAAAATAACACAACACCGTCTTTTCGTTCCATATACGTTGAAAGACGACAAATAAGCTTTGATTGGGCTTATTTCAATTCGCATGGTGTTTCTTGGGTGTGCACCAGAATCACCCCCAACCAAAGCAAAAAGTTCTTTTGGGTTCCATTTACATAAAAAGAAGATGATAAAAGCTCTGATTGGACTTATTACAAATTGGTGTTTTTGGGGTTAGAATAGACATTCACCCCAAAATTGGAGAGCGACATGTTTATCAGCCCAAAACAAGCATAGGTGTTTTGCTTCCATCTCAAAAGAAAAAGGACGATTAAGCTTTGATTGGACTTATATCAATTTGCATGGTGTTTTTTGGGTGTGCACCAGAATCACCCCAAAGCAAAAAGGTATTTTGTGTTCCTTCTACAAAAAAAAGATGAAAAAGCTCTGATTGGGCTTATTTCAAATGGTGTTTTGGGGTGTTTTAGAATGCACACTCACCCAAAAAGCTCAGTTACATGTTTGTAATCAGCCCAAATCAAGCATAGGTGTTTTGGTTCCATCTCAATAGAAAGGGACGAATGAGCTTGGATTGTTCTTTCGTGTTCATTGCCCGACAAATAGCAAAGCGAAGTGTAATAAGCCTAAACAAAGACAAACAGGTTCTTTTGGGTTCCAGCTACATAGAAGAGAGAATCTTGGATTTCGCTTATTTCGTGTTCTTTGGTGCTAATGCACATTGACGCAGAAATCGCAAAGTGTATGGAATGAGACCAAAATAACACAACACCGTCTTTTCGTTCCATATACGTTGAAAGACGACAAATAAGCTTTGATTGGGCTTATTTCAATTCGCATGGTGTTTCTTGGGTGTGCACCAGAATCACCCCCAACCAAAGCAAAAAGTTCTTTTGGGTTCCATTTACATAAAAAGAAGATGATAAAAGCTCTGATTGGACTTATTACAAATTGGTGTTTTTGGGGTTAGAATAGACATTCACCCCAAAATTGGAGAGCGACATGTTTATCAGCCCAAAACAAGCATAGGTGTTTTGCTTCCATCTCAATAGAAAAAGGACGATTAAGCTTTGATTGGACTTATATCAATTTGCATGGTGATTTTTGGGTGTGCACCAGAATCACCCCAAAGCAAAAAGGTATTTTGTGTTCCTTCTACAAAAAAAAGATGAAAAAGCTCTGATTGGGCTTATTTCAAATTGGTGTTTTTGGGTGTTTTAGAATGCACACTCACCCAAAAAGCTCAGTTACATGTTTGTAATCAGCCCAAATCAAGCATAGGTGTTTTGGTTCCATCTCAATAGAAAGGGACGAATGAGCTTGGATTGTTCTTTCGTGTTCATTGCCCGACAAATAGCAAAGCGAAGTGTAATAAGCCTAAACAAAGACAAACAGGTTCTTTTGGGTTCCAGCTACATAGAAGAGAGAATCTTGGATTTCGCTTATTTCGTGTTCTTTGGTGCTAATGCACATTGACGCAGAAATCGCAAAGTGTATGGAATGAGACCAAAATAACACAACACCGTCTTTTCGTTCCATATACGTTGAAAGACGACAAATAAGCTTTGATTGGGCTTATTTCAATTCGCATGGTGTTTCTTGGGTGTGCACCAGAATCACCCCCAACCAAAGCAAAAAGTTCTTTTGGGTTCCATTTACATAAAAAGAAGATGATAAAAGCTCTGATTGGACTTATTACAAATTGGTGTTTTTGGGGTTAGAATACACATTCACCCCAAAATTGGAGAGCGACATGTTTATCAGCCCAAAACAAGCATAGGTGTTTTGCTTCCACCTCAATAGAAAAAGGACGATTAAGCTTTGATTGGACTTATATCAATTTGCATGGTGTTTTTTGGGTGTGCACCAGAATCACCCCAAAGCAAAAAGGTATTTTGTGTTCCTTCTACAAAAAAAAGATGAAAAAGCTCTGATTGGGCTTATTTCAAATGGTGTTTTTGGGTGTTTTAGAATGCACACTCACCCAAAAAGCTCAGTTACATGTTTGTAATCAGCCCAAATCAAGCATAGGTGTTTTGCTTCCATCTCAATAGAAAAAGGACGATTAAGCTTTGATTGGACTTATATCAATTTGCATGGTGATTTTTGGGTGTGCACCAGAATCACCCCAAAGCAAAAAGGTATTTTGTGTTCCTTCTACAAAAAAAAGATGAAAAAGCTCTGATTGGGCTTATTTCAAATTGGTGTTTTGGGGTGTTTTAGAATGCACACTCACCCAAAAAGCTCAGTTACATGTTTGTAATCAGCCCAAATCAAGCATAGGTGTTTTGCTTCCATCTCAATAGAAAGGGACGAATGAGCTTGGATTGTTCTTTCGTGTTCATTGCCCGACAAATAGCAAAGCGAAGTGTAATAAGCCTAAACAAAGACAAACAGGTTCTTTTGGGTTCCAGCTACATAGAAGAGAGAATCTTGGATTTCGCTTATTTCGTGTTCTTTGGTGCTAATGCACATTGACGCAGAAATCGCAAAGTGTATGGAATGAGACCAAAATAACACAACACCGTCTTCGCTTCCATATACGTTGAAAGACGACAAATAAGCTTTGATTGGGCTTATTTCAATTCGCATGGTGTTTCTTGGGTGTGCACCAGAATCACCCCCAACCAAAGCAAAAAGTTCTTTTGGGTTCCATTTACATAAAAAGAAGATGATAAAAGCTCTGATTGGACTTATTACAAATTGGTGTTTTTGGGGTTAGAATACACATTCACCCCAAAATTGGAGAGCGACATGTTTATCAGCCCAAAACAAGCATAGGTGTTTTGCTTCCATCTCAATAGAAAAAGGACGATTAAGCTTTGATTGGACTTATATCAATTTGCATGGTGATTTTTGGGTGTGCACCAGAATCACCCCAAAGCAAAAAGGTATTTTGTGTTCCTTCTACAAAAAAAAGATGAAAAAGCTCTGATTGGGCTTATTTCAAATTGGTGTTTTTGGGTGTTTTAGAATGCACACTCACCCAAAAAGCTCAGTTACATGTTTGTAATCAGCCCAAATCAAGCATAGGTGTTTTGGTTCCATCTCAATAGAAAGGGACGAATGAGCTTGGATTGTTCTTTCGTGTTCATTGCCCGACAAATAGCAAAGCGAAGTGTAATAAGCCTAAACAAAGACAAACAGGTTCTTTTGGGTTCCAGCTACATAGAAGAGAGAATCTTGGATTTCGCTTATTTCGTGTTCTTTGGTGCTAATGCACATTGACGCAGAAATCGCAAAGTGTATGGAATGAGACCAAAATAACACAACACCGTCTTTTCGTTCCATATACGTTGAAAGACGACAAATAAGCTTTGATTGGGCTTATTTCAATTCGCATGGTGTTTCTTGGGTGTGCACCAGAATCACCCCCAACCAAAGCAAAAAGTTCTTTTGGGTTCCATTTACATAAAAAGAAGATGATAAAAGCTCTGATTGGACTTATTACAAATTGGTGTTTTTGGGGTTAGAATACACATTCACCCCAAAATTGGAGAGCGACATGTTTATCAGCCCAAAACAAGCATAGGTGTTTTGCTTCCACCTCAATAGAAAAAGGACGATTAAGCTTTGATTGGACTTATATCAATTTGCATGGTGTTTTTTGGGTGTGCACCAGAATCACCCCAAAGCAAAAAGGTATTTTGTGTTCCTTCTACAAAAAAAAGATGAAAAAGCTCTGATTGGGCTTATTTCAAATGGTGTTTTTGGGTGTTTTAGAATGCACACTCACCCAAAAAGCTCAGTTACATGTTTGTAATCAGCCCAAATCAAGCATAGGTGTTTTGCTTCCATCTCAATAGAAAAAGGACGATTAAGCTTTGATTGGACTTATATCAATTTGCATGGTGATTTTTGGGTGTGCACCAGAATCACCCCAAAGCAAAAAGGTATTTTGTGTTCCTTCTACAAAAAAAAGATGAAAAAGCTCTGATTGGGCTTATTTCAAATTGGTGTTTTGGGGTGTTTTAGAATGCACACTCACCCAAAAAGCTCAGTTACATGTTTGTAATCAGCCCAAATCAAGCATAGGTGTTTTGCTTCCATCTCAATAGAAAGGGACGAATGAGCTTGGATTGTTCTTTCGTGTTCATTGCCCGACAAATAGCAAAGCGAAGTGTAATAAGCCTAAACAAAGCCAAACAGGTTCTTTTGGGTTCCAGCTACATAGAAGAGAGAATCTTGGATTTCGCTTATTTCGTGTTCTTTGGTGCTAATGCACATTGACGCAGAAATCGCAAAGTGTATGGAATGAGACCAAAATAACACAACACCGTCTTCGCTTCCATATACGTTGAAAGACGACAAATAAGCTTTGATTGGGCTTATTTCAATTCGCATGGTGTTTCTTGGGTGTGCACCAGAATCACCCCCAACCAAAGCAAAAAGTTCTTTTGGGTTCCATTTACATAAAAAGAAGATGATAAAAGCTCTGATTGGACTTATTACAAATTGGTGTTTTTGGGGTTAGAATACACATTCACCCCAAAATTGGAGAGCGACATGTTTATCAGCCCAAAACAAGCATAGGTGTTTTGCTTCCATCTCAATAGAAAAAGGACGATTAAGCTTTGATTGGACTTATATCAATTTGCATGGTGATTTTTGGGTGTGCACCAGAATCACCCCAAAGCAAAAAGGTATTTTGTGTTCCTTCTACAAAAAACAGATGAAAAAGCTCTGATTGGGCTTATTTCAAATTGGTGTTTTGGGGTGTTTTAGAATGCACACTCACCCAAAAAGCTCAGTTACATGTTTGTAATCAGCCCAAATCAAGCATAGGTGTTTTGCTTCCATCTCAATAGAAAGGGACGAATGAGCTTGGATTGTTCTTTCGTGTTCATTGCCCGACAAATAATTTGCAAAGCGAAGTGTAATAAGCCTAAACAAAGCCAAACAGGTTCTTTTGGGTTCCAGCTACATAGAAGAGAGAATCTTGGATTTCGCTTATTTCGTGTTCTTTGGTGCTAATGCACATTGACGCAGAAATCGCAAAGTGTATGGAATGAGACCAAAATAACACAACACTGTCTTCGCTTCCATATACGTTGAAAGACGACAAATAAGCTTTGATTGGGCTTATTTCAATTCGCATGGTGTTTCTTGGGTGTGCACCAGAATCACCCCCAACCAAAGCAAAAAGTTCTTTTGGGTTCCATTTACATAAAAAGAAGATGATAAAAGCTCTGATTGGACTTATTACAAATTGGTGTTTTTGGGGTTAGAATAGACATTCACCCCAAAATTGGAGAGCGACATGTTTATCAGCCCAAAACAAGCATAGGTGTTTTGCTTCCATCTCAAAAGAAAAAGGACGATTAAGCTTTGATTGGACTTATATCAATTTGCATGGTGTTTTTTTGGTGTGCACCAGAATCACCCCAAAGCAAAAAGGTATTTTGTGTTCCTTCTACAAAAAAAAGATGAAAAAGCTCTGATTGGGCTTATTTCAAATGGTGTTTTTGGGTGTTTTAGAATGCACACTCACCCAAAAAGCTCAGTTACATGTTTGTAATCAGCCCAAATCAAGCATAGGTGTTTTGGTTCCATCTCAATAGAAAGGGACGAATGAGCTTGGATTGTTCTTTCGTGTTCATTGCCCGACAAATAGCAAAGCGAAGTGTAATAAGCCTAAACAAAGACAAACAGGTTCTTTTGGGTTCCAGCTACATAGAAGAGAGAATCTTGGATTTCGCTTATTTCGTGTTCTTTGGTGCTAATGCACATTGACGCAGAAATCGCAAAGTGTATGGAATGAGACCAAAATAACACAACACCGTCTTTTCGTTCCATATACGTTGAAAGACGACAAATAAGCTTTGATTGGGCTTATTTCAATTCGCATGGTGTTTCTTGGGTGTGCACCAGAATCACCCCCAACCAAAGCAAAAAGTTCTTTTGGGTTCCATTTACATAAAAAGAAGATGATAAAAGCTCTGATTGGACTTATTACAAATTGGTGTTTTTGGGGTTAGAATACACATTCACCCCAAAATTGGAGAGCGACATGTTTATCAGCCCAAAACAAGCATAGGTGTTTTGCTTCCATCTCAATAGAAAAAGGACGATTAAGCTTTGATTGGACTTATATCAATTTGCATGGTGATTTTTGGGTGTGCACCAGAATCACCCCAAAGCAAAAAGGTATTTTGTGTTCCTTCTACAAAAAAAAGATGAAAAAGCTCTGATTGGGCTTATTTCAAATTGGTGTTTTTGGGTGTTTTAGAATGCACACTCACCCAAAAAGCTCAGTTACATGTTTGTAATCAGCCCAAATCAAGCATAGGTGTTTTGGTTCCATCTCAATAGAAAGGGACGAATGAGCTTGGATTGTTCTTTCGTGTTCATTGCCCGACAAATAGCAAAGCGAAGTGTAATAAGCCTAAACAAAGACAAACAGGTTCTTTTGGGTTCCAGCTACATAGAAGAGAGAATCTTGGATTTCGCTTATTTCGTGTTCTTTGGTGCTAATGCACATTGACGCAGAAATCGCAAAGTGTATGGAATGAGACCAAAATAACACAACACCGTCTTTTCGTTCCATATACGTTGAAAGACGACAAATAAGCTTTGATTGGGCTTATTTCAATTCGCATGGTGTTTCTTGGGTGTGCACCAGAATCACCCCCAACCAAAGCAAAAAGTTCTTTTGGGTTCCATTTACATAAAAAGAAGAAGATAAAAGCTCTGATTGGACTTATTACAAATTGGTGTTTTTGGGATTAGAATACACATTCACCCCAAAATTGGAGAGCGACATGTTTATCAGCCCAAAACAAGCATAGGTGTTTTGCTTCCATCTCAATAGAAAAAGGACGATTAAGCTTTGATTGGACTTATATCAATTTGCATGGTGTTTTTTGGGTGTGCACCAGAATCACCCCAAAGCAAAAAGGTATTTTGTGTTCCTTCTACAAAAAAAAGATGAAAAAGCTCTGATTGGGCTTATTTCAAATGGTGTTTTTGGGTGTTTTAGAATGCACACTCACCCAAAAATCTCAGTTACATGTTTGTAATCAGCCCAAATCAAGCATAGGTGTTTTGGTTCCATCTCAATAGAAAGGGACGAATGAGCTTGGATTGTTCTTTCGTGTTCATTGCCCGACAAATAGCAAAGCGAAGTGTAATAAGCCTAAACAAAGCCAAACAGGTTCTTTTGGGTTCCAGCTACATAGAAGAGAGAACCTTGGATTTCGCTTATTTCCTGTTCTTTGGTGCTAATGCACATTGACGCAGAAATCGCAAAGTGTATGGAATGAGACCAAAATAACACAACACCGTCTTCGCTTCCATATACGTTGAAAGACGACAAATAAGCTTTGATTGGGCTTATTTCAATTCGCATGGTGTTTCTTGGGTGTGCACCAGAATCACCCCCAACCAAAGCAAAAAGTTCTTTTGGGTTCCATTTACATAAAAAGAAGATGATAAAAGCTCTGATTGGACTTATTACAAATTGGTGTTTTTGGGGTTAGAATAGACATTCACCCCAAAATTGGAGAGCGACATGTTTATCAGCCCAAAACAAGCATAGGTGTTTTGCTTCCATCTCAAAAGAAAAAGGACGATTAAGCTTTGATTGGACTTATATCAATTTGCATGGTGTTTTTTGGGTATGCACCAGAATCACCCCAAAGCAAAAAGGTATTTTGTGTTCCTTCTACAAAAAAAAGATGAAAAAGCTCTGATTGGGCTTATTTCAAATGGTGTTTTTGGGTGTTTTAGAATGCACACTCACCCAAAAAGCTCAGTTACATGTTTGTAATCAGCCCAAATCAAGCATAGGTGTTTTGCTTCCATCTCAATAGAAAGGGACGAATGAGCTTGGATTGTTCTTTCGTGTTCATTGCCCGACAAATAGCAAAGCGAAGTGTAATAAGCCTAAACAAAGACAAACAGGTTCTTTTGGGTTCCAGCTACATAGAAGAGAGAATCTTGGATTTCGCTTATTTCGTGTTCTTTGGTGCTAATGCACATTGACGCAGAAATCGCAAAGTGTATGGAATGAGACCAAAATAACACAACACCGTCTTTTCGTTCCATATACGTTGAAAGACGACAAATAAGCTTTGATTGGGCTTATTTCAATTCGCATGGTGTTTCTTGGGTGTGCACCAGAATCACCCCCAACCAAAGCAAAAAGTTCTTTTGGGTTCCATTTACATAAAAAGAAGATGATAAAAGCTCTGATTGGACTTATTACAAATTGGTGTTTTTGGGGTTAGAATACACATTCACCCCAAAATTGGAGAGCGACATGTTTATCAGCCCAAAACAAGCATAGGTGTTTTGCTTCCACCTCAATAGAAAAAGGACGATTAAGCTTTGATTGGACTTATATCAATTTGCATGGTGTTTTTTGGGTGTGCACCAGAATCACCCCAAAGCAAAAAGGTATTTTGTGTTCCTTCTACAAAAAAAAGATGAAAAAGCTCTGATTGGGCTTATTTCAAATGGTGTTTTTGGGTGTTTTAGAATGCACACTCACCCAAAAAGCTCAGTTACATGTTTGTAATCAGCCCAAATCAAGCATAGGTGTTTTGCTTCCATCTCAATAGAAAAAGGACGAATGAGCTTTGATTGGACTTATATCAATTTGCATGGTGATTTTTGGGTGTGCACCAGAATCACCCCAAAGCAAAAAGGTATTTTGTGTTCCTTCTACAAAAAAAAGATGAAAAAGCTCTGATTGGGCTTATTTCAAATTGGTGTTTTGGGGTGTTTTAGAATGCACACTCACCCAAAAAGCTCAGTTACATGTTTGTAATCAGCCCAAATCAAGCATAGGTGTTTTGGTTCCATTTCATTCGAGAGGGACGAATGAGCTTGGATTGTTCTTTCGTGTTCATTGCCCGACAAATAGCAAAGCGAAGTGTAATAAGCCTAAACAAAGCCAAACAGGTTCTTTTGGGTTCCAGCTACATAGAAGAGAGAATCTTGGATTTCGCTTATTTCGTGTTCTTTGGTGCTAATGCACATTGACGCAGAAATCGCAAAGTGTATGGAATGAGACCAAAATAACACAACACCGTCTTCGCTTCCATATACGTTGAAAGACGACAAATAAGCTTTGATTGGGCTTATTTCAATTCGCATGGTGTTTCTTGGGTGTGCACCAGAATCACCCCCAACCAAAGCAAAAAGTTCTTTTGGGTTCCATTTACATAAAAAGAAGATGATAAAAGCTCTGATTGGACTTATTACAAATTGGTGTTTTTGGGGTTAGAATACACATTCACCCCAAAATTGGAGAGCGACATGTTTATCAGCCCAAAACAAGCATAGGTGTTTTGCTTCCATCTCAATAGAAAAAGGACGATTAAGCTTTGATTGGACTTATATCAATTTGCATGGTGATTTTTGGGTGTGCACCAGAATCACCCCAAAGCAAAAAGGTATTTTGTGTTCCTTCTACAAAAAAAAGATGAAAAAGCTCTGATTGGGCTTATTTCAAATTGGTGTTTTTGGGTGTTTTAGAATGCACACTCACCCAAAAAGCTCAGTTACATGTTTGTAATCAGCCCAAATCAAGCATAGGTGTTTTGGTTCCATCTCAATAGAAAGGGACGAATGAGCTTGGATTGTTCTTTCGTGTTCATTGCCCGACAAATAGCAAAGCGAAGTGTAATAAGCCTAAACAAAGACAAACAGGTTCTTTTGGGTTCCAGCTACATAGAAGAGAGAATCTTGGATTTCGCTTATTTCGTGTTCTTTGGTGCTAATGCACATTGACGCAGAAATCGCAAAGTGTATGGAATGAGACCAAAATAACACAACACCGTCTTTTCGTTCCGTATACGTTGAAAGACGACAAATAAGCTTTGATTGGGCTTATTTCAATTCGCATGGTGTTTCTTGGGTGTGCACCAGAATCACCCCCAACCAAAGCAAAAAGTTCTTTTGGGTTCCATTTACATAAAAAGAAGAAGATAAAAGCTCTGATTGGACTTATTACAAATTGGTGTTTTTGGGATTAGAATACACATTCACCCCAAAATTGGAGAGCGACATGTTTATCAGCCCAAAACAAGCATAGGTGTTTTGCTTCCATCTCAATAGAAAAAGGACGATTAAGCTTTGATTGGACTTATATCAATTTGCATGGTGTTTTTTGGGTGTGCACCAGAATCACCCCAAAGCAAAAAGGTATTTTGTGTTCCTTCTACAAAAAAAAGATGAAAAAGCTCTGATTGGGCTTATTTCAAATGGTGTTTTTGGGTGTTTTAGAATGCACACTCACCCAAAAATCTCAGTTACATGTTTGTAATCAGCCCAAATCAAGCATAGGTGTTTTGGTTCCATCTCAATAGAAAGGGACGAATGAGCTTGGATTGTTCTTTCGTGTTCATTGCCCGACAAATAGCAAAGCGAAGTGTAATAAGCCTAAACAAAGACAAACAGGTTCTTTTGGGTTCCAGCTACATAGAAGAGAGAACCTTGGATTTCGCTTATTTCCTGTTCTTTGGTGCTAATGCACATTGACGCAGAAATCGCAAAGTGTATGGAATGAGACCAAAATAACACAACACCGTCTTCGCTTCCATATACGTTGAAAGACGACAAATAAGCTTTGATTGGGCTTATTTCAATTCGCATGGTGTTTCTTGGGTGTGCACCAGAATCACCCCCAACCAAAGCAAAAAGTTCTTTTGGGTTCCATTTACATAAAAAGAAGATGATAAAAGCTCTGATTGGACTTATTACAAATTGGTGTTTTTGGGGTTAGAATAGACATTCACCCCAAAATTGGAGAGCGACATGTTTATCAGCCCAAAACAAGCATAGGTGTTTTGCTTCCATCTCAAAAGAAAAAGGACGATTAAGCTTTGATTGGACTTATATCAATTTGCATGGTGTTTTTTGGGTGTGCACCAGAATCACCCCAAAGCAAAAAGGTATTTTGTGTTCCTTCTACAAAAAAAAGATGAAAAAGCTCTGATTGGGCTTATTTCAAATGGTGTTTTTGGGTGTTTTAGAATGCACACTCACCCAAAAAGCTCAGTTACATGTTTGTAATCAGCCCAAATCAAGCATAGGTGTTTTGCTTCCATCTCAATAGAAAGGGACGAATGAGCTTGGATTGTTCTTTCGTGTTCATTGCCCGACAAATAGCAAAGCGAAGTGTAATAAGCCTAAACAAAGCCAAACAGGTTCTTTTGGGTTCCAGCTACATAGAAGAGAGAATCTTGGATTTCGCTTATTTCGTGTTCTTTGGTGCTAATGCACATTGACGCAGAAATCGCAAAGTGTATGGAATGAGACCAAAATAACACAACACCGTCTTTTCGTTCCATATACGTTGAAAGACGACAAATAAGCTTTGATTGGGCTTATTTCAATTCGCATGGTGTTTCTTGGGTGTGCACCAGAATCACCCCCAACCAAAGCAAAAAGTTCTTTTGGGTTCCATTTACATAAAAAGAAGATGATAAAAGCTCTGATTGGACTTATTACAAATTGGTGTTTTTGGGGTTAGAATACACATTCACCCCAAAATTGGAGAGCGACATGTTTATCAGCCCAAAACAAGCATAGGTGTTTTGCTTCCATCTCAATAGAAAAAGGACGATTAAGCTTTGATTGGACTTATATCAATTTGCATGGTGTTTTTTGGGTGTGCACCAGAATCACCCCAAAGCAAAAAGGTATTTTGTGTTCCTTCTACAAAAAAAAGATGAAAAAGCTCTGATTGGGCTTATTTCAAATGGTGTTTTTGGGTGTTTTAGAATGCACACTCACCCAAAAATCTCAGTTACATGTTTGTAATCAGCCCAAATCAAGCATAGGTGTTTTGGTTCCATCTCAATAGAAAGGGACGAATGAGCTTGGATTGTTCTTTCGTGTTCATTGCCCGACAAATAGCAAAGCGAAGTGTAATAAGCCTAAACAAAGACAAACAGGTTCTTTTGGGTTCCAGCTACATAGAAGAGAGAACCTTGGATTTCGCTTATTTCCTGTTCTTTGGTGCTAATGCACATTGACGCAGAAATCGCAAAGTGTATGGAATGAGACCAAAATAACACAACACCGTCTTTTCGTTCCATATACGTTGAAAGACGACAAATAAGCTTTGATTGGGCTTATTTCAATTCGCATGGTGTTTCTTGGGTGTGCACCAGAATCACCCCCAACCAAAGCAAAAAGTTCTTTTGGGTTCCATTTACATAAAAAGAAGATGATAAAAGCTCTGATTGGACTTATTACAAATTGGTGTTTTTGGGGTTAGAATAGACATTCACCCCAAAATTGGAGAGCGACATGTTTATCAGCCCAAAACAAGCATAGGTGTTTTGCTTCCATCTCAAAAGAAAAAGGACGATTAAGCTTTGATTGGACTTATATCAATTTGCATGGTGTTTTTTGGGTGTGCACCAGAATCACCCCAAAGCAAAAAGGTATTTTGTGTTCCTTCTACAAAAAAAAGATGAAAAAGCTCTGATTGGGCTTATTTCAAATGGTGTTTTTGGGTGTTTTAGAATGCACACTCACCCAAAAAGCTCAGTTACATGTTTGTAATCAGCCCAAATCAAGCATAGGTGTTTTGCTTCCATCTCAATAGAAAGGGACGAATGAGCTTGGATTGTTCTTTCGTGTTCATTGCCCGACAAATAGCAAAGCGAAGTGTAATAAGCCTAAACAAAGACAAACAGGTTCTTTTGGGTTCCAGCTACATAGAAGAGAGAATCTTGGATTTCGCTTATTTCGTGTTCTTTGGTGCTAATGCACATTGACGCAGAAATCGCAAAGTGTATGGAATGAGACCAAAATAACACAACACCGTCTTTTCGTTCCATATACGTTGAAAGACGACAAATAAGCTTTGATTGGGCTTATTTCAATTCGCATGGTGTTTCTTGGGTGTGCACCAGAATCACCCCCAACCAAAGCAAAAAGTTCTTTTGGGTTCCATTTACATAAAAAGAAGATGATAAAAGCTCTGATTGGACTTATTACAAATTGGTGTTTTTGGGGTTAGAATACACATTCACCCCAAAATTGGAGAGCGACATGTTTATCAGCCCAAAACAAGCATAGGTGTTTTGCTTCCATCTCAATAGAAAAAGGACGATTAAGCTTTGATTGGACTTATATCAATTTGCATGGTGTTTTTTGGGTGTGCACCAGAATCACCCCAAAGCAAAAAGGTATTTTGTGTTCCTTCTACAAAAAAAAGATGAAAAAGCTCTGATTGGGCTTATTTCAAATTGGTGTTTTTGGGTGTTTTAGAATGCACACTCACCCAAAAAGCTCAGTTACATGTTTGTAATCAGCCCAAATCAAGCATAGGTGTTTTGGTTCCATCTCAATAGAAAGGGACGAATGAGCTTGGATTGTTCTTTCGTGTTCATTGCCCGACAAATAGCAAAGCGAAGTGTAATAAGCCTAAACAAAGCCAAACAGGTTCTTTTGGGTTCCAGCTACATAGAAGAGAGAACCTTGGATTTCGCTTATTTCCTGTTCTTTGGTGCTAATGCACATTGACGCAGAAATCGCAAAGTGTATGGAATGAGACCAAAATAACACAACACCGTCTTTTCGTTCCATATACGTTGAAAGACGACAAATAAGCTTTGATTGGGCTTATTTCAATTCGCATGGTGTTTCTTGGGTGTGCACCAGAATCACCCCCAACCAAAGCAAAAAGTTCTTTTGGGTTCCATTTACATAAAAAGAAGATGATAAAAGCTCTGATTGGACTTATTACAAATTGGTGTTTTTGGGGTTAGAATACACATTCACCCCAAAATTGGAGAGCGACATGTTTATCAGCCCAAAACAAGCATAGGTGTTTTGCTTCCATCTCAATAGAAAAAGGACGATTAAGCTTTGATTGGACTTATATCAATTTGCATGGTGATTTTTGGGTGTGCACCAGAATCACCCCAAAGCAAAAAGGTATTTTGTGTTCCTTCTACAAAAAAAGATGAAAAAGCTCTGATTGGGCTTATTTCAAATTGGTGTTTTTGGGTGTTTTAGAATGCACACTCACCCAAAAAGCTCAGTTACATGTTTGTAATCAGCCCAAATCAAGCATAGGTGTTTTGGTTCCATCTCAATAGAAAGGGACGAATGAGCTTGGATTGTTCTTTCGTGTTCATTGCCCGACAAATAGCAAAGCGAAGTGTAATAAGCCTAAACAAAGACAAACAGGTTCTTTTGGGTTCCAGCTACATAGAAGAGAGAATCTTGGATTTCGCTTATTTCGTGTTCTTTGGTGCTAATGCACATTGACGCAGAAATCGCAAAGTGTATGGAATGAGACCAAAATAACACAACACCGTCTTTTCGTTCCATATACGTTGAAAGACGACAAATAAGCTTTGATTGGGCTTATTTCAATTCGCATGGTGTTTCTTGGGTGTGCACCAGAATCACCCCCAACCAAAGCAAAAAGTTCTTTTGGGTTCCATTTACATAAAAAGAAGATGATAAAAGCTCTGATTGGACTTATTACAAATTGGTGTTTTTGGGGTTAGAATACACATTCACCCCAAAATTGGAGAGCGACATGTTTATCAGCCCAAAACAAGCATAGGTGTTTTGCTTCCACCTCAATAGAAAAAGGACGATTAAGCTTTGATTGGACTTATATCAATTTGCATGGTGTTTTTTGGGTGTGCACCAGAATCACCCCAAAGCAAAAAGGTATTTTGTGTTCCTTCTACAAAAAAAAGATGAAAAAGCTCTGATTGGGCTTATTTCAAATGGTGTTTTTGGGTGTTTTAGAATGCACACTCACCCAAAAAGCTCAGTTACATGTTTGTAATCAGCCCAAATCAAGCATAGGTGTTTTGCTTCCATCTCAATAGAAAGGGACGAATGAGCTTGGATTGTTCTTTCGTGTTCATTGCCCGACAAATAGCAAAGCGAAGTGTAATAAGCCTAAACAAAGCCAAACAGGTTCTTTTGGGTTCCAGCTACATAGAAGAGAGAATCTTGGATTTCGCTTATTTCGTGTTCTTTGGTGCTAATGCACATTGACGCAGAAATCGCAAAGTGTATGGAATGAGACCAAAATAACACAACACCGTCTTCGCTTCCATATACGTTGAAAGACGACAAATAAGCTTTGATTGGGCTTATTTCAATTCGCATGGTGTTTCTTGGGTGTGCACCAGAATCACCCCCAACCAAAGCAAAAAGTTCTTTTGGGTTCCATTTACATAAAAAGAAGATGATAAAAGCTCTGATTGGACTTATTACAAATTGGTGTTTTTGGGGTTAGAATAGACATTCACCCCAAAATTGGAGAGCGACATGTTTATCAGCCCAAAACAAGCATAGGTGTTTTGCTTCCATCTCAAAAGAGAAAGGACGATTAAGCTTTGATTGGACTTATATCAATTTGCATGGTGTTTTTTGGGTGTGCACCAGAATCACCCCAAAGCAAAAAGGTATTTTGTGTTCCTTCTACAAAAAAAAGATGAAAAAGCTCTGATTGGGCTTATTTCAAATGGTGTTTTTGGGTGTTTTAGAATGCACACTCACCCAAAAAGCTCAGTTACATGTTTGTAATCAGCCCAAATCAAGCATAGGTGTTTTGGTTCCATCTCAATAGAAAGGGACGAATGAGCTTGGATTGTTCTTTCGTGTTCATTGCCCGACAAATAGCAAAGCGAAGTGTAATAAGCCTAAACAAAGACAAACAGGTTCTTTTGGGTTCCAGCTACATAGAAGAGAGAATCTTGGATTTCGCTTATTTCGTGTTCTTTGGTGCTAATGCACATTGACGCAGAAATCGCAAAGTGTATGGAATGAGACCAAAATAACACAACACCGTCTTTTCGTTCCATATACGTTGAAAGACGACAAATAAGCTTTGATTGGGCTTATTTCAATTCGCATGGTGTTTCTTGGGTGTGCACCAGAATCACCCCCAACCAAAGCAAAAAGTTCTTTTGGGTTCCATTTACATAAAAAGAAGATGATAAAAGCTCTGATTGGACTTATTACAAATTGGTGTTTTTGGGGTTAGAATACACATTCACCCCAAAATTGGAGAGCGACATGTTTATCAGCCCAAAACAAGCATAGGTGTTTTGCTTCCATCTCAATAGAAAAAGGACGATTAAGCTTTGATTGGACTTATATCAATTTGCATGGTGATTTTTGGGTGTGCACCAGAATCACCCCAAAGCAAAAAGGTATTTTGTGTTCCTTCTACAAAAAAAAGATGAAAAAGCTCTGATTGGGCTTATTTCAAATTGGTGTTTTGGGGTGTTTTAGAATGCACACTCACCCAAAAAGCTCAGTTACATGTTTGTAATCAGCCCAAATCAAGCATAGGTGTTTTGGTTCCATCTCAATAGAAAGGGACGAATGAGCTTGGATTGTTCTTTCGTGTTCATTGCCCGACAAATAGCAAAGCGAAGTGTAATAAGCCTAAACAAAGCCAAACAGGTTCTTTTGGGTTCCAGCTACATAGAAGAGAGAATCTTGGATTTCGCTTATTTCGTGTTCTTTGGTGCTAATGCACATTGACGCAGAAATCGCAAAGTGTATGGAATGAGACCAAAATAACACAACACCGTCTTTTCGTTCCATATACGTTGAAAGACGACAAATAAGCTTTGATTGGGCTTATTTCAATTCGCATGGTGTTTCTTGGGTGTGCACCAGAATCACCCCCAACCAAAGCAAAAAGTTCTTTTGGGTTCCATTTACATAAAAAGAAGATGATAAAAGCTCTGATTGGACTTATTACAAATTGGTGTTTTTGGGGTTAGAATAGACATTCACCCCAAAATTGGAGAGCGACATGTTTATCAGCCCAAAACAAGCATAGGTGTTTTGCTTCCATCTCAAAAGAAAAAGGACGATTAAGCTTTGATTGGACTTATATCAATTTGCATGGTGTTTTTTGGGTGTGCACCAGAATCACCCCAAAGCAAAAAGGTATTTTGTGTTCCTTCTACAAAAAAAAGATGAAAAAGCTCTGATTGGGCTTATTTCAAATGGTGTTTTTGGGTGTTTTAGAATGCACACTCACCCAAAAAGCTCAGTTACATGTTTGTAATCAGCCCAAATCAAGCATAGGTGTTTTGGTTCCATCTCAATAGAAAGGGACGAATGAGCTTGGATTGTTCTTTCGTGTTCATTGCCCGACAAATAGCAAAGCGAAGTGTAATAAGCCTAAACAAATACAAACAGGTTCTTTTGGGTTCCAGCTACATAGAAGAGAGAATCTTGGATTTCGCTTATTTCGTGTTCTTTGGTGCTAATGCACATTGACGCAGAAATCGCAAAGTGTATGGAATGAGACCAAAATAACACAACACCGTCTTTTCGTTCCATATACGTTGAAAGACGACAAATAAGCTTTGATTGGGCTTATTTCAATTCGCATGGTGTTTCTTGGGTGTGCACCAGAATCACCCCCAACCAAAGCAAAAAGTTCTTTTGGGTTCCATTTACATAAAAAGAAGATGATAAAAGCTCTGATTGGACTTATTACAAATTGGTGTTTTTGGGGTTAGAATACACATTCACCCCAAAATTGGAGAGCGACATGTTTATCAGCCCAAAACAAGCATAGGTGTTTTGCTTCCATCTCAATAGAAAAAGGACGATTAAGCTTTGATTGGACTTATATCAATTTGCATGGTGATTTTTGGGTGTGCACCAGAATCACCCCAAAGCAAAAAGGTATTTTGTGTTCCTTCTACAAAAAAAAGATGAAAAAGCTCTGATTGGGCTTATTTCAAATTGGTGTTTTTGGGTGTTTTAGAATGCACACTCACCCAAAAAGCTCAGTTACATGTTTGTAATCAGCCCAAATCAAGCATAGGTGTTTTGGTTCCATCTCAATAGAAAGGGACGAATGAGCTTGGATTGTTCTTTCGTGTTCATTGCCCGACAAATAGCAAAGCGAAGTGTAATAAGCCTAAAAAAAGACAAACAGGTTCTTTTGGGTTCCAGCTACATAGAAGAGAGAATCTTGGATTTCGCTTATTTCGTGTTCTTTGGTGCTAATGCACATTGACGCAGAAATCGCAAAGTGTATGGAATGAGACCAAAATAACACAACACCGTCTTTTCGTTCCATATACGTTGAAAGACGACAAATAAGCTTTGATTGGGCTTATTTCAATTCGCATGGTGTTTCTTGGGTGTGCACCAGAATCACCCCCAACCAAAGCAAAAAGTTCTTTTGGGTTCCATTTACATAAAAAGAAGAAGATAAAAGCTCTGATTGGACTTATTACAAATTGGTGTTTTTGGGATTAGAATACACATTCACCCCAAAATTGGAGAGCGACATGTTTATCAGCCCAAAACAAGCATAGGTGTTTTGCTTCCATCTCAAAAGAAAAAGGACGATTAAGCTTTGATTGGACTTATATCAATTTGCATGGTGTTTTTTGGGTGTGCACCAGAATCACCCCAAAGCAAAAAGGTATTTTGTGTTCCTTCTACAAAAAAAAGATGAAAAAGCTCTGATTGGGCTTATTTCAAATGGTGTTTTTGGGTGTTTTAGAATGCACACTCACCCAAAAAGCTCAGTTACATGTTTGTAATCAGCCCAAATCAAGCATAGGTGTTTTGGTTCCATCTCAATAGAAAGGGACGAATGAGCTTGGATTGTTCTTTCGTGTTCATTGCCCGACAAATAGCAAAGCGAAGTGTAATAAGCCTAAACAAATACAAACAGGTTCTTTTGGGTTCCAGCTACATAGAAGAGAGAATCTTGGATTTCGCTTATTTCGTGTTCTTTGGTGCTAATGCACATTGACGCAGAAATCGCAAAGTGTATGGAATGAGACCAAAATAACACAACACCGTCTTTTCGTTCCATATACGTTGAAAGACGACAAATAAGCTTTGATTGGGCTTATTTCAATTCGCATGGTGTTTCTTGGGTGTGCACCAGAATCACCCCCAACCAAAGCAAAAAGTTCTTTTGGGTTCCATTTACATAAAAAGAAGATGATAAAAGCTCTGATTGGACTTATTACAAATTGGTGTTTTTGGGGTTAGAATACACATTCACCCCAAAATTGGAGAGCGACATGTTTATCAGCCCAAAACAAGCATAGGTGTTTTGCTTCCATCTCAATAGAAAAAGGACGATTAAGCTTTGATTGGACTTATATCAATTTGCATGGTGATTTTTGGGTGTGCACCAGAATCACCCCAAAGCAAAAAGGTATTTTGTGTTCCTTCTACAAAAAAAAGATGAAAAAGCTCTGATTGGGCTTATTTCAAATTGGTGTTTTGGGGTGTTTTAGAATGCACACTCACCCAAAAAGCTCAGTTACATGTTTGTAATCAGCCCAAATCAAGCATAGGTGTTTTGGTTCCATCTCAATAGAAAGGGACGAATGAGCTTGGATTGTTCTTTCGTGTTCATTGCCCGACAAATAGCAAAGCGAAGTGTAATAAGCCTAAACAAAGACAAACAGGTTCTTTTGGGTTCCAGCTACATAGAAGAGAGAATCTTGGATTTCGCTTATTTCGTGTTCTTTGGTGCTAATGCACATTGACGCAGAAATCGCAAAGTGTATGGAATGAGACCAAAATAACACAACACCGTCTTTTCGTTCCATATACGTTGAAAGACGACAAATAAGCTTTGATTGGGCTTATTTCAATTCGCATGGTGTTTCTTGGGTGTGCACCAGAATCACCCCCAACCAAAGCAAAAAGTTCTTTTGGGTTCCATTTACATAAAAAGAAGAAGATAAAAGCTCTGATTGGACTTATTACAAATTGGTGTTTTTGGGATTAGAATACACATTCACCCCAAAATTGGAGAGCGACATGTTTATCAGCCCAAAACAAGCATAGGTGTTTTGCTTCCATCTCAATAGAAAAAGGACGATTAAGCTTTGATTGGACTTATATCAATTTGCATGGTGTTTTTTGGGTGTGCACCAGAATCACCCCAAAGCAAAAAGGTATTTTGTGTTCCTTCTACAAAAAAAAGATGAAAAAGCTCTGATTGGGCTTATTTCAAATGGTGTTTTTGGGTGTTTTAGAATGCACACTCACCCAAAAATCTCAGTTACATGTTTGTAATCAGCCCAAATCAAGCATAGGTGTTTTGGTTCCATCTCAATAGAAAGGGACGAATGAGCTTGGATTGTTCTTTCGTGTTCATTGCCCGACAAATAGCAAAGCGAAGTGTAATAAGCCTAAACAAAGCCAAACAGGTTCTTTTGGGTTCCAGCTACATAGAAGAGAGAACCTTGGATTTCGCTTATTTCCTGTTCTTTGGTGCTAATGCACATTGACGCAGAAATCGCAAAGTGTATGGAATGAGACCAAAATAACACAACACCGTCTTCGCTTCCATATACGTTGAAAGACGACAAATAAGCTTTGATTGGGCTTATTTCAATTCGCATGGTGTTTCTTGGGTGTGCACCAGAATCACCCCCAACCAAAGCAAAAAGTTCTTTTGGGTTCCATTTACATAAAAAGAAGATGATAAAAGCTCTGATTGGACTTATTACAAATTGGTGTTTTTGGGGTTAGAATAGACATTCACCCCAAAATTGGAGAGCGACATGTTTATCAGCCCAAAACAAGCATAGGTGTTTTGCTTCCATCTCAAAAGAAAAAGGACGATTAAGCTTTGATTGGACTTATATCAATTTGCATGGTGTTTTTTGGGTATGCACCAGAATCACCCCAAAGCAAAAAGGTATTTTGTGTTCCTTCTACAAAAAAAAGATGAAAAAGCTCTGATTGGGCTTATTTCAAATGGTGTTTTTGGGTGTTTTAGAATGCACACTCACCCAAAAAGCTCAGTTACATGTTTGTAATCAGCCCAAATCAAGCATAGGTGTTTTGCTTCCATCTCAATAGAAAGGGACGAATGAGCTTGGATTGTTCTTTCGTGTTCATTGCCCGACAAATAGCAAAGCGAAGTGTAATAAGCCTAAACAAAGCCAAACAGGTTCTTTTGGGTTCCAGCTACATAGAAGAGAGAATCTTGGATTTCGCTTATTTCGTGTTCTTTGGTGCTAATGCACATTGACGCAGAAATCGCAAAGTGTATGGAATGAGACCAAAATAACACAACACCGTCTTTTCGTTCCATATACGTTGAAAGACGACAAATAAGCTTTGATTGGGCTTATTTCAATTCGCATGGTGTTTCTTGGGTGTGCACCAGAATCACCCCCAACCAAAGCAAAAAGTTCTTTTGGGTTCCATTTACATAAAAAGAAGATGATAAAAGCTCTGATTGGACTTATTACAAATTGGTGTTTTTGGGGTTAGAATACACATTCACCCCAAAATTGGAGAGCGACATGTTTATCAGCCCAAAACAAGCATAGGTGTTTTGCTTCCACCTCAATAGAAAAAGGACGATTAAGCTTTGATTGGACTTATATCAATTTGCATGGTGTTTTTTGGGTGTGCACCAGAATCACCCCAAAGCAAAAAGGTATTTTGTGTTCCTTCTACAAAAAAAAGATGAAAAAGCTCTGATTGGGCTTATTTCAAATGGTGTTTTTGGGTGTTTTAGAATGCACACTCACCCAAAAAGCTCAGTTACATGTTTGTAATCAGCCCAAATCAAGCATAGGTGTTTTGCTTCCATCTCAATAGAAAAAGGACGATTAAGCTTTGATTGGACTTATATCAATTTGCATGGTGATTTTTGGGTGTGCACCAGAATCACCCCAAAGCAAAAAGGTATTTTGTGTTCCTTCTACAAAAAAAAGATGAAAAAGCTCTGATTGGGCTTATTTCAAATTGGTGTTTTGGGGTGTTTTAGAATGCACACTCACCCAAAAAGCTCAGTTACATGTTTGTAATCAGCCCAAATCAAGCATAGGTGTTTTGGTTCCATTTCATTCGAGAGGGACGAATGAGCTTGGATTGTTCTTTCGTGTTCATTGCCCGACAAATAGCAAAGCGAAGTGTAATAAGCCTAAACAAAGCCAAACAGGTTCTTTTGGGTTCCAGCTACATAGAAGAGAGAATCTTGGATTTCGCTTATTTCGTGTTCTTTGGTGCTAATGCACATTGACGCAGAAATCGCAAAGTGTATGGAATGAGACCAAAATAACACAACACCGTCTTTTCGTTCCATATACGTTGAAAGACGACAAATAAGCTTTGATTGGGCTTATTTCAATTCGCATGGTGTTTCTTGGGTGTGCACCAGAATCACCCCCAACCAAAGCAAAAAGTTCTTTTGGGTTCCATTTACATAAAAAGAAGAAGATAAAAGCTCTGATTGGACTTATTACAAATTGGTGTTTTTGGGATTAGAATACACATTCACCCCAAAATTGGAGAGCGACATGTTTATCAGCCCAAAACAAGCATAGGTGTTTTGCTTCCATCTCAATAGAAAAAGGACGATTAAGCTTTGATTGGACTTATATCAATTTGCATGGTGTTTTTTGGGTGTGCACCAGAATCACCCCAAAGCAAAAAGGTATTTTGTGTTCCTTCTACAAAAAAAAGATGAAAAAGCTCTGATTGGGCTTATTTCAAATGGTGTTTTTGGGTGTTTTAGAATGCACACTCACCCAAAAATCTCAGTTACATGTTTGTAATCAGCCCAAATCAAGCATAGGTGTTTTGGTTCCATCTCAATAGAAAGGGACGAATGAGCTTGGATTGTTCTTTCGTGTTCATTGCCCGACAAATAGCAAAGCGAAGTGTAATAAGCCTAAACAAAGCCAAACAGGTTCTTTTGGGTTCCAGCTACATAGAAGAGAGAACCTTGGATTTCGCTTATTTCGTGTTCTTTGGTGCTAATGCACATTGACGCAGAAATCGCAAAGTGTATGGAATGAGACCAAAATAACACAACACCGTCTTTTCGTTCCATATACGTTGAAAGACGACAAATAAGCTTTGATTGGGCTTATTTCAATTCGCATGGTGTTTCTTGGGTGTGCACCAGAATCACCCCCAACCAAAGCAAAAAGTTCTTTTGGGTTCCATTTACATAAAAAGAAGATAAAAGCTCTGATTGGACTTATTACAAATTGGTGTTTTTGGGGTTAGAATACACATTCACCCCGAAATTGGAGAGCGACATGTTCATCAGCCCAAAACAACCATAGGTGTTTTGCTTCCATCTCAATAGAAAAAGGACGATTAAGCTTTGATTGGACTTATATCAATTTGCATGGTGATTTTTGGGTGTGCACCAGAATCACCCCAAAGCAAAAAGGTATTTTGTGTTCCTTCTACAAAAAAAAGATGAAAAAGCTCTGATTGGGCTTATTTCAAATTGGTGTTTTTGGGTGTTTTAGAATGCACACTCACCCAAAAAGCTCAGTTACATGTTTGTAATCAGCCCAAATCAAGCATAGGTGTTTTGGTTCCATCTCAATAGAAAGGGACGAATGAGCTTGGATTGTTCTTTCGTGTTCATTGCCCGACAAATAGCAAAGCGAAGTGTAATAAGCCTAAACAAAGCCAAACAGGTTCTTTTGGGTTCCAGCTACATAGAAGAGAGAATCTTGGATTTCGCTTATTTCGTGTTCTTTGGTGCTAATGCACATTGACGCAGAAATCGCAAAGTGTATGGAATGAGACCAAAATAACACAACACCGTCTTTTCGTTCCATATACGTTGAAAGACGACAAAAAAGCTTTGATTGGGCTTATTTCAATTCGCATGGTGTTTCTTGGGTGTGCACCAGAATCACCCCCAACCAAAGCAAAAGGTTCTTTTGGGTTCCATTTACATAAAAAGAAGAAGATAAAAGCTCTGATTGGACTTATTACAAATTGTTGTTTTTGGGATTAGAATAAACATTCACCCCAAAATTGGAGAGCGACATGTTTATCAGCCCAAAACAAGCATAGGTGTTTTGCTTCCATCTCAATAGAAAAAGGACGATTAAGCTTTGATTGGACTTATATCAATTTGCATGGTGTTTTTTGGGTGTGCACCAGAATCACCCCAAAGCAAAAAGGTATTTTGTGTTCCGTCTACAAAAAAAAGATGAAAAAGCTCTGATTGGGCTTATTTCAAATGGTGTTTTTGGGTGTTTTAGAATGCACACTCACCCAAAAATCTCAGTTACATGTTTGTAATCAGCCCAAATCAAGCATAGGTGTTTTGGTTCCATCTCAATAGAAAGGGACGAATGAGCTTGGATTGTTCTTTCGTGTTCATTGCCCGACAAATAGCAAAGCGAAATGTAATAAGCCTAAACAAAGCCAAACAGGTTCTTTTCGGTTCCAGCTACATAGAAGAGAGAACCTTGGATTTCGCTTATTTCGTGTTCTTTGGTGCTAATGCACATTGACGCAGAAATCGCAAAGTGTATGGAATGAGACCAAAATAACACAACACCGTCTTTTCGTTCCATATACGTTGAAAGACGACAAATAAGCTTTGATTGGGCTTATTTCAATTCGCATGGTGTTTCTTGGGTGTGCACCAGAATCACCCCCAACCAAAGCAAAAAGTTCTTTTGGGTTCCATTTACATAAAAAGAAGATAAAAGCTCTGATTGGACTTATTACAAATTGGTGTTTTTGGGGTTAGAATACACATTCACCCCAAAATTGGAGAGCGACATGTTCATCAGCCCAAAACAACCATAGGTGTTTTGCTTCCATCTCAATAGAAAAAGGACGATTAAGCTTTGATTGGACTTATATCAATTTGCATGGTGATTTTTGGGTGTGCACCAGAATCACCCCAAAGCAAAAAGGTATTTTGTGTTCCTTCTACAAAAAAAAAGATGAAAAAGCTCTGATTGGGCTTATTTCAAATGGTGTTTTTGGGTGTTTTAGAATGCACACTCACCCAAAAATCTCAGTTACATGTTTGTAATCAGCCCAAATCAAGCATAGGTGTTTTGGTTCCATCTCAATAGAAAGGGACGAATGAGCTTGGATTGTTCTTTCGTGTTCATTGCCCGACAAATAGCAAAGCGAAGTGTAATAAGCCTAAACAAAGCCAAACAGGTTCTTTTGGGTTCCAGCTACATAGAAGAGAGAACCTTGGATTTCGCTTATTTCGTGTTCTTTGGTGCTAATGCACATTGACGCAGAAATCACAAAGTGTATGGAATGAGACCAAAATAACACAACACCGTCTTTTCGTTCCATATACGTTGAAAGACGACAAATAAGCTTTGATTGGGCTTATTTCAATTCGCATGGTGTTTCTTGGGTGTGCACCAGAATCACCCCCAACCAAAGCAAAAAGTTCTTTTGGGTTCCATTTACATAAAAAGAAGATGATAAAAGCTCTGATTGGACTTATTACAAATTGGTGTTTTTGGGGTTAGAATACACATTCACCCCAAAATTGGAGAGCGACATGTTCATCAGCCCAAAACAACCATAGGTGTTTTGCTTCCATCTCAATAGAAAAAGGACGATTAAGCTTTGATTGGACTTATATCAATTTGCATGGTGATTTTTGGGTGTGCACCAGAATCACCCCAAAGCAAAAAGGTATTTTGTGTTCCTTCTACAAAAAAAAGATGAAAAAGCTCTGATTGGGCTTATTTCAAATTGGTGTTTTTGGGTGTTTTAGAATGCACACTCACCCAAAAAGCTCAGTTACATGTTTGTAATCAGCCCAAATCAAGCATAGGTGTTTTGGTTCCATCTCAATAGAAAGGGACGAATGAGCTTGGATTGTTCTTTCGTGTTCATTGCCCGACAAATAGCAAAGCGAAGTGTAATAAGCCTAAACAAAGCCAAACAGGTTCTTTTGGGTTCCAGCTACATAGAAGAGAGAATCTTGGATTTCGCTTATTTCGTGTTCTTTGGTGCTAATGCACATTGACGCAGAAATCGCAAAGTGTATGGAATGAGACCAAAATAACACAACACCGTCTTTTCGTTCCATATACGTTGAAAGACGACAAATAAGCTTTGATTGGGCTTATTTCAATTCGCATGGTGTTTCTTGGGTGTGCACCAGAATCACCCCCAACCAAAGCAAAAAGTTCTTTTGGGTTCCATTTACATAAAAAGAAGAAGATAAAAGCTCTGATTGGACTTATTACAAATTGGTGTTTTTGGGATTAGAATACACATTCACCCCAAAATTGGAGAGCGACATGTTTATCAGCCCAAAACAAGCATAGGTGTTTTGCTTCCATCTCAATAGAAAAAGGACGATTAAGCTTTGATTGGACTTATATCAATTTGCATGGTGTTTTTTGGGTGTGCACCAGAATCACCCCAAAGCAAAAAGGTATTTTGTGTTCCTTCTACAAAAAAAAGATGAAAAAGCTCTGATTGGGCTTATTTCAAATGGTGTTTTTGGGTGTTTTAGAATGCACACTCACCCAAAAATCTCAGTTACATGTTTGTAATCAGCCCAAATCAAGCATAGGTGTTTTGGTTCCATCTCAATAGAAAGGGACGAATGAGCTTGGATTGTTCTTTCGTGTTCATTGCCCGACAAATAGCAAAGCGAAGTGTAATAAGCCTAAACAAAGCCAAACAGGTTCTTTTGGGTTCCAGCTACATAGAAGAGAGAACCTTGGATTTCGCTTATTTCCTGTTCTTTGGTGCTAATGCACATTGACGCAGAAATCGCAAAGTGTATGGAATGAGACCAAAATAACACAACACCGTCTTCGCTTCCATATACGTTGAAAGACGACAAATAAGCTTTGATTGGGCTTATTTCAATTCGCATGGTGTTTCTTGGGTGTGCACCAGAATCACCCCCAACCAAAGCAAAAAGTTCTTTTGGGTTCCATTTACATAAAAAGAAGATGATAAAAGCTCTGATTGGACTTATTACAAATTGGTGTTTTTGGGGTTAGAATAGACATTCACCCCAAAATTGGAGAGCGACATGTTTATCAGCCCAAAACAAGCATAGGTGTTTTGCTTCCATCTCAAAAGAAAAAGGACGATTAAGCTTTGATTGGACTTATATCAATTTGCATGGTGTTTTTTGGGTATGCACCAGAATCACCCCAAAGCAAAAAGGTATTTTGTGTTCCTTCTACAAAAAAAAGATGAAAAAGCTCTGATTGGGCTTATTTCAAATGGTGTTTTTGGGTGTTTTAGAATGCACACTCACCCAAAAAGCTCAGTTACATGTTTGTAATCAGCCCAAATCAAGCATAGGTGTTTTGCTTCCATCTCAATAGAAAGGGACGAATGAGCTTGGATTGTTCTTTCGTGTTCATTGCCCGACAAATAGCAAAGCGAAGTGTAATAAGCCTAAACAAAGCCAAACAGGTTCTTTTGGGTTCCAGCTACATAGAAGAGAGAATCTTGGATTTCGCTTATTTCGTGTTCTTTGGTGCTAATGCACATTGACGCAGAAATCGCAAAGTGTATGGAATGAGACCAAAATAACACAACACCGTCTTTTCGTTCCATATACGTTGAAAGACGACAAATAAGCTTTGATTGGGCTTATTTCAATTCGCATGGTGTTTCTTGGGTGTGCACCAGAATCACCCCCAACCAAAGCAAAAAGTTCTTTTGGGTTCCATTTACATAAAAAGAAGATGATAAAAGCTCTGATTGGACTTATTACAAATTGGTGTTTTTGGGGTTAGAATACACATTCACCCCAAAATTGGAGAGCGACATGTTTATCAGCCCAAAACAAGCATAGGTGTTTTGCTTCCACCTCAATAGAAAAAGGACGATTAAGCTTTGATTGGACTTATATCAATTTGCATGGTGTTTTTTGGGTGTGCACCAGAATCACCCCAAAGCAAAAAGGTATTTTGTGTTCCTTCTACAAAAAAAAGATGAAAAAGCTCTGATTGGGCTTATTTCAAATGGTGTTTTTGGGTGTTTTAGAATGCACACTCACCCAAAAAGCTCAGTTACATGTTTGTAATCAGCCCAAATCAAGCATAGGTGTTTTGCTTCCATCTCAATAGAAAAAGGACGATTAAGCTTTGATTGGACTTATATCAATTTGCATGGTGATTTTTGGGTGTGCACCAGAATCACCCCAAAGCAAAAAGGTATTTTGTGTTCCTTCTACAAAAAAAAGATGAAAAAGCTCTGATTGGGCTTATTTCAAATTGGTGTTTTGGGGTGTTTTAGAATGCACACTCACCCAAAAAGCTCAGTTACATGTTTGTAATCAGCCCAAATCAAGCATAGGTGTTTTGGTTCCATTTCATTCGAGAGGGACGAATGAGCTTGGATTGTTCTTTCGTGTTCATTGCCCGACAAATAGCAAAGCGAAGTGTAATAAGCCTAAACAAAGCCAAACAGGTTCTTTTGGGTTCCAGCTACATAGAAGAGAGAATCTTGGATTTCGCTTATTTCGTGTTCTTTGGTGCTAATGCACATTGACGCAGAAATCGCAAAGTGTATGGAATGAGACCAAAATAACACAACACCGTCTTTTCGTTCCATATACGTTGAAAGACGACAAATAAGCTTTGATTGGGCTTATTTCAATTCGCATGGTGTTTCTTGGGTGTGCACCAGAATCACCCCCAACCAAAGCAAAAAGTTCTTTTGGGTTCCATTTACATAAAAAGAAGAAGATAAAAGCTCTGATTGGACTTATTACAAATTGGTGTTTTTGGGATTAGAATACACATTCACCCCAAAATTGGAGAGCGACATGTTTATCAGCCCAAAACAAGCATAGGTGTTTTGCTTCCATCTCAATAGAAAAAGGACGATTAAGCTTTGATTGGACTTATATCAATTTGCATGGTGTTTTTTGGGTGTGCACCAGAATCACCCCAAAGCAAAAAGGTATTTTGTGTTCCTTCTACAAAAAAAAGATGAAAAAGCTCTGATTGGGCTTATTTCAAATGGTGTTTTTGGGTGTTTTAGAATGCACACTCACCCAAAAATCTCAGTTACATGTTTGTAATCAGCCCAAATCAAGCATAGGTGTTTTGGTTCCATCTCAATAGAAAGGGACGAATGAGCTTGGATTGTTCTTTCGTGTTCATTGCCCGACAAATAGCAAAGCGAAGTGTAATAAGCCTAAACAAAGCCAAACAGGTTCTTTTGGGTTCCAGCTACATAGAAGAGAGAACCTTGGATTTCGCTTATTTCGTGTTCTTTGGTGCTAATGCACATTGACGCAGAAATCGCAAAGTGTATGGAATGAGACCAAAATAACACAACACCGTCTTTTCGTTCCATATACGTTGAAAGACGACAAATAAGCTTTGATTGGGCTTATTTCAATTCGCATGGTGTTTCTTGGGTGTGCACCAGAATCACCCCCAACCAAAGCAAAAAGTTCTTTTGGGTTCCATTTACATAAAAAGAAGATAAAAGCTCTGATTGGACTTATTACAAATTGGTGTTTTTGGGGTTAGAATACACATTCACCCCGAAATTGGAGAGCGACATGTTCATCAGCCCAAAACAACCATAGGTGTTTTGCTTCCATCTCAATAGAAAAAGGACGATTAAGCTTTGATTGGACTTATATCAATTTGCATGGTGATTTTTGGGTGTGCACCAGAATCACCCCAAAGCAAAAAGGTATTTTGTGTTCCTTCTACAAAAAAAAGATGAAAAAGCTCTGATTGGGCTTATTTCAAATTGGTGTTTTTGGGTGTTTTAGAATGCACACTCACCCAAAAAGCTCAGTTACATGTTTGTAATCAGCCCAAATCAAGCATAGGTGTTTTGGTTCCATCTCAATAGAAAGGGACGAATGAGCTTGGATTGTTCTTTCGTGTTCATTGCCCGACAAATAGCAAAGCGAAGTGTAATAAGCCTAAACAAAGCCAAACAGGTTCTTTTGGGTTCCAGCTACATAGAAGAGAGAATCTTGGATTTCGCTTATTTCGTGTTCTTTGGTGCTAATGCACATTGACGCAGAAATCGCAAAGTGTATGGAATGAGACCAAAATAACACAACACCGTCTTCGCTTCCATATACGTTGAAAGACGACAAATAAGCTTTGATTGGGCTTATTTCAATTCGCATGGTGTTTCTTGGGTGTGCACCAGAATCACCCCCAACCAAAGCAAAAAGTTCTTTTGGGTTCCATTTACATAAAAAGAAGATGATAAAAGCTCTGATTGCACTTATTACAAATTGGTGTTTTTGGGGTTAGAATACATATTCACCCCAAAATTGGAGAGCGACATGTTTATCAGCCCAAAACAAGCATAGGTGTTTTGCTTCCATCTCAATAGAAAAAGGACGATTAAGATTTGATTGGACTTATATCAATTTGCATGGTGATTTTTGGGTGTGCACCAGAATCACCCCAAAGCAAAAAGGTATTTTGTGTTCCTTCTACAAAAAAAAGATGAAAAAGCTCTGATTGGGCTTATTTCAAATTGGTGTTTTTGGGTGTTTTAGAATGCACACTCACCCAAAAAGCTCAGTTACATGTTTGTAATCAGCCCAAATCAAGCATAGGTGTTTTGGTTCCATCTCAATAGAAAGGGACGAATGAGCTTGGATTGTTCTTTCGTGTTCATTGCCCGACAAATAGCAAAGCGAAGTGTAATAAGCCTAAACAAAGCCAAACAGGTTCTTTTGGGTTCCAGCTACATAGAAGAGAGAATCTTGGATTTCGCTTATTTCGTGTTCTTTGGTGCTAATGCACATTGACGCAGAAATCGCAAAGTGTATGGAATGAGACCAAAATAACACAACACCGTCTTTTCGTTCCATATACGTTGAAAGACGACAAAAAAGCTTTGATTGGGCTTATTTCAATTCGCATGGTGTTTCTTGGGTGTGCACCAGAATCACCCCCAACCAAAGCAAAAGGTTCTTTTGGGTTCCATTTACATAAAAAGAAGAAGATAAAAGCTCTGATTGGACTTATTACAAATTGTTGTTTTTGGGATTAGAATAAACATTCACCCCAAAATTGGAGAGCGACATGTTTATCAGCCCAAAACAAGCATAGGTGTTTTGCTTCCATCTCAATAGAAAAAGGACGATTAAGCTTTGATTGGACTTATATCAATTTGCATGGTGTTTTTTGGGTGTGCACCAGAATCACCCCAAAGCAAAAAGGTATTTTGTGTTCCGTCTACAAAAAAAAGATGAAAAAGCTCTGATTGGGCTTATTTCAAATGGTGTTTTTGGGTGTTTTAGAATGCACACTCACCCAAAAATCTCAGTTACATGTTTGTAATCAGCCCAAATCAAGCATAGGTGTTTTGGTTCCATCTCAATAGAAAGGGACGAATGAGCTTGGATTGTTCTTTCGTGTTCATTGCCCGACAAATAGCAAAGCGAAATGTAATAAGCCTAAACAAAGCCGAACAGGTTCTTTTCGGTTCCAGCTACATAGAAGAGAGAACCTTGGATTTCGCTTATTTCGTGTTCTTTGGTGCTAATGCACATTGACGCAGAAATCGCAAAGTGTATGGAATGAGACCAAAATAACACAACACCGTCTTTTCGTTCCATATACGTTGAAAGACGACAAATAAGCTTTGATTGGGCTTATTTCAATTCGCATGGTGTTTCTTGGGTGTGCACCAGAATCACCCCCAACCAAAGCAAAAAGTTCTTTTGGGTTCCATTTACATAAAAAGAAGATAAAAGCTCTGATTGGACTTATTACAAATTGGTGTTTTTGGGGTTAGAATACACATTCACCCCAAAATTGGAGAGCGACATGTTCATCAGCCCAAAACAACCATAGGTGTTTTGCTTCCATCTCAATAGAAAAAGGACGATTAAGCTTTGATTGGACTTATATCAATTTGCATGGTGTTTTTTGGGTGTGCACCAGAATCACCCCAAAGCAAAAAGGTATTTTGTGTTCCTTCTACAAAAAAAAAGATGAAAAAGCTCTGATTGGGCTTATTTCAAATGGTGTTTTTGGGTGTTTTAGAATGCACACTCACCCAAAAATCTCAGTTACATGTTTGTAATCAGCCCAAATCAAGCATAGGTGTTTTGGTTCCATCTCAATAGAAAGGGACGAATGAGCTTGGATTGTTCTTTCGTGTTCATTGCCCGACAAATAGCAAAGCGAAGTGTAATAAGCCTAAACAAAGCCAAACAGGTTCTTTTGGGTTCCAGCTACATAGAAGAGAGAACCTTGGATTTCGCTTATTTCGTGTTCTTTGGTGCTAATGCACATTGACGCAGAAATCACAAAGTGTATGGAATGAGACCAAAATAACACAACACCGTCTTTTCGTTCCATATACGTTGAAAGACGACAAATAAGCTTTGATTGGGCTTATTTCAATTCGCATGGTGTTTCTTGGGTGTGCACCAGAATCACCCCCAACCAAAGCAAAAAGTTCTTTTGGGTTCCATTTACATAAAAAGAAGATGATAAAAGCTCTGATTGGACTTATTACAAATTGGTGTTTTTGGGGTTAGAATACACATTCACCCCAAAATTGGAGAGCGACATGTTCATCAGCCCAAAACAACCATAGGTGTTTTGCTTCCATCTCAATAGAAAAAGGACGATTAAGCTTTGATTGGACTTATATCAATTTGCATGGTGATTTTTGGGTGTGCACCAGAATCACCCCAAAGCAAAAAGGTATTTTGTGTTCCTTCTACAAAAAAAAGATGAAAAAGCTCTGATTGGGCTTATTTCAAATTGGTGTTTTTGGGTGTTTTAGAATGCACACTCACCCAAAAAGCTCAGTTACATGTTTGTAATCAGCCCAAATCAAGCATAGGTGTTTTGGTTCCATCTCAATAGAAAGGGACGAATGAGCTTGGATTGTTCTTTCGTGTTCATTGCCCGACAAATAGCAAAGCGAAGTGTAATAAGCCTAAACAAAGCCAAACAGGTTCTTTTGGGTTCCAGCTACATAGAAGAGAGAATCTTGGATTTCGCTTATTTCGTGTTCTTTGGTGCTAATGCACATTGACGCAGAAATCGCAAAGTGTATGGAATGAGACCAAAATAACACAACACCGTCTTCGCTTCCATATACGTTGAAAGACGACAAATAAGCTTTGATTGGGCTTATTTCAATTCGCATGGTGTTTCTTGGGTGTGCACCAGAATCACCCCCAACCAAAGCAAAAAGTTCTTTTGGGTTCCATTTACATAAAAAGAAGATGATAAAAGCTCTGATTGCACTTATTACAAATTGGTGTTTTTGGGGTTAGAATACATATTCACCCCAAAATTGGAGAGCGACATGTTTATCAGCCCAAAACAAGCATAGGTGTTTTGCTTCCATCTCAATAGAAAAAGGACGATTAAGATTTGATTGGACTTATATCAATTTGCATGGTGATTTTTGGGTGTGCACCAGAATCACCCCAAAGCAAAAATGTATTTTGTGTTCCTTCTACAAAAAAAAGATGAAAAAGCTCTGATTGGGCTTATTTCAAATTGGTGTTTTTGGGTGTTTTAGAATGCACACTCACCCAAAAAGCTCAGTTACATGTTTGTAATCAGCCCAAATCAAGCATAGGTGTTTTGGTTCCATCTCAATAGAAAGGGACGAATGAGCTTGGATTGTTCTTTCGTGTTCATTGCCCGACAAATAGCAAAGCGAAGTGTAATAAGCCTAAACAAAGCCAAACAGGTTCTTTTGGGTTCCAGCTACATAGAAGAGAGAATCTTGGATTTCGCTTATTTCGTGTTCTTTGGTGCTAATGCACATTGACGCAGAAATCGCAAAGTGTATGGAATGAGACCAAAATAACACAACACCGTCTTTTCGTTCCATATACGTTGAAAGACGACAAATAAGCTTTGATTGGGCTTATTTCAATTCGCATGGTGTTTCTTGGGTGTGCACCAGAATCACCCCCAACCAAAGCAAAAAGTTCTTTTGGGTTCCATTTACATAAAAAGAAGATGATAAAAGCTCTGATTGCACTTATTACAAATTGGTGTTTTTGGGGTTAGAATACATATTCACCCCAAAATTGGAGAGCGACATGTTTATCAGCCCAAAACAAGCATAGGTGTTTTGCTTCCATCTCAATAGAAAAAGGACGATTAAGCTTTGATTGGACTTATATCAATTTGCATGGTGATTTTTGGGTGTGCACCAGAATCACCCCAAAGCAAAAAGGTATTTTGTGTTCCTTCTACAAAAAAAAGAAGAAAAAGCTCTGATTGGGCTTATTTCAAATTGGTGTTTTTGGGTGTTTTAGAATGCACACTCACCCAAAAAGCTCAGTTACATGTTTGTAATCAGCCCAAATCAAGCATAGGTGTTTTGCTTCCATCTCAATAGAAAGGGACGAATGAGCTTGGATTGTTCTTTCGTGTTCATTGCCCGACAAATAGCAAAGCGAAGTGTAATAAGCCTAAACAAAGCCAAACAGGTTCTTTTGGGTTCCAGCTACATAGAAGAGAGAATCTTGGATTTCGCTTATTTCGTGTTCTTTGGTGCTAATGCACATTGACGCAGAAATCGCAAAGTGTATGGAATGAGACCAAAATAACACAACACCGTCTTTTCGTTCCATATACGTTGAAAGACGACAAATAAGCTTTGACTGGGCTTATTTCAATTCGCATGGTGTTTCTTGGATGTGCACCAGAATCACCCCCAACCAAAGCAAAAAGTTCTTTTGGGTTCCATTTACATAAAAAGAAGAAGATAAAAGCTCTGATTGGACTTATTACAAATTGGTGTTTTTGGGATTAGAATACACATTCACCCCAAAATTGGAGAGCGACATGTTTATCAGCCCAAAACAAGCATAGGTGTTTTGCTTCCATCTCAATAGAAAAAGGACGATTAAGCTTTGATTGGACTTATATCAATTTGCATGGTGTTTTTTGGGTGTGCACCAGAATCACCCCAAAGCAAAAAGGTATTTTGTGTTCCTTCTACAAAAAAAAGATGAAAAAGCTCTGATTGGGCTTATTTCAAATGGTGTTTTTGGGTGTTTTAGAATGCACACTCACCCAAAAAGCTCAGTTACATGTTTGTAATCAGCCCAAATCAAGCATAGGTGTTTTGGTTCCATCTCAATAGAAAGGGACGAATGAGCTTGGATTGTTCTTTCGTGTTTATTGCCCGACAAATAGCAAAGCGAAGTGTAATAAGCCTAAACAAAGCCAAACAGGTTCTTTTGGGTTCCAGCTACATAGAAGAGAGAACCTTGGATTTCGCTTATTTCGTGTTCTTTGGTGCTAATGCACATTGACGCAGAAATCGCAAAGTGTATGGAATGAGACCAAAATAACACAACACCGTCTTTTCGTTCCATATACGTTGAAAGACGACAAATAAGCTTTGATTGGGCTTATTTCAATTCGCATGGTGTTTCTTGGGTGTGCACCAGAATCACCCCCAACCAAAGCAAAAAGTTCTTTTGGGTTCCATTTACATAAAAAGAAGATGATAAAAGCTCTGATTGGACTTATTACAAATTGGTGTTTTTGGGGTTAGAATACACATTCACCCCAAAATTGGAGAGCGACATGTTCATCAGCCCAAAACAACCATAGGTGTTTTGCTTCCATCTCAATAGAAAAAGGACGATTAAGCTTTGATTGGACTTATATCAATTTGCATGGTGATTTTTGGGTGTGCACCAGAATCACCCCAAAGCAAAAAGGTATTTTGTGTTCCTTCTACAAAAAAAAGATGAAAAAGCTCTGATTGGGCTTATTTCAAATTGGTGTTTTTGGGTGTTTTAGAATGCACACTCACCCAAAAAGCTCAGTTACATGTTTGTAATCAGCCCAAATCAAGCATAGGTGTTTTGGTTCCATCTCAATAGAAAGGGACGAATGAGCTTGGATTGTTCTTTCGTGTTCATTGCCCGACAAATAGCAAAGCGAAGTGTAATAAGCCTAAACAAAGCCAAACAGGTTCTTTTGGGTTCCAGCTACATAGAAGAGAGAATCTTGGATTTCGCTTATTTCGTGTTCTTTGGTGCTAATGCACATTGACGCAGAAATCGCAAAGTGTATGGAATGAGACCAAAATAACACAACACCGTCTTCGCTTCCATATACGTTGAAAGACGACAAATAAGCTTTGATTGGGCTTATTTCAATTCGCATGGTGTTTCTTGGGTGTGCACCAGAATCACCCCCAACCAAAGCAAAAAGTTCTTTTGGGTTCCATTTACATAAAAAGAAGATGATAAAAGCTCTGATTGCACTTATTACAAATTGGTGTTTTTGGGGTTAGAATACATATTCACCCCAAAATTGGAGAGCGACATGTTTATCAGCCCAAAACAAGCATAGGTGTTTTGCTTCCATCTCAATAGAAAAAGGACGATTAAGATTTGATTGGACTTATATCAATTTGCATGGTGATTTTTGGGTGTGCACCAGAATCACCCCAAAGCAAAAATGTATTTTGTGTTCCTTCTACAAAAAAAAGATGAAAAAGCTCTGATTGGGCTTATTTCAAATTGGTGTTTTTGGGTGTTTTAGAATGCACACTCACCCAAAAAGCTCAGTTACATGTTTGTAATCAGCCCAAATCAAGCATAGGTGTTTTGGTTCCATCTCAATAGAAAGGGACGAATGAGCTTGGATTGTTCTTTCGTGTTCATTGCCCGACAAATAGCAAAGCGAAGTGTAATAAGCCTAAACAAAGCCAAACAGGTTCTTTTGGGTTCCAGCTACATAGAAGAGAGAATCTTGGATTTCGCTTATTTCGTGTTCTTTGGTGCTAATGCACATTGACGCAGAAATCGCAAAGTGTATGGAATGAGACCAAAATAACACAACACCGTCTTTTCGTTCCATATACGTTGAAAGACGACAAATAAGCTTTGATTGGGCTTATTTCAATTCGCATGGTGTTTCTTGGGTGTGCACCAGAATCACCCCCAACCAAAGCAAAAAGTTCTTTTGGGTTCCATTTACATAAAAAGAAGATGATAAAAGCTCTGATTGCACTTATTACAAATTGGTGTTTTTGGGGTTAGAATACATATTCACCCCAAAATTGGAGAGCGACATGTTTATCAGCCCAAAACAAGCATAGGTGTTTTGCTTCCATCTCAATAGAAAAAGGACGATTAAGCTTTGATTGGACTTATATCAATTTGCATGGTGATTTTTGGGTGTGCACCAGAATCACCCCAAAGCAAAAAGGTATTTTGTGTTCCTTCTACAAAAAAAAGAAGAAAAAGCTCTGATTGGGCTTATTTCAAATTGGTGTTTTTGGGTGTTTTAGAATGCACACTCACCCAAAAAGCTCAGTTACATGTTTGTAATCAGCCCAAATCAAGCATAGGTGTTTTGCTTCCATCTCAATAGAAAGGGACGAATGAGCTTGGATTGTTCTTTCGTGTTCATTGCCCGACAAATAGCAAAGCGAAGTGTAATAAGCCTAAACAAAGCCAAACAGGTTCTTTTGGGTTCCAGCTACATAGAAGAGAGAATCTTGGATTTCGCTTATTTCGTGTTCTTTGGTGCTAATGCACATTGACGCAGAAATCGCAAAGTGTATGGAATGAGACCAAAATAACACAACACCGTCTTTTCGTTCCATATACGTTGAAAGACGACAAATAAGCTTTGACTGGGCTTATTTCAATTCGCATGGTGTTTCTTGGATGTGCACCAGAATCACCCCCAACCAAAGCAAAAAGTTCTTTTGGGTTCCATTTACATAAAAAGAAGAAGATAAAAGCTCTGATTGGACTTATTACAAATTGGTGTTTTTGGGATTAGAATACACATTCACCCCAAAATTGGAGAGCGACATGTTTATCAGCCCAAAACAAGCATAGGTGTTTTGCTTCCATCTCAATAGAAAAAGGACGATTAAGCTTTGATTGGACTTATATCAATTTGCATGGTGTTTTTTGGGTGTGCACCAGAATCACCCCAAAGCAAAAAGGTATTTTGTGTTCCTTCTACAAAAAAAAGATGAAAAAGCTCTGATTGGGCTTATTTCAAATGGTGTTTTTGGGTGTTTTAGAATGCACACTCACCCAAAAAGCTCAGTTACATGTTTGTAATCAGCCCAAATCAAGCATAGGTGTTTTGGTTCCATCTCAATAGAAAGGGACGAATGAGCTTGGATTGTTCTTTCGTGTTTATTGCCCGACAAATAGCAAAGCGAAGTGTAATAAGCCTAAACAAAGCCAAACAGGTTCTTTTGGGTTCCAGCTACATAGAAGAGAGAACCTTGGATTTCGCTTATTTCGTGTTCTTTGGTGCTAATGCACATTGACGCAGAAATCGCAAAGTGTATGGAATGAGACCAAAATAACACAACACCGTCTTTTCGTTCCATATACGTTGAAAGACGACAAATAAGCTTTGATTGGGCTTATTTCAATTCGCATGGTGTTTCTTGGGTGTGCACCAGAATCACCCCCAACCAAAGCAAAAAGTTCTTTTGGGTTCCATTTACATAAAAAGAAGATGATAAAAGCTCTGATTGGACTTATTACAAATTGGTGTTTTTGGGGTTAGAATACACATTCACCCCAAAATTGGAGAGCGACATGTTTATCAGCCCAAAACAAGCATAGGTGTTTTGCTTCCATCTCAATAGAAAAAGGACGATTAAGCTTTGATTGGACTTATATCAATTTGCATGGTGATTTTTGGGTGTGCACCAGAATCACCCCAAAGCAAAAAGGTATTTTGTGTTCCTTCTACAAAAAAAAGATGAAAAAGCTCTGATTGGGCTTATTTCAAATTGGTGTTTTTGGGTGTTTTAGAATGCACACTCACCCAAAAAGCTCAGTTACATGTTTGTAATCAGCCCAAATCAAGCATAGGTGTTTTGCTTCCATCTCAATAGAAAGGGACGAATGAGCTTGGATTGTTCTTTCGTGTTCATTGCCCGACAAATAGCAAAGCGAAGTGTAATAAGCCTAAACAAAGCCAAACAGGTTCTTTTGGGTTCCAGCTACATAGAAGAGAGAATCTTGGATTTCGCTTATTTCGTGTTCTTTGGTGCTAATGCACATTGACGCAGAAATCGCAAAGTGTATGGAATGAGACCAAAATAACACAACACCGTCTTTTTGTTCCATATACGTTGAAAGACGACAAATAAGCTTTGATTGGGCTTATTTCAATTCGCATGGTGTTTCTTGGGTGTGCACCAGAATCACCCCCAACCAAAGCAAAAAGTTCTTTTGGGTTCCATTTACATAAAAAGAAGATGATAAAAGCTCTGATTGCACTTATTACAAATTGGTGTTTTTGGGGTTAGAATACATATTCACCCCAAAATTGGAGAGCGACATGTTTATCAGCCCAAAACAAGCATAGGTGTTTTGCTTCCATCTCAATAGAAAAAGGACGATTAAGATTTGATTGGACTTATATCAATTTGCATGGTGTTTTTTGGGTGTGCACCAGAATCACCCCAAAGCAAAAAGGTATTTTGTGTTCCTTCTACAAAAAAAAGATGAAAAAGCTATGATTGGGCTTATTTCAAATTGGTGTTTTGGGGTGTTTTAGAATGCACACTCACCCAAAAAGCTCAGTTACATGTTTGTAAGCAGCCCAAATCAAGCATAGGTGTTTTGGTTCCATCTCAATAGAAAGGGACGAATGAGCGTGGATTGTTCTTTCGTGTTCATTGCCCGACAAATAGCAAAGCGAAGTGTAATAAGCCTAAACAAAGCCAAACAGGTTCTTTTGGGTTCCAGCTACATAGAAGAGAGAATCTTGGATTTCGCTTATTTCGTGTTCTTTGGTGCTAATGAACATTGACGCAGAATTCGCAAAGTGTATGGAATGAGACCAAAATAACACAACACCGTCTTCGCTTCCATATACGTTGAAAGACGACAAATAAGCTTTGATTGGGCTTATTTCAATTCGCATGGTGTTTCTTGGGTGTGCACCAGAATCACCCCCAACCAAAGCAAAAAGTTCTTTTGGGTTCCATTTACATAAAAAGAAGATGATAAAAGCTCTGATTGGACTTATTACAAATTGGTGTTTTTGGGGTTAGAATACACATTCACCCCAAAATTGGAGAGCGACATGTTTATCAGCCCAAAACAAGCATAGGTGTTTTGCTTCCATCTCAATAGAAAAAGGACGATTAAGCTTTGATTGGACTTATATCAATTTGCATGGTGATTTTTGGGTGTGCACCAGAATCACCCCAAAGCAAAAAGGTATTTTGTGTTCCTTCTACAAAAAAAAGATGAAAAAGCTCTGATTGGGCTTATTTCAAATTGGTGTTTTTGGGTGTTTTAGAATGCACACTCACCCAAAAAGCTCAGTTACATGTTTGTAATCAGCCCAAATCAAGCATAGGTGTTTTGCATCCATCTCAATAGAAAGGGACGAATGAGCTTGGATTGTTCTTTCGTGTTCATTGCCCGACAAATAGCAAAGCAAAGTGTAATAAGCCTAAACAAAGCCAAACAGGTTCTTTTGGGTTCCAGCTACATAGAAGAGAGAATCTTGGATTTCGCTTATTTCGTGTTCTTTGGTGCTAATGCACATTGACGCAGAAATCGCAAAGTGTATGGAATGAGACCAAAATAACACAACACCGTCTTTTCGTTCCATATACGTTGAAAGACGACAAATAAGCTTTGATTGGGCTTATTTCAATTCGCATGGTGTTTCTTGGGTGTGCACCAGAATCACCCCCAACCAAAGCAAAAAGTTCTTTTGGGTTCCATTTACATAAAAAGAAGATGATAAAAGCTCTGATTGGACTTATTACAAATTGGTGTTTTTGGGGTTAGAATACACATTCACCCCAAAATTGGAGAGCGACATGTTTATCAGCCCAAAATAAGCATAGGTGTTTTGCTTCCATCTCAATAGAAAAAGGACGATTAAGCTTTGATTGGACTTATATCAATTTGCATGGTGTTTTTTGGGTGTGCACCAGAATCACCCCAAAGCAAAAAGGTATTTTGTGTTCCTTCTACAAAAAAAAGATGAAAAAGCTCTGATTGGGCTTATTTCAAATTGGTGTTTTTGGGTGTTTTAGAATGCACACTCACCCCAAAAGCTGTGCATGTAATCAGCCCAAATCAAGCATAGGTGTTTTGGTTCCATCTCAATAGAAAGGGACGAATGAGCTTGGATTGTTCTTTCGTGTTCATTGCCCGACAAATAGCAAAGCGAAGTGTAATAAGCCTAAACAAAGACAAACAGGTTCTTTTGGGTTCCAGCTACATAGAAGAGAGAATCTTGGATTTCGCTTATTTCGTGTTCTTTGGTGCTAATGCACATTGACGCAGAAATCGCAAAGTGTATGGAATGAGACCAAAATAACACAACACCGTCTTCGCTTCCATATACGTTGAAAGACGACAAATAAGCTTTGATTGGGCTTATTTCAATTCGCATGGTGTTTCTTGGGTGTGCACCAGAATCACCCCCAACCAAAGCAAAAAGTTCTTTTGGGTTCCATTTACATAAAAAGAAGATGATAAAAGCTCTGATTGGACTTATTACAAATTGGTGTTTTTGGGGTTAGAATACACATTCACCCCAAAATTGGAGAGCGACATGTTTATCAGCCCAAAACAAGCATAGGTGTTTTGCTTCCATCTCAATAGAAAAAGGACGATTAAGCTTTGATTGGACTTATATCAATTTGCATGGTGATTTTTGGGTGTGCACCAGAATCACCCCAAAGCAAAAAGGTATTTTGTGTTCCTTCTACAAAAAAAAGATGAAAAAGCTCTGATTGGGCTTATTTCAAATTGGTGTTTTTGGGTGTTTTAGAATGCACACTCACCCAAAAAGCTCAGTTACATGTTTGTAATCAGCCCAAATCAAGCATAGGTGTTTTGGTTCCATCTCAATAGAAAGGGACGAATGAGCTTGGATTGTTCTTTCGTGTTCATTGCCCGACAAATAGCAAAGCGAAGTGTAATAAGCCTAAACAAAGCCAAACAGGTTCTTTTGGGTTCCAGCTACATAGAAGAGAGAATCTTGGATTTCGCTTATTTCGTGTTCTTTGGTGCTAATGCACATTGACGCAGAAATCGCAAAGTGTATGGAATGAGACCAAAATAACACAACACCGTCTTCGCTTCCATATACATTGAAAGACGACAAATAAGCTTTGATTGGGCTTATTTCAATTCGCATGGTGTTTCTTGGGTGTGCACCAGAATCACCCCCAACCAAAGCAAAAAGTTCTTTTGGGTTCCATTTACATAAAAAGAAGATGATAAAAGCTCTGATTGGACTTATTACAAATTGGTGTTTTTGGGGTTAGAATAGACATTCACCCCAAAATTGGAGAGCGACATGTTTATCAGCCCAAAACAAGCATAGGTGTTTTGCTTCCATCTCAAAAGAAAAAGGACGATTAAGCTTCGATTGGACTTATATCAATTTGCATGGTGTTTTTTGGGTGTGCACCAGAATCACCCCAAAGCAAAAAGGTATTTTGTGTTCCTTCTACAAAAAAAAGATGAAAAAGCTCTGATTGGGCTTATTTCAAATGGTGTTTTTGGGTGTTTTAGAATGCACACTCACCCAAAAAGCTCAGTTACATGTTTGTAATCAGCCCAAATCAAGCATAGGTGTTTTGCTTCCATCTCAATAGAAAAAGGACGATTAAGCTTTGATTGGACTTATATCAATTTGCATGGTGATTTTTGGGTGTGCACCAGAATCACCCCAAAGCAAAAAGGTATTTTGTGTTCCTTCTACAAAAAAAAGATGAAAAAGCTCTGATTGGGCTTATTTCAAATTGGTGTTTTTGGGTGTTTTAGAATGCACACTCACCCAAAAAGCTCAGTTACATGTTTGTAATCAGCCCAAATCAAGCATAGGTGTTTTGGTTCCATCTCAATAGAAAGGGACGAATGAGCTTGGATTGTTCTTTCGTGTTCATTGCCCGACAAATAGCAAAGCGAAGTGTAATAAGCCTAAACAAAGCCAAACAGGTTCTTTTGGGTTCCAGCTACATAGAAGAGAGAATCTTGGATTTCGCTTATTTCGTGTTCTTTGGTGCTAATGCACATTGACGCAGAAATCGCAAAGTGTATGGAATGAGACCAAAATAACACAACACCGTCTTTTCGTTCCATATACGTTGAAAGACGACAAATAAGCTTTGATTGGGCTTATTTCAATTCGCATGGTGTTTCTTGGGTGTGCACCAGAATCACCCCCAACCAAAGCAAAAAGTTCTTTTGGGTTCCATTTACATAAAAAGAAGATGATAAAAGCTCTGATTGGACTTATTACAAATTGGTGTTTTTGGGGTTAGAATACACATTCACCCCAAAATTGGAGAGCGACATGTTTATCAGCCCAAAACAAGCATAGGTGTTTTGCTTCCATCTCAAAAGAAAAAGGACGATTAAGCTTTGATTGGACTTATATCAATTTGCATGGTGTTTTTTGGGTGTGCACCAGAATCACCCCAAAGCAAAAAGGTATTTTGTGTTCCTTCTACAAAAAAAAGATGAAAAAGCTCTGATTGGGCTTATTTCAAATGGTGTTTTTGGGTGTTTTAGAATGCACACTCACCCAAAAAGCTCAGTTACATGTTTGTAATCAGCCCAAATCAAGCATAGGTGTTTTGGTTCCATCTCAATAGAAAGGGACGAATGAGCTTGGATTGTTTTTTCGTGTTCATTGCCCGACAAATAGCAAAGCGAAGTGTAATAAGCCTAAACAAAGACAAACAGGTTCTTTTGGGTTCCAGCTACATAGAAGAGAGAACCTTGGATTTCGCTTATTTCGTGTTCTTTGGTGCTAATGCACATTGACGCAGAAATCGCAAAGTGTATGGAATGAGACCAAAATAACACAACACCGTCTTTTCGTTCCATATACGTTGAAAGACGACAAATAAGCTTTGATTGGGCTTATTTCAATTCGCATGGTGTTTCTTGGGTGTGCACCAGAATCACCCCCAACCAAAGCAAAAAGTTCTTTTGGGTTCCATTTACATAAAAAGAAGATGATAAAAGCTCTGATTGGACTTATTACAAATTGGTGTTTTGGGGGTTAGAATACACATTCACCCCAAAATTGGAGAGCGACATGTTTATCAGCCCAAAACAAGCATAGGTGTTTTGCTTCCATCTCAATAGAAAAAGGACGATTAAGCTTTGATTGGACTTATATCAATTTGCATGGTGATTTTTGGGTGTGCACCAGAATCACCCCAAAGCAAAAAGGTATTTTGTGTTCCTTCTACAAAAAAAAGATGAAAAAGCTCTGATTGGGCTTATTTCAAATTGGTGTTTTTGGGTGTTTTAGAATGCACACTCACCCAAAAAGCTCAGTTACATGTTTGTAATCAGCCCAAATCAAGCATAGGTGTTTTGCTTCCATCTCAATAGAAAAAGGACGATTAAGCTTTGATTGGACTTATATCAATTTGCATGGTGATTTTTGGGTGTGCACCAGAATCACCCCAAAGCAAAAAGGTATTTTGTGTTCCTTCTACAAAAAAAAGATGAAAAAGCTCTGATTGGGCTTATTTCAAATTGGTGTTTTTGGGTGTTTTAGAATGCACACTCACCCAAAAAGCTCAGTTACATGTTTGTAATCAGCCCAAATCAAGCATAGGTGTTTTGGTTCCATCTCAATAGAAAGGGACGAATGAGCTTGGATTGTTCTTTCGTGTTCATTGCCCGACAAATAGCAAAGCGAAGTGTAATAAGCCTAAACAAAGCCAAACAGGTTCTTTTGGGTTCCAGCTACATAGAAGAGAGAATCTTGGATTTCGCTTATTTCGTGTTCTTTGGTGCTAATGCACATTGACGCAGAAATCGCAAAGTGTATGGAATGAGACCAAAATAACACAACACCGTCTTCGCTTCCATATACGTTGAAAGACGACAAATAAGCTTTGATTGGGCTTATTTCAATTCGCATGGTGTTTCTTGGGTGTGCACCAGAATCACCCCCAACCAAAGCAAAAAGTTCTTTTGGGTTCCATTTACATAAAAAGAAGATGATAAAAGCTCTGATTGGACTTATTACAAATTGGTGTTTTTGGGGTTAGAATACACATTCACCCCAAAATTGGAGAGCGACATGTTTATCAGCCCAAAACAAGCATAGGTGTTTTGCTTCCATCTCAAAAGAAAAAGGACGATTAAGCTTTGATTGGACTTATATCAATTTGCATGGTGTTTTTTGGGTGTGCACCAGAATCACCCCAAAGCAAAAAGGTATTTTGTGTTCCTTCTACAAAAAAAAGATGAAAAAGCTCTGATTGGGCTTATTTCAAATGGTGTTTTTGGGTGTTTTAGAATGCACACTCACCCAAAAAGCTCAGTTACATGTTTGTAATCAGCCCAAATCAAGCATAGGTGTTTTGGTTCCATCTCAATAGAAAGGGACGAATGAGCTTGGATTGTTCTTTCGTGTTCATTGCCCGACAAATAGCAAAGCGAAGTGTAATAAGCCTAAACAAAGCCAAACAGGTTCTTTTGGGTTCCAGCTACATAGAAGAGAGAATCTTGGATTTCGCTTATTTCGTGTTCTTTGGTGCTAATGCACATTGACGCAGAAATCGCAGTGTATGGAATGAGACCAAAATAACACAACACCGTCTTTTCGTTCCATATACGTTGAAAGACGACAAATAAGCTTTGATTGGGCTTATTTCAATTCGCATGGTGTTTCTTGGGTGTGCACCAGAATCACCCCCAACCAAAGCAAAAAGTTCTTTTGGGTTCCATTTACATAAAAAGAAGATGATAAAAGCTCTGATTGGACTTATTACAAATTGGTGTTTTTGGGGTTAGAATACACATTCACCCCAAAATTGGAGAGCGACATGTTTATCAGCCCAAAACAAGCATAGGTGTTTTGCTTCCATCTCAATAGAAAAAGGACGATTAAGCTTTGATTGGACTTATATCAATTTGCATGGTGTTTTTTGGGTGTGCACCAGAATCACCCCAAAGCAAAAAGGTATTTTGTGTTCCTTCTACAAAAAAAAGATGAAAAAGCTCTGATTGGGCTTATTTCAAATGGTGTTTTTGGGTGTTTTAGAATGCACACTCACCCAAAAAGCTCAGTTACATGTTTGTAATCAGCCCAAATCAAGCATAGGTGTTTTGCTTCCATCTCAATAGAAAAAGGACGATTAAGCTTTGATTGGACTTATATCAATTTGCATGGTGATTTTTGGGTGTGCACCAGAATCACCCCAAAGCAAAAAGGTATTTTGTGTTCCTTCTACAAAAAAAAGATGAAAAAGCTCTGATTGGGCTTATTTCAAATTGGTGTTTTTGGGTGTTTTAGAATGCACACTCACCCAAAAAGCTCAGTTACATGTTTGTAATCAGCCCAAATCAAGCATAGGTGTTTTGGTTCCATCTCAATAGAAAGGGACGAATGAGCTTGGATTGTTCTTTCGTGTTCATTGCCCGACAAATAGCAAAGCGAAGTGTAATAAGCCTAAACAAAGCCAAACAGGTTCTTTTGGGTTCCAGCTACATAGAAGAGAGAATCTTGGATTTCGCTTATTTCGTGTTCTTTGGTGCTAATGCACATTGACGCAGAAATCGCAAAGTGTATGGAATGAGACCAAAATAACACAACACCGTCTTCGCTTCCATATACGTTGAAAGACGACAAATAAGCTTTGATTGGGCTTATTTCAATTCGCATGGTGTTTCTTGGGTGTGCACCAGAATCACCCCCAACCAAAGCAAAAAGTTCTTTTGGGTTCCATTTACATAAAAAGAAGATGATAAAAGCTCTGATTGGACTTATTACAAATTGGTGTTTTTGGGGTTAGAATACACATTCACCCCAAAATTGGAGAGCGACATGTTTATCAGCCCAAAACAAGCATAGGTGTTTTGCTTCCATCTCAAAAGAAAAAGGACGATTAAGCTTTGATTGGACTTATATCAATTTGCATGGTGTTTTTTGGGTGTGCACCAGAATCACCCCAAAGCAAAAAGGTATTTTGTGTTCCTTCTACAAAAAAAAGATGAAAAAGCTCTGATTGGGCTTATTTCAAATGGTGTTTTTGGGTGTTTTAGAATGCACACTCACCCAAAAACCTCAGTTACATGTTTGTAATCAGCCCAAATCAAGCATAGGTGTTTTGGTTCCATCTCAATAGAAAGGGACGAATGAGCTTGGATTGTTCTTTCGTGTTCATTGCCCGACAAATAGCAAAGCGAAGTGTAATAAGCCTAAACAAAGACAAACAGGTTCTTTTGGGTTCCAGCTACATAGAAGAGAGAATCTTGGATTTCGCTTATTTCGTGTTCTTTGGTGCTAATGCACATTGACGCAGAAATCGCAGTGTATGGAATGAGACCAAAATAACACAACACCGTCTTTTCGTTCCATATACGTTGAAAGACGACAAATAAGCTTTGATTGGGCTTATTTCAATTCGCATGGTGTTTCTTGGGTGTGCACCAGAATCACCCCCAACCAAAGCAAAAAGTTCTTTTGGGTTCCATTTACATAAAAAGAAGATGATAAAAGCTCTGATTGGACTTATTACAAATTGGTGTTTTTGGGGTTAGAATACACATTCACCCCAAAATTGGAGAGCGACATGTTTATCAGCCCAAAACAAGCATAGGTGTTTTGCTTCCATCTCAATAGAAAAAGGACGATTAAGCTTTGATTGGACTTATATCAATTTGCATGGTGATTTTTGGGTGTGCACCAGAATCACCCCAAAGCAAAAAGGTATTTTGTGTTCCTTCTACAAAAAAAAGATGAAAAAGCTCTGATTGGGCTTATTTCAAATTGGTGTTTTTGGGTGTTTTAGAATGCACACTCACCCAAAAAGCTCAGTTACATGTTTGTAATCAGCCCAAATCAAGCATAGGTGTTTTGCTTCCATCTCAATAGAAAAAGGACGATTAAGCTTTGATTGGACTTATATCAATTTGCATGGTGATTTTTGGGTGTGCACCAGAATCACCCCAAAGCAAAAAGGTATTTTGTGTTCCTTCTACAAAAAAAAGATGAAAAAGCTCTGATTGGGCTTATTTCAAATTGGTGTTTTTGGGTGTTTTAGAATGCACACTCACCCAAAAAGCTCAGTTACATGTTTGTAATCAGCCCAAATCAAGCATAGGTGTTTTGGTTCCATCTCAATAGAAAGGGACGAATGAGCTTGGATTGTTCTTTCGTGTTCATTGCCCGACAAATAGCAAAGCGAAGTGTAATAAGCCTAAACAAAGCCAAACAGGTTCTTTTGGGTTCCAGCTACATAGAAGAGAGAATCTTGGATTTCGCTTATTTCGTGTTCTTTGGTGCTAATGCACATTGACGCAGAAATCGCAAAGTGTATGGAATGAGACCAAAATAACACAACACCGTCTTCGCTTCCATATACGTTGAAAGACGACAAATAAGCTTTGATTGGGCTTATTTCAATTCGCATGGTGTTTCTTGGGTGTGCACCAGAATCACCCCCAACCAAAGCAAAAAGTTCTTTTGGGTTCCATTTACATAAAAAGAAGATGATAAAAGCTCTGATTGGACTTATTACAAATTGGTGTTTTTGGGGTTAGAATACACATTCACCCCAAAATTGGAGAGCGACATGTTTATCAGCCCAAAACAAGCATAGGTGTTTTGCTTCCATCTCAAAAGAAAAAGGACGATTAAGCTTTGATTGGACTTATATCAATTTGCATGGTGTTTTTTGGGTGTGCACCAGAATCACCCCAAAGCAAAAAGGTATTTTGTGTTCCTTCTACAAAAAAAAGATGAAAAAGCTCTGATTGGGCTTATTTCAAATGGTGTTTTTGGGTGTTTTAGAATGCACACTCACCCAAAAACCTCAGTTACATGTTTGTAATCAGCCCAAATCAAGCATAGGTGTTTTGGTTCCATCTCAATAGAAAGGGACGAATGAGCTTGGATTGTTCTTTCGTGTTCATTGCCCGACAAATAGCAAAGCGAAGTGTAATAAGCCTAAACAAAGACAAACAGGTTCTTTTGGGTTCCAGCTACATAGAAGAGAGAATCTTGGATTTCGCTTATTTCGTGTTCTTTGGTGCTAATGCACATTGACGCAGAAATCGCAGTGTATGGAATGAGACCAAAATAACACAACACCGTCTTTTCGTTCCATATACGTTGAAAGACGACAAATAAGCTTTGATTGGGCTTATTTCAATTCGCATGGTGTTTCTTGGGTGTGCACCAGAATCACCCCCAACCAAAGCAAAAAGTTCTTTTGGGTTCCATTTACATAAAAAGAAGATGATAAAAGCTCTGATTGGACTTATTACAAATTGGTGTTTTTGGGGTTAGAATACACATTCACCCCAAAATTGGAGAGCGACATGTTTATCAGCCCAAAACAAGCATAGGTGTTTTGCTTCCATCTCAATAGAAAAAGGACGATTAAGCTTTGATTGGACTTATATCAATTTGCATGGTGATTTTTGGGTGTGCACCAGAATCACCCCAAAGCAAAAAGGTATTTTGTGTTCCTTCTACAAAAAAAAGATGAAAAAGCTCTGATTGGGCTTATTTCAAATGGTGTTTTTGGGTGTTTTAGAATGCACACTCACCCAAAAAGCTCAGTTACATGTTTGTAATCAGCCCAAATCAAGCATAGGTGTTTTGCTTCCATCTCAATAGAAAGGGACGAATGAGCTTGGATTGTTCTTTCGTGTTCATTGCCCGACAAATAGCAAAGCGAAGTGTAATAAGCCTAAACAAAGCCAAACAGGTTCTTTTGGGTTCCAGCTACATAGAAGAGAGAACCTTGGATTTCGCTTATTTCCTGTTCTTTGGTGCTAATGCACATTGACGCAGAAATCGCAAAGTGTATGGAATGAGACCAAAATAACACAACACCGTCTTTTCGTTCCATATACGTTGAAAGACGACAAATAAGCTTTGATTGGGCTTATTTCAATTCGCATGGTGTTTCTTGGGTGTGCACCAGAATCACCCCCAACCAAAGCAAAAAGTTCTTTTGGGTTCCATTTACATAAAAAGAAGATGATAAAAGCTCTGATTGGACTTATTACAAATTGGTGTTTTTGGGGTTAGAATACACATTCACCCCAAAATTGGAGAGCGACATGTTTATCAGCCCAAAACAAGCATAGGTGTTTTGCTTCCATCTCAATAGAAAAAGGACGATTAAGCTTTGATTGGACTTATATCAATTTGCATGGTGTTTTTTGGGTGTGCACCAGAATCACCCCAAAGCAAAAAGGTATTTTGTGTTCCTTCTACAAAAAAAAGATGAAAAAGCTCTGATTGGGCTTATTTCAAATTGGTGTTTTGGGGTGTTTTAGAATGCACACTCACCCAAAAAGCTCAGTTACATGTTTGTAATCAGCCCAAATCAAGCATAGGTGTTTTGGTTCCATCTCAATAGAAAGGGACGAATGAGCTTGGATTGTTCTTTCGTGTTCATTGCCCGACAAATAGCAAAGCGAAGTGTAATAAGCCTAAACAAAGCCAAACAGGTTCTTTTGGGTTCCAGCTACATAGAAGAGAGAACCTTGGATTTCGCTTATTTCCTGTTCTTTGGTGCTAATGCACATTGACGCAGAAATCGCAAAGTGTATGGAATGAGACCAAAATAACACAACACCGTCTTTTCGTTCCATATACGTTGAAAGACGACAAATAAGCTTTGATTGGGCTTATTTCAATTCGCATGGTGTTTCTTGGGTGTGCACCAGAATCACCCCCAACCAAAGCAAAAAGTTCTTTTGGGTTCCATTTACATAAAAAGAAGATGATAAAAGCTCTGATTGGACTTATTACAAATTGGTGTTTTTGGGGTTAGAATACACATTCACCCCAAAATTGGAGAGCGACATGTTTATCAGCCCAAAACAAGCATAGGTGTTTTGCTTCCATCTCAAAAGAAAAAGGACGATTAAGCTTTGATTGGACTTATATCAATTTGCATGGTGTTTTTTGGGTGTGCACCAGAATCACCCCAAAGCAAAAAGGTATTTTGTGTTCCTTCTACAAAAAAAAGATGAAAAAGCTCTGATTGGGCTTATTTCAAATTGGTGTTTTGGGGTGTTTTAGAATGCACACTCACCCAAAAAGCTCAGTTACATGTTTGTAATCAGCCCAAATCAAGCATAGGTGTTTTGGTTCCATCTCAATAGAAAGGGACGAATGAGCTTGGATTGTTCTTTCGTGTTCATTGCCCGACAAATAGCAAAGCGAAGTGTAATAAGCCTAAACAAAGCCAAACAGGTTCTTTTGGGTTCCAGCTACATAGAAGAGAGAATCTTGGATTTCGCTTATTTCGTGTTCTTTGGTGCTAATGCACATTGACGCAGAAATCGCAAAGTGTATGGAATGAGACCAAAATAACACAACACCGTCTTTTCGTTCCATATACGTTGAAAGACGACAAATAAGCTTTGATTGGGCTTATTTCAATTCCCATGGTGTTTCTTGGGTGTGCACCAGAATCACCCCCAACCAAAGCAAAAAGTTCTTTTGGGTTCCATTTACATAAAAAGAAGATGATAAAAGCTCTGATTGGACTTATTACAAATTGGTGTTTTTGGGGTTAGAATACACATTCACCCCAAAATTGGAGAGCGACATGTTTATCAGCCCAAAACAAGCATAGGTGTTTTGCTTCCATCTCAATAGAAAAAGGACGATTAAGCTTTGATTGGACTTATATCAATTTGCATGGTGTTTTCTGGGTGTGCACCAGAATCACCCCAAAGCAAAAAGGTATTTTGTGTTCCTTCTACAAAAAAAAGATGAAAAAGCTCTGATTGGGCTTATTTCAAATGGTGTTTTTGGGTGTTTTAGAATGCACACTCACCCAAAAATCTCAGTTACATGTTTGTAATCAGCCCAAATCAAGCATAGGTGTTTTGGTTCCATCTCAATAGAAAGGGACGAATGAGCTTGGATTGTTCTTTCGTGTTCATTGCCCGACAAATAGCAAAGCAAAGCGAAGTGTAATAAGCCTAAACAAAGCCAAACAGGTTCTTTTGGGTTCCAGCTACATAGAAGAGAGAACCTTGGATTTCGCTTATTTCGTGTTCTTTGGTGCTAATGCACATTGACGCAGAAATCGCAAAGTGTATGGAATGAGACCAAAATAACACAACACCGTCTTTTCGTTCCATATACGTTGAAAGACGACAAATAAGCTTTGATTGGGCTTATTTCAATTCGCATGGTGTTTCTTGGGTGTGCACCAGAATCACCCCCAACCAAAGCAAAAAGTTCTTTTGGGTTCCATTTACATAAAAAGAAGATGATAAAAGCTCTGATTGGACTTATTACAAATTGGTGTTTTTGGGGTTAGAATACACATTCACCCCAAAATTGGAGAGCGACATGTTTATCAGCCCAAAACAAGCATAGGTGTTTTGCTTCCATCTCAATAGAAAAAGGACGATTAAGCTTTGATTGGACTTATATCAATTTGCATGGTGATTTTTGGGTGTGCACCAGAATCACCCCAAAGCAAAATGGTATTTTGTGTTCCTTCTACAAAAAAAAGATGAAAAAGCTCTGATTGGGCTTATTTCAAATTGGTGTTTTTGGGTGTTTTAGAATGCACACTCACCCAAAAAGCTCAGTTACATGTTTGTAATCAGCCCAAATCAAGCATAGGTGTTTTGGTTCCATCTCAATAGAAAGGGACGAATGAGCTTGGATTGTTCTTTCCTGTTCATTGCCCGACAAATAGCAAAGCGAAGTGTAATAAGCCTAAACAAAGCCAAACAGGTTCTTTTGGGTTCCAGCTACATAGAAGAGAGAATCTTGGATTTCGCTTATTTCGTGTTCTTTGGTGCTAATGCACATTGACGCAGAAATCGCAAAGTGTATGGAATGAGACCAAAATAACACAACACCGTCTTTTCGTTCCATATACGTTGAAAGACGACAAATAAGCTTTGATTGGGCTTATTTCAATTCGCATGGTGTTTCTTGGGTGTGCACCAGAATCACCCCCAACCAAAGCAAAAAGTTCTTTTGGGTTCCATTTACATAAAAAGAAGATGATAAAAGCTCTGATTGGACTTATTACAAATTGGTGTTTTTGGGGTTAGAATACACATTCACCCCAAAATTGGAGAGCGACATGTTTATCAGCCCAAAACAAGCACAGGTGTTTTGCTTCCATCTCAATAGAAAAAGGACGATTAAGCTTTGATTGGACTTATATCAATTTGCATGGTGATTTTTGGGTGTGCACCAGAATCACCCCAAAGCAAAAAGGTATTTTGTGTTCCTTCTACAAAAAAAAGATGAAAAAGCTCTGATTGGGCTTATTTCAAATTGGTGTTTTTGGGTGTTTTAGAATGCACACTCACCCAAAAAGCTCAGTTACATGTTTGTAATCAGCCCAAATCAAGCATAGGTGTTTTGGTTCCATCTCAATAGAAAGGGACGAATGAGCTTGGATTGTTCTTTCGTGTTCATTGCCCGACAAATAGCAAAGCGAAGTGTAATAAGCCTAAACAAAGCCAAACAGGTTCTTTTGGGTTCCAGCTACATAGAAGAGAGAATCTTGGATTTCGCTTATTTCGTGTTCTTTGGTGCTAATGCACATTGACGCAGAAATCGCAAAGTGTATGGAATGAGACCAAAATAACACAACACCGTCTTCGCTTCCATATACGTTGAAAGACGACAAATAAGCTTTGATTGGGCTTATTTCAATTCGCATGGTGTTTCTTGGGTGTGCACCAGAATCACCCCCAACCAAAGCAAAAAGTTCTTTTGGGTTCCATTTACATAAAAAGAAGATGATAAAAGCTCTGATTGGACTTATTACAAATTGGTGTTTTTGGGGTTAGAATACACATTCACCCCAAAATTGGAGAGCGACATGTTTATCAGCCCAAAACAAGCATAGGTGTTTTGCTTCCATCTCAAAAGAAAAAGGACGATTAAGCTTTGATTGGACTTATATCAATTTGCATGGTGTTTTTTGGGTGTGCACCAGAATCACCCCAAAGCAAAAAGGTATTTTGTGTTCCTTCTACAAAAAAAAGATGAAAAAGCTCTGATTGGGCTTATTTCAAATGGTGTTTTTGGGTGTTTTAGAATGCACACTCACCCAAAAACCTCAGTTACATGTTTGTAATCAGCCCAAATCAAGCATAGGTGTTTTGGTTCCATCTCAATAGAAAGGGACGAATGAGCTTGGATTGTTCTTTCGTGTTCATTGCCCGACAAATAGCAAAGCGAAGTGTAATAAGCCTAAACAAAGACAAACAGGTTCTTTTGGGTTCCAGCTACATAGAAGAGAGAATCTTGGATTTCGCTTATTTCGTGTTCTTTGGTGCTAATGCACATTGACGCAGAAATCGCAGTGTATGGAATGAGACCAAAATAACACAACACCGTCTTTTCGTTCCATATACGTTGAAAGACGACAAATAAGCTTTGATTGGGCTTATTTCAATTCGCATGGTGTTTCTTGGGTGTGCACCAGAATCACCCCCAACCAAAGCAAAAAGTTCTTTTGGGTTCCATTTACATAAAAAGAAGATGATAAAAGCTCTGATTGGACTTATTACAAATTGGTGTTTTTGGGGTTAGAATACACATTCACCCCAAAATTGGAGAGCGACATGTTTATCAGCCCAAAACAAGCATAGGTGTTTTGCTTCCATCTCAATAGAAAAAGGACGATTAAGCTTTGATTGGACTTATATCAATTTGCATGGTGATTTTTGGGTGTGCACCAGAATCACCCCAAAGCAAAAAGGTATTTTGTGTTCCTTCTACAAAAAAAAGATGAAAAAGCTCTGATTGGGCTTATTTCAAATGGTGTTTTTGGGTGTTTTAGAATGCACACTCACCCAAAAATCTCAGTTACATGTTTGTAATCAGCCCAAATCAAGCATAGGTGTTTTGGTTCCATCTCAATAGAAAGGGACGAATGAGCTTGGATTGTTCTTTCGTGTTCATTGCCCGACAAATAGCAAAGCGAAGTGTAATAAGCCTAAACAAAGCCAAACAGGTTCTTTTGGGTTCCAGCTACATAGAAGAGAGAACCTTGGATTTCGCTTATTTCGTGTTCTTTGGTGCTAATGCACATTGACGCAGAAATCGCAAAGTGTATGGAATGAGACCAAAATAACACAACACCGTCTTTTCGTTCCATATACGTTGAAAGACGACAAATAAGCTTTGATTGGGCTTATTTCAATTCGCATGGTGTTTCTTGGGTGTGCACCAGAATCACCCCCAACCAAAGCAAAAAGTTCTTTTGGGTTCCATTTACATAAAAAGAAGATGATAAAAGCTCTGATTGGACTTATTACAAATTGGTGTTTTTGGGGTTAGAATACACATTCACCCCAAAATTGGAGAGCGACATGTTTATCAGCCCAAAACAAGCATAGGTGTTTTGCTTCCATCTCAAAAGAAAAAGGACGATTAAGCTTTGATTGGACTTATATCAATTTGCATGGTGTTTTTTGGGTGTGCACCAGAATCACCCCAAAGCAAAAAGGTATTTTGTGTTCCTTCTACAAAAAAAAGATGAAAAAGCTCTGATTGGGCTTATTTCAAATTGGTGTTTTGGGGTGTTTTAGAATGCACACTCACCCAAAAAGCTCAGTTACATGTTTGTAATCAGCCCAAATCAAGCATAGGTGTTTTGGTTCCATCTCAATAGAAAGGGACGAATGAGCTTGGATTGTTCTTTCGTGTTCATTGCCCGACAAATAGCAAAGCGAAGTGTAATAAGCCTAAACAAAGCCAAACAGGTTCTTTTGGGTTCCAGCTACATAGAAGAGAGAATCTTGGATTTCGCTTATTTCGTGTTCTTTGGTGCTAATGCACATTGACGCAGAAATCGCAAAGTGTATGGAATGAGACCAAAATAACACAACACCGTCTTTTCGTTCCATATACGTTGAAAGACGACAAATAAGCTTTGATTGGGCTTATTTCAATTCCCATGGTGTTTCTTGGGTGTGCACCAGAATCACCCCCAACCAAAGCAAAAAGTTCTTTTGGGTTCCATTTACATAAAAAGAAGATGATAAAAGCTCTGATTGGACTTATTACAAATTGGTGTTTTTGGGGTTAGAATACACATTCACCCCAAAATTGGAGAGCGACATGTTTATCAGCCCAAAACAAGCATAGGTGTTTTGCTTCCATCTCAATAGAAAAAGGACGATTAAGCTTTGATTGGACTTATATCAATTTGCATGGTGTTTTCTGGGTGTGCACCAGAATCACCCCAAAGCAAAAAGGTATTTTGTGTTCCTTCTACAAAAAAAAGATGAAAAAGCTCTGATTGGGCTTATTTCAAATGGTGTTTTTGGGTGTTTTAGAATGCACACTCACCCAAAAATCTCAGTTACATGTTTGTAATCAGCCCAAATCAAGCATAGGTGTTTTGGTTCCATCTCAATAGAAAGGGACGAATGAGCTTGGATTGTTCTTTCGTGTTCATTGCCCGACAAATAGCAAAGCAAAGCGAAGTGTAATAAGCCTAAACAAAGCCAAACAGGTTCTTTTGGGTTCCAGCTACATAGAAGAGAGAACCTTGGATTTCGCTTATTTCGTGTTCTTTGGTGCTAATGCACATTGACGCAGAAATCGCAAAGTGTATGGAATGAGACCAAAATAACACAACACCGTCTTTTCGTTCCATATACGTTGAAAGACGACAAATAAGCTTTGATTGGGCTTATTTCAATTCGCATGGTGTTTCTTGGGTGTGCACCAGAATCACCCCCAACCAAAGCAAAAAGTTCTTTTGGGTTCCATTTACATAAAAAGAAGATGATAAAAGCTCTGATTGGACTTATTACAAATTGGTGTTTTTGGGGTTAGAATACACATTCACCCCAAAATTGGAGAGCGACATGTTTATCAGCCCAAAACAAGCATAGGTGTTTTGCTTCCATCTCAAAAGAAAAAGGACGATTAAGCTTTGATTGGACTTATATCAATTTGCATGGTGATTTTTGGGTGTGCACCAGAATCACCCCAAAGCAAAATGGTATTTTGTGTTCCTTCTACAAAAAAAAGATGAAAAAGCTCTGATTGGGCTTATTTCAAATTGGTGTTTTTGGGTGTTTTAGAATGCACACTCACCCAAAAAGCTCAGTTACATGTTTGTAATCAGCCCAAATCAAGCATAGGTGTTTTGGTTCCATCTCAATAGAAAGGGACGAATGAGCTTGGATTGTTCTTTCCTGTTCATTGCCCGACAAATAGCAAAGCGAAGTGTAATAAGCCTAAACAAAGCCAAACAGGTTCTTTTGGGTTCCAGCTACATAGAAGAGAGAATCTTGGATTTCGCTTATTTCGTGTTCTTTGGTGCTAATGCACATTGACGCAGAAATCGCAAAGTGTATGGAATGAGACCAAAATAACACAACACCGTCTTTTCGTTCCATATACGTTGAAAGACGACAAATAAGCTTTGATTGGGCTTATTTCAATTCGCATGGTGTTTCTTGGGTGTGCACCAGAATCACCCCCAACCAAAGCAAAAAGTTCTTTTGGGTTCCATTTACATAAAAAGAAGATAAAAGCTCTGATTGGACTTATTACAAATTGGTGTTTTTGGGGTTAGAATACACATTCACCCCAAAATTGGAGAGCGACATGTTTATCAGCCCAAAACAAGCACAGGTGTTTTGCTTCCATCTCAATAGAAAAAGGACGATTAAGCTTTGATTGGACTTATATCAATTTGCATGGTGATTTTTGGGTGTGCACCAGAATCACCCCAAAGCAAAAAGGTATTTTGTGTTCCTTCTACAAAAAAAAGATGAAAAAGCTCTGATTGGGCTTATTTCAAATTGGTGTTTTTGGGTGTTTTAGAATGCACACTCACCCAAAAAGCTCAGTTACATGTTTGTAATCAGCCCAAATCAAGCATAGGTGTTTTGGTTCCATCTCAATAGAAAGGGACGAATGAGCTTGGATTGTTCTTTCGTGTTCATTGCCCGACAAATAGCAAAGCGAAGTGTAATAAGCCTAAACAAAGCCAAACAGGTTCTTTTGGGTTCCAGCTACATAGAAGAGAGAATCTTGGATTTCGCTTATTTCGTGTTCTTTGGTGCTAATGCACATTGACGCAGAAATCGCAAAGTGTATGGAATGAGACCAAAATAACACAACACCGTCTTTTCGTTCCATATACGTTGAAAGACGACAAATAAGCTTTGATTGGGCTTATTTCAATTCGCATGGTGTTTCTTGGGTGTGCACCAGAATCACCCCCAACCAAAGCAAAAAGTTCTTTTGGGTTCCATTTACATAAAAAGAAGATAAAAGCTCTGATTGGACTTATTACAAATTGGTGTTTTTGGGGTTAGAATACACATTCACCCCAAAATTGGAGAGCGACATGTTTATCAGCCCAAAACAAGCACAGGTGTTTTGCTTCCATCTCAATAGAAAAAGGACGATTAAGCTTTGATTGGACTTATATCAATTTGCATGGTGATTTTTGGGTGTGCACCAGAATCACCCCAAAGCAAAAAGGTATTTTGTGTTCCTTCTACAAAAAAAAGATGAAAAAGCTCTGATTGGGCTTATTTCAAATTGGTGTTTTTGGGTGTTTTAGAATGCACACTCACCCAAAAAGCTCAGTTACATGTTTGTAATCAGCCCAAATCAAGCATAGGTGTTTTGGTTCCATCTCAATAGAAAGGGACGAATGAGCTTGGATTGTTCTTTCGTGTTCATTGCCCGACAAATAGCAAAGCGAAGTGTAATAAGCCTAAACAAAGCCAAACAGGTTCTTTTGGGTTCCAGCTACATAGAAGAGAGAATCTTGGATTTCGCTTATTTCGTGTTCTTTGGTGCTAATGCACATTGACGCAGAAATCGCAAAGTGTATGGAATGAGACCAAAATAACACAACACCGTCTTTTCGTTCCATATACGTTGAAAGACGACAAATAAGCTTTGATTGGGCTTATTTCAATTCGCATGGTGTTTCTTGGGTGTGCACCAGAATCACCCCCAACCAAAGCAAAAAGTTCTTTTGGGTTCCATTTACATAAAAAGAAGAAGATAAAAGCTCTGATTGGACTTATTACAAATTGGTGTTTTTGGGATTAGAATACACATTCACCCCAAAATTGGAGAGCGACATGTTTATCAGCCCAAAACAAGCATAGGTGTTTTGCTTCCATCTCAATAGAAAAAGGACGATTAAGCTTTGATTGGACTTATATCAATTTGCATGGTGTTTTTTGGGTGTGCACCAGAATCACCCCAAAGCAAAAAGGTATTTTGTGTTCCTTCTACAAAAAAAAGATGAAAAAGCTCTGATTGGGCTTATTTCAAATGGTGTTTTTGGGTGTTTTAGAATGCACACTCACCCAAAAATCTCAGTTACATGTTTGTAATCAGCCCAAATCAAGCATAGGTGTTTTGGTTCCATCTCAATAGAAAGGGACGAATGAGCTTGGATTGTTCTTTCGTGTTCATTGCCCGACAAATAGCAAAGCGAAGTGTAATAAGCCTAAACAAAGCCAAACAGGTTCTTTTGGGTTCCAGCTACATAGAAGAGAGAACCTTGGATTTCGCTTATTTCGTGTTCTTTGGTGCTAATGCACATTGACGCAGAAATCGCAAAGTGTATGGAATGAGACCAAAATAACACAACACCGTCTTTTCGTTCCATATACGTTGAAAGACGTCAAATAAGCTTTGATTGGGCTTATTTCAATTCGCATGGTGTTTCTTGGGTGTGCACCAGAATCACCCCCAACCAAAGCAAAAAGTTCTTTTGGGTTCCATTTACATAAAAAGAAGATGATAAAAGCTCTGATTGGACTTATTACAAATTGGTGTTTTTGGGGTTAGAATACACATTCACCCCAAAATTGGAGAGCGACATGTTTATCAGCCCAAAACAAGCATAGGTGTTTTGCTTCCATCTCAAAAGAAAAAGGACGATTAAGCTTTGATTGGACTTATATCAATTTGCATGGTGTTTTTTGGGTGTGCACCAGAATCACCCCAAAGCAAAAAGGTATTTTGTGTTCCTTCTACAAAAAAAAGATGAAAAAGCTCTGATTGGGCTTATTTCAAATGGTGTTTTTGGGTGTTTTAGAATGCACACTCACCCAAAAAGCTCAGTTACATGTTTGTAAGCAGCCCAAATCAAGCATAGGTGTTTTGGTTCCATCTCAATAGAAAGGGACGAATGAGCTTGGATTGTTCTTTCGTGTTCATTGCCCGACAAATAGCAAAGCGAAGTGTAATAAGCCTAAACAAAGCCAAACAGGTTCTTTTGGGTTCCAGCTACATAGAAGAGAGAATCTTGGATTTCGCTTATTTCGTGTTCTTTGGTGCTAATGCACATTGACGCAGAAATCGCAAAGTGTATGGAATGAGACCAAAATAACACAACACCGTCTTTTTGTTCCATATACGTTGAAAGACGACAAATAAGCTTTGATTGGGCTTATTTCAATTCGCATGGTGTTTCTTGGGTGTGCACCAGAATCACCCCCAACCAAAGCAAAAAGTTCTTTTGGGTTCCATTTACATAAAAAGAAGAAGATAAAAGCTCTGATTGGACTTATTACAAATTGGTGTTTTCGGGATTAGAATACACATTCACCCCAAAATTGGAGAGCGACATGTTTATCAGCCCAAAACAAGCATAGGTGTTTTGCTTCCATCTCAATAGAAAAAGGACGATTAAGCTTTGATTGGACTTATATCAATTTGCATGGTGTTTTTTGGGTGTGCACCAGAATCACCCCAAAGCAAAAAGGTATTTTGTGTTCCTTCTACAAAAAAAAGATGAAAAAGCTCTGATTGGGCTTATTTCAAATTGGTGTTTTTGGGTGTTTTAGAATGCACACTCACCCAAAAAGCTCAGTTACATGTTTGTAATCAGCCCAAATCAAGCATAGGTGTTTTGGTTCCATCTCAATAGAAAGGGACGAATGAGCTTGGATTGTTCTTTCGTGTTCATTGCCCGACAAATAGCAAAGCGAAGTGTAATAAGCCTAAACAAAGCCAAACAGGTTCTTTTGGGTTCCAGCTACATAGAAGAGAGAATCTTGGATTTCGCTTATTTCGTGTTCTTTGGTGCTAATGCACATTGACGCAGAATTCGCAAAGTGTATGGAATGAGACCAAAATAACACAACACCGTCTTCGCTTCCATATACGTTGAAAGACGACAAATAAGCTGTGATTGGGCTTATTTCAATTCGCATGGTGTTTCTTGGGTGTGCACCAGAATCACCCCCAACCAAAGCAAAAAGTTCTTTTGGGTTCCATTTACATAAAAAGAAGATGATAAAAGCTCTGATTGGACTTATTACAAATTGGTGCTTTTGGGGTTAGAATGCACATTCACCCCAAAATTGGAGAGCGACATGTTCATCAGCCCAAAACAACCATAGGTGTTTTGCTTCCATCTCAAAAGAAAAAGGACGATTAAGCTTTGATTGGACTTATATCAATTTGCATGGTGATTTTTGGGTGTGCACCAGAATCACCCCAAAGCAAAAAGGTATTTTGTGTTCCTTCTAAAAAAAAAAGATGAAAAAGCTCTGATTGGGCTTATTTCAAATTGGTGTTTTTGGGTGTTTTAGAATGCACACTCACCCAAAAAGCTCAGTTACATGTTTGTAAGCAGCCCAAATCAAGCATAGGTGTTTTGGTTCCATCTCAATAGAAAGGGACGAATGAGCTTGGATTGTTCTTTCGTGTTCATTGCCCGACAAATAGCAAAGCGAAGTGTAATAAGCCTAAACAAAGCCAAACAGGTTCTTTTGGGTTCCAGCTACATAGAAGAGAGAATCTTGGATTTCGCTTATTTCGTGTTCTTTGGTGCTAATGCACATTGACGCAGAAATCGCAAAGTGTATGGAATGAGACCAAAATAACACAACACCGTCTTTTCGTTCCATATACGTTGAAAGACGACAAATAAGCTTTGATTGGGCTTATTTCAATTCGCATGGTGTTTCTTGGGTGTGCACCAGAATCACCCCCAACCAAAGCAAAAATTCTTTTGGGTTCCATTTACATAAAAAGAAGATGATAAAAGCTCTGATTGGACTTATTACAAATTGGTGTTTTTGGGGTTAGAATACACATTCACCCCAAAATTGGAGAGCGACATGTTTATCAGCCCAAAACAAGCATAGGTGTTTTGCTTCCATCTCAATAGAAAAAGGAAGATTAAGCTTTGATTGGACTTATATCAATTTGCATGGTGTTTTTTGGGTGTGCACCAGAATCACCCCAAAGCAAAAAGGTATTTTGTGTTCCTTCTACAAAAAAAAGATGAAAAAGCTCTGATTGGGCTTATTTCAAATGGTGTTTTTGGGTGTTTTAGAATGCACACTCACCCAAAAAGCTCAGTTACATGTTTGTAATCAGCCCAAATCAAGCATAGGTGTTTTGGTTCCATCTCAATAGAAAGGGACGAATGAGCTTGGATTGTTCTTTCGTGTTCATTGCCCGACAAATAGCAAAGCGAAGTGTAATAAGCCTAAACAAAGCCAAACAGGTTCTTTTGGGTTCCAGCTACATAGAAGAGAGAATCTTGGATTTCGCTTATTTCGTGTTCTTTGGTGCTAATGCACATTGACGCAGAAATCGCAAAGTGTATGGAATGAGACCAAAATAACACAACACCGTCTTTTCGTTCCATAAACGTTGAAAGACGACAAATAAGCTTTGATTGGGCTTATTTCAATTCGCATGGTGTTTCTTGGGTGTGCACCAGAATCACCCCCAACCAAAGCAAAAAGTTCTTTTGGGTTCCATTTACATAAAAAGAAGATGATAAAAGCTCTGATTGGACTTATTACAAATTGGTGTTTTTGGGGTTAGAATACACATTCACCCCAAAATTGGAGAGCGACATGTTTATCAGCCCAAAACAAGCATAGGTGTTTTGCTTCCATCTCAATAGAAAAAGGACGATTAAGTTTTGATTGGACTTATATCAATTTGCATGGTGATTTTTGGGTGTGCACCAGAATCACCCCAAAGCAAAAAGGTATTTTGTGTTCCTTCTACAAAAAAAAGATGAAAAAGCTCTGATTGGGCTTATTTCAAATTGGTGTTTTTGGGTGTTTTAGAATGCACACTCACCCAAAAAGCTCAGTTATATGTTTGTAATCAGCCCAAATCAAGCATAGGTGTTTTGGTTCCATCTCAATAGAAAGGGACGAATGAGCTTGGATTGTTCTTTCGTGTTCATTGCCCGACAAATAGCAAAGCGAAGTGTAATAAGCCTAAACAAAGCCAAACAGGTTCTTTTGGGTTCCAGCTACATAAAAGAGAGAATCTTGGATTTCGCTTATTTCGTGTTCTTTGGTGCTAATGCACATTGACGCAGAAATCGCAAAGTTTATGGAATGAGACCAAAATAACACAACACCGTCTTTTCGTTCCATATACGTTGAAAGACGACAAATAAGCTTTGATTGGGCTTATTTCAATTCGCATGGTGTTTCTTGGGTGTGCACCAGAATCACCCCCAACCAAAGCAAAAAGTTCTTTTGGGTTCCATTTACATAAAAAGAAGATGATAAAAGCTCTGATTGGACTTATTACAAATTGGTGTTTTTGGGGTTAGAATACACATTCACCCCAAAATTGGAGAGCGACATGTTCATCAGCCCAAAACAAGCATAGGTGTTTTGCTTCCATCTCAATAGAAAAAGGACGATTAAGCTTTGATTGGACTTATATCAATTTGCATGGTGATTTTTGGGTGTGCACCAGAATCACCCCAAAGCAAAAAGGTATTTTGTGTTCCTTCTACAAAAAAAAGATGAAAAAGCTCTGATTGGGCTTATTTCAAATTGGTGTTTTTGGGTGTTTTAGAATGCACACTCACCCAAAAAGCTCAGTTACATGTTTGTAATCAGCCCAAATCAAGCATAGGTGTTTTGGTTCCATCTCAATAGAAAGGGACGAATGAGCTTGGATTGTTCTTTCGTGTTCATTGCCCGACAAATAGCAAAGCGAAGTGTAATAAGCCTAAACAAAGCCAAACAGGTTCTTTTGGGTTCCAGCTACATAAAAGAGAGAATCTTGGATTTCGCTTATTTCGTGTTCTTTGGTGCTAATGCACATTGACGCAGAAATCGCAAAGTTTATGGAATGAGACCAAAATAACACAACACCGTCTTTTCGTTCCATATTCGTTGAAAGACGACAAATAAGCTTTGATTGGGCTTATTTCAATTCGCATGGTGTTTCTTGGGTGTGCACCAGAATCACCCCCAACCAAAGCAAAAAGTTCTTTTGGGTTCCATTTACATAAAAAGAAGATGATAAAAGCTCTGATTGGACTTATTACAAATTGGTGTTTTTGGGGTTAGAATACACATTCACCCCAAAATTGGAGAGCGACATGTTCATCAGCCCAAAACAACCATAGGTGTTTTGCTTCCATCTCAATAGAAAAAGGACGATTAAGCTTTGATTGGACTTATATCAATTTGCATGGTGATTTTTGGGTGTGCACCAGAATCACGCCAAAGCAAAAAGGTATTTTGTGTTCCTTCTACAAAAAAAAGATGAAAAAGCTCTGATTGGGCTTATTTCAAATTGGTGTTTTTGGGTGTTTTAGAATGCACACTCACCCAAAAAGCTCAGTTACATGTTTGTAATCAGCCCAAATCAAGCATAGGTGTTTTGGTTCCATCTCAATAGAAAGGGACGAATGAGCTTGGATTGTTCTTTCGTGTTCATTGCCCGACAAATAGCAAAGCGAAGTGTAATAAGCCTAAACAAAGCCAAACAGGTTCTTTTGGGTTCCAGCTACATAGAAGAGAGAATCTTGGATTTCGCTTATTTCGTGTTCTTTGGTGCTAATGCACATTGACGCAGAAATCGCAAAGTGTATGGAATGAGACCAAAATAACACAACACCGTCTTTTCGTTCCATATACGTTGAAAGACGACAAATAAGCTTTGATTGGGCTTATTTCAATTCGCATGGTGTTTCTTGGGTGTGCACCAGAATCACCCCCAAGCAAAGCAAAAAGTTCTTTTGGGTTTTTACATAAAAAGAAGATGATAAAAGCTCTGATTGGACTTATTACAAATTGGTGTTTTTGGGGTTAGAATACACATTCACCCCAAAATTGGAGAGCGACATGTTTATCAGCCCAAAACAAGCATAGGTGTTTTGCTTCCATCTCAAAAGAAAAAGGACGATTAAGCTTTGATTGGACTTATATCAATTTGCATGGTGATTTTTGGGTGTGCACCAGACTCACCCCAAAGCAAAAAGGTATTTTGTGTTCCTTCTACAAAAAAAAGATGAAAAAGCTCTGATTGGGCTTATTTCAAATTGGTATTTTTGGGTGTTTTAGAATGCACACTCACCCAAAAAGCTCAGTTACATGTTTGTAAGCAGCCCAAATCAAGCATAGGTGTTTTGGTTCCATCTCAATAGGAAGGGACGAATGAGCTTGGATTGTTCTTTCGTGTTCATTGCCCGACAAATAGCAAAGCAAAGCGAAGTGTAATAAGCCTAAACAAAGCCAAACAGGTTCTTTTGGGTTCCAGCTACATAGAAGAGAGAACCTTGGATTTCGCTTATTTCGTGTTCTTTGGTGCTAATGCACATTGACGCAGAAATCGCAAAGTGTATGGAATGAGACCAAAATAACACAACACCGTCTTTTCGTTCCATATACGTTGAAAGACGACAAATAAGCTTTGATTGGGCTTATTTCAATTCGCATGGTGTTTCTTGGGTGTGCACCAGAATCACCCCCAACCAAAGCAAAAAGTTCTTTTGGGTTCCATTTACATAAAAAGAAGATGATAAAAGCTCTGATTGGACTTATTACAAATTGGTGTTTTTGGGGTTAGAATACACATTCACCCCAAAATTGGAGAGCGACATGTTTATCAGCCCAAAACAAGCATAGGTGTTTTGCTTCCATCTCAATAGAAAAAGGACGATTAAGCTTTGATTGGACTTATATCAATTTGCATGGTGATTTTTGGGTGTGCACCAGAATCACCCCAAAGCAAAATGGTATTTTGTGTTCCTTCTACAAAAAAAAGATGAAAAAGCTCTGATTGGGCTTATTTCAAATTGGTGTTTTTGGGTGTTTTAGAATGCACACTCACCCAAAAAGCTCAGTTACATGTTTGTAATCAGCCCAAATCAAGCATAGGTGTTTTGGTTCCATCTCAATAGAAAGGGACGAATGAGCTTGGATTGTTCTTTCGTGTTCATTGCCCGACAAATAGCAAAGCGAAGTGTAATAAGCCTAAACAAAGCCAAACAGGTTCTTTTGGGTTCCAGCTACATAGAAGAGAGAATCTTGGATTTCGCTTATTTCGTGTTCTTTGGTGCTAATGCACATTGACGCAGAAATCGCAAAGTGTATGGAATGAGACCAAAATAACACAACACCGTCTTTTCGTTCCATATACGTTGAAAGACGACAAATAAGCTTTGATTGGGCTTATTTCAATTCGCATGGTGTTTCTTGGGTGTGCACCAGAATCACCCCCAACTAAAGCAAAAAGTTCTTTTGGGTTCCATTTACATAAAAAGAAGATAAAAGCTCTGATTGGACTTATTACAAATTGGTGTTTTTGGGGTTAGAATACACATTCACCCCAAAATTGGAGAGCGACATGTTTATCAGCCCAAAACAAGCACAGGTGTTTTGCTTCCATCTCAATAGAAAAAGGACGATTAAGCTTTGATTGGACTTATATCAATTTGCATGGTGATTTTTGGGTGTGCACCAGAATCACCCCAAAGCAAAAAGGTATTTTGTGTTCCTTCTACAAAAAAAAGATGAAAAAGCTCTGATTGGGCTTATTTCAAATTGGTGTTTTTGGGTGTTTTAGAATGCACACTCACCCAAAAAGCTCAGTTACATGTTTGTAATCAGCCCAAATCAAGCATAGGTGTTTTGGTTCCATCTCAATAGAAAGGGACGAATGAGCTTGGATTGTTCTTTCGTGTTCATTGCCCGACAAATAGCAAAGCGAAGTGTAATAAGCCTAAACAAAGCCAAACAGGTTCTTTTGGGTTCCAGCTACATAGAAGAGAGAATCTTGGATTTCGCTTATTTCGTGTTCTTTGGTGCTAATGCACATTGACGCAGAAATCGCAAAGTGTATGGAATGAGACCAAAATAACACAACACCGTCTTTTCGTTCCATATACGTTGAAAGACGACAAATAAGCTTTGATTGGGCTTATTTCAATTCGCATGGTGTTTCTTGGGTGTGCACCAGAATCACCCCCAACCAAAGCAAAAAGTTCTTTTGGGTTCCATTTACATAAAAAGAAGAAGATAAAAGCTCTGATTGGACTTATTACAAATTGGTGTTTTTGGGATTAGAATACACATTCACCCCAAAATTGGAGAGCGACATGTTTATCAGCCCAAAACAAGCATAGGTGTTTTGCTTCCATCTCAATAGAAAAAGGACGATTAAGCTTTGATTGGACTTATATCAATTTGCATGGTGTTTTTTGGGTGTGCACCAGAATCACCCCAAAGCAAAAAGGTATTTTGTGTTCCTTCTACAAAAAAAAGATGAAAAAGCTCTGATTGGGCTTATTTCAAATGGTGTTTTTGGGTGTTTTAGAATGCACACTCACCCAAAAATCTCAGTTACATGTTTGTAATCAGCCCAAATCAAGCATAGGTGTTTTGGTTCCATCTCAATAGAAAGGGACGAATGAGCTTGGATTGTTCTTTCGTGTTCATTGCCCGACAAATAGCAAAGCGAAGTGTAATAAGCCTAAACAAAGCCAAACAGGTTCTTTTGGGTTCCAGCTACATAGAAGAGAGAACCTTGGATTTCGCTTATTTCGTGTTCTTTGGTGCTAATGCACATTGACGCAGAAATCGCAAAGTGTATGGAATGAGACCAAAATAACACAACACCGTCTTTTCGTTCCATATACGTTGAAAGACGACAAATAAGCTTTGATTGGGCTTATTTCAATTCGCATGGTGTTTCTTGGGTGTGCACCAGAATCACCCCCAACCAAAGCAAAAAGTTCTTTTGGGTTCCATTTACATAAAAAGAAGATGATAAAAGCTCTGATTGGACTTATTACAAATTGGTGTTTTTGGGGTTAGAATACACATTCACCCCAAAATTGGAGAGCGACATGTTTATCAGCCCAAAACAAGCATAGGTGTTTTGCTTCCATCTCAAAAGAAAAAGGACGATTAAGCTTTGATTGGACTTATATCAATTTGCATGGTGTTTTTTGGGTGTGCACCAGAATCACCCCAAAGCAAAAAGGTATTTTGTGTTCCTTCTACAAAAAAAAGATGAAAAAGCTCTGATTGGGCTTATTTCAAATGGTGTTTTTGGGTGTTTTAGAATGCACACTCACCCAAAAAGCTCAGTTACATGTTTGTAATCAGCCCAAATCAAGCATAGGTGTTTTGGTTCCATCTCAATAGAAAGGGACGAATGAGCTTGGATTGTTCTTTCGTGTTCATTGCCCGACAAATAGCAAAGCGAAGTGTAATAAGCCTAAACAAAGCCAAACAGGTTCTTTTGGGTTCCAGCTACATAGAAGAGAGAACCTTGGATTTCGCTTATTTCGTGTTCTTTGGTGCTAATGCACATTGACGCAGAAATCGCAAAGTGTATGGAATGAGACCAAAATAACACAACACCGTCTTTTCGTTCCATATACGTTGAAAGACGACAAATAAGCTTTGATTGGGCTTATTTCAATTCGCATGGTGTTTCTTGGGTGTGCACCAGAATCACCCCCAACTAAAGCAAAAAGTTCTTTTGGGTTCCATTTACATAAAAAGAAGATAAAAGCTCTGATTGGACTTATTACAAATTGGTGTTTTTGGGGTTAGAATACACATTCACCCCAAAATTGGAGAGCGACATGTTTATCAGCCCAAAACAAGCACAGGTGTTTTGCTTCCATCTCAATAGAAAAAGGACGATTAAGCTTTGATTGGACTTATATCAATTTGCATGGTGATTTTTGGGTGTGCACCAGAATCACCCCAAAGCAAAAAGGTATTTTGTGTTCCTTCTACAAAAAAAAGATGAAAAAGCTCTGATTGGGCTTATTTCAAATTGGTGTTTTTGGGTGTTTTAGAATGCACACTCACCCAAAAAGCTCAGTTACATGTTTGTAATCAGCCCAAATCAAGCATAGGTGTTTTGGTTCCATCTCAATAGAAAGGGACGAATGAGCTTGGATTGTTCTTTCGTGTTCATTGCCCGACAAATAGCAAAGCGAAGTGTAATAAGCCTAAACAAAGCCAAACAGGTTCTTTTGGGTTCCAGCTACATAGAAGAGAGAATCTTGGATTTCGCTTATTTCGTGTTCTTTGGTGCTAATGCACATTGACGCAGAAATCGCAAAGTGTATGGAATGAGACCAAAATAACACAACACCGTCTTTTCGTTCCATATACGTTGAAAGACGACAAATAAGCTTTGATTGGGCTTATTTCAATTCGCATGGTGTTTCTTGGGTGTGCACCAGAATCACCCCCAACCAAAGCAAAAAGTTCTTTTGGGTTCCATTTACATAAAAAGAAGAAGATAAAAGCTCTGATTGGACTTATTACAAATTGGTGTTTTTGGGATTAGAATACACATTCACCCCAAAATTGGAGAGCGACATGTTTATCAGCCCAAAACAAGCATAGGTGTTTTGCTTCCATCTCAATAGAAAAAGGACGATTAAGCTTTGATTGGACTTATATCAATTTGCATGGTGTTTTTTGGGTGTGCACCAGAATCACCCCAAAGCAAAAAGGTATTTTGTGTTCCTTCTACAAAAAAAAGATGAAAAAGCTCTGATTGGGCTTATTTCAAATGGTGTTTTTGGGTGTTTTAGAATGCACACTCACCCAAAAATCTCAGTTACATGTTTGTAATCAGCCCAAATCAAGCATAGGTGTTTTGGTTCCATCTCAATAGAAAGGGACGAATGAGCTTGGATTGTTCTTTCGTGTTCATTGCCCGACAAATAGCAAAGCGAAGTGTAATAAGCCTAAACAAAGCCAAACAGGTTCTTTTGGGTTCCAGCTACATAGAAGAGAGAACCTTGGATTTCGCTTATTTCGTGTTCTTTGGTGCTAATGCACATTGACGCAGAAATCGCAAAGTGTATGGAATGAGACCAAAATAACACAACACCGTCTTTTCGTTCCATATACGTTGAAAGACGACAAATAAGCTTTGATTGGGCTTATTTCAATTCGCATGGTGTTTCTTGGGTGTGCACCAGAATCACCCCCAACCAAAGCAAAAAGTTCTTTTGGGTTCCATTTACATAAAAAGAAGATGATAAAAGCTCTGATTGGACTTATTACAAATTGGTGTTTTTGGGGTTAGAATACACATTCACCCCAAAATTGGAGAGCGACATGTTTATCAGCCCAAAACAAGCATAGGTGTTTTGCTTCCATCTCAAAAGAAAAAGGACGATTAAGCTTTGATTGGACTTATATCAATTTGCATGGTGTTTTTTGGGTGTGCACCAGAATCACCCCAAAGCAAAAAGGTATTTTGTGTTCCTTCTACAAAAAAAAGATGAAAAAGCTCTGATTGGGCTTATTTCAAATGGTGTTTTTGGGTGTTTTAGAATGCACACTCACCCAAAAAGCTCAGTTACATGTTTGTAATCAGCCCAAATCAAGCATAGGTGTTTTGGTTCCATCTCAATAGAAAGGGACGAATGAGCTTGGATTGTTCTTTCGTGTTCATTGCCCGACAAATAGCAAAGCGAAGTGTAATAAGCCTAAACAAAGCCAAACAGGTTCTTTTGGGTTCCAGCTACATAGAAGAGAGAATCTTGGATTTCGCTTATTTCGTGTTCTTTGGTGCTAATGCACATTGACGCAGAAATCGCAAAGTGTATGGAATGAGACCAAAATAACACAACACCGTCTTTTCGTTCCATATACGTTGAAAGACGACAAATAAGCTTTGATTGGGCTTATTTCAATTCGCATGGTGTTTCTTGGGTGTGCACCAGAATCACCCCCAACCAAAGCAAAAAGTTCTTTTGGGTTCCATTTACATAAAAAGAAGAAGATAAAAGCTCTGATTGGACTTATTACAAATTGGTGTTTTCGGGATTAGAATACACATTCACCCCAAAATTGGAGAGCGACATGTTTATCAGCCCAAAACAAGCATAGGTGTTTTGCTTCCATCTCAATAGAAAAAGGACGATTAAGCTTTGATTGGACTTATATCAATTTGCATGGTGTTTTTTGGGTGTGCACCAGAATCACCCCAAAGCAAAAAGGTATTTTGTGTTCCTTCTACAAAAAAAAGATGAAAAAGCTCTGATTGGGCTTATTTCAAATTGGTGTTTTTGGGTGTTTTAGAATGCACACTCACCCAAAAAGCTCAGTTACATGTTTGTAATCAGCCCAAATCAAGCATAGGTGTTTTGGTTCCATCTCAATAGAAAGGGACGAATGAGCTTGGATTGTTCTTTCGTGTTCATTGCCCGACAAATAGCAAAGCGAAGTGTAATAAGCCTAAACAAAGCCAAACAGGTTCTTTTGGGTTCCAGCTACATAGAAGAGAGAATCTTGGATTTCGCTTATTTCGTGTTCTTTGGTGCTAATGCACATTGACGCAGAATTCGCAAAGTGTATGGAATGAGACCAAAATAACACAACACCGTCTTCGCTTCCATATACGTTGAAAGACGACAAATAAGCTGTGATTGGGCTTATTTCAATTCGCATGGTGTTTCTTGGGTGTGCACCAGAATCACCCCCAACCAAAGCAAAAAGTTCTTTTGGGTTCCATTTACATAAAAAGAAGATGATAAAAGCTCTGATTGGACTTATTACAAATTGGTGCTTTTGGGGTTAGAATGCACATTCACCCCAAAATTGGAGAGCGACATGTTCATCAGCCCAAAACAACCATAGGTGTTTTGCTTCCATCTCAAAAGAAAAAGGACGATTAAGCTTTGATTGGACTTATATCAATTTGCATGGTGATTTTTGGGTGTGCACCAGAATCACCCCAAAGCAAAAAGGTATTTTGTGTTCCTTCTAAAAAAAAAAGATGAAAAAGCTCTGATTGGGCTTATTTCAAATTGGTGTTTTTGGGTGTTTTAGAATGCACACTCACCCAAAAAGCTCAGTTACATGTTTGTAAGCAGCCCAAATCAAGCATAGGTGTTTTGGTTCCATCTCAATAGAAAGGGACGAATGAGCTTGGATTGTTCTTTCGTGTTCATTGCCCGACAAATAGCAAAGCGAAGTGTAATAAGCCTAAACAAAGCCAAACAGGTTCTTTTGGGTTCCAGCTACATAGAAGAGAGAATCTTGGATTTCGCTTATTTCGTGTTCTTTGGTGCTAATGCACATTGACGCAGAAATCGCAAAGTGTATGGAATGAGACCAAAATAACACAACACCGTCTTTTCGTTCCATATACGTTGAAAGACGACAAATAAGCTTTGATTGGGCTTATTTCAATTCGCATGGTGTTTCTTGGGTGTGCACCAGAATCACCCCCAACCAAAGCAAAAATTCTTTTGGGTTCCATTTACATAAAAAGAAGATGATAAAAGCTCTGATTGGACTTATTACAAATTGGTGTTTTTGGGGTTAGAATACACATTCACCCCAAAATTGGAGAGCGACATGTTTATCAGCCCAAAACAAGCATAGGTGTTTTGCTTCCATCTCAATAGAAAAAGGAAGATTAAGCTTTGATTGGACTTATATCAATTTGCATGGTGTTTTTTGGGTGTGCACCAGAATCACCCCAAAGCAAAAAGGTATTTTGTGTTCCTTCTACAAAAAAAAGATGAAAAAGCTCTGATTGGGCTTATTTCAAATGGTGTTTTTGGGTGTTTTAGAATGCACACTCACCCAAAAAGCTCAGTTACATGTTTGTAATCAGCCCAAATCAAGCATAGGTGTTTTGGTTCCATCTCAATAGAAAGGGACGAATGAGCTTGGATTGTTCTTTCGTGTTCATTGCCCGACAAATAGCAAAGCGAAGTGTAATAAGCCTAAACAAAGCCAAACAGGTTCTTTTGGGTTCCAGCTACATAGAAGAGAGAATCTTGGATTTCGCTTATTTCGTGTTCTTTGGTGCTAATGCACATTGACGCAGAAATCGCAAAGTGTATGGAATGAGACCAAAATAACACAACACCGTCTTTTCGTTCCAAAAACGTTGAAAGACGACAAATAAGCTTTGATTGGGCTTATTTCAATTCGCATGGTGTTTCTTGGGTGTGCACCAGAATCACCCCCAACCAAAGCAAAAAGTTCTTTTGGGTTCCATTTACATAAAAAGAAGATGATAAAAGCTCTGATTGGACTTATTACAAATTGGTGTTTTTGGGGTTAGAATACACATTCACCCCAAAATTGGAGAGCGACATGTTTATCAGCCCAAAACAAGCATAGGTGTTTTGCTTCCATCTCAATAGAAAAAGGACGATTAAGCTTTGATTGGACTTATATCAATTTGCATGGTGATTTTTGGGTGTGCACCAGAATCACCCCAAAGCAAAAAGGTATTTTGTGTTCCTTCTACAAAAAAAAGATGAAAAAGCTCTGATTGGGCTTATTTCAAATTGGTGTTTTTGGGTGTTTTAGAATGCACACTCACCCAAAAAGCTCAGTTATATGTTTGTAATCAGCCCAAATCAAGCATAGGTGTTTTGGTTCCATCTCAATAGAAAGGGACGAATGAGCTTGGATTGTTCTTTCGTGTTCATTGCCCGACAAATAGCAAAGCGAAGTGTAATAAGCCTAAACAAAGCCAAACAGGTTCTTTTGGGTTCCAGCTACATAAAAGAGAGAATCTTGGATTTCGCTTATTTCGTGTTCTTTGGTGCTAATGCACATTGACGCAGAAATCGCAAAGTTTATGGAATGAGACCAAAATAACACAACACCGTCTTTTCGTTCCATATACGTTGAAAGACGACAAATAAGCTTTGATTGGGCTTATTTCAATTCGCATGGTGTTTCTTGGGTGTGCACCAGAATCACCCCCAACCAAAGCAAAAAGTTCTTTTGGGTTCCATTTACATAAAAAGAAGATGATAAAAGCTCTGATTGGACTTATTACAAATTGGTGTTTTTGGGGTTAGAATACACATTCACCCCAAAATTGGAGAGCGACATGTTCATCAGCCCAAAACAACCATAGGTGTTTTGCTTCCATCTCAATAGAAAAAGGACGATTAAGCTTTGATTGGACTTATATCAATTTGCATGGTGATTTTTGGGTGTGCACCAGAATCACCCCAAAGCAAAAAGGTATTTTGTGTTCCTTCTACAAAAAAAAGATGAAAAAGCTCTGATTGGGCTTATTTCAAATTGGTGTTTTGGGGTGTTTTAGAATGCACACTCACCCAAAAAGCTCAGTTACATGTTTGTAATCAGCCCAAATCAAGCATAGGTGTTTTGGTTCCATCTCAATAGAAAGGGACGAATGAGCTTGGATTGTTCTTTCGTGTTCATTGCCCGACAAATAGCAAAGCGAAGTGTAATAAGCCTAAACAAAGCCAAACAGGTTCTTTTGGGTTCCAGCTACATAGAAGAGAGAATCTTGGATTTCGCTTATTTCGTGTTCTTTGGTGCTAATGCACATTGACGCAGAAATCGCAAAGTGTATGGAATGAGACCAAAATAACACAACACCGTCTTTTCGTTCCATATACGTTGAAAGACGACAAATAAGCTTTGATTGGGCTTATTTCAATTCTCATGGTGTTTCTTGGGTGTGCACCAGAATCACCCCCAAGCAAAGCAAAAAGTTCTTTTGGGTTTTTACATAAAAAGAAGATGATAAAAGCTCTGATTGGACTTATTACAAATTGGTGTTTTTGGGGTTAGAATACACATTCACCCCAAAATTGGAGAGCGACATGTTTATCAGCCCAAAACAAGCATAGGTGTTTTGCTTCCATCTCAAAAGAAAAAGGACGATTAAGCTTTGATTGGACTTATATCAATTTGCATGGTGATTTTTGGGTGTGCACCAGACTCACCCCAAAGCAAAAAGGTATTTTGTGTTCCTTCTACAAAAAAAAGATGAAAAAGCTCTGATTGGGCTTATTTCAAATTGGTATTTTTGGGTGTTTTAGAATGCACACTCACCCAAAAAGCTCAGTTACATGTTTGTAAGCAGCCCAAATCAAGCATAGGTGTTTTGGTTCCATCTCAATAGGAAGGGACGAATGAGCTTGGATTGTTCTTTCGTGTTTATTGCCCGACAAATAGCAAAGCGAAGTGTAATAAGCCTAAACAAAGCCAAACAGGTTCTTTTGGGTTCCAGCTACATAGAAGAGAGAATCTTGGATTTCGCTTATTTCGTGTTCTTTGGTGCTAATGCACATTGACGCAGAAATCGCAAAGTGTATGGAATGAGACCAAAATAACACAACACCGTCTTTTCGTTCCATATACGTTGAAAGACGACAAATAAGCTTTGATTGGGCTTATTTCAATTCGCATGGTGTTTCTTGGGTGTGCACCAGAATCACCCCCAACCAAAGCAAAAATTCTTTTGGGTTCCATTTACATAAAAAGAAGATGATAAAAGCTCTGATTGGACTTATTACAAATTGGTGTTTTTGGGGTTAGAATACACATTCACCCCAAAATTGGAGAGCGACATGTTTATCAGCCCAAAACAAGCATAGGTGTTTTGCTTCCATCTCAATAGAAAAAGGACGATTAAGCTTTGATTGGACTTATATCAATTTGCATGGTGTTTTTTGGGTGTGCACCAGAATCACCCCAAAGCAAAAAGGTATTTTGTGTTCCTTCTACAAAAAAAAGATGAAAAAGCTCTGATTGGGCTTATTTCAAATTGGTGTTTTTGGGTGTTTTAGAATGCACACTCACCCAAAAAGCTCAGTTACATGTTTGTAAGCAGCCCAAATCAAGCATAGGTGTTTTGGTTCCATCTCAATAGAAAGGGACGAATGAGCTTGGATTGTTCTTTCGTGTTCATTGCCCGACAAATAGCAAAGCGAAGTGTAATAAGCCTAAACAAAGCCAAACAGGTTCTTTTGGGTTCCAGCTACATAGAAGAGAGAATCTTGGATTTCGCTTATTTCGTGTTCTTTGGTGCTAATGCACATTGACGCAGAAATCGCAAAGTGTATGGAATGAGACCAAAATAACACAACACCGTCTTTTCGTTCCATATACGTTGAAAGACGACAAATAAGCTTTGATTGGGCTTATTTCAATTCGCATGGTGTTTCTTGGGTGTGCACCAGAATCACCCCCAACCAAAGCAAAAAGTTCTTTTGGGTTCCATTTACATAAAAAGAAGAAGATAAAAGCTCTGATTGGACTTATTACAAATTGGTGTTTTCGGGATTAGAATACACATTCACCCCAAAATTGGAGAGCGACATGTTTATCAGCCCAAAACAAGCATAGGTGTTTTGCTTCCATCTCAATAGAAAAAGGACGATTAAGCTTTGATTGGACTTATATCAATTTGCATGGTGTTTTTTGGGTGTGCACCAGAATCACCCCAAAGCAAAAAGGTATTTTGTGTTCCTTCTACAAAAAAAAGATGAAAAAGCTCTGATTGGGCTTATTTCAAATGGTGTTTTTGGGTGTTTTAGAATGCACACTCACCCAAAAAGCTCAGTTACATGTTTGTAATCAGCCCAAATCAAGCATAGGTGTTTTGGTTCCATCTCAATAGAAAGGGACGAATGAGCTTGGATTGTTCTTTCGTGTTCATTGCCCGACAAATAGCAAAGCGAAGTGTAATAAGCCTAAACAAAGCCAAACAGGTTCTTTTGGGTTCCAGCTACATAGAAGAGAGAATCTTGGATTTCGCTTATTTCGTGTTCTTTGGTGCTAATGCACATTGACGCAGAAATCGCAAAGTGTATGGAATGAGACCAAAATAACACAACACCGTCTTTTCGTTCCATAAACGTTGAAAGACGACAAATAAGCTTTGATTGGGCTTATTTCAATTCGCATGGTGTTTCTTGGGTGTGCACCAGAATCACCCCCAACCAAAGCAAAAAGTTCTTTTGGGTTCCATTTACATAAAAAGAAGATGATAAAAGCTCTGATTGGACTTATTACAAATTGGTGTTTTTGGGGTTAGAATACACATTCACCCCAAAATTGGAGAGCGACATGTTTATCAGCCCAAAACAAGCATAGGTGTTTTGCTTCCATCTCAATAGAAAAAGGACGATTAAGCTTTGATTGGACTTATATCAATTTGCATGGTGATTTTTGGGTGTGCACCAGAATCACCCCAAAGCAAAAAGGTATTTTGTGTTCCTTCTACAAAAAAAAGATGAAAAAGCTCTGATTGGGCTTATTTCAAATTGGTGTTTTTGGGTGTTTTAGAATGCACACTCACCCAAAAAGCTCAGTTATATGTTTGTAATCAGCCCAAATCAAGCATAGGTGTATTGGTTCCATCTCAATAGGAAGGGACGAATGAGCTTGGATTGTTCTTTCGTGTTCATTGCCCGACAAATAGCAAAGCGAAGTGTAATAAGCCTAAACAAAGCCAAACAGGTTCTTTTGGGTTCCAGCTACATAGAAGAGAGAATCTTGGATTTCGCTTATTTCGTGTTCTTTGGTGCTAATGCACATTGACGCAGAAATCGCAAAGTGTATGGAATGAGACCAAAATAACACAACACCGTCTTTTCGTTCCATATACGTTGAAAGACGACAAATAAGCTTTGATTGGGCTTATTTCAATTCGCATGGTGTTTCTTGGGTGTGCACCAGAATCACCCCCAACCAAAGCAAAAATTCTTTTGGGTTCCATTTACATAAAAAGAAGATGATAAAAGCTCTGATTGGACTTATTACAAATTGGTGTTTTTGGGGTTAGAATACACATTCACCCCAAAATTGGAGAGCGACATGTTTATCAGCCCAAAACAAGCATAGGTGTTTTGCTTCCATCTCAATAGAAAAAGGACGATTAAGCTTTGATTGGACTTATATCAATTTGCATGGTGTTTTTTGGGTGTGCACCAGAATCACCCCAAAGCAAAAAGGTATTTTGTGTTCCTTCTACAAAAAAAAGATGAAAAAGCTCTGATTGGGCTTATTTCAAATTGGTGTTTTTGGGTGTTTTAGAATGCACACTCACCCAAAAAGCTCAGTTACATGTTTGTAAGCAGCCCAAATCAAGCATAGGTGTTTTGGTTCCATCTCAATAGAAAGGGACGAATGAGCTTGGATTGTTCTTTCGTGTTCATTGCCCGACAAATAGCAAAGCGAAGTGTAATAAGCCTAAACAAAGCCAAACAGGTTCTTTTGGGTTCCAGCTACATAGAAGAGAGAATCTTGGATTTCGCTTATTTCGTGTTCTTTGGTGCTAATGCACATTGACGCAGAAATCGCAAAGTGTATGGAATGAGACCAAAATAACACAACACCGTCTTTTCGTTCCATATACGTTGAAAGACGACAAATAAGCTTTGATTGGGCTTATTTCAATTCGCATGGTGTTTCTTGGGTGTGCACCAGAATCACCCCCAACCAAAGCAAAAAGTTCTTTTGGGTTCCATTTACATAAAAAGAAGAAGATAAAAGCTCTGATTGGACTTATTACAAATTGGTGTTTTCGGGATTAGAATACACATTCACCCCAAAATTGGAGAGCGACATGTTTATCAGCCCAAAACAAGCATAGGTGTTTTGCTTCCATCTCAATAGAAAAAGGACGATTAAGCTTTGATTGGACTTATATCAATTTGCATGGTGTTTTTTGGGTGTGCACCAGAATCACCCCAAAGCAAAAAGGTATTTTGTGTTCCTTCTACAAAAAAAAGATGAAAAAGCTCTGATTGGGCTTATTTCAAATTGGTGTTTTTGGGTGTTTTAGAATGCACACTCACCCAAAAAGCTCAGTTACATGTTTGTAATCAGCCCAAATCAAGCATAGGTGTTTTGGTTCCATCTCAATAGAAAGGGACGAATGAGCTTGGATTGTTCTTTCGTGTTCATTGCCCGACAAATAGCAAAGCGAAGTGTAATAAGCCTAAACAAAGCCAAACAGGTTCTTTTGGGTTCCAGCTACATAGAAGAGAGAATCTTGGATTTCGCTTATTTCGTGTTCTTTGGTGCTAATGCACATTGACGCAGAATTCGCAAAGTGTATGGAATGAGACCAAAATAACACAACACCGTCTTCGCTTCCATATACGTTGAAAGACGACAAATAAGCTTTGATTGGGCTTATTTCAATTCGCATGGTGTTTCTTGGGTGTGCACCAGAATCACCCCCAACCAAAGCAAAAAGTTCTTTTGGGTTCCATTTACATAAAAAGAAGATGATAAAAGCTCTGATTGGACTTATTACAAATTGGTGCTTTTGGGGTTAGAATGCACATTCACCCCAAAATTGGAGAGCGACATGTTCATCAGCCCAAAACAACCATAGGTGTTTTGCTTCCATCTCAATAGAAAAAGGACGATTAAGCTTTGATTGGACTTATATCAATTTGCATGGTGATTTTTGGGTGTGCACCAGAATCACCCCAAAGCAAAAAGGTATTTTGTGTTCCTTCTACAAAAAAAAGATGAAAAAGCTCTGATTGGGCTTATTTCAAATTGGTGTTTTTGGGTGTTTTAGAATGCACACTCACCCAAAAAGCTCAGTTATATGTTTGTAATCAGCCCAAATCAAGCATAGGTGTTTTGGTTCCATCTCAATAGAAAGGGACGAATGAGCTTGGATTGTTCTTTCGTGTTCATTGCCCGACAAATAGCAAAGCGAAGTGTAATAAGCCTAAACAAAGCCAAACAGGTTCTTTTGGGTTCCAGCTACATAGAAGAGAGAATCTTGGATTTCGCTTATTTCGTGTTCTTTGGTGCTAATGCACATTGACGCAGAAATCGCAAAGTTTATGGAATGAGACCAAAATAACACAACACCGTCTTTTCGTTCCATATACGTTGAAAGACGACAAATAAGCTTTGATTGGGCTTATTTCAATTCGCATGGTGTTTCTTGGGTGTGCACCAGAATCACCCCCAACCAAAGCAAAAAGTTCTTTTGGGTTCCATTTACATAAAAAGAAGATGATAAAAGCTCTGATTGGACTTATTACAAATTGGTGTTTTTGGGGTTAGAATACACATTCACCCCAAAATTGGAGAGCGACATGTTCATCAGCCCAAAACAACCATAGGTGTTTTGCTTCCATCTCAATAGAAAAAGGACGATTAAGCTTTGATTGGACTTATATCAATTTGCATGGTGATTTTTGGGTGTGCACCAGAATCACCCCAAAGCAAAAAGGTATTTTGTGTTCCTTCTACAAAAAAAAGATGAAAAAGCTCTGATTGGGCTTATTTCAAATTGGTGTTTTTGGGTGTTTTAGAATGCACACTCACCCAAAAAGCTCAGTTACATGTTTGTAATCAGCCCAAATCAAGCATAGGTGTTTTGGTTCCATCTCAATAGAAAGGGACGAATGAGCTTGGATTGTTCTTTCGTGTTCATTGCCCGACAAATAGCAAAGCGAAGTGTAATAAGCCTAAACAAAGCCAAACAGGTTCTTTTGGGTTCCAGCTACATAGAAGAGAGAATCTTGGATTTCGCTTATTTCGTGTTCTTTGGTGCTAATGCACATTGACGCAGAATTCGCAAAGTGTATGGAATGAGACCAAAATAACACAACACCGTCTTCGCTTCCATATACGTTGAAAGACGACAAATAAGCTGTGATTGGGCTTATTTCAATTCGCATGGTGTTTCTTGGGTGTGCACCAGAATCACCCCCAACCAAAGCAAAAAGTTCTTTTGGGTTCCATTTACATAAAAAGAAGATGATAAAAGCTCTGATTGGACTTATTACAAATTGGTGTTTTTGGGGTTAGAATACACATTCACCCCAAAATTGGAGAGCGACATGTTTATCAGCCCAAAACAAGCATAGGTGTTTTGCTTCCATCTCAAAAGAAAAAGGACGATTAAGCTTTGATTGGACTTATATCAATTTGCATGGTGATTTTTGGGTGTGCACCAGACTCACCCCAAAGCAAAAAGGTATTTTGTGTTCCTTCTACAAAAAAAAGATGAAAAAGCTCTGATTGGGCTTATTTCAAATTGGTATTTTTGGGTGTTTTAGAATGCACACTCACCCAAAAAGCTCAGTTACATGTTTGTAATCAGCCCAAATCAAGCATAGGTGTTTTGGTTCCATCTCAATAGGAAGGGACGAATGAGCTTGGATTGTTCTTTCGTGTTCATTGCCCGAAAAATAGCAAAGCGAAGTGTAATAAGCCTAAACAAAGCCAAACAGGTTCTTTTGGGTTCCAGCTACATAGAAGAGAGAATCTTGGATTTCGCTTATTTCGTGTTCTTTGGTGCTAATGCACATTGACGCAGAAATCGCAAAGTGTATGGAATGAGACCAAAATAACACAACACCGTCTTTTCGTTCCATATACGTTGAAAGACGACAAATAAGCTTTGATTGGGCTTATTTCAATTCGCATGGTGTTTCTTGGGTGTGCACCAGAATCACCCCCAACCAAAGCAAAAATTCTTTTGGGTTCCATTTACATAAAAAGAAGATGATAAAAGCTCTGATTGGACTTATTACAAATTGGTGTTTTTGGGGTTAGAATACACATTCACCCCAAAATTGGAGAGCGACATGTTTATCAGCCCAAAACAAGCATAGGTGTTTTGCTTCCATCTCAATAGAAAAAGGACGATTAAGCTTTGATTGGACTTATATCAATTTGCATGGTGTTTTTTGGGTGTGCACCAGAATCACCCCAAAGCAAAAAGGTATTTTGTGTTCCTTCTACAAAAAAAAGATGAAAAAGCTCTGATTGGGCTTATTTCAAATGGTGTTTTTGGGTGTTTTAGAATGCACACTCACCCAAAAAGCTCAGATACATGTTTGTAATCAGCCCAAATCAAGCATAGGTGTTTTGGTTCCATCTCAATAGAAAGGGACGAATGAGCTTGGATTGTTCTTTCGTGTTCATTGCCCGACAAATAGCAAAGCGAAGTGTAATAAGCCTAAACAAAGCCAAACAGGTTCTTTTGGGTTCCAGCTACATAGAAGAGAGAATCTTGGATTTCGCTTATTTCGTGTTCTTTGGTGCTAATGCACATTGACGCAGAAATCGCAGTGTATGGAATGAGACCAAAATAACACAACACCGTCTTTTCGTTCCATAAACGTTGAAAGACGACAAATAAGCTTTGATTGGGCTTATTTCAATTCGCATGGTGTTTCTTGGGTGTGCACCAGAATCACCCCCAACCAAAGCAAAAAGTTCTTTTGGGTTCCATTTACATAAAAAGAAGATGATAAAAGCTCTGATTGGACTTATTACAAATTGGTGTTTTTGGGGTTAGAATACACATTCACCCCAAAATTGGAGAGCGACATGTTCATCAGCCCAAAACAACCATAGGTGTTTTGCTTCCATCTCAATAGAAAAAGGACGATTAAGCTTTGATTGGACTTATATCAATTTGCATGGTGATTTTTGGGTGTGCACCAGAATCACCCCAAAGCAAAAAGGTATTTTGTGTTCCTTCTACAAAAAAAAGATGAAAAAGCTCTGATTGGGCTTATTTCAAATTGGTGTTTTTGGGTGTTTTAGAATGCACACTCACCCAAAAAGCTCAGTTATATGTTTGTAATCAGCCCAAATCAAGCATAGGTGTTTTGGTTCCATCTCAATAGAAAGGGACGAATGAGCTTGGATTGTTCTTTCGTGTTCATTGCCCGACAAATAGCAAAGCGAAGTGTAATAAGCCTAAACAAAGCCAAACAGGTTCTTTTGGGTTCCAGCTACATAGAAGAGAGAATCTTGGATTTCGCTTATTTCGTGTTCTTTGGTGCTAATGCACATTGACGCAGAAATCGCAAAGTTTATGGAATGAGACCAAAATAACACAACACCGTCTTTTCGTTCCATATACGTTGAAAGACGACAAATAAGCTTTGATTGGGCTTATTTCAATTCGCATGGTGTTTCTTGGGTGTGCACCAGAATCACCCCCAACCAAAGCAAAAAGTTCTTTTGGGTTCCATTTACATAAAAAGAAGATGATAAAAGCTCTGATTGGACTTATTACAAATTGGTGTTTTTGGGGTTAGAATACACATTCACCCCAAAATTGGAGAGCGACATGTTCATCAGCCCAAAACAACCATAGGTGTTTTGCTTCCATCTCAATAGAAAAAGGACGATTAAGCTTTGATTGGACTTATATCAATTTGCATGGTGATTTTTGGGTGTGCACCAGAATCACCCCAAAGCAAAAAGGTATTTTGTGTTCCTTCTACAAAAAAAAGATGAAAAAGCTCTGATTGGGCTTATTTCAAATTGGTGTTTTTGGGTGTTTTAGAATGCACACTCACCCAAAAAGCTCAGTTACATGTTTGTAATCAGCCCAAATCAAGCATAGGTGTTTTGGTTCCATCTCAATAGAAAGGGACGAATGAGCTTGGATTGTTCTTTCGTGTTCATTGCCCGACAAATAGCAAAGCGAAGTGTAATAAGCCTAAACAAAGCCAAACAGGTTCTTTTGGGTTCCAGCTACATAGAAGAGAGAATCTTGGATTTCGCTTATTTCGTGTTCTTTGGTGCTAATGCACATTGACGCAGAAATCGCAAAGTGTATGGAATGAGACCAAAATAACACAACACCGTCTTTTCGTTCCATATACGTTGAAAGACGACAAATAAGCTTTGATTGGGCTTATTTCAATTCGCATGGTGTTTCTTGGGTGTGCACCAGAATCACCCCCAACCAAAGCAAAAAGTTCTTTTGGGTTCCATTTACATAAAAAGAAGATGATAAAAGCTCTGATTGGACTTATTACAAATTGGTGTTTTTGGGGTTAGAATACACATTCACCCCAAAATTGGAGAGCGACATGTTCATCAGCCCAAAACAACCATAGGTGTTTTGCTTCCATCTCAATAGAAAAAGGACGATTAAGCTTTGATTGGACTTATATCAATTTGCATGGTGATTTTTGGGTGTGCACCAGAATCACCCCAAAGCAAAAAGGTATTTTGTGTTCCTTCTACAAAAAAAAGATGAAAAAGCTCTGATTGGGCTTATTTCAAATTGGTGTTTTTGGGTGTTTTAGAATGCACACTCACCCAAAAAGCTCAGTTACATGTTTGTAATCAGCCCAAATCAAGCATAGGTGTTTTGGTTCCATCTCAATAGAAAGGGACGAATGAGCTTGGATTGTTCTTTCGTGTTCATTGCCCGACAAATAGCAAAGCGAAGTGTAATAAGCCTAAACAAAGCCAAACAGGTTCTTTTGGGTTCCAGCTACATAGAAGAGAGAATCTTGGATTTCGCTTATTTCGTGTTCTTTGGTGCTAATGCACATTGACGCAGAAATCGCAAAGTGTATGGAATGAGACCAAAATAACACAACACCGTCTTTTCGTTCCATATACGTTGAAAGACGACAAATAAGCTTTGATTGGGCTTATTTCAATTCGCATGGTGTTTCTTGGGTGTGCACCAGAATCACCCCCAACCAAAGCAAAAAGTTCTTTTGGGTTCCATTTACATAAAAAGAAGATGATAAAAGCTCTGATTGGACTTATTACAAATTGGTGTTTTTGGGGTTAGAATACACATTCACCCCAAAATTGGAGAGCGACATGTTCATCAGCCCAAAACAACCATAGGTGTTTTGCTTCCATCTCAATAGAAAAAGGACGATTAAGCTTTGATTGGACTTATATCAATTTGCATGGTGATTTTTGGGTGTGCACCAGAATCACCCCAAAGCAAAAAGGTATTTTGTGTTCCTTCTACAAAAAAAAGATGAAAAAGCTCTGATTGGGCTTATTTCAAATTGGTGTTTTTGGGTGTTTTAGAATGCACACTCACCCAAAAAGCTCAGTTACATGTTTGTAATCAGCCCAAATCAAGCATAGGTGTTTTGGTTCCATCTCAATAGAAAGGGACGAATGAGCTTGGATTGTTCTTTCGTGTTCATTGCCCGACAAATAGCAAAGCGAAGTGTAATAAGCCTAAACAAAGCCAAACAGGTTCTTTTGGGTTCCAGCTACATAGAAGAGAGAATCTTGGATTTCGCTTATTTCGTGTTCTTTGGTGCTAATGCACATTGACGCAGAAATCGCAAAGTGTATGGAATGAGACCAAAATAACACAACACCGTCTTTTCGTTCCATATACGTTGAAAGACGACAAATAAGCTTTGATTGGGCTTATTTCAATTCGCATGGTGTTTCTTGGGTGTGCACCAGAATCACCCCCAACCAAAGCAAAAAGTTCTTTTGGGTTCCATTTACATAAAAAGAAGATGATAAAAGCTCTGATTGGACTTATTACAAATTGGTGTTTTTGGGGTTAGAATACACATTCACCCCAAAATTGGAGAGCGACATGTTCATCAGCCCAAAACAACCATAGGTGTTTTGCTTCCATCTCAATAGAAAAAGGACGATTAAGCTTTGATTGGACTTATATCAATTTGCATGGTGATTTTTGGGTGTGCACCAGAATCACCCCAAAGCAAAAAGGTATTTTGTGTTCCTTCTACAAAAAAAAGATGAAAAAGCTCTGATTGGGCTTATTTCAAATTGGTGTTTTTGGGTGTTTTAGAATGCACACTCACCCAAAAAGCTCAGTTACATGTTTGTAATCAGCCCAAATCAAGCATAGGTGTTTTGGTTCCATCTCAATAGAAAGGGACGAATGAGCTTGGATTGTTCTTTCGTGTTCATTGCCCGACAAATAGCAAAGCGAAGTGTAATAAGCCTAAACAAAGCCAAACAGGTTCTTTTGGGTTCCAGCTACATAGAAGAGAGAATCTTGGATTTCGCTTATTTCGTGTTCTTTGGTGCTAATGCACATTGACGCAGAAATCGCAAAGTGTATGGAATGAGACCAAAATAACACAACACCGTCTTTTCGTTCCATATACGTTGAAAGACGACAAATAAGCTTTGATTGGGCTTATTTCAATTCGCATGGTGTTTCTTGGGTGTGCACCAGAATCACCCCCAACCAAAGCAAAAAGTTCTTTTGGGTTCCATTTACATAAAAAGAAGATGATAAAAGCTCTGATTGGACTTATTACAAATTGGTGTTTTTGGGGTTAGAATACACATTCACCCCAAAATTGGAGAGCGACATGTTCATCAGCCCAAAACAACCATAGGTGTTTTGCTTCCATCTCAATAGAAAAAGGACGATTAAGCTTTGATTGGACTTATATCAATTTGCATGGTGATTTTTGGGTGTGCACCAGAATCACCCCAAAGCAAAAAGGTATTTTGTGTTCCTTCTACAAAAAAAAGATGAAAAAGCTCTGATTGGGCTTATTTCAAATTGGTGTTTTTGGGTGTTTTAGAATGCACACTCACCCAAAAAGCTCAGTTACATGTTTGTAATCAGCCCAAATCAAGCATAGGTGTTTTGGTTCCATCTCAATAGAAAGGGACGAATGAGCTTGGATTGTTCTTTCGTGTTCATTGCCCGACAAATAATTTGCAAAGCGAAGTGTAATAAGCCTAAACAAAGCCAAACAGGTTCTTTTGGGTTCCAGCTACATAGAAGAGAGAATCTTGGATTTCGCTTATTTCGTGTTCTTTGGTGCTAATGCACATTGACGCAGAAATCGCAAAGTGTATGGAATGAGACCAAAATAACACAACACCGTCTTTTCGTTCCATATACGTTGAAAGACGACAAATAAGCTTTGATTGGGCTTATTTCAATTCGCATGGTGTTTCTTGGGTGTGCACCAGAATCACCCCCAACCAAAGCAAAAAGTTCTTTTGGGTTCCATTTACATAAAAAGAAGATGATAAAAGCTCTGATTGGACTTATTACAAATTGGTGTTTTTGGGGTTAGAATACACATTCACCCCAAAATTGGAGAGCGACATGTTTATCAGCCCAAAACAAGCATAGGTGTTTTGCTTCCATCTCAAAAGAAAAAGGACGATTAAGCTTTGATTGGACTTATATCAATTTGCATGGTGATTTTTGGGTGTGCACCAGACTCACCCCAAAGCAAAAAGGTATTTTGTGTTCCTTCTACAAAAAAAAGATGAAAAAGCTCTGATTGGGCTTATTTCAAATTGGTGTTTTTGGGTGTTTTAGAATGCACACTCACCCAAAAAGCTCAGTTACATGTTTGTAAGCAGCCCAAATCAAGCATAGGTGTTTTGGTTCCATCTCAATAGGAAGGGACGAATGAGCTTGGATTGTTCTTTCGTGTTCATTGCCCGACAAATAGCAAAGCGAAGTGTAATAAGCCTAAACAAAGCCAAACAGGTTCTTTTGGGTTCCAGCTACATAGAAGAGAGAATCTTGGATTTCGCTTATTTCGTGTTCTTTGGTGCTAATGCACATTGACGCAGAAATCGCAAAGTGTATGGAATGAGACCAAAATAACACAACACCGTCTTTTCGTTTCATATACGTTGAAAGACGACAAATAAGCTTTGATTGGGCTTATTTCAATTCGCATGGTGTTTCTTGGGTGTGCACCAGAATCACCCCCAACCAAAGCAAAAAGTTCTTTTGGGTTCCATTTACATAAAAAGAAGATGATAAAAGCTCTGATTGGACTTATTACAAATTGGTGTTTTTGGGGTTAGAATACACATTCACCCCAAAATTGGAGAGCGACATGTTCATCAGCCCAAAACAACCATAGGTGTTTTGCTTCCATCTCAATAGAAAAAGGACGATTAAGCTTTGATTGGACTTATATCAATTTGCATGGTGATTTTTGGGTGTGCACCAGAATCACCCCAAAGCAAAAAGGTATTTTGTGTTCCTTCTACAAAAAAAAGATGAAAAAGCTCTGATTGGGCTTATTTCAAATTGGTGTTTTTGGGTGTTTTAGAATGCACACTCACCCAAAAAGCTCAGTTACATGTTTGTAATCAGCCCAAATCAAGCATAGGTGTTTTGGTTCCATCTCAATAGAAAGGGACGAATGAGCTTGGATTGTTCTTTCGTGTTCATTGCCCGACAAATAGCAAAGCGAAGTGTAATAAGCCTAAACAAAGCCAAACAGGTTCTTTTGGGTTCCAGCTACATAGAAGAGAGAATCTTGGATTTCGCTTATTTCGTGTTCTTTGGTGCTAATGCACATTGACGCAGAAATCGCAAAGTGTATGGAATGAGACCAAAATAACACAACACCGTCTTTTCGTTCCATATACGTTGAAAGACGACAAATAAGCTTTGATTGGGCTTATTTCAATTCGCATGGTGTTTCTTGGGTGTGCACCAGAATCACCCCCAACCAAAGCAAAAAGTTCTTTTGGGTTCCATTTACATAAAAAGAAGATGATAAAAGCTCTGATTGGACTTATTACAAATTGGTGTTTTTGGGGTTAGAATACACATTCACCCCAAAATTGGAGAGCGACATGTTCATCAGCCCAAAACAACCATAGGTGTTTTGCTTCCATCTCAATAGAAAAAGGACGATTAAGCTTTGATTGGACTTATATCAATTTGCATGGTGATTTTTGGGTGTGCACCAGAATCACCCCAAAGCAAAAAGGTATTTTGTGTTCCTTCTACAAAAAAAAGATGAAAAAGCTCTGATTGGGCTTATTTCAAATTGGTGTTTTTGGGTGTTTTAGAATGCACACTCACCCAAAAAGCTCAGTTACATGTTTGTAATCAGCCCAAATCAAGCATAGGTGTTTTGGTTCCATCTCAATAGAAAGGGACGAATGAGCTTGGATTGTTCTTTCGTGTTCATTGCCCGACAAATAGCAAAGCGAAGTGTAATAAGCCTAAACAAAGCCAAACAGGTTCTTTTGGGTTCCAGCTACATAGAAGAGAGAATCTTGGATTTCGCTTATTTCGTGTTCTTTGGTGCTAATGCACATTGACGCAGAAATCGCAAAGTGTATGGAATGAGACCAAAATAACACAACACCGTTTTTTCGTTCCATATACGTTGAAAGACGACAAATAAGCTTTGATTGGGCTTATTTCAATTCGCATGGTGTTTCTTGGGTGTGCACCAGAATCACCCCCAACCAAAGCAAAAAGTTCTTTTGGGTTCCATTTACATAAAAAGAAGATGATAAAAGCTCTGATTGGACTTATTACAAATTGGTGTTTTTGGGGTTAGAATACACATTCACCCCAAAATTGGAGAGCGACATGTTCATCAGCCCAAAACAACCATAGGTGTTTTGCTTCCATCTCAATAGAAAAAGGACGATTAAGCTTTGATTGGACTTATATCAATTTGCATGGTGATTTTTGGGTGTGCACCAGAATCACCCCAAAGCAAAAAGGTATTTTGTGTTCCTTCTACAAAAAAAAGATGAAAAAGCTCTGATTGGGCTTATTTCAAATTGGTGTTTTTGGGTGTTTTAGAATGCACACTCACCCAAAAAGCTCAGTTACATGTTTGTAATCAGCCCAAATCAAGCATAGGTGTTTTGGTTCCATCTCAATAGAAAGGGACGAATGAGCTTGGATTGTTCTTTCGTGTTCATTGCCCGACAAATAGCAAAGCGAAGTGTAATAAGCCTAAACAAAGCCAAACAGGTTCTTTTGGGTTCCAGCTACATAGAAGAGAGAATCTTGGATTTCGCTTATTTCGTGTTCTTTGGTGCTAATGCACATTGACGCAGAAATCGCAAAGTGTATGGAATGAGACCAAAATAACACAACACCGTCTTTTCGTTCCATATACGTTGAAAGACGACAAATAAGCTTTGATTGGGCTTATTTCAATTCGCATGGTGTTTCTTGGGTGTGCACCAGAATCACCCCCAACCAAAGCAAAAAGTTCTTTTGGGTTCCATTTACATAAAAAGAAGATGATAAAAGCTCTGATTGGACTTATTACAAATTGGTGTTTTGGGGGTTAGAATACACATTCACCCCAAAATTGGAGAGCGACATGTTTATCAGCCCAAAACAAGCATAGGTGTTTTGCTTCCATCTCAAAAGAAAAAGGACGATTAAGCTTTGATTGGACTTATATCAATTTGCATGGTGATTTTTGGGTGTGCACCAGACTCACCCCAAAGCAAAAAGGTATTTTGTGTTCCTTCTACAAAAAAAAGATGAAAAAGCTCTGATTGGGCTTATTTCAAATTGGTATTTTTGGGTGTTTTAGAATGCACACTCACCCAAAAAGCTCAGTTACATGTTTGTAAGCAGCCCAAATCAAGCATAGGTGTTTTGGTTCCATCTCAATAGGAAGGGACGAATGAGCTTGGATTGTTCTTTCGTGTTCATTGCCCGACAAATAGCAAAGCGAAGTGTAATAAGCCTAAACAAAGCCAAACAGGTTCTTTTGGGTTCCAGCTACATAGAAGAGAGAATCTTGGATTTCGCTTATTTCGTGTTCTTTGGTGCTAATGCACATTGACGCAGAAATCGCAAAGTGTATGGAATGAGACCAAAATAACACAACACCGTCTTTTCGTTCCATATACGTTGAAAGACGACAAATAAGCTTTGATTGGGCTTATTTCAATTCGCATGGTGTTTCTTGGGTGTGCACCAGAATCACCCCCAACCAAAGCAAAAAGTTCTTTTGGGTTCCATTTACATAAAAAGAAGATGATAAAAGCTCTGATTGGACTTATTACAAATTGGTGTTTTTGGGGTTAGAATACATATTCACCCCAAAATTGGAGAGCGACATGTTCATCAGCCCAAAACAACCATAGGTGTTTTGCTTCCATCTCAATAGAAAAAGGACGATTAAGCTTTGATTGGACTTATATCAATTTGCATGGTGATTTTTGGGTGTGCACCAGAATCACCCCAAAGCAAAAAGGTATTTTGTGTTCCTTCTACAAAAAAAAGATGAAAAAGCTCTGATTGGGCTTATTTCAAATTGGTGTTTTTGGGTGTTTTAGAATGCACACTCACCCAAAAAGCTCAGTTACATGTTTGTAATCAGCCCAAATCAAGCATAGGTGTTTTGGTTCCATCTCAATAGAAAGGGACGAATGAGCTTGGATTGTTCTTTCGTGTTCATTGCCCGACAAATAGCAAAGCGAAGTGTAATAAGCCTAAACAAAGCCAAACAGGTTCTTTTGGGTTCCAGCTACATAGAAGAGAGAATCTTGGATTTCGCTTATTTCGTGTTCTTTGGTGCTAATGCACATTGACGCAGAAATCGCAAAGTGTATGGAATGAGACCAAAATAACACAACACCGTTTTTTCGTTCCATATACGTTGAAAGACGACAAATAAGCTTTGATTGGGCTTATTTCAATTCGCATGGTGTTTCTTGGGTGTGCACCAGAATCACCCCCAACCAAAGCAAAAAGTTCTTTTGGGTTCCATTTACATAAAAAGAAGATGATAAAAGCTCTGATTGGACTTATTACAAATTGGTGTTTTTGGGGTTAGAATACACATTCACCCCAAAATTGGAGAGCGACATGTTCATCAGCCCAAAACAACCATAGGTGTTTTGCTTCCATCTCAATAGAAAAAGGACGATTAAGCTTTGATTGGACTTATATCAATTTGCATGGTGATTTTTGGGTGTGCACCAGAATCACCCCAAAGCAAAAAGGTATTTTGTGTTCCTTCTACAAAAAAAAGATGAAAAAGCTCTGATTGGGCTTATTTCAAATTGGTGTTTTTGGGTGTTTTAGAATGCACACTCACCCAAAAAGCTCAGTTATATGTTTGTAATCAGCCCAAATCAAGCATAGGTGTTTTGGTTCCATCTCAATAGAAAGGGACGAATGAGCTAGGATTGTTCTTTCGTGTTCATTGCCCGACAAATAGCAAAGCGAAGTGTAATAAGCCTAAACAAAGCCAAACAGGTTCTTTTGGGTTCCAGCTACATAGAAGAGAGAATCTTGGATTTCGCTTATTTCGTGTTCTTTGGTGCTAATGCACATTGACGCAGAAATCGCAAAGTTTATGGAATGAGACCAAAATAACACAACACCGTCTTTTCGTTCCATATACGTTGAAAGACGACAAATAAGCTTTGATTGGGCTTATTTCAATTCGCATGGTGTTTCTTGGGTGTGCACCAGAATCACCCCCAACCAAAGCAAAAAGTTCTTTTGGGTTCCATTTACATAAAAAGAAGATGATAAAAGCTCTGATTGGACTTATTACAAATTGGTGTTTTTGGGGTTAGAATACACATTCACCCCAAAATTGGAGAGCGACATGTTCATCAGCCCAAAACAACCATAGGTGTTTTGCTTCCATCTCAATAGAAAAAGGACGATTAAGCTTTGATTGGACTTATATCAATTTGCATGGTGATTTTTGGGTGTGCACCAGAATCACCCCAAAGCAAAAAGGTATTTTGTGTTCCTTCTACAAAAAAAAGATGAAAAAGCTCTGATTGGGCTTATTTCAAATTGGTGTTTTTGGGTGTTTTAGAATGCACACTCACCCAAAAAGCTCAGTTACATGTTTGTAATCAGCCCAAATCAAGCATAGGTGTTTTGGTTCCATCTCAATAGAAAGGGACGAATGAGCTTGGATTGTTCTTTCGTGTTCATTGCCCGACAAATAGCAAAGCGAAGTGTAATAAGCCTAAACAAAGCCAAACAGGTTCTTTTGGGTTCCAGCTACATAGAAGAGAGAATCTTGGATTTCGCTTATTTCGTGTTCTTTGGTGCTAATGCACATTGACGCAGAAATCGCAAAGTGTATGGAATGAGACCAAAATAACACAACACCGTCTTTTCGTTCCATATACGTTGAAAGACGACAAATAAGCTTTGATTGGGCTTATTTCAATTCGCATGGTGTTTCTTGGGTGTGCACCAGAATCACCCCCAACCAAAGCAAAAAGTTCTTTTGGGTTCCATTTACATAAAAAGAAGATGATAAAAGCTCTGATTGGACTTATTACAAATTGGTGTTTTTGGGGTTAGAATACACATTCACCCCAAAATTGGAGAGCGACATGTTTATCAGCCCAAAACAAGCATAGGTGTTTTGCTTCCATCTCAAAAGAAAAAGGACGATTAAGCTTTGATTGGACTTATATCAATTTGCATGGTGATTTTTGGGTGTGCACCAGACTCACCCCAAAGCAAAAAGGTATTTTGTGTTCCTTCTACAAAAAAAAGATGAAAAAGCTCTGATTGGGCTTATTTCAAATTGGTATTTTTGGGTGTTTTAGAATGCACACTCACCCAAAAAGCTCAGTTACATGTTTGTAAGCAGCCCAAATCAAGCATAGGTGTTTTGGTTCCATCTCAATAGGAAGGGACGAATGAGCTTGGATTGTTCTTTCGTGTTCATTGCCCGACAAATAGCAAAGCGAAGTGTAATAAGCCTAAACAAAGCCAAACAGGTTCTTTTGGGTTCCAGCTACATAGAAGAGAGAATCTTGGATTTCGCTTATTTCGTGTTCTTTGGTGCTAATGCACATTGACGCAGAAATCGCAAAGTGTATGGAATGAGACCAAAATAACACAACACCGTCTTTTCGTTCCATATACGTTGAAAGACGACAAATAAGCTTTGATTGGGCTTATTTCAATTCGCATGGTGTTTCTTGGGTGTGCACCAGAATCACCCCCAACCAAAGCAAAAAGTTCTTTTGGGTTCCATTTACATAAAAAGAAGATGATAAAAGCTCTGATTGGACTTATTACAAATTGGTGTTTTTGGGGTTAGAATACATATTCACCCCAAAATTGGAGAGCGACATGTTCATCAGCCCAAAACAACCATAGGTGTTTTGCTTCCATCTCAATAGAAAAAGGACGATTAAGCTTTGATTGGACTTATATCAATTTGCATGGTGATTTTTGGGTGTGCACCAGAATCACCCCAAAGCAAAAAGGTATTTTGTGTTCCTTCTACAAAAAAAGATGAAAAAGCTCTGATTGGGCTTATTTCAAATTGGTGTTTTTGGGTGTTTTAGAATGCACACTCACCCAAAAAGCTCAGTTACATGTTTGTAATCAGCCCAAATCAAGCATAGGTGTTTTGGTTCCATCTCAATAGAAAGGGACGAATGAGCTTGGATTGTTCTTTCGTGTTCATTGCCCGACAAATAATTTGCAAAGCGAAGTGTAATAAGCCTAAACAAAGCCAAACAGGTTCTTTTGGGTTGCAGCTACATAGAAGAGAGAATCTTGGATTTCGCTTATTTCGTGTTCTTTGGTGCTAATGCACATTGACGCAGAAATCGCAAAGTGTATGGAATGAGACCAAAATAACACAACACCGTCTTTTCGTTCCATATACGTTGAAAGACGACAAATAAGCTTTGATTGGGCTTATTTCAATTCGCATGGTGTTTCTTGGGTGTGCACCAGAATCACCCCCAACCAAAGCAAAAAGTTCTTTTGGGTTCCATTTACATAAAAAGAAGATGATAAAAGCTCTGATTGGACTTATTACAAATTGGTGTTTTTGGGGTTAGAATACATATTCACCCCAAAATTGGAGAGCGACATGTTCATCAGCCCAAAACAACCATAGGTGTTTTGCTTCCATCTCAATAGAAAAAGGACGATTAAGCTTTGATTGGACTTATATCAATTTGCATGGTGATTTTTGGGTGTGCACCAGAATCACCCCAAAGCAAAAAGGTATTTTGTGTTCCTTCTACAAAAAAAGATGAAAAAGCTCTGATTGGGCTTATTTCAAATTGGTGTTTTTGGGTGTTTTAGAATGCACACTCACCCAAAAAGCTCAGTTACATGTTTGTAATCAGCCCAAATCAAGCATAGGTGTTTTGGTTCCATCTCAATAGAAAGGGACGAATGAGCTTGGATTGTTCTTTCGTGTTCATTGCCCGACAAATAATTTGCAAAGCGAAGTGTAATAAGCCTAAACAAAGCCAAACAGGTTCTTTTGGGTTGCAGCTACATAGAAGAGAGAATCTTGGATTTCGCTTATTTCGTGTTCTTTGGTGCTAATGCACATTGACGCAGAAATCGCAAAGTGTATGGAATGAGACCAAAATAACACAACACCGTCTTTTCGTTCCATATACGTTGAAAGACGACAAATAAGCTTTGATTGGGCTTATTTCAATTCGCATGGTGTTTCTTGGGTGTGCACCAGAATCACCCCCAACCAAAGCAAAAAGTTCTTTTGGGTTCCATTTACATAAAAAGAAGATGATAAAAGCTCTGATTGGACTTATTACAAATTGGTGTTTTTGAGGTTAGAATACGCATTCACCCCAAAATTGGAGAGCGACATGTTTATCAGCCCAAAACAAGCATAGGTGTTTTGCTTCCATTTCAATAGAAAACGGACGATTAAGCTTTGATTGGACTTATATCAATTTGCATGGTGATTTTTGGGTGTGCACCAGAATCACCCCAAAGCAAAAAGGTATTTTGTGTTCCTTCTACAAAAAAAAGATGAAAAAGCTCTGATTGGGCTTATTTCAAATTGGTGTTTTTGGGTGTTTTAGAATGCACACTCACCCAAAAATCTCAGTTACATGTTTGTAATCAGCCCAAATCAAGCATAGGTGTTTTGGTTCCATCTCAATAGAAAGGGACGAATGAGCTTGGATTGTTCTTTCGTGTTCATTGCCCGACAAATAGCAAAGCGAAGTGTAATAAGCCTAAACAAAGCCAAACAGGTTCTTTTGGGTTCCAGCTACATAGAAGAGAGAATCTTGGATTTCGCTTATTTCGTGTTCTTTGGTGCTAATGCACATTGACGCAGAAATCGCAAAGTGTATGGAATGAGACCAAAATAACACAACACCGTCTTTTTGTTCCATATACGTTGAAAGACGACAAATAAGCTTTGATTGGGCTTATTTCAATTCGCATGGTGTTTCTTGGGTGTGCACCAGAATCACCCCCAACCAAAGCAAAAAGTTCTTTTGGGTTCCATTTACATAAAAAGAAGATGATAAAAGCTCTGATTGGACTTATTACAAATTGGTGTTTTTGGGGTTAGAATACACATTCACCCCGAAATTGGAGAGCGACATGTTCATCAGCCCAAAACAAGCATAGGTGTTTTGCTTCCATCTCAATAGAAAAAGGACGATTAAGCTTTGATTGGACTTATATCAATTTGCATGGTGATTTTTGGGTGTGCACCAGACTCACCCCAAAGCAAAAAGGTATTTTGTGTTCCTTCTACAAAAAAAAGATGAAAAAGCTCTGATTGGGCTTATTTCAAATTGGTGTTTTTGGGTGTTTTAGAATGCACACTCACCCAAAAAGCTCAGTTACATGTTTGTAATCAGCCCAAATCAAGCATAGGTGTTTTGGTTCCATCTCAATAGAAAGGGACGAATGAGCTTGGATTGTTCTTTCGTGTTCATTGCCCGACAAATAGCAAAGCGAAGTGTAATAAGCCTAAACAAAGCCAAACAGGTTCTTTTGGGTTCCAGCTACATAGAAGAGAGAATCTTGGATTTCGCTTATTTCGTGTTCTTTGGTGCTAATGCACATTGACGCAGAAATCGCAAAGTGTATGGAATGAGACCAAAATAACACAACACCGTCTTTTCGTTCCATATACGTTGAATGACGACAAATAAGCTTTGATTGGGCTTATTTCAATTCGCATGGTGTTTCTTGGGTGTGCACCAGAATCACCCCCAACCAAAGCAAAAATTCTTTTGGGTTCCATTTACATAAAAAGAAGATGATAAAAGCTCTGATTGGACTTATTACAAATTGGTGTTTTTGGGGTTAGAATACACATTCACCCCAAAATTGGAGAGCGACATGTTTATCAGCCCAAAACAAGCATAGGTGTTTTGCTTCCATCTCAATAGAAAAAGGAAGATTAAGCTTTGATTGGACTTATATCAATTTGCATGGTGTATTTTGGGTGTGCACCAGAATCACCCCAAAGCAAAAAGGTATTTTGTGTTCCTTCTACAAAAAAAAGATGAAAAAGCTCTGATTGGGCTTATTTCAAATGGTGTTTTTGGGTGTTTTAGATTGCACACTCACCCAAAAAGCTCAGTTACATGTTTGTAATCAGCCCAAATCAAGCATAGGTGTTTTGGTTCCATCTCAATAGAAAGGGACGAATGAGCTTGGATTGTTCTTTCGTGTTCATTGCCCGACAAATAGCAAAGCGAAGTGTAATAAGCCTAAACAAAGCCAAACAGGTTCTTTTGGGTTCCAGCTACATAGAAGAGAGAATCTTGGATTTCGCTTATTTCGTGTTCTTTGGTGCTAATGCACATTGACGCAGAAATCGCAAAGTGTATGGAATGAGACCAAAATAACACAACACCGTCTTTTCGTTCCATAAACGTTGAAAGACGACAAATAAGCTTTGATTGGGCTTATTTCAATACGCATGGTGTTTCTTGGGTGTGCACCAGAATCACCCCCAACCAAAGCAAAAAGTTCTTTTGGGTTCCATTTACATAAAAAGAAGATAAAAGCTCTGATTGGACTTATTACAAATTGGTGTTTTTGGGGTTAGAATACACATTCACCCCGAAATTGGAGAGCGACATGTTCATCAGCCCAAAACAACCATAGGTGTTTTGCTTCCATCTCAATAGAAAAAGGACGATTAAGCTTTGATTGGACTTATATCAATTTGCATGGTGATTTTTGGGTGTGCACCAGAATCACCCCAAAGCAAAAAGGTATTTTGTGTTCCTTCTACAAAAAAAAGATGAAAAAGCTCTGATTGGGCTTATTTCAAATTGGTGTTTTTGGGTGTTTTAGAATGCACACTCACCCAAAAAGCTCAGTTACATGTTTGTAAGCAGCCCAAATCAAGCATAGGTGTTTTGGTTCCATCTCAATAGAAAGGGACGAATGAGCTTGGATTGTTCTTTCGTGTTCATTGCCCGACAAATAGCAAAGCGAAGTGTAATAAGCCTAAACAAAGCCAAACAGGTTCTTTTGGGTTCCAGCTACATAGAAGAGAGAATCTTGGATTTCGCTTATTTCGTGTTCTTTGGTGCTAATGCACATTGACGCAGAAATCGCAAAGTGTATGGAATGAGACCAAAATAACACAACACCGTCTTTTCGTTCCATATACGTTGAAAGACGACAAATAAGCTTTGATTGGGCTTATTTCAATTCGCATGGTGTTTCTTGGGTGTGCACCAGAATCACCCCCAACCAAAGCAAAAATTCTTTTGGGTTCCATTTACATAAAAAGAAGATGATAAAAGCTCTGATTGGACTTATTACAAATTGGTGTTTTTGGGGTTAGAATACACATTCACCCCAAAATTGGAGAGCGACATGTTTATCAGCCCAAAACAAGCATAGGTGTTTTGCTTCCATCTCAATAGAAAAAGGACGATTAAGCTTTGATTGGACTTATATCAATTTGCATGGTGTTTTTTGGGTGTGCACCAGAATCACCCCAAAGCAAAAAGGTATTTTGTGTTCCTTCTACAAAAAAAAGATGAAAAAGCTCTGATTGGGCTTATTTCAAATGGTGTTTTTGCGTGTTTTAGAATGCACACTCACCCAAAAAGCTCAGTTACATGTTTGTAATCAGCCCAAATCAAGCATAGGTGTTTTGGTTCCATCTCAATAGAAAGGGACGAATGAGCTTGGATTGGTCTTTCGTGTTCATTGCCCGACAAATAGCAAAGCGAAGTGTAATAAGCCTAAACAAAGCCAAACAGGTTCTTTTGGGTTCCAGCTACATAGAAGAGAGAATCTTGGATTTCGCTTATTTCGTGTTCTTTGGTGCTAATGCACATTGACGCAGAAATCGCAAAGTGTATGGAATGAGACCAAAATAACACAACACCGTCTTTTCGTTCCATAAACGTTGAAAGACGACAAATAAGCTTTGATTGGGCTTATTTCAATTCGCATGGTGTTTCTTGGGTGTGCACCAGAATCACCCCCAACCAAAGCAAAAAGTTCTTTTGGGTTCCATTTACATAAAAAGAAGATGATAAAAGCTCTGATTGGACTTATTACAAATTGGTGTTTTTGGGGTTAGAATACACATTCACCCCAAAATTGGAGAGCGACATGTTCATCAGCCCAAAACAACCATAGGTGTTTTGCTTCCATCTCAATAGAAAAAGGACGATTAAGCTTTGATTGGACTTATATCAATTTGCATGGTGATTTTTGGGTGTGCACCAGAATCACCCCAAAGCAAAAAGGTATTTTGTGTTCCTTCTACAAAAAAAAGATGAAAAAGCTCTGATTGGGCTTATTTCAAATTGGTGTTTTTGGGTGTTTTAGAATGCACACTCACCCAAAAAGCTCAGTTATATGTTTGTAATCAGCCCAAATCAGGCATAGGTGTTTTGGTTCCATCTCAATAGAAAGGGACGAATGAGCTTGGATTGTTCTTTCGTGTTCATTGCCCGACAAATAGCAAAGCGAAGTGTAATAAGCCTAAACAAAGCCAAACAGGTTCTTTTGGGTTCCAGCTACATAGAAGAGAGAATCTTGGATTTCGCTTATTTCGTGTTCTTTGGTGCTAATGCACATTGACGCAGAAATCGCAAAGTTTATGGAATGAGACCAAAATAACACAACACCGTCTTTTCGTTCCATATACGTTGAAAGACGACAAATAAGCTTTGATTGGGCTTATTTCAATTCGCATGGTGTTTCTTGGGTGTGCACCAGAATCACCCCCAACCAAAGCAAAAAGTTCTTTTGGGTTCCATTTACATAAAAAGAAGATGATAAAAGCTCTGATTGGACTTATTATAAATTGGTGTTTTTGGGGTTAGAATACACATTCACCCCAAAATTGGAGAGCGACATGTTCATCAGCCCAAAACAACCATAGGTGTTTTGCTTCCATCTCAATAGAAAAAGGACGATTAAGCTTTGATTGGACTTATATCAATTTGCATGGTGATTTTTGGGTGTGCACCAGAATCACCCCAAAGCAAAAAGGTATTTTGTGTTCCTTCTACAAAAAAAAGATGAAAAAGCTCTGATTGGGCTTATTTCAAATTGGTGTTTTTGGGTGTTTTAGAATGCACACTCACCCAAAAAGCTCAGTTACATGTTTGTAATCAGCCCAAATCAAGCATAGGTGTTTTGGTTCCATCTCAATAGAAAGGGACGAATGAGCTTGGATTGTTCTTTCGTGTTCATTGCCCGACAAATAGCAAAGCGAAGTGTAATAAGCCTAAACAAAGCCAAACAGGTTCTTTTGGGTTCCAGCTACATAGAAGAGAGAATCTTGGATTTCGCTTATTTCGTGTTCTTTGGTGCTAATGCACATTGACGCAGAAATCGCAAAGTGTATGGAATGAGACCAAAATAACACAACACCGTCTTTTCGTTCCATATACGTTGAAAGACGACAAATAAGCTTTGATTGGGCTTATTTCAATTCGCATGGTGTTTCTTGGGTGTGCACCAGAATCACCCCCAACCAAAGCAAAAAGTTCTTTTGGGTTCCATTTACATAAAAAGAAGATGATAAAAGCTCTGATTGGACTTATTACAAATTGGTGTTTTTGGGGTTAGAATACACATTCACCCCAAAATTGGAGAGCGACATGTTTATCAGCCCAAAACAAGCATAGGTGTTTTGCTTCCATCTCAAAAGAAAAAGGACGATTAAGCTTTGATTGGACTTATATCAATTTGCATGGTGATTTTTGGGTGTGCACCAGACTCACCCCAAAGCAAAAAGGTATTTTGTGTTCCTTCTACAAAAAAAAGATGAAAAAGCTCTGATTGGGCTTATTTCAAATGGTGTTTTTGGGTGTTTTAGAATGCACACTCACCCAAAAAGCTCAGTTACATGTTTGTAATCAGCCCAAATCAAGCATAGGTGTTTTGGTTCCATCTCAATAGAAAGGGACGAATGAGCTTGTATTGTTCTTTCCTGTTCATTGCCCGACAAATAGCAAAGCGAAGTGTAATAAGCCTAAACAAAGCCAAACAGGTTCTTTTGGGTTCCAGCTACATAGAAGAGAGAATCTTGGATTTCGCTTATTTCGTGTTCTTTGGTGCTAATGCACATTGACGCAGAAATCGCAAAGTGTATGGAATGAGACCAAAATAACACAACACCGTCTTTTCGTTCCATAAACGTTGAAAGACGACAAATAAGCTTTGATTGGGCTTATTTCAATTCGCATGGTGTTTCTTGGGTGTGCACCAGAATCACCCCCAACCAAAGCAAAAAGTTCTTTTGGGTTCCATTTACATAAAAAGAAGATGATAAAAGCTCTGATTGGACTTATTACAAATTGGTGGTTTTGGGGTTAGAATACACATTCACCCCAAAATTGGAGAGCGACATGTTCATCAGCCCAAAACAACCATAGGTGTTTTGCTTCCATCTCAATAGAAAAAGGACGATTAAGCTTTGATTGGACTTATATCAATTTGCATGGTGATTTTTGGGTGTGCACCAGAATCACCCCAAAGCAAAAAGGTATTTTGTGTTCCTTCTACAAAAAAAAGATGAAAAAGCTCTGATTGGGCTTATTTCAAATTGGTGTTTTTGGGTGTTTTAGAATGCACACTCACCCAAAAAGCTCAGTTATATGTTTGTAATCAGCCCAAATCAAGCATAGGTGTTTTGGTTCCATCTCAATAGAAAGGGACGAATGAGCTTGGATTGTTCTTTCGTGTTCATTGCCCGACAAATAGCAAAGCAAAGTGTAATAAGCCTAAACAAAGCCAAACAGGTTCTTTTGGGTTCCAGCTACATAGAAGAGAGAATCTTGGATTTCGCTTATTTCGTGTTCTTTGGTGCTAATGCACATTGACGCAGAAATCGCAAAGTGTATGGAATGAGACCAAAATAACACAACACCGTCTTTTTGTTCCATATACGTTGAAAGACGACAAATAAGCTTTGATTGGGCTTATTTCAATTCGCATGGTGTTTCTTGGGTGTGCACCAGAATCACCCCCAACCAAAGCAAAAAGTTCTTTTGGGTTCCATTTACATAAAAAGAAGATAAAAGCTCTGATTGGACTTATTACAAATTGGTGTTTTTGGGGTTAGAATACACATTCACCCCGAAATTGGAGAGCGACATGTTCATCAGCCCAAAACAACCATAGGTGTTTTGCTTCCATCTCAATAGAAAAAGGACGATTAAGCTTTGATTGGACTTATATCAATTTGCATGGTGATTTTTGGGTGTGCACCAGAATCACCCCAAAGCAAAAAGGTATTTTGTGTTCCTTCTACAAAAAAAAGATGAAAAAGCTCTGATTGGGCTTATTTCAAATTGGTGTTTTTGGGTGTTTTAGAATGCACACTCACCCAAAAAGCTCAGTTACATGTTTGTAAGCAGCCCAAATCAAGCATAGGTGTTTTGGTTCCATCTCAATAGAAAGGGACGAATGAGCTTGGATTGTTCTTTCGTGTTCATTGCCCGACAAATAGCAAAGCGAAGTGTAATAAGCCTAAACAAAGCCAAACAGGTTCTTTTGGGTTCCAGCTACATAGAAGAGAGAATCTTGGATTTCGCTTATTTCGTGTTCTTTGGTGCTAATGCACATTGACGCAGAAATCGCAAAGTGTATGGAATGAGACCAAAATAACACAACACCGTCTTTTCGTTCCATATACGTTGAAAGACGACAAATAAGCTTTGATTGGGCTTATTTCAATTCGCATGGTGTTTCTTGGGTGTGCACCAGAATCACCCCCAACCAAAGCAAAAATTCTTTTGGGTTCCATTTACATAAAAAGAAGATGATAAAAGCTCTGATTGGACTTATTACAAATTGGTGTTTTTGGGGTTAGAATACACATTCACCCCAAAATTGGAGAGCGACATGTTTATCAGCCCAAAACAAGCATAGGTGTTTTGCTTCCATCTCAATAGAAAAAGGAAGATTAAGCTTTGATTGGACTTATATCAATTTGCATGGTGTTTTTTGGGTGTGCACCAGAATCACCCCAAAGCAAAAAGGTATTTTGTGTTCCTTCTACAAAAAAAAGATGAAAAAGCTCTGATTGGGCTTATTTCAAATGGTGTTTTTGGGTGTTTTAGAATGCACACTCACCCAAAAAGCTCAGTTACATGTTTGTAATCAGCCCAAATCAAGCATAGGTGTTTTGGTTCCATCTCAATAGAAAGGGACAAATGAGCTTGGATTGTTCTTTCGTGTTCATTGCCCGACAAATAGCAAAGCGAAGTGTAATAAGCCTAAACAAAGCCAAACAGGTTCTTTTGGGTTCCAGCTACATAGAAGAGAGAATCTTGGATTTCGCTTATTTCGTGTTCTTTGGTGCTAATGCACATTGACGCAGAAATCGCAAAGTGTATGGAATGAGACCAAAATAACACAACACCGTCTTTTTGTTCCATATACGTTGAAAGACGACAAATAAGCTTTGATTGGGCTTATTTCAATTCGCATGGTGTTTCTTGGGTGTGCACCAGAATCACCCCCAACCAAAGCAAAAAGTTCTTTTGGGTTCCATTTACATAAAAAGAAGATAAAAGCTCTGATTGGACTTATTACAAATTGGTGTTTTTGGGGTTAGAATACACATTCACCCCGAAATTGGAGAGCGACATGTTTATCAGCCCAAAACAAGCATAGGTGTTTTGCTTCCCTCTCAATAGAAAAAGGACGATTAAGCTTTGATTGGACTTATATCAATTTGCATGGTGATTTTTGGGTGTGCACCAGAATCACCCCAAAGCAAAAAGGTATTTTGTGTTCCTTCTACAAAAAAAAGATGAAAAAGCTCTGATTGGGCTTATTTCAAATTGGTGTTTTTGGGTGTTTTAGAATGCACACTCACCCAAAAAGCTCAGTTACATGTTTGTAAGCAGCCCAAATCAAGCATAGGTGTTTTGGTTCCATCTCAATAGAAAGGGACGAATGAGCTTGGATTGTTCTTTCGTGTTCATTGCCCGACAAATAGCAAAGCGAAGTGTAATAAGCCTAAACAAAGCCAAACAGGTTCTTTTGGGTTCCAGCTACATAGAAGAGAGAATCTTGGATTTCGCTTATTTCGTGTTCTTTGGTGCTAATGCACATTGACGCAGAAATCGCAAAGTGTATGGAATGAGACCAAAATAACACAACACCGTCTTTTTGTTCCATATACGTTGAAAGACGACAAATAAGCTTTGATTGGGCTTATTTCAATTCGCATGGTGTTTCTTGGGTGTGCACCAGAATCACCCCCAACCAAAGCAAAAAGTTCTTTTGGGTTCCATTTACATAAAAAGAAGATGATAAAAGCTCTGATTGGACTTATTACAAATTGGTGTTTTTGGGGTTAGAATAGACATTCACCCCAAAATTGGAGAGCGACATGTTCATCAGCCCAAAACAACCATAGGTGTTTTGCTTCCATCTCAATAGAAAAAGGACGATTAAGCTTTGATTGGACTTATATCAATTTGCATGGTGATTTTTGGGTGTGCACCAGAATCACCCCAAAGCAAAAAGGTATTTTGTGTTCCTTCTACAAAAAAAAGATGAAAAAGCTCTGATTGGGCTTATTTCAAATTGGTGTTTTTGGGTGTTTTAGAATGCACACTCACCCAAAAAGCTCAGTTACATGTTTGTAAGCAGCCCAAATCAAGCATAGGTGTTTTGGTTCCATCTCAATAGAAAGGGACGAATGAGCTTGGATTGTTCTTTCGTGTTCATTGCCCGACAAATAGCAAAGCGAAGTGTAATAAGCCTAAACAAAGCCAAACAGGTTCTTTTGGGTTCCAGCTACATAGAAGAGAGAATCTTGGATTTCGCTTATTTCGTGTTCTTTGGTGCTAATGCACATTGACGCAGAAATCGCAAAGTGTATGGAATGAGACCAAAATAACACAACACCGTCTTTTCGTTCCATATACGTTGAAAGACGACAAATAAGCTTTGATTGGGCTTATTTCAATTCGCATGGTGTTTCTTGGGTGTGCACCAGAATCACCCCCAACCAAAGCAAAAATTCTTTTGGGTTCCATTTACATAAAAAGAAGATGATAAAAGCTCTGATTGGACTTATTACAAATTGGTGTTTTTGGGGTTAGAATACACATTCACCCCAAAATTGGAGAGCGACATGTTTATCAGCCCAAAACAAGCATAGGTGTTTTGCTTCCATCTCAATAGAAAAAGGACGATTAAGCTTTGATTGGACTTATATCAATTTGCATGGTGTTTTTTGGGTGTGCACCAGAATCACCCCAAAGCAAAAAGGTATTTTGTGTTCCTTCTACAAAAAAAAGATGAAAAAGCTCTGATTGGGCTTATTTCAAATGGTGTTTTTGGGTGTTTTAGAATGCACACTCACCCAAAAAGCTCAGTTACATGTTTGTAAGCAGCCCAAATCAAGCATAGGTGTTTTGGTTCCATCTCAATAGAAAGGGACGAATGAGCTTGGATTGTTCTTTCGTGTTCATTGCCCGACAAATAGCAAAGCGAAGTGTAATAAGCCTAAACAAAGCCAAACAGGTTCTTTTGGGTTCCAGCTACATAGAAGAGAGAATCTTGGATTTCGCTTATTTCGTGTTCTTTGGTGCTAATGCACATTGACGCAGAAATCGCAAAGTGTATGGAATGAGACCAAAATAACACAACACCGTCTTTTCGTTCCATAAACGTTGAAAGACGACAAATAAGCTTTGATTGGGCTTATTTCAATTCGCATGGTGTTTCTTGGGTGTGCACCAGAATCACCCCCAACCAAAGCAAAAAGTTCTTTTGGGTTCCATTTACATAAAAAGAAGATGATAAAAGCTCTGATTGGACTTATTACAAATTGGTGTTTTTGGGGTTAGAATACACATTCACCCCAAAATTGGAGAGCGACATGTTCATCAGCCCAAAACAACCATAGGTGTTTTGCTTCCATCTCAATAGAAAAAGGACGATTAAGCTTTGATTGGACTTATATCAATTTGCATGGTGATTTTTGGGTGTGCACCAGAATCACCCCAAAGCAAAAAGGTATTTTGTGTTCCTTCTACAAAAAAAAGATGAAAAAGCTCTGATTGGGCTTATTTCAAATTGGTGTTTTTGGGTGTTTTAGAATGCACACTCACCCAAAAAGCTCAGTTATATGTTTGTAATCAGCCCAAATCAAGCATAGGTGTTTTGGTTCCATCTCAATAGAAAGGGACGAATGAGCTTGGATTGTTCTTTCGTGTTCATTGCCCGACAAATAGCAAAGCGAAGTGTAATAAGCCTAAACAAAGCCAAACAGGTTCTTTTGGGTTCCAGCTACATAGGAGAGAGAATCTTGGATTTCGCTTATTTCGTGTTCTTTGGTACTAATGCACATTGACGCAGAAATCGCAAAGTGTATGGAATGAGACCAAAATAACACAACACCGTCTTTTTGTTCCATATACGTTGAAAGACGACAAATAAGCTTTGATTGGGCTTATTTCAATTCGCATGGTGTTTCTTGGGTGTGCACCAGAATCACCCCCAACCAAAGCAAAAAGTTCTTTTGGGTTCCATTTACATAAAAAGAAGATAAAAGCTCTGATTGGACTTATTACAAATTGGTGTTTTTGGGGTTAGAATACACATTCACCCCGAAATTGGAGAGCGACATGTTCATCAGCCCAAAACAACCATAGGTGTTTTGCTTCCATCTCAATAGAAAAAGGACGATTAAGCTTTGATTGGAGTTATATCAATTTGCATGGTGATTTTTGGGTGTGCACCAGAATCACCCCAAAGCAAAAAGGTATTTTGTGTTCCTTCTACAAAAAAAAGATGAAAAAGCTCTGATTGGGCTTATTTCAAATTGGTGTTTTTGGGTGTTTTAGAATGCACACTCACCCAAAAAGCTCAGTTACATGTTTGTAATCAGCCCAAATCAAGCATAGGTGTTTTGGTTCCATCTCAATAGAAAGGGACGAATGAGCTTGGATTGTTCTTTCGTGTTCATTGCCCGACAAATAGCAAGTGTAATAAGCCTAAACAAAGCCAAACAGGTTCTTTTGGTTTCCAGCTACATAGAAGAGAGAATCTTGGATTTCGCTTATTTCGTGTTCTTTGGTGCTAATGCACATTGACGCAGAAATCGCAAAGTGTATGGAATGAGACCAAAATAACACAACACCGTCTTTTTGTTCCATATACGTTGAAAGACGACAAATAAGCTTTGATTGGGCTTATTTCAATTCGCATGGTGTTTCTTGGGTGTGCACCAGAATCACCCCCAACCAAAGCAAAAATTCTTTTGGGTTCCATTTACATAAAAAGAAGATGATAAAAGCTCTGATTGGACTTATTACAAATTGGTGTTTTTGGGGTTAGAATACACATTCACCCCAAAATTGGAGAGCGACATGTTTATCAGCCCAAAACAAGCATAGGTGTTTTGCTTCCATCTCAATAGAAAAAGGACGATAAAGCTTTGATTGGACTTATATCAATTTGCATGGTGTTTTTTGGGTGTGCACCAGAATCACCCCAAAGCAAAAAGGTATTTTGTGTTCCTTCTACAAAAAAAAGATGAAAAAGCTCTGATTGGGCTTATTTCAAATGGTGTTTTTGGGTGTTTTAGAATGCACACTCACCCAAAAAGCTCAGTTACATGTTTGTAATCAGCCCAAATCAAGCATAGGTGTTTTGGTTCCATCTCAATAGAAAGGGACGAATGAGCTTGGATTGTTCTTTCGTGTTCATTGCCCGACAAATAGCAAAGCGAAGTGTAATAAGCCTAAACAAAGCCAAACAGGTTCTTTTGGGTTCCAGCTACATAGAAGAGAGAATCTTGGATTTCGCTTATTTCGTGTTCTTTGGTGCTAATGCACATTGACGCAGAAATCGCAAAGTGTATGGAATGAGACCAAAATAACACAACACCGTCTTTTCGTTCCATAAACGATGAAAGACGACAAATAAGCTTTGATTGGGCTTATTTCAATTCGCATGGTGTTTCTTGGGTGTGCACCAGAATCACCCCCAACCAAAGCAAAAAGTTCTTTTGGGTTCCATTTACATAAAAAGAAGATGATAAAAGCTCTGATTGGACTTATTACAAATTGGTGTTTTTGGGGTTAGAATACACATTCACCCCAAAATTGGAGAGCGACATGTTCATCAGCCCAAAACAACCATAGGTGTTTTGCTTCCATCTCAATAGAAAAAGGACGATTAAGCTTTGATTGGACTTATATCAATTTGCATGGTGATTTTTGGGTGTGCACCAGAATCACCCCAAAGCAAAAAGGTATTTTGTGTTCCTTCTACAAAAAAAAGATGAAAAAGCTCTGATTGGGCTTATTTCAAATTGGTGTTTTTGGGTGTTTTAGAATGCACACTCACCCAAAAAGCTCAGTTATATGTTTGTAATCAGCCCAAATCAAGCATAGGTGTTTTGGTTCCATCTCAATAGAAAGGGACGAATGAGCTTGGATTGTTCTTTCGTGTTCATTGCCCGACAAATAGCAAAGCGAAGTGTAATAAGCCTAAACAAAGCCAAACAGGTTCTTTTGGGTTCCAGCTACATAGAAGAGAGAATCTTGGATTTCGCTTATTTCGTGTTCTTTGGTGCTAATGCACATTGACGCAGAAATCGCAAAGTTTATGGAATGAGACCAAAATAACACAACACCGTCTTTTCGTTCCATATACGTTGAAAGACGATAAATAAGCTTTGATTGGGCTTATTTCAATTCGCATGGTGTTTCTTGGGTGTGCACCAGAATCACCCCCAACCAAAGCAAAAAGTTCTTTTGGGTTCCATTTACATAAAAAGAAGATGATAAAAGCTCTGATTGGACTTATTACAAATTGGTGTTTTTGGGGTTAGAATACACATTCACCCCAAAATTGGAGAGCGACATGTTCATCAGCCCAAAACAACCATAGGTGTTTTGCTTCCATCTCAATAGAAAAAGGACGATTAAGCTTTGATTGGACTTATATCAATTTGCATGGTGATTTTTGGGTGTGCACCAGAATCACCCCAAAGCAAAAAGGTATTTTGTGTTCCTTCTACAAAAAAAAGATGAAAAAGCTCTGATTGGGCTTATTTCAAATTGGTGTTTTTGGGTGTTTTAGAATGCACACTCACCCAAAAAGCTCAGTTACATGTTTGTAATCAGCCCAAATCAAGCATAGGTGTTTTGGTTCCATCTCAATAGAAAGGGACGAATGAGCTTGGATTGTTCTTTCGTGTTCATTGCCCGACAAATAGCAAAGCGAAGTGTAATAAGCCTAAACAAAGCCAAACAGGTTCTTTTGGGTTCCAGCTACATAGAAGAGAGAATCTTGGATTTCGCTTATTTCGTGTTCTTTGGTGCTAATGCACATTGACGCAGAAATCGCAAAGTGTATGGAATGAGACCAAAATAACACAACACCGTCTTTTCGTTCCATATACGTTGAAAGACGACAAATAAGCTTTGATTGGGCTTATTTCAATTCGCATGGTGTTTCTTGGGTGTGCACCAGAATCACCCCCAACCAAAGCAAAAAGTTCTTTTGGGTTCCATTTACATAAAAAGAAGATAAAAGCTCTGATTGGACTTATTACAAATTGGTGTTTTTGGGGTTAGAATACACATTCACCCCAAAATTGGAGAGCGACATGTTCATCAGCCCAAAACAACCATAGGTGTTTTGCTTCCATCTCAATAGAAAAAGGACGATTAAGCTTTGATTGGACTTATATCAATTTGCATGGTGATTTTTGGGTGTGCACCAGAATCACCCCAAAGCAAAAAGGTATTTTGTGTTCCTTCTACAAAAAAAAGATGAAAAAGCTCTGATTGGGCTTATTTCAAATTGGTGTTTTTGGGTGTTTTAGAATGCACACTCACCCAAAAAGCTCAGTTACATGTTTGTAATCAGCCCAAATCAAGCATAGGTGTTTTGGTTCCATCTCAATAGAAAGGGACGAATGAGCTTGGATTGTTCTTTCGTGTTCATTGCCCGACAAATAGCAAAGCGAAGTGTAATAAGCCTAAACAAAGCCAAACAGGTTCTTTTGGGTTCCAGCTACATAGAAGAGAGAATCTTGGATTTCGCTTATTTCGTGTTCTTTGGTGCTAATGCACATTGACGCAGAAATCGCAAAGTTTATGGAATGAGACCAAAATAACACAACACCGTCTTTTCGTTCCATATACGTTGAAAGACGACAAATAAGCTTTGATTGGGCTTATTTCAATTCGCATGGTGTTTCTTGGGTGTGCACCAGAATCACCCCCAACCAAAGCAAAAAGTTCTTTTGGGTTCCATTTACATAAAAAGAAGATGATAAAAGCTCTGATTGGACTTATTACAAATTGGTGATTTTGGGGTTAGAATACACATTCACCCCAAAATTGGAGAGCGACATGTTCATCAGCCCAAAACAACCATAGGTGTTTTGCTTCCATCTCAATAGAAAAAGGACGATTAAGCTTTGATTGGACTTATATCAATTTGCATGGTGATTTTTGGGTGTGCACCAGAATCACCCCAAAGCAAAAAGGTATTTTGTGTTCCTTCTACAAAAAAAAGATGAAAAAGCTCTGATTGGGCTTATTTCAAATTGGTGTTTTTGGGTGTTTTAGAATGCACACTCACCCAAAAAGCTCAGTTACATGTTTGTAATCAGCCCAAATCAAGCATAGGTGTTTTGGTTCCATCTCAATAGAAAGGGACGAATGAGCTTGGATTGTTCTTTCGTGTTCATTGCCCGACAAATAGCAAAGCGAAGTGTAATAAGCCTAAACAAAGCCAAACAGGTTCTTTTGGGTTCCAGCTACATAGAAGAGAGAATCTTGGATTTCGCTTATTTCGTGTTCTTTGGTGCTAATGCACATTGACGCAGAAATCGCAAAGTGTATGGAATGAGACCAAAATAACACAACACCGTCTTTTCGTTCCATATACGTTGAAAGACGACAAATAAGCTTTGATTGGGCTTATTTCAATTCGCATGGTGTTTCTTGGGTGTGCACCAGAATCACCCCCAACCAAAGCAAAAAGTTCTTTTGGGTTCCATTTACATAAAAAGAAGATGATAAAAGCTCTGATTGGACTTATTACAAATTGGTGTTTTTGGGGTTAGAATACACATTCACCCCAAAATTGGAGAGCGACATGTTTATCAGCCCAAAACAAGCATAGGTGTTTTGCTTCCATCTCAAAAGAAAACGGACGATTAAGCTTTGATTGGACTTATATCAATTTGCATGGTGATTTTTGGGTGTGCACCAGACTCACCCCAAAGCAAAAAGGTATTTTGTGTTCCTTCTACAAAAAAAAGATGAAAAAGCTCTGATTGGGCTTATTTCAAATTGGTATTTTTGGGTGTTTTAGAATGCACACTCACCCAAAAAGCTCAGTTACATGTTTGTAAGCAGCCCAAATCAAGCATAGGTGTTTTGGTTCCATCTCAATAGGAAGGGACGAATGAGCTTGGATTGTTCTTTCGTGTTCATTGCCCGAAAAATAGCAAAGCGAAGTGTAATAAGCCTAAACAAAGCCAAACAGGTTCTTTTGGGTTCCAGCTACATAGAAGAGAGAATCTTGGATTTCGCTTATTTCGTGTTCTTTGGTGCTAATGCACATTGACGCAGAAATCGCAAAGTGTATGGAATGAGACCAAAATAACACAACACCGTCTTTTCGTTCCATATACGTTGAAAGACGACAAATAAGCTTTGATTGGGCTTATTTCAATTCGCATGGTTTTTCTTGGGTGTGCACCAGAATCACCCCCAACCAAAGCAAAAATTCTTTTGGGTTCCATTTACATAAAAAGAAGATGATAAAAGCTCTGATTGGACTTATTACAAATTGGTGTTTTTGGGGTTAGAATACACATTCACCCCAAAATTGGAGAGCGACATGTTTATCAGCCCAAAACAAGCATAGGTGTTTTGCTTCCATCTCAATAGAAAAAGGAAGATTAAGCTTTGATTGGACTTATATCAATTTGCATGGTGTTTTTTGGGTGTGCACCAGAATCACCCCAAAGCAAAAAGGTATTTTGTGTTCCTTCTACAAAAAAAAGATGAAAAAGCTCTGATTGGGCTTATTTCAAATGGTGTTTTTGGGTGTTTTAGAATGCACACTCACCCAAAAAGCTCAGTTACATGTTTGTAATCAGCCCAAATCAAGCATAGGTGTTTTGGTTCCATCTCAATAGAAAGGGACGAATGAGCTTGGATTGTTCTTTCGTGTTCATTGCCCGACAAATAGCAAAGCGAAGTGTAATAAGCCTAAACAAAGCCAAACAGGTTCTTTTGGGTTCCAACTACATAGAAGAGAGAATCTTGGATTTCGCTTATTTCGTGTTCTTTGGTGCTAATGCACATTGACGCAGAAATCGCAAAGTGTATGGAATGAGACCAAAATAACACAACACCGTCTTTTCGTTCCATAAACGTTGAAAGACGACAAATAAGCTTTGATTGGGCTTATTTCAATTCGCATGGTGTTTCTTGGGTGTGCACCAGAATCACCCCCAACCAAAGCAAAAAGTTCTTTTGGATTCCATTTACATAAAAAGAAGATGATAAAAGCTCTGATTGGACTTATTACAAATGGGTGTTTTTGGGGTTAGAATACACATTCACCCCAAAATTGGAGAGCGACATGTTCATCAGCCCAAAACAACCATAGGTGTTTTGCTTCCATCTCAATAGAAAAAGGACGATTAAGCTTTGATTGGACTTATATCAATTTGCATGGTGATTTTTGGGTGTGCACCAGAATCACCCCAAAGCAAAAAGGTATTTTGTGTTCCTTCTACAAAAAAAAGATGAAAAAGCTCTGATTGGGCTTATTTCAAATTGGTATTTTTGGGTGTTTTAGAATGCACACTCACCCAAAAAGCTCAGTTACATGTTTGTAAGCAGCCCAAATCAAGCATAGGTGTTTTGGTTCCATCTCAATAGGAAGGGACGAATGAGCTTGGATTGTTCTTTCGTGTTCATTGCCCGAAAAATAGCAAAGCGAAGTGTAATAAGCCTAAACAAAGCCAAACAGGTTCTTTTGGGTTCCAGCTACATAGAAGAGAGAATCTTGGATTTCGCTTATTTCGTGTTCTTTGGTGCTAATGCACATTGACGCAGAAATCGCAAAGTGTATGGAATGAGACCAAAATAACACAACACCGTCTTTTCGTTCCATATACGTTGAAAGACGACAAATAAGCTTTGATTGGGCTTATTTCAATTCGCATGGTGTTTCTTGGGTGTGCACCAGAATCACCCCCAACCAAAGCAAAAATTCTTTTGGGTTCCATTTACATAAAAAGAAGATGATAAAAGCTCTGATTGGACTTATTACAAATTGGTGTTTTTGGGGTTAGAATACACATTCACCCCAAAATTGGAGAGCGACATGTTTATCAGCCCAAAACAACCATAGGTGTTTTGCTTCCATCTGAATAGAAAAAGGACGATTAAGCTTTGATTGGACTTATATCAATTTGCATGGTGTTTTTTGGGTGTGCACCAGAATCACCCCAAAGCAAAAAGGTATTTTGTGTTCCTTCTACAAAAAAAAGATGAAAAAGCTCTGATTGGGCTTATTTCAAATGGTGTTTTTGGGTGTTTTAGAATGCACACTCACCCAAAAAGCTCAGTTACATGTTTGTAATCAGCCCAAATCAAGCATAGGTGTTTTGGTTCCATCTCAATAGAAAGGGACGAATGAGCTTGGATTGTTCTTTCGTGTTCATTGCCCGACAAATAGCAAAGCGAAGTGTAATAAGCCTAAACAAAGCCAAACAGGTTCTTTTGGGTTCCAGCTACATAGAAGAGAGAATCTTGGATTTCGCTTATTTCGTGTTCTTTGGTGCTAATGCACATTTACGCAGAAATCGCAAAGTGTATGGAATGAGACCAAAATAACACAACACCGTCTTTTCGTTCCATAAACGGTGAAAGAGGACAAATAAGCTTTGATTGGGCTTATTTCAATTCGCATGGTGTTTCTTGGGTGTGCACCAGAATCACCCCCAACCAAAGCAAAAAGTTCTTTTGGGTTCCATTTACATAAAAAGAAGATGATAAAAGCTCTGATTGGACTTATTACAAATTGGTGTTTTTGGGGTTAGAATACACATTCACCCCAAAATTGGAGAGCGACATGTTCATCAGCCCAAAACAACCATAGGTGTTTTGCTTCCATCTCAATAGAAAAAGGACGATTAAGCTTTGATTGGACTTATATCAATTTGCATGGTGATTTTTGGGTGTGCACCAGAATCACCCCAAAGCAAAAAGGTATTTTGTGTTCCTTCTACAAAAAAAAGATGAAAAAGCTCTGATTGGGCTTATTTCAAATTGGTGTTTTTGGGTGTTTTAGAATGCACACTCACCCAAAAAGCTCAGTTATATGTTTGTAATCAGCCCAAATCAAGCATAGGTGTTTTGGTTCCATCTCAATAGAAAGGGACGAATGAGCTTGGATTGTTCTTTCGTGTTCATTGCCCGACAAATAGCAAAGCGAAGTGTAATAAGCCTAAACAAAGCCAAACAGGTTCTTTTGGGTTCCAGCTACATAGAAGAGAGAATCTTGGATTTCGCTTATTTCGTGTTCTTTGGTGCTAATGCACATTGACGCAGAAATCGCAAAGTGTATGGAATGAGACCAAAATAACACAACACCGTCTTTTCGTTCCATATACGTTGAAAGACGACAAATAAGCTTTGATTGGGCTTATTTCAATTCGCATGGTGTTTCTTGGGTGTGCACCAGAATCACCCCCAACCAAAGCAAAAATTCTTTTGGGTTCCATTTACATAAAAAGAAGATGATAAAAGCTCTGATTGGACTTATTACAAATTGGTGTTTTTGGGGTTAGAATACACATTCACCCCAAAATTGGAGAGCGACATGTTCATCAGCCCAAAACAACCATAGGTGTTTTGCTTCCATCTCAATAGAAAAAGGACGATTAAGCTTTGATTGGACTTATATCAATTTGCATGGTGATTTTTGGGTGTGCACCAGAATCACCCCAAAGCAAAAAGGTATTTTGTGTTCCTTCTACAAAAAAAAGATGAAAAAGCTCTGATTGGGCTTATTTCAAATTGGTATTTTTGGGTGTTTTAGAATGCACACTCACCCAAAAAGCTCAGTTACATGTTTGTAAGCAGCCCAAATCAAGCATAGGTGTTTTGGTTCCATCTCAATAGGAAGGGACGAATGAGCTTGGATTGTTCTTTCGTGTTCATTGCCCGAAAAATAGCAAAGCGAAGTGTAATAAGCCTAAACAAAGCCAAACAGGTTCTTTTGGGTTCCAGCTACATAGAAGAGAGAATCTTGGATTTCGCTTATTTCGTGTTCTTTGGTGCTAATGCACATTGACGCAGAAATCGCAAAGTGTATGGAATGAGACCAAAATAACACAACACCGTCTTTTCGTTCCATATACGTTGAAAGACGACAAATAAGCTTTGATTGGGCTTATTTCAATTCGCATGGTGTTTCTTGGGTGTGCACCAGAATCACCCCCAACCAAAGCAAAAATTCTTTTGGGTTCCATTTACATAAAAAGAAGATGATAAAAGCTCTGATTGGACTTATTACAAATTGGTGTTTTTGGGGTTAGAATACACATTCACCCCAAAATTGGAGAGCGACATGTTTATCAGCCCAAAACAAGCATAGGTGTTTTGCTTCCATCTCAATAGAAAAAGGAAGATTAAGCTTTGATTGGACTTATATCAATTTGCATGGTGTTTTTTGGGTGTGCACCAGAATCACCCCAAAGCAAAAAGGTATTTTGTGTTCCTTCTACAAAAAAAAGATGAAAAAGCTCTGATTGGGCTTATTTCAAATGGTGTTTTTGGGTGTTTTAGAATGCACACTCACCCAAAAAGCTCAGTTACATGTTTGTAATCAGCCCAAATCAAGCATAGGTGTTTTGGTTCCATCTCAATAGAAAGGGACGAATGAGCTTGGATTGTTCTTTCGTGTTCATTGCCCGACAAATAGCAAAGCGAAGTGTAATAAGCCTAAACAAAGCCAAACAGGTTCTTTTGGGTTCCAACTACATAGAAGAGAGAATCTTGGATTTCGCTTATTTCGTGTTCTTTGGTGCTAATGCACATTGACGCAGAAATCGCAAAGTGTATGGAATGAGACCAAAATAACACAACACCGTCTTTTCGTTCCATAAACGTTGAAAGACGACAAATAAGCTTTGATTGGGCTTATTTCAATTCGCATGGTGTTTCTTGGGTGTGCACCAGAATCACCCCCAACCAAAGCAAAAAGTTCTTTTGGGTTCCATTTACATAAAAAGAAGATGATAAAAGCTCTGCTTGGACTTATTACAAATTGGTGTTTTTGGGGTTAGAATACACATTCACCCCAAAATTGGAGAGCGACATGTTCATCAGCCCAAAACAACCATAGGTGTTTTGCTTCCATCTCAATAGAAAAAGGACGATTAAGCTTTGATTGGACTTATATCAATTTGCATGGTGATTTTTGGGTGTGCACCAGAATCACCCCAAAGCAAAAAGGTATTTTGTGTTCCTTCTACAAAAAAAAGATGAAAAAGCTCTGATTGGGCTTATTTCAAATTGGTGTTTTTGGGTGTTTTAGAATGCACACTCACCCAAAAAGCTCAGTTATATGTTTGTAATCAGCCCAAATCAAGCATAGGTGTTTTGGTTCCATCTCAATAGAAAGGGACGAATGAGCTTGGATTGTTCTTTCGTGTTCATTGCCCGACAAATAGCAAAGCGAAGTGTAATAAGCCTAAACAAAGCCAAACAGGTTCTTTTGGGTTCCAGCTACATAGAAGAGAGAATCTTGGATTTCGCTTATTTCGTGTTCTTTGGTGCTAATGCACATTGACGCAGAAATCGCAAAGTGTATGGAATGAGACCAAAATAACACAACACCGTCTTTTCGTTCCATATACGTTGAAAGACGACAAATAAGCTTTGATTGGGCTTATTTCAATTCGCATGGTGTTTCTTGGGTGTGCACCAGAATCACCCCCAACCAAAGCAAAAAGTTCTTTTGGGTTCCATTTACATAAAAAGAAGATGATAAAAGCTCTGATTGGACTTATTACAAATTGGTGTTTTTGGGGTTAGAATACACATTCACCCCAAAATTGGAGAGCGACATGTTTATCAGCCCAAAACAAGCATAGGTGTTTTGCTTCCATCTCAAAAGAAAAAGGACGATTAAGCTTTGATTGGACTTATATCAATTTGCATGGTGATTTTTGGGTGTGCACCAGACTCACCCCAAAGCAAAAAGGTATTTTGTGTTCCTTCTACAAAAAAAAGATGAAAAAGCTCTGGTTGGGCTTATTTCAAATTGGTATTTTTGGGTGTTTTAGAATGCACACTCACCCAAAAAGCTCAGTTACATGTTTGTAAGCAGCCCAAATCAAGCATAGGTGTTTTGGTTCCATCTCAATAGGAAGGGACGAATGAGCTTGGATTGTTCTTTCGTGTTCATTGCCCGAAAAATAGCAAAGCGAAGTGTAATAAGCCTAAACAAAGCCAAACAGGTTCTTTTGGGTTCCAGCTACATAGAAGAGAGAATCTTGGATTTCGCTTATTTCGTGTTCTTTGGTGCTAATGCACATTGACGCAGAAATCGCAAAGTGTATGGAATGAGACCAAAATAACACAACACCGTCTTTTCGTTCCATATACGTTGAAAGACGACAAATAAGCTTTGATTGGGCTTATTTCAATTCGCATGGTGTTTCTTGGGTGTGCACCAGAATCACCCCCAACCAAAGCAAAAATTCTTTTGGGTTCCATTTACATAAAAAGAAGATGATAAAAGCTCTGATTGGACTTATTACAAATTGGTGTTTTTGGGGTTAGAATACACATTCACCCCAAAATTGGAGAGCGACATGTTTATCAGCCCAAAACAAGCATAGGTGTTTTGCTTCCATCTCAATAGAAAAAGGACGATTAAGCTTTGATTGGACTTATATCAATTTGCATGGTGTTTTTTGGGTGTGCACCAGAATCACCCCAAAGCAAAAAGGTATTTTGTGTTCCTTCTACAAAAAAAAGATGAAAAAGCTCTGATTGGGCTTATTTCAAATGGTGTTTTTGGGTGTTTTAGAATGCACACTCACCCAAAAAGCTCAGTTACATGTTTGTAATCAGCCCAAATCAAGCATAGGTGTTTTGGTTCCATCTCAATAGAAAGGGACGAATGAGCTTGGATTGTTCTTTCGTGTTCATTGCCCGACAAATAGCAAAGCGAAGTGTAATAAGCCTAAACAAAGCCAAACAGGTTCTTTTGGGTTCCAGCTACATAGAAGAGAGAATCTTGGATTTCGCTTATTTCGTGTTCTTTGGTGCTAATGCACATTGACGCAGAAATCGCAAAGTGTATGGAATGAGACCAAAATAACACAACACCGTCTTTTCGTTCCATAAACGGTGAAAGAGGACAAATAAGCTTTGATTGGGCTTATTTCAATTCGCATGGTGTTTCTTGGGTGTGCACCAGAATCACCCCCAACCAAAGCAAAAAGTTCTTTTGGGTTCCATTTACATAAAAAGAAGATGATAAAAGCTCTGATTGGACTTATTACAAATTGGTGTTTTTGGGGTTAGAATACACATTCACCCCAAAATTGGAGAGCGACATGTTCATCAGCCCAAAACAACCATAGGTGTTTTGCTTCCATCTCAATAGAAAAAGGACGATTAAGCTTTGATTGGACTTATATCAATTTGCATGGTGATTTTTGGGTGTGCACCAGAATCACCCCAAAGCAAAAAGGTATTTTGTGTTCCTTCTACAAAAAAAAGATGAAAAAGCTCTGATTGGGCTTATTTCAAATTGGTGTTTTTGGGTGTTTTAGAATGCACACTCACCCAAAAAGCTCAGTTATATGTTTGTAATCAGCCCAAATCAAGCATAGGTGTTTTGGTTCCATCTCAATAGAAAGGGACGAATGAGCTTGGATTGTTCTTTCGTGTTCATTGCCCGACAAATAGCAAAGCGAAGTGTAATAAGCCTAAACAAAGCCAAACAGGTTCTTTTGGGTTCCAGCTACATAGAAGAGAGAATCTTGGATTTCGCTTATTTCGTGTTCTTTGGTGCTAATGCACATTGACGCAGAAATCGCAAAGTGTATGGAATGAGACCAAAATAACACAACACCGTCTTTTCGTTCCATATACGTTGAAAGACGACAAATAAGCTTTGATTGGGCTTATTTCAATTCGCATGGTGTTTCTTGGGTGTGCACCAGAATCACCCCCAACCAAAGCAAAAATTCTTTTGGGTTCCATTTACATAAAAAGAAGATGATAAAAGCTCTGATTGGACTTATTACAAATTGGTGTTTTTGGGGTTAGAATACACATTCACCCCAAAATTGGAGAGCGACATGTTTATCAGCCCAAAACAAGCATAGGTGTTTTGCTTCCATCTCAAAAGAAAAAGGACGATTAAGCTTTGATTGGACTTATATCAATTTGCATGGTGATTTTTGGGTGTGCACCAGACTCACCCCAAAGCAAAAAGGTATTTTGTGTTCCTTCTACAAAAAAAAGATGAAAAAGCTCTGGTTGGGCTTATTTCAAATTGGTATTTTTGGGTGTTTTAGAATGCACACTCACCCAAAAAGCTCAGTTACATGTTTGTAAGCAGCCCAAATCAAGCATAGGTGTTTTGGTTCCATCTCAATAGGAAGGGACGAATGAGCTTGGATTGTTCTTTCGTGTTCATTGCCCGAAAAATAGCAAAGCGAAGTGTAATAAGCCTAAACAAAGCCAAACAGGTTCTTTTGGGTTCCAGCTACATAGAAGAGAGAATCTTGGATTTCGCTTATTTCGTGTTCTTTGGTGCTAATGCACATTGACGCAGAAATCGCAAAGTGTATGGAATGAGACCAAAATAACACAACACCGTCTTTTCGTTCCATATACGTTGAAAGACGACAAATAAGCTTTGATTGGGCTTATTTCAATTCGCATGGTGTTTCTTGGGTGTGCACCAGAATCACCCCCAACCAAAGCAAAAATTCTTTTGGGTTCCATTTACATAAAAAGAAGATGATAAAAGCTCTGATTGGACTTATTACAAATTGGTGTTTTTGGGGTTAGAATACACATTCACCCCAAAATTGGAGAGCGACATGTTTATCAGCCCAAAACAAGCATAGGTGTTTTGCTTCCATCTCAATAGAAAAAGGACGATTAAGCTTTGATTGGACTTATATCAATTTGCATGGTGTTTTTTGGGTGTGCACCAGAATCACCCCAAAGCAAAAAGGTATTTTGTGTTCCTTCTACAAAAAAAAGATGAAAAAGCTCTGATTGGGCTTATTTCAAATGGTGTTTTTGGGTGTTTTAGAATGCACACTCACCCAAAAAGCTCAGTTACATGTTTGTAATCAGCCCAAATCAAGCATAGGTGTTTTGGTTCCATCTCAATAGAAAGGGACGAATGAGCTTGGATTGTTCTTTCGTGTTCATTGCCCGACAAATAGCAAAGCGAAGTGTAATAAGCCTAAACAAAGCCAAACAGGTTCTTTTGGGTTCCAGCTACATAGAAGAGAGAATCTTGGATTTCGCTTATTTCGTGTTCTTTGGTGCTAATGCACATTGACGCAGAAATCGCAAAGTGTATGGAATGAGACCAAAATAACACAACACCGTCTTTTCGTTCCATAAACGGTGAAAGAGGACAAATAAGCTTTGATTGGGCTTATTTCAATTCGCATGGTGTTTCTTGGGTGTGCACCAGAATCACCCCCAACCAAAGCAAAAAGTTCTTTTGGGTTCCATTTACATAAAAAGAAGATGATAAAAGCTCTGATTGGACTTATTACAAATTGGTGTTTTTGGGGTTAGAATACACATTCACCCCAAAATTGGAGAGCGACATGTTCATCAGCCCAAAACAACCATAGGTGTTTTGCTTCCATCTCAATAGAAAAAGGACGATTAAGCTTTGATTGGACTTATATCAATTTGCATGGTGATTTTTGGGTGTGCACCAGAATCACCCCAAAGCAAAAAGGTATTTTGTGTTCCTTCTACAAAAAAAAGATGAAAAAGCTCTGATTGGGCTTATTTCAAATTGGTGTTTTTGGGTGTTTTAGAATGCACACTCACCCAAAAAGCTCAGTTATATGTTTGTAATCAGCCCAAATCAAGCATAGGTGTTTTGGTTCCATCTCAATAGAAAGGGACGAATGAGCTTGGATTGTTCTTTCGTGTTCATTGCCCGACAAATAGCAAAGCGAAGTGTAATAAGCCTAAACAAAGCCAAACAGGTTCTTTTGGGTTCCAGCTACATAGAAGAGAGAATCTTGGATTTCGCTTATTTCGTGTTCTTTGGTGCTAATGCACATTGACGCAGAAATCGCAAAGTTTATGGAATGAGACCAAAATAACACAACACCGTCTTTTCGTTCCATATACGTTGAAAGACGACAAATAAGCTTTGATTGGGCTTATTTCAATTCGCATGGTGTTTCTTGGGTGTGCACCAGAATCACCCCCAACCAAAGCAAAAAGTTCTTTTGGGTTCCATTTACATAAAAAGAAGATGATAAAAGCTCTGCTTGGACTTATTACAAATTGGTGTTTTTGGGGTTAGAATACACATTCACCCCAAAATTGGAGAGCGACATGTTCATCAGCCCAAAACAACCATAGGTGTTTTGCTTCCATCTCAATAGAAAAAGGACGATTAAGCTTTGATTGGACTTATATCAATTTGCATGGTGATTTTTGGGTGTGCACCAGAATCACCCCAAAGCAAAAAGGTATTTTGTGTTCCCTCTACAAAAAAAAGATGAAAAAGCTCTGATTGGGCTTATTTCAAATTGGTGTTTTTGGGTGTTTTAGAATGCACACTCACCCAAAAAGCTCAGTTACATGTTTGTAATCAGCCCAAATCAAGCATAGGTGTTTTGGATCCATCTCAATAGAAAGGGACGAATGAGCTTGGATTGTTCTTTCGTGTTCATTGCCCGACAAATAGCAAAGCGAAGTGTAATAAGCCTAAACAAAGCCAAACAGGTTCTTTTGGGTTCCAGCTACATAGAAGAGAGAATCTTGGATTTCGCTTATTTCGTGTTCTTTGGTGCTAATGCACATTGACGCAGAAATCGCAAAGTGTATGGAATGAGACCAAAATAACACAACACCGTCTTTTCGTTCCATATACGTTGAAAGACGACAAATAAGCTTTGATTGGGCTTATTTCAATTCGCATGGTGTTTCTTGGGTGTGCACCAGAATCACCCCCAACCAAAGCAAAAATTCTTTTGGGTTCCATTTACATAAAAAGAAGATGATAAAAGCTCTGATTGGACTTATTACAAATTGGTGTTTTTGGGGTTAGAATACACATTCACCCCAAAATTGGAGAGCGACATGTTTATCAGCCCAAAACAAGCATAGGTGTTTTGCTTCCATCTCAATAGAAAAAGGAAGATTAAGCTTTGATTGGACTTATATCAATTTGCATGGTGTTTTTTGGGTGTGCACCAGAATCACCCCAAAGCAAAAAGGTATTTTGTGTTCCTTCTACAAAAAAAAGATGAAAAAGCTCTGATTGGGCTTATTTCAAATGGTGTTTTTGGGTGTTTTAGAATGCACACTCACCCAAAAAGCTCAGTTACATGTTTGTAATCAGCCCAAATCAAGCATAGGTGTTTTGGTTCCATCTCAATAGAAAGGGACGAATGAGCTTGGATTGTTCTTTCGTGTTCATTGCCCGACAAATAGCAAAGCGAAGTGTAATAAGCCTAAACAAAGCCAAACAGGTTCTTTTGGGTTCCAACTACATAGAAGAGAGAATCTTGGATTTCGCTTATTTCGTGTTCTTTGGTGCTAATGCACATTGACGCAGAAATCGCAAAGTGTATGGAATGAGACCAAAATAACACAACACCGTCTTTTCGTTCCATAAACGTTGAAAGACGACAAATAAGCTTTGATTGGGCTTATTTCAATTCGCATGGTGTTTCTTGGGTGTGCACCAGAATCACCCCCAACCAAAGCAAAAAGTTCTTTTGGATTCCATTTACATAAAAAGAAGATGATAAAAGCTCTGATTGGACTTATTACAAATTGGTGTTTTTGGGGTTAGAATACACATTCACCCCAAAATTGGAGAGAGACATGTTCATCAGCCCAAAACAACCATAGGTGTTTTGCTTCCATCTCAATAGAAAAAGGACGATTAAGCTTTGATTGGACTTATATCAATTTGCATGGTGATTTTTGGGTGTGCACCAGAATCACCCCAAAGCAAAAAGGTATTTTGTGTTCCTTCTACAAAAAAAAGATGAAAAAGCTCTGATTGGGCTTATTTCAAATTGGTATTTTTGGGTGTTTTAGAATGCACACTCACCCAAAAAGCTCAGTTACATGTTTGTAAGCAGCCCAAATCAAGCATAGGTGTTTTGGTTCCATCTCAATAGGAAGGGACGAATGAGCTTGGATTGTTCTTTCGTGTTCATTGCCCGAAAAATAGCAAAGCGAAGTGTAATAAGCCTAAACAAAGCCAAACAGGTTCTTTTGGGTTCCAGCTACATAGAAGAGAGAATCTTGGATTTCGCTTATTTCGTGTTCTTTGGTGCTAATGCACATTGACGCAGAAATCGCAAAGTGTATGGAATGAGACCAAAATAACACAACACCGTCTTTTCGTTCCATATACGTTGAAAGACGACAAATAAGCTTTGATTGGGCTTATTTCAATTCGCATGGTGTTTCTTGGGTGTGCACCAGAATCACCCCCAACCAAAGCAAAAATTCTTTTGGGTTCCATTTACATAAAAAGAAGATGATAAAAGCTCTGATTGGACTTATTACAAATTGGTGTTTTTGGGGTTAGAATACACATTCACCCCAAAATTGGAGAGCGACATGTTTATCAGCCCAAAACAAGCATAGGTGTTTTGCTTCCATCTCAATAGAAAAAGGAAGATTAAGCTTTGATTGGACTTATATCAATTTGCATGGTGTTTTTTGGGTGTGCACCAGAATCACCCCAAAGCAAAAAGGTATTTTGTGTTCCTTCTACAAAAAAAAGATGAAAAAGCTCTGATTGGGCTTATTTCAAATGGTGTTTTTGGGTGTTTTAGAATGCACACTCACCCAAAAAGCTCAGTTACATGTTTGTAATCAGCCCAAATCAAGCATAGGTGTTTTGGTTCCATCTCAATAGAAAGGGACGAATGAGCTTGGATTGTTCTTTCGTGTTCATTGCCCGACAAATAGCAAAGCGAAGTGTAATAAGCCTAAACAAAGCCAAACAGGTTCTTTTGGGTTCCAACTACATAGAAGAGAGAATCTTGGATTTCGCTTATTTCGTGTTCTTTGGTGCTAATGCACATTGACGCAGAAATCGCAAAGTGTATGGAATGAGACCAAAATAACACAACACCGTCTTTTCGTTCCATAAACGTTGAAAGACGACAAATAAGCTTTGATTGGGCTTATTTCAATTCGCATGGTGTTTCTTGGGTGTGCACCAGAATCACCCCCAACCAAAGCAAAAAGTTCTTTTGGGTTCCATTTACATAAAAAGAAGATGATAAAAGCTCTGCTTGTACTTATTACAAATTGGTGTTTTTGGGGTTAGAATACACATTCACCCCAAAATTGGAGAGCGACATGTTCATCAGCCCAAAACAACCATAGGTGTTTTGCTTCCATCTCAATAGAAAAAGGACGATTAAGCTTTGATTGGACTTATATCAATTTGCATGGTGATTTTTGGGTGTGCACCAGAATCACCCCAAAGCAAAAAGGTATTTTGTGTTCCTTCTACAAAAAAAAGATGAAAAAGCTCTGATTGGGCTTATTTCAAATTGGTGTTTTTGGGTGTTTTAGAATGCACACTCACCCAAAAAGCTCAGTTATATGTTTGTAATCAGCCCAAATCAAGCATAGGTGTTTTGGTTCCATCTCAATAGAAAGGGACGAATGAGCTTGGATTGTTCTTTCGTGTTCATTGCCCGACAAATAGCAAAGCGAAGTGTAATAAGCCTAAACAAAGCCAAACAGGTTCTTTTGGGTTCCAGCTACATAGAAGAGAGAATCTTGGATTTCGCTTATTTCGTGTTCTTTGGTGCTAATGCACATTGACGCAGAAATCGCAAAGTGTATGGAATGAGACCAAAATAACACAACACCGTCTTTTCGTTCCATATACGTTGAAAGACGACAAATAAGCTTTGATTGGGCTTATTTCAATTCGCATGGTGTTTCTTGGGTGTGCACCAGAATCACCCCCAACCAAAGCAAAAAGTTCTTTTGGATTCCATTTACATAAAAAGAAGATGATAAAAGCTCTGATTGGACTTATTACAAATTGGTGTTTTTGGGGTTAGAATACACATTCACCCCAAAATTGGAGAGCGACATGTTCATCAGCCCAAAACAACCATAGGTGTTTTGCTTCCATCTCAATAGAAAAAGGACGATTAAGCTTTGATTGGACTTATATCAATTTGCATGGTGATTTTTGGGTGTGCACCAGAATCACCCCAAAGCAAAAAGGTATTTTGTGTTCCTTCTACAAAAAAAAGATGAAAAAGCTCTGATTGGGCTTATTTCAAATTGGTGTTTTTGGGTGTTTTAGAATGCACACTCACCCAAAAAGCTCAGTTACATGTTTGTAATCAGCCCAAATCAAGCATAGGTGTTTTGGTTCCATCTCAATAGAAAGGGACGAATGAGCTTGGATTGTTCTTTCGTGTTCATTGCCCGACAAATAGCAAAGCGAAGTGTAATAAGCCTAAACAAAGCCAAACAGGTTCTTTTGGGTTCCAGCTACATAGAAGAGAGAATCTTGGATTTCGCTTATTTCGTGTTCTTTGGTGCTAATGCACATTGACGCAGAAATCGCAAAGTGTATGGAATGAGACCAAAATAACACAACACCGTCTTTTCGTTCCATATACGTTGAAAGACGACAAATAAGCTTTGATTGGGCTTATTTCAATTCGCATGGTGTTTCTTGGGTGTGCACCAGAATCACCCCCAACCAAAGCAAAAAGTTCTTTTGGGTTCCATTTACATAAAAAGAAGATGATAAAAGCTCTGATTGGACTTATTACAAATTGGTGTTTTTGGGGTTAGAATACACATTCACCCCAAAATTGGAGAGCGACATGTTTATCAGCCCAAAACAAGCATAGGTGTTTTGCTTCCATCTCAAAAGAAAAAGGACGATTAAGCTTTGATTGGACTTATATCAATTTGCATGGTGATTTTTGGGTGTGCACCAGACTCACCCCAAAGCAAAAAGGTATTTTGTGTTCCTTCTACAAAAAAAAGATGAAAAAGCTCTGGTTGGGCTTATTTCAAATTGGTATTTTTGGGTGTTTTAGAATGCACACTCACCCAAAAAGCTCAGTTACATGTTTGTAAGCAGCCCAAATCAAGCATAGGTGTTTTGGTTCCATCTCAATAGGAAGGGACGAATGAGCTTGGATTGTTCTTTCGTGTTCATTGCCCGAAAAATAGCAAAGCGAAGTGTAATAAGCCTAAACAAAGCCAAACAGGTTCTTTTGGGTTCCAGCTACATAGAAGAGAGAATCTTGGATTTCGCTTATTTCGTGTTCTTTGGTGCTAATGCACATTGACGCAGAAATCGCAAAGTGTATGGAATGAGACCAAAATAACACAACACCGTCTTTTCGTTCCATATACGTTGAAAGACGACAAATAAGCTTTGATTGGGCTTATTTCAATTCGCATGGTGTTTCTTGGGTGTGCACCAGAATCACCCCCAACCAAAGCAAAAATTCTTTTGGGTTCCATTTACATAAAAAGAAGATGATAAAAGCTCTGATTGGACTTATTACAAATTGGTGTTTTTGGGGTTAGAATACACATTCACCCCAAAATTGGAGAGCGACATGTTTATCAGCCCAAAACAAGCATAGGTGTTTTGCTTCCATCTCAATAGAAAAAGGACGATTAAGCTTTGATTGGACTTATATCAATTTGCATGGTGTTTTTTGGGTGTGCACCAGAATCACCCCAAAGCAAAAAGGTATTTTGTGTTCCTTCTACAAAAAAAAGATGAAAAAGCTCTGATTGGGCTTATTTCAAATGGTGTTTTTGGGTGTTTTAGAATGCACACTCACCCAAAAAGCTCAGTTACATGTTTGTAATCAGCCCAAATCAAGCATAGGTGTTTTGGTTCCATCTCAATAGAAAGGGACGAATGAGCTTGGATTGTTCTTTCGTGTTCATTGCCCGACAAATAGCAAAGCGAAGTGTAATAAGCCTAAACAAAGCCAAACAGGTTCTTTTGGGTTCCAGCTACATAGAAGAGAGAATCTTGGATTTCGCTTATTTCGTGTTCTTTGGTGCTAATGCACATTGACGCAGAAATCGCAAAGTGTATGGAATGAGACCAAAATAACACAACACCGTCTTTTCGTTCCATATACGTTGAAAGACAACAAATAAGCTTTGATTGGGCTTATTTCAATTCGCATGGTGTTTCTTGGGTGTGCACCAGAATCACCCCCAACCAAAGCAAAAAGTTCTTTTGCGTTCCATTTACATAAAAAGAAGATGATAAAAGCTCTGATTGGACTTATTACAAATTGGTGTTTTTGGGGTTAGAATACACATTCACCCCAAAATTGGAGAGCGACATGTTCATCAGCCCAAAACAACCATAGGTGTTTTGCTTCCATCTCAATAGAAAAAGGACGATTAAGCTTTGATTGGACTTATATCAATTTGCATGGTGATTTTTGGGTGTGCACCAGAATCACCCCAAAGCAAAAAGGTATTTTGTGTTCCTTCTACAAAAAAAAGATGAAAAAGCTCTGATTGGGCTTATTTCAAATTGGTGTTTTTGGGTGTTTTAGAATGCACACTCACCCAAAAAGCTCAGTTACATGTTTGTAATCAGCCCAAATCAAGCATAGGTGTTTTGGTTCCATCTCAATAGAAAGGGACGAATGAGCTTGGATTGTTCTTTCGTGTTCATTGCCCGACAAATAGCAAAGCGAAGTGTAATAAGCCTAAACAAAGCCAAACAGGTTCTTTTGGGTTCCAGCTACATAGAAGAGAGAATCTTGGATTTCGCTTATTTCGTGTTCTTTGGTGCTAATGCACATTGACGCAGAAATCGCAAAGTGTATGGAATGAGACCAAAATAACACAACACCGTCTTTTCGTTCCATATACGTTGAAAGACGACAAATAAGCTTTGATTGGGCTTATTTCAATTCGCATGGTGTTTCTTGGGTGTGCACCAGAATCACCCCCAACCAAAGCACAAAGTTCTTTTGGGTTCCATTTACATAAAAAGAAGATGATAAAAGCTCTGATTGGACTTATTACAAATTGGTGTTTTTGGGGTTAGAATACACATTCACCCCAAAATTGGAGAGCGACATGTTCATCAGCCCAAAACAACCATAGGTGTTTTGCTTCCATCTCAATAGAAAAAGGACGATTAAGCTTTGATTGGACTTATATCAATTTGCATGGTGATTTTTGGGTGTGCACCAGAATCACCCCAAAGCAAAAAGGTATTTTGTGTTCCCTCTACAAAAAAAAGATGAAAAAGCTCTGATTGGGCTTATTTCAAATTGGTGTTTTTGGGTGTTTTAGAATGCACACTCACCCAAAAAGCTCAGTTACATGTTTGTAATCAGCCCAAATCAAGCATAGGTGTTTTGGTTCCATCTCAATAGAAAGGGACGAATGAGCTTGGATTGTTCTTTCGTGTTCATTGCCCGACAAATAGCAAAGCGAAGTGTAAAAAGCCTAAACAAAGCCAAACAGGTTCTTTTGGGTTCCAGCTACATAGAAGAGAGAATCTTGGATTTCGCTTATTTCGTGTTCTTTGGTGCTAATGCACATTGACGCAGAAATCGCAAAGTGTATGGAATGAGACCAAAATAACACAACACCGTCTTTTCGTTCCATATACGTTGAAAGACGACAAATAAGCTTTGATTGGGCTTATTTCAATTCGCATGGTGTTTCTTGGGTGTGCACCAGAATCACCCCCAACCAAAGCAAAAATTCTTTTGGGTTCCATTTACATAAAAAGAAGATGATAAAAGCTCTGATTGGACTTATTACAAATTGGTGTTTTTGGGGTTAGAATACACATTCACCCCAAAATTGGAGAGCGACATGTTTATCAGCCCAAAACAAGCATAGGTGTTTTGCTTCCATCTCAATAGAAAAAGGAAGATTAAGCTTTGATTGGACTTATATCAATTTGCATGGTGTTTTTTGGGTGTGCACCAGAATCACCCCAAAGCAAAAAGGTATTTTGTGTTCCTTCTACAAAAAAAAGATGAAAAAGCTCTGATTGGGCTTATTTCAAATGGTGTTTTTGGGTGTTTTAGAATGCACACTCACCCAAAAAGCTCAGTTACATGTTTGTAATCAGCCCAAATCAAGCATAGGTGTTTTGGTTCCATCTCAATAGAAAGGGACGAATGAGCTTGGATTGTTCTTTCGTGTTCATTGCCCGACAAATAGCAAAGCGAAGTGTAATAAGCCTAAACAAAGCCAAACAGGTTCTTTTGGGTTCCAACTACATAGAAGAGAGAATCTTGGATTTCGCTTATTTCGTGTTCTTTGGTGCTAATGCACATTGACGCAGAAATCGCAAAGTGTATGGAATGAGACCAAAATAACACAACACCGTCTTTTCGTTCCATAAACGTTGAAAGACGACAAATAAGCTTTGATTGGGCTTATTTCAATTCGCATGGTGTTTCTTGGGTGTGCACCAGAATCACCCCCAACCAAAGCAAAAAGTTCTTTTGGGTTCCATTTACATAAAAAGAAGATGATAAAAGCTCTGCTTGGACTTATTACAAATTGGTGTTTTTGGGGTTAGAATACACATTCACCCCAAAATTGGAGAGCGACATGTTCATCAGCCCAAAACAACCATAGGTGTTTTGCTTCCATCTCAATAGAAAAAGGACGATTAAGCTTTGATTGGACTTATATCAATTTGCATGGTGATTTTTGGGTGTGCACCAGAATCACCCCAAAGCAAAAAGGTATTTTGTGTTCCCTCTACAAAAAAAAGATGAAAAAGCTCTGATTGGGCTTATTTCAAATTGGTGTTTTTGGGTGTTTTAGAATGCACACTCACCCAAAAAGCTCAGTTACATGTTTGTAATCAGCCCAAATCAAGCATAGGTGTTTTGGTTCCATCTCAATAGAAAGGGACGAATGAGCTTGGATTGTTCTTTCGTGTTCATTGCCCGACAAATAGCAAAGCGAAGTGTAAAAAGCCTAAACAAAGCCAAACAGGTTCTTTTGGGTTCCAGCTACATAGAAGAGAGAATCTTGGATTTCGCTTATTTCGTGTTCTTTGGTGCTAATGCACATTGACGCAGAAATCGCAAAGTGTATGGAATGAGACCAAAATAACACAACACCGTCTTTTCGTTCCATATACGTTGAAAGACGACAAATAAGCTTTGATTGGGCTTATTTCAATTCGCATGGTGTTTCTTGGGTGTGCACCAGAATCACCCCCAACCAAAGCAAAAATTCTTTTGGGTTCCATTTACATAAAAAGAAGATGATAAAAGCTCTGATTGGACTTATTACAAATTGGTGTTTTTGGGGTTAGAATACACATTCACCCCAAAATTGGAGAGCGACATGTTTATCAGCCCAAAACAAGCATAGGTGTTTTGCTTCCATCTCAATAGAAAAAGGAAGATTAAGCTTTGATTGGACTTATATCAATTTGCATGGTGTTTTTTGGGTGTGCACCAGAATCACCCCAAAGCAAAAAGGTATTTTGTGTTCCTTCTACAAAAAAAAGATGAAAAAGCTCTGATTGGGCTTATTTCAAATGGTGTTTTTGGGTGTTTTAGAATGCACACTCACCCAAAAAGCTCAGTTACATGTTTGTAATCAGCCCAAATCAAGCATAGGTGTTTTGGTTCCATCTCAATAGAAAGGGACGAATGAGCTTGGATTGTTCTTTCGTGTTCATTGCCCGACAAATAGCAAAGCGAAGTGTAATAAGCCTAAACAAAGCCAAACAGGTTCTTTTGGGTTCCAACTACATAGAAGAGAGAATCTTGGATTTCGCTTATTTCGTGTTCTTTGGTGCTAATGCACATTGACGCAGAAATCGCAAAGTGTATGGAATGAGACCAAAATAACACAACACCGTCTTTTCGTTCCATAAACGTTGAAAGACGACAAATAAGCTTTGATTGGGCTTATTTCAATTCGCATGGTGTTTCTTGGGTGTGCACCAGAATCACCCCCAACCAAAGCAAAAAGTTCTTTTGGGTTCCATTTACATAAAAAGAAGATGATAAAAGCTCTGCTTGGACTTATTACAAATTGGTGTTTTTGGGGTTAGAATACACATTCACCCCAAAATTGGAGAGCGACATGTTCATCAGCCCAAAACAACCATAGGTGTTTTGCTTCCATCTCAATAGAAAAAGGACGATTAAGCTTTGATTGGACTTATATCAATTTGCATGGTGATTTTTGGGTGTGCACCAGAATCACCCCAAAGCAAAAAGGTATTTTGTGTTCCTTCTACAAAAAAAAGATGAAAAAGCTCTGATTGGGCTTATTTCAAATTGGTGTTTTTGGGTGTTTTAGAATGCACACTCACCCAAAAAGCTCAGTTATATGTTTGTAATCAGCCCAAATCAAGCATAGGTGTTTTGGTTCCATCTCAATAGAAAGGGACGAATGAGCTTGGATTGTTCTTTCGTGTTCATTGCCCGACAAATAGCAAAGCGAAGTGTAATAAGCCTAAACAAAGCCAAACAGGTTCTTTTGGGTTCCAGCTACATAGAAGAGAGAATCTTGGATTTCGCTTATTTCGTGTTCTTTGGTGCTAATGCACATTGACGCAGAAATCGCAAAGTGTATGGAATGAGACCAAAATAACACAACACCGTCTTTTCGTTCCATATACGTTGAAAGACGACAAATAAGCTTTGATTGGGCTTATTTCAATTCGCATGATGTTTCTTGGGTGTGCACCAGAATCACCCCCAACCAAAGCAAAAAGTTCTTTTGGGTTCCATTTACATAAAAAGAAGATGATAAAAGCTCTGATTGGACTTATTACAAATTGGTGTTTTTGGGGTTAGAATACACATTCACCCCAAAATTGGAGAGCGACATGTTCATCAGCCCAAAACAACCATAGGTGTTTTGCTTCCATCTCAATAGAAAAAGGACGATTAAGCTTTGATTGGACTTATATCAATTTGCATGGTGATTTTTGGGTGTGCACCAGAATCACCCCAAAGCAAAAAGGTATTTTGTGTTCCTTCTACAAAAAAAAGATGAAAAAGCTCTGATTGGGCTTATTTCAAATGGTGTTTTTGCGTGTTTTAGAATGCACACTCACCCAAAAAGCTCAGTTACATGTTTGTAATCAGCCCAAATCAAGCATAGGTGTTTTGGTTCCATCTCAATAGAAAGGGACGAATGAGCTTGGATTGTTCTTTCGTGTTCATTGCCCGACAAATAGCAAAGCGAAGTGTAATAAGCCTAAACAAAGCCAAACAGGTTCTTTTGGGTTCCAGCTACATAGAAGAGAGAATCTTGGATTTCGCTTATTTCGTGTTCTTTGGTGCTAATGCACATTGACGCAGAAATCGCAAAGTGTATGGAATGAGACCAAAATAACACAACACCGTCTTTTCGTTCCATAAACGGTGAAAGAGGACAAATAAGCTTTGATTGGGCTTATTTCAATTCGCATGGTGTTTCTTGGGTGTGCACCAGAATCACCCCCAACCAAAGCAAAAAGTTCTTTTGGGTTCCATTTACATAAAAAGAAGATGATAAAAGCTCTGATTGGACTTATTACAAATTGGTGATTTTGGGGTTAGAATACACATTCACCCCAACATTGGAGAGCGACATGTTCATCAGCCCAAAACAACCATAGGTGTTTTGCTTCCATCTCAATAGAAAAAGGACGATTAAGCTTTGATTGGACTTATATCAATTTGCATGGTGATTTTTGGGTGTGCACCAGAATCACCCCAAAGCAAAAAGGTATTTTGTGTTCCTTCTACAAAAAAAAGATGAAAAAGCTCTGATTGGGCTTATTTCAAATTGGTGTTTTTGGGTGTTTTAGAATGCACACTCACCCAAAAAGCTCAGTTATATGTTTGTAATCAGCCCAAATCAAGCATAGGTGTTTTGGTTCCATCTCAATAGAAAGGGACGAATGAGCTTGGATTGTTCTTTCGTGTTCATTGCCCGACAAATAGCAAAGCGAAGTGTAATAAGCCTAAACAAAGCCAAACAGGTTCTTTTGGGTTCCAGCTACATAGAAGAGAGGATCTTGGATTTCGCTTATTTCGTGTTCTTTGGTGCTAATGCACATTGACGCAGAAATCGCAAAGTGTATGGAATGAGACCAAAATAACACAACACCGTCTTTTCGTTCCATATACATTGAAAGACGACAAATAAGCTTTGATTGGGCTTATTTCAATTCGCATGGTGTTTCTTGGGTGTGCACCAGAATCACCCCCAACCAAAGCAAAAAGTTCTTTTGGGTTCCATTTACATAAAAAGAAGATGATAAAAGCTCTGATTGGACTTATTACAAATTGGTGTTTTTGGGGTTAGAATACACATTCACCCCAAAATTGGAGAGCGACATGTTCATCAGCCCAAAACAACCATAGGTGTTTTGCTTCCATCTCAATAGAAAAAGGACGATTAAGCTTTGATTGGACTTATATCAATTTGCATGGTGATTTTTGGGTGTGCACCAGAATCACCCCAAAGCAAAAAGGTATTTTGTGTTCCCTCTACAAAAAAAAGATGAAAAAGCTCTGATTGGGCTTATTTCAAATTGGTGTTTTTGGGTGTTTTAGAATGCACACTCACCCAAAAAGCTCAGTTACATGTTTGTAATCAGCCCAAATCAAGCATAGGTGTTTTGGTTCCATCTCAATAGAAAGGGACGAATGAGCTTGGATTGTTCTTTCGTGTTCATTGCCCGACAAATAGCAAAGCGAAGTGTAATAAGCCTAAACAAAGCCAAACAGGTTCTTTTGGGTTCCAGCTACATAGAAGAGAGAATCTTGGATTTCGCTTATTTCGTGTTCTTTGGTGCTAATGCACATTGACGCAGAAATCGCAAAGTGTATGGAATGAGACCAAAATAACACAACACCGTCTTTTCGTTCCATATACGTTGAAAGACGACAAATAAGCTTTGATTGGGCTTATTTCAATTCGCATGGTGTTTCTTGGGTGTGCACCAGAATCACCCCCAACCAAAGCAAAAAGTTCTTTTGGGTTCCATTTACATAAAAAGAAGATGATAAAAGCTCTGATTGGACTTATTACAAATTGGTGTTTTTGGGGTTAGAATACACATTCACCCCAAAATTGGAGAGCGACATGTTCATCAGCCCAAAACAACCATAGGTGTTTTGCTTCCATCTCAATAGAAAAAGGACGATTAAGCTATGATTGGACTTATATCAATTTGCATGGTGATTTTTGGGTGTGCACCAGAATCACCCCAAAGCAAAAAGGTATTTTGTGTTCCTTCTACAAAAAAAAGATGAAAAAGCTCTGATTGGGCTTATTTCAAATTGGTATTTTTGGGTGTTTTAGAATGCACACTCACCCAAAAAGCTCAGTTACATGTTTGTAAGCAGCCCAAATCAAGCATAGGTGTTTTGGTTCCATCTCAATAGGAAGGGACGAATGAGCTGGGATTGTTCTTTCGTGTTCATTGCCCGAAAAATAGCAGAGCGAAGTGTAATAAGCCTAAACAAAGCCAAACAGGTTCTTTTGGGTTCCAGCTGCATAGAAGAGAGAATCTTGGATTTCGCTTATTTCGTGTTCTTTGGTGCTAATGCACATTGACGCAGAAATCGCAAAGTGTATGGAATGAGACCAAAATAACACAACACCGTCTTTTCGTTCCATATACGTTGAAAGACGACAAATAAGCTTTGATTGGGCTTATTTCAATTCGCATGGTGTTTCTTGGGTGTGCACCAGAATCACCCCCAACCAAAGCAAAAAGTTCTTTTGGGTTCCATTTACATAAAAAGAAGATGATAAAAGCTCTGATTGGACTTATTACAAATTGGTGTTTTTGGGGTTAGAATACACATTCACCCCAAAATTGGAGAGCGACATGTTCATCAGCCCAAAACAACCATAGGTGTTTTGCTTCCATCTCAATAGAAAAAGGACGATTAAGCTTTGATTGGACTTATATCAATTTGCATGGTGATTTTTGGGTGTGCACCAGAATCACCCCAAAGCAAAAAGGTATTTTGTGTTCCTTCTACAAAAAAAAGATGAAAAAGCTCTGATTGGGCTTATTTCAAATTGGTGTTTTTGGGTGTTTTAGAATGCACACTCACCCAAAAAGCTCAGTTACATGTTTGTAATCAGCCCAAATCAAACATAGGTGTTTGGGTTACATCTCAATAGAAAGGGACGAATGAGCTTGGATTGTTCTTTCGTGTTCATTGCCCGACAAATAGCAAAGCGAAGTGTAATAAGCCTAAACAAAGCCAAACAGGTTCTTTTGGGTTCCAGCTACATAGAAGAGAGAATCTTGGATTTCGCTTATTTCGTGTTCTTTGGTGCTAATGCACATTGACGCAGAAATCGCAAAGTGTATGGAATGAGACCAAAATAACACAACACCGTCTTTTCGTTCCATATACGTTGAAAGACGACAAATAAGCTTTGATTGGGCTTATTTCAATTCGCATGGTGTTTCTTGGGTGTGCACCAGAATCACCCCCAACCAAAGCAAAAAGTTCTTTTGGGTTCCATTTACATAAAAAGAAGATGATAAAAGCTCTGATTGGACTTATTACAAATTGGTGTTTTTGGGGTTAGAATACACATTCACCCCAAAATTGGAGAGCGACATGTTTATCAGCCCAAAACAAGCATAGGTGTTTTGCTTCCATCTCAAAAGAAAAAGGACGATTAAGCTTTGATTGGACTTATATCAATTTGCATGGTGATTTTTGGGTGTGCACCAGACTCACCCCAAAGCAAAAAGGTATTTTGTGTTCCTTCTACAAAAAAAAGATGAAAAAGCTCTGATTGGGCTTATTTCAAATTGGTATTTTTGGGTGTTTTAGAATGCACACTCACCCAAAAAGCTCAGTTACATGTTTGTAAGCAGCCCAAATCAAGCATAGGTGTTTTGGTTCCATCTCAATAGGAAGGGACGAATGAGCTTGGATTGTTCTTTCGTGTTCATTGCCCGAAAAATAGCAAAGCGAAGTGTAATAAGCCTAAACAAAGCCAAACAGGTTCTTTTGGGTTCCAGCTACATAGAAGAGAGAATCTTGGATTTCGCTTATTTCGTGTTCTTTGGTGCTAATGCACATTGACGCAGAAATCGCAAAGTGTATGGAATGAGACCAAAATAACACAACACCGTCTTTTCGTTCCATATACGTTGAAAGACGACAAATAAGCTTTGATTGGGCTTATTTCAATTCGCATGGTGTTTCTTGGGTGTGCACCAGAATCACCCCCAACCAAAGCAAAAATTCTTTTGGGTTCCATTTACATAAAAAGAAGATGATAAAAGCTCTGATTGGACTTATTACAAATTGGTGTTTTTGGGGTTAGAATACACATTCACCCCAAAATTGGAGAGCGACATGTTTATCAGCCCAAAACAAGCATAGGTGATTTGCTTCCATCTCAAAAGAAAAAGGACGATTAAGCTTTGATTGGACTTATATAAATTTGCATGGTGATTTTTGGGTGTGCACCAGACTCACCCCAAAGCAAAAAGGTATTTTGTGTTCCTTCTACAAAAAAAAGATGAAAAAGCTCTGATTGGGCTTATTTCAAATTGGTATTTTTGGGTGTTTTAGAATGCACACTCACCCAAAAAGCTCAGTTACATGTTTGTAAGCAGCCCAAATCAAGCATAGGTGTTTTGGTTCCATCTCAATAGGAAGGGACGAATGAGCTTGGATTGTTCTTTCGTGTTCATTGCCCGACAAATAGCAAAGCGAAGTGTAATAAGCCTAAACAAAGCCAAACAGGTTCTTTTGGGTTCCAGCTACATAGAAGAGAGAATCTTGGATTTCGCTTATTTCGTGTTCTTTGGTGCTAATGCACATTGACGCAGAAATCGCAAAGTGTATGGAATGAGACCAAAATAACACAACACCGTCTTTTCGTTCCATATACGTTGAAAGACGACAAATAAGCTTTGATTGGGCTTATTTCAATTCGCATGGTGTTTCTTGGGTGTGCACCAGAATCACCCCCAACCAAAGCAAAAATTCTTTTGGGTTCCATTTACATAAAAAGAAGATGATAAAAGCTCTGATTGGACTTATTACAAATTGGTGTTTTTGGGGTTAGAATACACATTCACCCCAAAATTGGAGAGCGACATGTTTATCAGCCCAAAACAAGCATAGGTGTTTTGCTTCCATCTCAATAGAAAAAGGACGATTAAGCTTTGATTGGACTTATATCAATTTGCATGGTGATTTTTGGGTGTGCACCAGACTCACCCCAAAGCAAAAAGGTATTTTGTGTTCCTTCTACAAAAAAAAGATGAAAAAGCTCTGATTGGGCTTATTTCAAATTGGTATTTTTGGGTGTTTTAGAATGCACACTCACCCAAAAAGCTCAGTTACATGTTTGTAAGCAGCCCAAATCAAGCATAGGTGTTTTGGTTCCATCTCAATAGGAAGGGACGAATGAGCTTGGATTGTTCTTTCGTGTTCATTGCCCGAAAAATAGCAAAGCGAAGTGTAATAAGCCTAAACAAAGCCAAACAGGTTCTTTTGGGTTCCAGCTACATAGAAGAGAGAATCTTGGATTTCGCTTATTTCGTGTTCTTTGGTGCTAATGCACATTGACGCAGAAATCGCAAAGTGTATGGAATGAGACCAAAATAACACAACACCGTCTTTTCGTTCCATATACGTTGAAAGACGACAAATAAGCTTTGATTGGGCTTATTTCAATTCGCATGGTGTTTCTTGGGTGTGCACCAGAATCACCCCCAACCAAAGCAAAAATTCTTTTGGGTTCCATTTACATAAAAAGAAGATGATAAAAGCTCTGATTGGACTTATTACAAATTGGTGTTTTTGGGGTTAGAATACACATTCACCCCAAAATTGGAGAGCGACATGTTTATCAGCCCAAAACAAGCATAGGTGATTTGCTTCCATCTCAAAAGAAAAAGGACGATTAAGCTTTGATTGGACTTATATAAATTTGCATGGTGATTTTTGGGTGTGCACCAGACTCACCCCAAAGCAAAAAGGTATTTTGTGTTCCTTCTACAAAAAAAAGATGAAAAAGCTCTGATTGGGCTTATTTCAAATTGGTATTTTTGGGTGTTTTAGAATGCACACTCACCCAAAAAGCTCAGTTACATGTTTGTAAGCAGCCCAAATCAAGCATAGGTGTTTTGGTTCCATCTCAATAGGAAGGGACGAATGAGCTTGGATTGTTCTTTCGTGTTCATTGCCCGACAAATAGCAAAGCGAAGTGTAATAAGCCTAAACAAAGCCAAACAGGTTCTTTTGGGTTCCAGCTACATAGAAGAGAGAATCTTGGATTTCGCTTATTTCGTGTTCTTTGGTGCTAATGCACATTGACGCAGAAATCGCAAAGTGTATGGAATGAGACCAAAATAACACAACACCGTCTTTTCGTTCCATATACGTTGAAAGACGACAAATAAGCTTTGATTGGGCTTATTTCAATTCGCATGGTGTTTCTTGGGTGTGCACCAGAATCACCCCCAACCAAAGCAAAAATTCTTTTGGGTTCCATTTACATAAAAAGAAGATGATAAAAGCTCTGATTGGACTTATTACAAATTGGTGTTTTTGGGGTTAGAATACACATTCACCCCAAAATTGGAGAGCGACATGTTTATCAGCCCAAAACAAGCATAGGTGTTTTGCTTCCATCTCAATAGAAAAAGGACGATTAAGCTTTGATTGGACTTATATCAATTTGCTTGGTGTTTTTTGGGTGTGCACCAGAATCACCCCAAAGCAAAAAGGTATTTTGTGTTCCTTCTACAAAAAAAAGATGAAAAAGCTCTGATTGGGCTTATTTCAAATGGTGTTTTTGGGTGTTTTAGAATGCACACTCACCCAAAAAGCTCAGTTACATGTTTGTAATCAGCCCAAATCAAGCAAAGGTGTTTTGGTTCCATCTCAATAGAAAGGGACGAATGAGCTTGGATTGTTCTTTCGTGTTCATTGCCCGACAAATAGCAAAGCGAAGTGTAATAAGCCTAAACAAAGCCAAACAGGTTCTTTTGGGTTCCAGCTACATAGAAGAGAGAATCTTGGATTTCGCTTATTTCGTGTTCTTTGGTGCTAATGCACATTGACGCAGAAATCGCAAAGTGTATGGAATGAGACCAAAATAACACAACACCGTCTTTTCGTTCCATATACGTTGAAAGACGACAAATAAGCTTTGATTGGGCTTATTTCAATTCGCATGGTGTTTCTTGGGTGTGCACCAGAATCACCCCCAACCAAAGCAAAAAGTTCTTTTGGGTTCCATTTACATAAAAAGAAGATGATAAAAGCTCTGATTGGACTTATTACAAATTGGTGTTTTTGGGGTTAGAATACACATTCACCCCAAAATTGGAGAGCGACATGTTTATCAGCCCAAAACAAGCATAGGTGATTTGCTTCCATCTCAAAAGAAAAAGGACGATTAAGCTTTGATTGGACTTATATAAATTTGCATGGTGATTTTTGGGTGTGCACCAGAATCACCCCAAAGCAAAAAGGTATTTTGTGTTCCTTCTACAAAAAAAAGATGAAAAAGCTCTGATTGGGCTTATTTCAAATTGGTATTTTTGGGTGTTTTAGAATGCACACTCACCCAAAAAGCTCAGTTACATGTTTGTAAGCAGCCCAAATCAAGCATAGGTGTTTTGGTTCCATCTCAATAGGAAGGGACGAATGAGCTTGGATTGTTCTTTCGTGTTCATTGCCCGAAAAATAGCAAAGCGAAGTGTAATAAGCCTAAACAAAGCCAAACAGGTTCTTTTGGGTTCCAGCTACATAGAAGAGAGAATCTTGGATTTCGCTTATTTCGTGTTCTTTGGTGCTAATGCACATTGACGCAGAAATCGCAAAGTGTATGGAATGAGACCAAAATAACACAACACCGTCTTTTCGTTCCATATACGTTGAAAGACGACAAATAAGCTTTGATTGGGCTTATTTCAATTCGCATGGTGTTTCTTGGGTGTGCACCAGAATCACCCCCAACCAAAGCAAAAAGTTCTTTTGGGTTCCATTTACATAAAAAGAAGATGATAAAAGCTCTGATTGGACTTATTACAAATTGGTGTTTTTGGGGTTAGAATACACATTCACCCCAAAATTGGAGAGCGACATGTTCATTAGCCCAAAACAACCATAGGTGTTTTGCTTCCATCTCAATAGAAAAAGGACGATTAAGCTTTGATTGGACTTATATCAATTTGCATGGTGATTTTTGGGTGTGCACCAGAATCACCCCAAAGCAAAAAGGTATTTTGTGTTCCTTCTACAAAAAAAAGATGAAAAAGCTCTGATTGGGCTTATTTCAAATTGGTGTTTTTGGGTGTTTTAGAATGCACACTCACCCAAAAAGCTCAGTTATATGTTTGTAATCAGCCCAAATCAAGCATAGGTGTTTTGGTTCCATCTCAATAGAAAGGGACGAATGAGCTTGGATTGTTCTTTCGTGTTCATTGCCCGACAAATAGCAAATCGAAGTGTAATAAGCCTAAACAAAGCCAAACAGGTTCTTTTGGGTTCCAGCTACATAGAAGAGAGAATCTTGGATTTCGCTTATTTCGTGTTCTTTGGTGCTAATGCACATTGACGCAGAAATCGCAAAGTTTATGGAATGAGACCAAAATAACACAACACCGTCTTTTCGTTCCATATACGTTAAAAGACGACAAATAAGCTTTGATTGGGCTTATTTCAATTCGCATGGTGTTTCTTGGGTGTGCACCAGAATCACCCCCAACCAAAGCAAAAAGTTCTTTTGGGTTCCATTTACATAAAAAGAAGATGATAAAAGCTCTGATTGGACTTATTACAAATTGGTGTTTTTGGGGTTAGAATACACATTCACCCCAAAATTGGAGAGCGACATGTTCATCAGCCCAAAACAAGCATAGGTGTTTTGCTTCCATCTCAATAGAAAAAGGACGATTAAGCTTTGATTGGACTTATATCAATTTGCATGGTGATTTTTGGGTGTGCACCAGAATCACCCCAAAGCAAAAAGGTATTTTGTGTTCCCTCTACAAAAAAAAGATGAAAAAGCTCTGATTGGGCTTATTTCAAATTGGTGTTTTTGGGTGTTTTAGAATGCACACTCACCCAAAAAGCTCAGTTACATGTTTGTAATCAGCCCAAATCAAGCATAGGTGTTTTGGTTCCATCTCAATAGGAAGGGACGAATGAGCTTGGATTGTTCTTTCGTGTTCATTGCCCGACAAATAGCAAAGCGAAGTGTAATAAGCCTAAACAAAGCCAAACAGGTTCTTTTGGGTTCCAGCTACATAGAAGAGAGAATCTTGGATTTCGCTTATTTCGTGTTCTTTGGTGCTAATGCACATTGACGCAGAAATCGCAAAGTGTATGGAATGAGACCAAAATAACACAACACCGTCTTTTCGTTCCATATAGGTTGAAAGACGACAAATAAGCTTTGATTGGGCTTATTTCAATTCGCATGGTGTTTCTTGGGTGTGCACCAGAATCACCCCCAACCAAAGCAAAAAGTTCTTTTGGGTTCCATTTACATAAAAAGAAGATGATAAAAGCTCTGATTGGACTTATTACAAATTGGTGTTTTTGTGGTTAGAATACACATTCACCCCAAAATTGGAGAGCGACATGTTCATCAGCCCAAAACAAGCATAGGTGTTTTGCTTCCATCTCAATAGAAAAAGGACGATTAAGCTTTGATTGGACTTATATCAATTTGCATGGTGATTTTTGGGTGTGCACCAGAATCACCCCAAAGCAAAAAGGTATTTTGTGTTCCTTCTACAAAAAAAAGATGAAAAAGCTCTGATTGGGCTTATTTCAAATTGGTGTTTTTGGGTGTTTTAGAATGCACACTCACCCAAAAAGCTCAGTTACATGTTTGTAATCAGCCCAAATCAAGCATAGGTGTTTTGGTTCCATCTCAATAGAAAGGGACGAATGAGCTTGGATTGTTCTTTCGTGTTCATTGCCCGAAAAATAGCAAAGCGAAGTGTAATAAGCCTAAACAAAGCCAAACAGGTTCTTTTGGGTTCCAGCTACATAGAAGAGAGAATCTTGGATTTCGCTTATTTCGTGTTCTTTGGTGCTAATGCACATTGACGCAGAAATCGCAAAGTGTATGGAATGAGACCAAAATAACACAACACCGTCTTCGCTTCCATATACGTTGAAAGACGACAAATAAGCTTTGATTGGGCTTATTTCAATTCGCATGGTGTTTCTTGGGTGTGCACCAGAATCACCCCCAACCAAAGCAAAAAGTTCTTTTGGGTTCCATTTACATAAAAAGAAGATGATAAAAGCTCTGATTGGACTTATTACAAATTGGTGTTTTTGGGGTTAGAATACACATTCACCCCAAAATTGGAGAGCGACATGTTTATCAGCCCAAAACAAGCATAGGTGTTTTGCTTCCATCTCAATAGAAAAAGGACGATTAAGCTTTGATTGGACTTATATCAATTTGCATGGTGTTTTTGGGTGTGCACCAGAATCACCCCAAAGCAAAAAGGTATTTTGTGTTCCTTCTACAAAAAAAAAGGTGAAAAAGCTCTGATTGGGCTTATTTCAAATGGTGTTTTTGGGTGTTTTAGAATGCACACTCACCCAAAAATCTCAGTTACATGTCTGTAATCAGCCCAAATCAAGCATAGGTGTTTTGGTTCCATCTCAATAGAAAGGGACGAATGAGCTTGGATTGTTCTTTCGTGTTCATTGCCCGACAAATAGCAAAGCGAAGTGTAATAAGCCTAAACAAAGCCAAACAGGTTCTTTTGGGTTCCAGCTACATAGAAGAGAGAATCTTGGATTTCGCTTATTTCGTGTTCTTTGGTGCTAATGCACATTGACGCAGAAATCGCAAAGTGTATGGAATGAGACCAAAATAACACAACACCGTCTTTTTGTTCCATATACGTTGAAAGACGACAAATAAGCTTTGATTGGGCTTATTTCAATTCGCATGGTGTTTCTTGGGTGTGCACCAGAATCACCCCCAACCAAAGCAAAAAGTTCTTTTGGGTTCCATTTACATAAAAAGAAGATGATAAAAGCTCTGATTGGACTTATTACAAATTGGTGTTTTTGGGGTTAGAATACACATTCACCCCAAAATTGGAGAGCGACATGTTTATCAGCCCAAAACAAGCATAGGTGTTTTGCTTCCATCTCAATAGAAAAAGGACGATTAAGCTTTGATTGGACTTATATCAATTTTTGGGTGTGCACCAGAATCACCCCAAAGCAAAAAGGTATTTTGTATTCCTTCTACAAAAAAAAGATGAAAAAGCTCTGATTGGGCTTATTTCAAATTGGTGTTTTGGGGTGTTTTAGAATGCACACTCACCCAAAAAGCTCAGTTACATGTTTGTAATCAGCCCAAATCAAGCATAGGTGTTTTGGTTCCATCTCAATAGAAAGGGACGAATGAGCTTGGATTGTTCTTTCGTGTTCATTGCCCGACAAATAGCAAAGCGAAGTGTAATAAGCCTAAACAAAGCCAAACAGGTTCTTTTGGGTTACAGCTACATAGAAGAGAGAATCTTGGATTTCGCTTATTTCGTGTTCTTTGGTGCTAATGCACATTGACGCAGAAATCGCAAAGTGTATGGAATGAGACCAAAATAACACAACACCGTCTTCGCTTCCATATACGTTGAAAGACGACAAATAAGCTTTGATTGGGCTTATTTCAATTCGCATGGTGTTTCTTGGGTGTGCACCAGAATCACCCCCAACCAAAGCAAAAAGTTCTTTTGGGTTCCATTTACATAAAAAGAAGATGATAAAAGCTCTGATTGGACTTATTACAAATTGGTGTTTTTGGGGTTAGAATACACATTCACCCCAAAATTGGAGAGCGACATGTTCATCAGCCCAAAACAACCATAGGTGTTTTGCTTCCATCTCAATAGAAAAAGGACGATTAAGCTTTGATTGGACTTATATCAATTTGCATGGTGTTTTTTGGGTGTGCACCAGACTCACCCCAAAGCAAAAAGGTATTTTGTGTTCCTTCTACAAAAAAAAAGATGAAAAAGCTCTGATTGGGCTTATTTCAAATGGTGTTTTTGGGTGTTTTAGAATGCACACTCACCCAAAAATCTCAGTTACATGTTTGTAAGCAGCCCAAATCAAGCATAGGTGTTTTGGTTCCATCTCAATAGAAAGGGACGAATGAGCTTGGATTGTTCTTTCGTGTTCATTGCCCGACAAATAGCAAAGCGAAGTGTAATAAGCCTAAACAAAGCCAAACAGGTTCTTTTGGGTTCCAGCTACATAGAAGAGAGAATCTTGGATTTCGCTTATTTCGTGTTCTTTGGTGCTAATGCACATTGACGCAGAAATCGCAAAGTGTATGGAATGAGACCAAAATAACACAACACCGTCTTTTCGTTCCATATACGTTGAAAGACGACAAATAAGCTTTGATTGGGCTTATTTCAATTCGCATGGTGTTTCTTGGGTGTGCACCAGAATCACCCCCAACCAAAGCAAAAATTCTTTTGGGTTCCATTTACATAAAATGATAAAAGCTCTGATTGGACTTATTACAAATTGGTGTTTTTGGGGTTAGAATACACATTCACCCCAAAATTGGAGAGCGACATGTTTATCAGCCCAAAACAAGCATAGGTGTTTTGCTTCCATCTCAATAGAAAAAGGACGATTAAGCTTTGATTGGACTTATATCAATTTGCATGGTGTTTTTTGGGTGTGCACCAGACTCACCCCAAAGCAAAAAGGTATTTTGTGTTCCTTCTACAAAAAAAAAGATGAAAAAGCTCTGATTGGGCTTATTTCAAATGGTGTTTTTGGGTGTTTTAGAATGCACACTCACCCAAAAATCTCAGTTACATGTTTGTAAGCAGCCCAAATCAAGCATAGGTGTTTTGGTTCCATCTCAATAGAAAGGGACGAATGAGCTTGGATTGTTCTTTCGTGTTCATTGCCCGACAAATAGCAAAGCGAAGTGTAATAAGCCTAAACAAAGCCAAACAGGTTCTTTTGGGTTCCAGCTACATAGAAGAGAGAATCTTGGATTTCGCTTATTTCGTGTTCTTTGGTGCTAATGCACATTGACGCAGAAATCGCAAAGTGTATGGAATGAGACCAAAATAACACAACACCGTCTTTTCGTTCCATATACGTTGAAAGACGACAAATAAACTTTGATTGGGCTTATTTCAATTCGCATGGTGTTTCTTGGGTGTGCACCAGAATCACCCCCAACCAAAGCAAAAAGTTCTTTTGGGTTCCATTTACATAAAAAGAAGATGATAAAAGCTCTGATTGGACTTATTACAAATTGGTGTTTTTGGGGTTAGAATACACATTCACCCCAAAATTGGAGAGCGACATGTTCATCAGCCCAAAACAACCATAGGTGTTTTGCTTCCATCTCAATAGAAAAAGGACGATTAAGCTTTGATTGGACTTATATCAATTTGCATGGTGATTTTTGGGTGTGCACCAGAATCACCCCAAAGCAAAAAGGTATTTTGTGTTCCTTCTACAAAAAAAAGATGAAAAAGCTCTGATTGGGCTTATTTCAAATTGGTGTTTTGGGGTGTTTTAGAATGCACACACCCAAAAAGCTCAGTTACATGTTTGTAATCAGCCCAAATCAAGCATAGGTGTTTTGGTTCCATCTCAATAGAAAGGGACGAATGAGCTTGGATTGTTCTTTCGTGTTCATTGCCCGACAAATAGCAAAGCGAAGTGTAATAAGCCTAAACAAAGCCAAACAGGTTCTTTTGGGTTCCAGCTACATAGAAGAGAGAATCTTGGATTTCGCTTATTTCGTGTTCTTTGGTGCTAATGCACATTGACGCAGAAATCGCAAAGTGTATGGAATGAGACCAAAATAACACAACACCGTCTTCGCTTCCATATACGTTGAAAGACGACAAATAAGCTTTGATTGGGCTTATTTCAATTCGCATGGTGTTTCTTGGGTGTGCACCAGAATCACCCCCAACCAAAGCAAAAAGTTCTTTTGGGTTCCATTTACATAAAAAGAAGATGATAAAAGCTCTGATTGGACTTATTACAAATTGGTGTTTTTGGGGTTAGAATACACATTCACCCCAAAATTGGAGAGCGACATGTTCATCAGCCCAAAACAAGCATAGGTGTTTTGCTTCCATCTCAATAGAAAAAGGACGATTAAGCTTTGATTGGACTTATATCAATTTTTGGGTGTGCACCAGAATCACCCCAAAGCAAAAAGGTATTTTGTGTTCCTTCTACAAAAAAAAGATGAAAAAGCTCTGATTGGGCTTATTTCAAATGGTGTTTTTGGGTGTTTTAGAATGCACACTCACCCAAAAAGCTCAGTTACATGTTTGTAATCAGCCCAAATCAAGAATAGGTGTTTTGGTTCCATCTCAATAGAAAGGGACGAATGAGCTTGGATTGTTCTTTCGTGTTCATTGCCCGACAAATAGCAAAGCGAAGTGTAATAAGCCTAAACAAAGCCAAACAGGTTCTTTTGGGTTCCAGCTACATAGAAGAGAGAATCTTGGATTTCGCTTATTTCGTGTTCTTTGGTGCTAATGCACATTGACGCAGAAATCGCAAAGTGTATAGAATGAGACCAAAATAACACAACACCGTCTTTTCGTTCCATATACGTTGAAAGACGACAAATAAGCTTTGATTGGGCTTATTTCAATTCGCATGGTGTTTCTTGGGTGTGCACCAGAATCACCCCCAAAAAGCAAAAAGTTCTTTTGGGTTCCATTTACATAAAAAGAAGATGATAAAAGCTCTGATTGGACTTATTACAAATTGGTGTTTTTGGGGTTAGAATACACATTCACCCCAAAATTGGAGAGCGACATGTTTATCAGCCCAAAACAAGCATAGGTGTTTTGCTTCCATCTCAATAGAAAAAGCACGATTAAGCTTTGATTGGACTTATATCAATTTGCATGATGTTTTTTGGGTGTGCACCAGAATCACCCCAAAGCAAAAAGGTATTTTGTGTTCCTTCTACAAAAAAAAAGATGAAAAAGCTTTGATTGGGCTTATTTCAAATGGTGTTTTTGGGTGTTTTAGAATGCACACTCACCCAAAAATCTCAGTTACATGTTTGTAAGCAGCCCAAATCAAGCATAGGTGTTTTGGTTCCATCTCAATAGAAAGGGACGAATGAGCTTGGATTGTTCTTTCGTGTTCATTGCCCGACAAATAGCAAAGCGAAGTGTAATAAGCCTAAACAAAGCCAAACAGGTTCTTTTGGGTTCCAGCTACATAGAAGAGAGAATCTTGGATTTCGCTTTTTTCGTGTTCTTTGGTGCTAATGCACATTGACGCAGAAATCGCAAAGTGTATGGAATGAGACCAAAATAACACAACACCGTCTTTTCGTTCCATATACGTTGAAAGACGACAAATAAACTTTGATTGGGCTTATTTCAATTTGCATGGTGTTTCTTGGGTGTGCACCAGAATCACCCCCAACCAAAGCAAAAAGTTCTTTTGGGTTCCATTTACATAAAAAGAAGATGATAAAAGCTCTGATTGGACTTATTACAAATTGGTGTTTTTGGGGTTAGAATACACATTCACCCCAAAATTGGAGAGCGACATGTTTATCAGCCCAAAACAACCATAGGTGTTTTGCTTCCATCTCAATAGAAAAAGGACGATTAAGCTTTGATTGGACTTATATCAATTTGCATGGTGATTTTTGGGTGTGCACCAGAATCACCCCAAAGCAAAAAGGTATTTTGTGTTCCTTCTACAAAAAAAAGATGAAAAAGCTCTGATTGGGCTTATTTCAAATGGTGTTTTTGGGTGTTTTAGAATGCACACTCACCCAAAAAGCTCAGTTACATGTTTGTAATCAGCCCAAATCAAGCATAGGTGTTTTGGTTCCATCTCAATAGAAAGGGACGAATGAGCTTGGATTGTTCTTTCGTGTTCATTGCCCGACAAATAGCAAAGCGAAGTGTAATAAGCCTAAACAAAGCCAAACAGGTTCTTTTGGGTTCCAGCTACATAGAAGAGAGAATCTTGGATTTCGCTTATTTCGTGTTCTTTGGTGCTAATGCACATTGACGCAGAAATCGCAAAGTGTATGGAATGAGACCAAAATAACATAACACCGTCTTCGCTTCCATATACGTTGAAAGACGACAAATAAGCTTTGATTGGGCTTATTTCAATTCGCATGGTGTTTCTTGGGTGTGCACCAGAATCACCCCCAACCAAAGCAAAAAGTTCTTTTGGGTTCCATTTACATAAAAAGAAGATGATAAAAGCTCTGATTGGACTTATTACAAATTGGTGTTTTTGGGGTTAGAATACACATTCACCCCAAAATTGGAGAGCGACATGTTTATCAGCCCAAAACAAGCATAGGTGTTTTGCTTCCATCTCAATAGAAAAAGGACGATTAAGCTTTGATTGGACTTATATCAATTTGCATGGTGATTTTTGGGTGTGCACCAGAATCACCCCAAAGCAAAAAGGTATTTTGTGTTCCTTCTACAAAAAAAAAAGATGAAAAAGCTCTGATTGGGCTTATTTCAAATGGTGTTTTTGGGTGTTTTAGAATGCACACTCACCAAAAAATCTCAGTTACATGTTTGTAATCAGCCCAAATCAAGCATAGGTGTTTTGGTTCCATCTCAATAGAAAGGGACGAATGAGCTTGGATTGTTCTTTCGTGTTCATTGCCCGACAAATAGCAAAGCGAAGTGTAATAAGCCTAAACAAAGCCAAACAGGTTCTTTTGGGTTCCAGCTACATAGAAGAGAGAATCTTGGATCTCGCTTATTTCGTGTTCTTTGGTGCTAATGCACATTGACGCAGAAATCGCAAAGTGTATGGAATGAGACCAAAATAACACAACACCGTCTTTTTGTTCCATATACGTTGAAAGACGACAAATAAGCTTTGATTGGGCTTATTTCAATTCGCATGGTGTTTCTTGGGTGTGCACCAGAATCACCCCCAACCAAAGCAAAAAGTTCTTTTGGGTTCCATTTACATAAAAAGAAGATGATAAAAGCTCTGATTGGACTTATTACAAATTGGTGTTTTTGGGGTTAGAATACATATTCACCCCAAAATTGGAGAGCGACATGTTTATCAGCCCAAAACAAGCATAGGTGTTTTGCTTCCATCTCAATAGAAAAAGGACGATTAAGCTTTGATTGGACTTATATCAATTTGCATGGTGTTTTTTGGGTGTGCACCAGACTCACCCCAAAGCAAAAAGGTATTTTGTGTTCCTTCTACAAAAAAAAAGATGAAAAAGCTCTGATTGGGCTTATTTCAAATGGTGTTTTTGGGTGTTTTAGAATGCACACTCACCCAAAAATCTCAGTTACATGTTTGTAAGCAGCCCAAATCAAGCATAGGTGTTTTGGTTCCATCTCAATAGAAAGGGACGAATGAGCTTGGATTCTTCTTTCGTGTTCATTGCCCGACAAATAGCAAAGCGAAGTGTAATAAGCCTAAAAAAAAGCCAAACAGGTTCTTTTGGGTTCCAGCTATATAGAAGAGAGAATCTTGGATTTCGCTTATTTCGTGTTCTTTGGTGCTAATGCACATTGACGCAGAAATCGCAACGTGTATGGAATGAGACCAAAATAACACAACACCGTCTTTTCGTTCCATATACGTTGAAAGACGACAAATAAGCTTTGATTGGGCTTATTTCAATTCGCATGGTGTTTCTTGGGTGTGCACCAGAATCACCCCCAACCAAAGCAAAAAGTTCTTTTGGGTTCCATTTACATAAAAAGAAGATGATAAAAGCTCTGATTGGACTTATTACAAATTGGTGTTTTTGGGGTTAGAATACACATTCACCCCAAAATTGGAGAGCGACATGTTCATCAGCCCAAAACAACCATAGGTGTTTTGCTTCCATCTCAATAGAAAAAGGACGATTAAGCTTTGATTGGACTTATATCAATTTGCATGGTGATTTTTGGGTGTGCACCAGAAACACCCCAAAGCAAAAAGGTATTTTGTGTTCCTTCTACAAAAAAAAGATGAAAAAGCTCTGATTGGGCTTATTTCAAATTGGTGTTTTTGGGTGTTTTAGAATGCACACTCACCCAAAAAGCTCAGTTACATGTTTGTAATCAGCCCAAATCAAGCATAGGTGTTTTGGTTCCATCTCAATAGAAAGGGACGAATGAGCTTGGATTGTTCTTTCGTGTTCATTGCCCGACAAATAGCAAAGCGAAGTGTAATAAGCCTAAACAAAGCCAAACAGGTTCTTTTGGGTTCCAGCTACATAGAAGAGAGAATCTTGGATTTCGCTTATTTCGTGTTCTTTGGTGCTAATGCACATTGACGCAGAAATCGCAAAGTGTATGGAATGAGACCAAAATAACACAACACCGTCTTTTTGTTCCATATACGTTGAAAGACGACAAATAAGCTTTGATTGGGCTTATTTCAATTCGAATGGTGTTTCTTGGGTGTGCACCAGAATCACCCCCAACCAAAGCAAAAAGTTCTTTTGGGTTCCATTTACATAAAAAGAAGATGATAAAAGCTCTGATTGGACTTATTACAAATTGGTGTTTTTGGGGTTAGAATACACATTCACCCCAAAATTGGAGAGCGACATGTTTATCAGCCCAAAACAAGCATAGGTGTTTTGCTTCCATCTCAATAGAAAAAGGACGATTAAGCTTTGATTGGACTTATATCAATTTGCATGGTGATTTTTGGGTGTGCACCAGAATCACCCCAAAGCAAAAAGGTATTTTGTGTTCCTTCTACAAAAAAAAGATGAAAAAGCTCTGATTGGGCTTATTTCAAATGGTGTTTTTGGGTGTTTTAGAATGCACACTCACCCAAAAAGCTCAGTTACATGTTTGTAATCAGCCCAAATCAAGCATAGGTGTTTTGGTTCCATCTCAATAGAAAGGGACGAATGAGCTTGGATTGTTCTTTCGTGTTCATTGCCCGACAAATAGCAAAGCGAAGTGTAATAAGCCTAAACAAAGCCAAACAGGTTCTTTTGGGTTCCAGCTACATAGAAGAGAGAATCTTGGATTTCGCTTATTTCGTGTTCTTTGGTGCTAATGCACATTGACGCAGAAATCACAAAGTGTATGGAATGAGACCAAAATAACACAACACCGTATTTTCGTTCCATATACGTTGAAAGACGACAAATAAGCTTTGATTGGGCTTATTTCAATTCGCATGGTGTTTCTTGGGTGTGCACCAGAATCACCCCCAACCAAAGCACAAAGTTCTTTTGGGTTCCATTTACATAAAAAGAAGATGATAAAAGCTCTGATTGGACTTATTACAAATTGGTGTTTTTGGGGTTAGAATACACATTCACCCCAAAATTGGAGAGCGACATGTTTATCAGCCCAAAACAAGCATAGGTGTTTTGCTTCCATCTCAATAGAAAAAGGACGATTAAGCTTTGATTGGACTTATATCAATTTGCATGGTGATTTTTGGGTGTGCACCAGAATCACCCCAAAGCAAAAAGGTATTTTGTGTTCCTTCTACAAAAAAAAGATGAAAAAGCTCTGATTGGGCTTATTTTAAATTGGTGTTTTTGTGTGTTTTAGAATGCACACTCACCCCAAAAGCTCAGTTACATGTTTGTAATCAGCCCAAATCAAGCATAGGTGTTTTGCTTCCATCTCAATAGAAAGGGACGAATGAGCTTGGATTGTTCTTTCGTGTTCATTGCCCGACAAATAGCAAAGCGAAGTGTAATAAGCCTAAACAAAGCCAAACAGGTTCTTTTGGGTTCCAGCTACATAGAAGAGAGAATCTTGGATTTCGCTTATTTCGTGTTCTTTGGTGCTAATGCACATTGACGCAGAAATCGCAAAGTGTATGGAATGAGACCAAAATAACACAACACCGTCTTCGCTTCCATATACGTTGAAAGACGACAAATAAGCTTTGATTGGGCTTATTTCAATTCGCATGGTGTTTCTTGGGTGTGCACCAGAATCACCCCCAACCAAAGCAAAAAGTTCTTTTGGGTTCCATTTACATAAAAAGAAGATGATAAAAGCTCTGATTGGACTTATTACAAATTGGTGTTTTTGGGGTTAGAATACACATTCACCCCAAAATTGGAGAGCGACATGTTTATCAGCCCAAAACAAGCATAGGTGTTTTGCTTCCATCTCAATAGAAAAAGGACGATTAAGCTTTGATTGGACTTATATCAATATGCATGGTGTTTTTTGGGTGTGCACCAGACTCACCCCAAAGGAAAAAGGTATTTTGTGTTCCTTCTACAAAAAAAAGATGAAAAAGCTCTGATTGGGCTTATTTCAAATGGTGTTTTTGGGTGTTTTAGAATGCACACTCACCCAAAAATCTCAGTTACATGTTTGTAATCAGCCCAAATCAAGCATAGGTGTTTTGGTTCCATCTCAATAGAAAGGGACGAATGAGCTTGGATTGTTCTTTCGTGTTCATTGCCCGACAAATAGCAAAGCGAAGTGTAATAAGCCTAAACAAAGCCAAACAGGTTCTTTTGGGTTCCAGCTACATAGAAGAGAGAATCTTGGATTTCGCTTATTTCGTGTTCTTTGGTGCTAATGCACATTGACGCAGAAATCGCAAAGTGTATGGAATGAGACCAAAATAACACAACACCGTCTTTTCGTTCCATATACGTTGAAAGACGACAAATAAGCTTTGATTGGGCTTATTTCAATTCGCATGGTGTTTCTTGGGTGTGCACCAGAATCACCCCCAACCAAAGCAAAAAGTTCTTTTGGGTTCCATTTACATAAAAAGAAGATGATAAAAGCTCTGATTGGACTTATTACAAATTGGTGTTTTTGGGGTTAGAATACACATTCACCCCAAAATTGGAGAGCGACATGTTTATCAGCCCAAAACAAGCATAGGTGTTTTGCTTCCATCTCAATAGAAAAAGGACGATTAAGCTTTGATTGGACTTATATCAATTTGCATGGTGATTTTTGGGTGTGCACCAGAATCACCCCAAAGCAAAAAGGTATTTTGTGTTCCTTCTACAAAAAAAAGATGAAAAAGCTCTGATTGGGCTTATTTCAAATTGGTGTTTTTGGGTGTTTTAGAATGCACACTCACCCAAAAAGCTCAGTTACATGTTTGTAATCAGCCCAAATCAAGCATAGGTGTTTTGGTTCCATCTCAATAGAAAGGGACGAATGAGCTTGGATTGTTCTTTCCTGTTCATTGCCCGACAAATAGCAAAGCGAAGTGTAATAAGCCTAAACAAAGCCAAACAGGTTCTTTTGGGTTCCAGCTACATAGAAGAGAGAATCTTGGATTTCGCTTATGTCGTGTTCTTTGATGCTAATGCACATTGACGCAGAAATCGCAAAGTGTATGGAATGAGACCAAAATAACACAACACCGTCTTCGCTTCCATATACGTTGAAAGACGACAAATAAGCTTTGATTGGGCTTATTTCAATTCGCATGGTGTTTCTTGGGCGTGCACCAGAATCACCCCCAACCAAAGCAAAAACTTCTTTTGGGTTCCATTTACATAAAAAGAAGATGATAAAAGCTCTGATTGGACTTATTACAAATTGGTGTTTTTGGGGTTAGAATACACATTCACCCCAAAATTGGAGAGCGACATGTTTATCAGCCCAAAACAAGCATAGGTGTTTTGCTTCCATCTCAATAGAAAAAGGACGATTAAGCTTTGATTGGACTTATATCAATTTGCATGGTGTTTTTTGGGTGTGCACCAGACTCACCCCAAAGCAAAAAGGTATTTTGTGTTCCTTCTACAAAAAAAAGATGAAAAAGCTCTGATTGGGCTTATTTCAAATGGTGTTTTTGGGTGTTTTAGAATGCACACTCACCCAAAAATCTCAGTTACATGTTTGTAATCAGCCCAAATCAAGCATAGGTGTTTTGGTTCCATCTCAATAGAAAGGGACGAATGAGCTTGGATTGTTCTTTCGTGTTCATTGCCCGACAAATAGCAAAGCGAAGTGTAATAAGCCTAAACAAAGCCAAACAGGTTCTTTTGGGTTCCAGCTACATAGAAGAGAGAATCTTGGATTTCGCTTATTTCGTGTTCTTTGGTGCTAATGCACATTGATGCAGAAATCGCAAAGTGTATGGAATGAGACCAAAATAACACAACACCGTCTTTTCGTTCCATATACGTTGAAAGACGACAAATAAGCTTTGATTGGGCTTATTTCAATTCGCATGGTGTTTCTTGGGTGTGCACCAGAATCACCCCCAACCAAAGCAAAAAGTTCTTTTGGGTTCCATTTACATAAAAAGAAGAAGATAAAAGCTCTGATTGGACTTATTACAAATTGGTGTTTTTGGGGTTAGAATACACATTCACCCCAAAATTGGAGAGCGACGTGTTTATCAGCCCAAAACAAGCATAGGTGTTTTGCTTCCATCTCAATAGAAAAAGGACGATTAAGCTTTGATTGGACTTATATCAATTTGAATGGTGATTTTTGGGTGTGCACCAGACTCACCCCAAAGCAAAAAGGTATTTTGTGTTCCTTCTACAAAAAAAAGATGAAAAAGCTCTGATTGGGCTTATTTCAAATTGGTGTTTTTGGGTGTTTTAGAATGCACACTCACCCAAAAAGCTCAGTTACATGTTTGTAATCAGCCCAAATCAAGCATAGGTGTTTTGGTTCCATCTCAATAGAAAGGGACGAATGAGCTTGGATTGTTCTTTCGTGTTCATTGCCCGACAAATAGCAAAGCGAAGTGTAATAAGCCTAAACAAAGCCAAACAGGTTCTTTTGGGTTCCAGCTACATAGAAGAGAGAATCTTGGATTTCGCTTATTTCGTGTTCTTTGGTGCTAATGCACATTGACGCAGAAATCGCAAAGTGTATGGAATGAGACCAAAATAACACAACACCGTCTTCGCTTCCATATACGTTGAAAGACGACAAATAAGCTTTGATTGGGCTTATTTCAATTCGCATGGTGTTTCTTGGGTGTGCACCAGAATCACCCCCAACCAAAGCAAAAAGTTCTTTTGGGTTCCATTTACATAAAAAGAAGATGGTAAAAGCTCTGATTGGACTTATTACAAATTGGTGTTTTTGGGGTTAGAATACACATTCACCCCAAAATTGGAGAGCGACATGTTTATCAGCCCAAAACAAGCATAGGTGTTTTGCTTCCATCTCAATAGAAAAAGGACGATTAAGCTTTGATTGGACTTATATCAATTTGCATGGTGTTTTTTGGGTGTGCACCAGAATCACCCCAAAGCAAAAAGGTATTTTGTGTTCCTTCTACAAAAAAAAGATGAAAAAGCTCTGATTGGGCTTATTTCAAATTGGTGTTTTTGGGTGTTTTAGAATGCACACTCACCCAAAAAGCTCAGTTACATGTTTGTAAGCAGCCCAAATCAAGCATAGGTGTTTTGGTTCCATCTCAATAGAAAGGGACGAATGAGCTTGGATTGTTCTTTCGTGTTCATTGCCCGACAAATAGCAAAGCGAAGTGTAATAAGCCTAAACAAAGCCAAACAGGTTCTTTTGGGTTCCAGCTACATAGAAGAGAGAATCTTGGATTTCGCTTATTTCGTGTTCTTTGGTGCTAATGCACATTGACGCAGAAATCGCAAAGTGTATGGAATGAGACCAAAATAACACAACACCGTCTTCGCTTCCATATACGTTGAAAGACGACAAATAAGCTTTGATTGGGCTTATTTCAATTCGCATGGTGTTTCTTGGGTGTGCACCAGAATCACCCCCAACCAAAGCAAAAAGTTCTTTTGGGTTCCATTTACATAAAAAGAAGATGATAAAAGCTCTGATTGGACTTATTACAAATTGGTGTTGTCAGAGCCACCCGTCTGGTCCCAGCTCACAAGAGACCCAATTCCAATCCGGTTTATTTACAGAAAGTCTTTATTGAAGATCATGGTTGCGTTTACATTCCATCTTTGTGACTCTACGTCTGTACCGTTAGATCGCTGAAGTACCCTCTGAATCTGTCCCGCCTCGGCACCAATTTAAGAGCCTTGTGCTGGACCACCTCTTCCTCTCCTTCCTTTTCCGCAGGGTCTTTCTGCCCCCCTGGGTTCCCCCTCGCCGGGACTCGCCCGAGGCTGAATCCTCTGACGCCTCCGCCCCCCTCCTTCTCGCTTTGGGGCTGGGCTCCTCCCCAGGGCTCTCCTCACTTCCGCGCGCCTCTACATTTGAACTTGGCGCGCGTACGTTGCTTCTGACCTTTCTCTCGACCGCTACACTGCTCCCGGTGCTACTCTCCACCCCTTCCGGCTGAGCGTCCTGCTCCGATCTTCTCCCCCTGTCTCCTTCACGCTCTGCTCCCTCTGACACCCTGGTAACTCCACCCCCTTCACTCCGTTCCGGCTGAGAAGCTGGCTCCTGTGTCCTACTCCTACTGAGGCTTCTCCCTTCGCCCCCCTGTTCCTCCCTGCTTCCCCCTTGGCCCCCCTTTGGTCTGACCAGGGGGGCTCCCTTCTGGGAGTCTTCTGACTCACTGGACAAACTCATGGACGACCTTTGGTCATCGTCATCCTCCTCCTCATCTCTCTGGGATTCTTCCCCCTCGCTCTCTGTCTCCTCCCCCATCTGCTCTTCTCTCCCTGAAACCCTGACAGGTGTTTTTGGGGTTAGAATACACATTCACCCCAAAATTGGAGAGCGACATGTTTATCAGCCCAAAACAAGCATAGGTGTTTTGCTTCCATCTCAATAGAAAAAGGACGATTAAGCTTTGATTGGACTTATATCAATTTGCATGGTGTTTTTTGGGTGTGCACCAGAATCACCCCAAAGCAAAAAGGTATTTTGTGTTCCTTCTACAAAAAAAAGATGAAAAAGCTCTGATTGGGCTTATTTCAAATTGGTGTTTTTGGGTGTTTTAGAATGCACACTCACCCAAAAATCTCAGTTACATGTTTGTAATCAGCCCAAATCAAGCATAGGTGTTTTGGTTCCATCTCAATAGAAAGGGACGAATGAGCTTGGATTGTTCTTTCGTGTTCATTGCCCGACAAATAGCAAAGCGAAGTGTAATAAGCCTAAACAAAGCCAAACAGGTTCTTTTGGGTTCCAGCTACATAGAAGAGAGAATCTTGGATTTCGCTTATTTCGTGTTCTTTGGTGCTAATGCACATTGACGCAGAAATCGCAAAGTGTATGGAATGAGACCAAAATAACACAACACCGTCTTCGCTTCCATATACGTTGAAAGACGACAAATAAGCTTTGATTGGGCTTATTTCAATTCGCATGGTGTTTCTTGGGTGTGCACCAGAATCACCCCCAACCAAAGCAAAAAGTTCTTTTGGGTTCCATTTACATAAAAAGAAGATGATAAAAGCTCTGATTGGACTTATTACAAATTGGTGTTGTCAGAGCCACCCGTCTGGTCCCAGCTCACAAGAGACCGAATTCCAATCTGGTTTATTTACAGAAAGTCTTTATTGAAGATCATGGTTGCGTTTACATTCCATCTTTGTGACTCTACGTCTGTACCGTTAGATCGCCGAAGTACCCTCTGAATCTGTCCCGCCTCGGCACCAATTTAAGAGCCTTGTGCTGGACCACCTCTTCCTCTCCTTCCTTTTCCGCAGGGTCTTTCTGCCCCCCTGGGTTCCCCCTCGCCGGGACTCGCCCGAGGCTGAATCCTCTGACGCCTCCGCCCCCCTCCTTCTCGCTTTGGGGCTGGGCTCCTCCCCAGGGCTCTCCTCACTTCCGCGCGCCTCTACATTTGAACTTGGCGCGCGTACGTTGCTTCTGACCTTTCTCTCGACCGCTACACTGCTCCCGGTGCTACTCTCCACCCCTTCCGGCTGAGCGTCCTGCTCCGATCTTCTCCCCCTGTCTCCTTCACGCTCTGCTCCCTCTGACACCCTGGTAACTCCACCCCCTTCACTCCGTTCCGGCTGAGAAGCTGGCTCCTGTGTCCTACTCCTACTGAGGCTTCTCCCTTCGCCCCCCTGTTCCTCCCTGCTTCCCCCTTGGCCCCCCTTTGGTCTGACCAGGGGGGCTCCCTTCTGGGAGTCTTCTGACTCACTGGACAAACTCATGGACGACCTTTGGTCATCGTCATCCTCCTCCTCATCTCTCTGGGATTCTTCCCCCTCGCTCTCTGTCTCCTCCCCCATCTGCTCTTCTCTCCCTGAAACCCTGACAGGTGTTTTTGGGGTTAGAATACACATTCACCCCAAAATTGGAGAGCGACATGTTTATCAGCCCAAAACAAGCATAGGTGTTTTGCTTCCATCTCAATAGAAAAAGGACGATTAAGCTTTGATTGGACTTATATCAATTTGCATGGTGTTTTTTGGGTGTGCACCAGAATCACCCCAAAGCAAAAAGGTATTTTGTGTTCCTTCTACAAAAAAAAGATGAAAAAGCTCTGATTGGGCTTATTTCAAATTGGTGTTTTTGGGTGTTTTAGAATGCACACTCACCCAAAAAGCTCAGTTACATGTTTGTAATCAGCCCAAATCAAGCATAGGTGTTTTGGTTCCATCTCAATAGAAAGGGACGAATGAGCTTGGATTGTTCTTTCGTGTTCATTGCCCGACAAATAGCAAAGCGAAGTGTAATAAGCCTAAACAAAGCCAAACAGGTTCTTTTGGGTTCCAGCTACATAGAAGAGAGAATCTTGGATTTCGCTTATTTCGTGTTCTTTGGTGCTAATGCACATTGACGCAGAAATCGCAAAGTGTATGGAATGAGACCAAAATAACACAACACCGTCTTTTCGTTCCCTATACGTTGAAAGACGACAAATAAGCTTTGATTGGGCTTATTTCAATTCGCATGGTGTTTCTTGGGTGTGCAACAGAATCACCCCCAACCAAAGCAAAAAGTTCTTTTGGGTTCCATTTACATAAAAAGAAGATGATAAAAGCTCTGATTGGACTTATTACAAATTGGTGTTGTCAGAGCCACCCGTCTGGTCCCAGCTCACAAGAGACCCAATTCCAATCCGGTTTATTTACAGAAAGTCTTTATTGAAGATCATGGTTGCGTTTACATTCCATCTTTGTGACTCTACGTCTGTACCGTTAGATCGCTGAAGTACCCTCTGAATCTGTCCCGCCTCGGCACCAATTTAAGAGCCTTGTGCTGGACCACCTCTTCCTCTCCTTCCTTTTCCGCAGGGTCTTTCTGCCCCCCTGGGTTCCCCCTCGCCGGGACTCGCCCGAGGCTGAATCCTCTGACGCCTCCGCCCCCCTCCTTCTCGCTTTGGGGCCGGGCTCCTCCCCAGGGCTCTCCTCACTTCCGCGCGCCTCTACATTTGAACTTGGCGCGCGTACGTTGCTTCTGACCTTTCTCTCGACCGCTACACTGCTCCCGGTGCTACTCTCCACCCCTTCCGGCTGAGCGTCCTGCTCCGATCTTCTCCCCCTGTCTCCTTCACGCTCTGCTCCCTCTGACACCCTGGTAACTCCACCCCCTTCACTCCGTTCCGGCTGAGAAGCTGGCTCCTGTGTCCTACTCCTACTGAGGCTTCTCCCATCGCCCCCCTGTTCCTCCCTGCTTCCCCCTTGGCCCCCCTTTGGTCTGACCAGGGGGGCTCCCTTCTGGGAGTCTTCTGACTCACTGGACAAACTCATGGACGACCTTTGGTCATCGTCATCCTCCTCCTCATCTCTCTGGGATTCTTCCCCCTCGCTCTCTGTCTCCTCCCCCATCTGCTCTTCTCTCCCTGAAACCCTGACAGGTGTTTTTGGGGTTAGAATACACATTCACCCCAAAATTGGAGAGCGACATGTTTATCAGCCCAAAACAAGCATAGGTGTTTTGCTTCCATCTCAATAGAAAAAGGACGATTAAGCTTTGATTGGACTTATATCAATTTGCATGGTGTTTTTTGGGTGTGCACCAGAATCACCCCAAAGCAAAAAGGTATTTTGTGTTCCTTCTACAAAAAAAAGATGAAAAAGCTCTGATTGGGCTTATTTCAAATTGGTGTTTTTGGGTGTTTTAGAATGCACACTCACCCAAAAAGCTCAGTTACATGTTTGTAATCAGCCCAAATCAAGCATAGGTGTTTTGGTTCCATCTCAATAGAAAGGGACGAATGAGCTTGGATTGTTCTTTCGTGTTCATTGCCCGACAAATAGCAAAGCGAAGTGTAATAAGCCTAAACAAAGCCAAACAGGTTCTTTTGGGTTCCAGCTACATAGAAGAGAGAATCTTGGATTTCGCTTATTTCGTGTTCTTTGGTGCTAATGCACATTGACTCAGAAATCGCAAAGTGTATGGAATTAGACCAAAATAACACAACACCGTCTTTTCGTTCCCTATACGTTGAAAGACGACAAATAAGCTTTGATTGGGCTTATTTCAATTCGCATGGTGTTTCTTGGGTGTGCACCAGAATCACCCCCAACCAAAGCAAAAAGTTCTTTTGGGTTCCATTTACATAAAAAGAAGAAGATAAAAGCTCTGATTGGACTTATTACAAATTGGTGTTTTTGGGGTTAGAATACACATTCACCCCAAAATTGGAGAGCGACATGTTTATCAGCCCAAAACAAGCATAGGTGTTTTGCTTCCATCTCAATAGAAAAAGGACGATTAAGCTTTGATTGGGCTTATTTCAATTCGCATGGTGTTTCTTGGGTGTGCACCAGAATCACCCCCAACCAAAGCAAAAAGTTCTTTTGGGTTCCATTTACATAAAAAGAAGATGATAAAAGCTCTGATTGGACTTATTACAAATTGGTGTTTTTGGGGTTAGAATACACATTCACCCCAAAATTGGAGAGCGACATGTTTATCAGCCCAAAACAAGCATAGGTGTTTTGCTTCCATCTCAATAGAAAAAGGACGATTAAGCTTTGATTGGACTTATATCAATTTGCATGGTGATTTTTGGGTGTGCACCAGAATCACCCCAAAGCAAAAAGGTATTTTGTGTTCCTTCTACAAAAAAAAGATGAAAAAGCTCTGATTGGGCTTATTTCAAATTGGTGTTTTTGGGTGTTTTAGAATGCACACTCACCCAAAAAGCTCAGTTACATGTTTGTAATCAGCCCAAATCAAGCATAGGTGTTTTGGTTCCATCTCAATAGAAAGGGACGAATGAGCTTGGATTGTTCTTTCGTGTTCATTGCCCGACAAATAGCAAAGCGAAGTGTAATAAGCCTAAACAAAGCCAAACAGGTTCTTTTGGGTTCCAGCTACATAGAAGAGAGAATCTTGGATTTCGCTTATTTCGTGTTCTTTGGTGCTAATGCACATTGACGCAGAAATCGCAAAGTGTATGGAATGAGACCAAAATAACACAACACCGTCTTCGCTTCCATATACGTTGAAAGACGACAAATAAGCTTTGATTGGGCTTATTTCAATTCGCATGGTGTTTCTTGGGTGTGCACCAGAATCACCCCCAACCAAAGCAAAAAGTTCTTTTGGGTTCCATTTACATAAAAAGAAGATGATAAAAGCTCTGATTGGACTTATTACAAATTGGTGTTTTTGGGGTTAGAATACACATTCACCCCAAAATTGGAGAGCGACATGTTTATCAGCCCAAAACAAGCATAGGTGTTTTGCTTCCATCTCAATAGAAAAAGGACGATTAAGCTTTGATTGGACTTATATCAATTTGCATGGTGTTTTTTGGGTGTGCACCAGACTCACCCCAAAGCAAAAAGGTATTTTGTGTTCCTTCTACAAAAAAAAGATGAAAAAGCTCTGATTGGGCTTATTTCAAATGGTGTTTTTGGGTGTTTTAGAATGCACACTCACCCAAAAAGCTCAGTTACATGTTTGTAATCAGCCCAAATCAAGCATAGGTGTTTTGGTTCCATCTCAATAGAAAGGGACGAATGAGCTTGGATTGTTCTTTCGTGTTCATTGCCCGACAAATAGCAAAGCGAAGTGTAATAAGCCTAAACAAAGCCAAACAGGTTCTTTTGGGTTCCAGCTACATAGAAGAGAGAATCTTGGATTTCGCTTATTTCGTGTTCTTTGGTGCTAATGCACATTGACGCAGAAATCGCAAAGTGTATGGAATGAGACCAAAATAACACAACACCGTCTTTTCGTTCCCTATACGTTGAAAGACCACAAATAAGCTTTGATTGGGCTTATTTCAATTCGCATGGTGTTTCTTGGGTGTGCACCAGAATCACCCCCAACCAAAGCAAAAAGTTCTTTTGGGTTCCATTTACATAAAAAGAAGAAGATAAAAGCTCTGATTGGACTTATTACAAATTGGTGTTTTTGGGGTTAGAATACACATTCACCCCAAAATTGGAGAGCGACATGTTTATCAGCCCAAAACAAGCATAGGTGTTTTGCTTCCATCTCAATAGAAAAAGGACGATTAAGCTTTGATTGGACTTATATCAATTTGCATGGTGATTTTTGGGTGTGCACCAGAATCACCCCAAAGCAAAAAGGTATTTTGTGTTCCTTCTACAAAAAAAGATGAAAAAGCTCTGATTGGGCTTATTTCAAATGGTGTTTTTGGGCGTTTTAGAATGCACACTCACCCAAAAATCTCAGTTACATGTTTGTAATCAGCCCAAATCAAGCATAGGTGTTTTGGTTCCATCTCAATAGAAAGGGACGAATGAGCTTGGATTGTTCTTTCGTGTTCATTGCCCGACAAATAGCAAAGCGAAGTGTAATAAGCCTAAACAAAGCCAAACAGGTTCTTTTGGGTTCCAGCTACATAGAAGAGAGAATCTTGGATTTCGCTTATTTCGTGTTCTTTGGTGCTAATGCACATTGACGCAGAAATCGCAAAGTGTATGGAATGAGACCAAAATAACACAACACCGTCTTCGCTTCCATATACGTTGAAAGACGACAAATAAGCTTTGATTGGGCTTATTTCAATTCGCATGGTGTTTCTTGGGTGTGCACCAGAATCACCCCCAACCAAAGCAAAAATTCTTTTGGGTTCCATTTACATAAAAAGAAGATGATAAAAGCTCTGATTGGACTTATTACAAATTGGTGTTTTTGGGGTTAGAATACACATTCACCCCAAAATTGGAGAGCGACATGTTTATCAGCCCAAAACAAGCATAGGTGTTTTGCTTCCATCTCAATAGAAAAAGGACGATTAAGCTTTGATTGGACTTATATCAATTTGCATGGTGTTTTTTGGGTGTGCACCAGACTCACCCCAAAGCAAAAAGGTATTTTGTGTTCCTTCTACAAAAAAAAGATGAAAAAGCTCTGATTGGGCTTAGTTCAAATGGTGTTTTTGGGTGTTTTAGAATGCACACTCACCCAAAAAGCTCAGTTACATGTTTGTAATCAGCCCAAATCAAGCATAGGTTTTTTGGTTCCATCTCAATAGAAAGGGACGAATGAGCTTGGATTGTTCTTTCGTGTTCATTGCCCGACAAATAGCAAAGCGAAGTGTAATAAGCCTAAACAAAGCCAAACAGGTTCTTTTGGGTTCCAGCTACATAGAAGAGAGAATCTTGGATTTCGCTTATTTCGTGTTCTTTGGTGCTAATGCACATTGACGCAGAAATCGCAAAGTGTATGGAATGAGACCAAAATAACACAACACCGTCTTTTCGTTCCCTATACGTTGAAAGACCACAAATAAGCTTTGATTGGGCTTATTTCAATTCGCATGGTGTTTCTTGGGTGTGCACCAGAATCACCCCAAAGCAAAAAGGTATTTTGTGTTCCTTCTACAAAAAAAGATGAAAAAGCTCTGATTGGGCTTAGTTCAAATGGTGTTTTTGGGTGTTTTAGAATGCACACTCACCCAAAAATCTCAGTTACATGTTTGTAATCAGCCCAAATCAAGCATAGGTGTTTTGGTTCCATCTCAATAGAAAGGGACGAATGAGCTTGGATTGTTCTTTCGTGTTCATTGCCCGACAAATAGCAAAGCGAAGTGTAATAAGCCTAAACAAAGCCAAACAGGTTCTTTTGGGTTCCAGCTACATAGAAGAGAGAATCTTGGATTTCGCTTATTTCGTGTTCTTTGGTGCTAATGCACATTGACGCAGAAATCGCAAAGTGTATGGAATGAGACCAAAATAACACAACACCGTCTTTTCGTTCCCTATACGTTGAAAGACGACAAATAAGCTTTGATTGGGCTTATTTCAATTCGCATGGTGTTTCTTGGGTGTGCACCAGAATCACCCCCAACCAAAGCAAAAAGTTCTTTAGGGTTCCATTTACATAAAAAGAAGAAGATAAAAGCTCTGATTGGACTTATTACAAATTGGTGTTTTTGGGGTTAGAATACACATTCACCCCAAAATTGGAGAGCGACATGTTTATCAGCCCAAAACAAGCATAGGTGTTTTGCTTCCATCTCAATAGAAAAAGGACGGTTAAGCTTTGATTGGACTTATATCAATTTGCATGGTGTTTTTTGGGTGTGCACCAGAATCACCCCAAAGCAAAAAGGTATTTTGTGTTCCTTCTACAAAAAAAAGATGAAAAAGCTCTGATTGGGCTTATTTCAAATTGGTGTTTTTGGGTGTTTTAGAATGCACACTCACCCAAAAAGCTCAGTTACATGTTTGTAATCAGCCCAAATCAAGCATAGGTGTTTTGGTTCCATCTCAATAGAAAGGGACGAATGAGCTTGGATTGTTCTTTCGTGTTCATTGCCCGACAAATAGCAAAGCGAAGTGTAATAAGCCTAAACAAAGCCAAACAGGTTCTTTTGGGTTCCAGCTACATAGAAGAGAGAATCTTGGATTTCGCTTATTTCGTGTTCTTTGGTGCTAATGCACATTGACGCAGAAATCGCAAAGTGTATGGAATGAGACCAAAATAACACAACACCGTCTTTTCGTTCCCTATACGTTGAAAGACCACAAATAAGCTTTGATTGGGCTTATTTCAATTCGCATGGTGTTTCTTGGGTGTGCACCAGAATCACCCCAAAGCAAAAAGGTATTTTGTGTTCCTTCTACAAAAAAAGATGAAAAAGCTCTGATTGGGCTTAGTTCAAATGGTGTTTTTGGGTGTTTTAGAATGCACACTCACCCAAAAATCTCAGTTACATGTTTGTAATCAGCCCAAATCAAGCATAGGTGTTTTGGTTCCATCTCAATAGAAAGGGACGAATGAGCTTGGATTGTTCTTTCGTGTTCATTGCCCGACAAATAGCAAAGCGAAGTGTAATAAGCCTAAACAAAGCCAAACAGGTTCTTTTGGGTTCCAGCTACATAGAAGAGAGAATCTTGGATTTCGCTTATTTCGTGTTCTTTGGTGCTAATGCACATTGACGCAGAAATCGCAAAGTGTATGGAATGAGACCAAAATAACACAACACCGTCTTTTCGTTCCCTATACGTTGAAAGACGACAAATAAGCTTTGATTGGGCTTATTTCAATTCGCATGGTGTTTCTTGGGTGTGCACCAGAATCACCCCCAACCAAAGCAAAAAGTTCTTTTGGGTTCCATTTACATAAAAAGAAGAAGATAAAAGCTCTGATTGGACTTATTACAAATTGGTGTTTTTGGGGTTAGAATACACATTCACCCCAAAATTGGAGAGCGACATGTTTATCAGCCCAAAACAAGCATAGGTGTTTTGCTTCCATCTCAATAGAAAAAGGACGGTTAAGCTTTGATTGGACTTATATCAATTTGCATGGTGTTTTTTGGGTGTGCACCAGAATCACCCCAAAGCAAAAAGGTATTTTGTGTTCCTTCTACAAAAAAAAGATGAAAAAGCTCTGATTGGGCTTATTTCAAATTGGTGTTTTTGGGTGTTTTAGAATGCACACTCACCCAAAAAGCTCAGTTACATGTTTGTAATCAGCCCAAATCAAGCATAGGTGTTTTGGTTCCATCTCAATAGAAAGGGACGAATGAGCTTGGATTGTTCTTTCGTGTTCATTGCCCGACAAATAGCAAAGCGAAGTGTAATAAGCCTAAACAAAGCCAAACAGGTTCTTTTGGGTTCCAGCTACATAGAAGAGAGAATCTTGGATTTCGCTTATTTCGTGTTCTTTGGTGCTAATGTACATTGACTCAGAAATCGCAAAGTGTATGGAATTAGACCAAAATAACACAACACCGTCTTTTCGTTCCCTATACGTTGAAAGACGACAAATAAGCTTTGATTGGGCTTATTTCAATTCGCATGGTGTTTCTTGGGTGTGCACCAGAATCACCCCCAACCAAAGCAAAAAGTTCTTTTGGGTTCCATTTACATAAAAAGAAGAAGATAAAAGCTCTGATTGGACTTATTACAAATTGGTGTTTTTGGGGTTAGAATACACATTCACCCCAAAATTGGAGAGCGACATGTTTATCAGCCCAAAACAAGCATAGGTGTTTTGCTTCCATCTCAATAGAAAAAGGACGATTAAGCTTTGATTGGGCTTATTTCAATTCGCATGGTGTTTCTTGGGTGTGCACCAGAATCACCCCCAACCAAAGCAAAAAGTTCTTTTGGGTTCCATTTACATAAAAAGAAGATGATAAAAGCTCTGATTGGACTTATTACAAATTGGTGTTTTTGGGGTTAGAATACACATTCACCCCAAAATTGGAGAGCGACATGTTTATCAGACCAAAACAAGCATAGGTGTTTTGCTTCCATCTCAATAGAAAAAGGACGATTAAGCTTTGATTGGACTTATATCAATTTGCATGGTGATTTTTGGGTGTGCACCAGAATCACCCCAAAGCAAAAAGGTATTTTGTGTTCCTTCTACAAAAAAAAGATGAAAAAGCTCTGATTGGGCTTATTTCAAATTGGTGTTTTTGGGTGTTTTAGAATGCACACTCACCCAAAAAGCTCAGTTACATGTTTGTAATCAGCCCAAATCAAGCATAGGTGTTTTGGTTCCATCTCAATAGAAAGGGACGAATGAGCTTGGATTGTTCTTTCGTGTTCATTGCCCGACAAATAGCAAAGCGAAGTGTAATAAGCCTAAACAAAGCCAAACAGGTTCTTTTGGGTTCCAGCTACATAGAAGAGAGAATCTTGGATTTCGCTTATTTCGTGTTCTTTGGTGCTAATGCACATTGACGCAGAAATCGCAAAGTGTATGGAATGAGACCAAAATAACACAACACCGTCTTCGCTTCCATATACGTTGAAAGACGACAAATAAGCTTTGATTGGGCTTATTTCAATTCGCATGGTGTTTCTTGGGTGTGCACCAGAATCACCCCCAACCAAAGCAAAAAGTTCTTTTGGGTTCCATTTACATAAAAAGAAGATGATAAAAGCTCTGATTGGACTTATTACAAATTGGTGTTTTTGGGGTTAGAATACACATTCACCCCAAAATTGGAGAGCGACATGTTTATCAGCCCAAAACAAGCATAGGTGTTTTGCTTCCATCTCAATAGAAAAAGGACGATTAAGCTTTGATTGGACTTATATCAATTTGCATGGTGTTTTTTGGGTGTGCACCAGACTCACCCCAAAGCAAAAAGGTATTTTGTGTTCCTTCTACAAAAAAAAGATGAAAAAGCTCTGATTGGGCTTATTTCAAATGGTGTTTTTGGGTGTTTTAGAATGCACACTCACCCAAAAAGCTCAGTTACATGTTTGTAATCAGCCCAAATCAAGCATAGGTGTTTTGGTTCCATCTCAATAGAAAGGGACGAATGAGCTTGGATTGTTCTTTCGTGTTCATTGCCCGACAAATAGCAAAGCGAAGTGTAATAAGCCTAAACAAAGCCAAACAGGTTCTTTTGGGTTCCAGCTACATAGAAGAGAGAATCTTGGATTTCGCTTATTTCGTGTTCTTTGGTGCTAATGCACATTGACGCAGAAATCGCAAAGTGTATGGAATGAGACCAAAATAACACAACACCGTCTTTTCGTTCCCTATACGTTGAAAGACCACAAATAAGCTTTGATTGGGCTTATTTCAATTCGCATGGTGTTTCTTGGGTGTGCACCAGAATCACCCCCAACCAAAGCAAAAAGTTCTTTTGGGTTCCATTTACATAAAAAGAAGAAGATAAAAGCTCTGATTGGACTTATTACAAATTGGTGTTTTTGGGGTTAGAATACACATTCACCCCAAAATTGGAGAGCGACATGTTTATCAGCCCAAAACAAGCATAGGTGTTTTGCTTCCATCTCAATAGAAAAAGGACGATTAAGCTTTGATTGGACTTATATCAATTTGCATGGTGTTTTTTGGGTGTGCACCAGACTCACCCCAAAGCAAAAAGGTATTTTGTGTTCCTTCTACAAAAAAAAGATGAAAAAGCTCTGATTGGGCTTAGTTCAAATGGTGTTTTTGGGTGTTTTAGAATGCACACTCACCCAAAAATCTCAGTTACATGTTTGTAATCAGCCCAAATCAAGCATAGGTGTTTTGGTTCCATCTCAATAGAAAGGGACGAATGAGCTTGGATTGTTCTTTCGTGTTCATTGCCCGACAAATAGCAAAGCGAAGTGTAATAAGCCTAAACAAAGCCAAACAGGTTCTTTTGGGTTCCAGCTACATAGAAGAGAGAATCTTGGATTTCGCTTATTTCGTGTTCTTTGGTGCTAATGCACATTGACGCAGAAATCGCAAAGTGTATGGAATGAGACCAAAATAACACAACACCGTCTTTTCGTTCCCTATACGTTGAAAGACCACAAATAAGCTTTGATTGGGCTTATTTCAATTCGCATGGTGTTTCTTGGGTGTGCACCAGAATCACCCCAAAGCAAAAAGGTATTTTGTGTTCCTTCTACAAAAAAAGATGAAAAAGCTCTGATTGGGCTTAGTTCAAATGGTGTTTTTGGGTGTTTTAGAATGCACACTCACCCAAAAATCTCAGTTACATGTTTGTAATCAGCCCAAATCAAGCATAGGTGTTTTGGTTCCATCTCAATAGAAAGGGACGAATGAGCTTGGATTGTTCTTTCGTGTTCATTGCCCGACAAATAGCAAAGCGAAGTGTAATAAGCCTAAACAAAGCCAAACAGGTTCTTTTGGGTTCCAGCTACATAGAAGAGAGAATCTTGGATTTCGCTTATTTCGTGTTCTTTGGTGCTAATGCACATTGACGCAGAAATCGCAAAGTGTATGGAATGAGACCAAAATAACACAACACCGTCTTTTCGTTCCCTATACGTTGAAAGACGACAAATAAGCTTTGATTGGGCTTATTTCAATTCGCATGGTGTTTCTTGGGTGTGCACCAGAATCACCCCCAACCAAAGCAAAAAGTTCTTTTGGGTTCCATTTACATAAAAAGAAGAAGATAAAAGCTCTGATTGGACTTATTACAAATTGGTGTTTTTGGGGTTAGAATACACATTCACCCCAAAATTGGAGAGCGACATGTTTATCAGCCCAAAACAAGCATAGGTGTTTTGCTTCCATCTCAATAGAAAAAGGACGGTTAAGCTTTGATTGGACTTATATCAATTTGCATGGTGTTTTTTGGGTGTGCACCAGAATCACCCCAAAGCAAAAAGGTATTTTGTGTTCCTTCTACAAAAAAAAGATGAAAAAGCTCTGATTGGGCTTATTTCAAATTGGTGTTTTTGGGTGTTTTAGAATGCACACTCACCCAAAAAGCTCAGTTACATGTTTGTAATCAGCCCAAATCAAGCATAGGTGTTTTGGTTCCATCTCAATAGAAAGGGACGAATGAGCTTGGATTGTTCTTTCGTGTTCATTGCCCGACAAATAGCAAAGCGAAGTGTAATAAGCCTAAACAAAGCCAAACAGGTTCTTTTGGGTTCCAGCTACATAGAAGAGAGAATCTTGGATTTCGCTTATTTCGTGTTCTTTGGTGCTAATGCACATTGACTCAGAAATCGCAAAGTGTATGGAATTAGACCAAAATAACACAACACCGTCTTTTCGTTCCCTATACGTTGAAAGACGACAAATAAGCTTTGATTGGGCTTATTTCAATTCGCATGGTGTTTCTTGGGTGTGCACCAGAATCACCCCCAACCAAAGCAAAAAGTTCTTTTGGGTTCCATTTACATAAAAAGAAGAAGATAAAAGCTCTGATTGGACTTATTACAAATTGGTGTTTTTGGGGTTAGAATACACATTCACCCCAAAATTGGAGAGCGACATGTTTATCAGCCCAAAACAAGCATAGGTGTTTTGCTTCCATCTCAATAGAAAAAGGACGATTAAGCTTTGATTGGGCTTATTTCAATTCGCATGGTGTTTCTTGGGTGTGCACCAGAATCACCCCCAACCAAAGCAAAAAGTTCTTTTGGGTTCCATTTACATAAAAAGAAGATGATAAAAGCTCTGATTGGACTTATTACAAATTGGTGTTTTTGGGGTTAGAATACACATTCACCCCAAAATTGGAGAGCGACATGTTTATCAGACCAAAACAAGCATAGGTGTTTTGCTTCCATCTCAATAGAAAAAGGACGATTAAGCTTTGATTGGACTTATATCAATTTGCATGGTGATTTTTGGGTGTGCACCAGAATCACCCCAAAGCAAAAAGGTATTTTGTGTTCCTTCTACAAAAAAAAGATGAAAAAGCTCTGATTGGGCTTATTTCAAATTGGTGTTTTTGGGTGTTTTAGAATGCACACTCACCCAAAAAGCTCAGTTACATGTTTGTAATCAGCCCAAATCAAGCATAGGTGTTTTGGTTCCATCTCAATAGAAAGGGACGAATGAGCTTGGATTGTTCTTTCGTGTTCATTGCCCGACAAATAGCAAAGCGAAGTGTAATAAGCCTAAACAAAGCCAAACAGGTTCTTTTGGGTTCCAGCTACATAGAAGAGAGAATCTTGGATTTCGCTTATTTCGTGTTCTTTGGTGCTAATGCACATTGACGCAGAAATCGCAAAGTGTATGGAATGAGACCAAAATAACACAACACCGTCTTCGCTTCCATATACGTTGAAAGACGACAAATAAGCTTTGATTGGGCTTATTTCAATTCGCATGGTGTTTCTTGGGTGTGCACCAGAATCACCCCCAACCAAAGCAAAAAGTTCTTTTGGGTTCCATTTACATAAAAAGAAGATGATAAAAGCTCTGATTGGACTTATTACAAATTGGTGTTTTTGGGGTTAGAATACACATTCACCCCAAAATTGGAGAGCGACATGTTTATCAGCCCAAAACAAGCATAGGTGTTTTGCTTCCATCTCAATAGAAAAAGGACGATTAAGCTTTGATTGGACTTATATCAATTTGCATGGTGTTTTTTGGGTGTGCACCAGACTCACCCCAAAGCAAAAAGGTATTTTGTGTTCCTTCTACAAAAAAAAGATGAAAAAGCTCTGATTGGGCTTATTTCAAATGGTGTTTTTGGGTGTTTTAGAATGCACACTCACCCAAAAAGCTCAGTTACATGTTTGTAATCAGCCCAAATCAAGCATAGGTGTTTTGGTTCCATCTCAATAGAAAGGGACGAATGAGCTTGGATTGTTCTTTCGTGTTCATTGCCCGACAAATAGCAAAGCGAAGTGTAATAAGCCTAAACAAAGCCAAACAGGTTCTTTTGGGTTCCAGCTACATAGAAGAGAGAATCTTGGATTTCGCTTATTTCGTGTTCTTTGGTGCTAATGCACATTGACGCAGAAATCGCAAAGTGTATGGAATGAGACCAAAATAACACAACACCGTCTTTTCGTTCCCTATACGTTGAAAGACCACAAATAAGCTTTGATTGGGCTTATTTCAATTCGCATGGTGTTTCTTGGGTGTGCACCAGAATCACCCCCAACCAAAGCAAAAAGTTCTTTTGGGTTCCATTTACATAAAAAGAAGAAGATAAAAGCTCTGATTGGACTTATTACAAATTGGTGTTTTTGGGGTTAGAATACACATTCACCCCAAAATTGGAGAGCGACATGTTTATCAGCCCAAAACAAGCATAGGTGTTTTGCTTCCATCTCAATAGAAAAAGGACGATTAAGCTTTGATTGGACTTATATCAATTTGCATGGTGATTTTTGGGTGTGCACCAGAATCACCCCAAAGCAAAAAGGTATTTTGTGTTCCTTCTACAAAAAAAGATGAAAAAGCTCTGATTGGGCTTATTTCAAATGGTGTTTTTGGGTGTTTTAGAATGCACACTCACCCAAAAATCTCAGTTACATGTTTGTAATCAGCCCAAATCAAGCATAGGTGTTTTGGTTCCATCTCAATAGAAAGGGACGAATGAGCTTGGATTGTTCTTTCGTGTTCATTGCCCGACAAATAGCAAAGCGAAGTGTAATAAGCCTAAACAAAGCCAAACAGGTTCTTTTGGGTTCCAGCTACATAGAAGAGAGAATCTTGGATTTCGCTTATTTCGTGTTCTTTGGTGCTAATGCACATTGACGCAGAAATCGCAAAGTGTATGGAATGAGACCAAAATAACACAACACCGTCTTCGCTTCCATATACGTTGAAAGACGACAAATAAGCTTTGATTGGGCTTATTTCAATTCGCATGGTGTTTCTTGGGTGTGCACCAGAATCACCCCCAACCAAAGCAAAAAGTTCTTTTGGGTTCCATTTACATAAAAAGAAGATGATAAAAGCTCTGATTGGACTTATTACAAATTGGTGTTTTTGGGGTTAGAATACACATTCACCCCAAAATTGGAGAGCGACATGTTTATCAGCCCAAAACAAGCATAGGTGTTTTGCTTCCATCTCAATAGAAAAAGGACGATTAAGCTTTGATTGGACTTATATCAATTTGCATGGTGATTTTTGGGTGTGCACCAGAATCACCCGAAAGCAAAAAGGTATTTTGTGTTCCTTCTACAAAAAAAAGATGAAAAAGCTCTGATTGGGCTTATTTCAAATTGGTGTTTTTGGGTGTTTTAGAATGCACACTCACCCAAAAAGCTCAGTTACATGTTTGTAATCAGCCCAAATCAAACATAGGTGTTTTGGTTCCATCTCAATAGAAAGGGACGAATGAGCTTGGATTGTTCTTTCGTGTTCATTGCCCGACAAATAGCAAAGCGAAGTGTAATAAGCCTAAACAAAGCCAAACAGGTTCTTTTGGGTTCCAGCTACATAGAAGAGAGAATCTTGGATTTCGCTTATTTCGTGTTCTTTGGTGCTAATGCACATTGACGCAGAAATCGCAAAGTGTATGGAATGAGACCAAAATAACACAACACCGTCTTTTCGTTCCCTATACGTTGAAAGACCACAAATAAGCTTTGATTGGGCTTATTTCAATTCGCATGGTGTTTCTTGGGTGTGCACCAGAATCACCCCCAACCAAAGCAAAAAGTTCTTTTGGGTTCCATTTACATAAAAAGAAGAAGATAAAAGCTCTGATTGGACTTATTACAAATTGGTGTTTTTGGGGTTAGAATACACATTCACCCCAAAATTGGAGAGCGACATGTTTATCAGCCCAAAACAAGCATAGGTGTTTTGCTTCCATCTCAATAGAAAAAGGACGATTAAGCTTTGATTGGACTTATATCAATTTGCATGGTGATTTTTGGGTGTGCACCAGAATCACCCCAAAGCAAAAAGGTATTTTGTGTTCTTTCTACAAAAAAAAGATGAAAAAGCTCTGATTGGGCTTATTTCAAATTGGTGTTTTTGGGTGTTTTAGAATGCACACTCACCCAAAAAGCTCAGTTACATGTTTGTAATCAGCCCAAATCAAGCATAGGTGTTTTGGTTCCATCTCAATAGAAAGGGACGAATGAGCTTGGATTGTTCTTTCGTGTTCATTGCCCGACAAATAGCAAAGCGAAGTGTAATAAGCCTAAACAAAGCCAAACAGGTTCTTTTGGGTTCCAGCTACATAGAAGAGAGAATCTTGGATTTCGCTTATTTCGTGTTCTTTGGTGCTAATGCACATTGACGCAGAAATCGCAAAGTGTATGGAATGAGACCAAAATAACACAACACCGTCTTCGCTTCCATATACGTTGAAAGACGACAAATAAGCTTTGATTGGGCTTATTTCAATTCGCATGGTGTTTCTTGGGTGTGCACCAGAATCACCCCCAACCAAAGCAAAAAGTTCTTTTGGGTTCCATTTACATAAAAAGAAGATGATAAAAGCTCTGATTGGACTTATTACAAATTGGTGTTTTTGGGGTTAGAATACACATTCACCCCAAAATTGGAGAGCGACATGTTTATCAGCCCAAAACAAGCATAGGTGTTTTGCTTCCATCTCAATAGAAAAAGGACGATTAAGCTTTGATTGGACTTATATCAATTTGCATGGTGTTTTTTGGGTGTGCACCAGACTCACCCCAAAGCAAAAAGGTATTTTGTGTTCCTTCTACAAAAAAAAGATGAAAAAGCTCTGATTGGGCTTATTTCAAATGGTGTTTTTGGGTGTTTTAGAATGCACACTCACCCAAAAATCTCAGTTACATGTTTGTAATCAGCCCAAATCAGGCATAGGTGTTTTGGTTCCATCTCAATAGAAAGGGACGAATGAGCTTGGATTGTTCTTTCGTGTTCATTGCCCGACAAATAGCAAAGCGAAGTGTAATAAGCCTAAACAAAGCCAAACAGGTTCTTTTGGGTTCCAGCTACATAGAAGAGAGAATCTTGGATTTCGCTTATTTCGTGTTCTTTGGTGCTAATGCACATTGACGCAGAAATCGCAAAGTGTATGGAATGAGACCAAAATAACACAACACCGTCTTTTCGTTCCCTATACGTTGAAAGACCACAAATAAGCTTTGATTGGGCTTATTTCAATTCGCATGGTGTTTCTTGGGTGTGCACCAGAATCACCCCCAACCAAAGCAAAAAGTTCTTTTGGGTTCCATTTACATAAAAAGAAGAAGATAAAAGCTCTGATTGGACTTATTACAAATTGGTGTTTTTGGGGTTAGAATACACATTCACCCCAAAATTGGAGAGCGACATGTTTATCAGCCCAAAACAAGCATAGGTGTTTTGCTTCCATCTCAATAGAAAAAGGACGATTAAGCTTTGATTGGACTTATATCAATTTGCATGGTGATTTTTGGGTGTGCACCAGAATCACCCCAAAGCAAAAAGGTATTTTGTGTTCCTTCTACAAAAAAAGATGAAAAAGCTCTGATTGGGCTTATTTCAAATGGTGTTTTTGGGTGTTTTAGAATGCACACTCACCCAAAAAGCTCAGTTACATGTTTGTAATCAGCCCAAATCAAGCATAGGTGTTTTGGTTCCATCTCAATAGAAAGGGACGAATGAGCTTGGATTGTTCTTTCGTGTTCATTGCCCGACAAATAGCAAAGCGAAGTGTAATAAGCCTAAACAAAGCCAAACAGGTTCTTTTGGGTTCCAGCTACATAGAAGAGAGAATCTTGGATTTCGCTTATTTCGTGTTCTTTGGTGCTAATGCACATTGACGCAGAAATCGCAAAGTGTATGGAATGAGACCAAAATAACACAACACCGTCTTCGCTTCCATATACGTTGAAAGACGACAAATAAGCTTTGATTGGGCTTATTTCAATTCGCATGGTGTTTCTTGGGTGTGCACCAGAATCACCCCCAACCAAAGCAAAAAGTTCTTTTGGGTTCCATTTACATAAAAAGAAGATGATAAAAGCTCTGATTGGACTTATTACAAATTGGTGTTTTGGGGGTTAGAATACACATTCACCCCAAAATTGGAGAGCGACATGTTTATCAGCCCAAAACAAGCATAGGTGTTTTGCTTCCATCTCAATAGAAAAAGGACGATTAAGCTTTGATTGGACTTATATCAATTTGCATGGTGATTTTTGGGTGTGCACCAGAATCACCCCAAAGCAAAAAGGTATTTTGTGTTCCTTCTACAAAAAAAAGATGAAAAAGCTCTGATTGGGCTTATTTCAAATTGGTGTTTTTGGGTGTTTTAGAATGCACACTCACCCAAAAAGCTCAGTTACATGTTTGTAATCAGCCCAAATCAAACATAGGTGTTTTGGTTCCATCTCAATAGAAAGGGACGAATGAGCTTGGATTGTTCTTTCGTGTTCATTGCCCGACAAATAGCAAAGCGAAGTGTAATAAGCCTAAACAAAGCCAAACAGGTTCTTTTGGGTTCCAGCTACATAGAAGAGAGAATCTTGGATTTCGCTTATTTCGTGTTCTTTGGTGCTAATGCACATTGACGCAGAAATCGCAAAGTGTATGGAATGAGACCAAAATAACACAACACCGTCTTTTCGTTCCATATACGTTGAAAGACGACAAATAAGCTTTGATTGGGCTTATTTCAATTCGCATGGTGTTTCTTGGGTGTGCACCAGAATCACCCCCAACCAAAGCAAAAAGTTCTTTTGGGTTCCATTTACATAAAAAGAAGAAGATAAAAGCTCTGATTGGACTTATTACAAATTGGTGTTTTTGGGGTTAGAATACACATTCACCCCAAAATTGGAGAGCGACATGTTTATCAGCCCAAAACAAGCATAGGTGTTTTGCTTCCATCTCAATAGAAAAAGGACGATTAAGCTTTGATTGGACTTATATCAATTTGCATGGTGATTTTTGGGTGTGCACCAGAATCACCCCAAAGCAAAAAGGTATTTTGTGTTCCTTCTACAAAAAAAGATGAAAAAGCTCTGATTGGGCTTATTTCAAATGGTGTTTTTGGGTGTTTTAGAATGCACACTCACCCAAAAAGCTCAGTTACATGTTTGTAATCAGCCCAAATCAAGCATAGGTGTTTTGGTTCCATCTCAATAGAAAGGGACGAATGAGCTTGGATTGTTCTTTCGTGTTCATTGCCCGACAAATAGCAAAGCGAAGTGTAATAAGCCTAAACAAAGCCAAACAGGTTCTTTTGGGTTCCAGCTACATAGAAGAGAGAATCTTGGATTTCGCTTATTTCGTGTTCTTTGGTGCTAATGCACATTGACGCAGAAATCGCAAAGTGTATGGAATGAGACCAAAATAACACAACACCGTCTTCGCTTCCATATACGTTGAAAGACGACAAATAAGCTTTGATTGGGCTTATTTCAATTCGCATGGTGTTTCTTGGGTGTGCACCAGAATCACCCCCAACCAAAGCAAAAAGTTCTTTTGGGTTCCATTTACATAAAAAGAAGATGATAAAAGCTCTGATTGGACTTATTACAAATTGGTGTTTTGGGGGTTAGAATACACATTCACCCCAAAATTGGAGAGCGACATGTTTATCAGCCCAAAACAAGCATAGGTGTTTTGCTTCCATCTCAATAGAAAAAGGACGATTAAGCTTTGATTGGACTTATATCAATTTGCATGGTGATTTTTGGGTGTGCACCAGAATCACCCCAAAGCAAAAAGGTATTTTGTGTTCCTTCTACAAAAAAAAGATGAAAAAGCTCTGATTGGGCTTATTTCAAATTGGTGTTTTTGGGTGTTTTAGAATGCACACTCACCCAAAAAGCTCAGTTACATGTTTGTAATCAGCCCAAATCAAACATAGGTGTTTTGGTTCCATCTCAATAGAAAGGGACGAATGAGCTTGGATTGTTCTTTCGTGTTCATTGCCCGACAAATAGCAAAGCGAAGTGTAATAAGCCTAAACAAAGCCAAACAGGTTCTTTTGGGTTCCAGCTACATAGAAGAGAGAATCTTGGATTTCGCTTATTTCGTGTTCTTTGGTGCTAATGCACATTGACGCAGAAATCGCAAAGTGTATGGAATGAGACCAAAATAACACAACACCGTCTTTTCGTTCCATATACGTTGAAAGACGACAAATAAGCTTTGATTGGGCTTATTTCAATTCGCATGGTGTTTCTTGGGTGTGCACCAGAATCACCCCCAACCAAAGCAAAAAGTTCTTTTGGGTTCCATTTACATAAAAAGAAGATGATAAAAGCTCTGATTGGACTTATTACAAATTGGTGTTTTTGGGGTTAGAATACACATTCACCCCAAAATTGGAGAGCGACATGTTTATCAGCCCAAAACAAACATAGGTGTTTTGCTTCCATCTCAATAGAAAAAGGACGATTAAGCTTTGATTGGACTTATATCAATTTGCATGGTGATTTTTGGGTGTGCACCAGAATCACCCCAAAGCAAAAAGGTATTTTGTGTTCCTTCTACAAAAAAAAGATGAAAAAGCTCTGATTGGGCTTATTTCAAATTGGTGTTTTTGGGTGTTTTAGAATGCACACTCACCCAAAAAGCTCAGTTACATGTTTGTAATCAGCCCAAATCAAGCATAGGTGTTTTGGTTCCATCTCAATAGAAAGGGACGAATGAGCTTGGATTGTTCTTTTGTGTTCATTGCCCGACAAATAGCAAAGCGAAGTGTAATAAGCCTAAACAAAGCCAAACAGGTTCTTTTGGGTTCCAGCTACATAGAAGAGAGAATCTTGGATTTCGCTTATTTCGTGTTCTTTGGTGCTAATGCACATTGACGCAGAAATCGCAAAGTGTATGGAATGAGACCAAAATAACACAACACCGTCTTTTCGTTCCCTATACGTTGAAAGACGACAAATAAGCTTTGATTGGGCTTATTTCAATTCGCATGGTGTTTCTTGGGTGTGCACCAGAATCACCCCCAACCAAAGCAAAAAGTTCTTTTGGGTTCCATTTACATAAAAAGAAGAAGATAAAAGCTCTGATTGGACTTATTACAAATTGGTGTTTTTGGGGTTAGAATACACATTCACCCCAAAATTGGAGAGCGACATGTTTATCAGCCCAAAACAAGCATAGGTGTTTTGCTTCCATCTCAATAGAAAAAGGACGATTAAGCTTTGATTGGACTTATATCAATTTGCATGGTGATTTTTGGGTGTGCACCAGAATCACCCCAAAGCAAAAAGGTATTTTGTGTTCCTTCTACAAAAAAAAGATGAAAAAGCTCTGATTGGGCTTATTTCAAATTGGTGTTTTTGGGTGTTTTAGAATGCACACTCACCCAAAAAGCTCAGTTACATGTTTGTAAGCAGCCCAAATCAAGCATAGGTGTTTTGGTTCCATCTCAATAGAAAGGGACGAATGAGCTTGGATTGTTCTTTCGTGTTCATTGCCCGACAAATAGCAAAGCGAAGTGTAATAAGCCTAAACAAAGCCAAACAGGTTCTTTTGGGTTCCAGCTACATAGAAGAGAGAATCTTGGATTTCGCTTATTTCGTGTTCTTTGGTGCTAATGCACATTGACGCAGAAATCGCAAAGTGTATGGAATGAGACCAAAATAACACAACACCGTCTTCGCTTCCATATACGTTGAAAGACGACAAATAAGCTTTGATTGGGCTTATTTCAATTCGCATGGTGTTTCTTGGGTGTGCACCAGAATCACCCCCAACCAAAGCAAAAAGTTCTTTTGGGTTCCATTTACATAAAAAGAAGATGATAAAAGCTCTGATTGGACTTATTACAAATTGGTGTTTTGGGGGTTAGAATACACATTCACTCCAGAATTGGAGAGCGACATGTTTATCAGCCCAAAACAAGCATAGGTGTTTTGCTTCCATCTCAATAGAAAAAGGACGATTAAGCTTTGATTGGACTTATATCAATTTGCATGGTGTTTTTTGGGTGTGCACCAGAATCACCCCAAAGCAAAAAGGTATTTTGTGTTCCTTCTACAAAAAAAGATGAAAAAGCTCTGATTGGGCTTATTTCAAATGGTGTTTTTGGGTGTTTTAGAATGCACACTCACCCAAAAATCTCAGTTACATGTTTGTAATCAGCCCAAATCAAGCATAGGTGTTTTGGTTCCATCTCAATAGAAAGGGACGAATGAGCTTGGATTGTTCTTTCGTGTTCATTGCCCGACAAATAGCAAAGCGAAGTGTAATAAGCCTAAACAAAGCCAAACAGGTTCTTTTGGGTTCCAGCTACATAGAAGAGAGAATCTTGGATTTCGCTTATTTCGTGTTCTTTGGTGCTAATGCACATTGACGCAGAAATCGCAAAGTGTATGGAATGAGACCAAAATAACACAACACCGTCTTTTCGTTCCCTATACGTTGAAAGACGACAAATAAGCTTTGATTGGGCTTATTTCAATTCGCATGGTGTTTCTTGGGTGTGCACCAGAATCACCCCCAAGCAAAGCAAAAAGTTCTTTTGGGTTCCATTTACATAAAAAGAAGATGATAAAAGCTCTGATTGGACTTATTACAAATTGGTGTTTTTGGGGTTAGAATACACATTCACCCCAAAATTGGAGAGCGACATGTTTATCAGCCCAAAACAAGCATAGGTGTTTTGCTTCCATCTCAATAGAAAAAGGACGATTAAGCTTTGATTGGACTTATATCAATTTGCATGGTGTTTTTTGGGTGTGCACCAGAATCACCCCAAAGCAAAAAGGTATTTTGTGTTCCTTCTACAAAAAAAAGATGAAAAAGCTCTGATTGGGCTTATTTCAAATTGGTGTTTTTCGGTGTTTTAGAATGCACACTCACCCAAAAAGCTCAGTTACATGTTTGTTATCATCCCAAATCAAGCATAGGTGTTTTGGTTCCATCTCAATAGAAAGGGACGAATGAGCTTGGATTGTTCTTTCGTGTTCATTGCCCGACAAATAGCAAAGCGAAGTGTAATAAGCCTAAACAAAGCCAAACAGGTTCTTTTGGGTTCCAGCTACATAGAAGAGAGAATCTTGGATTTCGCTTATTTCGTGTTCTTTGGTGCTAATGCACATTGACGCAGAAATCGCAAAGTGTATGGAATGAGACCAAAATAACACAACACCGTCTTCGCTTCCATATACGTTGAAAGACGACAAATAAGCTTTGATTGGGCTTATTTCAATTCGCATGGTGTTTCTTGGGTGTGCACCAGAATCACCCCCAAGCAAAGCAAAAAGTTCTTTTGGGTTCCATTTACATAAAAAGAAGATGATAAAAGCTCTGATTGGACTTATTACAAATTGGTGTTTTTGGGGTTAGAATACACATTCACCCCAAAATTGGAGAGCGACATGTTTATCAGCCCAAAACAAGCATAGGTGTTTTGCTTCCATCTCAATAGAAAAAGGACGATTAAGCTTTGATTGGACTTATATCAATTTGCATGGTGATTTTTGGGTGTGCACCAGAATCACCCCAAAGCAAAAAGGTATTTTGTGTTCCTTCTACAAAAAAAAGATGAAAAAGCTCTGATTGGGCTTATTTCAAATTGGTGTTTTTGTGTGTTTTAGAATGCACACTCACCCAAAAAGCTCAGTTACATGTTTGTAATCAGCCCAAATCAAGCATAGGTGTTTTGGTTCCATCTCAATAGAAAGGGACGAATGAGCTTGGATTTTTCTTTCGTGTTCATTGCCCGACAAATAGCAAAGCGAAGTGTAATAAGCCTAAACAAAGCCAAACAGGTTCTTTTGGGTTCCAGCTACATAGAAGAGAGAATCTTGGATTTCGCTTATTTCGTGTTCTTTGGTGCTAATGCACATTGACGCAGAAATCGCAAAGTGTATGGAATGAGACCAAAATAACACAACACCGTCTTTTCGTTCCATATACGTTGAAAGACGACAAATAAGCTTTGATTGGGCTTATTTCAATTCGCATGGTGTTTCTTGGGTGTGCACCAGAATCACCCCCAACCAAAGCAAAAAGTTCTTTTGGGTTCCATTTACATAAAAAGAAGATGATAAAAGCTCTGATTGGACTTATTACAAATTGGTGTTTTTGGGGTTAGAATACACATTCACCCCAAAATTGGAGAGCGACATGTTTATCAGCCCAAAACAAGCATAGGTGTTTTGCTTCCATCTCAATAGAAAAAGGACGATTAAGCTTTGATTGGACTTATATCAATTTGCATGGTGTTTTTTGGGTGTGCACCAGAATCACCCCAAAGCAAAAAGGTATTTTGTGTTCCTTCTACAAAAAAAGATGAAAAAACTCTGATTGGGCTTATTTCAAATTGGTGTTTTTGGGTGTTTTAGAATGCACACTCACCCAAAAAGCTCAGTTACATGTTTGTAATCAGCCCAAATCAAGCACAGGTGTTTTGGTTCCATCTCAATAGAAAGGGACGAATGAGCTTGGATTGTTCTTTCGTGTTCATTGCCCGACAAATAGCAAAGCGAAGTGTAATAAGCCTAAACAAAGCCAAACAGGTTCTTTTGGGTTCCAGCTACATAGAAGAGAGAATCTTGGATTTCGATTATTTCGTGTTCTTTGGTGCTAATGCACATTGACGCAGAAATCGCAAAGTGTATGGAATGAGACCAAAATAACACAACACCGTCTTCGCTTCCATATACGTTGAAAGACGACAAATAAGCTTTGATTCGGCTTATTTCAATTCGCATGGTGTTTCTTGGGTGTGCACCAGAATCACCCCCTAACAAAGCAAAAAGTTCTTTTGGGTTCCATTTACATAAAAAGAAGATGATAAAAGCTCTGATTGGACTTATTACAAATTGGTGTTTTTGGGGTTAGAATACACATTCACCCCAAAATTGGAGAGCGACATGTTTATCAGCCCAAAACAAGCATAGGTGTTTTGCTTCCATCTCAATAGAAAAAGGACGATTAAGCTTTGATTGGACTTATATCAATTTGCATGGTGTTTTTTGGGTGTGCACCAGAATCACCCCAAAGCAAAAAGGTATTTTGTGTTCCTTCTACAAAAAAAGATGAAAAGCTCTGATTGGGCTTATTTCAAATGGTGTTTTTGGGTGTTTTAGAATGCACACTCACCCAAAAATCTCAGTTACATGTTTGTAATCAGCCCAAATCAAGCATAGGTGTTTTGGTTCCATCTCAATAGAAAGGGACGAATGAGCTTGGATTGTTCTTTCGTGTTCATTGCCCGACAAATAGCAAAGCGAAGTGTTATAAGCCTAAACAAAGCCAAACAGGTTCTTTTGGGTTCCAGCTACATAGAAGAGAGAATCTTGGATTTCGCTTATTTCGTGTTCTTTGGTGCTAATGCACATTGACGCAGAAATCGCAAAGTGTATGGAATGAGACCAAAATAACACAACACCGTCTTTTCGTTCCATATACGTTGAAAGACGACAAATAAGCTTTGATTGGGCTTATTTCAATTCGAATGGTGTTTCTTGGGTGTGCACCAGAATCACCCCCAACCAAAGCAAAAAGTTCTTTTGGGTTCCATTTACATAAAAAGAAGATGATAAAAGCTCTGATTGGACTTATTACAAATTGGTGTTTTTGGGGTTAGAATACACATTCACCCCAAAATTGGAGAGCGACATGTTTATCAGCCCAAAACAAGCATAGGTGTTTTGCTTCCATCTCAATAGAAAAAGGACGATTAAGCTTTGATTGGACTTATATCAATTTGCATGGTGTTTTTTGGGTGTGCACCAGAATCACCCCAAAGCAAAAAGGTATTTTGTGTTCCTTCTACAAAAAAAAGATGAAAAAGCTCTGATTGGGCTTATTTCAAATGGTGTTTTTGGGTGTTTTAGAATGCACACTCACCCAAAAATCTCAGTTACATGTTTGTAATCAGCCCAAATCAAGCATAGGTGTTTTGGTTCCATCTCAATAGAAAGGGACGAATGAGCTTGGATTGTTCTTTCGTGTTCATTGCCCGACAAATAGCAAAGCGAAGTGTAATAAGCCTAAACAAAGCCAAACAGGTTCTTTTGGGTTCCAGCTACATAGAAGAGAGAATCTTGGATTTCGCTTATTTCGTGTTCTTTGGTGCTAATGCACATTGGCGCAGAAATCGCAAAGTGTATGGAATGAGACCAAAATAACACAACACCGTCTTTTCGTTCCATATACGTTGAAAGACGACAAATAAGCTTTGATTGGGCTTATTTCAATTCGCATGGTGTTTCTTGGGTGTGCACCAGAATCACCCCCAACCAAAGCAAAAAGTTCTTTTGGGTTCCATTTACATAAAAAGAAGATGATAAAAGCTCTGATTGGACTTATTACAAATTGGTGTTTTTGGGGTTAGAATACACATTCACCCCAAAATTGGAGAGCGACATGTTTATCAGCCCAAAACAAGCATAGGTGTTTTGCTTCCATCTCAATAGAAAAAGGACGATTAAGCTTTGATTGGACTTATATCAATTTGCATGGTGATTTTTGGGTGTGCACCAGAATCACCCCAAAGCAAAAAGGTATTTTGTGTTCCTTCTACAAAAAAAAGATGAAAAAGCTCTGATTGGGCTTATTTCAAATTGGTGTTTTTGGGTGTTTTAGAATGCACACTCACCCAAAAAGCTCAGTTACATGTTTGTAATCAGCCCAAATCAAGCATAGGTGTTTTGGTTCCATCTCAATAGAAAGGGACGAATGAGCTTGGATTTTTCTTTCGTGTTCATTGCCCGACAAATAGCAAAGCGAAGTGTAATAAGCCTAAACAAAGCCAAACAGGTTCTTTTGGGTTCCAGCTACATAGAAGAGAGAATCTTGGATTTCGCTTATTTCGTGTTCTTTGGTGCTAATGCACATTGACGCAGAAATCGCAAAGTGTATGGAATGAGACCAAAATAACACAACACCGTCTTTTCGTTCCATATACGTTGAAAGACGACAAATAAGCTTTGATTGGGCTTATTTCAATTCGCATGGTGTTTCTTGGGTGTGCACCAGAATCACCCCCAACCAAAGCAAAAAGTTCTTTTGGGTTCCATTTACATAAAAAGAAGATGATAAAAGCTCTGATTGGACTTATTACAAATTGGTGTTTTTGGGGTTAGAATACACATTCACCCCAAAATTGGAGAGCGACATGTTTATCAGCCCAAAACAAGCATAGGTGTTTTGCTTCCATCTCAATAGAAAAAGGACGATTAAGCTTTGATTGGACTTATATCAATTTGCATGGTGTTTTTTGGGTGTGCACCAGAATCACCCCAAAGCAAAAAGGTATTTTGTGTTCCTTCTACAAAAAAAGATGAAAAAACTCTGATTGGGCTTATTTCAAATTGGTGTTTTTGGGTGTTTTAGAATGCACACTCACCCAAAAAGCTCAGTTACATGTTTGTAATCAGCCCAAATCAAGCACAGTTGTTTTGGTTCCATCTCAATAGAAAGGGACGAATGAGCTTGGATTGTTCTTTCGTGTTCATTGCCCGACAAATAGCAAAGCGAAGTGTAATAAGCCTAAACAAAGCCAAACAGGTTCTTTTGGGTTCCAGCTACATAGAAGAGAGAATCTTGGATTTCGATTATTTCGTGTTCTTTGGTGCTAATGCACATTGACGCAGAAATCGCAAAGTGTATGGAATGAGACCAAAATAACACAACACCGTCTTCGCTTCCATATACGTTGAAAGACGACAAATAAGCTTTGATTCGGCTTATTTCAATTCGCATGGTGTTTCTTGGGTGTGCACCAGAATCACCCCCTAACAAAGCAAAAAGTTCTTTTGGGTTCCATTTACATAAAAAGAAGATGATAAAAGCTCTGATTGGACTTATCACAAATTGGTGTTTTTGGGGTTAGAATACACATTCACCCCAAAATTGGAGAGCGACATGTTTATCAGCCCAAAACAAGCATAGGTGTTTTGCTTCCATCTCAATAGAAAAAGGACGATTAAGCTTTGATTGGACTTATATCAATTTGCATGGTGTTTTTTGGGTGTGCACCAGAATCACCCCAAAGCAAAAAGGTATTTTGTGTTCCTTCTACAAAAAAAGATGAAAAGCTCTGATTGGGCTTATTTCAAATGGTGTTTTTGGGTGTTTTAGAATGCACACTCACCCAAAAATCTCAGTTACATGTTTGTAATCAGCCCAAATCAAGCATAGGTGTTTTGGTTCCATCTCAATAGAAAGGGACGAATGAGCTTGGATTGTTCTTTCGTGTTCATTGCCCGACAAATAGCAAAGCGAAGTGTAATAAGCCTAAACAAAGCCAAACAGGTTCTTTTGGGTTCCAGCTACATAGAAGAGAGAATCTTGGATTTCGCTTATTTCGTGTTCTTTGGTGCTAATGCACATTGACGCAGAAATCGCAAAGTGTATGGAATGAGACCAAAATAACACAACACCGTCTTTTCGTTCCATATACGTTGAAAGACGACAAATAAGCTTTGATTGGGCTTATTTCAATTCGCATGGTGTTTCTTGGGTGTGCACCAGAATCACCCCCAACCAAAGCAAAAAGTTCTTTTGGGTTCCATTTACATAAAAAGAAGATGATAAAAGCTCTGATTGGACTTATTACAAATTGGTGTTTTTGGGGTTAGAATACACATTCACCCCAAAATTGGAGAGCGACATGTTCATCAGCCCAAAACAACCATAGGTGTTTTGCTTCCATCTCAATAGAAAAAGGACGATTAAGCTTTGATTGGACTTATATCAATTTGCATGGTGATTTTTGGGTGTGCACCAGAATCACCCCAAAGCAAAAAGGTATTTTGTGTTCCTTCTACAAAAAAAAGATGAAAAAGCTCTGATTGGGCTTATTTCAAATTGGTGTTTTTGGGTGTTTTAGAATGCACACTCACCCAAAAATCTCAGTTACATGTTTGTAATCAGCCCAAATCAAGCATAGGTGTTTTGGTTCCATCTCAATAGAAAGGGACGAATGAGCTTGGATTGTTCTTTCGTGTTCATTGCCCGACAAATAGCAAAGCGAAGTGTAATAAGCCTAAACAAAGCCAAACAGGTTCTTTTGGGTTCCAGCTACATAGAAGAGAGAATCTTGGATTTCGCTTATTTCGTGTTCTTTGGTGCTAATGCACATTGACGCAGAAATCGCAAAGTGTATGGAATGAGACCAAAATAACACAACACCGTCTTTTCGTTCCATATACGTTGAAAGACGACAAATAAGCTTTGATTGGGCTTATTTCAATTCGCATGGTGTTTCTTGGGTGTGCACCAGAATCACCCCCAACCAAAGCAAAAAGTTCTTTTGGGTTCCATTTACATAAAAAGAAGATGATAAAAGCTCTGATTGGACTTATTACAAATTGGTGTTTTTGGGGTTAGAATACACATTCACCCCAAAATTGGAGAGCGACATGTTCATCAGCCCAAAACAACCATAGGTGTTTTGCTTCCATCTCAATAGAAAAAGGACGATTAAGCTTTGATTGGACTTATATCAATTTGCATGGTGATTTTTGGGTGTGCACCAGAATCACCCCAAAGCAAAAAGGTATTTTGTGTTCCTTCTACAAAAAAAAGATGAAAAAGCTCTGATTGGGCTTATTTCAAATTGGTGTTTTTGGGTTTTTTAGAATGCACACTCACCCAAAAATCTCAGTTACATGTTTGTAAGCAGCCCAAATCAAGCATAGGTATTTTGGTTCCATCTCAATAGAAAGGGACGAATGAGCTTGGATTGTTCTTTCGTGTTCATTGCCCGACAAATAGCAAAGCGAAGTGTAATAAGCCTAAACAAAGCCAAACAGGTTCTTTTGGGTTCCAGCTACATAGAAGAGAGAATCTTGGATTTCGCTTATTTCGTGTTCTTTGGTGCTAATGCACATTGACGCAGAAATCGCAAAGTGTATGGAATGAGACCAAAATAACACAACACCGTCTTCGCTTCCATATACGTTGAAAGACGACAAATAAGCTTTGATTGGGCTTATTTCAATTCGCATGGTGTTTCTTGGGTGTGCACCAGAATCACCCCCAACCAAAGCAAAAATTCTTTTGGGTTCCATTTACATAAAAAGAAGATGATAAAAGCTCTGATTGGACTTATTACAAATTGGTGTTTTTGGGGTTAGAATACACATTCACCCCAAAATTGGAGAGCGACATGTTTATCAGCCCAAAACAAGCATAGGTGTTTTGCTTCCATCTCAATAGAAAAAGGACGATTAAGCTTTGATTGGACTTATATCAATTTGCATGGTGATTTTTGGGTGTGCACCAGAATCACCCCAAAGCAAAAAGGTATTTTGTGTTCCTTCTACAAAAAAAAGATGAAAAAGCTCTGATTGGGCTTATTTCAAATTGGTGTTTTTGGGTGTTTTAGAATGCACACTCACCCAAAAAGCTCAGTTACATGTTTGTAATCAGCCCAAATCAAGCATAGGTGTTTTGGTTCCATCTCAATAGAAAGGGACGAATGAGCTTGGATTTTTCTTTCGTGTTCATTGCCCGACAAATAGCAAAGCGAAGTGTAATAAGCCTAAACAAAGCCAAACAGGTTCTTTTGGGTTCCAGCTACATAGAAGAGAGAATCTTGGATTTCGCTTATTTCGTGTTCTTTGGTGCTAATGCACATTGACGCAGAAATCGCAAAGTGTATGGAATGAGACCAAAATAACACAACACCGTCTTTTCGTTCCATATACGTTGAAAGACGACAAATAAGCTTTGATTGGGCTTATTTCAATTCGCATGGTGTTTCTTGGGTGTGCACCAGAATCACCCCCAACCAAAGCAAAAAGTTCTTTTGGGTTCCATTTACATAAAAAGAAGATGATAAAAGCTCTGATTGGACTTATTACAAATTGGTGTTTTTGGGGTTAGAATACACATTCACCCCAAAATTGGAGAGCGACATGTTTATCAGCCCAAAACAAGCATAGGTGTTTTGCTTCCATCTCAATAGAAAAAGGACGATTAAGCTTTGATTGGACTTATATCAATTTGCATGGTGTTTTTTGGGTGTGCACCAGAATCACCCCAAAGCAAAAAGGTATTTTGTGTTCCTTCTACAAAAAAAGATGAAAAAACTCTGATTGGGCTTATTTCAAATTGGTGTTTTTGGGTGTTTTAGAATGCACACTCACCCAAAAAGCTCAGTTACATGTTTGTAATCAGCCCAAATCAAGCACAGTTGTTTTGGTTCCATCTCAATAGAAAGGGACGAATGAGCTTGGATTGTTCTTTCGTGTTCATTGCCCGACAAATAGCAAAGCGAAGTGTAATAAGCCTAAACAAAGCCAAACAGGTTCTTTTGGGTTCCAGCTACATAGAAGAGAGAATCTTGGATTTCGATTATTTCGTGTTCTTTGGTGCTAATGCACATTGACGCAGAAATCGCAAAGTGTATGGAATGAGACCAAAATAACACAACACCGTCTTCGCTTCCATATACGTTGAAAGACGACAAATAAGCTTTGATTCGGCTTATTTCAATTCGCATGGTGTTTCTTGGGTGTGCACCAGAATCACCCCCTAACAAAGCAAAAAGTTCTTTTGGGTTCCATTTACATAAAAAGAAGATGATAAAAGCTCTGATTGGACTTATCACAAATTGGTGTTTTTGGGGTTAGAATACACATTCACCCCAAAATTGGAGAGCGACATGTTTATCAGCCCAAAACAAGCATAGGTGTTTTGCTTCCATCTCAATAGAAAAAGGACGATTAAGCTTTGATTGGACTTATATCAATTTGCATGGTGTTTTTTGGGTGTGCACCAGAATCACCCCAAAGCAAAAAGGTATTTTGTGTTCCTTCTACAAAAAAAGATGAAAAGCTCTGATTGGGCTTATTTCAAATGGTGTTTTTGGGTGTTTTAGAATGCACACTCACCCAAAAATCTCAGTTACATGTTTGTAATCAGCCCAAATCAAGCATAGGTGTTTTGGTTCCATCTCAATAGAAAGGGACGAATGAGCTTGGATTGTTCTTTCGTGTTCATTGCCCGACAAATAGCAAAGCGAAGTGTAATAAGCCTAAACAAAGCCAAACAGGTTCTTTTGGGTTCCAGCTACATAGAAGAGAGAATCTTGGATTTCGCTTATTTCGTGTTCTTTGGTGCTAATGCACATTGACGCAGAAATCGCAAAGTGTATGGAATGAGACCAAAATAACACAACACCGTCTTTTCGTTCCATATACGTTGAAAGACGACAAATAAGCTTTGATTGGGCTTATTTCAATTCGCATGGTGTTTCTTGGGTGTGCACCAGAATCACCCCCAACCAAAGCAAAAAGTTCTTTTGGGTTCCATTTACATAAAAAGAAGATGATAAAAGCTCTGATTGGACTTATTACAAATTGGTGTTTTTGGGGTTAGAATACACATTCACCCCAAAATTGGAGAGCGACATGTTCATCAGCCCAAAACAACCATAGGTGTTTTGCTTCCATCTCAATAGAAAAAGGACGATTAAGCTTTGATTGGACTTATATCAATTTGCATGGTGATTTTTGGGTGTGCACCAGAATCACCCCAAAGCAAAAAGGTATTTTGTGTTCCTTCTACAAAAAAAAGATGAAAAAGCTCTGATTGGGCTTATTTCAAATTGGTGTTTTTGGGTGTTTTAGAATGCACACTCACCCAAAAATCTCAGTTACATGTTTGTAATCAGCCCAAATCAAGCATAGGTGTTTTGGTTCCATCTCAATAGAAAGGGACGAATGAGCTTGGATTGTTCTTTCGTGTTCATTGCCCGACAAATAGCAAAGCGAAGTGTAATAAGCCTAAACAAAGCCAAACAGGTTCTTTTGGGTTCCAGCTACATAGAAGAGAGAATCTTGGATTTCGCTTATTTCGTGTTCTTTGGTGCTAATGCACATTGACGCAGAAATCGCAAAGTGTATGGAATGAGACCAAAATAACACAACACCGTCTTTTCGTTCCATATACGTTGAAAGACGACAAATAAGCTTTGATTGGGCTTATTTCAATTCGCATGGTGTTTCTTGGGTGTGCACCAGAATCACCCCCAACCAAAGCAAAAAGTTCTTTTGGGTTCCATTTACATAAAAAGAAGATGATAAAAGCTCTGATTGGACTTATTACAAATTGGTGTTTTTGGGGTTAGAATACACATTCACCCCAAAATTGGAGAGCGACATGTTCATCAGCCCAAAACAACCATAGGTGTTTTGCTTCCATCTCAATAGAAAAAGGACGATTAAGCTTTGATTGGACTTATATCAATTTGCATGGTGATTTTTGGGTGTGCACCAGAATCACCCCAAAGCAAAAAGGTATTTTGTGTTCCTTCTACAAAAAAAAGATGAAAAAGCTCTGATTGGGCTTATTTCAAATTGGTGTTTTTGGGTTTTTTAGAATGCACACTCACCCAAAAATCTCAGTTACATGTTTGTAAGCAGCCCAAATCAAGCATAGGTATTTTGGTTCCATCTCAATAGAAAGGGACGAATGAGCTTGGATTGTTCTTTCGTGTTCATTGCCCGACAAATAGCAAAGCGAAGTGTAATAAGCCTAAACAAAGCCAAACAGGTTCTTTTGGGTTCCAGCTACATAGAAGAGAGAATCTTGGATTTCGCTTATTTCGTGTTCTTTGGTGCTAATGCACATTGACGCAGAAATCGCAAAGTGTATGGAATGAGACCAAAATAACACAACACCGTCTTCGCTTCCATATACGTTGAAAGACGACAAATAAGCTTTGATTGGGCTTATTTCAATTCGCATGGTGTTTCTTGGGTGTGCACCAGAATCACCCCCAACCAAAGCAAAAATTCTTTTGGGTTCCATTTACATAAAAAGAAGATGATAAAAGCTCTGATTGGACTTATTACAAATTGGTGTTTTTGGGGTTAGAATACACATTCACCCCAAAATTGGAGAGCGACATGTTTATCAGCCCAAAACAAGCATAGGTGTTTTGCTTCCATCTCAATAGAAAAAGGACGATTAAGCTTTGATTGGACTTATATCAATTTGCATGGTGTTTTTTGGGTGTGCACCAGAATCACCCCAAAGCAAAAAGGTATTTTGTGTTCCTTCTACAAAAAAAGATGAAAAAACTCTGATTGGGCTTATTTCAAATTGGTGTTTTTGGGTGTTTTAGAATGCACACTCACCCAAAAAGCTCAGTTACATGTTTGTAATCAGCCCAAATCAAGCATAGGTGTTTTGGTTCCATCTCAATAGAAAGGGACGAATGAGCTTGGATTGTTCTTTCGTGTTCATTGCCCGACAAATAGCAAAGCGAAGTGTAATAAGCCTAAACAAAGCCAAACAGGTTCTTTTGGGTTCCAACTACATAGAAGAGAGAATCTTGGATTTCGCTTATTTCGTGTTCTTTGGTGCTAATGCACATTGACGCAGAAATCGCAAAGTGTATGGAATGAGACCAAAATAACACAACACCGTCTTTTCGTTCCATATACGTTGAAAGACGACAAATAAGCTTTGATTGGGCTTATTTCAATTCGCATGGTGTTTCTTGGGTGTGCACCAGAATCACCCCCAACCAAAGCAAAAAGTTCTTTTGGGTTCCATTTACATAAAAAGAAGATGATAAAAGCTCTGATTGGACTTATTACAAATTGGTGTTTTTGGGGTTAGAATACACATTCACCCCAAAATTGGAGAGCGACATGTTTATCAGCCCAAAACAAGCATAGGTGTTTTGCTTCCATCTCAATAGAAAAAGGACGATTAAGCTTTGATTGGACTTATATCAATTTGCATGGTGTTTTTTGGGTGTGCACCAGAATCACCCCAAAGCAAAAAGGTATTTTGTGTTCCTTCTACAAAAAAAAGATGAAAAGCTCTGATTGGGCTTATTTCAAATGGTGTTTTTGGGTGTTTTAGAATGCACACTCACCCAAAAATCTCAGTTACATGTTTGTAATCAGCCCAAATCAAGCATAGGTGTTTTGGTTCCATCTCAATAGAAAGGGACGAATGAGCTTGGATTGTTCTTTCGTGTTCATTGCCCGACAAATAGCAAAGCGAAGTGTTATAAGCCTAAACAAAGCCAAACAGGTTCTTTTGGGTTCCAGCTACATAGAAGAGAGAATCTTGGATTTCGCTTATTTCGTGTTCTTTGGTGCTAATGCACATTGACGCAGAAATCGCAAAGTGTATGGAATGAGACCAAAATAACACAACACCGTCTTTTCGTTCCATATACGTTGAAAGACGACAAATAAGCTTTGATTGGGCTTATTTCAATTCGCATGGTGTTTCTTGGGTGTGCACCAGAATCACCCCCAACCAAAGCAAAAAGTTCTTTTGGGTTCCATTTACATAAAAAGAAGATGATAAAAGCTCTGATTGGACTTATTACAAATTGGTGTTTTTGGGGTTAGAATACACATTCACCCCAAAATTGGAGAGCGACATGTTTATCAGCCCAAAACAAGCATAGGTGTTTTGCTTCCATCTCAATAGAAAAAGGACGATTAAGCTTTGATTGGACTTATATCAATTTGCATGGTGTTTTTTGGGTGTGCACCAGAATCACCCCAAAGCAAAAAGGTATTTTGTGTTCCTTCTACAAAAAAAAGATGAAAAAGCTCTGATTGGGCTTATTTCAAATGGTGTTTTTGGGTGTTTTAGAATGCACACTCACCCAAAAATCTCAGTTACATGTTTGTAATCAGCCCAAATCAAGCATAGGTGTTTTGGTTCCATCTCAATAGAAAGGGACGAATGAGCTTGGATTGTTCTTTCGTGTTCATTGCCCGACAAATAGCAAAGCGAAGTGTAATAAGCCTAAACAAAGCCAAACAGGTTCTTTTGGGTTCCAGCTACATAGAAGAGAGAATCTTGGATTTCGCTTATTTCGTGTTCTTTGGTGCTAATGCACATTGGCGCAGAAATCGCAAAGTGTATGGAATGAGACCAAAATAACACAACACCGTCTTTTCGTTCCATATACGTTGAAAGACGACAAATAAGCTTTGATTGGGCTTATTTCAATTCGCATGGTGTTTCTTGGGTGTGCACCAGAATCACCCCCAACCAAAGCAAAAAGTTCTTTTGGGTTCCATTTACATAAAAAGAAGATGATAAAAGCTCTGATTGGACTTATTACAAATTGGTGTTTTTGGGGTTAGAATACACATTCACCCCAAAATTGGAGAGCGACATGTTTATCAGCCCAAAACAAGCATAGGTGTTTTGCTTCCATCTCAATAGAAAAAGGACGATTAAGCTTTGATTGGACTTATATCAATTTGCATGGTGATTTTTGGGTGTGCACCAGAATCACCCCAAAGCAAAAAGGTATTTTGTGTTCCTTCTACAAAAAAAAGATGAAAAAGCTCTGATTGGGCTTATTTCAAATTGGTGTTTTTGGGTGTTTTAGAATGCACACTCACCCAAAAATCTCAGTTACATGTTTGTAATCAGCCCAAATCAAGCATAGGTGTTTTGGTTCCATCTCAATAGAAAGGGACGAATGAGCTTGGATTTTTCTTTCGTGTTCATTGCCCGACAAATAGCAAAGCGAAGTGTAATAAGCCTAAACAAAGCCAAACAGGTTCTTTTGGGTTCCAGCTACATAGAAGAGAGAATCTTGGATTTCGCTTATTTCGTGTTCTTTGGTGCTAATGCACATTGACGCAGAAATCGCAAAGTGTATGGAATGAGACCAAAATAACACAACACCGTCTTCGCTTCCATATACGTTGAAAGACGACAAATAAGCTTTGATTGGGCTTATTTCAATTCGCATGGTGTTTCTTGGGTGTGCACCAGAATCACCCCCAACCAAAGCAAAAAGTTCTTTTGGGTTCCATTTACATAAAAAGAAGATGATAAAAGCTCTGATTGGACTTATTACAAATTGGTGTTTTTGGGGTTAGAATACACATTCACCCCAAAATTGGAGAGCGACATGTTCATCAGCCCAAAACAACCATAGGTGTTTTGCTTCCATCTCAATAGAAAAAGGACGATTAAGCTTTGATTGGACTTATATCAATTTGCATGGTGATTTTTGGGTGTGCACCAGAATCACCCCAAAGCAAAAAGGTATTTTGTGTTCCTTCTACAAAAAAAAGATGAAAAAGCTCTGATTGGGCTTATTTCAAATTGGTGTTTTTGGGTTTTTTAGAATGCACACTCACCCAAAAATCTCAGTTACATGTTTGTAAGCAGCCCAAATCAAGCATAGGTATTTTGGTTCCATCTCAATAGAAAGGGACGAATGAGCTTGGATTGTTCTTTCGTGTTCATTGCCCGACAAATAGCAAAGCGAAGTGTAATAAGCCTAAACAAAGCCAAACAGGTTCTTTTGGGTTCCAGCTACATAGAAGAGAGAATCTTGGATTTCGCTTATTTCGTGTTCTTTGGTGCTAATGCACATTGACGCAGAAATCGCAAAGTGTATGGAATGAGACCAAAATAACACAACACCGTCTTCGCTTCCATATACGTTGAAAGACGACAAATAAGCTTTGATTGGGCTTATTTCAATTCGCATGGTGTTTCTTGGGTGTGCACCAGAATCACCCCCAAACAAAGCAAAAATTCTTTTGGGTTCCATTTACATAAAAAGAAGATGATAAAAGCTCTGATTGGACTTATTACAAATTGGTGTTTTTGGGGTTAGAATACACATTCACCCCAAAATTGGAGAGCGACATGTTTATCAGCCCAAAACAAGCATAGGTGTTTTGCTTCCATCTCAATAGAAAAAGGACGATTAAGCTTTGATTGGACTTATATCAATTTGCATGGTGTTTTTTGGGTGTGCACCAGAATCACCCCAAAGCAAAAAGGTATTTTGTGTTCCTTCTACAAAAAAAAGATGAAAAAGCTCTGATTGGGCTTATTTCAAATTGGTGTTTTTGGGTTTTTTAGAATGCACACTCACCCAAAAATCTCAGTTACATGTTTGTAAGCAGCCCAAATCAAGCATAGGTATTTTGGTTCCATCTCAATAGAAAGGGACGAATGAGCTTGGATTGTTCTTTCGTGTTCATTGCCCGACAAATAGCAAAGCGAAGTGTAATAAGCCTAAACAAAGCCAAACAGGTTCTTTTGGGTTCCAGCTACATAGAAGAGAGAATCTTGGATTTCGCTTATTTCGTGTTCTTTGGTGCTAATGCACATTGACGCAGAAATCGCAAAGTGTATGGAATGAGACCAAAATAACACAACACCGTCTTCGCTTCCATATACGTTGAAAGACGACAAATAAGCTTTGATTGGGCTTATTTCAATTCGCATGGTGTTTCTTGGGTGTGCACCAGAATCACCCCCAAACAAAGCAAAAATTCTTTTGGGTTCCATTTACATAAAAAGAAGATGATAAAAGCTCTGATTGGACTTATTACAAATTGGTGTTTTTGGGGTTAGAATACACATTCACCCCAAAATTGGAGAGCGACATGTTTATCAGCCCAAAACAAGCATAGGTGTTTTGCTTCCATCTCAATAGAAAAAGGACGATTAAGCTTTGATTGGACTTATATCAATTTGCATGGTGTTTTTTGGGTGTGCACCAGAATCACCCCAAAGCAAAAAGGTATTTTGTGTTCCTTCTACAAAAAAAGATGAAAAAACTCTGATTGGGCTTATTTCAAATTGGTGTTTTTGGGTGTTTTAGAATGCACACTCACCCAAAAAGCTCAGTTACATGTTTGTAATCAGCCCAAATCAAGCATAGGTGTTTTGGTTCCATCTCAATAGAAAGGGACGAATGAGCTTGGATTGTTCTTTCGTGTTCATTGCCCGACAAATAGCAAAGCGAAGTGTAATAAGCCTAAACAAAGCCAAACAGGTTCTTTTGGGTTCCAGCTACATAGAAGAGAGAATCTTGGATTTCGCTTATTTCGTGTTCTTTGGTGCTAATGCACATTGACGCAGAAATCGCAAAGTGTATGGAATGAGACCAAAATAACACAACACCGTCTTTTCGTTCCATAAACGTTGAAAGATGACAAATAAGCTTTGATTGGGCTTATTTCAATTCGCATGGTGTTTCTTGGGTGTGCACCAGAATCACCCCCAACCAAAGCAAAAAGTTCTTTTGGGTTCCATTTACATAAAAAGAAGATGATAAAAGCTCTGATTGGACTTATTACAAATTGGTGTTTTTGGGGTTAGAATACACATTCACCCCAAAATTGGAGAGCGACATGTTTATCAGCCCAAAACAAGCATAGGTGTTTTGCTTCCATCTCAATAGAAAAAGGACGATTAAGCTTTGATTGGACTTATATCAATTTGCATGGTGATTTTTGGGTGTGCACCAGAATCACCCCAAAGCAAAAAGGTATTTTGTGTTCCTTCTACAAAAAAAAGATGAAAAAGCTCTGATTGGGCTTATTTCAAATTGGTGTTTTTGGGTGTTTTAGAATGCACACTCACCCAAAAAGCTCAGTTACATGTTTGTAATCAGCCCAAATCAAGCATAGGTGTTTTGGTTCCATCTCAATAGAAAGGGACGAATGAGCTTGGATTGTTCTTTCGTGTTCATTGCCCGACAAATAGCAAAGCGAAGTGTAATAAGCCTAAACAAAGCCAAACAGGTTCTTTTGGGTTCCAGCTACATAGAAGAGAGAATCTTGGATTTCGCTTATTTCGTGTTCTTTGGTGCTAATGCACATTGACGCAGAAATCGCAAAGTGTATGGAATGAGACCAAAATAACACAACACCGTCTTTTCGTTCCATAAACGTTGAAAGATGACAAATAAGCTTTGATTGGGCTTATTTCAATTCGCATGGTGTTTCTTGGGTGTGCACCAGAATCACCCCCAACCAAAGCAAAAAGTTCTTTTGGGTTCCATTTACATAAAAAGAAGATGATAAAAGCTCTGATTGGACTTATTACAAATTGGTGTTTTTGGGGTTAGAATACACATTCACCCCAAAATTGGAGAGCGACATGTTTATCAGCCCAAAACAAGCATAGGTGTTTTGCTTCCATCTCAATAGAAAAAGGACGATTAAGCTTTGATTGGACTTATATCAATTTGCATGGTGTTTTTTGGGTGTGCACCAGAATCACCCCAAAGCAAAAAGGTATTTTGTGTTCCTTCTACAAAAAAAAGATGAAAAAGCTCTGATTGGGCTTATTTCAAATGGTGTTTTTGGGTGTTTTAGAATGCACACTCACCCAAAAATCTCAGTTACATGTTTGTAATCAGCCCAAATCAAGCATAGGTGTTTTGGTTCCATCTCAATAGAAAGGGACGAATGAGCTTGGATTGTTCTTTCGTGTTCATTGCCCGACAAATAGCAAAGCGAAGTGTAATAAGCCTAAACAAAGCCAAACAGGTTCTTTTGGGTTCCAGCTACATAGAAGAGAGAATCTTGGATTTCGCTTATTTCGTGTTCTTTGGTGCTAATGCACATTGACGCAGAAATCGCAAAGTGTATGGAATGAGACCAAAATAACACAACACCGTCTTTTCGTTCCCTATACGTTGAAAGACGACAAATAAGCTTTGATTGGGCTTATTTCAATTCGCATGGTGTTTCTTGGGTGTGCACCAGAATCACCCCCAACCAAAGCAAAAAGTTCTTTTGGGTTCCATTTACATAAAAAGAAGATGATAAAAGCTCTGATTGGACTTATTACAAATTGGTGTTTTTGGGGTTAGAATACACATTCACCCCAAAATTGGAGAGCGACATGTTTATCAGCCCAAAACAAGCATAGGTGTTTTGCTTCCATCTCAATAGAAAAAGGACGATTAAGCTTTGATTGGACTTATATCAATTTGCATGGTGATTTTTGGGTGTGCACCAGAATCACCCCAAAGCAAAAAGGTATTTTGTGTTCCTTCTACAAAAAAAAGATGAAAAAGCTCTGATTGGGCTTATTTCAAATTGGTGTTTTTGGGTGTTTTAGAATGCACACTCACCCAAAAAGCTCAGTTACATGTTTGTAATCAGCCCAAATCAAGCATAGGTGTTTTGGTTCCATCTCAATAGAAAGGGACGAATGAGCTTGGATTTTTCTTTCGTGTTCATTGCCCGACAAATAGCAAAGCGAAGTGTAATAAGCCTAAACAAAGCCAAACAGGTTCTTTTGGGTTCCAGCTACATAGAAGAGAGAATCTTGGATTTCGCTTATTTCGTGTTCTTTGGTGCTAATGCACATTGACGCAGAAATCGCAAAGTGTATGGAATGAGACCAAAATAACACAACACCGTCTTTTCATTCCATATACGTTGAAAGACGACAAATAAGCTTTGATTGGGCTTATTTCAATTCGCATGGTGTTTCTTGGGTGTGCACCAGAATCACCCCCAACCAAAGCAAAAAGTTCTTTTGGGTTCCATTTACATAAAAAGAAGATGATAAAAGCTCTGATTGGACTTATTACAAATTGGTGTTTTTGGGGTTAGAATACACATTCACCCCAAAATTGGAGAGCGACATGTTCATCAGCCCAAAACAAGCATAGGTGTTTTGCTTCCATCTCAATAGAAAAAGGACGATTAAGCTTTGATTGGACTTATATCAATTTGCATGGTGTTTTTTGGGTGTGCACCAGAATCACCCCAAAGCAAAAAGGTATTTTGTGTTCCTTCTACAAAAAAAAGATGAAAAAGCTCTGATTGGGCTTATTTCAAATGGTGTTTTTGGGTGTTTTAGAATGCACACTCACCCAAAAAGCTCAGTTACATGTTTGTAATCAGCCCAAATCAAGCATAGCTGTTTTGGTTCCATCTCAATAGAAAGGGACGAATGAGCTTGGATTGTTCTTTCGTGTTCATTGCCCGACAAATAGCAAAGCGAAGTGTAATAAGCCTAAACAAAGCCAAACAGGTTCTTTTGGGTTCCAGCTACATAGAAGAGAGAATCTTGGATTTCGCTTATTTCGTGTTCTTTGGTGCTAATGCACATTGACGCAGAAATCGCAAAGTGTATGGAATGAGACCAAAATAACACAACACCGTCTTCGCTTCCATATACGTTGAAAGACGACAAATAAGCTTTGATTGGGCTTATTTCAATTCGCATGGTGTTTCTTGGGTGTGCACCAGAATCACCCCCAACCAAAGCAAAAAGTTCTTTTGGGTTCCATTTACATAAAAAGAAGATGATAAAAGCTCTGATTGGACTTATTACAAATTGGTGTTTTTGGGGTTAGAATGCACATTCACCCCAAAATTGGAGAGCGACATGTTTATCAGCCCAAAACAAGCATAGGTGTTTTGCTTCCATCTCAATAGAAAAAGGACGATTAAGCTTTGATTGGACTTATATCAATTTGCATGGTGTTTTTTGGGTGTGCACCAGAATCACCCCAAAGCAAAAAGGTATTTTGTGTTCCTTCTACAAAAAAAAGATGAAAAAGCTCTGATTGGGCTTATTTCAAATTGGTGTTTTGGGGTGTTTTAGAATGCACACTCACCCAAAAATCTCAGTTACATGTTTGTAAGCAGCCCAAATCAAGCATAGGTGTTTTGGTTCCATCTCAATAGAAAGGGACGAATGAGCTTGGATTGTTCTTTCGTGTTCATTGCCCGACAAATAGCAAAGCGAAGTGTAATAAGCCTAAACAAAGCCAAACAGGTTCTTTTGGGTTCCAGCTACATAGAAGAGAGAATCTTGGATTTCGCTTATTTCGTGTTCTTTGGTGCTAATGCACATTGACGCAGAAATCGCAAAGTGTATGGAATGAGACCAAAATAACACAACACCGTCTTCGCTTCCATATACGTTGAAAGACGACAAATAAGCTTTGATTGGGCTTATTTCAATTCGCATGGTGTTTCTTGGGTGTGCACCAGAATCACCCCCAACCAAAGCAAAAAGTTCTTTTGGGTTCCATTTACATAAAAAGCAGATGATAAAAGCTCTGATTGGACTTATTACAAATTGGTGTTTTTGGGGTTAGAATACACATTCACCCCAAAATTGGAGAGCGACATGTTTATCAGCCCAAAACAAGCATAGGTGTTTTGCTTCCATCTCAATAGAAAAAGGACGATTAAGCTTTGATTGGACTTATATCAATTTGCATGGTGTTTTTTGGGTGTGCACCAGAATCACCCCAAAGCAAAAAGGTATTTTGTGTTCCTTCTACAAAAAAAAGATGAAAAAGCTCTGATTGGGCTTATTTCAAATGGTGTTTTTGGGTGTTTTAGAATGCACACTCACCCAAAAAGCTCAGTTACATGTTTGTAATCAGCCCAAATCAAGCATAGGTGTTTTGGTTCCATCTCAATAGAAAGGGACGAATGAGCTTGGATTGTTCTTTCGTGTTCATTGCCCGACAAATAGCAAAGCGAAGTGTAATAAGCCTAAACAAAGCGAAGCAGGTTCTTTTGGGTTCCAGATACATAGAAGAGAGAATCTTGGATTTCGCTTATTTCGTGTTCTTTGGTGCTAATGCACATTGACGCAGAAATAGCAAAGTGTATGGAATGAGACCAAAATAACACAACACCGTCTTCGCTTCCATATACGTTGAAAGACGACAAATAAGCTTTGATTGGGCTTATTTCAATTCGCATGGTGTTTCTTGGGTGTGCACCAGAATCACCCCCAACCAAAGCAAAAAGTTCTTTTGGGTTCCATTTACATAAAAAGAAGATGATAAAAGCTCTGATTGGACTTATTACAAATTGGTGTTTTTGGGGTTAGAATGCACATTCACCCCAAAATTGGAGAGCGACATGTTTATCAGCCCAAAACAAGCATAGGTGTTTTGCTTCCATCTCAATAGAAAAAGGACGATTAAGCTTTGATTGGACTTATATCAATTTGCATGGTGTTTTTTGGGTGTGCACCAGAATCACCCCAAAGCAAAAAGGTATTTTGTGTTCCTTCTACAAAAAAAAGATGAAAAAGCTCTGATTGGGCTTATTTCAAATTGGTGTTTTGGGGTGTTTTAGAATGCACACTCACCCAAAAATCTCAGTTACATGTTTGTAAGCAGCCCAAATCAAGCATAGGTGTTTTGGTTCCATCTCAATAGAAAGGGACGAATGAGCTTGGATTGTTCTTTCGTGTTCATTGCCCGACAAATAGCAAAGCGAAGTGTAATAAGCCTAAACAAAGCCAAACAGGTTCTTTTGGGTTCCAGCTACATAGAAGAGAGAATCTTGGATTTCGCTTATTTCGTGTTCTTTGGTGCTAATGCACATTGAAGCAGAAATCGCAAAGTGTATGGAATGAGACCAAAATAACACAACACCGTCTTTTCGTTCCATATACGACAAATAAGACGACAAATAAGCTTTGATTGGGCTTATTTCAATTCGCATGGTGTTTCTTGGGTGTGCACCAGAATCACCCCCAACCAAAGCAAAAAGTTCTTTTGGGTTCCATTTACATAAAAAGAAGATGATAAAAGCTCTGATTGGACTTATTACAAATTGGTGTTTTTGGGGTTAGAATGCACATTCACCCCAAAACTGGAGAGCGACATGTTCATCAGCCCAAAACAACCATAGGTGTTTTGCTTCCATCTCAATAGAAAAAGGACGATTAAGCTTTGATTGGACTTATATCAATTTGCATGGTGTTTTTTGGGTGTGCACCAGAATCACCCCAAAGCAAAAAGGTATTTTGTGTTCCTTCTACAAAAAAAAGATGAAAAAACTCTGATTGGGCTTATTTCAAATTGGTATTTTTGGGTGTTTTAGAATGCACACTCACCCAAAAAGCTCAGTTACATGTTTGTAATCAGCCCAAATCAAGCATAGGTGTTTTGGTTCCATCTCAATAGAAAGGGACGAATGAGCTTGGATTGTTCTTTCGTGTTCATTGCCCGACAAATAGCAAAGCGAAGTGTAATAAGCCTAAACAAAGCCAAACAGGTTCTTTTGGGTTCCAGCTACATAGAAGAGAGAATCTTGGATTTCGCTTATTTCGTGTTCTTTGGTGCTAATGCACATTGACGCAGAAATCGCAAAGTGTATGGAATGAGACCAAAATAACACAACACCGTCTTCGCTTCCATATACGTTGAAAGACGACAAATAAGCTTTGATTGGGCTTATTTCAATTCGCATGGTGTTTCTTGGGTGTGCACCAGAATCACCCCCAACCAAAGCAAAAAGTTCTTTTGGGTTCCATTTACATAAAAAGAAGATGATAAAACCTCTGATTGGACTTATTACAAATTGGTGTTTTTGGGGTTAGAATACACATTCACCCCAAAATTGGAGAGCGACATGTTTATCAGCCCAAAACAAGCATAGGTGTTTTGCTTCCATCTCAATAGAAAAAGGACGGTTAAGCTTTGATTGGACTTATATCAATTTGCATGGTGTTTTTTGGGTGTGCACCAGAATCACCCCAAAGCAAAAAGGTATTTTGTGTTCCTTCTACAAAAAAAAGATGAAAAAGCTCTGATTGGGCTTATTTCAAATGGTGTTTTTGGGTGTTTTAGAATGCACACTCACCCAAAAAGCTCAGTTACATGTTTGTAATCAGCCCAAATCAAGCATAGGTGTTTTGGTTCCATCTCAATAGAAAGGGACGAATGAGCTTGGATTGTTCTTTCGTGTTCATTGCCCGACAAATAGCAAAGCGAAGTGTAATAAGCCTAAACAAAGCCAAACAGGTTCTTTTGGGTTCCAGCTACATAGAAGAGAGAATCTTGGATTTCGATTATTTCGTGTTCTTTGGTGCTAATGCACATTGACGCAGAAATCGCAAAGTGTATGGAATGAGACCAAAATAACACAACACCGTCTTTTCGTTCCATATACGTTGAAAGACGACAAATAAGCTTTGATTGGGCTTATTTCAATTCGCATGGTGTTTCTTGGGTGTGCACCAGAATCACCCCCAACCAAAGCAAAAAGTTCTTTTGGGTTCCATTTACATAAAAAGCAGATGATAAAAGCTCTGATTGGACTTATTACAAATTGGTGTTTTTGGGGTTAGAATACACATTCACCCCAAAATTGGAGAGCGACATGTTTATCAGCCCAAAACAAGCATAGGTGTTTTGCTTCCATCTCAATAGAAAAAGGACGATTAAGCTTTGATTGGACTTATATCAATTTGCATGGTGTTTTTTGGGTGTGCACCAGAATCACCCCAAAGCAAAAAGGTATTTTGTGTTCCTTCTACAAAAAAAAGATGAAAAAGCTCTGATTGGGCTTATTTCAAATGGTGTTTTTGGGTGTTTTAGAATGCACACTCACCCAAAAAGCTCAGTTACATGTTTGTAATCAGCCCAAATCAAGCATAGGTGTTTTGGTTCCATCTCAATAGAAAGGGACGAATGAGCTTGGATTGTTCTTTCGTGTTCATTGCCCGACAAATAGCAAAGCGAAGTGTAATAAGCCTAAACAAAGCGAAGCAGGTTCTTTTGGGTTCCAGATACATAGAAGAGAGAATCTTGGATTTCGCTTATTTCGTGTTCTTTGGTGCTAATGCACATTGACGCAGAAATAGCAAAGTGTATGGAATGAGACCAAAATAACACAACACCGTCTTCGCTTCCATATACGTTGAAAGACGACAAATAAGCTTTGATTGGGCTTATTTCAATTCGCATGGTGTTTCTTGGGTGTGCACCAGAATCACCCCCAACCAAAGCAAAAAGTTCTTTTGGGTTCCATTTACATAAAAAGAAGATGATAAAAGCTCTGATTGGACTTATTACAAATTGGTGTTTTTGGGGTTAGAATGCACATTCACCCCAAAATTGGAGAGCGACATGTTTATCAGCCCAAAACAAGCATAGGTGTTTTGCTTCCATCTCAATAGAAAAAGGACGATTAAGCTTTGATTGGACTTATATCAATTTGCATGGTGTTTTTTGGGTGTGCACCAGAATCACCCCAAAGCAAAAAGGTATTTTGTGTTCCTTCTACAAAAAAAAGATGAAAAAGCTCTGATTGGGCTTATTTCAAATTGGTGTTTTGGGGTGTTTTAGAATGCACACTCACCCAAAAATCTCAGTTACATGTTTGTAAGCAGCCCAAATCAAGCATAGGTGTTTTGGTTCCATCTCAATAGAAAGGGACGAATGAGCTTGGATTGTTCTTTCGTGTTCATTGCCCGACAAATAGCAAAGCGAAGTGTAATAAGCCTAAACAAAGCCAAACAGGTTCTTTTGGGTTCCAGCTACATAGAAGAGAGAATCTTGGATTTCGCTTATTTCGTGTTCTTTGGTGCTAATGCACATTGACGCAGAAATCGCAAAGTGTATGGAATGAGACCAAAATAACACAACACCGTCTTTTCGTTCCATATACGACAAATAAGACGACAAATAAGCTTTGATTGGGCTTATTTCAATTCGCATGGTGTTTCTTGGGTGTGCACCAGAATCACCCCCAACCAAAGCAAAAAGTTCTTTTGGGTTCCATTTACATAAAATGAAGATGATAAAAGCTCTGATTGGACTTATTACAAATTGGTGTTTTTGGGGTTAGAATGCACATTCACCCCAAAACTGGAGAGCGACATGTTCATCAGCCCAAAACAACCATAGGTGTTTTGCTTCCATCTCAATAGAAAAAGGACGATTAAGCTTTGATTGGACTTATATCAATTTGCATGGTGTTTTTTGGGTGTGCACCAGAATCACCCCAAAGCAAAAAGGTATTTTGTGTTCCTTCTACAAAAAAAAGATGAAAAAACTCTGATTGGGCTTATTTCAAATTGGTATTTTTGGGTGTTTTAGAATGCACACTCACCCAAAAAGCTCAGTTACATGTTTGTAATCAGCCCAAATCAAGCATAGGTGTTTTGGTTCCATCTCAATAGAAAGGGACGAATGAGCTTGGATTGTTCTTTCGTGTTCATTGCCCGACAAATAGCAAAGCGAAGTGTAATAAGCCTAAACAAAGCCAAACAGGTTCTTTTGGGTTCCAGCTACATAGAAGAGAGAATCTTGGATTTCGCTTATTTCGTGTTCTTTGGTGCTAATGCACATTGACGCAGAAATCGCAAAGTGTATGGAATGAGACCAAAATAACACAACACCGTCTTCGCTTCCATATACGTTGAAAGACGACAAATAAGCTTTGATTGGGCTTATTTCAATTCGCATGGTGTTTCTTGGGTGTGCACCAGAATCACCCCCAACCAAAGCAAAAAGTTCTTTTGGGTTCCATTTACATAAAAAGAAGATGATAAAAGCTCTGATTGGACTTATTACAAATTGGTGTTTTTGGGGTTAGAATACACATTCACCCCAAAATTGGAGAGCGACATGTTTATCAGCCCAAAACAAGCATAGGTGTTTTGCTTCCATCTCAATAGAAAAAGGACGGTTAAGCTTTGATTGGACTTATATCAATTTGCATGGTGTTTTTTGGGTGTGCACCAGAATCACCCCAAAGCAAAAAGGTATTTTGTGTTCCTTCTACAAAAAAAAGATGAAAAAGCTCTGATTGGGCTTATTTCAAATGGTGTTTTTGGGTGTTTTAGAATGCACACTCACCCAAAAAGCTCAGTTACATGTTTGTAATCAGCCCAAATCAAGCATAGGTGTTTTGGTTCCATCTCAATAGAAAGGGACGAATGAGCTTGGATTGTTCTTTCGTGTTCATTGCCCGACAAATAGCAAAGCGAAGTGTAATAAGCCTAAACAAAGCCAAACAGGTTCTTTTGGGTTCCAGCTACATAGAAGAGAGAATCTTGGATTTCGCTTATTTCGTGTTCTTTGGTGCTAATGCACATTGACGCAGAAATCGCAAAGTGTATGGAATGAGACCAAAATAACACAACACCGTCTTTTCGTTCCATATACGTTGAAAGACGACAAATAAGCTTTGATTGGGCTTATTTCAATTCGCATGGTGTTTCTTGGGTGTGCACCAGAATCACCCCCAACCAAAGCAAAAAGTTCTTTTGGGTTCCATTTACATAAAAAGAAGATGATAAAAGCTCTGATTGGACTTATTACAAATTGGTGTTTTTGGGGTTAGAATGCACATTCACCCCAAAACTGGAGAGCGACATGTTCATCAGCCCAAAACAACCATAGGTGTTTTGCTTCCATCTCAATAGAAAAAGGACGATTAAGCTTTGATTGGACTTATATCAATTTGCATGGTGTTTTTTGGGTGTGCACCAGAATCACCTCAAAGCAAAAAGGTATTTTGTGTTCCTTCTACAAAAAAAAGATGAAAAAGCTCTGATTGGGCTTATTTCAAATTGGTGTTTTTGGGTGTTTTAGAATGCACACTCACCCAAAAAGCTCAGTTACATGTTTGTAATCAGCCCAAATCAAGCATAGGTGTTTTGGTTCCATCTCAATAGAAAGGGACGAATGAGCTTGGATTGTTCTTTCGTGTTCATTGCCCGACAAATAGCAAAGCGAAGTGTAACAAGCCTAAACAAAGCCAAACAGGTTCTTTTGGGTTCCAGCTACATAGAAGAGTGTATCTTGGATTTCGCTTATTTCGTGTTCTTTGGTGCTAATGCACATTGACGCAGAAATCGCAAAGTGTATGGAATGAGACCAAAATAACACAACACCGTCTTTTCGTTCCATATACGTTGAAAGACGACAAATAAGCTTTGATTGGGCTTATTTCAATTCGCATGGTGTTTCTTGGGTGTGCACCAGAATCACCCCCAACCAAAGCAAAAAGTTCTTTTGGGTTCCATTTACATAAAAAGAAGATGATAAAAGCTCTGATTGGACTTATTACAAATTGGTGTTTTTGGGGTTAGAATACACATTCACCCCAAAATTGGAGAGTGACATGTTTATCAGCCCAAAACAAGCATAGGTGTTTTGCTTCCATCTCAATAGAAAAAGGACGATTAAGCTTTGATTGGACTTATATCAATTTGCATGGTGTTTTTTGGGTGTGCACCAGAATCACCCCAAAGCAAAAAGGTATTTTGTGTTCCTTCTACAAAAAAAAGATGAAAAAGCTCTGATTGGGCTTATTTCAAATGGTGTTTTTGGGTGTTTTAGAATGCACACTCACCCAAAAAGCTCAGTTACATGTTTGTAATCAGCCCAAATCAAGCATAGGTGTTTTGGTTCCATCTCAATAGAAAGGGACGAATGAGCTTGGATTGTTCTTTCGTGTTCATTGCCCGACAAATAGCAAAGCGAAGTGTAATAAGCCTAAACAAAGCCAAACAGGTTCTTTTGGGTTCCAGCTACATAGAAGAGAGAATCTTGGATTTCGCTTATTTCGTGTTCTTTGGTGCTAATGCACATTGACGCAGAAATCGCAAAGTGTATGGAATGAGACCAAAATAACACAACACCGTCTTTTCGTTCCATATACGTTGAAAGACGACAAATAAGCTTTGATTGGGCTTATTTCAATTCGCATGGTGTTTCTTGGGTGTGCACCAGAATCACCCCCAACCAAAGCAAAAAGTTCTTTTGGGTTCCATTTACATAAAAAGAAGATGATAAAAGCTCTGATTGGACTTATTACAAATTGGTGTTTTTGGGGTTAGAATGCACATTCACCCCAAAACTGGAGAGCGACATGTTCATCAGCCCAAAACAACCATAGGTGTTTTGCTTCCATCTCAATAGAAAAAGGACGATTAAGCTTTGATTGGACTTATATCAATTTGCATGGTGTTTTTTGGGTGTGCACCAGAATCACCCCAAAGCAAAAAGGTATTTTGTGTTCCTTCTACAAAAAAAAGATGAAAAAGCTCTGATTGGGCTTATTTCAAATTGGTGTTTTTGGGTGTTTTAGAATGCACACTCACCCAAAAAGCTCAGTTACATGTTTGTAAGCAGCCCAAATCAAGCATAGGTGTTTTGGTTCCATCTCAATAGAAAGGGACGAATGAGCTTGGATTGTTCTTTCGTGTTCATTGCCCGACAAATAGCAAAGCGAAGTGTTATAAGCCTAAACAAAGCCAAACAGGTTCTTTTGGGTTCCAGCTACATAGAAGAGAGAATCTTGGATTTCGCTTATTTCGTGTTCTTTGGTGCTAATGCACATTGACGCAGAAATAGCAAAGTGTATGGAATGAGACCAAAATAACACAACACCGTCTTTTCGTTCCACATACGTTGAAAGACGACAAATAAGCTTTGATTGGGCTTATTTCAATTCGCATGGTGTTTCTTGGGTGTGCACCAGAATCACCCCCAACCAAAGCAAAAAGTTCTTTTGGGTTCCATTTACATAAAAAGCAGATGATAAAAGCTCTGATTGGACTTATTACAAATTGGTGTTTTTGGGGTTAGAATACACATTCACCCCAAAATTGGAGAGCGACATGTTTATCAGCCCAAAACAAGCATAGGTGTTTTGCTTCCATCTCAATAGAAAAAGGACGATTAAGCTTTGATTGGACTTATATCAATTTGCATGGTGTTTTTTGGGTGTGCACCAGAATCACCCCAAAGCAAAAAGGTATTTTGTGTTCCTTCTACAAAAAAAAGATGAAAAAGCTCTGATTGGGCTTATTTCAAATGGTGTTTTTGGGTGTTTTAGAATGCACACTCACCCAAAAAGCTCAGTTACATGTTTGTAATCAGCCCAAATCAAGCATAGGTGTTTTGGTTCCATCTCAATAGAAAGGGACGAATGAGCTTGGATTGTTCTTTCGTGTTCATTGCCCGACAAATAGCAAAGCGAAGTGTAATAAGCCTAAACAAAGCCAAACAGGTTCTTTTGGGTTCCAGCTACATAGAAGAGAGAATCTTGGATCTCGCTTATTTCGTGTTCTTTGGTGCTAATGCACATTGACGCAGAAATCGCAAAGTGTATGGAATGAGACCAAAATAACACAACACCGTCTTTTCGTTCCATATATGTTGAAAGACGACAAATAAGCTTTGATTGGGCTTATTTCAATTCGCATGGTGTTTCTTGGGTGTGCACCAGAATCACCCCCAACCAAAGCAAAAAGTTCTTTTGGGTTCCATTTACATAAAAAGAAGATGATAAAAGCTCTGATTGGACTTATTACAAATTGGTGTTTTTGGGGTTAGAATGCACATTCACCCCAAAACTGGAGAGCGACATGTTCATCAGCACAAAACAACCATAGGTGTTTTGCTTCCATCTCAATAGAAAAAGGACGATTAAGCTTTGATTGGACTTATATCAATTTGCATGGTGTTTTTTGGGTGTGCACCAGAATCACCCCAAAGCAAAAAGGTATTTTGTGTTCCTTCTACAAAAAAAAGATGAAAAAGCTCTGATTGGGCTTATTTCAAATTGGTGTTTTTGGGTGTTTTAGAATGCACACTCACCCAAAAAGCTCAGTTACATGTTTGTAAGCAGCCCAAATCAAGCATAGGTGTTTTGGTTCCATCTCAATAGAAAGGGACGAATGAGCTTGGATTGTTCTTTCGTGTTCATTGCCCGACAAATAGCAAAGCGAAGTGTAATAAGCCTAAACAAAGCCAAACAGGTTCTTTTGGGTTCCAGCTACATAGAAGAGAGAATCTTGGATTTCGCTTATTTCGTGTTCTTTGGTGCTAATGCACATTGACGCAGAAATAGCAAAGTGTATGGAATGAGACCAAAATAACACAACACCGTCTTTTCGTTCCATATACGTTGAAAGACGACATATAAGCTTTGATTGGGCTTATTTCAATTCGCATGGTGTTTCTTGGGTGTGCACCAGAATCAACCCCAACCAAAGCAAAAATTCTTTTGGGTTCCATTTACATAAAAAGAAGATGATAAAAGCTCTGATTGGACTTATTACAAATTGGTGTTTTTGGGGTTAGAATACACATTCACCCCAAAATTGGAGAGCGACATGTTTATCAGCCCAAAACAAGCATAGGTGTTTTGCTTCCATCTCAATAGAAAAAGGACGATTAAGCTTTGATTCGACTTATATCAATTTGCATGGTGTTTTTTGGGTGTGCACCAGAATCACCCCAAAGCAAAAAGGTATTTTGTGTTCCTTCTACAAAAAAAGATGAAAAAACTCTGATTGGGCTTATTTCAAATTGGTGTTTTTGGGTGTTTTAGAATGCACACTCACCCAAAAAGCTCAGTTACATGTTTGTAATCAGCCCAAATCAAGCATAGGTGTTTTGGTTCCATCTCAATAGAAAGGGACGAATGAGCTTGGATTGTTCTTTCGTGTTCATTGCCCGACAAATAGCAAAGCGAAGTGTAATAAGCCTAAACAAAGCCAAACAGGTTCTTTTGGGTTCCAGCTACATAGAAGAGAGAATCTTGGATTTCGATTATTTCGTGTTCTTTGGTGCTAATGCACATTGACGCAGAAATCGCAAAGTGTATGGAATGAGACCAAAATAACACAACACCGTCTTCGCTTCCATATACGTTGAAAGACGACAAATAAGCTTTGATTGGGCTTATTTCAATTCGCATGGTGTTTCTTGGGTGTGCACCAGAATCACCCCCAACCAAAGCAAAAAAGTTCTTTTGGGTTCCATTTACATAAAAAGAAGATGATAAAAGCTCTGATTGGACTTATTACAAATTGGTGTTTTTGGGGTTAGAATACACATTCACCCCAAAATTGGAGAGCGACATGTTTATCAGCCCAAAACAAGCATAGGTGTTTTGCTTCCATCTCAATAGAAAAAGGACGATTAAGCTTTGATTGGACTTATATCAATTTGCATGGTGTTTTTTGGGTGTGCACCAGAATCACCCCAAAGCAAAAAGGTATTTTGTGTTCCTTCTACAAAAAAAAGATGAAAAAGCTCTGATTGGGCTTATTTCAAATGGTGTTTTTGGGTGTTTTAGAATGCACACTCACCCAAAAATCTCAGTTACATGTTTGTAATCAGCCCAAATCAAGCATAGGTGTTTTGGTTCCATCTCAATAGAAAGGGACGAATGAGCTTGGATTGTTCTTTTGTGTTCATTGCCCGACAAATAGCAAAGCGAAGTGTAATAAGCCTAAACAAAGCCAAACAGGTTCTTTTGGGTTCCAGCTACATAGAAGAGAGAATCTTGGATTTCGCTTATTTCGTGTTCTTTGGTGCTAATGCACATTGACGCAGAAATCGCAAAGTGTATGGAATGAGACCAAAATAACACAACACCGTCTTTTCGTTCCATATACGTTGAAAGACGACAAATAAGCTTTGATTGGGCTTATTTCAATTCGCATGGTGTTTCTTGGGTGCGCACCAGAATCACCCCCAACCAAAGCAAAAAGTTCTTTTGGGTTCCATTTACATAAAAAGAAGATGATAAAAGCTCTGATTGGACTTATTACAAATTGGTGTTTTTGGGGTTAGAATACACATTCACCCCAAAATTGGAGAGCGACATGTTTATCAGCCCAAAACAAGCATAGGTGTTTTGCTTCCATCTCAATAGAAAAAGGACGATTAAGCTTTGATTGGACTTATATCAATTTGCATGGTGTTTTTTGGGTGTGCACCAGAATCACCCCAAAGCAAAAAGGTATTTTGTGTTCCTTCTACAAAAAAAAGATGAAAAAGCTCTGATTGGGCTTATTTCAAATGGTGTTTTTGGGTGTTTTAGAATGCACACTCACCCAAAAATCTCAGTTACATGTTTGTAATCAGCCCAAATCAAGCATAGGTGTTTTGGTTCCATCTCAATAGAAAGGGACGACTGAGCTTGGATTGTTCTTTCGTGTTCATTGCCCGACAAATAGCAAAGCGAAGTGTAATAAGCCTAAACAAAGCCAAACAGGTTCTTTTGGGTTCCAGCTACATAGAAGAGAGAATCTTGGATTTCGCTTATTTCGTGTTCTTTGGTGCTAATGCACATTGACGCAGAAATCGCAAAGTGTATGGAATGAGACCAAAATAACACAACACCGTCTTTTCGTTCCATATACGTTGAAAGACGACAAATAAGCTTTGATTGGGCTTATTTCAATTCGCATGGTGTTTCTTGGGTGTGCACCAGAATCACCCCCAACCAAAGCAAAAAGTTCTTTTGGGTTCCATTTACATAAAAAGAAGATGATAAAAGCTCTGATTGGACTTATTACAAATTGGTGTTTTTGGGGTTAGAATACACATTCACCCCAAAATTGGAGAGCGACATGTTTATCAGCCCAAAACAACCATAGGTGTTTTGCTTCCATCTCAATAGAAAAAGGACGATTAAGCTCTGATTGGACTTATATCAATTTGCATGGTGATTTTTGGGTGTGCACCAGAATCACCCCAAAGCAAAAAGGTATTTTGTGTTCCTTCGAAGGAAGGAAGAATGAGGCCGGGGGAAGGCTGGCGCTGCAGCAAAATGCTGCTGAACACGCCCCCACCGTGGCCCCCGGTTGGATGTCCACCGAGGGGGCGTGAGCGCCAGCCAGGTGAGTGGGCAGCAGGGGGCCACGCCCCCTGCTAGCCGGAGCTCGAGCCCCGACCACAACCCCTCCCCTCCCCTTCGGGGAGTAGAGTCTTTGTAATAAGTCCAATCAGAGCTTTTATCATCTTCTTTTTATGTAAATGGAACCCAAAAGAACTTTTTGCTTTGGTTGGGGGTGATTCTGGTGCACACCCAAGAAACACCATGCGAATTGAAATAAGCCCAATCAAAGCTTATTTGTCGTCTTTCAACGTATATGGAACGACAATCAAAAATCAGTTAGAGAGAGACCGGAAGTTGCTGAAAGGAAGATAGCAAAAGAGGTCAGCGCTGGCAGGGTTGCAGGCCCCTTCGATAGCCCCCCCATACCAAATTTGCACATATCTCCGCTAGGCATTGTGCCAAAGAAGACCCCCGGTGAATTCAGGCTCATTCATAATCTGTCCTTCCCAAAGGGCGGCTCGGTCAACGATGCCATCCCGCCTGAGTTATGCACAGTGAAATACGCCACCTTCGATCAGGCAGTTAAGTTGATCCGCAGTTTCGGCCCCGGGGCGTTGTTGGCAAAGTGTGATATCGAATCGGCCTTCCGCCTCTTGCCAGTACATCCCGCTGATTTCCGGTTGCTGGGTTTTAAATTTCAGGGAAAATACTATGTTGACAGGGCCATGCCAATGGGCTGCGCTGTTGCCTGTTCGGCATTCGAAGCCTTCAGCACGTTCTTGGACTGGGCCCTGCGTTTCAGGGCAAATACCATTGGGGTCACGCATTACCTGGACGATTTCCTTTTCGTGGGCGGAGCCAACACGGGGGAGTGCGCCTCCTTGCTGGAGGCCTTCTCAACCCTGGCCGAGGACCTTGGGGTCCCTCTTGCGGCGGAGAAAACGGAGGGACCAGCCACACGCTTAACTTACCTTGGCATTGAGCTGGATACAGTGGCCCAGTCATCCCGCTTACCTGGTGAAAAGATTGAAGCCCTTAAACAACTAATTCAGGACACTCTTAAGCTTAGGAAGATCACCCTTAGGCAAATTCAATCTCTATTGGGCCACTTTAACTTCGCGTGCAGGGTGGTGTCCCCCGGACGCCCCTTCTGTGCTCGCCTTGCCAGATTGTCAGTCGGTCTGAAACACCCCCTCCACAGGGTTCGCCTCCCCAGGTCGGTCAAAGCAGATCTCGAGGTCTGGACAGCCTTTTTGGAAAAATATAACGGGGTCTCTCTTTGGCAGGATGTTTTGAATCTATCATCCGACTTTCAGGTTCAATCGGACGCAGCAGGGTCTTTAGGTTTCGGTTTGTATTTCAAAGGGCGCTGGTGCGCACAACGCTGGCCCTCAGCATGGCAGGGTCAGGCCATCACGCGGGATCTCACCTTTCTCGAGTTCTTTCCAATAGTAGTGGCCGTGCACATCTGGACGGAGGAGTTCCGAGATCACCGAGTGTGCTTCAGGACCGACAACCTGGCGGTGGTGAACATTCTTGCCAGGCAGTCATCTCGGTCTGCGAGGGTCTCCTCCCTCCTGCGGGCGTTCGTCCTCCATTGCCTTGAGTACAATATCTTATTTTCAGCCAAATTCGTACCAGGTGCCAATAATGATATAGCCGACGCCCTGTCTCGATTCCAGATTCCTCGTTTCCGGTCGCTCGCACCTGGAGCACAACTGTTGCCCGAACCCTTTCCGGAGTACCTGTGGAACGTTGGAGACGCAAAGTGATACAGGGAGTATTAGCGTCCGTGGCACCTTCCACGCTCAGGTCCTATAGGAAGGCCTGGTGTGATTTCCTGGGTTTCAGGTTTGGGTTGTCTGGGCTGTCACATAGCACCCCCCCCACCACTGATGACGTCCTGCAGTACCTGTCCCATCTGGATGACCTCGGACGTGCTACGAAAACCTTAAAGATCCACGTAGCAGCCATCAGCTTCTTTTCAAAGGCGACGTTTGCGCAAGACCCATGTAGCGATTTTCTGATCCGTAGAGCCATTGAAGGTTGGGGCAGGTTGCAACCGCCCAGGACCGTGGGGCGTAAGCCTATTTCGTATGGATTGCTATCTCAGATACGCGTAAAGCTCAGGACAATTTGTTGGTCTAAGTTTGAGGCACGGCTCTTCTCTGCGGCTTACGCTATAGCCTTTTTTGGTGCACTCAGAGTTGGGGAGGTTGTGTGTGAAGCTAGTGCGCGGGGTTCAACTCGCGGCCTCCTGTGTGAGGATGTACAGCTATCCGAATCTGCTGTGTCAGTACTAGTGCGTCAGTCCAAGACCGATCAGACAGGCAAGGGTGTCCTGCTCAAGCTCACGGCGTCGGCCCAGCAGGGCCCATGTCCGGTGAAGGACACGAGGCGGTATCTCCGCCTTAGACCAGCCGGCCCGGGACCGTTCCTGATACACGAGGATGGGTCGCCCCTGTTGAGGTACCAATTCACTAGAGTAATGCGCAAGGCTATTGAGGCTTGTGGCCTACCCCCCCATGAGTACGCTGCACATTCGTTCAGGATCGGGGCCGCCACCACGGCCGCGCACCTGGGGTTGCCGGCAGAAAGGATAAAAGAGTTGGGCCGGTGGAAATCCAATGTTTATAAGTCGTATATTCGCAACCTTGCGCCTACCCCTTAGTTTGCTTACCCTTCCTTTTGTTCTATCTTTATTCCCAGCTATGCCCGGAAGAAACGTGTGGATTTGCGGTCACAGCATTGTTCATTGGGCCCGCGTGCGAGCGGTGAGCTGCGGCCTGGCACCCAACCTTGGTCTGCCACGTGATGTTCGAGTTTCCTGGTTTTCGAGAAGAGGCATGCGTTGGGAGGAACTGATGCCTTTGCTGAGGGAGAAAATAGCCATGCTCGGCTCTCCCGACATCCTGGTGATTCATTTAGGGGAGAATGACCTTGGCAACAAAAGGAGTGTGGACTTGCTGTCGAGCATAAAAAGAGACTTGAATGCATTTGCAGCCCTGTGTCCCAGAACAACAGTGTGCTGGTCCTCCTTCTTGAAGAGAACTGTGTGGCGCGGTGCGCAAGACTGTATGGCCATTGAAAGAACCAGGAAACTCGTAAATCGGGCGGTAGCCCGTTGGGTGCGCTTTATGGATGGCCGAGTGATTTACCATGACCGTATCCGGATTAGCGACAAAGCTTTATACCGGGATGACGGTGTCCACCTATCAGATCTTGGGAATGACTTCTGGTTAGCTAGTGTCACTAAAAACATCTGGGATTGGTTGCAGCTTTGAGGGTATTGGCGGCGAGCCTTTAGCTCGGGTGGCGGTTAGGCATTGGAATAATGTGTTGCGCTGTGTGGAAGTGCTAGGTGTGGCCATCGCCTATGCCTTCAATTTTTAGGGGTATTCCGTTAAAGGAATCTGGGGGTCGTGTATTCCGTCCGATGCCTGCTTGGCGGGAGGCCTTGGCACGACCCTCGGTGACAGCAGGGGTGAGCCTATAGTCGGATTGGCATCGACAGGCTCCACCTACTGGTGAAGAACCCACTTGTTTCGATCCAATGCCTAAGCCAATACCTTTTAAATGCTGTAACCAATAAAGTTGTGGCCTTTTCCTAGCCCATTAACTTATATCACGTGTCCTTGTGTCTTCATTTCACTTCACCGGGGTCGGGTCCTCGAACCACAAATTGGTGTTTTTGGGGTTAGAATACACATTCACCCCAAAATTGGAGAGCGACATGTTTATCAGCCCAAAACAAGCATAGGTGTTTTGCTTCCATCTCAATAGAAAAAGGACGATTAAGCTTTGATTGGACTTATATCAATTTGCATGGTGATTTTTGGGTGTGCACCAGAATCACCCCAAAGCAAAAAGGTATTTTGTGTTCCTTCTACAAAAAAAAGATGAAAAAGCTCTGATTGGGCTTATTTCAAATTGGTGTTTTTGGGTGTTTTAGAATGCACACTCACCCAAAAAGCTCAGTTACATGTTTGTAATCAGCCCAAATCAAGCATAGGTGTTTTGGTTCCATCTCAATAGAAAGGGACGAATGAGCTTGGATTTTTCTTTCGTGTTCATTGCCCGACAAATAGCAAAGCGAAGTGTAATAAGCCTAAACAAAGCCAAACAGGTTCTTTTGGGTTCCAGCTACATAGAAGAGAGAATCTTGGATTTCGCTTTTTTCGTGTTCTTTGGTGCTAATGCACATTGACGCAGAAATCGCAAAGTGTATGGAATGAGACCAAAATAACACAACACCGTCTTTTCGTTCCATATACGTTGAAAGACGACAAATAAGCTTTGATTGGGCTTATTTCAATTCGCATGGTGTTTCTTGGGTGTGCACCAGAATCACCCCCAACCAAAGCAAAAAGTTCTTTTGGGTTCCATTTACATAAAAAGAAGATGATAAAAGCTCTGATTGGACTTATTACAAATTGGTGTTTTTGGGGTTAGAATACACATTCACCCCAAAATTGGAGAGCGACATGTTCATCAGCCCAAAACAACCATAGGTGTTTTGCTTCCATCTCAATAGAAAAAGGACGATTAAGCTTTGATTGGACTTATATCAATTTGCATGGTGATTTTTGGGTGTGCACCAGAATCACCCCAAAGCAAAAAGGTATTTTGTGTTCCTTCTACAAAAAAAAGATGAAAAAGCTCTGATTGGGCTTATTTCAAATTGGTGTTTTTCGGTGTTTTAGAATGCATACTCACCCAAAAAGCTCAGTTACATGTTTGTAATCAGCCCAAATCAAGCATAGGTGTTTTGGTTCCATCTCAATAGAAAGGGACGAATGAGCTTGGATTGTTCTTTCGTGTTCATTGCCCGACAAATAGCAAAGCGAAGTGTAATAAGCCTAAACAAAGCCAAACAGGTTCTTTTGGGTTCCAGCTACATAGAAGAGAGAATCTTGGATTTCGCTTATTTCGTGTTCTTTGGTGCTAATGCACATTGACGCAGAAATCGCAAAGTGTATGGAATGAGACCAAAATAACACAACACCGTCTTTTCGTTCCATATACGTTGAAAGACGACAAATAAGCTTTGATTGGGCTTATTTCAATTCGCATGGTGTTTCTTGGGTGTGCACCAGAATCACCCCCAACCAAAGCAAAAAGTTCTTTTGGGTTCCATTTACATAAAAAGAAGATGATAAAAGCTCTGATTGGACTTATTACAAATTGGTGTTTTTGGGGTTAGAATACACATTCACCCCAAAATTGGAGAGTGACATGTTCATCAGCCCAAAACAACCATAGGTGTTTTGCTTCCATCTCAATAGAAAAAGGACGATTAAGCTTTGATTGGACTTATATCAATTTGCATGGTGTTTTTTGGGTGTGCACCAGAATCACCCCAAAGCAAAAAGGTATTTTGTGTTCCTTCTACAAAAAAAGATGAAAAAACTATGATTGGGCTTATTTCAAATTGGTGTTTTTGGGTGTTTTAGAATGCACACTCACCCAAAAAGCTCAGTTACATGTTTGTAATCAGCCAAAATCAAGCATAGGTGTTTTGGTTCCATCTCAATAGAAAGGGACGAATGAACTTGGATTGTTCTTTCGTGTTCATTGCCCGACAAATAGCAAAGCGAAGTGTAATAAGCCTAAACAAAGCCAAACAGGTTCTTTTGGGTTCCAGCTACATAGAAGAGAGAATCTTGGATTTCGCTTATTTCGTGTTCTTTGGTGCTAATGCACATTGACGCAGAAATCGCAAAGTGTATGGAATGAGACCAAAATAACACAACACCGTCTTTTCGTTCCATATACGTTGAAAGACGACAAATAAGCTTTGATTGGGCTTATTTCAATTCGCATGGTGTTTCTTGGGTGTGCACCAGAATCACCCCCAACCAAAGCAAAAAGTTCTTTTGGGTTCCATTTACATAAAAAGAAGATGATAAAAGCTCTGATTGGACTTATTACAAATTGGTGTTTTTGGGGTTAGAATACACATTCACCCCGAAATTGGAGAGCGACATGTTCATCAGCCCAAAACAACCATAGGTGTTTTGCTTCCATCTCAATAGAAAAAGGACGATTAAGCTTTGATTGGACTTATATCAATTTGCATGGTGATTTTTGGGTGTGCACCAGAATCACCCCAAAGAGAAAAGGTATATTGTGTTCCTTCTACAAAAAAAAGATGAAAAAGCTCTGATTGGGCTTATTTCAAATTGGTGTTTTTGGGTGTTTTAGAATGCACACTCACCCAAAAATCTCAGTTACATGTTTGTAAGCAGCCCAAATCAAGCATAGGTATTTTGGTTCCATCTCAATAGAAAGGGACAAATGAGCTTGGATTGTTCTTTCGTGTTCATTGCCTGACAAATAGCAAAGCGAAGTGTAATAAGCCTAAACAAAGCCAAACAGGTTCTTTTGGGTTCCAGCTACATAGAAGAGAGAATCTTGGATTTCGCTTATTTCGTGTTCTTTGGTGCTAATGCACATTGACGCAGAAATCACAAAGTGTATGGAATGAGAGCAAAATAACACAACACCGTCTTCGCTTCCATATACGTTGAAAGACGACAAATAAGCTTTGATTGGGCTTATTTCAATTCGCATGGTGTTTCTTGGGTGTGCACCAGAATCACCCCCAACCAAAGCAAAAAGTTCTTTTGGGTTCCATTTACATAAAAAGAAGATGATAAAAGCTCTGATTGGACTTATTACAAATTGGTGTTTTTGGGGTTAGAATGCACATTCACCCCAAAATTGGAGAGCGACATGTTCATCAGCCCAAAACAACCATAGGTGTTTTGCTTCCATCTCAATAGAAAAAGGACGATTAAGCTTTGATTGGACTTATATCAATTTGCATGGTGTTTTTTGGGTGTGCACCAGAATCACCCCAAAGCAAAAAGGTATTTTGTGTTCCTTCTACAAAAAAAAGATGAAAAAGCTCTGATTGGGCTTATTTCAAATTGGTGTTTTGGGCTGTTTTAGAATGCACACTCACCCAAAAATCTCAGTTACATGTTTGTAATCAGCCCAAATCAAGCATAGGTGTTTTGGTTCCATCTCAATAGAAAGGGACGAATGAGCTTGGATTGTTCTTTCGTGTTCATTGCCCGACAAATAGCAAAGCGAAGTGTAATAAGCCTAAACAAAGCCAAACAGGTTCTTTTGGGTTCCAGCTACATAGAAGAGAGAATCTTGGATTTCGCTTATTTCGTGTTCTTTGGTGCTAATGCACATTGACGCAGAAATCGCAAAGTGTATGGAATGAGACCAAAATAACACAACACCGTCTTCGCTTCCATATACGTTGAAAGACGACAAATAAGCTTTGATTGGGCTTATTTCAATTCGCATGGTGTTTCTTGGGTGTGCACCAGAATCACCCCCAACCAAAGCAAAAAGTTCTTTTGGGTTCCATTTACATAAAAAGAAGATGATAAAAGCTCTGATTGGACTTATTACAAATTGGTGTTTTTGGGGTTAGAATACACATTCACCCCAAAATTGGAGAGCGACATGTTTATCAACCCAAAACAAGCATAGGTGTTTTGCTTCCATCTCAATAGAAAAAGGACGATTAAGCTTTGATTGGACTTATATCAATTTGCATGGTGTTTTTTGGGTGTGCACCAGAATCACCCCAAAGCAAAAAGGTATTTTGTGTTCCTTCTACAAAAAAAAGATGAAAAAGCTCTGATTGGGCTTATTTCAAATGGTGTTTTTGGGTGTTTTAGAATGCACACTCACCCAAAAATCTCAGTTACATGTTTGTAATCAGCCCAAATCAAGCATAGGTGTTTTGGTTCCATCTCAATAGAAAGGGACGAATGAGCTTGGATTGTTCTTTCGTGTTCATTGCCCGACAAATAGCAAAGCGAAGTGTAATAAGCCTAAACAAAGCCAAACAGGTTCTTTTGGGTTCCAGCTACATAGAAGAGAGAATCTTGGATTTCGCTTATTTCGTGTTCTTTGGTGCTAATGCACATTGACGCAGAAATCGCAAAGTGTATGGAATGAGACCAAAATAACACAACACCGTCTTTTCGTTCCATATACGTTGAAAGACGACAAATAAGCTTTGATTGGGCTTATTTCAATTCGCATGGTGTTTCTTGGGTGTGCACCAGAATCACCCCCAACCAAAGCAAAAAGTTCTTTTGGGTTCCATTTACATAAAAAGAAGAAGATAAAAGCTCTGATTGGACTTATTACAAATTGGTGTTTTTGGGGTTAGAATACACATTCACCCCAAAATTGGAGAGCGACATGTTTATCAGCCCAAAACAAGCATAGGTGTTTTGCTTCCATCTCAATAGAAAAAGGACGATTAAGCTTTGATTGGACTTATATCAATTTGCATGGTGTTTTTTGGGTGTGCACCAGAATCACCCCAAAGCAAAAAGGTATTTTGTGTTCCTTCTACAAAAAAAAGATGAAAAAGCTCTGATTGGGCTTATTTCAAATTGGTGTTTTTGGGTGTTTTAGAATGCACACTCACTCAAAAAGCTCAGTTACATGTTTGTAATCAGCCCAAATCAAGCATAGGTGTTTTGGTTCCATCTCAATAGAAAGGGACGAATGAGCTTGGATTGTTCTTTCGTGTTCATTGCCCGACAAATAGCAAAGCGAAGTGTAATAAGCCTAAACAAAGCCAAACAGGTTCTTTTGGGTTCCAGCTACATAGAAGAGAGAATCTTGGATTTCGCTTATTTCGTGTTCTTTGGTGCTAATGCACATTGACGCAGAAATCGCAAAGTGTATGGAATGAGACCAAAATAACACAACACCGTCTTCGCTTCCATATACGTTGAAAGACGACAAATAAGCTTTGATTGGGCTTATTTCAATTCGCATGGTGTTTCTTGGGTGTGCACCAGAATCACCCCCAACCAAAGCAAAAAGTTCTTTTGGGTTCCATTTACATAAAAAGAAGATGATAAAAGCTCTGATTGGACTTATTACAAATTGGTGTTTTTGGGGTTAGAATACACATTCACCCCAAAATTGGAGAGCGACATGTTTATCAGCCCAAAACAACCATAGGTGTTTTGCTTCCATCTCAATAGAAAAAGGACGATTAAGCTTTGATTGGACTTATATCAATTTGCATGGTGTTTTTTGGGTGTGCACCAGAATCACCCCAAAGCAAAAAGGTATTTTGTGTTCCTTCTACAAAAAAAGATGAAAAAGCTCTGATTGGGCTTATTTCAAATGGTGTTTTTGGGTGTTTTAGAATGCACACTCACCCAAAAATCTCAGTTACATGTTTGTAATCAGCCCAAATCAAGCATAGGTGTTTTGGTTCCATCTCAATAGAAAGGAACGAATGAGCGTGGATTGTTCTTTCGTGTTCATTGCCCGACAAATAGCAAAGCGAAGTGTAATAAGCCTAAACAAAGCCAAACAGGTTCTTTTGTGTTCCAGCTACATAGAAGAGAGAATCTTGGATTTCGCTTATTTCGTGTTCTTTGGTGCTAATGCACATTGACGCAGAAATCGCAAAGTGTATGGAATGAGACCAAAATAACACAACACCGTCTTTTCGTTCCATATACGTTGAAAGACGACAAATAAGCTTTGATTGGGCTTATTTCAATTCGCATGGTGTTTCTTGGGTGTGCACCAGAATCACCCCCAACCAAAGCAAAAAGTTCTTTTGGGTTCCATTTACATAAAAAGAAGATGATAAAAGCTCTGATTGGACTTATTACAAATTGGTGTTTTTGGGGTTAGAATACACATTCACCCCAAAATTGGAGAGCGACATGTTTATCAGCCCAAAACAAGCATAGGTGTTTTGCTTCCATCTCAATAGAAAAAGGACGATTAAGCTTTGATTGGACTTATATCAATTTGCATGGTGATTTTTGGGTGTGCACCAGAATCACCCCAAAGCAAAAAGGTATTTTGTGTTCCTTCTACAAAAAAAAGATGAAAAAGCTCTGATTGGGCTTATTTCAAATTGGTGTTTTTGGGTGTTTTAGAATGCACACTCACCCAAAAAGCTCAGTTACATGTTTGTAATCAGCCCAAATCAAGCATAGGTGTTTTGGTTCCATCTCAATAGAAAGGGACGAATGAGCTTGGATTGTTCTTTCGTGTTCATTGCCCGACAAATAGCAAAGCGAAGTGTAATAAGCCTAAACAAAGCCAAACAGGTTCTTTTGGGTTCCAGCTACATAGAAGAGAGAATCTTGGATTTCGCTTATTTCGTGTTCTTTGGTGCTAATGCACATTGACGCAGAAATCGCAAAGTGTATGGAATGAGACCAAAATAACACAACACCGTCTTCGCTTCCATATACGTTGAAAGACGACAAATAAGCTTTGATTGGGCTTATTTCAATTCGCATGGTGTTTCTTGGGTGTGCACCAGAATCACCCCCAACCAAAGCAAAAAGTTCTTTTGGGTTCCATTTACATAAAAAGAAGATGATAAAAGCTCTGATTGGACTTATTACAAATTGGTGTTTTTGGGGTTAGAATACACATTCACCCCAAAATTGGAGAGCGACATGTTTATCAGCCCAAAACAAGCATAGGTGTTTTGCTTCCATCTCAATAGAAAAAGGACGATTAAGCTTTGATTGGACTTATATCAATTTGCATGGTGTTTTTTGGGTGTGCACCAGAATCACCCCAAAGCAAAAAGGTATTTTGTGTTCCTTCTACAAAAAAAAGATGAAAAAGCTCTGATTGGGCTTATTTCAAATGGTGTTTTTGGGTGTTTTAGAATGCACACTCACCCAAAAATCTCAGTTACATGTTTGTAATCAGCCCAAATCAGCATAGGTGTTTTGGTTCCATCTCAATAGAAAGGGACGAATGAGCGTGGATTGTTCTTTCGTGTTCATTGCCCGACAAATAGCAAAGCGAAGTGTAATAAGCCTAAACAAAGCCAAACAGGTTCTTTTGTGTTCCAGCTACATAGAAGAGAGAATCTTGGATTTCGCTTATTTCGTGTTCTTTGGTGCTAATGCACATTGACGCAGAAATCGCAAACTGTATGGAATGAGACCAAAATAACACAACACCGTCTTTTCGTTCCATATACGTTGAAAGACGACAAATAAGCTTTGATTGGGCTTATTTCAATTCGCATGGTGTTTCTTGGGTGTGCACCAGAATCACCCCCAACCAAAGCAAAAAGTTCTTTTGGGTTCCATTTACATAAAAAGAAGATGATAAAAGCTCTGATTGGACTTATTACAAATTGGTGTTTTTGGGGTTAGAATACACATTCACCCCAAAATTGGAGAGCGACATGTTTATCAGCCCAAAACAAGCATAGGTGTTTTGCCTCCATCTCAATAGAAAAAGGACGATTAAGCTTTGATTGGACTTATATCAATTTGCATGGTGATTTTTGGGTGTGCACCAGAATCACCCCAAAGCAGAAAGGTATTTTGTGTTCCTTCTACAAAAAAAAAGATGAAAAAGCTCTGATTGGGCTTATTTCAAATTGGTGTTTTGGGGTGTTTTAGAATGCACACTCACCCAAAAAGCTCAGTTACATGTTTGTAATCAGCCCAAATCAAGCATAGGTGTTTTGGTTCCATCTCAATAGAAAGGGACGAATGAGCTTGGATTGTTCTTTCGTGTTCATTGCCCGACAAATAGCAAAGCGAATTGTAATAAGCCTAAACAAAGCCAAACAGGTTCTTTTGTGTTCCAGCTACATAGAAGAGAGAATCTTGGATTTCGCTTATTTCGTGTTCTTTGGTGCTAATGCACATTGACGCAGAAATCGCAAAGTGTATGGAATGAGACCAAAATAACACAACACCGTCTTTTTGTTCCATATACGTTGAAAGACGACAAATAAGCTTTGATTGGGCTTATTTCAATTCGCATGGTGTTTCTTGGGTGTGCACCAGAATCACCCCCAACCAAAGCAAAAAGTTCTTTTGGGTTCCATTTACATAAAAAGAAGATGATAAAAGCTCTGATTGGACTTATTACAAATTGGTGTTTTTGGGGTTAGAATACACATTCACCCCAAAATTGGAGAGCGACATGTTTATCAGCCCAAAACAAGCATAGGTGTTTTGCTTCCATCTCAATAGAAAAAGGACGATTAAGCTTTGATTGGACTTATATCAATTTGCATGGTGATTTTTGGGTGTGCACCAGAATCACCCCAAAGCAAAAAGGTATTTTGTGTTCCTTCTACAAAAAAAAGATGAAAAAGCTCTGATTGGGCTTATTTCAAATTGGTGTTTTTGGGTGTTTTAGAATGCACACTCACCCAAAAAGCTCAGTTACATGTTTGTAATCAGCCCAAATCAAGCATAGGTGTTTTGGTTCCATCTCAATAGAAAGGGACGAATGAGCTTGGATTGTTCTTTCGTGTTCATTGCCCGACAAATAGCAAAGCGAAGTGTAATAAGCCTAAACAAAGCCAAACAGGTTCTTTTGGGTTCCAGCTACATAGAAGAGAGAATCTTGGATTTCGCTTATTTCGTGTTCTTTGGTGCTAATGCACATTGACGCAGAAATCGCAAAGTGTATGGAATGAGACCAAAATAACACAACACCGTCTTCGCTTCCATATACGTTGAAAGACGACAAATAAGCTTTGATTGGGCTTATTTCAATTCGCATGGTGTTTCTTGGGTGTGCACCAGAATCACCCCCAACCAAAGCAAAAAGTTCTTTTGGGTTCCATTTACATAAAAAGAAGATGATAAAAGCTCTGATTGGACTTATTACAAATTGGTGTTTTTGGGGTTAGAATACACATTCACCCCAAAATTGGAGAGCGACATGTTTATCAGCCCAAAACAAGCATAGGTGTTTTGCTTCCATCTCAATAGAAAAAGGACGATTAAGCTTTGATTGGACTTATATCAATTTGCATGGTGTTTTTTGGGTGTGCACCAGAATCACCCCAAAGCAAAAAGGTATTTTGTGTTCCTTCTACAAAAAAAAGATGAAAAAGCTCTGATTGGGCTTATTTCAAATGGTGTTTTTGGGTGTTTTAGAATGCACACTCACCCAAAAATCTCAGTTACATGTTTGTAATCAGCCCAAATCAGCATAGGTGTTTTGGTTCCATCTCAATAGAAAGGGACGAATGAGCGTGGATTGTTCTTTCGTGTTCATTGCCCGACAAATAGCAAAGCGAAGTGTAATAAGCCTAAACAAAGCCAAACAGGTTCTTTTGTGTTCCAGCTACATAGAAGAGAGAATCTTGGATTTCGCTTATTTCGTGTTCTTTGGTGCTAATGCACATTGACGCAGAAATCGCAAACTGTATGGAATGAGACCAAAATAACACAACACCGTCTTTTCGTTCCATATACGTTGAAAGACGACAAATAAGCTTTGATTGGGCTTATTTCAATTCGCATGGTGTTTCTTGGGTGTGCACCAGAATCACCCCCAACCAAAGCAAAAAGTTCTTTTGGGTTCCATTTACATAAAAAGAAGATGATAAAAGCTCTGATTGGACTTATTACAAATTGGTGTTTTTGGGGTTAGAATACACATTCACCCCAAAATTGGAGAGCGACATGTTTATCAGCCCAAAACAAGCATAGGTGTTTTGCCTCCATCTCAATAGAAAAAGGACGATTAAGCTTTGATTGGACTTATATCAATTTGCATGGTGATTTTTGGGTGTGCACCAGAATCACCCCAAAGCAGAAAGGTATTTTGTGTTCCTTCTACAAAAAAAAAGATGAAAAAGCTCTGATTGGGCTTATTTCAAATTGGTGTTTTGGGGTGTTTTAGAATGCACACTCACCCAAAAAGCTCAGTTACATGTTTGTAATCAGCCCAAATCAAGCATAGGTGTTTTGGTTCCATCTCAATAGAAAGGGACGAATGAGCTTGGATTGTTCTTTCGTGTTCATTGCCCGACAAATAGCAAAGCGAATTGTAATAAGCCTAAACAAAGCCAAACAGGTTCTTTTGTGTTCCAGCTACATAGAAGAGAGAATCTTGGATTTCGCTTATTTCGTGTTCTTTGGTGCTAATGCACATTGACGCAGAAATCGCAAAGTGTATGGAATGAGACCAAAATAACACAACACCGTCTTTTCGTTCCATATACGTTGAAAGACGACAAATAAGCTTTGATTGGGCTTATTTCAATTCGCATGGTGTTTCTTGGGTGTGCACCAGAATCACCCCCAACCAAAGCAAAAAGTTCTTTTGGGTTCCATTTACATAAAAAGAAGATGATAAAAGCTCTGATTGGACTTATTACAAATTGGTGTTTTTGGGGTTAGAATACACATTCACCCCAAAATTGGAGAGCGACATGTTTATCAGCCCAAAACAAGCATAGGTGTTTTGCCTCCATCTCAATAGAAAAAGGACGATTAAGCTTTGATTGGACTTATATCAATTTGCATGGTGATTTTTGGGTGTGCACCAGAATCACCCCAAAGCAAAAAGGTATTTTGTGTTCCTTCTACAAAAAAAAGATGAAAAAGCTCTGATTGGGCTTATTTCAAATTGGTGTTTTGGGGTGTTTTAGAATGCACACTCACCCAAAAAGCTCAGTTACATGTTTGTAATCAGTCCAAATCAAGCATAGGTATTTTGGTTCCATCTCAATAGAAAGGGACGAATGAGCTTTGATTGGGCTTATTTCAATTCGCATGGTGTTTCTTGGGTGTGCACCAGAATCACCCCCAACCAAAGCAAAAAGTTCTTTTGGGTTCCATTTACATAAAAAGAAGATGATAAAAGCTCTGATTGGACTTATTACAAATTGGTGTTTTTGGGGTTAGAATACACATTCACCCCAAAATTGGAGAGCGACATGTTTATCAGCCCAAAACAAGCATAGGTGTTTTGCCTCCATCTCAATAGAAAAAGGACGATTAAGCTTTGATTGGACTTATATCAATTTGCATGGTGATTTTTGGGTGTGCACCAGAATCACCCCAAAGCAAAAAGGTATTTTGTGTTCCTTCTACAAAAAAAAGATGAAAAAGCTCTGATTGGGCTTATTTCAAATTGGTGTTTTGGGGTGTTTTAGAATGCACACTCACCCAAAAAGCTCAGTTACATGTTTGTAATCAGCCCAAATCAAGCATAGGTGTTTTGGTTCCATCTCAATAGAAAGGGACGAATGAGCTTGGATTGTTCTTTCGTGTTCATTGCCCGACAAATAGCAAAGCGAATTGTAATAAGCCTAAACAAAGCCAAACAGGTTCTTTTGGGTTCCAGCTACATAGAAGAGAGAATCTTGGATTTCGCTTATTTCGTGTTCTTTGGTGCTAATGCACATTGATGCAGAAATCGCAAAGTGTATGCAATGAGACCAAAATAACACAACACCGTCTTCGCTTCCATATACGTTGAAAGACGACAAATAAGCTTTGATTGGGCTTATTTCAATTCGCATGGTGTTTCTTGGGTGTGCACCAGAATCACCCCCAACCAAAGCAAAAAGTTCTTTTGGGTTCCATTTACATAAAAAGAAGATGATAAAAGCTCTGATTGGACTTATTACAAATTGGTGTTTTTGGGGTTAGAATACACATTCACCCCAAAATTGGAGAGCGACATGTTTATCAGCCCAAAACAAGCATAGGTGTTTTGCTTCCATCTCAATAGAAAAAGGACGATTAAGCTTTGATTGGACTTATATCAATTTGCATGGTGTTTTTTGGGTGTGCACCAGAATCACCCCAAAGCAAAAAGGTATTTTGTGTTCCTTCTACAAAAAAAAGATGAAAAAGCTCTGATTGGGCTTATTTCAAATGGTGTTTTTGGGTGTTTTAGAATGCACACTCACCCAAAAATCTCAGTTACATGTTTGTAATCAGCCCAAATCAAGCATAGGTGTTTTGGTTCCATCTCAATAGAAAGGGACGAATGAGCTTGGATTGTTCTTTCGTGTTCATTGCCCGACAAATAGCAAAGCGAAGTGTAATAAGCCTAAACAAAGCCAAACAGGTTCTTTTGGGTTCCAGCTACATAGAAGAGAGAATCTTGGATTTCGCTTATTTCGTGTTCTTTGGTGCTAATGCACATTGACGCAGAAATCGCAAAGTGTATGGAATGAGACCAAAATAACACAACACCATCTTTTCGTTCCATATACGTTGAAAGACGACAAATAAGCTTTGATTGGGCTTATTTCAATTCGAATGGTGTTTCTTGGGTGTGCACCAGAATCACCCCCAACCAAAGCAAAAAGTTCTTTTGGGTTCCATTTACATAAAAAGAAGAAGATAAAAGCTCTGATTGGACTTATTACAAATTGGTGTTTTTGGGGTTAGAATACACATTCACCCCAAAATTGGAGAGCGACATGTTTATCAGCCCAAAACATGCATAGGTGTTTTGCTTCCATCTCAATAGAAAAAGGACGATTAAGCTTTGATTGGACTTATATCAATTTGCATGGTGTTTTTTGGGTGTGCACCAGAATCACCCCAAAGCAAAAAGGTATTTTGTGTTCCTTCTACAAAAAAAAGATGAAAAAGCTCTGATTGGGCTTATTTCAAATTGGTGTTTTTGGGTGTTTTAGAATGCACACTCACTCAAAAAGCTCAGTTACATGTTTGTAATCAGCCCAAATCAAGCATAGGTGTTTTGGTTCCATCTCAATAGAAAGGGACGAATGAGCTTGGATTGTTCTTTCGTGTTCATTGCCCGACAAATAGCAAAGCGAAGTGTAATAAGCCTAAACAAAGCCAAACAGGTTCTTTTGGGTTCCAGCTACATAGAAGAGAGAATCTTGGATTTCGCTTATTTCGTGTTCTTTGGTGCTAATGCACATTGACGCAGAAATCGCAAAGTGTATGGAATGAGACCAAAATAACACAACACCGTCTTCGCTTCCATATACGTTGAAAGACGACAAATAAGCTTTGATTGGGCTTATTTCAATTCGCATGGTGTTTCTTGGGTGTGCACCAGAATCACCCCCAACCAAAGCAAAAAGTTCTTTTGGGTTCCATTTACATAAAAAGAAGATGATAAAAGCTCTGATTGGACTTATTACAAATTGGTGTTTTTGGGGTTAGAATACACATTCACCCCAAAATTGGAGAGCGACATGTTTATCAGCCCAAAACAAGCATAGGTGTTTTGCTTCCATCTCAATAGAAAAAGGACGATTAAGCTTTGATTGGACTTATATCAATTTGCATGGTGTTTTTTGGGTGTGCACCAGAATCACCCCAAAGCAAAAAGGTATTTTGTGTTCCTTCTACAAAAAAAAGATGAAAAAGCTCTGATTGGGCTTATTTCAAATTGGTGTTTTTGGGTGTTTTAGAATGCACACTCACCCAAAAAGCTCAGTTACATGTTTGTAATCAGCCCAAATCAAGCATAGGTGTTTTGGTTCCATCTCAATAGAAAGGGACGAATGAGCTTGGATTGTTCTTTCGTGTTCATTGCCCGACAAATAGCAAAGCGAATTGTAATAAGCCTAAACAAAGCCAAACAGGTTCTTTTGGGTTCCAGCTACATAGAAGAGAGAATCTTGGATTTCGCTTATTTCGTGTTCTTTGGTGCTAATGCACATTGACGCAGAAATCGCAAAGTGTATGGAATGAGACCAAAATAACACAACACCGTCTTTTCGTTCCATATACGACAAATAAGACGACAAATAAGCTATGATTGGGCTTATTTCAATTCGCATGGTGTTTCTTGGGTGTGCACCAGAATCACCCCCAACCAAAGCAAAAAGTTCTTTTGGGTTCCATTTACATAAAAAGAAGATGATAAAAGCTCTGATTGGACTTATTACAAATTGGTGTTTTTGGGGTTAGAATACACATTCACCCCAAAATTGGAGAGCGACATGTTTATCAGCCCAAAACAAGCATAGGTGTTTTGCTTCCATCTCAATAGAAAAAGGACGATTAAGCTTTGATTGGACTTATATCAATTTGCATGGTGTTTTTTGGGTGTGCACCAGAATCACCCCAAAGCAAAAAGGTATTTTGTGTTCCTTCTACAAAAAAAAGATGAAAAAGCTCTGATTGGGCTTATTTCAAATGGTGTTTTTGGGTGTTTTAGAATGCACACTCACCCAAAAATCTCAGTTACATGTTTGTAATCAGCCCAAATCAAGCATAGGTGTTTTGGTTCCATCTCAATAGAAAGGGACGAATGAGCTTGGATTGTTCTTTCGTGTTCATTGCCCGACAAATAGCAAAGCGAAGTGTAATAAGCCTAAACAAAGCCAAACAGGTTCTTTTGGGTTCCAGCTACATAGAAGAGAGAATCTTGGATTTCGCTTATTTCGTGTTCTTTGGTGCTAATGCACATTGACGCAGAAATCGCAAAGTGTATGGAATGAGACCAAAATAACACAACACCGTCTTTTCGTTCCATATACGTTGAAAGACGACAAATAAGCTTTGATTGGGCTTATTTCAATTCGAATGGTGTTTCTTGGGTGTGCACCAGAATCACCCCCAACCAAAGCAAAAAGTTCTTTTGGGTTCCATTTACATAAAAAGAAGAAGATAAAAGCTCTGATTGGACTTATTACAAATTGGTGTTTTTGGGGTTAGAATACACATTCACCCCAAAATTGGAGAGCGACATGTTTATCAGCCCAAAACAAGCATAGGTGTTTTGCTTCCATCTCAATAGAAAAAGGACGATTAAGCTTTGATTGGACTTATATCAATTTGCATGGTGTTTTTTGGGTGTGCACCAGAATCACCCCAAAGCAAAAAGGTATTTTGTGTTCCTTCTACAAAAAAAGATGAAAAAGCTCTGATTGGGCTTATTTCAAATTGGTGTTTTTGGGTGTTTTAGAATGCACACTCACTCAAAAAGCTCAGTTACATGTTTGTAATCAGCCCAAATCAAGCATAGGTGTTTTGGTTCCATCTCAATAGAAAGGGACGAATGAGCTTGGATTGTTCTTTCGTGTTCATTGCCCGACAAATAGCAAAGCGAAGTGTAATAAGCCTAAACAAAGCCAAACAGGTTCTTTTGGGTTCCAGCTACATAGAAGAGAGAATCTTGGATTTCGCTTATTTCGTGTTCTTTGGTGCTAATGCACATTGACGCAGAAATCGCAAAGTGTATGGAATGAGACCAAAATAACACAACACCGTCTTCGCTTCCATATACGTTGAAAGACGACAAATAAGCTTTGATTGGGCTTATTTCAATTCGCATGGTGTTTCTTGGGTGTGCACCAGAATCACCCCCAACCAAAGCAAAAAGTTCTTTTGGGTTCCATTTACATAAAAAGAAGATGATAAAAGCTCTGATTGGACTTATTACAAATTGGTGTTTTTGGGGTTAGAATACACATTCACCCCAAAATTGGAGAGCGACATGTTTATCAGCCCAAAACAAGCATAGGTGTTTTGCTTCCATCTCAATAGAAAAAGGACGATTAAGCTTTGATTGGACTTATATCAATTTGCATGGTGTTTTTTGGGTGTGCACCAGAATCACCCCAAAGCAAAAAGGTATTTTGTGTTCCTTCTACAAAAAAAGATGAAAAAGCTCTGATTGGGCTTATTTCAAATTGGTGTTTTTGGGTGTTTTAGAATGCACACTCACCCAAAAAGCTCAGTTACATGTTTGTAATCAGCCCAAATCAAGCATAGGTGTTTTGGTTCCATCTCAATAGAAAGGGACGAATGAGCTTGGATTGTTCTTTCGTGTTCATTGCCCGACAAATAGCAAAGCGAAGTGTAATAAGCCTAAACAAAGCCAAACAGGTTCTTTTGGGTTCCAGCTACATAGAAGAGAGAATCTTGGATTTCGCTTATTTCGTGTTCTTTGGTGCTAATGCACATTGACGCAGAAATCGCAAAGTGTATGGAATGAGACCAAAATAACACAACACCGTCTTCGCTTCCATATACGTTGAAAGACGACAAATAAGCTTTGATTGGGCTTATTTCAATTCGCATGGTGTTTCTTGGGTGTGCACCAGAATCACCCCCAACCAAAGCAAAAAGTTCTTTTGGGTTCCATTTACATAAAAAGAAGATGATAAAAGCTCTGATTGGACTTATTACAAATTGGTGTTTTTGGGGTTAGAATACACATTCACCCCAAAATTGGAGAGCGACATGTTTATCAGCCCAAAACAAGCATAGGTGTTTTGCTTCCATCTCAATAGAAAAAGGACGATTAAGGTTTGATTGGACTTATATCAATTTGCATGGTGTTTTTTGGGTGTGCACCAGAATCACCCCAAAGCAAAAAGGTATTTTGTGTTCCTTCTACAAAAAAAAGATGAAAAAGCTCTGATTGGGCTTATTTCAAATGGTGTTTTTGGGTGTTTTAGAATGCACACTCACCCAAAAATCTCAGTTACATGTTTGTAATCAGCCCAAATCAGCATAGGTGTTTTGGTTCCATCTCAATAGAAAGGGACGAATGAGCGTGGATTGTTCTTTCGTGTTCATTGCCCGACAAATAGCAAAGCGAAGTGTAATAAGCCTAAACAAAGCCAAACAGGTTCTTTTGTGTTCCAGCTACATAGAAGAGAGAATCTTGGATTTCGCTTATTTCGTGTTCTTTGGTGCTAATGCACATTGACGCAGAAATCGCAAACTGTATGGAATGAGACCAAAATAACACAACACCGTCTTTTCGTTCCATATACGTTGAAAGACGACAAATAAGCTTTGATTGGGCTTATTTCAATTCGCATGGTGTTTCTTGGGTGTGCACCAGAATCACCCCCAACCAAAGCAAAAAGTTCTTTTGGGTTCCATTTACATAAAAAGAAGATGATAAAAGCTCTGATTGGACTTATTACAAATTGGTGTTTTTGGGGTTAGAATACACATTCACCCCAAAATTGGAGAGCGACATGTTTATCAGCCCAAAACAAGCATAGGTGTTTTGCCTCCATCTCAATAGAAAAAGGACGATTAAGCTTTGATTGGACTTATATCAATTTGCATGGTGATTTTTGGGTGTGCACCAGAATCACCCCAAAGCAAAAAGGTATTTTGTGTTCCTTCTACAAAAAAAAAGATGAAAAAGCTCTGATTGGGCTTATTTCAAATTGGTGTTTTGGGGTGTTTTAGAATGCACACTCACCCAAAAAGCTCAGTTACATGTTTGTAATCAGCCCAAATCAAGCATAGGTGTTTTGGTTCCATCTCAATAGAAAGGGACGAATGAGCTTGGATTGTTCTTTCGTGTTCATTGCCCGACAAATAGCAAAGCGAATTGTAATAAGCCTAAACAAAGCCAAACAGGTTCTTTTGTGTTCCAGCTACATAGAAGAGAGAATCTTGGATTTCGCTTATTTCGTGTTCTTTGGTGCTAATGCACATTGACGCAGAAATCGCAAAGTGTATGGAATGAGACCAAAATAACACAACACCGTCTTTTCGTTCCATATACGTTGAAAGACGACAAATAAGCTTTGATTGGGCTTATTTCAATTCGCATGGTGTTTCTTGGGTGTGCACCAGAATCACCCCCAACCAAAGCAAAAAGTTCTTTTGGGTTCCATTTACATAAAAAGAAGATGATAAAAGCTCTGATTGGACTTATTACAAATTGGTGTTTTTGGGGTTAGAATACACATTCACCCCAAAATTGGAGAGCGACATGTTTATCAGCCCAAAACAAGCATAGGTGTTTTGCCTCCATCTCAATAGAAAAAGGACGATTAAGCTTTGATTGGACTTATATCAATTTGCATGGTGATTTTTGGGTGTGCACCAGAATCACCCCAAAGCAAAAAGGTATTTTGTGTTCCTTCTACAAAAAAAAGATGAAAAAGCTCTGATTGGGCTTATTTCAAATTGGTGTTTTGGGGTGTTTTAGAATGCACACTCACCCAAAAAGCTCAGTTACATGTTTGTAATCAGTCCAAATCAAGCATAGGTATTTTGGTTCCATCTCAATAGAAAGGGACGAATGAGCTTTGATTGGGCTTATTTCAATTCGCATGGTGTTTCTTGGGTGTGCACCAGAATCACCCCCAACCAAAGCAAAAAGTTCTTTTGGGTTCCATTTACATAAAAAGAAGATGATAAAAGCTCTGATTGGACTTATTACAAATTGGTGTTTTGGGGGTTAGAATACACATTCACCCCAAAATTGGAGAGCGACATGTTTATCAGCCCAAAACAAGCATAGGTGTTTTGCCTCCATCTCAATAGAAAAAGGACGATTAAGCTTTGATTGGACTTATATCAATTTGCATGGTGATTTTTGGGTGTGCACCAGAATCACCCCAAAGCAAAAAGGTATTTTGTGTTCCTTCTACAAAAAAAAGATGAAAAAGCTCTGATTGGGCTTATTTCAAATTGGTGTTTTGGGGTGTTTTAGAATGCACACTCACCCAAAAAGCTCAGTTACATGTTTGTAATCAGCCCAAATCAAGCATAGGTGTTTTGGTTCCATCTCAATAGAAAGGGACGAATGAGCTTGGATTGTTCTTTCGTGTTCATTGCCCGACAAATAGCAAAGCGAATTGTAATAAGCCTAAACAAAGCCAAACAGGTTCTTTTGGGTTCCAGCTACATAGAAGAGAGAATCTTGGATTTCGCTTATTTCGTGTTCTTTGGTGCTAATGCACATTGACGCAGAAATCGCAAAGTGTATGCAATGAGACCAAAATAACACAACACCGTCTTCGCTTCCATATACGTTGAAAGACGACAAATAAGCTTTGATTGGGCTTATTTCAATTCGCATGGTGTTTCTTGGGTGTGCACCAGAATCACCCCCAACCAAAGCAAAAAGTTCTTTTGGGTTCCATTTACATAAAAAGAAGATGATAAAAGCTCTGATTGGACTTATTACAAATTGGTGTTTTTGGGGTTAGAATGCACATTCACCCCAAAATTGGAGAGCGACATGTTTATCAGCCCAAAACAAGCATAGGTGTTTTGCTTCCATCTCAATAGAAAAAGGACGATTAAGCTTTGATTGGACTTATATCAATTTGCATGGTGTTTTTTGGGTGTGCACCAGAATCACCCCAAAGCAAAAAGGTATTTTGTGCTCCTTCTACAAAAAAAAGATGAAAAAGCTCTGATTGGGCTTATTTCAAATTGGTGTTTTGGGGTGTTTTAGAATGCACACTCACCCAAAAATCTCAGTTACATGTTTGTTAGCAGCCCAAATCAAGCATAGGTGTTTTGGTTCCATCTCAATAGAAAGGGACGAATGAGCTTGGATTGTTCTTTCGTGTTCATTGCCCGACAAATAGCAAAGCGAAGTGTAATAAGCCTAAACAAAGCCAAACAGGTTCTTTTGGGTTCCAGCTACATAGAAGAGAGAATCTTGGATTTCGCTTATTTCGTGTTCTTTGGTGCTAATGCACATTGACGCAGAAATCGCAAAGTGTATGGAATGAGACCAAAATAACACAACACCGTCTTTTCGTTCCATATACGACAAATAAGACGACAAATAAGCTTTGATTGGGCTTATTTCAATTCGCATGGTGTTTCTTGGGTGTGCACCAGAATCACCCCCAACCAAAGCAAAAAGTTCTTTTGGGTTCCATTTACATAAAAAGAAGATGATAAAAGCTCTGATTGGACTTATTACAAATTGGTGTTTTTGGGGTTAGAATACACATTCACCCCAAAATTGGAGAGCGACATGTTTATCAGCCCAAAACAAGCATAGGTGTTTTGCCTCCATCTCAATAGAAAAAGGACGATTAAGCTTTGATTGGACTTATATCAATTTGCATGGTGATTTTTGGGTGTGCACCAGAATCACCCCAAAGCAAAAAGGTATTTTGTGTTCCTTCTACAAAAAAAAGATGAAAAAGCTCTGATTGGGCTTATTTCAAATTGGTGTTTTGGGGTGTTTTAGAATGCACACTCACCCAAAAAGCTCAGTTACATGTTTGTAATCAGCCCAAATCAAGCATAGGTGTTTTGGTTCCATCTCAATAGAAAGGGACGAATGAGCTTGGATTGTTCTTTCGTGTTCATTGCCCGACAAATAGCAAAGCGAATTGTAATAAGCCTAAACAAAGCCAAACAGGTTCTTTTGGGTTCCAGCTACATAGAAGAGAGAATCTTGGATTTCGCTTATTTCGTGTTCTTTGGTGCTAATGCACATTGACGCAGAAATCGCAAAGTGTATGCAATGAGACCAAAATAACACAACACCGTCTTCGCTTCCATATACGTTGAAAGACGACAAATAAGCTTTGATTGGGCTTATTTCAATTCGCATGGTGTTTCTTGGGTGTGCACTAGAATCACCCCCAACCAAAGCAAAAAGTTCTTTTGGGTTCCATTTACATAAAAAGAAGATGATAAAAGCTCTGATTGGACTTATTACAAATTGGTGTTTTTGGGGTTAGAATGCACATTCACCCCAAAATTGGAGAGCGACATGTTTATCAGCCCAAAACAAGCATAGGTGTTTTGCTTCCATCTCAATAGAAAAAGGACGATTAAGCTTTGATTGGACTTATATCAATTTGCATGGTGTTTTTTGGGTGTGCACCAGAATCACCCCAAAGCAAAAAGGTATTTTGTGCTCCTTCTACAAAAAAAAGATGAAAAAGCTCTGATTGGGCTTATTTCAAATTGGTGTTTTGGGGTGTTTTAGAATGCACACTCACCCAAAAATCTCAGTTACATGTTTGTTAGCAGCCCAAATCAAGCATAGGTGTTTTGGTTCCATCTCAATAGAAAGGGACGAATGAGCTTGGATTGTTCTTTCGTGTTCATTGCCCGACAAATAGCAAAGCGAAGTGTAATAAGCCTAAACAAAGCCAAACAGGTTCTTTTGGGTTCCAGCTACATAGAAGAGAGAATCTTGGATTTCGCTTATTTCGTGTTCTTTGGTGCTAATGCACATTGACGCAGAAATCGCAAAGTGTATGGAATGAGACCAAAATAACACAACACCGTCTTTTCGTTCCATATACGACAAATAAGACGACAAATAAGCTTTGATTGGGCTTATTTCAATTCGCATGGTGTTTCTTGGGTGTGCACCAGAATCACCCCCAACCAAAGCAAAAAGTTCTTTTGGGTTCCATTTACATAAAAAGAAGATGATAAAAGCTCTGATTGGACTTATTACAAATTGGTGTTTTGGGGGTTAGAATACACATTCACCCCAAAATTGGAGAGCGACATGTTTATCAGCCCAAAACAAGCATAGGTGTTTTGCCTCCATCTCAATAGAAAAAGGACGATTAAGCTTTGATTGGACTTATATCAATTTGCATGGTGATTTTTGGGTGTGCACCAGAATCACCCCAAAGCAAAAAGGTATTTTGTGTTCCTTCTACAAAAAAAAGATGAAAAAGCTCTGATTGGGCTTATTTCAAATTGGTGTTTTGGGGTGTTTTAGAATGCACACTCACCCAAAAAGCTCAGTTACATGTTTGTAATCAGCCCAAATCAAGCATAGGTGTTTTGGTTCCATCTCAATAGAAAGGGACGAATGAGCTTGGATTGTTCTTTCGTGTTCATTGCCCGACAAATAGCAAAGCGAATTGTAATAAGCCTAAACAAAGCCAAACAGGTTCTTTTGGGTTCCAGCTACATAGAAGAGAGAATCTTGGATTTCGCTTATTTCGTGTTCTTTGGTGCTAATGCACATTGACGCAGAAATCGCAAAGTGTATGCAATGAGACCAAAATAACACAACACCGTCTTCGCTTCCATATACGTTGAAAGACGACAAATAAGCTTTGATTGGGCTTATTTCAATTCGCATGGTGTTTCTTGGGTGTGCACCAGAATCACCCCCAACCAAAGCAAAAAGTTCTTTTGGGTTCCATTTACATAAAAAGAAGATGATAAAAGCTCTGATTGGACTTATTACAAATTGGTGTTTTTGGGGTTAGAATGCACATTCACCCCAAAATTGGAGAGCGACATGTTTATCAGCCCAAAACAACCATAGGTGTTTTGCCTCCATCTCAATAGAAAAAGGACGATTAAGCTTTGATTGGACTTATATCAATTTGCATGGTGATTTTTGGGTGTGCACCAGAATCACCCCAAAGCAAAAAGGTATTTTGTGCTCCTTCTACAAAAAAAAGATGAAAAAGCTCTGATTGGGCTTATTTCAAATTGGTGTTTTGGGGTGTTTTAGAATGCACACTCACCCAAAAATCTCAGTTACATGTTTGTTAGCAGCCCAAATCAAGCATAGGTGTTTTGGTTCCATCTCAATAGAAAGGGACGAATGAGCTTGGATTGTTCTTTCGTGTTCATTGCCCGACAAATAGCAAAGCGAAGTGTAATAAGCCTAAACAAAGCCAAACAGGTTCTTTTGGGTTCCAGCTACATAGAAGAGAGAATCTTGGATTTCGCTTATTTCGTGTTCTTTGGTGCTAATGCACATTGACGCAGAAATCGCAAAGTGTATGGAATGAGACCAAAATAACACAACACCGTCTTTTCGTTCCATATACGACAAATAAGACGACAAATAAGCTTTGATTGGGCTTATTTCAATTCGCATGGTGTTTCTTGGGTGTGCACCAGAATCACCCCCAACCAAAGCAAAAAGTTCTTTTGGGTTCCATTTACATAAAAAGAAGATGATAAAAGCTCTGATTGGACTTATTACAAATTGGTGTTTTTGGGGTTAGAATACACATTCACCCCAAAATTGGAGAGCGACATGTTTATCAGCCCAAAACAAGCATAGGTGTTTTGCCTCCATCTCAATAGAAAAAGGAAGATTAAGCTTTGATTGGACTTATATCAATTTGCATGGTGATTTTTGGGTGTGCACCAGAATCACCCCAAAGCAAAAAGGTATTTTGTGTTCCTTCTACAAAGAAAAGATGAAAAAGCTCTGATTGGGCTTATTTCAAATTGGTGTTTTGGGGTGTTTTAGAATGCACACTCACCCAAAAAGCTCAGTTACATGTTTGTAATCAGCCCAAATCAAGCATAGGTGTTTTGGTTCCATCTCAATAGAAAGGGACGAATGAGCTTGGATTGTTCTTTCGTGTTCATTGCCCGACAAATAGCAAAGCGAATTGTAATAAGCCTAAACAAAGCCAAACAGGTTCTTTTGGGTTCCAGCTACATAGAAGAGAGAATCTTGGATTTCGCTTATTTCGTGTTCTTTGGTGCTAATGCACATTGACGCAGAAATCGCAAAGTGTATGCAATGAGACCAAAATAACACAACACCGTCTTCGCTTCCATATACGTTGAAAGACGACAAATAAGCTTTGATTGGGCTTATTTCAATTCGCATGGTGTTTCTTGGGTGTGCACCAGAATCACCCCCAACCAAAGCAAAAAGTTCTTTTGGGTTCCATTTACATAAAAAGAAGATGATAAAAGCTCTGATTGGACTTATTACAAATTGGTGTTTTTGGGGTTAGAATGCACATTCACCCCAAAATTGGAGAGCGACATGTTTATCAGCCCAAAACAACCATAGGTGTTTTGCTTCCATCTCAATAGAAAAAGGACGATTAAGCTTTGATTGGACTTATATCAATTTGCATGGTGTTTTTTGGGTGTGCACCAGAATCACCCCAAAGCAAAAAGGTATTTTGTGTTCCTTCTACAAAAAAAAGATGAAAAAGCTCTGATTGGGCTTATTTCAAATTGGTGTTTTGGGGTGTTTTAGAATGCACACTCACCCAAAAAGCTCAGTTACATGTTTGTAAGCAGCCCAAATCAAGCATAGGTGTTTTGGTTCCATCTCAATAGAAAGGGACGAATGAGCTTGGATTGTTCTTTCGTGTTCATTGCCCGACAAATAGCAAAGCGAAGTGTAATAAGCCTAAACAAAGCCAAACAGGTTCTTTTGGGTTCCAGCTACATAGAAGAGAGAATCTTGGATTTCGCTTATTTCGTGTTCTTTGGTGCTAATGCACATTGACGGAGAAATCGCAAAGTGTATGGAATGAGACCAAAATAACACAACACCGTCTTCGCTTCCATATACGTTGAAAGACGACAAATAAGCTTTGATTGGGCTTATTTCAATTCGCATGGTGTTTCTTGGGTGTGCACCAGAATCACCCCCAACCAAAGCAAAAAGTTCTTTTGGGTTCCATTTACATAAAAAGAAGATGATAAAAGCTCTGATTGGACTTATTACAAATTGGTGTTTTTGGGGTTAGAATGCACATTCACCCCAAAATTGGAGAGCGACATGTTCATCAGCCCAAAACAACCATAGGTGTTTTGCCTCCATCTCAATAGAAAAAGGACGATTAAGCTTTGATTGGACTTATATCAATTTGCATGGTGTTTTTTGGGTGTGCACCAGAATCACCCCAAAGCAAAAAGGTATTTTGTGCTCCTTCTACAAAAAAAAGATGAAAAAGCTCTGATTGGGCTTATTTCAAATTGGTGTTTTGGGGTGTTTTAGAATGCACACTCACCCAAAAATCTCAGTTACATGTTTGTTAGCAGCCCAAATCAAGCATAGGTGTTTTGGTTCCATCTCAATAGAAAGGGACGAATGAGCTTGGATTGTTCTTTCGTGTTCATTGCCCGACAAATAGCAAAGCGAAGTGTAATAAGCCTAAACAAAGCCAAACAGGTTCTTTTGGGTTCCAGCTACATAGAAGAGAGAATCTTGGATTTCGCTTATTTCGTGTTCTTTGGTGCTAATGCACATTGACGCAGAAATCGCAAAGTGTATGGAATGAGACCAAAATAACACAACACCGTCTTTTCGTTCCATATACGACAAATAAGACGACAAATAAGCTTTGATTGGGCTTATTTCAATTCGCATGGTGTTTCTTGGGTGTGCACCAGAATCACCCCCAACCAAAGCAAAAAGTTCTTTTGGGTTCCATTTACATAAAAAGAAGATGATAAAAGCTCTGATTGGACTTATTACAAATTGGTGTTTTTGGGGTTAGAATGCACATTCACCCCAAAATTGGAGAGCGACATGTTCATCAGCCCAAAACAACCATAGGTGTTTTGCTTCCATCTCAATAGAAAAAGGACGATTAAGCTTTGATTGGACTTATATCAATTTGCATGGTGTTTTTTGGGTGTGCACCAGAATCACCCCAAAGCAAAAAGGTATTTTGTGTTCCTTCTACAAAAAAAAGATGAAAAAGCTCTGATTGGGCTTATTTCAAATTGGTGTTTTTGGGTGTTTTAGAATGCACACTCACCCAAAAAGCTCAGTTACATGTTTGTAAGCAGCCCAAATCAAGCATAGGTGTTTTGGTTCCATCTCAATAGAAAGGGACGAATGAGCTTGGATTGTTCTTTCGTGTTCATTGCCCGACAAATAGCAAAGCGAAGTGTAATAAGCCTAAACAAAGCCAAACAGGTTCTTTTGGGTTCCAGCTACATAGAAGAGAGAATCTTGGATTTCGCTTATTTCGTGTTCTTTGGTGCTAATGCACATTGACGGAGAAATCGCAAAGTGTATGGAATGAGACCAAAATAACACAACACCGTCTTCGCTTCCATATACGTTGAAAGACGACAAATAAGCTTTGATTGGGCTTATTTCAATTCGCATGGTGTTTCTTGGGTGTGCACCAGAATCACCCCCAACCAAAGCAAAAAGTTCTTTTGGGTTCCATTTACATAAAAAGAAGATGATAAAAGCTCTGATTGGACTTATTACAAATTGGTGTTTTTGGGGTTAGAATACACATTCACCCCAAAATTGGAGAGCGACATGTTTATCAGCCCAAAACAAGCATAGGTGTTTTGCCTCCATCTCAATAGAAAAAGGACGATTAAGCTTTGATTGGACTTATATCAATTTGCATGGTGATTTTTGGGTGTGCACCAGAATCACCCCAAAGCAAAAAGGTATTTTGTGTTCCTTCTACAAAAAAAAGATGAAAAAGCTCTGATTGGGCTTATTTCAAATTGGTGTTTTTGGGTGTTTTAGAATGCACACTCACCCAAAAAGCTCAGTTACATGTTTGTAATCAGCCCAAATCAAGCATAGGTGTTTTGGTTCCATCTCAATAGAAAGGGACGAATGAGCTTGGATTGTTCTTTCGTGTTCATTGCCCGACAAATAGCAAAGCGAATTGTAATAAGCCTAAACAAAGCCAAACAGGTTCTTTTGGGTTCCAGCTACATAGAAGAGAGAATCTTGGATTTCGCTTATTTCGTGTTCTTTGGTGCTAATGCACATTGACGCAGAAATCGCAAAGTGTATGCAATGAGACCAAAATAACACAACACCGTCTTCGCTTCCATATACGTTGAAAGACGTCAAATAAGCTTTGATTGGGCTTATTTCAATTCGCATGGTGTTTCTTGGGTGTGCACCAGAATCACCCCCAACCAAAGCAAAAAGTTCTTTTGGGTTCCATTTACATAAAAAGAAGATGATAAAAGCTCTGATTGGACTTATTACAAATTGGTGTTTTTGGGGTTAGAATGCACATTCACCCCAAAATTGGAGAGCGACATGTTTATCAGCCCAAAACAACCATAGGTGTTTTGCTTCCATCTCAATAGAAAAAGGACGATTAAGCTTTGATTGGACTTATATCAATTTGCATGGTGTTTTTTGGGTGTGCACCAGAATCACCCCAAAGCAAAAAGGTATTTTGTGCTCCTTCTACAAAAAAAAGATGAAAAAGCTCTGATTGGGCTTATTTCAAATTGGTGTTTTGGGGTGTTTTAGAATGCACACTCACCCAAAAATCTCAGTTACATGTTTGTTAGCAGCCCAAATCAAGCATAGGTGTTTTGGTTCCATCTCAATAGAAAGGGACGAATGAGCTTGGATTGTTCTTTCGTGTTCATTGCCCGACAAATAGCAAAGCGAAGTGTAATAAGCCTAAACAAAGCCAAACAGGTTCTTTTGGGTTCCAGCTACATAGAAGAGAGAATCTTGGATTTCGCTTATTTCGTGTTCTTTGGTGCTAATGCACATTGACGCAGAAATCGCAAAGTGTATGGAATGAGACCAAAATAACACAACACCGTCTTTTCGTTCCATATACGACAAATAAGACGACAAATAAGCTTTGATTGGGCTTATTTCAATTCGCATGGTGTTTCTTGGGTGTGCACCAGAATCACCCCCAACCAAAGCAAAAAGTTCTTTTGGGTTCCATTTACATAAAAAGAAGATGATAAAAGCTCTGATTGGACTTATTACAAATTGGTGTTTTTGGGGTTAGAATACACATTCACCCCAAAATTGGAGAGCGACATGTTTATCAGCCCAAAACAAGCATAGGTGTTTTGCCTCCATCTCAATAGAAAAAGGACGATTAAGCTTTGATTGGACTTATATCAATTTGCATGGTGATTTTTGGGTGTGCACCAGAATCACCCCAAAGCAAAAAGGTATTTTGTGTTCCTTCTACAAAAAAAAGATGAAAAAGCTCTGATTGGGCTTATTTCAAATTGGTGTTTTGGGGTGTTTTAGAATGCACACTCACCCAAAAAGCTCAGTTACATGTTTGTAATCAGCCCAAATCAAGCATAGGTGTTTTGGTTCCATCTCAATAGAAAGGGACGAATGAGCTTGGATTGTTCTTTCGTGTTCATTGCCCGACAAATAGCAAAGCGAATTGTAATAAGCCTAAACAAAGCCAAACAGGTTCTTTTGGGTTCCAGCTACATAGAAGAGAGAATCTTGGATTTCGCTTATTTCGTGTTCTTTGGTGCTAATGCACATTGACGCAGAAATCGCAAAGTGTATGCAATGAGACCAAAATAACACAACACCGTCTTCGCTTCCATATACGTTGAAAGACGACAAATAAGCTTTGATTGGGCTTATTTCAATTCGCATGGTGTTTCTTGGGTGTGCACCAGAATCACCCCCAACCAAAGCAAAAAGTTCTTTTGGGTTCCATTTACATAAAAAGAAGATGATAAAAGCTCTGATTGGACTTATTACAAATTGGTGTTTTTGGGGTTAGAATGCACATTCACCCCAAAATTGGAGAGCGACATGTTTATCAGCCCAAAACAACCATAGGTGTTTTGCTTCCATCTCAATAGAAAAAGGACGATTAAGCTTTGATTGGACTTATATCAATTTGCATGGTGTTTTTTGGGTGTGCACCAGAATCACCCCAAAGCAAAAAGGTATTTTGTGTTCCTTCTACAAAAAAAAGATGAAAAAGCTCTGATTGGGCTTATTTCAAATTGGTGTTTTGGGGTGTTTTAGAATGCACACTCACCCAAAAATCTCAGTTACATGTTTGTTAGCAGCCCAAATCAAGCATAGGTGTTTTGGTTCCATCTCAATAGAAAGGGACGAATGAGCTTGGATTGTTCTTTCGTGTTCATTGCCCGACAAATAGCATAGCGAAGTGTAATAAGCCTAAACAAAGCCAAACAGGTTCTTTTGGGTTCCAGCTACATAGAAGAGAGAATCTTGGATTTCGCTTATTTCGTGTTCTTTGGTGCTAATGCACATTGACGCAGAAATCGCAAAGTGTATGGAATGAGACCAAAATAACACAACACCGTCTTCGCTTCCATATACGTTGAAAGACGACAAATAAGCTTTGATTGGGCTTATTTCAATTCGCATGGTGTTTCTTGGGTGTGCACCAGAATCACCCCCAACCAAAGCAAAAAGTTCTTTTGGGTTCCATTTACATAAAAAGAAGATGATAAAAGCTTTGATTGGACTTATTACAAATTGGTGTTTTTGGGGATAGAATGCACATTCACCCCAAAATTGGAGAGCGACATGTTCATCAGCCCAAAACAACCATAGGTGTTTTGCTTCCATCTCAATAGAAAAAGGACGATTAAGCTTTGATTGGACTTATATCAATTTGCATGGTGTTTTTTGGGTGTGCACCAGAATCACCCCAAAGCAAAAAGGTATTTTGTGTTCCTTCTCCAAAAAAAAGATGAAAAAGCTCTGATTGGGCTTATTTCAAATTGGTGTTTTGGGGTGTTTTAGAATGCACACTCACCCAAAAATCTCAGTTACATGTTTGTTAGCAGCCCAAATCAAGCATAGGTGTTTTGGTTCCATCTCAATAGAAAGGGACGAATGAGCTTGGATTGTTCTTTCGTGTTCATTGCCCGACAAATAGCATAGCGAAGTGTAATAAGCCTAAACAAAGCCAAACAGGTTCTTTTGGGTTCCAGCTACATAGAAGAGAGAATCTTGGATTTCGCTTATTTCGTGTTCTTTGGTGCTAATGCACATTGACGCAGAAATCGCAAAGTGTATGGAATGAGACCAAAATAACACAACACCGTCTTCGCTTCCATATACGTTGAAAGACGACAAATAAGCTTTGATTGGGCTTATTTCAATTCGCATGGTGTTTCTTGGGTGTGCACCAGAATCACCCCCAACCAAAGCAAAAAGTTCTTTTGGGTTCCATTTACATAAAAAGAAGATGATAAAAGCTCTGATTGGACTTATTACAAATTGGTGTTTTTGGGGTTAGAATGCACATTCACCCCAAAATTGGAGAGCGACATGTTCATCAGCCCAAAACAACCATAGGTGTTTTGCTTCCATCTCAATAGAAAAAGGACGATTAAGCTTTGATTGGACTTATATCAATTTGCATGGTGTTTTTTGGGTGTGCACCAGAATCACCCCAAAGCAAAAAGGTATTTTGTGTTCCTTCTACAAAAAAAAGATGAAAAAGCTCTGATTGGGCTTATTTCAAATTGGTGTTTTGGGGTGTTTTAGAATGCACACTCACCCAAAAAGCTCAGTTACATGTTTGTAAGCAGCCCAAATCAAGCATAGGTGTTTTGGTTCCATCTCAATAGAAAGGGACGAATGAGCTTGGATTGTTCTTTCGTGTTCATTGCCCGACAAATAGCAAAGCGAAGTGTAATAAGCCTAAACAAAGCCAAACAGGTTCTTTTGGGTTCCAGCTACATAGAAGAGAGAATCTTGGATTTCGCTTATTTCGTGTTCTTTGGTGCTAATGCACATTGACGGAGAAATCGCAAAGTGTATGGAATGAGACCAAAATAACACAACACCGTCTTCGCTTCCATATACGTTGAAAGACGACAAATAAGCTTTGATTGGGCTTATTTCAATTCGCATGGTGTTTCTTGGGTGTGCACCAGAATCACCCCCAACCAAAGCAAAAAGTTCTTTTGGGTTCCATTTACATAAAAAGAAGATGATAAAAGCTCTGATTGGACTTATTACAAATTGGTGTTTTTGGGGTTAGAATGCACATTCACCCCAAAATTGGAGAGCGACATGTTCATCAGCCCAAAACAACCATAGGTGTTTTGCCTCCATCTCAATAGAAAAAGGACGATTAAGCTTTGATTGGACTTATATCAATTTGCATGGTGTTTTTTGGGTGTGCACCAGAATCACCCCAAAGCAAAAAGGTATTTTGTGCTCCTTCTACAAAAAAAAGATGAAAAAGCTCTGATTGGGCTTATTTCAAATTGGTGTTTTGGGGTGTTTTAGAATGCACACTCACCCAAAAATCTCAGTTACATGTTTGTTAGCAGCCCAAATCAAGCATAGGTGTTTTGGTTCCATCTCAATAGAAAGGGACGAATGAGCTTGGATTGTTCTTTCGTGTTCATTGCCCGACAAATAGCAAAGCGAAGTGTAATAAGCCTAAACAAAGCCAAACAGGTTCTTTTGGGTTCCAGCTACATAGAAGAGAGAATCTTGGATTTCGCTTATTTCGTGTTCTTTGGTGCTAATGCACATTGACGCAGAAATCGCAAAGTGTATGGAATGAGACCAAAATAACACAACACCGTCTTTTCGTTCCATATACGACAAATAAGACGACAAATAAGCTTTGATTGGGCTTATTTCAATTCGCATGGTGTTTCTTGGGTGTGCACCAGAATCACCCCCAACCAAAGCAAAAAGTTCTTTTGGGTTCCATTTACATAAAAAGAAGATGATAAAAGCTCTGATTGGACTTATTACAAATTGGTGTTTTTGGGGTTAGAATACACATTCACCCCAAAATTGGAGAGCGACATGTTTATCAGCCCAAAACAAGCATAGGTGTTTTGCCTCCATCTCAATAGAAAAAGGACGATTAAGCTTTGATTGGACTTATATCAATTTGCATGGTGATTTTTGGGTGTGCACCAGAATCACCCCAAAGCAAAAAGGTATTTTGTGTTCCTTCTACAAAAAAAAGATGAAAAAGCTCTGATTGGGCTTATTTCAAATTGGTGTTTTGGGGTGTTTTAGAATGCACACTCACCCAAAAAGCTCAGTTACATGTTTGTAATCAGCCCAAATCAAGCATAGGTGTTTTGGTTCCATCTCAATAGAAAGGGACGAATGAGCTTGGATTGTTCTTTCGTGTTCATTGCCCGACAAATAGCAAAGCGAATTGTAATAAGCCTAAACAAAGCCAAACAGGTTCTTTTGGGTTCCAGCTACATAGAAGAGAGAATCTTGGATTTCGCTTATTTCGTGTTCTTTGGTGCTAATGCACATTGACGCAGAAATCGCAAAGTGTATGCAATGAGACCAAAATAACACAACACCGTCTTCGCTTCCATATACGTTGAAAGACGACAAATAAGCTTTGATTGGGCTTATTTCAATTCGCATGGTGTTTCTTGGGTGTGCACCAGAATCACCCCCAACCAAAGCAAAAAGTTCTTTTGGGTTCCATTTACATAAAAAGAAGATGATAAAAGCTCTGATTGGACTTATTACAAATTGGTGTTTTTGGGGTTAGAATGCACATTCACCCCAAAATTGGAGAGCGACATGTTTATCAGCCCAAAACAACCATAGGTGTTTTGCTTCCATCTCAATAGAAAAAGGACGATTAAGCTTTGATTGGACTTATATCAATTTGCATGGTGATTTTTGGGTGTGCACCAGAATCACCCCAAAGCAAAAAGGTATTTTGTGCTCCTTCTACAAAAAAAAGATGAAAAAGCTCTGATTGGGCTTATTTCAAATTGGTGTTTTGGGGTGTTTTAGAATGCACACTCACCCAAAAAGCTCAGTTACATGTTTGTAATCAGCCCAAATCAAGCATAGGTGTTTTGGTTCCATCTCAATAGAAAGGGACGAATGAGCTTGGATTGTTCTTTCGTGTTCATTGCCCGACAAATAGCAAAGCGAATTGTAATAAGCCTAAACAAAGCCAAACAGGTTCTTTTGGGTTCCAGCTACATAGAAGAGAGAATCTTGGATTTCGCTTATTTCGTGTTCTTTGGTGCTAATGCACATTGACGCAGAAATCGCAAAATGTATGCAATGAGACCAAAATAACACAACACCGTCTTCGCTTCCATATACGTTGAAAGACGACAAATAAGCTTTGATTGGGCTTATTTCAATTCGCATGGTGTTTCTTGGGTGTGCACCAGAATCACCCCCAACCAAAGCAAAAAGTTCTTTTGGGTTCCATTTACATAAAAAGAAGATGATAAAAGCTCTGATTGGACTTATTACAAATTGGTGTTTTTGGGGTTAGAATGCACATTCACCCCAAAATTGGAGAGCGACATGTTTATCAGCCCAAAACAACCATAGGTGTTTTGCTTCCATCTCAATAGAAAAAGGACGATTAAGCTTTGATTGGACTTATATCAATTTGCATGGTGTTTTTTGGGTGTGTACCAGAATCACCCCAAAGCAAAAAGGTATTTTGTGCTCCTTCTACAAAAAAAAGATGAAAAAGCTCTGATTGGGCTTATTTCAAATTGGTGTTTTGGGGTGTTTTAGAATGCACACTCACCCAAAAATCTCAGTTACATGTTTGTTAGCAGCCCAAATCAAGCATAGGTGTTTTGGTTCCATCTCAATAGAAAGGGACGAATGAGCTTGGATTGTTCTTTCGTGTTCATTGCCCGACAAATAGCAAAGCGAAGTGTAATAAGCCTAAACAAAGCCAAACAGGTTCTTTTGGGTTCCAGCTACATAGAAGAGAGAATCTTGGATTTCGCTTATTTCGTGTTCTTTGGTGCTAATGCACATTGACGCAGAAATCGCAAAGTGTATGGAATGAGACCAAAATAACACAACACCGTCTTCGCTTCCATATACGTTGAAAGACGACAAATAAGCTTTGATTGGGCTTATTTCAATTCGCATGGTGTTTCTTGGGTGTGCACCAGAATCACCCCCAACCAAAGCAAAAAGTTCTTTTGGGTTCCATTTACATAAAAAGAAGATGATAAAAGCTCTGATTGGACTTATTACAAATTGGTGTTTTTGGGGTTAGAATGCACATTCACCCCAAAATTGGAGAGCGACATGTTCATCAGCCCAAAACAACCATAGGTGTTTTGCTTCCATCTCAATAGAAAAAGGACGATTAAGCTTTGATTGGACTTATATCAATTTGCATGGTGTTTTTTGGGTGTGCACCAGAATCACCCCAAAGCAAAAAGGTATTTTGTGTTCCTTCTACAAAAAAAAGATGAAAAAGCTCTGATTGGGCTTATTTCAAATTGGTGTTTTTGGGTGTTTTAGAATGCACACTCACCCAAAAAGCTCAGTTACATGTTTGTAAGCAGCCCAAATCAAGCATAGGTGTTTTGGTTCCATCTCAATAGAAAGGGACGAATGAGCTTGGATTGTTCTTTCGTGTTCATTGCCCGACAAATAGCAAAGCGAAGTGTAATAAGCCTAAACAAAGCCAAACAGGTTCTTTTGGGTTCCAGCTACATAGAAGAGAGAATCTTGGATTTCGCTTATTTCGTGTTCTTTGGTGCTAATGCACATTGACGGAGAAATCGCAAAGTGTATGGAATGAGACCAAAATAACACAACACCGTCTTCGCTTCCATATACGTTGAAAGACGACAAATAAGCTTTGATTGGGCTTATTTCAATTCGCATGGTGTTTCTTGGGTGTGCACCAGAATCACCCCCAACCAAAGCAAAAAGTTCTTTTGGGTTCCATTTACATAAAAAGAAGATGATAAAAGCTCTGATTGGACTTATTACAAATTGGTGTTTTTGGGGTTAGAATACACATTCACCCCAAAATTGGAGAGCGACATGTTTATCAGCCCAAAACAAGCATAGGTGTTTTGCCTCCATCTCAATAGAAAAAGGACGATTAAGCTTTGATTGGACTTATATCAATTTGCATGGTGATTTTTGGGTGTGCACCAGAATCACCCCAAAGCAAAAAGGTATTTTGTGTTCCTTCTACAAAAAAAAGATGAAAAAGCTCTGATTGGGCTTATTTCAAATTGGTGTTTTGGGGTGTTTTAGAATGCACACTCACCCAAAAAGCTCAGTTACATGTTTGTAATCAGCCCAAATCAAGCATAGGTGTTTTGGTTCCATCTCAATAGAAAGGGACGAATGAGCTTGGATTGTTCTTTCGTGTTCATTGCCCGACAAATAGCAAAGCGAATTGTAATAAGCCTAAACAAAGCCAAACAGGTTCTTTTGGGTTCCAGCTACATAGAAGAGAGAATCTTGGATTTCGCTTATTTCGTGTTCTTTGGTGCTAATGCACATTGACGCAGAAATCGCAAAGTGTATGCAATGAGACCAAAATAACACAACACCGTCTTCGCTTCCATATACGTTGAAAGACGACAAATAAGCTTTGATTGGGCTTATTTCAATTCGCATGGTGTTTCTTGGGTGTGCACCAGAATCACCCCCAACCAAAGCAAAAAGTTCTTTTGGGTTCCATTTACATAAAAAGAAGATGATAAAAGCTCTGATTGGACTTATTACAAATTGGTGTTTTTGGGGTTAGAATGCACATTCACCCCAAAATTGGAGAGCGACATGTTTATCAGCCCAAAACAACCATAGGTGTTTTGCTTCCATCTCAATAGAAAAAGGACGATTAAGCTTTGATTGGACTTATATCAATTTGCATGGTGTTTTTTGGGTGTGTACCAGAATCACCCCAAAGCAAAAAGGTATTTTGTGCTCCTTCTACAAAAAAAAGATGAAAAAGCTCTGATTGGGCTTATTTCAAATTGGTGTTTTGGGGTGTTTTAGAATGCACACTCACCCAAAAATCTCAGTTACATGTTTGTTAGCAGCCCAAATCAAGCATAGGTGTTTTGGTTCCATCTCAATAGAAAGGGACGAATGAGCTTGGATTGTTCTTTCGTGTTCATTGCCCGACAAATAGCAAAGCGAAGTGTAATAAGCCTAAACAAAGCCAAACAGGTTCTTTTGGGTTCCAGCTACATAGAAGAGAGAATCTTGGATTTCGCTTATTTCGTGTTCTTTGGTGCTAATGCACATTGACGCAGAAATCGCAAAGTGTATGGAATGAGACCAAAATAACACAACACCGTCTTTTCGTTCCATATACGACAAATAAGACGACAAATAAGCTTTGATTGGGCTTATTTCAATTCGCATGGTGTTTCTTGGGTGTGCACCAGAATCACCCCCAACCAAAGCAAAAAGTTCTTTTGGGTTCCATTTACATAAAAAGAAGATGATAAAAGCTCTGATTGGACTTATTACAAATTGGTGTTTTTGGGGTTAGAATACACATTCACCCCAAAATTGGAGAGCGACATGTTTATCAGCCCAAAACAAGCATAGGTGTTTTGCCTCCATCTCAATAGAAAAAGGACGATTAAGCTTTGATTGGACTTATATCAATTTGCATGGTGTTTTTTGGGTGTGCACCAGAATCACCCCAAAGCAAAAAGGTATTTTGTGTTCCTTCTCCAAAAAAAAGATGAAAAAGCTCTGATTGGGCTTATTTCAAATTGGTGTTTTGGGGTGTTTTAGAATGCACACTCACCCAAAAATCTCAGTTACATGTTTGTTAGCAGCCCAAATCAAGCATAGGTGTTTTGGTTCCATCTCAATAGAAAGGGACGAATGAGCTTGGATTGTTCTTTCGTGTTCATTGCCCGACAAATAGCATAGCGAAGTGTAATAAGCCTAAACAAAGCCAAACAGGTTCTTTTGGGTTCCAGCTACATAGAAGAGAGAATCTTGGATTTCGCTTATTTCGTGTTCTTTGGTGCTAATGCACATTGACGCAGAAATCGCAAAGTGTATGGAATGAGACCAAAATAACACAACACCGTCTTCGCTTCCATATACGTTGAAAGACGACAAATAAGCTTTGATTGGGCTTATTTCAATTCGCATGGTGTTTCTTGGGTGTGCACCAGAATCACCCCCAACCAAAGCAAAAAGTTCTTTTGGGTTCCATTTACATAAAAAGAAGATGATAAAAGCTCTGATTGGACTTATTACAAATTGGTGTTTTTGGGGTTAGAATGCACATTCACCCCAAAATTGGAGAGCGACATGTTCATCAGCCCAAAACAACCATAGGTGTTTTGCTTCCATCTCAATAGAAAAAGGACGATTAAGCTTTGATTGGACTTATATCAATTTGCATGGTGTTTTTTGGGTGTGCACCAGAATCACCCCAAAGCAAAAAGGTATTTTGTGTTCCTTCTACAAAAAAAAGATGAAAAAGCTCTGATTGGGCTTATTTCAAATTGGTGTTTTTGGGTGTTTTAGAATGCACACTCACCCAAAAAGCTCAGTTACATGTTTGTAAGCAGCCCAAATCAAGCATAGGTGTTTTGGTTCCATCTCAATAGAAAGGGACGAATGAGCTTGGATTGTTCTTTCGTGTTCATTGCCCGACAAATAGCAAAGCGAAGTGTAATAAGCCTAAACAAAGCCAAACAGGTTCTTTTGGGTTCCAGCTACATAGAAGAGAGAATCTTGGATTTCGCTTATTTCGTGTTCTTTGGTGCTAATGCACATTGACGGAGAAATCGCAAAGTGTATGGAATGAGACCAAAATAACACAACACCGTCTTCGCTTCCATATACGTTGAAAGACGACAAATAAGCTTTGATTGGGCTTATTTCAATTCGCATGGTGTTTCTTGGGTGTGCACCAGAATCACCCCCAACCAAAGCAAAAAGTTCTTTTGGGTTCCATTTACATAAAAAGAAGATGATAAAAGCTCTGATTGGACTTATTACAAATTGGTGTTTTTGGGGTTAGAATGCACATTCACCCCAAAATTGGAGAGCGACATGTTCATCAGCCCAAAACAACCATAGGTGTTTTGCCTCCATCTCAATAGAAAAAGGACGATTAAGCTTTGATTGGACTTATATCAATTTGCATGGTGTTTTTTGGGTGTGCACCAGAATCACCCCAAAGCAAAAAGGTATTTTGTGCTCCTTCTACAAAAAAAAGATGAAAAAGCTCTGATTGGGCTTATTTCAAATTGGTGTTTTGGGGTGTTTTAGAATGCACACTCACCCAAAAATCTCAGTTACATGTTTGTTAGCAGCCCAAATCAAGCATAGGTGTTTTGGTTCCATCTCAATAGAAAGGGACGAATGAGCTTGGATTGTTCTTTCGTGTTCATTGCCCGACAAATAGCAAAGCGAAGTGTAATAAGCCTAAACAAAGCCAAACAGGTTCTTTTGGGTTCCAGCTACATAGAAGAGAGAATCTTGGATTTCGCTTATTTCGTGTTCTTTGGTGCTAATGCACATTGACGCAGAAATCGCAAAGTGTATGGAATGAGACCAAAATAACACAACACCGTCTTTTCGTTCCATATACGACAAATAAGACGACAAATAAGCTTTGATTGGGCTTATTTCAATTCGCATGGTGTTTCTTGGGTGTGCACCAGAATCACCCCCAACCAAAGCAAAAAGTTCTTTTGGGTTCCATTTACATAAAAAGAAGATGATAAAAGCTCTGATTGGACTTATTACAAATTGGTGTTTTTGGGGTTAGAATACACATTCACCCCAAAATTGGAGAGCGACATGTTTATCAGCCCAAAACAAGCATAGGTGTTTTGCCTCCATCTCAATAGAAAAAGGACGATTAAGCTTTGATTGGACTTATATCAATTTGCATGGTGATTTTTGGGTGTGCACCAGAATCACCCCAAAGCAAAAAGGTATTTTGTGTTCCTTCTACAAAAAAAAGATGAAAAAGCTCTGATTGGGCTTATTTCAAATTGGTGTTTTGGGGTGTTTTAGAATGCACACTCACCCAAAAAGCTCAGTTACATGTTTGTAATCAGCCCAAATCAAGCATAGGTGTTTTGGTTCCATCTCAATAGAAAGGGACGAATGAGCTTGGATTGTTCTTTCGTGTTCATTGCCCGACAAATAGCAAAGCGAATTGTAATAAGCCTAAACAAAGCCAAACAGGTTCTTTTGGGTTCCAGCTACATAGAAGAGAGAATCTTGGATTTCGCTTATTTCGTGTTCTTTGGTGCTAATGCACATTGACGCAGAAATCGCAAAGTGTATGCAATGAGACCAAAATAACACAACACCGTCTTTTCGTTCCATATACGACAAATAAGACGACAAATAAGCTTTGATTGGGCTTATTTCAATTCGCATGGTGTTTCTTGGGTGTGCACCAGAATCACCCCCAACCAAAGCAAAAAGTTCTTTTGGGTTCCATTTACATAAAAAGAAGATGATAAAAGCTCTGATTGGACTTATTACAAATTGGTGTTTTTGGGGTTAGAATACACATTCACCCCAAAATTGGAGAGCGACATGTTTATCAGCCCAAAACAAGCATAGGTGTTTTGCCTCCATCTCAATAGAAAAAGGACGATTAAGCTTTGATTGGACTTATATCAATTTGCATGGTGATTTTTGGGTGTGCACCAGAATCACCCCAAAGCAAAAAGGTATTTTGTGTTCCTTCTACAAAAAAAAGATGAAAAAGCTCTGATTGGGCTTATTTCAAATTGGTGTTTTGGGGTGTTTTAGAATGCACACTCACCCAAAAAGCTCAGTTACATGTTTGTAATCAGCCCAAATCAAGCATAGGTGTTTTGGTTCCATCTCAATAGAAAGGGACGAATGAGCTTGGATTGTTCTTTCGTGTTCATTGCCCGACAAATAGCAAAGCGAATTGTAATAAGCCTAAACAAAGCCAAACAGGTTCTTTTGGGTTCCAGCTACATAGAAGAGAGAATCTTGGATTTCGCTTATTTGGTGTTCTTTGGTGCTAATGCACATTGACGCAGAAATCGCAAAGTGTATGCAATGAGACCAAAATAACACAACACCGTCTTCGCTTCCATATACGTTGAAAGACGACAAATAAGCTTTGATTGGGCTTATTTCAATTCGCATGGTGTTTCTTGGGTGTGCACCAGAATCACCCCCAACCAAAGCAAAAAGTTCTTTTGGGTTCCATTTACATAAAAAGAAGATGATAAAAGCTCTGATTGGACTTATTACAAATTGGTGTTTTTGGGGTTAGAATGCACATTCACCCCAAAATTGGAGAGCGACATGTTTATCAGCCCAAAACAACCATAGGTGTTTTGCTTCCATCTCAATAGAAAAAGGACGATTAAGCTTTGATTGGACTTATATCAATTTGCATGGTGTTTTTTGGGTGTGCACCAGAATCACCCCAAAGCAAAAAGGTATTTTGTGTTCCTTCTACAAAAAAAAGATGAAAAAGCTCTGATTGGGCTTATTTCAAATTGGTGTTTTGGGGTGTTTTAGAATGCACACTCACCCAAAAATCTCAGTTACATGTTTGTTAGCAGCCCAAATCAAGCATAGGTGTTTTGGTTCCATCTCAATAGAAAGGGACGAATGAGCTTGGATTGTTCTTTCGTGTTCATTGCCCGACAAATAGCAAAGCGAAGTGTAATAAGCCTAAACAAAGCCAAACAGGTTCTTTTGGGTTCCAGCTACATAGAAGAGAGAATCTTGGATTTCGCTTATTTCGTGTTCTTTGGTGCTAATGCACATTGACGCAGAAATCGCAAAGTGTATGGAATGAGACCAAAATAACACAACACCGTCTTCGCTTCCATATACGTTGAAAGACGACAAATAAGCTTTGATTGGGCTTATTTCAATTCGCATGGTGTTTCTTGGGTGTGCACCAGAATCACCCCCAACCAAAGCAAAAAGTTCTTTTGGGTTCCATTTACATAAAAAGAAGATGATAAAAGCTTTGATTGGACTTATTACAAATTGGTGTTTTTGGGGTTAGAATGCACATTCACCCCAAAATTGGAGAGCGACATGTTCATCAGCCCAAAACAACCATAGGTGTTTTGCTTCCATCTCAATAGAAAAAGGACGATTAAGCTTTGATTGGACTTATATCAATTTGCATGGTGTTTTTTGGGTGTGCACCAGAATCACCCCAAAGCAAAAAGGTATTTTGTGTTCCTTCTACAAAAAAAAGATGAAAAAGCTCTGATTGGGCTTATTTCAAATTGGTGTTTTGGGGTGTTTTAGAATGCACACTCACCCAAAAATCTCAGTTACATGTTTGTTAGCAGCCCAAATCAAGCATAGGTGTTTTGGTTCCATCTCAATAGAAAGGGACGAATGAGCTTGGATTGTTCTTTCGTGTTCATTGCCCGACAAATAGCATAGCGAAGTGTAATAAGCCTAAACAAAGCCAAACAGGTTCTTTTGGGTTCCAGCTACATAGAAGAGAGAATCTTGGATTTCGCTTATTTCGTGTTCTTTGGTGCTAATGCACATTGACGCAGAAATCGCAAAGTGTATGGAATGAGACCAAAATAACACAACACCGTCTTCGCTTCCATATACGTTGAAAGACGACAAATAAGCTTTGATTGGGCTTATTTCAATTCGCATGGTGTTTCTTGGGTGTGCACCAGAATCACCCCCAACCAAAGCAAAAAGTTCTTTTGGGTTCCATTTACATAAAAAGAAGATGATAAAAGCTCTGATTGGACTTATTACAAATTGGTGTTTTTGGGGTTAGAATGCACATTCACCCCAAAATTGGAGAGCGACATGTTCATCAGCCCAAAACAACCATAGGTGTTTTGCTTCCATCTCAATAGAAAAAGGACGATTAAGCTTTGATTGGACTTATATCAATTTGCATGGTGTTTTTTGGGTGTGCACCAGAATCACCCCAAAGCAAAAAGGTATTTTGTGTTCCTTCTACAAAAAAAAGATGAAAAAGCTCTGATTGGGCTTATTTCAAATTGGTGTTTTTGGGTGTTTTAGAATGCACACTCACCCAAAAAGCTCAGTTACATGTTTGTAAGCAGCCCAAATCAAGCATAGGTGTTTTGGTTCCATCTGAATAGAAAGGGACGAATGAGCTTGGATTGTTCTTTCGTGTTCATTGCCCGACAAATAGCAAAGCGAAGTGTAATAAGCCTAAACAAAGCCAAACAGGTTCTTTTGGGTTCCAGCTACATAGAAGAGAGAATCTTGGATTTCGCTTATTTCGTGTTCTTTGGTGCTAATGCACATTGACGCAGAAATCGCAAAGTGTATGCAATGAGACCAAAATAACACAACACCGTCTTCGCTTCCATATACGTTGAAAGACGACAAATAAGCTTTGATTGGGCTTATTTCAATTCGCATGGTGTTTCTTGGGTGTGCACCAGAATCACCCCCAACCAAAGCAAAAAGTTCTTTTGGGTTCCATTTACATAAAAAGAAGATGATAAAAGCTCTGATTGGACTTATTACAAATTGGTGTTTTTGGGGTTAGAATGCACATTCACCCCAAAATTGGAGAGCGACATGTTTATCAGCCCAAAACAACCATAGGTGTTTTGCTTCCATCTCAATAGAAAAAGGACGATTAAGCTTTGATTGGACTTATATCAATTTGCATGGTGTTTTTTGGGTGTGCACCAGAATCACCCCAAAGCAAAAAGGTATTTTGTGTTCCTTCTACAAAAAAAAGATGAAAAAGCTCTGATTGGGCTTATTTCAAATTGGTGTTTTGGGGTGTTTTAGAATGCACACTCACCCAAAAATCTCAGTTACATGTTTGTTAGCAGCCCAAATCAAGCATAGGTGTTTTGGTTCCATCTCAATAGAAAGGGACGAATGAGCTTGGATTGTTCTTTCGTGTTCATTGCCCGACAAATAGCAAAGCGAAGTGTAATAAGCCTAAACAAAGCCAAACAGGTTCTTTTGGGTTCCAGCTACATAGAAGAGAGAATCTTGGATTTCGCTTATTTCGTGTTCTTTGGTGCTAATGCACATTGACGCAGAAATCGCAAAGTGTATGGAATGAGACCAAAATAACACAACACCGTCTTCGCTTCCATATACGTTGAAAGACGACAAATAAGCTTTGATTGGGCTTATTTCAATTCACATGGTGTTTCTTGGGTGTGCACCAGAATCACCCCCAACCAAAGCAAAAAGTTCTTTTGGGTTCCATTTACATAAAAAGAAGATGATAAAAGCTTTGATTGGACTTATTACAAATTGGTGTTTTTGGGGTTAGAATGCACATTCACCCCAAAATTGGAGAGCGACATGTTCATCAGCCCAAAACAAGCATAGGTGTTTTGCTTCCATCTCAATAGAAAAAGGACGATTAAGCTTTGATTGGACTTATATCAATTTGCATGGTGTTTTTTGGGTGTGCACCAGAATCACCCCAAAGCAAAAAGGTATTTTGTGTTCCTTCTACAAAAAAAAGATGAAAAAGCTCTGATTGGGCTTATTTCAAATTGGTGTTTTGGGGTGTTTTAGAATGCACACTCACCCAAAAATCTCAGTTACATGTTTGTTAGCAGCCCAAATCAAGCATAGGTGTTTTGGTTCCATCTCAATAGAAAGGGACGAATGAGCTTGGATTGTTCTTTCGTGTTCATTGCCCGACAAATAGCAAAGCGAAGTGTAATAAGCCTAAACAAAGCCAAACAGGTTCTTTTGGGTTCCAGCTACATAGAAGAGAGAATCTTGGATTTCGCTTATTTCGTGTTCTTTGGTGCTAATGCACATTGACGCAGAAATCGCAAAGTGTATGGAATGAGACCAAAATAACACAACACCGTCTTCGCTTCCATATACGTTGAAAGACGACAAATAAGCTTTGATTGGGCTTATTTCAATTCGCATGGTGTTTCTTGGGTGTGCACCAGAATCACCCCCAACCAAAGCAAAAAGTTCTTTTGGGTTCCATTTACATAAAAAGAAGATGATAAAAGCTTTGATTGGACTTATTACAAATTGGTGTTTTTGGGGTTAGAATGCACATTCACCCCAAAATTGGAGAGCGACATGTTCATCAGCCCAAAACAACCATAGGTGTTTTGCTTCCATCTCAATAGAAAAAGGACGATTAAGCTTTGATTGGACTTATATCAATTTGCATGGTGTTTTTTGGGTGTGCACCAGAATCACCCCAAAGCAAAAAGGTATTTTGTGTTCCTTCTACAAAAAAAAGATGAAAAAGCTCTGATTGGGCTTATTTCAAATTGGTGTTTTGGGGTGTTTTAGAATGCACACTCACCCAAAAATCTCAGTTACATGTTTGTTAGCAGCCCAAATCAAGCATAGGTGTTTTGGTTCCATCTCAATAGAAAGGGACGAATGAGCTTGGATTGTTCTTTCGTGTTCATTGCCCGACAAATAGCATAGCGAAGTGTAATAAGCCTAAACAAAGCCAAACAGGTTCTTTTGGGTTCCAGCTACATAGAAGAGAGAATCTTGGATTTCGCTTATTTCGTGTTCTTTGGTGCTAATGCACATTGACGCAGAAATCGCAAAGTGTATGGAATGAGACCAAAATAACACAACACCGTCTTCGCTTCCATATACGTTGAAAGACGACAAATAAGCTTTGATTGGGCTTATTTCAATTCGCATGGTGTTTCTTGGGTGTGCACCAGAATCACCCCCAACCAAAGCAAAAAGTTCTTTTGGGTTCCATTTACATAAAAAGAAGATGATAAAAGCTTTGATTGGACTTATTACAAATTGGTGTTTTTGGGGATAGAATGCACATTCACCCCAAAATTGGAGAGCGACATGTTCATCAGCCCAAAACAACCATAGGTGTTTTGCTTCCATCTCAATAGAAAAAGGACGATTAAGCTTTGATTGGACTTATATCAATTTGCATGGTGTTTTTTGGGTGTGCACCAGAATCACCCCAAAGCAAAAAGGTATTTTGTGTTCCTTCTACAAAAAAAAGATGAAAAAGCTCTGATTGGGCTTATTTCAAATTGGTGTTTTGGGGTGTTTTAGAATGCACACTCACCCAAAAATCTCAGTTACATGTTTGTTAGCAGCCCAAATCAAGCATAGGTGTTTTGGTTCCATCTCAATAGAAAGGGACGAATGAGCTTGGATTGTTCTTTCGTGTTCATTGCCCGACAAATAGCATAGCGAAGTGTAATAAGCCTAAACAAAGCCAAACAGGTTCTTTTGGGTTCCAGCTACATAGAAGAGAGAATCTTGGATTTCGCTTATTTCGTGTTCTTTGGTGCTAATGCACATTGACGCAGAAATCGCAAAGTGTATGGAATGAGACCAAAATAACACAACACCGTCTTCGCTTCCATATACGTTGAAAGACGACAAATAAGCTTTGATTGGGCTTATTTCAATTCGCATGGTGTTTCTTGGGTGTGCACCAGAATCACCCCCAACCAAAGCAAAAAGTTCTTTTGGGTTCCATTTACATAAAAAGAAGATGATAAAAGCTCTGATTGGACTTATTACAAATTGGTGTTTTTGGGGTTAGAATGCACATTCACCCCAAAATTGGAGAGCGACATGTTCATCAGCCCAAAACAACCATAGGTGTTTTGCTTCCATCTCAATAGAAAAAGGACGATTAAGCTTTGATTGGACTTATATCAATTTGCATGGTGTTTTTTGGGTGTGCACCAGAATCACCCCAAAGCAAAAAGGTATTTTGTGTTCCTTCTACAAAAAAAAGATGAAAAAGCTCTGATTGGGCTTATTTCAAATTGGTGTTTTTGGGTGTTTTAGAATGCACACTCACCCAAAAAGCTCAGTTACATGTTTGTAAGCAGCCCAAATCAAGCATAGGTGTTTTGGTTCCATCTGAATAGAAAGGGACGAATGAGCTTGGATTGTTCTTTCGTGTTCATTGCCCGACAAATAGCAAAGCGAAGTGTAATAAGCCTAAACAAAGCCAAACAGGTTCTTTTGGGTTCCAGCTACATAGAAGAGAGAATCTTGGATTTCGCTTATTTCGTGTTCTTTGGTGCTAATGCACATTGACGCAGAAATCGCAAAGTGTATGCAATGAGACCAAAATAACACAACACCGTCTTCGCTTCCATATACGTTGAAAGACGACAAATAAGCTTTGATTGGGCTTATTTCAATTCGCATGGTGTTTCTTGGGTGTGCACCAGAATCACCCCCAACCAAAGCAAAAAGTTCTTTTGGGTTCCATTTACATAAAAAGAAGATGATAAAAGCTCTGATTGGACTTATTACAAATTGGTGTTTTTGGGGTTAGAATGCACATTCACCCCAAAATTGGAGAGCGACATGTTTATCAGCCCAAAACAACCATAGGTGTTTTGCTTCCATCTCAATAGAAAAAGGACGATTAAGCTTTGATTGGACTTATATCAATTTGCATGGTGTTTTTTGGGTGTGCACCAGAATCACCCCAAAGCAAAAAGGTATTTTGTGTTCCTTCTACAAAAAAAAGATGAAAAAGCTCTGATTGGGCTTATTTCAAATTGGTGTTTTGGGGTGTTTTAGAATGCACACTCACCCAAAAATCTCAGTTACATGTTTGTTAGCAGCCCAAATCAAGCATAGGTGTTTTGGTTCCATCTCAATAGAAAGGGACGAATGAGCTTGGATTGTTCTTTCGTGTTCATTGCCCGACAAATAGCAAAGCGAAGTGTAATAAGCCTAAACAAAGCCAAACAGGTTCTTTTGGGTTCCAGCTACATAGAAGAGAGAATCTTGGATTTCGCTTATTTCGTGTTCTTTGGTGCTAATGCACATTGACGCAGAAATCGCAAAGTGTATGGAATGAGACCAAAATAACACAACACCGTCTTCGCTTCCATATACGTTGAAAGACGACAAATAAGCTTTGATTGGGCTTATTTCAATTCGCATGGTGTTTCTTGGGTGTGCACCAGAATCACCCCCAACCAAAGCAAAAAGTTCTTTTGGGTTCCATTTACATAAAAAGAAGATGATAAAAGCTTTGATTGGACTTATTACAAATTGGTGTTTTTGGGGTTAGAATGCACATTCACCCCAAAATTGGAGAGCGACATGTTCATCAGCCCAAAACAACCATAGGTGTTTTGCTTCCATCTCAATAGAAAAAGGACGATTAAGCTTTGATTGGACTTATATCAATTTGCATGGTGTTTTTTGGGTGTGCACCAGAATCACCCCAAAGCAAAAAGGTATTTTGTGTTCCTTCTACAAAAAAAAGATGAAAAAGCTCTGATTGGGCTTATTTCAAATTGGTGTTTTGGGGTGTTTTAGAATGCACACTCACCCAAAAATCTCAGTTACATGTTTGTTAGCAGCCCAAATCAAGCATAGGTGTTTTGGTTCCATCTCAATAGAAAGGGACGAATGAGCTTGGATTGTTCTTTCGTGTTCATTGCCCGACAAATAGCATAGCGAAGTGTAATAAGCCTAAACAAAGCCAAACAGGTTCTTTTGGGTTCCAGCTACATAGAAGAGAGAATCTTGGATTTCGCTTATTTCGTGTTCTTTGGTGCTAATGCACATTGACGCAGAAATCGCAAAGTGTATGGAATGAGACCAAAATAACACAACACCGTCTTCGCTTCCATATACGTTGAAAGACGACAAATAAGCTTTGATTGGGCTTATTTCAATTCGCATGGTGTTTCTTGGGTGTGCACCAGAATCACCCCCAACCAAAGCAAAAAGTTCTTTTGGGTTCCATTTACATAAAAAGAAGATGATAAAAGCTTTGATTGGACTTATTACAAATTGGTGTTTTTGGGGATAGAATGCACATTCACCCCAAAATTGGAGAGCGACATGTTCATCAGCCCAAAACAACCATAGGTGTTTTGCTTCCATCTCAATAGAAAAAGGACGATTAAGCTTTGATTGGACTTATATCAATTTGCATGGTGTTTTTTGGGTGTGCACCAGAATCACCCCAAAGCAAAAAGGTATTTTGTGTTCCTTCTACAAAAAAAAGATGAAAAAGCTCTGATTGGGCTTATTTCAAATTGGTGTTTTTGGGTGTTTTAGAATGCACACTCACCCAAAAATCTCAGTTACATGTTTGTAAGCAGCCCAAATCAAGCATAGGTGTTTTGGTTCCATCTGAATAGAAAGGGACGAATGAGCTTGGATTGTTCTTTCGTGTTCATTGCCCGACAAATAGCAAAGCGAAGTGTAATAAGCCTAAACAAAGCCAAACAGGTTCTTTTGGGTTCCAGCTACATAGAAGAGAGAATCTTGGATTTCGCTTATTTCGTGTTCTTTGGTGCTAATGCACATTGACGGAGAAATCGCAAAGTGTATGGAATGAGACCAAAATAACACAACACCGTCTTCGCTTCCATATACGTTGAAAGACGACAAATAAGCTTTGATTGGGCTTATTTCAATTCGCATGGTGTTTCTTGGGTGTGCACCAGAATCACCCCCAACCAAAGCAAAAAGTTCTTTTGGGTTCCATTTACATAAAAAGAAGATGATAAAAGCTCTGATTGGACTTATTACAAATTGGTGTTTTTGGGGTTAGAATGCACATTCACCCCAAAATTGGAGAGCGACATGTTCATCAGCCCAAAACAACCATAGGTGTTTTGCCTCCATCTCAATAGAAAAAGGACGATTAAGCTTTGATTGGACTTATATCAATTTGCATGGTGTTTTTTGGGTGTGCACCAGAATCACCCCAAAGCAAAAAGGTATTTTGTGTTCCTTCTACAAAAAAAAGATGAAAAAGCTCTGATTGGCCTTATTTCAAATTGGTGTTTTGGGGTGTTTTAGAATGCACACTCACCCAAAAATCTCAGTTACATGTTTGTAAGCAGCCCAAATCAAGCATAGGTGTTTTGGTTCCATCTCAATAGAAAGGGACGAATGAGCTTGGATTGTTCTTTCGTGTTCATTGCCCGACAAATAGCAAAGCGAAGTGTAATAAGCCTAAACAAAGCCAAACAGGTTCTTTTGGGTTCCAGCTACATAGAAGAGAGAATCTTGGATTTCGCTTATTTCGTGTTCTTTGGTGCTAATGCACATTGACGCAGAAATCGCAAAGTGTATGGAATGAGACCAAAATAACACAACACCGTCTTCGCTTCCATATACGTTGAAAGACGACAAATAAGCTTTGATTGGGCTTATTTCAATTCGCATGGTGTTTCTTGGGTGTGCACCAGAATCACCCCCAACCAAAGCAAAAAGTTCTTTTGGGTTCCATTTACATAAAAAGAAGATGATAAAAGCTCTGATTGGACTTATTACAAATTGGTGTTTTTGGGGTTAGAATGCACATTCACCCCAAAATTGGAGAGCGACATGTTCATCAGCCCAAAACAACCATAGGTGTTTTGCTTCCATCTCAATAGAAAAAGGACGATTAAGCTTTGATTGGACTTATATCAATTTGCATGGTGTTTTTTGGGTGTGCACCAGAATCACCCCAAAGCAAAAAGGTATTTTGTGTTCCTTCTACAAAAAAAAGATGAAAAAGCTCTGATTGGGCTTATTTCAAATTGGTGTTTTTGGGTGTTTTAGAATGCACACTCACCCAAAAAGCTCAGTTACATGTTTGTAAGCAGCCCAAATCAAGTATAGGTGTTTTGGTTCCAAGCTGGAGAAGTGCCAATTCGACATGACGGAGGTGGATTTCCTGGGCTACAAATTGTCGGACAAGGGGCTCGCCATGGACACCGCCAAGGTTCGATCAGTGTTGGACTGGAAGAGCCCGCGCACTCGGAAGGAGGTCCAGCGGTTTGTCGGCTTTGCAAACTTTTATCGCAAGTTCATCAAGGGGTTCGCTATGCAGACGGCGGCCATCACCGACACGCTCAGCTCCAAGAAGAAGAAGTTTATCTGGACGGAGCAGGCGGAGCAATCCTTTCAGAAACTCAAGCGTCTCTTGGCGTCCGAGGAGCAGCTACTGCATGTGAATCCCAGCAGACCGATGAGGGTGGAAACGGACGCCTCAGACAGAGCCGTGGGTGCAGTCCTGTTGCAGCAAGACCCGCATGGGGACTGGAGGCCGTGCGCCTTCTACTCCAGGAAGCTCAGCAAGTCGGAGCAGAACTACACCATCTGGGACAGGGAGTTGCTGGCCATTCATGCAGCATTTAAGGCGTGGCGGCACTTCCTTATCGGAGCCAAGCACACAGTGCAGGTCCGCACTGACCATAAGAACCTGGAGTACTGGCGCACGGCGAGGTTCCTGAACCAGAGGCACATACGCTGGGCGGAGTTCTTCGCGGATTTCGACTTCAAGATAGAGTACATCCCAGGAGACAACAACGTCATGGCAGATGCACTGTCCAGAAAGCCGCAATACCTAGAGGAGGCGGCTCCACCGGCAGCAAAGCACATTTTCGCACCGAAGGCGTGGGCATGCGCTTCGGCAACTGTGGACCTGGATGCTGTACGTCGCGCGCTGCAGGAGGACCCCTTCGCACAAGCCAAGATGGAGGAGGTGCACAGTGGCAAGGCTAAGGACGACGAGTTCCAGATACGCGACGGATTGCTCATCCGCAAAGGGGCCCTCTAAGTACCGGGGGACGACCTCCGCGCGAAGGTGCTGCAGCAGCTGCACGACGCACCCACCGCCGGGCAGTTCGGCAAAGAGAAGACTGTAGAATTGTTAGCCAGACACTTTTGGTGGCCCAGGATGCGGGGGGAAGTAGCGGATTACCTGCCAAAGGGCCAAGCCAGTGCACAGACCACCGGCAGGTCTGCTGGAACCGCTGCAGACTCCGCTCGAACCGTGGGAGAGGGTGGCACTAGACTTTGTCATGGATCTACCCAGCTCGCGGGGGAAGACAGCAGTTCTAGTAGTGGTGGACATGTTCACCAAAATGGCCCATTTCATTCCGTGCGCGAAGGTGGCCACAGCGGAACAGACCGCCAAGCTGTTCATAGACCACGTGTTCAAGGTTCACGGCCTACCACGAGCTATCCTGTCTGACCGGGGGCGACAGTTCATCTCGAACTTCTGGCAGAAGCTGATGGGCATCCTGAAGGTCAAGATCAACTTAGCGTCGGCGAGACACCCGCAGACCAACGGACAAGCGGAGCGGGTCAACGCCATCATGCAGCAGTACCTAAGATGCTACGCAAATCAGCAGCCTGCGACATGGGTGGACTACCTGCCACTCGCCGAGTTCGCCTACAACAACACGAAGCACGTGTCCACGGGGGTGACGCCGTTCTTCGCCAACAATGGGAGACATCCCAGAACCTTCCCGGGATTAGAGAGAGTGGGGGAGGGGGAGCCACAGGCAGCGGACGCCTTCGCGTCAGAGTTGCAGGAGGTCCACGAACAGCTCCGAAGGCAGTTAGAACTAGCAAAGCATACAAACTGCAGGCTGACAAACACAGAAGGGCCGGGGAAAACACACAGGTGGGAGACTGGGTTTGGTTGGCAGCCCAGGCAGTGCCGGCCAGATCGCTAGCGAAGAAGAAGCTAGGACATAAGCAGTTAGGGCCTTACCAAGTCGAGGCACGGGTCAATCCAGTAGCCTTCCGGTTGACACTTCCGGAGGGATCCAGAATGCACCCGGTCTTTCATAGATCAGTGCTCACGCCCTACAAGGCACCCCACAGATTTCAGGAGCCGAGGAAGGCACCAGACCAGCTCAGGGAGGCGCCCACAGAAAGGGGGTCGCCAAGGGGGGAGCCCATCAATGAGGTCACGGAAATTTTAGACTCGAGATGGGGGGAAGAGGGGGTTGAGTATCTCCTCGCCAGGGAAGGTACCCCGGCAAGCGCCAACTGCTGGGTGCCATACTATGAGGTGGAGGAGCACTACCTCAAGGACGAGTTCCACGCACTCTTCCCACACAGACCTATGCCAGCAGATTATTTCGACGAATATCTTTTCACACCCACACTTTCCGCCAGCACGTTCCAGGGGTTCTCCTCGGACGAGGAACCAGCACCCGACACAAGTTCCCCGGAGGGATCACCCTCGGGGTCTGCCACAGACCGCTCTTATTGGTGGGACAATCGACCTGAGGGGGGCTGGAGCAGGGAGCTGCTGGAAGGGCCCTGGGAGCAAGCATCCCCCGGGGCGACAGGGGGGGAGACGGACATGGACGTGTTGGGAGAGGACCTTGGGTTCAAGCACGGAGGCCAAGAGATGGAAGCAGAGGAGATCGATGTCGACGAGAACATGGAGGACGATCTGGACTTATCCCGCTGGATGCACGCCAGGGGAGACGAACTGTATCCGGCACTCACCCCCACAACGATGGAGCGCCCAGTACCCACGCCTGAAGAAGGGGAGGGGGAAGGGGGTCTTCGAGGGGGGGATGGATGTCAGGGGCTCAGGAGCAGAGGCACAGGAAAGGGAGGAAATGGAGAGTGAAGGGGAGGAATCCGAAGGGAATGTAAGCGATGACAGTGGTCCGAGGTCTCTGAGTCTGTCCAGTGAATCGGAAGACTCACAGAAAGGGGCTCCCATGGTCAGAGCAAGGGGGACACCCCAGGGAGAAGGGACCAGAGGGGACTCAGAGAGCAGCAGCTGGAAATCGGGACCAACTTCCCCACCAAAGAGCAGTAGGGAGGAGGAGTCCCAGGCATCGGGATCAGGCTGCTCACCGCCAGCGGGAGGAGATGAGTCAGGATTGACCACGCCTCCATCAGAGAGCGAGGAAACGGTTGAGAGGAAAGTTGGAAGCTGGGCGCGCGCGCCAAGTTCAAATGTACAGGCAAGCGGCGCAGTGGGTAGCCCGGGTAGGGAGCCAGGTCCAAAAGCCCGCCGAAAGGAGGGGCAGGAGTCAGGGGGGTCAGCGCCAGAAGAGTCCAGGAAGGAGGAGACACCGGGGGGCAGAAGGACCCAGAGGAGAAAGGAGCAGCGGAAAAGGTGGAGTAAGGCTAGGGTCTTAAACTGGTGTACAGGGGGTGGAGACTCAGACGAGGCTTCGCCGATCTAGAGTCTAGACGTAGGGCTGCATGCTGCGGCTGGTAAATGGAAACTGAACCTCAGTAAAGACTTTGGCACATTACTACAGGCTAGCGTTGGTCCTCTGTGAGCTGGGACCTGGAGGCAGCTCTGACAATGGGTGTTTTGGTTCCATCTCAATAGAAAGGGACGAATGAGCGTGGATTGTTCTTTCGTGTTCATTGCCCGACAAATAGCAAAGCGAAGTGTAATAAGCCTAAACAAAGCCAAACAGGTTCTTTTGGGTTCCAGCTACATAGAAGAGAGAATCTTGGATTTCGCTTATTTCGTGTTCTTTGGTGCTAATGCACATTGACGCAGAAATCGCAAAGTGTATGGAATGAGACCAAAATAACACAACACCGTCTTTTCGTTCCATATACGTTGAAAGACGACAAATAAGCTTTGATTGGGCTTATTTCAGTTCGCATGGTGTTTCTTGGGTGTGCACCAGAATCACCCCCAACCAAAGCAAAAAGTTCTTTTGGGTTCCATTTACATAAAAAGAAGATGATAAAAGCTCTGATTGGACTTATTACAAATTGGTGTTTTTGGGGTTAGAATGCACATTCACCCCAAAATTGGAGAGCAACATGTTTATCAGCCCAAAACAAGCATAGGTGTTTTGCTTCCATCTCAATAGAAAAAGCACGATAAAGCTTTGATTGGACTTATATCAATTTGCATGGTGTTTTTTGGGTGTGCACCAGAATCACCCCAAAGCAAAAAGGTATTTTGTGTTCCTTCTACAAAAAAAAGATGAAAAAGCTCTGATTGGGCTTATTTTAAATTGGTGTTTTTGGGTGTTTTCGAATGCACTCACCCAAAAATCTCAGTTACATGTTTGTAATCAGCCCAAATCAAGCATAGGTGTTTTGGTTCCATCTCAATAGAAAGGGACGAATGAGCTTGGATTGTTCTTTCGTGTTCATTGCCCGACAAATAGCAAAGCGAAGTGTAATAAGCCTAAACAAAGCCAAACAGATTCTTTTGGGTTCCAGCTACATAGAAGAGAGAATCTTGGATTTCGCTTATTTTGTGTTCTTTGGTGCTAATGCACATTGACGCAGAAATCGCAAAGTGTATGGAATGAGACCAAAATAACACAACACCGTCTTTTCGTTCCATATACGTTGAAAGACGACAAATAAGCTTTGATTGGGCTTATTCCAATTCGCATGGTGTTTCTTGGGTGTGCACCAGAATCACCCCCAACCAAAGCAAAAAGTTCTTTTGGGTTCCATTTACATAAAAAGAAGATGATAAAAGCTCTGATTGGACTTATTACAAATTGGTGTTTTTGGGGTTAGAATGTACATTCACCCCAAAATTGGAGAGCGACATGTTTATCAGCCCAAAACAAGCATAGGTGTTTTGCTTCCATCTCAATAGAAAAAGGACGATTAAGCTTTGTTTGGACATATCAATTTGCATGGTGTTTTTTGGGTGTGCACCAGAATCACCTCAAAGCAAAAAGGTATTTTGTGTTCCTTCTACAAAAAAAGGTAAAAAAGCTCTGATTAAGCTTATTTCAAATTTGTGTTTTTGGGTGTTTTAGAATGCACATTCACCCAAAAATCTCAGTTACATGTTTGTAATCAGCCCAAATCAAGCATAGGTGTTTTGGTTCCATCTCAATAGAAAGGGACGAATGAGCTTGGATTGTTCTTTCGTGTTCATTGCCCGACAAATAGCAAAGCGAAGTGTAAAAAGCCTAAACAAAGCCAAACAGTTTGTTTTGGGTTCCAGCTACATAGAAGAGAGAATCTTGGATTTCGCTTATTTCGTGTTGTTTGGTGCTAATGCACATTGACGCAGAAATCGCAAAGTGTATGGAATGAGACCAAAATAACCGTCTTTTCGCTTCCATATATGTTGAAAGAGGACAAATAAGCTTGGATTGGACTTATTTCAATTCCCAAACCAAAGCAAAAAGGTATTTTGGATTATTCTTCCAGTGTTCATTCACCCACAAAGTGGAGTGTAGTGAGCCCAAACAAAGCCAAACAGCTTGTTTTGGTTCCAGCTACATAGAAAGAATCTTGGATTTCGCTTATTTCAAGTCGTGTTCTTTGGTGCTAATCCAAATTGACCCAGAAATCGCAAAGCAAAAAGTTGTTTTGAGTTCCATTTACATAAAAAGAAGATAAAAGCTCTGATTGGACTTATTACAAATTGGTGTTTTTGGGGTTAGAATGCACATTCACCCAAAAATAGGAGAGCGACATGTTCATCAGCCCAAATAAAGCATAGGTGTTTTGCTTCCATCTCAATAGAAAAAGGACGATTAAGCTTTGATTGGGCTTATTTCAATTCGCATGGTGTTTTTTGGGTGTGCACCAGAATCACCCCCAACCAAAGCAAAAAGGTATTTTGGATTATTCTTCCAGTGTTCATTCACCCACAAAGTGGAGTGTAGTGAGCCCAAACAAAGCCAAACAGCTTGTTTTGGTTCCAGCTACATAGAAGGGAGAATCTTGGATTTCGCTTATGAAATCGCATTGTGTGGAATGTGACCAAACTAACACAGCACCGTCTTTTCGCTTCCATATGCGTAGAAAGAAGACGAATAAGTTTTGATTGGACTTATTACAATTCTCATGTTGTTTTTTGGGTGTGCACTAGAATCACCCCAAACGAAGCAAAAAGCTGTTTTGTTTTCCTTCTACAAAAAAAGATAAAAAAGCTCTGATTGGGGTTATTTCAAATTGGTGTTTTTGGGTGTTTTAGAATGCACATTCACCCAAAAATCACAGTTACATGTTTGTAATCAGCCCAAATCAAGCATAGGTGTTTTGGTTCCATCTCAATAGAAAGGGACGAATGTTCTTTCGTGTTCATTGCCCGACAAATAGCAAAGCGAAGTGTAAAAAGCCTAAACAAAGCCAAACAGTTTGTTTTGGGTTCCAGCTACATAGAAGAGAGAATCTTGGATTTCGCTTATTTCGTGTTGTTTGGTGCTAATGCACATTGACGCAGAAATCACAAAGTGTATGGAATGAGACCAAAATAACCGTCTTTTCGCTTCCATATATGTTGAAAGAGGACAAATAAGCTTGGATTGGACTTATTTCAATTCCCAAACCAAAGCAAAAAGGTATTTTGGATTATTCTTCCAGTGTTCATTCACCCACAAAGTGGAGTGTAGTGAGCCCAAACAAAGCCAAACAGCTTGTTATTTCGTGTTCTTTGGTGCTAATGCACATTGACGGAGAAATCGCAAAGTGTATGGAATGAGACCAAAATAACACAACACCGTCTTTTCGCTTCCATATACGTTGAAAGACGACAAATAAGCTTTGATTGGGCTTATTTCAATTCACATGGTGTTTCTTGGGTGTGCACCAGAATCACCCCCAACCAAAGCAAAAAGTTCTTTTGGGTTCCATTTACATAAAAAGAAGATGATAAAAGCTCCGATTGGACTTATTACAAATTGGTGTTTTGGGGGTTAGAATGCACATTCACCCAAAAATTGGAGAACGACATGTTTATCAGCCCAAAACAAGCATAGGTGTTTTGCTTCCATCTCAATAGAAAAAGGACGATTAAGCTTTGATTGGACTTATATCAATTTGCATGGTGTTTTTTGGGTGTGCACCAGAATCACCTCAAAGCAAAAAGGTATTTTGTGTTCCTTCTACAAAAAAAAGGTAAAAAAGCTCTGATTAAGCTTATTTCAATTTGTGTTTTTGGGTGTTTTAGAATGCACATTCACCCAAAAATCGCAGTTACATGCTTGTAATCAGCCCAAATCAAGTATAGGTGTTTTGGTTCCATCTCCATAGAAAAGGGACGAATATGCTTGGATTGTTCTTCCGGTGTTCACCCACACCAGATTCACCCCCAACCAAAACAAAAAGGTATTTTGGATTGTTCTTCCAGAGTTCATTCACCCACAAAGTGGGTTCCAGCTACATAGAAGAGAGAATCTTGGATTTCGCTTATTTCAAGTCGTGTTCTTTGGTACTAATGCACATTGACGCAGAAATCGCAAAGTGTATGGAATGAGACCAAAATAACACAACAGGGTCTTTTCGCTTCCCTATTCGTTGAAAACGACAAATAAGCTTTGATTGGGCTTATTTCAATTCGCATGGTGTTTTTTGGGTGTGCACCAGAATCACCCCCAACCAAAGAAAAAAGTTCTTTTGGGTTCCATTTACATAAAAAGAAGATGATAAAAGCTCTGATTGGACTTATTACAAATTGGTGTTTTTGGGTTAGAATGCACATTCACCCAAAAATTGGAGAGCGACATGTTTATCAGCCCAAAACAAGCATAGGTGTTTTCCTTCCATCTCAATAGAAAAAGGACGATTAAGCTTTGATTGGACTTATATCAATTTGCATGGTGTTTTTTGGGTATGCACCAGATTCACCTCAAAGCAAAAAGGTATTTTGTGTTCCTTCTACAAAAAAAGGTAAAAAAGCTCTGATTAAGCTTATTTCAAATTTGTGTTTATTGGTGTTTTAGAATGCACATTCACCCAAAAATCTCAGTTACATGTTTGTAATCAGCCCAAATCCAGCATAGGTGTTTTGGTTCCATCTCAACAGAAAGGGACGAATGAGCGTGGATTGTTCTTTCGTGTTCATTGCCCGACAAATAGCAAAGCGAAGTGTAATAAGCCTAAACAAAGCCAAACAGGTTGTTTTGGTTCCAGCTACATAGAAGAGAGAATCTTGGATTTCGCTTATTTCGTGTTCTTTGGTGCTAATGCACATTGACGCAGAAATCGCAAAGTGTATGCAATGAGACCAAAATAACACAACACCGTCTTTTCGCTTCCATATGCGTAGAAAGAAGACGAATAAGCTTTGATTGGACTTATTTCAATTCGCATGGTGTTTCTTGGGTGTGCACCAGAATCACCCCCAACCAAAGCAAAAAGGTTTTTGGTTTCCATTTACATAAAAAGAAGATGATAAAAGCTCTGATTGGACAAATTGGTGTTTTTGGGGTTAGAATGCACATTCACCCAAAAATTGGAGAGCGACATGTTTGTTATCAGCCCAAAACAAGCATAGGTGTTTTGGGTCCATCTCAATAGAAAAAGCACTAATGAGCTTGGATTGTTTCGTGTTCATTGCCCGATAAATAGCAAAGCGCAGTGTAATAAGCCTAAACAATGCCAAACAGGTTGTTTTGGTTCCAGCTACATAGAAGAGAGAATCTTGGTTTTCGCTTCTTTCAAGTCGTGTTCTTTGGTGCTAATCCAAATTGACCCAGAAATCGCAGTGTGTGGAATGTGACCAAACTAACAAAACACCGTCTTTTCGCTTCCATATGCGTAGAAAGAAGACGAATAAACTTTGATTGGACTTATTTCAATTCGCATGGTGTTTTTTTGGGTGTGCACCAGAATCACCCCAAACCAAAGCAAAAAGCTATTTTGTGTTCCTTCTACAAAAAAAGATTAAAAAGCTCTGATTGGGGTTATTTCAAATTGGTGTTTTAGAATGCACATTCACCCAAAAATCTCAGTTAGATGTTTGTAATCAGCCCAAATCAAGCATAGGTGTTTTGGTTCCTTCTCAATAGAATGGGACGAATGAGCGTGGATTGTTCTTTCGTGTTCATTGCCCGACAAATAGCAAAGCGAAGTGTAATAAGCCTAAACAAAGCCAAACAGGTTCTTTTGGGTTCCAGCTACATAGAAGAGAGAATCTTGGATTTCGCTTATTTCGTGTTCTTTGGTGCTAATGCACATTGACGCAGAAATCGCAAAGTGTATGGAATGAGACCAAAATAACACAACACCGTCTTTTCGCTTCCATATAATACGTTGAAAGACGACAAATAAGCTTTGATTGGGCTTATTTCAATTCACATGGTGTTTCTTGGGTGTGCACCAGAATCACCCCCAACCAAAGCAAAAAGTTCTTTTGGGTTCCATTTATATAAAAAGAAGATGATAAAAGCTCCGATTGGACTTATTACAAATTGGTGTTTTGGGGGTTAGAATGCACATTCACCCAAAAATTGGAGAAAGACATGTTTATCAGCCCAAAACAAGCATAGGTGTTTTGCTTCCATCTCAATAGAAAAAGGACGATTAAGCTTTGATTGGACTTATTTCAATTCGCATGGTGTTTTTTGGTTGTGTTTTGGGTTCCATTTACATAAAAAGAAGATGATAAAAGCTCTGATTGGACTTATTACAAATTGGTGTTTTTGGGGTTAGAATGCACATTCACCCCAAAATTGGAGAGCGACATGTTCATCAGCCCAAAACAACCATAGGTGTTTTGCTTCCATCTCAATAGAAAAAGGACGATTAAGCTTTGATTGGACTTATATCAATTTGCATGGTGTTTTTTGGGTGTGCACCAGAATCACCTCAAAGCAAAAAGGTATTTTGTGTTCCTTCTACAAAAAAAAGGTAAAAAAGCTCTGATTAAGCTTATTTCAATTTGTGTTTTTGGGTGTTTTAGAATGCACATTCACCCAAAAATCGCAGTTACATGCTTGTAATCAGCCCAAATCAAGTATAGGTGTTTTGGTTCCATCTCCATAGAAAAGGGACGAATATGCTTGGATTGTTCTTCCGGTGTTCACCCACACCAGATTCACCCCCAACCAAAACAAAAAGGTATTTTGGATTGTTCTTCCAGAGTTCATTCACCCACAAAGTGGGTTCCAGCTACATAGAAGAGAGAATCTTGGATTTCGCTTATTTCAAGTCGTGTTCTTTGGTACTAATGCACATTGACGCAGAAATCGCAAAGTGTATGGAATGAGACCAAAATAACACAACAGGGTCTTTTCGCTTCACTATTCGTTGAAAACGACAAATAAGCTTTGATTGGGCTTATTTCAATTCACATGGTGTTTCTTGGGTGTGCACCAGAATCACCCCCAACCAAAGCAAAAAGTTCTTTTGGGTTCCATTTATATAAAAAGAAGATGATAAAAGCTCCGATTGGACTTATTACAAATTGGTGTTTTGGGGGTTAGAATGCACATTCACCCAAAAATTGGAGAACGACATGTTTATCAGCCCAAAACAAGCATAGGTGTTTTGCTTCCATCTCAATAGAAAAAGGACGATTAAGCTTTGATTGGACTTATTTCAATTCGCATGGTGTTTTTTGGGTGTGTTTTGGGTTCCATTTACATAAAAAGAAGATGATAAAAGCTCTGATTGGACTTATTACAAATTGGTGTTTTTGGGTTAGAATGCACATTCACCCAAAAATTGGAGAGCGACATGTTTATCAGCCCAAAACAAGCATAGGTGTTTTCCTTCCATCTCAATAGAAAAAGGACGATTAAGCTTTGATTGGACTTATATCAATTTGCATGGTGTTTTTTGGGTGTGCACCAGAATCACCTCAAAGCAAAAAGGTATTTTGTGTTCCTTCTACAAAAAAAAGGTAAAAAAGCTCTGATTAAGCTTATTTCAATTTGTGTTTTTGGGTGTTTTAGAATGCACATTCACCCAAAAATCGCAGTTACATGCTTGTAATCAGCCCAAATCAAGTATAGGTGTTTTGGTTCCATCTCCATAGAAAAGGGACGAATATGCTTGGATTGTTCTTCCGGTGTTCACCCACACCAGATTCACCCCCAACCAAAACAAAAAGGTATTTTGGATTGTTCTTCCAGAGTTCATTCACCCACAAAGTGGGTTCCAGCTACATAGAAGAGAGAATCTTGGATTTCGCTTATTTCAAGTCGTGTTCTTTGGTACTAATGCACATTGACGCAGAAATCGCAAAGTGTATGGAATGAGACCAAAATACCACAACAGGGTCTTTTCGCTTCCCTATTCGTTGAAAACGACAAATAAGCTTTGATTGGGCTTATTTCAATTTGCATGGTGTTTTTTGGGTGTGCACCAGAATCACCCCCAACCAAAGAAAAAAGTTCTTTTGGGTTCCATTTACATAAAAAGAAGATGATAAAAGCTCTGATTGGACTTATTACAAATTGGTGTTTTGGGGTTAGAATGCACATTCACCCAAAAATTGGAGAGCGACATGTTTATCAGCCCAAAACAAGCATAGGTGTTTTCCTTCCATCTCAATAGAAAAAGGACGATTAAGCTTTGATTGGACTTATATCAATTTGCATGGTGTTTTTTGGGTATGCACCAGATTCACCTCAAAGCAAAAAGGTATTTTGTGTTCCTTCTACAAAATAAGGTAAAAAAGCTCTGTCAGGGACTGCCGCTAGGTCCCAGCTCACAGAGGACCAACGCCCAGTGGATCTTATATACAAAAGTCTTTATTGAAGTTTAGTTTCCATTTCCAAGCTCTGGGCGCGCAGACCCCACGTCTTGACGCTAGATCGGCTAAGTCCCCTCTGACTCGCTGCTAAAGCCACACCACTTTAAGATTCTCGCTTTGCTCCACCTCCTACGCTGCTCCTTCCTACGCTGGGTCCTTTTGCCCTCAGGGGTTATCTCTTTCCTCGATTCCTCTGACGCTGACCCCCCTGAGCTCCACCCTTCCTTCCGGCGGGCTTTAGGACCTGGCTCCCTGTCCGGACTCCCTGCTGTGCCGCTCGCCTGTACATTTGAACTTGGCGCGCGCGCCCAGCCGGTAACCTTCCTTCTGACCGTTTCCCCGCTTCCGGATGTGGGCGTGGCCAACCCTGCCTCCTCTCCTCCCGCCGGTGGCAAGAACACTGGTCCCGACTCCTGGGACTCCCCCTCCCCACTGCGCTCAGGTGGGGAAGCTGGTCCCGATTTCCAGCTGCTGCTCAGGGACTCCCCGCTGGCCCCTCCCTCCTGAGGTTTCTCCCCTGGAACCTCCCTCGCTCTGGCCATCGGTGCTCCCTTCTGTGAGTCCTCCGATTCGCTAGAGAGGCTTGAGTCACGACTCTGGTAACTGTCACTGCCTGCACCCCCTTCGTCCTCTTCCTCCTCACTCTCCATTTGCTCCCCCTCCTGTGTCTCTCCTTCTGAACCCCTGACATCCATCCCCCCCTCGAAGCCCCCCCTTCCCCCCTCCCCCTCTTCCGGTGCGGGTTCCGGGTGCTCCCGTTCTGTGGGGGTGAGTCTGGGATACAGCTCGTCCCCTGAGGCATGCAATCATCGGGATAAGTCCGGGAAGTCCCCCATGGGCTCGTCGACGGCGATCTCCTCCACTTCCATCTCCTGCGCGGCGTGCTCAAAATCTGATGCCGCCCCCAAATCACCCAAGGGCCCCCCTCCCCCTGTCGCCTGAAGAGGATCCACTTCCCAGGGACCCTTCGGCACGTCTCTGCGCCAACCCACTTCGGGCTGGTCTTCCCACCAATAAGATCCCCCCGTGCCAAAACCTGAGAGCGATCCCTCCGGGGAGCTGCCTCCCTGAGCCGAGTCCTCAGCGGACGAGAAACCCCGGAAAGTGCTGGCCGAGAGTGTGGGTGTGAACAGACAATCCTCGAAAAAGCCCGCCGGCATAGGCTTGTGCAGGAAAAGTGTGTGGAATTCTTCCTTGAGCAACTGCTCCTGCACTGCGTAATCCGGCACCCACCTGTTGGCGCTGGCCGGGGTGTCCTCTGTGGCGAGAAGATATTCAATCCCGTCCTCCCCCCACCTTGAGTCCAAAATATCTGTGGCTTCATTAAGTGGCTCCCCTCTCGGCGACCCCCCTTTCTTGGGCGCTTCCCTGAACGGGTCTGGCGCCGTCCCTGGTGCCTGAAACCTGTGGGGCTCTCTGTAGGGTGTGAGCACTGATCTATGAAAGACCGGGTGCATTCTGGACCCCTCCGGGAGCGTCAACCGGAAGGCCACTGGGTTGATCTGCGCCTCTACTTGGTAAGGCCCTAGCTGCTTGTGCCCGAGCTTCTTCTTGGCCAACGATCTGGCCGGAACTGCCTGGGCTGCTAACCAGACCCAGTCTCCCACCTGGATGTCTTCCCCAACCCTCCTGTGTCGGTCTGCCTGCACTTTGTACGCCTGTTTCGCCATCTCTAACTGCCTCCTGAGCTGCTCTTGGATCTCCTGCAACTCTGCTGCCACGGCCTCTGCTCCCTGCGGCTCCCCCTCCCTCACTGTGTCCAAACCCGGGAAGGTTCTGGGATGCCGCCCGTTGTTGGCGAAAAACGGTGTCACCCCCGTGGATCCGTGCTTCGTGTTGTTGTAGGCAAACTCGGCCAACGGTAGATAGTCCACCCAGGTCGAGGGCTGCTGGTTCGCGTAGCATCTCAGGTACTGCTGCATGATGGCGTTGACCCTCTCCGCCTGCCCGTTAGTCTGCGGGTGTCTCGCCGACGCCAGGCTGACCTTGACGTTCAGGAAACCCATCAGCTTCTGCCAGAAGTTGGAGATGAACTGGCGCCCCCTGTCTGACAAAATGGATCGTGGTAGGCCATGCACCTTGAACACGTGGTCTATAAACAGTTTAGCGGTCTGCTCGGCCGTGGCCACCTTCGCGCAAGGAATGAAGTGGGCCATCTTGGTGAACAGGTCTACTACCACGAGCACTGCCGTCTTGCCCCTCGAACTGGGCAGATCCGTGACAAAGTCCAGAGCCACCCTCTCCCACGGTTCGAACGGTGTCTGCAGCGGTTCCAACAGGCCCGCCGGCGGCTGGTGCACAGGCTTGGCCCTTTGGCAGGTGTCGCACCTATTGACGTAATCCGCGACATCTCCCCGCATCTTGGGCCACCAAAAGTCTCTGGCCACTAAGTCCACCGTCTTCTCCTTGCCAAAGTGCCCCGCGCTGGGCGCGTCGTGCAGCTGTTGCAGGACCTTAGCGCGGAGGCTGTCTCCTGGTACGTAGAGGACTCCCTTGTGTAGGAGCAGGCCGTCTCGCACTTGGAATTCGTCGCCCTTCGCCTTGCCGCTGCACACCTCCTCCATCTTGGCTCGGGCGAAAGAGTCTGTCTGTAGCGCGCGGCGCACCACGTCCAGGTCCACCGTGGCCGACGCGCAAGCCCACGCCTGTGGTGTGAAAATGTGCTTGGCCGCCGCCGGTGCCTCTGCCTCCAGATACTGCGGTTTCCTGGACAGCGCGTCCGCCAAGACGTTGCTGTTTCCTGGGATGTACTCAATTCTGAAGTCGAAATCTGCAAAGAACTCCGCCCAGCGGATGTGTCGCTGGTTCAGGAACCTCGCCGTGCGCCAGTACTCCAAGTTCTTATGGTCTGTGCAGACCTGCACCGTGTGCTTGGCTCCGACGAGGAAGTGCCGCCACGCCTTGAAGGCTGCATGTATGGCCAACAACTCCCTGTCCCAGATGGTGTAGTTTTGCTCCGCTTTGCTAAGTTTCCTTGAGTAGAAAGCGCACGGCCTCCAGTCCCCCTGGTGGTCTTGCTGCAACAGAACGGCTCCCACGGCCCTGTCTGAGGCGTCCGTCTCCACTCTCATGGGCCTGCTGGGATTTACGTGTAGTAGGTTCTCCTCGGAAGCGAAGAGCTGCTTGAGCTTCTGAAAGGACTGCTCCGCCTGCTCCGTCCAGATGAACCTCTTCTTTTTGGAACTGAGGGTGTCGGTGATGGCCGCTGTCTGCATGCCGAAACCCTTGATGAACTTACGATAAAAGTTGGCAAAACCGACAAACCTCTGTACTTCCTTCCTATTGCGTGGGCTCTTCCAGTCCAGTACTGCACGTACCTTGGCACTGTCCATGGCCAGTCCCTTGTCGGACAGTTTGTAGCCCAAGAAATCCACCTCTGTCTGGTCGAACTGGCACTTCTCCAGCTTGGCGTACAGCCTGTGCTCCCGCAGCCTCTGCAGAACTTCCCTGACATCTCTTTCATGTGCCTCTGGCGATTCCGAGAAGATCAGGATGTCGTCCAGGAAGCAGACGCACTTCTTGTAGAGAAGACCCGCCAAGACATGATGCATGAAGGCTTGAAAGCAGTGGGAACCATTTTTTAATCCAAAAGGCATAACTCTATATTGATAAGTGCCCAGCGGCGTAAACATGGTCGTTTTCCATTCGTCGCCTTCCCGCACGCGAATGAGATTGTACGCTCCGCGCAGGTCCAACTTGGTAAAGATGCGACCCTTCCTCACTGTCGCCAGCAGGTCATCGATCTTGGGCATAGGGAAGGCCGAAGGCTTGGTCCTCTGGTTCAAAAAGCGAAAGTCCACGACCAGCCTCTTCTGGGGCGTGTCCCGCTTCTTTACAAAGAACACAGGACTGCCCCCGGCCGCTTGGACTCCCGGATGAATCCACGCTTCAGGTTGTGATCTATGAACTCCCTGAGCTCTTGCAATTCATCCTCAGACATGGAATACAGTTTCCCCGTCGGGAGTGTCGCCCCCGGCAGGAGGTCGATCTTGCAGTCGTAGGGCCTGTGGGGAGGCAGCTTGTCTGCTTCCTTCTCGCAGAAGACCTCCAAAAACTCCTTGTACTTGTTAGGCACCGCTTGCAACACTCCCAAGTTCAGATGTGGTCCATCCTCGTGCCCCTCATCTTCCAAATCCGCCAGGATGCAGTGTTCTGCGCAGTAAGAGGAGCCGAAGGTCAGTTGCCGCTGGTACCAAGCTAATGCTGGGCTGTGCCTATCCAGCCAACTCATTCCCAACACTATGGGCGTGTCTGACAGGCGGGTGACGTTGAAGCTGATGACTTCGCGGTGATTTCCAATGCGCATCACCATTGGCGGCGTCTGCTGCAGCACTTGCCCTCCCAGTAGCTCCCTGCCGTCCACCGTGACGACTTTCAGAGGTACCGTCGCTGGCAAAAGGGCTATGCCATGTTGCTGGAGGAACTGCATGTCTATAAAATCTGCATTGCTCCCTGAGTCAATGGTAATGGGAAGTTCCACAGGGAGCCCATTGGGGAGTTGGATAGATGCGGTGAGCTGCACTACTGGTTTGGGTGGGAGGGGGTCGGTGGGCTGTAAGAGTACTGGGGATTGCTTCACTGACTTGTCTGGCTGGTCCCCAGTGATCCCATTTCCAGCCAGAAAGTGGAGTTTCCCTGCTGTGATTCACTCTGCTGAACTGCATTTGTTACTGTCACCGCGGCTGCACTGTGCTTGTGAAACCTCTGGGGACACTCTTTCGCCATGTGCTGAGCACTGTCGCAGATGTAGCATTTCCTGGTTCCTCTAGGAGGCTTCATCTTGGCTGCTCCCGGCGCTAGGGCTCCTGCTGTATGCTGAGCCTTAGCACCACCAAGCTCCATCGGCTCCTCTCCCCCTCCCAGTGGAGGCATGGATCGAGCGCGCGCCGCCTCCTTGGGGAAGGGAGGCGGTGCTCTTGCCGGCGTGCGTCCCCAATGCCCTTCCTCCTGGCTCCAAGGGCGTCCTTCCAGGCGAACCCCAATGGTGAGCGCCCGTTCCACAACGTCCTTGGTGGTTTGGGGTCTCTCACCCCTGGCAATCTCATCTTTCACAGGTCCGCTCAGCCCCTCCCAGAAAAGATCTCTGACAGGAGACGATTCCTTCTCCCACGCTAATGCATTCACCAAAGCGAAGAAACGCGAATGGTATTGCCTCACAGTGGCTCTGCCTTGTCTTAGTCCGTGAATCTGTTTCCTAGCGATATCCACATCAATCTCAGACAAAAAACACGCATCCATCACTTTAATGAAGGCAACTGCGTTTTGGAGGGCTGGATCCTTGTCTCTCCAGAGATTGCGCAGCCACGATTTCGCCTCCCCCCGTAAATGCGAAATGATAAATGCCACTCTTTCCTCCTCATTCTTAAAGTCTTTGTCAAGCAGCTGCAGTGCATATTTTAAATCTGCTCTGAAGTTAGGATACTCCTGCAGGTCCCCATTGAAGTGAGACACCAGGCTCCCTCCTCTGTTCCCCAGCCCAATCCCTTCTGGTCTGGTGACCGGTAGCCTCTGTGCAGTTAGCACATCTAACCTGGTTCACAGATCCTGGCAGGCAGCAGCTGCTTCCAGTTCACTCTTTCTGGATGCCGCAATTTCTGCAGTCAGTTGCGTCACTGCGTTTTGCAAACTCGCTATCTTCTCTTCGGTAGTCATTTTCCCGGTTTTTGTGAGCTAGCGAAGCACCAATCTTCACCCTCCGCTGCTTTCCCACACGCCACGAGGTTGCAAGATTGGTGGAAAAGGTGAGAGGGGACTTACTGTCAGTGACTGCCGCTAGGTCCCAGCTCACAGAGGACCAACGCCCAGTGGATCTTATATACAAAAGTCTTTATTGAAGTTTAGTTTCCATTTCCAAGCTCTGGGCGCGCAGACCCCACGTCTTGATGCTAGATCGGCTAAGTCCCCTCTGACTCGCTGCTAAAGCCACACCACTTTAAGATTCTTGCCTTGCTCCACCTCCTACGCTGCTCCTTCCTACGCTGGGTCCTTCTGCCCTCAGGGGTTATCTCTTTCCTCGATTCCTCTGACGCTGACCCCCCTGAGCTCCACCCTTCCTTCCGGCGGGCTTTAGGACCTGGCTCCCTGTCCGGACTCCCTGCTGTGCCACTCGCCTGTACATTTGAACTTGGCGCGCGCGCCCAGCCGGTAACCTTCCTTCTGACCGTTTCCCCGCTTCCGGATGTGGGCGTGGCCAACCCTGCCTCCTCTCCTCCCGCCGGTGGCAAGAACACTGGTCCCGACTCCTGGGACTCCCCCTCCCCACTGCGCTCAGGTGGGGAAGCTGGTCCCGATTTCCAGCTGCTGCTCAGGGACTCCCCGCTGGCCCCTCCCTCCTGAGGTTTCTCCCCTGGAACCTCCCTCGCTCTGGCCATCGGTGCTCCCTTCTGTGAGTCCTCCGATTCGCTAGAGAGGCTTGAGTCACGACTCTGGTAACTGTCACTGCCTGCACCCCCTTCGTCCTCTTCCTCCTCACTCTCCATTTGCTCCCCCTCCTGTGTCTCTCCTTCTGAACCCCTGACAGGTTCCATTTACATAAAAAGAAGATGATAAAAGCTCTGATTGGACTTATTACAAATTGGTGTTTTTGGGTTAGAATGCACATTCACCCAAAAATTGGAGAGCGACATGTTTATCAGCCCAAAACAAGCATAGGTGTTTTGCTTCCATCTCAATAGAAAAAGGACGATTAAGCTTTGATTGGACTTATATCAATTTGCATGGTGTTTTTTGGGTGTGCACCAGAATCACCTCAAAGCAAAAAGGTATTTTGTGTTCCTTCTACAAAAAAAGGTAAAAAAGCTCTGATTAAGCTTATTTCAAATTTGTGTTTTTGGGTGTTTTAGAATGCACATTCACCCAAAAATCGCAGTTAGATGCTTGTAATCAGCCCAAATCAAGTATAGGTGTTTTGGTTCCATCTCCATAGAAAAGGGACGAATATGCTTGGATTGTTCTTCTGGTGTTCACCCACACCAGATTCACCCCCAACCAAAGCAAAAAGCTATTTTGGATTGTTCTTCCAGTGTTCTTTCACCCACAGTGGTGTAGTGAGCCTAAACAAAGCCAAACAGGTTCTTTTGGGTTCCAGCTACATAGAAGAGAGAATCTTGGATTTCGCTTATTTCAAGTCGTGCACATTGACGCAGAAATCGCAAAGTGTATTGAATGAGACCAAAATAACACAACACCGTCTTTTCGCTTCCATATACGTTGAAAACGACAAATAAGCTTTGATTGGGCTTATTTCAATTCGCATGGTGTTTTTTGGGTGTGCACCAGAATCACCCCCAACCAAAGCAAAAAGGTGTTTGGGTTCCATTTACATAAAAAGAAGATGATAAAAGCTCTGATTGGACAAATTGGTGTTTTTGGGGTTAGAATGCACATTCACCCAAAAATTGGAAAGCGACATGTTTGTTATCAGCCCAAAACAAGCATAGGTGTTTTGGGTCCATCTCAATAGAAAAAGCACGAATGAGCTTGGATTGTTCTTTCGTGTTCATTGCCCGACACATAGCAAAGCGCAGTGTAATAAGCCTAAACAATGCCAAACAGCTTCTTTTGGTTCCAGCTACATAGAAGAGAGAATCTTGGTTTTCGCTTATTTCAAGTCGTGTTTTTTGGTGCTAATCCAAATTGACCCAGAAATCGCAGTGTGTTGGAATGTGACCAAACTAACACAACACCGTCTTTTCGCTTCCATATGCGTAGAAAGAAGACGAATAAGCTTTGATTTGACTTATTTCAATTCGCATGGTGTTTTTTGGGTGTGTTTTGGGTTCCATTTACATAAAAAGAAGATAATAAAAGCTCTGATTGGACTTATTACAAATTGGTGTTTTTGGGTTAGAATGCACATTCACCCAAAAATTGGAGAGCGACATGTTTATCAGCCCAAAACAAGCATAGGTGTTTTGCTTCCATCTCAATAGAAAAAGGACGATTAAGCTTTGATTGGACTTATATCAATTTGCATGGTGTTTTTTGTGTGTGCACCAGAATCACCTCAAAGCAAAAAGTTGTTTAGAGTTCCATTTACATAAAAAGAAGATGATAAAAGCTCTGATTGGACTTATTACAAATTGGTGTTTTTGGGTGTTTTAGAATGCACATTCACCCAAAAAATCGCACCAAAGGTGTTTTGGTTCCATCTCAATAGAAAAAGGACGAATAAGCTTGGATTGTTCTTCCGGTGTTCACCCACAAATAGCAAAGAGGGTGTGCACCAGAATCACCCCCAACCAAAGCAAAAAGGTATTTTGGATTGTTCTTACAGTGTTCATTCACCCACAATGTGGAGTGGAGTGAGCCCAAACAAAGCCAAACAGCTTGTTTTGGTTCCAGCTACATAGAAGAGAGAATCTTGGATTTCGCTTATTTCGAGTCGTGTTCTTTGGTGCTAATCCAAATTGACCCAGAAATCGCAGTGTGTGGAATGTGACCAAACTAACACAACACCGTCTTTTCGCTTCCATATGCGTAGAAAGAAGACGAATAAGCTTTGATTGGACTTATTTCAATTCTCATCGTGTTTTTTGGGTGTGCACCAGAATCACCCCAAACCAAAGCAAAAAGCTATTTTGTGTTCCTTCTACAAAAAAAGATAAAAAAGCTCTGATTGGGGTTATTTCAAATTGGTGTTTTAGAATGCACATTCACCCAAAAATCTCAGTTAGATGTTTGTAATCAGCCCAAATCAAGCATAGGTGTTTTGGTTCCATCTCAATAGAAAGGGACGAATGAGCGTGGATTGTTCTTTCGTGTTCATTGCCCGACAAATAGCAAAGCGAAGTGTAATAAGCCTAAACAAAGCCAAACAGGTTCTTTTGGGTTCCAGCTACATAGAAGAGAGAATCTTGGATTTCGCTTATTTCAAGTCGTGTTCTTTGGTGCTAATGCACATTGACGCAGAAATCGCAAAGTGTGTGCAATGAGACCAAAATAACACAACACTGTCTTTTCGCTTTCATATGCGTAGAAAGAAGACGAATAAGCTGTGATTGGACTTATTTCAATTCGCATGGTGTTTTTTGGGTTTGCACCAGAATCACCCCAAAGCAAAAAGGTTTTTTGTGTTCCTTCTACAAAAAAAGATGAAAAAGCTCTGATTGGGCTTATTTCAAATTGGTGGTTTTGGGTGTTTTAGAATGCACATTCACCCAAAAATCACAGTTACATGTTTGTAATCAGCCCAAATCAAGCATAGGTGTTTTGGTTCCATCTCAATAGAAAAGGGACGAATGATCTTGGATTGTTCTTTCGTGTTCATTGCCCAACAAATAGCAAAGTGAAGTGTAATAAGCCTAAACAAAGCCAAACAGCTTGTTTTGGGTTCCAGCTACATATAAGAGAGAATCTTGGATTTCGCTCATTTCAAGTCGTGTTCTTTGGTGCTAATGCACATTGACGCAGAAATGGCAAAGTGTGTGGAATGAGACCAAAATAACACAACACCGTCTTTTCGCTTCCATATGCGTAGAAAGAAGACGAATAAGCTTTGATTGGGCTTATTTCAAATCGCATGGTGTTTTTTGGGTGTGTACCAGAATCACCCCCAAGCAAAGCAAAAAGGTGTTTTGGGTTCCATTTACATAAAAAGAAGATGATAAAAGCTCTGATTGGAAACTCATATTGCGAAGAGACACAGACACATTTTGGTGAATAAAAAAATGGGAGTAGAATTTGTAAACTCGGATGTAAATAAAAAAAAAGGAGTGGTAATATACGCTAAGGAAAAGTGGGAGCCAACACAGATTTGTAATGATGAGGAAGGCAGAATATTAGGTATCCAACTAAATTTTCGAGGGGAAAGAATCAATGTAGTGTCGGTCTATGCCCCGAACACAAATGGAGCAAAGTTTTTCGAAAAACTAGAAAGTATGTTGCTGGAACTTGAACCCTATAAACTGATTTTGATGGGAGATTGGAATGGGGTGCCAACACCGAGTCTGGATAGAAGTGAAAATCAGAGGACTGCAAACAGGGGGAAACTCCCCAATTCTTTCAAAGAACTAGCGGAAAACTTAGATCTAATCGATATTTGGAGGCACCGAAACCCCACCACCAAACAGTTTACCCACTACTCAGAGCCCCACCAGAGTTGGGGCAGGATTGATCAGTTTTGGGTGACTAGGGCTTTAGCATGGAGAGTCAAGAGATGTGAGATACAACCTAGGACCCTCTCAGATCACTGCCCCTTGACTCTAGAAATTAAAAACGAATTGAAAGGACAGTTTAGGTGGAAGATGAACGAATATTTATTTGAAAATGAGGAAGTGCTGGAAAGGGCAAAAAAAACTCTGAGAGAGTATCTGGAGATAAATTCAAATACAGACACCCCAATAGAGACGGTATGGGATGCCGGTAAGGCAGTCCTGAGGGGACTCTTAATACAACAAAATAGCTATAGAAAGAAGCAAAGGGAGAAGAAGAAGGAAGGCATTTTAGCCCAATTGAGAGACTATGAAAGGAAACTGGCCTTAAACCCGACAGATGAAGGGATTAATCAAACGATGAAGGTGCTACAGTCCCAATACTCAGCCATTCTGAATCAAGAGGTAGAACAGAAAATTAAATTCACAAGACAGAAATATTTTGAGTCGGCAAATAAAATGGGGAAGTTACTTGCGTGGCAGCTTAGGAAAAGAAAGAAACAAAATACGATTAACAAACTAATTGTGGATGAGAGAGTGATAGAAGACCCAGATGAAATTGAAAATAGGTTTGTTGCGTTTTTTGAAAAGCTGTACGAAAAAGGAGAAGAAGGCAGTATAGAAATAGAGAACTATCTAGATCAAGAAGAAAGAAAATTTTTCACAGAAGAGGATTGTACACAACTAAACAAAGAGGTGTCAGTAAAGGAGGTCAGGGATGCTATTAGTAAGATGAAGAATGGAAAGTCCCCTGGACCGGATGGTCTGCCCGCAAAATACTATAAAAAATTGATAGATTTGTTAGCGCCGGCACTAACGGAGGTAATAAATAATATCTTCAGCGAGGGGAGAATCCCCAGTTCTTGGAAGGAGGCGTATATTACGCTTATCCCTAAGAGTGAAAATGAAAAGGCAGATTTAAAAAACTACAGGCCAATTTCACTTTTAAACTGTGATTATAAGATCTTCACAGATATCATGGCAAGTAGGCTTAAAAAGCTCCTAAATAGATATATACATAGAGATCAAGCGGGATTCCTCCCCGGGAGGCAGTTGAGAGATAACGTCCGATATGTTTTAGATATTATTGAGTACTTAGAGGCAAGGCCAGACATACCAGCGGCTCTTATTTTTATAGATGCAGAAAAAGCATTTGATAGTGTCTCTTGGGAATTCTTGCTACAAAACCTTGAAAAGGTGGGCATAGGGGGCCCTTATTTGAAGGGCATAAAGGCGATATATACAGAACAACAAGCTAGGTTGATTATTAATAATAACTTGACTAAACGCTTTTCAATTATGAAAGGCACAAGACAGGGCTGCCCTTTGTCACCCTTGCTGTTCATCATGGTGTTAGAAACAGTAGCAAATAAAATAAGAGCGACCCCGGATATCAGGGGTTTAAGAATTGGAGAGAAAGAATACAAACTTAAGGCCTATGCTGACGATTTGGTCCTATTTCTAGAAAACCCAGTTGAGAGCACGAGCAGAGCGGTGGAACTTCTGGAAGAGTTTGGTAAACTGTCTGGATTTAAGTTAAATAGGAAAAAAACCAAAATATTAACAAAGAATTTGACAGAACAGGAGAAACGACAGTTGGAACAAAAGGTGGATATCAAAGTAGTAAATAAAGTGAAATATTTGGGAATTTGGTTATCCCCAAAGAATATAAATTTGGTAGAGGACAATTACAATAAGATGTGGAAAGAAATTAAGAAAGACATGGATACCTGGCGTAGACTCAACTTATCATGGACCGGGAGAATGGCATCGATTAAGATGTGTATTCTCCCGAGGTTGTTATTCCTATTCCAGAATTTACCAGTTATAAAAGGCCCCGCCTGCTTTAAGATTTGGCAAAGGACTCTGACCAAATATATTTGGCAGGAGAAAAAACCCAGGGTGAAACTTAAATACCTGATGGACTCCAGGGAGAGAGGCGGTTTTGGTGTACCAAATTTAAGGCTGTATTATGAGGCGGCATGCCTTCTTTGGATAAAAGATTGGGCCACTTTGAAAGACACAGATTTATTAGACCTTGAAGGGTTTGATTTAAGATTCGGGTGGCATGCCTACCTTTGGCAGGAGAAGGATAAAGTGCATAGAGACTTCTATAATCATATAGTCAGAGGTTCTCTTTTAGAGGTTTGGCATAAGAAGAAAAAACTGATTGAACAAAGCACCCCCTGGTGGCTTTCACCCGTGGATATTATCAAAATAAAGAAATTAAATATGACAGGAGAAAGGTGGACGTATGAGGACCTTTTAATAAAATCAGAAGAAGGGTGGAAGTTAAGACCGCTTGAAGAGCTGAAAGAAAAAATTAAGGACTGGTTCCACCTGCACCAAATTAATGCATTATGGAGTGAACATAAGAGAATAGGTATGGGTAATAATAAATCTAGATTTCAAGTGGAGATACTAGAGAGCAATAATAAACTACTCTCCAAAATGTACAGGCAACTACTGGAACGCGAAAATAAGGAGGAGGTGGTTAAAGAGGTTATGATTAAATGGAATAAAGATCTAGGATACGAGATAGGATATAACAAATGGGAAACTCTCTGGAAGAAAGGCATGAGATTTACAGCGTGTGCTGCCTTACGTGAGAACCTAGATAAGATGGTGCACCGTTGGTACCTGACTCCGGCAAGAATAGGGAGGATGTATAGAACAGCAGATAATACTTGCTGGAGGTGTAAAAACAGAGTAGGGACCTTTTTCCATATTTGGTGGACCTGTGAGGAGGTGAAGGGTTTCTGGGGACAAATTTACGAAGAATTAAAAAAAATCCTGAAGTATAACTTCCCCAAGAAACCCGAAGCCTTCCTCTTAGGGATGATTGGGGAGGAAATAAAAAAGACGGACCAGACGTTTTTCCAATACGCCACTGCTGCAGCGAGGATACTAATAGCAAAAAAATGGAAATCCTCTGAAGTTCCTACAACGGGAGAGTGGCAGGTGAAACTCTTTCAATACTTGGAATTGGCGAGACTTACACAATATATTAGGCGGGATAACTCCGTTAAAAAGAAAGAGGATTGGACTAAATATGTAAGATATCTTGAGAATAATCTTGGAATTAATAATTTAACAGTAGACGATGTTTAACTCCTATGACATGTAAAGACAAACTGTAAATAACTGCAGAAGAATTGTACGGAATATTTAATCCAAAGCTGAGGTAAATGGAAGTTAATTGTTTTGCAAGGGTATGAGTGGAAATCTCTTTTTTTTTCTCACTACGTGTATTTGTATATAATTTCTTTTTTACTGTTTTCTTTTTTCTTATCGTGTGTCTTTCTTATTTTTTGTTAGATAATCTTTTCTTTTTCTTTGTATGTTGTATTTTGTATGTTTGTAATAAAAATAAAAAAAAATACATAAAAAGAAGATGATAATAATAATAATAATAATAATAATAATAATAATTTATTATTTATACCCCGCCCATCTGGCTGGGCCCCCCCAGCCACTCTGGGCAGCTTCCATAGAAACCAGGAAACACTAAAATATCATACATTAAAAACTTCCCTGAACAGGGCTGCCTTAAGATGTTTTCTGAATGTCAAGTAGTTGTTTATCGTTTTGACATCTGCTGGGAGGGCGTTCCACAGGGCGGGCGCCACTACCGAAAAGGCCCTCTGCCTGGTTCCCTGTAGCTTTGCTTCTCGCAATGAGGGAACCGCCAGAAGGCCCTCGGCACTGGACCTCAGCGTCCGGGCAGAACGATGGGGGTGGAGACGCTCCTTCAGGTATACTGGGCCGAGGCCGTTTAGGGCTTTAAAGGTCAACACCAACACTTTGAATTGTGCTCGGAAACGTACTGGGAGCCAATGTAGGTCTTTCAAGACCGGTGTTATGTGGTCTCGGCGGCCGCCCCCAGTCACCAGTCTAGCTGCCGCATTCTGGATTAGCTGTAGTTTCCGAGTCACCTTCAAAGGTAGCCCCACGTAGAGCGCATTGCAGTAGTCCAAGCGGGAGATAACTAGAGCCTGCACTACTCTGGCGAGACAGTCTGCGGGCAGGTAGGGTCTCAGCCTGCGTACCAGGTGGAGTTGGTAGACAGCTGCCCTGGATACAGAATTGACCTGTGCCTCCATGGACAGCTGTGAGTCCAAAATGACTCCCAGGCTACGCACCTGGTCCTTCAGGGGCACAGTTACCCTATTCAGGACCAGGGAGTCCTCCACACCAGCCCGCCCCCTGTCCCCCAAAAACAGTACTTCTGTCTTGTCAGGATTCAGCCTCAATCCATTAGCCGCCATCCATCCTCCAACCGCCTCCAGGCACTCACACAGGACCTTCACCGCCTTCACTGGTTCTGATTTGAAAGAGAGGTAGAGCTGGGTATCATCTGCATATTGATGGACACCCAGTCCAAACTCCCTGATGATCTCTCCCAGCGGCTTCATATAGATGTTAAAAAGCATGGGGGAGAGGACGGAACCCTGAGGTACCCCACAAGTGAGGGCCCAAGGGTCTGAACACTCATCCCCCACCACCACTTTCTGAACACGGCCCAGGAGGAAGGAGCGAAACCACTGTATAACAGTGCCCCCAGCTCCCAGCCCCTCTAGACGGTCCAGAAGGATGTTATGGTCGATTGTATCAAAGGCCGCTGAGAGATCCAGCAGAACTAGGAAACAACTCTCACCTTTGTCCCTAGCTCGCCGGAGATCATCAACCAGTGCGACCAAGGCAGTTTCGGTCCCATGATGAGGCCTGAACCCCGATTGGAAGGGATCCAAATGGTCCGCATCCTCCAGGCGTGCCTGGAGTTGTTCAGCAACCACACGCTCAATTACCTTGCCCAAGAATGGAAGATTTGAGACTGGGCGATAGTTGGCCATACTGGCCGGGTCTAAAGATGGTTTTTTAAGAAGCGGTTTAACGACCGCCTCTTTCAGCGGATCTGGGAATGTTCCCTCACAGAGGGAAGCATTCACCACCCCGCAGAGCCCATCGCCCAGCCCTTCCCGGCTTGCTTTTATTAGCCAGGATGGGCAAGGATCAAGGAGACAGGTGGTTGGTTTCACGCGTCCAAGCAGCCTGTCCACATCCTCGGGGGTAACGGATTGAAACTGATTCCATGCAACTTGACCAGACAGGGCTCTAGCACTCTCCCGCCCCAGCCCTGCTCCCACGGTGGTGTCTAGCTCCTTCCGAATATGAGTGATTTTATCTGCAAAAAACTTTGCAAAATCGTTGCAGGAGATCTTGGGGTCTTTACAAGGCCCCGGTGGTAAAGGTGGTTCCGTTAAATTGCGGACCACCTGAAAGAGTCTCCTGCTACTATTTTCTGCAGATGCAATAGAGGCGGTGAAGAAAGTCTTCTTCGCCGTCGCTATCGCCACTTGGTAGGCTCGACGTTGAGCTCTAACCTGTGTCCGGTCAGATTCGGAGTGAGTTTTCTGCCACCGACGCTCTAGCCGTCTCAGCGATTGTTTCATCGCCCTCAGCTCCGAAGAAAACCACGGGGCTGTCCGGGCTCCATGCAATCGGAGAGGGCGCTTCGGAGCCAGACAGTCAATAGCCCTGGTTAACTCCGCATTCCAGCGTGCCACCAGGGAATCAGCTGAAAGGCCATCAACATGGGATAAAGCATCCCCTACCACTCTCTGGAAACCATTTGGATCCATTAAGTGGCGGGGGCGGACCATCCGAATTGGTCCCACCTCCCTGCAGAGGGGAAGGGTCGCGGAGAAGTCCAGTTGCACCAGGAAGTGATCTGACCATGGCACTTCTTTGGTTTCACTTTTACTTGGTGTCAGATCACCCACGTCACTAGAGGTGAATACCAGGTCTAAGGCATGTCCATGACTATGAGTTGGGCCCAACTTATTCAGGGACAGCCCCATGGAGGCCATGCTTTCCACGAAGTCCCGAGCGGCCCCTTGTAAGGTCGTGTCGGCATGGATGTTAAAATCCCCTAGGACAACCAAGCTAGGTGTCTCCAGGAGAACATCCGCCACGACCTGAAGCAGCTCGGACAGGGAATCCTTGGTGCAGCGGGGAGGTCGGTACACCAAAAGGAATCCTGTACTGCCCCTATTGCCCAACTTCCAGAACATGCACTAAGAAAACTGGGTCTTCCCAGTAGGACGCCTGATGCAAACTAGTGACTTCCTAAAAATCACTGCAACCCCCCCCTCCCCGCCCACATGACCTGGGTTGCTGTGCGTAAGAGAAACCCAGTGGGCAAGCGGCAGCAAGGACAGGCCCATCTGCTTCCTCCAACCAGGTCTCTGTCACACATGCCAGGTCAAATCCTCCATCCACAATCAGGTCGTGGATGGCAGTGGTTTTATTCATCATTGACCTGGCATTACACAGCAACACCTTCAGGTCATGTGGGTTTCCCCTGTTGATTCCAGTATCCATCCGGTCAAGGCCAGACCCGGAGGCAGGGATAGTCTTCAGACAGCGACTAAACCTGCCTCCTCGGTAATGACATGGTCTGGTCTTAGCGTAACTCCGCCTCCTGCCCATGATCACCGAGATCGGATGTCCCAGTGCTTCCGCCCCTGTGGAACTTGTCCCAGCCATCGTGTTGGCTGGGGCCCCACTCCCAGGCAGCCCTGATCCCGCCCCTTAAAAACAAAATACAAACTATACAGAACCAATAAAACAACAGAAAACAAAACAGAACAATAATACTAAAATTAATCCCCAACCAAATATCCATACCACCCACCCACCCCAACAGAAGAAAAAAGGAAAAAGAGAAATACAAATTTAAATTGCCACCGACTGCTTGAGGACATTTTAAAACACATTAACCACTTGGAATAAGGGCCTTGGCCGCGCCCCCTGGGCCAGTTGGAAAAAGCCCTGGAAGGGAGCAGGCCCTGCAGTCCTCACCCAGCCGATGGTCCGAGGCTTCCCAGCAGCAGGAGTCCCTTTATAGCTGGGAGAGAGGGCTTGGGCCACGCCCCCTGGGCCAGTTGGAAAAGGCCCTGGAAGGGAGCAGGCCCTGCAGTCCTCACCCAGCCGATGGTCCGAGGCTTCCCAGCAGCAGGAGTCCCTTTATAGCTGGGAGAGCGGGCTTGGGCCACGCCCCCTGGGCCAGTTGGAAAAGGCCCTGGAAGGGAGCAGGCCCTGCAGTCCTCACCCAGCCGATGGTCCGAGGCTTCCCAGCAGCAGGAGTCCCTTTATAGCTGGGAGAGCGGGCTTGGGCCACGCCCCCTGGGCCAGTTGGAAAAGGCCCTGGAAGGGAGCAGGCCCTGCAGTCCTCACCCAGCCGATGGTCCGAGGCTTCCCAGCAGCAGGAGTCCCTTTATAGCTGGGAGAGCGGGCTTGGGCCACGCCCCCTGGGGCAGTTAGAAAAGGCCCTGGAAGGGAGCAGGCCCTGCAGTCCTCACCCAGCCGATAAAGCTCTGATAGTCGTGTTCTTTGGTGCTAATGCACATTGACCCAGAAATCGCAAAGTGTGTGTAATTAGACCAAAATAACACAACACCGTCTTTTCGCTTCCATATGCGTTGAAAGATGACAAATAAGCTTTGATTGGGCTTATTTCGATTTGCATGGTGTTTTTTGGGTGTGTACCAGAATCACCCCAAGCCAAAGCAAAAAGGTATTTTGTATTCCATCTACAAAAAAAAAGTTGAAAAAGCTCTGATTGGGCTTATTTCAAATTGGTGGTTTTGGGTGTTTTAGAATGCACATTCACAAAAAAACCCCAGTTACATGTTTGTAATCAGCCCAAATCAAGCATAGGTGTTTTGGTTCCATCTCAATAGAAAAGGGACGAATAAGCTTGTTCTTCCGGTGTTCACCCACAAATAGCAAAGTGGGTGTGCACCAGAATCACCCCCAACCAAAGCAAAAAGGTATTTTGGGTTTCCCTGCTGTGGTTCTCTTTGCTGAGCTGCTTCTGTTACTGTTGCTGAGGCTGCAGTGTGCTTGTGGAGCCTCTGGGGACACTCTTTCGCCATGTGCTGAGCACTGTCGCAGATGTAGCACTTCCTGTTCCCTCTAGGAGGCTTCGCTTTGACTGCTCCCGGTGTCAGGGCTCTGGTGGCTGACTGAGCCCTGGCGCCTCCATCTCCACCCTCCCTGCGGAGGTGTGGATTGCATACGCGCTGCATCCCTGGGAAAGAGGGGAGGTGCTCTCTCTGGCGTGCGCAGCCACGCTTTAGCTTCTCCATGCAAATGAGATAATATAAATCCTACCCTCTCCTGCTCATCTCTAAAGTCTTTATCCTGCAATTGCAGCGCAAACATCACGTCTGCTCGGAAGTTAGGGTACTGCTGCAAATTCCCATCAAAATGAGACACAAGGCTGGCTCCTCTCCTCCCCAACCCAATCCCCTCCGGTTTTGGGGGGGGGGTGCTCCTGCTTAGTAAGCGCGTCTAACCTGGCTTGTAGATCTCTGCAGGCAGCAGCTGCTTCGTCTTCTCTCTTCCTAGATGCGAGAATCTCCTGGTTGAGTCGCGTCACTGCATTTTGCAGGTCAGCCATCTGCTGTTCGGTAGTCATCTTTCCTTGCTTTTGTGAGCTCGCGAAGAACCAATCTTCGCCCCCTCGCTGCGTCCACTCACTTGCGAGGTTCTTGGTAAAGGGAGACGAGGCTTACTGTCAGGGCTGCCTCCAGGTCCCAGCTCACAGAGGACCAACGCTAGCCGGTAGTAATGTGCCAAAGTCTTTATTGAGGTTCAGTTTCCATTTACCAGCCACAGCGTGCAGCCCTACGTCTAGATGCTAGATCGGCGAAGCCTCGTCTGAGTCTCCACCCCCTGTACACCAGTTAAAGACCCTAGCCTTACTCCACCTTTTCCGCTGCTCCTTTCTCCTCTGGGTCCTTCTGCCCCCCGGGGTCTCCTCCTTCCTGGACTCTTCTGACGCTGACCCCCCTGACTCCTGCCCCTCCTTTCGGCGGGCTTTAGGACCTGGCTCCCTACCCAGGCTACCCACTGTGCCGCTTGCCTGTACATTTGAACTTGGCGCGCGCGCCCAGCTTCCAACTTTCCTCTCGACCGTTTCCTCGCTCTCCGATGGAGGCGTGGTCAATCCTGACTCATCTCCTCCCGCTGGCGGTGAGCAGCCTGATCCCGATGTCTGGGACTCCTCCTCCCTACTGCTCTTTGGTGGGGAAGTTGGTCCCGATTTCCAGCTGCTGCTCTCTGAGTCCCCTCTGGTCCCTTCTCCCTGGGGTGTCCCCCTTGCTCTGACCATGGGAGCCCATTTCTGTGAGTCTTCCGATTCGCTGGACAGACTCAGAGACCACGGACCTCTGTCATCGCTTACATTCCCTTCAGATTCCTCCCCTTCGCTCTCCATTTCCTCCCTTTCCTGTGCCTCTGCTCCTGAGCCCCTGACAGTTATGCTTAAAATTCTACAAGGAAGGCTCAAGCAGTATGTGGACCGATAACTCCCAGAAGTGCAAGCTGGATTTAGAAGAGGCAGTGGAACCAGAGACCAAATTGCAAAGTTCTTAAAGAAATGGGAGTGCCTGATCACCTCATCTGTCTCCTGAGAAATCTTTATGTGGGACAAGAAGCTACAGTTAGAACTGGATATGGAACAACTGATTGGTTCAAAATTGGGAAAGGAGTACGACAAGGCTGTATTTTGTCTCCCTGTTTATTTAACCTATATGCAGAATTCATCATGCGAAAGGCTGGGCTGGATGAATCCCTAGCCGGAATTAAGATTGCTACAGCAGCAGCAAGAATACTCATCGCAAAGTATTGGAAAACACAAGATTTACCCACCAAGGAAGAATGGCAGATGAAGGTGATGGATTATATGGAACTGGAGGAAATGACTGGCACAATCCGAGACCAGAGAGAAGAATCGGTAGAAGGTTGGAAGAAATTTAAAGACTATCTACAGAAACATTGTAAAATTAAGGAATGTTAGGATGCTGAAATGAAGTTATGTGGTTTTAGCAGTAATGTAAATATGGGTTGTCAACAGGTGAGTGATTACCGAAAGAGCAATCCAGGCTTATTCGTCCTTTTCTATTGAGATGGAACCAAAACACCTATGCTTGATTTGGGCTGATAACAAACATGTAACTGCGATTTTTGGGTGAATGTGCATTCTAAAACACCCAAAAACACCAATTTGAAATAAGCCCAATCAGAGCTTTTTCATCTTTTTTGTGAGATGGAATCATAAGCACTGGGGCCCAGCCAGACAAGTCAGTGAAGCAGTCCCCAGAGATTTTGCAGCCCACAGGCTGGAATCATAAGCACTGGGGCCCAGCCAGACAAGTCAGTGAAGCAGTCCCCAGAGATTTTGCAGCCCACAGACCCTCTCCCACCCAAACCAGTGGTGCAACTCACCGCATCGCTCCAGTTACCCAATGGACTCTCAATGGAAGTGCCCATTACCATTGACTCTGGTAGTAACGCAGACTTTATAGGACTGGATTTCATTAAGCAACACAGCATAGCGCTCCTGCCAGCCACGCTGCCCCTGAAGGTTGTCACGGTGGATGGCAGGGAATTGCTGGGGGGGCAGGTGGTGGAGCAAATGCCGCCAATGGTGATGCAGATTGGCAATCACCGGGAAGTCATCAGCTTCAATGTCACCCAACTGTCGGACACACCTGTAGTATTGGGCATGAGTTGGCTGCACAGGCACAGCCCAGCGTTGGCATGGTACCAGCACCAACTGACTTTCGGCTCCTCCTACTGTGCAGAACACTGCATTCTGCCCAGCCCGGAAGGGGCAGAGGATGACCCGCAGCTACAATTAGGCACGCTGCAAGCAGTGCCCCACAAGTACGCAGCGTTTTTGGAGGTTTTCTGCGAGAAGGAAGCGGACAAGCTACCTCCCCACAGGTCCTATGACTGCAAGATTGACCTCCTGCCGGGGGCGACGCTGCCGACCGGGAAACTGTATTCCATGTCTGAAGACGAACTACAGGAACTCAGGGAGTTCATAGATCACAACTTGAAGCGCAGTTTCATCCGGGAGTCCAAGGCAGTGGGGGGCAGCCCCGTATTCTTCGTGAAGAAGAAAGACACACCCCAAAAGAGGCTTGTAGTTGATTACAGGGTCATAAATTCGAGGACGAAGCCCACGGCATTCCCGATGCCCAAGATCGACGACCTACTCGCGACGGTGAGGAAGGGACGCATCTTCACCAAGCTGGATCTTCGAGGGGCGTACAACCTCATACGTGTACGGGAGGGCGATGAGTGGAAAACAGCCATGTTCACGCCCCTGGGCACCTATGAATACAGAGTTATGCCGTTTGGATTACAAAATGGCTCCCACTGTTTTCAAGCCTTCATGCATCACGTGTTAGCGGGACTCCTCTACAAAAAGTGCGTCTGCTTCCTGGACGACATCCTGATATTCTCAGACTCGCAGGAGACGCACGAGAGGGACGTCAAGGAAGTTCTACAGAGACTGCGGGAGCACAGACTGTACGCCAAGCTGGAGAAGTGCCAATTCGACATGACGGAGGTGGATTTCCTGGGCTACAAATTGTCGGACAAGGGGCTCGCCATGGACACCGCCAAGGTTCGATCAGTGTTGGACTGGAAGAGCCCGCGCACTCGGAAGGAGGTCCAGCGGTTTATCGGCTTTGCAAACTTTTATCGCAAGTTCATCAAGGGGTTCGCTATGCAGACGGCGGCCATCACCGACACGCTCAGCTCCAAGAAGAAGAAGTTTATCTGGACGGAGCAGGCGGAGCAATCCTTTCAGAAACTCGCGTCCGAGGAGCAGCTACTGCATGTGAATCCCAGCAGACCGATGAGGGTGGAAACGGACGCCTCAGACAGAGCCGTGGGTGCAGTCCTGTTGCAGCAAGACCCGCATGGGGACTGGAGGCCGTGCGCCTTCTACTCCAGGAAGCTCAGCAAGTCGGAGCAGAATTACACCATCTGGGACAGGGAGTTGCTGGCCATTCATGCAGCATTTAAGGCGTGGCGGCACTTCCTTATCGGAGCCAAGCACACAGTGCAGGTCCGCACTGACCATAAGAACCTGGAGTATTGGCGCACGGCGAGGTTCCTGAACCAGAGGCACATACGCTGGGCGGAGTTCTTCGCGGATTTCGACATCAAGATAGAGTACATCCCAGGAGACAACAACGTCATGGCAGATGCACTGTCCAGAAAGCCGCAATGCCTAGAGGAGGCGGCTCCACCGGCAGCAAAGCACATTTTCGCACCGAAGGCGTGGGCATGTGCTTCGGCAACCGTGGACCTGGATGCTGTACGTCGCGCGCTGCAGGAGGACCCCTTCGCACAAGCCAAGATGGAGAAGGTGCACAGTGGCAAGGCTAAGGATGACGAGTTCCAGATACGCGACGGATTGCTCATCCGCAAAGGGGCCCTCTACGTACCGGGGAGCGACCTCCGCGTGAAGGTGCTGCAGCAGCTGCACGATGCACCCACCGCCAGGCACTTCGGCAAAGAGAAGACTGTAGAATTGTTAGCCAGACACTTTTGGTGGCCCAGGTTGCGGGGGAAGTAGCGGATTACGTCTCGAGGTGCGACACCTGCCAAAGGGCCAAGCCAGTGCACAGACCACCGGCAGGTCTGCTGGAACCGCTGCAGACTCCGCTCGAACCGTGGGAGAGGGTGGCACTAGACTTTGTCACGGATCTACCCAGCTCGCGGGGCAAGACAGCAGTTCTAGTAGTGGTGGACATGTTCACCAAAATGGCCCATTTCATTCCGTGCGCGAAGGTGGCCACAGCGGAACAGACCGCCAAGCTGTTCATAGACCACGTGTTCAAGGTTCACGGCCTACCACGAGCTATCCTGTCCGACCGGGGGCGACAGTTCATCTCGAACTTCTGGCAGAAGCTGATGGGCATCCTGAACGTCAAGATCAACTTAGCGTCGGCGAGACACCCGCAGACCAACGGGCAAGCGGAGCGGGTCAACGCCATCATGCAGCAGTACCTAAGATGCTACGCGAATCAGCAGCCTGCGACATGGGTGGACTACCTGCCACTCGCTGAGTTCGCCTACAACAACACGAAGCACGTGTCCACGGGGGTGATGCCGTTCTTCGCCAACAATGGGAGACATCCCAGAACCTTCCCGGGATTAGAGAGAGTGGGGGAGGGGGAGCCACAGGCAGCGGACGCCTTCGCGTCAGAGTTGCAGGAGGTCCACGAACAGCTCCGAAGGCAGTTAGAACTAGCAAAGCACGCATACAAACTGCAGGCTGACAAACACAGAAGGGCCGGGGAAAACATACAGGTGGGAGACTGGGTTTGGTTGGTAGCCCAGGCAGTGCCGGCCAGATCGCTAGCGAAGAAGAAGCTAGGACATAAGCAGCTAGGGCCTTACCAAGTCGAGGCACAGGTCAATCCAGTAGCCTTCCGGTTGACACTTCCGGAGGGATCCAGAATGCACTCGGTCTTTCATAGATCAGTGCTCACGCCCTACAAGGCACCCCACAGATTTCAGGAGCCGAGGAAGGCACCAGACCAGCTCAGGGAAGCGCCCACAGAAAGGGGGTCGCCAAGGGGGGAGCCCATCAATGAGGTCACAGAAATTTTAGACTCGAGATGGGGGGAAGAGGGGGTTGAGTATCTCCTCGCCAGGGAAGGTACCCCGGCAAGCGCCAACTGCTGGGTGCCATACTATGAGGTGGAGGAGCACTACCTCAAGGACGAGTTCCACGCACTCTTCCCACACAGACCTATGCCAGCAGATTATTTCGACGAATATCTTTTCACACCCACACTTTCCGCCAGCACGTTCCAGGGGTTCTCCTCGGACGAGGAACCAGCACCCGACACAAGTTCCCCAGAGGGATCACCCTCGGGGTCTGCCACAGACCGCTCTTATTGGTGGGACAATCGACCTGAGGGGAGCTGGAGCAGGGAGCTGCTGGAAGGGCCTTGGCAGCAAGCATCCCCCGGGGCGACGGGGGGGGGGGGGGAGACGGACATGGACGTGTTGGGAGAGGACCTTGGGTTCGAGCATGGAGGCCAAGAGATGGAAGCAGAGGAGATCGATGTCGACGAGAACATGGAGGACGATCTGGACTTATCCCGCTGGATGCACGCCACGGGAGACGAACTGTATCCGGCACTCACCCCCACAACGATGGAGCGCCCAGTACCCACACCTGAAGAAGGGGAGGGGGGAAGGGGGGGCTTCGAGGGGGGGATGGATGTCAGGGGCTCAGGAGCAGAGGCACAGGAAAGGGAGGAAATGGAGAGCGAAGGGGAGGAATCCGAAGGGAATGTAAGCGATGACAGTGGTCCGAGGTCTCTGAGTCTGTCCAGCGAATCGGAAGACTCATAGAAAGGGGCTCCCATGGTCAGAGCAAGGGGGACACCCCAGGGAGAAGGGACCAGAGGAGACTCAGAGAGCAGCAGCTGGAAATCGGGACCAACTTCCCCACCAAAGAGCAGTAGGGAGGAGGAGTCCCAGGCATCGGGATCAGGCTGCTCACCGCCAGCGGGAGGAGATGAGTCAGGATTGACCACGCCTCCATCGTAGAGCGAGGAAACGGTCGAGAGGAAAGTTGGAAGCTGGGCGCGCGCGCCAAGTTCAAATGTACAGGCAAGCGGCACAGTTGGTAGCCCGGGTAGGGAGCCAGGTCCTAAAGCCCGCCGAAAGGAGGGGCAGGAGTCAGGGGGGTCAGCGTCAGAAGAGTCCAGGAAGGAGGAGACACCGGGGGGCAGAAGGACCCAGAGGAGAAAGGAGCAGCGGAAAAGGTGGAGTAAGGCTAGGGTCTTAAACTGGTGTACAGGGAGTGGAGACTCAGACGAGGCTTCGCCGATCTAGCATCTAGACGTAGGGCTGCACGCTGCGGCTGGTAAATGGAAACTGAACCTCAATAAAGACTTTGGCACATTACTACCGGCTAGCGTTGGTCCTCTGTGAGCTGGGACCTGGAGGCAGCCCTGACAATAACCTTGTTAGCATGTGAAATGAGTGCTGTCAGAGCTGCCTCCAGGTCCCAGCTCACAGAGGACCAACGCTAGCCGGTAGTAATGTACAAAAGTCTTTATTGAAGTTCAGTTTCCATTTACAAGCTGCAGCGTGCAGCTCTACGTCTAAAAGCTAGATCGGCAAAGCTCCGTCTGAGTCTCCACCCCCTGTACACCAGTTTAAGACTCTCGCCTTACTCCACCTCTTCCGTCGCTCCTTTCTCCTCTGGGTCCTTCTGCCCCCCGGGGTCTCCTCCTTCCTGGACTCCTCTGACGCTGACCCCCCTGACTCCTGTCCCTCCTTTCGGCGGGCTTTAGGACCTGGCTCCCTATCCGGGCTACCCACTGTGCCGCTCGCCTGTACATTTGAACTTGGCGCGCGCGCCCAGCTTCCAACCTTCCTCTTGACCGTTTCCTCGCTCTCCGATGGAGGCGTGGCCAATCCTGACTCATTTCCTCCCGCTGGCGGTGAGCAGCCTGATCCCGATACCTGGGACTCCCCCCCCACTGTGCTCTGGTGGGGAAGCTGGTCCTGATTTCCAACTGCTGCTCTCTGAGTCCCCTCTGGCCCCTTCTTCCTGGGGTGTCCCCCTAGGCACCCCCCTTGCTCTGACCATGGGAGCCCCTTTCTGTGAGTCTTCCGATTCGCTGGAAAGACTCAGAGACCTCGGACCACTGTCATCGCTTACGTTTCCTTCGGATTCCTCCCCCTCGCTCTCCATTTCCTCCCTTTCCTGTGCTTCTGCTCCTGAGCCCCTGACAAGTGCAATTGTGCGGTAGTTGGAGCATACTTTAGCACTGCCCTTCTTTGGGATTGGGATGTAGACTGATCTTCTCCAATCCTCTGGCCACTGCTGAGTTTTCCAAACTTGCTGGCATATTGAGTGTAGCACCTTAACAGCATCATCTTTTAAAATTTTAAATAGTTCAGCTGGAATACCATCACTTCCACTGGCCTTGTTATTAGCAGTGCTTTCTTAAGGCCCATTTGACTTAACTCTTCAGGATGTCTGTCTCAAGGTCAGCAACCACACAACCTGGGATGTACGAGACATCCATATCTTTCTGGTATAAATCCTCTGTGTATTCTTGCCACCTCTTCTTGATGTCTTCTGCTTCTGTTTATGTCCTTACTTACCACTTTTGTCCTCTATTATGGTAATCTTTGTACTAAATGTTCCTTTCATATCTCCAATTTTCTTGAACAGTTCTCTGGTTCTTCCCATTCTGTTGTTTTCCTCTATTTCTTTGCATTGCTCGTTTAAGAAGGCCTGCTTGTCTCTCCTTGCTATTTTTTGGAAATCTGCATTCAATTTCTTGTATCTCTCTATCTCCCTCGCATTTCGCTTGCCTTCTTTCCCCCCTATTTGTAAGGTCTCATTGGACAGCCACTTTGCTTTCTTGCATTTCCTTTTCATTGGGATGGTTTTCGTTGCTGTCTACTGTATAATGTTGCGAGCCTCCATCCATAGTTCTTCAGGCACTCTGTCCAGCAAATCTAAATCCTTAAACCTGTTCCTCACTTCCACTGTGTGTAAGGGATTTGATTTAGATTGTATCTTACCGGCCCAGTGGTTTTTCCTACTTCAGTTTAAGCTTGAATTTTGCTATAAGAAGCTGATGATTCGAGCCACAGTCAGCTCCAGGTCTTGTTTTTGCTGACTGTATAGAGCTTCTCCATCTTTGGCTGCAGAGAATATAATCAATCTGATTTCGATGCTGCCCATCTGGTGATGTCCACGTGTAGAGTCATCTCTTGTGTTGTTGGGAAAGCGTGTTTGTGATGACCAGCTTGTTCTCTTGGCAGAACTCTTTGCCCTCCTTCATTTTGCTCTCCAAGGCCAAACTTGCCGGTTGTTCCTTTTATCTCTTGATTCCCTACTTTAGCATTCCAATCTCCTATAATAAGAAGAACATCCTTCTTTGGTTTCACTTCAGTAAGGTGTTGTAAATCTTCATAGAATTGGTCAATTTCAGTTTCTTCAGAAACTGAAAAGACACAACTTAAGAACTACCGCCCCATCTCCCTTTTAAACGTGGATTACAAAATATTTGCTGATGTTTTAGCAGGCAGACTTAAAAGAGTTTTGAATGAAGTAATTCACAAGGACCAGGCCGGCTTTCTCCCAGGTAGACATATGTTTGCAAACACAAGGAATATTATCGACATTTTGGAACTTTTGCAAACAGACATAAACACTAAAGCAGTGCTGATTTTTATAGACGCGGAGAAGGCCTTTGACAACATCTCTCGGAAATTTATGAAGGGAAACCTAAAAGAAATGGGAGCGGGGCGGGGTTTTCAAAATGGGATTGATGCAATATATTCAGAACAAAAAGCTAAATTGATAGTTAACAATGTGGTAACGGAAGAATTTAAAATTGAAAAAGGAACACGACAAGGCTGCCCGATTTCCCCTCTGTTATTTATTTCAGTTCTGGAGGTGCTCTTGAACTTGATAAGAGGTGACCGGCTGGTGCAGGGGATTCAGGTCGGAGCGAAACAATATAAACTTAAAGCTTTTGCAGATGACCTAGTTTTGACACTGCAGGAGCCAGAATCTAGTACGAAAAGAGTATTACAACTGATACATGATTTTGGTCAGGTGGCGGGATTTAAGCTAAATAAACAAAAAACGAAGGTGTTAGGGAAAAATATGACAGACACAGAGTCAGAACGGTTTCAGAGAGAAACAGAATTATCATTGGTGAAAAAGGTAAAGTACCTAGGGGTCAACATAACAGCCAAAAATCTGAGTCTATTTAAGGATAATTATGAAAAATGTTGGTCTGAAATTAAGAGAGACTTGGATAGCTGGGTAAAACTGAAACTTTCTTTGTTAGGCCGAATTGCTGCCATTAAGATGAATGTGCTGCCAAAGATGTTGTTTTTGTTTCAAACATTACAAATTGTGGACAAAACGGAGTGTTTTCGGAGGTGGCAGAGAGATATTTCCAAATTTGTCTGGCAGGGCAAAAAGCCCAGAATCAAGTTTAAGATATTAACAGATGCAAAGGAAAGAGGGGGCTTTGCCCTGCCAGACTTAAGGTTGTACTATGAAGCCGCAGCTTTCTGCTGGCTAAAAGATTGGCTACTTCTTGAAGACACCGATGTGTTAGATCTGGAAGGCTATAATAATGCTTTTGGCTGGCATGCATATCTGTGGTATGATAAAGCCAAGATTAATAAGGCCTTTAAGAACCATATTGTCAGAAAAGCAGTGTTTAATGTCTGGACAAAATATAAAGACTTATTGGAAAATAAAACTCCAAGGTGGCTCTCACCTTTGGAAGCTAAGGCTTGGAAAAGACCCAATATGGAAGCCTATTGGCCAAAATATTGGGAACTGTTAGAAAAAGAAGGAGATAATTGGAAATTGCAGAGTATGGAGAAAATGAAGGATAAAGTGCGAGACTGGTTACACTACGCTCAGATTAAAGAAATTTTTAAAAGTGACAAAAAGTTAGGATTCCAGGTGGAGAAATCGAAGTTGGAAACAGAATTGTTAGAACCTAAGACTAAGGTACTTTCAAGAATGTATAACTTGCTGTTGAAATGGAATACACAAGACGAAATGGTTTAGTCGGCTATGATAAAATGGGCTCAGGATATTGGGCATAACATTATGTTTGAGGACTGGGAAAGGTTGTGGACCACTGGGCTGAACTTTACTGCATGTAATGCTTTGAAAGAAAATGTAATGAAAATGATATACAGATGGTACATGACCCCGGTTAAACTTGCCAAAATATACCATTCGTCTGATAACAAATGTTGGAAATGTAAAGAAAATGAAGGAACATTCTTCCACCTCTGGTGGACTTGCCCTAAAGTGAAGGCCTTCTGGGAAATGATATACAATGAGTTGAAAAAAGTATTTAAGTATACCTTTACCAAGAAACCAGAGGCCTTTCTTCTGGGCATTGTCGACCAGAAGGTGTTAAAGAAAGATAGAACATTTTTTATGTATGCAACAACAGCAGCAAGGATATTACTCGCCAAGAACTGGAAAACCCAAGATCTACCCACACTGGAAGAATGGCAGATGCAACTGATGGACTATATGCAACTGGCGGAGATGACTGGCAGAATCCGAGACCTGGGAGAAGAAAGGATTGAAGAAGATTGGAAGAAGTTCAAGACTTATTTACAGAAATATTGTGATTTAATGGAATGTTAAGAAGGATGCTTGGTTATAAATAATTGGCCATCATTAAAATAGTTTAGAATTTGATGATAAGAGAGATTAAGAGAAACAAATTTGTAGGGGAATTATTTTATTGTATTTAAATAAGCGATTACAAACTTGGAAATAAGATGATAAATTGCTTGACAAAAATTTATTAATGATGCAAATGGGAGCGGGAGACGTGAGGAAGTTCAAGGATGTTATGAAATATTGTTAAAACAAAACAACATTGTTTATTATCATTGTATTTTCTTTTCTTTCTAAAAACTTCAATAAATATCTTTAAAAAAAAAATCAGTTTCTTCAGCACCAGTAGTTGGTGCATAAACTTGGATTACTGTTATGTTAAAAGGTCTGCCTTGGATTCGTATCGAGATCATTCTATCATTTTTGAGATTGCATCCCAGTACAGCTTTTGCCACTCTTTTGTTGACTATGAGGGCCACCCCATTTCCTTTGCGGGTTTCTTGCCCACAGTAGTAGATATGATGGTCCTCCGAACTGAATTCCAGTGAGCACTCAGGGCTGATTTCCTTAAGAATGCATGGGACTCTCAAGAGTCTCCTCCAGCACCATAATTCAAAAGCATCAATTCTTATTCAACCGAACTGAATTCGCCCATTCCCATCCATTTTAGTTCACTGATGCCCAGGATGTCAATATTTATTCTTGCCATCTCAGGTTCATGGTTCTTACATTCCAGGTTCCTATGCAATATTTTTCTTTACAGCATTGGACTTTCCTTTCGCTTCCAGGCATATCCGCAACTGAGCGTCCTTTCAGCTTTGGCCCAGCCGCTTCATCAGCTCTGGATCTACTTGTACTTGTCCTCCGCTCTTCCCCAGTAGCAATGTTGGATGCCTTCCGACCTGAGAGGCTCATCTTCCAGTGTCATAACTTTTATATGCCTGTTGTCTTTGTCCATGGAGTTTTCCTGGCAGGGATACTGGAGTGGTTTGCTAGTTCCTCCTCCAGGTGGATCACGTTTGGTCAAAACTCTCCACTATGACCTGTTCATCTTGGGTGTCCTGCTTGGCATAGTTCATAGCTTCTCTGAGTTCTTCAAGCCCCTTCCCCACAGCAAGGCAGTGAAATGAAGGGGTGAAAGTAATATATTAAGATGCTATTATTGAGAGAGAGTTTACTAACTATAGTAAAAGTTGAATTGCATAAAGGGTGTGTGTAACCAGCGACACACTGGTGTCAAAGTCTTGCATGTGCTGTTAAAATGCAATCAGATTCTTGGTAGAGGTTTTCATGAGTAAAACCAGCTTATAAAGAATTCTGAATTAAGAATTAAGAATATAATATATTATAGATCAGCCCTCTTTTTGGCTGGCTTGTCAGCTAACCATAAATTAACAGCAAGAGTAGGGACCTGGAATATTGTTTGTGCTCTTTTTAGTATGTCCCTCCCATCTATTAATTGAAAATTGAGATGGGCCTTTTTGATTTCTAAGTGTACATGCCAGGAGAGGTCGTAGGCAAAATAACTTTTATTTCCCTGTTCACATTAGGCTATGGAAAGTGTCCAATGCTTTGGAAATTTTCTGAGACACACATATACTCAGGGTAGTTGCCAGAATCAAAAGTGTCAAATGCATTAGTTACAGCAGAATCAAGATGTTGATAGACAAAATACCCCAATGCTTATTGATAGTTACCCAGTAGGTGATTCCTCCTAGGTTTCACTTGGGTGAAAAGCAATATTGAACAAAGTTACCTTATGTATGGTTCCTTTGAAGGAAAAGTGATTTTTAATGTTTGCATGCAAATTGATGTATTAAAGTAAATGGAGAAAGTATGTACAATGAATGAACTGGTATGCTACTGAACCATGGTGAATAATTGGAAGAGGAAGAATTTTGTGTTCTGATTATAACTGCATTTTTTCCAGAACCATTTCTATCTGAAGTATGTAAGGTGTAAATGAAGTATGTAAGGAGTACAGGGATAGGAATGTATCAAAAGATTTTCAAGTTTATATTTGCGACCACCCAGGGGAAAATGATATGAGTTATCTGGGCATTGTTTGAAATCTCCGAGTAATATCTGCCAGTTTCTGACTCCTGGTGGGGATTATATGTTCTCTTGGAAAATTGTCCCCTTTATTGTTTAATAATATACAATCTTGCAGGAAGTGCAGAGAAAGTGGAATTGGGGTTTCAAACCAAAATGCTAAGTAAAAGAGGATGATGTGAACACTGACCCAACTGAATGAATGAATGAATGAATGTGTGAATCCATTTTGGAAGAGTGTTGGGGTGAAATAGCAATTGTGTGTATTGGGAAACTGGGACCTTAATTCATAACGCAAATAACATACACCAAGCAAGATGCCTGACTGTCTGTATTTGTTCGTGTGTGGTTTGTGCCTTTCTTTGTGGTTTCAAATATGAAAGTTATCAGGCACTTCTTATCAGGGCTGCTGATGTCATATGCTTTCGTAGCCTTCTCCGACATGGTGGTGTTCCCTAAAATGTTCCTAGTTTCACATTATGAAAAGGAAAAAGCAGGACCCTTTCCCCTAACAGTGTCTTGGTACCTGCTCTCTCAACCCCCCCGACCCCCCATCTAATATATATATAGGATTGAATTGAATAGAAATGCAAAAAAATTGGTGTTAAAAGTTGTTGCACCCTTTCAAACTGTTATCAGATTTTTTTTATAAGAAAATTGAGCCATATAGCAGGTGACACAGCTGTACCCTAATTTAACTGAACCACTGTCCCAAGTCAATTAAGTACATGTATATGTATGTCAGGGGCTCAGGAGCAGAGGCACAGGGGAGAGAGGGAATGGAGAGCGAAGGGGAAGAATCTGAGGGAAGCGTAGGGGAGTATGACAGTGACCCGAGAGATTCCATGAGCTTCTCCAGCGAATCAGAAGATTCCCAGAAAGGGGCGCCGATGGCCAGGGCAAGGGGAGTGCCAGGGGGTACGCACCAGAAACAAGAGGCCAGCGGGGACTCCCAAAGCAGCAGCTGGAGATCAGGACCAGCTTCCCCACCAGAGCGTAGTGGGGGGAAGGGTCCCATGGATCAGGGCCAGCGTCTCCCCCAGCAGGGAGAGAAGATGAGTCAGAGCTGGCCACGCCTCCATCGCAGAGTGAGGGAACGGAGGGGAAGGCAGTTTCAGCTAGCCTCCCCGAAGGGGAAAGCAGTGATAGGAGCAGTGTAACGGTTAGGAGGAAGGTTGCCGGCTGGGCGCGTGCGCCAAGTTCAAATGTGCAGGCGCGCGGCACAGCAGGAAACACGGATTGGGAACCAGGTCCTAAAGCCCGCCGGAGGCAGGGGGAAGACTCAGGAGAATCAGCGTCAGAAGAGTGTAGAAGGAGCGAGACCCCAGCGGACAGGCGGACCCAGAGGAGGAAAGAGCAGAGGAAGAGGTGGAGCAAGGCTAGAGTCTTAAACTGGTGTCTGGGGGGAGGAGATTCAGATGGAGCTTCAGCGGTCTAGAGTTTGAGACGTAGAGCTGCGCGCCGCGGCTTTGAAATCGAAACTGAACTTCCATAAAGACTTTTGTAAATAGTAACTGTCAGGGGTTCAGGAGCAGAGGCACAGGGGAAAGAGGAAGTGGAGAGCGAAGGAGAACAATCCGAGGGCAGCGTAGGTGAGGATGACAGTGGGGGAAGAGATTCCATGAGCCTGTCCAGTGATTCGGAAGATTCCCAGAAGGGAGCACCGATAGCCAGAGCAAGGGGGGTCCCAGGAGGGACACACCAGAAGCAAGGGACCAGCGGTGACTCCCAAAGCAGCAGCTGGAGATCGGGACCAGTTTCCCCACCAGAGCGTAGCGGGGGGGGGAAGAGTCCCATGTGTCAGGGCCGGCTTCCCCTCCAGGGGAAAGAGAGGATGAGTCAGGGCTGACCACGCCCCTATCGCTGAGTGAGGGAACAGAGGGGAAGTCAGATCCAGCGAGCCCCCCCGAAGGGGGAAGCAGTGACAGAAGCAGCGTAACGGTCAGGAGGAAGGTTGCCGGCTGGGCGCGCGAGCCAAGTTCAAATGCACAGGCGCGCGGGACAGCTGGGAGCAAGGATTGGGAGCCAGGTCCTAAAGCACGCTGGAGGCAGGGGGAAGAATCCGGGGACTCTTCAGCATCAGAAGAGTCCAGAAAGGGCAACACCCCGGCGGGCAGACGGACCCAGAGGAGAAAGGAGCAAAGGAGGAGGTGGAGCAAGGCTAGGGTCTTGAACTGGTGTCTGGGGGGAGGAGATTCAGATGGAGCTTCAGCGGTCTAGGGTTGAGACGTAGAGCTGCGCGCCGCGGCTTTGGAATCGAAACTGAACCTTAATAAAGACTTTTGTATATAACAAGAACTGGCGTTGGTCCTCTGTGAGCTGGGACCTTGGGCAGCTCTGACAGTAAGCTCCGTCTCCCTAAAACCTTCGCAGCGTGAGTTGGCGCAGCGGGGGGCAAAACTTGGCGTTTTGCGAGCTCACGAAGATCGGCAAGGATGGCTACAGAGGAAAAAGTGACAGCCCTGCAAGAAGCAGTCACGAGGCTTTCCATGGAGGTAGCAGCATCCAGAAAGAGAGAGGAAGAAACAGCAGCGTTCTGCCAGGATCTGCAAAACAGGTGGGAAATTTTAAAGAAAGAGGGGCTGCCGGGGCCCAAGCCGGAAGGAGTTGGCCTCGGAAAGAGGGGGGGCAGCATCGTATCCCATTTCGACGGGAATCTGCAGCAGTATCCTAACTTCAGGGCAGACATAGTTTTCGTGCTCAAGTTGCTTCGGAAAGACTTTAGAGATGAGGAGGAGAAAGTGGGGTTCATAATAACTCATCTGCATGGGGAAGCTAAATCGTGGGTGCGCAATTTGTGGCGCGAAAATGACCCCGCCCTCAAGGATTCAACAGCTTTTATCAAGGCGATGGACGCTTGTTTTCAATCAACAGTTGATGTGGATTTGGCCAGAAGGGAAATGCATGGGTTGAAGCAGGGGAAAGCCACTGTGAGACAATATCACTCCCGCTTTTTTGCGTTGGTAAATGCGCTGGGCTGGGAAAAGGACTCAGCAGCCGTCCGAGACCTGTTCTGGGAGGGGCTGAAGGGGGCTGTGAAGGATGAAATTGCACGGGGGGACAGACCCAGCAGCACCGCGGAAGTAGTCCACAGAGCGCTGGCGATAGGAGTGCGTCTGGAAGAACGCCCTTGGAGCAAAGATGACGGACGTTTGGGACACACACCAGCCAGATCAGCTCCTTTCCTACCCAGAGAGCCAGCGCGCGCCCAGTCCACGCCTCCACTGGGAGGGGGAGAAGAGCCGATGGAGATAGGTGGTGCCAGGGCTGAGACAGCAACCAGAGCCCAAACACCAGGAGCGGTCAAGGCGAAGCCTCCTAGAGGAAGCAGGAAGTGCTACATCTGCGACAGTGCACAGCACATGGCCAAGGAGTGTCCCCAGAGGCTCCAAAAGCACACTGCAGCCTCAGCTACAGTAAAAGGAGCAGTGCAGCAAGAGGAACAGCTACAGGGAAACGACGAAGCCTGGCTGGAGGCGGAAGCCCTGGGGCCCAGCCAGGCGAGTCAGTGAAGCAGTCCCCAGAGATTTTACAGCCCACAGACCCACTCCCGCCCAAACCAGTGGTGCAACCCACTGCATCGCTCCAGCTACCCAATGGATTCACTATGGAAGTGCCCATTACCATTGACTCTGGTGGTAATGCAGACTTTATAGGAGTGGATTTCATCAAGGAACATCGCATAGCGCTCCTGCCAGCCACGATGCCCCTGAAAGTCGTCACGGTCGATGGAAGAGAATTGCTGGGGGGACAGGTGGTCAAGCAAACGCCACCGATGGTGATGCAAATTGGAAATCACCGGGAAGTCATCAGCTTCAATGTCACCCAGCTGTCGGACACGCCCGTAATATTGGGCATGAGTTGGCTGCACAGGCACAGCCCGGCATTGGCATGGTACCAGCGTCAATTAACTTTCGGCTCCTCCTACTGCGCAGAACACTGCATCCTGACTAGCCCGGAGGAAGAGGGGCAAGAGGATGACCCGCAGCTACACTTAGGCACGCTGCAAGCGGTACCCCACAAGTACACGGCGTTTTTGGAGGTTTTCTGCGAGAAGGAAGCGGACAAGCTGCCTCCCCACAGGCCCTACGATTGCAAGATTGACCTCCTGCCGGGGGCGACGCTGCTGACCGGGAAACTGTATTCCATGTCGGAAGACGAACTGCAAGAACTCAGGGAGTTCATAGATCAAAACTTGAAGCGAGGTTTCATCCAGGAGTCCAAAGCAGTGGGGGGCAGTCCCGTGTTTTTCGTGAAGAAAAAGGACACGCCCCAAAAGAGGCTTGTAGTTGATTACAGGGTCATAAATTCGAGGACGAAGCCCACGGCATTCCCCATGCCCAAGATCGACGACCTACTCGCGACGGTGAGGAAGGGACGCATCTTCACCAAGTTGGATCTTCGAGGGGCGTACAACCTCATACGTTTGCGAGAGGGCGATGAGTGGAAGACGGCCATGTTTACGCCTTTGGGCACCTATGAATACAGAGTTATGCCATTTGGTTTACAAAATGGTTCCCATTGTTTTCAAGCCTTCATGCACCACGTGTTGGCGGGACTCCTTTACAAGAAGTGCATCTGCTTCCTGGACGACATCCTGATTTTTTCGGAATCACAGGAGACTCACGAGAGGGACGTCAAAGAGGTCCTGCAGAGACTACGGGAGCACAGACTGTACGCCAAACTGGAGAAGTGCCAGTTCGACATGACGGAGGTGGATTTCCTGGGCTACAAGCTGTCCGACAAGGGGCTCGCCATAGACAGCAACAAGGTCCGCTCGGTGTTGGACTGGAAGAGCCCGCGCAATCGGAAGGAGGTCCAGAAATTCGTCGGCTTCGCCAACTTTTATCGCAAGTTCATCAAGGGGTTCGCGATGGAGACGGCAGCCATCACGGACACCCTCAGCTCCAAGAAGAAGAAGTTCACCTGGACGGACCAGGCGGAACAGTCCTTTCAGAGACTCAAGCGTCTCTTCACGTCCGAAGAACAGCTGCTACACGTCAACCCCAGCAAACCAATGAGGGTTGAGACGGACGCCTCGGACAGAGCGGTGGGGGCGGTCCTGTTGCAACAAGATCCGCAAGGGGACTGGAGGCCGTGCGCATTCTACTCCCGAAAACTCAGCAAGTCGGAACAGAACTACACCATCTGGGACAGGGAGTTGCTGGCCATTCATGCAGCCTTCAAGGCGTGGCGGCACTTCCTCGTCGGAGCCAAACACACGGTGCAGGTACGCACGGACCATAAGAACCTGGAGTACTGGTGCACGGCGCGGTTCCTGAACCAGAGACACATCCGCTGGGCGGAGTTCTTCACGGATTTCGACTTCAGGATAGAATACATCCCGGGAGGCAACAACGTCATGGCAGATGCGCTATCCAGGAAGCCGCAGTATCTCGAGGAAGCGGCACCGGTGGCAGCCAAACACATTTTCGCAACGGAAGCGTGGGCGTGCGCTTCGGCCACCGTGGACCTGGACGCCGTACGTCGCGCGCTGCAGACGGATTCCTTCACACGATCCAAGATGGAGGAGGTGCGGAGAGGCACAGCGAAGGACGACGAATTCCAGATACGCGACGGACTGCTCATCCGCAAGGGGGCCCTCTACGTGCTGGGGGATGACCTCCGCGCGAAAGTGCTGTAGCAGTTACACGACGCACCCAGCGCCGGGCACTTCAGCAAGGAAAAGACGGCGGAATTAGTAGCCAGAGACTTTTGGTGGCCCAAGATGAGGGGAGAAGTCGTGGATTACGTCACGAGGTGCGACACATGCCAAAGGGCCAAACCAGTACACAGGCCACCAGCGGGATTGTTGGAACCGCTACAGACGCCTCTCGAGCCGTGGGAGAAAGTGGCCCTGGACTTTGTCACAGATCTGCCCAGCTCGCGAGGCAAGACAGCGGTACTAGTGGTCGTAGACCTCTTCACCAAGATGGCACACTTCATTCCTTGCGCGAAGGTAGCCACAGCGGAACAGACAGCCAAGGTGTTCATAGACATCGTGTTCAAGGTTCACGGCTTACCGCGGTCCATCTTGTCCGACCGGGGTCGCCAATTCACCTCGAGCTTCTGGCAGAAGCTGCTAGGCATCCTGAACGTCAAGATCAACTTAGCGTCGGCAAGACATCCGCAAACCAACGGACAAGCGGAGAGGGTCAACGCCATCATGCAGCAGTACCTGCGATGCTACGTGAATCAACAGCCCTCGACCTGGGTGGACTACCTACCGCTAGCCGAGTTTGCCTACAACAACACGAAGCACGTATCCACAGGGGTGACACCGTTCTTCGCCAACAATGGACGGCATCCCTGAACCTTCCCGGGATTAGAGAAAGTGGGGGAGGGGGAGACACAGGGAGCAGAGGCTTGGGCAGAGGAATTGCGGGAGGTCCACGAGCAGCTCCGAAGGCATTTAGAACGGGCAAAGCAAGCATACAAGGTGCAGGCAGACAGGCACAGGAGAGTCGGGGAAGACATACGGGTGGGAGACTGGGTCTGGTTAGCAGCCCAGGCAGTGCCGGCCAGGACGTTAGCTCAGAAGAAGCTCAGACACAAACAGCTAGGACCTTACCAAGTCGAGGCACAAATCAATCCGGTAGCCTTCCGGTTGACACTCCCGGAGGGCTCCAGAAGGCACCCGGTCTTTCATAGATCAGTGCTTACACCCTACAAGGAACCCCACAGGTTCCAGGCGCCAGGGAACGTACCAGACCCACCCCGCAGTTCTCCAACAGGAGGAGGGTCGCCGAGAGCAGGGCCACTCAACGAGGTCACGGAGATTTTGGACTCGAGATGGGGGGAAGAGGGGGGTTGAGTATCTCCTCGCCAGGGAAGGTACCACGGCCAGCGCCAACAGCTGGGTACCGTACTATGTGGTGGAGGAGCACTACCTCAAAGACGAGTTCCATGCACTCTTCCCATACAGATCTATGCCGGCAGATTATTTCGACGAATATCTTTTCACACCCACACTTTCAGCCAGCACGTTCCAGGGGTTCTCATCAGACGAGGAACCAGCACCCGACACACGCTCCCCAGAGGGATCACTCTCGGGGTCTGTTACGGACCGCTCTTATTGGTGGGACGATCAACCGGAAGGGGGCTGGAGCAGGGAGCTGCTGAAGGGGCCTTGGCAGGCAGAATCCCCCGAGGCGACCGGGGGACGGACGGACATGGACGTGTTGGGGGAGGATCCTGGGTTCGAGCACAGCTGCAGAGAGATGGAAGCAGAGGAGATCGACGTCGATGAGCCCATTCCGGACTGGCTGGACCCAACCAGCCGGATGCACATCAGAGGGGAGGAACTGTATCCCGCACTCACCCCCGCAACACTGGAGCACCTGGAACCCGCACCCGAAGAGGAGGAGGGGGGAAGGGGGGGCTTCAAAGGGGGGATGGATGTCAGGGGTTCAGGAGCAGAGGCACAGGGGAAAGAGGAAGCAGAGAGCGAAGGAGAACAATCCGAAGGCAGCGTAGGTGAGGATGACAGTGGGGGAAGAGATTCCATGAGCCTGTCCAGTGATTCGGAAGATTCCCAGAAGGGAGCACCGATAGCCAGAGCAAGGGGGGTCCCGGGAGGGACACACCAGAAGCAAGGGACCAGCGGTGACTCCCAAAGCAGCAGCTGGAGATCGGGACCAGTTTCCCCACCAGAGCGTAGTGGGGGGGAAGAGTCCCATGTGTCAGGACCGGCTTCCCCTCCAGGGGAAAGAGAGGATGAGTCAGGGCTGACCACGCCCCCATCGCTGAGTGAGGGAACAGAGGGGAAATCAGATCCAGCGAGCCCCCCCGAAGGGGGAAGCAGTGACAGAAGCAGCGTAACGGTCAGGAGGAAGGTTGCCGGCTGGGCGCGTGCGCCAAGTTCAAATGCACAGGCGCGCGGGACAGCTGGGAGCGAGGATTGGGAGCCAGGTCCTAAAGCACGCTGGAGGCAGGGGGAAGAATCCGGGGACTCTTCAGCATCAGAAGAGTCCAGAAAGGGCAACACCCCGGCGGGCAGACGGACCCAGAGGAGAAAGGAGCAAAGGAGGAGGTGGAGCAAGGCTAGGGTCTTGAACTAGTGTCTGGGGGGAGGAGATTCAGACGGAGCTTCAGCGGTCTAGGGTTGAGACGTAGAGCTGCGCGCCGCGGCTTTGGAATCGAAACTGAACCTTAATAAAGACTTTTGTATATAACAAGAACTGGCGTTGGTCCTCTGTGAGCTGGGACCTTGGGCAGCTCTGACAGTAACACACTGGCCTTGGTCCTTTATGAGCTGGGACCTCGGGCAGCTCGGACAGTAAGCTCCGTCTCTTAAAAAATTGTACCCTCGCAGCGTGAGTTGGCGCAGTGGCGGGCAAAACTTGGTGTTTTGCGAGCTCACGAAGATCGGCAAAGATGACTACAGAGGAGAGGATGAAAGAGCTGCATGAAGCAGTCACGACGCTTTACGCAGAAGTAGCAGCATCCAAAAAGAGGGAAGAAGCAGCAGCAGCGATATGCCGGGATCTGCAAGCCAGGTGGGAACGTTGGGGCAAGGAAGGGCAGCCAGGACCCAAACCGGAGGGAGTTGGCCTCGGGAAGAGGGGGGGGGCGCATCGTAGCTCACTTCGACGGGAATCTGCAGCAGTATCCTAACTTCAGAGCACACATAGTTTTCGCGCTCAATTTGCTTCGGAAAGACTTTAGAGATGAGGAGGAGAAAGTAGGCTTCATAATAACGCATCTCCACGGGGAAGCTAAAGCGTGGCTGCGCAATTTATGGCGCGAAAATGATCCCGCCCTCCGAGATTCAGACGCCTTTATCAAGGCTATGGACGATTGTTTTAAATCAACAGTAGATGTGGATGTGGCCAGGAGGCAAATGCATGGGCTGAGGCAGGGCAAAGCTACTGTGAGACAATATCACTCCCGCTTTTTTGCGTTAGTAAATGTGCTGGGCTGGGAGAAGGACTCCGCTGCCGTCAGGGATCTGTTCTGGGAGGGGCTGAATGGAGCTGTGAAAGATGAGCTGGCGAGGGGGGAGAGGCCCAAAAGCACTGCAGAAGTCATCCAGAAAGCGCTGCAGATAGGGGTGCGCCTAGAAGAACGCCCCTGGAGCAGGGATGAGGGACGTATGGGACGCACAACAGCCAGAACACCTCCTTTCCTGCCCAGAGAGACAGCGCGCACGCAGTCCACGCCTCCACTGGGAGGGGAAGAAGAGTCGATGGAGATAGGTGGTGCCAGGGCTCAGACAGTAACCAGAGCCCCAATGCCAGGAGCAGTCAAGGCGAAGGCTCCTAGAGGGAGCAGGAAGTGCTACATCTGCGACAGTGCACAGCACATGGCCAAAGTGTGTCCCCAGAGGCTCCAGAGGCAAACTGCAGCCTCAGCAACAGTAAGGGGAGCAGTTCAGCAGGAGGAACAGCTGCAGGGAAACGATGAAGCCTGGTTGGAAGCAGAGGCACTGGGGCCCAGCCAGGCGAGTCAGTGAAGCAGTCCCCAGCAATTTTGCAGCCCACAGAGCCCCTCCCGCCCAAACCAGTGGTGCAACTCACTGCATCGCTCCAGTTGCCCAATGGACTCACCCTTGAAGTCCCAATTACCATTGACTGTGGTAGTAATGCAGACTTTGTAGGAGTGGACTTCATCAAGCAACATCGCATAGTGCTCCTACCAGCCACGATGCCCCTGAACGTCGTCACGGTCGATGGCAGAGAGCTACTGGGAGGACAGGTGGTACAGCAAACACCGCCAATGGTAATGCAAATTGGAAATCACCGCGAAGTCATCAGCTTCAACGTCACCCACCTGTCGGACACGCCCATAGTGTTGGGCATGAGTTGGCTGCATAGGCACAGCCCGGCATTGGCATGGTACCAGCGTCAATTGACCTTCTGCTCCTCCTACTGCGCAGAACACTGCCTCCTGACCAGCCAGGAAGGTGAGGGGCAAGACGATGAACCACAGCTACACTTAGGCATGGTGCAAGCGGTACCCAACAAGTACAAGGAGTTTTTGGAGGTCTTATGCGAGAAGGAAGCGGACAAGCCGCCTCCCCACAGGCCCTACGACTGCAAGATTGACCTCCTGCCGGGGGCGACGCTGCCGACTGGAAAACTGAATTCCATGTCTGAAGACGAACTGCAAGAACTCAGGGAGTTCATAGATCACAACTTGAAGTGGGGATTCATCCAGGAATCCAAAGCAGTGGGGGGCAGTCCCGTGTTTTTCGTGAAGAAGAAAGACACGAACCAACGGAGATTGGTTTGTGATTACCACATTATCAATTCCAGGACGAAGCCCACGGCATTCCCCATGCCCAAGATCGACGACCTACTCGTGACGGTGGGGAAGGGACGCATCTTCACCAAGTTGGATCTACGAGGGGCGTACAACCTTATACGCATGCGGGAGGGCGATGAGTGGAAGACGGCCATGTTTACGCCTTTAGGCACCTATTAATATCGAGTTATGTTGTTTGGTTTGCAAAATGGCTCCCACTGTTTCCAAGCCTTCATGCATCACGTGTTAGCGGGACTCCTCTACAAGAAGTGCGTCTGCTTCCTGGACGACATCCTGATCTTCTCGGAATCGCAGAAGGCTCACGAGAGGGACGTCAAGGAGGTCCTGCAGAGACTACGGGAGCACAGACTTTATGCCAAACTGGAGAAGTGCCAGTTCGACATGACGGAGGTGGATTTCCTGGGCTACAAGCTGTCCGACAAGGGACTCGCCATGGACAGCACCAAGGTCCGCTCGGTGCTGGACTGGAAGAGCCCGCGCAATCGGAAGGAGGTCCAGAAGTCCGTCGGCTTCGCCAACCTTTATCGCAAGTTCATCAAGGGGTTCGCGATGGAGACGGCGGCCATCACGGACACCCTCAGCTCCAAGAAGAAGAAGTTCACCTGGACAGACCAGGCGGAGCAGTCCTTTCGGAGACTCAAGCGCCTCTTCGCGTCTGAAGAACAGCTGCTACACGTAAACCCCAGCAAACCAATGAGGGTTGAAACGGACGCCTCGGACAGAGTGGTGGGGGCGGTCCTGTTGCAGCAAGATCCGCAAGGGGACTGGAGGCCATGCGCATTCTACTCCAGGAAACTCAGCAAGTCGGGACAGAACTACACCATCTGGGACAGGGAGTTGCTGGCCATTCATGCAGCCTTCAAGGTGTGGCGGCACTTCCTTATCGGAGCCAAACACACAGTGCAGGTCCGCACGGACCATAAGAACCTGGAGTACTGGCGCACGGCGCGGTTCCTGAACCAGAGACACATCCGCTGGGCGGAATTCTTTGCGGATTTCAACTTCAGGATAGAATACATCCCGGGAGACAGCAACGTCATGGCGGATGCGCTATCCAGGAAGCCGCAGTATCTCGAGGAAGCGGCACTGGCGGCGGCCAAACACATTTTCGCACCGAAAGCGTGGGCGTGCGCTTCAGCCACCGTGGACCTGGGCGCCATACGTCGCGCGCTGCAGACGGATTCTCTGCTCATCTGCAAAGGGGCCCTCTACGTGCCGGGAGACGACCTCCGTGCAAGTGTACTGCAGCAGTTACACGACGCGCCCAGCGCCGGGCACTTCGGCAAGGAAAAGACGGCGGAATTAGTAGCCAGAGACTTTTGGTGGCCCAAGATGAGGGGAGAAGTAGCGGATTACGTCACTAGGAGTGACACTTGCCAAAGGGCCAAACCAGTACAGAGGCTGCGGGCGGGACTGCTGGAACCGCTACAGACGCCGCTCGAACCGTGGGAGAAAGTGGCCCTGGACTTTGTCACAGATCTGCCCAGCTCGCGAGGCAAAACAGCGGTACTTGTGATCGTAGACCTGTTCACCAAGATGGTGCACTTCATTCCGTGCGCCAAGGTGGCCACAGCGGAACAGACCGCCAAGCTGTTCATAGACCACGTGTTCAAGGTTCACGGCTTACCGCGGTCCATCCTGTCCGACCGGGGGCGCCAATTCATCTCGAGCTTCTGGCAGAAGCTGCTGGGCATCCTGAACGTCAAGATCAACTTAGCGTCAGCACGACACCCGCAGACCAACGGACAAGCGGAGAGGGTCAACGCCATCATGCAGCAGTACCGGCGATGCTACGCGAATCAACAGCCCTCGACCTGGGTGGACTACCTACCGCTGGCTGAGTTTGCCTACAACAACACGAAACACGTGTCGACGGGGGTGACACCGTTCTTCGCCAACAATGGACGGCATCCCAGAACCTTCCCGGGGTTAGAGACGAAAGGGGAGGGGGAGACACGGGGAGCAGAGGCCTGGGCAGCGGAGTTGCAGGAGGTCCACGAGCAACTCCGAAGGCACTTGGAACGCGCAAAACACGCCTACAAAATGCAGGCAGACAGGCACAGGAGAGCCGGGGAAGACATCCAGGTGGGGGACTGGGTCTGGTTAGCAGCACAGGCAGTGCTGGCCAGAACATTAGCTAAGAAGAAGCTCAGACACAAGCAGCTAGGGCCTTACCAAGTCGAGGCACAAATCAATCCAGTGGCCTTCCGGTTGACACTCCCGGAGGACTCCAGAATGCACCCGGTCTTTCATAGATCAGTGCTCACACCCTACAAGGAACGCCACAGATTTCAGGCGCCAGGGACCGCACCAGACCCACTCGGCAAAGCCCCAACGAGGGAGGGGTCACAGAGGGCGGCGCCACTCAACGAGGTCACGGAGATTTTAGACTCGAGATGGGGGGAAGAGGGGGTTGAATATCTCCTCGCCAGGGAAGGTACCCCGGCCAGCGCCAACAGGTGGTTACCGTACTACCCCGTGGAGGAGCACTACCTCAAAGACGAGTTCCACGCACTCTTCCCACACAGACCTATGCCGGCAGATTATTTCGACGAATATCTTTTCACACCCACACTTTCAGCCAGCACGTTCCAGGGGTTCTCATCAGCTGAGGAAACGGCGCCAGACACAAGCTCCCCGGAGGGATCGCTCTCGGGGTTTGTCACAGACCGCTCTTATTGGTGGGACAATCAACCGGAGGTGGGGTGGAGCAGGGAACAGCAGAGGGGGCCCTTACACGAAGCATCGCCCGAGGCAACAGGGGGAGAGACGGACATGGACGTGTTGGGGGAGGATCCTGAGTTCGGGCACAGCTGCAGAGAGATGGAAGCAGAGGAGATCGACGTCGACGAGCCCATCACGGACTGGCCGGATCCAGCTGGCCGGTTGCACACCAGGGGGGAAGAACTGTATCCCGCACTCACCCCCACAGCACTGGAGCACCCAGAACCCGCACCCGAAGAGGGGGAGGGGGGAAGGGGGGCTTCGAGGGGGGGATGGATGTCAGGGGCTCAGGAGCAGAGGCACAGGGGAGAGAGGGAATGGAGAGCGAAGGGGAAGAATCTGAGGGAAGCGTAGGGGAGTATGACAGTGACCCGAGAGATTCCATGAGCTTCTCCAGCGAATCAGAAGATTTCCAGAAGGGGGCACCAATGGCCAGGGCAAGGGGAGTGCCAGGGGGTACGCACCAGAAACAAGAGGCCAGCGGGGACTCCCAAAGCAGCAGCTGGAGATCAGGACCAGCTTCCCCACCAGAGCGTAGTGGGGGGGAAGGGTCCCATGGATCAGGGCCAGCGTCTCCCCCAGCAGGGAGAGAAGATGAGTCAGAGCTGGCCACGCCTCCATCGCAGAGTGAGGGAACGGAGGAGAAGGCAGTTTCAGCTAGCCTCCCCGAAGGGGAAAGCAGTGATAGGAGCAGTGTAACGGTTAGGAGGAAGGTTGCCGGCTGGGCGCGTGCGCCAAGTTCAAATGTGCAGGCGCGCGGCACAGCAGGAAACACGGATTGGGAACCAGGTCCTAAAGCCCGCCGGAGGCAGGGGGAAGACTCAGGAGAATCAGCGTCAGAAGAGTGTAGAAGGAGCGAGACCCCAGCGGACAGGCGGACCCAGAGGAGGAAAGAGCAGAGGAAGAGGTGGAGCAAGGCTAGAGTCTTAAACTGGTGTCTGGGGGGAGGAGATTCAGACGGAGCTTCAGCGGTCTAGAGCTTGAGACGTAGAGCTGCGCGCCGCGGCTTTGAAATCGAAACTGAACTTCAATAAAGACTTTTGTAAATAGTAACGCACTGGCGTTGCTCCTTTGTGAGCTGGGACCTCGGGCAGCTCTGACAATGTATATCAAGGATTAAATTATTTGCAGATAAATAATAAATAATAATAGGGAAAACTGGGAAGGACTGTCCTACAGTTTATCGAAAAAGTCAATCAACTTTCAAATGCAGCCCAACAGAACCCCCTTTCTCAGTGAATATTCTGCAGAAAGAACAGAAGCATATCTTAAAAGGCAAAGGAAGGGTAATCACGGTTATATGCTACCTTCCAAGAGGATCTCATTCTGCTTGCAATTTGTGCGTATATGCTACAATCACATTTAACCCTGAAGAGCTTTCTGTTTGTGTGAATGATTTCAGATGCCAGATCATCACCTGTGTCACCTTGTTAACGTACTTCATCTTTGTGTCAGTGCAAAAAAAAGAAAGAGAGAGAGGATGAGAAGGGGAAAAATAATAATGATGATGATGTTGGGACTGAAGAATTTAGAAAGGACCTAAGAAAAGGGGGTGAAGTGGACAAAAGGACAGTGCAAAAGGGTGTTTCAGTATATAAGATCATATAGTGATAAAGTGGGCATAGCGCCTTTGGTCCTGAGGGCAGCAGAGTACAGGGATAGGAATTGGCTGAAGAAACAGAAGGCATTAATGGGGTAATGGGGCCCTTTGGATGTCCAGCAGTCCTTTGTTGGGCTCAAATTGTCGTTTTCTTTATTGAATATATGTTATATGGTGATTTGTGGACCTTGTAGGTATCCAAAGCCATTTGCACATGGCGAAATATGTTTTTTATCAAGGTAATTCTATCAAGGTAATTGTTAGACCCTGATGATGACCAACCCATAGCCTATTTGTCTGAAAAATTAACCACTGCGAAACAAGGTTTGCCTCCCTGCATGCGAAGAGCAGTGACTGCTGCCACTGATTAAAAAAGCTGACAAGTTCACCTTTGGTCACTCCTCACGCTGGGCCAGCATTGTTGAAAGGAACTTATTTTTCTATCTCCCTTTGCCAAGCACTGCTCATGCACCTGCAGTTGCAGCTTTGAGTTACTTAGGTTCTTAACCCGGTTACGCCACCACCTATGGGAGAGAATGGGCCTCCAACACCTGACTGCATATATTCCAGCAGGCCTGATTTGGATGAAGCAAACCCCAGGCAGTACCAGATTGGACTGCTACGATAGATCTAAACCAACCCCTTCGACTCACCATCTCTCGATGCCCTATAGACGCCGCCTCACGCTTCTCCTCACCACATCAGCTCGGCGCCCACCAGATGACCGCCCTGCAGGTTCCACTTATGCACGGCAAAAGAAGAATCCAGCGTGGACTAAAAGAGGACATTTTCTTTTCTTTCCCTTTGAATATATAGCTTTGTATGTAGCTTTGTGGGAGGTACCCCAGGTGTTAGAAAAAGAAGGTATTAGGAAATAGAAAGATCCCTGTGCCCAAATGATGCAGGTAGGCATGAAATGGGAATCACCTTGTGCTGAAATATCTATTGCCTCTGAGGCCACAAGCAGAGTGGCTATCCAGAAGGAAGCAGCAACAAGGGTACTGATTGTTAGTTGACACCAAAGATTAATGCCTAAATGTTGCTTTTTTGCATTGACATGTGGGAAGATGGAGCAGAGGGCACAGGATGATGCTCTCTGCACAGATGGAAGAGAGGGCTGCTGGTTTTGATGGGAGGCAGTTCCACCCAGATCTCCTGAAGGCTATTGTTGACCACAGAGGCACTTTAGCATCCAGCCATGAGATACTTGGCTCCTCCACTTTTATACCCGATTGTTGAGAATGACAGACATAATGGTCTTTCTTGGGTGGGAGTGACAGAAGCAGTGAGAAAGAGAAGAAAAGGTGAATGGAAGCAAGTGAGAGTAAGTGAGTGAGAGAATGAGGATGAGAAGGTGTGTTCTGGAATATAAGCAAGGAAGTGCACGAATGTGTGAGGGAAGGTGGAACAGAGGAGGAGGAGGGAGAAGTCTAGAAGTCAAAGAGGAATTAGGCAAATACAAAGAAAAGCCACAGGAGATGTGGTGCTTCACTGACCACGTAAGGAATTACAGAGGATAGTGCTGGAACAGAAAAGGGGTAGATAAGCATTACCAAAGTGGACAAAGGCAGAGGGTAGAAAGAGATTTGAAATATCTGTAGCAGCATACCTTGGTGGCGAGCCAATTATTAGAGGAGGTATCTACTGATCTATTGATTCATTGATCAGTTGATATAGTGGTTGATATCTGTCTCAGGAGACACATACATATATAATGCCTCCTGGTGACAAGAGCTTGCCAGGGGTCTCTGAATGTAAGAGGCATGCTGGGGGTCTTACACTTTAAAACCCTTAAATGTGTAGACTATGCACATGTCTGAGAATACATTCAAAGAAAAAGAAACAAACATGGTAATTACTTTACACTTCCCCATATTTCCTTTCTCCTTTCTGTTCTGTAGGCTGTTAGATCACCTCCTCTTAGAAACAGCGGGTCACTGCTCAGCCTCTGAAAGAACAACAAACATAATGGTCTCCTGCATTATGTAGGAGCATTAATCCAATGCCTGTGGTGTTGAAAGGCAGCGAAAGGTGTTGTAATTTTTTTTATTGTTTTTCTAAAAAGCCGGTGCAAAACAAAACAAAAATTCCAGGAATGATTATGTCAAGGCGGCAATGACCATAGGTCATGCAGAAGGTACCAGTTTCAAGTTCTACCTGCCTCTCAAGCTGCAGGTGATGAGAATACTTTCATAGAATCATAGTTGGGCCATCGAGTCCAACCCCAAGCAGGAAACGCCATCAGAGCACTCCTGACATATGGTTGTCAAGCCTCTGCTTAAAGACCTCTAAAGAAGGACTCCACCACACTCCTTGGCAGCAAATTCCACTGTCAATCAGCTCTTACTGTCAGGAAGTTCTCCTAATGTTTAGGTGGAATCTTCTTTCTTGTAGTTTGGATCCATTACTCCGTGTCCGCTTCTCTGGAGCAGCAGAAAACAACCTTTCTCCCTCTATATCCTTTTATATATTTGAACATGGCTATCATATCACTCCTTCACCTCCTCTTCTCCAGGCTAAACATGCCCAGCTCCCTTAGCGGTTCCTCATAAGGCATCGTTTCCGGGCCTTTGACCATTTTGGTTGCCCTCCTCTGGACACGTTCCAGTTTGTCAGTGTCCTTCTTGAACTGTGGTGCCCAGAACTGGACACAGTACTCCAGATGAGGTCTGACCAGAGCAGAATACAGTGGCACTATTACTTCCCTTGATCTAGAGGCTATACTATTGATGCAGCCCAAAACTGCATTGGCTTTTTTAGCTGCTGCGTCACTCATGTCAAGTTTGTGGTCAACCAAGACTCCCTCCTAGATCCTTTTCACATGTACAGCTCTCAAGCCAGGTGTCACCCATCTTGTATTTGTGCCTCGCATTTTTTTTTGCCCAAGTGCAATACTTTACATTTCTCCCTGTTAAAATTCATCTTGTTTGTTTTGGCCCAGTTCTCTAATCTGTCAAGGTCGTTTTGAAGTGTGATCCTGTCCTCTGGGGTGTTAGCCACCCCTCCCAGTTTGGTGTCATCTGCAAATTTGATCAGGATGCCCTTGAGTCCATCATCCAAGTCGTTGATAAAGATGTTGAATAAGACCGGGCCCAAGACAGAACCCTGTGGCACCCCACTAGTCACTCTTCTCCAGGATGAAGAGAAACCTTTGGGTTTGGTCAGTCAGTTACAAATCCACTGAGTGGTAGCATAGTCAAGACCACATTTTACCAGCTTCTTTACAAGAATATCATGGGGCACCTTGTGAAATGCCTTTCTAAAATCAAGGTAGGCTACATCCACTGCGTTCCTGAGTTCATTCTGTGCTTTAGCTTTTCTGACTTTGTGTCTACACGTGCTGTCTATTTGTTTGAATTCCTCTTTGGTGGTTTCCCCCCTTTTCCATTTTTTTTACATATCCTTTTTTAATCTTAACTCAGTTAAAAGTTCTTTAGATATCCACCCTGGCTTCTTTAGGCACCTTCCATGTTTCCGTCTCACTGGTATTGCCTGAATTTGTGCTTCTACTATCTCCCTCTTAACAAACTCCCAGCCATCATGAACTCCCTTTCCTTTTAGTATTACTGTCCATGGGATCTCACCCAGCACTTCCCTAAGTCGGCTTTATTAAAGTCAAGAAATTGAGTCCTAGTATGCTTGACTGTATAGTATGCTTAGTATGCTTAGTATGTATAGTATGCTTTCCGCTGTATAGTAAACTTCAGAAGAGCATGATCACTCGCGCCTAATGATCCTTCCACTTCTACCCCACTAACCAGGTCATCAACATTGGTTAGGACCAGATCTAAAATGGCTGTTCCTCTTGTTGCTTCTCCCACTTTCTGGACAATGAAGTTGTCTGCAAGGCCAGTGAGGAATCTGTTTGACCTTATGCTCTTGGCTGAGTTTGACATCCAACAAATATCCGGGTAATTGAAGTCCCCCATTACTACTATCTCCCTTCCTTTTGCATGCTTGGCCGTTTCAGGAAGGCATCATCTTATATCCTCCGTTTGGTTGGAGATCTATAGTAAACTCCCACAATGAGGTCCCTGTTATTCTTCTCCCCCTTAATTTTGACCCAAATGCTCTCACTTTGGCTTTGAGGTTCTAAATCTTGGATCTCTTCACAGGTATACACATCCCTGACATATAACCCCACTCCTCCTCCTTTCTTGTCTGGTCTGTTTCTCTGAAATAGATTGTATCCCTCCATTATTACATTCCAATCGTGGGACATCCCATCAGGTTTCAGTGATGCCTATTATGTCATATTTAGCTTGCTGTACCAAGAGGTTTCTGAGATTTTTGGCAAAAACATTCCTCCCAACTGTTGTGAGGTGCAGCCCATCGCTTGCCAGAAGTCCATCTTCAAGAAACTGCAGACTGTAATCTAAGAATCCAAACCGTTCCTGTCTACACCATTTGCGAAGCAAGCTGTTCACTTCCACTATTTTTCCCTCTCTCCCTGGGCCACGTCATTCAACTGGGAGGACAGATGAGATGACAATTTGTGCATTTAATTGCTTCAAGTTCCTGCCCAGAGCCTCGTAGTCTCTTTTGATCTTCTGGAGGCTATTGCTTGCAGTGTCATTGGTTCCCACATGAACCAAGAGGAAGGGGTATTTGTCAGTCGTTCAGTTACATCTTGGATCTTAGCCCCGGGGAGACAGCACACTTCCCGAGACATCTTGTCAGGCCCACAGATCACTACTTCTGTTCCCCTCAGTAGGGAATCCCCTATCACCACTACACGCCTCCTCTTAGGTTTGGTCGGGGTTCTTCTGTGAGCTGTCCGTTCCAAGGTCACCTGCACATTCCCTGAGGACTGACTTTGCTGCTCATCTTCATATACCTGATCGACTGTAATGAGGGAGAGATCCTCAAATGGAGTCTGCCTAAAGTCTCTGCCTGTCCTGAGCACTAACCAGAGGTGTAGTGGGCGGGGGGAACTGGGGTGGGTCCTTGCCCCAGGTGCATTGCGGGGTGGGGGACATTCCTCACGACACCCTGCAAAGTGGCATGAGGTTGCTCTGGGAGATCGATCGATCTGCCGTGACACCTGATTACTTTATGATCGTCAATCAGCAGTTTATAACGGGTCCGGCACACTTATTCACAGCTGCGCCACTGTTGCTCCCTTCAGGTCACGGCTTAGCAGAGTTGAACAGCGGTGTAAAGCAGTCCTTTTCTCGATGCAAGCATACACAGACAGGTTCGTCTATTTACAGCTCTTTATTAAAACATTTTACCAACAAAGACCGGGGCTTCTTTCAGCCATATCCAAAGGCACGTCTTTCTCTCACAGATACACAGAGAGAAGAAGTGAAAGTACAGGGAAAAACTCCTCCTTCTTAGCTTCTAAAGCTTCTGTCTCCGCCCAGCTGTAAGCTGACGTCAGCAGGTGACACACACCAGGGAATTTAACCAGATAACTTCTGAACCATCACACCCCCCCTTGTGTCCCTGCGTGATACCTGTGCAACATCTTCAGTAACACCTTGTGAGATCGATCCCTTCCCCAATGCCTTGTGCCCTCCCTTGGCATACCTGTTTGGCATTTGTGGAACCACCTCACAACTCTCAGAATCGCACTGTGCGAAACTTACCCACGCACCTGTGGCCTGATACCTCTCTGGTGGGATACCTTTAGTAGTGCGACTGGACCTCCTAGGCACAAACTCAGGTGTTCCCTCTGACTCACTTTGATCAGTAGGTGTGTCCTCTGCATCATGGGACTCTCCTTCTGACTTAAAGCGTCTTCGAATCCTCTCCATTACATTCACAGGAGAACTAGGCGCACTCTTGGGCTGTCTCTTAACAACTTGTGGAGATGCCACTTCCTGCTCTTGACCCTGGTCAGTGACCTGGTCGTCATCAGCAGCCTCAGCCTCCTCTTCCGCCTCATCAGAACTGTCTTCTGGGTCAGAGAGACATTCTGAGAGAACATCACGCCTGACAGGAGTCTTTGACTTTACCTCCTCCTCTAAGAACTCAGCGTGTTTACTGATCAGCACCTTACTCTGATCACCTGACGGGTAAGCAAAACGCCATGCACGGGCTTCTGGCTCATACCCACAGAAGATCATTTCCCGGACTTTGGCTCCATCTGGCCCTTGCAAAGCCTTAGGCAAAGCGACAAGCGCAGGAGTCCCAAAAGTCCGCAGAAAGTGAACCTGGGGTTTTCGGCCATTTAACAAAGAGAACGGTGTGTCGCCTACCAGTGAGTTGTAGACACGATTCCAGGTGAATGACACAGCCCTAGTAGCCTCCAGCCAAAACTCAGGAGGTAACCTGGCTTCTTCCAGCATCACCTGTGCAGCCTTAACCAGAGCTCCACTCCTCAGCTCTGCCACCCCCCCTAGCTGGGGTGAATTAACTGTGTGACGTATCCCTCTCTTCAGCAAGAACTTCTGCAACGCAGAACCAGTGTACTTAGCATTTCTGTCACTGATGATCACTTGAACCCTGGTGGAGAACCTCTGTTCCACCCCCTCAATCCAGCTCTTGATCAGCTGTGCTGCATCCTCCCTGGATTTGAGACCGTGAGTCCAGGAATTCTGCGAGAAAGCATCCAGAAAAGTTAGCAGAAATCTGGCCCCCCCTAGACTCTGTGCCTTGACAGGACTGGACAAATCTATGTGTACCAGATCAAAAGGTTTAGTGGCTACACGTTCCACCTTTGGGTAACTGCACCCTCTCGCCTTTGCTTGCTTGCAAGTGTCACAATTAATGGCACTTCCACAATTTTGAATCCTACACCCCGTGGCAACCTCGGGCAGAGTCTGCAAGTCCTCCACCGACCCATGAATTATTCTCTGATGCCATACGCATGCACATGTAACATTATGAGCGGGAACTGTAGTACGCTGGTTGGGAACTGTAGCACGTAACGCTTGTGCTTTCTCAACCTTCCCCTCACCCCCAAGAGACGTTTTAAGAATGAAAAGATCATTCTGTCCCTTCCGCACTTTGGCCAGTAACCTCCCCCCTTTGGAGATTGTGCAGACATCATTTTCAAAACAAACTTTGAACCCCTTACTTAACAAATAAGGCACAGATAACAAACAGTGATGAATCTCTGGAACAATACAAAAATCCACCGTCTCCTGTAAAACAGAAAGATAGGCATTAGTACATTTGAGAACTCTAGTTTTCTGTCCATTCGCGAACTTAATAGTTTGTCCCTTCGGAACTGCCGTGCAATTCCACCTCTCGACTGCAGGGGTCTCTGGAACCATGTTGCGGTTAGCTGCAGAGTCTATTACAAAGGCCATCTCGGAATTTTTCACTCGATCGTCTTCAAACACTGCCATACTCGCAGAAACTTGATAAGACTCTTCCTGTTGTTTACCATGACCACCTGGCTCAGCTCCACGCCTGCCTGTCTTCCCAGGCCTGTTGCCATGGAAACCTGCCTGATTCCCATGGGAAAAGTCTTTGCAAACATCCTGCCTTGGCTCTCTGCTCCGGTGGGGGCAACTGCCACGCCGACGTTGAACTCCAGTGGAAAAACACTGCCTGGGGCTCCTCCCAGCTGGCTTGGCCTTCCTCCTTCTGGAACGGCGCCTTCCACCAGTCTGGCCCCCCCTGAAGCTCCTCTCTGCTTCAGCACAAAGGGAAAGTTGTTTAAACTTGCCTTTGGAACTCTTCGCCCCCCCGATCTGCTCACTAGCGCTCCTAGAGGCTAAGACATCGGGAACAGGGCCTGCCAGTCCAGCCTCTCCAGGACTCAGTCCATCACACAGACGTGTAGAAGCATTGCAACAGCTCCCCAACACTGTCTCAGCCCCCATTGGGCTTTCTGGGCACCCTTCAGCCTCTCCTGGGCTCTGGCCTTTCGCTGATGCCTCACACAAGCCCTTCAGCAAATTCCAGGCAGCCCACGCTGTCGTTACGCCCTCCAAATGAGGCCTCAGTGATGCATCAACGCATGCTTTGAGCATCTCTAGCTCTTGATGCAGCCTCTGGCTATCTTCAGCCAACACAGCCCCACAGCTTGCTTCACCTGCTCCAGCTGCTGGCCGGCTAAGGGGTGATTTTGGCTCCCATTGGCTTGCTTCCCAGAGCCCTTCGACCAAGAACCATCCCCTTATTTGTCTGGACCACGTTGCCCAACTCTTTAGAGTGAGCTTTTCCAGCGGTATATTCTGGCTTTCAGCCATCTTCTCCCGTTCTCCCAAGGTGCCCCAAGCTGTACTTACTCCGTACCAGCTGCTTGGCTCTCCCTTCCGTGGAGAAACGTTATCGGCTGCGTCTCAGCCTCCAGCTCTTAGCTGCTTTTTAGCTCCAGCTCTCTGTGTATCAGAAGCTCTCACTGTCTCTCGGAAGCAGGCAATTAATCATCCTTGCTCTCCGGCACCCACGCTGACTTCAAAGCGTTCCTGGAGCTCACACCGACTGCTTTACGAGCGTTGGCTGACCTCCATAACCTCTGGGAGATCGATCGATCTGCCGTGACACCTGATTACTTTATGATCGTCAATCAGCAGTTTATAACGGGTCCGGCACACTTCTTCACAGCTGCGCCACTGTTGCTCCCTTCAGGTCACGGCTTAGCAGAGTTGAACAGCGGTGTAAAGCAGTCCTTTTCTCGATGCAAGCATACACAGACAGGTTCGTCTATTTACAGCTCTTTATTAAAACATTTTACCAACAAAGACCGGGGCTTCTTTCAGCCATATCCAAAGGCACGTCTTTCTCTCACAGATACACAGAGAGAAGAAGTGAAAGTACAGGGAAAAACTCCTCCTTCTTAGCTTCTAAAGCTTCTGTCTCCGCCCAGCTGTAAGCTGACGTCAGCAGGTGACACACACCAGGGAATTTAACCAGATAAATTCTGAACCATCACAGTTGCATGGTGTGGTGAGAAGGATGCAGCAGTTCACAGCTCTGAGCTCGCAGGGTACCCCGCCACGTTGTGTCTTTCTCACCTGCTCTCGAGCTAGAGGGCACTGTGAGAAGGATGCAACACCTCACAGTGCCCTGCAAGCCCAGCACTGTTTTTGTGAGTCTTGCAGCATGACGTAGGGCTCATAGGGCGCCATGAGCACATCCCTCAATGCAGGGTGGCATCAGCTGCTGAACTCTCCTTTGCATGGCTGGGTAGGCGATGCAGCGCAGCCCCGCTTTGCTGCAGTGGGCGGGGGTCAATCCCGCAGCATGCCCTGCCCTGGACAGGGAATGCTCCGCCACTGACAGTGACTGCTAGTCAAAAACAGGCTAGATCAGGCCTGCACAACAGTGCCCTCCAGATGTTGCTTACAACAACTCCCATCTTTCCTGGTCATTAGCCATTTGTCATGTGACAAAGGTATTTGAGAGCAGAAGCAGTAAAGGAAGCAGTAAAATAGAAATGTTGTGAAATGCTGAAAAGCTGCAGAATCATTCAGCATGCTGAATCACTGTGAGTCATCTTGAGGATGATTCATTCTCTGTATAAGTATTGTATCTGGTTGCAGGCAGACTCAGTCAGTGTGTGTGCCTGTGCTCTGTGAAGCCTGTGCTCAATGGAGACTCTGTGACTCAGTAACTCTGTGTATGCTCTGAAGCTAGTTTGCACACAAGTTTATTTTAACAGTAAAGCTTTTATTTTTTTTAATGAAGAAAACTTGCATTATTAATTTACGCTGCGCATCACCATGGGGGAAATGTGTTGAGCTGTGGAAGCAACCTTGACAGGCTTTACAAATGGAGAGGCCAAGGAAAGTCCATCATTATTTGCCTCCTGATTTTTTTAAAGCCCGGAATTCTACTCTGCCTTGGATTTTAAATCAATGGGAGCATTGAATTCCAGGGCTTACAAAGCTCACATCTGCTTTGAGGCTTTAATTAGTCCCGGAGGTTCCTTTCCTGTCTGCTTGGGAGACCTTTGGATCTCTACTAGGGATGCTTGAGGCATTTTATTTTTTTCAAATTCTGCTATTAATGACTTGATCTGCACCTCCCACATATTAATATCACTACAGCATTTCAGAATTTAAGTCACATCCACATGATATATTTAAAGTACTCTTATAGCACTCTGACAGTCCTAAGAACTGTAGTTTGCTAATAGTGCAGAGCAGTGCCTTTTTTCTAGTGTTACAGAAAAATTCCGGGTGCGGAGTTACCCTTGCCACCTGGCTCGTCGGACGAAGTCCGCGGGTCCTAGCGGAAGAAAATGAGCTCAGCCGGAGACAGGAGCAATAAACGGAGATCCAAAGTTTATTGCGCAACAGGTTCAAAATGGAATTGAACCCCGAGAATGGGGCGACATAAACTTTTAAAAGTTCCCTCCAAGTCCCAGAATACAGTGCAACAAACGTCATGAATACATTATGAGAAGGTTGGGTTTCACAGATTACATCATGAATATATTACAGAAAGGTGGGGTTACATGGATTAGCATTTTAAGGAAGGGAGGGGGGAATATGCAGAGTAAGAGATATGCATAGATAAACATAGATAAACGTTTCCTGAGTACAGGTGATGGCAAGACAATGGCGCAGATATGCATCGTCTGCCACCTGGCATTGCCCGGAGGAAGGGTTTGGCAGAACGATCCAACAGGATTAGGGTCTTCCTGAGTACGTGACTTGCCGCTCTGGGGATTATGGAGGTAGGGGCAGCATCATGGAGTCCAGAGGGAACTGAGTAGAATGACGTCAAGATGGAGAAAATCGGAGCGTTGGTTGATTTTATATTATTTTCCAAAGTTCCAGCACTTTGCCGGTCAAGTGTATATTGAAGATCAAAAGCGGAAATAAAATGGATACATTGTAGCAAGACTTTGACAGTTTTACAAGGTCGCTGGTTTCGGTTCCATTGTTCTCGCAGCGGGGAGCTGTCAACAGCTTGTCAGGAGGTTAAATGAGGCGTGCAAGAGCTCCCTGAGCTAGCTCCTGCAGGGGAATGCATGGTCCTGATTGGCTGAGGCGCAGCCATTATAGTCAATGGAGAATACAGTTCGATGCGGTCTACCCATGTTAGAAATAGAGTGAAAGGAAGGCTTAAGAAAGAAGGGCTTATTTCGCCCTTATATAGAAGGAAAAGGATATTATTTTATAAGGCCAAGGGGTATAGTGTGGTGCTTGTGCAACAGTGTGGGGGCTGAGGGGTCATGGCAGAGTTGGGCGCTGTTGAGGTCATCGCCTCGGGCCCCTTATCAGGAGGAGGAGGGGTGAGGAAAGGTATGTTGGGATTTGCAGGATACTGGATAAGCCTGCAGGCTTCAGGATGATGCAATACTCTGCTGGGTCAGAGTGACTCAGCAGGAGTGTAATTAGTATCACCTGCTTTAAAAGGAAAGCCTGTGTAACAATGGGTGTGGTTGGTGTGGTGGTTGTCCTGTATGGTGGTTGTGCTGTAGAGCTGTGGTGGAGGAGAGTATTCGTTTGTAAGTACTCTGTATGGACTGTTTCTTTTGTATATGCCTGTGTAAATAGCTCACATTAAAAAAGACTGCACTGGAAAACCCTGGAACTCTTAGCGTCTCTGCTGAAAGCTTCGCGTAGAATACGCGACAGGGTTATGGGCCCAGTTCGCTTCCGCTGCGCAAGAGTACAGGTGGCAGGTATCTAGCCGTGGGTGCTGGAGGTGAGCTGCAGGGATGGAGCAGTCCAGAACTGGCGTGTTGCTGGAGAAGCTGACGGCCACTAACTACAGCATCTGGTCGGTCCGCATGCAACACTTCCTCAAGCGTGAGGGACTGTGGAAGGTGGTGGAAACTCCACCGCAGCCCCCTGAGGAAGATGAGGACGACGACGAAAAGCTGGCACTAGCAGAGGCCCAGCTAGAAAAGGATGAGAAAGCTTTGGCTACAATCATCCTTGGAGTGGACGACAGCCAGCTAGTCTACGTAGCTGATAAGGTGACGGCAAGTGAGGCGTGAAATGCGCTCAAGGCTGTCCATGTGCGAGAGACAGCTGGCTCACTGATAACACTGACCAGGAGACTGTACCGGTGTTGGAAGAAACCGGGGGACTCCCTGGTAAACCACCTAAAATTCCTAACAGGCTGTTTCCAGGAGCTAGCCTCAAGAGGGAGGCCTGTGGGGGAAGAGGACAAAGTCTTTATAGTCCTGAGTTCCCTTGATGACAGCTATGATATGCTAGTCAACTCCCTCGAGTCTGTAGAGACTGATAAGCTGACTCTGGAATACGTTACCGGACGGTTGTATGCAGAGGAGGACAGGCGTGCAGAGCGAAAGATGACCTCAGCCCAGCTGTTGGAGCATCCCAGAGGGAACAACAGCCGGGAAGAGCAGAGGTGTCGGGAGCCGGAGAAACAGCCAGGAGGAGCTGCTGCAGACCAGCCGGTGGTCAACAAAGTAAAAAGGTGTTTTTGCTGCAAGTCCAGTGGACATCTGCTGCGGGACTGCCCGAGAAAACAACAAAAACAGCAGAAGCACAAGAGGCAGCAGAGAGAGTCTACCGCTTGGGTGTCTGCAGATGGTCAAGAAAATGAAGAGCTGTGGGTTCTGGACAGTGGAGCTTCTCAAACCTTTTGTAAAAGAAAAGGACTGCTAACTGATGCTAGGGCTTCAAACAAAAAACATGTAAGTCTTGCTACGGGCCAGAAAGCTAATGTGGTTTGTGAGGGGGAGGTTGTGTTCCCACAACTGGGACACACATTCAGGAATGTGTTGTGTGTGCCTAGTTTGCAAAACAATCTCCTAAGCATTCCTGACTTGGCAAAAGCAGGCTTTGAAGTAAACTTTGTGGGAGACCAGTGCCAGATAAAGCAAAATGGGGCAGTGTTGGCAAATGCTAACCTTAGAGCTAATATGTATGTACTGCAGTGTGAGTCTAAGGTTGCTAATGTGCAAAATGTCCCAACCCATGATATGTGTATTCATCTCCTGCACAGGCGTCTGGCTCATGCTAGCTATAAGGTGCTAAACAAAACATTGGAGTTGTGTGGGGGGATGAAAAACATAAAAAGTTGTGATAATTACTTAGACTGTAATATCTGCAAGGAGGTTAAAAGCAGGGCTTGCCCAGTAGCAAGAGCAAGCCAGAGAGAAACCAAAAAACCACTGGAGTTGATTCATGCTGATGTAACTGGTCCTTTTCCACCAAGTGTCTCCCATAACAAGTACTGCTTGATCCTAGTGGATGACTATTCTAGATTTGGCTGGGTCTATCCATTGAAGCAAAAGTCTGACGTTGCCCAAACTTTGAAGTTCTGGGTAAGAAGGGTAGAACGGCAACTTGGCGAAAAGGTGTGCTCTATTCAGTCAGACAGGGGAGGAGAGTTTATGGCAAGCTCCCTAAGAAACTGGTTGCGTTCCCAAGGGATCAAACATAGGCTTACCAATGTGGCGACGCCTCAGGAGAACGGAGTAGCAGAACGTAGGGGAGGTGTCTTGCAGACACAAATGAAAGCATTGCTAGCAGATGCAAATCTCCCAATTAAGTACTGGGCTGAGAGTATTAAGACCGCAAATTATATTGGGAATCGCTTGTGGTCAAGGGTACTAGATGACATACCCTATAAAATTCTCTATAACAAAAGTCCCAGTTTGCAACATTTGAGAATCTTTGGGACAAAGGCATGGGTTGACATACCTGTAAAGAACCGAAGAAAAGGTGGGAAAAGGGCACAGCAGTTGCTATTTCTTGGGTATGAAAGTGGTACGAAAGCTTACAGGTTTGAAGATGATAAAAATCTTTTGAGTTATAGTCGATCAGCCAGCTTTAATGAGCAAAGAAATTGGCCCAAGATACATGCAAACCTGCTGCCAGAAAAAGTTTTACTGCCGAGCATACCTGATAAGGCAGTTGAAACAAAGCTGAGAATTGGCAACTCTCCCAGAGAAACTGAAAGGGAGGAGGTAAAGGTTGAGCATTTTTCTCCAGCTGCTAGTATGGAGCAGGGGAGAAAAGAAAGTGCAACAGGGACAGGAGGAGGTAGATCTACAGAGTCAATCCACCCCAAAAGCAGTCCTGAAGGTAGCCCAAGGGATGAGATTAATGAACCAAGGAGGTCTGCAAGAAGTAATAAAGGTCAGCCTCCAGACCGTTATGGGTTCCCAGCCACCATAAACCAGGTTTGTGTAACTGAGCCAGAAAACTTTGAAGAAGTGCAAGAGTTACCTACTCTAGAGAAAGAGGCGTGGTTAAAGGCAATGCAGGCAGAGTATAACTCTCTGCTAAACAACAATGTGTTTGTCCCTACAGAATTGCCTGAAGGTAAAAAGCCCATAAGCTGTAAGTGGGTTTTCAAAGTGAAAAAGCTGGCTGATGGTAGTTGTCAGAGGAAAGCCAGGTTGGTGGCAAGGGGCTTTACACAAAGGAAAATGATACATTATGATGAAGTGTTTGCCCCAACAGCAAAGGCTGAAACAGTAAAATCAGTTTTAGCAATGGCAAGTCTGAGAGGGTTAAAAGTTAATCATTTTGATGTTGCCTCAGCATATTTAAATGCTCCTATAGACGCCGAGGTGTATTTACAGCAAATACCAGGTTATGAGCTGGAAAAAGACAGCATGGTGTTAAAGCTGCAAAGGGCACTATACGGGTTGCACCAAAGTGCACGTCTATGGCATGAATGCATAGACACAACTTTGAAAAAGATGGGATTCAAACAAAGCCTGGCTGATTCCTGTTTATATTCAGCAGTGGTGCAAGGAAGTGTTTGTTATTTACTTTTGTATGTTGACGATATCTGTCTGATAACAACTGCACAAAAGCAAGTGTCTTGGTTTATGAACAGCCTAGGTAACAAATACAAACTGAAGTATTTGGGAGAGATTCAGAATTACTTAGGAGTAGAAGTTCAGAGAAATGAAAAGGGCATCTACTCTCTGAGTCAGAAGGAAAAAATCGAAAAATTACTAAAGACATATGGAATGGAGAGGGCAAATGAGGTTGATACTCCCATAACTACCCAGTACAAAAATGAACCAGAAGGGCAAAAATGTGAGAATGCAACAGCGTTTCATTCTCTGTTGGGTTCTCTGTTATATTTAAGTTGTTGGACAAGACCTGACATAACATTGGCAGTGCACATGTTAAGCCAAAGAAGTGCAGACCCAGCTCAGAGAGATTGGCTAGCACTTAAAAGAATCCTAAGGTATCTGAAAGGCACAAAAGATTACAAACTGGTGCTGGATACAGGATATGATCAGCAAGTGTATGCATACGCTGATGCCAGCTGGGGGGACAGAGAAAATGGAAAGTCTACCACTGGCTATGCCATATATATTGGAAATGCCCTGGTTCAGTGGAAATCCCAGAAACAAACATTTGTTGCCACAAGTACTTGTGAAGCAGAGTACTCAGCCATAAGTGAATGTGTATCACAAATAGAATGGTTTGCTTGCCTAACAAAAGAACTTGGAATACCTTCTGAAATGCCAATCACTGTGCTAAGTGACAACATGGCTGCACAACAGCTTGCTAACCAACAGAACTTTAAAAGCAAGAGCAAACATATAGCTATAAGATACGGAAATGTGAAAAATGCTTTGGAAAGAAATGTGTTAAAGGTACAGCACTGTAACACAAAATGTAATGTGGCAGATTTGTATACAAAATGTTTGGATGCTCCTAAATTTCGAGACTTAAGAGAATTATTAGGTCTCAAGCCTTTGACTTAAGGAGGAGTGTTGGGATTTGCAGGATACTGGATAAGCCTGCAGGCTTCAGGATGATGCAATACTCTGCTGGGTCAGAGTGACTCAGCAGGAGTGTAATTAGTATCACCTGCTTTAAAAGGAAAGCCTGTGTAACAATGGGTGTGGTTGGTGTGGTGGTTGTCCTGTATGGTGGTTGTGCTGTAGAGCTGTGGTGGAGGAGAGTATTCGTTTGTAAGTACTCTGTATGGACTGTTTCTTTTGTATATGCCTGTGTAAATAGCTCACATTAAAAAAGACTGCACTGGAAAACCCTGGAACTCTTAGCGTCTCTGCTGAAAGCTTCGCGTAGAATACGCGACAAGGTACCCCCCTCTCCTTCCGTATCACTAGCAAAAAGGAGCCATTACTCCCCATGAACAGATCGCACTGTGGGTTGGGCTCAGTGCAGGATGAGTGCCCACCAAGCACCTGGATCTGAGCTTGCTGCTACCAGGAGGTGAAGCCTTCCACCTCTGCACCATCTGAGAGGCCTTCGAGGAAAGCAGTCCTCTTGGCGCTGCCAGCCTGGTTGCTGCTGCCACCATGGACCCAATCCACCTGATGCCTGCCAAGCACCTTCCACAAGCCTTGGAGGTGGCTGAGTGGTGGTAGTGGGTGCAGTGGTACAGACTGGAAGCTTCCTGCAGCTGTGCTACTGTTGCAAAACAGCAGCTGGGCCGAGGGAAAACATGCAGCAAATGAGGAATAACAAAAGGTTTATTGCTTGGCTAGCCAGCAAGCTGACTCAGAGGAATCAGTTCCAAAGTCTGAGCCCCCTATAAAGGGAGGGGCTCCTTCAAATATACATTTCTGTTATCTCTTAAGGCACTACATATGCATAAAATGTGGCAAAATCCTTCCAAACCTATACTGCCAGAAAAAAGCACTAGAGCTGAGAATTGTAAATTGGAAGGGGTCTCCTCAAAACTGACACAATACAAAGCCGTTTCTAAATTTGCACTAGTGTTTTCTGATTTGAACTGTTGTGAAAAATTTCTCATTTACAGAAACTTTATTTCTCTCTCCTCAAAACCCTTCTGCTATGTAGGAATCCACTTTGAAAATGTTGCATTAGGTAAAAACTGATGGCAATTGATAAGTGGGATTTACTTTTGGGCAAAGATTCTTTGGATCAGGCTTTTACATCATTCTCAGTCTGTTTGGCCAGCCTATTATTTTTTCAGATGTTTCTACTTTGGATATTTCAGTCAATTTATAAAAATATAGGCCCTGCAGAATTGTGTAATTATCTGGAAATGTCATGGACCCCTGTCCATGCCCAAAGGCCAACATGAGCAGCAGATTGGAAGACCAAGGCCCTTCAGGAGTAAGCAGGACTGTTCCTTCCAAAATGTGGATGGTATGTTTTAAATTTTAATTGAGGACAATGGCTTATTTATCAATTTTTATTTGGCCAAGAGCCAGGTCACAGATGCAGAAAACATACGAAGGAGCATGGCTCATGCAATCTTTTCAGCCTCCGTATACAGTATACAGGCTAGTTCTTGGGTTCAGGCCCTGTTGCATGCATTCTATCCCCCAGGGGCGCAGAAGGAACCACCAGGAGGCTAGCTGTACTGGCCCTGCCTCCGCCAGCATCTGCCACAGGCGGTGGTCCCTGTACTTTGCCTGTCTTGCCCAGCACTGTCCCCTCCCCTCTCTTTCAGTCACTTGCTCTCATGGTCCCAAGGTGGGTTTCAAAAATACTACAATTATGCATCTTTGGTGGTATTTTACATACCTTATGGCCAAACATTTTAACAGAAATAGGTCAAATGTACAACACAGCTATTACTATGTCCCCTCCCTAGCACTATGAGACATTAGATGCTACTAACCAATATGTGTTTAACAAAGAACCACGGGCATGCCTGATTGTAATGGTGGGACTGGAAATTGCCATATGCTGGAAATAAGAAGATGGCCTGTCAATTGATTTGTGGCACACACATCACAGCTGTCTCACCAGGACACTGGAATTCCATCTGGAAATTACAGATCTTGTGAAATCACAGCTGTAAATAATCCTGGAAGTAAGTAAGACCTGGAGAGCAAAACAAAGCTATATTGAAGCATTTCTAGAGTGGAATTTAGTGGTGCCATACAGTTGCTTTGCTGTGTCAGACCAAAGGTCCACCTAGTTCAGCAGTTCCAACTGGCCTACCAGATGCCTCTGGGAAGGCCACAAGCAGAGCCTGGCACAATAACACTCTCTTGCTCATGATCTCTGGAAAGTGGTACAAATATAATCCCACCTTCCACAGTCTTTCTCAGTCATGTTAGCCTGCTTGCTTGGGAAAAATAATAGTGTTGTAAACACCTTCTAATTCCTGGACCCAACAAAGAACCAATTGCTACAATAGCCATACAAGTTACTTGGAATCATAGAATTTTAGAGTTGGAAGGGACTATGCAGGAATCTTTTGCCGAACATGGGGCTTGAACCCATGACCCTGAGATGAAGTCTCGTACTCAGTTATTAAATTGAGCTATCCCAGGTCACTTAGGCAATGGTCCCCTAAGTTTGTGTTCTTAAGGTAACAAAAGAAGTGGCTCTGTGCCAGAAAACAAATGGGTGGGGCCCCACTCCCTCAACTGGCTTATCGTTGGAAAGTGTCATGGACATGACAGCCCAAAACCGAGAAGGGCAACCTGAGGTAGAAAGCAGGCAGGCAGCAGGAGATCAGAGAGTCTTGCAGAGTTCCCAGACAGCTGGAAACAGTGGGCTGACACCTCCCCCCCCCGAAGCTGGCAGGAATGCAGCTTATCAACATAGGGAAGGTGGGCAAGATGGGAGCCAGCTCTCTGAGGATTCACAGTCCCTTACGGCACAAGGAAGGGAAGGAATTTCCTCACCGGAAGAGGAGGTAGATGACCCTATCAGTCCCAGAACTAGGTGAATGGAGAAAGTCCAAGACAGACGATGAACCCAGAAACGTAGGGGGAGGAGGTTTACGATATTCTGCAGTATCCGGAAGTATTCTTCAGAAGAGTCAACTTGATTATGATAGATGGTCGCTTGGACAGTGGTCAGAGGCTTGAGGAGATTTCACCCCTCCCATACCCAAGAATCTCCTGATAATCTCCTGAAGTCTCTGCTGACTCTACAGAGAGGAGGAGCAATGTACTGCTCTCTACTTAATTAGTCAAGTGAGTGAGTCTGTGTGTGAGAGAGAGAGTCAGTCAGTTTGTCGGAGAGTGAGTGCAAGAGATAGTATTTAGAGATAAGATTGCTGCTAAGAGCAGCTGCAGGCACTCAGAGTAGCATTGATGTATGCTCAGAATATTTAGCTCTGTATATAGTTTGTATTATAGCTGTAGTTATAGAATAAAAGAAGATACTTTACAGAGCTGCTCTCCGAGTGGTTTATACTCTGCAAGACTCTGCAAAACGCTGCTGCGCAACGACTGCATTATTGAGACAGTGAATCCGGTGCTCTCAGCTCCAAGCTGTGAGTCCACAGCACTGTGACCAGTTCCTGTGGGAAAGGAGGTCTCCGGCAGTGCTACCCAGCTCGCCTAGCCCTGTCGGGGCTGTAGTGCATGAGTCCAGTTGGTACACTGGCTCAAGGGCGATGCTGACATCGGTTATGGGCCCAGTCGTCTGACCAGTCATTGTTCCAGTCATCCCAGTCGTCCCAGTCGCCAGAGGTGTCTGTTGCTGATTGCTGGACGGCGGAACGGAGGCTGCATGCTGGACTGATTTGTGGTGCCTAGAAGCAGAGCTGTGTTGGAGCAGAGTGCTCAAGCTGCCGCTGTTGCTGTTGCTGCTGCTTGAGGTATGTTGCTGACTGCCAAAGAAAGAAGATAGCATCCCTGTTTGCCTGTTAATTGCGCTTTGAGTGGGGGAGAGAGTGGCTGAAGAAGTTCAAGGCTTTATCTGTGTTTGCACGAGGGAAGTGTCTTGCTCTAAGTAATAGCAGACATGGCCTGTGCACATTCTGGCCAGATGGCTATGTCCTTTCCCCTCCTCATGCCTGAAAACTATGCAGTTTGGCAAGTTAAGATGAAAGCGCTTTTACAGAGGGAAAAGCTATTTCACACCATAGAAGATGACCCTCCAGATAAAGATGATGATGATTGGGCTGAGTGGCATGCTGCAGATATGAAAGCCCGAGGGACAATTGTTTTGAGTGTTTCAGACCACTTGCTGGTGAACTTAGAGGGTCAAGAGACTGCACAAGCTGTTTGGCATAAGTTGAGAGAGATGCATCTGAGACAAAATGCTGGTGTGTGTGATTTTCTTCAAGAAGCTGTGCAGGTTGCAGTTGCAGAAAGGTGGTGATTTGCCTAGCCATCTATCTCAGTTAAAGCGTCTCAGACAGGACCTTGTTCAGCGAGACCTGGCTATTTCAGAGGCTGTGTTTGCAATGCTGATGATAAATAGCCTAGATGAGTCTTATGATGGAGTAGCTGCCCAGATTTCTACACTGCCTTCTGACCGGCTAACAGAAGATTATGTGTCTAGCGTGCTCTTGAATGAGTGGTGTCACGGCCACCCAGGACGGGTCCCAGCTCACAAGAGACCTCACTCCGTTGCAGTTTATTTACAGGAAAAGTTTATTGAAGATTTCTGCTTCTCGTACAGTTCAGCATCGTGGCCGTACGTCTGTCACGTTAGACCGCTGAAGTCCCCTCTGACTCCTCCCCTCTTCCACACCAACTTAATAGCCTGGCTCTAGACCACCTCTTCCTCTCCTTTCTTTTCCGCAGGGTCTTCCTGCCCCCCTGGGTTCCCTCTCTCCGTGACTCGCCTGAGGCTGAATCCTCTGCCGCCTCTTCCCCCCTCCTTCTGGCTTTAGGGCCGGGCTCCTCCCCTGAGCTCTCTCCACTTCCGCGCGCCTCTACGTTTGAACTTGGCGCGCGTACGTTGCTGCTGACCTTTCTTTCGACCGCTACACCACCCCTTGTTCTGCTCTCCACCCTTTCCGGCTGAACACCTTGCTCCAACCCCCTTTCTCTGTTCTCTCCTAATCCTGCTCCCTCCGAGAGGCTGACGACTCCACCCCCTTTACTCCGTTCCGGCTGAGACGCCTCTTGCTGCGTCTGTCTTCCACTGGGCTCCTCTCCGCTTCTCCCTTCTCCTCCCTTTTGCTTGATTAAGGTAACCCCCTTTTGAGAATCCTCTGACTCGCTGCTCAGACTCGTGGATTCCCTCAGAATTCCGTCATCTTCTTCCTCATCCTTCTGCCCCTCCTCCCACTCGCTCTCCGTCTCCTCTGTCATCTCCTCCTCTCTCCCAGAAACCCTGACATCCATCCCCCCCTCGAAGCCCCCCCTTCCCCCCTCCCGCTCGCCGGGTGCAGGTTGAGGAAAACGTGGTTCTTCCGGGGTCGGTTCAGGATACAAGTTGTCCACTTCAACGTTCTCCTCTGTCATCTCCGTATATGTGTGTTCGAATTCGGGTTCCCCACCCACAGACCTCACAGCCTCTTCCTCCATCACTGCTTCTCCTGGCGCTGCCTGCCAAGGACCTACCATCCATCTCTGACTCCATGCCTCCCTTGGCTGATCCACCCACCAACAAGGGCCTGTCTCCTCCCCCCCCAGTCTCGGATCCCTGGTCGGGCTTGTTTCGGGCGTATGGCCCTCGGGTGAGGAGAAACCCTCGAACGTGCTGTCTGACAAAGTGGGCGTGAAAAGCCAATCATCAAAATACTCCTCGGGCATGGGCTTGTGCGGAAAAAGTGCATGGAACTCCTCCTTCAACAGGGGTTCGTCCAACGCGTAACCCGGCACCCAGCTATTGGCAGAGGCCGGAGTGCCTTCCCTGGCTAGAAAATATTCAACTCCCTCCTCCCCCCATCTCGAGTCCAGTATCTCTGTGACCTCGTTAAGAGGTTCTGGTCTTGGCGATTCCCCCCCCTCAGGCGCCCTCCTACGTGGCTCTGGGAGTGCTCCTGACTCTTGAAACCTGTGTGGGGTTTTGTAGGGAGTGAGCACCGACCTATGAAAGACCGGGTGCACCCTGGAACCCTCCGGAAGGGCTAGACGAAAAGCCACCGGATTGATCTTAGCCTCAACTTGATATGGCCCTAGCTGCCTGTGTCCTAACTTCTTCTTGGCCAATGACCTGGCCGGCATCGCGTGGGCTGCTAACCACACCCAGTCCCCAATCTGGATGTCCTCTCCCGCCCTCCTGTGCTTATCGGCCTGCACCTTATACGCCTGTTTTGCCAGCTCCAAATGTCTCCGCAGCTCCTCGTGCACCTCTTGCAACTCCGCTGCAAACTGGTCGGCATCTTGAGGCCCCCCCCCTCCTGGTGCCGCAAATCTCGGGAAGGTTCTGGGATGACGGCCATTGTTCGCGAAGAAAGGCGTCACCCCGGTGGATGCGTGTTTCGTGTTGTTGTAGGCGAATTCAGCCATCGGCAGATAGTCCACCCACGCCGCAGGTCGCTGGTTGGCGTAGCACCGCAGGTACTGCTGCATGATCGCGTTGACCCTCTCCGCTTGACCGTTGGTTTGTGGATGTCTCGCCGATGTCAGGTTGATTTTGACGTGCAAGATGCCCAGAAGCTTTCGCCAGAAAGTGGAAACAAACTGGCGCCCCCTGTCGGACAAGACGGACTGCGGAAGTCCATGCACTCTGAAGACGTGATCGATGAAGAGCTTTGCGGTCTGTTCTGCCGTCGCCACCTTGGCACAAGGGATGAAATGCGCCATCTTGGTGAACAAGTCCACCACCACTAACACCGCCGTCTTACCTCTGGAGCTGGGCAGGTCCGTAACAAAGTCCAACGCTACCCTCTCCCACGGTTGCTGCGGTGTCTCCAGCGGTTCTAGCAATCCCGCCTGCTTCTGGTGCACTGGTTTGGACCTCTGGCAGATATCACACCTGGCGACGTAGTCCGCCACCTCTCCTCTCATCTGGGGCCACCAAAAGTCTCTAGCCACCAACTCCATCGTCTTCTCTTTGCCGAAATGGCCTGCACTAGGGGCGTCATGCAATTGTTGCAGAACCTTGGCTCGAAGATCGTCGGTGGGCACGTAAAGGGCACCCTTACGAGTCAAAAGTCCATCTTGCAATTGGAACTCATCGTTGTCTCGCGACCCTCCGCGTAGCTCCTCCATCTTGGACTGTGCAAACTGATCCCTTTGCAACGCGCGTCGCACCGCGTCCAGGTCGACTGCGATGGTAGCGTACGTCCACGCCTGCGGTGCGAAAATGTGCTTTGCTGCGATTGGAGCTGCTTCCTCCAAGTATTGCGGCTTTCGGGACAGCGCGTCTGCAATAACATTGGAGTCTCCTGGGATGTATTCTATTTTGAAGTCGAAATCCGCAAAGAACTCCGCCCAGCGCATGTGTCGCTGGGTCTGTAACTTAGCCGTCCGCCAATACTCTAAGTTCTTGTGATCCGTGCGGACTTGCACCGTGTGCTTGGCTCCTATTAAGAAGTGTCGCCACGCTTTGAAAGCTGCATGAATGGCCAACAACTCCCTGTCCCATATGGTATAATTGCGCTCCGTCTTGCTGAGCTTCCGGGAGTAGAACGCACCCGGTCTCCAGTTGCCTTGTGAATCCTCTTGCAAAAGAACGGCCCCAACCGCTCTGTCTGACGCATCGGTCTCTACCCGCATGGGTCTGCCGGGATTCACGTGGAGCAGCTGCTCTTCGGAGGCGAAAAGACCTTTAAGCGTCCGGAAGGACCGCTCCGCTTGTTCGGTCCAGACGAACTTCTTCTTCTTGGAACTGAGGGTGTCAGTGATAGCCGCCGTCGCGTTCGCAAAACCTTTAATAAACTTGCGGTAAAAATTGGCAAAGCCGATGAACCTCTGGACCTCTTTCCGATTTCGAGGGCTTTTCCAGTCCAACAGCGCTTGAACCTTAGCCCTGTCCATGGCCAGTCCCTCGTCGGACAACTTGTAGCCAAGGAAATCAACCTCTCTGACATCAAACTGGCATTTTTCCAACTTGGCGTACAACCTGTGGTCCTTCAGCCTCTGCAGGACCTCCCTCACGTCCTTATCGTGATCCTCCGGCGATTCCGAGAAAATCAGGATATCGTCGAGAAAGCAGACACACTTCTTGTAGAGGAGACCTGCTAGCACGTGGTGCATAAATGCTTGAAAAACGTGGCTGCCATTTTGGAGACCGAAAGGCATGACTCTGTATTCGTATGTGCCCAGAGGGGTGAACATGGCGGTCTTCCACTCATCTCCTTTCCGGATGCGGATGAGATTGTAAGCTCCACGTAGGTCCAGCTTGGTGAAAATCTTGCCCCTCCTGACGGTCGCTAAAAGGTCGTCAATCTTGGGCATGGGGAAAGCTTTGGGCTTAGTCAAGCTGTTTATGAACCTGTAATCCACTATAAGCCTTTTTTGGGGCGTGTTTTTCTTCTTCACAAAGAACACAGGGCTGCCACCCGCTGCTTTAGATTCCTGGATGAAACCTCGCTTGAGGTTATGGTCTATGAACTCCCGAAGCTCTTGCATCTCGTCTTCCGACATGGAGTACAGCTTGGCAGCAGGCAGTTGCGCCCCTGGCACTAAATCAATCGCGCAGTCGTAAGGTCTGTGAGGCGGCAACTTGTCAGCTTCCTTCTCACAGAAAACCTCCAAGAAGTCCTGGTACTTGTGAGGCACTGTTTGCACCATACCCAGATGCAACTGCTGCTCGGCTTCTCCTCCCTGATCGGTCTGAAAGCAATGCTGAGCACAATACGATGAACAAAAGGTGATCTGCCTCTGGTACCACGCAACCGCGGGACTGTGCCTCTCCAGCCAACTCATGCCTAACACGATGGGTGTGTCCGATAAGTGGGTGACATTGAAACTAATAAGTTCTCGATGGTTGCCAATCTGCATCATCATGGGAGGGGTTTGCTGCACCACTTGCCCCCCCAGCAACTTCCTGCCGTCTACCGTGACCACGTTTAGAGGCGTCGTTGCAGGCAGGAGCGCCATGTTGTGCTGCTTAACGAACTGCAGTCCCACGAAGTCGGCGTTGCTTCCCGAATCGATCGTTATTGGAACCTCGAGGAGTCTCCCATCAGGCAACTGGAGTGTTGCTGTGAGCAGAACTGCCGGTCTGGGAGGCAAAGGGTCCACGCTCTGCAGTGATGCTGGGGGCTTGTCTACAGATCCGCCTGGCTGAGCCCCAGTAGCTCTGCTTCCAGCCAGGCACTGTCGTTTCCCTGAAGCTGCTCCCCTGGTTGCACCTCTGCTGTTACAGTTGCCAGTGCTGCAGTGTGCTTCTGGAGCCTCTGGGGGCACTCTTTCGCCATATGGTGCGCACTGTCACAGATGTAACACTTCCTGGTTCCTCTAGGAGGCTTCGCTTTGGCTGCACCAGGGACAGGGCTCTGGGATGGCTTCTGAGCCCTAGCACCACCAATCTCCATTGGCTCCTCGCTGTCCTTCCCCATTGGCGAGGGGTGCGCACGGCTGAAATCCCTGTGCACAAAAGGGAGAGTCCTCGCTTGCGCACGCGCTTGGGGCCCGTCCTCCTCGTGCCACGGACGTCCCTCATGTCGAATTCCAATAGCTAAAGCCCGGTGCACCACGTCTTCTAGGGTCTGGGGTCTGTCCCCCCTAGCGATCTCATCCTTGATGGGGGGGCTCAATCCCTCCCAAAAAAGATCTCTGACCGGCTTACTGTCCTTTGGCCAATCTAAGGCGGTGAGCAATGCAAAAAATTTAGAGTGGTATTGGCGCACAGTCGCTTTCCCCTGCCTCAGCCCGTGCATTTGACGGCGCGCAATGTCCACATCCACAGAGGATTGAAAACAAGAATCCATCGCTTTGATGAACGCAGTTGAATTGCGACGGGCCGGTCCATCTTCGCGCCACAGATTGCGTAGCCAAGCCCTGGCCTCCCCATGCAGGTGCGAAACAATGAACCCCACTTTCTCCTCCTCATCTTTAAAATCGTGACGGAGTAAATGCAGTGCATATACGACGTCCGCTCTGAAATTGGGATAGTCTTGCAAGTTGCCATTAAAATGCGGAACCAGGGCACCCCCCCTCCGTCCAAGCGCAATGCCCTCCGCTCTGGAACCTGGGGCCCCCGCCCTGTCCGCGTGTTCCCACCTTGCCTGCAAATCCTGGCACGTCTTCTCCAAGTCGTCATTCTTCTTCTGCGAAGCAATGACTGCCGATGTGAGAGCGGTAACCTGATCCCGCAGTGCAACCAGCTGCTCCTCAGCGCTCATGGCTGCTCCCGTTCGTGAGCTTCGCAAAAAAAATTTTTTGCTTTCAGAGAGGGGACTTACTGTCACGGCCACCCAGGACGGGTCCCAGCTCACAAGAGACCTCACTCCGTTGCAGTTTATTTACAGGAAAAGTTTATTGAAGATTTCTGCTTCTCGTACAGTTCAGCATCGTGGCCGTACGTCTGTCACGTTAGACCGCTGAAGTCCCCTCTGACTCCTCCCCTCTTCCACACCAACTTAATAGCCTGGCTCTAGACCACCTCTTCCTCTCCTTTCTTTTCCGCAGGGTCTTCCTGCCCCCCTGGGTTCCCTCTCTCCGTGACTCGCCTGAGGCTGAATCCTCTGCCGCCTCTTCCCCCCTCCTTCTGGCTTTAGGGCCGGGCTCCTCCCCTGAGCTCTCTCCACTTCCGCGCGCCTCTACGTTTGAACTTGGCGCGCGTACGTTGCTGCTGACCTTTCTTTCGACCGCTACACCACCCCTTGTTCTGCTCTCCACCCTTTCCGGCTGAACACCTTGCTCCAACCCCCTTTCTCTGTTCTCTCCTAATCCTGCTCCCTCCGAGAGGCTGACGACTCCACCCCCTTTACTCCGTTCCGGCTGAGACGCCTCTTGCTGCGTCTGTCTTCCACTGGGCTCCTCTCCGCTTCTCCCTTCTCCTCCCTTTTGCTTGATTAAGGTAACCCCCTTTTGAGAATCCTCTGACTCGCTGCTCAGACTCGTGGATTCCCTCAGAATTCCGTCATCTTCTTCCTCATCCTTCTGCCCCTCCTCCCACTCGCTCTCCGTCTCCTCTGTCATCTCCTCCTCTCTCCCAGAAACCCTGACAAGTGGGATCGCAGACAGGCTGTTAGAGAAAGCCGGGACAATGGTGCTGTTAAAAATGTGCCTGAAAATGTGCCTGAGTCTTCAGCAGGGGAAAGTGAAAGTGAAACTGCTGCTGTTAAAGCACTAAAGTTGAAGCGGTGCTTTTCATGTGGAGCACAAGGCCATTTGAGTTTCCAGTGCTGCAAGAAATCTTCAAAGAAGAAGGGAAACTTCAGAGGCAGAGGGGGAGGAGGACGAAATCCCCAAGCACCTGCTACTTCAAAGGTTTTGCTCTCTCACTGCTGCAATCAACGTGGGCGGAGTTTCTTCATGATCGACTCTGGCTGTACCAACCACGTAGCCAAAGATAAGGATCTCTTTGTTCAGCTTGAGAAGCAAGAGAAAGAAATTCATCAAGCAGATGGGACAGTTCTCAAGAGTGAGGCTAAGGGAACTGTGTTCTTAAAGAGCCTGAATGCAACAATTCAGAATGTCCTGTATGCGCCTGATATTCAGGACAATTTGTTGAGTGTTTCCCAGCTTGATCATCAGGGTTTTAAGGTGGTGTTTGCTAAATCTCGCTGTGAAATTCGTCGAGATGGCAAGCTCATTCTATATGCAAAATGTGTCAATGGTCTGTATCAACTGCCTTTTGTTTCAGGTACAGGTACTGCAGAAGCAACTGAGAAAGAGTGTTGCAATTTGTCTGTTGATAAGAATGAGAAGATGCATGACCAATGTATTCATTATTACCACCGTGTTTATGGTCATTTGAATTTCCAGGCTGTGGCAAAAATGCCTGATATGGTTCAGGGTATGAAGCTGAAAGAATGTCCCTACCACATGAAATGTGTTTCTTGTGCTCAGAGTAAGGCAAGGCAAGCTCCCAAAGGTACAGAGTCTGGGAGAGAGGCCAAGAAACCATACGAAGTAATTCATGCAGACTTAGTGGGGCCTCTAGCGCTCTCTAGAGGCAATTCAAGGTTTTTCATGGTTTTGATAGACTCCTACTCTAAATATGCATGGGTCTATATGCTGCAGAAAAAGTCTGAAGCCTTTACTAAGTTTCGTCAGTTTTGTAAATGGCTCAGAAATGTACATAATGAGAATGTACATTGTCTTTTCACTGACATGGGTGGAGAGTTTTGTTCAGAAGAGTTTGAGGCTTTTCTTTCTGAACAGGGCATTGAGCATAGGACCGCCACGCCCAGATCGCCCTGGCAGAATGGTTTATGTGAGAGATTGAACCAGACCCTGCAGCAAGGAATCAGAACACTGTTACATGATTCGGGGCTGCCCAATCCTTTTTGGGCCGAAGCTCTTTCGTTTTTCTTTTACGCGTATAACAGGAGGTACCAGTCTAGTATAAATTGCACCCCATATGAGATGCTTCACGGAAGGAAGCCATGTGTGAAGCACTTTAAAATTTTTGGTTCGAAAGTTTGGGTGCACACCTCGCAGGGTGACAAACTGAGTAAGCGTGGAGAACATGGTATTTTCCTAGGATATGAGAAAGGGTCTTATCGTGTCCTGATCACAGACACGAAAACCATAAGGCTGACCAGGAGCATTGACGACAATCCACAATGGGACAAAGTTGGCGTTTTTCAGTGCCATCCCATTTGTGATGATGGTGCAAAAGGGGCAAAGAAAGTTAAGAGGGAGGCAAGTTCTGATGTGATTGATAATTCTGATGCCAATGTTGATCCAGATGATGGCATAGATTATCAGAGCCCAAAAGCCTCAGGTGAGTCTGACGCTGATTTAGACTTAGCAGCTTCATATACTTTAGCTCCCCATTCTCCCGAAGAGGAGGAAGCACCAGAACAAGAGGATCAGAGAGTTTTGCGCAGATCTGAGAGAACAACCAAGGGGGTACCACCGAAAAGGTTTTCTGAAGAGTTTGCAAAGGCTGCGGTCACATGCAACTCTGGTGGGGGTTTTAAACTTAGCATGAAGTGTGCTGAGAGTAGTGGCACAAAACGCTGCATTTATTTCCTTACCTGACATTTGAAGAATCAGGATTGAAGGAGCAAGCATGTGTTTAAAATGGTTTGTTCAAATCTGCCTAATTAGAAATGTCAATTTGTATTTGAAAGGAAGAAATGTGTGTGAAGTTTTTCCAGAAGCTGCTTATTCATTTGTGTGTTCACAATGTGTATTTTGTGTAAGCTACAGGTTAAGGTTTATGTTTTAACTCTTTCCTAATAGACACAGAAAGGTTGAAGTAACTGTTTAATGATGTGATAAAGTGTCTTAGATAAGGGGGGAGAGAGATACCTGCAGATATGTTAACCAAGGTTGTAAGCAGAGAACAACTTTTGGAGTGTGTGTGCAAATTGCAGTTATGTTAAAGATTCTTGAATGGTCGGATGAAATGGGGGAGGATGAGGAGATTTCACCCCTCCCATACCCAAGAATCTCCTGATAATCTCCTGAAGTCTCTGCTGACTCTACAGAGAGGAGGAGCAATGTACTGCTCTCTACTTAATTAGTCAAGTGAGTGAGTCTTTGTGTGAGAGAGAGAGTCAGTCAGTTTGTCGGAGAGTGAGTGCAAGAGATAGTATTTAGAGATAAGATTGCTGCTAAGAGCAGCTGCAGGCACTCAGAGTAGCATTGATGTATGCTCAGAATATTTAGCTCTGTATATAGTTTGTATTATAGCTGTAGTTATAGAATAAAAGAAGATACTTTACAGAGCTGCTCTCCGAGTGGTTTATACTCTGCAAGACTCTGCAAAACGCTGCTGCGCAACGACTGCATTATTGAGACAGTGAATCCGGTGCTCTCAGCTCCAAGCTGTGAGTCCACAGCACTGTGACCAGTTCCTGTGGGAAAGGAGGTCTCCGGCAGTGCTACCCAGCTCGCCTAGCCCTGTCGGGGCTGTAGTGCATGAGTCCAGTTGGTACACTGGCTCAAGGGCGATGCTGACAAGGCTAATTGCTTGTCTGCAACAAATCTTCTGTAATTACTCTTGTGTGCTGTTTTCTCAAGCCGGCTGGTTAGCCCCGCTGAACCTCCAGTTATTTCCAGACCCTGGGATCGATGGAAGACTGGCTATTCCTCCTGGCAAACTGCCTGGTGCGCGCTGGATAACCAGTCCTTCCTCGCTTCCAGAATCCGGGTAACCAAAAGTCCCTTCGTGCGTGGTCGCCATCTGTTGTAAATAAAATATGCCCTTTTCCCTTATGGGGTATCCAAGAGCCCATATAGAGTCCTTACATAGGTTCCCTATTGGTAGGAGAAAATAACAGAGGCCAACCAGAGAATATTGAGAAGCAAAGCAGCTAGTAAGCTTGATCTTTATTGATCTGTTGCAACAGGGTACTCCCCTCACACGCAGGAGAGGAAGAGGACCCAGAACAATGCTGTGCAAGGGTTTATAAAGACTTTTGAAATTCCCATTCTGTAGATCAAGACCACCCCCAGAAACATTATGCATACATCACAGAAGGGGTGTAACCTAAGACCACCCCTCAGATACATCCCACCTACATCACAGAAATTTAAATGTTGTTTTTCTCTTGTCCTTGTTTATCTCCTGTCTGGCAGGTTACTTGATTGGATTTCCTGGGGAGCCTGGCCATTCTTTTGTAGTGGTAAAATACTTATTTCCTGGGCCAGGTCACAGGCTCACACCTTGTATCTTAAATGTGTCCTTAAGACAGGATTTGTGAGGAAAGAGACAATGGGGAGACTTTTCCATTTTGACCATGCAGAGAAACATTTGCTCAGTTTAGGAATCAAAATGGTTCCAGGTTGGCTTTCCTGTGCTGATCTATGTACATGTGGTTATGAACGTTGCCATATATCTAAAACCATAAAATTCCTATCACATTATCCCTCCTTTGGGGCTAGAATTTTTCTTAAAAAATTTTGCCCCACAAATAATAACATCGTATGTTGTAAATGGATGCCTTTGTATAAATATATCTTAAAAATAACATATGTTGCATTTTGTTACTAAATTACTTGTGGCATTCTAGCTCTTGGGAGAAACATTTCTCAATAGTGGCTATGCTTTACATTTAGCAGGAAGGTCCACTACTGACTGAAAAATGCAATTGGTGTTTTGTCCTTCGCCATTTTTGTGTGTTTCTCAGGTGTCAAGCTAGCTCTTCTGTGGTCTCACACTGGCATAGTGCTACAGCAACACATCCTGTCTGTTGAATCCCCTCGGGGCTTTCATTTAACCATGTCGTCTGGCACTCACCATAGCTGCCACAGGTTTGGACATATCATGAGAGAGATGTCTTTGCCTTGGCCTTTCTATGGGATTTTATTTTATTGGCGTTGGTCTTGCACTCATGGAAAGTTGCTCACTTGCACTTAAAGGACCAAAAAGCTAATTGCAGCCTGGATACACTTGCCCAATTCAAACTGAGTCCAATTATAATTTATATATGCCCATGGTTCTCAACTTATCAAAACAAACTGTTAAAAGAAAACCATTCTTAAAAAGGGCACTTGTCCAAATAAGTCAATTTAACTCTATAAGGGATCATTCCTGCTAAACCAAAGCATATACACTTTTCTTGTTATCTGGGCTTTCATGGATCCTGAAGCTTCTCCTTGGTAAAATTAAAATTCGGTAGAGAAGAGTAAGCACACAATTTGGTTGTCCAATTGAGATAAAAAAAATGAGAGCAATTATGCGGAAAAAACCTTAAGATTCACTGTGTGCAATCTGGGGGAAATACTATATGAAAATGATATGCAGATGTTAGCAAAATAAAATAAAATAAATAATGTGTTGGAGATATAAACAAAGTGAAGGAACCTAATTCCACATATGGTGGACGTGTCCTCAAATAAATAAAATTTGAGACATGATCTACACCCATTTCCATTTGGCATTCTAATCAAAACATCCTAAATAATAATAAAGAGTGTTGCTTCAAAACTACCTGATAAAATATGGTTCCAAGAATAATACTTGGTTGTGGTTAGATTAATTTCACAGCTATATGGGAAATCCAAGATTAATAAATAAATACAGAACAATTTGCTACTTAAAGACAGTACTGAATCTGCAAGGGATTCAGAGAAGTCATAGAAGGGATTCAAAATAGTTTTCTGGAACATTAAGAAAGTGACTGCAAAGAAAGAAAGAAAGAGTAAAAACACAATTTCTTTCTGGGAACTTTGTGTATAGAAAAAACAAAGCAGACAAGCAAATATGATCAGTTGACTTAATCTAAATATAGCCTGATCTATCGGAAAGCATGTAATATATGAGAATCCTCCATGAAAAAAACTTGGGGTGTAAGGAATAAGACATTAAACATAAAAACAATTACACACAAAAATAACCCCCCCCTTTTGTGGAAATAACACACTGTCAGACACATTTCGACATTCCTACGTAATAACACATAATACAAAACAAACTAATTAAATATCAGTTGCATAGCTTGACACAATTGTGATCTTTTACGTATGTATCTTTTGAATCTTGGAGCACAGAGGCTTGAGGTTCCAATGAAAAAAACGTCCTTGCAATTCAACTCCACCCCCCCCCTTTGTCAGCCCCCCCCGTCAGTCTATATCCTTTGAAAGAGATAGCTGTGGGCATTTTGAAAACTCTGGTGTCTGTTGCAGGTCTTGTGATGGTGAAGAACTGAGTTGAGGGGTTGTTGCTGCTTTTTCATCATTGCACATCTGTAGAAGTGATATCCTGTAAGGGGGCAGGGTTTTTTTGAGGACTTAAGACAAGAGTTAGAAAAGGAAGGGGCAAAAGCCCCCCCAAATCTCCTTGAGTTATTAGCTGCAAATCATAAAATCTTAGCATGTTAAGCATTTTACTCATTTTAATATTATTATCACATTTTCATATAATTACTGTTATTATCTGCTAAGTTTGTTTGCTTTCCTTCACTTAGTTTTTTTTGTTGTTGTTTTTTTCATATTATTAAAAAATTACTCCACATGTAAAAAATACAACAAAGGTTAAAAATAAATAAAAAGAAAGCCAAAAATTAGATTACCAGTCAGATGAAAACAGACTTGACACAAAGACATCAGATTTAGAAAGGAATTATTATTAAATAATACAAAGATATTATCAGAACCACAGATTACTACTGGACTGAAAGAATGAGAAAACAATGGAAAAGGGCTTAAAATGACTTTCAATATGTGATGGACATGTCCCCAAAGTAAAACACACACACAATGACCTATGAGGAACCAAAAATAATAATACTCAGGCAAAAAGGTAAACAAATACAATTCCACAAACAATGTTTGGTTGTGCTTTGATTAATTTCATAGACATCATGGAAAAACTGATTAAATAAATGAAAAGAGATTATTTGTAACTTAAAGTGTCCAAGCCACAAAGAGATGGAAGTCACTTATATAGCAGGGATTCAGACTTGTTTCACAGAACAGAAAGAAAGTTGCTGTGGGAGAAAAGGGACAAAAACTTTTTTATCGGGGTTCACATATCCTGTTAAAAAGGAAAATTATTTCATGTGAGAAGTCTGTCAGGAGATGCTGTTCCTAAAATGCACACAAAGTCTGTGATTTTAATCCCTTGGGGGGGGGGTGCTCTGATATTTACCTGTGAAAAGAATTTGGCATGTTAATCATGTTAAGATTTGAAACTACTTAACACCTTTTGTCTTACGTAGCCCCTGGAGCAAAAGAGACATTAAGGGTGATTTCCCTCAGTGGCTCCAAGTTTTTTTTACATAAGGAAATTTGGATAAATTTTCCCTTTCAGCCCAAGCTCCTCTCACTCCCTACAGTTCCCCCTCCTTCCTCTATCTCTCTCCCCCCTTTGTTGCTGATCTAGCCTCTGTGCATGTGCCGAGTTCATATCTCAGCAAACCTTTTATACTATTGAAAATGTTGAAACCTTTGGCTAAATTACCATTTGAATAAAGGAAGGGAAGGGTAAGGAGTAGATTTTAAAAATAGGGTTAGATTTTAAAACAAAAAAGAGAAACTCAGCAATTTAAGCTAGCAATTGCAGCCCAAGCAAAAGACTGCTTCCTTTATGTACAGGAAAGGGCTAATATCTCTCTGGCCATTCGCGGAACAATCTGCCACGCCCTTATATATGGGAAAAAATGGCCAGAGTCAGAATTCATAAGATTTTAACATTCTCAGTCATTTCAGCCTTACCATTTGCAGACAAAATCTTCTGCCCTTTATTTACAGGTATGGTCAAGGCGCATTCTACCTGATTATATTAATTTGTATGTGCTTAAACTTTGAGTAGACTTTTAAGTCTGATTTTTGTAAATAATAGACAAAATGATAAACACTGTAATCACTCAAATGCCTGATATCACCAGTTCTGCTTCAAAACATCACGGCTTTCACCTCTCACCTTTTAAAACCAAAGAGCAAATCTGGGCTGAATTTCAACTCATCAGCCACAAATTGAGAAAGTTGAAAGGGACCTGGGGTCATCTAGTCCAACCCTAAAATACAGGGTTCATAGCAAGATTTGTACTACCAGAAACACACACATACTTATGTACACAGACACAACTGGGGAAGAGACCACAAGCCATGCACCTATCACAAGCCATGCGCCTATCATGTACTAAGGAAGAGGAAAATAAAAGTACCCAACTTTATACAGAACCCTTTTAGCAGATCTTGAGATTAGTTTGAGTTTACTTCCTTAGACGTGCAAGTTCCTTAGAGTGCAAGTTCCTAGACAAATGATCTTTAAAGGAAGATTGAAGTGAACATTTTTCCTAAGATAGGGAGAGGATCTCTTATAAAACATAGTTAAAACAGCCATAGATTTGATTTAAAAGGAATACAAAAGTGACAATTTTTCCTGAACTTGCAGAGGAATAGTAAGCCTAATCTATGCCCCTCCCTTTGCAGTTTCCTTTAAAGGAAGCTTACTCGGGAGTAAATTTACCTGGCACAGAAGTAAGAAGAAAAAAACACCCTGAAAGAGACAGAATGAAACAGGGGGGGGGGCATTTTCTAAGAAAAGAGGCCAGGAAGTCTTATAGAGACTGATATCAGGAGCCTTACAATAACTCTTCTGTCCAACCAAATTAAAGTTAAAACTGGACTCAGATATTTTTCAGACCATATTGTCAGTCATATGCTTAAGGAAATACAGACACTGCATTTTAGCTTGAGAGAGCAATTGTGCTCAACTAGGCTTTCTGCAGCAGAAACATTAGGTTAACTTCACATTCCAAAATAGACTGGAACACAGGTGTACTCACAAACTCAAAAGTTACAACAAAACATTTACCATTAGACTTAAAATCACCCTCCTCACTTAAACTAGAGGAAGGAGGTGGGGTAATCCTCCTTTCAGAACACAAGTAGCACGTATACAGGATTTTACCACGTGGGAGGAAAACTCTCTTTTGGAGCCTCTCTCAAATAACAAACATTTGCACACTTCATTCTCCATTTTGTCTTGTTTAAGATTGATAAGGCCCAACATGGCTTTCTTACGATTTAGAATTTGGAGCAAGCTTGCATTTTTATTTTAGATGGCACATTTAAGATAAGCAGCTGCTGGATGTTACCTAAGTACAATTTAAACACAGAAAAAACGTTTCTTAAACACAAATTGAAGGGGACTGTCAGAGTCCAGGCCGGAAATAAGCACCACTAGGCTTCTTTCCCATCAGGAGTCTGCAGGTTCATTTCTTTTGATTGAGGTGCACCCATTTTAAGAATTTTAATAGCGCTAGCTTTTACTTTTATACTGCAGCCGGGGTTTTATCCCCACTTTTCAGGAAACACAATAAATAACCCACAGTAGACTCAATTTGGACAACTCCGAGAATTAGTACTGTGACACACCGCCGTTCGTCTGGCCTGACTTACTAGGCTGGTACAGCTGTTGGCCTTTCCTGGCTACTAAGCTAACAGTGCGGTCAGCGATCTCAAACCCCCCTTTGGTCATTTCTCAGCCAGGGAGCCCACAGCAACCTCCTGCCTCTTACAATCTAACCTGAGAGTTCCCTACTGGACGCTTGCGTAGCGCAGTGCCAGATTGGGACTCAGAAATGACAAAGAAGGAAAGGAATCAGGTGCCCTTGCTTTCTCTGCTCACAGGTCATCTCTAACAAAGATCGCCATGGCAGAGGTGCGGCTGCACCTGGGAGTTATAGTTTTCAGTACAGAAGAAAAAGCACGACCTTTTTTCTGGGCAAAACTCCGAAGGAGTAGGTCGGCATATAGACTGTAGAAGGGAAATGAAAGAAGTCACACACAACTTTTGCCTGGGCATACTCCGAAGGCTAGGGCTGGTGTTGAAATCAAGGGGACAGAAAGGAGGAGAAGGCAATTTTTATATGAGGAAAAAAGTAGAAATTTTAGATTTGAAGGGAAAAGGAAGAATTAAAGAATTTTGGTTGCTGTGGTTTAGAGAACCCAACCCACTACCCGTGTTTCCTACTTAATACTCACTTCCGCATGCGCTGTTCCTGGTGATCCCACGATCTCTTGACTGGTTGTTTAAGGCTGGCCTGATCAAGCGTTGCTTCCTCTGGTTAGCCCCGCTGAACCTCCAGTTATTTCCAGACCCTGGGATCGATGGAAGACTGGCTATTCCTCCTGGCAAACTGCCTGGTGCGCGCTGGATAACCAGTCCTTCCTCGCTTCCAGAATCCGGGTAACCAAAAGTCCCTTCGTGCGTGGTCGCCATCTGTTGTAAATAAAATATGCCCTTTTCCCTTATGGGGTATCCAAGAGCCCATATAGAGTCCTTACATAGGTTCCCTATTGGTAGGAGAAAATAACAGAGGCCAACCAGAGAATATTGAGAAGCAAAGCAGCTAGTAAGCTTGATCTTTATTGATCTGTTGCAACAGGGTACTCCCCTCACACGCAGGAGAGGAAGAGGACCCAGAACAATGCTGTGCAAGGGTTTATAAAGACTTTTGAAATTCCCATTCTGTAGATCAAGACCACCCCCAGAAACATTATGCATACATCACAGAAGGGGTGTAACCTAAGACCACCCCTCAGATACATCCCACCTACATCACAGAAATTTAAATGTTGTTTTTCTCTTGTCCTTGTTTATCTCCTGTCTGGCAGGTTACTTGATTGGATTTCCTGGGGAGCCTGGCCATTCTTTTGTAGTGGTAAAATACTTATTTCCTGGGCCAGGTCACAGGCTCACACCTTGTATCTTAAATGTGTCCTTAAGACAGGATTTGTGAGGAAAGAGACAATGGGGAGACTTTTCCATTTTGACCATGCAGAGAAACATTTGCTCAGTTTAGGAATCAAAATGGTTCCAGGTTGGCTTTCCTGTGCTGATCTATGTACATGTGGTTATGAACGTTGCCATATATCTAAAACCATAAAATTCCTATCACAGCCTTCAGGTACTAGACATCTTCTACAGTTAATATGTGTAGGATTTCCCTAGTTCAAATCTCACTGGGACCATGTAGTCACCAAGGAGCCCATTAATCTGTATATGCATCACTCAGATTCTCCAGGAGGCTGCCTGTGAGAGCAATCTTAGAGCAGCTTTGTCTCCTCTATGCTTCCCCTTTCATCCGTCTGTTGTTTTCCTTGTACTACTCAGGACTTTTTAAGAAGGCATCAGTTTAGGGAAATTTAAGGAAAGCTTCTTATTTTAAAACCGCATTAGAAGGGGTTTGAAACACCAGGGTTTGTGAACAGGCACCAGTCAGAGGGCTTACCTGCTTTCAGTCAGCCCATCACTTTTTGATTCTTTCCCCCTGGAAGTTATTTCCCCAATTTTTAGGCTGTCTGTGAATATTGAATGCTCTGGGAGAGGCCTCATTGCAAGCTGGAAATTCATCAGATGAGCTGTTCTAAAATAAATTGGGACTTTCACAAAAAAAATTGCATTTTTTTCAATCCGTTGCAGAGCTAAATTATTCATCTTCCTCATTCATAAGATGGGACCCATTTGGTGGTGTAGGTTATCTTCCATCATCCACATAATTTGAAAGTCTCTCTTCTGGGACCCAAATCCATTGCCAGGGCACAGAAATAACACAACAAATATAAGCAGAAGAAGAGCTTATTTCTCTGGAAATTACTGGGACTGAGCATGTTGAATATTCCAAGATTTCACCAATGAAAATGTTTTTTTTCTATCTGCTTCACCCTTCACCCTTCCTTCCTCCAGGCTGCCTCCTGGATGCTGTTGAACTACAGCTCCACCATCCCGACTGTAGGTCATGCTGGCTGGGCTGATGGAAGGTTATGCAGCAAGAAATAGTGACATTTGTTCTTGGCTAGGAAAGGTGTGGGGCTTGTGGTCTCAAGCATGTTGTGAGATGGACTGCTGGTGGCAGCCTGATTTTGGAGCTGGCATACCAAGGACCAAAGAACCAGAGGTGGGTCCCATGATTGAGGTGAGGCCAAAGGTCAGGATCCAGATCAGGAAAACAAGGATCAAAGAGCAGAAGCTGGAGACATGGTCACAGGCAGGCAGGGGGTCACATATCAGATTGGGGAGAGACAAAGCCCTGCTGGTTCAGATGAAAGGTTCATCTAGCACTGTATCCTCTTCCAGGTACCTGTCTTTCTTACTCACACCCAATCCAGCTTTCTCCTCCTTAGTCTCAGTGCTGCCTTTGTAGGACAGCAGGATGGAGATATTAGTTGGCTTCACCTATATATGAACAAATGAAATAAGAGCCTGCTGGATGAGGGCAGTGACCCATCCAGTCCAGCATCACGTTCTTACTGTGGCCATGTAGATGCCTCTGGGAAATCTGCAAGTAGAACCTGCACACAGGAGCACTCTTCCATCCCGTGCCTTCCAGCAACTGATATTCAGAAGTGTTTGTGCCTCTGACCATGGAGGCAGGGCATAGCCATCATAGCTTGTAGCCATGAATTTGTTCAATCATATTTTACAGCCATCAAAATTGGTGGCCAGCACTGCCTCTTGTGGAAGTGAGTTCCATAGTTTAACTATGCACTGCAAGGGAAAGTACTTTATTTTATCTGTCCTGAATTGTCGGCATTGAACATGGAATGACCCTGAATTCTTATGTTATGAAAGAAGAAAAACTATTCTCTATTGTCTCTTTGCCACCTCTCTCTCTGCAGTTTCTGTGCAGTTTCCTATTCTACCAATCTGCTAGGGATGGTGGAAGAATTTGTTTGACCTACTTTTCACAAGCAGACCAACCCAATCTGGAACCAGGAAACTTGCCTGCATATTAGAATGCAACTCCCATGGGGATTAGGCAGTTCTATGGATTTTCCACTGAACTTTCAGTGGGAAAAAGTGTGTGCAAAAATAAAAAAATTATGGTGAATGCATTGAAAAGTGTATTTAAATTTTTAAAAATGCACTCAATAGGACAGAATAGCATACAGTGGAACCAAACAGGATGAAATGTAGATATGGCATAGTTAAAGAAAGACCAAAATGCTGTTTAGCCCTTCCCTAATAACAACTCATAGGGACATGGGTGCCACTCTGTCTAAACCACAGTCTAGGGCTTGCCAATCAGAAGGTCAGTGATTTGAATCCCCGTGACGGGGTGAGCTTCCATTGCTCAGTCCCTGCTCCTGCCAACCTAGCAGTTTGAAAGCACATCAAGTGCAAGTAGATAAATAGGTACCGCTCCGGCGGGAAGGTGTCAGGGAATTGGAGGGTGCAAGGGAAACCACGAGGGAGGGAGACAAATATAGAGAGCCCAAGTCGGTATTCAGCAGTGTCTCTTCCTCGTCAGAAGGGGAGACTGGCAGGGGGGAGCCTAAAGCAGGACCCAACCATTCACAGGGCAAAATGAAAAGGAGGCGTCATTTCCGGGAATGGGCATGTTGGCAGCATCACAGACGAAAGTCAGATGACTCATCTGGGTAGCTGAGTATGGATGTATGTGTTTGATCTCTCGTAAATGGCTTTGAAGCTGAACAATAAATCTTGTGAAGAGATGGCGCGAAGCCCGGAGTGTTGCTTTACTAGCTTATCAGCACCCTCACCCCTCACAGAAGGTAAACGGCATAAGGGGGACTTATTCCTCAGCCTCTGTGGGCCTGAGGTGTTTGCGACGGCCCAAGCATTGGTTGCACCTGTAGCAGTCAAGGCAGCACCGTGGGACACGATTAAAGAGAAGCCCTGCAACCACTACACACCAAAGCCGTCCAAGATTGCTGCCCGCCATGCGTTCTACCACCAGAACCAGGCAGAGGGGGAGTCAATCAACAACTACCCCACCGCCCTCTGACAGGCTGCAATGCACTGCGAGTTCCGAGACTTAAATGATGCCCTGATGGATCGAATCGTCTGCGGGGTTTGGGACATCTGTCTGCAATGGCGTCTCCTCGCCAAGCCAGACCTCACGCTGCAGAAAGCCATTGAGGAGGCCGTGGCCCCCATCCCAGGAGATCCGCAACGCCAGCAGCCCGTCTCTTGCAAGAAGCCAGTTCCAGTGAAGAGGCCAGCAGTGATGAGGCATCCTTCAGTGAAGACGATGACGTGCACTAGACAAAGCGGGAGTGCAGGAAGTTCCAAAAGAAGTCCAAGGGCCAATCGGAATGTGCCGGCTGCAGAGGCAACCATTCCCGTGCCGTGTCGATTCAGAGACGCCATCTGTCAGAGGTGTTCCAGAAGGGGCCACATCGCTAAGGTCTGCCGATCGGCTCCGTCTGACACCCCCCCTCACCGACTTGCAAGTCCAAGTCTTCACTCCAGTCTGCCAAGGAAAGCTGTTTCGCTCTCACCAACTGCCACTGCCCGTCTGGAACCACGATTGGCCAAACCGACTCGCCTACTCGACGCAAGCTGAACGTCACAGTGCACATTGAAGGAGCTCCATGTGACATGGAGATCGAGACCGGGTCTGCCCTGTCCATTGTGTCTTGGAGCACCATCAAAAGACTGGTACCCAGAGTGTCCAAAAGGCAACTCGACTCTCACCGCGTACACCTGAGAGACTACCAGGGAAAGGACATTCCCGTGGTAGGTGTTGGCTGGTTCCGGATCGCCTTCAAGGATTTTTCGGGCCTGCTCCGACTGGTGGTGGTTGAAGGTCAGCGGCCAAGCCTCCTAGGGCTAGACTGGTTTGATGCCCTCGGCCTGGAAGTCACCAGCATCAACTGCATCTCTAACGCAGAGACTGAGGGTCTGGTCAAAGACTTTGCCGAGGTTTTTGACGGCACTTTGGGTCAATATACAGGTACGCCCATCTCCTTTAGCCTTGATCCACAAGTCGCCCCCATCAAGCTAAAGCCACGCCGGGTTCCCTTTGCTCTCAAGGTGGATGGACAACTGGAAAAGCTGATCGCCCAAGGAGTTTTGGAACTCGTTGACCATGCCAAGTGGGAAACCCCCATCGTAACGCCTGTCAAGCCGGACGGGTCGGTGAGCATCTGTGCCGACTACAAGTGCACGATCAACAAGGCACTTCAGCAGCATGCTTACCTGGTTCCTGTTGTCCAACACCTGCTGCATTCCCTGGGTGAGGGTAAGGTCTTTGCTAAGCTGTACCTTGCCCAAGCCTATCCACTGCTGAAGCCCAGACAATCGTCACCCACCGAGGGGCATTCTGTTGCTGCCGTTTGCAGTTCGGGGTGAGTGTGGCTCCTGGCACCTTCCAAAGCCTTATGGAGTGTCTCCTGCAAGGGGTTCCGGGTGTGGTGCCGTATTTCAACAATGTCTTGTTGTCCGCAGACTCACACCAGCAGCTGTTTGAGCACCTCCATGCCGTGCTGACCAGGTTCCAGGAGGCCGGGCTCAAGGTAAAGAGGGAGAAGTGCCAGATCACTGTTCCACAGGTGGAGTTCCTGGGCTATCTTATCGACACCTCCGACCTTCACCCGACCACATCCAAGATCCGCGCGATCCATCAGGCCCCCATCCCAAAAAACAAGACGGAGTTGCAGGCGCTCCTGGGACTGCTGAACTTTTATAACATGTTCCTGCCCCACAAAGCCACGGTGGCTGAGCCTCTTCACCGACTCCTCAGCATGAAGACACCTTGGTCCTGGGGCCATTGGGAGACGGCGGCCTTCAACGCAGTCAAGGCTCTCCTTTCAGTGGACAGTGTGCTGGTACAGTACAGTGAAGCCAGGCCGCTGGTCCTTGCCTGAAATGCCTCACCTTTTGGCATCGGCGCTGTCCTTAGTCATCGTACAAAATAACTTCAAACATTTGCTTAATTGCACAGAGGAAATGCATGTTCTAGGTCTCATGTAACAACAACAACAACAACTCTTTAAACTGAACCAAAGTAAAACAAAAGCTTCTTACTGGACACCAGACATTCCTGTCTGGAAAAACTGCTACTTCCACAGAACAAACAAGTTTCAAGTCGCTTGGTTTGAGATGCTCCTCTGCAATCCATGAATGCTAACATTCCTCATTACCAGTTTTCATTCCCTTCTGTGCAAAAAGCTGCTGGTTTTGTAGTTCCCTTATCATGTCTGCTGCATCCTTTACAAACACCATATGGATGCTAATATGCCACAGCTGCCCCCACAGAGTGGGAAGCCAGGGGTAAAGGAATTGTGTGTGCTTAATGAAAGCTCTGTTTGGCAAGGAGACACTGAGTTGGCTTTATCTTTAGAAGCTCCATGTGGCTTGAGAACATATTACAGTAATTGAAAGCAGCTCTACAAACCTGTTGGGGAAGTTTAAAGGGTTGTTGAAAGGTCTGGTCACAGAAGCATGCCCTTATTTGAATAGCAGGTAAAGAAACTGTAGCAGGGCAGGTGGTGGCATGGCAGGGGCTGGAGAGAGGTGTTGGCAGGTAATTCAATCTACACTTCTCCATTTGGGATCTCTTACAAATTCCTCTTAAAGTTACCGGTATACCTGAGATACAGCCATTCTTTTGAAAGCCACATTTCCTCTCCATTTCCTACCGTCTTGGAGTGAACAGCCTGGACTGCCTCTTCCTCAATGCCTCCCCTGTTTGCTGTAAATAGGGGTGTAATAGCATAGCCTTGCAGAAGGAGAATAGCTTCTCGTGGGTTTATTTACAGCATTTATATCCCACTGTTTAGCCAAAGGTTCTCTGAACAGCTTAGAAAAAAACGTTTCTAAGGCACTCCCTGCCCTTCAGCTAAAAATATATTGCAAAAAAGAGAGAAAAGAATGTGAGGGTTTGTGTCTAGCCAGGGGACAAAATGGATGCATAATATGCACTCTCACCAACATACTTTGCACAATCTTTGAACAAAGTTAGATGCTTGGTTGCTTTCTGCAACTTTAAGTAACATCTGCTGGGGAATGCAAGGGAAATCACAATTAGTGAGTGAATGAGGCCGTGAATTCTTCATTTTGGCCCTAGAGAGATCTAGCAGCCTTGACAGCTCCATAGAGAAAGAAATTGATAAACCCAATAGGGTGGGTGGCAAAACAAAGGCAGGAATGGCTCATCCGAAGTGTCTGTCTGAATGTAGCAGCACAGATCTAACAACTGCACCTAGATCTCACTACAGGCTGGCAAGATGCTCTCAAGCTGCTCAGATTGCCTTTCAAAGATATGTCTGCTGACATCTCTATGATACCAGAAATATTCATTGAACTGGGTCTTTGTCAGAAAGTACATCTAGATACATTAGCGGATCAAACCATTGCTATATCCAGATTTGGCTAGAAGATCAGAAGGATCAAAACTGCAAGTAGAAACTTAACCTAAGAAGGGTCCCAGAGAATGAGTAGAAAGGAAGTTGTGGCTTTTGCTGTTGACATGGCTCAAACCATGTTTGAGTCACATAGAGAACTAGGGTTGCCACCTTTGCTCTGGCAAAATGCAGCACAGGACAGTGGCAGGTGGGCAGTGACCGGGGGGGGGGGAGAGGATGTTGGGGGCAATTTCCCCCCCACCTGGTGCTGAAATGATTTAAAGGCAATCCATTACAATCTATTTCAGCCTAACCAGATGGCCCCTCTGGAATTTGTCACATGCACACACACACACACACACACACACACACACACAAGTTTGTAAACCTGTGCTTTGCTGAAACACATGACCTTTCAACACCCTTTCACACACATGCAGTACAGTGGTGCCCCGCAAGACGAACGCCTCGCAAGACGAAAAACCCGCTAGACGAAAGGGTTTTCCGTTTTGGAGGCGCTTCGTAAAACGAATTCCCCTATGGGGTTGCTTCGCAAGACGAAAAAAATCTTGCATCCCCCTGCGGGTTTCCCCCCGCTTTTTTCTTCCTTTTTTTAAGCCGCTAAGCCGCTTATCAGCTGTTCCGCTGATAAGCCGCTTAACAGCTGATCGCTGGAAGCCGCTTGACAGCTGTAGCGCTAATCCGCTAAGCTGTCAATGGGCTTGCTTCGCAAGACGAAAAAACCGCTATACGAAGAGCCTCACGGAACGGATTAATTTCGTCTTGCGAGGCACCACTGTACTGTAGAGAAATACATGCAGGCCAAGGCAAAAAATAATTGGGGGGCATATTCTGATGTGGGGATGAGCTTTGCTCCATATGTTATATTTCTGAAGGAGAACAGAAATATTAGGCGGGAGGGGGAAAGGCAGTCCTGGTGAGGAGCTACTTCTCCTGCACCCTCCTCTCTCCAATGTAATGCAGAGAACCATGTTGCGAATAGGGACTTCTGAGCCTCGGATCCTATTGCTCTCTGAGGGATGGGGCCTAGCGCTTCTAGGCTGCAGCTCTGCAGATGGCCACCTTAACCCAGCTGGAGCTGACAAGAAAGCTGTGCTCTGGTTTGCTCCACCTTAGGGGTGGGATGAGAAGAGGGAGCAAGGAGAAAAAAGGAAAGTAAAGAACTGAGAAGCAGGGATAGCAAGAGAGTGCAGCAGCAGAGTGGAAACAGGGGAAATACAGGACAAACAGCTTTCTGAAGGAGCGTCTCCACCCCCATCGTCCAGCCTTGGGCACTGAGGTCCAGTTCCGAGGGCCTTCTGGCAGTTTCCTCACTGCGAGGTTACAGGGAACCAGGCAGAGGTCCTTCTTGGTAGTGGCGCCTGCCCTATGGAACCCCCTCCCATCAGATAAACTTTCCAAAGGCAACCCTAGACCAGGAAGTTTTTAATGTTTGACATTTTATTGTGTTTTTATATGTGTTATTGTTACTGTTATTCCTGTATTGAATCAATACACGACATAGCATTTTACATTAAAATAAGGGGCCATACTGTATTATACTGGACAGGTGGCAACCCTAGAGAGGGCATGTTATTGTCAGCAGCTCATCCTACTCTCAAGTAGGACCCTGGCAGAGACACATGCCCGACTGACATGTTTTCTCCCTCTTGGTCTTTCATTCAGGAGCTCCATAAGCTTTCTTCTGCCTGAACATCACAGGACCGATTGCAACAGACATCGGCACACTTAGGGATCCACAGAGTATGCGCAGTTCGCGTGACAGACCTCTGCAACTCAGCATTTTGGCTAATCTACTTTATCTACATATAAACATACAGAGCACTGCAACATGGCTCCCTATATCTCTAGCACCAGACAGCAAAGAGAGAATGAACAAAGGACAATAGTCCCACTTCACGGAACACAGTAACACAAACATCCTGATTCTGTCACTTCCCACTTTGTGGAGTCAAAATATACACCATCATGTGATAGACAAAATCCCATGACTGCAATCATGGAGCAGGAATTCTAACAGTCACCCTGAGGCATAAGCTTCAAGATGGTGGACCCCCAAGAGACATTGTTATTCATTTTGAAAGTTATTGAATGTGTGAAGAAATCTATGCCCATTCGGCAGCTAAAGCACATTCCCTATAAGCATGCTGAACTCCAAATCTACCAGGATGTATGTCTTGAAACTGCCGCCTCAAGAAATTTTAGCAGGTTCACCAGAAAGCAGGTATCCACTACCACTGGGGATATCCTTTCAAGGGAACCCACTTTCTACAGCATTGTAAGTGGGAGAGGCAGCTATCCTATTAAATGATCTCATATTGGACTTATTTGATCCCAGTTGGTGGGCAGTCACAGGAGTGAACCACAAAGTGAAAAAGTGGGGTTCCTCCAAAGACCACAGGGCCCATTGAACAACAAATGATTCCTTAATTAACCAGAAAACCTGATGATCCTGATTGAACGGCAGTAATAGATAATTTATTACCCTTTTGAGCTAATGCTTCTTCAAAGGCTAATCTCTCTCGTGCATACTACAAGGACTGCTCTCCTTGGTTTTTTCACACGTCTGCCTCACTCTTTCCAGGCACAGGTCTGCACTTTAATGCTACATGTCCAAATAGTTTTCGTTTGGTTTTTGTGGCCTGAGCTATCCCCATGTAAACTTGCTACTTAAAGCTGAATTGGAACAAACGTCAGATTGGGTTTTCCATGGATTTACATTTGCTCTGATTGAACTTGTAAGAGCAGGTTTTCAGGGTGAAAGCTCTGGAGGAAAAAAAGAGGGGAAATGAAATTTAAAAGCATTAGGATATAGAGCTTTAAATTGTAGACCCTGCCTGGAGAGAGCAGAGGAAAGGTAACTATGGCTAAACTTCATGAGTCCTACATGTGTCTACTGCTTTTTGAAAACAATGCTGCTGCACTTTTTTGGTATTTGCCACCCTCTCATTTTGGTGGATGTAGACCTGTGGGCAATACCAGTCCAGCAGTCTGCATTGTGAGACTTCTCCTTGTCTGAGACTTAAAATAATAATATTAACAACAGCAACAACAACTGTTTTTACAAAAACTTTTCCAGTTGTATGACCCTCTCTTCCTCAGCTGATCTGCATGAATCAATTGAGGTAATGGTAAAGGACCCCTGGACAGTTAAGTCCAGTCAAAGGTGAATGTGGGGTGTGGCGCTCATCTCGCTTCATTCTGAGGGAGACAGTGTTTGTCCACAGACAGCTTTCTGAGTAATGTGGCCAGCAGGACTAAACTGCTTCTGGCACAACGGGACACCATGACGAGTGCCAGAGCATGGAAATGCTGTTTGGAAATATGGAAAGGCTGTCTACCTTCCCCAACACAGCAGTACCTACCGTATTGGCCCAAATATAAGCCACACCTTTAAAATTGGAGGGGAAGGGGAAGAAAAAAGAAAGAAAAAAAATACCTGAATATAAGCCACTCCATTCCTCACTGCTCCTGGCCGCATCAGTAGCAGTGTGGTGTAGGGTCTGGGAGACTAGGGATCACATCCTGACTCAACCAAGAAGCTGACTCGGTTGACACTGGACCTGTCACTGTTTCTCAGCCTAACCTCACAGGGTGGGAGTGGGGAGAACCACGTACTTCACTTTGAGCTTATCGGAGGGAAGGTGGAATATCAATGTAATAAATAATATTTTTTTTTAAAAAAATAATACTTTATTTTGCAACACACACAACACTAAAAAGAAAAAAGAAAAAAGAAAAGAAAACTAAAAAAGAAAACACAAAGACAAATATGAAACAAATAATGAACATGTAACATGCTCGGGTTCATGGGGTCACAGAGAGTTGAACACAACTAAGATGACTAAACAGCAACAAACCATATTTCAGTTCTTCTTTTCTTCTATTGATTTCCTTCATCCTCAGCGTGGTTCTGCTTTCATATTTAGTATGTTTCCTTCTCACTTCATCCCCCCTTTCTTTCTATTTTATGATTTTACACCATATTTTGTTTTGCCAAAGTTAATCAAAAGTCCAGGTATTAATTTGAGGGCACTGCTTTTTAAGGTCATCTCTGTATTTTTCCCATTCTTTTTGAATTTTTTGTTTAGACTGACCCCTAATTGCGCCTGTCATTCTAGCCAACTCAAAGTAATCACATATTTTTTCTTGCCATTCTTTTTTTGTTGACGCCGTCTCATTTTTTATTTTTATTTTTTGCAATTAGGGTTCTTGCTGCCACTGTTGTGTAAAGTGATGTTTTCTTGTTTTTCCTAGTGATATCTGAATCTAGTATACCCACTAAAAAAGCTGTTTTTTAAACATAAGTTTGTTCAAATATTTTCTTTAGCTCTTCATATACAATATCCCAGAAGCCCTTAATTTTAACACAGGTCCACCACATATGTAGTAGCATCCCCTCTACTTGGCTGCACCTCCAACACATTTTTTAATTTGTTTTATACATTTTGAATACCGGTATTTTGCTTGGTGTTAAATACCATCTGTAAAACATCTTTAACAGGTTTTAGAAATTACCTTTGTCTTATTTTGTATTAATCATTATCTAATATTGAAATGTCACTTGCAAAACCTTTTTAAAAAATCTGCTTTAAACACCTCATTTAGCTGGTGGTACTGAATCCACCCTGTCAGGCAATGCTTTATTTCCTTATAATTTTTCAATTTCAATTTGTTATCATTTTTTGCCCAACTTCCAGAACATGCACTCAGAAAACGGGGCCTTCCCAATAGGACGCCTGGTGCAAGCTAATGACTTCCTAAAAATTATTGCAACCCCACCTCCCTGCCAACATGACCTGAGTTGCTGTCCGTAAGAGAGACCTGGTGGACAAGCAGCGGTAAGGACAGGCCCAATAAAGTTGAACTGTTGTTGTTTAGTCGTGTCCGACTCTTCGTGACCCCATGGACCAGAGCACGCCAGGCACTCCTGTCTTCCACTGCCTCCTGCAGTTTGGTCAGACTCATGTTAGTAGCTTCGAGAACACTGTCCAACCATCTCGTCCTCTGTTGTCCCCTTCTCCTTGTGTCCTCAATCTTCCCCAACATCAGGGTCTTTTCCAGGGAGTCTTCTCTTCTCATGAGGTGGCCAAAGTATTGGAGCCTCAGCTTCACGATCTGTCCTTCCAGTGAGCACTCAGGGCTGATTTCCTTCAGAATGGAGAGGTTTGATCTTCTTGCAGTCCATGGGACTCCCAAGAGTCTCCTCCAGCATTCAAAAGCATCAATTCTTTGGCAATCAGACACCTTTATGGTCCAGCTCCCACTTCCAAACATCACTACTGGGAAAACCATAGCTTTAACTATATACAGATCTTTGTCAGCAAGGTGATGTCACACTCTTAAAAATAACTGGGACATAATATGCCTACAAGAGACTCATGTAATTAGAAAACATAAAAGAGTGCTAATTAAGGGGGAAAAATTAGGTGATGAATTTATTTCCTCAGATGTTGTAAAAAAAAGAGGTGTAATTGTTTACACAAACCCAAGATTAAATCTGGAGTATGTATTTAAGGATGAAGAAGGAAGAATGATGGTGATAAAGGAAAAGAAAAAAGAAAAAAAAATTGTTGGAATATATGCAGCAAATGATAAGAAAGTGGAATTTTATCAAAAACTGGAGGAAAAGTTACTGGACGAAAATATTATATTAATGGGATATTTAAATGGAGTTACTTCGCTGGAGATGGATAGGACAATGCATGAGACAGAGAGTAAAGAAGGAAGATTGCCGCTAACCTTTTTGCAGTTGGTAGAAAATCTCAAGCTCCAGGATGCATGGAGGGTTAAACACCGAAATGAAAAGCAATTTACACACCACTCAGAAGCAAAAAATTCAGTGGGGAGAATTGATGCAATATGGGTATCGAAAGGTTTATTATTAAAGATTAGGAAAGTGGAAATCTATAAACAGTATCGGACCACAACCCTACTACATTAGAAATAAGAGAAGGAAGGAAAATAACAAGAAGATGGAGAATCAATGAATCCATCCTAAATGATGAGAAAATATTAGAAAAGGCGAAGGCGACCCTAAGAGAATATTTTGAAAACAATTTGAATCAGGAAACAGATCTTAATATCGTTTAGGATGCAAGTAATATGAGGCTTCTTCATCCAGCAAAATATAATCCAAAGAAAAGAAAGGGAAAAGAATTTGGAAAAAATTCTCAAGGAGATAAGGGAGAATGAGAAAGAATTGGCTAAAAACCCAAAGCAGGAATACCCCCCCCCCAAAAAAAAAAATTACCATAAGATATTACAAATGCAGCTTTCCATGATTTTGAATTATGAAATAGAATAAAAGATAAAAATATTAAGACAAAATATTTTTAAATTTGCCAAAAACCAGACAGGCTGCTTGCTTGGCAATCAAAGAAAAAACAAAAGGAGACAATAATAGAGAAATTGATAGAGGAAGGAAAAACAATAGAAGAACCCAAAGAAATTTGCAAAAAATCTGCAAACTATTATAGGAAACTATATCAAGCAGAAGAGGGAGATCACAGAACAGACTTCCAATGATAGCTTGTGGGAAAATGGAGCAATTAAACTTACCAATAACAATGATGGTGGTGCAACAACCAATTTCAAAAGCAAAGACAGGAAAATCTCCAGGTACAGACGGCCTGTCGGCAGCATATCATAAGAAACTAGAATATATATTGTCAGAACCAATGAAAACAGCTATGAATGGAATTTTAAAAGAAGGAAGCAAAATCATGGGAAGAAGCATTTATCACTCTGATACCTAAACAAGGAATGGACCTGACGTCAATCAGAAATTATGGACCTATATCATTATTAAATCATGATAAAATATTCACTGATATCCTAGCCAACAGATTAAAAAGAGTATTGAATGAAATCATATATAAGGATCAGGCAGGCTTTCTCCCAGGCAGACATGTGCATAGCAACATGAGATATAATAGATATCTTAGAGTATCTGGAAGGAAGAATTGATTTTTTAAAAGGCCAACTTGATGCTGGTAGATGCTGAAAAGGCCTTTGACAACATCTCTTGGAGATTTATGAAAAAATCTATAGACACAGGATTCGAGGAAAATTTCAGCAGGGGTATCAAGGCCATATACCGAAATAAGAGAGCCAAACTGATTTTAAATAATGAGGTAACAGAAGAATTTAAGATAAGCAATGGGACTAGGCAAGGCTGCCCTCTTTCACCCTTATTATTCATTATGGTATTAGAACCTCTAGCGATTGCAATAAAGAAAGACCAAGACATAAAAGGTATAACAGTGGGCACGTACAAAAAATAATAGAAAGGATCCTTGAATTTGTAAAAGTGGTAGGTTTTAAATTTAACAAAAACTAGACCAATATGCTAGCAAAGAATATGCCTGTACAGGAAAAAGAAGAATTACAGAAGTTTTCAGGATTGACAATAGTAAATAAGAGTAAGACTAAATATATGGGAATCTCATTGACGAATAAAAACAGCAACTAATTTAAGGATAATTATATACAAATCTGGAAAGAAATTAAAAGGGATCTGGAAATTTGGAACAAACTAAAATTCAGTGGTAGGATATCAGTAGTGAAAATGAATGTGCTTCCTAAAACGATGTTTTTATTTCAAATGATACCAATTATTGGAGGGGTAGGATGCTTTGAATTATGGCAAACAGATTTATCAAGATTTATTTGGCAATATAAAAATACCAAGAATTAAACACAAATTATTAGATGGAGGGTGAGGGAACAGCTGCAGTCACCTGCGGTTCCTGCGCAATGTTTGCCATCTTGCCAAAGGTTGCAGGCAGCTTTACCTGCAGCAATTGCATGTTGATTGCCCTCTTAGAAGACAAAGTCCAGCAACTGGAGGAACGTGTAGCTACGCTCCAAAGAATTAGAGAGCTGGAGCTCTTCTTGGAAGCAACAGAGCACACCGTCTCCACCAAGGAGGAGACAGGAGACTCCCCTGAGAAGGAGGCTAGTTCACCAACACAGGAGCCAGATATATGGAGAAATGTGACTCAAAGAAGTAGGAGGCTGATTTCCTTAAGAATGGATAGGTTTGATCTTCTTGCAGTCCATGGGACTCTCAAGAGTCTCCTCCAGCACCAGAATTCAAAAGCATCCATTCTTCGGCAATCAGTCTTCTTTATGGTCCAGCTCTCACTTCCATACATCACTACTGGGAAAACCATAGCTTTAACTATATGGACCTTTGTTGGCAAGGTAATGTCTCTGCTTTTTAAGATGCGGTCTAGGTTTGTCATTGCTTTTCTCCCAAGAAGCAGGCGTCTCTTAATTTTGTGGCTGCTGTCACCATCTTCAGTGATCATGGAGCCCAAGAAAGTAAAATCTCTCACTGCCTCCATTTCTTCCCCTTCTATTTGCCAGGAGGAGATGAGACCAGTGGCCATGATCTTCTTTTTTTTGATGTTGAGCTTCAAATCATATTTTGCGCTCTCCTCTTTCACCCTCATTAAAAGGTTTTTTAATTCTTCCTCACTTTCTGCCATCAAGGTCATCTGTCATCTGCATATCTGAGGTTGTTGATATTTCTTCTGCAATCTTAATTCCGGCTAGGGATTCATCCAGCCCAGCCTTTTGCATGATGAATTCTGCATATAAGCAGGGAGACAATATACAGCCTTGTCATACTCCTTTCCCAATTTTGAACCAATCAGTTGTTCCATATCCAGTTCTATGATATGTATTTTGTATTGTTATAACTCTACCCTTGTAAAATCAGATAAAAATTATCTCAAAAAAGGAAAAGAAAAAAACTATAAATCGAAATCTGGAGCAGATCCCTGAGGTCAACAAAGCAGCTCAGATAATAACTAAATCAATAAAGAACAAGCTACTTTAAACACCAGTTGATGGGAAGACCATAGAACTTTAAAGGTTGCCTTGAAGAAAATGACTGGGTTTCTATCTTTTGGAATGCCTTCTTCATCTTGACCAGCCGTAAAATGTGCTTTGCCCTCGTGCCCCCCAAATGATGCTAGATTGCAATGCTTGTCAGCCCTGCAGACTGGGATTAATGGAAACTGTAGGTCAATAACATCTGGAGAGTCACAATTTCCTTGCCCTTGTAGTCTTCCAGATGTTGCTGGACCGCTATTCCCACCACTTATTACCATCTGAGCTGCCTGGGATGGGTGCTGGAACCACACAACACCTGGAAGGCCACAGGTACTGTAGGTCAACCTCTGCCCTAGTTCCTAAAGATATCCAGTGTCACTTTGCTGTGGGCAGCAAAGGAAATTTGACAGTACTGCTTGAGTCCGAGATGCGCAGGGATGGGAGTGGACAGATTTCAAATAAAAGGAATGCAACCATTGGGCTAGAAAAGGTTCTTGCTTTGTAAATTGGAAGCCAGCAAGAACTGTGAAAATACCTCTTGCTTTTCTGGATGGGGAGGTGAGTGTAGAAACCTTTGGCTTCTGCATGGCTGGGTTGTAGCCTTTCATTCAGATTGGTCAACCCACTTTTATCCTCTGGGCCTGGTCACCACTAGCAGTTGGCTCTTGGAAGGATGCTCAGAATGGAATGCTCTCCTTAGGATGATATTCTAATTAATCCCTCCATTTTTTTATTTTTTATTTTTTTGTTGGCTGTCAGGGAACTGCCATCGGAGAGTCAGGTGGTGGAAGGGCTCAAGGAGGCTAGCAGACCTTCGGATGCTGAGGAAGGAACCAGTAGGGGGAGAGGGAGAGTTCCTGCAGAAACTCAACCGGAGGAATGGCTCCAAGATGTTTCCAGTGAGAACAGCGGGGAGGGCTCAGGACCTCCGCTGGGGACGCCTACTCCGTGCAGGAAACTGTCACGCAGAGAATCCAGAAGGAGAGTTTCCGTCAAAGAACTCTTATGTTGGCGTAAATTCCGGAACCGCCCACTGACAGATTCTGCCAGCGATTGAGGCAGCCATGCACCCATGGCTCCGCGGACTGGGAAAGTTTAGGAACTAATGGTAAAGCTTTGAGGGCTTAAACGCTTACGCACAAGCAGGCCCCTTTTCCCATTACAGCAATCCGTCAGTCCTTGACGCTGCTTGTGCGAAGGAAAGGCATCATGAGCAACCCAACCGGAGCCGGAGGAGCAGGAGGAGATGGAGGGGGACCAACTCTGGAGGAGAGAAACAGAGCTTTGGAGCACCAGCTGGCACTGCTAACGGCGCGGCTCGAGGAAAGGAGGGCGCAGGATGCACAGGGGAAACCCACCCCCATCGCAAGGAAGGTACTGCAGTATGCACTGAACCTGCAACACGATGACTTTGCCGATGAGGAATCGAGAGTGGCTTTTGTGATTGGGCACCTCGAGGGAGGGGCTAGAAATTGGGTGAGGCCCCTGATGGCAAATAATAATGACGCCTTAAAAGACTTGAGGAAATTCTTTAGTGCGGTGGACTTGATGTTTTCCAGCCAGATTGAACAGGGCGCGGTACGCAGACAGTTAATGGCGTGCAAACAGGGAAATCAATCCGTCCGCGAGTATTGGACACAGTTTACCATGCTTATACATAATTTGGGGTGGGACCTGTCTTCGGACCCGATACAAATGCTATTCGAAGTAGGCCTAGCCCCAGCGGTGAAAGATGAACTTTCCCGCGCACCCCGTCCGGAGTCCATGGATCAGGTGACCAAGGCAGCGCTTGCGATTGGAGCGCGCCAGGAGGCGAGAGCGCTGGAGACGCGGGAAGGGAGAGGAGAGCGTTGGAATGATTTCCGCATTCCTGAGATGCCGGCGCAACCTTCCCCGCCAGTGGAACCGATGGAGATTGGAGGGGCGAGTGCGCGCGGAACTTCAAATGTTAACGAAGGGCGGAAGAAGGAAGGGAAGAGCGCCAAGAAATGCTTCCTTTGTCAACAGCCGGGACATTTTGCCAGGGTCTGCCCGCAAAGGAAGGGGTGGCAAGGAATGGTGGGGGCTGTTGGGAGTGAGGAGGAGGGGGTTAAGGAGCAGGTAAAAGCCAACGCCTGACTGCCAACGACAGGGCACAGCAGTCAGGCCAAGGATCAGTGAACGTGCCCAAGCCTGAACCCCCAAGAGCTGCTCTAGTCGTAGAGGTGCTGCTAGAGCTACCCAACGGACATCCACTCACGATAAAAGCCCTCTTAGACTCAGGCAGCTCCTGCAATTTCATGAGCAAGGAGTTTGCGTCAGAGCACCAGATACAAACGCTGTCCTTAAGTCCTTCCTTGCAGGTGACAACGATTGACGGGAGGGAACTGCTGGGAGGGGAAGTAAACCAACAGACGGTCCCCATGACTATGAGAGTGGCAAGGCACACGGAAGTCATTGCATTTCATGTAGCCACACTAGCGGGACCTCCCATCATCTTGGGAATGAGCTGGCTGGCGCTACATGACCCGCTAGTGGGATGGCACCAGCGGACAGTCTCTTTTGGGTCAGCTCATTGCCTAGAGCACTGCAAGGGAAGAGAAATGCAGGGGCTGGCTAGGGCCAGTCTTGCAGGGATGGCGGTGGGGGAAAAGGGAGAAATACCCCGACAATACGCCGACCTGAGTGACGTCTTCAGTGAGAAGGAAGCAGATAGACTGCCCCCGCATAGACCCTTTGACTGTCAAATTAACCTACTCCTGGGAGCCCAGCTACCAGTGGGCAAGCTGTACGCCATGTCAGACAGGGAGATGCAGGAGTTGAGGGAGTTCATAGACAAGAAACTTAAACGAGGTTTCATCAGGGAGTCAAGAGCGGTGGGGGGCAGCCCAGTGTTTTTTGTGGACAAAAAAGACACTAATAAACCCAGGCTGGTCGTGGACTTCAGGGCCGTAAATTCGGTGTCAGAACCTGTGGCCTTCCCCATGCCAAGGATTGACGACATTTTGACCAGGGTGAGGAAGGGAAAGATTTTTACCAAGCTGGACCTGAGGGGGGTGTATAACCTGATACGGATGAGGAAGGGGGATGAATGGAAAACTACCATGTTCACCCCCTTGGGGGCCTTTGAGTATCTCGTTATGCCCTTCGGATTACAGGGGGGCTCAGCCTGCTTTCAATCCTTCATGAATCATGTGCTGGGACCTTTGCTCTATAAGAACTGTGTGGCCTTCTTAGACGATGTGTTGGTCTACTCAGAGGACGAAGAGCAGCATGTCCGAGATGTCCGAGAGGTCCTAAGCAGACTGCAAGCAAACCAGCTGTGGGTCAAACTGGAGAAGTGCCAGTTCCATACCATAGAGGTGGAATTCCTGGGATACCGTTTGTCAGACAAGGGATTGGCCATGGATCCTAGCAAGGTCCAAGCTGTACTGGAATGGAAGACACCCAGAACCAGGAAGGATGTGCAGAGATTCCTGGGGTTTGGAAACTTCTATCGAAAGTTCATCAAAAACTTTGCCCACTTAACGGCTCCCATCACCGATTGTCTCAGTAGTAAGAAGAAATTTGCATGGACGGAAGAGGCGCAGCGAGCGTTTGAAAGGCTAAAGAAAGCGTTCACTTCGGAAGAACAGCTCTTGCACGTGGATCTACAGAAACCGATGAGGGTGGAAACAGATGCATCAGATCGAGCGGTAGGGGCGGTTCTGCTCCAACCGGGGAAGGATGCGTCGGACTGGAGACCGTGTGCCTTCTTCTCGCGGAAGTTGAATAAATCCGAAAGGAACTACACAGTGTACGACAGGGAACTGCTTGCCATTTATGAAGCGTTTCGACGATGGCGGCACCTGCTAATAGGAGCGCAGCACAAGGTCCAGGTGTGCACGGACCACAAGAACCTGGAATATTGGCGAACGGCCAGAGTACTGAACCAGAGACAAGTGCGATGGGCACAGGAATTTTCCAAGTTCCATTTTGAAATTCGCTACGTACCGGGACCTGAGAACGTAAGGGCGGACGCTCTGTCTCGAAAACCAGAGTATATGGAGGGGGAGGGAGCGCCCAAAGAGAGACATGTCATCCCCGAGGACCACTGGGTGTGTGGGGCAGCATTGGTGGGGCAACGAGAACTGGTAGAAAGGACAGAGAACGATGAATACGCCCAAGATAAGCTCAGAGGGCTCAGGAGAGCCGGGGAGATCACCGGGGAGTTTGAAGAAAGGAACGGGGCCTTGTACATACCAGAAGGGGAATTGAGGGGTAGGGTACATACCAGAAGGGGAATTGAGGGGTAGGGTACTCAAACAACTGCACGACAGCCCCACTGCAGGGCACTTTGGGCAACACAGAACAATGTGGTTAGTTACCAGGCAATTCTGGTGGCCCAAGGTGAGGGAAGATGTACGAGAGTATGTAAGGGGGTGCGACCGCTGCCAGCGAGCAAAGGGGGAGAGGGCAGCACCGGCGGGGTTGCTGGAACCATTACCCACACCCGAACGGCCATGGGAGGCAGTTTCCATAGATTTTATGACGGATTTACCAAGATCCAAGGGGAAGACTGCGGTAATGGTAGTGGTAGACCTGTTAACCAAGATGTGCCATTTTATAGCTTGCTCACATGCGGTAACGGCGGAAGAAACCGCCAGGTTGTTTGTAAAACACATTTTTAGGTTGCATGGCGCCCCCTTGAGGGTGGTCTCAGACAGAGGGAAACAATTTACGTCCAGGTTCTGGAGGAAGCTCATGAGCTTACTGCATGTGGAGGTCAATTTCTCAACAGCCAGACAGCCAGAAACTAATGGACAGGCGGAAAGGGCAAACAGTATTCTGCAACAATATCTGAGGTGTTATGTAAATGACAGAGTGAATGATTGGGTAGAGAAATTAGCCCTGGCCGAATTTGCCTACAATAATGCGGAAAATGTGTCCACGGGCATGAGTCCATTTCTGGCTAATTATGGGTGTCACCCCAGGGCCTTTCCAGGGGAAGGAGGGGAAAGATGGAGCGTACCGGCAGCGGAACATTTTGTGGAAGAAATGGAAGCAATACATCAACAGCTCAAAATGAATTTGGATAGGACCAAGGTAGAATACAAGAAGCAGGCAGATAGGAGCAGAAGGGAAGGAGAGACCATAAGGGTGGGGGACTGGGTGTGGTTTTCAACACAAGGGTTGCCGTTCAAAGGGGGTTGCAAAAAATTGCGGCCAAAACGACTGGGACCCTTCGAGGTTATACAGCAGGTCAATACGGTGACCTTTAAACTCAGGCTGCCAGACAACATGAAGCTGCATCCAGTATTATATAGGTCATTACTATCGCCATACTGGGAGGGGCGGGAATTTTGGGGACGTGAAGGTGAGGTTCTTGCAGCACCGCAAGTAGAAGAGAGGGAGCGGAGCAGTCATGTAGCAGAAATACTCGACTCTCGATGGAAGGGGAAACAGGTGGAGTACTTAGTGGCATGGGAAGGGGAACCGGAGTCCGAAAATACCTGGTTACCGGCAAAAACGGTCAAGGATGAGGTCTTAGTAGGAACATTTCATCGCCGGTTCCCAAGGAAGCCCCAGCCCTTGGCTAGGTTCTGGGAGGAATACTTCGGCACCACTGATGAGGAAGAGGAGTTCGAGGGGTTCCCAGAATCAGGACAGGAAGAGGAAGAAGAATCAGATGGGGAAGAATATGGGGGAAGAAGGGACAGTAGTAGGTGGAGAGCGGTTTTCGAGTCATCCGAAGATGAGGAAGATTCCTTCTGGGGGTTCCCAGCCTCACCACCCAGAGAAGAGGGGGGAATGGGGGGTGAGGGGGGTCCTGGAGGGGAGGTGGATGTCAGGGAACTGCCATCGGAGAGTCAGGTGGTGGAAGGGCTCAAGGAGGCTAGCAGACCTTCGGATGCTGAGGAAGGAACCAGTAGGGGGAGAGGGAGAGTTCCTGTAGAAACTCAATCGGAGGAATGACTCCAAGATGTTTCCAGTGAGAACAGCGGGAAGGGCTCAGGACCTCCGCTGGGGATGCCTACTCTGCGCAGGAAACTGTCACGCAGAGAATCCAGAAGGAGAGTTTCCGTCAAAGAACTCTTATGTTGGCGTAAATTCCGGAAGCGCCCACTGACGGATTCTGCCAGCGATTGAGGCAGCCATTCACCCATGGCTCCGCGGACTGGGAAAGTTTAGGAACTGATGGTAAAGCTTGGAGGGCTTAAACGCTTACGCACGAGCAGCCCCCTTTTCCTATTACATTGGCCAACTGCTTGGCAATATTCAAAGAAATATGAATTGCAAAAGATAGCTAACCATTATTTCAAATCACATGATAATTCAGATGTAGGTTAAAGTAAAGGGACCCCTGACCATTAGGTCCAGTCGTGGCCGACACTGGGGTTGCAGCGCACATCTCACTTTATTGGCTGAGCCAATACAGCTTCTGGGTCATGTGGCCAGCACGACTAAGCTGCTTCTGGCTGTTTACCTTCCTGCTGGAGCGGTACCTATTTATCTACTTGTACTTGATGTGCTTTCGAACTGGCAGGAGCAGGGACTGAGCAATGGGAGCTCACCCCGGCGCGGGGATTTGAACTGCTCACCTTCTGATCGGCAAGTCCTAGGCTCTGTGGTTTAACCCACATCGCCAGCCGCACCCCTAGGTTAGGGGTGTGAATTAGATGGGTTCATTTTGAAATGCAAACAGAAACAAATTTCTCTCCCCCAATCCTCAGAAAGGCCTCAGAGCCACATTCAGAAATTGTTCTCTTGCTCTGTGGGAGAGGCAGAGTCTTGTATCCAAGGGAGCACTAAGCAACTCAATCCACTTGTGCAACAGGTCTAAATCCACCACTAATCCCCCACTCATGCACATTTTAATCTGTCCTGGGGTCCCACCCCCTGCAACCCTCTGGAATACATTTGGTGAGGGCACAGTGCCTGCATGGGGGAAGGAGAGGGGAGAAAGTTCTGTTGCAAATCTTTACGCTAATGAAATGAGTGCATTGCATACCACAAGTAATGACTGTGAACTAGAGCAGTGTTTCCCAACCTTGGGCCTCCAGCTGTTTTTGAACTACAATTCCCATCATCCCTGACCACTGGTCTTGCTAGCTAGGGATGATGGGAGTTGTAGGCCAAAAACATCTGGAGGCACAAGGTTGGGAAACACTGAACTAGAGCATATTACCAGCATCATAAATGACAAATCCTTTGGGGAAATGTGGCAATATAATGCCATACATGGCTTGGAATTTAAAGAATGTTATTAGAAAGACAATATTGCAGAGAACATTGTTCCAAGTTTATGTGATCAGTGTCTTCATTTCCTCCACTCCGTCTTGGTTTGGAAGAGAATGTTTCATTCTTGCAGGTGGGCAGGCGGGAGAACAACCCCTTCCTCTTCTTAGATTTTTTATCAAAGTACTGCTTCTATTTTTATAATCCTCCAAGGAGAAGGATGCATACTTTATCAAAATTACCAGCAGAATATGTATAATTCCTGTTACAATAAGTGAGATCATATGGTGCGGGGGGTTTAGTCTGCCTTGGGGCATCCCAACTCTCACCCAGCATCTAATCCAGCTTCTATTCACCTGGTTCCAGTAGAGGAGGAAGCACAATGTGTTTGCCTAGGAACCAAAAGATCTAAGGTGGCTGAGGAGCATGTCAGCTAAAACAACATGTTATCTTCAGCAAGTGGTTTTCTGGGCCAGTGGCCTGGGCAAGTGGTGTGACTCAGAGTGAGTTTCGAGAGCCAGACAAAGAGGCATTTGGCCCCTGGCCTGACCACTTGGGACTAGAATGTGACTAAAATTAACAAGGACATGAACCTAGATCAATGAAACCATGGACATCATTTACAGATTTTAGTGGGTCCTGTATCTGTTTCTCATTATAATAAATGTTTCTTGCTAAATGGCCTGATACATTAGAACATCAGAAAGAACAACTGGGGTGAGATGATCTGCTCCCCACCCAAACACACCTACCCACAAAAAGTGCCCTGGGAACAATTAAGTCTGATTTACTCAAATGTAGGTATGGATTGCCAAATCCAGAGACCCAACCCCTTTGAAAGAGAGCTCTTTATGGGCATCAGTTGCCTGAGGAGGTCCTGGGCTCTTCTTCTACTTCCAGTTGCCCAAAGGACTCCTGCCCCTTTAATGACTGCCAGTTCTCCTTTGCTCTTCCTTATGGCCAGAACTGTATATAATACCTTGAAGAACCATCTCCTCTCATGTCTGCCTTTTATGATCTACTGCAGAGGGCACCCTCCTGCTAATTTTTTTTTGCCAGACCTCCAGTACAATCTTTACAGAATTTCTGGATAATGGGCTCTCTTGGTCTTTTTCTCTGGGGTGCTAGAGTTATTGCACGGATATCATTAGTTTAATTCACAATGGGAGGCAATTCATGGAGGGGAACTTGGCAGGATAAATTGTTTCAGCAAACTAGGCTGACGTGTAATGATGCTCTGAGGCATTTGCTCTAATCTGGCACAAGGTGAATTCAGTCTCTGTAAATCTGCAGCTTAAAAAAATCATCTCTTAACCTAACTGGGGAAATAAACAGCTATCAGTAGCCAAGATGGGCAGGCAGCACACATGCAGCCAAGCTGATAGTGATCCTCCATTCATTCCAGTTGGATTTGATTGCCTACTTTTCAGCCAGGTTTCATAGCCATGGTTTGATTTCCAGGTATTATAGTGGTGGTGGTGCTTATGTTGTGAAAGCACCTGCAGATGTATGCAAATCAGTCCACTGCAAAAGGCAAAAGGCTCAGGCTGTTATTTCCTGGTCAGTTGACAGTCCAGTGGGCCTTGCTGTGAGATATTTACAATGCAGTCAAATCAACAATGCCTGTTTGCTAGACAGGTACATGATAGGAGCTGAAGCTCACAGAGTTTTCCTCTAAATTTGCTAGAGAACTCTGAGAATCACTCCCACAGTGCCATGACATGGCAAGGGTGTAGCCACATATCATCTTCCCACCTAGCTGGACACTTGCTCTTTGCTCTTTGACCTGGTTTCAGCAATGTAAGAACACTTGCATGGTTGAGCTTCATTGCTCAGGCACCATCTTAAGCTAGACTTAAGAATGTCTTTGTAACTGAAATACCATTCTAAGCGTGCCTGAAAAAAGTTGCTGCATCTGCTAAAATATTATTTTTACCTTTTACAAGGTTGTTTGTGTAATCATTGTTTTAAGGGGGAGAAAAGGGGAAAATAGCTGGAGAATCCAGTTTGCCTTAAAGCATCCTGGAATAAACAAAAAAGAATGCACTCTGCTGAACTCAAACATGAGGAAGGAAGGAAGGATAGCTCATAAATCTATTCTCTCCTCAGTGGCAGAGCTTCATGCTCCAGCACCGGGGGGCGGAGAGCAGGTGGGGGTGGCTCGTGTCCTGGGAGCATGGCCCGCCTCCTGTAGGGGCATGGTGTGTGTCCTGGGGGTGTGGCACGCTGCCCATAGGAACATGGCACCCAGCGTGGGCGGGGGGGCAGCCATGATGGCACCCCGCCAAGATCGCACTCCCATGGGCGGTGCACTCCCCACACATGCCTCTTCCTCTGCCAGTGCCTCTCCTAGCATCTATACACATTCCTCCCTACATTTGCATGTCAAAGAACTCACACAGAGATATTAATCTGGCAAAGGAATTCCCATCCCATTTACCTCCATGTCAGTGTTACCTGTTTAATTTGGGGGACCCTATCACTTTGTCACCCTTTCCAAAATTGTATGATTGCAGGGTCACCTGGTCAAATTTCAACATATCTCACTGCTGATAAAAACAACATTCTTTTCTTGACAGTTGGTAAACCTAACAGCACAATCAGGTAAAACTTTTCCCAGTGTGAAGATAATAAACCTTAGGCCTGCATGTCAAGTTGCTTCAAAAGGCACAACTATGGACATCAGCTGAAAAGTCAAAACAGAAGTCAAAACAGATTCTGACTTTTCAGTGTTTGCCACGTTTCTGCCTGCTGGGGTGGGGAGTTCAGTGGCTCAAAGCATAATCTTCTCCAAAATGTTAAAATGGTGCTGCCCATTTGAATTAATTTGAGCCAGATTTTTGGTTACCAGATTTTTTTCAATTAATCCGGGGACACTTTTTTTTTTTTTTAAGCTGAGTGGCAGCAGGGAGTCAGTAGTGGGGAGGGTGAAGCAAAAGACCCTGGGCCCAAGCACACATGCATATTGTATAAAGGTGCAAAGCCTTTCTTTCGCACCATATGAAACATAAATGCGCAGAGTTTTTTTAAAAACTGGGCAATGGCACGCCGCACGCCCATGACTCCCAAGCCTTCCCCAATCTCCTTTCCCCTTTGTTTTGACAGATATGGGGAGGCTCAGGAGTCACGGGCTGGCGGCTGTTGTCCAGGAGGGGCCAGCCTGATAGTGCAGTTGGCTCCGGCTGGCTTCAGGAGCTGCCCACTGCCGTGGCACCACGGCAGCGGGCAGCTCCTGAAGCCAGCCGGAGCCAACTGCACTATCAGGCTGGCTCCAGGCTGCTGAGGCTGCCACTGCCACGTTTCCGGGGGATCTGTTCCGGGGGACAGATTTGCAAATCCGGGGACTATCCCCGGGAACCAGGGATGTCTGGTAACCCTATCATAAAACCAGCCACAGAAAGCAAGTTTTTAATTTAGGAAATGTGTGCTCCATTCAAACTGGGCTTCTATTGAGGCATCTGATCAAGGCCTGTATTTTAAAAATAAGCTTAAAGATGTTTTTATGCCAGGCAGAAGACCAGCTGGGTTTGGCATATGTTTATCTTCCTGGACAAGGGCCCCCTGATTTATAGCAGGAGCCAAAATTCTCAGTTGTAAAAAGGGAATTACAGGCTGAGAGCAAAGGTTACTAGGTTGCTGACCCTACAGAATACAATCAAGCTGCAAAAGCACTCATTGTTTAACAAAATATAATACCATGTGTCTTCCATTAGAGACTTGAGCCACAGGTTAAAGGGCAAGAGCTAATGGGAAAAGCAGCTGGCCAGGAAAGGGGTTGTAAACTGAAGAAGTTTTTACTTTGAAAAGGCCTTTGCTTCTAAAAAAATCTATATATGTCATTGTCAGGGGTTCAGGAGCAGAGGCACAGGGGAAAGAGGAAGCGGAGAGCGAAGGGGAACAATCCGAAGGCAGCGTAGGTGAGGATGACAGTGGGGCAAGAGATTCCATGAGCCTGTCCAGTGATTCGGAAGATTCCCAGAAGGCGGCACCGATAGCCAGAGCAAGGGGGGTCCCAGGAGGGACGCACCAGAAGCAAGGGGCCAGCGGTGACTCCCAAAGCAGCAGCTGGAGATCGGGACCAGTTTCCCCACCAGAGCGTAGCGGGGGGGAAGAGTCCCATGTGTCAGGACCGGCTTCCCCTCCAGGGGAAAGAGAAGATGAGTCAGGGCTGACCATGCCCCTATCGCTGAGTGAGGGAATAGAGGGGAAGTCAGATCCAGCTAGCCCCCCCGAAGGGGGAAGCAGTGACAGGAGCAGTGTAACGGTCAGGAGGAAGGTTGCCGGCTGGGCGCGCGCGCCAAGTTCAAATGCACAGGCGCGCGGGACAGCCGGGAGCGAGGATTGGGAGCCAGGTCCTAAAGCACGCCGGAGGCAGGGGGAAGAATCCGGGGACTCTTCAGCATCAGAAGAGTCCAGAAAGGGCAACACCCCAGCGGGCAGACGGACCCAGAGGAGAAAGGAGCAAAGGAGGAGGTGGAGCAAGGCTAGGGTCTTGAACTGGTGTCTGGGGGGGGGGGAGATTCAGACGGAGCTTCAGCAGTCTAGGGTTGAGACGTAGAGCTGTGCGCCGCGGCTTTGGAATCGAAACTGAACCTTAATAGAGACTTTCGTATATAATAATAACTGGCGTTGGTCCTCTGTGAGCTGGGACCTTGGGCAGCTCTGACAGTCATGTATGAAATATATTGGCTTAAATGTAATTATGCAAAGGATTTAGAAAGTAAGAAATGTTAGATTCTTATGTTAGATTCTTATTTCATAGAATCATAGAATCATATAGTTGGAAGAGACCACAGGGGCCATCGAGTCCAACCCCCTGCCAAGCAGGAAACACCATCAGTCCACTCCTGACATATGGTTGTCAAGCCTCTGCTTAAAGATCTCCAAAGAAGGAGATCTTTCATTGATGATGTGTGAGAATGTGAACCCAAGATCTCTGACCTCTGTTTAAGATAAAAAATTAAAACCATTAACCATCTGTTTTGGAGGGCAAAAGGGCAAGAAGGGCAAGAGGTGAGCTGGTAATTAAGGTGCCTTGTTGAGGCAAATGTAAGATATATGATTACTTATTTGCCATTTATAGATAGAAGGAAATATAGCTCTTTGTCTCCCATAAAAGGCAATAGGAAATGGGTGTATCTTTTATGATTGGTTCTAGCAAACAGCCAATAGGAATTTCAACCAGGCTGATTGGACAGAGGCAGCCAAAGGAGGAGCAAGGGGGCTGAGCTGAGGAAACATAAGTGCTGACCATCAGGGCTGGAGTGGGCAGAGCTTTGGTAATCATATACCACTGTGTCTCTCATTTATTTGTCTGACAAATAAATTATTATTTTAATTTCCCTATTGCTGCGTTGAATATTTCATTCCAGCTAAGCCTTAAACACAAGCAGGGTGCTACATTATCTCAGAAATTGGCAGGGCTCAGAACTCAGAACTCAGAAATCAAGGATCCTTTGAAGTGAAAGGTAAATTACAATGAAGTCAGTGTCTGGATTTGGAATACAAAGTAACAGTGCAAGAACAATCATCCTGTCTCTCTCCCCAACCCACCTCCATCCATGCACACACACAATTCCCCCCCCCACTAAAAAAAACACTTCACACATGCACACACAATTCTCCTTTTAAAAACCTCACATGTATACTGTTATGTATTCAGTGGTCTTTGTTTGCCTGAGCTTGAGTCTGGACTAAGGATTCTGAGCTCCTGTATTCTAATTCGATGCATGATGTCCAATCACAGAACATTTCAGGATTTGGGCCTCTGCCATTGGCCCTTGAATTCTGAGTTGTGATTCACAGCTTGGAAGTTTAGACAGCCAATCACATTGGGAGTGATAGTGGCCCAGGCTTTCAGAAATGTAAATAAGCAGTTGCTTTGCCCCTGTTTCCCAGTTATGTAGTTCAGTAAAGGTTCTTGCTGTTATCACTGTGTCTTGCCTTGTGGGAACCCACCTACACTTCATATACAAATACAATTCTCCTAAAAAAAACAACCATGCATGCCAAACACAATTCTCCCCCAGGACAGCATACAGTTAAATTCCTTCTGCAGTGTCCTTGCCATTTGTTTTGATCAGAGGTTTTAAAGTCCCTTCTGCCAGTGGCAGGAAGAATTGGAATAAGATATTGGGTGGGGCCAAAGTGGGTGGAACTACAGATGCCACTCTGATCTTCATATCCCCACCCCCACCCCATCTCTCCATTCTCCTTCCAGGAAAGCAAGAGGTATTATTTCAAGGACACATTCCTGCCAGTCTCATTTTCGGAGTGGTTCTAAAATTGCCCATTCTTGCTGCTCCTGGAAACAGAAATATCTCTAAAGGACTTTGACTTCGCTCTGCTCTCAATTTGCTTTCAGATATGCATTGCACTGCCTTCTATCACAAATCATGGAAATTCTATTTACCATCCCTAGGCAAGTGCAAAATGTGGCCCTTTGCCCATCTGTACTTACCTATTTTGGATAATCCCTTCTACTGCTTAGATCTGAGGAACAGCAGGCAGTTCCTCCACATAAGGAGACCAGAGGCATCCTTCAAACACCAGAGCAGCTGCATAATTCATTCCCCAAAAGGCTGTTGGTGTGGAAGACTCTCGCCTGGAAATGCTGCTTGTTATTTTCCCAGTGTTTATTATTCTGCAAGCACAAGGGAAATCCACCCTGGTGGGTGTTTTAATGAATGCAAAAGCTACTGTGTATCATTCCTAAGTAGTTTTAAATATTCCTTAAAACATTTAATTAAATGGGACTCTTGTGCTTTGTATTAAAATCACATCAGTGAACGAGGGTTTCTCTTCCAGGCGCTGGCTGAACCTCTGAAGGCGCCTGCTGGAGATTTCTGGGAACAAGGAAGCTGTAGCTGATCATATCAATTATACAAATGAGCAGAGAACTGATGACGCTTGCACCAGACATCCTATTGGGAGGAGCCAGTTTTCTGAGTGCATGTTCTGGAAGTGGGGTAGTAGAGGATTCCCTGGCCAAGCTGCTTCAGGTCGTGGTGGATGTTCTCTTGGAGACACCTAGTTTGTTTGTTTTTTTTTAAATGATATTTTATTATATTTCACAAAATTTAACAACAGTAAAAACAACCCAAATCACAAAAAACCAACAAACACATATGTCAGAGCTGCCCAAGGTCCCAGCTCACAGAGGACCAACGCCAATTCTTGTTATATACAAAAGTCTTTATTAAGGTTCAGTTTCGATTCCAAAGCCGAGGCGCGCAGCTCTATGTCTCAACCCTAGAAGCTCCGTCTGAATCTCCTCCCCCCAGACACCAGTTCAAGACCCTAGCTCCACCTCCTCCTTTGCTCCTTTCTCCTCTGGGTCCTTCTGCCCGCTGGGTTGCTGCCCTTTCTGGACTCTTCTGATGCTGAGTCCACGGATTCTTCCCCCTGCCTCCGGCGTGCTTTAGGACCTGGCTCCCAGTCTGCGCTCCCGGCTGTCCCGCGCGCCTGTGCATTTGAACTTGGCTCGCGCGCCCAGCCGGCAACCTTCCTCCTGACCGTTACGCTGCTCCTTTCACTGCTTCCCCCTTCGGGGGGGCTAACTGGCTCTGACTTCCCCTCTGTTCCCTCACTCAGCGATAGGGGCGTGGTCAGTCCTGACTCATCTTCTCTTTCCCCTGAAGGGGAAGCCGGCCCTGACACGTGGGACCCTTCCCCCCCGCTACGCTCCGGTGGGGAAGCTGGTCCCGATCTCCAGCTGCTGCTTTGGGAGTCACCGCTGGTTCCTTGCTCCTGGTGCCTCCCTCCCGGGAACCCCCTTGCTCTGGCTATGGGTGCCCCCTTCTGTGAATCTTCCGACTCACTGGACAGACTCATGGAATCTCTTGCCCCACTGTCTTCCTCACCTACACTGCCCTCGGATTGTTCCCCTTCGCTCTCTGCTTCCTCCTTCCCCTGTGCCTCCACTCCTGAACCCCTGACAACATACAACAAAAAATACCGACAAAAGACAAAAAAAAACCAAAAAACATAACAAAGAAAATTCAAGATAAAAAACAAACTTTGTTTCGAATTAGTAACCTTCCAGATCTTATTTTCCTTGCTTCCACCCGCTTTCCTTTCATGTATTCCATTTTAAAATTAGTTCAGCAATTATCATATTATTCAAATTCATTTTTTATCTTTACCTTTATACTCTTATTTATCTTAATCACTGGAACCCCTTCATTTCATTTACAATGCCCTTAACATTCATAAATTTTACAATGTTTTTGTAGATAAACTTTAAACTTCTTCCAATCCTCTTCCACCTGCTCTTCTCCTTGATCTCGGATTCTGCCGGTCATTTCTGCCAGTTCCATATAGTCTATGACTTGCATCTGCCATTCTTCCAGGGTGGGTAAGTCTTGCGTCTTCCAGTGCTTTGCGATGAGTATTCTTGCTGCTGCTGTGGCATACATAAAAAAGTTCTATCCTTCTTTGGCACCAATTGGCTGACCAAGCCCAGAAGAAAGGCCTCTGGTTTCTTCAGGAAAGTATACCTAAATACTTTTTTCAGTTCATTATAAATCATTTCCCAGAAAGCCTTAATCCTTGGGCAGGTCCACCAAAGGTGAAAGAATGTTCCTTCCATTTCTTTACATTTCCAACATTTGTTATTGGGCAAGTGATAAATTTTTGCTAGCTTGACTGGGGTCATGTACCACCTATAAATCATTTTCATAATATTTTCTCTTAAGGCATTACATGCCGTAAATTTCATACCGGTGGTCCATAACCGTTCCCAGTCAGCAAACATAATGTTATGACCAATATCTTGTGCCCATTTTATCATAGCAGATTTAACCGTTTCATCCTCAGTATTCCATTTCAACAGCAGGTTATACATTCTCGACAATGTCTTAGCACTGGGTTCTAACAATTCTGTTTCCAACTTAGATTTTTCCACCTGGAAGCCAATTTTCCTGTCCGAGTTATAGGCCTCTCTTACTTGAAAATAGTGTAACCAATCCTGCACCTTATCTTTAAGTTTCTCATAACTCTGCAATTTCAGTTTGTCCCCATCCTGTTCCAAAATTTCCCAATATTATGGCCAATTCGATCTCATATTAAGTTTTTTCAAGGCCTTAGCTTCCATTGGTGAGAGCCACCTTGGGGTTTTATTCTCCAAGAAATCTTTATATCTGACCCAGACATTAAACAATGCTTTCCTGACAATATGGTTTTTAAACGCCTTATGTGCTTTGTCCTTACCGTACCACAAGTATGCATGCCATCCAAAAACATTGTCATGTCCTTCCAAATCAAGAATGTCTGTGTTCTCAAGAAGTAGCCATTCCTTCAGCCAGCAAAAGGCTGCCGCCTCATAATATAGTTTAAAGTCCGGCAGGGCAAACCCCCCTCTATCCTTTGCGTCAGTAAGAATTTTATATTTAATTCTGGGCTTTTTGCCCTGCCAGACAAATCTAGAAATTTCTTTTTGCCACTTCTTGAAACAGTCCATCTTGTCAATTATTTGTAAGGTTTGAAACAAGAACAATTTTGGCAATACATTCATTTTAATAACTGCAATTCTACCCAGTAAGGAAAGCTTTAGGTTTGTCCACATTTCAAGATCTTTTTTCACTTCAGACCAACACTTTTCATAATTGTCTTTAAATAAGTTGGCATTCTTCGAAGTCATGTTCACCCCTAGGTATTTTACTTTTTTCATTACTGTTAAACCTGTTTCTCCCTGAAACCTTTCCTTCTCTGTTGATGTCAAGGTTTTTTCCAGAACCGTAGTTTTTAATTTATTAAGTTTAAACCCTGCCACCTGACCAAATTCTTGTATTATTTCCAAAGCTCTTCTAGTACTAGGGATTGGCTCCTGTAATGTCAAAACTAGGTCATCTGCATAAGCTTTCAGTTTGTAATGTTTGGCTCCAACCTGTATACCCTGAATCTGTTGGTCCCTTCTAATCATGTTCAGCAAGACCTCCAGGACTGAAATAAAAAGCAAAGGGGAAATTGGGCAGCCTTGTCGTGTCCCTTTCTCTATCTTAACTTCTTCTGTAACCGCATTATTCACTATCAATTTTGCCTTTTGTTCTGAATAAATCTCCCCTATACCGTTTCCAAACCTTTCTCCCACCCCCATCCCTTGCAGGTTTTTCTTCATAAAACTCCAAGAGATGTTGTCAAAGGCTTTCTCTGCATCAATAAATATCAGTACTGCTTTTGTGTTAATGTCAACTTGTAATTTTTCCAAAATATCTATTAAGTTCCTTGTGTTATTTGACATATGTCTGCCTGGGAGAAAGCCTGCTTGATCTTTATGTATGATTCCTGCCAAGACTTTTTTTTAATATTTTAGCTAAAATGTCAGCAAAAATTTTGTAATCCACATTAAGTAGGGATATGGGGCGGTAGTTCTTGAGTTGTGTCTTTTCTGATTCATTTTTCGGTATAAGCATGATATAAGCATCTTTCCACGACTCCGGCGCTCTTTTCCCCTTCATAATTTCATTGCAGACCTCCATTAATGGTTGAATTAAATAGTCCTTCATTACTTTGTAATATTTGGAGGAAAGCCCATCCGGGCCTGGAGACTTGCCAAGCTGCATATTCTTAATGGCACCTTCAACCTCCTGTTCAGAAATTCTCTCATTCAATATTAATTTGCTCTCTTGAGATATATTTTGTAATCCATTTGTTTTTAAGAATTTCTCAATCTTGGTCTCATTCTGTGGTCCATTAAAGTCCATTAATCATTCCCCGGTGTCTCTTATTTAAGAATTTTTTCCTCCCACCACTAGGTCTGCGTGCTGTTTGCTCCATTTGGTCTATGACATTTGGATGATCATCTTCATCAATTGATAGACTCCTACTTTCAGGAGCTCTGTCTCCCTCCCCCACATGTCAGTTTAAAGCCCTCCTGATGAGGTTTCTGAGATTTTTGGCAAAAACATTCCTCCCAACTGTTGTGAGGTGCAGCCCATCGCTTGCCAAAAGTCCATCTTCAAGAAACTGCAGTCTGTGATCTAAGAATCCAAACCGTTCCTGTCTACACCATTTGCGAAGCAAGCTGTTCACTTCCACTATTTTTCCCTCTCTCCCTGGGCCACGTCGTTCAACTGGGAGGACAGATGAGATGACAATTTGTGCATTTAATTGCTTCAATTTCCTGCCCAGAGCCTCATAATCTCTTTTGATCTTCTGGAGGCTATTGCTTGCAGTGTCATTCTTTCCCACATGAACCAAGAGGAAGGGGTATTTGTCAGTGGGTTTTATGATTCCTTGCAGTCGTTCAGTTGCATCTTGGATCTTAGCCCCGGGGAGACAGCACACTTCCCGAGACATCTTGTCAGGCGCACAGATCACTGCTTCTGTTCCCCTCAGTAGGGAATCCCCTATCACCACTACACGCCTCCTCTTAGGTCTGGTCGGAGTTCTTCCATGAGCTGTCCGTTCCAAGGGCGCCTGCACATTCCCTGAGGACTGACTTTGCTGCTCGTCTTCATATACCTGATCGACTGTAATGAGGGAGAGATCCTCAAATGGATGCTCTTCGTCTTCCATGCTCGGGAAGAGGACCTCAAAGTGATTGTGTATTTCTAAACAATCAGAGCGAACCCAGAGCCTCCTACTTCTTTGAGTCACATTTCTCCATATATCTGGCTCCTGTGTTGGTGAACTAGCCTCCTTCTCAGGGGAGTCTCCTGTCTCCTCCTTGGTGGAGACGGTGTGCTCTGTTGCTTCCAAGAAGAGCTCCAGCTCTCTAATTCTTTGGAGCGTAGCTACACGTTCCTCCAGTTGCTGGACTTTGTCTTCTAAGAGGGCAATCAACATGCAATTGCTGCAGGTAAAGCTGCCTGCAACCTTTGGCAAGATGGCAAACATTGCGCAGGAACCGCAGGTGACTGCAGCTGTTCCCTCACCCTCCATCTAATAATTTGTGTTTAATTCTTGGTATTTTTATATTGCCAAATAAATCTTGATAAATCTGTTTGCCATAATTCAAAGCATCCTACCCCTCCAATAATTGGTATCATTTGAAATAAAAACATCGTTTTAGGAAGCACATTCATTTTCACTACTGATATCCTACCACTGAATTTTAGTTTGTTCCAAATTTCCAGATCCCTTTTAATTTCTTTCCAGATTTGTATATAATTATCCTTAAATTAGTTGCTGTTTTTATTCGTCAATGAGATTCCCATATATTTAGTCTTACTCTTATTTACTATTGTCAATCCTGAAAACTTCTGTAATTCTTCTTTTTCCTGTACAGGCATATTCTTTGCTAGCATATTGGTCTAGTTTTTGTTAAATTTAAAACCTACCACTTTTACAAATTCAAGGATCCTTTCTATTATTTTTTGTACGTGCCCACTGTTATACCTTTTATGTCTTGGTCTTTCTTTATTGCAATCGCTAGAGGTTCTAATACCATAATGAATAATAAGGGTGAAAGAGGGCAGCCTTGCCTAGTCCCATTGCTTATCTTAAATTCTTCTGTTACCTCATTATTTAAAATCAGTTTGGCTCTCTTATTTCGGTATATGGCCTTGATACCCCTGCTGAAATTTTCCTCGAATCCTGTGTCTATAGATTTTTTCATAAATCTCCAAGAGATGTTGTCAAAGGCCTTTTCAGCATCTACCAGCATCAAGTTGGCCTTTTAAAAAATCAATTCTTCCTTCCAGATACTCTAAGATATCTATTATATCTCATGTTGCTATGCACATGTCTGCCTGGGAGAAAGCCTGCCTGATCCTTATATATGATTTCATTCAATACTCTTTTTAATCTGTTGGCTAGGATATCAGTGAATATTTTATCATGATTTAATAATGATATAGGTCCATAATTTCTGATTGACGTCAGGTCCATTCCTTGTTTAGGTATCAGAGTGATAAATGCTTCTTCCCATGATTTTGCTTCCTTCTTTTAAAATTCCATTCATAGCTGTTTTCATTGGTTCTGACAATATATATTCTAGTTTCTTATGATATGCTGCCGACAGGCCGTCTGTACCTGGAGATTTTCCTGTCTTTGCTTTTGAAATTGGTTGTTGCACCACCATCATTGTTATTGGTAAGTTTAATTGCTCCATTTTCCCACAAGCTATCATTGGAAGTCTGTTCTGTGATCTCCCTCTTCTGCTTGATATAGTTTCCTATAATAGTTTGCAGATTTTTTGCAAATTTCTTTGGGTTCTTCTATTGTTTTTCCTTCCTCTATCAATTTCTCTATTATTGTCTCCTTTTGTTTTTTCTTTGATTGCCAAGCAAGCAGCCTGTCTGGTTTTTGGCAAATTTAAAAATATTTTGTCTTAATATTTTTATCTTTTATTCTATTTCATAATTCAAAATCATGGAAAGCTGCATTTGTAATATCTTATGGTAATTTTTTTTTTGGGGGGGGGTATTCCTGCTTTGGGTTTTTAGCCAATTCTTTCTCATTCTCCCTTATCTCCTTGAGAATTTTTTCCAAATTCTTTTCCCTTTCTTTTCTTTGGATTATATTTTGCTGGATGAAGAAGCCTCATATTACTTGCATCCTAAACGATATTAAGATCTGTTTCCTGATTCAAATTGTTTTCAAAATATTCTCTTAGGGTCGCCTTCGCCTTTTCTAATATTTTCTCATCATTTAGGATGGATTCATTGATTCTCCATCTTCTTGTTATTTTCCTTCCTTCTCTTATTTCTAATGTAGTAGGGTTGTGGTCCGATACTGTTTATAGATTTCCACTTTCCTAATCTTTAATAATAAACCTTTCGATACCCATATTGCATCAATTCTCCCCACTGAATTTTTTGCTTCTGAGTGGTGTGTAAATTGCTTTTCATTTCGGTGTTTAACCCTCCATGCATCCTGGAGCTTGAGATTTTCTACCAACTGCAAAAAGGTTAGCGGCAATCTTCCTTCTTTACTCTCTGTCTCATGCATTGTCCTATCCATCTCCAGCGAAGTAACTCCATTTAAATATCCCATTAATATAATATTTTCGTCCAGTAACTTTTCCTCCAGTTTTTGATAAAATTCCACTTTCTTATCATTTGCTGCATATATTCCAACAATTTTTTTTCTTTTTTCTTTACCTTTATCACCATCATTCTTCCTTCTTCATCCTTAAATACATACTCCAGATTTAATCTTGGGTTTGTGTAAACAATTACACCTCTTTTTTTTACAACATCTGAGGAAATAAATTCATCACCTAATTTTTCCCCCTTAATTAGCACTCTTTTATGTTTTCTAATTACATGAGTCTCTTGTAGGCATATTATGTCCCAGTTATTTTTAAGAGTGTGACATCACCTTGCTGACAAAGATCTGTATATAGTTAAAGCTATGGTTTTCCCAGTAGTGATGTTTGGAAGTGGGAGCTGGACCATAAAGGTGTCTGATTGCCAAAGAATTGATGCTTTTGAATGCTGGAGGAGACTCTTGGGAGTCCCATGGACTGCAAGAAGATCAAACCTCTCCATTCTGAAGGAAATCAGCCCTGAGTGCTCACTGGAAGGACAGATCGTGAAGCTGAGGCTCCAATACTTTGGCCACCTCATGAGAAGAGAAGACTCCCTGGAAAAGACCCTGATGTTGGGGAAGATTGAGGACACAAGGAGAAGGGGACAACAGAGGACGAGATGGTTGGACAGTGTTCTCGAAGCTACTAACATGAGTCTGACCAAACTGCAGGAGGCAGTGGAAGACAGGAGTGCCTGGCGTGCTCTGGTCCATGGGGTCACGAAGAGTCGGACACGACTAAACAACAACAGTTCAACTTTATTGGGCCTGTCCTTACCGCTGCTTGTCCACCAGGTCTCTCTTACGGACAGCAACTCGGACATGACTGAACAACTAAACAACAACAACTCAGAGCTCATTCCCATCCAAGTTCAGCTGGATGTGCCTCAAGGTAAATGGGTATAGGATTGCAGTCTTAAACTGTAATCCGAACCCCCTTTAACTGTGAGTAAACCCATTGAATTAAATGGGACTGACCTCTGAGTAGCCATTGTTAGGATTTATATATTTATTTAGAGCATTTGTACCCTGCTCTTTAGCTCTTTATTGTTCCCTTACAATAAATTCCTGCACACAATATCAAACTCAGGCCCCAATTCTTAAACAGCTGGTACAATTCAGAAGTAGGATGCATAGGGTGACATTAACTAACGCGAGGTGGTTCTATCATTAGGCAGATAGGCTTGAAGCTGCTCTGTCTCATTGCAGAGCATGCAATCCTAGGTTAGAAGTGAGTAGTTGCAAAGGAGCTTTCTGACATTTTTGAGTAAGACCCGTTTCTATAACTCCTGCTATTTCCATAAATGATATTTTTACTAGAGGTTTATGTAAATTGCTGAAACAGGCTCACAGCATACAAGGTAAATACAAATATATGTGTATATTGCCAATTTTAGGGCAATTTACTGTTTGCTTTGAGCCTTAATTTAAATCTCTAAAGTTCAGTTTACATTGCTAGACATCATGCAAGAGGAGTTTTTCAAAACTAAAATTAATCAAGAGTTATCTTAGGTCCAGTATGAGTCAAGCTCGGCTCTCTGACTTAGACATCTTGTCAATTGAAAACAAAGTAGTGAAAGGAATTGATTTTGATGATGTGATTTCAAAATTTGCAGAGAACAAACTTGGGGGGGGGGGGAAAGGTTTTAAGTGCTTGGACTGCGATCATTGGCCAGTTCAGTCCAGGCCTGGCAAATGGCTAGCAATTGCCAGAAGGGGAGATCAAACTAAATTTTCACATTCTTTGGATTTATGGAATGTGCTTTTTAAAGGTCAGGAGTTGCTAATTAAGTGGATGCAGCAGGAAACTGACAAAGATGAACTGCTTAAAATAGTCACTAAATAGAAATTAATCATTGGAGGGAAGCAACATCATAATATATCACAGACTGGAGTTACTTTCATCTACTGTGGCCGCGGAGTTCTCTGTCTTCCTAGCAGCAAGACATGGGTGGCTAATAAGAGGGAGTTATTATTTCTGCTAAGCTGTACTAAGGCAAAAACCTCTTTGTGGAGTTTGGAGCCAAACTTACCTGTCAGGAGCCCCTGAAAAGAGACGCAGACTTCCTGGATGGGCTCTAAGTCTGGTCCATATTTTTAAGCAAACCAACCAGATTCGCACATCCCAAAATAACATTCAGCATGGAACGGAGACGGGATGGGCAAATTTCTGTTTCTCTAAGTTTCTCATTTTTTCAATCTTCCATTCTCCACATTTCAACATCAGCCATGGTGTGGATTTCTCTTTTTTGTATGCAGCTGCTTAATATACTCATTTTTACAAAGCATTTCCCCCTAATATAATGATTTTTTGTATTTTATATTTACTAGTATGTGCATGTATATGCACTGTCAGTACTAATGATTTTTGCATGTCTTAATTAGCTGGAGATTGCATTGCAAAATTAGGAGATGTGCAGATTTTGAGGGCTGACTGTGTTTCTGTTCACATATTGTTTTAGAAAGTGTGAATTAGGTAAATTTACCTTTTATTGTGAACTGAATGAGATATATTCCCCATGCCTAGAATGGAATTGTCCATGTGGTTTTGTGCATCTCTGAATTTTGCAAAACAGAAATCTAATACATCTCATTGTAGGAAAGATTGTGACAAGATGGCCCTTGTGCCTGCTCACTCTTCTGCTGTTCACTGTTGATGGGCAACTTTGAGGCACCTACTTAACAAAGAAGTTATGGGTTTTTTTTGTGGGATGTAACATAAGCAGTCAAATACAGTGGTACCTTGTTTTGCAACTGTCAGGGAACTGCCATCGGAGCTAGAGGTGGAGGCAAGGCTCCAAAGTGATGCTGCAGAAGGGCCCAGCAGGGAGAGAGGCAGCTCATCGGCTGGGGAAGGAAATCAGCGTAACACCAGGGATAAAGGGGGGCAGATGGGGGAATCGGTGAGGGGGCTCTAGGACTCCTTGCCGGAGACCAGCGGGGAGAGCACGGGTCCTCCGCTGCCCACACCCACCCTGCACAGACTTCCGTGCAGGGAGAGTAGGCGGAGACTTGGCATCAAAGAACTTCTTTGCTGGAAGAGGTTCAAGAAACGCCCACTGATGGATTCTGCTACCGACTGAAACAGCCACGAAGTGAAGGGCTGTCCAGACAGAAAAGGTTTAACCAGGCAACCTAGCCAGGAGTGGCAGCAACTTACGCACGAGCAACCCCTATAACCATTACAGCAACCATTTTGGATTACAACTGTTTTGGATTACAACCATGTCAAACCCGGAAGTGCGGGTCCCTTTTTTTTGGATTACAACCCACTTTTTTTTTTTTTTGAGGCCCCATTGGTGAAAGCATTCCTTGGGTTACAACCTGTTTTGGTTTACAGACCTCTGGAACGGATTATGGTTGTAAACCAAGGTACCAATGTACAACATTTCCTGTTTGCCTAGAGTGGACATGCAGGGGAATGTTGATCCAGCCAGTTGAACTTCCTGTTACACCTGGTCTGGAGCATCCTTCCTTTGCATGTGACCAGGTAGGAGAGCGTGACCCTTCCAGACCCCACAAAATGTCCAGTCACACATCCATCTTCCTCTTTTGATGCCTTTTCTTCTCTTGGACTGCACTGCTGGCTCTCAGCCAGCAGCATGTGGTATGAGTTCCTATATGGGATGAACTCAAACCCTCTTCTGTAACTTTAAGCTAAAGCCTGCCTTCAGGGATCCAACTGTGAACTGAATGTGAGTAAACTTATTATTACTTTTAAAAGACTGTTGTGTCTTTATCCTTTTAGGAGGGAATCAAAGGGGTCTCACCAGGAATAATAGAATTTAAGAGACTATGACGAATCTGCAACTAGCTTCCTGCTGTGTAAAAGGGAGAATGTACTCTGATGTATGAATAAACTCACCAGCGTGATTTAGGAAGTATAATATTTAATCAATATATCCTCTCCTGCTACCTACAGAATTCCCTCATTTTTTTCAAACTGAGCTTGGACCAGGCAGTTCAGAAGCTGATGCTGTGCAAGCAGAGCTCGCTCCTGAAAAGCAATAGTGGCCCACCTGCTACTAGGATAGTGGTGGCCTTCCCCACCTAGGGAGCCCCTTCTGAAAAAGGATTCCTTAAAATAGAGGACTGCCATCTGACAGATCTCCAGAGAGAGGATTGTATTGTGTAAAAGACACATGGCCATCCTACCACTGAGGTGGTCCCCCAAAGAAGCCTAATTTCTTAAGAAACATGAAGTGTTCACAGTGTGGCTCAGTGGCAGTAAATTTCCTCTGTATGTAGAAGGTCTCAGGTTCAGTTCTTGGCATCTCCAACTAGAACTAGGAAAGTGCCCTGTATGAAACCTTGGAGAGTTGCTGCCAGTTGGTATAGGCAATACTGAGCTAATGGAACATAATAGGTTCCTATGTTCCTAATGAATATTTCAGAGGGGGTTGGGCAGAACAGGTAGTCTGTGTCCCAAATTTGTTCAAGCAATGTGTGGATGGCCTGTGTTTAGAGGGAGAATTGTGTATGCAAAAAAGGAGACATTTTCCATAAAAATGGAGGGATATTGCATTTTATAATCGTAAAACAGTTTTCTCGAACCTGGCCACACATATTTACAGAGTTTTGACTGAATTGTAATGGCTTTAAACATGAATGCACCACAGATTGCATAGCCTGGAAAGAAGAACCCTGGGGGTCAGTGAGTTCTCATTAGGACATTTGGCCTGTGATGCTGGGCTTGGGAAGCCTTTGCGCAGCTCAGGCTTTCAAGGATTTGAGATCAAAGGCCTAATGATGCTCCAGAACATTGCTGGCTAGCAAAGGGCAAAGATCTCACTTTGGCAGACGGGGAGGACCCAAGGCTGTATCTCAGCTTCTCTTATTCTCTTGGACTTCTCTTTGACACACATGATCTCATGAGAAATGGAAATCCTGGAGAATTGCTGTTGATCCAGGAAATGCAAGTATTTATTACATTTACTGGCATATTAAATTTACAACCTGCCTTGGCGGCAGCATGTTCAAAACAACATCAGTGATGGTTCTTCAGCTGATTGCACAAAATCCATAGGGAAGTCCTTGGTTTCTTACTTCTGCCATAGAGTGGCTAAATATGCTTTACCTTTGCTTCGCATTTCGAGGCACAGGTCTGGCCTGTGTGGTTTTTTTTGCCCTGGCACTTTCCCCGTGAAAACCCACTCTTAAAAACAGAATCAGAGCAAACAGCAATTGACAGAAAACCAAAGTGTGTGTGTTCCTGGGGAAAGTGGTGGGATCTGCGCCAAGAAAGCGTGGAGCAAAGGAAAGTGGGCATGAGCCCTCAGTTTTTGTTCCCCATCACCTAGGTAGCAATCTGAGATAAAGGCAGGCTACTGGTTAAGAACTGCTCCTCTATTGGTCAATAATGTTTTGAATATTCAAAGTATCATAGTGTAAATGTACAGTGCGGTTCAAAGTATAAGAGTAATGATACATATACAGCTCTTGCTGGTATCTCTAGGCCAGTGCCCATGAAATCACTGGAAGCAAGGAAGGCATTCTTTTCATGGCACAGGGCACTTTCCCAACTGTTACAAATGGGCATGTGAGATGGAGAGGATTATAGAGTGAATCCTTCACCCCAATTTTGCTTCTATCTGGTTCAAAGGCTTTTGCACTGCATATTCTGTGATGTTTTTGTTTTTTTCCCTTAAAAGCATGCCTCTTCTAGCACCACATTTCCCATACTGCACTGGGTTTCCACACATTACCTTTTTTTTAAAAAAAAAAAGATTACATGCAGACAGTTCATGTGAGATTTTCCACCTTTCAGGTCCCAGGGCTCATTTCAGTGACTGCCCTCTACTTCTGCAAACAAATCCAATAAAAGGCCACACTGGCAATGTCATGAAATGTCATAGTAACACTGGATGTCATTTGGTTGCACCCATTGGAAACAATAACTTAGGGACTTCCGGGTTGGCGCCATCGTTTAATGGCGGATTCCCTCCGAGCTCCGGAGGGAATCGGCTCCGTAGAGTTTGGGTCTTGCCGCTGCGGCGAAGCGGGGACCCTTAAAATCACAGGCGCGAAAGCCTGTGAACACAGAGACTCGGCGGGCACCATTTGTGCCCCCCAATCCGTGAAGGAGCCTTTTTAAAGGCTTCGGAACGGGGACGGGGTGCGGCGCGGAGCTGAGAGTACTCCCTCTTCTACGGAGTGAAGCCGCAAGCCATTGACGGAGAGCGCTGACTTTTTCCTTGGATCAATCAGACTTTAAAACATCAACCCGTGAGTAATACGGAGATTGGAACTTTAAAAAATTTCTTTTTTGGATCAGGAACGAGCGGGGAAGGGTTAAAAAGGAAGTCCAACCCCCCCTCTTTGTAAACAATCTAAAGCAAAGGACCTGTTAGCTAAGGTCAAGATAATTTTTCTTTGTTTTTTAGTATAAGATTTTAACTTCATGGTTCTGACATTATAAGAAGATTTACTGGAGGATAAAAGATAAATTTTGGGAGCTGAAATTTCACCCCCCCCCAGACCCGGGAGCATCCTGCGAGAAAGCCTGCTGATGTAATATTGAAGAGTTTGACAGCTGTCAAGTTAGCTGTCAGACAGTTAGCTGTCAGCCGGAAAAAGATAACTTTGTTTCTCTTGCTTCTGCTGGTTTATTTGTTACAACTTGCTGAAAATAAGGAAGGGCTGATACAAAATAAGTGGACTTTCGGTTTTGAGCTGAAAGGAATATTAAGGAACTAAAATCCCCCTAGAGGGGTTTTAGTGACAGTACAGGAATGGCTGGAGGATGGAAAGTTCAAGCAGAATTGGACAGAGCATTTGTTCTCTTGGGAAAGTTACAAGGTCAATTCAATGTTTTGGCTACAGAGGTTTCAGTACTACGCTTGACAGTAAATAACAGTGTTGAATCTGATAAGGACTTGAAACAGGAAGCCCATCCAACTGAACAAACAGATGAAACTGAAAGTTTTGACAAGATGGAGCAATATGTTGCTTTAGAAGAAAATGAAGGAGGAGCTGGAATTCTGCAGATGCCAAAGGAGAGCTGCAATTTGAGGCCTAACATGATGACAAAAAAGGAAAATAAAAATTTGATGTGGAAAGCCTGGCCTGAATTGGAGACTGAAAAATGGAGAGATCTCCTTTTGTGGAGATCTGAAGACCTGAGGATTACAAATTTGCTGAAGGTGAAAGTTGGAGCTTTGGGGACATTTGGATTTGAAAGGAGTATGAAACAAGAGTTGGAGTACCCCACAGGCTTCGTTTTTAAATATGGAGGTCTGGCTGGAAGCAATATGGATCCTGTTGGGCTGGAGCTTCTCCGAGATTTGGGGTTTAATATCAAAGACTATCAAAAAGACTGGCATAGAGGAACTGAGAGAGATTTAAGTGCCTCGGACGTGAGATCTCCAGGCTAAATAACATATAAAGACTGATGGATATTGGTTGGGGACTGGAACCGGGAAAAGGGTGGGTGGAGTTTGGGAATCCAAAGGGTATACAAATATAATTTGCTTTGTTTTTATATTTTTGTTAGTTGTATGGAAATTGGGAAAACTGTGGAAGGGAAATTTTGGTCGACTTTAGGAAAAAGGTTTAAGAATAATTAATGAGGTATAAGTATTGATGTGTAAATTTGGATAAGTTAAAATTGGTTTTTAAATCAAAGAGAAATAGGTTTGCAAAAATAAATTGAGGAAATGGAAGAAAGAAGAAAAGTAAAATAACAGCAGGTTAGAACAAATTATTAAGTTAAAGTGGAGAAATAAGGACTTGCTGAACTGACAATTTAAATTGGAATACAAGAAGGGGAGGTGTGAGGAGGTCTGAGAAATAAGGTAAAAGAAAATAAGTAATTGAAACTTTATGTGTTTTTAATTGTTGTTAAGTTTTGAATTTTTTGTATTTTTGTGTTTTTATTTTGTTTATTTTTGTTTTTGATTTTTATATGTATGCTGAAAATACCAATAAATATTCATTAAATGGAAACAATAACTTAGATTAGCCATGTCTATTAATTTCAATGTGTCTAAGCAGGACTAGCAGTGGATACACCTCATTCTGTTCTACTTACACAGAAGGAGTAGCAAAAAAGGAGTAAATGTGCCACTCAATAAGAGGACATAGAGCTGTACAAAATTTGGCGAAGATTGTGACTAGGTGACTTGCATACTGTCCAGCTGCTAAATTTTGCTGGGCAGCTTCAAGCCCCTCCCCTCTCTCTCTCTCTCTCTCTCTCTCTCTCTCTCTCTCTCTCTCTCGTTCTCTATCATGAAACCTGATGTTCAAATAAGGCACTAGTGGCCAGTATGGTGCCCTCCAGATGTTGATCGGCTCCATCTCCCACCAACCTTCACCAGCATGGCCAATGGTCATGGCAGCATCTGGAAGGCAGCTATCCCCAAAAGAGCCTTCAAATAAAGAGCTGTCCTCTGTAAAGCTGGGCACCTGGCTGCGCTGTTCCAATGTGGCTTAGGACCAGAATATTTGAAGTACTGACGATTATGGTGATCACCCAAGGCTGCTGTCTTCTGACGCCAAGAAAGGTGTGGATGGTGGGAACACAAAGCAGGGCCTTGGCAGCGTCAGCCCTAATTTATAGAACTCTCTTGCAAGTTAGTTTGTCCTGCTGGTGGTTTTTAGGTAGGCATCAGAGACATTTTCATTTCCATAGGCTTATAATGTGGGCCAGATCCTGCAAAGCGAAATCACAGAGCAGAGCAAAGTGTCAGTTGCACCCAACATGGGGGGGCATTGCACGTGCATAACGTAACACATGAACAAAGAAGAACAAAGAAACAGTGGGGTCACTCAGAGGAGAAGATGGTGAAATGCAAACAGGGGACACAGAAAGGGCTGAACTCCTCAATGCCTTCTTTGCCTCAGTCTTCTCCGATAAAGAAAACAATGCCCGACCTGAAGAATTTGGAGCAAATGATTCAGCAGAGGAAACACAGCCCAGAATAACTAAGGAAATAGTACAAGAATACTTGGCTAGTCTAGATGTATTCAAGTCTCCAGGGCCAGATGAACTGCATCCAAGAGTATTAAAAGAACTGGCCGATGTGATCTCAGAACCACTGGCAGTTATCTTTGAGAATTCCTGGAGAACAGGCGAAGTCCCGGCAGACTGGAGGAGGGCAAATGTTGTCCCTATTTTCAAAAAGGGGAAAAGAGAGGACCCAAATAATTACCGCCCAGTCAGTCTGACATCAATATCAGGGAAGATTCTGGAGCAGATCATTAAGCAAACAGTCTGTGCGCACCTAGAAAGGAATGCTGTGATCACCAATAGTCAGCATGGATTTCTGAAAAATAAGTCATGTCAGACTAACCTGATCTCGTTTTTTGACAGAATTACAAGCCTGGTAGATGAAGGGAACGCAGTGGATGTAGCCTACCTTGATTTCAGCAAGGCATTTGACAAGGTGCCCCATGATATTCTTGTAAAGAAGCTGGTAAAATGCGGTCTTGACTATGCTACCACTCAGTGGATTTGTAACTGGCTGACTGACCGAACCCAAAGGTTCCTCTTCATCCTGGAGAAGAGTGACTAGTGGGGTGCCACAGGGTTCTGTCTTGGGCCCGGTCTTATTCAACATCTTTATCAACAACTTGGATGATGGACTCAAGGGCATCCTGATCAAATTTGCAGATGACACCAAACTGGGAGGGGTGGCTAACACCCCAGAGGACAGGATCACACTTCAAAACGACCTTGACAGATTAGAGAACTAGGCCAAAACAAACAAGATGAATTTTAACAGGGAGAAATGTAAAGTATTGCACTTGGGCAAAAAAAATGAGAGGCACAAATACAAGATGGGTGACACCTGGCTTGAGAGCAGTACATGTGAAAAGGATCTAGGACTCTTGGTTAACCACAAACTTGACATGAGCCAACAATGTGACGCGGCAGCTAAAAAAGCCAATGTGATTCTGGGCTGCATCAATAGGAGTATAGCATCTAGTTCAAGGGAAGTAATAGTGCCACTGTATTCTGCTCTGGTCAGACCTCACCTGGAGTACTGTGTCCAGTTCTGGGCACCACAGTTCAAGAAGGACACTGACAAACTGGAACGTGTCCAGAGGAGGGCAACCAAAATGGTCAAAGGCCTGGAAACAATGCCTTATGAGGAACTGTTGGTGCTCAGAACTTAACGGGTTAAGTTGTTCTGAGTAGTGCGTCACATTCTGACGTCAGTTTTCGAAGGTGGGAGGAGTTTTCTCTGTTCCTCTTTGTCTTTGAGGGAGAAAGCAGCTTTTTGCCATGGCTGCGAGAAGCCCGGGAGTATTTTGCTGAGAAATGTCCCAATAAAGAACTGTAAATGGACTCACAACGTGCTTGGTATGTTTGTCTAAGCTAAGCGACAGCTTTCGCCGCTGTGTTTACTCTGCAAGGCATGACTGGACGGAGCAGAATTGCCACAGCTTGTGAGGAAGCGCACCGGGCGGCTGTAAAGAGCTGATGGAGATCGTAAAGAAATCAGCTACGTCACGCCAAATTAATCAATAAATCTTCACAGGAATGACTAAGGGAGCTGGGCATGATGCAATCAATCAAAATGTTTATTCGGCTTTACGCCCATCATGAAACAGAACAAAACAAATCAATAAAACAGCGGACTCATACAAACCACAAATAGTATAACACAATTCACAACTCACAAGGACAGTGTCAGGGGCTCAGGAGCAGAGGCACAGGAGAGGGAGGAAATGGAGAGCGAGGGGGAGGAATCCGAGGGGAGCGTAGGCGATGACAGTGGTCCGAGGGATTCCCAGAGTCTCTCCAGCGAATCGGAAGATTCACAGAAGGGGGCGCCTATGGCCAGGGCAAGGGGGGTGCCTAGGGGGACACCCCAGGAAGAAGGGGCCAGAGGGACTCAGAGAGCAGCAGTTGGAAATCAGGACCAGCTTCCCCACCAGAGTGCAGTGGGGGGGAGGAGTCCCAAGTACCGGGATCAGACTGCTCACCACCAGCGAGAGGAGATGAGTCCGGATTGACCACGCCTCCATCGGAGAGTGCGGAAACGGTCGAGAGGAAGGTTGGAGGCTGGGCGCGCGCGCCAAGTTCAAATGTACAGGCGAGCGGCACAGCAGGTAGCCCGGATAGGGAACCAGGTCCTAAAGCCCGCCGGAAGGAGGGACAAGAGTCAGGGGGTCAGCGTCAGAAGAGTCCAGAAAGGAGGAGACCCCGGGGGGCAGAAGGACCCAGAGGAGGAAAGAACAACGGAAGAGGTGGAGTAAGGCTAGAGTCTTAAACTGGTGTACAGGGGGCGGAGACTCAGACGGAGCTTCGCCGGTCTAGGTTCTAGACGTACAGCTGCACGCTGCGGCTTGTAAATGGAAACTGAACTTCAATAAAGACTTTTGTACATTACAACCGGCTAGCGTTGGTCCTCTGTGAGCTGGGACCTGGAGGCAGCTCTGACAGACAGATATTAGCCATTCATAAGAAAGGTTTAAGATTAAGATTAAAAATTTTAGGCACTACACTAAACTCAATATCTGATGTCATTATAGAAAATTCTTATAACTATCAATAATCAGCTAACATTCCATTCCGTCTCTTGTACAAGAGGACGGCTGTTAGGAATTTGGCAACCTGTAGGGTAATATAAGGATCCACATCTCGAAGAACCCAGGCAAGCTGTAGGTCTACTGGTTTGTCAGCCATAGGCTGGATTATGGAGTTTAGTATACTGGCACGGGCTGAACTGTACAAAGGGCAGATAAACATAACATGATGTAGAGATTCAGATGTTTTCATTTCACAGGCACACATTGAAGGGACTTGGCCCTTTGTGAATCTATGTCTCAGCAGGTTTGTTGGAAAGACATTGAACCTAGCTCTAATGAAGGCATATCGGTGAGACGCGGTCATAAGCGATGTTAAGTAGGACGGAGCGCGGTAGATAGGGGTTATGCCGAAATTTAATGGCGAGCAGGCTCCACCACCAGCTACGAAATTTTGGTATAGCTCCGTATCATGCAGCCTTTGATTTATACACCTTTTTGCCACATTTAGATCCAGTTTGAGCAGATCAGTGGGCGAGATCTCATAGGACAGCAATTTGGCATGGATTTTTCCTGACCACAAATTTGTGAAGTCATCTCGCCACATGCATTGAATGAGATAGTGGTTCGGGAATTTATGCCATAGGGATATCCAATAAATCAAAACTCTCCTCCATATAACTAACTCCACTGAGAGGATCTTCATTTCTAAGCGAATAGCCGCATTACTTACGCATGTTGGTAATTTTAGAAGTCGGCGTAAGAATTGGCTTTGAAGTGACTCTAAAGGTGAGAGGTTTGCAAAGGCAGCCCATAAAGGTGCAGCATAGGCCATTGTGGCCATCACTTTGATGCTATACACTTTCAAGGCCGCAGGGATGAATAAGGCCCCCTCAGAGTAGAAAAAACGGAGGAGGGAGTGTGATAGGGCTTTTGTCTTGTTTTGAAGATATTCAACGTGCGCTTTCCACCCTAAATTATATTGAAAATAAATTCCTAAATATTTAAATTTATGTACTTGTTCGATTTTCGTGTCCTCCAGTTTCCATGAATAAAGTTTTCGACTCCTTGAAAATATCAGTACTTTGGACTTGGTGTGGTTGATAGACAGATGATTAGAATGGCAATATGTCGCAAAAATCTTTAGTGCCCTCCTTAAACCCACTCTGGAGTAAGAGAGTAGTACCGCATCATCTGCGTAGAGAAGTAAAGGACAACAATAATCTGCTATACGAGGTGTGTGGATAAATTTTTGTGAGATGACTAATGGGTTCCTCATATCACTGATAAATAAGTTAAAAAGAAGAGGCGCTAAAATACAACCCTGGCGTACACCCTTATTTACTGGCAATGGGTTAGTCAGGTCTCCAGCAGGGGATATTCTCACCCTGGCCACGGTCTTGGCATGAAGTTGGGAGATAAGCCACAGGAGCCTTCTATCTATTCCCCAACAGGCAAGTTTATCCCATAGTAATTTCCTCGGAATACTATCAAACACAGCTTTCAAATCTATGAAAGCTGCGCAAAGTTGGTCCCGTCGAGGTGTCGAGTATTTACGGGCTAGGTGATAAAGAATAATTGCCTCGTCTGTTGTGGATCGGTTTAATCTAAATCCAGCTTGCTCATGTCCAATCAGGTCAGCCTCAACTGACCACTTCATCAACCTTGCCAGCAAATACGGGCATATATTTTCCCAATGGACGATAGCAGACTGATGTTCCGATAATTCCCTGGGTCACCGGGAGGGCCTTTTTTGTAGATAGGAATTATAATGGCCTCCTTCCACATTCCTGGTATTAAGCCCGTGGCATTTATTGCGTCGAACGTTTTAGCTAAAATCCCTGCCCACCATGCAGAATGAAGCTTTATAGCCTCAACAGGGACCAAATCTGGCCCAGGGGCCTTACCAGTTTTCAGCTCAGCTATCAATTCTAGGATTTCAGCAGGGTCGGTATTGGGCCAGACAGGAAGGGGATTCGAAGGTCTCCAATGAGTGGCCGGAGCTTCTGCCACTGAGAAATATTTTCTCAGGAACTGCTCCCATGTAGGGGCCGGGATCACCGTTAAGGGATATTTCGTGTTTCTTCCCTTTATTAAGGACCAAAATTTCCGGGAGTTATGAGATTTTGAGGCAGAAATTATAGTCTGCCAACGATTTAAATGCCATTCCCGTTTGGCTGATTTCTGGGCCTGTTTGTATGCTTTTTTACCCAGGGAATAAGATGGAGGTAAGGCCGGAGCGCCAGAAAGTTTATAGTCATTAATTATTGTATGTAGATGAAGTCTGGCTAGTTTGCAAGCAGAGTTGAACCAAGGGGCGCCAAATTTAAAATAATCATTTTTAACTCCATAGGTTGGAGAAGTAAAAAAGCGAGTTAAAACTTCTATCAGGCAAGAAAAAAAATTCACACAGGTAATAGGATCACGCGGGACTGTTCCTACATCCGGCTGATCACCAGAAAGCTTTTCTCGGATAAAATCCGTATATCTATGAGCGAGGGCAGGGGACCATGTAGTCCCCTTTGTTTTAGTGGAAGACTCCACAATCACAGGGATTGGGTGGGAGCGGTCGAGCAACTGCCAGTCAACACATAACTTGGTTGTCAGGGGAAGATGGTCACTAAATTGGGCATTATCAATTTTAAAAGAGGTGACATTCAAAAATAGATCCCGGGAAACCAATACATAGTTGAGAACACTGTTTGATTTTAGCCCCAGGTGGGTGAACTCTCCTGGTATGTCTGGAGGACACCTGCCATTTAATATAATTAAATTAAGACGTAGAGTCATCTGATATAGCATCACTCCCGCCTTATTGACTTTTACATCCTTTGATATTCTAGAGGGGGTGTATACTAGATCGTAAGTTTGAGCGCCGGGGTCAACCCACCACTTGGACTTTTTAAGAGCCTCCCGATTTGAGGCTATCCGAGCGTTAAAATCGCCTCCAGTAATGGAGGGGACATTGGGATATTTAAGATAACAAGAAAGTAAAAAATCCTCTAGGGATTCCCATCTAGAAGCTGCTAACCCTCCCGGAAGGAAATAGACATTTGTAACCAGTAAAGAGAAGTTTCCACCAGAGATCAGTCCGGTAATAGCATAAGGCGGAAGTGCATGCACTAGTGAAAGTTTAGCCCAAAGTTTAAGGGAGATACCAATTGTAAGGCCACCTTTAGGGCGGCCACCATTCGTTGACGGGCTAGCAGGCAGGCATATAAACTCAAAGCCATTTAACTCAATTTCCTCCTCCACCCAAGTTTCTTGTAATAGTATGATAAGAAATGAATTAATATATGTCAGAGCTGCCCAAGGTCCCAGCTCACAGAGGACCAACGCCAGTTCTTGTTATATACAAAAGTCTTTATTAAGGTTCAGTTTCGATTCCAAAGCCGCGGCGCGCAGCTCTACGTCTCAACCCTAGACCGCTGAAGCTCCGTCTGAATCTCCTCCCCCCAGACACCAGTTCAAGACCCTAGCCTTGCTCCACCTCCTCCTTTGCTCCTTTCTCCTCTGGGTCCTTCTGCCCGCTGGGGTGCTGCCCTTTCTGGACTCTTCTGATGCTGAGTCCGCGGATTCTTCCCCCTCCCTCCGGCGTGCTTTAGGACCTGGCTCCCAGTCTGCGCTCCCGGCTGTCCCGCGCCCCTGTGCATTTGAACTTGGCGCGCGCGCCCAGCCGGTAACCTTCCTCCTGACCGTTACGCTGCTCCTTTCACTGCCTTCCCCTTCGGGGGGGCTAGCTGGCTCTGACTTCCCCTCTGTTCCCTCACTCAGCGATAGGGGCGTGGTCAGTCCTGACTCATCTTCTCTTTCCCCTGAAGGGGAAGCCGGCCCTGACACGTGGGACCCTTCCCCCCGCTACGCTCCGGTGGGGAAGCTGGTCCCGATCTCCAGCTGCTGCTTTGGGAGTCACCGCTGGTCCCTTGCTTCTGGTGCGTCCCCCCCGGGACCCCCCTTGCTCTGGCTATAGGTGCCCCCTTCTGGGAATCTTCCGAATCACTGGACAGACTCATGGAATCTCTTATCCCCCTGTCATCCTCACCTACACTGCCTTCGGATTGTTCCCCTTCGCTCTCCACTTCCTCCTTCCCCTGTGCCTCTGCTCCTGAACCCCTGACAATATATTTTTGGAATTCTGGATCTAATTTTTTACTTTTCCATCCAGCAATGTTCCAACTTAATATTGAAGGCTGGGGTTTCCCCGTTCCTCCAATTGACTGCCATTCGGAAAATTGGCTCGACTTTAATACGGGAAGACGGGAGCCAATAAAGAAATCAGTTAACTTCCTCTGATGAAAAACCTCTCGTAAAGGCTGAGTGGGATTTACAAGGTCATCTGACTGTTGAGCTTGGCCACTCGATCTACTAGGAGTAGGACCTTGAACAGGGGCGGACCCCTTTTCCAAAAGAGGTTGGTGGGCCACCCGGGGTGGACCAGCTATCTCGTCAGAAGTTTGGTCTCTCTTTAGCCCGCTACTGGTCTTTTGGGCTACCTGATTTATGTGGCCTGTTGGGTCTTCAATCAGTTCCATCACTGGTCTTGCTGTTGAATCCATAATACTCCGCAAAGAGGGATAAGGCTGGGCGAGAGGGCTATTTGGGAAGGTTGGCAAAGGCACCTCTTCTCTTGATTGGTCAGTGCTATAAGAAGGTTCCAAGTCTGGCATCGATGAATGTGTAGAAGGGGATTTTTCCTGTTGTGTGCTGCTTTCTTCAGGTATGTTTTTCGATGGACGGTCATGTAAATCTATTAAGAGCACAGAGGGTTGTTCTGCTTGGAGGGAAGGACTGGTAGTTGCTTCTTGGGGTTGTATCTTATCCTCCATTGCCGACATACATTTAGCATTAGATATTGAGAGATCCATATGATCTGGTTCTTCTAGGGAGTCATGTTCGCTGTACGTGAGTATTCTGGTGCTGAGCTTCCTAATAAGTTGGGTTTTAAGCGATTCCAGTCTATTAATAATTTCTTTTTGTTCCGCCACTGGTAAATCTGCAAAGGAGGCAATGAGTTCGATCTCTTCTGGTGGTGTCAGGCCACTTTCCGGATGGTCATTGTTCTTTGCTAGGGGAGTGGAGGCCACATAACTCTTCTCCTGGGGTAGAACACCCACTCCGGTGTCCACTGGTGGATCGGGTTTAGCAGATTTTGAGCCCTCTTTGGTTATTGCTTCCAACAGTAAGGGTTTAGGCGTAGGGTCTATAAAGGTTCTCGTTGGTGCTATCCCCCAGCGAAACAAAAATGCTTTCTTTCGTAATATGATAGTAGGAATTTTTGTGGATTGGAAAGCAAGCAGGACTCTCTGGGATTTATGATGATGGACAAGGGGGAGGACTGCACAGAGATCAATTTGTGTTGCCTCCATATTTAAAAGCACCTTTAGGAGTTCCTTGGCACCACCCAGAGTTCTCCATCTTGGGTCCCCATTTTGTATAGTTAGGCTCACTTTCCTTGGTGTTAAGATCAAGGATTGATGACCTAATTGAAGGTTAAGGTTGTATTTAAATTTTCCAGTACGTTTGTTATTTAAGGACAAACTCCTCGTCCCCTTCCTCTCTTCAAGGGACACCAGCTGATGCTGGGGAAGTAGTAACTAGCTTTTGTTGGAGGCTGTGCAGCTGGGACGAAAGATCATCTAGTCTTTTGAATATACAGTGCAAGGTTTTGATTATTAAATGGGACAGTTCAAATGTCATATGATTAGCCGTGCCGAGGACCAGTTCCTCCTTCTGAGGAGAGACTACACTCTTATTGTTGGCCACATCGCATGTTATTTGTGGAATTATTCGCTCTTCGTCTTTAAGTGCTGACGCGCAATCAATCAATGGGTTGAAACGGTTCTGAGTTTCTACCATGTAGGAACAATCCAGTAGATTACTCCCTTCTTTAAAGTGACATGGTTCCACCCTTGTTTGCTTAGATCTCGGAAAGGGAAAGGGGACTATCTCCTCAGAATCTCTAAGACGTTTCCCATATCCCATAATTCAGATAACGAGAAGAGGGGGGATAATATTTCAACGTCAGCTCAGGAGATAAATATTTCCTTCTAGTCTACCAGCACTTGCAGTGGGGGTATATTTCACTGCCTGTTCATATGAAAGTCGGCGTCTTCACCTTCACCCTCACAAGCCGGCAAACAGGGAGACTACCGGTAAGCAACACAGACCATTCCTTTGAAGTCCTACTCTGACCAGGAGTAAGACTAATATAGGATTCTCCTTCAAAGCTTATCGCAGGGCCCACCACGGGTCGGTCTCAGATGAAAGGGAAACTCCCAAAGGCCTCACCTTAAACAGGGAAGTTTCTCTTCGTGTAGCTTAAAGATTTTTCTCCAACATCTAGGTCACCAGGAACAGGCTGACAGAGGATGGTGAAGGGGTGAAGGTCCTTTCTCTGACGACTTTCTCTTGCTCAGCGAGTCAGTAAAACAATAAAACAATAAACTAAAACAATAAAACAATAAACTAAAGGCAAAGAGAAGCGAGGAGGTGATAAAACAGCTGGTAAGACGTTAAAACTGAGAGTTTAAAACCAAGAAGTGGCTAAAAACTACTTAAAAACTACTTAAAAACTTAACTAAAAGCAGAGGACTCTGACTAGGCTGCTTTCTCCGTCGCCATCTTGGTTCCTCTGCAGCTGGGCATGTTTAGCCTAGAGAAGAGGAGGTTAAGGGGTGATATGATAGCCATGTTTAAATATATAAAAGGATGTCACATAGAGGAGGGAGAAAGGTTGTTTTCTGCTGCTCCAGAGAAGCGGACACGGAGCAATGGATTCAAACTACAAGAAAGAAGATTCCACCTAAACATTAGGAAGAACTTCCTGACAGTAAGACAGTGGAATTTGCTGCCAAGGAATGTGGTGGAGTCTCCTTCTTTGGAGGTCTTTAAGCAGAGGCTTGACAACCATATGTCAGGAGTGCTCTGATGGTGTTTCCTGCTTGGCAGGGGGTTGGACTCGATGGCCCTTGTGGTCTCTTCCAACTCTATGATTCTATGATTCTATGATGCCCAGGCCAACTAGGCCTGCCATCCCCCTGGTGAAGCTGCATCCCCCTTTCCACGAAGCCTGCCAAAGCGCTTTGGCATGTTTCTTTGAGATTGTCAATGTGCGTCGCCCCGCTGCATCCCAATGGAGTTTGCCAATGCGCCTTCCTCGTAGGTCCTCTGGCAATTGTCAAAGGGATGCACCAGCACAAAGGCGCCCTCAACATTGAGGGGGCTGGGCCCCTGCCAATAGATCTTGAAGGGCCAAAGACACCTTGGCCCCTGGAGTTGGCACACCTGATGAATGTCCTGGGAGTAGCAGTTGATCCTATCCTCTGCTGTCTGACCTGTAGCGACTGCCTCCTCCATGTCTGCATGGCACTTGCAAAGTGGGGTGACAATGAAGGTTCCTGGTTGCACATGCCTCCCTGGCAGCCATGGTGCCTGAGTCCCTGAAAAGTGCTTGTCATTCTTGCAGTATGCAGGGTTGGGAGGTGTTGCTGGGAGGCCTCAGCATACCCCTCCTCACAAAGGAGTAGCTCTTCTGGACGCTGCAGGGCAGCCTTGGGGCAGGGAGGTTCATTGCTGTCGTCAGCCCACTATATTAGGGATGGGAGTGTTGTTGGTCCTTCCATTTAGGACCATCTCTCCTGAACTGACCTTATTTTCAGGCTCTGTGGCTCCTCCTCCTTGTGGGTGGTTGCTGGTGTTTCTGGGTGTGCAAGGTGCAGCTGCTGCCATGTTTCTATTTGTGGGGAAAGCTTGGGAAAGACAGGTTAGTAGGGAGGCCTCCTTTACTCCCCATTCTCCATTTTGGAAGTGCTCAAGGTGCCCAGTGTTTGTGGAGCATGTTCCCTGGGTACAAAGTGCCTTTTTCCAGGTGCCCTGAGCTCCTCCCACAAACATGCAAGGTCCTAGGCAGCATGCCACACTGCGGGAGGCAAAAAGTAGAACCTGACTGGAGCAGGTTCATCTTATATCCCACATACTGCTGCTGTGTGAACGACCAGGAGTTATGCTGGATTCTGAGTTCTCCTTTGGAACTGCGCACACAGGGCTATCAGGAGAAGCATGGCCCAATTTCTGATTAGGCCCTTGCCATTGACTGTACGCTTTGATTTAACACCACCCTTTTTCCCAGGTGGACTTAGGCCAGGTTGCCAGATCACATGCCTAAGCTGTACAGACTTGGGATCCAGTGCAAGCCCCCTACTTCTGCACCACCACTGACTCTCTCCTAGAATCTCAATTTTTAAGGGCTTATACAAGTTTAGGATCTGCCACGCTCAGCTCAGCCAGCTGAGCCACAGCTGAGCCTGCCTGCAGAAATTCCACTGGCTGAGCTATAACAACTTTTAATAACTCTGTTTGGTCCAACAGCCTTCTCAGCTTCTGAGACACCAGAAAGACTGGAGCAATTAGATAATTCATTTGAAACGTTAAAAAGTCAGTGATTATTTTTTATGGATATGTATTGTCAATAAATAAGTTTGATAACCAGACTTTAAAAAATGATTGGAATGTTCATTATTACCCAGACAGTGAGAAAGTGTTTTAGCTTCAGTTTTGAATGTGTCGATGGATCTTAAAGACTTATACAGCAGAAAATACTATATTGAATCTATTCGACTCCTTTATACTTGCATAAGAAAGGACTATCTAATGTAGCCCTTTGCTGGAGATGTAATATGGATAATGCTTCTTTGAAACGCAAGTTTTACAATGTTCTGCACTTACTAAGTTTTGGGAGAAAGTGTTTGGGAGAAATAATATGTTACAGAGGAATTTAAGACTTTCAGAGGTGAACATTCTTTTGAACTATATAACTATTGTATGGAATGTAACAATGGGAGAGAAAATGGATTCTACATGTCCTGGTGGCTAAGACATTGATACTGATGAACTGGAAGAATAGAGATATGATTCCCCTTAATTACTTGACAATATGACAATATTAGGAACATATGAATGGGCTGCAGACTTTCTTTGGATAAATGAAATTATTCTAATAAAATATTAATAATAATAAAAATAAAGATTTCTGGCAGAGTCAGGGTTGGGGCCTCATGCTGGCATGGTCTACGTGAGCCAGAGATTCATTGGCTCCTCAGCCCGGAAGAAGTGAGCTTAGAATTTATTGCCCAATGAATGTGATGGACAAATATCAATTCATAACATTTTCTTCTTCTTCTTCTTCTTCTTCTTCTTCTTCTTCTTCTTCTTCTTCTTCGGCAATCCCTCATAGCTGAGTAAGATTGTTTTCCATGGACTTCCGGTGCTAACCGCTATGGCAAACAGTGGGTCCCAAGATAGTGGACACCGGCCGTGCAGCCAATTAAGGATAATTTGAGAGTAATTATCCTTGCAAGCGCCCCCCCCCCCAGGGCAAAGGGGTGAGCTTTCATTCACAGATTGTCCAATAACTGAAGGAGACAAGATAACCTGCTAAATGAATCAGCCACTGAGTCCCAAGGTTTTGATCTGAAGAGGATTTTTGTCATAACCGGATTGGTATGTAAATGAAGTTAAGCCTTTGTTCTCTTTTTACATTATATTTGCTGTTTTATGATTCGGCAAGCCTTCACTGATGAAGAATTAATTACTAATGGAATGTAAATATGAATGGATCACAACTATTAATGGAATGCAAGAGGGAATCAACAAGAACTTAATATTTTTCAATTGATTATTTGAACAAATAGACTGTTGTGAGGATTGGTGGCATTATGCTGAAATTGATTGATTGATTACAACATGAAGGGAAGGACAAATGTAAGCAAATATTTCCCACAGAAAGGATATAAACTCCACTTGCAAATTAATGGAGATGGAATAGTTAAATACAAATGAAAGTCATCACATCAGTGGCTGTTAAAATAAAGGATTAAGATTGGAACTGTTGTATTTGGATTAATTAAGAGGATTGGAGCAGGACCAAGGAATAACATCATCTCTGGATAATCAGAACACAGGAAGTCATCCAAAATTGTTTAATTTGGAACTGGATAATTGGCTTTTTTATTTGTATTATGATTTGGTATTGTATTAATGTGGCTTACATTGGGTTAGGGTTATTAATGAAAAATTAATAAAAATGATAAAAGAAGAAGATTGTCTTCCATGAACAGGGTTTTAACAGTTTTAACTCACAGGTGACTGTGGATGTCAGTTCTGCATCCGCACATCCTTCCACAGTGGGGACAATAGGTTCCAGATGGGAGTTGATTATGGTGAGGGTTTGCCAAGCGTGCCTTCCTCTTAGCATGTTTCTCCCCATTGTCCTGAGTTTGAGCATCTTCAAAGTCCATGACACCTTTGGTATAAATTGTTCTCCAATTGGAGCTCTCGCAGGCCAGTGTTTCCCAATTGTTGGTGTTTATACTACATTTTTTGACATTTGCCTTGAGATTTGTCTTTAAACCTCTTTTGTTGTCCCCCTGCATCATGCTTTCCATTGTTAAGTTGGGAATAGAGTAGTTGCTTTGGAAGACGATAATCAGGCATCCCAACCACATGACCAGTCCAACGAAGTTGATGTTGAAACACTGGTGATCTTTGCTTCTTCCAGTACACTGGCATTAGTTCATCTGTCTTCCCAAGTGATATGTAAAAATTTTCAGTGACACCTTTGATGGAATTTTTTGAAGAGCTGAAGATGGCATTTATAAGTGGTCCATGTTTCATAAAAGTAAAGTTAGTAGTACAATAGCTTTGTAACAGTTTTATCTACTAATCCATAGCACTGAAGAGAGTGAAATCAACTATCAGCATTTGCAACTTCTGTTGTCCTGGCATCATCAGAGATCAAGGACCTTTCAGCCAGGCAAAAACACTCAGCTAGATGCACCAATAATCTGACTTGATACAAAGCAATTTCATAAGTGTCATTATGCAAGCCTGAACTCAATTTCATTCTGCTTCACCCATTAAAAAGAGATAAAGCAAAAACTGTTGATGACTGTGTGCTCGTCTTTGTCCATTTACAAATGTGCTCCAGGATGTACTACAATACAGGAGAACCATTATCCTATTTCTGAGCTGCCTCCTGCAGTGTGAAGAGTAACTTACTAGCAGGGAAATAAAAATAAATCAGTCATCATTTGGGATTATACCCTTTTGGAATTGCTTTAAAAGTGCTTATACTTGACCGTCATGTGTCTGTCTGCAGGGTTCCAAAAACACTTTCTAGAAAATAGAAGCCTTGGGAGACTGAGCTGTAGTGACTGGGTGAGAGGCTCATAGGAAGGGAGCCAGAGAAAGGGGGCCTGGGGGCAAGACAGAAGGGGGAAGCAGGATTGAAGACCCTTCTCCCATAACAATGTGACCTTTACACAGCTCTTATTCTAGTTTATGAAAGGGAAAGTTTTTCTTGAGGTCACATCCTCCCTGGCTAGAGAAGGGCATTAAGATTAATTTTATTTGTATCCCACCCTTTCTGCCAAAAGAGCCCAAGGTGACAGGCACAGCAATAACAAAACATCTAAAACCACAAACAAAAACAATTTAAAAACATGCTTTAAAACCAGTTTAAAACATTCTCAACCAGTGGTCTCAGAGTTGCCAGGAACAGTTGTCTGTTTATTGAGCATTCATCTTGATTTCTTTGCAGGAAGCTTTGATGGCATTGATTATTCCCCCCCCCTCAATTTTTAAATTGGTTTTGCAATAATATTGCATTAATTGAACACAGTAAATCCCATACAATATATAAAGCCTCTGTTGCTATGGATTTTCCTGGCAGTACCGTCTTTGGCAGGCAGTAACAGTGATACCAAGTAATTTCAATTTCTCATGGTGCCCTGGAGTCACATTGCACATTGCACAGGGGCATGGAGGAACATCAGCATTGCTGTTCCCCCAGTCTCAGCCACTCAGCACTCAGAGCATAATGCCAAAGAATAAAGAGGTGTGTATCAAAGATGGCTATTTTCTGAGACCCTGGCAGCTGCCCAAAGATGACATAGGTTGATGCTGGAACTGGTTTAAACAATTAAGGAGGCCACATTCCCTCATGGGGAACCTTCCAGAAGCTACATGTTGGTGGTGGGCACCACCAGAAGTAAAAGGAGGTGGATGCTACTTTCCCCTTTGTAAGGAGGCTCTTTTCCAACCATGAAAAGCTCAGTTTGGACTTCCGGGTCAGCGCCATCGATCAATGGCAGATTCCGTCTGAATCTCGAAGGGACCAGCTCCGCGGGATCGGGTCTTACCGCTGCGGCAAAGCGGGGACCCTTTAAAAATCACAGGCGGGGGAAGCCTGTGAACGTGGGGACTCAGCGGGCACCATTTGCGCCCCCCAAACTGCAAAGGGACCCTTTTAAGGGCTCCGGAGCGGGGCGGGGGTGAGCGGCGCGGTGCTGAGAGTTGACTGCTTCTTCTGTGGAGTGAAGCCACACAGCTGTTATCGGAGAGTGCTGACTTTTTCTTGGGACAATTGGACTTAAAAGCAATTAACCATGAGTAGGATTAAATTGAAATAAACGGAGAAAAAAACGAGGAAATTCGACACTGAAACGGGAAGGTATAAACAGGAAGTCTGCCTTCCCTGCTTGTAAATAGATCAAAGCAAAGAGACTGTAAAGCGGAAACTTTGAAAGACGTTCAGAAAAGACTTAAATCTTAACATCAAGAAAGTGGTTTCCCCTCCAGATTGCAGGAGAGGAGGGGAAAAGAGTTGAGTATATTTACCTGCAAGAAAAGGGGAGAAAGAAAGTTAATATCCGCTGCCTAAAACCTGGGAACGGGCTGCCCCCAGACAGGAAAGCCGACCAGTGGAAAGCCTGTCGGCAAGTTAATGACTTTTGAATTAGCTCTGCGAGAGAGATACAGTGTTTCTGGACTTCTCCTGATTTTAAAGTAACTTTTAACTATATTGAAACTGTTGTTTTTAAGTGAGTTGGGGGACTTACAAGGACTATTTTTGTTTCTAAAAAGTTGCGAACTTTGGCTGTAACTGTGTCCCCCTAGAGGAGCACTGACATTGTTGTAACAACAACTGGGCTATAGGAAAATTCCTTTCCAAAACAAATCTTTCAACCGTAGGATTGACCTTGGATTCTCATGAGAGTGTTATGGCAAATGAGAGAGGAAAGTTAGAGTTGGCACAGGAAAAAACTACTAGGTCTGGCAGACACTACCGGACTGATATTGTGCAGCAGTGAAGGGCTTCAACATCTGGAGCATCTGGCACATCAGGGGCTGCTCCTCCACAGGTTAAACCAAAAGTTATGTCGTCTGAAGATGTTTTGGCACAGGCACTTGGAAAAATTAATGAATTTTTGGAAAATTTAGCTAAGCAAGTAGCTGAGACAAATAAACAAGTAACTGAAGCATCAGCTAAAATTGATTTGAACACCACAGGCATTAACAATTTGGGACAGAAGGTGAATTCCAATACACAGTATCGAAAAATTATTACAGGAATCTGCTTCGACCCAAAAGATAGCTGAAAAAGCAAAGGAAATAGCAATTGCTACTCAAGAGAAGATACCACCAGTATATAGGCATTTGGAGGACCACAGCCTGACAGAAATTGACGACTCAAGTGTGGAGATTTTTAAGGACATTCCAAAACATCTTTTGGACTTAAGGACCAACTACGGAGATCTAGTTGCCCTGCTGAGAAGAAATAGAATCCTCTTTAGGTGGGAATCTCCCCAAGGCCTATCTTTTAAATATAAAGGAAGAAAGATAAAAATAAGAACAGTTAACGACAAAGACAGGTTTTTGAAAAATCACGAAGAAGACCTACAAAAAGAAGCGGAATCCGGAGAAGACCCAAGAGCACTGGAAAAAGGAATACTAGACATAGCAAACTTATCTTTTGGATTGCACGGTCCAGGTAAAGAGACCCGACCGACAGAACAAGAACAGTTACTTGGAGCAGTCGGAGGTAAAGTGAAGTAACCCCATCATGGCTCTGCAACTTCTAAGGAATACTAGACATAGCAAACTTATCTTTTGGATTGCACGGTCCAGGGAAAGAGACCCGACCGACAGAACAAAAACAGTTACTTGGAGCAGTCGGAGATAAAGTGAAGTAACCCCATCATGGCTCTGCAACTTCTAAGTTGGAATTGTAATGGCCTTAACTCCCCTCGGAAGAGAAAAAGTGTTTTTCATATACTAAAAAAGGAACAATTGGACCTGATTTGTTTACAAGAAACACATGTGTCAGAGCTGCCCAATGTCCCAGCTCACAGAGGACCAATGCCAGTTCTTGTTATATACAAAAGTCTTTATTAAGGTTCAGTTTCGATTCCAAAGCCGCGGCGCGCAGCTCTACGTCTCAACCCTAGACCGCTGAAGCTCCGTCTGAATCTCCTCCCCCCAGACACCAGTTCAAGACCCTAGCCTTGCTCCACCTCCTCCTCTGCTCCTTTCTCCTCTGGGTCCTTCTGCCCGCTGGGGTGTTGCCCTTTCTGGACTCTTCTGATGCTGATGCTGACGAGTCCCCGGATTCTTCCCCCTGCCTCCGGCGTGCTTTAGGACCTGGCTCCCAGTCTGCGCTCCCGGCTGTCCCGCACGCCTGTACATTTGAACTTGGCGCGCGCGCCCAGCCTGTAACGTTCCTCCTGACCGTTACACTGCTTCTGTCACTGCTTCCCCCTTCGGGGGGGCTCACTGGATCTGACTTCCCCTCTGTTTCCTCACTCAGCGACAGGGGCGTGGTCAGTCCTGACTCATCTTCTCTTTCCCCTGGAGTGGAAACCGGTCCTGACACCTGGGACTCTTCCCCCCCACTACGCTCTGGTGGGGAAACTGGTCCCGATCTCCAGCTGCTGCTTTGGGAGTCACCGCTGGTTCCTTGCTCCTGGTGCCTCCCTCCCGGGAACCCCCTTGCTCTGGCTATGGGTGCCCCCTTCTGTGAATCTTCCGACTCACTGGACAGACTCATGGAATCTCTTGCCCCACTGTCTTCCTCACCTACACTGCCCTCGGATTGTTCCCCTTCGCTCTCCGCTTCCTCCTTCCCCTGTGCCTCCACTCCTGAACCCCTGACATCCATCCCCCCTTTGAAGCCCCCCCTTCCCCCTCCTCCTCCTCGGGTGCGGGTTCCAGGTGCTCCAGTGTTGTGGGGGTGAGTGCGGGATACAGTTCCTCCCCTCCGATGTGCATCCGGCTGGTTGGGGTCGGCCAGTCCGGAATGGGCTCGTCGACGTCGATCTCCTCTGCTTCCATCTCTCTGCAGCTGCGCTCGAACCCAGGGTCCTCCCCCAACACGTCCATGTCCGTCTCCCCCCCGGTCACCTCGGGGGATGCTGCCTGCCAAGGCCCCTTCAGCCATTTCCTGCTCCACCCCACCTCAGGTTGATTGTCCCACCAATAAGAGCGGTCTGTGGCAGACCCCGAGAGTGATCCCTCCAGGGAACGTGTGTCGGGTGCTGGTTCCTCGTCTGATGAAAACCCCTGGAACGTGCTGGCTGAAAGTGTGGGTGTGAAAAGATATTCATCGAAATAATCAGCCGGCATAGGTCTGTGTGGGAAGAGTGCATAGAACCCGTCCTTGAGGTAGTGCTCCTCCACCGCATAGTACGGTACCCAGCTGTTGGCGCTGGCCGGGGTAACTTCCCTGGTGAGGAGATACTCAACCCCCTCTTCCCCCCATCTCGAGTCCAAAATCTCCGTGACCTCGTTGAGTGGCCCTGCTCTCGGCGACCCTCCCCCTGTTGGCGATCTGCGGGGTGGGTCTGGTACGTTCCCTGGCGCCTGGAACCTGTGGGGTTCCTTGTAGGGTGTAAGCACTGATCTATGAAAGACCGGGTGCATTCTGGAACCCTCCGGGAGTGTCAACCTGAAGGCTACCGGATTGATTTGTGCCTCGACTTGGTAAGGTCCTAGCTGTTTGTGTCTGAGCTTCTTCTTAGCTAACGTCCTGGCTGGCACTGCCTGGGCTGCCTACCCGTATGTCTTCCCCGACCCTCCTGTGCCTGTCTGCCTGCACCTTGTATGCTTGCTTTGCCCGTTCTAAATGCCTTTGGAGCTGCTCGTGGACCTCCCGCAATTCCTCTGCCCAAGCCTCTGCTCCCTGTGTCTCCCCCTCCCCCACTTTCTCTAACCCCGGGAAGGTTCTGGGATGTCGTCCATTGTTGGCGAAGAACGGTGTTACCCCTGTGGATACGTGCTTCATGTTGTTGTAGGCAAACTCGGCTAACGGTAGGTAGTCCACCAAGGTCGAGGGCTGTTGATTCGCGTAGCATCGCAGGTACTGCTGCATGATGGCGTTGACCCTCTCCGCTTGTCCGTTGGTTTGCGGATGTCTTGCCGACGCTAAGTTGATCTTGACGTTCAGGATGCCCAGCAGCTTCTGCCAGAAGCTCGAGATGAATTGGCGACCCCGGTCGGACAAGATGGACCGCGGCAAGCCGTGAACCTTGAACACGTGGTCTATCAACAGCTTGGCTGTCTGTTCCGCCGTGGCTACCTTCGCGCAAGGAATGAAGTGCGCCATCTTGGTGAACAGGTCCACGACCACTAGCACTGCTGTCTTGCGTCGCGAGCTGGGCAGATCTGTGACAAAGTCCAGGGCCACTTTCTCCCTCGGCTCGAGCGGCGTCTGTAGCGGTTCCAACAATCCCGCCGGTGGCCTGTGTACTGGTTTGGCCCTTTGGCATGTGTTGCACCTCGTGACGTAATCCGCGACTTCTCCCCTCATCTTGGGCCACCAAAAGTCTCTGGCTACTAATTCCGCCGTCTTGTCCTTGCCAAAATGCCCGGCGCTGGGTGCGTCGTGTAACTGCTGCAACACTTTCGCGCGGAGGTCGTCCCCCGGCACGTAGATGGCCCCCTTGCAGATGAGCAGTCCGTCGCGTATCTGGAACTCGTCGTCCTTCGCTGTGCCTCTCTGCGCCTCCTCCATCTTGGATCGTGCGAAGGAATCCGTCTGCAGTGCGCGACGTACGGCGTCCAAGTCCATGGTGGCCGAAGCGCACGCCCACGCTCCTGGTGCGAAAATGTGTTTGGCTGCCACCGGTGCCGGTTCCTCAAGATACTGCGGCTTCCTGGATAGCGCATCAGCCATGACGTTGTTGCCTCCCGGGATGTATTCTATCCTGAAGTTGAAATCCGCGAAGAACTCCGCCCAGCGGAGGTGCCTCTGGCTCAGGAACCGTGCCGTGCGCCAGTACTCCAAGTTCTTATGGTCCGTGCGTACCTGCACCGTGTGTTTGGCTCCGACGAGGAAGTGCCGCCACGCTTTGAAGGCTGCATGAACGGCCAGCAACTCCCTGTCCCAGATGGTGTAGTTCTGTTCCGACTTGCTGAGTTTCCTGGAGTAGAATGCGCACGGCCTCCAGTCCCCTTGCGGATCTTGTTGCAACAGGACCGCCCCCACCGCTCTGTCCGAGGCGTCCGTCTCAACCCTCATTGGCTTGCTGGGGTTGACGTGTAGCAGCTGTTCTTCGGACGCGAAGAGATGCTTGAGTCTCTGAAAGGACTGTTCCGCCTGGTCCGTCCAGGTGAACTTCTTCTTCTTGGAGCTGAGGGTGTCCGTGATGAAATCCACTCCTATAAAGTCTGCATTACTACCAGAGTCAATGGTAATGGGCACTTCCATAGTGAGTCCATTGGGTACCTGGAGCGATGCAGTGAGTTGCACCACTGGTTTGGGCGGGAGTGGGTCTGTGGGCTGTAAAATCTCTGGGGACTGCTTCACTGACTCGCCTGGCTGGGCCCCAGTGCCTCTGCCTCCAACCAGGCTTCGTCGTTTCCCTGTAGCTTTTCCCCTGGCTGCACTGCTTCTTTCACTGTTGCTGAGGCTGCAGTGTGCTTTTGGAGCCTCTGGGGACACTCTTTGGCCATGTGCTGTGCACTGTCGCAGATGTAGCACTTCCTGCTTCCTCTAGGAGGCTTCGCCTTGACTGCTCCTGGTGTTTGGGCTCTGGTTGCTGTCTGAGCCCTGGCACCGCCTATCTCCATCGGCTCTTCTCCCCCTCCCAGTGGAGGCATGGACTGGGCGCGCGCTGGCTCTCTGGGCAGGAAAGGAGCTGATCTGGCTGGTGTGCGTCCCAAACGTCCGTCATCTTTGTTCCAAGGGCGTTCCTCCAGACGCACTCCTATCGCCAGCGCTCTGTTGACTACTTCTGCTGTGCTGGTGGGTCTGTCCCCCCTTGCGATTTCATCCTTCACAGCCCCATTTAGCCCCTCCCAGAACAGGTCTCGGACGGCTGCTGAGTCCTTGTCCCAGCCCAGTACATTTACTAACGCAAAAAAGCGTGAGTGATATTGCCTTACAGTGGCTTTCCCTTGTTGCAACCCATGCATTTGCTTTCTGGCCAGATCCACATCAACTGTTGATTGAAAACAAACGTCCATCGCTTTGATAAAGGCTGTTGAATCTTTAAGGGCGGGGTCATTTTCACGCCACAAATTGCGCAGCCACAATTTAGCTTCCCCATGCAGATGAGTTATAATGAACCCCACTTTCTCCTCCTCATCTCTAAAGTCTTTCCGAAGCAAATTGAGCGCGAAAAGTATGTCTGCCCTGAAGTTAGGATACTGCTGCAAATTCCCGTCGAAGTGGGATACGACGCTGCCTCCCCTCTTCCTGAGTCCAATTCCTTGCTCCTGGTGCCTTGCTCCTGGTGCCTCCCTCCCGGGAACCCCCTTGCTCTGGCTATGGGTGCCCCCTTCTGTGAATCTTCCGACTCACTGGACAGACTCATGGAATCTCTTGCCCCACTGTCTTCCTCACCTACACTGCCCTCGGATTGTTCCCCTTCGCTCTCTGCTTCCTCCTTCCCCTGTGCCTCCACTCCTGAACCCCTGACAATATGTAACGAGGTTACACAGGAAAATACTCATTAATAAGAGACTGGGACAAGAGTTTATCTCATCTGATAAAGTTAAAAAAAGAGTTGTGGTATATGCAAAGGAGAGATTATTACCGAAACTAATTTTTAAAGATGAGCAAGGAAGGTTTCTGGCAATTGAAATTCAAGTTCAAGGAGAGAAATTTTTGATTGTAGGAATTTATGCACCGAATGAGGGGAAATCTGAATTCTTCAAGAAGTTGCATGAGACTTTATTGGACTATTTGGGCTATAATTTGATTCTGATGGGGGATATGAATGGAATAGTATCTACAAACATGGACAAGGCACAAAGACAGGTAGTCACCAAAGATGGTAGACTACCAAAAACCTTTTTTGAGATGACAGACAATATGGACTTAGTGGACATTTGGAGAACAAGGAACCCCCTGGGGAGAGAGGGAACCTTCTTTTCTGAAGCCAAGATGACATGGACTAGAATTGACCAAATATGGGTAACTAGAGGAATGGCACCAAAGATAAAGAAAGTGGAAATCTGCCCAAAAACCTGCTCCGACCATAACGCTGTAAGGATGGAGATGAAGCAATTAACAACTGGCTCCTTCAGATGGAGGATGAATGACACCTTATTTAGAGATGAAGAAGTGTACAAAAAGGCCCAAAAAACTTTGAGAGATTATTTTGAAAAAACATGAACACTAATGTTGAAAAAAGAGTAATCTGGGACGCAATCAAAGCTGTTATGAGAGGGTTTCTGATACAACAGAATGCAGTAAAGAAGAGAAGTCAAAATGAGAAAAAAGACAAAATTCTGGAGAAAATAAAAGAAGGGGAGAAGAAATTGAGAGCAAAACCAAAGTCGCAGGAGATTTTGAGAGAAATAAAATTATATCAAGTACAATACATAGAATTGATAAATCAGGAAATAGAATGGAAAATTAAACAAATGAGACAAAAGACATTTGAATCAGCGAAAAAATGCGGGAAACTGCTGGCTTGGCAAATGAAAAAAAGACAAAAACTAAATACTATTACAAATTTAGAAGTGGAAGGAAAGAACATACATAATCCAGTTGAGATTAGAAACTGTTTCCAGAGGTACTTTAAACAATTATACCACAGAAAAAAATGGACATAGACCGATTTCTGAAGACAAATGGATTACAAAAAATCTCTCAAGAAAGTAAATTAATGTTGAACGATAAAATATCTGAACAGGAAGTAGAAGGTGCCATCCAAAATATGCAATTGGGCAAATCTCCAGGACAGGATGGGCTGACTTCCAGATACTATAGATCTTTGAAGGAGTGGTTACCTTTGAAGGAAGTCTGCAATGAAATCTTGGAAGGGAAAAGGGCACCAGAGTCGTGGATAGAGGCGTATATCACACTTATACCGAAAACAGAGACTGAAAAGACTCAACTCAAGAACTACTGCCCCATATCGTTACTAAATGTGGATTACAAAATCTTTGCTGACATTTTGGCCAAGAGATTGAAAAAAGTACTGATGGAAGAGATTCATAAAGACCAAGCGGGCTTTCTCCCGGGAAGACATCTGTCTGATAATTTGAGGAACATAATTGACATTCTGGAAAAATTAGAAGTGAATATAAACACTAAAGCAGTTCTGATATTTGTAGACGCGGATAAAGCTTTTGACAACATCTTTTGGAGTTTTATGAAAAAGAACCTACAGGGGATGGGGGTAGGCCAAGGTTTTGAAAATGGTATAGGTGCAATATACTCTCAACAAAGGCTAAACTAATTGTAAATAATGTGGTAACGGAAGAATTCAAGATAGAAAAAGGGACACGACAGGGTTGCTCAATTTCCCCATTGCTCTTCATTTCGGTCCTGGAGGTTTTGCTGAACATGATTAGAAGGGACCGGTTTGTCAAAGGTATACAGGTCGGAGCCAAACAGTACAAGCTGAGAGCATTTGCAGATGACTTAGTATTGACGTTACAGGAGCCAGAATCTAGTACTAAAAGGGTTTTAGAACTAATTCAAGAATTTGGTCAAGTGGCAGGATTTAAACTGAACAAGTTAAAAACTAAGGTTTTAGAGAAAAATTTAACATTGATTGAAAGAGAGAGGTTTCAGAATGAGACAGGTTTGACCGTGGTTAAGAAAGTGAAATACCTGGGGATTAATATGACAGCTAAAAATGGGAACTTATTTAGAGATAATTATGAAAAATGCTGGACAGAAGTGAAAAAAGATTTAGAAATTTGGTCAAATTTGAAGCTTTTCTTGTTGGGTCGAATTGCAGCTATAAAGATGAATGTATTGCCTAGAATGTTGTTTTTGTTTCAAACACTGCAAATTGTGGACAAGATGGACTGTTTCAAGAAGTGGCAGAAAGATATTTCTAGATTTGTCTGGCAGGGCAAGAAGCCCAGAATAAAATTCAAGATATTAACTGATGCAAAGGAAAGGGGTGGATTTGCCCTGCCAGACTTTAAACTTTACTATGAATCAGCAGCATTCTGCTGGTTGACAGACTGGCTGCTTCTTGAGAACACAGACATTTTGGATTTAGAAGGCTTTAACAATGTTTTTGGGTGGCATGCATATTTGTGGTACGACAAGGTTAAAGCACATAAAGCATTTAAAAACCATATTGTCAGGAAAGCATTGTTTAATGTCTGGATAAGATATAAGGATTTATTGGAAAATAAAACCCCGAGGTGGTTGTCACCAATGGAAGCAAAAGCTCAGAAAAAGCTCAATATGGCCAAATGGCCGAAATATTGGGAAATTTTGGAACAAGAAGGAGATAGACTGAAACTGCAGAGTTTTGAGAAATTAAAAAACAAAGTGCGAGATTGGCTTCATTATTATCAGATAATGGAGGCATATAATTTGGACAAGAAAATTGGCTTCCAGGTGGAAAAATCAAAATTAGAAACAGAACTGTTAGAACCTAAAACTAAGATTTTGTCAAAGATGTATAACTTGCTGTTGAAATGGAATACTCAGGATGAACCGGTGAAATCTGCTATGATTAAATGGGCACAAGATGTTGGCCATAACATTATGTTTGCTGACTGGGAACAGTTATGGACCACAGGTATGAAGTTTACGGCATGCAATGCCTTAAGAGAGAATATTATGAAAATGATTTACAGGGGGTACATGACACCAGTCAAGCTTGCAAAAATATATCATCTGCCCAATAATAAATGTTGGAAATGTAAAGAAACTGAAGGTACATTCTTTCACCTTTGGTGGACGTGCCCAAGGATTAAGGCTTTCTGGGAAGTGATCTATAATGAAATGAAAAAGGTATTTAAATATACCTTCCTGAAGAAACCAGAGGCCTTTCTCCTGGGCATGGTCGGCCAATTGGTGCCAAAGAAGGATAGAACTTTCTTTATGTATGCTACAACAGCAGCAAGAATACTTATTGCAAAGTCCTGGAAGACACAAGACCTACCCACCCGGGAAGAATGGCAGATGAAGGTGATGGACTATATGGGATTGGCAGAAATGACTGGCAGAATCCGAGATCAGGGAGAAGAGTCGGCGGAAGAAGATTGGAAGAAATTTAAAGACTATTTACAGAAATATTGTAAAATTAATGAATGTTAGAATGAGGTTGGATAGAAATTAAGTGGTTTCCAGCTGTAATGCTTTAAGAGAATATGAAAAAAAGGTTTAGAAATAGGTAAAAAATTAATGGTAAGGATTTCCTGAACTAACAATCCGAATTGGAATACAAAAAAGGGAGGTATGAGGAGGTCCGGGAAACAAGCTAAAGGAAAATAAGTAATGGAAAATCTGTGTGTTTTTAATTATTTTTTCTTTTGTATTTTTGTTATTTTTTCTTTTTATTTTCATTGTATTATTATTGAAAATTTTAATAAATATTCTATAGAAAAAGAAAAGCTCAGTTTGCACCCACAATCACACCCACGCGCCCCTCCTTCAACCAGACAGGCAAGAAACTTTCTTACAGTTCTATCAAGGATGCCTTCCAGCAGGCAAAGCATCTGTGGAGCGTACAGACCAACGCTAACCACAGACCCAGGACCTTGGGTTTCCCATCGTTGCTGCAACAGGGCATGAGCTTCAGGATGAGATTAAGTAGTGCATTAACCACCAGATTCCAGCTAATTGAAGGAAAAGCAGTATGGTGACCTGTGTAAAAGCTTTTGGTTCAGTCTGGCTCATTGCTCTGGGCAATGAGGGGAGTTTGTTGTATGTTGTGATAGAACCTGACTGCTTTTGCTTTGGTGCCTCCAACAAAGCATTCAGCAAAGTTGAGCAGGTCTAATAAGTTCACTTCCCTTGGATGGCATTGGCAATCACTGTACATGTAGAAACATTGGCAGCAATCCTGATTTTAATTTTTCATGTTATGTCTCCCTTGCTGCCAGAAGTTCTTAAATAGGTTTAAAAACATGTGTCCAGAATGTTTTCTTTTTAAGTGTGCTGTACTCATTTAAAGTTTTAAATGGACTGTTTAAAATCTGGCACTTTATCCTCGGGATGGAGGAGACTCCACTGCTTAATGTTACCTGCTTTTGAAGTACAGATGTTCTTGCATTTCCCCCTAGGTTAAGTGCTTTTAAAAAAAACCCTGCACACAATTGCTCTCACTTTCAGAAGCCTGTTATGCCTGCAAGGATGAATCAGCACTGGGAAATTACACTGAAATTCTGGGTACCCCCTTGTTTCATGGAAAGCAGCTGCCTTATTAGAAAGGCAACTAAAACAAAGCAGGTCCTCAAGAGTAAGAAAAGCAATATACAAAGTCACAAGAACTCCCAAGAGCAATGAATATTGCATCTGGAGACCCAATATTTCAAGTATTTAGATAAATTGTAATTGTTATGCAATTGTGGCAATCATTTCTGCTTGTTGATATATCTCTATCTGTATGTATGTATGTAAAACATGTTCATTTTACAGCCCAATTCAAACCTAAGATCTGCCAAGATGAGCTTGGATTTGGTGGATCTTGGCCTCTTGGGCTTTCCTGCCTGTGTCCTTTGTTCAGCTGGCAGAATTTACATGTGACCTAGCAACCCAGTGGAAGAAGTTAGCAAAAATGGTGGTGTGTCAAATTCCTCCCAAACAGAGAACTTAAACTGGCATCAGTTATGACAGCTTTCTATAATTAGGACTGCTCTTTCAAAATGTTCAATATAAAACCTTTTTTAAAAAAATTCCATGACTTTTTGGGTTCCTGTGACCTTGTCTGCTGATTTTTTTTTAATTAGGACAACCATTGAAGCACATCGTAACCCATCAATTCTCTAAATTCCAAAAGAAGGTGGCAGAGGGCCCTTGACCCTAAAGTCTCCTTCCTTTGTAACCACAACTCAGTTAATGATTACAGGAGAATCAAGCAAATTGGAATATATGTCTGCATTTATAAATTATGCAAAATTCCAGAACATTTACAGTATTTCATATTGCATTGCTTGAAGACAGAGATGTGGAGAGTTCTGCTTTTGCCAGAATCTAGACCATAGTCCAGGGTCCAGGGTCCAGAGTCCAGAGTGCTATTGTTTCAACAATAAATCCAGATCTCACTGGCTCTAGTAAGTTCTGAGTCTGTTCTGGAAACAGCTGGCTATATGGAGAGTAGCACAATGTTGCCACATGGGGCAAATAAGTCTCTTGTCACTACTTAGGTGAAACATCTGAGAAGCTCAAAAGAAGCCAAGAGAGTTTCAATAAGTCTATTGACATTTCTCAGGGGCTGGTTATGCATCTTGCATCCCTAACTGCAATTGTTATGTGGTGGTTGTTTCCATCGCTGTGCAAAATTCTGGAGGAGCCTGTAAGTGCACCCCCTGGAGAAAGGTAATAAATACCTTTTAAAAAGGTTTGAAGGTTTGAGAAATGAGGCATTGCTCATAAAGTGTACACACATCCCAGGCTCACCACTGCTTAGTGATGTAAGAATGTATTGTTTTCTGTTTTGCACTGTATTTGTCACATGCAGCAGTGTTTCCGTTCTGCTGCAGTTTGTCTTTTGCCAGAAACTTAGTTCTTCATCTCACTGCTGCTGTGGCAAAATCACATAACTTACTTAATCATGTAGTTAAGTTATATTGTCATTAAATCATTCCACTCCATTAAACTCAATGCAAAGGAAACACAAAGCAGTGTGCATAATCAGTTACTGTGTATATTGTTTGTGGGCTGAAAGCAACAACAGAAGCAGAGAACGACTGTATGGACAGATTAGATTCCCATTCATGGAGCAAATAAGCAAACCTCAGCCATTTCCACTCCTACTTCTGTTTTCGATGGTTTTTGCAGTGTTTCCAACACCTTCAATATCCTGTTTGACCAGAAGTCACAGTGTTTCGGGGGGAGCAGGGCACTGATAGGGATGGCAAAGCTGTGGTTTTCCACATGTTGTTGGATTGAATTTTCCATCATACCTGATGATGGTTCGTCATGCTGCCTGGGACAGATGGAAGTTGAAGTCCAACAACTTCTAGAATGACACCAGGGGGCATGACTCCATTATGTACTACAGGGAGTGATGCTTCTCTCCATCTACTTCCAAATCTTTTCTACCTGTCTCCAGTCTACATTCCAAAGGTCAAGAGCCATTTTTTTCTCCCCCTCTCAGTGCAGATGACAAGAAGTATGCAGAATGTGGTGAAGACATCATGTTTATTTCTTGCTGAAGACTCGTTATTTACATCACATGGACTATTTAATAGGATCTTATACTCTCTGAAGAAATCTAAGAATAAATATGAAAAAAGAAAAAAATATTTTATTCCAATGGTCTCTGAAGATATATTTTACATTTTTAAACATACTCTCTTGATTGCATGTTGAATATATATAGACTTATCTCCAAGGGTAAAAAAATCCATCTGAATCTTGTTATGCACCACAAAATAAAAATAAAATTAAAATCCATTCATCATTAGTAATGTAATGTAAAAGTGTATTTGAAAGTTGGATTGTTTATTCTTTCTTTTTTTCTTGTTTGTTTCTATTTTCTACCTGTTCTCTCTAAGATTTTATATCTCTGACTTTGTAAACAGAAAATGTAATAAAAATTTCTTTAAAAAAAAATCCATTCATCGTCCAAAGCAAAGATTAGCTACACATTAATGATGCCACACAGGAAGTGCTCATTGTCCCAGAAGGCCTCCTAGTCATAGTCAACATAGCTCTTCTCTGGAGAAGAAACTGTGGTGGTAAATTGTCTTGGATGACCTCCTACTGGTTCTTCAGGCTGCAAAAAAAAGGGGGAGGAAGAAGCTTCTTACTCATTTGCAACAGGAATGAAAGCACAAAATTTGAGGTCTCTCTGGAGAGAGGTGGGCCAAAGAACAGGCCTTATCTGTAGCCCTTTTTTATGGGATGCTCTCTCCAGGGAGGCTAACCTGGCACCAACCATGTCATCATTTTGGTTATTGAGAGCTGTTTGTTTTCCAGAGTTTTGGGGCAGCACCATAATATATATATCATTGCATAGTTAAATCCGCTTTCAATCATGTTTCTGTGGTTTTAATGTAACATTTACATTTTTTATTCTAAATTGCTTTGGGACTTACTTAGTGTGAAGTGAGGTACACATTTCACAAACCTAACCAAATGATAAGCTAAGTGGCCATGCTGTGGCAAAGCCCACACACTGTTTTTGTGAAATGCTTCACTCCCCTGGGGAGGGGGAGAACTGGCATATTAAATGTTCAAATTACCTGGGGATGGGGGTCCAACATCTTCAAAATGCCCTTTCCATTCAGGTTCCTTGCCTGCAGGACTTTTAGCCATGTGACCACCAACCCCCCTCTGCAAAATTTCCTTTTAAATTCTCAAATTAACTTATGTTATGGCATAAACAGCTTGCTGGACCATTTCAATGTTTCCTGCTTGTTTGTATCTTCCCACTGCACTTCACGCTACAAACAAACAGGACCTAAAAAACTCCTCAAACTTATAGAACAAAAAAGGAGAGAACTAGACTCCTTAGAAATCAACAAAACAATGATCAACATTCTATACTCTAAACAACGTTTCTATGAATACGGAGGGAAAAACTCCAGATTACTAGCAAATAGATGTAGGAAAAAAGCACTCAAAACAAGAATACACTGCATCACCAAAAAAGACGGCAACATAACATTCTCCCCCAAAGAAATAATCTCAGAAACCTATACACCTCCCATAACCCACCAGAGAGGGAAATCAAAAAATTCCTAGCAGGACTGACCATGCCTACCTTAACCAATGAGGAACAGGAATTCATGGACAGTCCTATCACCCCAGAGGAAATAGATGCAGTCCTCAAAAACCTGAAACCACACAAAGCCCCAGGCCCAGATGGCTTCACAGCAGAATTCTATAGGAAATTCAAAGAACCCTTGATGCCCTACATGACCCGCCTATTCAACGACATCATAAAAGGGGGCCCCATCCCCAAAACCTGGACCCACTCCAAAATAGTCTCCATCCCAAAACCACTAAAAGACAGCCTCAAAGTAGAATCATACCGCCCAATCTCATTAATAAACCAAGACTACAAGATATTCACATCAATCTTGGCCAACCGCCTAAAAATCTTCCTACACAAGTTAATAGCCCCAGACCAGACTGGCTTTGTCCCTGGCCGCAATATAACAGACCCCATCAGGAAACTACTGAACCTGATCGAACACAGCAAGGCAACTAAACTCCCATTGACAATTATGTCCTTTGTTGTTGTTGTTGTTTAGTCGTTTAGTCGTGTCCGACTCTTCGTGACCCCATGGACCAGAGAACGCCAGGCACCTCTGTCCTCCACTGCCTTCCGCAGTTTGGTCAAATTATGTCCTTAGACATCCTCAAATTATGTCCTTAGACATCCTCAAAGCCTTTGATTGCTTAGAGTGGAAATACATATTAGCAGTACTAACTAACATGAAATTTGGCCCCAACTTCCTACAAATCCTCAAACAAATATACTCCCAAGCCTCAGCAAGATGCAGAACTAATAATATGGATTGTAATACTATAGCTATCCAAAGAGGCACGAAACAAGGATGCCCACTGTCTCCCTTCTTATTTATCCTGGCTCTGGAACCCTTAGCAATCCGCATCCGAGCAGCCACAGACATCAAGGAGTGGAAATAAAAGGCAGAACCTATAAATTAGGGCTCTTTGCAGATGACCTAATGGTCACAACACCAGACCCCATAAGCACAGCAACCTCCCTAGTCAGAGAACTCAACACATTTGCAATGGTGTCGGGCCTACAGGTAAATTTTACAAAGTCAGAAGCTATGTGCTTCAACACCCCTCCTCACACCCAAACAGAACTCACTAAGAACTCACCAAAATAAAACTTTGCCACACCAAGTTCAGATACCTAGGGGTACAAATAACCAGAAACCTCAATAAATTGCACCTCCATAACTACAAGCCCCTGTGGCGACAAATTAACAAAGACCTAAAGAGATGGAATAACATGAATTTCACTCTCTCAGACAAAATAGCCATGATCAAAATGATCACACTCCCAAAACCTATTCCAAACCCTCCCAATCTGGTTCCCCCCAACCCAACTCCGCAGTTGGCAGAGAAAACCACTCTTTTATCTTCTCACATAAAAAACCAAGAATAAGCCCCAAATACCTGCACCTCCCCACCTCAGAAGGAGGATGGGGAATCCCCAACAGAGAAGCCCTAACCCTTTCCCCATGTGCATGTGAAGACTGAATGCAGCCTGAGACTGGGGGAGAAATGAGTACATTTTAGGCGCATCCAATTGACATGTGACTGCCAATGCACAGGTCCTTTTGGACCCAGAAGAGGGAGGAATGGGGGGGGAGAGGGTGGGATGCTACCAGAGAAGAGCAGGCTTAGGCAAACACTGCCGACCCACACAGGGGCCAGGAACCAACATGTGAGCAAAATGGCTGGTGCCTGGTGCAAGTAGGCATTTAAAGATGAATGCACTTTACAAAACAATATGAAAACAGATGCACGGCTATCCTTCAAAATTCACACTTCTTCCAATTTTTGCGATTCAGTTTTCCAGCCAAGTAACTGGTAAAAAAAAATGCATATGCTGGAGTAGTGTCTACAAAAATGTCTATATTAGTGAAAATAATATGCAAAAATGCATATATAGGGGGAAATAATTTGCAAAAATTACACACAAATATATTTGGAGAAATAGAATCTCAGGTAGGTGAACTGCCCAATTCCTAGAGGGTTGAATTAGGACGTGGGTGACCAGGGTTCCAATCCTTCCTCAGCCATGAAGTTCACTGGGTGGCCTTGGGTCAGTCACTGCCTCTCAGCCCAACCTCCCTCAAAGGATTAAATGAGCCAGCCTGAGATCCTTGAAGGAAAAGGTGAGGCATAAAGGCAAGCAAAAAAAATTTTCCGTGCTCTGCTGGTTTTGCACCAGCAGGACAGAAGGGCCAGAGCATAAGGTCCCAGACACCCCAGAGGACACCCTGGAGAGCCACTGCCAGTCAGTGTGGAAAATAGTGAGCTGTATGAACCAATGGTCTGGCTCAACACAAGGCTGTTCTCTATATTGTTCCTTCTGTGGGGTTCATTATTTTGTCTATTCTTCTTTTCTCTGGTGCTTTCTGTCCCAGTTTTTCCCTCCCACTGGTTGCAATGGGGAGAACAATTGGCACGCCAACGCTGATGCACTTTCCCCCCATTCTTGGTCTGTGTGTCTGGTGAATGGGAGGATCCAATGAATGCTTTCTTCTTGATGGTGCCACTGTTGGACCACAGATGGCAGATTGGTGTAGGGCAGATGGTGTAGTTGGTGATGCTGGACATGAACATCATCTGTGAACATCTTCTCTGGGGTTGGAGGGGAGACACACTCTACCTGGTGGCCCCTGGGCTGGGATGCCCTCCCAAAAACCACAGGAGAGCATCTAAACAACTAACAGTGAGAGAACAAATGTTTTCTTTTGGGTGCAAAAGTCATTCCATCATTATAATATATATGCCTCTGAAATCCATTACACATTTAGTGATTTTCAAAATGTGATCAAAATACTTAAACAAATCAAGATAACTATTTCCCCCTTTCAACAAAAAAGAAAGATCTTTAAATCTCATCATGATGGAACTATTCCAGCCTCTTTCTAGCAGCACAGTATTAAAGTGCCTTTAAATCCCAATTAGCTTTTATAAATATTCATCTGCTAGAGTTATTATTGCACTACAGACCTCTTTTTCATATATTAGTCAGTTCTCTGCATGAAGCATGAAGCTCATCGAATAAACGTGGCTATTAATAAATGCTGCAGCAATTCAAATTACCCCCCAAAATAACAATCTTTTAGAAAAAAAATGGGGCAGATGTGCTTTAATGCTTTGGTGCTTAACAAAATTTCCTTAAGTTTTATAGAAATCTAACTGGGCAGAGTAACTTGAACATCTCTCAGGAATATATTTTGATTATGTGGGATTTTTACTTTAAAGGCAAATGAAGATGAAGGCAATGGAGGAAAACATTGTCTGCCTAGAAATGCAAGGTTATAAAAGCAGACAATGAAGACATTCGATTTTAGTGGCCCTTGTAAAGGTATAATGGGGAAGCTGAGCAAACTCTTTGCTTGACAGCAAATTTTAAAATCTGGGGGGTGAGTTAAGGAATAGCATCCCCCACTCTTTTTTTCTGTGTAGTGGAGCCGACTTTGGAGAAATCAAAGCTAAATCCCAGAAGCTCTTAGCAATGGTGCCATGGGCTCAGGGTGCTGGCCTAGGGATGTGGGAGCCATGATGCTCACTGGGTGAGCTTGGGCCAGTCTCTGTCTCTTAGGCTTGTTGTAAGGATAAAATGTGAAGGGGAAGAACTATCACCACAGCGGTGGTGCGCGGGGTCCAGCCCCAGGTCCCGTGCACCACACAGTCCAGAGGAGGAAAGGAGCAGGGAAGCTGCTGCCCTCTTCCTCCTGCTCCAGAGTAGCTGTGAACAGGCGAGAGGTGCACTGCGGCTGAGGAGGATGGGTGGCAGGATTGCTGCCCACTCTCCTGCTCTCCTCCCCTAGAAGGATGAGGAAAATTGCAAAAGAAGCATCCCTAGAAGAGTGGATGATCTTGGATTAAAGCAATCAAGTGGGCACATATGAGGCAAGTAGACTGATTCCAAGCAGTGGAGGGTTTTATATACTAATAGTTTCTTGGGTTCTTCTGTGCTGCAAGTGCTGGCTGGATGCCTGGCTGCAGGTAGTGGGAGACTCTCAGCTGCTCTGTATTAATTCCATCTCAGGGTCCTGGGCTAATTATGAGTAATGCCAGGTGCACTTCAAGGCAGGCTATAAAAGCCATATGTGGGAGGAGCCCGGGGAGCTTCTGCCCAGGTCAAAGGACCTGATGCTGGGAGAGTGACAGTCGGGGTCTTTTTCCTGGAGCTCCGGGCAGCTGAAGGGGAGATTGGGTAGCCCCTGTTGGGTATGTTTTAGTTTATGCTTTGCATGCCTGCTGTTTATTTGTTAATAAAACTGTTTTGGTTCCCCTTCCACCACCTCATTCCTTTTGTCCTGATATCCTTGGAAAGAACTGCTCTATTTGGCAGCACACTTGTTGAGCAAAAATGACAGCCCGAGCCACTGCCAACCTGTCGGGGAAAGGGGCTCCCGGTTTGGGCTGGCAGCAGCCACAGCATGTCAAGCAGCCGGAGCTGCCCGAACCGGAGCCCAGGCCACCTGAGCCCAAGCCCCCAACCCCCTAAAAACCTGGACATTTCCTTTAAAATGTAAAAATCCACCCAGATGGGCATGTTGCCCCCCCCAGAAGAGGACATGACCAGGTTTCCTCAGATGTATGGTAACTCTAATGTGAAATTACTAATGCCTGAACTACAGTGGTAGTCAATCCCAGCTTGGCTAACAAAATCCACTCCTCAAGACCTGGTACCCTGAGAAGACTCTCTATCCACAAAGACCCCTTAGCACTCTTCATGGTTCTGAGGGTTCCACTTGGCTGCTGTGGTGAATCCAAGGGGCTCCTGGCACATAGAGGTGTGCTATGCAGGAGAATGTGCCATTCTGGATAGTGACCCTTGAACATGACACGCACGGTGCTCTGCCTCACAGAAGGATAGTTTCTCAGTCATCACGCGGCTGGAGTTATGTGTGAAGAAGCAAAGTCTCCCTTCTGCCCTGCAGCGTCTCTGCTCCACTACAGTTCATGTTCCATCATCTTGTTATCCACCGTGGCAGAATTACATAATTAATTACAGACATTACATAAGCCACATTCCACCACATATACTACAATGCAAATGCAAGGCAAAATAAAAAATATACAGTATCTTATTTGTGGACTGAAAGCAAAGCAGCAGCAAATGTCATTCGTATTCACTGGACACAGGACAAATAAGTGAACATTAGCAATTTTTTCTCCCCTTTCTGTTTCCATTGGAATGCTCCAATGAAAGACCAACCCCAGAAATTTTGGCACCTGAGATTTTTCATTATGGAACTGAATTCAGTTAAAATATAGCATTAGTATTATTAACTGACAATGCACTGCCTTTAAATATTGCTCTGCAACCGTTGCCTGAGGTGACTGAATCATTCCTCTCTTAACAGTAGGCTTGGCCTTGCATGAGTCGCCTTCAGCATGGTTTCTACTGCCTGCCCCTCCCCCTTCCCTCAGAAAGTGGGTCAGGACACAAGGGCTTGGGTCTCTGTCTGCCAGCTATTACCAAGGAAGAAGATTCCTCCAACTTCTGCAGCCTGCCTGACCCTATTGTGGGAGTGGCACATGACTCTTGCCGTCCACTGACTGCTGGTCCCCATGGAAACCAGGCTGCTTACGAGTCCTGCGTTCAGCACAAACAGCCCTCTCCACAAGTGGCATGGCCTCTCCTTGCCCCTGTGTCTCACTCTGCTTTGTCTGCAGGGAAAAGCCAATTTCAGTCCCAGTCACCATGCCCAATTGACAGGGGTGATGGGAGTTGTGGTTCAACACCTAAAGGACTCCAGGTTAGCCTGACTAGCAGCAGTTCTTCAGTGTCTCAGTGAGGGTTCCCCCCCCCCACTCGTGGTCTTTTCAACTGATTATATGAGGGACTGAATCTGGGGCCTTGTGCACATAAAGCATCAGCTCCACCACATGGTTCTGTGAATGTCTGTGGGTATTCCTGTGCAAAGGGTTTGTGTGCAGAGGACTACAAACATGCAGGGGAATGACTGCACTCTACATTATTTTTAAATTCATCCCCCAAAATAAACTTTCAAAAGCAAAAATTACAAATGTTTGAAATTCAATCAGTTTGAATTCCAAAATGTTTCCAGTGTCATGTGTGCAAATTGTTGCTTTTATATAGATGAAGATGGACCATGTCTTTAAATTGTGACTATTGCACAATAGCAATTATGTTAAACATCAACTCATGTTTAAATCAATGATTAATAAAATGATTAATAAAATATATTCTAGTTTTCACTAATCTATTGTATTGTTGTGCGTGTGTGAGTGCCAGACTCCCCTGTGTACTGAATTTCAGACTCCCCTGTTGTGAATATCTGGGTGCCAGATACTGAACCTTTGGATTCAGCAAATGTTAAAATATAAGCCAGGCCAGTTTTGTGCTGAGGAAATCACCTGGGGTCATGGGCCATTAGGAGAACAAAAGGTGACATGCCATGAGGAAAGAGATGGGGCTCTGTGGTACATGGCAAATGGGATGAGCCCCTCCCTCAACTCATAGTTAGTTAGAAGACAAAGGCAGAGTTTGAGGTGAGCTTTTAGAGTTGAAGGGAAAAGGTTACAGTTGGGTAAAGGCGGTAAGCTAGAGCCATCAGAGCATGATGGTTGATTCTGTTTTGAATCTACTGCAGTGGGGGAAGCAAGACCCTCTTGGAGTGATTATGTTGTGAACCCCTCCATTGTAGGATCAGGTTGTATATATAAACCATATATCATAAAGACACCACAGTCTCTGCTGTGCCTCATTCCCAAAAGGAAGCACCAACTTCCTGGAACCACTGGAAATCTTGCAGTGCTCAGAGATTGGGGTGTGCAACAACAGCATGTTCACCCGTCTTCTGATTATTAATTTGGGGATAATAATGTATTTTCCCATTCTCCAAGAGAGTTAAGGTCAGCTAGGGTCTACTATTTTTATTTCTTATTCAGGATGTTGCAATCATAAGAAATCCATTCACCAAACCTTGTATGAGTCATCAAAACCAAGTGGTAAAGGAGGAGCTGTAAATCAGACATTTTAGTAATATTTTTAACACTGTTCCCATTTTTTCCAAGACACTTGGACGCATCCATGATTAGTGAAAATAATTCTCTTTGACATTCCCAGTGCTCAGGTGGAGCACTTAGTTTATGCCAATTTTAAAAATTAATGTACTACATTATTATTATTATTATTATTATTATTATTATTATTATTATTATTATTATTTAAATTTCTATACTGACCCTCATCTGAAGATCACAGAGGTGTTTGAAACATAAAAATACATCATCATAATAATTTATATCCCGCCCATCTGGGTTTCCATAACATAGTAAAAAACAAAAACAATAATCCACAAATACAGTTTAAAATGCTACAGATTTTTTTAATTAGCCAAAGGCCTAGGAAAAGTGAAATATGTAGTAAAGACACTAGGCAAGCTTTCCTGGGAAGAGCATTCCACAAGCAGGAAGCCACCTAAGTAAGCTTCTTTTTTTAAAAAAAAAATCCTCAAAAGTTCATCAGGTATACCTATTTAGGAATATGGGACTGGGACGGGAACACAAACAAGCTTGAAAATGTGATGTGATTTTGCCCAGACCAAACATGAGCTCAAGCAGGACCGACTCAAGACATTTTGGTACCTGAAGAAAACCACAAAATTTTGCCTACCCCCAACCTGGAAAGAAGGGGAGGGAGTGAAGCTCTACATCAGGAACAAGGTGAGGAGTGGAGAGCTATATCAGAAACAAAGGAAGGAACATTCACATGTTCCTAGTCTTTGGAAGCCAAATGTGCTGTCCCCTACCTTGCCTCATTGGTGGGCCAGCCCTGAGCTCAAGTGCATATTATAACAGTCTCCTTCTAATTCTTTCAGTTCCAGAATCTATCTTAGGCTGTGCTGTGAACCAAAAAGCTCTTCAGACCCATCCAGGAAAGACCCATCCAAAGACTCTTCAGAGAAATGTGTCTTCAAATCCAGGGGCGGGGGAACAGGGCAGCATATGAGGGTGTGCATATGAAGTGGCAGCCACAGCCTCACAGAAGCCATGTTCTGGGACAGGGATGGAGCAGGGGTGAGGCAACACAGGGGATCCCCAGGTCTTGCTGCTACCACATCTCCAGCCCAGCACCACTGCCAGGAGGGTGCCACTTCTCTTCTGTACCCCCTTTCAAGTGCCACTGCTGGAGGCAGTAATAGAGGGATAAAATGGCTCCTGAATTTTGAGTGTGTACACATTCCTACTGATAGACAAGCAATAGATAAGGCATTAGCAGAGAGTGGAAGGGAGAGAAGTCAGCTTGCTCAAGAAGCACAGGCAGCTTCAGAAAGCAGGGGGTAGCATTCCTCACTGGAAGAGGCAGCAATTAATTCCCTGAGCCCAAAGAGTAGATATATGGAAAAGGTATTAGACAGGAAACAAACCCAGAAATGCAATAAAACTTCTAGCTAATTTCAACTTATGCGCTGTGTTATCAAGACGGCAGCCTGAAAGGGAGAGTGCTCTTTTGCTTGGATCTGGGTCGCCAGATTCCCACAGGCATCTGTTTGGCCACTGTGAAACTAGGATTCTGGACTAGATGGGCCATTGACCTAACCCAAAGGCTCTTATGTTCACATAGCATTAACCCAGAGGCACTGGAAGGGGATGGAGGTCTAGGGCCTATTTGGACATCTCTTCAGGTTCCGGCAAATGCCAGTTCCCTAGCAGTATGAGTCTCAAGAATATTGCTTTAATACCATTGGCTTTTATCTGTTCTCTCTCTATTCTGGGAGGCTGGAAGTTGGTGTCATGTCACATTCATGGTTTTTGTTGAATGCAACAGTCATGTATCTTCTTATCTTCTCAGCAATATAAAAACCTGTGATGGGCACTTCCGGGTTGGCGCCATCGTCGAATGGCGGAGTTCCTCCGACTGGAGGAACGGGCTCCGTGAAAATTGGGTCTTCCCACCGCGGCGAAGGTGGGGAAACGCTAGAAACCCCAGGCGGAGAAGCCTGGGGATGTGGGGTTCGGCGGAGCACCGAGAGCGCCTCCCCTACTCGCCGGGAAACCCTTTTTTGGGGCTCCAGAGTGAAGTGGTGTGAGCAGCGTGGTGTAAATGAACCGATTGCTATTTTCACGGAGGGAAGCCGCACAGCCATCGACAGAGAGCGCCGGCTTTTTCCTGATGACATTTGGACTCTAAACAAGCACCCGTGAGTAAAAACGGAGGATTGGATTAAGGAAAAAAAAAATTTGGAATTAGGCATGAAGCGGGAAGGTATAAAAAGGAAGTCTGCCTCCCGTTTTTTTTTTTTTTGTAAACAGATTGAAGCAAAGATCGTACAAACTAATTAGCCTTGAATTTGATTTAAAGATTGAAATTTCCGGCACTTATGACCAATAAAACCCCCTTGACAGCAGGAGGAAAGGGGGTAAAAGAACTTTGATTATCTAATCCTGCAGATAGAAAATAAAGGAATAAATTTCCATTGCCCCCAACCTGGGGACGGGACGTCGGGACAGATTCTTTGAAGGAAATGGATATGGACAGATAGAAACAAAAGAGAAACAAATAGACTTTAATGTCGCTTTCTGCTTGTGCTTTTTGCAAGGAAACAAAGTATTGGAAAATTGAAAGTAAACTTTCCTTTGTTTGAAACATTTTAAAGATGGAGGTTAACAGAAGTTCTGCCCTCTAGAGGGAGTTTGTTAGCTTTTTTGTTGCAGTTCACAAAGAGACATAACAGCTGTGGAAATCAGTGTGAGACCAGATATTTGACCTTGACTAAAAATGAGCAGGAAGGAAGTTTTTCTTGCTGCCCTTGGTAGAGTGTATGCTATGCTACAGCAGCTGCAGGAGGATATGAACTTGGTAGATGAGAAACTGGATGCCATGACTGCTGTAGCTAGAAAGGAGAAGAAGAGAGTGAAACCTTACAACAACTGACCCAGGAAATTGACCTAAGGCAAACCCAAGGGCAGGGGGAGATGGAAGAGACTGCTATTATACCTCAAAAGTTACAAAACGAGAGACCTAACGTTGTTGAACCCAAAGGGTGTCTGCAAACTTCTGGAGTTAAGGGGATTCTTAGCCCTAGTGGGACTGTGAAACAAGAGAAGAAGTACTTTTGGAGCAACTACCGTTTGGATTATAAATTTAACAATGGGGAGTGGAACTGGGGGGAATGGAACAACCTGACAAATGGAAATGGAGACTATGACTGTATGGAACTTCCCAGAGATGCACTCCCCAAAGAGAAGGGGAAGAAAGTACGAAAGACTTTAACAAGGGACAAAAAAGTCACGTATCACAACCAGGAGCAAGAAAATCTGCAGAGGTGGCATGGAAGTGGCTTGAGAGCCTCAGACATTAGAACACTGGACTGAAAATTAAGATTAAAGGGTAGAAAGGACAGACGCAACCCGAAACCAGGAAGAAAGGGACGATGGACAAAACCAGAAGAGAACTTTTCTTTTTATGTATATATATTTGGTTAATTTTGAGTAATATTTGTGAAATAAGAGATTGTGGCGGAAAGGAAATAATTGGCTTTAGTAGAAAGATTTATGGGTAATAAGTTTAAATATAATTTAAATTCTAAATTTAAAGGTTTATGGTTCGGAAAGTAAAGATAAAGTTAAAGATAATATTGATAAATTTGAAATAGATCGTTAAGATAAACTAGTCTATTTTTGATAAATATGGGAAGAATTTGCTGAAACATTGATTAAATTGGAATACAAAAAAGGGAGGCATGAGGAGGTTTAAGACACAAGATAATGAAATGAAGCTATTTTGAATCTTGTATGTTTTTTTTCTTCTTCTTTCTTCTTTCTTTTTTCTTTTTTCTATTTTTGTTTGTGTATGTTTTAAATGTTTTTGTATTTTGAAATTTTTGAATAAATATTTTTTTTTTAAAAAAAAACAAACCTGTATTGGGATTGGGAATAGAGGAGGAATTTGCTTTTTGCAATAGAACAGCTTGCTCCAACACTCCAAAATAAATCAGAATGTGACTCCAAATTGGATTATATAATCCAGATTTTGTGATGCAGTGTGCCTGAAAATATGTATTTTAGGTTTAAAACTGTAGTTCATTGAAAAACATTGAAAATGTACATTTAAAATAACAAATACATGCAAAATGTGTAATTTAAATAGAGATTTTTCATGCATTCCTCCAAAACATCTGCACACAACAGGATGGAAAACCTAAGACTGAGCAGCAGCAAAATTAGAATTAGGCTATTCAGTGCATTTCTAGATGTGGTATCATTATATTGCAAACTCCTCAACTCCTAGGAGTGGCACCAATGAAGTGAAGTTGGGACACAGAAACTTAAATTTAAGAAGAGCATTCTGGAACAGTTCAAAAGCCCGTCTAATTCAACACCCCCCTGTTCTTATAGTGTCTGACCAGATGCCCGGGGCAAGCCCCAAAGCAGGATCTGAGCACCAGAACACCCTCCCCATTTGTGCTTGCCAGCCACTGGCAACTCAAAGGCATGCTGCTTCTGAACCTGGAAGTAACATAAAGCCATCGTGCCTCGTGCTCACTGATGGACTCATTTTTGATGGTGTTGCCACGTGGGAGCTAAGTTCATAGATAATATGTGCTGGGTGAAGAAGTCCTTCCTTTTTCTGAACAAAAAAATTTCCTTCCAGTAGCACCTTAAAGACCAACTAAGTTAGTTCTTGGTATGAGCTTTCGTGTGCATGCACACTTCTTCAGATACTTCTTCTTCAGGTGTATCTGAAGAAGTGTGCATGCACACAAAAGCTCATACCAAGAACTAACTTAGTTGGTCTTTAAGGTGCTACTGGAAGGAATTTTGTTTTGTTTTGACTATGGCAGACCAACACGGCTACCTATCTGTAACTTCCTTTTTCTGGTCTTGGATCCACTGTCCATTTCATTAGATGACCCTAGCATTATGTCAGATAAATTAAAAACACTTCTCTCCACACCATAAATCATTTTTGGTAACCTTTAATCATATCCATTCCCACCACCCGCTGTTTGCTTCCCCCCCAAACTAAAAAGCCTCCGACATGGCCTTTCCTCATGTAAGAACTGCTGCAGCCCCCTGATCATATGGGTTGCTTCTTCTGAACCTACAACTGAATCATATTGTATTTATCCATAGCTCTCAGGGTGGTTCATAGCATAAAAACAGAAGATCAAAACATAAAATACATAATGAAAAGAAGAACGAAAACAAAACAAACCAATAATGCCCATCACCACCTTTCACAAGCACATTTAAAAGCATATCGCCTGATCACCTCATCTGTCTCCTGAGAAATCTCTATGCAACAGAACTGGATATGGAATAACTGATTGGTTCAAAATTGGCAAAGCACGACAAGGCTGTATATTGTCTCCCTGCTTATTTAACTTATATGCAGAACACATCATGTAAAAGGCTGGACTGGATGAATCCCAAGCCGGAATTAAGATTGCCAGAAGAAATAACAACCTCAGATATGCAGATGACATGACCTTGATGGCAGAAAGTGAGGAGGAATTAAAGAACCTTTTAATGAGGGTGAAAGAGGAGAGCACAAATTATGGTGAAGCTCAACATCAAAAAAACAAAGTGTTGGGATACTGCCAGGGGGACAAAGGCCATCATGCCCCCACGTCGATGCCGGACGATACACCGATCTCTCGTAGAAACGCAGTATCAGTCAATTAGTGACACGAGCCTCAAGAAATAGCTTGCCACATTCCAGAGCTCGTGCACGCTCTATCAGCATTCGCACAGCAAAAGATGCTCAGGAGAGTATTATTTACAACTTTATTCAGCGTTGATCAGAACAAAGAAAAAACATGACTGCCTGCTTCGATGTCTCAGGCACAGAGAGAGAAACAAAAGCAATAGACAAAACAAACTTCCTGTGAACAGGAAATACGCAAGCTGTGACACAACAACCTGCTGCCTTTTTAAGGTGGAACGGAAATATCCTAACATCCTCCCCCTTTCCGTGTAACCTGTAGTACCTGTGGTTCAACCCAATTGCAACCTCTGTACATAAACCTTAAGTTGTTCTCTGTTAACAACCTTAGACAACAGATCAGCAGGAATTTCATTTCCTGCCATGTAGGACACCTGAATGAGTCCTTTCTGAATACACTCTCTTGCACGATGTAGCTTAATCTGCAAGTACTTGGTTCTTTGCTTGCAACTCTCTGAGTTCAGCAAAGCCAATCAGGATCTATTGTCTTGATACACTTGTATAGGACATTTCACAGAAACTCTGATGTCCTTAAACAGTTGCATCAACCATTCACAATCCATGAGTGAAAATGACAGAGCATTGAGTTCTGCTTCACAGGAACTTAGGCTTACTGTCATCTGCTTTTTGCACAGCCAGTCAAACAGACAGTGGTTGTACATGTAGCATACTCCAGAAGTGCTTGTACCATCCGTGGTGTCACTTCCAAAACTAGCATCTGCAAAGATTTCAAGACCTCCAGTCTTCTGACTGGTGAACCTCAGCCTGTAGTGCAAAGTCCCTTTCAAATAGTGGGCTATGCGCTTCAGAGCTTTCCAATCCTGAACAGTAGGATTGTTGGCATGTCTGCTAAGCAGGTTAGTGCTTACAGCTATGTCAGGTCTTGAGCATCTAGCAATGAAATTCATCTTGCCTAGAATGCATCTGTACAGCGTAGTGTCAGAAAATGCTTCAGCAGTACTATCTACCTGGTAACCTGTCACCATTGGTTTGTCTGCTGGGTTTGCATCAACCAAATTCAACCTGGTTAATACATCAGCAATTTTCTGTGTTTGGTGTACCAGAAAATTACCTGCTTGGTCCCTCTCCACCTGCAGAGAAAGATAGTTGGATACCTCACCAAGATCCTTCATGTCAAAGTGCTCCTTCAGCTGAGCTAGGTGCTTTGGTACAAAGCCTGATTCTTCCAAAACATCAGAAGATCATCAACAAAACATAAACAATACAGTTTGTTTTGCCCCTCCTCTTTGACAAACACACATGGATCAGCTTTGCCCTGGTGAAAACCTAACCCTAACCCTAACCCGGATGGGCCAGGATGGGGGCAGAGGTAAAAGCCTCCTTCAGGAGCTTGAAGGCCTCTTGCGCTGCTGGCGCCCACTGGAACATGGCATCCTTCTGGACCAGGGTGCAGATGGGGGCAACCACATGAAAAAACCCCTGTGGCGGTGGAAGTTGGCAAACCCGATGTACCGTTGCACTCCCTTTACATTCCGAGGGGGGGGGGCTGCAGTCCAGCACCATCTGCACCTTTTGGGGGTCCATCTGGAGGCCAGCAGGGGAAATGATATAACTCAGGAACTCCATGTGCTCCTGGTGGAACACACACTTTTCCAGCTTGGCATACAGCTGGTGCTACCTAAGGTGCTGCAGGACCAGACGGACATGCTGGCGATGCTCCTCTGGGGACGTTGAAAATATCAATATGTCATCCAAGTACGCGACCACAAACTGGTCCAGTAAGTCACAAAAAAACGTTGTTTACAAAGTGCTGGAACGTGGCCGGTGCATTGCACAGTCCAAAGGGCATGACTCGGTACTCAAAATGGCCATACTGGGTTGAGAACATTGTTTTCCATTCATCCCAGCCTTTCGAACAATTCAGCCTCACGAACAATTCAGGAATTAATGGCAAGGAGTAGCGATTCTTGATGGTAACCTGGTTCAGCTTTCAGTAGTAGATACATGGACGTAGCCCATTGCCCTTCTTTTTAACGAAGAAGATGGCGGCCCCAGCAGGGGACGTGGAGTGAACCCCCTGGCAAGGTTGTCGTCTAGCTCCTCTCAAAGGGCCCCTAGCTTAGGAGCCGACAAGGCATAAATGTGGCCAAAGGGAATATCTGCTCCTGGCTGCAAGTCAATAGGGCAATCGTAAGTCCAATGGGGTGGCAACACCTCAGCCCCTTTCTTCTCAAATACATCCGCCAAATCCCGGTAGTGCTCCAGGATTAGGTTGGCATCCAGTGGCCCTGCCCCGTCTGGGGCAGTCCCATGCAAAGTGGAAGAACTGGGGGATGGTCAGTGGGACTGAGCAGGTTCTGGCTGTAATGGAGGCAACATGGGGGGGGGGGCTGGGCACAGATGTTGTGGCAGGAAGATGATGAGAAACACAGCGTTCGCTGTGCCCAGGAAATGGCAGGGTCATGCCAGACCAACCAGAGGCTCCCGAGGACCACCGGAAAATGTGGGGTCTGGACCAGCTCAAATGTTAACAGTTCCTGGTGCCAGGGTGCCACTAACATGGCCAGCAGACAGGTTTCATGGTTAATGAGTCCCGATGTGAGGTGGGTCCCGTCCAGGTCACCAGTGGAACAGGTGATGCTTTTACCACCTGGTACTTCTTGGCAAAACTGATGTCCATGAAGACTCCAGAGGCTCCGGAGTCAATCACTCCTTACACTGAGGCTCCAATACTTTGGCCACCACATAAGAAGAGAAGACTCCCTTGAAAAGACCCTGATGTTGGGAAAGACTGAGGTCACAAGGAGAAGGGGATGACAGAGAACGAGATGGTTGGACAGTGTTCTTGAAGCTACGAACATGAGTCTGACCAAACTGTGGGAGGCAGTGTATGACAGGAGTGCCTGGCTTGCTCTGGTCCATGGGGTCACGAAGAGTCGGACACGACTAAACAACAACAAAAGGTTTGTTTCCGGGCACAAATTAAAGTGCTGGTGATTACGTCAATTAAGCCCCCAACAGCTTGGGGTCCAGACACTGGAAGGACCACCTTCTACAACATGGTAGAATCATCAAGGGCTTCTTCATATTGCCCTTTCTCCACAACCAGCAGGCAGATACAGTGGTACCTTGGATTACATACGCTTCAGGTTACAGACTCCGCTAACCCAGAAATAGTACGTTGGGTTAAGAACTTTGCTTCAGGATGAGAACTGAAATCGTGCGGTGGTGGCGCGGCAGCAGCGGGAGGCCCCATTAGCTAAAATGGTGCTTCAGGTTAAGAACATGTCAGGGAACTGACATCGGAGCCAGAAGTGGAGGCAGGGCTCCCAAGCGATGCTGGAGAAGGGCCAAGCAGGGAGAGAGGGGACTCATCAGCTGGGGAAGGAAATCAGCGTAACACCAGGGATAAAGGGGGGCGGATGTGGGAATCGGAGAGAGGGCTCCAGGACTCTTCGCTGGAGACCAGCAGGAGAGCACAGGTCCTCCGCTACCCACACCCACCCTGCGCAGAAGACTTCCGTGCAGGGAAAGTAGGTGTAGACTTGGCGTCAAAGAACTTCTTTGCTGGAAGAAGTTCAAGAAACGCCCACTGACGGATTCTGCTAGCGACGAAGTGAAGGGCTGTCCAGCCAGGAAAGGTTTAACCAGGCTACCTAGCCAGGAGTGGCAGCAACTTACGCACGAGCAACCCCATATAACCATTACAGAACAGTTTCAGGTTAAGAACGGACCTCCGGAACAAATTATGTAACCAGTGTAGTGGCTAGGGAAGGGGGTCATAATAGCTCAGATTTCTTCAATTTTTAAACCCTGTCCACATTCATGTCCAGAAATCCAATTTAAGGCAGGCTAATTTTTTATAAATCTCTTTGAAGTGAAGGTCAACTTCCTCTTAACAGAACAGTCACTGCTGCTTTGGCTCAGAGGCAAAAAAGCTGAGAGAGAAATCGTTTGCATTGTCTGAAGAATGGAAGGAATAAAAATGCAGTGAGGGGGATCTAGTCTAGGCCTTTCATACTCATAGATGCTGAGGAAAGGTGAGGTGTGCAGAGGAAATTGCAAGTGAAAAAATATAGAACAAGAGAGCAGAAAGGGAAGATTATTGGTGCATGTGATGTTTCCTTTGCCAAAGGCAAAGTGAGAAACCTTAAGCACAAGTGGAGCTCAGTGGTGTTGCGTCAACTCACGGCACTCGGAGTGGGAACGTGCATCTGGGGTGTGTGCATGTGGGTTGTGAAGGGTGAAGGATCCTGCCATGGCAGTCCAGGCCATACTGGGAGCACCTGCTTCATGCTCCCTAAAAAACCCACGGGGGCTGACTTAAAATGGTCAGCTGATGAAACAGTGAAATAGTGGGATTTTACAAATTATGGGGTGGGGGTGGGGGAGAACATAAAACTGTTATTTCAAAGTTCTCTTTAAGTTTTCATGAAGAGCCAAACAGACCATAGAAACTTCTATCTCCTGATACCTGTTGTCAGGGGTTCAGGAGCAGAGGGACAGGGAAGGGAGGAATTAGAGACCGAGGGAGAGGAATCCGAGGGAGAAGTCAGCGATGATAGCCGTCCGAGGTCTCTAAGTCTCTCCAGCGAATCAGAGGATTCACAGAAAGGGGCTCCCGTGATCAGAGCAAGGGGGTTGCCAAGGGGAACACCCCAGGAGGGAGGGGCCAGAGAGGGCTCAGAGAGCAGCAGCTGGAAATCGGGACCAGCTTCCCCACCGGAGAGCAGTAGGGGGGAGGAGCCCCAGGCATCGGGAGCAGGCAGCTCTCCGTCAGCGGAAGGACAGGAGTCAGGGTTAGCCACGCCTGCATCAGAGAGCGAGGAAACGGTCAAAAGGAAGGTCAGGGGCAGCGCGCGCGCGCCAAGTTCAAATGTACAAGAGGGTGGCGCCATAAGCAGCCCGGAGAGGGAGCCGGGTCCCAAAGCCCGCCGAAGAGAGGGGGAGGAGTCCGAGGGGTCCGCATCCGAAGCGTCCAGGAAGGAAGGCACCCAGGGGGGTAGTAGGACCCAGAGGCGGAAGGAGAAACGCAGAAGGTGGAGTAAGGCTAGAGTGTTGAACTGGTGTACAGGGGGCGGAGACTCAGATGAGGCTTCGCTGGTCTAGGGTCTAGACGTAGAGATGCACGCTAGGGTTTGAAAATGGGAACTAAACTTCAATAAAGACTTTGTACAGTTCCGCTGGCTAGCGTTGGTCTTCTGTGAGCTGGGACCTGGAGGCAGTCTCTGACAGTAAGCCTCATCTCAGATTTTCACCGGTTTTCTTCGCCTCAAGCATCGCTACGGGAGCGAGGCAGGGAGGGCAGAAGACTGGTGCCTTGCGAGCTCACAAAAGTCAGGCGAGATGACTACAGAACAGAAAATAGCTTCCCTGCAAGAAGCGGTGACACAACTCAGCGCTGAAATAATCGCATCCAGGAAGAGAGAGGAAGAAGCGGCGGCTGCCTGCAGAGATCTTCAAGCCAGGTTAGAGGGGCTTGCGAAGCAGGGGCTACCGGGACCCAGATCCGAGGGGATTGGGTTGGGGAAAAGAGGAGCCAGCATTGTATCTCATTTTGATGGGAATTTGCAGCAGTACCCCAATTTCCGAGCAGACGTGCTGTTTGCGCTGCAGCTGTTGGAGAGAGACTTTAGAGATGAGCAAGAGAAAGTGGGGTTCATCCTGTCCCATTTGCATGGGGACGCGAAAGCATGGCTGCGAAATCTGTGGAGGGACAAGGATCCAGCGCTCCAAAGCGCAGATGCATTCATTAAGGCGATGGATTCCTGTTTCTTATCAAACATAGACATTGATATTGCCAGAAAGGACATATTTGGGCTAAGACAAGGGAAAGCCAGCGTCAGGCAGTATCATTCCAGGTTTTTTGCATTGGTCAACGCGCTGAATTGGGATAAGGATTCTCCGCCAGTTAGAGACCTTTTTTTTGGAGGGATTGAGCCCACAGATCAAAGATGAGATGGCACGGGGAGAGAGACCCACAACCACTCAGCAAGTGGTGGAAAGAGCGCTGTCGATTGGGGTGAGGCAGGAAGAACGGCCATGGAGCAAAGAAGAAGGACGTTGGGGACGCACACCAGGGAGGGTGCCCCCCCTCTTGTCTAGAGAGACAGCGCGTGCGCAGTCCACGCCTCCACAGGGAGGGGGCGAAGAGCAGATGGAGATTGGAGGTGCTAGGGCTCTCTCAGCTAATAGAGCCTTAACACCGGGAGCAGTAAAACCGAAGCTGCCTAGAAGGAACAGGAAGTGCTATATATGTGAGAGTGAGGAGCATCTGGCGAAAGAGTGTCCCCAGAGGCTCCGCAAGCAAACTGCAGCCTCAGTGACAGTATTGGAAACAACTCAGCAGAGAGAACCACAGCAGGGAAACGACGAAGTCTGGCTGGAATAGGAGGCACTGGGGCCCAGCCAGACAAGTCAGTGAAGAAGTCCCCGGAGATTTTGCAGCCCACAGACCCCCTCCCGCCCAAACCAGTGGTGCAGCTCACCGCATCGCTCCAGCTGCCCAATGGACTCACCTTAGAAGTGCCTATCACAATTGACTCTGGCAGTAATGCAGACTTTATAGGACTGGAGTTCATTCAACGACACAACATAGCTTTACTGCCAGCCACGCTGCCCCTGAAGGTTGTCACGGTGGATGGCAGGGAACTGCTAGGGGGGCGGGTGGTGCAGCAGACGCCGCCGATGGTGATGCAAATTGGGAATCACCGGGAGGTCATCAGCTTCAATGTCACCCAACTGTCAGACACGCCTGTAGTATTAGGCATGAGTTGGCTGCACAGGCACAGCCCAGCGTTGGCTTGGTACCAGCGCCAACTAACGTTTGGATCCTCCTACTGTGCAGAACACTGCATCATACCCAGCCCAGAGGAGGAAGAGGAGGACCCGCAGTTACAGTTGGGCACGCTGCAAGCGGTACCCCACAAGTATGCGGAGTTTTTGGAGGTTTTCTGCGAGAAGGAGGCGGACAAGCTACCTCCTCACAGACCCTATGATTGCAAGATTGACCTCCTGCCGGGGGCGACGCTGCCAACGGGGAAACTGTACTCCATGTCTGAGGATGAACTGCAGGAACTCAGGGAGTTCATAGATCACAATTTGCAGCGTGGGTTCATCCGGGAGTCGAAAGCGGTGGGAGGCAGTCCAGTATTCTTTGTGAAGAAGCGGGACACCCCCCAACGGAGGCTGGTGGTGGATTTCAGGATCTTAAACTCGAAAACCAAGCCCTCAGCTTTCCCCATGCCCAAGATAGACGACCTGCTCGCGACGGTGCGGAAAGGACGCGTTTTCACCAAGTTGGATCTACGTGGGGCGTACAACCTGATTCGCATGCGCGAGGGCGACGAGTGGAAGACGGCCATGTTCACGCCACTGGGCACCTACGAATACAGAGTTATGCCCTTCGGATTGCAAAATGGCTCTCACACTTTCCAAGCCTTTATGCATCATGTGCTGGCGGGGCTCCTTTACAAGAAGTGCGTATGCTTCCTGGACGACATCCTGATTTTTTCAGAATCGCGCGAGGCGCACGAGAGGGATGTCAGGGAAGTTCTGCAGAGACTGAAGGAGCACAGGCTGTACGCCAAGCTGGAGAAGTGCCAGTTCGACGTGACGGAGGTGGATTTCCTGGGCTACAAGCTGTCAGACAAGGGGCTCGCCATGGACAGCGCCAAGGTTAGCGCAGTTTTGGACTGGAAAAGCCCACGCAATCGGAAGGAAGTCCAGCGGTTTGTCGGCTTTGCCAACTTTTACCGCAAGTTCATCAAGGGATTTGCCATGCAGACAGCGGCCATCACCGACACGCTCAGCTCCAAGAAGAAGAAATTCATCTGGACGGAGCAAGCGGAGCAGTCCTTTCAGAGACTCAAGCGGCTCTTCGCGTCAGAGGAGCAGCTGCTGCATGTGAATCCCAGCAGACCCATGAGGGTGGAGACAGACGCCTCAGACAGAGCCGTGGGAGCTGTCCTGTTGCAACAAGACCAGCAGGGGGACTGGAGGCCGTGCGCCTTCTACTCGAGGAAGCTCAGCAAGTCGGAGCAGAATTATACCATCTGGGACAGGGAGTTGCTAGCCATCCATGCAGCGTTCAAGGCATGGCGGCACTTCCTTATCGGAGCCAGACACACAGTGCAGGTCCACACGGACCACAAGAATCTGGAGTACTGGCGCACGGCTAGGTTCCTCAACCAGCGACACATTAGATGGGCGGAGTTCTTCGCGGATTTCGACTTTAAGATAGAGTACATTCTGGGCGACAACAACGTGATGGCGGATGCTTTGTCCAGAAAGCCGCAATACCTGGAGGAGGCGGCACCGCCGGCGGCCAAGCACATTTTCGCACCGGAAGCGTGGGCATGCGCGTCGGCAACCGTGGACCTGGAGGCCGTCCGTCGAGCGCTGCGGGAAGACCCCTTCGCACAGGCCAGGATGGAGGAGGTGCACAGGGGCACAGCGAGGGCCGACGAGTTCCAGATACGTGATGGGTTGCTCCTCCACAAGGGAGCACTCTACGTGCCGGGAGACGACCTCCGCGCAAGGGTTCTGCAGCAGCTACACGACGCTCCCACAGCCGGGCACTTTGGCAAAGAAAAGACTGTCGAACTAGTAGCCAGAGACTTTTGGTGGCCCAAGATGCGGGGGGAAGTCGCGGATTACGTCGCGAGATGTGACACCTGCCAAAGGGCCAAGTCAGTTCACAAACCGCCGGCGGGATTGCTGGAACCGCTGCAAACACCGGCTGAACCGTGGGAGAGGGTGGCCCTGGACTTCGTCACGGATCTGCCCAGTTCGAGGGGAAAGACAGCAGTGCTAGTGGTGGTGGACATGTTTACTAAAATGGCACACTTCATTCCGTGTGCGAAGGTAGCCACGGCAGAGCAGACCGCCAAACTGTTCATTGACCACGTGTTCAAGGTTCACGGTCTGCCACGATCTATTCTCTCCGACCGGGGGCGACAGTTCATCTCGAACTTCTGGCAGAAGCTGATGGGCATTCTGAACGTCAAAGTCAATTTGGCGTCGGCGAGACACCCACAGACCAACGGACAAGCGGAGAGGGTCAACGCCATCATGCAGCAGTACCTGAGATGCTACGCCAATCAGCAGCCCACGACATGGGTGGACTACCTGCCACTCGCTGAGTTCGCTTACAACAATACGAAGCACGTGTCGACGGGGGTGACGCCGTTCTTTGCCAACAACGGGAGGCATCCCAGAACCTTCCCGAGTTTAGAGAGAGTGGGGGAGGGGGAGCCACAGGCAGCGGAAGCCTTAGCGTCGGAGTTGCAGGAAGTCCACGAACAGCTCAGGAGGCAGTTAGAACTCGCAAAACACGCATACAAAGTGCAGGCAGACAGACACAGAAGAGTTGGGGAAGACATACAGGTGGGAGACTGGGTCTGGTTAGCAGCGCAAGCAGTGCCGACCAGATCGTTAGCGAAGAAGAAGCTAGGACATAAGCAGCTAGGACCTTACCAAGTCCAGGCACAGGTCAATCCAGTGGCCTTCCGGGTAGCGCTTCCGGAGGGTTCCAGGATGCATCCGGTGTTCCATAGATCAGTGCTCACGCCCTACAAAGCACCTCATAGATTTCAGGAGCCAGACACAGCACCGGACCCGCCCAGAGAAGGGCCCAGACAGGGGGGGTCGCCAAGGAGGGGGCACATCAACGAGGTCACAGAGATTTTAGACTCGAGATGGGGGGAAGAAGGAGTAGAATATCTCCTAGCCAGAGAGGGTACCCCGGCCACTGCGAACAGCTGGGTTCCGGACTATGCTTTGGAGGAGCCTCTGCTCAAAGAGGAGTTTCATGCCCTCTTCCCACACAGGCCCATGCCAGCCGAGTATTTCGACGACTGGCTCTTCACAACCACTCTTTCGGCCAGCACATTCCAGGGGTTCGACTCGGACGAAGAACAGGCCCCAGTCCCGAGCTCCCGGGTGGGTTCGCCACCGGGGTCTGCCTCAGACAGCTCTTATTGGTGGGACGATCGACCAGAGGAGCAGTGGCGCAGGAAGTGGCTGAGTGGTCCTTGGCTGGGATCACCCGAAGAGGGGGAGGGGGCGAGACGGACATGGACGTGTTGGGGGAAGACGTGGGGTTCGAGCACGGAGACAGAGAGATGGAAGCAGAGGAGAGAGATGTCGACGAGTACATGGGGGACGAACTGTATCCTGCACGCACCCCCGCTACGACGGAGCACCCAGTACCCACACCGGAAGGAGGGGAGGGGGGAAGGGGGGGCTTCGAGGGGGGGATGGATGTCAGGGGTTCAGGAGCAGAGGGACAGGGAAGGGAGGAATTAGAGACCGAGGGAGAGGAATCCGAGGGAGAAGTCAGCGATGATAGCCGTCCGAGGTCTCTAAGTCTCTCCAGCGAATCAGAGGATTCACAGAAAGGGGCTCCCGTGATCAGAGCAAGGGGGTTGCCAAGGGGAACACCCCAGGAGGGAGGGGCCAGAGAGGGCTCAGAGAGCAGCAGCTGGAAATCGGGACCAGCTTCCCCACCGGAGAGCAGTAGGGGGGAGGAGCCCCAGGCATCGGGAGCAGGCAGCTCTCCGTCAGCGGAAGGACAGGAGTCAGGGTTAGCCACGCCTGCATCAGAGAGCGAGGAAACGGTCAAAAGGAAGGTCAGGGGCAGCGCGCGCGCGCCAAGTTCAAATGTACAAGAGGGTGGCGCCATAAGCAGCCCGGAGAGGGAGCCGGGTCCCAAAGCCCGCCGAAGAGAGGGGGAGGAGTCCGAGGGGTCCGCATCCGAAGCGTCCAGGAAGGAAGGCACCCAGGGGGGTAGTAGGACCCAGAGGCGGAAGGAGAAACGCAGAAGGTGGAGTAAGGCTAGAGTGTTGAACTGGTGTACAGGGGGCGGAGACTCAGATGAGGCTTCGCTGGTCTAGGGTCTAGACGTAGAGATGCACGCTAGGGTTTGAAAATGGGAACTAAACTTCAATAAAGACTTTGTACAGTTCCGCTGGCTAGCGTTGGTCTTCTGTGAGCTGGGACCTGGAGGCAGTCTCTGACACCTGTACATACAAACAAGCTTAGGGGACGAGCCCAAATTTCATCATTGCACAATTGCAGGGTTTTAACAACAGAGAAAAATAAATAAATGAACAATAAAAGTATATAGCACCTGTATGGCTTTCCACCAGGTATTTGGTAATCCAAATTTCCAACTGAAATTAAAACCAGAGTAGCACTGAGTAGTTTATACACACCTCCATTTGACCTGCCTCTTTCCCCCAGGGAAACTCAATCTTTAGCACTGGATCATCATCATTTCAGTAAAAATAAACAAAATCAAAACTTTAAAACATTTAAAAACATTTAAGAACGGCCTAATCTTTGGAAACAGGTTGCCAGAAATTGCATATTTTAGCCATCAAATGAACAACCATCAAGGACATTTATAAATGCCCCTGAATGCTAATAATGAAGGGACAGATGTACCCCACCATGAGGGGCGTTCCAGAATCAGGGGACCACTAAGAACCCTAAGGCCCATTCATGGATCAGCACCAACCGGACAACACTAAGGTGGAATCTACACTCATATAAAAACTATTCTGAAAATGCTTTTTAAAAAGCGTTTTTTAAAAATACATTGAATTTTCCATAAGGCCATCTAGTGTCACAATATATATCGCACTTAAAACACACTTAAAACGTTTTATTTGCAGCTGTATAGCTGAGTCCCAAGTGACACGACTGCCAACAGGGGCTCATCTGCCGGCCATACGGTCCAAGATGGTTGATACTGGGGGAGGCAATCTTTTAGGTACCTGGATTCCAAGCTATTTTGGAGTTTGCATGCAAGTACTAATGACTTGGGACGTGGGTGGCGCTGTAGGTTAAACAACAGAGCCTAGAACCACCGATCAGAAGGTTGGTGGTTCAAATCCCCGCGACAGGGTGAACCTAGCAGTTTGAACACGTCAAAGTGCAAGTAGATAAATAGGTACCGCTCCGGTGGGAAGGTAAACAGCATTTCCGTGCGCTGCTCTGGTTCGCCAGAAGCGGCTTAGTCATACTAGCCACATGACCCGGAAGCTGTATGCCGGCTCCCTCGGCTAATAAAGCGAAATGAGTGCTGCAACCCCAGAGTCAGTCACGACAGGATCTAATGGTCAGGGGTCCCTTTACCTTTACCTTTACTAATGACTTGAATTGGGCCCAGAAACTCACTGGACAAATGAAGCTTGTGCTCTTAAAAAGAAAACCTTATATTAAAAAGAAGCTGTGCTATGGCATTTTCTAATGGTGAACTCCACCCCTAAGCAACTGCTAGAGTATTTCTCTTCTCCCCCTGGAGAAATTTAGTGAAATGATCCTCCTGATTTCTCTGACACCAACAGGGTGGATAACTTTTGAGATGCTGCTTACACATAGTTCTAATGTTTTGGCAACAACCCTTCACACAGCCTTTCTGTCTGTGACAAGTTAGCATGTCAAGAAGAAAGAAAGAAGATTCCACCTAAACATTAGGAAAAACTTCCTGACAGTAAGAGCTGTTCGACAGTGGAATTTGCTGCCAAGGAGTGTGGTGGAGTCTCCTTCTTTGGAGGTCTTTAAGCAGAGGCTTGACAACCATATGTCAGGAGTGCTCTGATGGTGTTTCCTGCTTGGCAGGGGGTTGGACTCGATGGCCCTTGTGGTCTCTTCCAACTCTATGATTCTATGAAAGACTCAGCCTTAACCTTCTCTCCCATGTTCCTGGCATTATGAAGAAAGAAAGCTTCCAAGTACATGGCTCCTTCTGCTACATTCTGAAGTGATTCCAGGAGAGCTACACCATGTAGCAGTTTGAAACCTCTCTCATGCAAGAGAGAGGATCAAAATAGAACTACAGGAAAAGTGAAAAGTGGAATGAAAGGTAAACAAGGAAATTGGTTCCCAACATGTTTTGAGATACTCTCAAAAAATGCATGCTTTTGTTTTGTTCCCAGATTTCCCTTGGGTTCAAATCTCTAAATGCAGTGGAAGCCAACTTGCGCAGCTGTCTACTTTCCTGTTTTTAAATGTCTAAATCTCTCTCTTGCTAGGAAAACCCATCTTAGGTTTCCTGTATTTGAGAGTGCAATCCAAAAACTTTCCTCCATGCCTGTCTCTCCATTATGATCATACTCAAAAGTCAAGGGCACAACCCTAATTTCCAAAATAGATCTGATTGAAGATGGGGGGCAGTGCCCTTATGCCCCCTCTCTCAGATTTACTCACCAAAATGTCACACCCAGCCAGCCAGCCAGCCAGCCAACAAAGGGTTACTCACTTGGTCTGATGTTTGGACCCCTTCAGGTGCGCATGATACTGTTCTATGGAGTTTAGAGTGACATTGCAGATGTTACAGGTATAGCTCCGCTTAAGACCTGTGGACAGAATGCATCAGAATTAGATGCACTGTGTTATACTCACAGTGAATTATGGCAACATTTTGCACACACTCTTTGTCTGGCTTTCTGAGCGGCTATTTTGAGCTACAGATCTGCACAAACCTCTGCGAATACATTCAGAACAAGCAAATGTGCCCTTTGCTAATTTTTAGGATCTTCAGATTGATCTGTATATGACAAATTGACCTGAGTTGGTTCATGATTTGACCAAACACAGCGCACATCCCGAGTTTTATATCCCACTGCTCTCATACTTAAATCCTTCCATTGAAGCTTAATGGTGCTCAGTTGTGACTGATGATTCCCAAAATGTATAATCTTACATTATGTCTCCCCATTGCTGCAACAGATGGTTCTGCAGCCATTATCAGCTTAACATATGTTACAGTGAATGCCTGAAATTTGGTGACAATCCCAGACAAATTTTGTAAATGTCTAAAAACTTACAAGATTCAGAAGTAAATGTTGACAGTCACCTAAAATGTGATTGTCACCATTCACTTGCATATAGGTCTGAAAAGCAGGGAATAGTGTCCATTTGCACATGCTCAGAAAATTCATTTTGGACACTGCATTATAATACATGTTATTATTAGAAATTTGGCTGCGTTTATTAGCATGAATTCACATACTGGAATGATATCACCCGACAAACTCTTGTCTGGTCAGCTACTTAACAAAGGAATGTTAATATTCCTTAATGGTCTGACATCTCTGTCCAGTCTGTAAAAACAGAGCTGTGCGAACATTTTGAAAATTCTTTTTTGACCGTTTGTGAAATGAACAAGAATGCAATGAAACTCTCCAGATTTATTTATTTTTTGAGGAGGGGGAGAATGCTGTTATCCTGACTTAACTGTAGGAGGTGGCTAAGGCTTCTGTTTTCCTCCCTTGCTATTTCAACTTTTGAAAAAGCTTCTCACGGGATAATGAATGTTCTCTCTGCAGCTTCCCATAGGTCACACTTCATGGAACACCTTGGGGACTGATGTAGGGATGTGGGAGAACATTACCAAAAATGGAAAAGGGAGTAGAAATGGTTTCTTCAACCCATGTCCAGAATGGGAATCAATCCAGCTGCTGTTTTCATTCCACAAATGATATGTAATTGATTCCCCCCCACCACTGGATTGCATCATTTGCACTGAAATTAATGGGGTGGAATGCCAATATAATTTGTGCAATTTTGTCATAGCAGACAGTGAGACAAATAATGGTTTTTTGGCAGAAAACAAAGGACAGTGGAATGGAAACAGTGCTTCATGTGACACAAGGTGGGATGGAAAATGACACCTTCTTGCATCCCTTGAGTGATGCCACATTATGTTGCTCCCAAGGTATCCCAATAAATGCAGTTAGTAATGTGAGGCTCTCTCTGCAGCATCTCTTTGGTCACACCTTCTGGGGAGACCTGTAAGATCAGCAATAACTGCCTCCCAAAATCTTTGGGGAAATTTCTCTCACCTCCAAAAAGCAGTAGAAAATAGCAAGATAACACACACATTTCCACAGGGAGACTATTTTCACAAAACTGGAGGGAGGGGGGGATTGGTCAAACCCAGAGGGAAAGTGACAACTATGAATTTGGACAGAGACAGAGAGATGCAGACAGAGGCAGAATTTTCTGCTGGAGTTGGTTTTGACAATATAAAGCCCAGTGCTCCTTGCTTGCCGAAACAGTTATTTTGCTACCTGCCATAGATGTCTACTTGCTTCCACGGTGCTCTGCACCTCTGATTGTACATAAACCAGATATTATAAAGCACCACAAGTCTCCACTGTTTTCTCACTCCATGAAATCAAAACTCAGCAGCAAGCAACACCCTCACTGCTCAGGGGGATGGGTAGCATATAACAGTATTATCACAACTAATGGTTTAAATAATGAATTGTGTTAGGGATGGGGAACCTTTTTCATCTGAAGGACCATATTCCTTTCTGAGCAGCCTTCCTGGGGCCACATGGAGTTCCAAAAAACCCCAACATTTCCAAATGGACTGGAAAAACCTTACTTTTTATTTTATTTATTAAGATAATTTCTACATCTCTAAGTGGAGTACAGAAAACTAAATCAACAATAGACAACCAAAATAATGAACGTTACAAAAAAAAATAAAACATTTAACACAAATTACTAATAAATCAATCTGTATATAACATTTCCTTCTACTGCTTAAGTGTTTCTCCACTCAGCACCCCTCAGCATCCTGGCTTTCAGGACTCCATGCCTCCATGCTGGCTCTCACTGAGGGCCCAAACAAACTCACAAATCACCCCCCAAATCTCACAATGAAGGAAGTTCCTGAAACCTGCTGACATCACCTACATAGGTTTGTTTTTAATGGACTGGTACCCAAGTGAATGCAGCTTCCTCAGTTGCACGGCGAGTTCCCACCTCCCACCAGTAGAAATAAAGACACGTGACACAGATATTTAAGGTTAATGGGCGAAATTAGGCCACAGCTTTATTGGTTACAGGTAAAGAGTGGTATTGGCTTAGGCATTGGTCCTATCAGACTACCTGGCTTCAGCCTGCTTGCTTGAAGACCGGGAAGGGTTAACACCAGCAGGGGGAGCCCTGCTGATGCACATCAACTAGGGACTCCCCCGGGGTCACCGCTCGGGGGCGCACTTTAGACCCAGGCCTCCATAGGCTTCGGACGAGGCCACGCCCCCGGAATCCTTTACCGGACTACTCTTCAATATTTGGGGGAGGTGATGGCACTCCCCCCCAACAGATCTGCATAACAATACCCCTACCAATGCCTAATCGCCAAGACCAAGTGAGTTGTGACGATTTGCTACAAGGTAGGTGAAAAACCAAATGGCCTGTGCTAATTTGCCGTGGAAAAATTTCCTACCAGGCCCCTTAATGGCGACCAACCAAGGTCCATAGCAAGGTCGAAAGGGGAACCTTAGAGGGTGGGCAGGTGGGAAAACCTTACCAGCTGAGCAGACCCAAATAGGGAGATCCCGGGGCCGTACTTGCCTTAAATGAGGCAAGCCATGTCCCCAGAGCCAGCTGATTGGCTGGCTCAGGGGATGACGCGGCCCCGAAGATTCCCCTGTTCGCGCGGGGGCTGAAGCCAGCCACCGCACGTGTGTTGGGGACGTGAGCCCGCAACACCACCTCCTCCTTATGTCGGAAGTGGCTTTTCCCAACAGTTCAGTTGCACCCCACATCGAGACAGTTTTATTTGTTAAATAATTTTTTATTAATTTTTCATTAATAGCAATCCAATATAAGCCACATTAATACAATACCAAATCACAATACAATTAAAAGAGCCAATTATCCAGTTCCGAATTAAACAATTTGGGGTGACTTCCCGTGTTCTGATTATCAGGAGATGATGATGTTATTCCTTGGTCCTGCTCCAGTTACCACAGTTCCGATCTTAATTCTTTATTTTAACAGTCACTGGTGTGATGACTTTCGTTTGTATTTAGCTATTCCATATCCATTAATTTGCAAGCGGAGTTTATATCTTGTAACTTACTGTGTGAAATATTTGTTTATATTGGTCCTTCTCTTCATGTTGTAATAATCAATCATCTTCAGCCTCATGCCCCCCCTTCAAGGGCTGAATTCTCAATTATGCCACAGCTTCACGCCATCTTGCCTTTTCAAACTGAAAGTGAACTGGCATCTGACCATGGCTTTGGGAAGACTTCCAGCATTTTCTTCTTTCAACCTTTCCAATCTACTAACAAGCTGGTGTCTTGCCAAAACCATAACCATAATAAATCAAAGTTAGTGCCCTCTTTAGAAGGTAATGCCACCAATCCTCACAACATTTTCACAGTCTATTTGTTCAAATGATCCATAAAAAATTATGTTCTTGTTATTTCCCTCTTGCATTCCATTAATAGTTGTAATCCATGGATAATTAGATTCATTAGTAATTAATTCTTCTTCAGTGAAGGTTTGCTGAATCATAATGCAGCAGGTGTTTTCAGTCAAACAAAGACAAAGCAGGGGTTCGAGCAAATGCCTTTATTTTATAGCTACAGCTAGACCCCAGTCCTAAACAGACTGGAGTATTGATCTCAGTTCAGATAAAACTTATATACCGTAGGTTTTTCAGAAAGCAAATCTGCATGATGTATGAACATATTGTATTGTAGTTCAGAACTCTGACATGATTTATGAAGCAGGACGTTCTGTTAGCCAAGAAACTGACATGATGTATGAGACATTTGACATGTTACAGATAGGATGTAAAGTGGTACCTCAGGTTACAGATGCTTCAGGTTACAGACACTTCAGGTTACAGACTCTGCTAACCCAGAAATAGTACCTCGGGTTAAGAACTTTGCTTCAGGATGAGAACAGAAATCGCACGACGGCAGCAGGAGGCCCCATTAGCTAAAGTAGTACCTCAGGTTAAGAACAGTATCAGGTTAAGAACAGACCTCCAGAACAAATTAAATTCTTAACCTGGTATCACTGTACAGGATTTTCTGACTGCCAGGAAGGTTGACGACATTCTACTTCCTTGATAAGGTACTTCAAACAACACAAACAGGCTGGACATGTCAATTACTGTCCAGATTAAAGCATTCCAAAGCTGAGATACTGTTTGGCAAGCAAAACATACAAATCCTCATTAGTCCCTTCCTGAAGCATTCTTACAAACTCCAGTCAAAGTAAACTTTTCACCCCTTCGTGAACTGCAGGCCTTGCAGAGAGAAAGTTTCTCCTTTTTACAGGCTTCAGTCTTGCAAACCCCAAATAAATTCTGTTTGCTCCTTCCCTCAATAAAACAGCATTTATTATATTATATTATATTATATTATATTATATTATATTATATTATTATATTATATTATATTATAATTATATTATATTATATTATTATTATATTACACATGGAGCCAGTTCTAGGCTGAAGAAGGTTCAGTTTGGTTTCTCAGGGGCTCCAAGGAGATAGCAAATGGGACACCCCTCCACTCATCGCTCGTTCTCTGGCCTCTGCACACCTCTCCTCCTCCAACCACTACCATGCTTTTCAGGGTACAAAATACCAGTTTCCTTTCTGTCTGCAAAAGGATTACTTGAGCTGCAATCAGCAGTGATATGTCTCTGGGGCTGAATAGGAGCAGAATAGCACTAAGCACTCTCCTTGTTCAAACAACAGCTGCCATTACCTCCTGCGCATTACCTCCTGGAGTGTAGCTCTTAATCAGCATGAAAATATGGTGCACTTTAAGTGCAAGGCATTATTTCTTCCTTCTCTTTTCCCCTTGGCAGAGGCTTCAGCCCAACCAAGTTGCCATCCTACCCTTGCTCACTTGCTTGGGCCAGAAATGCATGCAGGTTTGCAGACAAAGAGGCAAAAATATCCCCTTTCTTTTCTTAAAAAAGCAAGAACTAGGAGGAGTTGGCCTGATGCTTTGAAGTGAGCAGATTAAGGCTCCCCCTCAGAACCACAAAATTCACCAGCCAGAGCCAAGTGTAAAAGAGCTGTTCGACAATGGAATGGTCTCCCTCAGGAGGTGGCAGACTTGATCTTGGAGGTTTTTAAGCAGAGGTTGGATGGCCACCTGACATGGATGCTTTAGCTGAGATCCCCGCATTGCAGGGGGTTGGACCAAATGACCCCCAGGGTCCCTTCCAACTCTACAATTCTATGATTCTATGTACAAGTTGAACAATAACAAAAAAAAAAGAGTGCCTCTGAGAAGCTTCTGATACTAGGAATTTTCATTCCTGTATTTTCCAATATTAAATTTATTGCTTGCTCCCAATAGCTGCATACTTTAATAGCTCTAAACAGCCAGCTTGTTTCTTTGGTTTTTGTTGTTTTTAATTGGGAGAGCATGGGTCTCCTGCTAAAAGTGTCTCTGGATACTGACATTACAGATCTCAGATTTAGCTTTTAAATCTCCCTTTTTTCCTGTTCTTTTTTGGTAATGGAGTGATCTAGGCCAGAAAATGGGGCATTTTCTCTGTTCACAAAATCTTTTATTTTGGAAATCAGTTGCTTCTGGCAGAGCAATAACAACACTTTGTGCTTATATAACACCTTTCACTGGAGGCCTTCAAAAGGGCTTGGATACATGCATCTCTGAGAACCTTTGTGGCCTGTCAGGTTGATGCTGGAGTTTAGAACTGTTGCCTGCTTCTGAGCACACAAGGAAGGAGCAGGTCTTTGGCACTCAAACATTGTTAAGTAGAGTTCATAAGGCTACTTTTTATTCAGATGTGAGCCTTTACCTGTCCGAATACAGATGTAAGGATCTCCAAAAACCTTCTGTGCCACCAGGGCCTTTGGGGCCGTCCCCTGAGAAACCAAAGGCTCCGTGCCTGAAAGAGGCCACCTTTGTTGCAGGCCTGTGTGTCTTCAGGTCAGAGCACTGATCCTTCAAGGACCTGAGAGAGGTGGTTGGGAAGCAGAGGCTTAAAAGTGTTCAGTTTGCTCTCCATCATTGTTGGAGCAATTTTTTTCCATGGACCTACCTGTGCTCAGGGGATATGACAGTCATGGTATGAAGGAAGTTTCCCCCCTTCTCTCATAGCACTAGAACTTGTTGGCATGCAATGAAGCTGAATGTTAGAAGGTTCAGAATTCTGAATCTTAAGAAATAGAGACAGCGAAGATTAGACAAACCATGGAGGAAAAGGCTATGGGACTGGGGGCACATTTGGAATTTTGAGAAGGTGCCAAGGGTGCCAGTTACAAAATGGCTGCCACCTGGGATGGAGCCTGAAAAAAATATCTGCCGCCTCCAAAAGTGGGAAAGAAAGAAAAGATATGGGAGCGTAATATGGTTCAAATATGGAAAATCTTTTCAATTCACTTCTTTTCCAGACATTGCTATGTTTTGTAGTCTGTTGCTGTAGATGACAGCTAGAAAATAAAAGATCATTGAACCCAGGAATAATTCTGAACTACAACCGCTGGTCATACACACACTTGCACAGCAACACAGCATTGGCAGTGCCTGGGGTGTGCAGGCACACGTTGGACGGGGGATCTACCAGTCCAACCCTTGCTGCCACCACCGCTGGACTGATGCCACCGCCACCGGAGCAAAGCTACCTGCCTGCCTGCACAGCGGGCAGCCTGCCAGGCAGATGCAACCCTTGGTGGGCAGAAAGGGGCACACAGCACACAGCACACAGAGGGGCTGTGCTGGTGTCACCTGTGTGGGGGTGACTGGTTCACCTCCCACAGCTCCCCTGGCACCCCCATACTACACCTTTCCTGCACATGCATAGTCACAAATAAAAAGAAAAGGTTGGCAGACAAGAAAAAAGATACAGGAAATACAAACCATCCCTTAGAATACAAACAAACCATTGCTTAGTTCAGGAGTGAAGTGACAGACTCATGGAAAGTCAAATAGAGTGCTGCTCCTTCCAGGTTTGGGTCAAACCAAATAGCAATACAAAGCTATGCATATAATATGCAATATTTTTCTTACACTTGTAAATCAGTCATTTTGTTATTTTTTTAATTGAACAGAGCACTGTAAACCACATGTGTCATTGGAGTCATTTTAGAACCAGGTAAAAAAAAAATTGTTTTGCCCCTCCATCCCCATCCCTGCTGACCTGTCCTGTATTTTGGCTGAACAAAGGTGGCAATCCCAGTAGCAGTTTCAACAATACTGGCCCAAACTAGTGTGATGTTTGAGGCTGAATGTCATGTACAAGTTCTGAAAATTGGAGGTGTATGAGATGAAGACATTAGCGTTTCTGACTTTGCCCTGTGCTCTGCCCTCTCCAGACAAGTGGGGAGCAATCCATGCAGGGGGAAAGTGCTGATGGGAGCAAGGATTCCTCTCAAAGGTGCCTTCAAACAGCAAGAACTTCAGAACAATCAGGAAAAAGGTGGCCCTTGTCACATTTTCTGAGGGCCACAGGGTTAAATTGGTTTAATTTGTCAAGTAAAGCTGATTTGATCCACGGGAGACAATTTGAATATATGAAAACACATTTTAATAGGTGGGACTGACATTTCAGAGAACTTTTGTTTATTTTTTTTAGACCTAGTATGCTACTCTGCTGGGGAGTGTGTAAGGAGAGGTCTTTTGTTTCTGAAAGCAACCTCTGTTTAGATTTTTCTTATGAAATTTTAAGTTGTTTCATATTTTTCTCAGTATCTCTCCAAGTTGTCTTCATTGTTTTGGTAACACGTGGTAAAGCAATTAAAATGCTGGTGATTCATCAAATAAAAAATATTTAATCAGTGGACAGCCTTTCAAATATCAATTGCCAGGATTTGAATATTCAGTGGGCATCTTCTGGAGGTGATGGCTTTGAAAAAAAATATAGTAGATATAAAACTTATTCCCCAAATCCACAGCTCAGTATAATATAAATGGTACACACAACTGTAAACTCAACAAACTACCTTCAAATGCCAACAGTGTCCTTCAGCTCTCTATATTGGACAAACAGGCCAGACATTACGCCAAAGAATAAACGGACATAAATCGGACATCAGGAATCACAAGACAGAGAAACCAGTAGGAGAACACTTCAATCTCCCAGGACATTCTATACAAGATCTCAAAGTAGCTGTTTTACTACAAAGGAATTTCAGAAATAGACTGGAAAGAGAAGCTGCTGAATTGCAACTTATCACCAAACTGAAAACCATGGAGAGACCTGGTCTGAACAAAGACATTGGATTCTTATCTCATTATACATGACAAAGCCACTTTTCACCTTCTCACCCCTTGCTTTTTCCTGTAATACCTATTGCAGTCGTTAAGAGTCGTCAACAGGCTCATCACAGCTATCTGCCAATCACCCATTCCCACCACCCTTCTGAGTAATACCCCTCCCCACCTTCTCACTATATAGAAGGGTCACTGAAACTTTTGTTTCAGTGTATCTGAAGAAGTGTGCATGCACACGAAAGCTCACACCAAGAACTAACTTAGTTGGTCTTTAAGGTGCTACTGGAAGGAATTTTTTTTGTTTCAACAAACTACCTGTTTGTTGAATGGATTTGTTACCACCAGTATTTATTTATAACAATCTAGTGCTGTTGACACCCCATTTATGGGTGTTCACAGTGGGGGCAAGGGGAACAATTCCCCCAATGAACCTTCATGCCCAGATTCCCAGATTTCATTAAGAAAAAGAAAAAGAGTAAGGTTCTATCATTCTTAAAACCTGAGATAGGAGACAAAATATACAAGCACTCTTGTGAGAAATTAGCCTGTTCCCTTTCCAGTGTTTTACTCCACTCCCTCAAATAAATAAATAAAATAAAATACCCCACCCTGTAAAAATCCCTGCAGACATCTATGCCCCCATCCCCCCCCCATTTCTTATCACGGACAAACAGGACACCTTCCCTTTGCAGCAAACTGCTGGTGTTAAAATAATTTATCACTTTTGGTGGGAAAAAGAAATAACAGATTTCCCATGTGTCTGCTTTTGTGTTTTGTTGTAAAATCACAGGTTTCGATCCAAATGCACTCCTGGAGGCTTAATGGAGGATATTCTTTGTGCAGGGAGACACAAACACACACCTCTGTATAATCAGAAATAAGCATGGTTTGTTGTATTTTAAATAGGGGTGCTTATGGTGCTGGCATCTGCCAGTTTCGTCTGCACTGGAGATGTTCACCCAAGATGGTTACTGGATATTTCTGACTAACTGTTGCATCCCCTTACTCTTCTAGAAGTACATTTCCAGAATCAGTGACTTTCAGGGGTGAACACTGTTGACTTCCAGAGGCTGGGTATTCCACTGTTTCCCCACTAACAAATGTTTCGCTTGGTGATACTCCTAAACTGTGCTCCTAAAATTTTCCTCAAAAAGGGAGCGGTGCTATGCGATGACATAACTTGGCTTTGTTTTTGTTTTTTTAAATAATTTTTATTAAGTTTCATATTACCAAATTAAACACATCAAACCAATTAATCCAAATTATATCAATACATATCATGTAATCCAATTGTTTTCCAAATTATAAATTTTTGTGGGGGGTACCCATGCTTCTTGATCAGCAGGAGTCCAATCCTCAAATATTTCTGCTGCTTTCATATTAAGAATGATATTTCCAGTCCCCTCTTCTCAATCCTTGTCGTTGCTCATTTTCCTTTTCATTCACTTCCGAGTTGCTCCGCCAAGTGGGTTGAAAAAAAACAGTCTTATTTGTATTTCTGTGTGGACTTTGTACTGCTCTCTCATAAATCACTCTCATCCAATAGTCCAGGCATTTCCGCTCGAGCAAGCAATCGCCATCTTGTCGTTCCGATGAAATGCAGTCTAAAAGCTCTCTCATTAACTTTCCCGACCTGTTGCATCGTAAATTAGTCTTTTTCCAGGAGGGCTGCCCCTTCCAGTTCACAATCTCATTGAAATAATAAATCTTTGGCTCGCCCTCCCCACGACCAAACCTCCTGCAACACAGGTCTATCTTTCCACATCAAATCTCCATTCTTACTGTGTCACAAAGAGAGCCTTAATTCTTTCCAAATCCTTTACAGAGTAAAACCTTCAAATTCATATTATTCCCACACAGTTCATTTTTAGTCCCATTTGCCAATTAGTTGTTGTGACGGATCTTCTAAGAGGGAGGGTTATTAGTTAATCACATAGAGCAAAAATAATAAAAAGTTATTCCCCCCCCTTTCAGTTCCATTGCATTCCATTCCACATACCAGCTTATCTGTAGTACTTTGATGTAATCTTCCATCTCAATCTTCTTCATTTCAGTGGCAAAATTGTTAGCAGATAAAAACCTCCTGCCTCTCTTGAAGCATGTGCATTATCTTTCTCCAATTTTTTTTCCTTTTAAGTAACGCAACTAGTTTCACTCCTGGAAGTAGCTTCGAAGGAGTTCCGAAACTCGCAGAGGGTTGTACACCCAGTGCCTCACCCCCTCCTTCTTCCAAACTCGGGGGTGATTTATGGCAACAGCGGGTGAAAACTGCATCTCTCCCCCCTGGAGAGATGAGGGAGACTGATTTACTCCCCATAATCAGCCTCTAATTACCTCGTCCGAGCTGGATAGATGTTAATATCCGCCATCTTCCAAGGCGCCCCTAGCGCCCAATAACTTGTCTTTGCTAGGAAGGAAAGGATAGAATACTGCCACTCCCAAAGTTACTGTATTGTGTTGTCCCTGAAATTTGTTCCTTTTTTATTATTCTTCAGCAGTTTTAGCCCCCACACAATTGAAATAAATCAATGGGTCAGATATTTCAGTCTAGCACTAGTAAATCTGTGGCTGTCACTGGATTGGTAAAATGTGCGAGGGGGAAGGCCTTACATTCTTCCACCCGGCAGCATGGATGCAGCCTTTGCCAATTTGGTGCCACTATGCTGGCAGGGATGAGAGTTGGAGCCCAAACTGCCCTATTTGGCCTTCCAGTCCTTGCTCCAAACAAATATAAACATTTCTATGGTGTAAAAGTAACCATGTTAATAAAAATCAGTTAAAATAGTAAGTTCAGAATTCAATTAAAATGCCTGCTGGAATTTAAAAAAAGAAGTATTCAATAGGTAGCAGAAATTCAGCAAGGACAGATCGTGAAGCTGAGGCTCCAATACTTTGGCCACCTCATGAGAAGAGTCCCTGGAAAAGACCCTGGTGTTGGGAAAGATGGAGGGCACAAGGAGAAGGGGACGACAGAGGACAAGATGGTTGGATAGTGTTCTCGAAGCTACCAGCATGAGTTTTACCAAACTGCGGGAGGCAGTGGAAGACAGAAGTGCCTGGTATGCTCTGGTCCATGGGGTCACGAAGAGTCGGACCCCTGCAAAGTTGATGGGCATTGCCATTCAAATAGTGTGCACGCACCATATAATGTGATTGATTTTGTGGGGTGGGGCTTACCTGGGCCACCGCAATATTTCATTCTAGTTGGCCACCGATCCTGGGAAGGCACCTGCAGCTCCCATTGCCATTCCAGTGCATGATGGCCTTGCAGAGACCCAGCTATAGTGGAGGCAGCAGCAGCTGCACCACCAGCGGATGCCATCTCACAGTGGCTAACCAGTGGTCTATGGGAAGCCTGCAAGTCAAACTTGAGCACACTAGGACTCTTTCCACTTGTGATTCCCAAGAAATCATATTCAAATGCATGCCTGCTTGATACTGGAAATAGCATGCAGTTAGCCATCATTACTTTACAGCAGCAGAACGATTAAGTTCAAACAAAAGAAGGGGCGGGGGAGCAAGCTGGTGCCATCATCACTTGTCTAAGGAAATCTCCCAACCCTGAATTTTAAAACATTTTTTCGTCCTGGTCCTCCGCCAATTTCTTCCTCCTTTCCTTCATGCTCCCTCCCCTTTGTTTCCAAAAGCTTCAGCTCAGCTCTAAATCACCCTAGAATTTGGCCTCTGTCCTCAGTGCTTCAGGATTAATACAGGCACATTCACCCAAAAGAGCATATCTCATGTCGTCTTAACATCTCCTCCTCTGCTACCCCAGGAGTGTGGGTGGGAGATGTCAAAGTGTCTGGCTGCTTAATTCCAGATTCCAGCCCTCTTCCCCTTCACCTGCAGTCTCCCTGCAAACCTCCCCTAGCAAATCCTCTCCACAATATAGCAGGGCCTCAGCCTCTGGCAAATTTCAGGTGCATAATGAGTCTGAGATGCTTCTGTTTATTTTTCATGCACACTCTCAAATATGCCTCATGCATACCTCCAGTTCCTTGATAGTTCCTGTTGTATAGTTTATTTCTTTGTAGAGGCATATTTGATTATCCATCCCCTGCTGGTTGAGTCATCTGAAATGCATCTCAGACCATGTGGGGATTTGTAATGTCTCAACAGGATTTATATTCTAATATTCAGTAATGTTCTCCTTCCCCCTACCTCCTCTCCCTTACAAGCTTTAGGATTTTAAAACACACACACCTATGTCTCACATTAAGGGGAGTTAGAGGCACCAATTATTTAGCTTCCTTATAAAGCAAGAGGTGAGGAACTAGGGAGGAAGAAAGGTTAAATGCTCAACAGTGCAAAGGACTTCTCATTTGATGGCTGAGAACAGTTTTTGCTGCAGGGGCCACATGTGTGGGTGGCCACTCACAGGCTCATTGAGGGCATGCTGAGATTTTGTTTTTTTCTCTGCCTAATCAAAACACAAATCTAGATCTATTGCATATTTTATGCCACTGAAAGCTACATTTTCACAAGCAGCTTTCATTCTGAAAATAAAAACTCAACACAGATTATTCAATTCCCCTGTTTGAAAATGGATGGAGGCAGTCCCAGCTGAATACAGGATTAGACACTATAAAGGATAAAGTAGAAGCAAAAATATTGTTGCCTTCCACTCCCATCTCTGAGTAGTGCCAGATTCCAGGGGTTCCAGGCGCTTTCCCAGGGTCCATATTTCCTTTTGGAAATGAGGCACAGTGGAGATTGTGGTGTCTTTATGATATATGGTTTATAGGGTTCAAAAATTCATTATGACATAGTGTAGTTAACGATGATCATCCTGGACAAATCTGGTTTTTAATTCCATGTGAAACATTTTATAATGAATAGAGTACTTTTCACAAAATGTTTTCTGAGAAACCTTTGTACCACAACAAATTTTTGAATTTCCTTTTTATCATAATTCTTCTGCTTCTAGAATTCTATTGTTTGAGAACCATTATTTAATTTAATAACCTACTATGTTTGAAATGTAATATCAGTTTCTGACATTTTACCAACATCAGTGGTGACACTAATAGAGGGATACTTATAATTAAAAATAATATTTTGGCAATGTATATTTAATCACCAATATTCTTCCAAACCATGATATTAGTAATGATAACTATATCTCCAGTTTTTCTGTTTCTTTATATAATTTCCCATGCTTAAGCTTTTCCATCTCTTCAAAGTTATTTGTTATCATTTTCCCTTGTTACGTTCCCCCGTTCTCCTAGAAATCAAGTTCCACACATCTTCAAAACAAAGGCACATGCAACAAAAGAAAACACAACTTGTCCCCCTAGGCACATTATTTAAGAACCTGTTTGTGCTCCCCCTCCCCCACACTGTATGATGACACCAATGACAATCTTAGCTGCAGTGAACATTCATTTACCAGCTGATGTACATGTTCCTGCACAACTTCAGCCATCAAAACTGTGTCAGGAGCTCATCCTACTCTCGAGTAGGACCCTGGCAGAGACACGTACCCGACTGACATGTTCACTCCTTCCTGGTCGATCGTTCGGGAGCTCTATAAGCTTTCTTCTGCCCGAGCATCACAGCGACCGATGCCAACAGACATTGACACACTTAGTTTCTTGCCTCTCTGAAGAAACAGTGTCTACCCTTACAGCCTTTGGGCCTGGTTTCCCGTACCTTGAGGTGAAACCCTGTACCCCTTTGAAGACTCTCCCCAGTGAGACCTGTGTCGAGCCACTAGCCACAGCTAAATCTGCAACAGCTGTGTTAGCAAACTCCTGAGCATACCTGGTTGCCTTCTCACCCTTCGTAGCTCGTCCTGATCTGCGCACCTGGCGCATCTCCTCCACTGTATCAGTGGAACTCACCTCAGTGCACCTGCTGTTTATAACAGCAACAGACTTAGTATCTATGGGGCAATGGGGTAGCCTAGGAAAATACACACATTTCCCCCCCACACACACTCTGCTCTGCACTCAATATCCCCAGTGAGTAAAATTAGCTTGGTATGAGGCTTTAGTACTCTGTACAAGCCTCCATACCACAGGAAGATTCTATGCTCCCTGCCTTGTGATGTCTCAACCCACATGTCAGACCCATCCATTGGCATCCTGGCTTTTTCCGGGTTTATCTTGTCACATTTCCCATCAGAAACTGTCTGAATCCAGGGAAAGACCTTGCAAACTATGTTTGCCGAGCATATCGCTCTGTGACTTTGGAACCCACATGTCAGATCCAATCAATGGCATCTTGGCTTTTTCCGGGTTTGCCTTTTCACTGTCATCATCACCAATAGGGTGCTTTTGTAAAATACCCATATTGCTTCCCCCTTTTGCTTTGTCCTGAGCACTGGTACATCTGACCATCTTCATGTCAGACAGCAGCAATCTGGGAGCTTCATGCTTACAACCTGCATGAAAAACATGGTTAACAGACAAAACATTACATGTCTCTTGAACCATTCCACCATCCCCTATGTTAACATTATAACATAGCAAGAACAAGCCATTTACACAATAAACATCACAATGTAAAATGTCGCTTTCGGTCTTCTGGGTTGTTTCACTCTGTTTGTTGCCATAAACAGAACGGCCACACTGCACCAGCTGGGCTTCTTGACCTGGAATGAAAAACATGTTAGACATCATAGCATTACAGCTTTTCAGTTCTACGATCCAGGTGCTATGTACCCCCAACGAATCTCCACTCAACAGGTGGATCGAATCCTTCTGTGGCGTACGCCTGGTGAACCAGTCCCATCTTCCACAAAGGTGTGCCTTCGCTTCAGATTCTAGTACAAGAGATTCTAGCACCTCTGCCCTGGAACAGTTAGTCACCATCTCTGCACTGAAGCTCTGTATTTCTGGCATTACTTCATGTCACCTGTCAGAAATGCTGCAAACCTTCCTGGCTTTTGGAATCTGTCCAAACTTCTCACAGGACAAACTTTCCACTGCTTTCCACTGGTTGCAGTGATGGTTGCGATGATGTCACAGCCAGTTCCCCTTCTTCTCCTTCCGTTCTGGAGAGTCCTCTCCCCGAATAGGAAACAATGCAATTTCCCTCTAAAACGCCTCCAAACACAACTGGAGCTTTTGCTTTCAGGAACCATTGCCTCCCATATAATGTGGGCATCGGAGACAGCAAAGTCCACCTCTCCAAACTTCTCTGGCATCCTAGATAGCCTGTCGCCATCTTGAAATGTCCAAGTGTGTTGCAGATGAAATTCCTGCTGATCACACACTCTGGCTGTTGGCATCAGACACAGCATCATACTGCTTTTGCAGCTTTGGGAACAAAATCACTGCTCCCCCACATTCCCAAACTCACAGGGAGAATCAGAAGAATCCTGTCTTCTCAAAGTTCATTCCTTGCTGCTTCAACGCAGCATTGGGGGAAATTGCTCCCTCCCCCATAGCTGATGTTTCACAAACAGCTATTGCCTTGGCAAAGCTTGCTGCTGCGCGAATCCAGCTTCATAAGCATCGGAGTATGTCCTCCCTTCTGTGGCACATAAATCAAGGCTACTTTCTCGGCAAAGACCTGCCACATCAGGTATTCCCTCTATGTAACTCAGGGACTTGGGATTTTAATTTTTTTTTACCCCTCCAAAAGGTCCATTCTGCAGCTTAGTCTAAGCTGTTCTTATCAGATGGCTATAAATCAAGCCTTCTTCTGCCAGCTTGCCCTGGGCCCATGACTGTTGTCAGGAGCTTGTCCTACTCTCGAGTAGGATCCTGGCAGAGACACATGCCCGACTGGCATGTTCTCTCCCTCCTGGTCGTTCGTTCGGGAGCTCCATAAGCTTTCTTCTTTTTTCTTCTTTTTTTAAAAAAATAATATTTATTGCTTTTAAAAATTACAGAAAAGGAAAAGAAAAAGAAGAAAAGACAAAAGAGAAAAACAAAAAAGAAAGGAACAATACAATACAATATAAAAACAATACAAAACACAGCCTAAACACATTAAACTAACCACATTAAACTAAGCTAAACAGAACCCTAACCCACCCTAACCCTAAACAAAATAAGACAAAAACCATTAAAAAACAAACAAACATCACAGCTTTTCCATGCTCTATCTTTCATTCCCTTGTTTCCTCGACTTCCTCTCACCTCCCTTTTTGTATTCCACTTCTATTAATTGTTTCAGCAAATCCTTTCCATCTTTCTCTATTTTCTGTCATATTATAAATATCTTAACATATTTTTTATCCTTATTTTCCATTAAAACTAAAATACTTATATATGCTTAACTCCTTATAACATTTCTGCTAAGACCATAAAATTTCTTTCCACCAATTTTCTATCACTCATTAATTTTACAATATTTCTATATATAGACTTTAAATTCTCCAATCTTCTTCCACCATCTCCTCTCCCTGGTTTCGGAATCTGGTTTCATCAATTCCATATAATCCATCAACCTGGAGATCTTATGTCCGAGGCTCTTAACTCTTTTCCAGGTCGCTTCTGCTGATCTTCTTCATATTCTTTAATGCCAAAGAGCAGATCTCGGGAAAACTCCAACCTAACAACACATTTATTCCTCCTAGACAGATCAGCCAAATTTCCATAGTTGAAACTGAGGTCTATAAGATGTTTCATGGCATGTTTCAAAATTCCTCCAAATCCAAAAGCCCCCAGAACTCCAATCTCCTACAGACCCAAGTCCATGTCCCAAAAGTCAGTTAATCCCTGCATAGAGGGATCTTTCCAACTTTCCTTCTTCTGTCCAAGCCGGGATCCAGTCTTTTCTGGATTCAATTATAGAAGGCCTCAACTTGTAATCCTCAATTTGCTTCTGTAGGACTGAGGATCCCGCTTGTATTACTTTAGAGTCAACAACCACAGCTTTCTCTTTCTCCTCCACAATTTGTCCTGCCAAAGTAGATTCTTGTACCAAGTCCTGAATTGTTTCTATGTTGGTGCTCACTTTTTGCCTCAAATTGGTCGCTTTTTGTTCCAAATTGTCAATTTTAAGAGACATGTAATCCGTTCCAGCGAATAACTTATCTTACATAATACCGTCACAATGGCTTCTCCTATCAACATTTTGAATGGTCCAAGGTCAATCTCTGGTTCTCAGAATCCTTATCTTGCAGCTGGAGATCTCCCAGTTACACTCCTGTAACAGTTTCAAAAGCTCCCTCTAGAGGGAAACAGTCCCCACTTGTATCAGTTCTTTCAAGCACAACTCAAGCAATAAAAATAGTTTCAATTTTCAGTTACTTTTCCTCCTTTTTAAACGCAGAAGAGGATAATGGAAACAGTATCTTACTCTTATTTAGCTAGCTGTCAAATCCGTTCTGTCAATGAACTCTCCCCAAACGTCATCTGGCAACCCGTTTCCAGGTTCAGAGCAGAGGCAATTTGATTTTTCACTCTCTCCTGCAGGCTCACTAGGTCCAAAATTTCCCCCCTCTTCTCCTGCATCCAAGGGTTTTTTTGTATTTTTAACCGATGGAAATTTAATCCTTTGCCAAAAGCTTTCAAAGACTTTAGCTTGTAACGTCTTTGCTTCAGTCTATTTACAAAAGCGGAAGGCGGACTTCCTGTTTATGACCTTCCCACTTCGGTGCCAAATTAAGATATTTAAAGATCCAATTTTCCGTTCTACTCACGGGTAGTTGTTTAAAATCCAATTGTCCACAGGAAAAAGTCAGCACTCTCCGGCAACAACAATGCAGCTTTGCTCCGTGAAAGAAGCAGTCGATTCAAAGCACCGCGCCACTCACCCCGCGTCACTCCGGATCCCCAAAACAGGGTTTCCCCGCGAGTAGGGGAGGCCCAAAAGGTGCCAGCCGAATCCCAGGTTCACAAGCTTCTCCCGCTTGTGATTTCAGTGGGTCTCCGCCTTCGCTGTGGCAGTCAGACCCTGCTTTCTACGGAGCAAGTTCCTCCCAATTGGAGGAGCTCTGCCATTGCCGGAGGCGCCAACCCGGAAGTCCTCCATAAGCTTTCTTCTGCCCGAACTTCACAGCGACTGATGACAACAGACATTGGCACACTTAGGGATCTGCAGAGTCTTCGCAGCTTGCATGACAGACCTCAGCAACTCCGCATTTTGGCTAATCTACTTTATTTATATACACGGAGCACTGCAACATGGCTCCCTCTCTCTCTAGCATCAGACAGCAAAGAGAAAGAACAAAGGACAATAGAACACAGTAACACAAACATCCTGTCTCCGTCACTTCCCACTCTGTGGAGTCAAAACATACACCATCATGTGATAGACAAAAATCCCATGACTGCAATCATGGAGTAGGAATTCTAACAAACTGATCATAGCATAACTTGTCTTCCAGTAAAAGCCTCTCAAATACCTGTTGATGATAGAGACAATCATGTTGGAGAGAATTCAGCTTGATTTATTGGTCTATCTTGTTTTGTACAGCTGCATCTTGTCTTATAAATGGTCATCCTCCCTTCCAGTTCCTTTCAAAAGCAGAGTCTAAATTTATGAACTTGAAAAGTCTCTTGGAAGGTCAATCTGGATTTTAATGTGTTACATCACAACTAGCACTTGGTGTAATAAACAAAATTTCACAAGATTGCAAATTGAGGCTGCTCTCAGTTTGTTCGTAAATTTATTGTGGCATCTGATGCTCTTGAGCAGTTCACTGTTAATTTTAAAATTAGACCAATAATGCCAGCAGTAAAGAGGAGGAGGTGGAATTTAGATTCACCTAAAAGGAGCAGGTGGCACTGTGGGTTAAACCACAAAGCCTAGGACTTGCCGATCAGAAGATCGGCGGTTCGAATCCCCGCGACGGGGTGAGCTCCCATTGCTTGGTCCCTGCTCCTGCCCACCTAGCAGTTCGAAAGCACGTCAAAGTGCAAGTAGATAAATAGGTACCACTCCGGCGGGAAGGTAAACGGAATTTCCGTGCGCTGCTATGGTTCACCAGAAGCAGCTTAGTCATGCTGGCCACATGACCCAGAAGCTGTATGCTGGCTCCCTCGGCCAATAAAGCAATGAGTGCCGCAACCCCAGAGTCAGTCACAACTGGACCTAATGGTCAGGGGTCCCTTTACCTTTACTTAGAGTTGCATGGGGATTGCTACTGCACACCCAGTGGAAGAAAAAACTCTTGGGTAAAGTTACAACAAAGTTATTCTAGAGATTGAAGAGCAACATTCAGAAATGACCAGAGACCTGGAGTGCTTGCCAGCCATCTCCTCCTGGGCTTCAGTTGGATCTACCACCCAGCAGAGACAGCATCCTCAGCAACTCTTGTAGCAGGACCCTTTAGAACTCTCCGAGGTCCTGTCTACTCTTTGTGTGATCTGGACTTCTGACCTGGATTCTGCCTGTTTTGCATTTGAGCCACAAGCACCCTCCATGCTGGGCAGTAGGAAGCTGCCTTATTCCAGATTAGATTATTTTTTCATCTATTACAATATTGCCTGCTTTCACAGCACATACTACCTGGTCTTTTTACCTGGAGATACCAAGGATAAAGCGGGACATTATAATAATATAATAATTTATTATTTATACCCCGCCCATCTGGCTGAGTTTCCCCAGCCACTCTGGGCGGCTCCCAATCAGTGTTAAAAACAGTACAGCATTACATATTAAAAACTTCCCTGAACAGGGCTGCCTTAAGATGTTTTCTGAATGTCAGGTAATTCTTTATCTCTTTGACATCTGATGGGAAGGCGTTCCACAAGGCAGGCGCCACTACCGAGAAGGCCCTCTGTCTGGTTCCCTGTAGCCTTACTTCTCGCAATGAGGGAACCGCCAGAAGGCCCTTGGCGCTGGATCTCAGTGTCTGGGCTGAACGATGGGGGTGGAGACGCTCCTTCAGGTATACAGGACCGAGGCCGTTTAGGGCTTTAAAGGTCAGCACCAACACTTTGAATCGTGCTCGGAAACGTACTGGGAGCCAGTGCAGATCTCTCAGAACCGGTGTTATGTGGTCCCGGCGGCCACTCCCAGTCACCAGTCTAGCTGCCGCATTCTGGATTAATTGCAGTTTCCGGGTCACCTTCAAAGGTAGCCCCACGTAGAGCGCGTTGCAGTAGTCCAAGCGTGAGATAACTAGAGCATGCACCACTCTGGCGAGACAGTCCACGGGGAGGTAGGGTCTTAGCCTGCGTACCAGGTGGAGCTGGTAGACAGCTGCCCTGGACACAGATTTGACCTGCGCCTCCATGGACAGCTGTGAGTCCAAAATGACTCCCAGGCTGCGCACCTGGTCCTTCAGGGGCACAGTTACCCCATTCAGGACCAGGGAATCCTCCACACCTGCCCGCCTCCTGTCCCCCCAAAACAGTACTTCTGTCTTGTAAGGATTCAACCTCAATCTGTTAGCCGCCATCCAACCTCCAACCGCCTCCAGGCATTCACACAGGACCTTCACCGCCTTCACTGGTTCTGATTTAAAGGAGAGGTAGAGCTGGGTGTCATCTGCATACTGATGAACACCCAGTCCAAACCCCCTGATGATCTCTCCCAGCGGCTTCATATAGATATTAAAAAGCATGGGGGAGAGGACAGAACCCTGAGGCACCCCACAAATGAGAGCCCAGGGGTCTGAACACTCACCCCCCCCACCACTTTCTGGACACGGCCCAGGAGGAAGGAGCGGAACCACTGTATGACAGTGCCCCCAGCTCCCAGCCCCTCTAGACGGTCCAGAAGGATGTTATGGTCGATGGTGTCAAAGGCCACTGAGAGATCCAGCAGAACTAGGAAACAGCTCTCACCTTTGTCCCTAGCCCGCCGGAGATCATCAACCAGCGCGACCAAGGCAGTTTCAGTCCCATGGTGAGGCCTGAATCCCGATTGGAAGGGATCCAAATGGTCCGTTTCCTCCAGGCGTGCTTGGAGTTGTTCAGCAACCCCCCGCTCAATCACCTTGCCCAAGAATGGCAGATTTGAGACTGGGCGATAGTTGGCCAAATTGGCCGGGTCTAAAGATGTTTTTTTAGGAAGCGGTTTAATGACCGCCTCTTTCAGCGGGTCTGGGAAGGCTCCCTCACAGAGGGAAGCATTCACCACCCCGCAGAGCCCATCGCCCAGCGCTTCCCGGCTCGCTTTTATCAGCCAGGATGGGCAAGGATCAAGGAGACAGGTGGTTGGTTTCACTCGTCCAAGCAGCCTGTCCACATCCTCGGAGGTAACAGATTGGAATTGATCCCATATAACAGGACCAGACAGAACTCTAGCACTCTCCCGCCCTGGCCCTGCTCCCACGGTGGAGTCTACCTCCTTCTGAATCTGAGCGATTTTATCTGCAAAAAACTTTGCAAAAGCATTGCAGGAGATCTTGGGGTCCCTACCAGGCCCCGGTGGTACAGGTGGTTCCGATAAACTGCGAACCACCTGAAAAAGTCTCCTGCTGCTGTTTTCTGCAGATGCAATGGAGGCGGCGAAGAAGGCCCTCTTCGCCGTCGCCATTGCCACTTGGGAGGCTCAACGTTGAGCTCTAACCCGTGTCCGGTCTGATTCAGAATGAGTTTTCCGCCACCGGCGCTCTAGCCGTCTCAACGATTGTTTCATCACCCTCAGCTCCGGGGAAAACCACGGGGCTGTCCGGGCTCCATGCAATCGGAGAGGGCGCTTCGGAGCCAGACAGTCAATTGCCCTGGTTAACTCCGCATTCCAGCGTGCCACCAGGGAATCAGCTGAAAGGCCATCAACTTGGGATAAAGCATCCCCTACCACTCTCTGGAAGCCAATTGGATCCATTAAGTGGCGGGGGCGGACCATCCGAATCGGTCCCACCTCCCTGCGGAGGGGAAGGGTTGCGGAGAAGTCCAGTTGCACCAGGAAGTGATCTGACCATGGCACTTCTTTTGTTTCGCTTTTAGTTAATGTCAGATCACCAACATCCGTAGAGGTAAACACCAAGTCTAAGGCATGTCCGTGGCTATGAGTTGGGCCAGACTTATTCAGGGACAGCCCCATGGAGGCCATGTTTTCCACGAAGTCCCGAGCGGCCCCTTGTAAGGTCGTGTCGGCATGGATGTTAAAATCCCCCAGGACAACCAAGCTAGGTATCTCCAGGAGCATATCCGCCACGACCTGAAGCAGCACGGGCAGGGAATCCTTGGTGCAGCGGGGAGGTCGGTACACCAGTAGGAATCCTGTACTGCCCCTATTGCCCAACTTCCAGAACATGCACTCAGAAAACTGGGTCTTCCCAATAGGACGCCTGGTGCAGACTAATGACTTCCTAAAAATCACTGCAACCCCCCCTCCCCGCCCACATGACCTGGGTTGCTGTGCATAAGAGAAACCTGGTGGGCAAGCAGCGGCAAGGACAGGCCCATCTGCTTCATCCAACCAGGTCTCTGTCACACATGCCAGGTCAAATCCTCCATCCACAATCAGGTCGTGGATGGCAGTGGTTTTATTCATCATTGACCTGGCATTGCACAGCAACACTTTCAGGTCATGTGGGTTTCCCTTGCTGATTACTGTATCCTTCCGGTCAGGACCAGACCTGGAGGCAGGGATAGTCCTCAAACAACGACTAAACCTGCCTCCTCAGTAATGACATGGTCTGGTCTTAGCATAACTCCTCCTCCTGCCCGTAATCACTGAGATCGGGTGTCCCAATACATCTCCCCCTGTGGAACCTGCCCCATCCAATCTATTGGCTGAGGCCCACTCCCAGGCAGCCATGACCCTTCCCCTTAAAAGGCAAAATACAAACTATATAATAATTTAACAGAATAATAATAAAAAAACAGAACAGAACAGAACAAAACAAAACAAAACAAAACAAAGCAAGGAACAATTGTGCTGACTCAGTGCTTATCCCACCCCAAGCAAAAATAAAATAATGAAATAATATAATATTATAAAAAACAACAACCACCATTCAAAGTGCTGCAAATTAAAAGCGATTAAAACATTTAAAACCATTTTGTCCATTGCTGCCGGTAGCTGCTCAGGCCTCTAAACTGTAGTGGTAGAGCAGGCCCCGCCCCCTAGGCCGGATGGAGTTGGCAGGAGAGGGAGTGGTCCTCCCAACACTCACGGAAGCAGCAGCAGCAGCAGCAGCCGTGTCCCAGAAACCTCTCTCAGGCCTCTTATGCTGTGGCAGTGAGTGCAGGCCCCGCCCCCTAGGCCGGATGGAGTTGGCAGGAGAGGGAGCGGTCTTCCCAACACTCACGCAGGCAGCAGCAGCAGCAGCCATTCTGCATGTAAAACACACACTCTGCTACAGAGCGACAGTCTCTCCCCATAGCCTGGGCTGTGGTTAGGATTGGCTAAGGTGCAAGGTCACAAGGAACCTTTGTGCTCCCAAAGAAGCAATTCACATAAGCAAGTTGACTTATATGCAGCGAGCAGACTGCTGCCGTGACTACATATCCCCATCCTCTAAACCACATTTCTTGCCTTGCTGTAGGGAAATCATAGGAAGCTGAGGCTGAAAGATTTGTCTTGCCTAAGGCGCCCTTGCAATGAGTGAGAGTTGAAAGGAAGGCCTCCTGCATCCTGTAACTCCCAGTGGATGCAGCTGCATTCAGGGACTGGTACAAGGTCATACCATGAACCACCCCCCCTCGACTGACCAGGTGTGTGAACCCAGGTCTCTCCAGCCAAAGTCCAGCATGCCAATTCCTACCTCACCCTTTGCCAGCTCACTTTTCTCTGGCTGTCAGCTGATCCCATTAATTTGGTATATTGGGTTGTATCCAATGCTAGTCCTAGAGACGAGCCACTGAAATGAATAGGCATGGTTAACTTAGGTCCATTAATTTCAATGGCTCTACCCTGAGTAGAAGTTACTTGGCTATACCTTTTGCTATCTACTCCTATTTGGGTATCCTGCCTTTTTCTTTGGCAGGGACTCAAGATGGTTCAGAGATAAAATAGAACCAGCTAAAAACTTAAGAAAAACCCCAATAATTAAAAACAATTAAACATTAATAGCTGTCTGGTATGTTTCTTTGTACTTTGAACTTTTACCACTACACTGCTGCTAAGTTCAAGAAATAGCTTAGCTCTGTCAGAGGTGACTGAGTTATGATGGCTGTTTTCACACATGCAAAGTATACAATCACTTAAGTTTGCAGTCCCCAAACTGACAGGGAACCCAGTGATAGGGTACAATTATCAGAGGGGACTGTGCATAGATTGGGATGAAGCTGTGGCTTAAAGATGAGCTTGTTCAGCTATGTAGTGTCTCTCTCTGTGTGTGTTTGCTTGGGCAGAAACAGATATGCAGATGCAGAGAAATTTACCGTATTTTTCTCTCTATAGGACGCACCGGACCACAAGACACACCTAGTTTTTAGATGGGGAAATCAAGAAAAAATATTATTCCCCCCAACCTCAAAGAGCAACGGACAGGTTGCGCGCAGCCTGTCCACTTCTCCCAGAGCTTCTCGGGGCTGCGGGGGAAGCCTGGGTTCCCCCTCCAGCCCCAAAGAGCAAAGAAGCCAAGACAGCGAGCGGGATCCATCCCGCTGGCTGTCTTGGCTTCTGCCATAGCCGTGCAACCTCTCCAGCCAGGAGCTAAACCTCTCCAGCGCGGCTAAAGAAGCGTGGCCAAAGAAGCCAAGGCAGCCAGCGCGATCCATCCCACTCACTGCCTTGGCTTCCTCTTTAGCCTTGCGCAGCCTCTCCCGACTGGAGAGGCTGCGCACAGCTATGGCAATTCCCCCACCTACCGCCAAAGCCCACAGGAGCCGAGCACCCTTTAAGGAGTGTGCAGCTCCTGCGGGCTTTTCTATGAGGAGGGAGAAGGGACTGACTGGCCGTGTTAGTCCTTTCTCCCTCCTGGGGAAAAGCTTGCAAGAGCTGTGCGAAGCTTGTGTGCAGCTCTTGGGGGCTTTTCCTGCCTGCCTCCCCCCTGCATTTGCTCCATAGGATGCACAGACCTTTCTCCTTAGTTTTTAAGAGGGAAAAAGTGTGTCCTATGGAGTGAAAAATACGGTAATATAAGAGCATTCACAGATGGAACACTCCAATTCTAACTGGGTCAGTCAGAACTAAATGATCTCTCCCTCATCACAGCAGGTCACATTCGTGTTCACATACGAAGAGATTAACTTTACTATTAATAATCTTCTAAGTAAAAAAGGGAGATAAAGCCTAGGCAGAAGGCAATTTGAATATTTAAAATGTTTTATATCATTTTAAGGTGATAAAATGAAAAATCTTGTGCTAACCTTTTTTGCCAGCAGCTGCAGAATCTTGATGATAAGTCTCATGAGGATGACAGCAAGACACGGTGGTTGGATAAGGGGCTTTATTTTTAAAAAAGAAACATATGGATTTGATCTATTTTAAAAAAAGCTTTTTGGTAAAAATATTCCTTTAATTATTATTTTTTTACAACTGTCTAATCTTTATCATAGGTAAAAATAGCCACTTTCTGTATATGGCAATAATAAAAAATAATGTTTTACAAAAAGCATCCCACCCATCTAATATAGTCCCAGTTAGGGCACCAAGCACAGTATCAGCAGGTGGCATTCTCATGCAGAAAGAGTCTTGCATAAGCTGGGGGGGTGGGACTGCTGTTACTGTGGGACTTACACTAAATAAGGAAAGCATATCTGCTCATCCTGTATATTTCACTATACAATAGAAATGTAAGAATGTCTTTGTGCAGCCTCAAATAGAGGATTTGTAGTGCTGCAACACAATCTTGGATTTGCTCGAGGCCAAGGTATGTTAGGGGTGCAAAAGTAAATGCATGTTGCACAACAATGGGGGGGGGGTTGTGTGCAAGAGGGGAGTTGCACAAAGGAGAGGAGGATGCATGGGCATGGGTGAAAGTGGAAAACGAGTGCCAAGCTGGCTGCAAGCAAAATAGAAAAGATAGGTGACATCAGTAATGGAACTGGGAAAGTGAAAAGTGAGCTTCATAGTTGCATGACTTGAGAATGGGAAGATCTAGGGGATTAATGTGGGGGGTGGGAATGGCAGGAGGGTTGGTGAGAAGAGCAAGCAGGGCCACAGCCTCCAGTCTGTCAACAGACATTTATAAAAAGCCATCACTGAAGTGAAATCTGTGGATTTGGTAGGTTCGCCTTTAAATTTGAAAGGAGTCAAATTTCTCCCCATCTCTACTCTGAATACCAGTAGCTGGGAATCACAAGTGAGGAAAAGTGCTGTTGTACTGAAGTCCTCCTTGCAGACTTCCCAGAGGCTGCAGCATCATAAACGCACAGATTCATAGAGTTGGAAGGGACCACAAGGGTCATCTGGTCCAGCCCCCGGCAGTAAGGAATCTGTTGCCCAACATGGGGCTCAAACCCATGAGCCTGAGATTGAGAGTCTCAGGCTCTACTGACTGTGCTATCTCTAATCTTGAATGCTGGACTAGATGGAGATTTGGTCTGAACGACCAGGGCTCTTCTTACACAGTGTTAAGAAGATGTTAGCTTAAGACTCCTCCCTCATCTCTCCTAGCATTGCTGGGAGTCTTAGGGGAAAAGTTCCCACTGGCAACCAAAAAGCTACAAGCCACACTAGATGAGGATGATTTCAATTCCAATCACAGTGGAGGAGTAAAGACACCCATCTCCTCTCCCCATATGCCTGCCCTGTAATTAATGAAGGAAAATCAAACTACATAGCCACAATATTAAGCAGTATCTTTCCCTGTAGATCTGAGAGGAGAGAGGATGCCTATGCAGCAGATATGTTCCTTAAGCTCTGTAGACTTGGGATTCTTTGGGACTTCAAAATGTCATTTGGCAGCACTTTGAGCTGGTTAAGCAGAATGCTAGTGCAACTGCGTCAAAATTGGAGTCAGGATGTGCTATTTTACACTCACCCATGTCAAGAAGCAAACTATTCTGCACTAAATGCAGTTTCCAAACCATCAAAAGTAGAGTGTATTTCAATCATCCCAGTGGGAAGCTTACAAAAGCACTGATGACAGAGGTCCAATCCTGGTCCAAGGTCTCTGCCTTTACCAAACTTTGCCCCACTTTCAAACTTTCCTATGCAGCGTCTAGTTGGGCTGGATCTCTCAGCAGCCTTTGATACCATCAACCAGACATCCTTCTGGACCGTTTAGAGGGGCTGGAAGCTGGGGGCACTGTTATACAGTTGTTCCTCTCCTTCCTCCTGAGCTGTGTCCAGAAAGTGGTGTTGGGGGGATGAGTGTTCAAACCACTGGGCCCTCAATTATGGGGTGCCTCAGGGTACCATTCTCTGCCCCATGCTTTTTAACATCTATATGAAGCCACTGGGAGAGATCATCAGGGGGTTTGGGCTGGGTGTTCATCAGTATGTGGATGATACCCAGCTCTACCTCTCTTTTTAATCAGAACCAGTGAAAGCAGTGAAGGTCCTGTGTGAGTGTCTGGAGGCGGTTGGAGGATGGGTGGCGGCTAACGGATTGAGGGGGCGGGTGGGGGTGGGGGACTCCCTGGTTCTGAATGGGGTAACTGTTCCCCTGAAGGACCAGGTGCACAGCCTGGGAGTCATTTTGGACTCACAGCTGTCCATGGAGGTGCAGGTCAATTGTGTGTCCAAGGCAGCTGTCTACCAGCTCCATCTGGTATGCAGGCTGAAACCCTCCCTGCGCGCAGACTGCCTCACCAGAGTGGTGCATGCTCTGGTTATCTCCCGCTTGGACTACTGCAATGTGTTCTACATGGGGTTACCTTTGAAGGTGACCCGGAAACTACAACTAATCCAGAATGTGGCAGCTAGACTGGTGACTGGGAGCGGCTGCCAAGACCTCATAACACCGGTCTTGAAAGATCTGCATTGGCTCCCAGCAGGTTTCCGAGCACAATTCAAAGTGTTGGTGCTGCCTGGTCTGGTAGTGGCCTCGGCCCAGTATACCTGACAGAGCGTCTCCACCCCCATTGTTCACTGAGGTCCAGCTCTGAGGGCCTTCTGGTGGTTCCCTCACTGCGAGAAGTGAGGTTACAGGGAACCAGGCAGAGGGTGGTCTCAGTAGTGGCGCCTGCCCTGTGGAACACCCTCCCATCAGATGTCAAGGAAATAAACAACTATCTGACTTTTTAAGACATCTGAAGGCAGCCCTGTTTAGGGAAGTTTTTAATGTTTGAAGTTTTATTCTGTTTTTGGTCTTCTGTTGGGGGCCTGCTCAACGCCCTCCTTGAGTACTTCTGCCTGGCTGAACTGAGGAGTTAAGCTTGCTAGAGGGGACCCTCTTGATATTTCCACTGCCTTCAGAAGCTTGCATGGAGCAGCCTGGGGGAGGGGATTCTCTGTGGCAGCCCCTGAGCTGTGGAATTCCCTGCCTACAGAGGTGTATCTGGTACATTCACTAGGGGGTTTCCATCACATGCTGAAGGTGCTTGTGCGCCCGCCCCCAGAGAACCCACCCTATTCTCTGACTATAATTTATTTTAAACTGAGAGTATGTGTGGGTGTGAAAGCCACCCTGGAATCTTACGTTGCGATTCGGCACTTCTGCACATGTGCAAAGCACGATTTAGTGCTTCTGCGCATGCACGATTACCAAAACCCAGAAGTAATCCGTTCCGGTACTTCCGGGTTCAGTGCGGTGCACAACCCAAAAACACACAACCTGAAGCATCTGTAATCTGAGGTATGACTGTAAAAATAATATAGAAATCTCTGGTGTTTGTGTGGCTGAAATGTCACCCCCTGTGCAGAAGTAACAGTCACCCACATTTTGCCCCTGCCCCCCCGTACTGCATGCAGGTTTTCTCCTTGATTGTGTGTGTATGTGGCCCCCCCACATACACATGTGGCAGGCTTATTTTTTAAAGGCAGGGTAAACAAATAGAGAATGCCATGCCTTTAAAATGCTTCTTTAAATCTTGACCTGTGCTAAACCAGTTAAATCAAAAGAGGCACTTAAAGAGGACATCGTGAATCGTGAAGCTGATATCAGATTTATAAAAGAGGATTGTGGTAGTTAACACTCTTTCCCATATTAAACAGCTTCTAAGAAACTGAAACTTTTTTTTTTAAAAAAAGGTTTTATTTCACCCAGCACTAACAAATCAAATAGCTTTGCAGATATTAATTAATAATTCACCCCATCACTTCTTCTGCTTTATGCATTGCTTCATCCAGCAAAAGGCGAGAAAGAGCAGAGCCACCAAGGAAAAGAAGGGTGGAGAGAGAGAGAGAGATGGGGGTAGGAATGCCCTCTAGACATCTTTTTTATTGTGTGTTCATGATGAATTGTGCCCATCGTGGCCCTGGGGCAGTTACACCTGACCCCATTTTCAATACTGTTGGTGCCTGAGAAAGTTTTGGAGAGGACATACCACTTTGTTTCTGTTACATGCCCTGTCACTTCCTGATTATATCCTGCAACTTTTCATACCACAAATGTTCCTGGAGGTTCCGTTCTTTTTATCCCACTTTTGCTTTGCCTCACCATAGGGCAACAGTGCAGACACATTGGGGGATGCATCCCAGAACAGCTAACAAAGGGCAGTGGTATGTCAATGGTCCAGTATAGATCCACCACTGATGCACAATGAATGTCTCCATTACATGTTATTGCCTACACGAGCAGAAAAACACCCATCTGGAGGGGCCCTCATGTAGTCCTGAAGAGAGGAAGTAGCTATATTTGTTTATAGAGTATTTATTTCTCAAGCTCCTCTTACACAAGGAGGCAACCTTGAGCTAGTCACTGTCTCTCAGCCTAATCGACCTCCAAAGGTTGCTGTGGGGGAAGATGGAGGCAAGGGACCCAATACGTGTCACTTTATGCTCCTTTCAGGAAAGATGGGATATAAATGGAATAATAATCATCATGCATAACACTTAAGGCAGCCTTCTCCAACTTAGCACCCTCCATATGTTTATTGGACGGAGCTCAAAATATCTAGAGGTCACTAGGCTAGGGAAGGCAAGTCCACGGAGGCTCTCTCTCAGAAAGTTGTTCCAAAGGAGAACCAGGAGTTTATATGGAGCATCTTGCATAGTAAATTGGAAACTGGATAGGAAAAAAAATAAAAATCTTTCATTTTGGTTGCCAACTTTACTCCCTGCCAATGTGCTTGTAACAGTAGGCTGCCATGGATCTCCTCCTTCAACCCTCATGCAAACAGATCTTTGTGAACTTAGGCACTGTCCCTCCCCACCCCCTCACTCACTTCTCCAAGTGGCCCTCAATATCTGTAGAATAGTGTTTGAAAATACAATATTTGAAAGATTGTCTCTCATTATATACTCAACTATTTGCTGCACTCTGCAGGTGAGGGCCTTCTACAGGTACCATCTTATCAGGCAGTCCACAAAATGCAGGACTTGGGCCTTGAGTGTTGTGGCATCTGCCCTTTGGAACACCCTCCCCTTGGAAATTAGGCAGGCGCTGCTTCTGTTGCTTTTTCAGCACCTGCTGAAGACCTTCCTCCTCCCACAAACCTTTTAAGTAGAGATCTTTCCCAGTCTGCACCTGTACTGAAATGGATTTAAGGTTTTAAAAATGCTTCCATTCTTTAATCTTTTGTTGTTTGCCACCTGAGGCGCCTTTGAAAGGAATAAATAAAAATAAATAAACAAACTTGCTGCTGGCCACGAATGTGAAAGAAGAAACTAGGGCAAGCACAAAGTCTGATGCAATGCTGGAATATTAAGTTTATGGCCTAATTTACCAAGTTCTTCACAAATCTGGTCAAAGCAGCACCAATCTTTATTACTCAGCTTTACGTATTGTTTCCGCTTAATTTCTTATATTTCTATATTGCTTCACGTAGCCAGAGATGTCCTGGTATGATTTATCATAATAAATACAATCTGGATCCCCTTGAGTTTTTAGCTGGCTTCTCTGGAAGTAGCCATGTAAGAAGGGATGAATCTATCAATCTCTCATTTTTCCCATCTTAAATTCAGTATTAAAAATCCTCTCATGAAAATTCATCAGCATTTCACTGCTAATTTCCCTTTATATACATATTTCTGTATGCAATTTCCCCCAATATGCAAGTTTTCAAAGCAATTTCCTCTAATATAAAGCATTTTTATTTATTTTCACTAATAGGCATTTTTATGCACATTTTACCATATTGCATGCATTTCTGTATGTAGTACTTGACCGGAGAACTGTGTTGTAAAATTTTGAGATAAATTAATTTTGGAGGATGGCTGTGTTTTGGTTCAGAAGGACCTCTAAATGAGAATTGAATTGAATTCCCTCTCCCCAAGGTACTTGTAATCTGGGGAATCAGGTTCGGGGAATCAGGTTCGCGTCTCCGCTCCTCCACATGCAGCTGCTGGGTGACCTTGGGCTGTTCACACTTCTCTGAAGCCTCTCAGTCTCACACACCTCACAGAGTGTTTGTTGTGGGGGGAGGAAGGGAAAAGAGAATGTTAGCCACTTTGAGACTCCTTTGGGTAGTGATAAAGCTGGATATCAAATCCAAACTCTTCTTCTTCTTCTTCCTGCCAACCTAGTAGTTCAAAAGCACATGAAAGTGCAAGTAGATAAACAGGTACCACTCCGGTGGGAATGTAAACAGCATTTTCTGTGTGCTCTGGTTTCTGTCACGGTGTCCCGTTGAGCCAGAAGTGGTTTAGTCCTGCTGGCCACATGACCAGGAAAGCTGTCTGTGGACAGACGCCGGCTCCCTTGGCCTGAAAGTGAGAAGAGCACCACAACCCCAGAGTAGCCTTTGACTGGACTCAACTGTCCTGGGGTCCTTTACCTTTTTATTATTATCTAGAAATAAACAGATCTTACAAAAATGCCATAAAGCCTCCAGGATTCCTCTCATCACAAGGGAATGAACCTTCATACTGCCTGGGCATGGAGTTATAGGTGCAATAGCATCATTATTTAATTAAACTGATGAAATCCCAAATATTAGATTTGGGAAGCAATGACTATTTCTGAATAATAATAATAATAATTTATTATTTATACCCCGCCCATCTGGCTGGGCCTCCCCAGCCACTCTGGGTGGCTTCCATAAAAACCAAAAATACAATAAAATCACACGTTAAAAACTTCCCTGAACAGGGCTGCCTTAAGATGTCTTCTGAATGTCAGGTAGTTGTTTATTGCTTTGACATCTGCTGGAAGGGCGTTCCACAGGGTGGGCGCCACTACCGAGAAGGCCCTCTGCCTGGTTCCCTGTAGCTTTGCTTCTCGCAATGAGGGAACCGCCAGAAGACCCTCGGTGCTGGACCTCAGCGTCCGGGCAGAATGATGGGGGTGGAGACGCTCCTTCAGGTATACTGAACCGAGGCCGTTTAGGGCTTTACACGCTGAAGAATGACAGCGTTATCAAAACTGGAGAGGATGTTTCATATGAAATTAAATACAGCTGGGCCTGTAAACATTGTTCAAGTGAAGCAACTCATTGGGAAAACAAAAGCAAAACAAAAATATTTTTTCTTGTATTGCTCAGGGACAGATTGTTACAAAACTTTGAAGCTTGTCAACAGGCAGAAAAAGCTGTCAGTTGGTAGAATTAGGGTGAGATTCTTCCACCCCCACCCGGTTGTTGTTACTTAGATCTTCTGGCTATTAGAGCAAGAGAAATTGACTTGGCAGATGTGAAAACCTTTGGGAAAAATTCAAAAGAGATATTTGTGCTGGATTGTAATCGGAAAGATGCGGCAGTTCTTTGCAGAACCACCCAGAAATCTTCACAGGTCTCATGATCAAGCAAAGCACTTGATTTTTCTGGAATGTGGACATGTGCTACATGCATAGAAAGTTATGTTCTTTCACAGAATCACAGAATCACAGAACTGTAGAGTTGGAAGGGACCCTGAGGATCATCTAGTCCAACCCCCTGCAATGCAGGAATATGCAGCTGGTCCATACAGGGATCGAACCTGCAACCTTGGTGTTATCAGCACCATGGTCCACTTTTTGTCTTTTTTTTTTAAGAGACTGAATAAAAGAAATTAGGAATAAGCTGAAACGCCTTACATTATTTTGGGTTCATTTTAGTTAATACTGGAAAATATGATAGCCATGTGCCTTATTTTACTAAGAACTGTCTGTTCAAAGGCTGTCCAGTTCAAGTCTTTCCTGGCTTGATAGTTTTTTATCACAAGTGTCCACTTGTTATGGTTTTAGTATTGTTTCAAAAGTTTCTGTGTTTTTAACTATTTTCAATTATATATAAATCTAATTGAAATGGTGTCTTAGAAGGTGATCAATAAATTAATGACACGGATGATAATGATGAGGATAATAATAATAATAATGCTTTCCATTTTTTATTATATCACTGCAGTTATGAGGCAAAGGCTTTTCAGCTAGCCATCCACATTGTGGAAACCCTTTCTCAGGGACACTTGACACATCTGCTCTGTTCTAGTTTTTAAGAGGCTATTTTGCACCAGTGAGCAAAACTTAGTTTTATTAGATTGCACTGAGATCTTTCTGACATGTTCTCTCTCTCTCTCTCTCTCTCTCTCTCTCTCTCTCTCTCTCTCTCTCTCTCTCTCTTGTTGTCCAACATTTTGCTGCCTCAGGTCCTAAGAGTCCCCTTTCTTTTCAGCCTCCCTCATTTCCCTTCTGATTGGCCCCATCACCTGCTCCTAAGAGCTATATTGCTTCTGTTCCCATTGTCATAGGGCCCACTTCCTCTTGTACTGCCACTTTTCCCTGGGAAAACCCTACTGTTTACCACTGTATTGGGATGAATGCCAATCCAGTTTCTTCCAATTCATCAGGGTACTTTCCCGGGGAAAGTAGAGGAGCAAATGGTAAACCACTCAAACTCATGACAAGTGGAAGTGTGGATGAGCCCATAGTTGGCCATGGAACACCAGGAGCAAATCGGGGTTGATATGACTAGATAGAGGTTGTTGCTGCCATCCCTCTGTCTCGAGAGACAATGGACTGTGCCTCCAGGGGTGAAGTCACACCACTCTGTGATCTCCCCGATGTGCAAGTCTGGGCTGTGTGGACAGAGATTCTGGGCTGACCAAACAGCAAGACACCCTTTTTGGCCTCTCTGATGTGGTCCCAAGGAAAGCAGAATTTTTGCCACAGTTGCTGGAAAGGGGCGCACACGGCGCCATCCAGCCATCTTAGGGATGCCACTCTGGATTTGTGGAGGGTTTACTCCTGAGCCTTTTCTTCTCCTGAAGATACCCTGCAAGGCAGCAGAGGTTAAGGAGCAGAGTTATCCTTTTCCTAGATGGGCTCCCTTCCCAGGTGGATGAGCCCCACTTGTCCCTCACTTCCTGGGGAGGGCGGGATACAAAAAAGGTTGTTTAATAATAATAATAATAATAATTATTATTATTATTATTTACAGCACATGCAGAAACAACCTTCTTGACTGCTGGACCCACTATTGGTCTCCTCTGCTCAATCTGCCAGCACCTGTCTTCACATTCAGGGAAGTCTTTGACTCACCAAGAGTTTGAAACCCATCGGCTTCCCTCACCTGGTTTAGCCGGCCAGTCAAAGACATTCCCTGGGGTGTGGCTGCTGTCACCTGCTGACAGCTTCCTGGAGCCGCAGGTGAGAGCTGGGAGCAGGGTGAGGACAAACTACCCCAGAAGGAGCATGACATGTCCCCCACCAGAGGTACTACCCCTCCCCCAACACACCATACACCCCTATTGACTTGAGTAGACTTGGATCATTCAAGGAATTTAATACAAAGGTGCTGGGCAGGAGCTCAAGACTCCCTTGGCAACCACCTGTGCATCCCAAGGGAAGGTTAAAGCAATGGGCAGCATAGTCCTAAACCACTTTAACATAGAGAAAAGAAGCCCGGGAAGCCACTTCATGCTGCAGTTGCAAGAGTTTTGCACCAGAGGGCGCTGGAGAATAAGGCCCACGGGGGTGTCTCGGTCAAGGCTGTTGGTTTTTCTGGAATAAGACATAAAAGGAAATTCTGCCTGAGGCGGGAGACGCAGCAAATAAAAGAGAACCACCTTTTTCCATCTCACATATAATCATACTGTTAGGGGTTATGTTGCTAAATTTGCTGCCTTGGGGCAGATGAGAGGATAATGCTTCAATCTCTGTGTTTTACATATATTCTGAAGAACACTTGTGGCATGTGCTTGTTCCAGAGGGAAGGATGCCACCCATTCAAGAAGGATTTAATAACAGGAGATTCATCTAGAAACTCAACCTGCATTTTGTGGAGCTCAGGCAGGGAAAGGGGAAAGGAACACAGCACATTAAAAAAACTATATATAATGTAGCACTAGGAAACCCTTCTGTTTTCAAATCCCTTTAGTGAGACATAAATGGATAAAACATTCCATATTTGATGGGCTTCCAGCTAATAGTACTTGACTGCAGGAAGTTAAAGGGAAAGAATGTTTCCCCAACTCAGGAGATGTGTTTTGTCAAGATTTTACATAATTAACAGATTTCAGCGGAGAAGGAAGGGAATTGGGTGGGCAGTTCCTGTAAAAATGAGGAATGAATGGGCCTTGGCAAAAGTGGCTGCAGACCCTCCCTCCCCCAGGGAGACCTCACCTGCTGGGATTTTGTGGGAACAAGGTAGAAAATGGGCCATATTCTTCAGTCTGCAGCCGTCCTAAAGTAGGATATTCTAGACCAAGGGTGCCTAACCTGTGGTCTGTGGGATGCATAAAGCCCCATCAATGGTTCATTAGTGGCCCCAGGCAAGACCCACCAGAAGTGTCTGAAGGCAATTCACACATAGGAACCTGCCTTATACTGAATCAGACCACTGGCCCATCTAGCTCGGCACTGTCTGCACTGAATGGCTGTGGTCTATTCCAGCCAGCCCAGGGATGTCAAGGATTTAAGCTGAGAGCTCCTGCATGCAAAGCACATGCACCACGACATCAAGGAGTATAGGAAGCCACCTTCTACTGAATCCAACCACCAAGCTAAGCCTTGTCTAAGCACTGACTGACAACTCTCCAGGGCTTGAGGCTGGGTCTCTCCCAGCCCCACCTGGAGCTGATGATTCATTTACATTTATTGAAGGAATGGGTTTCCCAAACCCCAAAACATTATTATCTACTAATAATAAGGAGCCTGGGCTGATGAACAACAAGTGGTAAGGTAATAAAAGCATCTTGAAAACAATTGCTGTACACATGCAGAATGAGAAAGAGGAAGGTCTTGTATGCGCTGAAAAGACAACAAAGATGGCACTTTTTGGATATTCAAGGGGAGGGCATCCCAAAGGGCAGGTGTCACAACACTAAATGCCTGATTTCTACATTGTGTGGAACAGACCTCCTAATAAGATGACATCTGCAGGAGGCCTGAACCTTCTGCATGCAGAGCAGATGGTTTACCACTAAGCTACAGCAGCCCTGTCCCAACCATTAGGAACATAGATACATACCTTCCAAGTGTCCCAGAATTATGAAAGCCTTCCCAGCTTCTGATTTGATCCCAGAATGTCCCTATTTCGCCAAGCTCAGGGAGGAGGTTGAACTGGTGCTTGTCCTGAGCAACAGCAGTGGCAGCAGCAGCAGCAGCTGCAGCTGCGGTGGAGCCTCTCCATGGCCTCCTCCCTTGGGCACCTTGTGGCAGATGCTGGAGAGCAGGCGAGGAGGAGGAGAGGCTGCTTTTGCTGCTGTCGCCCAGTCTCGCATGAGGCGCCAGCCCTGAAGTGCAGACAGAAGGCAGGGCTGCCCTGGGTGGGAAAAATGGGGCAGCAGAGTGCAGTCTTGATTTTCTTTATTTAAAAAATGCTTTGTGTGTCTGCATCTATTTCTGCCCCTTTATAAGATTAATTTAGGAGTGGTTGTTTTTTTTTTTTTTGTAAATCTACCAAAGAATCAAATCAAATCAAGATTAAGGGTTTTTCTCAGGATGGTGAAGGGGTGTGTGATGTATCCCTTTGGACTAGTGGTGGCAACATTTGCCCTTCTTCTCATAGGAAATGCTTTGCAGGGGACAATGACAAAAAATGGGGGTCAAGGAGGGTCAGTTGCGGCCAGGGGGGAGTGAGAAATGCCCCTATTTTCATCTGATTAATGTTGGAGGGTATGTAGATAGGAAGCTGCCTTGTACTGAATCAGAGCCTAGTGGCACCGCCTGGCTTTCCAGGTTTCAGACAGACTTCTCTCCCAGCCCCCTCTGTGCTTTTCCACTGAGCCACAACTCTTCCTCAATATAAGAAGCACATAACTGGAGGCAAACATCACTCACTCCTATGAGGCAGCAGACCTCATAGATCTCACATCAGATCCCCAGGAAAAGAGAGACAGACAGACAGACAGACAGACAGACAGACAGACAGACAGACAGACAGATGCTGCACCCTAAGATGCCTTGAGCCCCTGGGGTAGGGCATTCAACTAGTGTGATGGAAATCACTGGAATTGCATGGAGCCCTCCCAATGGCTTGCTACATGGACGCTTGACGGACTGGGGAGAGCACACAGGGGGTTCCCACGTTGATGCTTTTAGAAAACCAAAGGCTCTTACCTCTTAACTCGCCTAGATCCAGTGTCTTCCCTAGTTGCTCTAGTAAATCTGCCCTGGCTGCATTCTTTTTGTGCTTCTTCCCGTCATAGTGTTGCTGTGCCATCATTGGGTTATTAAACCAAGCCGTGCAGAGCTGGCAGTACCTGTCAGAGTCTCTTCTCTGATGGGGCGAAGACACCACAGGAGAACTATCCAGGTGTGGCTGCTTTAGAGAACTCAGGTTGGTCTCTGCAAGAGAACAAAAGCAGGTCAGGTGAGCTGAATAAGAAATAGTTTTATTACATAATTATGCCTAACAGGCATTCCCACCTTTCATAGAATCATAGAATCATAGAATCATAGAATCATAGAATCATAGAGTTGGAAGAGACCACAAGGGTCATCGAGTCCAACCCCCTGCAAGCAGGAAACGCCAAGCAGGAAACCTTTAGCTAGAACAACAACAATTTATTTATACTCCAACAATCTGGCTGGGTTTCCCCAGCCACTCTTTCTCACTCCACTTTCTCACTCCACTTCCAGACCCACCTCCAGCTTGGGCCTCACTTCCAAAACTAGGTAAGGGAGGTGCCCTTAATGGTTTATCTTTCACATTTATCTTCATAGTGGCCAATGGCAACTATAATTGTGGGGTGCATGCAGCCATGTGGTGAGCGCTCATCTTCTGTGGCATCTTGCCACTAGCAGAGGAAGAGCCTCTGTGGTCAGATAGGGCTGGCAGGGCCTGCCATTGGACAAAATGAGGGAACTGCTTCAGGCAGCAGATACTGAAGCCTTTCTTCTCTGTTGGAGGAGAGAGCTGGGGAAGAATTGCAGCACAGGGGTGGAGAATTTGCTTTGCAGGCAGAAGGTCCCAGGTTCAATTGCTGGTGCCTCCAGGAACGGCTGGGAAAAACTGCTCCTTGAAGCCCTGAAGAGACACTGCCAGTCAGAGTAGATAATGCAAAGCTAGAAGGACCAGTGATCAGATTTGGCATAAGGCTACTTCTGCACTATACATTTGAAGCAGTATCATGCCACTTTAAACAATCCCGGCTCCCCACAAGGACTACTGGGCACTTTGCAGTTTGTTAAGGGGACTGAGAGTTGTTAGGAAACCCCCATTCCCCTCACAGAGCTTCACTTCTCAAAGTGGCTTAATAGCCTCTTCCTCTTCCAAGGGAACTCTAGGAATTGTAGTTGTGAGATGAATAATGGGGTGGCCTCCTAGCAATTCTCAGCACCCTCAAAGACTACAGTTCCCAGGTTCTTTGAGGGGAAATCCATGGCAATTGATATGACAACTGCTTTAAATATACACTGCTTCCTATGTCCTGTGTATAAGCTACACAGTCAGTTGTTTGTTTCTCTGCCCCCAAAACAGCTTGTTACTGGTGTAATGGAGGACACTATCCTAACCCCGAGTTTGAATTAAGGTTCAATGCCCACGCCAGTTGAGTGGCATATACACTGAGAAATAAATAAGTGAATGAATGAAAAAATGCCTTCATGCTAGTGGTGGGTGGGGCTAAGGCCAAAATTGGAGGGGGCAACAAATGTAAATGTTGCCTTCATGTAGTCAGCTAGCTTTTACACCTACTCCCCTCCTTCCATTCAGAGAAGCAGAAGGCATTATCAGAGTGCAAGGACACATCACACTGAAAGAAGGTGCAAAGCAGACTTCTGGTCGGCTGTAGGAGCCATTACTGGCGTGGATTTAGCCTCTACGGGGAAATCTGAGTTTAACAGGAGATTGGAGCTTCACAAAGGCGCTGTGAGCTCCAGAAAAACCCCAAAAGGGAGATTTGGGTGCTGGGGACCCAGTGGCATCCCTGGTGTATCTCCCCCAGGGCTAAAGATCCTGTAAAAAGGCTCGGAAGCCCAGGGGGATGGAGGCGTGGGTGCATAGGGGGTTTAATCGCTAGGAGAAATTTGAAACAGGAGGAACTTAAATTAGATATTGCAGAGACCTTAGCAGAAATTAGAAAAGATATAAAAGATACTTGTAATGGTTCTAGGGGTTGCTCGTGCGTAAATTGTTGCCACACCTGGCTGGGTTACCTGGATGAACCCTTTCTGTCTGGACAGCCACCCACCCGTGGCTGTCTCAATCGCTGGCAGAATCCGTCAGTGGGCGTTTCTTGAACTTCTTCCAGCAAAGAAGTTCTTTGACGCCAAGTTCCTCCTACTCTCCCTGCGCGGAAGTTTTCTGCGCAGGGAGGGTGTGAGCAGCGGAGGACCCGTGCTCTCCCCGCTGGTCTCTGGCGAGGAGTCCTGGAGCCCCCTCACCAATTCCCCCATCTGCCCCCCTTCTCCACTGGTGCTACGCTGATTTCCTTCCCCAGCAGATGGGCTGCCTCTCTCCCTACTGGGACCCTCTCTGGCATCCCTCTGGAGCCTTCCCTCCGCCTCTGGCTCCGATGGCAGTTCCCTGACATCCACCTCCCCCCCAGGACCCCCTCCACCCCGGCCCGATTTTCCGATTCAACCTCGTCCCTTTCTTCAGCCGACGATGCGGGGAATCCCCTGAAGGAGCTGTCACCATCCTCTGAGGATTCAAAACCCGCTTCCCACCCGCTCCGATCTCTTCCCGCGGGGTGGGCCTCCCAGTCTGATTCTTCTCCCTCTGACACCTCCCCTCCCTCCTCTTCGGAGGCAGGAAAACCCACAAAGTCCTCTTCTTCGTCTGTGGTTCTAAATTCTTCCTCCCAGAATCTCGCTAGTGGTTTTGGTTTATCTGGGAACAGGCTGTGGAATTCTTCCACCAGATACCCGTCATTGATCAACTCAGCGGGGACCCACGTATTTTCTGACCTGGGTTCTCCCTCCCAAGCTACCAAGTACTCCACCTGGCGACCTCACCACCTTGAGTCAAGTATTTCTGTGGCTTGGTTGCTGCGTTCCCTCTCCTCTACCTGCGGGTGGGTGATGACTCCTCCCTCCCGCCCCGGAAATTCCCGTCCCTCCCTGTACGGTGAAAGTGGGGACCTGTGGAACACCGGATGTATCTTCATGCTGTCAGGCAACTTGAGCTTGAATGCCATGGGGTTCACCTGCTGTGTTACCTCAAAAGGCCCCAGCCGTCTCGACTGCAACTTTTTGCACCCTCCCTTTAGGGGTAACCCTTGGGTTGACAACCACACCCGGTCTCCCACCTGTATGGCCTCCCCCTCCCGATGGTGCTTGTCCGCCTGCCTCTTGTAAACTTCCTTGACCCGTTCCAAGTTCATCTTGAGTTGCTGGTGCAAGGCCTCCATTTCTTCTACACCCGCTCTGCCGCGGGTATACTCCATCCTTCCTCCCCCCTCCCCGGGAAGGCCCTGGGATGACACCCATAATTGGTCATGAACGGGCTCATTCCTGTGGACACATGTTCAGCGTTATTGTACGCAAATTCAGCCAACGCTAGTTTCTCTACGCAATTGTTCTGTCTCTCGATGACGTAAGAGCGTAGGTACTGCTGGAGTATACTGTTTGCTCTTTCTGCTTGTCCATTGGTTTCCGGATGCCTCGCCGTTGAGAAGCCCACCTTGACCTGTAGCAAGCTCATGAGCTTCCTCCAGAACTGGGAAGTAAATTGTTTCCCGCGATCCGAGATGACCCTCAAGGGAGTCCCATGCAGCCTGAAGATGTGATCCACAAACAACCTGGCTGTCTCCTCTGCCATCACCGCATGTGAGCAAGCTATGAAATGGCACATCTTTGTCAGTAGATCGATTACTACCATGACTGCTGTTTTCCCCCTTGACTTGGGCAAATCTGTCATAAAATCGATGGACACCACCTCCCAGGGTCTTCCCGGTGTGGTTAAGGGTTCCAGTAACCCTGCGGAGGCAGCCCTCTCCCCCTTTGCCCTCTGGCATCGGTCGCACCCCCGTACATATTCCCGTACATCTTCCCTCACCCTTGGCTACCAGAACTGCCTGGTGACAAGCAGCATGGTCTTGGGACCCAAGATGGAGAACTCTGGGTGGTGCCAAGGAACTCCTAAAGGTGCTTTTAAATATGGAGGCAACACAAATTGATCTCTGTGCAGTCCTCCCCCTTGTCCATCATCATAAATCCCAGAGAGTCCTGCTTGCGTTCCAATCCACAAAAATTCCTACTATCATATTACGAAAGAAAGCATTTTTGTTTCGCTGGGGGATAGCACCAACGAGAACCTTTATAGACCCTACGCCTAAACCCTTACTGTTGGAAGCAATAACCAAAGAGGGCTCAAAATCTGCTAAACCAGATCCACCAGTGGACACCGGAGTGGGTGTTCTACCCCAGGAGAAGAGTTATGTGGCCTCCACTCCCCTAGCAAAGAACAATGACCATCCGGAAAGTGGCCTGACACCACCAGAAGAGATCGAACTCATTGCCTCCTTTGCAGATTTACCAGTGGCGGAACAAAAAGAAATTATTAATAGACTGGAATCGCTTAAAACCCAACTTATTAGGAAGCTCAGCACCAGAATACTCACGTACAGCGAACATGACTCCCTAGAAGACCCAGATCATATGGATCTCTCAATATCTAATGCTAAATGTATGTCGGCAATGGAGGATAAGATACAACCCCAAGAAGCAACTACCAGTCCTTCCCTCCAAGCAGAACAACCCTCTGTGCTCTTAATAGATTTACATGACCGTCCATCGAAAAACATACCTGAAGAAAGCAGCACACAACAGGAAAAATCCCCTTCTACACATTCATTGATGCCAGACTTGGAACCTTCTTATAGCACTGACCAATCAAGAGAAGAGGTGCCTTTGCCAACCTTCCCAAATAGCCCTCTCGCCCAGCCTTATCCCTCTTTGCGGAGTATTATGGATTCAACAGCAAGACCAGTAATGGAACTGATTGAAGACCCAACAGGCCACATAAATCAGGTAGCCCAAAAGACCAGTAGCGGGCTAAAGAGAGACCAAACTTCTGACGAGATAGCTGGTCCACCCCGGGTGGCCCACCAACCTCTTTTGGAAAAGGGGTCCGCCCCTGTTCAAGGTCCTACTCCTAGTAGATTGAGTGGCCAAGCTCAACAGTCAGATGACCTTGTAAATCCCACTCAGCCTTTACAAGAGGTTTTTCATCAGAGGAAGATAACTGATTTCTTTATTGTCTCCCCTCTTCCCGTATTAAATTTGAGCCAATTTCCAAATGACGGGGAAACCCCAGCCTTCAATATTAAGTTGGAACATTGCTGGATGGAAAAGTAAAAAATTAGACCCCGAATTCCAAAAATATATTAATTCCTTTCTTATCATACTATTACAAGAAACTTGGGTGGAGGAGGAAATTGAGTTAAATGGCTTTGAGTTTATATGTCTGCCTGCTAGCCCGTCAACGAATGGTGGCCGCCCTAAAGGTGGCCTTACAATTGGTATTTCCCTTAAACTTTGGGCTAAACTTTCACTAGTGCATGCATTTCTGCCTTATGCTATTACCGGACTGATCTCTGGTGGAAACTTCTCTTTATTGGTTACAAATGTTTATTTCCCTCCGGGAGGGTTGGCAACTGATCTTACTTCTAGATGGGAATCCCTAGAGGATTTTTTACTTTCTTGTTATCTTAAATATCCCAATGTCCCCTCCATTACTGGAGGCGATTTTAACGCTTGGATAGCCTCAAATCATGAGGCTCTTAAAAAGTCTAAGTGGTGGGTTGACCCCGGTGTTCAAACTTACGATCTAGTATACACCCCTACTAGAATATCAAAGGATGTAAAAGTCAATAAGGCGGGAGTGATGCTTTATCAGATGACTCTATGCCTTAATTTAATTATATTAAATGGCAGGTGTCCTCCAGACATACCAGGAGAGTTCACCCACCTGGGGTTAAAATCAAACAGTGTTCTCGACTATGTATTGGTTTCCCAGGATATATTTTTGAATGTCACCTCTTTTAAAATTGATAATGCCCAATTTAGTGACCATCTTCCCCTGACAACCAAGTTATGTGTTGACTGGCAGTTGCTCGACCACTCCCACCCAATCCCGGTGATTGTGGAGTCGTCCACTAAAAGAAAGGGGACTAGATGGTCCCCTGCCCTCGCTCATAGATATATGGATTTAACTGAGAAAAGTTTTCTGGTGATCAGCCGGACGTAGGAATAGTCCCGCGTGATCCTATTACCTGTATGAATTTTTTTCCTTGCCTGATAGAAGTTTTAACTCGCTTTTTTACTTCTCCAACCTATGGAGTTAAAAACGATTATGTTAAATTTGGCGCCCCTTGGTTCAACTCTGCTTGCAAACTAGCCAGCCTCCATCTACATACAATATATAATGACTATAAACTTTCCGAAGCTCCGGCCTTACCTCCATCTTATTCCCTGGCTAAAAAAGCATACAAACAGGCCCAGAAATCGGCCAAACGGGAATGGCATTTAAATCGTTGGCAGACTATAATTTCTGCCTCAAAATCTCATAACTCCCGGAAATTTTGGTCCTTAATAAAGGGAAGAAACACGAAGTATCCCTTAACGGTGATCCCGGCCCCTACATGGGAACACTTCCTGAGAAAATATTTCTCAGTGGCAGAAGCTCCAGCCACTCATTGGAGACCTTCTAATCCCCTTCCTGTCTGGCCCAATACCGACCCTGCAGAAATCCTAGAATTGATAGCTGAGCTGAAAACTGGTAAGGCCCCTGGGCCAGATTTGGTCCCTGTTGAGGCTATAAAGCTTCATTCTGCATGGTGGGCAGGGATTTTAGCTAAAACGTTCGACGCAATAAATGCCACGGGCTTAATACCAGGAATGTGGAAAGAGGCCATTATAATTCCTATCTACAAAAAAGGCCCTCCCGGTGACCCAGGGAATTATCGGAATATCAGTCTGCTATCGTCCATTGGGAAAATATATGCCCGTTTTTTGCTGGCAAGGTCGATGAAGTGGTCAGTTGAGGCTGACCTGATTGGACATGAGCAAGCTGGATTTAGATTAAACCGATCCACAACAGACCAGGCAATTATTCTTTATCACTTAGCCCGTAAATACTCGACACCTCGACGGGGCCAACTTTGCGCAGCTTTCATAGATTTGAAAGCTGCGTTTGATAGTATTCCGAGGAAATTACTATGGGATAAACTTGCCTGTTGGGGGATAGAAGGCTCCTGTGGCTTATCTCCCAACTTCATGCCGGGTCCGTGGCCAGGGTGAGATTATCCCCTGCTGGAGACCTGACAAACCCAGTGCCAGTAAATAAGGGTGTGTGCCAGGGTTGTATTTTAGCGCCTCTTCTTTTTAACTTATTTATCAGTGATATGAGGAACCCATTAGCCGTCTCACAAAAAATTATCCACACCCCTCGTATAGCAGATTACCGTTGTCCTTTACTTCTCTACGCAGATGATGCGGTACTACTCTCTTACTCCAGAGTGGGTTTAAGGAGGGCACTAAAGATTTTTGCGACATATTGCCATTCTAACCATCTGTCTATCAACCACACCAAGTCCAAAGTACTGATATTTTCAAGGAGTCGAAAACTTTATTCATGGAAACTGGAGGGCACGAAAATCGAACAAGTACATAAATTTAAATATTTAGGAATTTATTTTCAATATAATTTAGGGTGGAAGGCGCACGTTGAATATCTTCAAAACAAGACAAAAGCCCTATCACACTCCCTCCTCCGTTTTTTCTACTCTGAGGGGGCCTTATTCATCCCTGCGGCCTTGAAAGTGTATAGCATCAAAGTGATGGCCACAATGGCCTATGCTGCACCTTTATGGGCTGCCTTTGCAAACCTCTCACCTTTAGAGTCACTCCAAAGCCAATTCTTATGCCGAATTCTAAAATTACCAACATGCGTAAGTAATGCAGCTATTCGCTTAGAAATGAAGATCCCCTCAGTGGAGTTAGTTATATGGAGGAGAGTTTTGATTTATTGGATATCCCTATGGCATAAACTCCCAAACCACTATCTCATTCAATGCATGTGGCGAGATGACTTCACAAATTTGTGGTCAGGAAAAATCCATGCCAAATTGCTGTCTTATGAGATCTCGCCCACGGAATTGCTCAAACTGGATCTAAATGTGGCAAAAAGGTGTATAAATCAAAGGCTGGATGATGCGGAGCTATTCCAAAATTTCGTAGCTGGTGGTGGAGCCTGCTCGCCGTTAAATTTCGGCATAACCCCTATCTACCACGCTCCGTCCTACTTAACATCGCTTATGACCGCGTCTCACCGATATGCCTTCATTAGAGCTAGGTTCAATGTCTTTCCAACAAACGTGCTGAGACATAGATTTACTAAGGGCCAAGTCCCTTCAATGTGTGCGTGTGAAATGAAAACATCTGAATCTCTACATCATGTTATGTTTATCTGCCCTTTGTACAGTTCAGCCCGTGCCAGTATACTAAACTCCATAATCCAGCCTATGGCTGACAAACCAGTAGACCTACAGCTCGCCTGGGTTCTTCAAGATGTGGATCCTTATATTACCCTGCAGGTTGCTAAATTCCTAACAGCCGTCCTCTCGTACAAGAGACGGAATGGAATGTTAGCTGATTATTGATAGTTATAAGAATTTTCTATAATGACATCAGATATTGAGTTTAGTGTAGTGCCTAAAATTTTTAATTGTAATCTTAAACTTTTCTTATGAATGGCTAACATCTGTCCTTGTGAGTTGTGAACTGTGTTATACTACTTGTGGTTTGTACGAGTCTGCAGTTTTATTTGATTTGTTTTGTTGTGTTGTGTTTCATGATGGGCGTAAAGCCGAATAAACATTTTGATTGATCATGGTCTTGTGTTGTCCAAAGTGCCCAGCTGTTGGGTTGTCGTGGAGTTGTTTGAGTACCTTCCCCCTCAAGGTCTCCCCCAGTACATACAGAGCCCCCTTATAGTACAGTAGCCCTTCTTTTTCCTCAAACCCTCTCTGGTCTTCCCTTCCATCCCGGAGTTCCCTGATTTTCGCTTGAGCGAATGCGTCGTCTCTAGTAAGCCCGGTCAGTTCTCGTTTCCCAAACAACGCTCCCACACACACCCATCGGTCCTCGGGAAACATGTGTCGGACCTCCGGCGGTCCCTCTCCTTCCATGTACTCCAGCTTCCTGGAGAGAGCATCTGCTCTTACGTTTTCCTCTCCCGGCACGTATCGTATCTCAAAGGAAAACTTGGAGAACTCCTGAGCCCATCGAATCTGTCTCTGGTTGAGTACTCGCGCGGTCCTCCAGTATTCTTGTGGTCAGTACAGACCTGGATCTTATGCCGCGCCCCTATCAACAGATGTCTCCATCACCGAAAGGCTGCATAAATCGCAAGCAGTTCGCGGTCATACACAGTCTAGTTTTGCTCCGACTTGTTCAGCTTCCTTGAGAAAAAGGCACACTGCCTCCAGCTCTGCTTGGCCCCTGACTGCAAAAGGACCGCTCCAACGGCTTGGTCGGACGCCTCCGTCTCCAGTTTCATGGGCTTCTCCAGATCAACGTGCAGGAGCTGCTCCTCCGAAGCAAACGCCTTCTCCAGTCTTTCAAAGGAATGCTGGGCACTTTCTGTCCACGCGAACTTTTTGCTACTGAGACAATCTGTGATGGGCACGGTTAAGTGAGCGAAGTTCTTTATGAACTTCCTGTAGAAGTTGCTGAACCCTAGGAACCTCTGCACATCCTTCCGGGTTTTGGGGGCCTTCCATTCCATCACTGCCTTCACCTTGCTTGGGTCCATAGCTAGGCCCTTGTCTGACAACTTGTACCCCAGAAACTCGACTTCTCTGGCGTGAAATTTGCCTTTTTCCAGCTTGACCCACAACTGGTGCTTCTGCAGTCTCTGTAGTACTTCCCTGACATCTCTGACATGTTGCTTCTCATTGTCCGAATAGATTAACACGTCATCCAAAAAGGCTACGCAATTCTTGTACAGCAGGGGCCCCCACACGTGGTGCATGAAAGCTTGAAAGCAGGTGGAGCCTGATTGTAATCCAAATGGCATGACTAAGTACTCAAAAGCCCCTAGGGGGGTGAACATGGTAGTTTTCCATTCGTCCCCCTCCCTTATCCTAATCAAATTGTATGCTCCCCTGAGGTCCAGCTTGGTAAAAATTTTCCCCTGCCTCACCCGTGTTAAAATGTAGTCAATCCTGGGCATTGGGAAGGTCACGGGTTCTGACACCAGATTTATCTGGGCTGATTAGTCTCCTTTTTGTTCACAAAGAACACCAGACTGCCCCCCACTGCCTTTGATTCCCTTATGAACCCCCTCTTCAGGTTCTTGTCAATAAATTGCCACAACTCATGCATCTCCCGGTCAGACATGGCATACAGCTTACCCACCGGCAGCTGAGCCCCTGGGAGTAAGTTGATTTGGCAGTCAAAGGGCCTATGGGGGGTAGTCTATCTGCCTCCTTCTTGCTGAAGACTTCCTTCAGGTCAGCATATTGTGGTGGCACCTCCCCTTTTAGTTCCACGGCAAGCCCAGCCACCCTGGCCACCATCATTCTTGGGTTCTCCCCCAGACAGTGTTTCAAGCAGTAAGCTGACCCAAAGGTGACTGACCGCTGATGCCATGACACTACTGGATCATGCAGTGCCAGCCAGCTCATTCCCAGTATTACTGGGGGGTCCTGCCAGTGTGGCCACGTGAAAAGCGATGGTCTCCATGTGCCTGGAAACCCTCATTCGCATTGGCGGGGTCTGGTGTGTCACTCCCCCCCCCCGAAGTTCCCTGCCATCGATGGTGGTTACTTGCAAGGGAAAATCCAGGGGCAGCAGGTGGAGTTGGTGCTCCAGAGCGAAGTCCCTGCTGAAGAAATTACAGGAGCTGCCCGAATCCAGCAGCCCCTTAACCTTGACTGGGTGCCCATTCAGGAGTTCTAGCACCACTTCTATGGCTATAGCTGCCTTGGGAGGGTCAGGCTGGGGCACTTCTATTGGTTGCTGGCCTGGCTGCTGCCCCTGCTGGTTGGCAGCCAGGCGTTGTCATTTCCCTGTGCCTGCCCTTCCTCCCCCTTCTCCTCACAGCCAGCAGCCCCACCATCCCTTGCCAGGCTTTTCTTTGAGGGCAGACCTTAGCAAAATGTCCTGGCCGCTGGCAGAAGAAACACTTCTTGGTAGTTTTCCAATCCTTCCCCTCCCTCTTGCGACCTTCACTGGAGTTTGAAACCTTGCGCATGCGCGCGCCATCAATTTCCATTGGCTCAGCCGCCTGGGAAAGCTGTCTCGGTATCTCAGGAATGCGGTAGTCATGGCAACGTTCCCCTCTCACTTCGCGTTTCTCCTGAGCCCGCGGTTCCTGCCGTACTCCAATCGCAAGCACAGCTTTGGTCAGCTCATCCATCGACTGTGGGCGGGGTGCGTGGAACAACTCATCTTTCACCGTTGGGGAGAAACCCTCCTCAAACAACATTTGTATCGGTTCAGAGTCCAGATCCCACCCGAGTCGGTGGATCAACATCGCAAAGCGCAACCAGTAGTCTCTAACAGACTGGCTCCCTTGCCTGCACCCCATCAGTTCCCGCCGAGTAGCACTTTGCTCCACTTCGCTGGAATACATCGCTGGAATACATTGTGTACTAGCTCCAGTACTTTCCTTGTGATGGGGGTGGGTCTGACCTGTGCATCCTGAGCCCATCTTTCGTCCAGCCGCGCCGTCAGGATAGCTACATGCTGTTCCAAGTCTCGATTTCTCTCTACCAGACTCGGCATCGCAGCTGGTTGCTCCGGCTCTCCGGCTGTCCCTGTTCGGCTCATCATGCTGCCTCTCTGGGGCTCCGCACAAGCAACGTCAGTGACTGACGGATTGCTGTAATGGTTCTAGGGGCTGCTCGTGTGTAAGTTGTTACCACACCTGGCTGGGTTACCTGGCTGGGTTACCTGGGTGAACCGTTTCTGTCCGGACAGCCACCCATCCGTGGCTGTCTCAATCCCTGGCAGAATCCGTCAGTGGGTGTTTCTTGAACTTCTTCCAGCAAAGAAGTTCTTTGACGCCGAGTCTCCTCCTACTCTCCCTGCGCGGAAGTCTTCTGCGCAGGGAGGGTGTGGGCAGCGGAGGACCCGTGCTCTCCCCGCTGGTCTCCAGCAAGGAGTCCTGGAGCCCCCTCATCGATTCCCCCATCTGCCCCACTTCTCCACTGGTGCTACGCTGATTTCCTTCCCCAGCAGATGGGCTGCCTCTCTCCCTACTGGGACCCTCTCTGGCATCCTTCTGGAGCCTTCCCTCCACCTCTGGCTCTGATGGCAGTTCCCTGACAATACTGAAAAAAATTTAGATAACAAATTTGATAAAATGGAGGGGGGAAATGATAAATCGGTGGCAGAACTAAGAGGCCAATTAGGAGAGGTCAGGACAAAAACACAAACCCTAGAAGAGACTGTAAAAAAGACACAGAAAGAAGTTAGAGAAAATAAAAAAGGGGGGAATAAAACCAGAAATTGCTGATCTAGCTAAAATGCATGAAGAAACTATGGATGCTCTTGCCTTTATGGAAATGAAGGAATTAAATCTCCACTTCAGAGGAGTAATAGAGCAGGAAGGAGAGACTATAAAGGATAGACTAATAAAGGAAATTGCAAATTGGCTAGAACTAGAGGAAGACCAAGTTGGAAAAACAATAGATAAGGCTTTTAGGATTAAATAGAAGACAGAAAGAGGTAAAAAAAACTGCCTGGTGACTGCCTTGTATATTTGAACTCGAGAGAAATGAAAGATTTGATTTTAAGAACAAATTGAGAAAAAAGGTTACACATAGATGAAAAATTCATTATAATTTACAAGGAAACACCAAAAAGATTTCTGAAACGCCATGAAATGTTACAATATGAGAACATCGCAGCTGCAGACAGCCAGCTTGTTGGCATCATGTGATATGGCTAGCTGTGGGAAAGTAAATTCCCGGACGTTCACAGGCTTTGGGAGTCTGTGTCCAGGGTGTAATTTGAGACCTTCCTGTTGCGTTTGTAAAGGAAGTCTTTGTCACTTGCTGGATGGAAACTGAAGTGATCGGACACGTTTTCTGTAGAGCTGTAATGTCAGAAATAAACAATATGTAAATACATTTCTGTCTACTCTTCTTTCCCATGTGAAGGGGGATAAGTGGGTGTGCATTTTCTATGCTGGGAAATGTCGCCTATATCAAGATCTCTGGAACGCAGCCAGAGGCAGATCACCGGTAAACCAGCTCCGGGAGCAGGGAGAGGGGACAGCTTCTCCAGATGGGGCTAGTTTTCCAACATGAAGATTATAGAGAGATTACCTTAATTTTAAGAAGAAATGAAATATGGTACAAGTGGGAATTCCTGGAGAGAATATCATTTTTTTACAAAGACAAGAAATTCAAAATCAAATCCCCCCCCAAGAGATGGGAAAATTTATGAGAACGTACAGAAAAGAGCTGGGGGGGGGGGAAAGAAGAGGACATACCACTGGAAGAAGAAGAAGAGGAGAAAGAAATTTAAAAATATAACAATTTTGTATTTAATTTCTGACAACAATGGGGTTGGAAATAATATCATGGAATGTAAATGGTTTAAACAATAAAATTAAACACAATAAAACTAAACACATACTATCAAAACAGAACTGACGTAATTTGCATATGAGAAACACATGTCGCGAAAAAACATAACAAAATTCTAAAAATAAAAGACTGGGTAAATAATATATATCAGCAGATGAAAGTAAGAAAGGGGGGGTAGAGTTGTATATAAAGGAAAAATATGAGTCACGCCAAAGATTTAAAAATGATAAAGGAAGAATTTTTGCAGTTGAAATGGCAATACAGGGCGAAAAACTAATTATAGTGGGAATCTGTGCACCAAATGATAACAAAGCGAATTTCTATAAAGAGTTAGAGGACCAACTTTATGGACCAAAAAATAATATTAATTATTTAATGGGGTGGTTTCCCTAGAAACGGACAGAACAGAAAAGAAAAGGATAACAAATCAAGGGAAGCTAAAAGAGCGTTAGAATTAATTTCTGACTTTGGTCGGGTGGCGGGATTCAAGCTGAATAAACAAAAAACTAAAGTTTTAGCAAAAAACTTGACAACTACCGAAATAGAGGAGTTCAGAAAAGAAACAGAACTAAATGTGGTTAAAAAAGTAAAGTACTTAGGGGTGCACTTGACCTCCAAAAATTTGAATTTGTTTAAGGATAATTATGAGAAATGTTGGTCAGAGATCAAAAGAGACTTGGAAACATGGTCAAGACTGAAACTTTCCTTGTTGGGCAGAATAGCTGCTATAAAGATGAATGTTTTGCCGAAAATGCTATTTTTGTTTCAGGCCCTCCAGATCGTGGATAAGGTGGAATGTTTTGGAAAATGGCAGAGGGATATGTCTAAATTTGTCTGGCAGGGCAAAAAGCCCCGAATAAAGTTTAAAATACTAACAGATGCGAAAGAAAGAGGGGGATTTGCCCTGCCGGACTTGAAGTTATATTATGAATCTGCAGCCCTCTGCTGGTTGAAGGATTGGATTTTGTTGGAGAACACTGATGTCCTCGACCTGGAGGGATTTGATAATGCTTTTGGGTGGCATGCATATTTGTGGTACGACAAGGTTAAAGTTCATAAATCGTTCAAAAACCATATTGTCAGAAGGGCAATTTTTATGGTCTGGTCAAAATATAAAGACTTATTGGAGGTGGCTCTCACCGATGGAGGCCAAAGCACGTAAAAGACTCAATATGGAGGCCCATTGGCCTAAATATTGGGAAATAATTGAAAAAATTGGAGATAAATGGAGGTTGCAGAGTATGGAAAAGTTAAAAAACAAGGTGCGAGATTGGTTGCATTATGCTCAAATCCAGGAAGTTTTTAAAGCGGACAAAAAAGTGGGTTTCCAGGAGGAAAAATCGAAACTAGAGACAGAGTTGCTTGAGCCAAAATCTAAGTTAATTTCGAGAATGTACAACTTGCTGCTTAAATGGAATACACAGGATGAGATTGTTAAATCCTCCATGATAAAGTGGGCACAGGACTTGGGGCACAACATTATGTTTGAAGACTGGGAAAGGTTATGGAACACCGGAATGAAATTCACGGCATGTAGTGCCTTGAAGGAAAATATCATGAAAATGACATACCGGTGGTACATGACCCCAGTCAAGCTTGCAAAGATATATCACCTGTCTGATAATAAATGTTGGAAATGTAAAGAGGAGGAAGGGACATTTCTACACCTCTGGTGGACCTGCCCGAAGGTGAAGGCCTTCTGGGAGATGATACATAATGAACTAAAAAAGGTGCTTAGACTCACCTTACCCAAGAAACCGGAGGCCTTCCTCCTGGGCATGGTAGACCAGAGGGTGGCTAAGAAAGATAGAACTTTCTTTATGTACGCTACTACAGCAGCAAGGATCTTGATGGCAAAGCACTGGAAGACACAAAATCTACCCACACTGGAAGAATGGCAGACGCAGCTGATGGATTATATGGAACTGGCTGAAATGACTGGCAGAATTCGAGACTCGGGAGAAGAAGAAACGGAGGAAGTTTGGGAAAAATTTAAGGACTATTTGAAAAAGCATTATAAGTTGTATGAATGTTAAAAAATGCTTCTCTCTAGGAAACTATAGCTTCAGTATTGGTAAATCTTTGAATTGGTAAATAAGGCACAACAAGACAGAAGTGGTGTAATGAAATAATTTTATTGTGTTGAAACTAAAAATTAATGGATTTGGATTGAAATGTTCAGAGACCAGATATCACGATAAAATGGAAGATATATTATTATGTTTAAAATAAGTTAACAAATTGCTGAGGTTTTGGTTTTACAGAGAATGCAGTGTCCGGAAGATGGGGGGAGTCCACTAGATTTATGGAAACATGTATTTTGGAATTTGAATTTTGTATATTATAAACCTAATAAAAATTATTTAAAAAAAAAACAAATCAAGGGAAGCTGCCTAAAACATTTTTCAGTTTGGTACAAAATAATGATTTGATAGACGAGCAACCCCTAGAAGCATTACAGGAGTGGACATTAATATTGTATGGGATGCATCAAAGGCGGTAATAAGAGGATTTTGGATACAGCAGAACGCAATTCAAAAAAGATCAAGAGAGAGTAAAAAGGAAAAGATATTAAAACACATAATAAGTAATGAAAAAAATTAGTAAACAACTCCAAAGACAATCAAGCTAAAACTGATATAAAAAAGTTACAAACACAATTTTTGATATTAATAAATCAAGAAATAGAATGGAAAATTAAAATTTTAAATTTTAAAGCAAAGAAATTTTGCATCTGTGAATAAGATAGGAAAATTACTCGCCTGGCAACTTAGGAAGAGACAAAAACAGAATACAATAACGAAATTGACGGTTGAAGGGAAAACAGTTGAAAATCCAGATGAAATTAAGAAGAATTTTCAAGGATACTATAAACACTTATTTAGTAAAGGAAAGGAAGAAGAAGGTAAAATAGAAGAATATTTGGAACAGAACAAATTGAAGAGAATATCAAGCTAGGAGAGAATTCAACTCAATAATAATAATACAATAGAAGAAGTTAAAATGGCAATAAAACAAGCAGTAATTGGTAAGGCAATGGGACGTGGGTGGCGCTGTGGGTTAAAGCCTCAGCGCCTAGGGCTTGCCGATCGAAAGGTCGGCGGTTCGAATCCCCGCGGCGGGGTGCGCTCCCGCTGCTCGGTCCCAGCGCCTGCCAACCTAGCAGTTCGAAAGCACCCTCGGGTGCAAGTAGATAAATAGGGACCGCTTTCTAGCGGGAAGGTAAACGGCGTTTCCGTGTGCAGCTCTGGCTCGCCAGAGCAGCGATGTCACGCTGGCCACGTGACCCGGAAGTGTCTGCGGACAGCGCTGGCCCCTGGCCTCTTGAGTGAGATGGGCGCACAACCCCAGAGTCTGGCAAGACTGGCCCGTACGGGCAGGGGTACCTTTACCTTTTTAATTGGTAAGGCATTAGGCCCAGACAGATTGACATCCAAATACTATAAGAAATGCTCGGAATTCTGGAGACCTGGAGAGAAGCCCATATCACCCTGCTTCCTAAACCTGACACAGACCCGACTCAAGTCAAAAATTATAGACCAATCTTTCTCCTAAATAATGACTATAAATTATTTGCTAGTATTCTAGCCAATCGGTATAAACAAATATTAGGAGAGAGAATTGGGAAAAACCAAGCCAGCTTTGTGCCTGGTTGACAACTGAAAGATAATGTTAGAAACATTATTGATATAATTGAATTTTTGGATGGCAGAAGGGATATGTTCTTGGATGCCGAGAAGGCATTTGATAATGTGTCTTGGCACTTCATGAAATTATGAACATGGGAACGACATTTATAAATGGAATTAAATCTATTCAGAACAATATCCCAGATTAATGATCAATAACACACTTACGGAAAGAACTGAAATATCAAAAGGGGTGCCCATTATTCCATTATTATTTATAACAACATTAGAAATCCTGCTGAAAAAAATAGACAAAAGAAATAAAGAGCATTGGAATTGGCTATAGAGAGTACAAGAATAAAGCATTTGCAGATGATGTTGTGTTGACGTTGGAACAACCAACAACTAGTGCAGTTGAAGCAGTGAAAAGGATAGAAGAATATGGTCACCTAGCAGGATTCAAACTTAATAAGAGCAAAACAAAATTATTAGCAAAAAATATGGACAGTAAGGAAATAGAAGAGACACAAATGAAAACATGACTAATGACCGCAAAAAGGTAAAGTACCTGGGCATATGGCTTACAACAAAAACATTAACCTCTACAAGGACAATTATGAAAAGGTATGGAACGAGATAAAGCAAGACCTAGAAATTTGGACTAGAATGAAATTATCGCAGCTATTAAAATGAACATGTTCCCAAAATTGTTATTTTTATTCCAGACCATTCCCATCGTATGCGGAACAAAGCAATTTGATATTTGGCGATAACGAATCTCTAAATTTATCTGGCTGGGGAAGAAGCCTAGGATTAAATACAAAATTTTGACAGATGTAAAAGAGAGAGGTGGCTTCTCACAACGAGATTTAAAAATTTATTAAGAGGCATCTTGCTTTAGTTGGTTGCATGAATTGATGACACTGGACAATGAGGAGGTATTAGATCTAGAAGGATTTGATAACAGGTTCGGATGGCACGTTTACATGTGGCATGAAAAGGTTAAAGTACATAAAGGGTTTCTGTACCATATCACCAGAAAATCCTTGTATGAGGTATGGAATAGGCATAAAAATCTGTTAGAATGCAAAACCCCTTGGTGGATTTGACCACTGGAGGCATTTGCAGTAAAAAAGAAGAATATGGGGGAGGAATGGGTGACATATAGAGATTTATTGGTGGAAGTCGATGGTAAATTAAAATTAAAATCTTTTGAAGAGTTGAGGGAAGCTAACTGATTGGTTACAGTACCACCAATTGCAATATGTCTTTAGGAAAGATTATAAAAGTAATGGATTTGGTAACACTAAATCAAAAATTGAGACAGAACTGTTGTGTAGTTAAAAAGAAAATGGTGTCAAAAATGTACAAGGTACTATTAGAGTGGAATACAAAGGACGAGGAGGTAAAGAGTGTGATAAGATGGGCACAGGATTTGGGACATAATATTGATTTTGAGAGATGGGAAGTAATGTGGAATAAAACAATCAAATTTACTGCATGTGTGGCTCTCCAAGAGAACTTAATGAAGATGATGTATCGTTGGTACATTACCCCGCGAAAGCTTGCTAAAATGTATAGGTGTCAGGATAAATCATGCTGGAAATGTAAGGTGAAGGAAGGGAACTTCCTACATATGTGGTGGACCTGCACCAAAGTTAAGGTTTTCTGGGACACTGTTTACAATGAATTAAAAAGGATACTAAAATACAACTTTAGTAAAAAAACCCAACCAGAGGCATTCTTAACTGGGGCTAATTAGTGAAGAAATTAATTAAAAAGATGTAAATTTATTCATGTACACCACAACGGCAGCAAGAATCCTCCTGGCCCAAAGATGGAAACAGCAAGAACTCCCCACACTTGAGGACTGGCAGATAAAGATGGCAGAATTTGTGGAGTTGGCGAAGTTGACAGGGAAAATCGGGAATCAATCCGTGGAAGATTTCAAAAGGACTGGAGCAAATTTATTTATTATTTGAAAGAAAATTGTACTTATCTGAAAACGTTTGTAGCTTTAACATGAAATGTTTAGTAATGTGAAATTAAGATGCTAATTTACAAATGAGAGAGTGATTTTTAAATGTTGATATAAAGTAAAGAAGTGATTATGGAAATGTGATAGATATGTTAATGTCATAGGGAAGTCAGAAAAGAGGGCGGGAAGGAGGTCAATGCTCTTTTTGAGCAAATAATATATGTTGTGAATATGTGTATTGAATTAAAATGAAATACAGTGGTACCTTGGGTTACATATGCTTCAGGTTACATACGCTTCAGGTTACAGACTCCACTAACCCAGAAATAGTACCTCGGGTTAAGAACTTTGCTTCAGGATGAGAACAGAAATCATGCTCCACTGGCGCGGCAGCAGCAGGAGGGGGAGGCCCCATTAGCTAAGGTGGTGATTAAGAACAGTTTCAGGTTAAGAACAGACCTCCGGAACGAATTAAGTACTTAACCTGAGGTACCACTGTATGGAAAACTCAATAAAAATTATGTTAAAAAAAAGAAAGAAGGTGAAAAGCAGGACATGGGAGGGGTGCGACTCGGGAAGAGGTGGTGGGACTAGGAAGCAGTGGGACTGGGGAGAGACTTGAGGGCCTGACGTACCCTCTTCCACAATCCCAAAGTGGCATAGCATATCATAGGTAGCTCACTGAGACTAAACAGTTCCTGGTCCTCAAACCCATGGAGTCTACAATAAAATCTGACTATGAATGGTGTCAGGGAACTACCATCAGAGCAAGAAACGGAGGCAGGGCTACCCAGCGATGCCGGAGAGGGGACGAGCAGGGGGGAAGGATTTCAGCGTAACACCCATAGAGAAGAGAGGGAGATGGAGGAATTGGTGACAGGGCTCCAAGACCCTTCCCCCGAAACTAGTGGAGAGAGCGCTGGGACGCCCCTGCCTTCCCCTTACTTGCGCAGACGCGTTCCTCGCAGAGAACATAGGAGGAGACTCAGGGTCAAACAGCTTTTATGCTGGAAGAGGTTCAAGAGACGCCCACTCTCGGATTCTGCAAGTGACTAACAGGTCACAGAGGGCGAGCTCCGACCCTAAGCATGGTTGGGCAAGCAAACTAACTGAACTGAAGTAAGGTTACGTACAAGTAACCCCTCACAACCATTACAGTAATCCGAGAGTCACTGCTGTTACTTGTGTGCAAGCAGTGGAAACATGAGCCAGACTGGAGGCGCCGGGGCAGCGGAGCCAGCTGCGGGGGCGCAGGACCTACTAAAGAGGAACCAGGAGCTGGAACGGCATGTAGCACTGCTGATGGCGCGGCTGGACGAGAGGCGCACCCAGGACGTGCAGGTTAGACCCACCCCAGTGGCAAAGAAGGTGCCAGGACTAGTACACAAATTTGGGGGGAGCCCCAGAAATATAATGGATTCCGAACAGAAATAGAGTATGCCTTGCAGCTGCAGCACGATGACTTTGCTGACGAGGCAGCGCAGGTGGCGTATATCGTGGGGCACCTTGAGGGTAGCGCGAGGGAATGGGTTAGACCCCTAATGGCTGCGCAGAACCCCGCCATGAAGGACGTTCGGAAGTTTCTTCAGGCAATGGACGCAATGTATTCCAGCCAACTGGGGGAGAGCGTGAACCAAAGGGAGCTGCTGAGATGCAAGCAGGGGGAACTTTCCGTGAGAGACTACTGGTCCCGCTTTGCGATGCTAATACACCGGCTCGAATGGGATCTAGATAGCCCTCCCATACGGATGCTGTTTGAGGAGGGGTTGTCCCCAACTATGAAAGATGAGCTCTCCCGTGCGCCCCGCCCAGAGACTATGGATCAGCTGACAAAAGCAGCGCTGGCGATAGGCGCTCGCCAGGAAGCGCGCGCTTTGGAAAGGCGGGAAGGGAGGGGAGAGCGCCACTCTGACTACCGCATTCCAGAGATGCCTAAGCTGCCTGCCGATGACGTAGTGCCAATGGAAATCGATGGAGCGCGGGCGCGCGAGGTTTCTGGCGCCAACCAAGGAGGCAAAAGGGAGGGAAAGGCTGGGAAAAGCACCAAGAAGTGTTTCCTCTGCCAACGGCCAGGACACTTTGCCAGGGTCTGTCCTCAAAGAAAGGCTTGGCAAGGGATGATGGGAGCCGCTGGAAGCGAGGAGGAGGGGGCAGAGGAAAAGGTGCAGGGAAATGCCAGCGCTTGACTGCCCACAGGGGGGTGCAGCAGCCAAGCGAACAGATAACAGAAGTGCCCCAACCGGACCCACCCAAGGTTTCTATAGCGATAGAGGTGGTGCTAGAAGTCCCAAATGGACACCCAGTTAAGGTGAAAGCAATGCTGGACTCAGGCAGCTCCTGTAATTTTTTTAGTAAGGAGTTTGCATTGGAGCACCAGATCCACCTGCTGCCACTTGATTTCCCGTTCCAAGTGACCACGATAGATGGCAGGGAGCTGCTGGGAGGGGAAGTGACACATCAAACCCCACCTATGAGAATGAGTGCATCCAGGCACACAGAGACCATTGCCTTTCACGTGGCCACACTGGCGGGACCCCCGATAATACTGGGCATGAGCTGGCTAGTGCTACATGATCCAGTGGTGGCCTGGCACCAACGGACAGTCACCTTCGGGTCAGCACACTGTTTGGAACACTGTCTAGGGGGGGAGAAACCCAGGGTGAGGTTGGCCAGAGTGGCAGCAACTACACTGAAGCAGAGAGTGGACATGCCGCCACAGTACGCGGATTTACAGGAAGTCTTCAGCGAGAGGGAAGCGGACATGCTGCCGCCACATAGGCCCTTCGACTGCCAAATCAACCTGCTCCCTGGGGCGCAGCTACCGGTGGGTAAGCTGTATGCCATGTCGGACAGAGAGATGCAGGAGTTGCGAGACTTTATTGACAAAAACCCTAAGAGGGGGTTCATAAGGGAATCTAAGGCAGTGGGGGGCAGCCCTGTGTTTTTTGTGGACAAGAAAAACACGGATCAGCTTAGGCTGGTAGTGGACTTTCGAAAATTAAACCTTGTATCGGAACCCGTGACCTTCCCAATGCCCAGAATTGATGATATTCTGACTAGGGTGAGGAAGGGCAAGATCTTCACCAATCTGGACCTCCGGGGAGCATACAATCTGATTAGAATAAGGAAGGGGGACGAATGGAAAACCACCATGTTCACCCCCCTAGGGGCTTTTGAGTACCTAGTCATGCCATTTGGATTACAATCGGGCTCAGCCTGTTTTCAAAGCTTCATGCACCATGTGCTGGGACCCCTGCTGTACAAAAAATGTGTAGCATTTCTGGACGACGTACTGATCTATTCGCACAATGAAAAGCAGCATGTCCAGGACGTCAGGGAAGTGCTGAAGAGGCTACTAGAGCACCAATTGTGGGTCAAGCTGGAAAAGTGCCAATTTCACGCCAGTGAGGTGGAATTCCTGGGATACAAGTTGTCGGACAAAGGACTTGCCATGGACCCTGGCAAGGTGCAGGCAGTGCTGGAATGGAAGGCCCCTAAGACCCGGAAGGATGTGCAGAGGTTCCTCGGGTTCAGCAACTTCTACCAGAAGTTCATCAAGAACTTCGCCCACTTGACCGCACCCATCACGGATTGTCTCAGTAGCAAGAAGAAGTTCGTCTGGACGGAAAGTGCCCAAAGGTCCTTCGAAAAACTAAAGAAGGCGTTCGCCTCGGAGGAACAGCTCCTGCACGTGGATCTGCAGAAGCCGATGAGGCTGGAGACCAACGCATCAGACAGAGCTATTGGAGCAGTGTTGCTACAGCTGGGACGGAGCCAACACACCTGGAGGCCGTGCGCCTTCTTCTCATGGAAACTGAACAAATCGGAGCATAATTACACGGTGTATGATCGCGAACTGTTAGCTACTTATGCAGCATTTCGACAGTGGAGACATCTCCTAATAGGGGCACAGCACAAGATTCAGGTTTGCACGGATCATAAGAACCTGGAATATTGGAGAACAGCTCAAGTGCTCAACCAGAGACAGATTCGATGGGCACAGGAGTTCTCCAAGTTCAACTTTGAGATCAAGTACGTGCCGGGGGAAGAGAACGTGAGGGCAGACGCGCTTTCACGGAAGCCCGAGTATACGGAAGGAGAAGGACCGCCGGAAGCTCGACACGTGTTCCCTGAGGAACGATGGGTTTGCGGGGGAGCGTTGGTTGGGAAACGAGAACTAACCGAGCTGATTCGCCAGGACGAATTCGCCCAAACCAGAATCAGGGAACTCAGGGGAACTGGGGGAGATCAGGGAGGCTTTGAGGAGAGGGAAGGACTGCTGTATTACAGGGGAGCAATGTATGTGCCCGGGGAAGCCCTGCGAGAAAGGGTTCTCAGACAGCTTCATGACAACCCAACAGCGGGGCACTTTGGGCAACACAAAACCATGTTACTGGTTACTAGGCAATTCTGGTGGCCAAGGGTGAGGGAAGATGTACGAGAGTATGTACGGGGGTGTGACCGCTGCCAACGGGTCAAGGGAGAGAGGGCGGCCCCGGTGGGGTTACTGGAGCCCTTACCCACACTGGGAAGACCATGGGGGGAGGTGTCGATCGATTTCATGACCGATTTACCCAAATCTAGAGGGAAGACAGCAGTCATGGTAGTAGTAGATCTGCTAACCAAAATGTGCCATTTTATAGCATGCTCACATGCAGTAACGGCCGAGGAAACCGCCCGGTTGTTTGTGGATCACATCTTCAGGTTGCAAGGGGCTCCTTCGAGGGTTATCTCCGACCGAGGGAAACAATTTACCTCGAGGTTCTGGAGGAAACTCATGAGCTTATTGCAGGTGGAAGTGGGATTCTCGACAGCGAGACACCCGGAGACCAACGGGCAAGCAGAGAGGGCAAACAGCATTTTACAGCAATATCTACGCTGCTACGTCAACGAGAGACAGAACGATTGGGTAGAGAAGCTAGCACTAGCGGAGTTTGCGTATAACAACGCTGAGCATGTGTCCACGGGGATGAGCCCGTTCATGGCTAATTATGGGTTGCACCCCAGGAGGTGGAAGAGGTTCAAGAGACGCCCACTCTCGGATTCTGCAAGTGACTAACAGGTCACGGAGGGCAAGCTCCGACCCTAAGCATGGTTGGGCAAGCAAACTAACTGAACTGAAGTAAGGTTACGCACAAGTAACCCCTCACAACCATTACAAATGGCTACGTGCTCTGGCCAGATTCCATCAAACTTGATTTAAGGCAAAATGTCTAACAATCATGTAGTTTCTCAACAAACACCTTGCTTGGAAGAAGGCTCAAAGAGCTGCATTTTCAGGTTGAATCTGATACATGAAAGAAGGCATAAACTTGATGGAACCTTGATCATTTGAGTCTGGAAGTGCAGAGGAACCCCCACTGCCAGAAACATATCCAACATGCATAACCAAGACTTTTTCACAAGGAAACGGCATACATCCTTCCTCTAGGTCAGGGGTTGGGCAAATGCAACCCTCTGCATGTCACTGGGCTATTTATTTGTTTTATTAAACAAAATTCATGCACCACTTAATTGTAATGAAAAGTCTAAGCGGTTTACAACAAAATAAAATCAAACATTAACATTAGCATTAGCAGACTGTTAACTACAGTGGTGCCTTGGGTTACATATGCTTCAGGTTACATACTCTTCAGGTTACAGACTCCACTAACCCAGAAATAGTACCTCGGGTTAAGAACTTTGCTTCAGGATGAGAACAGAAATCATGCTCCACTGGTGCGGCAGCAGCAGCAGCAGCAGGAGGCCCCATTAGTTAAAGTGGTGCTTCAGGTTAAGAACAGTTTCAGGTTAAGAACGGACCTCCAGAACGAATTAAGTACGTAACCAGAGGTACCACTGTATAGCCCATTGGTTGTCGAACCAGTGCACCATGGCACCCTGGGGAGATTGAGGACACTAATTTCAGAAAAGGCAAGCTGGGCTGTCATGTGCAGTGTGTCAGCTGGGACCTGCAGAACAGTGGTCTTGCTTGGGTTCCTGTCAGCATGCGCGCTCCCACTTTACATGTGCGCCAAAAATGTTGCCCAAAAGGGGCAGGGTGGTACAGGAATCCCCACATACGAACAATCTGTAATGGAGCCCCAGTGTAAGCAGTTCCCACAGGGGAGCTGCAGAAAGAATGTGGTTGGTCAAGGGAGCCATGGACTCAAAAGGCATTCAAACATTCAGCAATAGGCTAAAAAGGTCTGTGTTTTAAACTCAACTTCTATTATATCTTATATCTTATATCATTTCAGACCATTAGAGTCTAACAATGGTTGGAAGGCACCAGGTTCCCCACCCCTGCTATAAAATCATTTGTAGCCATATTAATTTCTTCTTTCCAAAAGAATTTTTTTTTTAGGTTCTGAGTGTTTTGGATGGCAAGCTTCCCCTCTCCTCCAATTATTATTATTGTTCTAAAGCTGCAACCCATGAGGCAGTGAGGGTGAAAGGAAGGAACTGCCCTACTGGTGAGACCATTGCTCATTAGCAAATTGAGATCCTTGGAGCATTTGGCAGTGAAAGGATAGGGACATTTTCTTTTCCATGGCATCATTTGCTCTTCCCTTCCAATTACCCGACTTTATTCCTTAGTACTCAACTTCCCTACAAAGCAATGACCTTGTCTATTTGTCGCATAACTGTTGTTGCTATGGTAGATCTACAAAGGAGGAGGAGAGGAAGGAGGAGGGAAATGCTAATTAATACAATCATCCTACTATTTGTCTTGGATCTGAACTCTAGGTCACACATCAAGCCAAGAGCAATGCTTAAATAGCATTGTGGTAGAAACATGCTTCTGGGAGGAGCAGGGCTTAAATAACATGGTGAACCTCCTCCCCTCTGTAACACAGATAGCCTCCGCATGTGGTGGCCTGGAGGACAGGATCTGCATGATTTCTCCAACTCCAAGAGAGGGAGAGACTAATGTGAGCCAGGCTGCTGCACAATTGCGTGCACATGAATTTATTTGTTCCAATATTCTGCCTTTCGGAACATAAATCCTCACCATTAAATTCACCTGAAGCACCTTGTCCATTAGGCACCACTCAGATTATTGCAATTCACCTGGAGAAGCCCTCCTAATGGACCGACACTTGTTGCTGTTATTAATTAATTAATTGAATTTGCCCTTCACCTGAGGATCACAGGGTGGTTCACAATATAAAAACATAAAAATGTGTGACAGTAACAAGCAAAAAGAATACCCCTCTCCCACAGTATTATTATTCTCATTTTAGCAATTTTAGCCTGGTTGGCCCACTCAACTGTGGCCGTGCCTCTGCCCTGCCTGGACTTGGGGTGGTGAGGTGTGGAAACCTCTGACCTTTGCATGGCCAATTGTACAAAGTCACATCCTACTGAAATCAGACAATTCGGATATTTCGCCACCTGCAGAAAACATTGTTGTTTCATCAAACATTTTTAGAGAGTGAATTTGAATAACCTTCTGCATTTTATTATTCTATGGTATTTTAATGATTTTGTTATACCATCATAAATTATATTTGTCCTATGAGTTGGTGCATTATAACAAAGGAACATAGGAAACTGTCTTATGCAGAGTCAGACCATTGGTCCATCCCGCTCAGAACTCTTTACACAAACTGGCAGCAACTCCATTGTGTTTCAAAACAAAATCCCTCTGAGCCCCACCTGGAAATGATGGGGATTGAACCTGGGACCATCCCATGTGAAAAAGCCACTGAGTCGCGACTCTTCTTGAAATCTGCTGCCTCTGAACAGGGAGTTTCTATAAAGCCCTTGTTACTAATGCCATCTGTCCCCCACTCTGGAGTTGTCTAAGGCTATGTACACACCATACATTTACAGTAATGCACACTTAAAGCACATAACTTTCCCCCAAGAATCATGGGAACTGTAGTTTATCCCCATAGACCCAGCGTGGGGGGTGTAGGGGGGCCCGGCCGCACCGGGCGCAACATCTGGGGGTTAGGGATAGGGGGCGCAAATCCACGGGTTAGGGGGTGCAAATCCACGGGTTAGGAGGCGCAAATTACTTGCCTTGCCCCGGGTGCTGACAACCCACGTTACGCCACTGCATAGACCTACAATTCCCAACACCCTTAAAAAACTATAGCTCCCAAGATTCTTTGGGGGAGGTAATGGGATTTAAATGTGCACAGCCTAATCTTAATTCAAAACTATTTCAACAAGTGGCCATTGCCGCATCCCTAGATTAATGATGCGTTCTGTGAAGAAGGAACCCTCTTTTGTCTGACTCTTGCAGGATTCCTCCACACTGGCATAGCGTGACTGGGGCTGTGGGGTGGTCGGCCCTGGGCACATTATTCTGAGGGTGCAAAAGGGCATAACCAGGTGCCTCCATGAACAGGCAACCTATGGAGAGGGAAGCTGCACCAGGGGAAGCCTGGCTGGCTGGTGTGGAGCCGTGCTCTCCTCTCTCTCTAGGAGAAGGAGGCACCATCCCAGCCCCAAAGGCCTGGCCCTGGCGCAGCTTGCTTCCCCTCAGGGTGCCTGTTGCATCCTCTCAGAATCTGGTGGTGTCAGCGTTAGAAGATCCTGGGTGCCAAAAAGCCACAGTACACCACTATTCCTCCATCCCAGAGAGCGATTTGTGCTACAGTCGCTCTCTCCTCACCCCTTTCTATCTGGTCCAAGTTTTCCCTTTTACATGCACAGGAGTTGCTACCATAGCATTTAAAGAGGAAAAAATGCTTTGCACTCTGCACATCTTAAAGAAAAGGAATGACCCTCTTCTCTCCTCTCCCCTTGCTAGCATATCTGATTATTAGTTGTGTGTGTGTGTGTGTGTGTGTGTGTGGCATCTTGTAAATAAATAAAACATTGCCACAACTCTGTAAATCTGCAGACGTTTATCACCAGATAGCATAAGAGAGAAGTTGTTTCACTATGTCTTGGGCCATAAAGCTAAAAGTTTTGCTCTTCTGGGCAGACAACTCTTTGTTTATCATCTTGCTTCTGCCCTGCAGGGAACTAGGCTAGCAGCCATTGCCAAAGCTGGTAGTAGTAACCTCAGAATTTATATTTGATGAAAGCGGGGGAAAGTGCGAGATTGGCTACATTATGCTCAGATTAAAGAAGTTTTTAAGTTGGACAAAAAGATAGGATTCCAGGTGGAAAAATCAAAGTTAGAAACAGAATTGTTAGAACCCAGTTCTAAGATACTTTCAAGAATGTATAACTTGCTGCTAAAATGGAACACACAAGATGAAACGGTCAAATCAGCTATGATAAAATGGGCACAGGACATAGGGTACAATATCATGTTTGCTGACTGGGAAAAGTTATGGACCACCGGTTTGAGATTTACGGCATGTAATGCCTTGAAAGAAAACATTATGAAAATGATATACAGGTGGTACATGACCCCAGTCAAGCTTGCAAAGATATACCATTTGCCAGATAATAAATGTTGGAAATGTAAAGAAACTGAAGGAACATTCTTTCACCTCTGGTGGACCTGCCCTAGAGTTAAGGCTTTCTGGGAAATGATATATAATGAGCTGAAAAAGATATTTAAGTATACCTTTTCTAAGAAACCAGAGGCCTTTCTTCTGGGCATTGTCGGCCAGAGGGTGCAAAAGAAAGACCGAACTTTTTTTATGTATGCCACAACAGCAGCAAGGATACTCATTGCTAAATACTGGAAAACTCAAGATTTGCCCACACTGGAAGAATGGCAGATGCAACTGATGGACTATATGGAACTGGCGGAAATGACTGGCAGAATCCGAGACCTGGGAGAAGAACTGGTGGAGGAGGATTGGAAGAAATTTAAGGACTATTTACAAAAACATTATAAATTGTATGAATGTTAAGAAAGATGTAAGATTTGCAATAACATGGTACCAACAAACTAGCTAAAAGGAATAAGAATTTAAATGCCATTAAAAGAAAAGACAAACTTTGGATAAATATCACGTTAAATTATGGTTTAAACTTTTTAAAGTTTGAGATTTAATAGTGGAAAATTGTACTATTAGAATTGAAACAAGTTAATAATTTGCTGGTAAATTTTATGAGTTTAGAATGCAGGAACGAGAGTCGTGAGGAAGTCCAAGGAGGAGAATGAACTGTGGATAATGGAAATCTATATGTTACTTTGTATGCTTTTTATGGTTGAAAACTTTTAATATATATATTTGATGAAAGCGGAAGAATTATGTACTTCCCAGTGGCTGTGCTGTGCCTAAGCCAGGCATAGGTAGATTTAGGTGGGTTCTGTTAGTATTTGTATTGTACAGTATTTGCATTGTTGCAAATTGTTTGCATTGTTGCATTGTTGTTGTTGTTTTATTTGTACCACACCCATCTGACTGGGTTGCCCCAGCCACTCTGGGGGGGCTTACAGAATATGCAAAAACAGAACAAAACGTTAAACGTTAACAATTCGCTATATAGGGTTGAATTCAGATGTCTTCTAAAGGTTGTGTGGTTGTTTATCTCCTTGACCTCTGAAGGGAGGGTGTTCAACAGGGAGGGCGCCAAGAAGGCCCTCTGCCTGATTCACTGTAGCTTCAATTCTCACTTCAGCTTCCCTGGGTGACTGTGAGTTCTAGTACTCTGAGAGAGGGGAGGAAAGGTTTGCAAACAATCGCTGACATTTGACTTTTCTAAATGTGAGAGTTAAGAGGGTCCGCATTACTGAAGGCACAGTGGGAGCAAGCAAATATGGCAAAATGCAAGAAACCAACCCATCTTCCTCCCTCTTTTAAAAAAGGAGGAAGAAAGACTAGATTCTCCACCAGCAGCAAGGAGCAAAATGATATTCTGTATGAGTGCTGGAAGGAGAAATAAACGTCTTTGTTGAGATGTCAATTAAAGGCAGTTCCAGAATTGGTTATACATGGCCAGAGGGTACAGCAACAGCTTCCATCTTACAAGCAAGTGTTCAGAAAATAGGGAAACAGAGACACTTTTTGAGTGGCATCTACAGGAATAAAGGGGGTCCTCATGAGCCTGTGTGGATGGGTGTTTCTAAGATTGCCACAGCAAAGCGAGCAATGAATAGCTGCTTTCCTTCAACTTTCTTTCTGTGCTTCTTGTCTGCTGTCCCGAATCCACAAGGCCAGTCAAAGTGCCACCCTCACCTCTGCTTAACAGGAAACTGATGCATGGATCCAAAAAGACAGAGTATTCCACTCCTTAAAAAGAAAAGGGGGAAAAGGAAAGCCTTTATCGTCAATGTATTTGGACCTACCTGTGGCCTTTAACGTTGGCTGCTCTCCTAGCAACAGTTTTAATCTTTTGGCATGAATTTTCCCTTGATAGTGTGACTCAGCCACGACGGCTGAAGTAAAGGACATGTTACAGAGCGTACAGCATTTGTTCTTATCCACCGATTCATTGTCGCTGCCCTGGAGGATGAGAAGGAAGAAGCAAGGATGTTATGCATGTCAAAGGCAGCAGTCGCAAGAGGGCCAGACTCAGATGCAAATTCTGGTAGCACCAGATCTTGGGGCTGGATTTTGAGGACTCTGGGTCTGATGGATCCATTTCAGACATCCGCCTGAAATCATGAGGCATCTGAAAGGGGGAAGGAATAGGAGAAGTGGGCTGGGATGAAAGGCAACTGGCTAATGTGGGACTCTCCAGATGTTGTTGGACTCCAGCTCCCATCAACATCTGGAAAGCACCAGGTTGGCTACCCCTGATATCAGGGGTATAGTGGGGGGAGCAGGGGGGCTGTAGCCCAAGCCGTGTTTAGGGAAGTTTTTAATGTCTGGTTTTTATTGTATTTTAAATATTTTGTTGGCTGGAGAAACCCAGCCATATGGGAGGGGTATAAATAATATATTATTATTATTATTATTATTATTATTATTATTATTATTATTATTATTATTATTATTAGGCACAGGCCAGGTGCCCCCCACAGGGATCCCTGTTCCACCCTGCCTGCTGCCAGTCTCTGTGGGCCTTCGAGCCTGGCTGAATAGCTGCCCAGCCAGCATCAGGGGGGAGGATTGCCTGCCAAGGGCCATGTCAGCCAGCCAGGCTTCTCCCTGCATGGATGGGCAGTGACACAGCACAGCCCCACTTGGGTCTGGTGGGCAGAGCTGAACAGGCACATGCACCCCATGGTGTTGGTGGCAAGGGCTGGCCTGGCGTGGTGGGTTCTGTTGACCCTCCATGCCCTGCTTGGGGCATGTGCCCCAGGCAACAAAAAAGGATGCAACACTGCTGCCTGATATAAAGAACAATTACTTGTTGCATTCCTGCCAACATGGAAACTGTTGGACCTAGAAGCACGGCCTTGTCAGTGAAATTACCTAGCTAGGAAGGTAAGAAGACTAGCCCTGGCCTGGCTCCAAATAAGAATGTTTGTGTTTATTAAGGGAAGTGTATTCTTGATGAGAAATAGTTCTATAGTCCTAGCTAGCTAAGTAGCTGGAGAAACAAAGAAGCCATGCTTGCCCCTTTGTTCTCAGAAAATACATCCAAGAGAAGGAGGCAGTTGTAAAAAGGATATAAGCTAACACATTATCAGTCTAAATTTCAAAGGGCAGAGAGAGGTTAGCATACCAGTTAAAGGTACAGGGTTAGCCTGTGAATCTGGAGGCCCCTTAAGCACCACGCAGACCCTTTTCTGCATGCTGGATCACACCCAAACTTCCAACAGAAACAGCAGAGGAACTCTCTGCAAGCCACTTCAGCAGCTGAGGGTTCTCATAACAGCCCTTCATCTGCCTGCATCTAAATCAGGGCTGGCAACTCACTAGCCGAGGGGACAAATGCAGCCCTACAGGCCTCACTATGGTCTTCAGAAGGTTGCCCAAGAGGGAATGTGGCCCTTGGGTAAAAAAAAAAAAAACCCACCACAATTTAAACAACCACAACAACAATTTTATTATTTATACCCTGCCCATCTGTCTGGGTTTCCCCAGCCACTCTGGGCATCTTACAATAGATGCATTCTTGTCCTGCCCAAACATTTGATTTCAAGAGGCTCAGGAGAGGAGACAAGACTTACAAGACTCTAGTGCACATGTGTATACTTCATCAGCATTTTCAAAAAGCATCCTCAGAAGTCAAACAGGGACAGGTAGCAGAAAACCGGGTTAAGCTGGAATAGATGGACAGCTTTGACAGTGGACTCGTTTCCTGTGAGCTGCCTCTTACAACTCCCAAAGCATCCCCCAGTGTGAGTAACACTGATGCTGCAAGCTTGTATCAAACACATTATGCTAAGCTTGAGCCCAAATTTCTCAAGGACATTTTTCAAGGGGTGTGTGGCCTGAGATGTTTTTATTTTTCTCACTATGTCCCCCTCCCCAGAAAGAGAAGACCATGCTGCAAAATTACAGCTGAATATAGTCTACCATCTAATCATAGTGGATGCTGTTCCCTGACCCAAAGAAGCAACAGCACCCCATAATGACACACAACATCCAGAGCATTGTGAAGGATGTAAAATGGTGGCCTGACAGCTTCTGCCCTTTGCCCTGACATCCCACCAAAAAACCTAAAACAAACTTTGGGAGCGGGGAAAAAGAAATTTCTGTTCCCCCTGGAGGAATTTAAGAAATTAGTCCTCCCAGTTCCTTTGTCCACACACAGTGGTGATGAATTTCGAGAGGCCATTTATACACAACAGCTACATGGGAAAAGCAGAAGCCAGGACAACAGCAGAGTAGGTAAACCTTTGCCATCTCTCCCTGCTCTGCATTTTGGTTGCTCTCTCAGCAAGGACAGCCGAGCTGCCAGACTGGAGTTGCCATATTTCAAACAGTGAAAATCCGGACAGAAAAGTTGAGTTTTTAAGGGAAATCAACCCAAATGACACTGCTGGCATGGATTGCCATTTAAACAAAATTGGCATGTTGATGTGTCTTATTATTCTGGGCTAGGGAGGGTTGCAGGTCATTTCATTGCTAGGGTGGTACCAAAATTTTCTATTTCTCTTCGGTGGAGTATCATCATGTTTTAATATTTTATATTGACTCTTAAAGTTTATATGAATTTCTCTTCTTTTCTGTGGCATAATGTTTTTATGTATATGTTTTCCAATGCAAGTCACTTGGAGACTTATAAGTAAAAAATAACTAATATGCTTAAATAGTAATAGTAATAATGCTTTAAATTGTGCTTTAAATTGAGCTTAAACAGATGACCAATGGAGATGGCATGAGATCAGAAACGACTGCTCCAATCTTTAGGCCCAGATAATAGTCTGTTGACAGGAGTACGCCAGCAGTAAATTGCACTGTACATGTTGGAGTTAACCCTTTATTAACAAGAAAAGGATCTGCACAGATTTGGCAGAGTGTCAGGCCTAATGAGCGCAGGAACTCATCCCCACTAGGTCTTGCTGCATGGATCAGTTACCAAGACAAAAGGTCCTCACCTCCCCACAGCTGTGTTTGTCTCCTCCTCTTCTGGTTTTCCCCCAAGCAATCAAAGACTGTGCCTGTGTGCCTCCTGTCTTTGCTCCTTCTACTTCATGCCTCTTCTGGTTCTGGGAGACCAGCAGAGAGGGGAGCTTGTTGCAGCAGCAGGAGGAGACACCTTCTCCAGCCTGACTCCTCTCTGCCTCTTGGCTTCCCTCCCCTCCCTCCCCTGCTTCAGCTTCACCCTCCGATTCTGGACTTATCCCTGCCACACACTCTCCCAGCTCACTAAGCCCTGTTACCCATTCAGTGACACCTCCTCTTCCCAGTCTTTTCCCTCTGACCACTCATCATTGTCCCAGCACCGCTCCCCATGCTCTGAGCCTTCTTCTCTTGGCGGTTCCCCAGCTGGTTCCTCCCACTATTCCCCTACATCCAACCAGTCCATGACATCTGGACTCCATATTTTGGATCACTTGAGGTTTCTGGAATGCCTTTGAAAGACCGTGGATCCAGTCTACCATTATTGGCCCTGAAAATAATGGACATGTTTTGAGTGTGAGAGGTGAGCTGCATGCCATATTGAGGCCCTTTATGTTGGGCACCTCTTATTTAGTTATTCTGCCATCTTTCTCTCACTCCATAAACACAAGCACAGCTTCCATCAGTAACAGCCATGACAGTTAGACCACCTGCAAACAGAACCTGTCATAAATTAGAAGATGCTTCCAGCCACATTAAAAATTAAAACTCTAGGAGATTAGTTTATTTTTAAAAAGATCACAAAAAATAGCAGCCTTCCAGCCAAAAATACATACCCATGCTGGGCTTCCATTGCATTCAAGCTCAGTGTTCTGGATGACAAATGTAGCAAGGAAGCCCGATTTGTATGTAATGAATATTCACCAAGCCCTACCAGATTTGTGAAATGGTAAGCCTGAACTTTAGGAATATAAGAGAAAGTGAAATGCTGTGATGTGTCCAAATTGGACAACAAACCTATAAACTAAGGGCATTTGCAGATGACATAGTTCTTTTTGTGGTAAACCCTCTGGTTGATGTGATAAAGCTATTTGAAATGATAAAGCAATTTGGTGATTTAGCTGGTTTTTATACTAATAGGGATAAAACTAAAATGTTGGTGAAAACTATGGATCAGCATATGAGAAAAGTTCTGCAAGAGAACTTGGGCTAAAGGAGGAAAAAAAGTGAAATATTTAGGTATAAAAATGCAGTGTTATATTAAAATAATTATGCAAAAGTGTGGAACAGCATGAAATTAGATTTGCTAAGATGAGAAAGAAGGAAATTTTCATTGTTGGGAAAAACATCGGCTATAAAAATGAATGCGCTCCCTAGGATGTCTTTCCTATTCCAGACAATACCAGTAATAAGTAATATGAACTGCTTCAAACAATGGCAAAAAGAACTATCTAAATTTATCTGGCAGGAGAAAAAATCCAGGAATAAATTTAAAACTTTAACGTATGCTAAAGAAAAAGAAGGATTTTCACTGCCAGACCTAAAATTATACTCTGAAGCAGCCCATTTGAGTTGGATGAGGGAATGGATGGTATTGAAAAACACGAGGTTACTTGATGTAGAAGGTTATGGGTGGCATGCATATTTATGGTAGGAGAAAGTCAAGATCCACAGAGAATTTTTAAATCATGTTATAAGAAGAAGTTTGTATAGCGTGTGGATCCAATATAGAAAATTTATTGAAGGAAAACACCATTGCAGTTATTTCCAACAAAGGCATGTGCTCAAAATAAATTGACTATGGAAGCAGAATGGGGTACATAGAGAGAGAGGTTTTCTGGAGATGGTTGTGAATTGAAAACACAGGAAGAAATTCAGGAATGGGTGACGGGATGGCTTTAGTACCACCAAGTAAATGAATTATTTAAGAAAGATAGGACATATGGTTTAATAGACCAAATATCTGAATTTGAATTAAGAGTGCCAGAAGGCAAAGAAAAACTGATTCTGAAAATGTATAAAACGTTAATAGAATGAGAAACAAAATATGAACTGATTAAGCCCGCAATTATACATTGGGCTAAAGATCTGTGACATAATATTGATATGGTGGCATGGGAAAAGTTGTGGAAATTAGATATGAAATATACTGCCTGTATAATGTATAATGTTATGTACTGAGTTGAATAGGATCCAAACTGCAGCAGTCTGATTGGTCCTAGAACAATAGGATTCAGAATGCAGCAGTCTGATTGGTCCAAGAACAATGCAGCAGTATGATTGGTTGGCAGGAACCACCCAATCATGCTCCAGATAGAAGTGAATCCACAACCTGATTGGTTTACAGTAGAATTCTGGAATTAGCCAATCATGTGCAGCCCATTGTGTAAATAATAATAATAATAATAATAATTTTTTATTTATACCCCGCCCTCCCCAGCCAAGGCCGGGCTCAGAGTGGCTTACAAGCAATAATAAAAACAAGATGAATGATTACAACTTAAAAACAAAAATAAAATACAACATTAAAATAATGGAACATTAAAATATTAAAATGTAGCCTCATCGCAGGAGGTGAAGGAAAAGAAAGGGGGAAAAAAGAGAGGGAGGGAATCAAATTGGCTCCAAGCCAAAGGCCAGGCAGAACAACTCTGTCTTACAGGCCCTGCGGAAAGAAATCAGATCCTGCAGGGCCTTGGTCTCATGAGGCAGAGCGTTCCACCAGGCCGGAGCCAGAGTTGAAAAGGCCCTGGCTCTGGTTGAAGCCAATCTAACTTCCTTAGGGACAGGGACCACTAGGGTGTTGCTATTTATGGACCTTGAGGCTCTCCATGGGGCATACCGGGAGAGGCGGTCCCGTAGGTATGAGGGTCCTAGGCCATGAAGGGCTTAAAAGGTCAAAATCAACACCTTAAATCTGACCCTGTACTCCACCGGGAGCCAGTGCAGCTTGAAAAGCACTGGGTGAATATGCTCCCATGGCAGAGACCCCGTGAGGAGCCTCGCTGCAGCATTCTGCACCCGCTGGAGTTTCTGGGACAGCTTCAAGGGCAGCCCCGCATAGAGCGAATTACAGTAGTCAAGCCTGGAGGTGACCGTCGCATGGATCACTGTGGCCAGGTCGGGTATACATTAAATAATGTATATAAAGCAGATACTTTGAGGGAACTTCCATTCATTCCTCCTCCAATCGTCGCCCCTCGCTGCGTCCACTCACGTTGCGAGGTTTTATGGAGACGGAGCTTACTGTCAGAGCTGCCTCCAGGTCCCAGCTCACAGAGGACCAACGCTAGCCGGTTGTAATGTACAAAAGTCTTTATTGAAGTTCAGTTTCCATTTACAAGCCGCAGCGTGCAGCTCTCCGTCTAGAACCTAGACCGGCGAAGCTCCGTCTGAGTCTCCGCCCCCTATACACCAGTTTAAGACCCTGGCCTTACTCCACCTCTTCCGTTGTTCTTTCCTCCTCTGGGTCCGTCTGCCCCCGGGGTCTCCTCCTTCCTGGACTCCTCTGACGCTGACCCCCCTGACTCTTGTCCCTCCTTTCGGCGGGCTTTAGGACCTGGTTCCCTATCCGGGCTACCTGCTGTGCCGCTCGCCTGTACATTTGAACTTGGCGCGCGCGCCCAGTGGGCAACCTTCCTCTTGACCGTTTCCGCGCTCTCCGATGGAGGCGTGGTCAATCCTGACTCATCTCCTGTCGCTGGTGGTGAACACCCTGGTCCCGATACCTGGGACTCCTCCCCCCCACTGCGCTCTGGTGGGGAAGCTGGTCCTGATTTCCAACTGCTGCTCTCTGAGTCCCCTCTGGCCCCTTCCTTCTGGGGTGTCCCCCTTGGCACCCCCCTTGCCCTGGCCATAGGCGCCCCCTTCTGTGAATCTTCCGATTCGCTGGAGAGACTCTGGGAATCCCTCGGACCACTGTCATCGCCTACGCTCCCCTCGGATTCCTCCCCCTCGCTCTCCATTTCCTCCCTCTCCTGTGCCTCTGCTCCTGAGCCCCTGACATCCATCCCCCCCTCGAAGCCCCCCCTTCCCCCCTCCCATCTTTCAGGTGTGGGTTCTGGGTGCTCCATCGTTATGGGGGTGAGTGCAGGATACAGTTCGTCCCCCGTGGCGTGCATCCAGCCGGATAAGTCCGGATAGTCCTCCATGGTCTCGCCGACGGCGATCTCCTGTGCTTCCATCTCTTTGCCTCCGTGCTCAAACCCAAGGTCCTCCCCCAACACGTCCATGTCCGTCTCTCCCCCGGTCGCCTCGGGGGATGTTGCCTGCCAAGGCCCCTTCAGCCACTTCCTTCGCCACTGCTCCTCCGGTTGATTGTCCCACCAGTAAGAGCGGTCTGTGGCAGACCCCGAGGGTGATCCCTCCGGGGAACGTGTGTTGGGTGCTGGTTCCTCGTCCGATTAGAACCCCTGAAACGTGCTGGCTGAAAATGTGGGTGTGAAAAGATATTCATCGAAATAATCTGCCGGCATAGGTCTGTGTGGGAAGAGTGCATGGAACTCGTCCTTGAGGTAGTGCTCCTCCACCGCATAGTACGGCACCCAGCTGTTGGCGCTGGCCGGGGTACCTTCCCTGGCGAGGAGATACTCAACCCCCTCTTCCCCCCATCTCGAGTCTAAAATCTCTGTGACCTCGTTGATAGGCTCCCCTCTTGGTGACCCCCCCTCTCCGTAAGCGTTTCCCTCAGCGGGTCTGGTGCCGTCCCTGGCGCCTGAAACCTGTGAGGTGCCTTGTAGGGCGTGAGCACTGATCTATGAAAGACCGGGTGCATTCTGGATCCCTCCGGAAGTGTCAACCGGAAGGCCACTGGATTGATCCTTGCCTCGACTTGGTAAGGCCCTATCTGCTTATGTGCGAGCTTCTTCTTCGCTAACGATCTGGCCGGTACTGCCTGGGCTGCTAACCAGACCCAGTCTCCCACCTGTAGGTGTTCCCCAACCCTTCTGTGTCTGTCAGCCTGCAGCTTGTATGCGTGTTTCGCTAGTTCTAACTGCCTTTGGAGCTGTTCGTGGACCTCCTGCAACTCCGACGCGAAGGCGTCCGATGCCTGTGGCTCCCCCTCCCCCACGCTCTCTAATCCCGGGAAGGTTCTGGGATGCCTCCCATTGTTGGTGAAGAACGGTGTCACCCCCGTGGACACGTGCTTCGTGTTGTTGTAGGCGAACTCGGCGAGCGGCAGGTAGTCCACCCATGTCGCAGGCTGCTGATTCGCGTAGCATCTCAGGTACTGCTGCATGATGGCGTTGACCCTCTCCGCTTGTCCGTTGGTCTGCGGGTGTCTCGCCGACGCTAGGTTGATCTTGACGTTCAGGATGCCCATCAGCTTCTGCCAGAAATTCGAGATGAACTGCCGCCCCCGGTCGGATAGGATAGACCGTGGTAGAGCGTGAACCTTGAACACGTGGTCTATGAACAGTTTGGCGGTCTGTTCCGCTGTGGCCACCTTCGCGCACGGAATGAGGTGGGCCATTTTGGTGAACATGTCCACCACCACGAGAACTGCTGTTTTGCCCCGCGAGCTGGGTAGATCCGTGACAAAGTCCAGAGCCACCCTCTCCCACGGTTCGAGCGGGGTCTGCAGCGGTTCCAGCAGTCCCGCCGGCGGTCTGTGTACTGGTTTGGCCCTTTGGCATGTGTCGCACCTCGTGACGTAATCCGCGACTTCCCCCCGGGCTAGGCAGGATGCAGTGTTCTGCGCAGTAGGAGGAGCCGAAAGTTAGTTGGCGCTGGTACCATGCCAATGCCGGGCTGTGCCTGTGCAGCCAACTCATGCCCAATACTACAGGCGTCTCCGACAGTTGGGTGACATTGAAGCTGATGACTTCCCGGTGATTTCCAATTTGCATCACCATCGGCGGCGTTTGCTTGACCACCTGCCCCCCTAGCAATTCTCTTCCATCGACCGTGACAACTTTCAGGGGCATCGTGGCTGGCAGGAGCGCTATGCGATGTTGCTTGATGAAATCCAGTCCTATAAAGTCTGCATTACTACCAGAGTCGATCGAAATGGGCACTTCCATAGTGAGTCCATTGGGTAGCTGGAGCGATGCAGTGAGTTGCACCACTGGTTTGGGCGGGAGTGGGTCTGTGGGCTGTAAAATCTCTGGGGACTGCTTCACTGACTCGTCTGGCTGGGCCCCAGTGCCTCTGCTTCCAGCCAGACTCCGTTGTTTCCCTGCTGTGGTTCTTTCTGCTGAACTGCTTCTGTTACTGTTGCTGAGGCTGCAGTGTGCTTGTGGAGCCTCTGGGGACACTCTTTTGCCATGTGCTGAGCACTGTCGCAGATGTAACACTTCCTGTTCCCTCTAGGAGGCTTCGCTTTGACTGCTCCCGGTGTTAGGGCTCTGGTTGCTGACTGAGCCCTGTCACCACCTATCTCCATCTGTTCCTCTCCCCCTCCCAGCGGAGGCGTGGATTGAGCGCGCGTTGCGTCCCTGGGAAAGAAGGGAGGTGCTCTCGCCGGCGTGCGTCCCCAACGCCCTTCTTCTTTGCTCCACGGACGTTCTTCCAGACGCACCCCATCCGTTAGCGCTCTCTGGACAACTTCCTGAGTGCTTTGGGGTCATTCCCCCCTTGCAATTTCGTCTTTCACAGCTCCGTTCAACCCCTCTCAGAAAAGGTCTCTGACCGCAGCTGAATCTTTCTCCCATCCCAGCGCGTTGACCAATGCAAAAAAGCGGGAGTGATACTGCCTTACAGTGGCTCTCCCTTGTTTCAGTCCATGTACCTCTTTTCTGGCGATATCTACGTCTATTGTTGATAAAAAACACGCACCCATCGCTTTAATGAAGGCATCCGCACTTCGGAGAGCGGGATCCTCATCACTCCACAGATTGCGCAGCCACGCTTTAGCTTCTCCATGGAGATGAGTTAGTATAAAGCCCACCTTCTCCTGCTCATCTCTAAAGTCCTTCTCCAGCAACTGTAGCGCAAATACCATGTCTGCTCTGAAGTTAGGGTACTGCTGCAGACTCCCATCAAAATGAGACACAAGGCTGCCTCCTCTCTTTCCCAGCCCAATCCCCTCTGGTCTGGCTCCCGGTAGCCCCTGCTTAGTCAACATTTCAAACCTGGTTTGCAGATCCCTGCAGGTAGGGGCGGTATCTTCTTCCCTCTTCCTGGATGCTAGTATCTCCGCGTTAAGTTGTGTCACTGCATTTTGCAGGGCTACCATTCGTTCTTCGGTAGTCATCCTGTCCTGCTTTTGTGAGCTCGCGAAGCACCAATCTTCGCCCCTCGCTGCGTCCGCTCACGTTGCGAGGTTTTATGGAGACGGAGCTTACTGTCAGAGCTGCCTCCAGGTCCCAGCTCACAGAGGACCAACGCTAGCCGGTTGTAATGTACAAAAGTCTTTATTGAAGTTCAGTTTCCATTTACAAGCCGCAGCGTGCAGCTCTACGTCTAGAACCTAGACCGGCGAAGCTCCGTCTGAGTCTCCGCCCCCTATACACCAGTTTAAGACCCTGGCCTTACTCCACCTCTTCCGTTGTTCTTTCCTCCTCTGGGTCCGTCTGCCCCCGGGGTCTCCTCCTTCCTGGACTCCTCTGACGCTGACCCCCCTGACTCTTGTCCCTCCTTTCGGCGGGCTTTAGGACCTGGTTCCCTATCCGGGCTACCTGCTGTGCCGCTCGCCTGTACATTTGAACTTGGCGCGTGCGCCCAGTGGGCAACCTTCCTCTTGACCGTTTCCGCGCTCTCCGATGGAGGCGTGGTCAATCCTGACTCATCTCCTGTCGCTGGTGGTGAACACCCTGGTCCCGATACCTGGGACTCCTCCCCCCCACTGCGCTCTGGTGGGGAAGCTGGTCCTGATTTCCAACTGCTGCTCTCTGAGTCCCCTCTGGCCCCTTCCTTCTGGGGTGTCCCCCTTGGCACCCCACTTGCCCTGGCCATAGGCTCCCCCTTCTGTGAATCTTCCGATTCGCTGGAGAGACTCAGGGAATCCCTCGGACCACTGTCATCGCCTACGCTCCCCTCAGATTCCTCCCCCTCGCTCTCCATTTCCTCCCTCTCCTGTGCCTCTGCTCCTGAGCCCCTGACAGTACGCCTCCCGTTTCACCTTCCTCCTAGAAGCCAAAGGGATCACCGATGAAGAAGACACCAAGAAGAGGGCAATATTCTTCAGCATCTGCGGAGAGGAGGCGTTTGAAATCGCCCGGGCTCTCCTTGCGCCTGAAGACGTTGCTACTGTTCCATACAAAACAATATTGGAACAGCTGAAGGGGCACTTTTAGCCACAGCCCTCAGTGGTGGCTCATCGAAATGCCTTCTACGCAAAGCGGCAAGCCCCTGGGGAAACCATAACTGGGTTTGTGACCTCTCTCCACCAAGCTGCCCGGTTCTGCAACTTCTCAGAGCTGGAGAACATGCTTCGTGACCGCCTCGTCAGTGGTCTGAAGGATGAGAAGCTGCAACGACGCCTCTACGCTAAGAAGAACCTAACATTCCAGGTCACTCTGGAGCAGGCCGAGAGGTCGACGCAAGAGGCACGGCCGAGCCAGCCGTCCCAACCGAGGGTCCACCATGAAGACCTCACTGACGACTCAGGATCCAACAGGGAGGAGGTGCACTGAGTACAGCAGCGCACTCAAGCAGCCCACATACCTCAGCTGCCTTGACGAGAAGGGGGGAACTGCGCAAGCTGTGGAGAAAGTCACGAGAGGAGGACCTGCCGTTTCCGCAACGCAGAGTGCAGGCAGTGCAGAAAATTGGGAGACATTGCCCGGGTGTGTCGGGCTCGGCCCACCCGACGCCAGGCATCAGATGACCAATCCAAGAGCCCCAGGTCCCTGGGCCCAACGCACCAAGGCAACTCGACGGAGCTCACGGACTTCCAGGTATACCAGTTGCCCCACCCCAACGTAGAGAAAATTTATGTAGAGGTACAGATAGAGTGGGCCCCATGCCACATGGAGCTTGACACGGGTTCAACTCTATCCATAATCTCGGCAAGGACCTTAAGGAAACTGTGTCCTACTGGGGGTCCCACACTCAGGCCGGCCCCATTCACCCTCCGGGACTTCCAGAAACGCAATACCGAGGGCAGACGCAGCAACTGGACTTGCTTGTGGTCAAGGGCCCCTACATTAGCTTACTGGGATTGGCATGGTTTGGACCATTGGGGCTAGCCGTCACCGGGGTGAACCACACCAGCTTACAAGTGGATGTGGACGCTATATGCAAGGAATTTCTGGGGGGTTTTGATGGGAAATTGGGACAGTATACGGCCCCCCCATTGCTCTACAGCTTGACCCCACAGTACGACCGGTCAGGCTCAAGGCCCGCTGGGTCCCGTTCGCCCTGAAACCCCGTATAGACGAGGAATTGGACCGGCTTGTGGAGCAAGGAGTGCTGGAGCCGGTGCCTAATGCCCCCTGGGAAACCCCAATTGTCACACCCGTCAAGCCTAATGGTTCGGTCCGCATCTGCGCAGACTACAAATGTACCATAAACAAGGCCCTCACGGCCCATGCATACCCAGTGCCAGTGGTCAGCCATGTCCTTGCCACCCTGGCTGGGTCAAAATTTTTTGGCAAGCTGGACTTGGCCCAAGCATATGAACAGCTGCCAGTAGATGAGGCCACAGCAGAGGCACAGACGATTGTGACGCACAAAGGAGCATTCAGGGAAAAGCGGCTGCAATTCGGTGTCAGCGTGGCACCAGGCATATTCCAGAATCTAATGGACTCTCTCCTAAAAGGGATTCCTGGCGTCACCCCCTTCTTCGATGATGTGTTGATTGCCGGCCCACACCAGAGGAGTTTGAGGACCGCCTCCGCACCGTTCTGCACCGTTTCCAGACGGCGGGTCTCAACGTGAAGCGGGAAAAATGTCTACTAGGAGTGCCTCAGGTGGACTTTCTGGGATTTATGGTGGATGCAGAAGGGGTCCACCCAACTGGGGACAAGGTACGGGCCATTTGTGATGCTCCAGCGCCCAAGAACAAGACTGAACTTCAGGCCTTCTTGGGACTATTGAACTTTTACCATTCCTTCCTTCCCCACAAGGCGGCGGTAGCGGAGCCCCTACACAGACTCCTGGACAAGCGGGCCCCTTGGGTGTGGGGCCAGCGCCAGGAGGCCGCATTCCAGGCAGTCAAGGACTTGCTTGTCTCAAACTCGGTCTTGGCACACTTCAACGAGAGGCTGCCGGTGGTGCTAGCATGCGACGCCTCGCCCTATGGCATCGGTGCTGTCCTGGGACACCAACTCCCGGATGGAAGAGAGGTACCGGTGGCATACTTTTCCCAGACACTCAACAAAACTGAGCGGAACTTCTCGCAAATCGACAAGGAGGGTCTGGCAATCGTGAAGGGAGTAAAAAAATTCCATGATTTCTTGTACGGGCGGCCCTTCACCGTGGTGACTGACCACAAGCCGTTGCTTGGCTTGTTTGCCCCCGAAAAGCAGACCCCCCCCAAGTGCTGTCTCCTCGCGTCCTCAGGTGGTCAATTTTCCTTGCCAGCTACCAGTATGCACTGATTCACTGCCCTGGAAAGGCAATGGGCCATGCGGACGCCCTCAGCAGGCTACCAGGCTACCAGAAAGAGGCCACGACCCAGCACCTGCACAAGAGGTTATGAGCCTGGAGCTGCTTCCCGACCGCCTCATTCAGGCACAAGAATTTGCACGCCATTCCAAGAAAGATAAGGTCATCTCCCGGGTCTTGGACTGGGTGTGGAGGGGATGGCCCAGCAGCAGCCCCGGGCCAGAATTCACCGGCTGCACAACCTGCAAACACGAACTGTCGGCCCACAAAGGGTGCCTGTTATGGGGAAGCAGGGTTGTTGTTCCCCAGCCCCTCCGCAAAAGGGTCCTCACAGCCCTACACGAGACACACCCAGGGGTAGTAAGAATGAAGGCCCTTGCCAGGAGTTATGTGTGGTGGCCGGGGATCGATGGAGAGATTGAGGCCTGGGTCAAACACTGCCAGACCTGCCAAGAATCCCACCCAGATCCCCCAAGGGCCCCAGTCCAGTCCTGGGAGTCCGCCCGAGCACCATGGTCACGCCTCCATGTGGACTTCGCTGGCCCCTTTCAGGGGAAAACATTCTTCATAGTGGTGGACTCCTACACCAAATCTGGAAGTCGCACTGGTACCGTCCACTTCTACGTCCGCAGCCATCCAGGTACTACGCAGGCTGTTTGCAACCCACGGGCTCCCTGACACTCTCGTCTCAGACAACGGGACTGCATTTACGTCAGGAGAATTCCAAACCTTCACAGCGCAGAACGCCATCCACCACATCCGTTCGGCGCCATTCCACCCTGTCACCAATGGCAAGCAGAACGCATGGTGCGGACCACCAAGGACACCCTTCGCCGCATGACGCAAGGGGATTGGGAGTACCCCCTTGCCACATTCCTTCTAGCACAGCACAGCACCCTCAGCTCAACAACTGGCCGGAGCCCCGCTGAACTACTAATGGGTCGGCGCCTTGCAATCAGATTGGACTGCCTTCACCCCGATAGAGCTCAGGATGAGGTAGTGGTGGGGGAAGGCAGGAACCCCCAGACCTTCGAGGCCCAGGACCCAGTGTACGCAAAGAATTTTGGGGCAGGCCCTGCATGGGTACCCGCCACAGTCACCAGGGTCACTGGCCCCGTGTCATACGAGGTGCTAACAGATGGGGCGCAATGCTGGCGCCGCCACTGCGACCAGATACGGCGACGATTCCTGGGAGAAAACCAGGAGGAGGAGGACAGGTCAGATTAGTTCCAAGGGAACAGTGGGGCAGTGAGGCCCATAGAGCAGCAGGGGCAAGCAGGAGAGGCAGAATCAGTAAATACAGAGAGGACCTGTGAGGCCGAAAGGACACCGGAACCAGAACCACGACTGAGCGAGCCGGTTGCGCCAGACCAAACAGCCTCATCACAGCCAGCATCCTTGGAACATGAGCCAGAACCTGAACCCCGGACCAAGGAACACCCCAGGCCGCAACGCATACGTAGGGCGTACCTTGAGGACTATGAATGCGACCTCCCGGGCAGGACTGGAACTTAGAGGGGAGGGGTGTTATGTACTGAGTTGAATAGGATCCAAACTGCAGCAGTCTAATTGGTCCTAGAACAATAGGATCCAAAAGGCAGCAGTCTGATTGGTCCTAGAACAATAGGATTCAGAATGCAGCAGTCTGATTGGTCCTAGAACAATGCAGCAGTATGATTGGTTGGCAGGAACCACCCAATCATGCTCCAGATAGAAGTGAATCCACAACCTGATTGACTTACAGTAGAATTCCGGAATCAGCCAATCATGTGCAGCCCATTATGTAAATAATGTATATAAAGCAGATACTTTGAGGGGACATTCATTCATTTCTCCTCACCACTATGAGCTGAATAAAGAGCATGAAATCACTTTGCGACTCTGAGTATATTTCATATAAGGAAAATGATTTGAAAATGATATACAGGTGGGTCCTTAACACCTAATAAACTGGCCAGGATGTGTAAGATTGTTTCAAGTAAATGCTGGAAATGCAAACAGTCTGAAGGGACATTTTTTCATATGTGGTGGACTTGTAAAAAAGTAGCAGGCTTTTGGGAAATGATACATAATGAATTGAATAAATGTTTAAAATAGACATTAGCAAAAAGCCTGAAGTATTTATTTTGGGAATAATCAGTGTTTTTTTCTGGGGGGACACGGGGGGACGCGTACCCCTAAACATTTGGAGGAGCAGCAGCAGTAGTAGTAGGGGATTTGGGTAGCTTACACGCCCTGCAGAAAGAGGATGAGGCATCCTTTTTGTGGGTGAGTTCCTTTTTTTCCTTAGCGCATCGTATTTAGTTGGGGATCCTGGCTGGCCTTTGGGAGAGGGGGCGGGGGCGCATTGGAACCGAGCGGAGTGACTGAGTGAATGCTGCCAGTGGCGTCCTCTCTCTCTGCCCCCATGCACCACTTTCTCCTGGGCACGCACGCGCCTAAGGCTGAATGGAAGCAGCCTGGAGGCAGGGCAGCCTCTCAGCGGCTCATGAGGAGCAGCTCTGCAGTGAGAGATGTTGAGCAGAGGTTCTGTGAGAGGGCGTGAGGGATGCGTGGCAGTGCCTGTGTGCATGCGACTTAAGAGGGCGACCTACTGTCTCTCCCCTCTCCCCCCACCGCCCCTCACAAAGTCCCTGGCACAGCTTGGTGCTACTACAGCTGCTGCTGCTGCTGCTGCTGTTTGGATGAAGGTGGCTTCTTCTGAACGCTGAGCCAATGAGGGACCGCAGTCTCCCGCCCTCTTTTTTTAGTGGGATGCTGAGCTAAAGGCAGTGTTTTTCCCCACATACTGTATTTATTTTCCCCAATTTGAACTATAAAATGGTGATTTTCTTGAGTCAAAATGAGAGAACCCCCCGAACATTTTTTAAGAAAAAAAAAGCACTGGGAATAATAGTAACACAGGTCCCAAAAAGTTGCTTAAATTGTTTATGTATGCCACCACCGCAGCCAGAAATCTCTAGGCACAGAAATGGAAAGAAGAAGTTCCAACAAAAGAGGAGTGGGATTTGAAATTATTGGACTATATGGAAATGGCAAAATTGACAGCAAAAATAAGAGAACTTTTTTGAATTAATTGAGGAAAATGTTAGTCAAATGAAATTGCAGGCAGGACTTGAAATATAAAAGGAATGAGAATGATAAATGAATGTAATGTAGGATACATGTTTTAGCTAAATATTACATTTGTGGGTGTAGATGAATGATTTGAATAGAAACATCATGGAACTAAGGGTGGGAAGTCAAAATTTTAAGGGAATATTGTACTGAAATTGAATTGGATTTGTTAAATTGTTTGAAAACTAGTAAAAATTTGTGGGGGGAAAGCCTGAACTATACATACTACTGAGGGAAATGGAAAGACACCCCCAGCACAAGACAAGTGGTGACTCTGAGGTGCCATTAGCGTTTATGTTCTGTATCATTGCATGCAGCACTGTTTCTGTTCCACAGCAGTTCATCTTCCACCCAAAACTATGCAAAAGTGCTAGGATTTTTGAAGTGTAAAAATACCTCACTTTTACTGCCACATTCTGCACAATGGGTGGAGACTCTTAGATCTCTTAGAGACTCTGCTCAAGTTGTTGCTACTGCTATTGTTAGTAATATCAATATTAATATTTCTCATCATTTTTTACAAAATACCTCAAAGAAGCAACTTACAAAATATTCAAGTACTGAAAAACTTAACAAACTTCAAAATTCATAACATAGAATAAACCATAAGAATAATAAAAAGTATTCACCCGTCAGCAAGAATAAAAAGACCAATCCTATTCCACTAAAAGATGAACTACCAAAACAGGCTGGAATAAAGTTATATTTGCAGCACGGCAGCTTCAGTAACAAGTGAGTTTGACAACATATGGTTGAGGAGTTCACAGCATTTGCCCCTTACCATCATTGCACATTAGGACTGGTCCAATTTTACTCCCTGAAGCAACAGGTGAGATGGTGCCCTCCCTTTCTACATATAAGAGCCAAATTAGGCTGTGTAGGCAGTAGAGGGAATGCTCACCCCTTGCCCCCTTGCCCAGCACCTGCCACCTAAGGCTGTTTTCTCACCCTGCCTAATGATAGGGCCTGCCTTGCTGCCCAGGGTACTCTCATCCTCTCCCAAATTTGGGCCTTCTGACATTGCTTCCATAGTGTAGGAAGGAGCTGCACAGAAGCAGCAGGCATTCTCAAAGGTCATGCCAGGAGGGGTCTTTGGTTGCGGGATACTTACAGTCTCAGCAGTAAGAGCAAAACCAACAATTTCCATAAATCTATCCGACTAGTAAGAAACTTCCTTTTTGATTCCTGTGACTGTATGAAATCCTTCCCTCCCTAATTTCCAAGCCAAATTAATTAACGTTCCATTTATAATCATTAGTTCTCATACACGCAAGCTTCTTTAACCTAAATTACTCTTCCACCCCTGCTGTGTTACTTCCTCTGATGTATCGGCTATAAAATAAATCACTCCCTCCTCTCTCCAGAGCTAAATAGGCAACACTTTTTTAAATCTTTAATCAGATAAACTCTCTGCTCTTATGCATTTTCAGAAGTGTTCACACATCAGCTGTGAAATTCCAGCAATAATCTGCCTGCTTCTTATGCATAACTGGGTTGCCTTAAGTTATCACTGAGGCTGTGCCCTACAGAGGCTGTGAATTTCAAGTGCACATCTGGTATGTTTTTATTAGCTTCACAACAATTTTCTTGTAGTACCTTTATGAGGACATAATAGGGCTGGCAACAGATTGCCGAGCCAATAGCTATGAGTCACATGTCACAGCTGATAGCCATAGCCAAGAGTCAGCTGATCGCTCCCTCTAACAACAAACACAGGTGGTGAGTGTTGACAGGATTAAAGCCAGAAATGGAAGCAAGAGGGAGAGAACACTGAAAAAGTCAAGGGGGGAATCTCTACCCGCAACCCCCAGCCCAGGGAGGACTGAGGATGTCATGCAATGCTAACTGAAGAAAGAAAAGGGCGGGAGAGAGAGACTGACTGGAGAGCCAAACAGGTACCTACTGGACATATCTGCAGGAAGCTGCCTTATACTGATTCAGACCCCTGGTTCATCCAGACCAGTGTGGTCTCCAGTGGGACTGGCAGTGGGTTTCTAGGATATCTGACCAGGAGTCTCTCTCAGCCCCTCCTGGAGATGTCAGGGATTGAACCTGGGTCCTTCTGCATACAAAGCAGATGCTGCACCACTGAGCTACAGTCCCCTCCACCCTGGTTAGGATGGAGGATACACTAGGTTGCTTCATTACAGTGTCTGCTTCTATTATATCACTGACAATCTACTGGAAGGCTCAACATCACTAGGACAGATGGTGTGAGGTTCAATCTCCCTACATGGGAGCTATCCTCAGGGTGCCACAGTCTTGGTACACCATGAAAGGGCAATGGACCTGAAAGACTGCCAGCCCCTGTATAAACCTGAAAGATGACTTAGACCACCTGGGGAAATTCTACTTATGGTACCGCACCCCAAATAATATGGGGCAGGGACCTGAGAATGGGCATTTTCCACGATTGTCACTGTAGCACAAAACACCCTTCCCTCTGCCGTATGTGTTGATCATTGCTTGCTTCAGATGCCTTAGTATCGTTTTGCTCAGGCTTTTCCTGACCCACAAGATTGGACCCTGTCTTCATTTGCCTGAATTTTAATAATAATAATAATAATAATAATAATAATAATAATAATAATAATAATAATAAATTTTATTTATATCCCGCCCTCCCCAGCCGAAGCCGGGCTCAGGGCGGCTAACAACACCAAAATAGTGCGACATTATAAAAACATTATAAAAATTAATTAAAATCAAGATTGATGGCAGACATAAAGTTTTGTAAAGGTTGCCAGAGGAGGGAGTCAGGCTGCGCCCTAACCAAAGGCCTGGCGGAACAGCTCTGTCTTGCAGGCCCTACGGAAAGATGTCAAGTCCTGCAGGGCCCTTGTCTCTTGTGACAGAGCATTCCACCAGGTTGGAGCCGCAGCCGAAAAGGCCCTGGCTCTAGTTGAGGCCAGCCTAACCTCTCTGTGGCCTGGGACCTTCAAGGTGTTTTTGTTTGAAGACCGTAGGTTCCTCTGTGGGGCATACCAGGAGAGGCGGTTTTTTTAAGTTTTTGTTTTCATATATTTTTGCGCTACTGTTCTCCTGGCTTTTGTTGTACATTGCTTTGAGGTTTGTTTGTTTTTACCTGTTTTAGAAATGCTTTTAAATAATATAATATAATATAATATAATATAATATAATATAATATAATATAATAAATATAATATAATATTTGTGGGCAACCCTGGAGGTGACAAATCTGTTTCTTTCTTCCTTGTTGCTGTGACCAGTATTTGATGCAAAGGATCCTTCTCTTGAGGCGAATGCCGCCGGTGGCTGGTCTGAGTTGCAGAGCACCGACTTTCATCCATTTTCAGACCCCTGTAGCAGTGGCAAGATTTGCTTTTAAAGCTTGAGCCAATTTCCTACTTTCTCCTAGTGTGATGAATAAGTAAGATTGTATTGCTATGGTGACTCCCCCTCCCAATTGTTATTCTAATCCCCCCCCCTGCTTTTACCTATGGTTGAAACAATAAAGACTGACTGACTGACTGACTGATTGACTGACGGACTGGTGTGAAGGCTTGATGTTGTTCCATCTCAAGTCCCAGGGGTCACTTCTAATGCAGCTCTACATTAGAGTCAGTCAGCAGTATACTTGTTCATTTGGAGAAATGTTTTGTGCCAGCGGAAGTTGGCTTCCCAAAATAATTCATGAGAGGCTTGCTGGTAACTTTGCTGCAGAATTGATTGCACAATCTGTTGCGTTATAAGTTGCTGCTAATGCAACTGTTGCACTGGATTCCTCTGTTGTGCAACACTGAAACTCACCCCTCCATTAGTGAAAGTGCTCTTGTGCTAGTAGAGCAAAAACATTAGTTACAGTCTCCAGATTGTGGCCCCTTTTTATATTCTTCCACAGAGCTGAATGGGAACTATGAAGAGCTAACCCACCACACTCTGCATAGACCTTCACTTTATAGCCCCAGAAATCAAACATTGCTGGCAAAGGATGCTTTAAACCCTCCTTCCCCAAGGACTGTATACAGTTGAAAATCATGCCTCCCCTGTAACATGTCTTTTATTAAAAAAAATTAAATGCCTGATGTGCTTCCAAGTGACACATCTAGTATTATATCTAGTTTTGGCCTTCACTTATATGCTTTCCTACGTTGTTACCAAAAGAAACTTCCCTTTCCCCAGCTAAAAATGGTTCCCCATCCCGGATCTAGAAGAAGCTGCAGCTGGGGCACTAGCCTAAACTAATGAAAGACTGCTGTGGATGTATCAAACTATGGAAAATGCATAAATAAATAATAAAAATAAAAATAAAGACTGTTGCATGGATTGCTGAAGCAACATATGTGATGCTCCTTTGACATTTGATAAATATTCTATATAACAAGCTGCATATTATCAATAACCAGGCAAGTTATATTATAAAGTCTTTTTTTCACCTTGAAAACCCAGGGACTAGAAAATTAGAAAATGTTTTAAACTGGATTTTATCATATTCTTGATTTTATCATACAGAGTATTTTGACTACTGAAGGTGTATCTATCAACATGCATCCTAGTCCTCTCATGCATGTTTATGCAGAAATAAGTTCTGGCTTCTTCCTCCCAAGAAAACATGTCCATGGAAAGGCAGCTCTAACGTCAGGGTGTCTCTGCACTTATTTACAGTGTCCACCACAAACCGATCTGATGTTTCATGGGAAGTGGCAGCAAGTCCTTCATTAATGGCACAAAATGCCTGTGCTGAGAGTCCAGCAGCTTCAGAGCTATTTTTAGTGGTGAAGTTGCTACTGGGTTTAATTAGCTTGCCTGACAGAAATATTTCCTGCTATTGATGTACCAGGAGAATTTATTAATAAGAGCTCCTAAAGGTCCCCTTGTGTGTGAAAACATTTTTTTAATCTTCTTGTTTTCATTACTGTTTAAGCGCCAACAATCATATCACATTCTTTGCCATAAAAACCCGTCTGAAATGGACATCTTTGTGGGTCTACAGCCCTTTCGCACAGAAATGTGGGGAGAAGGCCACAGGGTGGTGGCAGAGCATGCGTGCACACAGAAGGTTCCTGGCTCATTCTCCAGGCAGGGCTGCAAATGCCCCTGGTCTGGAGCCCTGGAAAGCTGCTGGCAGCCTGGGTAGACAACACTGAGCTAGATGGACCAATGGTCTGAATCCGCATGAGGCAGCTTGCTATGTTCCTATGGCCAGGGTGCCCCACATGCCACTGCAATCAGAGTTGTATCCAAGCTTCTCGGCCAGAGCTCTCGTGCTGGCAGACAGATGGATTCTAATTTTGTGCAACAGAAACTTGTGCAACAGATTGCACAGACTATTGTGTCCTGAAGTTATCAGCAGCTTGCTTATGCATTCTTTTGAGCAACTATGTTCCACTTGTGCAAAACATTTCACCAGCACAACTACTATATCGCTGAGTAACTTTAACTTAGTGTTCCACTGGATATAACCCATACAGCACAAACCGCCTAAGGAGGTGGACTTGGGAGTATCTCCTCCCAAGCGAAATGCACAAGACTGCTCTATCTTGGAGCTGTAGACATGACAGCGCCAGCTTGGGATCTCAGAAAACCCCATTTGGGAGAGCTTCCCACTTTGGATATGTTTGCTGATTCTCACCGGCAGGGATTCCAGCCCTTCTGCCTGCCTGTGAAAAGGGGAGCTCCAGGCCAGCAGAGACCTTGGTGTCACTCCAGAGCTGGAAGCCAGAGAGAGGCCAAAGGAGGCTGGCTGGGCTGTGGAAAGGGAAACCTGCAACCCATCGGCACACACCATTTGTTGTTGTTGTTTAGTCGTTTAGTCGTGTCCGACTCTTCGTGACCCCATGGACCGCTGCATGCCAGGTACTTCTGTCTTCTACTGCCTCCCGCAGTTTGGTCAGACTCATGTTTGTAGCTTCAAAGACACTATCCAACCATCTCGTCCTCTGTCATCCCCTTCTCCTTGTGCCCTCCATCTTTCCCAACATCAGGGTCTTTTCCAGGGAGTCTTCTCTTCTCATGAGGTGGCCAAAGTATTGGAGCCTCAGCTTCACGATCTGTCCTTCCAGTGAGCACTCAGGGCTGATTTCTTTCAGAATGGAGAGGTTTGATCTTCTTGCAGTCCATGGGACTCTCAAGAGTCTCCTCCAGCACCATAATTCAAAAGCATCAATTCTTCGGTGATCAGCCTTCTTTATGGTCCAGCTCTCACTTCCATACATCACTATTGGGAAAACCATAGCTTTTACTATACGGACCTTTGTTGGCAAGGTGATGTCTCTACATTTTAAGATGCTGTCTAGGTTTGTCATTGCTCTCCTCCCAAGAAGCAGGTGTCTCTTAATTTCGCGGCTGTTGTCACCATCTGCAGTGATCATGGAGCCCAAGAAAGTAAAATCTCTCACTGCCTCCATTTCTTCTCCTTCTATTTGCCAGGAGGTGATGGGACCAGTGGCCATGATCTTGGTTTTTTTGACCATATTTTGCTTCAGACCATATTTTGTGCTCTCCTCTTTCACCCTTAATAAAAGGTTCTTTAATTCCTCCTCACTTTCTGCCATCAAGGTTGTGTCATCTGCATATCTGAGGTTGTTGATATTTCTTCCAGCAATCTTAATTCCGGCTAGGGATTCATCCAGCCCAGCCTTTCACACAATGAATTCTGCATATAAGTTAAATAAGCAGGGAGACAATATACAGCCTTGTCGTACTCCTTTCCCAATTTTGAACCAATCAGTTGTTCCATATCCAGTTCTAACTGTAGCTTCTTGTCCCACATAGAGATTTCTCAGGAGACAGATGAGGTGATCAGGCACTCCCATTTCTTTAAGAACTTGCCATAGTTTGCTGTGGTCGACACAGTCAAAGGCTTTTGCATAGTCAATGAAGCAGAAGTAGATGTCTTTCTGGAACTCTCTAGCTTTCTCCATAATCCAGCACATGTTTGCAATTTGGTCTCTGGTTCCTCTGCCTCTTCTAAATCCAGCTTGCACTTCTGGGAATTCTCGGTCCACATACTGCTTGAGCCTTCCTTGTAGAATTTTAAGCATAACCTTGCTAGCGTGTGAAATGAGTGCAATTGTGCGGTAGTTGGAGCATTCTTTAGCACTGCCCTTCTTTGGGCTTGGGATGTAGACTGATCTTCTCCAATCCTCTGGCCACTGCTGAGTTTTCCAAACTTGCTGGCATATTGAGTGTAGCACCTTAACAGCATCATCTTTTAAAATTTTAAATAGTACAGCTGGAATACCATCACTTCCACTGGCCTTGTTATTTGCAGTGCTTTCTAAGGCCCATTTGACTTCACTCTCCAGGATGTCTGGCTCAAGGTCAGCAACCCCACTACCTGGGGTGTACGAGACATCCATATCTTTCTGGTATAATTCCTCTGTGTATTCTTGCCACCTCTTCTTGATGTCTTCTGCTTCTGTAAGGTGCTTACCACTTTTGTTCTTTATTATGGCAATCTTTGAACGAAATGTTCCTTTCATATCTCCAATTTTCTTGAACAGATCTCTGGTTCTTCCCATTCTGTTGTTTTCCTCTATTTCTTTGCATTGCTCGTTTAAGAAGGCCTTCTTATCTCTCCTTGCTACTTTTTGGAAATCTGCATTCAATTTCCTGTATCTTTCTCTATCTCCCTCGCATTTTGCTTGCCTTCTCTCCCCCGCTATTTGTAAGGCCTCATTGGACAGCCACTTTGCTTTCTTGCATTTCCTTTTCATTGGGATGGTTTTCGTTGCTGCCTCCTATATAATGTTGCGAGCCTCCATCCATAGTTCTTCAGGCACTCTGTCTAGCAAATCTAAATCCTTAAACCTGTTCCTCACTTCCACTGTGTATTCATAAGGGATTTGGTTTAGATTGTATCTTACCGGCCCAGTGGTTTTTCCTACTTTCTTCAGTTTAAGCTTGAATTTTGCTATAAGAAGTTGATGATCTGAGCCACAGTCAGCTCCAGGTCTTGTTTTTGCTGACTGTATTGAGCTTCTCCATCTTTGGCTGCAGAGAATATAATCAATCTGGTTTCGATGCTGCCCATCTGGTGATGTCCACGTGTAGAGTCGTCTCTTGTGTTGTTGGAAAAGCGTGTTTGTGATGACCAGCTTGTTCTCTTGACAGAACTCTATTAGCCTTTGCCCTGCTTCATTTTGCTCTCCAAGGCCAAACTTACCAGTTGTTCCTTTTATCTCTTGATTCCCTACTTTAGCATGCCAATCCCCTATAATGAGAAGAACATCCTTCTTTGGTGTTACTTCTATAAGGTGTTGTAAGTCTTAATAGAATTGGTCAATTTCAGTTTCTTCAGCACCAGTAGTTGGTACATAAACTTGGATTATGTTGTGTTATGTTAAAAGGTCTGCCTTGGATTCATATCGAGATCATTCTATCATTTTTGAGATTGCTTCCCAGTACTGCTTTCGCCACTCTTTTGTTGACTATGAGGGCCACTCCATTTCTTTTGCGGGTTTCTTGCCCACAGTAGTAGATATGATGGTCATCCGAACTGAATTCGCCCATTCCCGTCCATTTTAGTTCACTGATGCCCAGGATGTCAATATTTATTCTTGCCATCTCACTTTTGACCACATCCAACTTACCCATCCAACTCACACACCATTATCTACTGATAAAACACACATTGAAACACATATTTAAGTGCAAATGTTTCTACTTAACAAAATAGATTAATATGGAAATAGGACCACTCCTTTTCTTCTCACACTGGTCAATTCTGCTGGGGTCCTCATGCTGTGATTTAAGGAAAGGGAGCTGTGTTTAGACGAAGCACTCTGGCAAGGGGACGATAATTTTCTGACCCCCTCAGACTGATTTGAGAAACGTTTTTCCTCCATTATTTTTTTTTGCAAGAACCTCAGAAAACTGCATACATTGGGGTGATGAGAGTTGTAGTTACATTAGGGACAGAGGGCTGAGAAAGGTTGCATCAATTTGATACTCATGAAGGACACACTGCAGAAGATGACAGTGGTGTTGGTGCCACCCCCAACGCCTCCTGCAGCAGGCTTGCTACTCCTGCTAAGGCCACAATGGGTGGAGAACAGTTTCCCAATCTTAAATTCATCTCACCACATTGCCATACCATTTTGAGATTTGTTTACCTTGTGAAAATTCATAAGCATTTTAGTTCGACTCTCTCCCTCCTATACAAATCTTTATTTGCAAATTTTCCAACACATAATATTCATTTGTTTGCAAGGTAATTTCCCATAATATAGTGCATTTGTGCGTGTTATTTTGCCAATATATTGTTGCACGCCACCCCAATCTCTGAACTATCTGAGATTCCAGGGGTTCCAGGTGCTTCCCTAGGGATCATGTTTCCTTTGGGGAATGAGGCACTGTGGAGACTGGGGTGTCTTTATGATATATGGTTTATCTACACATATATACAACCTGAGTCTATGATGGGTATGGGTATGGGTGTGTGTGTGTGTGACAACATCAACACCCCAAAAAGGTGTTGTTTCTTCTATAGCCACAGCCTTGGATTCAAACAAATCCAACATTGCTCTCAAACATTGTTCTGGCTCTCTTTCCAGTTGCTACTTTACATCTAGGTCACATCACTCCCAAACTCTCTATGCTAAACACTGGCTTTATCTCTTGGGGGGGGGCACCCATTTGCCTCTTGCACCAAGACCCTTAATCCCCCATCAGCTCAGGAGGGAGCTAGCTTGGCTATTTCCCAGAATTAAAAGGCTTGATTAGCTTTGAACACTAGCTGAATCCAGGGAATACTTTCTTTCAAAGCCAGGGCCTAACCTGGGAGAGAGGGGTTTACATGACAAAAGAGGTTAATGGCCCATCTGAGAGGAATTTTGGGCCTGGGCAGAAAGCGGTTGTCGGGGATGTGGTGTGTGAGAGAGGTGACAGAAAATGAGTCTTTTTAGCAAGGTCCTCTGGGGCAAAGAAGTGGGGGAGAAGAAAGACCCAAGGGGCAGACTGCCTGAAGACTGGCTGGGAGAGATGCCTTGGACTCCAGGGCTTCACCTCTGTGGGGAACAAACCCCTCTTGAAATGACCATACTGTAAGATCTGGACTCCCTCCATGCAGAATGAAGGTGTAAATAGGTGAATAAACTATAGTTCTTAAAGCTACAACAGTGTCTGCCATGTCTTCAATTCTCCAAAGGAGCACAGACCCTGGCTGAGGGCCAAGACCCCTGGAATCCCCTGTGTGGCACAATAGGGATTGTGGTGGCTGGTAACAAAACACACCTTGCTTGACTGGAGAACTGCACTGCAAAATTTGAAGAGTGAAAATTTTGAAGGATAGCTTGTGTTTTGGTTCACATGTTGTTTTGGAAAGTATAAATTATTTCCCCCTTTAAATGCAAACTGAATAGAATTTCTTCCCCAATGCTGGTGTGGGAGGGTGCAGACTGGCTGCAGGTAGAGGAGTTCTGAGGGCACTTTGGCAGTGATTTCCTATAACCTGGAGCTGATGCTGCTATTCTGTTACCAGTTGAACCTTGATGCTGACACATAGGCTTCCTTTTTTCTTCCTTGATAATTCCAGTTCAAGCCCACCTGAAGTTTGGGTTTCTGAGAGTTGCAAACCTGGTTTATTATGCAGTCAATTTGTCTCTCACCTGGGTGAAAGGGACTGAAAAGGAACTCTCCCCACATAAAGCATGTTTACTGCTCATCAAAATCTAGTAGGGAAAAAGACGATGTTCTAAACTACAGGGGCCATAAATGCTTATTAGCAGAGAGCCTTGTTTTTCATGCCCTGTTTTTATTTCTTCTTCTTCTTCTTCCCTTCCTCTTCTTCTTTTTACATCAAACTCTACTCTGCTCTAAGACCCCAGGGAATGATTTCAAAGTCATTTCAAAGTTGAAGTGCAATGAGAAATGCTCTGGATTAATGGATCGACATCCACTGTAACTCTCAAAAGAGCCACCCACGAAGGTCTTGTTTGAAAATCTGATTTAAAGGATGTTTGTGCTCTGGGATTCTCTCTCCCTCCCCCCCCCTCTCTCTCACACACAGACATGCTCGAGATGTGTTTGTTCTGAGCACCAGTGTCATTGTTTCTCTTCAACCTACTTTCAGAGAGATATGTGATTTAAAAATTAAAAATAAAAATCCTCCTGACAAATCAGATGCATCTTATTTCAAAATCCAGACTGTTTCTTTTCTCCTCTCTTACTGTTAACTCATTCTTCGTCTTTGTTCAGATGTTATGTTGAAGATTATGGCAAGTGCCTCACAGGAATGCTTAAAAACAACCTTATCCCTAGCAAAGAGTGCTTTCTTTGCATATTCCTCTTCTGTATTTTAGGTGATGCTTTACTATTCAGAAGGGGTGGGGGAGGATTTCCCCCCTCCACTTTTTGCAACAATCTGACTCCCAATCTTAGACTCCCAAACTTGCTTGAGAATTGGAACTCAACTCCCAGTTCTCTGGAGTTTGCAGTGGATTTTCAGTGCACAAAAAGTACAGACTAAAAGTCCTATTTTACTGGTGAATGCACTGGAAATCATTGAATAGGATGATCTTTCCGTAAAAGGGGTGGATTTTACATAAATGTGTGCACAAAATGGGACAGAGTGAGTTGGGATGGATCTATGACTATCATTGATGGCTCATCCCAGCAAGATTAAAACACGATGGTATTGAGTCCTCAGCCCTTGCTCCTTCCCTCCTTTTGCAGTGTGGTGCATTTTGTTATTAGCTGCTTTGTGGTTTTATGATTTCAGTTGGACTTTTAAAATGTGTGATACTTTTGTAGCCTGCCCTTGAGGCATTAGGTGAAGTAATAATAATAATAATAATAATAATAATAATAATAATAATAATTTATTATTTATACCCCACCCATCTGGCTGAGTTTCCCCAGTCACTCTGGGCAGCTCCCAATCGAGTATTAAAAACAATACAGCGTTAAACTTCCCTGAACAGGGCTGCCTTCAGATGTCTTTTAAAAATAGGAAAGCTACTTATTTCCTTCACACCTGAAGGGAGGGTGTTCCACAGGGTGGGCGCCACTACCGAGAAGGCCCTCTGTCCGGTTCCCTGTAACCTTACTTCTTGCAATGAGGGAACCACCATAAGGCCCTCGGCGCTGGATCTCAGTGTCCGGGCTGAACGATGGGGGTGGAGACGCTCCTTCAGGTATACAGGACCGAGGCCGTTTAGGGCTTTAAAGGTCAGCACCAACCCTTTGAATTGTGCTTGGAAACGTACTAGGAGCCAATGCAGATCTCTCAGATTTCTGCAGATCACTCAGTGTTATGTGGTCCTGGCGCCCAATCCCAGTCACCAGACTAGCTGCCGCATTCTGGATTAATTGCAGTTTCTGGGTCACCTTCAAAGGTAGCCCCACGTAGAGCGCGTTGCAGTAGTCCAAGCGTGAGATAACTAGAGCATGCACCACTCTCCGCGGGCAGGTAGGGTCTTACCAGGTGGAGCTGGTAGACAGCTGCCCTGGACACAGAAATAACCTGCGCCTCCATGGACAGCTGTGAGTTCAAAATGACTCCCAGTTACCCCATTCAGGACCAGGGAATCTCCCACATCTGCCCGCCCCCTGTCCCACAAAAACAGTACTTCTGTCTTGTCAGGATTCAACCTCAATCTGTTAGCCACCATCCATCCTCCAACTGCCTCCAGGCACTCACACAGGACCTTCACCGCCTTCACTGGTTCTGATTTAAAGGAGAGGTAGAGATGGGTGTCATCTGCATACTGATGAACACCCAGCCCAAACCCCTGATGATCTCTCCCAGTGGCTTCAAAAAAGCATGGGGGAGAGAACGGAACCCTGGGGCACCCCACAAGTGAGAGCCCAGGGGTCTGAACACACATCACCCCCACCACTTTCTGGACACGGCCCAGAAGAAAGGAGCGGAACCACCGTATAACAGTGCCCCCAGCTCCCAGCCCCTCTAGACAGTCCAGAAGGATGTTATGGTTGATGGTGTCAAAGGCCACTGAGAGATCCAGCAGAACTAGGAAACAGCTCTCACCTTTATCCCTAGCCCGCCGGAGATCATTAACCAGCGCGACCAAGGCAGTTTCAGTCCCATGGTGAGGCCTGAATCCCAATTGGAAGGATCCAAATGGTCCACATCCTCCAGGCATGCTTGGAGTTGTTCGGCAACCACCCGCTCAATCACCTTGCCCAAGAATGGTAAATTTGAGACTGGGCGATAGTTGGCCAAATTGGCCGGGTCTAAAGATGTTTTTTTAAGAAGCGGTTTAATGACCGCCTCTTTCAGCGGGTCTGGGAAGGCTCCCTCACAGAGGGAAGCATTCACAACCCCGCAGAGCCCATCGCCCAGCCCTTCCCAGCTCGCTTTTATCAGCCAGGATGGGCAAGGATCAAGGAGACAGGTGGTCGGTTTCACTTGTCCAAGCAGCCTGTCCACATCCTCGGAGGTAACAGATTGGAATTGATCCCATGTAAGAGGACTAGACAGAACTCTAGCACTCTCCCGCCCCGGCCCTGCTCCCACTGTGGAGTCTACCTCCTTCTGAATCTGAGCGACTTTATCTGCAAAAAACTTTGCAAAAGCATTGCAGGAGATCTTGGGGTCTCTACCAGGCCCCGGTGGTGCAGCTGGTTCCAATAGATTGTGAACCACCTGAAAAAGTCTCCTGCTGCTGTTTTCTGCATGTGCAATGGAGGCAGCGAAGAAGGCCCTCTTTGCCGTCGCCATTGCCACTTGGTAGGCTTGACGTTGAGCTCTAGCCCGTGTCCGGTCTGATTCAGAGTGAGTTTTCTGCCACCGGCGCTTTAGCCATTTCAACGATTGTTTCCTCGTCCTCAGATCCGTGGAAAACCACGGGGCTGTCCGGGCTCCATGCAATTGGAGAGGGCGCTTCGGAGCCAGACAGTCAATAGCCCTGGTTAACTCCGCATTCCAGCAGGCCACCAGAGAATCAGCTGAGAGGCCATCAACTTGGGATAAAACATCCCCTACCACTCTCTGGAAACCAGTTGGATCCATAAAGTAGTGGGGGCGGACCATCCGAATCGGTCCCACCTCCCTGCAGAGGGTAAGGGTCACGGAGGAGTCCAGTTGCACCAGGAAGTGATCTGACCATGGCACTTCTTTTGTTTCACTTTTAGTTAGTGTCAGATCACCAACATCCGTAGTTGCAAACACCAAGTCTAAGGCATGTCCGCGGCTATGAGTTGGGCCAAACTTATTCAGGGACAGCCCCATGGAGGCCATGCTTTCCACGAAGTCCCGAGCGGCCCCTTGTAAGGTCGTGTCGGCATGGATGTTAAAATCCCCTAGGACAACCAAACTAGGTTTCTCCAGGAGAACATCCGCCATGACCTGAAGCAGCTCAGGCAGGGAATCCTTGGTGCAGCGGGGAGTTTGGTACACCAATAGGAATCCTGTACTGCCCCTATTGCCCAACTTCCAGAACATGTACTCAGAAAACTGGGTCTTCCCAATAGGACGCCTGGTGCAGACTAATGACTTCCTAAAAATCACTGCAACCCCCCCTCCCCGTCCACATGACCTGGGTTGCTGTGCGTAAGAGAAACCTGGTGGGCAAGCAGTGGCAAGGACAGGCCCATCTGCTTCATCCAACCAGGTATCTGTCACACATGCCAGGTCAAGTCCTCCATTCACAATCAGGTCGTGGATGGCAGTGGTTTTCTTCATCATTGACCTGGCAACACTTTCGGGTCATGTAGGTTTCCCTTGCTGATTCCAGTATCCGTCTGGTCAGGACCAGACCTGGAGGCAGGGATAGTTCTCAAACGATGACTAAACCTGCCTCCTTGGTAATGACATGGTCTGGTCTTAGCGTAACTCCTCCTCCTGCCCGTGATCACTGAGATCGGGTGTCCCAATACATTCCCCCCTGTGGAACCTGCCCCAGCCATTCTATTGGCTGCCCACTCCCAGGCAGCCCTGACCTGTCCCCTTAAAAAGCAAAATACAAACTATATAATAACTTAACAAAAAAGAAAGAATAAAAACAAAGCAAAAACAATTATACTAAAATTAAACAACTCCCCTCCCTGACTAATTATTTATCCCACCCCAAGCAAAAATAATAAAATAATATATTATACAAAAAAAAACACCATTTAAGGTGTAATAAATTAAAAACACTTAAAACATTTAAAACCATTTTTGTCACTTGCTGCATGGAGCTGCTCAGGCCTCTTAAGCTGTGGCGGTGAGTGCAGGGCCCGCCCCCTAGGACCGATGGAGTTGGCAGGAGAGGGAGCGGTCCTCCCAGCACTCACGAGAGGATGTGTAAACAGATAAATCCGTAAGAACATAGGAAGAGCCTAAAAATAAAGAGAGAAATAACTTAAAGAAAATAGAAATTTTTTTAAAAGACAAAAAGGTGCAAAAGATCCCGACAGAACAAAAAGACCAGCTGAATACCCCAATAGAAGTGGAAGAGATCAGAGAGACGATAAAAGAATTGGAGAGAGGCGAAAGCCCCGGGTCCAGATGGATTTAATTCAGGATATTATAAAGAGATGAGAGATGCCTTGTTATTTCCAATGAAAGTAGTTATGAATAACATCTTAAAAGCAAGAGAAATCCCAGAAACGTGGAAGGAAGCATTTATTACTTTGATTCCAAAACAAGATGCAGATCTGACACAAGTTAAAAACTATAGGCCTATCTCTTTACTGAATACGGACTACAAAATATTTGCAGGAATTTTGGCGAAGAGATCGAAAAAGATTCTGATAAATATTATCCACAAAGATCAAGCAGGGTTCTTGCCAGGCAGACAAATGAAAGATAATGTAAGGAATATAATGAACAATTTAGAATATTTGACTGCCAAAAATGAGAAACAAGCGATACTGATGTTTGTGGACGCTGAAAAAGCCTTTGATAACATCATATGGGATTTTATGCTGAAAAATTTAGAGTATATGGAAGTGGGAAAAGAATTTTTTAATGGAATCAAGGCAATATACACAGAACAGAAAGCTAAATTGATAGTTAATAATGTTGTTACAGAAGATATAAAAATATCTAAAGGAACAAGGCAGTTGCCACTGTTACAGTGGTGCCTCGCAAGACGAAATTAATCCGTTCCGTGAGGCTCTTCGTATAGCGGTTTTTTCGTCTTGCGAAGCAAGCCCATTGACAGCTTAGCGGATTAGCGCTACAGCTGTCAAGCGGCTTCCAGCGATCAGCTGTTAAGCAGCTTATCAGCGGAACAGCTGATAAGCGGCTTAGCGGCTTAAGAAAAGGGCGAAAAAAGCAGAAAAAAACCCGCGGGGGGATGCAAGATTTTTTTCGTCTTGCGAAGCAACCCCATAGGGGAATTCGTTTTATGAAGCGCCTCCAAAACGGAAAACCCTTTCGTCTAGCGGGTTTTTCGTCTTGCGAGGCGTTCGTCTTGCGGGGCACCACTGTATTTATAATGGTCCTGGAGGTTCTGTTAAATACGATTAGACAAAACAATTCAATTAAAGGGGTGACAGTAGGTTGGAACGAATATAACGTAAAAGCCTTTGCCGATGATCTGGTTATAACGATGGAAGAACCAGGGGAGAGTGTCAAAAAAGTGTTAGAGGAGATTGAACAATTTGGGAAAGTGGCCGGTTTTAGGTTAAATAAGAAAAAAACCAAAATAATGGTGAAAAATATGGAGCTTAATAAGATAGAAATATTGCAACAACAGACATAGATAGAAGTGGTAAAGAAAGTAAAATATTTAGGAATTTGGTTAACTCCTAAAAACATTGACCTGTTCCAAAACAATTATGTTCAGATGTGGAAAGGAATTAAGAATGATCTGGAGGTGTGAGGTAGAATGAAACTGTCCTTTTGGGACAGAATATCTACGATAAAAATGAATGTGCTTCCAAGGATGTTATTTTTATTTCAGACTATCCCTGTTATTAAAGGGGTAGGGATATTTAATGATTGGCAAAGAATGATTTCAAGGTATATCTGGCAGGGCAAGAAGCCAAGAATAAAATATAAATTACTTACAGATGTGAAGGAAAGAGGAGGCTTCGCCCTGCCAGATATGAAATTATATTATGAAGCAGCTTGTCTTTGCTGGTTAAAGGAATGGATCAAACTAGATAATACGGAATGACTGGACTTGGAAGATTTTGATAACAGATTTGGGTGGCACGCTTACCTATGGTGTGATAAGAAGAAAGTTCATAAATGATTTGGGAACCACATCTTCAGGGGTTCATTAATAGAAGTATGGGACAGGTACAAAAACCTTCTGGAGCCAAGAGTTCCACATTGGTTATCTCTGTTAGAGGTTATAAGTGTTAAGAAAATAAACATGAGAGGGAAATGGGCCACATAGGGAGAGTTAATAACTAAAGAAGGAGGAAAATGGAAACTAAAGCCATACGAGTTTGTAAAAGACTATGTGTATGACTGGTTACATTATTTCCAGGTAAATGAAATGTTTAAAAAGGATATAAAGGAAAGTGGATTTGCAGAAAAGGGTTCAAAGTTCCAAACAGAGATAATAAAAAATAAAAAATAATAAAAAATGAATACAAAATTCTGTCAAAAATGTATAAGATATTGCTAGAATGGTATACGAAAGATGAAGAGGTGAAATCGGTAATGATAGTGGGCCAAAGATCTTGGATAAAATATTCAATTTGAAGATTGGGAAAAACTTTGGAATGAAAAACTAAAATTTACTGCATGTGTGGGGTTGAAGGAAAATGTAATGAAAATGTTTTATAGATGGTATATCACACCGGCAAAACTGGCAAAAATGTATAAAACATATAATAAGTGCTGGAAATGTAAAGAAAAGGAGGGTACATTCTACCATATGTGGTGGGAGTGTAAAAAAGTAAAGAGTTTCTGGGAAGCAGTATATAATGAATTGAAAAAGATGTTAAAATATACCTTTGTTAAGAAACCAGAAGCTTTTCCTTTAGGGATTACAGGAAAAGAAATAAGAAGAAAAGACTGCAAACTTTTCCAGTACGCAGTTACAGCAGCAGGAATTTTAATGGCCCAAAAATGGAAACAAGAGGAAATACCGACGATTCAAGAATGGAGAATGAAACTAACGGACTATTCGGAACTTGACAAACCAAAAGTTCATCGAGGATTGGGGGAAATTTGTAGAATATCTGAAAAATATACGTGAGGTGCAAACAATGCTAGTGGGGTTCCAAGAAGCACTGTAAAGGTATTGTTTAAAGAAAATAGAAAAAAGGAAGGACGATAAATGGCAATACAATTAAATAAATGTGTATCGAATGGTAAAAATGGATGATTACCAGAGAAGCTGAAGGAAGACCAAAATTTGAACTTTGTTAAAATTAGGTAAAATTTGGATAAAATTGTATGACTGTATTGAAAACTAATAAAAAAAAATTTTTTTTTTTTAAAGAACATAGGAAGAGCCTGCTGAATCAGGCCAATGGCCCACCTAGTGAGGCAACCTGTTCTCACAGGGGCCAGCCAGGTGCCCCAAAGGGGAGCCCACAAGCAGCTCCCATGGAAGGCAGTGATGGCCACCAACCTGAATGTCTTTAAAAGAGGACTGGAATGATTCCTGGAGATCCATCTATGCTCCTGGCCACAATGGCTCTGCTGTGTCTCCATGGTCAGAGCTGGAAATCACCGGGGGGGGGGCGTGCTCTTGAGCTTGGGTCCTGCTTGTGGGCTTCACCAGTGTGAGACCAGGATGCTGGACTAGGTGGGCCCTTGGCCTGATCCAGCAAGCTCTTCTTATGTTCAGTTGGGAGGTGGGTGTTGGAGATGGCTGTCTCTGTCTCCTCACCTGATCAAAACAAACACTCAGCCTGAGGTGTTCTCACCCCCCGAGCTCTTTGCCCCTCTGCAGTGGCGTCAGAGTCATTTGAACATAATGGCCTCTGCCCCCTTCTTCACCTGTGACACCACACTGCTTACTTTACTGCACCCTTTGTGTCCTCAGCAAAAGGATTTACAACAGCATCAGGATCACATTATCCCAGAAGAAGTTAGCTTTCTGCTCTAATTTCTCTGTATTGTTAGGGACAGCTGCAAACAAGAACTCTAGTTCCATAAAGCATAAAAATGTATAGCTGCCATGGTGGGGAATCCTGAGGCATGAATACTCTGCACTGATTACGAAAACTGCCTTCCTGAAAATTGCTCTCTGTGAATTTTCACTTCATCTCCCCCACACCCCAATCCTGTTTGGTGATATTGTCTCCTCTGATGGCTATTTCCATCCCCTCCAACCACTGCTTACTTATCCTTCTTGGATTAACCATAGGGATGACACCAGACAACCAGAGATAACATTGTGCATATCTCTATGCTCTGTGATCAGTTTGGCTACAGTATGATATCACCAATATTGTCTGATGCTCCTGGCTAAGTGTCACAGATAAGTAGGAAAAGCAAGCCTTTCCCACGCAAAGAAAGTTGTGAAGGTCCTCAGGGAATTGCAGCAACCAGACTGGCTTCAGCCATGGCTGCCCTTTTCAGAAGACCCTGATCCCAGAGACTGGTGGGACAAGGAACAGTTGCTATAAACCTAGGAGGAATGAGGGCAAATAGTCCAGTGTCAGGGACTGGCTGGATACTGATGAATGGGCATCGGGAGAAAAGGCTTTGGAGACTGACTTGGAAGAAGGGATCAGTGAACTGGAGGAACCTGTAGCAGCCAGGAGACGAGAGTGAGAGGCAGGAGAAGCTGCAGGATTGGAGAGTGAAGAGCAGGGGCAGGAGCATGTAGAGAGAGGTCAGGGCTGCCCCATGTCCTCCTCCTGCCCCCACCTTTCCTGCCCCCACTGTCTCCCAGGACCAGGTGAGGACAGAAGAGGGAGGAGCAGAAGCAGGTCACATGCAGGCGAAGTCTTCACCTGCTTGTGTGAAGCGTCTAGGTTGAGGATGGGGCCCCTTTGCTACAGCAGCTGTTTCATCAGGTGCACACCTGGAAGTAGCCGAGAGATGTACTTTTGACAAGGGAACTTTTTCATCCCTCTGGGCATTCCATGCCTGACTGTGCCATGAAAACCAGAGGCAGCAGTTCATGGGGGGGGGGAGGAGGAGAGGCTGGTGTGCTGGAGAAGGAAAGAGAGGAGCAGCTTTGTGTCACCTCTCCCCCCCCCCCATCAACATGTCACCTCTTGGCTCCATTCATGCTTCTTCCCCAGCCTTCAGGGAGGTTCTGGGGGTTCTGATAAGAAGGTGGAGCTGCTGCTTGTGGTTCCACCAGTCTGGCGGTGCAACACCTCCTTAAAGCCTGGACACACATGTAGAATGGCCATTGCCCCTGGGCATCATGGGAATTATGTAGTTTCCAGTGCTTTCCAACTTACTCACCAGAAGTGGGAGGCAACGGACAGTAATTTTTTGGGATTCCTGGAATTAATTGATACTCCCTGAGCACATCTACCACGGCCAGCAGCACTCAAGCTGCCCATGTCCCCTCCTTTTGCAAGCAAGGAGAATCTGCCAATGTTGATCTCTCTCTGTTTCTCATATTTCTAATCTTTAGTTATCCACATTTCCACATCAGTTTATATTTTTTAAAAAGTCATCATGAAAATTCTTTAGCATTTAAACTAATATACACATTTTTGTATGCAATTTTGCCTGATGTACACATTTGGCAAAGTAATTTCCCCGAATATACTGTTCTTTTCACCAATAGGGTGAGCAGAGGCTTGACAACCATATGTCAGGAGTGCTCTGATGGTGTTTCCTGCTTGGCAGGGGGTTGGACTCGATGGCCCTTGTGGTCTCTTCCAACTCTATGATTCTATGATTCTGTTATGATTCTAGGGATTTTAATGCATGTTTTCCCCTAGTATATGCATTTTTGTACACAATACTTGATTGGAGAACTCAGTTGAAAAACTATGGATTTAAGATTGATGTTTTGGTTTGCACATTGTTTTGGGACTTGAAAATAGATAAGTTGACCTTTAAGTGGAAACTGAATTGAATTTACCCCCCCTTTTTTTTGCAAAGAAAACTTTGGGAACCAGCAAAGAGGTGGTGGTGCAGGCCTTCAACACTGTAAATCGTAATGCCCTGTGGACTGTCCTTCTGAAAATTGGCTGCCCAGATAAATTTGTGAACATCCTTCGGCTCCTCCATGATAATATGACAGCAACAATCACAGATAACAATGGCTCTCAAAGTGAACCATTCAAAGTGGGATCAGGTGTTAAACAGGGTTGTGTTATCACTCCAACTCTATTTATTATTTTTATTGCCATGATTCTACAATTTGTTGAATGGAAACTCCCTACTGGAGTAGAAATCGTATATCAAACAGATGGAAAGCTCTTTAATCTGAGTAGGCTAAAAGCAAAGAGTAAGGTTACCATAACTTCCGTCATGGAGCTTCAGTATGCTGATGACAACATAGTGTGTGCACACTAAGAGGATGACCTCCAAACCATCCTAAATATTTTTGCTGAAGCTTATGAAAAGTTTGGTGTATCGCTCAACATCCAAAAAACCAAAGTGCTGCATCAATAAGCACAAAACAACCCCTCTGCAACACCACAAATCCAACTCAATGGTGTAATGTTGGAAAATGTTGATCACTTCTCCTACCTGGGAAGTTATCTTTCCACAAGGGTCAACACTGATGCCGAAATCCAGCATTGCCTGAGCTGTGTGAGTACAGCCTTCTACTGATTGAAGTGCAGAGTGTTTGAGGACCGGGACATTCACAGGGAAACCAAAATGCTTGTTTACAAAGCTATTGTACTACCAACCTTACTGTACGCTTGTGAAACATGGACCACTTATAAACGCCATCTCCAACTCCTCGAAAGATTCCCTCAATGGTGTCCCCAAAATTTTTACACATCACTTAGGAAGACAGACAAACTAATGCCAGTGTACTGGAAGAAGCAAAGATCACCAGTGTTGAAGCAATGATTCTTCAACATCAACTCCGTTGGACTGGTCATGTGTTTTGGATGCCTGATTATCTTCTTCCAAAACAACTACTCTAGTCTGAACTTAAAAATGGAAAGTGTAATGCTGGTGGTCAACAAAAGAGGTTTAAAGACTCTCTCAAGGCAAATCTTTAAAAATGTAGTATAAACACCAACAATTGGGAGACACTGGCCTGCAAGCGCTCCAGTTGGAGAACAGCCTTTACCAAAGGTGCCATGGGCTTTGAAGACACTCAAACTCAGGACGCAAGGGAGAAACATGCGAAGAGGAAAGCACACTTGGCAAACCCTCACTGTGATCAACTCCCACCCAGAAACCTATGTCCCCACTGTGGAAAGACATGTGGATCCAAAACTGGCCTCCACAGTCACCTATGGACACAACGTTAAAACCGTGTTCATGGAAAACAATCTTACTCAGCTATGAGCGATTGCTGAAGAAGAAGAAGGTGGTGCAGGAGCCAAGCAAGTCTGCTATGATCCAGACTGCCTTTCAGAGTGCTTGGACTCAGCCTATAAGTAGCTTGATGTTTTCCAAATTGGGGAAGTTCATTTCTGAAAATTCGTCTCCTTGAATCCTGAGCTTCCTTGACATAACCCCCAAACACATGTGTTGTGTCAGCTTGACACTTTTTGTGGTAGAGTGACAGATGTTATCAATATACTTTACTAACTGCCAAATAAATATTAGCAAATACAACCATTCATTTTCAGCTCAGTGGTAAAGGTTAGCTCACAAATGATTTTGAATTGGGTCATTTATAACCAGAAGTGTAGAGTAGGAACACTAAATGTGCTTAATTGTAATAGGGTTGCTGCACATATTCATTACTTTCCTTCTCAGATATGAATATGGCATATTGACAGCTGTTGGAACATGTCCCAAAATTAAGAGCTGCTCTCCAAATCATTAACCTGAAAAGAAAAGAAAAGAAGGGAAGGGAAGAAGGGCAGCAACACAAAGTCCAAACAATTCATAGACTGGGGGCCCCATCACCAACCCCTTCATTAATTTTTTTCAGGATATATTTGTGCCTCCTGGGTTTTTCTCCCCACAAAGCTAGGATTTTCAGACTCAGATTATGAACAGCTGCTAGCAGCAGGGTGACAATGGTAATTCAGATCCCCAGAGCTGGGGAGAGAGACGTGTCCAATTCATAGCAGAGCTGACAATATATGCTCCTACACTTTCATGTGTTGCTTAGTGCTTCAAAGGTTGTTAAGGGCCCCATGAGCACACGAGGAACATTGTCTCCAAGAACACTAACAGGCTTAGTTCTTCATAGAACAGGTTGAATCCTACCCAGACTTCCCAGAATGCCCACACTTCCTGCATAGCGCATTGTGGGCCCCAAAGGATGATGGCGACCTTGACCACATCTTGGACCTGATCCATTTTAAGAGGTGTTTTGTAGTCCTGTTGGGTAGGTAACTGCTAACAGATATAGCAACAAAACTCACATTTTCTGACCGCAGCTTCTTCGCAGGACAGCCTCCATCTAGTGGGTGGAGCATATAGTAGAGACGAACTTTGCTGGCATGTTTCCGGCTCTGGGGAAGAAAACCCAAACATGTTGTTTGATATGGCATACTTGAATGATGACCCATTTTAAAAACAAAACAATACACCTCCTCACATGTGGAAAAGCAGCATGTCAAGGAGGAGGCTTCAGCAGTTCTGCCCTATTGAGGCACAGGAACATAGCACAACTCTGCTACAGGCTGGTCTGAGGCTACATATGAACCTGTGGCCTGTGGCTCACCAGCCCTTCTATTAGGCCCAGGAAGTCCTCTTCAGAAAAGGAAAGGAAACTCTAAGCCCAATCCAATGCTGTGTGCATTCCCAGCTCACTTGCACAGTCACCCCCCTTTTTTTTGCTATTGGAGATAGATGCAAGATGGCATGCTCTGACCTAATCTCTCCAAATGACATTAATTAGGCTAAACAAAAGAGCCAATGTGGCAGGTGCCCCAGAGGAACAGCAAAATCAAGAGACCCGGCTCTGGAAATTGTTTTATTGGGTCATCTGATCTCAGTGGATGTGGAGGCCACTTTAAGGGGGGGGCAAAATCTGAAATGCTGTGCCAGCTACATGCAGCATGAGCTGCGCACTGCAGCAGCCTTGGAAAGAAGATGATGGATAGAAATGTAATAACTGAAAACCCAATGGGAGTATTGAAGGGTGAAAGGGCTGCAAACACCTGAGTTCCATCAAATCCCCTGCCTGCCATCTGGGAATGAAAAATAATAGCATTATGGCCCGCACAGTGGTGAACAGAGCCCTCATCAGAATCGTTACAAAATATAGGCCCGGTCCAGCTGTGCTTCATTATTTTCTACTGATCTCAATGAGACTTCCACATGGGTTTCACTTAGTCCCACAGAAATCAATGGGACATAGAAGTATGGGTAGGGGAAGAAGTTCACTTTAGTTCACATTTAAAGGCAAACTTACTTAATTCACACTACCTGGCTCAATATGTGACCCAAAACATAGCATTCATTCAAAACCTTCACTTCTCTGAATTTTGCGGTGCAGTTTTCCACTCAAGTAATGTGTGCAAACATTATTTTTTTAAGGTAAAGTGTACATAAAGTGCTGCATATATATATTAGGGAAAGCAGCTTGCAAAAATGTATATATTAGGTAAAAATTCATTTAAAATGTGTTTATTTTGAGAAATCTACACCAAAATGCTGATGAATTTTCATGAGAACCTAAAAATAAACTCCATAAACTGATGTGGAAAAAGAGAGATTGAAATAGAAAGATTTGCCCATCTCTACTTAAAAGTGCTTAGCTTTGCCTGGAATGTGCACTGTGTATTAGGAGAGTGAGCGGGGGGGGGAGGTGTTTAATATGTACCCTCCAACAATTTCACAAATGAAACTAAAAGCATTCTTGCCTAGTAAGAAAAGTCCCTAACTTGTACCCAGCCAGGATCACTGGCAGACCACCTACCCACTATTAAGTATTACAGACAACTCTCCTTTCCCTGCTGGGTGTCCTGACTGAGCCTGTCCTGCCAACGCAGTGCATCATATTTGGTCCTCTAATATACCAACAATTCAAAAAGAGCAAACAGGTGAAATGACAAACTGACTACATGGTTCCTCAGCATTCATAGACTCATCAGGTTAGAGGGAGTTCCAAGAGTCATGTAGTCCTGCAATGTAGGAATCAGCTCTCAAACAGCTCTTATCAGGGCCGGATTTAGGTTTGAAGGAGCCCTAAGCTACGGAAGGTAACGGGGACCTTTATATGTCCAGCTGTCCTTTGTCACTGTTTTTTGTGTTGAATTTCTTAAATTACTTACATCATAGGAGCCCACACAACACAAAACACTGTTGCTGTATGTCGGTTTTATTTTATTTGTTTTTTTATCTTATATTTTGGAAATGTACATCCAGTTTTGTTGCCTTTACATTTTTGGGGGGGCCCCCAAGAGAGTGGGGCCTTAAACCAGTGGTGGAGCTAGGGGCTTTGCCACCCGGAGCGGGGGACGTGGCACATTGCCTGCACCAGCGACTCAATGGGAGCATCGAGGGAATTGTAGATGGCTGCAGCAGCAACGAGAATAACTTATGCAGGGCTTGCAATGCAAGTGATACTGCCAATGAAAAGCTCCTAGCCTGCTCTCCCGCTAGTACAAACACAAAGAAAGAAAAAAGAAAGGAACTCCCCCTCCACAAACAGCGAGGGAGGCAAAGAACAAAACACATGGAGAAAAGCCCCCTTAGTGCTCCATGAATTTGAGCGAGGGAAAGGGTCAAAACAGTAGGGGAAAGAGAGGTGGAGGAAAGAGAGAGGCTTGGGGATGCTGACAGGAAGTCAGTTGCGATTTAAAGCAACAGTAGGGAATGTAAGAGAATGGGCTACTGGGGGGTGGGGAGAGAAGCCCTGAGGCGCCAATCCACAGCAAATGTGTTCTTCTGAGGAGGGGCCTGGGGAGCTTTGCTCCTCTTTGTGTTTGTGTGTTGCATGTTGCTGGGCTTTAGAGGCTGGGAGAGACAGGGGAGCAGCTTTGCCACAAGCCAGGGAGCTTGGCTGGAGCGCCCGGTTGGGGACCAGCCAGTCAAGGCTGACCGTTGGGGACTCCCCTGTCCTCCCCCCTCCCCAGCAGAAGCTGGCAAGCGGCAAAGTGGAAGCCGCTTACAGAAATCTGGGGAGGGAAGGAGGGGCATGGAGCCATGTCCCTCCCTCCTGTAAAGTCCCTCGCTCTAAAGTGACAAAGCAGGAGCCACTTACAGCGAGCCAAAGCTTTGCCACTCATGGGCTTGGGGGTCGCAGGCGGGGCCCCTTGCCAAAATGTCACCCCCCTTCAGGATGGCACCTGGAGCGGACCACCCCCTCATCGGTACGCCTCTGCCCTAATCTATAGCTTATTTAGTTTACCTATACGTAAATCCGGCACTGGCTCTTACCATCCAAATTCATGTTTTGTTGGAATCTCCTTTCTTGTTAATTTGAATCAGTTGGTTTGAGCATTAGAAAACATGTTTGCTCTCCCTTCTATGTGAAAAGCCCTTCAAATAATTGAAGATGGGCACTATACTTTTGTCGATGCAGCCTAGAACTGCATTAGGTTTTTCTGCTGCTACATCGCATGGTTGACTCATGTTAGGCTTGTGGCCTATTAAGACCCCTGGATCCTTTTCATGTGCGCTCCTGTTAAGCCAGGTGTCGCCCACCCTGTATTTGTGCATCTGATCATTTCTGCCTAACTGCAGAACCTTACCATAGCCCCTACTGAAATTCATTTTGTTCTTTGGGGCCTTTTTCTCCAACCTGTTAAGGTCATCTTGAATCCTGTTTTTGTTTTCTGTGCACACATTGCACACTTTGGAACACCAGAAGCTTCCTTCTTCCACCATTGGCCCATCTCACTCACCACTAACTGGCATCAGTTCTCCACCCCCACCTTGAGGTTGAAGCTGGCGCCTTCCGTAACCAGGGCAGATGTTCTGCCACTGAGCTCAGGCATGCAAGTCAAGATGCATCAGAGCCCCAAAACTCAAAGAGATTTTAACTTTTAGCAGCCAAAATGAAAGGGTCCTAATGCCGGAAAACTGAAGCCTACATCAACCATAATGTTTTAATGTATTGTCAAACTCCCTCAATCTAATAGCAAACACGGGTGGTGAGTGCTGACGACTGAGCCAAAACAGAGCCACTGAGAAACATGAGGGAGACATTAATATTTGCAGAAGTAAAAGCCACCCCCTTTCAAAACAGTTTGTTGTAGGTCACACTTGTCTTTCCTAAAAGGCAAAGTAAAGAGAGTGATTTATCCAGATCACGCCACCCAGGATACTGAAATGGTCTCTGTCAAATTGGGAGAGCTGGAGAGTAGGCAAAGGCCCAGAGAAATGAAATGGGTGCATGCACCAGGTCCTATTGCTGAAAGTACTGTATATGGGAGAATTGTACTGGCCTGTGGTTCTAGGTTGTGCTATTAGCGGTTGAGTTATTCAGTTCAAAGAAAAGTGCAAATTTTGCATTTTGAGTGAAGTCATTTACCTTGCTTCAAACAGCATTAGGTTTTATGCTTCCGGGACTGGCTTTGCCCTCTTGTTAATTAAAACTTTGCCCTGCAGCATTCTTTGCTCTTCTAGAGGAAAAGGCACATTCGCACATGGAGGTCTTTGCAAGAGCCTGGGGACTTCTAAGAAGGAGAAGGCACAAAGCCTGGAAATTTGCATCTCATCTGAGCTGCAGAACAAACTTCTACATCTTTTCAGCCACACAACCCCCCCCCCCAACTGAAAGGAAATCTGAGGCACTTGGGGGCAGGAAACACCCCCATAGCTTGCTGCTATAATGATCATTGTCAAGTTTCGCTTGCAAAGTCCTACCACAACAATGTGCCAATGAAATGAGAGGACAGGCAATGGCGGAGCAAGCCGATTGGGCACCTGGGGCAGCGCACGTGCCTTGTACCCAGGGGCGGGGCCAGTCACCCGTGGGGGCGGGGCAAGGTGGGGCAGGACGCTCTATGAGGCCTCTGAGGAGTCTGCCTGCCTCCTCCCACTCAGCTGCCCTACAGCTGAGGTGGAGGCAGTGGGCGGACCATTTGGGGCAGCATGGGGGGGGCATTGCAGGCCCCATGGTGAGTGCTGCCAGACACTTTGTCACCCCCCCAGTGGTGACACCTGGGGCGGCCTGCACCCACTGCACCCACTTCCTCTGCCCCTGAGGACAGGGGTCCTAGAGGCCCCAGTGTCTCCTGGGGTAGCAGTGCCTTCTGCTAACTTTTTCTGGTCCACCAGCCATGACCATGCCTGGACATAGATAGTCTGACCGCTGCAAGCCCATCTTGAGCCTGGATTACTGCCATGCCCTCTCTATGGAGCTGCCCTTGCGCCTGGTCTGGAAGCTCCAGCTTGTGAAGACTGTGGCTGCTATATTGCTGGTGCAGGTTGATAGCTGGCAATGGGTGCCACCCTTATAAAAACAGCCGCACTGACTGCCCATTGGCTACTGAGACAGGTTCTAGGTTCTTATATGAATCCTCAAAGCAACCCAGGGGCAGGGTGCCTCAGGGACGGCCTGACCCCTGGTGCCCCCACTTGTGCACCGAGATCCTCTATAGGAGTAGTTCCCTGAGTTGGTGAGGCTCGCCTGATGTCATGAAACAGAGCAGAGCCTTCTGTGTTATTGCCCCCGTCCTGTGGGGCAGGCCTCTTTCGTATTAACATTAAACATTCTCTGAAAATGCTTTCTGCACTGCCAAACCTATGCAGACAGTTAAAAGGAATGGGTTGATATTATAATTAGCCAGTGATCTGTGATTTTGGTTCCTATTTGGCTTTTATTGTATATACATTTGTTGTGCACTGTTTTGACTTTTTAATTCTATTTATGGATTTGGAGTATTCAAGTATATTTTTTTAAAAATAAACTGACCAAGGTAATATTGAGGCCCATTGGCTACCCTCACCTGGTTTAATCAGCAAGTCAAAGAAGTACCGAAGGGGTGGTTGCTGTCGCCTGCTGACAGCTTCTAGGAGCCACAGGTGAGAGCTGAGTACAGTGTGGGGACCAAAGGTGGACAAACTACCCACCAGAGATACTACCCCTCCACTAACACCCCATACTCCCCAATCTATTCCAAGTGCTGCTCATATATTAAAAGACAGCCCCTGCCTAAAGGCTCACAATCCAATAGACGTGATACAAAAGGAAAAGGGGATGTGTTGGGCAGAGGAAAGCAAGCACTGGAGCAGCTGGAGCTTCAGTGACTGATGGACAGAGCTTGGCTGGTCCCTCCCAGGGAGACAGGGAAGGAAGCCTGCCAGTGGCCCTCCACAGATCACGGTAGCAGAAGCTAGACTGTGCCCCAGAATACCAGGTAACTGGCCTATGCAGCAGCAGGGGCAATGCAAACAGGTCTGTTTGGAATCCTTGCTTCTGATGGCACCACTCTGTTGGAATTTCAGATCACAGATCAGCAACTGGGAGGGGGCAAAATTAAATTGCCATTAAACTATGTTAGAAGAACATATTTCCCTCATCCAAGAGCAGAAGCAGCTCCATTTGTATGCATCACTGTGCCTGCACATTTTTTTCAGGAAGAAATTTGTGCATTAAATAAAAGATAAGAGTGCAAATAAGAGAACGAAACAAATTAGCAAGGATAAGTGGTGTCAAATAGCTACACTCTTTGGGGTGAGTGTTGGAGCAGAGAAGGAATGTATTTTCCCCTGACAGACGCTCAGATGATCTAAAGGGAAAAAATCACTTTTAGTGACATGTGAAAATATCCTTAGTGTTGCATTGCAGAGGAGCAGCAATGTCTCCAAATGTTGTGCTGCAGTTCTCCACCTCTCTCCCCCATAAATTGATATTGAAATTGAAAAATTCATATGGCAAAATATTAATAAGGAGAAATGTGCATATGTATATATTAGAGATATACAGAAATGTGTTATATTAGGCAAAATTGCTTAGAAAAATATGCATATAAAGAGAAACAGCCACTAAAATGCTGGTGGATATTCATTGGCTGCCCCTCCCTTTAATGGCAAACTGATGTGGCAAAGTGGCACACTGAACCTAAAACTGAAAGGAGAGAGAGAGATGGGGAGAAATTAAAATTTCTCCAATCTCTAGAGGTCTCTGCACCCAGTGGTGGAACTTCATGCTCCGGCACCGGGGGGGGGCGCGGAGAGCAGGCGGATTGGGGCTGGCGTGCGTCCTGGGGGTGGGGCATGCCGCCTGCAGGGGGGTGGCACCCAGCGTGGGCAGGCGGTGCGGGGCAGCCGTGATGGCACCCTACCAGGATCGCACCGCCAGGGGCGGTGCGCTCCCCCTGCATTCCTCTTCCTCCGCTGGTGTCTGCACCCAGTTCTGCCACAACAGGCACTGGGGCTTCCTTGAAACTTGGTTGAGTTGCATGAGTTGTAGTCAATATTACCCCTACTCAAAGTAGACCCATTGAAGATAATGAATGTAACTAACTTAGGGTCATTGTTTTCAATTGGTCTACTCTGAGTTGAACTGGGTAGAAGCCCGTGTCTTTTGGTTCTTCATCATGCATGTATCAACTTTATCACTTTATCCAGCTACTGGCCCTGATCCACCTACATTTAAGCACCCAACCACATTCCTATGCTCAGTCAGAAGCAGCCACCATTTGTTTCAACAGGACTCACTCCCAGATAAGTGTGTATAGGATTGCAGCCTGCACATGTAAGACCGCAATTCTAAGCACATTTACTAGGGAGTAAGCCCCTTTCACTTCTATAGAGTTTACTTCTGAGTTAATAGGCTTATGATTGCCTTGTAAGGCTGCAACCCTGTGCATGCTTACCTATGAGGAAGGCTCACTGCAGATAATGGGCTTTCCTTCTGAACAAGCACACATAGGATTAGGCTACATCTCCCACTAAAATCAATTGAACTAGTTAGACGTCCAGATGCTTTTGGTGGGACAGAGCCATTACTGACTATGGCCAGACTAGGTCCACCGTTCTCCTGCCCCCACCCACCCACTCTTTGCTTGTGTGTAATGGTCTTGTATTAATTTTAGACTACTGGGGGTGGAGGGGGGCACCTCAGTACCAGGGACCTGCGATTATGTGGGGAGGGGCTTATCTGTCCTCCAATATTTTATTCAAGTTGGCACCCCTGGTTATATGTCAAGAACACATAGGGGAGGGGAGGAAATTTAAATTTACATTTATTTATTAAAGTGAAGCTTTAAGGTGGTCAAAAACTGGGCAGTTAAAAGACTAGGACTTTCACCATGCCTGTCAACTGTCCTGGAAAAACTGGGGCACCCCATTTTTCCCCCATGAGAGCATGGCGGTCAGTTGGGGTGTCTTGCTCTTGTACAATTTTGGGCCAAGATCTCACCCTGTTCCGTGAACTCGCACAGTGCACCAACACATGCTTTTTCCCCAGTCTGAGATTTTGTGCAGTATCCCAAATGCACATTTTGGGTGCCTGCCAAAACCCCCACTTTTTCTGCACCCATGATCTTGTGCAGGTCACGTGACTCATATCGGAGTGCAGACCCGGAAGATAGTGTCCCGGATTGGAGCAATGTCATGTTGGAGGGTGTGCTTTAACCAGGAGCACAGATAAAATCCATGGGTAACAAAAAAGTCACTGTTGTTGATTGTAAGTGTTTACTCAAACCCTGCTAATGAGTCTATTTCTTTACATTGTTTCTGTAAATACAACATAAATGATTCCCAATCTTTTTAAAATTCTCTATTGTCTTTGTCTCTGAGTCTCTCTGTTAGTTTCGCCATTTCAGCATATTCCATCAGTTTATGTATCCATTCTTCCTTAGTTGGTATTTCTTTGCTTTTCCATCTTTGGGCTAGTAGCATCCTAGTCGCAGTCATAGCATACATAAATAGTTTCTTCTTTTCTGTTGGTAGTTCTTGACCCGAAATGCCTAGTAAAAAAGCTTCTGGTCTTGTAATAAAAGTCAATTTAAACATTTTTGATTTCATTATAAATCATATTCCAATAATTTTTAATCAGTTTGCAAGTCCACCACATAAGGAAAAAATGCCTTCCTTTTCTTTACACTTCCAACATCTGTTGGAACCTGTTTTGTACATTTTTGCCATTTTTTCAGGTGTAATATACCATCTGTACATCATTTTCATATAATTCTCTTTTAATAATATACAATCCATAAATTTCAAATTCACTCACCACAATTTTTCCCAATCTTCCATTTGTATATTATGTCCTATATCTTGCACCCATTTTATCATCACACTTTTCACCTCTTCATCTTTTGTTTCCCATTCTAATAATAAATTATATGTTTTCTTCAAAAGTTTGGTATTGTCCTCTATGTCTTTCCTTTGGAATCTAGAATAGTGTAGCTAAAACCTTTCTTTTTGTCTTCTTTGAAAACCTCATTTAGTTGCTGATATTGCAGCCAATCATAAACATATTCTTTGATCTCCCCAAGTTCTTTCAGCTTTAAATTCCCTTCTATTTCTGTCAGTAGGCCATGTTTTCCCCATATTTATTTTTTTAATTGAAATTACTTCTGTTGGAGAGACCCACCATGGAGTCTTTTGTTCTAACAATTCTTTGTTTTCCTCAAGCTCTTAAAAGAGATCTCCTGATTATAAAAAGCTTTGTGTCCTTTCCCTTTATTATACCACAGATAGACATGCCATCCAAATCTGTTATCATGTCCTTCCAAATCTAGTAAATCTGTATTTTCTAATTTTATCCAATCCTGGATCCAAGTAATACAAGCAGCTTCATATCTATCTTTAATATCTGTGAGTATTTTGTATTTTTTCCTTGGCCTCTTTTCTTTCCATATGAATTTTGAAATATCTGTTTGCCATTTTTTAAAGCAAACTTGTGATGGCCTGGGAATCGGATTCAGAGGCTGAACCTGAGGAATCCCAGACTGCACAGGAGTACCCGCCTCCAGGGCCGGCTGAGCCGGGGCTGGGGCTTGAACCTGAAGGGCCCTCACCTGTGCTGGATCCTCAGGAGCAGACACCAGCTGAATCCGCTCTGGCTCCAGAGGTGCCTGAGGACCCATTGCCTGCAGGTGCTCCTCTCCCAGCCCTGTCAGGGGAAGGTGAGGTTGCCTCTGGGTCCAGGAACCCTCCAGCCTCTCCTGAGCTGCAGAGGCTCAGGGCAGAGAGGCAGAGGGAACTAAGTTCTTGCAGGAGGAGTGCTCACCTTCAGGCCAGGAGAGGCGAGTCACCTGTGGACTGGGGTGGCCCATGCCTCAGAGGAGATAAAGGCCAGCCTGCCCAGTCCCAGGTTGCGGGGGTAACATCGTTGGTTACCTGTTCCTGCCGGCACCCTGTCCTGCTTTCTGCCAGAGTTCCTGACCACGCCTGACTCCCTGCCTTGGACCCCGCTTCAGCCTCGGACCGGACACTGACCACGCCGCACGGTAACCCCCCCCCCCAGGACCAGCACAATACTGTATTACTTAATGCCTGTATTGTCTGAAACAAAAACAACATTTTTGGCAATGTGTTCATCTTAATGGCTGCAATTCTTCCTAATAGTAACTTCCTAGATGGCTTTGTGATGGACCAGTAGAAGAGCTGCACCTTGCCTGGGCTACCTGTGGGATTGGCTGTTACCTGCCCACATTTTGGACCTGAACTGCTTCCCTGTGCTTGATATTTCTTGGATTGCACTGTACCGTCATCCCTGCTCTTCTTGGTAAGTGTTTTGGTAAGAGGCTTATACCTCCCGCCACTTGGATGCTAGATCCCAAGGGCAACCACTGGAGCAGGAAAGCAACTGGGAGTCAGTGAAATTGAGGCAAAATCAGTGCTACGTACGATGAACAGCTCACTTCAGCTAAAACTCTGGCAATTGCAAACTGGGACAAAATGTTGTCCTCTAAGGAAGGTCAAATGTTTAGGTACAGCCTCCTGCTGTTTCTTTGCTGGGTGCTTTGTACATGACTTTCTCTTTTTATTGCCCGGTTCATTTGCAACTTATTACTGGGTGTTTTTGGGTGTTTTTGTTTTTGCATCCTGTGTAATGTGCTCAGATGTTTTACCTGACTAATGAATCTCAGAATAGATCCTTGTTTCTCTTTAAATAGCATCCAATCATTGATTCTTAAAGGGACTCTTTGGACTCAAACCCTTGGTTCCTCTCTCACCGAGGAATCCAATAGCATCTTAAATGGATTCATTTTAATGATATTATCAAATGGAATGGCAGCGTCTGGATGCACCTAGGGAATGATAGCTGAATCCTTTATCTGTGTCAAATACCGTATTGACGTGAATACAAGCCACACCTTTAAAATTAAAGGCTTATTAGTGGGTGCGGCCCACCTCCCAGCTCTACCACCCTGAATAGGGGGCGGGGGGCAGCCAGCACACCCATCTCCTGACACTACCACCTCCCGGCACTACCTCCCCCATCTGGCACCGGGGGAGGCCTGGGAGTGGCAGGCGGGCTGCTTCTTGGGGGGGGGGAAGCCGTGCCGCTTTGCCAGCAGCGTAAGGTTGCAAATATAAGCCACACTTTAAGTTTTCAGGGTTGGAATTGGGGCGGGGGGAGGAGTGTGGCTTATATTCGGGCCAATACGATAATAGCTGAAGCCATTTGCTACATAACTGGTGATTATGAAATTACAGCAATGTCTCCCAAATTCCCCATTGTCCCTGCACATGAGATAAAACTGGAGCCCATTTCATGCTCACATTTCCCCCATTCTGTTCCTTTGTTGTTTTCAGTGGTGCCATTGGGGTAGGAAACTAGCGCAGATGCGGAGAAGGCTGCTTGGCAGAATGAACAGGTGGGCTCCTATATACAGGAGGACTAGCCTAGCCATTTGTAAGCAACTGCAGTAATGCATCTGTGTCCATTAGGGATGAATGAACCTGTCCCAGAAGAACATTCCACTCTCTCATTGGCTGTTCTGTTTCTAATATGCCTGTATTACCAGTGGCAGGGTGTGTGTGTGTGTGTGTGTGTGTGCGTGCGTGCACTAAACCCTAGAAACTAATAAATGGTAGGATTATGATTATTTTGGCTTAGAGGGAAGAGATACCAGCTGCAGAGGAATTGCTGGGCTAGCCTATACAAGATGACCTGACCGAACTGGGGCCATTAAGAAACAATACAGGGCCAACACTGCCCTTCCCCTTGCCCCGAACAGGGACTGGGTTCAGAAAGTGGCCACAATAACTGGGTGTGAGGAAACAGGAAAAAGAGTTTGGTAGCAAGGGGTTTCTTGGACAGGCTGGCTGAAGGCTGGCTGGGAGTGATGCCTTTGACTCCAGGGCTGCACAGCTGTGGGGGTCAAGCCCCTCTTGAGGTGACCATGCTGTGAGCTCTGGACTCCCTCCATGCCAAATGAAGGTGTAAGTAGGTGAATAAACAATGTTTCTTAAAGCTACGACAGTCTCCACCGTGCCTCAATTCTATACAGGGACACAGACCCTGGGTGAGTGCTGGGAACCCCCCGGGATCTTGTCACCACTCGGCAGAGAGAGGGGCAGGCACCCAACTTCTGTGACATCATCATCATTATTATTATTATTATTATTTATTTATTGCAATGCCAGCCCAAAGAGCTGATTCGTGATCCAAACAGTTAAACTGATTGGCTTGCAATAAGTAACAGAAGGGTTACAGTGAAATACCATTCTGTTCTAGTTTTTTCAATTGTCTTTACCATTTCAACTGTTTTAACTGTTTTTCTTATTGCACATTATAGTGTTGTAACCTGCCCTAGGTGAAGAGCAGGTAAGAGATCTCATAACTGAAATGAATAAATGAATAAAATATATGAAAACCATTTGCAAATGAGGCATTGTTCCTTAGAAGGTAAAGAGCTACAGGAATCAACATGTGAGCTGAGCAGGCCCAAAGATGCACCGGTCTGGATACTTACTCATGAACACCACATATGCTCAGAGGCTGAAAACTAAATCATAATCAAACTCTGTTTGCATTCCAAAATGTTAAAGTTCGTTCAATGTTAAAATGGTCCTGGTGCACATCCCGGCATTTACAGACCTAGCTGATTCATCCGCTGAGGTGCCTGTTTTCATGACCCATATTCCTCTGGTGTTTTTACTGTTGCTGTCACTGATGGAAGTATTGAGGGTGCTGTTGTATTAGCATATTGATGATTGCTATGTTTAAACTCTGTACTTTTGTTCTGTTTGTGAGTTGCCTAGAGGCTATTTTTGTATTGGGTGACTAATAAATCAAATAAATAAACAATTTCGAGTTTCAGCTGCATCGCTAATTACTATCTAAAGAGAGGGAGCTGTAAGACCATTACATTACCTAACTGCCACTGCTCATGGTTCCAGTGGGAGGCTTTCTAAAATAAATTCCAGTACTGGAGTACTAAATGCAGCTTTTTTGTTTTCTATTCCATCACTGCCTGGGCCATAATGGGAGGCAAGGGAACAGGCAGCAGGAATAGTGAATAGCCAGGAGCAACTCCAGGGAGATCCTGTCCATGAGCTCTGCTCGGGGGTCCTGGGCAGAATACCAGACTCCTGGGGTTGCCAGGTCAGGAGCATCCCAAACCCTGGAGCATGTTGGAAATCAAGCCTATATAGGTAGAAACTGGCAACTCTCCCAGGCACCTGGCTTGGTCTCCGGTTGACCTCCCTGGCTGCATTCCCCAGCAAGATCTAGGCTAGGTCTCGATAGGCGATTCTTCCCAGCGTGCGAAGAACACACCCACTCCCTCCTGCTCCCCCGGCAGGGAAAGGAGATAGACAGAAACGTATTTACATGCTTTTATTTCTGTCTCTTCAGCATTACAGAAAACGTGTCTGTACTCTTCAAACTCCAGTAATCAAGTGACAAAGACTTCCTGTACTTCCTGTACATACGCAAGAGGAAGGTCTCAGATTACACTCTGAGCAAATTCCGGTGCATTGTCCTGTGAATTGACTGTCCCACTGTTTCCCACGGACAGTCCCAACATTACCACCATGTGATGTTTTCAAGCTCGCAGTTTGCAGCTGTGTTGCATCCATATCGTAACATACTCCCACATATGAATCAATGTGAGCTGCGAACAAAGCTTGATCCAGAGAAGAAAACAAACAGTTCTTATACATATAACAATCCCTTGTTGTTTCAGTTCCCCCCTTGGAACTACCCGCCACTGGTTTCCCCAATGTAACTCTCTGGTTGTCTGACTTCCAAGGAATGAATGCTTCTGCATTACCTTGGCTAGGGAATGTAGTGTTACGCTTAGCAACTCCCTGTTGTGTCTTTGTCTCTGACTTGGACACACCTTTAACCTGTCTTGAGTTGTTAACAACAGTAACACATGCAACAGCTGAGTTAGCAAACTCTTGAGAATACCTCTTGGGTGGTACGCCCTTTGTGATTCTCTCAGACCTGCGTATGAGGTGCTGATCCTCTTTGTTGACTGGTTCGTTCTCAGGACTCTTTGGAGAACCAGTTCCAATAGTAAACAGTGGTTCAACCTTAACCTGTGAAAGTCTAGCCATTGTGTGAGATTTCCTCTCAATGACTGTGTCAACTGAGCTCTTTGAGCTATCTGTGTCACTTTCAGTACCACTATAATCAGCAAAATCATCATCATCATCTGAATTGTCCTCAGTGGGAAATGTGTGAACAGTTACTCTCCTGTTCAGGAGCACTCTAGAAATTTTGTGAGAATCACATGACCAGAGTCAGACAAAATTACTCTGTAGAGACCCTTTTCATAACCCACAAAAATGCCTCTGGCAATCCTCACTCCACCTGGAGCTTCAGTCTTCACAGGAGATCCAAAAACCTTAAAATGGACAACAGAAGGTTTTCTATGGAATAGCCTTTCAAAAGGAGAACATCCCATACCTTTTGAAACCTTTCTCAACCAAGTGTAACAATAACACGATAAAGATTCAGCCCAAAACTCATGTGGCAAATGTGAACTCAGCAATTGTGCCTTCATGCCATTTTGCAATTCTTTGTTCACTGTAACACAAACACTTTTGTTCCATGCACCTGCAGAAACAGCAACCTTGCTTTTCCAGGAAATCCTGAAAATCCTGTAAAAGAAAAACTGGCTTTTCATCTGTGAAAAGACAACCAATGTTAGCCAGTGTGGTGTAGTGGTTAAGAGCGGTAGTCTCGTAATCTGGGGAACCGGGTTCGCGTCTCCGCTCCTCTACATGCAGCTGCTGGGTGACCTTGGGCCAGTCATACTTCTTTGAGGTCTCTCAGCCCCACTCACCTCACAGAGTGTTTGTTGTGGGGGAGGAAGGGAAAGGAGAATGTTAGCCGCTTTGAGACTCCTTAAAGGGAGTGAAAGGCGGGATATCAAATCCAAACTCTTCTTCTTCTTCTTCTTCATGAACATTTTTAACCTTATCACAATACTCTTTAAACCTTGTTAAGGCTTCCTTTGGACTCTGCAAAATGTATATTCACACATAATGAGAGAAATATCGTAACAGGCCCTGCTGGTGACACATCGATCATTAAGCACAGCCGCTGATTGCATATCATTCAAATAAAAACAGAATGTCTAAAAAACAAACAAATATGTCGCTTGTTGGAAATTAACCTCAGCTAATGCAGTGAGTAATGCAGGGATGCAGGTGGCGCTGTGGGTTAAAGCCTCAGTGCCTAGGACTTGCCGATCGAAAGGTCGGCGGTTCGAATCCCTGCGGCGGGGTGCGCTCCCGCTGCTCGGTCCCAGCGCCTGCCAACCTAGCAGTTCGAAAGCACCTCCGGGTGCAAGTAGATAAATAGGGACCGCTTACCAGCGGGAAGGTAAACGGTGTTTTCGTGTGCGGCTCTGGCTCGCCAGATGCAGCTTTGTCACGCTGGCCACGTGACCCGGAAGTGTCTCCGGACAGCGCTGGCCCCTGGCCTCTTAAGTGAGATGGGCGCACAACCCCAGAGTCTGTCAAGACTGGCCCTTACGGGCAGGGGTACCTTTACCTTTACCTTTAATGCAGTGAGTTGGGGGGGGGTTCTCAGGTAGAGCTGAAGTAAGGGGGTCCTTCTTCCTCACCGGCTGAGGTAGAGGCAGCCCAGTGGATAGGAAACGTTTAATGTCAGCTCCTCGCTTCTGGCCAGATGATCTGCATGCCCTGAGACCCTTACGCTTGGACAAAGGCTATAGCAGGAAGTGAGGAGCCTAGCATGGTAGCTTGAGATGAAGACCCTCTCTGGCTCACAGGCTGATGCCCCTGCAGGCTGCAATTCTAAATGCGCTTTCCAAGTACCAAGCCCCACTGGACTTCAAAGGACCTGCTTCTCAGAAGATGCGCTTAGTTTTGTGCTGCTGGCAGGGCTTGTCAAGGGATCCTCCCCAAAGCTATTCCCCAAAGCAGTTCTCAACAAGCTCTCATGATCAGCCGCTGTGAATGGGTGTAAATGGCAGCCAGAATTGCAGAATTGCCTTGAATTTCCTTCTGACCTCAGTATCTACTCAGTATCTACGCAGTATCGACCTGGCCACAGTGATCCATGCAACGGTCACCTCCAGGCTTGACTACTGTAATTTGCTCTACGTGGGGCTGCCCTTGAAGCTGTCCCAGAAACTCTAGTGGGTGCAGAATGCTGCAGCGATGCTCCTCACGGGGTCTCTGCCATGGGAGCATATTCACCCAGTGCTTTTCCAGCTGCACTGGCTCTCGGTGGAGTACAGGGTCAGATCTAAGGTGCTGGTTTTGACCTTTAAAGCCCTTCATGGCCTAGCACCCTCATACCTATGGGGCCGCCTCTCCTAGTATGCCCCACGGAGAGCCTCAAGGTCCATAAATAGCAACACCCTAGTGGTCCCGGGCCCTAAGGAAGTTAGATTGGCTTCAACCAGAGCCAGGGCCTTTTCAACACTGGCTCCGGCCTGTTGGAACACTCTGCCTCATGAGACCAGGGCCCTGCAGGATCTGATTTCTTTCCGCAGGGCCTGTAAGACAGAGTGGTTCCGCCTGGCCTTTGGCTGGAACCAATTTGATTCCATTCCCCTATTTCTTTTTTCTTTTTCCTTTCTCCTCCTGTGATGAGGCTGCATTTTAATATTTTAATGTTTCAATATTTTAATTGTTGTATTTTAATCTTGTTTTTAAATTGTATTCATTCAACATGTTTTTTATTATTGCCTGTTATCTGCCCTGAGCCCGGCCTTGGCGGGGTATAAATAAAAAATTATTATTATTACTCCCACCTTCATCAAGACTTATGCCGTTCTACAAGACGTTCTTGTTCGTTCAGAAGAATACACAGCATTAACTTTTGATTCTAAAATAATCATTTTCCAAGCTTTTCATTCTAGTATGTAAAAATACAGAGCCCTACAATCTCAAATTTGCTAACAGCAACAAAGGTGTTAATAGCAAAAAGACTGGGACATATAAAAGCAATCCCTTCAAGGTGGATGAATGATAGGGCTGCGCACAGTCCCCCTTCCTGACCCGACCCAAAGGAGGCCAACCCCTCCTTCCTGTCTCCCGACTAGAAGCAGAAGTGTTTGATCCTGCAAGGTACAAGGTGCTTCTTTGCAAGAAGCACCTGCAGGGATGTTGTCACTTGCAATGGAATGTCATGCAGGATTGAATCCCAATTCACTCTTCCTCAAATACCTCCCTGCCAGACCTCCAAACCTTCCAACATTCCTTAGGTGAAAATAGGGACATTACTCACTCCCAGCAACTGACTCTCCTCGAGGCCCCAAAGCATTTCCAATCAGAAGAAGGGGGGTGCCGCCACCACCACACCAATGGGACACAGCACACATGGCCTTCACCGTCCTGAGAAAGCCCCTTCATCCCAATTTTAATTTACGCTTTGGTGGATTGACAAAAAGACAAACACACCATTAAATACACTCTAGAAAGGGGCAAGTAAAGGGACATGGGTGGTGCTGTGGTTTAAACCACTGAGCCTTGGGCTTGCCGATCAGAAGGTCGGCGGTTCGAATCCCTGTGATGGTGTGACCTCCTGTTGCTCAGTCCCTGCTCCTAGCACTTCAAAAGCATGCAGTGCAAGTAGATAAATAGGTACCGCTCTGGTGGAAAGGTAAACGGCGTTTTTCGTGCGTTGCTCTGGTTTCGCCAGAAGCGGTTTAGTCCTGCTGGCCACATGACCCAGAAAAACTGTGAGTGGACAAATACCAGATCCATTGGCCAGTAAAGCGAGATGAGCGCCGCAACCCCAGAGTCATTCGTGACTGGACTTAACTGTCAGGGGTCCCTTTACCTTTAGAAAGGGGCAAGATTAGACACAGATGCACAAAAAAATTATTTAAAAAATCAAGGCTCCTTCCGCTCTGCCCCACTCCCCCTTTCTTCTCGCCAGGCTGGCCCTGCCCTCTGCCTGCCCCTTAGGGCCAATGCATCACACAGGGCTGGACCTCAGAAGCCCAGCCTTTCCTCCTCCGCGCCTGCTCTTCAGCAGCCACTATGAGCTGCCCAAGGGAGGTGGCCAGCACTGGTGGCCCTGGAGAGGAAATAGGATGCTCTCTTGCAGCCACTATTGCTCAGGTCATCCTGCTCACTGAGTTCAGCAGCAGCAGCACTGGCAGGGGAAATAGGGACATTCCAGGATCAAATCAGAAGATGGGATGGCTTTTGTAATTCTGGGACTGTGCCTGGAAAATCTGGAAACTTGGAGGGGATGGACCTCACAGCCCATTCCCAAAGTCCCATTGTTACAGCAGCTGCCTGGGCATACCTCAGCGACACCCTAGCTCCCCCCAGGTTCCAGGTTCTCTGGAACTCCTGCAGCACAGCAATGGCTGATGGTAGTTGGCTGGGCAGTTGCTATGGCAACAGGACCTTAAGGATGGGCAGTGAAGAGGCTTGGGGCTGGGTTCTGCAGAGTGCTCTTTTGCAAGATCCTTCCACTCATGAAGAAGCACCCACCGGCTGGTGAGTGGATGATTCAGTCCCGCTATGCCCTCCCCCTAACACTCCAGGGTGCCTGACCAAAGATGATCCTGTGGGTGCCAGCAACCATCTTGGCTGAAGCCTGAATTTCCCCCTCCCTACTCTGAATCAGCATGATTTGGCTTGGGATTCAGGCTTTGGCCAAATCTGGTGCACAGTTCTAATAAAGAACGCATGGCAATGGACACAATTATTGGAAATTTATTGGAAAGAGTAAAAATAAAATTTTAATTAACTATTGGAAGATAAATTTTCGATTTCAGGAAGCTCTGTGAAAAGAATGGATAGGAATGTCGCTTAAAAGAGAAGATAAAATAAGGATTGTTAAAGTGCAACATAAATTTAGGAAATGTGAGAAGTTGTGATAAATATGAAAATTGTCAGATAGGCTGATGGAAGTCTAAAAGATGTATAAGTTAAATTGGATGTTAAATTATAAATGGAATGGTTATTGGAAATTTGAATAAAAATTAATTTTTTTAAAAAAAGAAGATAACTTTTGGAAGATAAATTTTGGTGCAGAAATTAATGCATTCATGTTTTACTGCTATATAAGCCACAGTTTAATATAGTTTGTATAATTTTTAAGTGGATTGCTTATGCTGTCCAGATATATATTGTCTAATCTGAGTTTTCATATTTATAATTTTTTAAAAACAGTGGTGAATGGACAAGAGAAGCTATAGCAATCTCAGGAGGAAGGGCCGTAGCTCAGTTACACAGCATCTGTTTTGAGTGCAGAATTCCATCCCTGGCATCTCCAGGTAAATGCTGGGAGGGACTCCTGTCTGCACCCCAAGAGAGTGGCTGCCAGTCAATGTACACAATGCTGAGCCAGATGTACCAGTGGTCTGACTTGGAAGAAGGCAGCTTTCTATGTTCCTCATCGTATCTCCTACTTCACTGTGGGTTTTAAAGGGACATACACCTTCTCCAGACCACAACTGGGCAAAATGAACTTTGCACACAGAGATAGTACTCAAGAGGAATGATTGATGGTGGTAATGTTACACTCATTCCACTTCTGCAGGGTTTGGTTTCCTTTGGAAGGTCACTGGAGGCGCATAGCATTTTGTAAAATTTGCCTTTATACACAAATATCCAGGCTGGGCAGAAGAGCTACATACCCTGCTCCACATCAGATCTCTGGGTAGAGGCAGGCTGCACCCCAAAATGCTGTGAGCTTACAGAGCCCCCAAACATAATCCTTTGTTCCCTTTCACAGATCCCTGAATCACACCATCCTTCCCTTGGAGTGAAGTGAGGTCTGCTTTGCCCTATGCAGAAGCCTTAATAACCAGCTCTCAAGAGCAATCACCGGACAATGAGCTCTCATGGCGACACATTGCATTTAATTTCCCTGGCAAAAGTTGTACCTGGAAATTTCACCACGACTGTTAGCCATTTCTTCCAGCAGTGTTCCTACTAACCTTCTCTGTCCAAACTCCTCAACTTGCAGCCATTCCACTCTTAAAGTCAGTATCCATGATTGTGCCTTGACTACGCGCATTGGACTAGGCTAGACTACTTCTGCATCCCATCCACACTCCATTTTGGGCTGTGAGAGAAATAGAACAACCATAGCAGGACAGGCTAATACATGTGTGACACTTCTAATGGGCTATGTATTCCTTTAGAGCACCTTCTTTCCAACTTTGGAGCCCCAGAAATTGTTGGAATGCAACTCCCATCATCCCTGGCCACTGGTCCTGCTAGCTATGGATGAAGGGAGTTGTAGTCCAACAACATCTGAGGACCCAAGGTTGAGAAAGGCTGCTTTAGAGAGGCACAGAAGGGACAGTGTGAGTTGCCATGGGGGCAGGGATGCAACTCCACCTATGAGAAGCCAGAAAACATTTGTGACCTTATGCACGTGGCAGATGTGGGTGGGAAGAGTCACCTGAGATTGCTGGGAGAGAAGAGGAGGCATCAGGTGCTTCTGACCCCTCCCCACTCCATTTCTGAGGCTAGGGCAGAGGGTTGAGAAGCCAACAAAAAAGAGCCAGAATAGAGCCATGTTTCATAAGCCTTCCTGCCACCACTGGCAGAACTTTAGGATACTACAGTTGGGCAAAGAATTCACAGGAATGTTTCTGCCATCCACTCCAAGAGAGATGTGACAGAATTCCATGGGAAATGGAAGCAGGAGCAGAAATTGCAGCAATCCCATTGGACATCTGAGGTCAGAAACAAAAAATCATGCAATAAAATGCAAGCGGAATGACGGTCCCTCCTTTCTTTTAGTACACAAATATTATGTACATAATAGTGTTATTTTCTGAATTGTTTTAGTTGTTTCCCTAGCACTGAAATTATTTATGTAATTAATTGCATCCATATTGGCCACAGTGGATTGCAAGGCTAATAAGGGGTTATAGCAGAAGCTGGATTTGCAGCAGAACAGAAGCAGCCCTGATTGCGATGGTCACAGGACAGGAGAGATATCGCTACCTCCCAGTGAGAAAATGAACTATTCCTAAAACCACCACCTCCCTCACCTTAAACTTCCTCTCCCCAAAGTTAGAGATAAGTTTCTAGTGCATTTATATTTTTCTTCTGGTGAAGGTTAGTGGATGGGGAGAACAGACTTGATTTTAATTAAACTTGTCAGACATTCACTGGCTGCCTCGACCTTCTAGCTTTTACAGGCTGACAAGAAAAGGCAGATAAAACAGCTTTGTTCAGACCCGTGTGGGCTCAGGACTGGAGTTCACTTGTCTTCAACCTTTGTTTTAGCTTTTTTAAAAAATCAGAACAACTCAGACCTCATGCTTCCCCACCACTTCTTACATTGCAATAATGGAGGAGGAGAAAAGGGCACTCCAGTTTGCAAGAGGCAGGAAATGCATTGTAGGATTGAAGTAAGATTGAACCCAAATATGTAATAATAAAAGATAGATTGCAGCTATGAAGCAGGGAAGTGCAAAATATTTCCTATTTCTCTGCATGTTTCCATCTTGCCAAAGAATGACTCTGCATGTTTGGAATCTCAAGATCATGGGTTTGCGACTTATGTTGAGCAAAATATTCCTTGCGTTGCTGTGGGTTGGACCAAGGGTACTAAAGCAGCTTGCAGGTGTAATCTGAGAGCCTCTGTCTATAGTCTTTGAGAATTCTTGGAGAACAGGTGTGTTTCTTGCAGATTGGAGGCGGGCAAATGTCCTCATCTTCAAAAGGCAGGGAGAAGGAAGTCCCCGGTAACTACCAACCAGTGAAGTTAACATCAATACCAGAAAAGGTCCTAGAACAACAGACAGTTTGTGAGCATTTAGAAAAGGATGCTGTGATTTCTTAAAAAATAGGTTTCTCCAAAATAAGTTTGGTGGATTCAAGGGAATGCTGTGGACATAGTGTATCTTGACTTCAACAAGGCTTTTGACAAAGTCCCCCAAGATATTCTTGCAAGGAAGCTGGTAAGAACTGTTTGACCTTGGAATGGTCTCCCTTGGGAGGTTGTGAACTCTCCTTCCTTGGAGGTTTTTAAGCAGAGGTTGGATGGCCATCTCTCATGGATGCTTAAGCTGAGATCCCTGCATTGCAGGTGGTTGGACTTGATGACCCCCGTGGTCCATTCCAACTCTACAGTTCTGTGATTCTACAAAATTCTCAAGATATTGGTATCCTAGGAAAAGTGGGCAACATTCCATGTTGAAGTGCTAATGTGGTTCATTTTGCTTTCCTTGTTCACCCTCAAAGCATCAGGAGGCTAGCTTGGGGACTGCGTATGCTTCCTCATTCTATCCCACTGGCTTAGAAGGGCAAACAACTTACCAATGAGGGAAAATGGGCAACCTCTATCTGCCTCAGTCAGTCCCTGTGACCATACATGTCATTCCTTCCGGCTCTACCTCAGATTGGGCTGCATCCACACCACAGTTCATTCCATTTCCCTGACTTTCCCCTAACTGTTAATATCTGCATTATTTCTGAGCTTTCATGTGTTGTAAAAGCCACTCTCAGAAAAAACTGAATGTTGATATGTTGACTGTTCTATTCTGTGTTATTAGATTCCAGAAAATTTTTGTTTTGCAGTTCCTTAACCTGGAAAATCATGGGCATAAAGTGATGAAATCTGGGGTGGTATACCAGCAAACAGTTCTTTCCTGCTGTTTCCATGGGGGAACAGATGCATGAATGTGCATAAAGAGTGGGGGAACAGCAACACTGTCCAAAGACGCTGGTTGCTGTGCCACACCGCATCCACATGAAATTTAGTGTGACATGCTGGCATACTGGTCAAAAAGCTGCAGTTACACAACACGAATACTGCAGTTTGTGAAAAGAACAATAGAAAATGGGAAAGTGGCAGTAGCATTATGATCAGCCAAAATGAGTGCAATGAAGACCCCTTCCCAGCTTCCCAGTCCTGACAGGCACCACCACTCGCCACCTTCTTTTGAATGATAATTCTGTGCAAACTTCTTATTGACTGGTTCAACCAGCTGAGTGTCTAAATGCCATACCTTGGAGATTCAAATGGTCACAACAAGGAGCCTTTATCCATGCTGATGACGGGATCCAAGAAGGCTTTCTCTCCTTTAAGTAAATGAAATGCGCCTGAGCTTTTAAAATGTCCTTTCCACTTGGATCAAAAAAACCTCCCTTTCCAAGCTTTGCTTGAATATGTTGACCATGTTTTCCACAACATGACATCTTAGTGCTGTATTTTAGTATTCCACATTATGGGCTACACCTGTTTGGGTCATATGGGCTAACATAACTAGCAGGCATTCCAACATGGGACACTCTACAGAGCAGCCTGAATCCCCCTGGGTTCTCCTTACCCCATGGATATATGTGCCCTAGGCCAATTGTAAGCAGTTTTTCTATCTGCAAAAAGCCACTTGTGTCAACAAGAGCTGTGAGCATGCCCTTAGAACAGCCTTTACCAATCTGGTGCCCTCCAGGTGTTTTGCACTACAACACCTAGACAGGAGATGTAGTCTGAACATTCTGGGAGGTATCAGGTTGAAGATGTCTACCTTACAGTGTGGAAACTAGTGAAAAAGTCATTTGTTGGGTGGGATGAAGCTGCAATACTGGTTTTTCAGCAGGTGGGTTGATGTTGCTTACCAGCAGGAAAAACAAGGCAGTAGTGAGGTCAGTGCAGTGTAAATGCACCAGCAGAGTCCATCTATACACCTACAAGTGCAAATGCACTGTCCAGGATTCTCTGCTGCCTTGTTCCTCCCTCTCTCCTGCCCCGTCAGGGATAATGACCCACCTGTCAGAAAGCGAGCACAGCAGCCCCACCCCAACCAGCGAGTAGCTTCCGATTACTGTCACTAATTTATGAATTGTCTTCCACATGAATCTCAAAGTGATGTTCATAAAAGCAACTAAAAATAGCTTTAAAAACAGCTCCAAAACCCCTCCAACTAAAAACGAAAGGGAATAAACACCAAAGTCAGACTTCTTTGCACCCAGCTGGAAAAACTCAATGAAACTGCTTTAGAAGCCTTGGTGTTAACCAGCATAAATAATAATTTTAAAGTATTAATTGCTTTGTCTAGATGAAGTTTTGCTGACCATTTGCTGTTATTAATTTACATTATGCTTCATGTATAATTACTTTGTACACTGCTTTGTGAGGGCAACTGACTTGAAAGGGGTTTATTTAATCATTTAATAAGTAACTAAATTTTTAAAAAGCATAATGGCTCAATTTAGCAATACTTAATAGGAAAGATCCAACTCCCTCCAACCTGACTGAGAAATTCCTAGGAAGCAGTGGCGAAACTGGGGCACAGGCCTCCCTTTTCTTTCCTGTTGCACACACTTCCTTGAATCTCCTGTTCTCTAACAAATCAACTCTCTGCATAATCCAAAAGTATGTCTATGGCAATGACGTCCCTCCCACATGACTTGAAGAAGAAATAAACATGTAACTGGCTCAGCTACAGGGAAAGTCAGTCCTGGGAAGAAAGCTCTGACTCCACCTGTTCAATCTAAGGCTTGTCAAGGCTGGGTTCAGATGCAGGTCAACACACAAGCAGCAGAGTCTTTCAGTGCAGTTAATTCTTCATTCAATAAAACAGCACACAACTCAGCCACACTCCTGGCGGGTCTTGCCCCTAGAGAGAAGTTGCCAGGATGGACAGTGCCCTCCTTCTTCCCCACTAAGGCTCCTCCCCTGCAGCCTCAAACTGCATCTGGGTACCTACTATCTCTCCTCTCCTCTATCATCTTGCGCATCCTGGGAGACAAGTGGGGAGGGGAGCTTGCTGCAGTAGGAAAAGCAGACTCCTGGTATTCTCCTGCAGCCTCCTGCTCCCCACCCTCTGCTTCAGTCTCTGAGTCTGAACTACTTCCTATCACTGGCTCTCCTTGATCCTGTGGCCTCTTCAGCATCAAACAATGCCCCTGACTCTTCCCCCTCTGACCTCTCCTCAGTGTCACACCACCAATCCCCGGGCTCTGAGCCTTCCTCCTCTGGGGAGTCCCTTGGGGGTTCCCTAGCTGGGGCCTCCCACCACTCTTCTTCATCCAGTCCGTCCCAGCCTTCTCCAGCACAGTAGATACAAGAGGAGTCAGGACGGCTTTGAAAACAGTCCCATGTGGTAGCATTAGCCTATCAGAATGTGTGTGTTGGTTGGAGCACTTTGTTTTTTTTTGGGGGGGGGGTTGTTTTGGATAATGTATATTTAAATTGATTTCAGGGGAAGAAAACTGCATGAAGCTGGAAGCAAGTTTTCCTCACTTTTTAAATAATGTGTTTAGGGTTGGTTTTTGTTTCATTTTTTAAACAGACATGCACATGTAAACAATTGTAAGTTTAAAAATTGTAAGTTGTGTGATACAGGTTAATTTCTAAATATGAGGGATGGAATCAATGTTGCCTGGAAATCCTACTTGGGCTTTCCTATGTGGGAGCTCTTTCCTTATCCAGAGAGGTGCCAAAAATAATTGAAAATATATATTTTTAAAGATGAGAAGGGAATGGCACTCTGCCCATTTGTAAAGGCACACTTTCCTATGTAAGTGCTGTACAAGCCATGTTGTGATTAAAACAGCAAGCTTAAAAATGACAGCCCTACCAAGTCAAAACTTTACCAGCCTGTACTGCAAGGAATCCTACTTCAAGGGATCCTCCTTCATAGATCACTGCCTTGCCGTGGCGAAGGGGCTTGAATAACTCAGAGAAGCTATGAACTATGCCAAGCAGGGCACCCATAGTGGAGAGGTCACAGTGGAGAGTTTCGACCAAACGTGATCCACCTAGAGGAGAAACCGGCAAGTCACTCCAGTATCCCTGCCAAGAAAACTCCATGGACAAAGACAACAGGCATATAAAAGTTATGACGCTGGAAAGTGAGCCCCTCAGGTCGGAAGGCGTCCAACATGCTACTGAGGAAGACCGGAGGACAAGTACAAGTAGATTCAGAGCTGATGAAGCGGCTGGGCCAAAGCCGAAAGGACGCTCAGTTGCGGATATGCCTGGAAGCGAGGAAAGTCCAATGCCGTAAAGAAAATTATTGCATAGGAACCTGGAATGTAAGAACCATGAACCTGGGTAAGTTGGATGTGGTCAAAAATGACATGGCAAGAATAAATATAGACATCCTGGGCATCAGTGAACTAAAATGGATGGGAATGGGCAAATTCAGTTTGGATGACCATCATATCTACTACTGTGGGCAAGAAACCCATAAAAGAAATGGAGTGGCCCTCCATAGTGAACAAAAGAGTGGCGAAAGCTGTACTGGGATGCAATCTCAAAAATGACAGAATAATCTTGATACGAATCCAAGGCAGACCTTTTAACATCACAGTAATCCAAATTTATGCACCAACTACTGGTGTTGAAGAAACTGAAATTGACCAATTCTATGAAGACTTATGGTCTGAAGCTCAACATCAAAAAAAGGAAGATCATGGCCACTGGTCCCATCACCTCCTGGCAAATAGAAGGGGAAGAAATGGAGGCAGTAAGAGATTTTACTTTCTTGGGCTCCATGATCACTGCAGATGGTGACAGCAGTCGCGAAATTAAAAGACGCCTGCTTCTTGGGAGAAAAGCAATGAAAAACCTAGACAACATCTTAAAAAGCAGAGACATCACCTTGCCAACAAAGGGCCGTATAGTTAAAGCTATGGTTTTCCCAGTACTGATGTATGGAAGTGAGAGCTGGACCATAAAGAAGGCTGATCGCCGAAGAATTGATGCTTTTGAATTCTGGTGCTGGAGGAGACTCTTGAGAGTCCCATGGACTGCAAGAAGATCAAACCTCTCCATTCTTAAGGAAATCAGCCCTGAGTGCTCACTTGAAGGACAGATCGTGAAGCTGAGGCTCCAATACTTTGGCCACCTCATGAGAAGAGAAGACTCCCTGGAAAAGACCCTGATGTTGGGAAAGATGGAGGGCACAAGGAGAAGGGGACGACAGAGGATGAGATGGTTGGATGGTGTTCTCGAAGCTACCAGCATGAGTTTGACCAAACTGCGGGAGGCAGTGGAAGGCAGAAGTGCCTGGCGTGCTCTGGTCCATGGGGTCACAAAGAGTCGGACATGACTAAACGACTAAACAACAACATGAAGACTTACAACACCTTACAGAATTGACACCAAAGAAGGATGTTTTTCTCATTATAGGGGATTGGAATGCTAAAGTAGGGAATCAAGAGATAAAAGGAACAACTGGCAAGTTTGGCCTTGGAGTTCAAAATGAAGTAGGGCAAAGGCTAATAGAGTTCTGTCAAGAGAACAAGCTGGTCATCACAAACACTCTTTTCCAACAACACAAGAGACAACTCTACACATGGACATCACCAGATGGGCAGCATTGAAATCAGATTGATTATATTCTCTGCAGCCAAAGATGGAGAAGCTCTATACAGTCAGAAAAACAAGACCTGGAGCTGACTGTGACTCAGATCATCAGCTTCTGATAGCAAAATTCAAGCTTAAACTGAAAAAAGTAGGCCGGTAAGATACAATCTAAATCAAATCCCTTATGAATACACAGTGGAAGTGAGGAACAGGTTTAAGGATTTAGATTTGCTGGACAGAGTGCCTGAAGAACTATGGATGGAGGCTCACAACATTATACAGGAGGCAGCAACGAAAACCATCCCAATGAAAAGGAAATGCAAGAAGGCAAAGTGGCTGTCCAATGAGGCCTTACAAATAGCGGGGGAAAGAAGGCAAGCAAAATGCGAGGGAGATAGAGAAAGATATAGGAAATTGAATGCAGATTTCCAAAAAATAGCAAGGAGAGACAAGAATGCCTTCTTAAACGAGCAATGCAAAGAAATAGAGGAAAACAACAGAATGGGAAGAACCAGAGATCTGTTCAAGAAAATTGGAGATATGAAAGGAACATTTTGTTCAAAGATTACCATAATAAAGGACAAAAGTGGTAAGGACCTAACAGAAGCAGAAGACATCAAGAAGAGGTGGCAAGAATACACAGAGGAATTATACCAGAAATATATGGATGGCTCGTACACCCCAGGTAGTGTGGTTGCTGACCTTGAGCCAGACATCCTGGAGAGTGAAGTCAAATGGGCCTTAGAAAGCACTGCAAATAACAAGGCCAGTGGAAGTGATGGTATTCCAGCTGTACTATTTAAAATTTTAAAAGATGATGCTGTTAAGGTGCTACACTCAATATGCCAGCAAGTTTGGAAAACTCAGCAGTGGCCAGAGGATTGGAGAAGATCAGTCTACATCCCAAGCCCAAAGAAGGGCAGTGCTAAAGAATGCTCCAACTACCGCACAATTGCACTCAATGAGAGAAACTACCCCTAATAACACTTCTAAATTTCTTTGGAAGATCTTGCCCATCTCTCCTGACCTTCTTTTCCAATGCACAGTCACAACACAGCATTGGCTGAAGCACTCATGCTTCAGGTGCTCTAACTCTGAGCAAGAGAACTCCCCTTGCCACAGAGGGGAGTCAGCCACATTCCTGGTCTAGCTTTCATCCTATGCTGCAGATGCTCCTCTTCACCTTGGCCTTTGACAGCTGTACATTTTTTTTAAAATGATATTTATTGAAGTTTCCATTAACAACATATAAAAACAAACAACAACAATAACAAACATAAACAAAACAACAAGTATAGTTTCAGACCTTATTTTCTCAGCCTACTTTCCCCGACTCCCTCATACCTCCCCGTTCTGTATTCTAATTTAATTATCCAGTCAGTAAATCCACTCCCTTATTTCACAAAGTTTTTTGACAATTCCATTCCTTTTCTTAATTAACATCTCTGAACACCGTATTATTTTCCAACCCATGTCTTTCTAGCCTTCATTAATTTTATAATACTTGTCAAGATAATCTTTAAATTTCTTCCAATCTTCTTCCACTGTCTCTTTCTCCTGGTCTTGGATTCTGCCCGTCATCTCTGCCAGTCCCATGTAGTCTGTCATTTTCATCTGCCATTCTTCCAAGGTGGGTAGCTCTGGTGTCTTCCAATACTTTGCAATAAGAATCCTTGCTGCTGTTGTGGCATACATAAACAAAGTTCTATCCTTCTTTAACACCACATGGCTAACCATGCCCAGGAGAAAGGCCTCTGGTTTCTTCAAGAAGGTATATTTAAATACCTTTTTCATTTCATTATATATCATTTCCCAGAAAGCCTTAATCCTTGGGCACGTCCACCAAAGGTGAAAGAATGTTCCTTCAGTTTCTTTGCATTTCCAACATTTATTATCGGGGAAATGGTAGATTTTTGCCAGTTTGGCTGGGGTCATGTACCACCTGTAAATCATTTTCATAATATTTTCTCTTAAGGCATTAAATGCCGTAAATTTCATCCCGGTGGTCCATAACTTTTCCCAGTCAACAAACAAAATGTTGTGACCAATATCCTGTGCCCACTTAATCATTGCAGATTTAACAGTTTCATCTTGTGTATTCCATTTCAACAGCAAATTATACATTCTTGACAAGTTCTTAGTATTGGGTTCTAACAGTTCAGTCTCTAACTTTGATTTTTCCACCTGGAAGCCAATTTTCCTATCCATCTTATAGACTTCCAGCATTTGATAATAGTGAAGCCAATCTCGGACCTTACCTTTTAATTTCTCAAAACTCTGCAATTTCAGTTTATCACCCTCCTGTTCCAAAATTTCCCAATATTTCGGCCATGTACATTCCATATTAAGCTTTTTTACTGCTTTAGCCTCCATAGGCGAAAGCCACCTTGGGGTTTTATTTTCCAGCAGATCTTTATATCTAATCCAAACATTGTACAGTGCTTTTCTGACAATATGATTTTTAAAACCTTTATGAGCCTTAACCTTGTCATACCATAGATATGCATGCCACCCAAAAACATTATTAAAACCTTCCAAATCCAAAATATCTGTGTTCTCAAGACGCAGCCATTCCTTCAACCAGCAGAAAGCTGCTGATTCATAATAAAGTTTCAAGTCTGGCAGGGCAAATCCCCCTCTTTCCTTTGCATCAGTTAAAATCTTAAATTTTATTCTGGGTTTTTTGCCCTGCCAAATAAATTTAGAAATATCACACTGCCATCCCTTGAAACACTCCATCTTATCAATAATTTGCAGTGTTTGGAATAAAAATAACATTCTAGGCAATACATTCATCTTAATAGCTGCAATTCGACCTGACAAGGAAAGCTTCAAGTTTGACCAAATTTCCAAATCTTTTTTTACTTGGTTCCAACATTTCTCATAGTTATCTTTAAATAAATTCATGTTTTTCGCTGTCATATTGATCCCCAAATATTTTACACTCTTAACCACAGTTAAACCAGTTTCATTGACAGCTGTACATTTTAGGACCTACCCTATTCTTTTGTTTGTAAATTGTTTAACTGCTTTTAGTATTTTTTAAAAAAATATATTTTTGCAACCTGCCCTAGGCTCTTATAGTGAAGGAGTGAAGGGCAGGTAAGAATCTAATAAAGACTGCTACCCTTACAGCTAACAACAGCTGCTCCATTAAAAAACCCCCAGCTCACAAGCATGCAAAATCACATCAGCTCCACAGTTTATTCACATGGTAGAACCACATGAGCACTGATGGCAAGGTAGCCAAGGCCACCAGCCCCAGCCAGGATGGCCAGTGGGCAGGAATGATGGGAGTGATAGTGCAACAACATTTGAAAGGCATTTGATTGGCTACCCCTGAGCTAGCCATCTTTATGGCTGAAATTCCATCTGGCAAGTGCCTCTTGCTAGTTCTTTATCAGTGTGGCAGTGGCCCATTTCCAGCACCAATTTTACAGGGGAGCAGCTGCACCAGCTTTCCTTAGCAACTTCCACATTTGTTGCTTGCCAGCTGCAAACTTCTCAATGGCACCCAGCATCTCTGTGTCACTTTAAAACCATGCAGACCATCACTTCCCTCTCTAGGTTTTTGTTGGACAGTTTTTGCTGCATGGCTGCTGCAGATGCCTAAGAAGCAAGTCATTCCATGTCTCCATGCCTCGTATTTTAATCAAAGCCCTTCCAAGCTCCTCCCTCAGACTCTGCACTAGTGGATGGCCATGAAGAGTCCATGTGTTTCCCTCACCTGGGCTGGATCTAGACACATCAAAGAAGCATTTCAGTTAAACGCGTTGTAAACTTTGTATGCAAAATTGGGTTGGCAAAAACAGAAAACAGCCCCATCTGGTGTCACAGTTTTATAATGCATATACAGCACATATAAAGCGCTTTTTCTATGCCAATGTAGCTGCATCCCTGTAATAAAAGGAGAGGGAGCAAACCACCAGAACAGAATTGCTGGTATCCTGCTTTGGGAAATATACAGTGGTACCTCAGGTTACAGACGCTTCAGGTTACAGACTCCGCTAACTCAGAAATAGTACCTCAGGTTAAGAACTTTGCTTCAGGATGAGAACAGAAATTGTGTGACTGTGGCACAGTGGCAACAGGAGGCCCCATTAGCTAAAGTGGTGCTTCAGGTTAAGAACAGTTTCAGGTTAAGAATGGACCTCCAGAATGAATTCAGTTCTTAACCCAAGGTACCACTGTATAGTGAAAGTTGGTTGTATTCAATCAAAAGCCTGCAATGAGTCATAAATCTGTTATGGAAGGAGCATAACAGAGTACTCACAAGCCCATCAACATTCCCTGATGACTGTCTGGCTTTCTCTGCATTAATGGATTTATCTGCTTAATCACGGTCTCTGTTAGATCAAGAACAAGATGAAATAGCTACAGATGTCTCTGGAGTCATTCCGTTCCTGTTAACAGCCTGGAACATGGACGTCGGGGTGGGGGGCAGTTGATCCCTTGGTGAATCTCTTCAATTAGCTTAGAGTAATATTTTAATACAGATAACTGTTTTCTTCCTCCTGCTCCAGCATAGGGCAAACCCAGTCTTGGTAAGGAAATAAATGAGATTGAGCTCTGTTTCTTTCCCCACTCCAGCACTACCATCATTGAGCAGGGGAGCTCACCATTAGCAGCCATGGATGCAATGATGATGATGAGGATCAGTGGCGTAGCGTGGGTTGTCAGCACCCGGGGCAAGGCAAGTAATTTGCGCCCTCTAACCTGTGGATTTTAGCACTCGAGTCTCTTCCACTAGATTAGCCCCCCCCCATTTTGTGCCCGGTGCGGCCGCCCCCCCTGCACCCCCCACGCTATGCCACTGATGAGGATGATGATTTCATTTCCTCCATGTTTCTCAGCAGCAGCACAAAAGGCAAAGCTCCTCTAAAGTAGCCTGCCCGCCATGTTGCTCACCCCATAATGCCTCAGGTGTCGTATCATACTGTGTAAAAATGGTAGCCCCCCACCTGGCTGTCATTTCTCCCTAGAGGGCCCTGGAACAGGTGTAGGGAACCTTTGCCTCTTGAGATGTTGCGAACTACAACTGTCATAATCCCTGGCCATTAGTTATGCTTGCTTGGGCTGATGGGCATTGGAGTTCAACAATATCTGGAGGGCCAAAGGTGCCCCACTCCTGCCCTGGAACAACACTGCACCTCTTGAATTGTGAGGAGATGAAAATGGAGACTGGTCTGATGAAGAGAAAGTTTGCCATGAGGGCCTCCATTGCCTAGGGTGGAGGCAAATAATAATAATAATAATAATAATAATAATAATAATAATAATAATAATAATAAATGCAAAGAGACACTAACCCATACCACAAGTAAAGGTAAACTCCTCTCAACTGCAAATAGTTTGTGAATTTCACCCTCCTGCCAGAAGCACCTAGCTGTTTTTTGTGGGGAGGGAATATTCTCTTTGGGGAACTTTTTGTAGGATAAAACAGCCTCATATAACCAACATGCTTAAGTTTAATGAATGCATGAAGGTACACATGATGCATAGAGGATGCTGTTCAGTCAGGCTTAGCTATGTCACTTCCCTTGGGAGGAAAGAGGCCATTAATCCTATTGTCCCTCCCCCAGTCTAGCTGAGAAACTCAGCGGGTGAAGAGGTCTGAGCTGTTGTTCTAGCTGAACCACATGGCTCTTGAGTTCCTATACCAATAATCTAGGAACCTTTACCACTCTGTAACTAAGATGAATTCTACTGCCTGTGCAACTTTTTCTGAATGCTGTATGGAATAGCACATGAACCTGACCTTTTTATTATGCATTCATGATGAATTGTGCTCATGATGGTATTGGTGCAATTATACATGATCCTGTTCTCATGTTTATGTTTCAAAGGCTTTAAGGTGGACCTGTGGCTTCCTTTTCCAATCAGTGCACATCCCATAGTTTCCTGTTGAAATTCTGTAATTTTTTTAATGCCTCCAATATTCTGAGAGGGGTTTCTTGGTGCAGAAAAGAGTGCTCCCTGAGGTGGCAATAATGTAACATTGAGGAAGAGTTGCAGAACAACTAATGAAACAAAACGATGTGTGGACAGTCCAGTAAAAATCCACCACTAACACACTATTTTTGCATCAATTGTATCTTACAAAAAAACTTCCACCAGTCTGGAGAGGCACCCTTAGCGCTAGTAACCAAGGATTTCAACGTCCCTATTTCACACTGACAAGAGCTACCCTTCAGTTTTGAACATTTCTTCTGCTGTTTCAAAGTTATCCAGCTATAGACTCTTCCTCTGGCATCAATCTTTCAGTTTCAGGAATGTGATTCCTGCTTCTTGATCCTTAACACATTATTGCATCAACAGAAAATGGTACAACTCATTCATTTAGGCAGGAGTGGTTTTGCACGCCATTCTGTCTACAAATGGACAAGCCAAGTGCCAGGAGATTAACTCAAGGCTCATCAAAGCTATTCAGACATTGATCACGCTGCCAAAACTGATTGCCCAAAGTGCTCATATATGACAAGACGAGGGCTCCCAGAGGCAGCACAAACTCAGGCACCAGCAAGAAAAGGACAGGAGGCCTTGCTTGTGTCTATGCAGGGAAGCAGCGTTCACATTTTAATTGACTTCCCATTCACATTCCCCAGAATTTTGGTCAGCCAACTGACAGCTGGATAGCATGAGCCAGGCGATCCCAAAATAACATACCTTTCAAAAGTACACCTTCTCTCTCTCTCTCTCTCTCTCTCTCTGTGTGTGTGTGTGTGTGTGTTTAAACCATAGCAAAATAAAATAGTAGCAATTTTTAGACATGGTGTTGTTGTTTTAAATGGCACAAGAGGAAAATGTTAGAAGAGCAGTTTAAAGAACACATGTGTGCTTGAATAATTTGGCTCAGGGCTGAATCTGAATTTGCCTGAGTAATTTGCCTGTAGTATTTTTGCAAGGAGAGACTCAAGCCCGGCAGGAAGCTGCCTTCTGTTGAATCAGACCATTGGTTCATCTAGCTCAGAAGTGTTCTCAGAGCCAAGAGGCAAACTGCTCCCTGGACCCTGTCACAAGCAGAATAAATGCCATGTGAGTGCTGTGGGCTTAGGGTTCCTGAGTCATGGAAGCTGTTCCAGATGGTTTTCCACTTCCCTCCAAGAAGGAGGTGTGCAGCTTCAGAGCATCCCATGGGGCCCATTTGGCCTCAGGGGCCCACAGCACCTTTGCTTTATTCTTTTCCATTTTGTTGTATTTTGTTTAATTCTCTAGGTTTGTTAATATTGTATGGCAGGTTTTCAAGTTTTATGTACACCATCCTAAAACGCACCATCCTGAAATTCTCCTCCCACTCTGGAGTAACCCCCTGGGGGCCGGACTGGAGGCAAGTGGAGCCAAGGTCAAAAGTAGTCGGGATGCTCCCATTTCTACCTGCCTCTCTCCCCCCCCCCTCGGGAACATTTTCTTCCTCACGCTTTCTGGCCCTCCTCTGCTATCTGCTTCTTTCTCTCTGCCAGATGCGCTCTCACTTTCTTCCACCCCCTTTTCCTCTTTCTGCCACGTCCCTCCCCATACCAGGCGACCCATATGATTTTGAGACCATCTTGGTTGCCTCTTATTGCAGACCCAGGTCATGGAACCTGAGGGCTTATCTGCACTTACCTTTGCTCTGCTCTTTCCAGGCACAGCCTGCAATTTCCCCATGAAAATATGCTCTTTAAAGCTCAATTGGAGTAAATATAAATCCATGGAAACCTGAATTGATGTTCGCTTCGATTCAGCTTTAAAGAGTGGGTTCTTGCAGAGAAAGTTTGGGGCAAAACAAATAAATAACTAAATGCTCAGACATGGTGCATTCAGGGGCAGACCTCTGCCTGGAAAAAGGAGGGCAAAAGCTAAGTGTGGAGCAACCCTCAGCTTCCACCCACCACCATGAACTACCCTGGTCAGGACTGGCAGCAGCAGCGGCAGAGACGTTCTCTTCGTATGATAATATTTTATTCTCGTGTTAATTATGCTGTTTTAAATGTGCATTTTATATCTGACTTCATTTAGTAATGTTGTCTTTTGAAACATTCAGGAGATTTATTTGGTTAAATTCACTATGCTAAATGTGCATTCTGTAGCTGACCTCCTTCGTAATACTGTATCTTTCAAATCTTTAAGATAATGTTTTAGTTTCCTGTTAGCCATATTGTTTTGAATGTATACTTTATATTTGACATTCTTCAACAATCTTCTACTCTGGATTGTTTTATGTGATGGTTCAGAATTTATCTGGTTAAATTTTCCCTGGTGTGTGTCACCTGCTAACGTCAGCTTACGGCTGGGCGGAGACAGAAGCTTTTAGAAGCTAAGAAGGAGGAGTTTTTCCCTGTACTTTCACTTCTTCCCTCTGTGTATCTGTGAGGGAGACATGGCTGAAAGAAGCCCTGGACTTTGTTTGCTGTAATGTTTTAATAAAGAGCTGTAAATAGACGGAGCTGTCTATGTGTGCTTACAAGAAGCAAGACTGCTTTACACGCTGTGTTCAACTCTGCTAAAAAAAGCCGTGACTGAAAGGAGAGACAGCAGGAGTTATTGCGCAGCCAGAGAGGAAGCCTGCCGGACCGCTGTAGGTGATTGATGCGGATCGTAAAGCTGTCTGACGTCGCGGCTCTATCGATAAGGCAAGATTGATAGATATCTCCAGAGGTTATGGAGTGTCAGAAAACGCTCGTAAAGCAGTCGGTGTGAGCTCCAGGAACGCTTTGAAGTCAGCGTGGGTGCCGGAGAGCAGATGATTCATTGCCTGCTTCCGAGAGGCAGTGAGAGCTTCTGATACACAGAGAGCTGGAGCTGAAAAAGCAGCTAAAAGCTGGGAGCTGAGACGCAGCTGAAATATCGTTTCTCCACGGAAGGGAAGGCCGGAGGAAGCTGGTACGGAGTAAGTACAGCTTGGGGCACCTTGGGAGAACGGGAGAAGATGGCTGAAAGCCAGGATATACCGCTGGAGCCTCTAACTCTAAAGAGTTGGGCAACGTGGTCCAGACAAATAAGGGGATGGTTCTTGGTTGAAGGCGTCTGGGAAGCAAACCAGTGGGAGCCTAAGACACCACCCCTTAGCCGGCCAGCAGCTGGAGCAGGTGAAGCAAGCTGTGGGGCTGTGTTGGCTGAAAATAGCCAGAGGCTGCTGCAAGAGCTAGAGATGCTCAGAGCATGCGTTGATGCATCGCTGAGACCTCATTTGGAGGGCGTAACGACAGCGTGGGCTGCCTGGAATTTGCTGAAGGGCTTGTGTGAGGCGTCAGCGAAAGGCCAGAGTCCTGGAGGAAGCCCTGGAGAGGCAGAAGGATGCCCAGAAAGCCCAATGGGGGCTGGGACAGTGTTGGGGAGCTGTTGTAATGCTTCTACACGTCTGTGTGATGGACTGAGTCCTGGAGAGGCTGGACTGGCAGGCCCTGTTCCCGATGTCTTGGCCTCTAGGAGCGCTAGTGAGCAGATCGGGGGGGCGAAGAGTTCCAAAGGCGAGTTTAAAGAGCTTTCGCTTTGTGCTGAAGCAGAGAGGAGCTTCAGGGGGGGGCAGACTGGTGGAAGGCACCGTTCCAGAAGGAGGAAGGCCAGGCCAGCTGGGAGGAGCCCCGGGCAGTGTTTTTCCACTGGAGTTCAACGTCGGCGTGGCAGTTGCCCCCACCGGAGCAGAGAGCCGATGCAGGATGTTTGCAAAGATTTTTCCCATGGGAATCAGGGAGGTTTCCATGGCAACAGGCCTGGGAAGACAGGCAGGCGTGGAACTGAGCCAGGTGGTCGTGGTAAACAACAGGAAGAGTCTTATCAGGTTTCTGCGAGTATGGCAGTGTTTGAAGACGGCGGAGTGGAAAATTTCCAGCTCAGCCTTGTAATTGACTCTGCAGCTAACCGCAACATGGTTCCAGAGATCCCTGCAGTCGAGAGGTGGAATTGCACAGCAGTTCCGAAAGGACAAACTATTAAGTTCGCGAATGGACAGAAAACTAGAGTTCACAAATGTGCTAATGTCTATCTTTCTGTTTTACAGGAGTCGGTGGATTTTTGTGTTGTTCCAGAGATTCATCACTGTTTGCTATCTGTGCCTTATTTGTTAAGTAAGGGGTTCAAAGTTTGTTTTGAAAATGATGTCTGCACAATCTCCAAGGGGGGAAGGTTACTGGCCAAAGTGCGGAAGGGACAGAATGATCTTTTCATTCTTAAAACGTCTCTTGGAGGTGAGGGGAAGGTTGAGAAAGCACAAGCGTTGCGTGCTACAGTTCCCAACCAGCGTGCTACAATTCCCGCTCATAATGTTACATGTGCATGCGTATGGCATCAGAGAACAATTCATGGGTCGGTAGAGGACTTGCAGACTCTGCCCGAGGTTGCCACGGGGTGTAGGATTCAAAATTGTCAAAGTGCCATTAATTGTGACACTTGCAAGCAAGCAAAGGTGAGAGGGTGCAGTTACCCAAAGGTGGAACGTGTGGCCACTAAACCTTTTGAGTTGGTACACATAGATTTGGCCGGTCCTGTCAAGGAACCAAGTCTAGGGGGGGCCAGGTTTCTCCTAACTTTTTTGGATGATTTTTCGCAGAGTTCCTGGGCTCACGGTCTCAAATCCAGGGAGGATGCAGCACAGCTGATCAAGAGCTGGATTGAGGGGGTGGAACAGAGGTTCTCCACCAGGGTTCAAGCGATCATCAGTGACAGAAATGCTGAGTACACTGGTTCTGCGTTGCAGAAGTTCTTGCAGAAGAGAGGGATACGCCACACAGTTAATTCACCCCAGCAAGGGGGGGTGGCAGAGCTGAGGAGTGAAGCTCTGGTTAAGGCTGCACAGGTGATGCTGAAAGAAGCCAGGTTGCCTCCTGAGTTTTGGGTGGAGGCTACTAGGGCTGTATCATTCACCTGGAATCGGGTCTACAACTCACTGGTAGGCGACACACCGTTCTCTTTGTTAAATGGCCGCAAACCCCAGGTTCACTTTCTGCGGACGTTTGGGACTCCTGCGCTTGTCGCTTTGCCTAAGGCTTTGCAAGGGCCAGATGGAGCCAAAGTCCAGAAAATGATCTTCTGTGGGTATGAGCCAGATGCCCATGCATGGCGTTTTGCTTACCCATCAGGTGATCAGAGTAAGGTGCTGATCAGTAAACACGCTGAGTTCTTAGAGGAGGAGGTAAAGTCAAAGACTCCTGTCAGGCGTGATGTTCTCTCAGATTGTCTCTCTGACCCAGAAGACAGTTCTGATGAGGCAGAGGAAGAAGAGGCTGAGGCTGCTGATGACGACCAGGTCACTGACCAGGGTCAAGAGCAGGATGTGGCATCTCCACAAGCTGTTATGAGACTGCCCAAAAGTGAACCTAGTTCTCCTGTGAGTGTAATGGAGAGGATTCGAAGACGCTTTAAGTCAGAGGGTGAGTTCCATGATGCAGAGGATACACCTGCTGATCAAAGTGAGTCAGAGGAAACACCTGAGTTTGTGCCTAGGAGGTCCAGTCGCACAACTAAAGGTATCCCACCAGAGAGGTATCAGGCCACAGGTGCGTGGGTAAGTTTCGCACAGTGCGATTCTGAGAGCTGTGAGGTGGTTCCACAAATGCCAAACAGGTTTGCCAAGGGAGGGCACAAGGCATTGGGGAAGGGATCGATCTCACAAGGTGTTACTGAAGATGTTGCACAGGCATCACGCAGGGACACAAGGGGGGGTGTGATGGTTCAGAATTTATCTGGTTAAATTTTCCCTGGTGTGTGTCACCTGCTAACGTCAGCTTACGGCTGGGCGGAGACAGAAGCTTTTAGAAGCTAAGAAGGAGGAGTTTTTCCCTGTACTTTCACTTCTTCCCTCTGTGTATCTGTGAGGGAGACATGGCTGAAAGAAGCCCTGGACTTTGTTTGCTGTAATGTTTTAATAAAGAGCTGTAAATAGACGGAGCTGTCTATGTGTGCTTACAAGAAGCAAGACTGCTTTACACGCTGTGTTCAACTCTGCTAAAAAAAGCCGTGACTGAAAGGAGAGACAGCAGGAGTTATTGCGCAGCCAGAGAGGAAGCCTGCCGGACCGCTGTAGGTGATTGATGCGGATCGTAAAGCTGTCTGACGTCGCGGCTCTATCGATAAGGCAAGATCGATAGATATCTCCAGATTGTTTTATTGTTGTTTTATTCAATGTTTTATTCAATGTTTTAGTGTGCTGTTAAACCACTTTTTATTTTTTCTTACAAATATAAAACAGTATGGAAATGAAACATAATAATAATAATAATAATAATAATAATAATAATAATAATAATAATAATAATAGAAGACAAAGGGCCACATGGAGCTTGATGTCCACAGCTTACCTACCTGTTATTCAATGCTTCTGCTCTCAGACATTTTTCTACATAATGGCGGTGAATTTCAAATTCTCTTAGGCCCTGTCCTTGTTTGGAAGTTAATGCTTTTGCCTGTCTTCCTCCCTCCTGAAATGTTCCTTATTTTTGGTTCTTCGGTTACAACAGTAGCCTTCAGACATACTTGCAGAGAGACCACATCCCAAATAAAGGAGAGAATGGTTGATATGAGATACTAGTGGGCTTGGGGTGGCAAAAGTTCTCAGCCCATGGTGCCTTCAGTTGTTTTTTTTAAAAAAATGGGTACTTGGGGGTGCTCAAGAGATGTCCCTGCTGTGCCAAAGTTCCCAGATAAAGGACATTTGCACCCTAGCCCCAAATCCTCCTGGTGGAAGTGCCACATCAAACCCTCAAAGTGTCCCTATTTTCCAGGAATGTCCCTAATTTAGAGAAGCTTCTCCTGGTTTCTGATTTGATCTTGGAATGTCCCAGTTTTCCATAGGATGTCCCTATTTTCATAGAATAGAATAATAGAATCATAGAGTTGGAAGAGACCACAAGGGCCATTGAGTCCAACCCCCTGCCAAGCAGGAAACACCATCAGAGCACTCCTGACATATGGTTGTCAAGCCTCTGCTTAAAGACCTCCAAAGAAGGAGACTCCACCACACTCCTTGGCAGCAAATTCCACTGTCGAACAGCTCTTACTGTCAGGAAGTTCTTCCTAATGTTTAGGTGGAATCTTCTTTCTTGTAGTTTGGATCCATTGCTCCGTGTCCGCTTCTCTGGAGCAGCCGAAAGCCACCTTTCTCCCTCTTCTATGTGACATCCTTTTATATATTTGAACATGGCTATCATATCACCCCTTAACCTCCTCTTCTCCAGGCTAAACATGCCCAGCTCCCTTAGCCATTCCTCATAAGGCATCGTTTCCAGGCCTTTGACCATTTTGGTTGCCCTCCTCTGGACATGTTGCAGTTTGTCAGTGTCCTTCTTGAACTGTGGTGCCCAGAACTGGACACAGTACTCCAGGTGAGGTCTGACCAGAGCAGAATACAGTGGCATTATTACTTCCCTTGATCTAGATGCTATACTCCTATTGATGCAGCCCAGAATTGCATTGGCTTTTTTAGCTGCCGCGTCACACTGTTGGTTCATGTCAAGTTTGTGGTCAACCAAGACTCCTAGATCCTTTTCACATGTACTGCTCTCAAGCCAGGTGTCACCCATCTTGTATTTGTGCCTCTCATTTTTTTGCCCAAGTGCAATACTTTACATTTCTCCCTGTTAAAATTCATCTTGTTTTGGCCCAGTTCTCTAATCTGTCAAGGTCGTTTTGAAGTGTGATCCTGTCCTCTGGGGTGTTAGCCACCCCTCCCAGTTTGGTGTCATCTGCAGATTTGATCAGGATGCCCTTGACAGAACCCTGTGGCACCCCACTAGTCACTCTTTCATTGGAGAAATGTTGGAGGGAATGTCACATGATCCCCAAGAGCCAATCCAGGCAAAGATATGGCAGCTGCCATTAGTACTGGCACCAGGATTTTCTCAGTGTAGCCAATACTTAGCAATAGACCACTGGTCTGACTCAGCATAAGCTTCCTATGTTGAGCCAGTGTGAAACAGTGTTTGGAGTGCAGGATTGGGGCCTGGGTGATCTGATTCAAATCTCCATCCAGCCCTAGGGAGATTTGGGGCCAGTCACTGCCTCTCAGCCTAACTTCCCTCACAGTGTTGTTGTGGATAAAATGGAGAAGGGAAGAATCGTGGGCACCCTCCTTGGAGGGAAAGTGGAATATAAATGCTTAAATAAATAAAGGTTCCTGCTTGCGTACCAAGCACATGTCATTCCAGGGCTTCCGGTGGAGCGCGTCTTCGGAGCGAGAAGGGATTCGGCTGAGAGCGCGGACCCGGTCCTACAAGGGAGGTAAAAGGGGGTGCAAAAGGGCGCAAGCACCCCAGATACACGTCCGGAGGGTGTCCGGAGATACAGGGGCCCAGCAGGGACTGGACGCTGCTCGCCCCACCGTCAGGTAACCTTTTAAAAAGGTGAAGAGAACGGCGGCGCTGAGCAGCAGGTACAGGGCAGCCATTTCCTCCCTCCCTGGTAGCGGACAGCCCAGATCTCGCAGAAGACTAGCGCTCTGCTTCCATACAAAAAGGAACCGGGGAGTGAGCTGTGTTTGAGGAGATACAACGATTTGGAATAGAGAAACCCGGTGAGAAACAGACTTTTTACGGGGGTTCAACTCTTATCCGGAATCAGCGAATACGCAGGGAAGCCTCAGAGCCGGGAAAATAAGAGAGTTTCCGCCAGTGAGTTTATGTTCCCCTGAAAAGACTAACTTTACAAAACTATCCGACCAACAAATTTGTCGGTCGTTAAAAACAGGGGACAGAGGGCAAAGTTATCAGCCCAGAACCGGCCAAAGGAATAAAAACCAAAGGGGAAGGTGGAGAGGTGGCGTTGTTCGTAGCAAGGGTGAGCGGAAGAGAAGGAGCCGTCGCCATTAGGAGAAACGGAACGCGGAAGAGATTAAACAACAAAGGCTACCTACTTCAACAACGCGGTTCAGCGCGATTCTCAACTCTTGGCTGTGCCTCGCCTACCCGATGAGGTTTTGGTGCTGATCTAAACGGAATTATTAATCTCAGAGGGCGACTCCAAGGACTATATAGCGTTTGGCAACAGTCTCCCATTCCCCAGTCTAAACGGGAAGAGAGATCTCTCCTGGAGTCGAGCAGCAACAGCGAGCGCCATCTAGTGGATAAAGTGTACTACTACAACCAGATCTCCTTTTTCTCTCCCTTTTTCTTTTTCTTTGGTCTCCCCCTTTGGACGTGTTACTTCTATTTTCATATGCTCTTGATTTTTTCGATTTTCTTTTTTTCCTCTGCTTGAACTGAAGGGGTTTTGAAGAGCGTCCCTTTTTTTTTTTTTACCTTATCTTTGTATACCCTCAAGGAGCTTATCAAGAGTATTTTGCCTACCATCCTCGCAGCTACCTTTGGTACTTTGGTAAGCCCATGACAAATATATGAAGACTCAACGTGAAAGGGACTAGTTGACTAAGTTTGACAATATAAAGACATACACTTATACTGACCGATGTGAACATTTATAAGGACTCTTAGGAGGAGTTGACAAGGACTGCCAAACACGTTGTCCCTGATCCACTAAGGGTTTAAGGGGAATTGGCCAACAAGCTCCTAAGTTAAGATTGTCTCCCGTACGAAGTACCCGGAACCCTCAACTAATTAAGATGTCTAATACGGGGAAAAGGCCTGAAGGGGGAACTCCAGGGGATAGAAAGGGATCTAAGCAAGAAGGGGAGTTTAGGGCAGAGATTCTAAGAATGTTTGGCGAGATAAAACAAAGTGAGAAAAACGTTGAGCTTAAATTAGAACAATTAGAAAATAGAATGGAGAAAATGGATAAAAAAATAGATGAAACTGTTAACGAATTGAAGGGCCAATTAAAAGAGGTATTTAGAAGGACACAGGCAGTGGAAGAAAGTTTGAAAAAGACAAGATCAGAAATGAAAGATGTGAGACGTGAGGAGGATAAGATAAAAGCCGAGATACTGGAATTAAATAAAAGTCAAGAAGATATGAGAGATTTAATTGCTATGAATGAACTCAGACAAAGAGAAGCCAATCTTAGGATGAGAGCCGTTCCCGAAGTGCAAGGAGAAAACATAAAAGAGAAATTAACAACCGAGCTAGCTCTCTGGTTGGGAATTCCAATAGAAGAGATGGGAAAGGCAATACAATCTGCATTCAGACTAAAAGCAAAACCAACCAGAAATAAAAAATTTTTAGGAGACTGTTTAGTTACATTTAAGGATAAGGAAATGAGAAATATGATTCTCCAAAAAAACAGAGGGAAAAGGCTGAATATAGGGGGAAACTACATAGTAATCTTTAAAGATATTCCAGTTAGGCTTTTAAAACGCAGGGAACCATATAAGGAACTGGCCCAGACATTGAAAAGGAACAATATAGAGTTCAAGTGGGAGTTTCCTGAAGGAGTCTCCTTTACTTACAGAAGTAAGAGACAGAAATTGACAAACTTAGAAGAAACCAGTAAATTCCTAAGGAAATACAAAGAACTAAAAATTCAAAAAGAAGAAGATAAATGCGAGGAGGCAGAAGATGAGAAAGACCTAGAGGGTGAAACAGAGAGGAAAGAGGGGGAGGAAGAAGAAGAGGAGGAGGAGACAGCGGGAAGGGCTTAAGGGGAGACAGTAGGCTCATATAAAAATAAACAATCATGGCGTTAAAAGTTTGGAGCTGGAATGTTAACGGATTGAACGACAAAAGCAAAAGGAATAAAATTGAGCACATCCTAAAGAAAGAATGTTTAGATATCATTTGTCTACAGGAAACCCATATAGCAAGAAAGCACAAAAGAATCCTGATTAATAAAAGATTAGGGAATGAATTCGCATCGTCGGACCGAAGCAAAAAAAGGGGGGTGGTTATTTATATTAACAAAAAAATCGAAGCGCAACAGCTCTTTAAAGACGAGGAAGGGAGGGTAGTGGGAGTACAGATTAATTGGCAAGGAGAAAACATAATAATAGTGGGGACATATGCACCCAATGACAAAAAATCGGAATTTTATAAGGTGATAGAAGGAATGTTATCCGATTACCTTGACCAGAAAATTATATTATTAGGAGATATGAACGGGGTGGTGTCCCTAGAGATGGACAGGCTAAGGGACAGTTCAGGTAAAGAAGGAAAGTTACCCCAAACCTTTTTCTCAATGGTTCAAAATTGTAATCTGGTAGACATTTGGAGGTTTAAACACCCCCAAGAAAGGCAATACACCTTCCACTCAGAACCAAACGACTCATCTTCGAGACTTGACCAGATTTGGATCTCAGCAGAATTAGTTCCAAGATCGGTACGAGTGGAGATCCAGGCTAAAACAATTTCCGACCACAACCCAATAAAAATGGAACTGAAAGGTCTGGAAAGAAGATCATATAGATGGAGAATGAAAGACTACTTGCTAGACGACCAAGAGGTAGTAGAGAAAGCTAAAAAAAGGTTAAAGGAATACTTTGAGGATAACTTAGGAAATGAAATTAGACCAAAAGTGGTGTGGGATGCAGGAAAGGCGGTGATGCGGGGCTTCTTCATTCAACAAAGTGCAATCAAGAACAAAAAAAGAGAAAAAGGGAAAAAAGAAATCCTCCAGCAGATATGGGAGAACGAACAAAAACTGATTAAAAATCCAAAAAATAAGAGAATAAAAGAGAACATTAAAGTTCTGCAAGCTCAGTATGCGATGCTGATAAATAGGGAAATTGAATGGAAAGTCAAAAAAATAAGACAGAGAAGTTTTGAATATGCTAATAAATCAGGGAAGCTACTAGCTTGGCAACTCAAAAAAAGGAAGGAACAGAACATAATAAACAAAATAGAAGTGGAGGGAGAAGAAATAAACAAGCCTAAAGAAATAAGGAAAGCCTTCTTGGATTTTTATAGAGGGCTCTTTAGTAACACCGAAAAGAACAACTTGAGGAAAATAGAAAGATTTCTAAGAGCTAAGAATATAAAAAAGATCCCTATAGAGGCGAAAGGAAAATTGAGTGCTCCAATAGAGGAAGAAGAAATCAAAGTAATAATAAAGGACTTAAAAAAAGGGAAAGCCCCAGGACCAGATGGGTTTACTAGTAGATTCTATAAAGAGATGGAGTCAGTTGTGCTGAAACCACTGCAAGAGGTAATGAATAATATCCTTAAAGAGAGAGAAATCCCAGAGACATGGAGGGAGGCATTAATCACACTAATCCCCAAACAGGACTCAGACTTACTACTGATTAAGAATTACAGACCGATCTCCCTATTGAATATCGATTATAAAATTTTTGCAGGAATTCTGGCAAGGAGACTAAAAGAGGTTCTGGTAGAAAGAATAAATACAGTTCAAGCGGGCTTTCTGCCGGGTAGGCAGATGAAGGACAACATAAGAAATATCGTAAACATTATAGAATACCTAACGGACAGGTGTGATAAACAAGGTCTGCTGCTATTCGTGGACGCTGAAAAAGCGTTCGACAATATAATTTGGGACTTCTTATTAAAACAACTGGAATACATGGAAGTGGGTACCGAATTTTACAACGGGATAAAGGCAATCTATTCGGACCAAAAGGCAAGACTAATTATAAACAACGAGGAGACAGCAGAAATAACAATAACAAAGGGAACAAGACAGGGATGTCCACTGTCCCCACTGCTATTCATAATGGTGTTAGAAGTTCTATTAAATTCAATAAGAGAAAATAAAGGTATAAAGGGTGTTACAGTTGGGCGAAACGAGTACAAAATCAAGGCATTCGCGGACGATCTGGTTGTTACAATGGAAGACCCAAATGATTCACTAAAAGAGGTACTTGCAGAATTTGATCAATTTGGGAAGGTGGCAGGCTTTAAACTAAATAAAAGAAAAACAAAAATGATAGTCAAGAATATGTACACGGATGAAGTAGAGGAGTTGCAAAGAGAAACGGAAATAGAGGTGACCAGGAAGGTAAAATACCTAGGAATCTGGGTAACGCCAAAAAATATAGACTTATTTAAAAACAACTACGAAACAGTATGGAAGGGAGTCAAGAAAGATATTGAAACATGGGGTAGGCTTAAACTGTCATTTTGGGGCAGAATAGCCACAATTAAGATGTCCGTGCTCCCAAAAGTACTGTTTCTATTCCAGAATATCCCTGTGATTAAAGGCATGAAGGTATTTAAGGACTGGCAGAGGGTGATTTCAAAATTTGTCTGGCAGGGCAAAAAACCGAGAATAAAATACAAATTGTTAACAGATGCGAAGGAAAGGGGCGGCTTTGCCCTGCCAGACCTGAAATTATACTACGAGGCGTCATGCCTATGCTGGGTGAAAACATGGATAAAACTGGAAGATAGGGAAGTGCTAGATCTAGAGGGACATGACAACCGGTCTGGGTGGCATGCCTATTTATGGCACGGCCGCAGGAGAACACATAAAGAATTCGGAAATCATATTTTTAAGGGCCCATTGATCGAGGTATGGGAGAGGTATAAAGATATGCTAGAGCCCAAAACACCGCATTGGCTGTCGCCACTAGAAGTTATGAGTGTTAAAAAAACAAATATGAGGGCTAACTGGGCTACTTATGAACAACTATTAATGAAAGAGGAAGGAAAGTGGAAAATGAAGCCGTACGACCAGGTTAAAGAGCACGTTCACGATTGGTTGCACTACCTGCAGATAAATAACATGTTTAAGAAAGATAACAAAGAAAAAGGATATATCGATAAACCCTCTAGATTCCAGATTGAGACACTTAATAATAATTACAAAACCCTATCTAAAACATATAGCCTGTTACTAGACTGGAACTTAATAGACGAAGAAGTCAAGCCGGCAATGGTACACTGGGCTAGAGACCTTGGCCATAACATTTATTTTGAAGAATGGGAAAAACTTTGGAAACAACATATTAAGTTTACGGCTTGCGTGACACTGAAGGAGAACCTAATGAAAATGTTTTACCGCTGGTACCTGACCCCCGCAAAATTAGCTAAAATGTATGGTTCCTGCAATAAGTGTTGGAAGTGTAAGATATGGGAGGGGTCTTTCTACCACATGTGGTGGGATTGCCAAAAGGTTAAAGAGTTCTGGGAGAGTGTGTATAACGAACTGAAAAATTTTTTAAGATACACCTTTGTTAAAAAACCCGAGGCCTTCTTGCTGGGCCTACTAGGGAAGGAGATAAAAAAGAAAGACCACAAGCTGTTCCAGTATGCAACAACGGCGGCAAGAGTCCTATTGGCTCAAAGTTGGAAATCAGAAGGTCTGCCGACGATTGAGGAATGGAGAGCAAAATTGCTAGAATATGTGGAGATGGACAAAATGACAGGGAAAATCAGATACTTAAAAGATCAGAGGTTTATCAAGGACTGGGAAAGTTTTACGAACTATCTGGAAAATTTAAGTGAGGGCCAAATAACATTGGTGGGTTTTAAGGGAGTTCTGTAAAGAGTAAAGGGTATTGTCGAAAGAGAAATGGTAGAATCAAAATGTTTAATGACATTACAAACTAACAAATGCGAAATCTTATAAAGAAGTTAGTACGGATGATTTGAGGAAAGGTTGAAGGAAGTCATATTTAAAATCTGTGAAAATGAGAACTTAATTTTGTGTATTATGTTTCTGTATCTTTTATTTTGAAAATCAATAAAAAGCATGTGGAAAAAAAAAAGCACATGTCATTCCAAATCCCCAGGCAACCTCGTCCTTTCTTTAAAGCCTTCTAGGTTAGAGATATTTCCTACAGCTTTTCATGTGGATGAGAGATGAAATCCAATTGTCATTATTCCCAGAGACCAAGCAGGAGGAGGAGGAGGAGGACGGCTGTCACAAAGAGATGTCCCACAAGGGCAGCGTGTTGTTGCATGTCAGGTCAAAAGCAAAGATTTGCAGGAAACATTCTGATTCTTTTGTCAGCTCCTCATTGCATTTGCCTTTGGAAAATAAATATGACTATAATATCTGCAGGATTGTTGACAAATTATGACCAGAATCCATTCTGGCCCTACTAAAATGCAATGTAGGCAGTTGCCCTAGATGGCAGTCTCTAGGCACCAATCAGACCGTCAGAGAGGGAGACAGATAGATCTGACCCATGGGGCACAATCCACCAAGCAGTCTCCTGGTGCAAGCCCCCTAGAAATGGCTGGCAGCATCGTTTCAATGAAGTCTACATGGGAGAAATTCCTGGCCCACTGCTCATCTGAAGCAGGTTTGTCAGTGTATTTCGCTAGACACTCTTACAAGCCTTCTCATGACTCTGTGCGTTATTGTAAGCACGTTCAACCACACATGAGTACAGACTTTCCTGCAGGGATGGAGTCCTCATGCCCGGTGAGCATTGGGAACATAAGGAAGAGCCTACTGGATCTGGTCAATGGCCCAGCTAGTCCAGCATCCTGCTCTCCCAGTGGTCAACCGGATGCCTGTAGGAATGCCACAAGCAGGATTCAAGCACAAGAGCCCTCTCCCCTCTTGTGGTTTCCAGCAACTCGGATTCAGAGGCACTGCTGCCACTGACCAAGCCATCTGACCAAGCCCACTCCTCCTCCAAGAATTTGTCCAATCCTCTTTTAAAGTCATTCAAGGCGGTGGCCATCTCTGCCTCCTGTGGGAGCAACTGCCATGCTTTATGACCTGTGTGGTGGTGGTGGGGAATTATGCTGCCTCTTCCAAATTTAAGCCCTGATATATATTTTTAAACGCATGAAAAGGACTCTCATCAGTTCGTACATTTGTTCTGACAGAAGGCCAAGCAAGACATTTGGGGGTAGAAAAGAGCTTGCGACAAATAGATTTGTGTGACAAATGCAAGGTGGAGCAGAAAACACCTTCCTATGTTTCCCTTCTGGCAAATAATGCCCCACAAATGCACACTAAGATGGACAGGTCCATCCCAAAAGCTCACAACCATGGTTTCTAACTTGCCTATATTGCTAGGCATGTCATTGTTCAAGAAACTGTGGTATGTGAAACACATAGCAGTCAAGTACAACATTCCTAGAATGGATATGCTAGGGGATGCTTTGTACGAGCCAGGAGAAAGCTTCCTATTTACTCCTGAGCTGGGACCGATGTGGGTGTGGCCTAATCTGGGCAAGAAGGAGCACACGTTCTTCTTTTGCTCTCTTCTCCATTTTGCTTTTCCATGTGTTAGCAGAGGTGACTGCTGACTTGGAACTAACCCCCTTATGGGATAGTTCTACATGTGTATATAGTTTTGTAACCTAAGTCTGCCTTCAGGGATCTGTGAACTGAATGATTGTCAGTAAACTACTTTTATATTTGTTATGTATTGAAGTTCTCACCCTGGCCACCAGGAGTATCGTGTATATAGTTTTCACTCAGGTACACGTCAGTTACTTTAGGCAGGAAACCCTGGGTTGTTGTTGCTACAATGTTGACAGCCGGCTGCCTATAAAAGCAGGCCGGCTGAGCTGTTTGCTGTTTGCTGTTCAGTTCTGTTCCAGCTTACCAATAAAGAGCTGCTTTGGAGAAATCACTGCGTTGTCTGCTATGTCTACCCACTATTTAACACTGGCGATGAGGATGGGATCGATGGACATCAGAGCACAGCCAGATTTGGACATTCACTGAGCAGAATAACTGAGCGGAATCACTGAACAGAACCAATTCAGAGCTGACCGTTCTGGCTAGAGCACTGTGTTCCATCCATCGCCCTCCAGGTCAGCATCGGAATCATGGCTTTACTCGTGCCTCTACCGCCGTTTGCCCCAGACTCTGAATCATGGGACTCTTACCTCGCTCGGTTCGACTGCTACCTCCAAGCAAACGTGCTGACAGCAGTGTCAGAATTGCGTAAGCGAGGCCTCTTCCTCAGCCTTTGTGGCCCCGAATTGTTCGAGATGGCCCGAGCACTGGTTGCACCTTTAGCAGTCCAGGAAGCACCCTGGGACACGATTCATGAGAAGCTCAGCAACCACTACGCACCAAAGCCGTCCAAGATTGCTGCCTGCCATGCGTTCTACCACCGGAACCAGGCAGTGGGGGAGTCAATTAACAACTACACCACCGCTCACCGGAAGGCCGCGCTGCACTGCAAGTTCCAAGACTTAGACGATGCCCTGATGAATCAAATCATCTGGGACATCAGTCAACAACGGCGTCTCCTCGCCAAGCCAGACCTAACGTTGCAGAAGGCCATTGAGGAGGCCGTGGCCTCAGAAGCTGCTGAACTCTCCGCCCAGGAAATCCGCAAGGCCAGTAGCCCGCGTCTTGCTAGGAAGCCTGTCCCAGTGTATCACGAAGAGGCCAGCAGTGACAAGGCATCCTCCAGTGAAGATGATGATGTGCACCAAACAAAGTGGGAGCACGGGAAGTTCAAACAGAAGTCCACGGGCCAATCAGAATGTGCTGGCTGTGGAGGCAATCATTCCCGTGCCAAGAGTCGGTTCAGAGACGCCATCTGTCGGTGATGTTCCAGGAGGGGTCACATCGCTAAGGTCTGTTGATCAGCTCCGTCCAACACCTCCCCCTCACCATCTCACAAGTCCAGGTCTTCCCCCCAGTCAGCCAAGGGAAGCTGCTTCGCCCTCACCTCGCCACTGCCCGTCCGGAACCATGATTGGCCAAACCGACTCGCCTACGCATCGCAAGCTACACGTCACCGTGCTCATCGAAGGAGCTCCGTGTGACATGGAGATTGACAACGGGTCTGCCTTGTCCGTCGTATCCTGGAGCACCATCAAAAGACTCATGCCCAAGCTGCCCAAGAGGCAACTCGGCCCACACCGCATACATTTGAGAGACTATCAGGGTAGGCGTTGACTATCAGTGGCAGGCGTTGGCCGGTTCCGGCTCACTGTAAAGAATTTTTCAGGCCTGCTCCGACTGGTGGTGGTCGAAGGCCTGCGGCCTAGCCTCCTAGGGAAGACTGGTTTGAGGCCCTCAGCCTGGAAGTCACCGGCATCAACTGCATCTCTGACACAGAGGTTGATGGCCTAATCAAAGGCAGGAAACCCTGGGTTGTTGTTGCTACAATGTTGACAGCCAGCTGCCTTTTAAAAGCAGGCTGGCTGAGCTATTTGCTGTTCAGTTCTGTTCCAGCTTACAAATAAAGAGCTGTTTTGGAGAAATCACTGCATCGTCTGCTATGTCTACCCACTATTTAACAATATTGACTTTAATAACTTTGTCGTGTATATTCTTTTTAAGAGGGACAAGAAGGGATCTTACCAGGAATCTTATATAGAGAGGCTCAAATGAGCCCAGAACAAACAAACTGTTGTGTGTTTAAAGGGGAATGTTGAAACTGCTAAGATATAGAACTTGCTAACACAAGTTAGGAAGAATATCATTAAACAATATATCGTCTCTTGCCTCCCTGAACATTCCCCACAGACACAACATGCTCCTGAGAAATGCCTTGAGGAGGAAGAGAAAAGGAAGTGTTCTCTGTTAAGCCTCTGGTTCTCAGAGAGCAATTTCATTGGCAATAATGAAAGCACATTTCAAAGCTTTACCAGTGCAGATAGAGAAATGGGGGGGGGGGGGAGAGATGAACCTCATTGCCAACAGCTCCATTTTTTGAATACTGTAAGTGTGCGGCTCCTTTTTTTTATTCCTCACTTCATATGAGAAATGACTTTATAGGTCATTTTTTAAAAAATCAGTACATTTGAATTTTCGACACTGGGGGACAAAGTCAGAGAGAGAGTAAGGCAGCCCTTGACAATTGGAGTGGGAAGGGATGAAAGAGGGACCAGGTGGATGGATTTGTTACAGAAGGAGGTGCTGGTAACTGTGGAGAAAGCAGAATGTTCTTTTAACTCTCAAACATGTTCTGCTTGGGCATCCATGCTTCCCTGATATGTGCCAATTACTTCCAACAGCCACCTGTTAAGCAGTCTGTGAGTTTAGCTGCCTATCTTGGGAAGGAGATTAGTAACGCACATGTATTTTGATTTTTTGACAAAGGTTGGCCTGACATTTTTCTACCGTCCTTCTCCCCTACACACCAGAGGCCATGGGAACACCCTTCCATGGAATCAGGTGGAGGAAGGGCTTCAGGGTGCCATTCAGAGTGACAAGGTGCATCTAGGATACCAGGAAGCTCACCCATGCGGAGTCATTGCCGATTTGCAAGATTCAGGGTTTTGGGCGGTGGGGTTGCTTTTGGTATTTTGTCTTTCTGGGGAAAGTGTCATGACATCTCTATGTAATTTGCAGCCCATTTCTTTGCACTGAAATGAAAGGGGTGGGATAACAACAATATAATTTACATAATTAAGTACGTATATTACATCAGCTATGGATAATTTGACACAGTGGACAGGGAGGCGAGTAAAGTCTTTGGCAGATGGTGAACTGCAGTGGAGCAGAAATGGTGTAGCACATTACCAACAGGCTGGAGCAGAAAACACCTTCCTCTTCTAAAAAAAAGTTCTTTGCTCTTTAGAAACAACACATTTTAAAAAACTTGGTTGTTTATGTTTTTTACAAATCTCTTTGCCCCAGGGGTGTGGATTGGATACAACCACTGTCCTCCGTTGCTGAGGAGCTCAGGTGTACTGTCACTGAGTTTCACTTTATAGGCAACTGCTAAAAGCATGAGAATTTTGCAAGCTGGAGAAAGGGAACACTTTATAGATAGCCTCCATAATAGGCATTAGTAACTTTCTACCTGGGGGAAGCAAGGGGGAATGTAAATGCCTTTCTCTGGACCTGTTTCCCCCCCACCCTACAAACTACCAATAAAAAGCCACTTATTAGTCCTGGTGGGAACAAAAGTGCCTTTCCAACAAAATTCTCCCTCCTGGTAAACTTGGCAACAGATGCTTTCATTTCTTCAGGTGAGGATCCACCACCTCCATTTTGCACAGAGAACCCTTTTGCACTCACTACTGGTGCTTCAGAAGCAAGCTTCTGTAGCTGTGGGGAAACCACAGAAAAGGCCACCCCCTAAATGCACATGGAGGAGGACATCCGTAGACACAGCATGGTATCTATGGGAGAAGGAGAAGGTCTTCCATTAGGCACTGTGGTCCCAAGCTGTGAAGAGATGGGATAACTCAGCTGGCGGTACATGAGACGCTTAATCTCAGAGTTGTGTGCTCTAAAAAGAGCTAGCTTTCTAAAAATTCCTGCATTGCAGGGGGTTGGACTTGATGACCCTCGTGGTCCCTTCCAATTCTATGATTCTATGAAATGGATCTGGAACTGAATCAGAAGCTAGCAGCAGATGGGTGTCCACTTCTTCATCCACAAGATGCCAGTCTGAGATCAGGATGCATCACCCTCACCCCCAATAAAATATTTGAGAGGGCCGCCCCCCAGGTGGATGGGCATTGCCATTTCAATGGTGTGTGTGTGCTGTATCATGTGACCTGGGCCCCCCACTATTTTCAAGTTGGCATCCCTGAGATGCAGGATAACTCTTTCTGCTGTTTCTCTAGCATCATCTGCGTAAAGAAAGGGTGGGTGGGTGAAAAACAGAGCCAGCAGGAATAGGGAGTGGATTCCACCACTGAGTGGAGAAAAACCCACCCCCATTTCCACACACCTCCCCCAAGAAAATCCACACTGCTCAGGCAGAGCAGCAAAAATGGTAGCAGTCATTAGGCTTATTCTTGATAATGAAAACAAATCAGTGCTTTTTACAATGATTTGGCAGCAGAGAGCATTTGAGCAGAAAAACTGGTTGTGAGATTATAGCATTCTTCACTAAACTGTCCCCATGATGCAGGTCTGTTTCAGGTGGGGAGGTGAGGGTATCTTTCTTTCTCTCTCTCTTTAGCTGTCTTCCAAAACAGAAATAGCAGGTGTTGCTCTTAGAATTTGATACTTCCTTTGCAGTCAGAGCAGGGCTGGATGAACCATAAAGCAAAATAAGCAGGTGCTTAGGGCATCAAGGGAAGGGGGCACCACAGAAATTTTCTACTGCTGGATTTTTAACATTAATGGTCACAAATTGCTCAGCTGAGCATTCATTTTCTCAGCTGAAGGATATAAAAAATCCCAGCAGAACAACTGTGCAACAAGGCAGGCTGGATGCCTTACCTCTGCTAAGTACAGAACCAGATGCATTACGTAAGATTAATTTTGAGGATCAGATCAAACACTTTGAAATTAGAAAAGTACAGAAATTTTTCAAGTATAAATAAAGGGGAAGTATACAAAAAAACTTTTTTTTCACTGTACTGTAGGTTTTGTTTCATTTTGGAAAATAAAATTTTATTTTATGGTTTCTTATTTAAAATTAGATATATATGGGGGCACCAAAATCTTTTAAGTGCTAAAGGTCTTATTCCAGTCCTGAGTTAGAGAACAGCATATCCTGCAATAAAATTGTTATAAAATGAAACCACTCCTTTTTGTCTGTTTGTTGGTGGCATTAATTTACATTAATTAGCATCAGTTATGACAAAGACAAGCTGTTAGGTCAGTTTTCCCCATGCATTCCTTTGTTTTACCAGTTTCGGTGATTAGCAGTAAGGAAGGCCAGACACCCCTGTTATTGCCTCTGCTGTGATTACAAAAGTTAGCCCCCCCCCCGCCCATTTGTATTTTACCCTTCCCCTTCCCTTCGTGGGCAATTCAGAGTAGAGAGAACAGGAGGTGCAAGCTGGCTTTGTCACAAGCTGCTGGTGTCCCAGCATTAGCGTGAGCAGGCACTGCAGGGAGCAGAAGCCAGCTCTCAGGCAGCTGGTGCGAGTTCCACAACCACAGCAATCCTGCTTCTTCCTCCGCTGTCATCCAGCTTGCCTCTCTGCCAACCCAATAAAAAGCTGCTGCTTACCACCATTCCACTTTTCCACAGGTGGATATGATTTGCATTCCAGCTGCCCAGAACCATCAACCAGAGATGGGCAAATCTGTCAGCATTTCCACATGAGATTTATTTTTAAAGTCAGTTGAAAATGATCAGTGTTTTGGCGCAAAATTCTCCTAATAGTTAATATTTATTTATATCTCCTCCCCAACCAGGATCCCATTTTATATACCCATTTCTTAATACAATTTTGCATAAAACACACCTTTTCCCATAGTGATTTCCCCCTAATATAATGTATTTTTGGCTGCTATTTGCACCAATATGTAGATGTTTATCCACAGTTTACCCTAGTATATGCATTTTTACACACATTACTTGGTTGGATAATTGCATTGAGAAATTCATAGAAGTGCACATTTCAAAGGATGGTTTTGTTCTGGTTTACACATTATTTCAGAAAGTGTGAATTCGGTTCACCTTTGATTGCAAACTGAATCAAATTAGTCACCCCTACAGTCAAACGCCCTTTTGTTTCCATTAGTGTCACTCATCAATGACCAGTCTCTCCTCTGGGTCACATGACACCATCAATAGGGCATTCTAAGGGCTCCTTCCAAACACTTTCTCTTGGTCATATTGTTCTGAAGTTGCCAGGCAGACCAGGACAGGTTTGTGGAAACAGGAGGAGCAAAAACATATAGAAACCCACTGCTCACACTTCGCAGGGACCCCTCGCTCAAGCCATGACCTGCTGATCATCAGGACAGACATGCTCTCAGTTGTATTATTACAATGAAGTCTGAAGTGTGTTGCTACATGTTTTATAGCCAGTTGATAACACCCTTTAACATGTCTTTTAGCAGACAGTCACACAAAAACCCTGAATGTATGTTTATCCTGTGAATTTTTAACATTTATAATAGAAAGCTGAAAACATCTGACACACCATTGAGGATGAATGAGATATTCAGTTCAGTTGACATCTTAATGCAAAATTGCATAATCTTCACTTTCCAAAACAATATGAAATGTAGCTATTCTTCAAAATTCATACATCTCCAAATTTTGCAATGAAATTTTCCAAACAAATAAACTTTCCAATTGCTTTAAATGCTCACCATCCCTAAACATACATCCCTGTACAATCCAGCATATACAGGGATAGAGCCAAATTTGCAGCACAATCCCAGGCTACCCAATTTAAGTTCTATTGAGCTTAATGGGGCTCACTTTCAGATGAATGAGCATTGGCTGTGAGGAGGAAGGCAGTTCAACTATCCACATCCAAATGCCAGCAGGATAGAAATGAGGTTGGAGGAAAAATCAGGAGGAATATCCAACTTTCCCTGCTGCATAAGGATGTGCCAGGAGACTGGGGTGGCTTTGGATCCTTTGGCACCCAGCCATTTCTCATCCCTCCCCTGGCACCCCACAGGCACACCCCCCCCTTTGGGCTCTCTTGTCACTGCTCAGATGCCAATTGGCCCAGGAGGTTAGAATTCACCATTGCATCTCATTCTCTGATGTTGCAGCCTCTCACACAGCAGATATAAAATAATCTCTAATGTCAGAGCAGGATATCTGAGATTTCCCATGTTCCTGGGAGCCAGGGTCATAGAACTGCACCCAAATTTAGGTGACTTTAGTTCCCATTGAAAACAATGGGGCTTAGGTCATGATGAATAATTTGTCCCATTGATTTCGGTGGGACCTAAGACCAATTTACAGAGGCTGCTTCCTTATCACACATTTAGAGCACAATGCTTCCCACACAAAAAAATCATGGGAACTATAATTTACCCCTCAAAGAGCTACAATTCCCAGCACCCCAACAAGCTACAGTTCCCAAGACTCTTTGGTGGAAGTCATGTGCTTTAAATGTATGCTGTGTGCACAGCCTTACTCTGGATCCTACCCATTCTCCTTATTTTCTTTTTGTGGATCCAACAATAAGATTCTCACCCTGCTGTCCATTGAGAATGCCTATTCACAACAGCAATTGTACAAAGTTTGCACTGAGCAGTGGAAAATCATTTGAGAGCACCCCTTACAGACCTCTTTGTAGCCCAGAGGTACTGCAGCCCTCCAGATGTTTCTTACCTCGTAATGAGCCACACGCTGCGATTCTGATATTAGCTGAGCGCTGCACACTTTGCAGTAGCTTTCTGTGAATAATTCCTGGTCAATATCTGATGACTTCATCTGCTTATAGGGAAAAAAGAAAGGAAAACAATAAAAAATATGTGAATCATTGTTGTCGCTGTCTTACTTGCAGCAGTTATAAAATAGCATTTCACAAAGACCCATGAAAAGAGCTGTGCAAATAACTTTTCTGAAAAGTTGGAGATAAAATCAAAATTGTTGTTACAATTGAATTAGACTATTGGAAGAAAGTCTGTGCAATTATGTAGAATGTAGAATTGTAGCAGACACTCAAACTCAGGACACAAGGGAGAAACGTGCTAAGAGGAAGGCACACTTGGCAAACCCTCACTGTGATCAACTCCCACCAGGAAACCAATGTCCCCACTGCGGAAGGATGTGTGGGTCCATAATTGGCCTCCATAGTCACCTAAGGACTCATTGTTAAAATCCATGTTTTTGGAAGACAATCTTACTCGGCTATGAGGGATCGCCAAAGAAGTAGTCGTCAGTCCGATCCATCTGAGAAGAACTTGCTTCTCGTAGGTGAAGTACAGAATAGAGTGAAAATGAGCTTTAAATGTGAAAGTTACATTTTATGCTACTTCTGATTTCAGGATTGAGAATGTCATAGAACATGCTTTAAATTAACAGACTTTAAATCCCTCTTGCAAGTTAATGGATATGGAATTTTTGAATATGAGTGGAAGTCATTATACCAGTGGCTGCAAAAACAGAAGACAGGATCAAGATTGGAATTGCTGTATTTGGATTATAGATAAGACTATGCGCAGGACCTAGGAATAATTATTTCCGGACGATCAGAACACAGGAAGTCACTAAATTTGTTTAATTTGGAATGTATAATTGGCTTTATAAATTGTATTATGATTTGGTATGATTTGACATTGTAATGTTGTTGTTTAGTCGTTTAGTCGTGTCCGATTCTTCATGATCCCATTGTAATAATGTTACATTGTAATAATGTGGCCCATATTCATGACAAATTAATAAAAATTATATATATTTTTAAAAGAGAATGTTATAGAACCATAGCATTGTGGACTTGGAAGGGACCCTGAAGATCATCTAGTCCAACCTCCTGCAATGCAAGAATCTCAACATGTGCCCCCCCCAACCAGTTTGAAACCATACTGGCCTCTAGCAGTTTTATTGCTATATGTCAGTGATGGCAAGCCTTTCAGAGACCAAGTGCCCAAACTGCAACCCAAAACCCACTTATTTAACGCAAAGTGTCAACACGGCAATTTAACCTGTATATGTCATTTTTTCTGTGTGTTTCATTTTTAAAAAATGCTTTATTAATCATTTTTCATGTATATACAACACATAGTTATCTTCATTTCAGTCAGTCCAATAATCTATGCTCACAAAGAATATTACATATAATTTCAACTATGTGTTTTCTACCCAAACATAAGACCTCCCATTCTCTCCATGTTTCGCTTTGTAATAAACATATTACTTTAATTTGTTATTATTTGTAAAAATTCTCTTTTCTATTTTGATGTCATTTTCCTTTATATATATCATTTACAGAAATCATTCAAAGGGAACTACTGCGCTTACATTACAACTATTTTTCAAGTAGTTCTTGAAGTTATCCAATTCTAGAATGAACTCCTGTCTAGGTTTGTCTCTGATTCTTTCAGAAAGAGAGGCTAATTCTACATATTCTGTAAGTTTGAGTAACCATTCATCTCTAGTAGGAAGTTTGTCATTTTTCCAATATGACGCAATAAGCACCCTCGTGGCCGCAGTTGTGTACAGAAATTTTTTTCTTAAGCCCTTGTGAATATCTGTACCTGTAATACTCAAAAGAAATGTTTCTGGTTTTTAAGGAAAATTTACCTTTAGCATTATTTTTAGTTCTGAGTATATGTCATTCCAGAACTCTGACTTTTCGGCAGGTCCACCATATGTGAAACATGGTGCCTCCTGTTTCCCCACATCTCCAACAAACATCTGGTGTGTTTTTATACATCTGAGAGAGTTTATGTGGCGTCAGGTAAAGGTAAAGGGACCCCTGACCGTTAGGTCCAGTTGTGGCTCTGGGGTTGCGGCGCTCATCTCGCTTTACTGGCCAAAAAAGCCGGCGTACAGAGGGGCCACTAGGTGGCGCATCTGAAGATGGCTGACAATAACATCTCTCTGACCCACACGAGGTAATTTGGAGGCTATGATGGGGGTAATTAGCCTCCTTAACCCCCCCAGGATTGTGGGGGGGACAGCCCTTGCCTGCTGTGCCCTATACCACCCCCGAATTTGTGGGGGTGGGGGCACTAGGCACAAAGCCCTCCTGTGGGATTCCGGCACTCCTGGACGCCGTCCCTGATTCGCGCCGCTAGTTGCAAGAATCTTCAAAATAAACAATTTGGACGAGATAAATTGCACATGCTTCAAGGAAAAAGGGGGAGTAAAGACTGCTGACAGAAGAGATCTCTGATAACAAGACAAGAATAAAATATGAGAAGATACGTCAAGATATGGTACGACAAATGACTGAGGGGAGAGGGGGGAAACCTGCCTTCCCCTTTTTTATGTGATTTAACAAGAATCCCCTCCCCTAATGAGTCAGAAACTAAGGACTTAAGCTGTGGATTTAAGGCTGTGTGGAGATAAACTTTCAAACCAAAGCAATGTTTCAAGATGAAGCTGAAAAGCTAAGAGTTTTGGAATGACGCAGTTAAAAATGCCATCGCCATTTTGGGAGGCATTGTTGGAGCTCTTGAGTCTGGGAGGAGAAAGAGAGAAATAGAGTTGTTTACATATTGTGGATCAACTCCTCGGTGGGACTTAAGAGCGACAAATGCCAAATTTATGATGGAAAGAGTGATGCTATCTACGAAGGAGATATATGGAAACCATCTGGACTTAGTGGAGGAACGGGAAATCCACAGAGGATTATTATTTTGCTTATCGGCTTAAAGAGACTAACAGAAGAGATCGTAAAGGAAAAATAGAAATTATATGAACAAGATATGCCGTGGAAACACCAAGATAAGACTGGATAGAATTATGAACTTTGTCTGGACTGATTGGGACTGATTTGGACATTAACGCAGTAATAAGAAGATGATCTGAATCCCCCTTTGGATCTTGAAGTATGGGTTCCCCCAACAAAATTTAAAAATTTGGCTTTGTAATTTGGAATTTATGCGATGTGATTTAATTTGATGTGATTGGCCAGTTAATAAAAATTAATTTTTTTTAAAAAAAGGAAGCCGGCGTACAGCTTCCGGGTCATGTGGCCAACATAACTAAGACGCTTCTGGCGAACCAGAGCAGTGCACGGAAACACTGTTTACCTTCCCACCGGAGCGATACCTATTTATCTACTTGCACTTTGACGTGCTTTCAAACTTCTAGGTGGGCAGGGTCAGGTACCACCGGTATAACATTTTTTGCATATTTTCCTTTATGGAGTAACAGGCAGTAAACCTCTAATTTACCTTCCACAAATTCTCCCATTGGGACATCTGTATAGTGTGGCCTAGATCTTGGGCCCATTTAATCATAGCCGACTTAACCACCCCTGGGAAGTCAAGGAGGAGTCGGTAAGCCTTAGAAAGAGTTTTAATTTTGGAATTAATGACATCTGTTTGAAATCTTGTATTTTCTACCTCAAACCTTTTTTTTCTCAACCTTAAATCTTTCAAGCAATTGATAGTACAGTAGTACCTCAAGTTACAAAGCCCCAGGTTACAAATACTTCAGGTTACTAATGCCACTAATCTGGAAGAGTTGAGAACTTTGCCCCAGGATGAGAACGGAAATGGTGTGCTGGCGGTGCAGTGGCAGCTAGAGGCCCCATTAGCAAAAGCGCACCTCCTACATTACCTACAAATAAATGAAATGTTTAAGAAGGATGTAAAGGAAAAAGGATATAGAGAAAGAGACTCGGAATTTCAAACAGAAATAGTGAACAACAAACACAAGGTGATCTCAAAAATGTATAAAATTCTGTTAGACTGGCACACGATGGATGAGGGGGTGAAAGATACGATGATCCAATGGGCCAGAGACTTGGGACATAATATAGAAATAGACGAGTGGTATAAAATATGGAATGAAAACATAAAATTTACAGCTTGCGTCTCCCTAAAAGAGAACCTAATGAAGATGGTGTACAGATGGTATCTGACGCCAGTGAGACTAGCCAGAATGTACAAAATTAGTAATAAATGCTGGAGGTGTGGAGAGAAGGAGGGTACATTCATGCATATGTGGTGGGAGTGCAGTAAAATAAGGGAGTTTTGGGGGATAATATATAGCGAACTGAAGAAAATACTAAGATATAACTTCGATAAGAAACCCGAAACTTTCCTATTAGGAATAACAAGAAAAGTTATAACAAGGAAAGACTGTAAATTTTTCCAATACGCCACCACGGCGGCAAGGGTGCTGGTGGCCCAGAATTGGAAGGGAAAAGAGGTCCCGACCTTGGAAGAGTGGAGGGCAAAGCTTACGGATTATGTAGAACTAGACAAATTAACAGGCAAAATAAGATATCAAAAAGATCAGAAATTTTTGGAGGACTGGGGGAAATTTACCGATTATTTGGAAACAGTATGTGAGGAACATACAACGTTAGTGTGCCTAAAAGAAGCTTTGTAAAAGAGTGAGGAGCATTACGTGAGAACAAATAAAGATATTACTGTAAGACCTAATGGTAATGTTGAAATTAAGAAATGTGTAGATATGATAGAAATTGCGGAAGATTGTCGGGAAAGTTGAGGGAGGTCCAAATAGGGAAGAGCTACGATATGTACTTGGATGTAAAAAAAGCTTTTATCTTTCTGTGTTATCAAAAACTTAATAAAAACGAATAGAAAAAAAAAAAAAGCAAAAGCGCACCTCTAGTTAAGAACAGTTTCAGGTTAAGAACGGACCTCTAGAACGAATTAAGTTCGCAACTAGAGGTACCACTGTATTGAAACCAGTCACTCATTTGATCCCTTACTTCTTCAAATGTTTTTAATTTTAATTGGTTTCCTTCCTTCTTAAGTAATGTTCGGTAGGTGGGCCAATTCCTACTTGAATTTTTCCTCTTTATGGCTAATGCCTCAGTTGGTGAGATCCACCATGGTGTCTTCTGTTCTAGAAGGTCTCTATATTTATCCCAGGCTTTAAATAAGGATTTTCTAATGATGTGATTGGTAAAATCCTTGTGTATTTTAGCTTTTTCATAAATCAGATATGCAATGCCAATCATATCTGATATTGAATCCTTCAAGATCTAATGTCTGGGTTCACCATTACAGTGGTACCTCAGGTTTAATTAAGTACTTAATTAATTCCAGAGGTCCGTTCTTAACCTGAAACTGTTCTTAACCTGAAGCACCACTTTAACTAATGGGACCTCCCGCTGCTGCTGCGCCGCCGGAGCATGATTTCTGTTCTCATCCTGAAGCAAAGTTCTTTTTTTAAAAAAAATATTTTATTAGATTTTAACAAGAAAAAGGTTACAAAGACAACAAAAGAATGAAAGAAAAAAAGAAAAACACAAAAAAAAATACAGAAGCCAAAAAATTTAACACAAAAACAAGAAAAAAGTAAAAGTAAAATAAAAATCCCTCCTTTCAATTTCTCATCGTTCTTTTACTTTTTTTCTGACTTCCTCTCACCTCTCTCTTTGTATTCCATTTTTTTTTTAGCAAATTCATCTTATTTTCTCAAACCACTTCATTTTTTGCATTAATATCATTAATTTTAACTTGTCCTCAAATCTCTAAAATTTCTAAATTCAAACCATATTTAACCTTTCTGCGTAAGCCAATTACTTCCTTTCCAACATCCCTTAATATTTCATTAGTATTACACTAATTCCATAAATATAGGTTTATTACAAAAAGCATTTCTCATTCTAGATTTATCCAACGTCCCTTTTCCTGGTTCCGGGTAATGTCAGTCCTTATGTCATTATATCCTCATCAGTCCGGTGTTCTAATATCTGAGGCTCTCAGGTCACTTCCAGGCCCCCCTCTGCGAGTTTCCTTGTTTCTGTTTGTATTTGCATACATCCTTGTTCCCTGTTGGGTTCTTTCGAATTCTCTTCTCTTTCTCTTTGGAGAGCCAATCACCGGGGAGTTCTGTACAGTAGTATTTTTCATTTCCTTTTATCCAATTGTCCCATTCCCTGGTGTTGCACTGCCCAGTGTTTAGTTTGTAATCCAAAAAGTGATTGTTCCAAAGATGATCTTCCACTTGTCTCACAGTCCCACTAGAGATAAGAATTTTCTTAAGTCCAAAATTTAGCCAGTATCCTCCAAGTTCCATCTCCCAATGTTGCAGCTTTTGGTCATGTAGGACTTGAAGTCTCTGTGTCTTTTGAGGTGCATTCAAAACCTCTTCTATCTTTCTCTGCCCTTGCACTTGCCCTGTTAAACCAGTTTCATAAGTAGATTGTTGTGCAGTTTCTGTAACTGCATTTCCCATTGGCATCTCTTTGTTAACTGCAGCTGTTATATAGTCCATCTTTTGATTCATCAGAGACACTTTCTCATCCAGCTGTCGCAGCACAACATATATTTTGTCCAGGGCAGATAAAACTTCCTCTCTAATCATTTCTGTCAAGGTCAGGGAACAGGTCCCACGGTCTGATTTTCACAGTTACTATATTCTCTTTTTAGATTAAAGCAGACACACTGGCAGGCTTCCTCTAGGGGGTGTAGTTACTTTTTAACATCCATTTTCAAAATGTATCCAACAAGGAAAGAAAAAGTTACTTTCGATTTTCAGATATTTTGTTTCCTTCAATATAAAGCAAACAGGCAGAAAGCGGCGTTGGAATTATTTTTTTTTCCTTTTCCAATTCTGTCAATTTTTCTATATTCAAATTGTAAACATCACCGACAGTTTCTTTCCTGTCATTCCGTCCCCAGGTTAGGGACAATGGAGACTTATGTTCTTAACTCACTCTCTGCAGGATTAGAAAGTCAAATTTCCCCCCCTTTCCTCCTGCTGTCTAGGGGGATTTGGTAGTTAAAAGTGCAGGAAATTTCAAGCTGTCATTTTTTCCGGCTTTCAGCTTGTAAAATCTTTGCTTTGATCTTTATACAAAGAACGGGAGGCGGACTTCCTGTTTGTGCCTTCCCGTCTCGGGTCAAATTCAAAGGTATATTTTTAATCCAAAAGTTTCAATTGTCCTACTCACGGGTTGTTGTTTAGAATCTGAATTGTCACAGGAAAAAGGACAGCGCTCTCCGACATCAGCTGTGCAGCTTCGCTCCGCAGAAGTAGCGATTGACTCTCAGCCCTGCGCCAACCCCCGTCTCACTCCAGACCCTTTTGTGGGGTTCCTTTGCCAAATGGGGGGGGTGCAAACGGTGCCCGCCGAGTCCCACAGTCACAGGCTTCTTCCGCCTGCGGTTTTCGAAGGGGTCCCCGCTTCGCTGCAGCGGTAGGACCCAATTTCTGTGGAGCTATCTCCCTCTGAATCAGAGGGAATCCGCCATTATCGGAGGCGCCGCCTCCGGAAGTCCTGAAGCAAAGTTCTTAACCTGAAGCACTATTTCTGGGTTAGCAGAGTCTGTAACCTGAAGCGTATGTAATCTGAAGCATATGTAACCCGAGGCACCACTGTATACACCATTCCCTTAACCAGACTGCCTCATAGTACAGTCTTATATCTGGCAGTGAGAAGCCTCCTCTGTCCTTAGTGTCAATGAGCCTCTTCCCCTGCCAGATAAATTTTGAGGTGTATCGTTGCCATTCCCTGAAGCGGTCTGTCCCACCCAGTATCAGGATTGATTGGAAAAGGAATTATAATTTGGGGAGCACATTCATTTTTATTATAGAGATCCTTCTTAAAATGGATAATTTCAATTTGCTACAGGTATCCAAGTTTCTTCTAATTTCAGCCCAAGCTGGGACATAATTATCCTGGTATAAGTTGATATTCTTTGAGGATATCCAAATGCGCAGATATTTAGCTTTTTGGCAGATCTTTAATCCTGATGTTTTTTCTAAGTCTGCTCTTTCTTCATTTGTTATATTTTTGACTAATATTTTAGTTTTTGTCTTACTCAATTTAAAGTCTGCCACCTCGTCAAAATTTTCCATCATCTGGTTTTCTGTCATCACCAGCACGTCATCAGCGAATGCCTTCACTTTATACACCCTTTCTCCTAGTGTTATTCCTTTAATCATATTATCTTATCATATCATCTTATTTAATACAGTGGTACCTCGTTTTGAGTCCGCCCCGTTTAGCATCCATTTCATGGAATGTCTGCGGCAAACCTGGAAGTACTGGAATGGGTTACTTCCGGGTTTGCCACTCGCACAATCGCACAAGCACAAAATCACACTTCAAGCATGCGCAGAAGCACAAAACCGCTCCACACGTGTGCTCAGAGCGGCACTTTGTCGAGAGTCCCTTTCGTTGGGTTAGGGTCCCTTTCGTTGAGCATCCGAGGCTCCGGAACAGATCCTGGACTCAAAACAAGGTACCAATGTACTTCCAAGATCAAAATAAATATTAAAGGAGACAGCGGGGAGCCTTGGGGTGTTCCCTTGCTTTTTGGTCATTCTTCTTCTTTTCTGTGTGTTTCATGCTTCTTTTTTATGACTGCTGTTGTAATAAATAATCCTTCTTAAAAGTTATTGCATTACATTCTTCATTAAATTATTTTCCCATTGATATATAATTTTATGGTATAACTCAGTGCTTTTTTTCTAAAATAAATGTTTAGAGGTACTCTCATTTTGACTCAAGAAAATCACCACGGGGGGTGGGGTGGAATAAATACAGTTCAAATCGTGGGAAATAAATACAGTGGTACCTCAGTTTTCAAACAGCTTAGTTCTTGAACTACTTGGAACCTGAATGCTTCAAACCTGGAAATGAGTGTTCCAGTTTTGGAACTTTTTTCGGAAGTCGAACATGCTCTCTTCTGGGTATAACTTCCATTTTGAATGCCACACTTCCATTTTCCTAGTGAGAAAAGGCACCTGCCACCCTCCAACGCTGGGTTCTGCCGTTGCAGCCAAAACATCAACCACCCCCTCCTCCAGCTCTGGCAGCTCCGGCACTGAGTGAGGGAAGGCTGGGCCAGGGCAGAAAGCGAGCATGCAAGAGATGTTGCCACTGCCACCCCCCGCCTGCTCCTACTTGCAGGCGAGTAGGAGTGGGATTGGGCTGCTCCGCTAGGCAGTGTTGCTGCTTACATGGTAACAGGAGCTGGATCAGGGCTGCTCAACTAGGGAGGTGCAGGATCCCTCACACTTTCCATTGAGGGGTTCGCGGCTGCACTCCCCTCAAGGGAGAAGTTTAAAGCAGCCCCCACCTCCGCATCAGATCCCCTGCAACCCCGTGAAGGCAACCAGGCTAAATAGTTGCTGGAGTTGGGGAAGGTGGAGGCAGCCCAGAAGCTGCATCTGAGAGCCCCTGCACCACCTGAAAGCAGCCAGGCGCTCCTTAGATGAGCTGCCCGATCCTGCTCCTACTTGCTTGCAAGCAGGAGTGGAGGCGGGGATCTCTCAGCACAAAGTGCACTCCACTTCTGAGAGATCCCCGCCTCCACTACTGCTTGCACTTGAGCCCTACTCTCCCCCTCACCCCCAGCACAGAAGTAGCTGCCCTGCTGGGGCGATGCGTGCCATATGTTCACCACCACTGCTATATGTTTTGTCACCCAAATTCCACCAAAGAAATCCTTTTTCATTGTACTTTTCAGAACAAAGGCATAAATTGGACATTACAAAAACCATTTCCAGAGGGGCTGCTGTGTGAGCCTCTTGCAGAAAAGACAACAAAAAGCTTTGTAGCACATTAAAGGCTACCCAATGTATTATGGCATAAGTTTTCCTATACTACAGTCCACTGCATCAGATGTATGCAGTGCTTTTTTCCTGGAGGGACGCAGGGGTACCTTAAACATTGTGTGAATCTTTGTACTTTTGTCCATTTACTGTATTTATTTTTCCCAATTTGAACTATAAAATTGTGATTTTTCTTTAGTCAAAATGAGAGTACCCCTAAACATTTTTTTAGAAAAAAGCATTGTGTAGATGGATACTGATTATGTCTTTTGACATGGTGCTATTCTACTTTTGTGTGTGAATATATGTATATACACTCTTAGCTAGTAAGTGGAAATAATTAAAAAAACCAATAAGCAAACTAGCAGCCTTGACTTTCGCTTTTCGTAGGAAACACGAGACAGAGATAACAGAAATGCTGCTAACTCCATGCTGGAGCTACAAACATTAATGCAAAGTTGTTTACTGCAGATGTAAATGAAAATTTGATACTGGCTCAGTCACAAAGCAATTTGCAGAGACAATTGTTTGGCACACTGTTCACAACAGGGCTGTGACTGAAGAGCCCAGGCGTCTTTCTTAAGAAATGCTCAACCAGAAGTGACAATACTGTAGTTTTGAATCCCTCGCCCAAACATGTTCTCTCCAGCTAGAGAAAAGTGCTGTGGTGGTTCTGTATTTCAGGATTTTCTGTCAAAGGAAACAATGAACATGTACCACTCACTTGAGCTTACCAGAGCCTTCAAAATATTTGTGTCCTCCTGCAGTTTTCAGTAAAGATTCCCTCTCATTCATGGATGACCTGCTTCAAGGAAAGCTGGCATCGCTGTTCCTTCCTCCCTTGTTATCTGGGTGACTGGAGATCACCCACTGAGAGCAAGGGGGAGCCCAGGGGGAGTAGCAAATTGCTCCTTAAAGAGTGAGACTCCCTTCTAAGCAGATTCGAAGATGAGGTTAGAAGCTAGAAACCAAGGGGTGGGTGGAATGGGGGTGCTGGGCTCATTCAATCCTTCTAATGAGATACACAAGTGTTTAATGAATTCACAAGTGTTGTTGACTCAGAAATGAGTAGGCATCCTTTTATCAGCCAAAGAGGTGGTGGAACTTTTGCAGCCCAAGGGCCACATTCCCTTTACAAAGTACAGCTTCCAGAATTATTTGGGGCAAGACACAAGATTATAAGGTGATGTAATAATATTTTCAATGCAAGGTGTGAATGTGGCCTATATGATGAGGCTGCAAGGTCACATGGATCAGACTTGCCCCATCACTGATGCACAGAGTGGCCACAAACAGACCATCCATGCTTTTGCCACTGTGTGCCAGGATATGCCCTCACTTAAGCTAGGGTTGCATCTCGTTCATTTGGAAGAGATCCATGTGTGTACAAGACTCCCTTTACATGCTGTGTAGGCATTAGGGGATTGTGGCAGCCCTGTGCAATGGGATTGGGACTAGAACATATGCCCCTGCAGCCCCACTCATGCATTTTTCTATTCTTTTTTTGGGAGGGGTGACATCTGAACCTGCTATTAAGGCTACCTAAGGTTGAGTGTGAGTAAAGAAAAGGCATTCCCAGCTTACATTCTAAGGCTGAAATTCTATACAGAAGAAGGTCACGAGATGGTTCATAGCTTGGTTGTAGACCATCTGCTTTGCATTCAGAAGATACCAGGTTCAATCCCAGCATTTCCAGATAGGGCTGGAACTGTAACCCTGGTAAGTCAGTGTGGACAGCACTAAGCTGGATGGACCAATGGTCTAACTCAGTATGAAGGTAGCTTTTTATTGATAAATCAAGATGCAAATCCGAGTAAGGACCTGAGAAGCGAACTGAAGACTCCTACATGTCTCACACTTCTTACCTTATGACATGACCCCTAAATCTAGCATGGAGCCAGAGTCAGAGATGGGAAGTCAGGTCTGGGTCAGGGCTCAGAGCTGACTTCTGAAGTTAGGAAGACCCTTGTGTCTGAGACTGTTGAACAAAAGTTCCAGAAGAACCTCCCAGGCCACCAAGGGAGCTCTGCAGGGCAGAGCCTGGACCCTTCTCAGGCACCTTCCCCATAGCTTGAAGAACAGGTGCCTCCCACTGCAAATCACAAGTCCAGCAGTGCAGGCGGGGCATCTGGAGGGAGGCTGCAGGAGAGAGGAGGAGTGATTGTCTTCAGGGCAGAGAGTTGGTCCTTTAAGGCTCTGAGGTTCTCTACAAGGAGGTGGAGTCTGGAGGAGATAGTCTGGAGATAGAGGCTTGGAAAGCCTTAGTCTATTTCTAGTGTTCCTGGGAGTAAGTTGCTACTTCCATGGCCTTGGAACCTATGATCAACTTTGCCTGACCTCTTTCTCCATGGGATTGGGAAATGCACAGCATCGTGACAGCCAAAGGTGAAGGTCTAAGGCAGCTTCCTTTATCTTGATTTTAATTCAATTTTCAGCTGTATTTCAGTCGATTGCTGGATTTTATGTCTTAATGTATTATATATTTTTTGATGTTTGCCGCCCTGAGCCCGGTTCTGGCCAGGGAGGGTGGGATATAAATAAAATTTATTTTTATTTTTATTATTTCTAAACTTGTTGCTCCATAGGAGAAGATGTGTGTTGAATTCTGCTGCAAGTTACTGTGCTAGATGAGGCCCATGTTGAATATTCTCTTTGTCTTTTTGAGGCCAGAAACAGTGTTGGGAGGGAGAGAAATCTTTTCCCTAACATCTTTTTGGTGAAACAATATTCACCCCCCCCCCAAAAAAAAATATCAATTGTCCACTTTCCAGCTATTTTCTGGTGTTTCAATGCCACCACCCCACCTTCTAGCTATGGCTCATTTCCTGTGCCTATATTATTTATTTGTTTATATACTCTATTTATAGACCATCCTAATGGCTCCCAAGGTAGTTTACAAAAGAGCCAAATTAAAATAATTCACCAATACAGCAATCTGAGTCTACGTATAAACAAATCTAGAAACAAAATGGGCATGGAGTCTACCTCTTGCAACAATGAGCGGAGCACAAAGCCACATGGGCAATTCCAACTAGCCTGGCATCATCATGTCACGACTGGTATACTGTCGCCCTGCTAGGTAGTCAGTCAGATCTGGCCAGGTGATTCTGCTGCATATACATCATATATTTGAAGTACATTTTAAAAACATGATTTTCCCCAAAGAATCCTGGGAACTGTAGTTTAGCCATCACAGAGCTACAATTCCCAGCACCCTCAACAAACTACAGTTCCCAGGATTCTTTGTGCTTTAAATGTATGGTGTATATGAAGCCAAAGTCACTGAGGTCAATGTACTGAACCAAAAGAGAAGTGGGTGGGGATGTCAATAAACAGGCAAAACATTTCTGAAGACCTTGTGGGGGAAATGTCAGAAGACGGTACGCAGTTGGTGATGTTGCAGAAATATTCCCAATTAGGAATGTGCACCAACCATAACATGAAGTTCAGACACTGATTCATTGTTTCAAAAACAGCCCACATTGGTTCAAGAGCTATACAGGCTCCCAGATTTGGATTACAGTCCTTCAAAGTCCACTTCATCTCTCCCTAGTGGGAAAAACAAGAAGTGCCATTTGTTTCTGTCAGGGAACTGCCCTCGGAAGGATAGGAGGTGGAAGGGCTCACGGAGGTTAGGAGAGACTTAGCAGCAGAAGAGGGAACCAGCAGGGGGAGAGAAGGAGCTCCGAGGGAAAGTGAGTCGGAGGGATGGCTCAGAGACACTTCCAGCGAAAACAGTGGGGAGGTTTCAGGACCTCCTATAGGGACACCCACTCCTCGCCAGAAACTGTCGCGCCGAGAGTCCAGAAGACGCGTTTCCGTTAAGGAGCTTTTATGTTGGAAGAGATTCCGTAAACGCCCACTGTCGGATTCTGCCAGCGATTGACGGAGCCATGCTTAAGGGGCTCCGTTATAGACAGAGGTTTGCTAACCTGGCCAAACTCTGGGGGACTAAGCTTTTACGCACAAGCAGCTCATAATCCCATCACAGCAATCCGACAGTCCTTGAAAGCAGCTTGTGCAAGGAGAGGCATCATGAGCAACCCAGCCGGAACCGGAGAAGCAGGAGGAGCTGGAGCGGGTCCAAGCCTGGAAGAAAGGTACAGGGTGTTGGAAGTCCAGCTAGCGCTGCAAACGGCGAGGCTCGAGGAGAGCTCAGGATGCAGAAAAGGGAAAAACCACCCCACTCACAAGAAAGATGCCAGGATTGGTGCAGAAGTTTGGGGGTGATCCCAGGAACTATCAAGCCTTTAGGACAGAGATGCAATATGCCCTCAATCTGCAGTTTGATGACTTTCCCGATGAGGAATCGAGGGTAGCGTTTGTGATTGGCCATCTCGAAGGGGGGGGGGGCGAAAGACTGGGTTAGCCCCCTGATGGCAGCTAATAATGACGCCCTAAAGGACTCGAGGAAGTTTTTCCGCGCCATGGATCTGATGTTTTCCAGCGAGATTGAGCAGGGAGTGGTGCGCAGACAGTTAATGGCATGTAAACAGGAGAGCCGATCTGTCCGTGAGTACTGGACTGAGTTCACCATGTTGATCCATAAATTGGGATGGGATCTATCGGCGGAACCGATACAAATGCTGTTCGAAGAAGGGCTCTCTTCGGCAGTGAAGGACGAACTTTCCCGGGCGCCCAGGGTGGAGTCTATGGGCCAGCTGACTAAATCTGCGCTGGCCATAGGAGCACGCCAGGAGGCGAGAGCTTTGAAGAAGCGGGAAGGGAAGGGGGAACGTTGGAGGGATTTCCGCATTCCAGAGATTCCAGAGCAGCCTTCCCCGCCAGTAGAGCCGATGGAAATTGGAACAGCGCGCGCAGTTTCAAACCCCAGTGAAGGGCGGAAGAAGGAGGGAAAGAGCGCCAAGAAATGTTACCTCTGCCAACAGCCAGGTCACTTTGCCAGAGTCTGTCCGCAAAGAAAGGAATGGCAAGGGATGGTGGGAGCTGTTGGGGAGGGGAGGAGGAAGGAGTCAAGGAGCAAGTAAAAGCCAACGCCTGGCTGCCACCATCGGGGCACAGCAGCCAGGCCAAAGAGCAGTGAAAGTGCCCACGCCGGAACCCCCAAGACCAGCGCTTGTGATAGAGGTGTTGCTAGAGCTGCCAAACGGACACCCACTAAAGATAAAGGCGCTATTGGACTCAGGCAGCTCCTGTAATTTTATGAGTAAGGAGTTTGCAGCTGAACACCAGATACAGACTATCCCTTTAAGTAACCCTTTGCAGGTGACCACGATTGATGGGAGGGAGCTGTTGGGAGGAGAAGTTAGCCAACAAACTGTCCCAATGATAATGAGGGTGGCAAGACACACCGAACTGATAGCGTTTAACGTGGCCACCTTGGGAGGAGCGCCCATTATTTTGGGGATGAGCTGGCTAGCGCTACATGATCCGCTAGTAGGCTGGCATCAGAGGGTGGTTTCCTTTGGGTCAGCACATTGCCTAGAACACTGCAAAGAGGGGAAGGCTCAGGAAGGGGCCAAGGCCACTCTAGCAGGGACGAAAGTAACGGACAAAAGGAAGGTGCCCCGACAATACGCCGACCTGGGTAACGTCTTCAGCGAAAGAGAAGCAGACAAACTGCCCCCGCATAGACCCTTTGACTGTCAAATCAACCTACTCCCTGGGGCCCAGCTGCCAGTGGGCAAGCTGTACGCCATGTCCGACAGGGAAATGCAGGAGTTAAGGGAGTTCATTGACAAAAACTTGAAGCGAGGTTTCATCAGAGAGTCAAGAGCGGTGGGGGGCAGCCCAGTGTTTTTTGTTGACAAAAAAAAACACGGATAAACCCAGGCTTGTAGTGGATTACAGGGCCCTGAATGCCGTGTCGGAACCAGTGGCTTTCCCCATGCCCAGAATTGATGACATTTTGACCAGGGTGAGGAAGGGAAAGATTTTTACCAAACTGGACCTGAGGGGGGCGTATAACCTGATACGGATAAGGAAGGGGGATGAATGGAAAACCACCATGTTCACCCCTTTAGGGGCTTTTGAGTATCTCGTTATGCCCTTCGGTCTACAAGCAGGCTCAGCATGTTTTCAATCATTTATGAACCACGTCCTGGGACCTTTGCTCTACAAGAATTGTGTGGCCTTCTTAGATGACGTGTTGGTATATTCAGAGAATGAGGAGCAACATGTAAGGGACGTCCGGGAAGTGTTGGGCAAGCTGCAAGCAAACCAGCTGCAAGCAAACCAAGCTGCAAGCAAAACCAAGCTGCAAGCATGTAAGGGACGTCCGGGAAGTGTTGGGCAAGCTGCAAGCAAACCAGCTGCAAGCAAACCAAGCTGCAAGCAAATCATTGACTCCAGGTAGAAGGGTAATCAGGTGGAGTATTTGGTAGCGTGGGAAGGGGAACCAGAGTCAGAAAACACCTGGGTAACTGCAGAGGAAGTCAATGACGAGGTTTTAATAGAAACGTTTCATCAAAGGTTCCCAAGGAAACCTCAGTCTGTAGCGAGGTTCCGGAGGGAAGATTTTGGCACCACCGACTAGGAAGAGGAGTTTGAAGGATTCCCGGAATCGGAGTGGGAAGAAGGAGTAGACTCCGATGAGGAGGAGTACTTGGAGACAAGGGACAGCAACCGGTGGAGGGAAATGTTTGAGACTTCGGAAGATGAGGGAGGTTCTTTCAGGGGTTTTGCATCCTCACCGCCCATAGAGGAGGGGATGGGAGGGGGTGAAGGGGGCCCTGGAGGGGAGGTGGATGTCAGGGAACTGCCATCGGAAGGACAGGAGGTGGAAGGGCTCACGGAGGTTAGGAGAGACTTAGCAGCAGAAGAGGGAACCAGCAGGGGGAGAGAAGGAGCTCCGAGGGAAAGTGAGTCGGAGGGATGGCTCAGAGACACTTCCAGCGAAAACAGTGGGGAGGTTTCAGGACCTCCTATGGGCAATTCCAACTAGCCTGGCATCATCATGTCACGACTGGTATACTGTCGCCCTGCTAGGTAATCAGTCAGATCTGGCCAGGTGATTCTGCTGCATATACATCATATATTTGAAGTACATTTTAAAAACATGATTTCCCCCAAAGAATCCTGGGAACTGTAGTTTAGCCATCACAGAGCTACAATTCCCAGCACCCTCAACAAACTACAGTTCCCAGGATTCTTTGTGCTTTAAATGTATGGTGTATATGAAGCCAAAGTCACTGAGGTCAATGTACTGAACCAAAAGAGAAGTGGGTGGGGATGTCAATAAACAGGCAAAACATTTCTGAAGACCTTGTGGGGGAAATGTCAGAAGACGGTACGCAGTTGGTGATGTTGCAGAAATATTCCCAATTAGGAATGTGCACCAACCATAACATGAAGTTCAGACACTGATTCATTGTTTCAAAAACAGCCCACATTGGTTCAAGAGCTATACAGGCTCCCAGATTTGGATTACAGTCCTTCAAAGTCCACTTCATCTCTCCCTAGTGGGAAAAACAAGAAGTGCCATTTGTTTCTGTCAGGGAACTGCCCTCGGAAGGACAGGAGGTGGAAGGGCTCACGGAGGTTAGGAGAGACTTAGCAGCAGAAGAGGGAACCAGCAGGGGGAGAGAAGGAGCTCCGAGGGAAAGTGAGTCGGAGGGATGGCTCAGAGACACTTCCAGCGAAAACAGTGGGGAGGTTTCAGGACCTCCTATAGGGACACCCACTCCTCGCCAGAAACTGTCGCGCCGAGAGTCCAGAAGACGCGTTTCCGTTAAGGAGCTTTTATGTTGGAAGAGATTCCGTAAACGCCCACTGTCGGATTCTGCCAGCGATTGACGGAGCCATGCTTAAGGGGCTCCGTTATAGACAGAGGTTTGCTAACCTGGCCAAACTCTGGGGGACTAAGCTTTTACGCACAAGCAGCTCATAATCCCATCCCAGTTTCCTTTTGACAGATACGTAAGAAATTTGCAAGCATGCAGTGGATAAATCCTGCCAAAATACAGTAAATAGGCCCAGGGGCTTTCATGCTGGGCACCTTTATTTTGTTAAACAAACAAATGAATAAAGTGTCAACAACATTTTTCCATTTGGGGGAGAGATTTCAAGTTTTCCTGAAAAGTCAGCCATTACAGTTTTTGAGTGTATAAAAAATAGAATAATAATCTCTCCGCGTGTTTTGTGGGCAAATAGGTTGTAAACTGTAGGCATCTGAGAGGAGTCCCTGAATAAGAAACCTGCCAAATTGCCGACAAATAGGTTGAGGGGCTTTTGAGCTACACATCTTTGAATATGATTTTATGGTGGGAAGAACTAGAAGGAGTTGATTTTTTGGGTAATATTATTCCCTGTGATTAACAAGCTAGACCTTCCAGTCATAAAAGAGCTCTCCCCACGCTGGCATACAGTGGTACCTCGGGTTACAGGTATTGGCCCATATTAACTTGCATAATTTCTATTTCTGACCTCCAACAAATGTGTGAACTGCAGCAGTTCCTACTGCTTTTTCTGATGGACATTTCTAACCAGTATGACCAATAGGTGAGGGTGGGTTGTATTCCAAAAACACTTTGGAATTCCCTGTGGGATGTGAAACACAGAGCAGTCAAATACAACATTCCTAGAGTGGACATAAAAGGGGATGTCTGGACCAGCCAATCAGAACTTCCTGTTTCCTCCTGGGCTGGGACAGACTTCCTCTGCATGTGACCAGAGGTGGGTGTGACCTCATCTATGCAGGTAACAAAATACCTCAGGGGAGGCAGCCATCTCTCTCTCTGACTCCATTCCTCGAAGAAGCAACATTTGCTTAGCCTGAGATGCTCTCTTGGCTTCAAGAGAGGACAAAGGAACTAACTCCTTATGGGATAGATTCAACGTGTACATATTTTGTAACAAGTCTGCCTTCTGAGATCCATCTGTGAACAGAATGTGTGCGAGTAAACTCTTTTATACTTTTATACAAGACTGTGTCGTGTCTATTTTTTCATGAGGGAATAAAGGGGAATTACCAGGAAACTTACTTTAGAGGCTTAAACAAGCCTGGCAAAGACGTTATCCATTGCGCAAGTTTAAAAAGGGGAATGTTACTCAGCTAAATTATAGAACTTGTTAACACAAGTTGGGAAGGATATAATTAAACAATATATCCTCTCCTGCCTCCCTGAACATTCCCACATTCCCCACATGCTCTACACTTTTATTCAACCTTATTCACCCTTCCCAAAGTTCTTAGGGCAGCATTGCTGGCAGTTGTCCAAGTTTATCTTCTCATTAACCTTCTGGAGCTGGTTAGACTGAGAGCAATTGGCTTGACCAAAATGAGGGTATCCTTCAAACTCACTGCTGCAGCTGATTGACCATTGAGTTGTTTTACTAGACAGTCATTTTGAGGAGGAAGTGGAGAGCAGTGAGCCAAGATACCACCTCTGTCCCTGGGGATTTCCACCTCACGCAGCGTTTGTTACAATCAGTGCTGCTTCCATGCCACTACACTTCAGCTTGGACTAAAACCTATGTCATTCAACTCTGCTATGGCCATACCTAATGCAATTAATTATGTGATTTATTTCAGTGCCCTTCAAGGGAAAACAATACAGAGAAGAAAGTAATTATTTACATTATATTGCAGTTTAAAACAACAATAACAAAGACCATTTGTATTTGCTTATATGATTTCTGTTCCTGACGATTCCTTTCTCCCTCCATTTCTGTTTCCAGTAGAATTCTCTGAGATCCCTATACTACACTGCCTCTTTCCAAAGTGAAAGGGAAACATCACAGTGATTTCCAGGGTGAGGAGGGGAGTGTGGTGACAAATGCCTCCAAAGCAGCGCACTGAAGGTAGCTTCCTATAGATCAAATCCCCCAAAATGCATTTCATAGACTTCAGGACTATTTCAACAGAACTGGCAAAAATGCATTCCATATATACCGTAGCCTGCATTTCTCTCCTCCCTGTAAGGTGTGTATTCCTCCAAAGCTATTATAGAGGTCCTGCTGTGGTGTTCTTGGGCTACCCAGAATACCTTCTAAGGGCTTAGAAATGCATCATCACAGCCCCCAAACACACTGAGCTAAAAGGAAAAGCAGAGGGTCTGGCAGCTGATGCAAGCAATTCCTGGTGTAGCAAGCCAGGAGGGGCAATACATGAAACTCAGAGCCAAATGCCTTGGAAGGAGTGCAATGGGAGGGCTGCTTTCCTCCCTCCCTTAATCCAGCCCCAAGTGTCCTTGCTGGTGAAATGCAGGGGTCTGTAGGGAGAACTGTGTGTTCTGAGAAGTTTCCTTTCCCTCCCTATATCTCTAGTATCTCTGAGTCAGAAGAATATTTGAGCTATAAGAACACAAGAAGAGTTTGCTGAATCAGGCCAGTGGCCAACCAGATGCCAGCAGAACCTGAGCACAACTGGCATTCAGCGGCATACTGCCTCCAACAGTGGAGATAGAACATAGCCAGCAGGACTGGTAGCCACTGGTAGCCGTAGATCCCACTCTTTCCTCTGCACCTCCTCTAACTTCCCTGGTCACTTTCACTGCTGTTCCCATCACCAATGGATGGGGAGGGGAGTTTGTGTTTTGAGGCTGAAGAATTGAAGGACCAATTTTTTTAGAAATGGAGAAGGAACCACAGATGGGCAGGTAATTTTTATAAGCCTCTGGGTTTGACTGTGTGGCAGCAGGGAATATCTGGGATATCTGATACTCCCCAGTTATTTGCATGGCAACTCGAATAACGTCTGAGTTAATCTAAAGCAATTCTTGGATAGCTTGCTCATCTCTGGCTGTTGGTATTCCTTGCATCTTGCCAGCACCACTGGCAATTGTTATCCAGAGCTGGCAATTAGCCAAGGATACTAGAGGATTTTGTTTTGCCTTCATTTTTAAGAGCAACAACCCAATTTGCATTTACTGAACCAATGCACAGAGTGGTGCAAATGCTCCATCCTTTGTAGGCACAGCCTCCATGTTTTCAAATATATTTCCATAATAAAGAGGACTAGAAACTCTGCTTGCTTTTCAAAATGAAATGCAAATTTCTCAGAATACTAGGTCAGGTGCTGGGAATTAATGGCACAAAATCTCAAGCTTTGCCAAATTTCCAAAGACAGCTGGAGATCTGACAGCCATGCACCAATTGATTTTTCAGCATACACATCTCTGATCTCTCAGCTCTTCTGGACCAGTCATCAAGTCCGAGACTCCCACTAAATTACTCAGGAGCAATAATAATAAGAAACCCCCAAGCACTTACTGTCTTAAACACTAAAAGCACCCACTAATTAGCCAGCCTCCTCCATCCCTGGGAAAAGTACTATTAGAACTTTTGACAGCATAACCCAACCCATTTGACATCATAGGAGTTAAATCCTGGTAAGTAAATCTGAGTGCATTGAGATACCACTAAAGCCTCCCTATATTTACAACTCAGCAACAAATTTCTCCCTACATACAGGGGGTCTGTAGGAGTGGTGGGAGAAACCATAGTTTTGCATGCCAAATGTCCCAGGTTCAATCCCCAGCATCTTCTGGTGGGGCTGAGATCAACTCCTATTTGAAAGCCTGCAGAAGCCAGTCAATGTAGACAAATGGATAGAACGGATGGACTCATGGTTGGGCTCAGAACAAGACACATTTCTCTATTGCTAAAGGACATCTGGGGATGGGCCATCACAGTGGTAGAACGCCCGCTATGTGAATCACCCTGATATCTTGTGATGAAGGGTGGTATATTAACAACAACAACAGCCCCAGCTTCAATCCAGGTTCAGCCAGGATCAGAGGTATAGTGGTCTTGGGTCACAAGGGCTCCGTCTCCAGCTTCCTTGAGTGCCTAATCAACATGAAAGTGACATTTCTGTTTGCCTCATGCCTAGAAAGCACGGGTCTGACCAATTTCCTGCTTGTCCTGTGCTTTCTAGGCATGGATCCAAGTATTTGTTTGCCTTTTTGCCCTGCCACTTCCCCCTAGAAAACCCACTGTTTATCACAAAATCAGAACAAATGGCAGCCCGCCGAACACCCAGTTGCCATTTGTTTCAATTCAGCACTAAACCATGAGTTATAGAATCATAGAATCATAGAGTTGGAAGAGACCACAAGGGCCATCGAGTCCAACCCCCTGCCAAGCAGGAAACACCATCAGAGCACTCCTGACATATGGTTGTCAAGCCTCTGCTTAAAGACCTCCAAAGAAGGAGACTCCACCACACTCCTTGGCAGCAAATTCCACTGTCAAACAGCTCTTACTGTCAGGAAGTTCTTCCTAATCTTTAGGTGGAATCTTCTTTCTTGTAGTTTGGATCCATTGCTCCGTGTCCGCTTCTCTGGAGCAGCAGAAAACAACCTTTCCCCCTCCTCTATGTGACATCATTTTATATATTTGAACATGGCTATCATATCACCCCTTAACCTCCTCTTCTCCAGCCTAAACATGCCCAGCTCCCTTAGCCGTTCCTCATAAGGCATCGTTTCCAGGCCTTTGACCATTTTGGTTGCCCTCCTCTGGACACGTTCCAGTTTGTCAGTGTCCTTCTTGAACTGTGGTGCCCAGAACTGGACACAGTACTCCAGGTGAGGTCTGACCAGGGGGTTTTTCTGGGGGAAAGTGGTGTGGCAAACAGAAGTGTGCATGAGCCCTAAGTCCGTTGGAGACAATTAGAATGAAAGGAGGTGAATCAGCCCCTGAGGCTCTTAGGGTCACTCTGCAGAAGCTGAGCAGGAAGAACCTCCAGGAGGAGTTGTTTTATGTGCTCTGAAGCCAAGCATTTAGGAACACTGAAAACACAGGCTCTTCCGTTTCAAGAGAATGGTGTGCAGTGCATGTTAAGAAGAATGGAACTTCAAGGAAAACACAACTTAAGTCTCTCTGACAGAAAATAGTGGAGCATGCCAATCATTTGCCCGTGCACAGAAAACAGTAGATCTGTTGGGTGTAAAGGGTGTAAAGGGGCAACACGTTAAGGTCTGCATTGATCACTGAAGTGCATCTATTGTTGTTGTTGTTGTTGTCATTGCCTCTGTGGTCAGTGGGGATGCTTGCCTCCAGGTGGCATGGAAGGATTCCATAAGGTACTCTGCAGCGACCAAGCAGATTGGCAGCTGCTGCAATGACAACAGTAAGTTGCTCAACATCCTCCCAGTCTCTGCCACTCTTCCAGATGCTCTTTTTAAAAATTCCTCTGTTCCAAAGCCCTGCCTGTACCTTCAGCAGGTGATAAGGAATGCAAGAAGTGAGGCATGGAGTGGTGATGAGCTCTGCTCCCTTCCAGGGAGTTGGAGTATTAATGCACAGCCACTCTTATTCTTGCCAGCTGGACTTTGACCATCCAGTTGAGCACAAAGCACTTTAGAGCTCAGCAAGGCCTGAATATTTCAAGTGTGTGCGCTCTCTCTCTCTGTCTCTCTCTCTCTCCACCCCCTCTTCACCTCCTTGGTTCTCTTCCTACCCCCCTCTGCTGTGGACAATGGCTGTTAACAACAAAAGAAAAACAAAAACGGATTGGTGGCCTGCATTCTGAACACCTCAGTGCAGGACCACTACTGTCTTGTGATTCCATATGACTACAGAAAAGCTTTGGTACTGGCTTCAGGATTCAGCATCCTGAAAATTTTGGCTTTCATTTTTTTTAAATTGCCACGTTTCTAGCCCATGTGGGAAAGCCTTACTGAATCAGAGCAATGGTCCATCTAGCCCAGCATCCTGTTCTCACAGTAGATGTCAGGGTTTCTGGGAGAGAGGAGGAGATGACAGAGGAGACGGAGAGCGAGTGGGAGGAGGGGCAGAAGGATGAGGAAGAAGATGACGGAATTCTGAGGGAATCCACGAGTCTGAGCAGCGAGTCAGAGGATTCTCAAAAGGGGGTTACCTTAATCAAGCAAAAGGGAGGAGAAGGGAGAAGCGGAGAGGAGCCCAGTGGAAGACAGACGCAGCAAGAGGCGTCTCAGCCGGAACGGAGAAAAGGGGGTGGAGTCGTCAGCCTCTCGGAGGGAGCAGGATTAGGAGAGAACAGAGAAAGGGGGTTGGAGCAAGGTGTTCAGCCGGAAAGGGTGGAGAGCAGAACAAGGGGTGGTGTAGCGGTCGAAAGAAAGGTCAGCAGCAACGTACGCGCGCCAAGTTCAAACGTAGAGGCGCGCGGAAGTGGAGAGAGCTCAGGGGAGGAGCCCGGCCCTAAAGCCAGAAGGAGGGGGGAAGAGGCGGCAGAGGATTCAGCCTCAGGCGAGTCACGGAGAGAGGGAACCCAGGGGGGCAGGAAGACCCTGCGGAAAAGAAAGGAGAGGAAGAGGTGGTCTAGAGCCAGGCTATTAAGTTGGTGTGGAAGAGGGGAGGAGTCAGAGGGGACTTCAGCGGTCTAACGTGACAGACGTACGGCCACGATGCTGAACTGTACGAGAAGCAGAAATCTTCAATAAACTTTTCCTGTAAATAAACTGCAACGGAGTGAGGTCTCTCGTGAGCTGGGACCCGTCCTGGGTGGCCGTGACAGTAAGTCCCCTCTCAGAAAGCAAAAATTTTTTTTTGCGAAGCTCACGAACGGGAGCAGCCATGAGCGCTGAGGAGCAGCTGGTTGCACTGCGGGATCAGGTTACCGCTCTCACGTCGGCAGTCATTGCTTCGCAGAAGAAGAATGACGACTTGGAGAAGACGTGCCAGGATTTGCAGGCAAGGTGGGAACACGCGGACAGGGCGGGGGCCCCAGGTTCCAGAGCGGAGGGCATTGCGCTTGGACGGAGGGGGGGTGCCCTGGTTCCGCATTTTAATGGCAACTTGCAAGACTATCCCAATTTCAGAGCGGACGTCGTATATGCACTGCATTTACTCCGTCACGATTTTAAAGATGAGGAGGAGAAAGTGGGGTTCATTGTTTCGCACCTGCATGGGGAGGCCAGGGCTTGGCTACGCAATCTGTGGCGCGAAGATGGACCGGCCCGTCGCAATTCAACTGCGTTCATCAAAGCGATGGATTCTTGTTTTCAATCCTCTGTGGATGTGGACATTGCGCGCCGTCAAATGCACGGGCTGAGGCAGGGGAGAGCGACTGTGCGCCAATACCACTCTAAATTTTTTGCATTGCTCACCGCCTTAGATTGGCCAAAGGACAGTAAGCCGGTCAGAGATCTTTTTTGGGAGGGATTGAGCCCCCCCATCAAGGATGAGATCGCTAGGGGGGACAGACCCCAGACCCTAGAAGACGTGGTGCAACGGGCTTTAGCTATTGGAATTCGACATGAGGGACGTCCGTGGCACGAGGAGGACGGGTCCCAAGCGCGTGCGCAAGCGAGGACTCTCCCTTTTGTGCACAGGGATTTCAGCCGTGCGCACCCCTCGCCAATGGGGAAGGACAGCGAGGAGCCAATGGAGATTGGTGGTGCTAGGGCTCAGAAGCCATCCCAGAGCCCTGTCCCTGGTGCAGCCAAAGCGAAGCCTCCTAGAGGAACCAGGAAGTGTTACATCTGTGACAGTGCGCACCATATGGCGAAAGAGTGCCCCCAGAGGCTCCAGAAGCACACTGCAGCACTGGCAACTGTAACAGCAGAGGTGCAACCAGGGGAGCAGCTTCAGGGAAACGACAGTGCCTGGCTGGAAGCAGAGCTACTGGGGCTCAGCCAGGCGGATCTGTAGACAAGCCCCCAGCATCACTGCAGAGCGTGGACCCTTTGCCTCCCAGACCGGCAGTTCTGCTCACAGCAACACTCCAGTTGCCTGATGGGAGACTCCTCGAGGTTCCAATAACGATCGATTCGGGAAGCAACGCCGACTTCGTGGGACTGCAGTTCGTTAAGCAGCACAACATGGCGCTCCTGCCTGCAACGACGCCTCTAAACGTGGTCACGGTAGACGGCAGGAAGTTGCTGGGGGGGCAAGTGGTGCAGCAAACCCCTCCCATGATGATGCAGATTGGCAACCATCGAGAACTTATTAGTTTCAATGTCACCCACTTATCGGACACACCCATCGTGTTAGGCATGAGTTGGCTGGAGAGGCACAGTCCCGCGGTTGCGTGGTACCAGCGGCAGATCACCTTTTGTTCATCGTATTGTGCTCAGCATTGCTTTCAGACCGATCAGGGAGGAGAAGCCGAGCAGCAGTTGCATCTGGGTATGGTGCAAACAGTGCCTCACAAGTACCAGGACTTCTTGGAGGTTTTCTGTGAGAAGGAAGCTGACAAGTTGCCGCCTCACAGACCTTACGACTGCGCGATTGATTTAGTGCCAGGGGCGCAACTGCCTGCTGCCAAGCTGTACTCCATGTCGGAAGACGAGATGCAAGAGCTTCGGGAGTTCATAGACCATAACCTCAAGCGAGGTTTCATCCAGGAATCTAAAGCAGCGGGTGGCAGCCCTGTGTTCTTTGTGAAGAAGAAAAACACGCCCCAAAAAAGGCTTATAGTGGATTACAGGTTCATAAACAGCTTGACTAAGCCCAAAGCTTTCCCCATGCCCAAGATTGACGACCTTTTAGCGACCGTCAGGAGGGGCAAGATTTTCACCAAGCTGGACCTACGTGGAGCTTACAATCTCATCCGCATCCGGAAAGGAGATGAGTGGAAGACCGCCATGTTCACCCCTCTGGGCACATACGAATACAGAGTCATGCCTTTCGGTCTCCAAAATGGCAGCCACGTTTTTCAAGCATTTATGCACCACGTGCTAGCAGGTCTCCTCTACAAGAAGTGTGTCTGCTTTCTCGACGATATCCTGGTTTTCTCGGAATCGTCGGAGGATCACGATAAGGACGTGAGGGAGGTCCTGCAGAGGCTGAAGGACCACAGGCTGTACGCCAAGTTGGAAAAATGCCAGTTTGATGTCAGAGAGGTTGATTTCCTTGGCTACAAGTTGTCCGACGAGGGACTGGCCATGGACAGGGCTAAGGTTCAAGCGCTGTTGGACTGGAAAAGCCCTCGAAATCGGAAAGAGGTCCAGAGGTTCATCGGCTTTGCCAATTTTTACCGCAAGTTTATTAAAGGTTTTGCGAACGCGACGGCGGCTATCACTGACACCCTCAGTTCCAAGAAGAAGAAGTTCGTCTGGACCGAACAAGCGGAGCGGTCCTTCCGGACGCTTAAAGGTCTTTTCGCCTCCGAAGAGCAGCTGCTCCACGTGAATCCCGGCAGACCCATGTGGGTAGAGACCGATGCGTCAGACAGAGCGGTTGGGGCCGTTCTTTTGCAAGAGGATTCGCAAGGCAACTGGAGACCGGGTGCGTTCTACTCCCGGAAGCTCAGCAAGACGGAGCGCAATTATACCATATGGGACAGGGAGTTGTTGGCCATTCATGCAGCTTTCAAAGCGTGGCGACACTTCTTAATAGGAGCCAAGCACACGGTGCAAGTCCGCACGGATCACAAGAACTTAGAGTATTGGCGGACGGCTAAGTTACAGACCCAGCGACACATGCGCTGGGCGGAGTTCTTTGCGGATTTCGACTTCAAAATAGAATACATCCCAGGAGACTCCAATGTTATTGCAGACGCGCTGTCCCGAAAGCCGCAATACTTGGAGGAAGCAGCTCCAATCGCAGCAAAGCACATTTTCGCACCGCAGGCGTGGACGTGCGCTACCATCGCAGTCGACCTGGACGCGGTGCGACGCGCGTTGCAAAGGGATCAGTTTGCACAGTCCAAGATGGAGGAGCTACGCGGAGGGTCGCGAGACAACGATGAGTTCCAATTGCAAGATGGACTTTTGACTCGTAAGGGTGCCCTTTACGTGCCCACCGACGATCTTCGAGCCAAGGTTCTGCAACAATTGCATGACGCCCCTAGTGCAGGCCATTTCGGCAAAGAGAAGACGATGGAGTTGGTGGCTAGAGACTTTTGGTGGCCCCAGATGAGAGGAGAGGTGGCGGACTACGTCGCCAGGTGTGATATCTGCCAGAGGTCCAAACCAGTGCACCAGAAGCAGGCGGGATTGCTAGAACCGCTGGAGACACCGCAGCAACCGTGGGAGAGGGTAGCGTTGGACTTTGTTACGGACCTGCCCAGCTCCAGAGGTAAGACGGCGGTGTTAGTGGTGGTGGACTTGTTCACCAAGATGGCGCATTTCATCCCTTGTGCCAAGGTGGCGACGGCAGAACAGACCGCAAAGCTCTTCATCGATCACGTCTTCAGAGTGCATGGACTTCCGCAGTCCGTCTTGTCCGACAGGGGGCGCCAGTTTGTTTCCACTTTCTGGCGAAAGCTTCTGGGCATCTTGCACGTCAAAATCAACCTGACATCGGCGAGACATCCACAAACCAACGGTCAAGCGGAGAGGGTCAACGCGATCATGCAGCAGTACCTGCGGTGCTACGCCAACCAGCGACCTGCGGCGTGGGTGGACTATCTGCCGATGGCTGAATTCGCCTACAACAACACGAAACACGCATCCACCGGGGTGACGCCTTTCTTCGCGAACAATGGCCGTCATCCCAGAACCTTCCCGAGATTTGCGGCACCAGGAGGGGGGGGGCCTCAAGATGCCGACCAGTTTGCAGCGGAGTTGCAAGAGGTGCACGAGGAGCTGCGGAGACATTTGGAGCTGGCAAAACAGGCGTATAAGGTGCAGGCCGATAAGCACAGGAGGGCGGGAGAGGACATCCAGATTGGGGACTGGGTGTGGTTAGCAGCCCACGCGATGCCGGCCAGGTCATTGGCCAAGAAGAAGTTAGGACACAGGCAGCTAGGGCCATATCAAGTTGAGGCTAAGATCAATCCGGTGGCTTTTCGTCTAGCCCTTCCGGAGGGTTCCAGGGTGCACCCGGTCTTTCATAGGTCGGTGCTCACTCCCTACAAAACCCCACACAGGTTTCAAGAGTCAGGAGCACTCCCAGAGCCACGTAGGAGGGCGCCTGAGGGGGGGGAATCGCCAAGACCAGAACCTCTTAACGAGGTCACAGAGATACTGGACTCGAGATGGGGGGAGGAGGGAGTTGAATATTTTCTAGCCAGGGAAGGCACTCCGGCCTCTGCCAATAGCTGGGTGCCGGGTTACGCGTTGGACGAACCCCTGTTGAAGGAGGAGTTCCATGCACTTTTTCCGCACAAGCCCATGCCCGAGGAGTATTTTGATGATTGGCTTTTCACGCCCACTTTGTCAGACAGCACGTTCGAGGGTTTCTCCTCACCCGAGGGCCATACGCCCGAAACAAGCCCGACCAGGGATCCGAGACTGGGGGGGGAGGAGACAGGCCCTTGTTGGTGGGTGGATCAGCCAAGGGAGGCATGGAGTCAGAGATGGATGGTAGGTCCTTGGCAGGCAGCGCCAGGAGAAGCAGTGATGGAGGAAGAGGCTGTGAGGTCTGTGGGTGGGGAACCCGAATTCGAACACACATATACGGAGATGACAGAGGAGAACGTTGAAGTGGACAACTTGTATCCTGAACCGACCCCGGAAGAACCACGTTTTCCTCAACCTGCACCCGGCGAGCGGGAGGGGGGAAGGGGGGGCTTCGAGGGGGGGATGGATGTCAGGGTTTCTGGGAGAGAGGAGGAGATGACAGAGGAGACGGAGAGCGAGTGGGAGGAGGGGCAGAAGGATGAGGAAGAAGATGACGGAATTCTGAGGGAATCCACGAGTCTGAGCAGCGAGTCAGAGGATTCTCAAAAGGGGGTTACCTTAATCAAGCAAAAGGGAGGAGAAGGGAGAAGCGGAGAGGAGCCCAGTGGAAGACAGACGCAGCAAGAGGCGTCTCAGCCGGAACGGAGAAAAGGGGGTGGAGTCGTCAGCCTCTCGGAGGGAGCAGGATTAGGAGAGAACAGAGAAAGGGGGTTGGAGCAAGGTGTTCAGCCGGAAAGGGTGGAGAGCAGAACAAGGGGTGGTGTAGCGGTCGAAAGAAAGGTCAGCAGCAACGTACGCGCGCCAAGTTCAAACGTAGAGGCGCGCGGAAGTGGAGAGAGCTCAGGGGAGGAGCCCGGCCCTAAAGCCAGAAGGAGGGGGGAAGAGGCGGCAGAGGATTCAGCCTCAGGCGAGTCACGGAGAGAGGGAACCCAGGGGGGCAGGAAGACCCTGCGGAAAAGAAAGGAGAGGAAGAGGTGGTCTAGAGCCAGGCTATTAAGTTGGTGTGGAAGAGGGGAGGAGTCAGAGGGGACTTCAGCGGTCTAACGTGACAGACGTACGGCCACGATGCTGAACTGTACGAGAAGCAGAAATCTTCAATAAACTTTTCCTGTAAATAAACTGCAACGGAGTGAGGTCTCTCGTGAGCTGGGACCCGTCCTGGGTGGCCGTGACAGTAGATAACCAGATGCCTCTTCTGGGAAGCCCCTGAGCAGCATCCAATCGCTCAGCACTCTCCTCCCCTGGTCATCTGAGGTCCGACAGATACAAAGTATGCAGGGAAGACCAAGCGAAATCTTCAAAACTGGGTGTTCAGGGGTCTGGGGGAGGGCTCCAGTGCCTTATGTAGCTCATTGCTCCTTCTAATGAAAAGCAATGGCAGAATATGGAGAAATTGAGCGGCCTTATATCCATTCAGACTATTTTAGCATCTAGCCCATATTACCTGTTCTGACTGGCAATGGACCTCCAGGTTCAAAGACGCAAAGCGTCTTTCCCATCACCAGCCACATGCACATGGGACCTTCTACAAAACAAAAAAAACTGGGATGTGTGAATCCCAAACTTGCTGCCCTATGTATAGACCAAATTCTTCCCCTGGTCCCCTGCCAAATGTGAAAAAGGATTTTGCCTGTCTCCCCAGCATCACCATGCAGCAGATTATAAATTGTTATTGTGCTATTCATCATGCTTACATTTAGACATCTTCATTACACTTTGCATTATACTGGTGCATAATTTGGTGGCTAGATTGCTCACAAGGTAATACGGTTTGTGCATTTTGCACTGATCCTGGCCCAACTGCACTGGTTGTCAATTAGTTTCCAGGCCCAATTCAAAGTGCTAGTTTTGACCTCTAAAGCCTTAAACAGCTCAGGACTGCCTCTCGCCATATGAATCAACCCAGACCTGCAATCGCTATCTGAGGCATCAGAGAAGAACAGAAGGTGGCAACACAAGAAAGGGTCTTTTCTGTGGTGGCTCCCCATTTATGTTGTGAACCCTCCTGTGATTTTCAGATGAAGAGTGGTATACCATATCCTCCAACATTTCTCCAATGAAAATAGGGACGTCCTAAAGAAAAGTGGCACATTCTGGGATCAAATCAGAAGCCAGGATAGCTTTTTTCTATGCAGGGACACTTGGAGGGTCTGGTATACCAATTTAAATAATAAGATGAGTGCTTATGGAATCATGTTCAAGCAGTGCCTATTTTAATCTATATTGCTCAAGTAGAGGATTGCAAAACTACTTTATTTTTCTAGGTAGACAGCCTCACTCATTCCCTTTTGTTGGGAGAATAGCTCATCTACGCCTCTGCTTGTGCTGCTGCTTTCTCCCAGGAAAACAACTGATTTTTCTCCATTTTAGCACTAAATATCAGGTTTCCAAGAGGAAAGCAGCAGGGTAGAGGCCAGACCCCTTGGACCCATGCCAAGAAAGCACAGCCCTGCTTTCTAAGTCTGGGACAAGCAGAAGTGGGGATGAGCCTAAGGTCAAGTAGAGGTCAGAGATGTCATTTGGGAGCCACAGTGTCAGCAGGACATACACTAGGTTGTTATGCTATGATTTGGGATGGAGAGACAAAAACCACCCGTTAATTCATGGTGGAATCTGATGGGCATATAAAATGGAGGGATAGTTCTGGAGCCAGGGTTCATGGTGTCGTAAGACCCCAGATTCAAATGTAAATAAAAAATTGGAGAAGCAGAGATGCAGTCACTGAACTCTCCAGCTGGACTAGTCTAACTTGCACAACTCACAAGACCCACCCAGTGAAGCAGCTGGTCTCCAAGAGAAGCAGCCCGGGGCCCTTGGGAAATTTTTGGGCAAAGTGGAGGGGTGATGGCCACCCAGCTCCACATCATGGTCAGTACAATCCACACCAGCCCAAGTGCATGGGAGCTGAAAACGTCCACTTTAGGCATTTTTTACAAGCCTTCTAGATCAGAAATAAGTGAAGACACAAACATTTTCTGCACACGTGCAAGTGCCATGGTGCTGCAATGGCTGCCCAGTGCTACTGGATCAGACGGATGGGTCTCTATTTTGCTTATTTCTTACATTTCTCTCCAAGGAACTTGAGGTGGCATGCACAGCTCTCTTCTCCCCCATTTTAGCCACACAACAACCCTCTGAGGTAGGTTGGGCTGAGCATGAGTTAGTGGTCCAAGGTCACCCACTGAGGTTCCTGGTTGAATGGGGATTGGAGCCCTAGTGTCTCCCAGGTCCTAGCCCAACACTCTAACCACTGCACCACAGACCAAAGGACCACCTGTGTCAGTGCTCTGTTCTCACAGGGGCCAACTGGGTGCCCACAGGAAACCAGCAAGCATAACCAGAGGGGAAAAAGCTCCCCCCCCTCCATGATGCACAACATGGCCGCAAAATTGCCCAAAATAGGTGCCAATGGTGGTGGCGCTTCTCTGCTGCTGGCAAAGGTGACAGGGCACCCACAGGAAGGCCATGGGGGGGGGCTTCTGCCACCCAAAACAGTGGCCTCACCTGCCTCATGGCTGGGCCAGCTCTGCTTGTCACCAGGCAGCATTAATAACCCAGAATATATGTGGCTGTTTTTCCTCTCACAATCACATTTTGTTATTAGAGGGGTGAGATGTCATTGCATTGCATTGCACTGCATTGCATTACACAGATATAAGTCAATGGGAGTCATGAAAAAGCCTACGGGGATAAAGTGGAAATATGCCCCAGCTGCCAGGGGCATGGAAGGAGCCAGAGCTTCCCCCACTCCAGGCACCCGCAGGTCTCCAGGAACTTCTCCTGCAGAGTCAGATTAAAAGCAGTCTACCCCTGCTTGAGGTTCTCCAGCTGTCTGGGACTACAACTGAAGTCCAAGACGTTTCCTGGGCATGGCATTGCAGAAGGCTGGATAAAAACTGAACAACAAAAACCAGACCAGCCCTTTCCCACTCTCCTCCTAGGGCTCAGTTTAACCAAAGGAAAGCCCAGCCAAAGCACACAGAGGCCTTAGAAGAAGCCATGTTTATGGACCCTGATTAGCAGCTATTGCATGCAGGAGCAGGGATGGAGAACCTTTCTCAGCCCTAGGGCCACATTTCTTTTGCAGCAGCCATCTGGGGGACATGTGACAGAGGTAGGCGGGGCCAGAGGCAAATGTGGGTGGGGCAGTGGAGGCAAATCCTGCCTTTGTACCATAGGCTTTTTCCTGCATTCTCTCTTCATCCTTCATCCAAGCAAGCAAGAGACGTGATCGGTGTTCAAGAACTTGTTGCAGGCGGGGGGAAAGGAGAGTGCAAAGCAGGGCAAGAAAGAGGGTGTGGCTGGGGAGAATTGGCATCCTGGGCCTGAGAGTTGGATCCCAGCTCTGAGATTTACCTCTGGTGTAAGGCTAAAGTGCTGGACTTGTAACCAGAGCATCAGCTCCCATCACCCCTGACCCTTGGCCACACTGGTGGAAGTGCCTGGGAGTGGAAGCCTACAACCTTTGGAGGGCAGCCCATTGGCTCCCCCTGATTTGCAGGATGCAAATAGACAAAGTTCGACTGAAACATCTCATCACCTCCCTCCCTCCTATTCCATGGTCCTGCTCACACATAAGCTGAGCAAGGAGGGTTTTGTGAACCCTGTTCACTCCCTTCAGAGCTTCCATTTCATGCTTACAATGTTTATTTTAAAGCATTTGGCTCAGCCCTTGCAAAATATAGCTTGTGGTGTCGCTGGAGCTGTTGACGGCAAGGGCTGCATCCAACACAGCACTAAGTGAAAGTCACCTAGTGGAATACTTGTTCTGCTGGCAAAATGTTTTATACCTCCGGAACATTTTTGCACAAGAGAATGCATAAGCAGGTTGCTGGTGACTTTATTGGGCAATTGTTGTACAATGAATTACTGCTAACACAACTGTTGTGCTGGGTTCCTCTGTTGTGCAACTTGCCTCTGCACTGGCAGACAGCTATCATTGGATAGAGCCCCGTAGGGTGGTGAGTTGTGTACTACCTGTGAATGGGTGCCTTCAATGCCCCTCCTGCTCTCCCTTCCTATGGTCCTCTTTAGTTTCAAACCAGACTGGAAGCTTCTGTTGACTGATTTTTTTTAATCTTTGGGGGTGTTTATATACACACATATATATATATGCTACCAGCTTTCATCATGCGAAAGGCTGGGCTGGATGAATCCCTAGCCGGAATTAAGATTGCCGGAAGAAATATCAACAACCTCAGATATGCAGATGACACAACCTTGATGGCAGAAAGTGAAGAGGAATTAAAGAACCTTTTAATGAGGGTGAAAGAGGAGAACGCAAAATATGGTCTGAAGCTCAACATCAAGAAAACGAAGATCATGGCCACAGGTCCCATCACCTCCTGGCAAGTAGAAGGGGAAGAAATGGAGGTAGTGAGAGATTTTACTTTCTTGGGCTCAATGATCACTGCAGATGGTGACAGCAGCCACGAAATTCTTGGGAGAAGGGCAATGACAGGCCTAGACAGCATCTTGAGAAGTAGAGACATCACCTTGCCAACAAAGGTTCGCATAGTTAAAGCTATGTTTTTCCCAGTAGTGATGTATGGAAGTGAGAGCTGGACCATAAAGAAGGCTGATCGCCGAAGAATTGATGCTTTTGAATTCTGGTGCTGGAGGAGACTCTTGAGAGTCCCATGGACTGCAAGAAGATCAAACCTCTCCATACTGAAGGAAATCAACCCTGAGTGCTCACTGGAAGGACAGATTGTGAAGCTGAGGCTCCAGTACTTTGGCCACCTCATGAGAAGAGAAGACTCCCTGGAGAAGACCCTGATGTTGGGAAAGATGGAGGGCACAAGGAGAAGGGGGCGACAGAGGACGAGATGGTTGGATAGTGTTTTCGAGGTTACCAGCATGAGTTTGTCCAAACTGCGGGAGGCAGTGGAGGACAGAGGTGCCTGGCGTTCTCTGGTCCATGGGGTCACGAAGAGTCGGACACGACTAAACGACTAAACAACAACAACAACCAGCTTTCTTTAGCACACTCAGTGACAAAGACAGCTTGCAACAGGTTTGTGTTTTCTTCCTCCCAAAAGATGTCAAAACCTGGGCTATGTTTAACAAAATGACAAATTTAGAAGGCACACATTAAACCATACATTGTGCTACAATCTCCCCTAAGGGCACAGGTGTGCGGCAACTGAAAAGCAAAATGGAGACAATTCATTTGTAACATGATTTTCTGATTAATTTTTTATTATTATTAAAAAAAGGTACCTCAAGGCAACTAACAGTAAAACTAACAAACCATCCAAACTGACAACTCAGAGAATTCAGGCCTTCATTTGAAAGCCTCAACACAATAACAATTTGAAATTGTAAAAAGCAATATCAGCCACAAAAAATCAACAGGACAAAGAATCACCAGCACTGTGACTATATAAGAACACATTCATGTGTAAAACCTTGCAGAAAATACCTGAAAATGAATCTGTTGGTCATTTCCAAATGCCTTGCAAAGCAATACTGGCTCAGGCAGGGGAGGCTGGCTTTACTGGCCCATGGCCCTTCCAACGAGGATGTCAAGCAGGAGGAGAAGGTCAGACACTCTGCAACAGCTGTTAAAGGGGCTGGATGATTACTGCATATCGGGGGAAAACAAAATTATGGCTGGGAATGCTACAATCTTTTTTAATGAGGTAACAGGACTGCTTATGCAGACTTTCCAAGTGTCCCTATTTTCCAGGGACAGTTCTGGATTTACAGAAGCCACCCCAGTTTCTGATTTGATCCTGGAATGTCCGGCTTTTCCTTAGGACGTCCCTATTTTCATCAGAGAAATGTTGGAGGGTATGGAGTTATGCAACCCCTGAGCCAAGGAGATAAGTAACTATACAACCTTTAGAAGACATCTGAAGGCAGCCCTGTACAGTATAGGGAAGTTTTTAAATGTTTTATGTTTTATTATGTTTTATATATGTTGGAAGCTTCCTAGAATGGCTGGGGCAACCCAGTCAGATGAGCAGGGTATCAAAAACAACAACAAAGCTGATGATGGAATAGGGCGTCCCTTTTTTCGTTGGAGAAATGTTGGAGTGTGTGCTTATGCCAGTGCACTGAGGACATCGGCAGCAACCTGTACTTGGGAGGATATCACAGACTCTTCAGAGACAGAATTGTCTGAGAGACCGTAGATCAGGATCTCAGTGGCAGACCATTGCAAGAGCCAGATTTAACCCTGACCCATTGTTTGAAGATTGGCAGAGCAGAAGCTTCTCAAGTGAGGCTCAGGAGGGCACCAGGAGCCACTCACATGGTGCAGGCGCATGCAATCTGATGCCAGACAGGTTTTCACTATGAGCACGCAGAGAGCCACAATGATGACTGCCTAGCACATGGTGCATATACTGTGGTAAGCAACGCAAAGAGAAAAGAGAAAAGAGCCCAGCAGGTGGAGAGAAGGGCTCAGGGTGTGGCAAACCTGATCACTTCCCAAGGCTCTGCAGGAGCCAGAGGAAACCTTGTGGGCTGGCCGGGAGAGCCAGGAAGGATGGAAGTGAGAAGTCCAAAGGGTGTAAGGATGTCTTCAGCCTTGCTCTGGGATCAAGGGAGCACAATGCCCACATAGGAGGGGATTCAGGGACCAAAGAAACCTGTCCCAGGTAATTTTCAACAGAATTGTGGAGCCAGCTGTAATGTGCTGCCATTAGCTCTAGTTGATGGAGAAACAAAGATTGAACCAGAGAACCCTGAAATGTGTCGTGAAGCACAGGCTTAAAATTCTCAGTCCGAAGTACAGTAAACTCTATTACCTACAGTTCATAATTATTAAGGGAAATGGCCACAGAGAACTGCTAGGAAGCACAGTAGTTCAAGACATGACATTGACTCAGGTGCAACAAGAGCACATCTTGCCTAAAGTACAATCCAGTGAGCAGATCCATTCTGTGGCATGGACAACAGAGAAAACGCTGGAGACATTTGGGGATGCTTTTCTTTTTCCTATACTAATTTTTATATAGAGATGCACATTTAGAAAGAAGTGCTACAACTGAAACACAGTACTGTATTTCCATATATTATTTTTTATGGATAGATGCAAATTTAGAAATAGAAAAGTAATATAATGTAAATAAACATGACACGTTCACCATATCACCATAGTGAGGGAGAGTGTGGCCAGTTGGCCTCCTCATCTGCTGTCCAGCTTCTCACTGTAGATGGGCACTTTTAAGGCCCATTGAGGCCTCTTTTCCTTCTTCTGGGTCTTTTTTTGGGGGGTGGGGGTGTTGCAAGTGAACAATATCACATTTGATTCTTGCAAGAAAATAACAAAGAGGGAGGAGGAAACAATGAGGACCAACATGTCAACATGGAAAGCCATTCTGAGTTGTCCCTGTTACACGTGTGAAAGGGGAAGGACATTTGGCCAGGAAACTCAAGCTTGAGGTGGATCCTTTGATCAAGCCAGTAAAGATCCCCCCTCCCCCGTCGAGTGCCTGCAGTGCTGGCAGAACCACGGAGGAAGGAACTGGCAAGCCTTCAAGCCATAACTGCTCCAGTAGAGAACAGCGCAGTTTGAATGAAGAGCTTAGCCATTATACAGAAGCCGCCTGGTAAATTGCTCTGGCTACAAATGCCAATGGACATCAGCCCAGCCCCGCCCCTAAGTATTTCAATGCAGATTGAATCAAGAGATGGAAAATATCCCAGGACTGAAGATAATTGCAGGTAATATCCTAATTATGGGAGAGGGAGATGCAAGAGCCCAAGGGATCATGACAAACAGTTGTACTGTTCCCTTGAGTGGTGCAGAGATGGAAACATAAAGTTGCATCAAGATAAGGCTAGGGTGAGACTGAAAAAAGTACCCTGCATTGGCCACCTGTTGACGGCAGGTGGTTTGAAAGTGGACCCTTGGAATATTAAGGTGAGACAGGAGGTGCCACTACCTGAAGTTGTGAAAGGTGTTTAAAGATGCCTGGGAATGGGAATCTACATGGCAACATTTTCCAAGGGGCTAACAACTAGCCATGAGCAGGTGACGCTGTGGTCTAAACCATGGAGCCTAGGGCTTGCCGATTGGAAGGTTGGCGGTTCGAATCCCCAAATGGGGTGAGCTCCCGTTGCTCGGTCCCTGCTCCTGCCAACCTAGCAGTTTGAAAGCATCAAGTGCAAGTAGATAAATAGGTACCGCTCCAGCGGGAAGGTAAACAGCATTTCCGTGCGCTGCTCTGGTTCGCCAGAAGCGGCTTAGTCATGCTGGCCACATGACCCGGAAACTGTACGCCAGCCCCCTCGGCCAGTAAAGCGAGCTGAGCACCGCAACCCCAGAGTCGTCCATGATTGGACCTAACGGTCAGGGGTCCCTTTACCTTATGAGCCACTGAGACAGCAGACACATGAAGAAGTGGCGTGGGAATGGTCAGGCATTTGCTAAAATAAAGGTTACAGTAACGAAGGACCCCCCTCACAACCACCACCAATTGCTTCTCCCAGTAAGACACTGTCTGAATCTGCAAGAGGATGTGCCCAAATGGGAAAAGAACGTTGGGCTGTGCTTTCCAGTACAGTGGTACCTCTAGATGCGAACGGGATCCATTCCAAAGCCCCATTCACATCTAGAAGCAAATGTAACTAGTGACAGCACATCTGCGCGCATCACTTTTCGTCGCTTCTGCGCATGCATGTGATGTCACTTTGAGCATTTGCGCATGCGCAAGCTGCGAAACCTGGAAGTTCCGGGTTAGCTCCGTTACTTCTGGGTTGCCATGGAGCGCAACTCAAACGCGCTCATCCCAAAGCACATTCAACCCGAGGTATGACTGTATGCAGTGCTTCCACCAGCTCCCTTTGGGACAGACAGTGTGCATGTGCAATCTGATCACAAGTCATGATGCAGAAACCATTGTTTGACAGCCCTGAAGAGGCTTCAGAGGATGTTGATGAGACTTCAACATCAACAAGTATGATGTGCATATCAAGTATCATCCAGGCAGGGGTGCCAGGTTCTGCCCCACTTTGTGGGTGCCTGGCACTGGCCTGTGATGTCATGCGGCAAGAGGAGGCCACAGTGGACCTTCCAGAGGCCACGGTGGGCCCCAGTTTCATGGTATGGAGTCACACGGCGGGGTAGTGGGGGATAGTGGTGGTGGCAAGCGGCAGCAGCAGTGGTGGCACACATTGGCGTTGCACATTGTGGCGGCAGGAGGGGGCTGAGCACCTACAACAACAAAAATGTGGGTGCAAGGGCCCCCTGAACTTGGGGCCACTGCATCTAGGCAAGCACCTTCGAATGGCAGACACACTGAGCAGAGTACCTCCCTCAGAGCCCAATGAAGATGGTTCAGTAGAAAAGGACATAGAATTAAACAAATGTGCTGCAGAGCCTACCCATTGCATTGCCAGACCAACAAGTGATCCTGGGTCCAGAGTTGCCAATAGCCAAATGTATTATCCTAGACAATGAAGTCTCCAGAAGAAATGGATGACACTTGCGCAAAAGCAACTGGCCTCTGTGGCATGCAGATGTACCAAGAGTATGCAAAAATTTTCAAATGGGAGAAACCACTCCTTGGGACACCCTGAACCAAGACCACATGGGGGTTTACAGGCCAGGACCTATACATTAAAACTGACCAACAGGTCAACTGAAACCAACATTATTCCTACTGGTCAACATGTTAGGGCCATATGCCAGAGGAAGGAATGGTCAAACTGAAAGTGAGCATTGCAAAGTTGAAATCTCCACCCTGCTCTCACTCTCTCCTCTCTATCCCAAGCCCAGGGCTGCAATGGGAATTAAGATACCCAGCCTCCTGCTAACCTAGCAAATAGCTCAGTCAGTGGAGCATGAGACTCTTAATCTCAGGGTTGTGTGCTCAAGCCCCATGCTGGGTATAAACATTTCCTGCATTACAGGGGCTTGGACTTGATGACCCTTGTGGTCCCTTCCAACTCTACAATACTATGATTCTACAAATATCTGTCCTTCTTCTCGCACCATTGCAAACAGTTAGGAAAACAGGAAGGAGAGAAGTTATGATTCTGGAGCACACACAATGGCACATGAGGAGGAGAAAAGGCACCTTGGCCAGATTAGAAGGAAGCTGGAGTAACAGGAAGCTGGTTGGTTACTGATAGTTTTCTACTGCAGCTCCGGAAGAGGAGTCTGAGAGCTGGGGTGGGTGGGTGCTGGACTTAGTGCCACAGAGACTATGGGGCTGCATTAAAGGAGAGAAGTTATTCACTCTGATGCTTGCAGGACCCATGGAGGCTGTTTGCAGAGGTATAGATTCTACATCCATGTTGCCACGGATGTCATGTTTCCTCTTGGCCTTTTATTGGAAGGTGCATTGTGAGTTCTGTTGCTAGAAATGTCAGCCTTAACCTTACAGAACAGTACCATACTACCTTGGCAGAAAATAAAATAAAAGGAATACAAAATTGTTTACATGATGTTAACATCCTAGATACAATGTTCATCTGAATCCTATTCTACATCAGCCTTCCCAACCTGGTTCCTTCCAGATGTTTTGGATGACAACTCCCATCAGCCCCTGGAGCCAATGGGAGCAAATAGTTCAGAACATCTGCAGGAAAGCAGGTTGCAGAAAGCTGTACTGAAAAACAGCTTGAAAGCAGATATTTTTAGTGTCTGAGCCAAATATCTATCTATCTCTCTCCCTCCCTCCCCCCCCCCTCTCTCTCTCTCTCTCACACACACACACACACACAATTATCATGGGGCACAAACAGCAGCAGTGATGATGAACCTGTTGCCCTACAGATGATGTTGGATTCCAGCTCCCATCAGCTCCAGGCTGCACTGCCAATTGTCAGGGATGATGTGAATTGTAATTCAGCAACTCAGCAGAATCTGGGCAGACATTGGTTCCCCACTTCTGAACCTCACCCGCATTTCTCAGGACCCCAATTCAAATGAACAGGAACTCTACAAGAGCATGGAAAGAGCATCTGGCTGAGCCTATGGATTCTAATCAGAGTGAGCCATGGGAAATTACTTCTGACTTGCTCAGGATTCCACTGCAAATGAAGCAAATCCTAAGCAAACATGGTATCAAGTCAGAAATGCTTTCCTTCCTCCAGCTCCTTCCCGACCCATTTAGATACAGTCATCCCATAATGTATCTGTTGCTGTGGCAACCAAGGTTTTGCACAAACAGCAGCATAAATAATTTTGTGAGAGCTTTGCCCAAATGTTTGGATCCTTGCTGCCGGGTATCAGAATGCACCTTTGCAGCTGAAGGTTTTCAGTGCACTTGGATTTTCTCCTAGCATAGCATCACTTGATGACCAATCCTGCTAGCCGGTCCATAGGAGGTGCTCAGCCCATGGAAGCTGCATGAAAAGTGTCTTCAACAGAGATGCTGGGAAAGCACATTTAAGTGAGAAATAGAAAATCAGTTCGGGGCATGTCTCCTGCCTATAAAATTTCAGCGCAGTTATTGTCCAGAGGAAGGACTTTATTTTTCCAGAGAAGCAGAACCTCCTTGTTTTCATCATCTTGTGCATCCCCCAAATACTTCAAAACAAGTGGAGCTGAATCCTTTCTTTCTTGCTTCAACAGGACTCATAGCCCCAAGTGCTCTGCATAATCCATCCCTGCCAGTCCTCATCAAAATCAACTTGGAAACCCAGGAGGCAGAGTGATGAAAGGTGGCAATGAGCTCAGATGTGGAGAAAGCCTTTCGGGATCAAATGTGACTCACAGCATTTAAGCAATTGTTTTAATACTGGTTTCCTGGCTTGCTGGCTGGCTGGCTTTATTTGTTTATTTACTTATTTTTAAGCATCTTCTGTGGTCTGATACTCTGGCTTAGATAAACAGAGCATACACTGGCAACTGGAAGCTCAGAGGAGCAGATCAGTCCCTGAAAGGCTTCCCACATGGGCTCCATCATAGCTTGCCATCTCAGGCAGAAAAGTCCACAAGTGTGTGAAAGTCCATCCATGTTCATGCAAGTTTGAGTCACACAGGACTTCATATGGACTTCCTTTACAGAGAATGCCTTACTAATTCCTTACTATTCCTTACTATTTGGTCCTTGGGACTGAGGTTCCCCATTCTGCCCATTTCCAAATGCTCTTTATTTTAACACTGCATTTTAACATTGCAAAATGGAGGGAAATAATTGTGAACAGTAACAGAATGTAAAGACTTGCAGCTCACTGGATCAGCTGCATTGCAAATTCAGCTGCATTGTTCTCTTGCTCAGAATTTAAGCTGAACTGTTCCCTCCCTCCTTCCCTTCCTGGCACTTTGAATTTTCCTGTTTCAGCAGCCAGGTGCTAAGGACACATGCATGTGTAGCTTCTCAGGTCACTTGAGCCCTTTGTCTGAACATTAGACACCCTTGAAAAGAACATATCCGGAGGCTTTTTGCTCATGACACCATCTCATGCACAAAAAGTCCTGGGATATGTCATTTCCAGAGTGACTGATGGAAAACTACAATTAAGAAGGCATTTGACAATGTCTCCTGGAGGTTTATGGAAATAACACTGGAGTTGACAGATAATTTCTATAAGGTATAAATTATTTGCAACAAAGAGTTAAACTAGTTATAAATAACAATCTAATGGAAAACTAATATTAAGAGAGGTAAGAGACAGGGGTGTCCTTTATCCCCACTGTTATTTATTTTGGTGTTGGAAATTCTGAATACAAACATCAGAAAAGAAAAGAACATAAGGGGTGTAGTTGTTGGAAACAAGAGCTTCAAAGTTAAAGCCTTTGCTGACGACCTAACTATAACAATGGAAACCCCAAAAGAAAGTGTGCCAATAGTAGAATAAAATCATAGAATCATAGAGTTGGAAGAGACCACAAGGGCCATCGATTCCAACCCCCTGCCAAGCAGGAAACACCATCAGAGCACTCCTGACATATGGTTGTCAAGCCTCTGCTTAAAGACCTCCAAAAAAGGAGACTCCACCATACTCCTTGGCAGCAAATTCCACTGTCGAACAGCTCTTACTGTCAGGAAGTTCTTCCTAATGTTTAGGTGGAATCTTCTTTCTTGTAGTTTGGAACCATTGCTCCGTGTCCGCTTCTCTGGAGCAGCAGAAAACAACCTTTCTCCCTCCTCTATGTGACATCCTTTTATATATTTGAACATGGCTATCATATCACCCTTTAACCTCCTCTTCTCCAGCCTAAACATGCCCAGCTCCCTTAGCCGTTCCTCATAAGGCATCGTTTCCAGGCCTTTGACCATTTTGGTTGCCCTCCTCTGGACACGTTCCAGTTTGTCAGTGTCCTTCTTGAACTGTGGTGCCCAGAACTGGACACAGTACTCCAGGTGAGGTCTGACCAGAGCAGAATACAGTGGCACTATTACTTCCCTTGATCTAGATGCTATACTCCTATTGATGCAGCCCAGAATTGCATTGGCTTTTTTAGCTGCTGCGTCACACTGTTGGCTCATGTCAAGTTTGTGGTCAACCAAGACTCCTAGATCCTTTTCACATGTACTGCTCTCAAGCCAGGTGTCACCCATCTTGTATTTGTGCCTCTCATTTTTTTTGCCCAAGTGCAATACTTTACATTTCTCCCTGTTAAAATTCATCTTGTTTGTTTTGGCCCAGTTCTCTAATCTGTCAAGGTCGTTTTGAAGTGTGATCCTGTCCTCTGGGGTGTTAGCCACCCCTCCCAGTTTGGTGTCATCTGCAAATTTGATCAGGATGCCCTTGAGCCCATCATCCAAGTCGTTGATAAGGATGTTGAATAAGACAGGGCCCAAGACAGAACCCTGTGGCACCCCACTAGTCACTCTGCTCCAGGATGAAGAGGAACCATTGATGAGCACCCTTTGGGTTCGGTCAGTCAGCCAGTTACAAATCCACTGAGTGGTAGCATAGTCAAGACCGCATTTTACCAGCTTCTTTACAAGAATATCATGGGGCACCTTGTCAAATGCCTTGCTGAAATCAAGGTAGGCTACATCCACTGTGTTCCCTTCATCTACCAGACTTGTAATTCTGCCAAAAAACAAGATCAGGTTAGTCTGACATGACTTATTTTTCAGAAATCCATGCTGACTATTGGTGATCACAGCATTCCTTTCTAGGTGCTCACAGACTGTTTGCTTAATGATCTGCTCCAGAATCTTCCCTGGTATTGATGTCAGACTGACTGGGCGATAATTATTTGGGTCCTCTCTTTCCCCCTTTTTGAAAATAGGGATAACATTTGCCCTCCTCCAGTCTGCCGGGACTTCGCCTGTTCTCCAGGAATTCTCAAAAATGACTGCCAGTGGTTCTGAGATCACATCTGCCAGTTCTTTTAATACTCTTAGATGCAGTTCGTCTGGCCCTGGAGACTTGAATACATCTAAACTAGCCAAGTATTCTTGTACTATCTCCTTAGTTATTCTGGGCTGTGTTTCCTCTGCTGAATCATTTGCTCCAAATTCTTCAGGTCGGGCATTGTTTTCTTTATCGGAGAAGACTGAGGCAAAGAAGGCATTGAGGAGTTCAGCCCTTTCTGTGTCCCCTGTTTGCATTTCACCATCTTCTCCTCTGAGTGACCCCACTGTTTCTTTGTTCTTCCTTTTAGAATCATAGAATCATAGAGTTCGAAGAGACCACTAGGGCCATCGAGTCCAACCCCTGCCAAGCAGGAAACGCCATCAGAGCACTCCTGACATATGGTTGTCAAGCCTCTGCTTAAAGACCTCCAAAGAAGGAGACTCCACCACACTCCTTGGCAGCAAATTCCACTGTCGAACAGCTCTGTCAGGAAGTTCTTCCTAATGTTTAGGTGGAATCTTCTTTCTTGTTGTTTGGATCCATTGCTCCGTGTCCGCTTCTCTGGAGCAGCAGAAAACAACCTTTCTCCCTCCTCTATGTGACATCCTTTTATATATTTGAACATGGCTATCATATCACCCCTTAACCTCTTCTTCTCCAGGCTAAACATGCCCAGCTCCCTTAGCCGTTCCTCATAAGGCATCGTTTCGAGCCTTTTTTGTTGCTTTTAACCTCTCTAGCAAGCCTGAGTTCATTCTATGCTTTAGCTTTTCTGACTTTGTTTGAATTCCTCTTTTGTGGTTTCCCCCCTTTTCCATTTTTTGTACACATCAACAACAACAACAATATTTATTACGGCCATAGGCCCATACAAGTAAAAACAACACATAGATAACAGCTTGTGTACGTGGGAAGAAAAAAAAAACAGCCGCTAAAACACCACAATAACACTAAAATACTATAAAATAGAATGGCATACTACGCCTTAGTTAGCTTGTAGTGCTCCTTGGCGTCGCTTTTGGGTAAGGACAGCGACCAGGAACCTTGCCACTTTCAGGGTCGTATGAGTATCCTTATCCTGCAAGATTTGGGCAAGGTGGAATTTTGGTGGGGTACCCTCTAGTTTCTGTATGATTGATCCCAACAAATTTGCCCGTGGCACATTGAACAGGGGGCAAGTGAACATGATGTGCTGGAGCGACTCCGGCGTCTCCTTATCACATTCGCACGTGGCGGGGGCTTGGCCCTTTGAGAATCTATGTGTCAGGACGTTAGAGGGAAAAACGTTGAACCTCGCTTTGGTGAAGGCCAGTCTATGGGCAACAGTCGAAAGGGAGGAGAGGTATGATGGAACGCAGTAAGTTAAAGTGATACCAATGTTCTGGGGCGAACAAACACCTCCCCCCAGCATATAGTTTCGCTGTAGATCGATGTCATCCAGTCTTTGGCGGATCAGTCTTTGAGCAGTAATTTGGTCTAGTTTTAGGGAATCTGAAGGAGAGATTCCGTAACTCAGGAGTTTGGCATGAATTCTACTAGTCCAAAGGCTAGAGAATTCATCTCGCCATAAGCATTGGACAAGGTAGTGGTTTGGTAATCTATGCCACAATGATAACCAATAATTGAAGACTTGCTTCCACAGGCAAGTTTCTAAGGATGCGATCTTCAGTTCTAGTCGCATGGCTGCGTTGCTTACGCACAGGGGGAGCATTAGGAGCTGACGCAGGAATTGATTTTGCAGTGTCTCAAGAGGAGCAAGGTCTGTCATCACGGCCCAAAGCGGGGCAGCATAGGCAAGCACGGCAACCACTTTTGCCTTGAACACCTTTATTTTATTTTTTTAAAATATTTTTATTGGTTTTTACACATATTAATAACAATACAGAACAAACACAAACATCAAAGACAAACAACAAAAATTGACTTCCCCATGCCTTCCCTTCGCCACATCCTTATTTTACCATTTTTTCGAGCAACTCATCAATCAGTCTTTGGTTAAATCCCTTTTGAGTTTCCTTACAATTTAAGATTTACAGCTGTAGTTCTTTGTTTCCTACCCCTTAACATCTTATCAGTCCACAATTTTGCAATAATTTTTTAGATATACTTTAAATTTCCCCCAGTCCTCCTCCACAGTCTCTTTCCTCTGGTCACGGATTCTGCCGGTCATCTCTGCCAGTCCCATGTATTCAATCACCTTCGATTGCCATTCTTCCAGAGTAGGTAATTCTTGCATCTTCCAATACTTTGCCAACAGGATTCTTGCTGTAGTTGCATACATAAAAAATGTCCTATCCTTCTTTGACACCAATTGGCCGACCATGCCCAAGAGAAAAGCCTCCGGTTTCTTTACAAATGTCCACTTAAGGACTTTCTTAATTTCATTATAGATCATTTCCCAGTAGGCCTTAATCTTTGGGCAGGTCCACCAAAGATGATAGAAGGTACCTTCAGCCTCATTACATTTCCAACATTTATTATTGGGCAGATGCCTTGAACACCTTTAGGGCCGAGGGAACATGCAAAGCTCCATCCGAAAAAAAGAATCGGAGCAGCGCATATGACAGAGTTTTGGCCTTGTTAAGTAGGTGTTGAATTTGAGCTTTCCACCCCAAATTGTGTTGAAAAATAACTCCTAGGTATTGAAATTTTAGGACTTGCTCAATTTTTGCTCCGCCAAGCTTCCATTCGTATAATCTCCGGCTTCTGGAGAAAATCAGAATCTTGGATTTAGCATCATTGATGGTTAATTGGTTGAGTTGACAATACGTGGCAAAGATCTTCAAAGCTCTGGTTAGTCCAACACGTGTATAAGATAGAATTACCGCGTCGTCCGCATATAAAAGGAGAGGGCAGCGGTAGTCCGCAAGTCTAGGCGCGTGTGTACTTGGAGATGAGTTAACTAGGGATGCTCGCATGTCGCTGATGAATAGGTTGAATAGACAGGGAGCCAATATACATCCTTGGCGCACTCCCTTGTTTATTGGTATCGAATTAGTGAGGTCACCCGCAGGAGTAAGTCTCACTCTAGCAAGGTTACACATCCTTTTTAAATCTTAACTCAGTTAAAAGTTCTTTAGATAGCCACCCTGGCTTCTTTAGGCACCTTCCATGTTTCCGTCTCATTGGTATTGCCTGAAGTTGTGCTTTTACTATCTCCCTCTTAACAAATTCCCAGCCATCATGAACTCCCTTTCCTTTTAGTATTACTGTCCATGGGACAGCACTTCCCTAAGTTTCATGAAGTCGGCTTTCTTAAAGTCAAGAAATTGAGTCCTAGTATGCTTGGCTGCTCCTTTCCGCTGTATAGTAAACTTCAGAAGAGCATGATCACTCGCGCCTAATGATCCTTCCACTTCTACCCCACTAAGCAGGTCATCAACATTGGTTAGGACCAGATCTAAAATGGCTGTTCCTCTTGTTGCTTCTCCCACTTTCTGGACAATGAGGTTGTCTGCAAGGCCAGTGAGGAATCTGTTTGACCTTATGCTCTTGGCTGAGTTTGACATCCAACAAATATCCGAGTAATTGAAGTCCCCCATTACTACTCTCTCCCTTCCTTTTGCATGCTTGGCCATCTGTTCCAGGAAGGCATCATCTATGTCCTCCGTTTGGCTTGGGAATCTATAGTAAACTCCCACAATGAGGTTTCTGTTATTCTTCTCTCCCTTAATTTTGACCCAAATGCTCTCACTTTGGCTTTGAGGTTCTAAATTCCGGGTTTCAGCACTCGCGCATGCGCAGAAGCGCTAAATCACGCCACACGCGTAGACATGGCACTTCAGCTTGCGTCAGTTCTGTGTTACAGATGGGTCTCTGGAATGGATCCCGTCCGTAACATGAAGTTCCACTGTACAACAACTTACAGGACTGACAATTTGTAAAAGATTCAAATATCTAGGAATCTGCATATCGGCAAAGAACATAAATCTTTATAAAGACAACTATATACCAATTTGGAAGGAGATAAAAAGAAGCTTGGAAATATGGGACAGGTTAACATTATCATTCTGGGGTAGGATCTCCACAATAAAAATGAATATGTTGCCTAAAATGCTTTTTCTATTTCAAGCTATCTCAGTAGTGGACAGTGCAAAACATTTTAAGACCTGGCAGAAAGATATAACAAGATTTATTTGGCAGGGCAAGAGGTCAAGAATAAGTTATAAATTATTGACAGATGGCAGAAAAAAGGAGGTTTTGCACTGACAAATTTAGAATTGTATCATGAAGCTGCATGCCTATCTTGGATTAAAGAATGGCTAGTATTGAAAAACACTGATATACTAGACCTAGGGGGCTTTAACAATCGTTTTGATTGGCATGCTTACTTATGTTATGACAAGGTGAAAGTCCACAGAGACTTTATGAATCATGTAAGAAGAAGGTCCCTATACTCAGTCTTGGTTAAAAAACAAAGGTATCCTGGAACAAAAGACACCCTGGTGGCTATCGCTGATGGAAGCCATGAAATAAAAAAAAGGTTAACATCATGAATGATTGGGTTACATATAAAGAAATTCTCTGTGAAGGAGGTAACTGATTAAAACTCAAGAACTTTGAAAGAGTTATGAGGGTCCCACCAATTCACATCCTCTAGTTAACCAAGTAAATAGTGGCAAGACCTAGCAAACGTTGGCTGCTCACACAGTCCTTAGGTACTGTGAGGCCACTGGATCCTTTCCCAAGAGGTGCAGATTGGCTTCTCCTTCAAAGGAACACACTGGATGTAATACAATGGGCCCCATCAATCTGTGACCAAAAAGGGGGTGGGGCTCAATTATGTTGTAAAGCAGGAGTTGCCACCGTGGTGTCATTGCATGCAATGGTGCCCTTGAGGTCTTCCTCTGGTGCCCAAATAGCCCCTGCTTTGGTCACATGGAGGTAGGGGAGCTGCTGCCCCTGCTTAAATCAAGTAAATAAATAAAAATACTTAACTAAAAGTAGAAATTGTAGAAAGATTTTGACAGATTTTTCTGAGCACTTGGGGCCAAAAGAAAGCAATTTAAAACAACTGTTGCTGAGACATTTCATTCCAAACCTGCTGCTAACAAGTGGGTATCCTGCCCCGTCCGCCCCCGGCCATAAATCCTGGCTATGCCCCTGGCTGGTCTTGAGATGGTGAGGGGGGCTACCCCATTCTCCCTTAAAAAGTGCTGAAGGGGAAAGTTGGAAGACTGACACACTTTCTTCCAGCTCAATGTACTTTTCAGGACTCAGATTAATTCTATTGGCTCTGAGGCTTCCCAGAACACACATTGTGTGGGAGTCTATGGAGTTTTACTCAGAGCTGACCTTTTGAAATCAATGGAGCCTAGGTATATTCATTCATTTCAGTGGGTCTACCTTTGACTTTTTCTGTCTCACTGGGGGTTGGGGGGGCTAATTCCAGGGAGGGAGACGAGAAGTGACCAGAGCGGAGGGTTTCCCCTGGCACTAGCTGAAAAATTTGAATGGGCCCACAGGCTTGAAAAGGCCAGCGCCCCCTGCCCATTCGCAAGGGACCCCATGCCATGCAGACACAGGGAGGGTGGGAGGACCCCCTGGCCTGCTCTTTAGCCTGCTCTGGTTTTTATTCCTCTTCCTTAGTGGCTTGTTATGAGTTTGATCCTGCACTCAGCTTCTCCTCACTCACAATTTCTTTCAAAAACAAGAATGCCACATGTGGCTAGCTTGAATGGTCCAGTTGCTCTTGAACCGTAAAAATCCTCCCTGTACATTTGTGGCCACAGGGCCATGCGTGAACGATGCTTGCAGTGTTCGCCGTCGAAAAAGAGCAAGCGAGCATTTCAAGCTTCACTTCTGCAATCATCTAGTTGCACTTCACTGATGCTCACTGGGACCAGCTCTGGCTTCGTGGCTCTGATCCCTCCGTCATTTCCTCTCCTGACCCTCCCCTCCCCCATGCATCCAGCCCTGACCCAGAACAACCAGCATGATCAATAAGAGGGACTCATGCCTGCTTTCCAGTGACTGGCTTAACTCTTTCCTCACCAGAGGAAGGCCATAGGGACTCTTGTGCTGAATCTCATTGAAATGTTGGCTAAAAAGAATAAAATTGCATTTTAGTGCAAGCTCATTCATTTGTCACTCAGATACATCCTGGCTCCTCTCTTTCAATTTGGGTCCTTCTCTTCATAAGGAATATGGATATTAGAATAAGAGCTGTGCAAAAAAAAAACCCCAAAAAAACTGTGGGGGGGGGGGTTTCTGTCATCAGTTGATGGGGGGAAATTTACACCTGAAAATTAACAAGGGAAGAGAAAATGTAAGCGACATTCTCATAGGTGGGGACAGAAATTAGCTGCGTTATACCAAGTCAGACCATTGGTTCATCTAGCTCGGTACTGAGTACACTGGCTGACAGCAGCTCTACAGGATTCCAGGCAGGAGTCTCTCCCAACCTTACCTGGAGATGCCAGGGAATGAATATGGGACTTTCTGCTTGCAAGGCTTGCAAGGCAGACTCTACCACTACGGGCTTTTCAATGCACTGAACTTGTAAGAACTTGTGAAGTGACCAAGGGCAATTTGTGAGTGTCATTCATTCTACAAATTGTTTCACCAACGTTCTATCCTCTGCAGCCTCCCTGGGTGTCCATGCATCAATTGAAGCCCAGGGAAAGACATTATTAAGTTACTCCTCCTGTGGGGCTTTCTCAGATCAAGAAAACCAGGCAACCAGGGAGGCTGCAGAGCACTGAAGAACAGAACAGATATTCTCTTTCTCTCTCTCGGATGAACACACACACACACACCCCTCAACCACACCTAGGGATGGCAATATGGAAAAATGGGATTGGTTCTCTCAATATCTCAACCCCCCCCCCCAATCTAAATTCAGTTCTCTAAATTTCTGCAGCAATTTGTGCTGCAGGGAAATGTTTATTCTGCTAGGATATGCTTTTGAACGCTGTCAGCTGCGTGTCAAGGCCCAAGACACCACTGGCATGGTGTGACTGCGGCTGTGGGGACAGCAACCCCAGGCGCATGATTCTGAAGGCACAAGAGGGTACAATTTAAGAAATGGCAAAAGATACTATCGAGGTTATCTTATAATAGATAAAAAGGAAAGAGGTGGATTTTCAATGCCAGATTATAAACTTTACTACGAGGCATCCTGCCTGTGTTGGTTGAAGGAATGGATAACTTTGGAAAATACGGATTTACTAGACTTAGAAGGATACGGCAACGGATTTGGATGGCATTCTTATTTTTGGCATGACAAAGTGAAAGTTCATAAAGGGTTCCTAAACCATGTGATAAGAAAGATTTATGAAGTGTGGGACAGCTATAAAAATCTGTTAGAACGGAAAACAGCATGGAGGCTTTCACCAACAGAGGTATTGTCTGTCAAAAAATTGAACATGGAGGGAACCTATGATGAGATATTGATGGAAACCGAGAAAGGCTTAAAACTGAAACCATATGACCAAATAGAGGAAGTACTTACGGGTTGGTTGCAATATCATCAAGTAAATGATATATTTAAAGGAGACAAAAAAACCACAGGATTTGAAAATAAAAAAATCGAGATTCCAAATTGAACTGCTGGAGAGCAAAGTAAAATTGTTATCAAAAATGTACAATTTTTTGTTAGAATGGTATACAAAAGATGAAGAGATCAAAGAAGTTATGATAAAATTGGCTATTGACTTTGGGTATAATATTGAGTTTGAATCTTGGTCAAAATTGTGGAATGAAATCTTAAAATTTACTGCACACATGGCCTTAAAAGAGAATGTAATGAAAATGATGTACAGGTGGTATTTGACACCGGTGAAGTCAGCCAAAATGTATAGGATGAGGAACAAACTATGCTGGAAATGTAAAGAGAAAGACGGAGATTTTTACCATATGTGGTGGACTTATATAATAATAATAATAATAATTTATTATTTATACCCCGCCCATCTGGCTGAGTTTCCCCAGCCACTCTGGGCGGCTCCCAATCAGTGTTAAAAACAGTACAGCAATACATATTAAAAATTTCCCTGAGCAGGGCTGCCTTAAGATGTCTTCTGAATGTCAGGTAATTCTTTATCTCTTTGACATCTGGTGGGAGGGCGTTCCATAGGGTGGGCGCCACTACCGAGAAGGCCTTCTGTCTGGTTCCCTGTAGCCTCACTTCTCGCAATGAGGGAACCGCCAGAAGGCCCTCTGCGCTGGATCTCAGTGTCTGGGCTGAACGATGGGGGTGGAGACGCTCCTTCAGGTATACAGGACCAAGGCCGTTTAGGGCTTTAAAGGTCAGCACCAACACTTTGAATCGTGCTCGGAAACGTACTGGGAGCCAATGCAGATCTCTCAGAACCTGTGTTATGTGGTCCCGGCGGCCACTCCCAGTCACCAGTCTAGCTGCCGCATTCTGGATTAATTGCAGTTTCCGGGTCACCTTCAAAGGTAGCCCCACGTAGAGCGCGTTGCAGTAGTCCAAGCGTGAGATAACTAGTGCATGCACCACTCTGGCGAGACAGTCCGCGGGGAGGTAGGGTCTTAGCCTGCGTACCAGGTGGAGCTGGTAGACAGCTGCCCTGGACACAGAGTTAACCTGCGCCTCCATGGACAGCTGTGAGTCCAAAATGACTCCCAGGCTGCGCACCTGGTCCTTCAGGGGCACAGTTACCCCATTCAGGACCAGGGAATCCTCCACACCTGCCCGCCTCCTGTCCCCCCAAAACAGTATTTCTGTCTTGTCAGGATTCAACCTCAATCTGTTAGCCGCCATCCAACCTCCAACCGCCTCCAGCCACTCACACAGGACCTTCACCGCCTTCACTGGTTCTGATTTAAAGGAGAGGTAGAGCTGGGTGTCATCTGCATACTGATGAACACCCAGTCCAAACCCCCTGATGATCTCTCCCAGCGGCTTCATATAGATATTAAAAAGCATGGGGGAGAGGACAGAACCCTGAGGCACCCCACAAGTGAGAGCCCAGGCGTCTGAACACTCACCCCCCCCCCCACTTTCTGGACACGGCCCAGGAGGAAGGAGCGGAACCACTGTATGGCAGTGCCCCCAGCTCCCAGCCCCTCTAGACGGTCCAGAAGGTTGTTATGGTCGATGGTGTCAAAGGCCGCTGAGAGATCTAGCAGAACTAGGAAACAGCTCTCACCTTTGTCCCTAGCCCGCCGGAGATCATCAACTAGTGCGACCAAGGCAGTTTCAGTCCCATGGTGAGGCCTGAATCCCAATTGGAAGGGATCCAAATGGTCCGTTTCCTCCAGGCGTGCTTGGAGTTGTTCAGCAACCACCCGCTCAATCACCTTGCCCAAGAATGGCAGATTTGAGACTGGGCGATAGTTGGCCAAATTGGCCGGGTCTAAAGATGTTTTTTTAAGAAGCGGCTTAATGACCGCCTCTTTCAGCGGGTCTGGGAAGGCTCCCTCACAGAAGGAAGCATTCACCACCCCGCAGAGCCCATCGCCCAGCCCTTCCCGGCTTGCTTTTATCAGCCAGGATGGGCAAGGATCGAGGAGACAGGTGGTCGGTTTCACTCGTCCAAGCAGCCTGTCCACATCCTCGGAGGTAACAGATTGGAACTGATCCCATGTAACAGGACCAGACAGAACTCTAGCACTCTCCCGTCCTGGCCCTGCTCCCACGGTGGAGTCTACCTCCTTCTGAATCTGAGCGATTTTATCTGCAAAAAACTTTGCAAAAGCATTGCAGGAGATCTTGGGGTCCCTACCAGGCCCCGGTGGTACAGGTGGTTCCGATAAACTGCGAACCACCTGAAAAAGTCTCCTGCTGCTGTTTTCTGCAGATGCAATGGAGGCGGCGAAGAAGGCCCTCTTCGCCGTCACCATTGACACTTGGGAGGCTCAACGTTGAGCTCTAACCCGTGTCCGGTCTGATTCAGAATGAGTTTTCCGCCACCGGCGCTCTAGCCGTCTCAACGATTGTTTCATCACCCTCAGCTCCGGGGAAAACCACGGGGCTGTCCGGGCTCCATGCAATCGGAGAGGGTGCTTCGGAGCCAGACAGTCCTGGTTAACTCCGCATTCCAGCGTGCCACCAGGGAATCAGCTGAAAGGCCATCAACTTGGGATAAAGCATCCCCTACCACTCTCTGGTGGTTGGATAGTGTTTTCGAGGTTACCAGCATGAGTTTGACCAAACTGCGGGAGGCAGTGGAGGACAGAGGTGCCTGGCGTTCTCTGGTCCATGGGGTCACGAAGAGTCGGACACGACTAAACGACTAAACAACAACAACAACCACTCTCTGGAAGCCAATTGGATCCATTAAGTGGCGGGGGCGGACCATCTGAATCGGTCCCACCTCCCTGCGGAGGGGAAGGGTTGCGGAGAAGTCCAGTTGCACCAGGAAGTGATCTGACCATGGCACTTCTTTTGTTTCGCTTTTAGTTAATTTCAGATCACCAACATCCATAGAGGTGAACACCAAGTCTAAGGCATGCCCATGGCTATGCGTTGGGCCAGACTTATTCAGGGACAGCCCCATGGAGGCCATGCTTTCCACGAAGTTCCGAGCGGCCCCTTGTAAGGTCGTGTCGGCATGTATGTTAAAATCCCCCAGGACAACCAAGCTAGGTGTCTCCAGGAGCATATCCGCCACGACCTGAAGCAGCTCGGGCAGGGAATCCTTGGTGCAGCGGGGAGGTCGGTAAACCAGTAGGAATCCTGTACTGCCCCTATTGCCCAACTTCCAGAACATGCACTCAGAAAACTGGGTCTTCCCAATAGGACGCCTGGTGCAAACTAATGACTTCCTAAAAATCACTGCAACCCCCCCTCCCCGCCCACATGAGCTGGGTTGCTGTGCGTAAGAGAAACCTGGTGGGCAAGCAGCGGCAAGGACAGGCCCATCTGCTTCATCCAACCAGGTCTCTGTCACACATGCCAGGTCAAATCCTCCATCCACAATCAGGTCGTGGATGGCAGTGGTTTTATTCATCATTGCCCTGGCATTGCACAGCAACACTTTCAGGTCATGTGGGTTTCCCTTGCTGATTACTGTATCCTTCCGGTCAGGACCAGACCTGGAGGCAGGGATAGTCCTCAAACAATGACTAAACCTGCCTCCTCGGTAATGACATGGTCTGGTCTTAGCAATAAAGTAAAGGTATTTTGGGAACTGATCTACAATTAGTTTTAAAAGATGTTTAGATATACCTTCCCCCCAAAACCAGAAGCATTTTTGCTGGGTGTGATGGGAGAAGAAATTGCAAAGATAGATCAAAGACTATTTATGCATGCCACGACTGCGGCAAGAACTTTATTAGGCCAAAGGTGGAAAATGCAGGAATTACCAATGATCAAGGAGTGGCAGACGAAAATCATGGACTATGTGGAATTAGCCAAGTGACAAGTAGAATCTGGGACCAAGACGACAAAAAATTTCAGAGAGACTGGAGTAAATTTATTGAGTATATAATTATTGTAAAAATCTGAAGATACTAGTGGGATTGAAATAAAGCCTGCAATGAAAAACCTGAAAAAACTTTAAACTTTCTAGACCAAAGAGTCTAGATAATAAGGATACAAAGATCAGAAGTTGAGGATTTAAAGTGTGATATAAAGACTTAAAAACAAAAACCTGTTGAAGGGATGGAGGGAAGTCACGAGCTCAGCAGTGCAAAGAGTTTATTTTGTTTGTTACTGTATTGCTATGTTGGAAATGTGTTAAATTTTTTTAAATTAAAATTACTTTTGAAAAAACCAAAACATTTGAAGGTAGACTTACCTAATTCACAAACTGAAACTCAGCCGTCTTTTGAAATCCACAATTCTCTAAATTTTGCAGTATAGTTCTCCAGCCAAGTAAGGTGTACACAGACACACACCTCGATAAAAGTGTACTTAGCAATACACACACAAAAATTCATTGTTTAGGGGATATAGTTTGCAACAATGTAAACAAAAATATTTACATTATGGAGAAATTCACACTAAAATGCTGGTGAATTTTCACGAGGACTTTTTAAAAAAAGAATTTACAAATTGATGTAGAAATGCAGAGAACAGAGGGGAGCCAAAATTGACAGATTCATCTGCTTGCACCTCTGGTGGCCTTGTGGTAACTTAGTAGTAAGCTTACTGCAGGGGTGAGATTCAGACCAAGAAATCTCCTGGCTCACCACTTGGTCTTTTGTCCACTTCCCATTCTGGCGAAGGAGTTTTGCTCATTGGCAAAGCTCCTGTGCAAATGGTCCCAGTTCAGTGGAGGCTACCACTGCCCACAGCTACTGGTCAGGATTGCTATGGAGCATCTCCAGTGCCAGCAAATACCAGGTGCTTGTGGCCAACCCAGAGGGATCTATTTTCCTTCTCTTCCATATGCTTTCTTATCTTATTCAGTAGAACATCACAGGTCATGCAACCCGATGTGAAACTCTCACAGCAACTGGGCATCACATGCTGAAACATGGACCGAGGAGGGTGACCAAGATGGTCAAGGGTCTGGTCAAGGGTTCCTAATGAGGAATGGTTGATGAAGCTGGGTGTGTTCAACCTGGAGGAGACTGAAAGGAGTCTCCTTCTTTGGAGGTCTTTAAGCAGAGGCTTGACAACCATATGTCAGGAGTGCTCTGATGGTGTTTCCTGCTTGGCAGGGGGTTGGACTCGATGGCCCTTGTGGTCTCTTCCAACTCTATGATTCTATGATTCTATGATATGATATGATATCTCAAGGGCTGTCACATGGAGGGGGGAACAAGCTTGTTTTCTCCAGTTCTGGAGGGCAGGACTCGAATCAATCGCTTCATATGACACAAAAGGAGATTCCAACTATAATATTTAGGAAACCTCTGACGGCAGCCCTGTATAGGGAAGCTTTTTAAGGTTTAATGTATTACTATGTTTTTATATATGCTGGAAGCCTCCCAGAATGGCTGGGGCAACCCAGTCAGATGGGCAGGGTACAAATAAAAAAATAAAAAATGATGATGCTGATGATGCTGATTAGAAAGAACATTCTGACAGGAAGAGCTGTTCGACAGTGGCGGTTGTGGACTCTCCTTTCTTGGAGGTTTTTAAGCAGAGGTTGAAAGGCCATTTGTCATGGATGCTTTAGCTGAGATCCCCGCATTGCAGGAAGTTGGACTAGATGATCCTTCTGAATCTATGATTCAACTGAAAGCACTTAATAGAAGGCAGCCTTCTTACCTCCTAAGCCCTGTCAACTACCGTTTGTGCCCCCAGGCGGAAGAATAACCATGAAGCAGAGAGGAGCACATCAGAGCGTGTGCCTAGGGATGCTACACATTGGTGCATTGAGAGAGGTGCTAGAACAGCCCCTCCTCCCCAGCCAGCAAGGCCCTATGATGGTGGGGCTCATGAGAGCTGTGATCCAAAGCGTTGGTGGAAGGGCTCCCACTTGGGGAAGGCCACACTATAAGGAAAGAACAGCAGTTTCATTTCCATAGGAAAAAATATGTTCTCTTTAGCCACCTTTTGCTAAATGAGACAAAACCGGTGATCAGGGAAGAAACAAGAGCATTGCAGTTAACAAGAAATTAAGCCAGCAATAAAATTAGAGAGGAATTAGGAATGGCTCCCCGGGGAGTGTTTCCTCAAGTCAAGGTCATTCTGTGAACTAGATATCCCTTGACAACTTTATTTCCTTCTAATTAATAAATATGTATGTGAGCAGCAAGACTCCCAGAGAAAACGGCACCCCACCCCACCCCCGCAGCCAACCTTGAGCCCCATGTCTGCGTTTTGGCTGCGCAGGTCATGTTACCTGGCAGCTGGCGCCAGCAGGGGCTCCTAATGCGGGGAGGAAAGTAAGAGCATCAGCACATTGAGCAGACGCGGTAAAAGTGCCAGCCGGCACTTTCATGCCAAGGTGACCAGGAGCGGACGGAGCTTTGGGCAAAGCTGCAGAGAGTCAAACATCAAAGACTGGGGGACTCTTTCAGCAAGGCGGGGGGGGGAGGTTTTGTGCACCCTGAGGGCCACCTTCCCGTCTGGGCAACCTTTCAGGGGCCACATAGCAGTGGGGGTGGGTGGCAAGAGGCAAAACTGGGCAGGCAATTGAAGTAATGTTCACCTTTGCCCAGTAGGGTAGTTTTTGCACACTTTCTCTCTCCTCCATCCAGGCAGGCATTTTCAGAGTTCAAGGACACATTCCAGGTAGGCAAAGACATTCCAGGAGGCTGCAAGCAGGGCAAGGGAGGGCTTGGCCTGGGGAGAGGGGGGGTGGCTAGGGTGGCCTGGAGAGAGTTCCAAGGGCCACAGAGAGAGACCTTGAGGGCCACCTTAGCAGTAATCTGCCTCATTTGGAGATGAAATGTGGAGGGGGGTTACAAGCATCATAAGATACTTGCTACAAAATAGCAGGGGTGAGCCAAAACTTACTTGCCTATTCAGCACAGTAGGAAGGGAGGGAGACCCTTACTTGTCCTCCACAATGTCACCACGTGATCAATGTGATAGCTCTCTTTTCGTTTACTGAAGCCCAAGCCCCCTGTAACTGAGATGTAGGGTCAGGATGCTGTCCATTCATGAGGTAGCCTCTGGTCAGATGGTGGTCATCCACATCTCTAACACAGGAATGCAGAAGGAACAGCAGGCAAGGAGGGGGCAGGGCTAGAAGAGCCAAGAAGAAAACAGGCAGCCGAAGGGGAGGTACCAGAGAGCTCTGAACAGGTTCAAAAATAGTAAATATGCCTAAAACCTTCTCCAGAAGAGGAACATTGGTAATTTCAAGGGCAGAAGCAAAGTGCTTCCTCTCTCATGCCTCCAAATACCGCCCTTTACTGCTACTCTGAAAACAGAAATAAGATCAGAAGGGGGAGGGGATCTACACACCTCTCTATAGCTGTTGGTGAGTGACTCGCATCTGCCACCATCACGTGTAGTCCCACCACAAGTAACTGGTGTCTGTGGAGGGAGCACCCGGCTCATAAATTCTCCCAGATCAGATCTGCCCATATTCCCTGGAAGAGTTTCTATGACAAAGATCTGGCTCATCCATGCAGTACATCACTTTATCTCTTGCCATGTGATTGCACTGAGCTGAATCGGCTAAGTGTCTCTGTTACAAGCATTCTGTTTGACTTGACATTGGATGATACAAATGTTCTTTCCTTGGTGATTAATGTAGGATGGCTCATTTTCACACACATGACAAAGGATGAACTTGCACAACCAAAATGCAAGTAGCTTTTTAAGGAGAGTAGCAAACTGTAATGGGCATCACATAAAAGGACCTGTGCTCCTTCACGCTCCCTCACTTATAGTCACATTTGTCCCTGTTTCTGTCTTTTAGTTATGTAGGATATAATCACATTTTAACTACTAGTGTTTATCCCTTACCTGTTTTAAGTCTTATTTGCTCGGTTTATCCTCATATTTTTAATCTTATGCTGGTCTGTGACCAAAATAAAGTTTGATACTGATACTGATACTGAATGGGCATCACGAAAGGGGAAAGGGTTGTTGTCTTTGTCCATAATTTGAGCACTGCTTACATGGTCCAAAACATCCACTGTCCACTTTTGCCTCTGATCTCACCCACTACTGGAATGTGGCCTTTGGACTGAAAAAGGTTCCCCATTCCTGAATTACACATAGCCAATGCACAGCAACACACAGCCTAATACCCAGTTTGTTAGGATCAGCATGACCGAAATCCTATGCATTGTTTTTTCCTGGGAATAAACTCCATGGAATCAGGAGAGGTTACTTCTGACTGCAGAGATTCTACTTGTAAAAATGTGTTAAGAAAATACATTTGCTGCACTGAAACAATATCTTTAGCTTTTAATAATAAATGTAAACCATATTGCAAAGAAGTGCTACCATTTAAAATGCTAGCCTGAAATAGAAACTCCAGGGAAGAAAAGGAAAAATATCCATCTTCTGCTTGATTGTTTTTCTGATTCTCTGGCTTCCTCAGACCTAATCTGTCACAAGCAAACTTGAAAGACTCCTTAACACCTCACATATGTGCTGGGACAAAAGATGTTTGTCAGTTGTGTTGATGCTCTGGCAAATAATGGCATCACTCCTGCTCTGAAAAAAGTCCCAAAGCTGAGTCCCACTGTACTACACCATTGCAAAAGATGGGGCAGAATTTTGATTCAGTTTTGCATTAGAAGGCAAACTTACTTAATTTTTGCTTTCTGGAACCATATGGGAATCAAAACACTGCCATCCTTCAACATTCACACTTCGTCTAATCTTGCAGTGCACTTCTCCGGCCAAGTAATGTGTATAAAATGCATATTGTTGTGAGTTTCTGGATGCCAAACACCCTAAATAGCCAGACCTGGGTGTATTAAGCCAGACTCATGTGTATTAGGCTTTGTATGAGACATCTATAATTCCCCAGACCTGTGTGTATTAAGCTGTGTGTTAGACACCTTTCTAAACCCTAGGAATCAGGATGTGTTAAAAACAAATTAGATGATAACCAGGGGGCAGGCCATTAAATAAACCAAGCATCAAAAGGACTCTGACTGAGATGGCCAGTGGATGGGGCCCATCCCTCCTTCTGCAGTTGAGTTATGTGACCGGGAGACACAAAGCAGCAGACAGAACATGATGTCTGCTTGGATCAAGGGCTGCACCTATGGAGGAAGCAAGACCCTCCTGGAGTGCTGATGCTCATTTCCAAAAGAAAACACAGACCCTGAGTAAGTGTGACTGGAATCTCACATTGCTCAGAGATTGGCGCGGGCTGCAACAATATACTAGGGTAAGGTGTTAATAAAAATGCACATATTAGCAGAAATAACAAAAACATGTGCTATGTTTTGGGGAAATGATTTGCAAAAATGTGTACATTAGGCAAAATTGAAGACCATTTTGAGAAATTTGCATTAAAATGCTGGTGAATTTTCATGAGAATTGGGGTGTACCTGCAGGTGTGTGCACACAGGAGAACAGCGTTTGCAAGTGATATAATTTCTTTCCAGGACATACTGTGATCAAGCCACAGATAAAAACACAGCAGCAAGGGCTGGTTAAAAAGCTGGCAACTATTAGGACCAGAAGGCAGAAATAGGTCTCCTGCAGTTTGTAACAGATTTAACAACAACACAGTCCTATTTTAATCTCAGTTGTTGGAGATCTGATGGGACTGATTCAATTGTTTCTTTAAAAAGGTGCATGGATATAGCACATGAATAGCAGAAGGCATGTGTTGAGATCAACAGGATCTGAAAGAGTATTATTCTCCTGCCCTCCTTCTCTCTCTCTCTCCTCCCCCCCACCCCCTCTGCCCCCCGCCCCCCGGCTGTGGGGTTACATCTATGCCGGATGCAACAGCCATTGGGAGGTGGGGAGGGGGTGAAATCAATGCTTTGTAGCAATATATGGGACTGCATTGCATTTTTATGAATTATGAAATGCCCAAGGCAAGCCCTGAACATCAGACTAACCTAAGTTGGGAAACAGAGCTTTGGGGTGAGCCAACATGAACCTGAGAATATTATCATGGAGATAGCAGTATAGTTTAGGAAATATGGAGCATGGAAATGCTTCAAAATTTACAACAAATCAGCCTGTTTCTGGTCTGGGCAGGTTCTGCCTGTATCCATGCATACATCTTTTCCATCGTACTTCCAATTATTAGCTGCATTTTAAAAAAATAAAGCCTCATGAAGATGCATATTTAAAATGTTCTTTCAAAATACTATTGAAATATGTACTTTATCTCAATGTATGCATTTCTAAACAGTGCACATTTTAAGAGCATTCTGGTATCTTTCTGAGCCACAAAAATGGCTCAGAATCCAAGACACTCCACAGACATCCAGATCCACATGTTGGTCCCCGATGTGCAGAGTGGATCAGTTTGCTTCAGGATTCATATAAATCAAATTCTGTGAGCATGCCTAATGGACAACAACTACTACAACAACATAACCTTAAGCAAACCTTCTGTCTTGCACAAAGGCACAATCTCAAAAGCTTCTGCTGCCGATTCCAGGAGGCTTCAAATGTAAAACATGCTTCCCCTGGCAATTTGGGGAGAGGGGACTGAATTAAGGACTTCTGTATAGAAAAAAAAACCTGGGAGAAAGGGTGATAATTTCACTGGGATGGGGAGGTCTCAGAGAGACTGGCAGCAGAGTAGAGGAAAGAACAAGGTGTTAGTCTTTCCAGGTGACTCTCCAGGGATTGATGGAAATTACTCAGCATAACACAATGCAAGCATCAAGGGATAACTATGGGCCAGCCCTGCGCTTGAGGATGAGACACAAAAGCTTCTGTTTAACAGGAAGACTTTATTATACAGTTTAGCCAAACTAGACAGCATCTTAAAAAGTAGAGACATCACCTTGCCAACAAAGGTCCGTATAGTAAGAGCCATGGTTTTCCCAGTAGTGATGTATGGAAGTGAAGGCTGGACCATAAAGAAGGCTGATCACCAAAGTATTGATGCTTTTGAATTATGGTGCTGGAGGAGACTCTTGAGAGTCCCATGGACTGCAAGAAGATCAAACGTATCCATTCTTAAGGAAATAAGCCCTGAGTGCTCACTGGAAGTACACATCGTGAAGCTGAGGCTCCAATACTTTGGCCACCTCTGAGAAGAGAAGACTCCCTAGAAAAAACCCTGATGTTGGGAAAGATGGAGGGCACAAGGAGAAGGGGACTACAGAGGACGAGATGGTGGGACAGTGTTCTCGAAGCTACCAGCATGAGTTTGACTAAACTGCGAGAGGCAGTGGAAGACAGGAGTGCCTGGTGTGCTCTGGACCATGGGGTCACGAAGAGTCGGACACAACTAAACAACAACAAAAATTCCTTCCAGTAGCACCTTAAAGACCAACTAAGTTAGTTCTTGGTATGAGCTTTCGTGTGCATGCACACTTCTTACCAAGAACTAACTTAGTTGGTCTTTAAGGTGCTACTGGAAGGAATTTTTTTTGTTTTGACTATGGCAGACCAACACGGCTACCTATCTGTAACTACAACTAAACAACAACAGCCAAACTGGAGAAAGGCCAGAGCCCAGTGGTAGAGCATCTCCAGTTTGGGTTGGGAATGTTTCCTGTCTGTAACCCTGGATATATGCTGCCAGCCAGTGTTGACAATACTGAACTAGATGCAACCAACTGTCTGACTCCGTACAGGACAGCTTCCTAAGTTCCTAAATTCAGCAAAGGCTAGAGATGGAAATATAGTCCGGGAGAGGTGGGAAGGTGGTATGACACAAACTACTGGGCACATGGCTTCTCCTGCAAGCCAGCTGCATCAGTGAACGGCAAAGCTGCTATGGAAAACTCTCTGTCTGCATCTGCCCACTGGCCACACTTCCTGGAATGCCTTGGGAGCAACACCATGTCTCTTTGCATCTTGTCACTCAAGGTATTCTGGGAAGGGGGGCTAGCAGGAAGTGGCACAAGGCTGTCTCCACAGCTTCCCACCAACTGCATTTTGGACCAAGAGCCAGCAGACATAGCAGGAACCCCATCCCAAACATTTCTAAATGCCTTCCAAAAACAGCAGAAGATTTGCACTCTTTTCCTTAGAGAAATGTTGTCAAGAAACTGGAAAAGAACCCATGGAAAGCTGGGTCTTTAGTGGAAGACTGACTGTATGATTTAGAAGGGGCTGCTTAACACGTTCCTGGCAAGCTGCTTAGTTCTTTTCTCCCACAAGCAAAAAAGAAGTTGAGTAGAAAATTGGGTGGTGGGGAAGAACATCAGAAGATGGATCAGGCCAAAAGGAGTCCATCTAGTCTAGAGTCCGGTTCTCACCTTGGCCAACCAGATGCCACAACGGGAAGCCTGCAGCAGGCAGCTGAGTGCAGCAGCAGCAGCAGCAGCAGCAGCACTCTCCTCACTTGTGATTCCCAGCAGCTGGAACTTATGGCAGTTCTCCAATGAGCTCCAAGTGGCATACATGGTTCTTCCAATCCTCATTTAATCCCTACAACAAGCCTGTGAGGTGTGTTAGGCTGAGAGGCAGAATGACTGGCCCAAGGTCACCCAGTGAGCTTCATGGCAGAGCTGTGATTTGAACCCTGGTCTCTATAATGAAATTAAGAAAGTCCTTAAGTGGACCTTTCCTAACAAACCTGAGGCTTTTCTCCTGGGCATGGTCGGCCAATTGGTGTCAAAGAAGGACAGGACCTTTTTCATGTACGCCACCACAGCAGCAAGAATTATTCTGGCAAAGTATTGGAAGATGCAAGAACTACCTACTCTGGAAGAATGGCAGACAAAGGTGACTGACTTCATGGGATTGGCAGAGATGACCGGCAGAATCCGCGACCAGGGGAAAGAGGCAGTGGAAGAGGACTGGAAGAAATTCAAAATATATCTTAAAAATTGTTGTAAAATTGAGGAGTGTTAAGATGTCAAGGGGTAAGAAGCAGAGAATTACAGCTGTAACTAACAAGTTAAAGAAAACTCAATGAAAGGGAATTAAATAGATAATTGACTAAAGGAGTTGCTAAAGAATTGTAAAATAAGGATGCAGTGAAAGGGAGGTATGGGGAAGTCGGCAGAAAGAAGGTGCAGGAAAATAAGATTATGAAATTATACATGTTTAAATGTTTTGTATGTCTTTGTTTTGTGTCTTGTTTGTTTTTTATTATGTGTTTGAAAAATGAATAAAAATTATTTTTTTTTAAAAAAAAGATTTGAACCCTGGTCTCCCAGAGTCCAGTGCTCTAATTGTTACACCACCTTGGCTCTTAGGATTCAGCCACCCCTACACACTCCAAACTGATTTTCCATTTTCCTTCTGGGGATGGTAGGTGGCAAGGAGAGAATCACAGAATTACACATAAGGCGCAATCTGGTCCTAAATTTAGAGAGCTGCAAACATTACCAGAGGGAAGGTGAGGGGGGGCATTAGGACACCTATGCCTTGATGCAGATGCAGGCCTTCAGTTTCTGTAAGGAGGTGATGACAAAGGAGCAGCGTCAACTGCTTCACCTGAGAGGTAGGTTTTGAGCAGAGATTTTAAGGAAAGCTGGCTTTGTGCTAAAGCCATAAAGGCTACACACGCACCACACATTTAAAGACTGCAACTCCCTCCAAACAATCCCAGGAACTGTAGTTTTCTAAGAGTGCTAGGAATTGTAGCACCGGGGAATATAGTTCCCAGAATTCTTTGTGCTTTAAAAGTGTGGTGTGTCCACGGTCAAAGTCTGCATTGGTCTCGGGCATGGTGAAGAAGGGCCGTGACTCAGGGGCACAACATCTGCTTTGCTGGCAGAACGCCCAAGCTGGTCTGGGATAGCACCCCCCCCCACACACACACTCTGAAATCCTGGAGGGCCACAGCTAGTCATATGCACGACTGAGCTACAGAGGTGGACCAATGGCCTCTCTCAGTCTGAGGCAACTTCCAATGTTTCGAAGAGGGTAAAGGAGGTAGCAGACTTTATAGATTAGGCACTCCTAGATGTTTATGCAAGTTCCAGGTTACACTAGGGATTCAGAGATGAAAAAACACCTAACAACCAATTCTCTGAATTTGGCAGTGGGGGGGGAGGGGTACCCACCCTTCTCTAAATTGCCAGGCCCACTTTCTTGTCCCCTTCCGTGCCCCTTTAGTCACCAAACAGTCTGATGAAGAGTTTTGGAAAACGCAAAAGTTGCTTAAAATTTTGTGACATTTTGGCTGGCCTAATAAAGTCATTCGGGATGCGGGGGGTGCTGTGGGTTAAATCACAGAGTCTATGACTTGCCGATCAGAAGGTCAGCGGTTCGAATCTCTGAAACGGGGTGAGCTCCCATCGCTTGGTCCCTGCTCCTGCCAACCTAGCAGTTTGACAGCACGTCAAAGTGCAAGTAGATAAATAGGTACTGCTCTGGTGGGAAGGTAAACGGCGTTTCCGTGCACTGCTCTGTTTCGCCAGAAGCGGCTTAGTCATGCTGGCCACATGACCCGGAAGCTGTACGCCGCTCCCTCAGCCAGTAAAGCGAGATGAGTGTTGCAACCCCAGAGTCGGTCACGACTGGACCTAATGGTCAGGGGTCCCTTTACCTTTACCTATAATAAAGTCATTGCCCTTCAGTGAGGTCTTCGCAGGACACAGCTAGTATGGTGTAGTGGTCAGAGTGCTGGACTAGAGCCTGGGAGACCTGGGTTCAAATCCCCCTCTCAGCTACAAAGATCAGCTGACAGACCTTGGACCTGGCACAGTCTCTCAGCCTAACCCAACCTAACTCACCAGTAGGAAAGGAGATAAACAAATACAAGAAAAACGGAGAAGATACATAGACAGCCCCCAAACAGAGCATTCTGAAGGTGGAGAGAGACTGGTGTGATTTAGGATCTTATGTTCATATACACTCCCCATTTAATCTTCATCTGGCTTTCCCCCAATACCTGATAACCTCCTCAAAAACCTACTGAGCAAGCACCAACTGGAACTCTGGGTCAAACATGGCAAAGTGAGTCTCTAGAGCAACATCCATGACGGTTCACACCAATAAATCCTGAAACATGCAACAAGAAGGATTTGCCCCAGGAATGTTGGCTGTCTCTACTATTGCTGTGCCAAAATTTTCTCGTACAGGCCCCTGCTCATCAATTAATAAGAAAGCAAATTGTATTTGAAAATTATGACCAGAGAGGGAAAATTTCAGTGAGATTCTCATGGGTAAGGTACAGAGTTATAGTTGAGCTCACTTTACTTTTGAATTTTTGTGAGTGGCCTTTCTCTTGGTCCACAGTTCATCTCACCTGTGATCTATACTCTGCTGTCTTCCCAGGTGCTCACACTTCAGTCAGAGCCCAGGGGAAGAGCCTCCCAGGAGGCTTTTTTGAACCAGGAAGTGTAGGCAGCTGGAAAAATGCTAACTGAAAATAAAAACACAGGTGCAACACTTGACCACCTCACAAGGGCAAGGGCTCAGTCACAGAAATGATAATGAAATCACCAAGTGTGCTGTGAAGGAAGCGGGGGTGGGGTGAGGAATGGAAGTCTTTTTCGCAGAGGCAGAAAACATCTGAGAAATCGAGGCACAAATTTCTGCACAGCACTTGTTTCTAGATTTTTTAGCGCACTCGCCATCCTTCTGACCTTCACATGCTCTGCTGCACACTGCTCTCTGACAACGCCACACTTCCAGAGCTGCAGCATGGAACACCTACAACAGATTCTGCCACCAGACTTTGCTCCCACCTTTTGCACCACTTTCCCAGGAGGTTGTACAGGAGGTTTTCTTCTTGTTAAAATATCTCTCCCCCCCCCCCACACACAAGAAAGGTGGGAAACATCCAAAGGTATAATAGAAAAATAATTTATTGTATTTTATTTTAAAAGTTTATTCATTGTGTCACTGTTTCCAGTGGGAAAAGGCATGTATAAAGATTAATTACTCAACAGTGTTATAATCTAAAAAGGAAAGAACGGAAAGTCAATGTTTTGGGCAAACTTTTTTTTAAAAAAACCACACCTACATGTTTTCCTTCTGTGAATTAGTACAGCTCTTGTTTTTAGAATCACTAAACATCCTCTAGCAGATAAGGTAATTCTGCACAGACCTGCAGAGGAGGAGAATCACTGCGCCGAGCAAAAAGTATCGTACAACATCATCGCAGCAAGACTCCAGACTGTCTTCAAGGGGTAAGATTTAGAGAGGTGCAAAATTATCTTGGGGAATTTTATGAGACCTGCTAGAATTGTCGTCTTCTTGTTTCCCCCCGTGAGAATCCTCCAGGGTTGCACCAAGACACCACATTGCCAAAGCAACATTCAGCAGCATAAGGCTTGCAGTGCTGTGCACATCCACCTACAAGGAAGCCTCTGATAACTCAGGGGGACTTACTTCTGAGTAGACATGCAGAGGCTCAGAGTGTGCATTTGACTTGATTTCTTCCACTGAAATCCACCAGGGCTGCTGCAGCTGGCTTTGGAGCAGGTTTAAGGTGACCAAATGCGGAGAGGACAGACAGGCCTCTTGCCACACCTCTCATCAACTTCCTACACACCATACATTGAAAGCACATTATGGCTTCCCCCAGTGACTCCTGGGAAGTTTCATTTATACCCCACAGAGACATCAGAGAGTTGTGGAGTTTGAAGGGATCCTGAGGACCCCCAACCTTGTGCCTCCAGATGTTTTTGGCCTACAACTCCCATCATCCCTAGCTAGCAAGACCAGTGGTCAGGGATGATGGGAATTGTAGTTCAAAAACAGCTGGAGGCACAAGGTTGGGAAACACTGATCTAGAGCAACCCCTTGCAATGCAGGAATCTCAACATGGGTCTCCCATCCAATTTGAAACCATACTGGACCTTGCATAGCTTTGCAAATGTGCTAGTGGTTTTATTGCTGCACAATTTGCCCTGTCCTCCTTTGCACCTCGCCAGCCAAAGTGGCCCTTTACTTTTTTAAAACATTAGAACAATATTTTTATAGCTTTTACTCATCTTATGGATATCTCCTTGATAGCTTCAGAGAGGCAACCCAGAAGCAAAATGGATCATCAACTGGCGGCTCCGAGAGCGAGGCTGAGCCAGATGCAGGAAAAGGGCTTGTCTACTTCTTCTACTGACCTGTGTGGTAGGCAACACCTCCTGAAGTTCCCTCGGCTACACAGCTACTTTGGGGATTGGACTAGATGACCATTTGGGTACCCTTCCAACTCTGTGATTCTATGATTAAAGGTACATAAGCCTCGTCCTCATTTGCTGCTTCTGGGCCACCCTACTGAGAGCACTGCCTGCAGTGAGCACTGCCCCCACCAAACAATATGCCAGAGGTGACAAGTGACAAGTGCAGAGGGAGTGGCATCTGAGGCAAGGGGACTTGCTTAGCACTCCTTTTCTTGGGTGGATCAGAACATCTATGGCCCACCAGGGCTCTCCCCAAAACTACCTGCCAACTCAGACCCCTCACACGAGAGCAATTTAAAAAGTGATCCGGGTGAAACTCCCCCATGCCTGTGCTGCAGCAACCCTCTCGGCAGGTGAGCAGGTGTGATCTCTGTGCAGCCACAGTTCCTGCTGCAGCTCACTCTTCAGCTACAGACAGGTATTCTCCCCATCACCCCCACCCAGGAAAGTGAGAGATACCCTTTGCTCCTTTCTCAAGCTCCGCCCCCCATCCTCCTGTTGTTCTCTTCCTACAGCAGATGAGTCATTTGTCTGCAACCCTCTTTCAAAGCATCTCTCCTAATATTCTGTCTCAAATCAAAAGCCTTTCCCAGTTGGCAGCCGAACAAATCCTGCAGAGTCTCCGGAAAGCAAACACAGACTCTCAAGGAGGAATCCGTCCACTGCCTTCAGAAACCCGCAACTCTCTTACGCTTCATCAAATGCTCTGCTTTTGCCCATCCATTGGAGCCACTGATACAGCCAAAGATTGGGGTGGGGTGGGGGAGGAATCGCTGGGGGCGAGAAGATCGCCCTGCACTCTCCGACTCTCTCTGCCTTTCTCTCTGGCCTGCGGGGGGTGGGGCTGCCTGTTGAGGCATATATGAACACATTTGTGCAAGAATACACACAGGCGAGGGGGGGGGTCGGGGCAGCAAGCAGCCAATTGCTGTTCTTCTTTGTTACGGCTTCTTGATTGATGGTGCTGATTATTGGTAGTATTAGCATTTCAGTTTCTGATCTGCCCTTCACCCAAGAGGTCCCAGGGTGGGCTTCAGAAATTTAAAACACACAATATTAAAATCAGTGCAAAGCTAATGCAATTAAAAGAAGGTGACGGGTCCTAAAATATAAAGATCTCTGGTGCCAGGATGAAGAGGTGCATCTTCAGTGTTTGGATCAGTTCAGGTTGGAAACATCAATGTCATTCCTGCACCTGACAAAGTGGAAAGCCCTTTCTTGGGGAAAGCCTGAGTCTGTGCACAGATTATTGCTTGTGTGGGAGGAGGAGGGGTCTTCCCAGAGAACCTGCATGCAGAGGCATCATTGGCAATGGTGTGCTCCCTCATCCTCCTGTGGTTGCTGAGCAAATAGGTTCAACAGGTTTTGGTAGTGCTTCAAAAACCTGCCTCACCCATTGGAACTGGGCTTGCAGCTGACAATATAAAAATGAGCATGCTGCAGCAAACATTGCCTCCCCCAGACCACTCTTAAAGAAGACTCCTCATTCTCTAGCCCAAGAGTATATGGGACACACCAGATCAATCTGAGCAAGCATACTCAGGCAGTGCTGCTCTCCATTCCTATATGGATAAGCAAGCCAATATGGGGAGGTGAACCAGAAACCATCAGCCTGGGACCACAAATGGACAGGCCATAGCTCAGAAGCAAAGCATTTGCTCAAGATCGTAAGCTGCTGGATTTCAGAGCAGATGATAATGCTGGGATAGAAATGCAGACCAGCGTTCTAAGTCAATGTAAGGCACGTTCAGATGCTCAGCCCCACACACATGGCTGTGGGCTTGGCTTGGGTGCAGATTTAATGTTCTGTTTGCCTCAGACACATGTTGAAAGCTGGTTTTATTAGGTAAAAGGACCCAAGTTCAAATCCAGCCCATTCCACCTATGAAAACACAGCTGCTATAATATTGCCCAATCTGTTTTTGCCCTGCCAGGCTGTATTCACACATGACGCATAAGAAAGCCATTGCCCTAAATGTCCCACAATTGCAATTCAAAAGCAAAATCTATCCTGGCTAGAACATACTTTCTAATGAGAACTGGTGCTTTCTACCCCACATTGGAAATGTCCACACATGCGCTGAAACAGTGTGAGGCTCATGGCCATTTTATGAAGCTGCATGTGTGAAACCTCTTCTCCAGTCTTTTGGTTTTTATCCTTTTTCCCTCAGCCCCAAGTTCCTTAAACTGAGGTTTCATATTACTGAGGGTTGGCAATTCAGAGAGTGAGAGTGGATACCCTTTGCATAATAGTAATAGCAGTAATCATCCTCACCTGACTTTTCTTTAAATAAGTAACCTTAAATATATTTGGCTGGTGACACTTTTCCTAGGATGGGGAGAGGTGCTGAGCAAATATTTACCTATTAAATTTCTGTGGGTCAGGGCTCTTAAAGACACAGGAGCAAGCCCAGTTAGAAAAAGACAGCATGCATACCCACCACAGGCACCCCGCTGAGATGTGCTCTGAGCTCCTGCCTATATCCAGGCTGACAACATGGGCTCAACTGCACAACTGCAGAAGCAAAATGCCAGGAGCTCTCTATACCCAGCCCTCTGTGGGTCACTTCAAGGTGGCTTGGGGTGGGGGTTCCAGAGGGGTTCCAGGTTAAGTGCAGGACAGGCATGCTCAAGCAACATTTGCTATCCCAGAAGGGGATAATACTTTGCACTTGGAGTCCTCTTGATGCTGCTGTGCTACAACTCTCAGAAGCCAGCGTGGCCAAGGATGAAGAGTGAAGGATGGTGGGAGCTGGAGTCCAGCAACATCTGGGAGGCCCCACAGGTTCCTCACACCTGGTTTAGAAGCATTGTGACAAAAAAAGCTTTCCCAAATTCCTCATGTTGTTTTAACTGTTCTAAGTGCAGGATGCCCTCACTTCCTTGCAAGAGTGGCTTTCTAACAGCCCTTGAATGGTCCCTGAATGTCAACATTTTTTGGCTTGCAAACCAGAGAGCACCGTTGCATGGCTGCCTGTCTGCAGACATCTGCAATGTACTAAACAAACTTCACGTGGACAAGCCAGGATCTTGGGGACGGACCAGTCCAAGTTTGACAGCTCACACGAGGCCCCCTCTAAAGTTCTGAATTCAAATGGTGCCCATATTTACTCAGGAGTAAGCACCACTGAACACAGTGGGATTTACTTCTGCATTAGCACACATTGGAGGATTGCATACTTTAAAAAAAACACTCACACACATGCCAGGTCTAAATAGATTTACCTCTCATGGCACAACAAGGATGATCAGACTTGGCAACGCTTTGGACCTTGCTGCTGCTGCTCACTCACACACAGCATTAAAAATGCTCAGACTAGTAGTTGCTGCTGTTTTTACAGGCACCTACACTGCCAGTCCTACACATACCCCTGCCCCCCATTACCCTCATCTTAAAGTTAGGAAGGGGAAAGCAATACAGAGGTACCATATTGTTGCTGCTGTTTTTCAGGCAAAGAAGAGAAGCTAGTAGACCATTTTCCTTTTCCACACAAGCGGCAGAAATTTTCCTAATAAAAACTTTTCTCTGGCTGCTAAAGCATCACAGACCCAGACCATATGATCCACCCAGGTGGCAGTACCTTTTACCAAGGAAGACAGGAAGGAGGCAGCAGGAGGCAGTCCAGGGTTGATGCTACAGCAGCGTTCCACAAACACCGGTGCTTAGATTCCTGCTTCCCCTCTCACTCTGCAGCCAGATCTTTCAGCAGCCCAGACCAACTGGGCTGGAAATGCATTTAGTAATTATTTGCCGGATCTCAAGCCCCACCTCCAGGGCTCCGATTGGTTGGTTGATCCAGTGCTGGCCCATCTCGGCTTTAGTGCAGCCTCCCTCTCCGTTTAGCTGCTGTTGTTATCAAGAGCTTTGGGGAAGGCTAATTATGTGTTCTGTAGACAAGCTTTGGATCTTGCGATGTGCCGACTGGTGTCAAGGGAAACAAAGGAAGTTCTCCGAGGTTGGAATGGAAGCAGGTCACGTGCCCTGCGAGCCCCTTTGAGAAATGGTAATCATGTCAGCTCCTCAATAGTATACATGTATTCTCGTAGCATTGGTGCCCAGCTGATTTCTGCAACCTGCATATTTTATGCAAACCGAGCAAGTTTTGCATAATTTATGGGGGGGGGTGTTTGCTTTTTTGTATAAATTTACACCATTTCTTCTGACCATGCAGAGGGACAAGGGATTATTATAAGAGACACTGAACTGCCTGTTTCTAACAACCGACAACAGCAAAACCTCCTTGAGCTGCCCCTCAGGCTTCAGAGATTTCAGCAAGTGTCACCTGCCTCTGCAGGAATCTGTAGATTTCACTTTCCCTGACTTTCTCATTTCCCACTTGAGTTTTCCACATTTCCAAATCAGTGAGCAATTTTCCACAACTTTGCTTCCTAAGATAATGCATTCTTGCTTCTCATTTTCACTAATATGTGCATTTCTATGCACACTTTACTCCAGTAGTTTTTGGACTCAAACATTTTTGGACTCAATACCTGGCTGGCGACATGCATCACAAAATTCACAGAAATGCACATTTCAATGGACAGCCGTGTTTTGCTTCATGTATTATTCTGGAAAGTGTGAATTAGGTCAATTTGCCCTTAAATGTGTACTGAAATGTATTTCTTTCCTATCCTTATTCTTCACAGCCATTAGAAGAAAGTTACTTCTAAAAAACAGAAGCTGTAAATCTCAGGAAGCTGGACTTGCCACATAGTATATTTTCTTCCATGCTCCCCCTCCAAATCAGAGCAGACCCTCCCTTTAGATCTTCTTCATTTTCTGCTTTTAGCGTCACTTTTTTTCATTCTGAAACTTGGAAGAATGTAGGAAGGTGCCTTCTAACCAGGTCAGACTATTTGCCTATCTCCCCCAGGATTCCCAATTCTAGCCTTCTGCAAGCTGATACCCTCCAGATGTTTTGGACTACAGTTCCACATGCCCTCCAAGTGTCCCAATTTTCCAGGGACAGTCCCAGAATTACAGAAGCCATCCCAGTTTCTGATTTGATCCCAGAATGTCCCAGTTTTCCTTTTTCCTCCCCTCCACGTCTTGGAGAACAATTAAAAGTGGTGGGTGTGGGTGCAATAATGGAGTCTGTTACAGAAAATAAAATACCTGCACCTAAGCAAGGAAACTGTGAAGCAGGCATACGAAGTCCTTCCTATAATGTTGAAGGAAAATGTAACCACTTTAAATTATTTAATTATAATGCTTCAACAGCCAGCCATTGATTCCTTTATTGTAAATGGAGCCTTACACTGTCTTCTCAGAAGTATTCAATGGAGCTTACTCCCAGGTAACTGGGTCAAGCCTGGGCAGCCTTACACTGCAATCCTAAGCATTTTTCCTCAGAAGTAAGTCCCACCAAGTTCAATAGGATTTACTCTGTTATGTTCCTAATCATTCTAAGTTGTTGCTGTTGATGATGATTAGATAAGCACTAAGTAAAGCTATCTCCTTAGCCCCTCAAAAACCCAGGGTGGGTAGTTTGAGGTTGTTAACACTCAAAAAATAGTATTTATGAAAGTTAGGGACGAAGGCTAAAAGGTAAAGGTAAAGGTACCCCTGCCCGTACGGGCCAGTCTTGACAGACTCTGGGGTTGTGCGCCCATCTCACTTAAGAGGCCAGGGGCCAGCGCTGTCCGGAGACACTTCCGGGTCACGTGGCCAGTGTGACAAAGCTGCATCTGGCGAGCCAGCGCAGCACACGGAACGCCGTTTACCTTCCCGCTGGTAAGCGGTCCCTATTTATCTACTTGCACCCGGGGGTGCTTTCGAACTGCTAGGTTGGCAGGCGCTGGGACCAAGCAGCAGGAGCGCACCCCGCCGCGGGGATTCAAACCACTGACCTTTTGATCGGCAAGCCCTAGGCGCTGAGGCTTTTACCCACAGCGCCACCCGTGTCCCATAGGGACGAATGCTATACAGTGTCAAATTAATGTAGTTTGGCTCCTCACTTTCCTCATAGCATGTTTTAACATTTCCATGTGAGCAAGATGCTGAACATGCTTATACCAATGTGCAATCAAAACTCCCAGGGATGTTTTCCAGTCTCCAGATATTGTTGATGTGGCTGCAACCAAGAGGGATTTATTGAGATATTTATGGAGGCGTTTAGGGCTAGTGAAAATAGAAAGAAGAGCTGAAGGGGCTACTTTTGGGGTGACTTTGTTTGCTATTTTAGAAAAACAAGCAAAGATTCAATCCCAAAAGCTACAGATATGGGGCAGAACCACCACATGTGGAAGTAGGAGCCTTGTTCTGAGGATTTGTCTATGAGATTTTTCCAAGCTATGTAGCTTTCAAGGGTATAGTCTCAGGTACAAGTGGGGGAGAAATTCTATTCAGTTCACATTTAAAGGTGAACTCACCTTATTCACACTTTCCAGAACAATGCACTAACCAAAACACCAAACTGAAATCTGTCAAAATTCACTCTTCTCCAAATTTTGCAATGCAGTTCCCCTGCGAAATAAAGCATAGAAAAATGCTTTACTGGGGTAACGCGTCCACAAATATGCATATATTAGTAAAAATAACATACAACATGCTTTATATTGGGGGAATTGCTTTTCAAAGAAATGTATTTTAGGCAAAATTGCATGCAAAAAATGTGTATAGCAGGAGACATTTGCACTATAATGCTTGCAAATTTTTATGAATTTAAAATTTAAAATTTAATTTAATTTTATGAATTTAATATTTAAAATTAAAAACTAAATAAATGCACAAACTGATGTGGAAATTTGGAGGGCTAAACTTCAGGTCAAAAAAATGAGAAACTGGGAAACTGAAATTGACAGATCCACCCAGCCCTAGGCACAGGTATTACATGCCTTTTACAAATGGATTTTAGCAATCTCCAAGAAAGGGGATAGCCAAGGCACAGGCAGGAAAATTGAATAAAGAGGAAAGCTATAGGCAGGGAACTGGCAAAATGGGCTGGAGGGATACATAAAGCTAAGGTCTCCAGAAGGATGAGTCCAGCATTGTACCTGAAAATAGGGACATGCTTGTACTCCTTTGAGTCATTCCTTCATTCACTGGTGGATTGGATTTCTAACACATCTGTCACCATAAGATCCCGGTGGTGAGTTACAACAAATCAATGGCACAATTTAAAACCAATAGAGAGTATAGTACCAGGTTTCCCAGACCAGCACTGAAAATACTGCACTACACTCCCTTTCAGGTATGAATGAATCAGCCAAGGTACAGTCCATGTCAGTTTCACATGTGCACATAAGTTTAGTCTTGTTTCTTCATCAATAAATGCAGAAAAATGTGCCTTGTTCTTGGAGGTCTAGCGGTCACATTCTGGATTAGTTGTAGTTTCCGAGTCGCCTTCAAAAATAGAGTCCAAGCGGGAGAGAACCAGATAACTAGAGCAATTGCATATATAAAAATTATTTCAAATTCAAAACAGATACCAATAGGTATGCAAATCTCTACTTTAGAAGGCTTGTTGAGAGAGGAAAGAGGAAAAAGCAGCCCAAATGGAATAGGCCAATGTCCCATCTAGTTCAGCATCATGTTCTCACAGTGGCCAACCAGATGCTTCAATGGGAAGGACCTGAGTGCAAGAGCAACTCTCCCTATTTATGATTCCCAGAAACTGAAACTCAGAAGCATTACTGCCTCCAACTGTGAAGGCAGAAGGTAGTTTCTTGTTGTTTAGTCGTTTAGTCGTGTCCGACTCTTCATGACCCCATGGACCAGAGCATGCCAGGCACTCCTGTCTTCCACTGCCTCCTGCAGTTTGGTCAGACTCATGCTGGTAGCTTCGAGAACACTGTCCAACCATCTCATCCTCTGTCGTCCCCTTCTCCTTGTGCCCTCCATTTTCCCCAACATCAGGGTCTTTTCCAGGGAGTCTTCTCTTCTCATGAGGTGGCCAATGTCTTGGAGCCTCAGCTTCACGATCTGTCCTTCCAGTGAGAACTCAGAGCTGATTTCCTTAAGAATGGAAGGTAGTTTAGTAGGCGCTAATAATCTTTTCCTCCTTCGTGAATTTGTCTAATCCTGCCTCTTGGGGGAGTGAATTCTGTACACTGAATTAGATGAATGGAATTTCTGTTCTTATAAGTGCTGCTTTGAACTACTGGGAACAGAGTGAGCAGTAAATCTCACTAACAACAAAATTAATGAAACAACAGATCTCCTGACTTTCTTGGAGGCTTTCTGAGAATTGCATGAATTTCATAGTTCATATTCAGGGCTTATTTGGACAGACAAATGCCAAGCCACAGGTTTGGGGCACCATTAAAGGGTAGAAGAATGAGAAACAGATTTTGAGTGCCACAGGAGGAGGAGCAGGATAGGGGGCAGACAGAACACATGGGGTGCAATGTCTTGGGAAAGTAGCTCAGGGGTAGATAAGGATAGTTGCTTATTTATTGCATGCCCAGAACATAAATCAATCCACTGAATACAATCAATCCTCATTCTTCTTGTTTTCAGTCTGCAAATGATATATACATTATCATGACCCCCTTTCCCCATTTGCATTGTGTTTCCTTTTTACTGGATGGTGTGGAATACCCTATTTATTTCATAAAATTTATATGCTGCTTGACTGCAAAACCCTCAAAGTAGTTTACAAAAAGAATAAAACAAGAAAATTATCAGTAAAAGCAATAGAAAATAACTATTTAAACATTCCCAAATAATTAAAATTAAAATTATAAGCTACAAACAGGTTAAAACACATGTCTGCATTCTGCGTAGCTGGATGTTGTTGTTGTTTAGTCGTTTAGTCGTAATCGACTCTTCGTGACCCCATGAACCAGAGCACACCAGGCACTCCTGTCTTCCACTGCCTCCCGCAGTTTGATCAGATTCATGTTTGTAGCTTCGAGAACACTGTCCAACCATCTCGTCCTCTGTCGTCCCCTTCTCCTTGTGCCCTCCATCTTTCCCAACATCAGGGTGTTTTCCAGGGAGTCTTCTCTTCTCATAAGGTGGCCAAAATATTGGAGCCTCAGCTTCACAATCTGTCCTTCCAGTGAGCACTCAGGGCTGATTTCCTTCAGAATGGAGAGGTTTGATCTTCTTGCAATCCATGGGACTCTCAAGAGTCTCCTCCAGCACCATAATTCAAAAGCATCCATTCTTCGGCAATCAGCCTCCTTTATGGTCCAGCTCTCACTTCCATACATCACTACTGGGAAAACCATAGCTTTTACTATACGGACCTTTGATGGCAAGGTGATGTCTCTACTTTTTAAGATGCTGTCTAGGTTTGTCATTGCTTTTTCCCAAGAAGCAGGCGTCTTTTAATTTTGTGACTGCTGTCACCATCTGCAGTGATCATGGAGCCCAAGAAAGTAAAATCTCTTACTGCCTCCGTTTCTTCCCCTTCTATTTGCCAGGAGATGATGGGACCAGTGGCCATGATCTTCGTTTTTTTGATGTTGAGCTTCAGACGATATTTTGCGCTCTCCTCTTTCACCATCAATAAAAGGTTATTTAATTCCTCCTCACTTTCTGCCATCGAGGTTGTGTCATCTGCATATCTGAGGTTGTTGATATTTCTTCCGGCAATCTTAATTCCGGCTAGGGATTCATCCAGCCCAGCCTTTCGCATGATGAATTCTGCATATAAGTTAAATAAGCAGGGAGACAAAATACAGCCTTGTCGTACTCCTTTCCCAATTTTGAACCAATCAGTTGTTCCATATCCCGTTCTAACTGTAGCTTCTTGTCCCACATAGAGATTTCTCAGGAGACAGATGAGGTGATCAGGCACTCCCATTTCTTTAAGAACTTGCCATAGTTTGTTGTGGTTGAGCGTAGCTGGATAGGCTCACCTAAAGAACAATGTTTTCACTAGGGAAGAGGGCAGGGAAGGGAGGGAGTCCCAAAGTGTAGGTGCTGCCACACTAAAATACAGATTCCTTACAAATATGGAATGAGTATTATGTGTCACCCGTAACACTGCCAGTTCCACAGATGGAAGCGGTTGATCAGGTATATATGGAGTAATGTGATCCCACAAGTAATCTGGTCCCAAGCTGTTAAGGGCCTTATATACTAATAGTAACACCTTGAACTAGTTCAGGTAGCAAATCGGCAACCACTGCAGAACTCTGAGCAAAGATGTTATATGCTGAAGGGTCTCACTCTTGTCAGCAGTCAGGCTGCAGCTTTGCGCACCAACTGCAGTTTCCAAAGCAAGCACAATGGAAGTCCCACACTGAGTGCATTGCAGTAATCAAATCTCGAAGTAACCAGTGTGTGAGCTGCTGTGGCCAAGCTTTCCACAGTAGCTACTACTTTCCACTATGACTAATAATAGCAAAATTAATTATGTACAATTCAACCACAGTAAACAGAGAGACGAACATTGTTTTTGTAGGAAGCTAAACTGTGGTGTAATTAAAATAGCACTGAATGTGATGAACATGGGTCAGAACAGAAATTGATGCCTTCTTACATCTCATGGGAACGGTGCAATCCCTGGCACCTCTCTGACTTCTGTCTTGCCTAAATTCTGGAGAGCCACTGCTAGTGAGTACAGACATTACTGCACAGTAGACAAAGGTGCAGAGGGTACACCAGATGGGAGAGTACAGAGTGCAGGAAAAGTGCCTGTCTATAGGCCAGAAGGTTACCCCTTGAAGAGATCTTCGTTCTTCAAAAAGGATCAGAGTTGATTTAGTTGAACCCTGAAGAACAGCAGTGCTAAACAAACACTTCAACAAGGCATTCTTGAAAGGCAATAATAGAGATAGGAATTTCAGGGGGACAGGTAACTGAAAATATGGAAAGTTTCTGATGCATGGGAACATTTGGAATGTACTCAGGCATGAATGAGTGTGCATGTGCTCATTTGATTTCACCAACCATTGTTTCCATATTTTGCTATTCTGAAGTGTTGTAGCCAGAGACCCAACTGTGGAATTGTGGAATATGGGATACAGTAACAGCAAACATAGTTCTGGCTGGATCAAATAGCACATTTTCTCATTTGACCAGCTTGCCTCTGGACAAGAAAGAATATAGCCTTGAGTAAAACCTTCTGATGAAGCACTCTTTTTATTAAAAAATAATAATTCCCCCCCATTAATAAAACTCCAACATGGGCCACATTATTACAATATCAAATCATGCCAAATCATAATTGTTAAATGTTCGGAAGAAGTCAGAAGCCCAAGGCAGTATAAGTTCCTCAACTACGTTTATTTAACATTTGTCAGTGACAACAATTCACTCATAGGAAAACAAGAACCGAACTGACTGCACAACACAATAATAATGCCGAGCAAGAACTGACCATTGACAGTTGACAGTTGAAAGTGCATGCACTTACTTGCCATTGGAACATTTGTCTTCCACCGCTTATACGATTGATTAGAACGCGCCTTGTAACATAAAATGTGTTAAACCCTGTAATGATTATAGGGGTTGCTCGTGCGTAAGTTGCCGCCGCTCCTGGCTAGGTAACCTGGTTAAACCCTTTCTGTCTGGACAGCCCTTCACTCCGTGGCTGTTTCAGTCGCTGGCAGAATCCGTCAGTGGGCGTTTCTTGAACCTCTTCCAGCAAAGAAGTTATTTGACGCCAAGTCTCCGCCTACTCTCCCTGCGTGGAAGTCTTCTGCGCAGGGTGGGTGTGGGCAGCGGAGGACCCATGCTCTCCCCGCTGGTCTCCGGCGAGGAGTCCTGGAGCCCCCTCGCCGATTCCCCCATCTGCCCCCCTTTACCCCTGGTGTTACGCTGATTTCCTTCCCCAGCCGATGAGCTGCCTCTCTCCCTGCTGGGACCCTCTCTGGCATCCCTCTGGAGCCTTCCCTCCGCCTCTGGCTCCGATGGCAGTTCCCTGACATCCACCTCCCCCCCAGGACCCCCTCCACCCCTGGCCCGACCTTCTGATCCAACTTCGTCCCTTTCCTCGGCCAACGATGCGGGGAATCCCCTGAAGGAGCTGTCACCATCCTCTGAGGATTCAAAACCCGCTTCCCACCCGCTCCGATCTCTTCCTGCGGGGTGGGCCTCCCAGTCTGATTTTTCTCCCTCTGACGCCTCTCCTCCCTCTTCGGAGGCAGGAAAACCCACAAAATCCTCTTCGTCTTCTGGGGTTCCAAATTGCTCCTCCCAGAATCTCGCTAGTGGATTTGGTTTATCTGGGAACAGGCTGTGGAACTCCTCCACAAGATACCCGTCATTGATTGCCTCCACGGGAACCCACGTGTTTTCTGACCTGGGTTCTCCCTCCCAAGCTACCAAGTACTCCACCTGGCGCCCTCGGCACCTTGAATCGAGTATTTCCATGGCTTGGTTGTGGTGTTCCCTCTCCTCTACCTGGTGTTACGCTGATTTCCTTCCCCAGCCGATGAGCTGCCTCTCTCCCTGCTGGGCCCTTCTCCAGCATCGCTTTGGAGCCTTACCTCCGCCTCTAGCTCTGATGGCAGTTCCCTGACAAACCCAATACATAACAATAATACAATTTATAAAGCCATTTATACATTCCAAATTAAACAAATTGGATGACTTCCTGTGTTCTGATCGTTCAGAGATAATTATTCCTAAATCCTGCACATAATCTCATATATAATCCAAATACAGCAATTCCGATCTTGATCCTTTCTATTTTTGCAGCCACTGCTGCAAATAATGTCTTCACTCGTATTCAAAAAATCCATATCCATTAACTTCCAAGAGGGATTTCAAGCCTGTAGTTTTCTGTGTAAAATATTTTTCCTTTGTACTTCCTTTCCTGTTATAATCCATCGTCAGTATTCTGTACTGTCTCCCTTCAAGAGCTATTTTTCAAACTGTGTCAGAGCCATCACCATCTTGTTTATCTGAACCAAAAGTAAACTGGCATCAGGCTAAGCTCTGGGCGGACATCTAGCTCTTTGTTCTTTAATCTTCCCATCTTTTTTAACAAGCTGATATCTCACCAAAGCAATTATAAATCCAAATTAATGCTCTCCAGAGGAGACAGTGCCGCAAAACCATACAGTATTTTACACAGTCTCTCATTTGAAGAACTCTGTAGGGAGATTCTAAAGTTCTTGTAAAGTCCCTGTTACATTCCATTTATAATTGTAATCCAATAGTAAACTCAATCCAATAATAATTACTTAGTTCATCTTAAGTGAAGGTTTGCCAGATCATAAATCAGCAAATATATTGTAAATATAAAAAGTGAACAGAAGCCCCCCCCCTCACTTACATAATAATCCTGTTACGGCAAATTCCTCTCCAGATCAAAACCTTGGCACACAGTGGCTAATTCATTTAGCAGGTTATCATGTCTCCTTCTTCCCAAACACACCTGTTTCTTAAGTCCAGATTTTATCTTAAAAAACAGAAGTACTTCCACTCATGGCTGCCGCATTGGAGAGATTCTGATTCATGCAGTGCCAAGCACTCAGGGCCCCTGACCCTCGTATTCCGTCGGAGCGAGAGACAGTTAACGGACAGTTCATGAGTGAAAGCTCACCCTCCCCAACCCTGAGGGGGTCACAAGGATAATAACTCTCATATTATCCTTAATTAACTGCACGATTGGAGACTGTTATCATGGGTCCACTGCACGCCATGGCAGTCCGTGCTGGAAGTGGTCCAATGAAGCACTCGAGGAATTTCAGTAGCAGCACTAGGAATGGAAAATTTCAACATGCCCATTTCTTGGGAAATGTTTTGATTGCCACCAGGGATGGATGGTGAAGATTCTTTCAATAGTGAAGCTTGCACCTGAGCTGGCCACTGGTTGCTTGCCTGCAGCCATTCACAAGCATGTGAGTGACATTTAGCAGCACAAATTTCTTCAGTCGTGAAAAAAATAATGAACTGATTGGCAACTTATTGAACTAGACTATTATAACTGTGCAACACAATTTTATGTCAGGTCTATTGTGCTGCTGAAATATGTATTCTCTTGAACTCTGTTAAATTGAGGTGAGGACAGTGGCCGTTAACACACCTTGTTATGTTTCTAATCCTATCTCCTATCATGGTATTGCCAGGGGGTAGGGGAGAGTAGCTGTGCTTGGGGGTACTCATCAGGCAGCTCAGTTATTATTGTTGTTGTTGTTTTGTAAAAGTCGTGCAAACAAGAGATGCTATGCAGTACAAGATGTCATTGCTGTGGTGATGTCACTACTTCCAATAGCAGCTGATTATTATTATTATTTTTAAAAACCATTTGCGTACATTTCTGGGTAACTATGTCTGCCTGCTGTAAGCCACATTTAGAACAATGGTTCCTACTCCCAGGTAAGTTGGGTTAGTATACAACCCTTAATGCATATTTTTTATTAACACTAAATGCACACCATAGAAAAATCTGACCACTTTTGCTCTCTGATCCTCTTTAACATTTTATTATTAAGAGTGGGGGGGGGGAGGAATGCAGGTGGGGTTTAAAAGGGACAGGACTGTTGCTGTGTTCGGCACTGCAGGAAGCCAAGAACAAGACAAACAAATTGCAATGCCCCTGGGGGCAGGCCAATGGATACTTGATGATAGTGAGCAAGGATTTGCAGTAGCAAAAGTGCAGATAGCAAAATCTATTGTACAGTACAAGGAATTCCCTCAACACAGCCTGGAGAATCAAAGTCAATTATGTCATGTTGGCAAAATTTGAAAGCATGCCAATCTAACAAGCATTTTATGAGCTGTGCACCAAAAGGAACTGAGTTTATGCAAGGACACACACAGAAAGAGAAGGAGAGAAAGAAAGAGAGACAATGAAGGGGTACATGACTATGAACCCCAATCCCAGTTGCTACTGAGTTTTACCTAAAGCAAAATTCCAAAGCTAAATTGAAACAATTCAAGGATTTTTTTTTTTAAAAAAAGGATTGAAAAGGCGGGTGAGATACTTCATACCTACCATTTCAAAAACTTAATTAAGTGCCTGCCATGCTCAACCCCACCAGGGATAGCCAAAGTGGTGCCTTCCAGAGGGTGTGGACTATGTCTCCCATCAGCCCCATCTATTGCATGGCCAATGGTTAGGGTTGGTGGGACTTGTGATCCGAAATATCCCAATACCCTCCAGGCACCACCAGAGCCGGCCCACCAATGATACAGGGCAAACTGCCTGCCTCAGGCAGCGGAAGAGCCAAAGGTGGCACATGACCTGCCTGCCCCACTGCTTCCGGTGCTGAAAGGGAGGCATTCCAGCAAGCAGCAACACTTGGAGGAGCACCCCAGCTCCTGCCAAATTTGGCAAGAACTGGGGTGCAGCAGCAGGTGCACGGCAGGCAGGGCCAGGAGGCAGCAATTCCCATTTCACCTCAGGTGGCGAAGCAGGACAGCCACCCCCTGGGCAGCACATTGGCCACCCTGCAGTAGACTAATGACCTCAGTGATTAAGCCAGGATTCAGTCTATGCACCACCACGTAGCTCTGCCCAAAGGAGGAGACGCGAATCACATCAGCTGAGGAAGCCTCTTTGCATCAATAGGCTAGAGCAGATCATGTGACAATTCCTGATATGCATGCAAGCTTCTGGAATCATATGTGTTGACAGTTTTAAGCAGCTAGAGATCACCTGTTGCCTTTGCTTTGCCTTGCCCTGCCCTCAACTGCACAAGAGCCAAGTGCGTTGGGCCAGCTCCAAATGCACCATTCATTATAATGAAAAGACCAGAGATTGGCTGTACCATTTACAGTGCATTTTTACAGTACTGCAGTTCTAAACTGCTGTTACACCCACTGCGTGATGCATGGGGATAAAGCAACAGTATGCACAGGTTTAGAACAGGAATGGAACTGCTTACAATTGTCACAAAGCAATATGCCATCACTGGAAATGCCTTAAAGCAGGGAGGAGGAGGAAGACTTGCTGATGGGTTCATTATTGATCCTGTATTGGAGAAAACATTAAGAGGGGAAATTCCTGGCCTAATGGGAATCTAATAATAGCAAAGGTTCCCAAATGCATCCCTACAGAGATCGTCCAATAAAGGAAGAGGTTCAAGTTGCATCCAAACCAAACCTCCTGGGCCCTTTATTTCCATTGCAATGCAGTTTTGCTGTTTGCTGACCGTACCAAAGTACAATACACTTCCAGCAGAACAATTAAAGATGGGAAAGGGCCATAGCTCTTAATTTCATTATACTGTATATCATGTTCTGAAAGGCCTTTGGTTAGGCAGGTCTAGGTTTTAATCACAGCAAATGATCTTGTCAGAGCCACCCGTGGTCCCAGCTCACAAGAGACCCAAGTCCAATCCAGTTTATTTACAAAAGTCTTTATTGAAAAACATTGCTCCTTTTACATTCCATCTCCGTGGCTCTACGTCTGTGACATCAGACCGCTTGAAGTCCCCTCTGAATCAGTCCCGCCCCTGCACCAGTTTAAGAGGTTTGTGCTGGACCACCTCTTCCTCTCCTTCCTTTTCCGCAGGGTCTTTCTGCCCCCCTGGGTTCCCTCCCGCCGGGACTCCCCAGAGGCTGAATCCTCTGACGCCTGTTCCCCCCTCCTTCGTGCTTTGGGGCCGGGCTCCTCCCCAGGACTCTCCTCACTTCCGCGCGCCTCCACATTTGAACTTGGCGCGAGTACGTTGCTTCTGACCTTCCTCTCGACCGCTACACTGCTCCCGGTGCTACTCTCCGCCCCTTCCGGCAGAACGTCTTGCCCCGATCTCCTTCTCCTGTCTGCTTCCTGCTCTGCTCCCCCTGACACACTGGTAACTCCACCCCCTTCACTCCGTTCCGGCGGAGAAACCGGCCCCAATCTCCAACTCCCCCTGGGGGCTCTCCCTTCGCTCCCCTGCTCCTGACTGCTTCCCCCTTGGGCTCCCCTTGGTCTGACCAGGGGGGCTCCCTTTTGGGAGTCCTCTGACTCACTGGACAGACTCATGGACGACCTTTGGTCATTGTCATCCTCCTCCTCGTCTCTCTGGGATTCTTCCCCCTCGCTCTCTGTCTCCTCCCTCATCTGCTCTTCTCTCCCTGAAACCCTGACATCCATCCCCCCCTCGAAGCCCCCCCTTCCCCCCTCCCGCCCGTCGGGTGCAGGTTGTGGGAGCTGCGGCTCTTCGGGGGTAGATTCGGGATACAGGTCGTCTACGTCAATGTTCTCTGCTGGCAGTTCTGTGTATGTGTGTTCGAACTCGGGTTCTTCACCCAACGCGTTCTTAGTTTCCTCTTCCATTGCTACTTCGTCTGGTGCTGCCTGCCAAGGCCACTTCACCCACCTCTTACGCCATTCCTCCTCTGGTTGCTCCTCCCACCAATCCGAGGGTAGTGTGTCCACTCCCGAACACGATCCTCTGGGCGGGCTCGATTCTGCCGTTCCTTCCTCGGTGGAAGAGAAGCCCCGGAACGTGCTATCTGACAATGTGGGCGTAAAGAGCCAGTCATCAAAGTACTCAGCTGGCATGGGTCTATGTGGGAAAAGTGCATGGAACTCGTCTTTCAGAAGGGGTTCGTCTAACGCGTAACCCGGCACCCAACTATTGGCACTGGCTGGGTTGCCCTCTCTGTCGAGAAAGTATTCAACTCCCTCTGCCCCCCATCTTGAGTCCAGGATCTCTGTGACCTCGTTGAGTGGTTCGGCCCTAGGCGACCCCCCCCCCTCTTGGGTGACTCTTTGCGTGGGTCTGGTACTGTTTCTGACTCCTGAAACCTGTGCGGGGCCTTGTAGGGAGTGAGCACCGACCTATGAAAGACCGGGTGCACTCTGGATCCTTCTGGGAGGGCCAGGCGAAACGCTACAGGATTGATCCTAGCCTCAACTTGGTATGGCCCTAGCTGCCTGTGTCCTAGCTTCTTCTTGGCTAACGATTTGGCTGGCATCGCTTGGGCCGCTAACCATACCCAGTCCCCCACCTGGATGTCTTCTCCCGCCCTTCTGTGTTTGTCCGCCTGCACCTTATAGGCTTGTTTGGCCAGCTCCAAATGTCTCCGCAGCTCCTCGTGCACCTCTTGCAACTCTGCTGCGAACTGGTCGGCCTCTTGCGGCACCCCCTCTCCCGTTGCTACGAGCCTCGGAAAGGTTCTGGGATGACGGCCATTGTTCGCGAAGAACGGCGTCACCCCCGTCGATGCGTGCTTCGTGTTGTTGTAGGCAAACTCAGCCATCGGCAGGTAGTCCACCCATGCTGCGGGTCGCTGATTGGCGTAACATCTCAGGTACTGCTGCATGATCGCGTTGACCCTCTCTGCTTGGCCGTTGGTCTGTGGATGTCTCGCCGACGCTAGGTTGATGTTGACGTGCAGGATACCTAGAAGCTTCTGCCAAAAATTGGAAACAAATTGGCGCCCCCTGTCGGACAGGATGGACTGCGGCAGCCCATGCACTCTGAACACGTGGTCGACGAAGAGTTTGGCGGTCTGTTCTGCCGTCGCCACTTTGGCACAAGGAATGAAGTGCGCCATCTTGGTGAACAAGTCCACAACCACCAGTACCGCCGTCTTGCCCCTGGAGCTGGGCAGATCAGTAACAAAGTCCAGGGCTACCCTCTCCCACGGTTGCTGCGGCGTCTCCAGCGGTTCCAGCAATCCCGCTGGCTTCTGGTGTACTGGTTTGGACCTCTGACAGGTGTCACACCTGGCGACGTAATCCGCCACCTCTCCCCGCATCTGGGGCCACCAAAAGTCCCTGGCCACTAATTCTATTGTCTTCTCCTTGCCGAAGTGGCCCGCACTGGGGGCGTCGTGCAACTGCTGCAGAACCTTTGCGCGGAGCTCGTCGCTTGGTACGTAGAGGGCACCTTTGCGAGTCAAGAGCCCGTCTCGTAACTGGAAGTCATCGTCTCTCTGTGAACCCCTGCACAGCTCCTCCATCTTGGATTGTGCAAACTGATCCACTTGCAACGCGCGTCACACCGCGTCCAGGTCGACTGCGATGGCAGCGCACGCCCACGCCTGCGGTGCAAAAATGTGCTTAGCTGCTATTGGTGCCGTCTCCTCAAGATATTGTGGTTTCCTGGAGAGCGCATCGGCTATAACGTTGGAATCCCCCGGGATGTATTCTATTCTGAAGTCGAAATCCGCGAAGAATTCTGCCCAGCGCATGTGTCTTTGGCTCTGCAGCTTCGCTGTTCGCCAATACTCTAAGTTCTTGTGATCCGTGCGGACCTGCACTGTGTGCTTGGCTCCTATGAGGAAGTGTCGCCATGCTTTGAAAGCTGCGTGAATGGCCAACAGTTCCCTGTCCCATATGGTGTAGTTCTGCTCCGTCTTGCTGAGCTTCCGGGAGTAAAAGGCACCAGGTCTCCAATTCCCTTGCGGATCTTCTTGCAGGAGGACAGCTCCAACCGCTCTGTCGGACGCGTCGGTTTCTACTCGCATGGGCCTGCCGGGATTCACGTGCAGCAGCTGCTCCTCGGAGGCGAAGAGGCTTTTAAGCTTCCGAAAAGAGTGCTCCGCCTGTTCCGTCCAAGCGAACTTCTTCTTCTTGGAACTGAGGGTGTCCGTGATTGCTGCCGTCTCCTTTGCAAAACCTTTAATGAATTTGCGATAGAAATTGGCAAACCCGATGAATCTCTGGACTTCCTTCCGATTGCGTGGGCTCTTCCAGTCCAACACCGCTCGGACCTTGATGCTGTCCATGGCCAGTCCCTCGTCGGACAGCTTGTAGCCGAGGAAATCCACCTCCGTCACATCAAACTGGCACTTCTCCAACTTGGCGTAGAGCCTGTGCTCCCGCAGTCTCTGCAGGACCTCCTTTACGCCTTTCTCGTGAGCTTCCGGCGATTCCGAGAAAATCAGGATGTCGTCGAGAAAACACACACACTTCTTGTAGAGGAGTCCTGCCAGCACGTGATGCATAAAGGCTTGGAAAACGTGGGAGCCATTTTGGAGACCAAACGGCATAACTCTGTATTCATACGTGCCCAGAGGCGTGAACATGGCAGTCTTCCACTCATCGCCCTTCCGGATGCGGATGAGGTTGTACGCTCCACGCAAATCCAACTTGGTGAAGATCTTCCCCTTCCTAACGGTCGCTAGGAGGTCGTCAATCTTGGGCATGGGAAAGGCCTTGGGCTTAGTCAGTCTGTTTATGAACCGGTAGTCCACAATGAGTCTTTTTTGGGGCGTGTCCTTCTTCTTCACAAAGAAAACAGGACTGCCCCCCACTGCTTTGGATTCCCGGATGAAACCGCACTTCAAATTATGCTCTATGAACTCTCTGAGCTCTTGCATCTCGTCTTCAGACATGGAATACAGCTTTGCAGTCGGCAGCTGCGCCCCCGGCACCAGGTCGATCGCACAGTCGTAAGGCCTGTGAGGCAGCAACTTGTCAGCTTCTTTCTCGCAGAAAACCTCCAAGAATCCTTCGTACTTGCGAGGCACTGCCTGCACCATGCCAAGTTGCAGCTGCTGCTCAGCCCCCTCCTCCTGGTTGGACTGGATGCAATGTTGAGCACAATACGATGAGCAGAAGGTGATCTGCCGCTGGTACCACGCTACAGCGGGACTGTGCCTCTCCAGCCAACTCATGCCTAATACTATGGGAGTGTCTGACAGGTGGGTGACATTGAAGCTAATGACTTCTCGATGATTTCCAATCTGCATCACCATGGGAGGCGTCTGTTGCACAACTTGCCCTCCTAGCAATTTCCTGCCATCCACCGTAACTACGTTCAGAGGCGTTGTTGCGGGCAGAAGCGCTATGCGATGCTGCTTGACAAATTGCATCCCCACAAAATCCGCATTGCTCCCTGAATCGATCGTGATGGGAACTTCCAGGGTGGTTCCATTCGGCAACTGAAGCGTTGCAGTGAGCTGCACTGCTGGCTTGGGTGGTAAAGGGTCTGTGCGTTGCAAAGGCGCTGGGGACTGCTCTACAGATCCGCCTGGCTGAGCCCCAGCAGCTCCGCTTCCAGCCAGGCACTGTCGTTTCCCTGAGGTTGCTCTCCTTGCATCACTTCTGCTGCCACTGTTGCTAGAGCTGCAGTGTGCTTCTGGAGCCTCTGGGGGCACTCTTTCGCCATATGCTGTGCACTGTCACAGATGTAACATTTCCTGGTCCCTCTAGGAGGCTTCGCCTTTACTGCACCGGAAACCGGGGCTCTGACTGGTGTCTGAGCCCTAGCACCACCAATTTCCATCGGCTCTTCTCCCTGCCTCCCCAAGGGCGAGGGGTGCGCCTGGCTGAAGTCCCTGGGGATAAAAGGGGGTGTCCTTGCTGGTGCACGCGCCTGGGGTCCTTCCCCATCGTGCCAAGGGCGTCCCTCGTGTCTTACTCCTATCGCAAGAGCCCTTTGCACCACGTCTTCTAGGGTCTGGGGTCTGTCTCCCCTGGCAAGCTCATCCTTGATGGGGCCGCTAAGACCTTCCCAGAACAGATCTCTCACTGGTTTGCTGTCCTTTTCCCAGCCTAACACAGTTAATAATGTGAAGAATCTGGAATGATACTGACGTACTGTGGCTTTGCCTTGCCGCAGTCCATGCATCTCTTTACGCGCAATATCCAGGTCCACAGATGACTGGAAACAGGCATCCATCGCTTTAATAAATTCATCAGAATTGCGGCGGGCAGGGCCATCTTCGCGCCACAAATTGCACAACCAAGCTCTGGCTTCCCCATGCAAATGCGAAATTATAAATCCCACTTTCTCTTCCTCATCTTTAAAATCATTGCGAAGCAAATGCAGTGCATACAAGACGTCTGCCCTGAAACTAGGGTAGTGCTTCAGGTTCCCATCGAAGTGGGTGACTAGGGTGCCCCCCCGCCGTCCAAGTCCAACTCCCTCCGATCTGGATCCCGGGAACCCTGCCCTGCTTGCATGCTCCCACCTTGTTCGCAGGTCCTGGCAGCTCTTCTCCAGTTCGTCATTCTTCTTTTGAGATGCAATGACTGCAGCTGTGAGTTCGGTAACCTGATTCCTCAGCGCTTGCAGCTGTTCCTCCGCACTCATGGCTGCTACCGTTGGTGAGCTTTGCAAAAAAAATAATTTGCGTTCTTGGAGAGGGGACTTACTGTCAGAGCCACCCGTGGTCCCAGCTCACAAGAGACCCAAGTCCAATCCAGTTTATTTACAAAAGTCTTTATTGAAAAACATTGCTCCTTTTACATTCCATCTCTGTGGCTCTACGTCTGTGACATCAGACCGCTGAAGTCCCCTCTGAATCAGTCCCGCCCCTGCACCAGTTTAAGAGGTTTGTGCTGGACCACCTCTTCCTCTCCTTCCTTTTCCGCAGGGTCTTTCTGCCCCCCTGGGTTCCCTCCCGCCGGGACTCCCCAGAGGCTGAATCCTCTGACGCCTGTTCCCCCCTCCTTCGTGCTTTGGGGCCGGGCTCCTCCCCAGGACTCTCCTCACTTCCACGCGCCTCCACATTTGAACTTGGCGCGCGTACGTTGCTTCTGACCTTCCTCTCGACCGCTACACTGCTCCCGGTGCTACTCTCCGCCCCTTCCGGCAGAACGTCTTGCCCCGATCTCCTTCCCCTGTCTGCTTCCTGCTCTGCTCCCCCTGACACACTGGTAACTCCACCCCCTTCACTCCGTTCCGGCGGAGAAACTGGCCCCAATCTCCAACTCCCCCTGGGGGCTCTCCCTTCGCTCCCCTGCTCCTGACTGCTTCCCCCTTGGGCTCCCCTTGGTCTGACCAGGGGGGCTCCCTTTTGGGAGTCCTCTGACTCACTGGACAGACTCATGGACGACCTTTGGTCATTGTCATCCTCCTCCTCGTCTCTCTGGGATTCTTCCCCCTCGCTCTCTGTCTCCTCCCTCATCTGCTCTTCTCTCCCTGAAACCCTGACAGATCTTCACAGGACATTAAGGTTAAGGGGATTCGAGGGATGGATGCTGAAATAAGCATTTGAAATGGCATTCGTTTTTCACACGAATCTATGCTGCTTTCCCCCCATATATATGCCCCTGCCCCTCCCACAAGTCAGTGAAGATCTCTCTCTCTCTCTCTCTCTCTCTCTCTCTCTCTCTCTCTCTCTCTCTCTCCATGCTTTCCCAACATTCACTGGTGGTAGATAGGGGGAGAAGTCTTGAGGAAACCGAGCTCTTGCTGAGAGGTGATGTTTTCCCTAGGTCAGGTTTTCCCCAGGAATCCATGATTCTCCCAACACAATGCAAGTTTTTGGAGAGAGCTTTCGCTGTCCTGTAGAAAAGGCTGCACCCTGAAATGTCCATGGTGGGAGTGGAAGCCCACTCCCCTGAAAGACCCTTGGAGTAACATGTCCTTCCTGGGGTGATTTTCTCCATCCCAGTCTTTTTAGGGGACCACTCCTATTTTTATTGAGAGCTGGACCATAAGGAAGGCTGATCACTGAAGAATGGATGCTTTTGAATTGTGGTGCTGGAGGAGACTCTTGAGAGTCCCATGGATTGCAAGAAGATCAAACCTCTCCATTCTGAGGGAAATCAGCCCTGAGTGCTCACTGAAAGGACAGATCCTGAAGCTGAGGCTCCAATACTTTGGCCAGCTCATGAGAAGAGAAGACTCCCTGGAAGAAACTCTGATGTTGGGAAAGATGGAGGGCACAAGGAGAAGGGGACGACAGAGGACGAGATGGTTGGACGGTGTTCTTGAGGTTACCAGCATGAGTTTGACCAAGCTGCGGGAGGCGGTGGAAGACAGAAGTGCCTGGCATGCTCTGGTCCATGGGGTCATGAAGAGTCGGACATGACTAAATGACTAAACAACAACATGTGTTTATTTCCAATATATATATATATATATATATATATATATATATATATATATATATATATGCATTTAAATCATTTTCAATTTTTTACACATCTGAGATTACTTGAATCCCCGGACTTTCCCCCACCCCACCCCTGGTTTCCAATATTTATCTATTCTTTTTACTGTATGTAATTACATTTTTCAAATTCATTTTATATCCATTCTTAACTTTAGTCTTATTACATTATAAGTGCTATAGAATCATAGAATCATAGAGTTGGAAGAGACCACAAGGGCCATCGAGTCCAACCCCCTGCCAAGCAGGAAACACCATCAGAGCACTCCTGACATATGGTTGTCAAGCCTCTGCTTAAAGACCTCCAAAGAAGGAGACTCCACCACACTCCTTGGCAGCAAATTCCACTGTCAAACAGCTCTTACTGTCAGGAAGTTCTTCCTAATGTTTAGGTGGAATCTTCTTTCTTGTAGTTTGGATCCATTGCTCCGTGTCCGCTTCTCTGGAGCAGCAGAAAACAACCTTTCTCCCTCCTCTATGTGACATCCTTTTATATATTTGAACATGGCTATCATATCATCCTTTAACCTCCTCTTCTCCAGCCTAAACATGCCCAGCTCCCTTAGCCGTTCCTCATAAGGCATCGTTTCCAGGCCTTTGACCATTTTGGTTGCCCTCCTCTGGACACGTTCCAGTTTGTCAGTGTCCTTCTTGAACTGTGGTGCCCAGAACTGGACACAGTACTCCAGGTGAGGTCTGACCAGGGGGTTTTTCTGGGGGAAAGTGGTGTGGCAAACAGAAGTGTGCATGAGCCCTATGTCCGTTGGAGACAATTAGAATGAAAGGAGGTGAATCAGCCCCTGAGGCTCTTAGGGTCACTCTGCAGAAGCTGAGCAGGAAGAACCTCCAGGAGGAGTTGTTTTATGTGCTCTGAAGCCAAGCATTTAGGAACACTGAAAACACAGGCTCTTCCGTTTCAAGAGAATGGTGTGCAGTGTATGTTAAGAAGAATGGAACTTCAAGGAAAACACAACTTAAGTCTCTCTGACAGAAAATAGTGGAGCATGCCAATCATTTGCCCGTGCACAGAAAACAGTAGATCTGTTGGGTGTAAAGGGTGTAAAGGGGCAACACGTTAAGGTCTGCATTGATCACTGAAGTGCATCTATTGTTGTTGTTGTTGTTGTCATTGCCTCTGTGGTCAGTGGGGATGCTTGCCTCCAGGTGGCATGGAAGGATTCCATAAGGTACTCTGCAGCGACCAAGCAGATTGACAGCTGCTGCAATGACAACAGTAAGTTGCTCAACATCCTCCCAGTCTCTGCCACTCTTCCAGATGCTCTTTTTAAAAATTCCTCTGTTCCAAAGCCCTGCCTGTACCTTCAGCAGGTGATAAGGAATGCAAGAAGTGAGGCATGGAGTGGTGATGAGCTCTGCTCCCTTCCAGGGAGTTGGAGTATTAATGCACAGCCACTCTTATTCTTGCCAGCTGGACTTTGACCATCCAGTTGAGCACAAAGCACTTTAGAGCTCAGCAAGGCCTGAATATTTCAAGTGTGTGCGCTCTCTCTCTCTGTGTCTCTCTCTCTCCACCCCCTCTCCACCTCCTTGGTTCTCTTCCTACCCTCCTCTGATGTGGACAATGGTTGTTTTGTTTGCTTCTGTCATTTCACTAGAGTTGGTTTATTATTTGTTTGTCCTCACTGTTAAGAACTTGCTGGAATTGACCTGCTATACTTCACTTTTCTCTAATATGTAACTTCCCTGTGTGGTGGTTCAGCAGCCCTGATGGTAAATTGGACAGGATGGGGGGGGGGGGGCTAATGGCACAGCTAATCATTTCTCAGAAGTGTCTGATTTCTGGCAACAGTTAGGGTTAACAACAAAAGAAAAAGAAAAACGGATTGGTGGCCTGCATTCTGAACACCTCAGTGCAGGACCACTACTGTCTTGTGATTCCATATGACTACAGAAAAGCTTTGGTACTGGCTTCAGGATTCAGCATCCTGAAAATTTTGGCTTTCATTTTATAACAATCCTGCTAACGTTTAAATATGTACAGTGATCTTTAAGGTACTCTATAATTTTCCCCCACTCTTTACTGAATTTCTTATCATCTTGGTGACTGATCTTCATGGTCATTTTTGCCATTTCGGCATAATCCATCATCTTAGTTATCCATTCTTCCTTGGTTGGGACTTTCTCTTCCTTCCATTTCTGGACGAGAAGCATTATTGCGACTGTCAATGCATACATAGTCTTTTCAAGTCCTTTGGTATTTCATCTCCTGTTATTCCTAATAAGAAAACTTCTGGTTTTTTAATGGAAGTTGTCTTAAACATTTTTTGAAGTCATTATATATCATTTGAAGGAGTGTCTCCACCCCTGTCATTCAGCCTGGACACTGAGATCCAGCATCGAGAGCCTTCTGGCAGTCCCCTCATTGCGAGAAGTGAGGTTACAGGGAACCAGGCAGAGGGCCTTCTCAGTAGTGGTCCCTGCCCTGTGGAATGCCTTCCCAGCAGATGTCAAGGCAATAAACAACTATTTTACTTTTAAAAGACAACTGAAGGCGGCCCTGTTTAGGGAAGTTTTTAAATATTTAATGCTGTGTTGTTTTTAACACACGATTGGGAGCCGCCCAATATTAAAGTCTACCACCGAGGGATCGCCTCTGCAGCCATCATTCTAAACCTTGCAGCTTCTTCCCCTCAGAAGAGGTAACCATGCCTGCAAATTGCATTGACATCTGGCAGAAAATAAGGAAGACCTTTTCTTTTTCTTTTTTAAAAATAAATAATATTTCAAACTTTAACGATGCCATGCAAAAAATACCCTGGATATATCTGACTACAATCTAGCAGCCTTGGTCCACTCTGGTGGGACCTCTATGCCTGCAGATGTCATTTCCTGCTGTGCAAAGGAAAAACGTTACAACCATTTTTAGATTCCCCATTATAATGAATGAGGGTCAACAGAACTTGGTTTTTAACCGATCTAATTTAGTCTCAGATAACAAGCAGAACTGGAAAGCTATAAAATGGCTTGGAAATAGATCACACTGATTCCCCAAGTTACAGATAAAAATAGAATCTTGAGCCTGGTTCACACACCCTTTGTTTATAGCCACTGGGTAGCCTTGTCTCATCCTCTTCTAAGGCCATGCAAAGTGGCCAGCACTGCCTCCTGGGGAAGGGAGTTCCACAGTGCTTTATTTTGATGGTTACGAATCTTTCATCATTCACTTTCCTTGGATGGCCCCAAGTTGTAGTATTATGAAAAGTATGAGAGGAAGAAAAACGTTTCTCTATCCAGTATGCATATCATGCCCTCCTCTTACTTGCCTTTTTTCTAAGCTAAAAAGGCCCCAATGTGCAGCCTTTCCTCAGCTTTGCTTGGTTGTTATTACAGAAACCAGAAATTCTGCTCACCAGGGCAGGGCTTAGCAGAAGTCAGAGGGCAGCACTAAGCACAAACACAATTCACTCCTTGTGTGCTAGGAGCAAAAAGACCCTCGATCCCGGCTTCTCTAGCAATCGTCTCTAAAGGGCAGTGAAGTCTGATTCATTAAAATGAATGGGGCACTGCCCCCCAAACCTCAGCCTGCCCTCAGACAACACCCACCTGCCTGCCTTCTCGGGGGGAGGAGGTCCTCCTGTCCCCTTCTTACTCCATAGTCTTAGTGTCAGCCAGGGGAACAAAAGCAGAATGAGTTGGCTCTACCAGTCTTTGGCCCTGGCTCCACTGACTGCTCAGGATCCCTGACTCCCCTCCCAGCCAGCCCCAATGGGCACCAGCCACCAGCCTCTTAAACATGTTCTTGATATCTCAGCATACCTTAACCATCCTCTCCTAGGGGCTCCAGGGCGCATGCAGGGGTTCAAATGGGAGCAGGGCTCTCCAAAACTTCAGGAGCGCCTGCTCATCATGCCAAGGATGGGAACTTTTTCAGCCCAAGGGCTGCATTTCCCCATAGGGAACCTGGCGATGGGCTGGGGGCAAGTGGAAAGGGGGCCCCGAGGCAGAAGCAGGAGTGATGGGTGGGGCTCTTAGCTTTGTGCAGTCGGCTGCATTCAGTGCTACTTTTCTAGAAAAAGTTAACCAGTCATCCTTCAAAATTCACAATTTTGCAGTGACAAATAAGCATAAATGTATATGCTAAATTAAAGTGTGCATAAAAATGCATATATTAGTGAAAATAACATAAAATTCATTATATTAAGGGAAACTGCATTGCAAGAATGAGTGTACTTGGCAAAATTGCATATAAAAATGAATTCATTAGGTAAGACATACAAAAGAACCAAGCATTACAGTTCATTTTAATTTCAAATACAAATATTTTTGTAAAAAAGAAAACTTTTGTTTATTAAGAAAAATTCTCACAAAAATGGTGACAAATTTTCATGATTTTTTTAAAAAGAAGAATTCGCAAACGGATGTGGAAATGTGGACAACTGAATTTAAGTCTGGATAAATGAGAAACTAAGAGAACCCAAAAACTTCCTAGTGCATAGAGGAACTTGCAGGCTGCACTTGGCTCAATGGCCAAAGGTCAGACAAGAGTTGATGCATTCAGTGTTGTGAGGAAATGCAGAATTTCCAAACCTTCACGACAGTGAGGAGCCCCTGCTCACCTGAACCCCAAAACTGCATCCCTGAAGTAGAAACATTTATAGCCAAGAGAAAAGATTTCAGCCCCCACCCTTTCCAAATTCTGACTTAATCTGCATGACAGGAGCTTTTATAAATGGTTAGGAGCTGTGATGTTCTATCATCCAGGCTGCCTCTTTAGCTTTTGAATAGCTGTTAAAGACTGGTTAAGCTCAACTACTAAGCCTTTGAAATTGACACAAGCTGCTTAAAGCAGCTGCCTGGAGCCTTGGATACTTAAATGCCAAGAACAGGGGCAAAAAAGACCAGGATATATTTAGTTAAGAGGGAATTTGGTCCCAATTTTTAAAAACTTTCATAGGTTATATAACTTGCAGCCTTGACAGCTGTTTCTGCTAAGCAAGATGTGTTAGAAATAACTTGCAAATTGGGAAATCCTTTAATCCCCTATCAATTCTTTCTTAAGAGTTTTGTTTAAGATTGCCGAGGAATATAATACCATTTACATTTTAAAAAAACATCTCACTAACTAGCAATGGACATGAAAGTACCAATCTTCCATGTAGAAGCTCCAGACCATCCACAGGCAACCTTAATAATAAAATATGTATAATTCCTTCTGTTCCCTGCCAAAGGAAGCCAGAACTGCCTTCGTAAATGTTACAAGCAAAGGATCAAGCTCTGCCTTTAGGGGAGATACACTTGGAGGATCAGGTGCACTAAAGCTCAGAATAAGCTCAGACTTGCAAGAGAGGTTTAAAATAATAAAAAAGTGTGGAAGAACAAGAAAATAGTAGGTTCTCTACTAGTAGGAGAAATGCTATCGGTTAACAGAGAGAAAGTGGAGCAGTTCAACACCTACCTTGCCTCTGTTTTCTCCCAAAAGGAAAGCAGTGCCAAACCTGATGATAACAGAATAAATGAGGCAAGGAGGGAGCTGCAGTCCAAGACAGGAAAAGAGGTGATAAGGGAACACGTTCCAGTTGAACGACGTGGCCAAGGGAGAGAGGGGGAAATAGTGGAAGTGAACAACTGGCTTCGCAAATGGTGTAAACAGGAACGGTTTGGATTCTTAGATCACGGACTGCAGTTTCTTGAAGATGGACTTCTGGCAAGTGATGGGCTGCACCTCACAACAGTTGGGAGGAATGTTTTTGCAAAAAATCTCAGAAACCTCATCAGGAGGGCTTTAAACTGACTAATGTGGGGGAGGGAGACAGTGCTCCTGAAGGTAGGAGTCTATCAATTGATGAAGATGATCATCTAAATGTCATAGACCGAATGGAGCAAACAGCATGCAGACCTAGTGGTGGGAGGAAAAAATCCTTAAATAAGAGACACGGGGGAATGATTAATGGACTTCAATGTATGTACACTAATGCGCAAAGCATGGGAAATAAACAAGATGAGCTTGAGCTCTTGGTACAGCAAACTAAATATGACATAATAGGCATCACTGAAACCTGGTGGGATAAGTCCCACGATTGGAATGTAAAAATGGAGGGATACAATCTATTTCAGAGAAACAGACCAGTCAAGAAAGGAGGAGGAGTGGCGTTATATGTCAGGGATGTGTATACCTGTGAAGAGATCCAAGATTTAGAACCTCAAAGCCAAAGAGAGCATTTGGGTCAAAATTAAGGGAGAGAAGAATAACAGGGACCTCATTGTGGGAGTTTACTATAGATCCCCAAGCCAAACGGAGGACATAGATGATGCCTTCCTGGAACAGATGGCCAAGCATGCAAAAGGAAGGGAGATAGTAGTAATGGGGGACTTCAATTACTCGGATATTTGTTGGATGTCAAACTCAGCCAAGAGCATAAGGTCAAACAGATTCCTCACTGGCCTTGCAGACAACTTCATTGTCCAGAAAGTGGGAGAAGCAACAAGAGGAACAGCCATTTTAGATCTGGTCCTAACCAATGTTGATGACCTGCTTAGTGGGGTAGAAGTGGAAGGATCATTAGGCGCGAGTGATCATGCTCTTCTGAAGTTTACTATACAGCGGAAAGGAGCAGCTAAGCATACTAGGACTCAATTTCTTGACTTTAAGAAAGCCGACTTCATAAAACTTAGGGAAGTGCTGGGTGAGATCCCATGGACAGTAATACTAAAAGGAAAGGGAGTTCATGATGGCTGGGAGTTTGTTAAGAGGGAGATAGTAAAAGCACAACTTCAGGCAATACCAATGAGACGGAAACATGGAAGGTGCCTAAAGAAGCCAGGGTGGCTATCTAAGGAACTTTTAAATGAGTTAAGATTAAAAAAGGATGTGTACAAAAAATGGAAAAGGGGGGAAACCACCAAAGAGGAATTCAAACAAATAGCCAGCACGTGTAGACACAAAGTCAGAAAAGCTAAAGCAGAGAATGAACTCAGGCTTGCTAGAGAGGTTAAAAGCAACAAAAAAGGCTTTTATGGGTATGTTCGTAGCAAAAGGAAGAACAAAGAAACAGTGGGGTCACTCAGAGGAGAAGATGGTGAAATGCAAACAGGGGACACAGAAAGGGCTGAACTCCTCAATGCCTTCTTTGCCTCAGTCTTCTCCGATAAAGAAAACAATGCCCGACCTGAAAAATTTGGAGCAAATGATCCAGCAGCGGAAACACAGCCCAGAATAACTAAGGAGATAGTACAAGAATACTTGGCTAGTCTAGATGTATTCAAGTCTCCAGGGCCAGATGAACTGCATCCAAGAGTATTAAAAGAACTGGCAGATGTGATCTCAGAACCACTGGCAGTCATCTTTGAGAATTCCTGGAGAACAGGCGAAGTCCCGGCAGACTGGAGAAGGGCAAATGTTGTCCCTATTTTCAAAAAGGGGAAAAGAGAGGACCCAAATAATTACCGCCCAGTCAGTCTGACATCAATACCAGGGAAGATGCTGGAGCAGATCATTAAGCAAACAGTCTGTGAGCACCGAGAAAGGAATGCTGTGATCACCAATAGTCAGCATGGATTTCTGAAAAATAAGTCATGTCAGACTAACCTGATCTCGTTTTTTGACAGAATTACAAGCCTGATAGATGAAGGGAACACGTGGATGTAGCCTACCTTGATTTCAGCAAGGCATTTGACAAGGTGCCCCATGATATTCTTGTAAAGAAGCTGGTAAAATGTGGTCTTGACTATGCTACCACTCAGTGGATTTGTAACTGGCTGACTGACCGAACCCAAAGGGTGCTCATCAATGGTTCCTCTTCATCTTGGAGAAGAGTGACTAGTGGGGTGCCACAGGGTTCTGTCTTGGGCCCGGTCTTATTCAACATCTTTATCAACGACTTGGATGATGGACTCAAGGGCATCCTGATCAAATTTGCAGATGACACCAAACTGGGAGGGGTGGCTAACACCCCAGAGGACAGGATCACACTTCAAAACGACCTTGACAGATTAGAGAACTGGGCCAAAACAAACAAGATGAATTTTAACAGGGAGAAATGTAAAGTATTGCACTTGGGCAAAAAAAATGAGAGGCACAAATACAAGATGGGTGACACCTGGCTTGAGAGCAGTACATGTGAAAAGGATCTAGGAGTCTTGGTTGACCACAAACTTGACATGAGCCAATAGTATGACGCGGCAGCTAAAAAAGCCAATGCAATTCTGGGCTGCATCAATAGGAGTATAGCATCTAGATCAAGGGAAGTAATAGTGCCACTGTATTCTGCTCTGGTCAGACCTCACCTGGAGTACTGTGTCCAGTTCTGGGCACCACAGTTCAAGAAGGACACTGACAAACTGGAACGTGTCCAGAGGAGGGCAACCAAAATGGTCAAAGGCCTGGAAACGATGCCTTATGAGGAACGGCTAAGGGAGCTGGGCATATTTAGCCTGGAGAAGAGGAGGTTAAGGGGTGATATGATAGCCATGTTCAAATATATAAAAGGATGTCACATAGAGGAGGGAGAAAGGTTGTTTTCTGCTGCTCCAGAGAAGCAGACATGGAGCAATGGATCCAAACTACAAGAAAGAAGATTCCACCTAAACATTAGGAAGAACTTCCTGACAGTAAGAGCTGTTTGACAGTGGAATTTGCTGCCAAGGAGTGTGGTGGAGTCTCCTTCTTTGGAGGTCTTTAAGCAGAGGCTTGACAACCATATGTCAGGAGTGCTCTGATGGTGTTTCCTGCTTGGCAGGGGGTTGGACTCGATGGCCCTTGTGGTCTCTTCCAACTCTATGATTCTATGATTCTATGAACACCAAGCTACTTAGAATGAATTCAGTCTCCAGGGCCTGATGAACTGCATCCAAGGGTTTATCGGAGCTTGCGCATATAATCTCGAAGTCTCTGTCTACGATCTTTGAGAATTCCTGGAGAAGAAGTGAGGTCCCTGTAAAGTGGAAGCGGGCAAATGTCATACCCATCTTGAAAAAAAGGGGGAGGGGAGCGAGAAGACCCAGGTAACTATTGACTGGTGAGCTTGACATCAATACCATGTAAGGTTCTAGAACAGATACCGTAAATAAACAGTTCGTCTGTGGGCATTTAGAAATTACTAAGAGTGATTACTAAGAGCCAGCATGGATTTCCTAAAAACAAGTCTTGCCATTCTAATCTTGTTGTTGTTTAGTCATTTAGTCGTGTCCGACTCTTCGTGACCCCATGGACCAGAGCAGTTTGGTCAGACTCATGTTTGTAGCTTCGAAGACACTATCCAACCATCTCGTCCTCTGTCGTCCCCTTCTCCTTGTGCCCTCCATCTTTCCCAACATCAGGGTCTTTTCCAGGGAGTCTTCTCTTCTCATGAGGTGGCCAAAGTATTGGAGCCTCAGCTTCACGATCTGTCCTTCCAGTGAGCACTCAGTTCTGATTTCCTTCAGAATGGAGAGGTTTGATCTTCTTGCAGTCCATGGGATTCTCAAGAGTCTCCTCCAGCACCATAATTCAAAAGCATCAATTCTTTGGCGATCAGCCTTCTTTACGGTCCAGCTCTCACTTCCATACATCACTACTGGGAAAACCATGGCTTTTACTATACGGACCTTTGTTGGCAAGGTGATGTCTCTACTTTTTAAGATGCTGTCTAGGTTTGTCATTGCTTTCCTCCCTAGAAGCAGGCGTCTCTTGATTTCGTGGCTGGTGTCACTAATCTTACTTCTTTTTAAAAGAATAGAGTTACAAGCTTGGTGGATCAGGGGAATGCTGTGGATATAGAGTTATCTTGATTTCAATACAACCATGGAATTATAGAATTGTACAGTTGGAGCATCTAGTCCAACCCCCTGCAATACAGGAATCTCAGCTAAAGCACAGTACCACATGATATTATTGTAGAGAAGCTGGTAAAATGTGAGCTAGTTGATGTTACTTTTAGATGGATTTGCAGCTGGTTAACTGACCAAACTCAAAAAATGCTCTCCAATGGTTCCTCGTCATCCTGGAAAAAGGTGACAAGTGGGGTGAAACACCATAGTGTTGTGTCTTGGGCTTGTTGTTGTTTGACATCCTTATAAGTGACTTGGATTAAGGAATTGAGGGAATGCTCATCAAATTTACAGATGACACCAAACTAGGAAGGATAACTAATATCTCAGAATTCAAGATGAGCTTAATAGACTGCTAGTTTGGGCCCAGTTCTCCAAAATGAATTTCAATAGGGACAAATGTAAGGTTCTGCACTTAAGCAGAAATAATCAGATGTGTAAATATAGGATGGGGGGATACCTGGCAGCAGAAAAGAAAAGAAAAAAGGCTTATGCAATTCTAGGCTGCATCAACGAAAGTATCGTGTCCCGATCAAGGCAAATAATAGTACTGTTTTATTCTGCCTTGGTCAGACCACACCTTGAGTCTTGTGTCCACAGCTTAAGAAGGATATTGACCTGTGCAGAAGATGGTGACCACTGTCAGAAGAGAGTGCTGTGCTGGATGATCCATTGGTCTCATCTAGCAGGCTCTTCTTATGCTCTTATACTGAGCTAGATGCACCAATGATCCAATGTGGTTTAAGGCAGTGTAATAAACTTTGATGTTCCTCAGGCATCTTGCCCAACCTATGTGACTTTACCTTTTCACAGAGATCTTTTGCCAGTTGCTACAGTATAAGCCCCAAATGTTCCTTAGGATTCTTAACAGGCTTCTGTTTTTTGACACCCACCACTGGATTGGTTTTCTGTTTCTAAAAAAGGCAGTTTCTAGACAAATGGCTGTCTTGGGATTTAACAATCTCCCCTCTTTAGTGGGCAAAAGAATCCTGAAACGTTTTAGCTCTGATGTCATAATGCCAAGTGCCAAGCACATTCAGAGAAAAATCACTACTTCCAGAGCTGAAATAACTCACATGAACATATCACATCCAAATTCTCATCCTCAAATATTGGTGGTGAATATTATCTGAATATATTCTATCATGCAGATATTTAGAAACTATTTGACATTCTACTGCAGCATTTTTTACACCTGATGGTTTTGCAAACATTTGCAGTGTTTGATAGCCAACATTTGGTAGCACTTAATATTGGACAGTTTTTGGACAACCATCAATCGGTATTTGACAACTCTTAGCACTGTGTAGTAGAATTCAATATCTAACTGCTGCTTTGCAGTTGCATCTTGTAAATTTATACTAGGGATAGGGAAGCTGGGTTGATTCCAGCTTGAAGGAAATTTGGGTTTCTGCACCTTCATTCACAGTTTCCCCAACAGGTGGGAAGGGAGACGTTGGACATGTGAATGGGCAGGAGCTGCAGAAGTAGCATGCCTGAATGTAACGAGTAATCTCCTATAGAATGGTCTAGTGGTCCTGTCTGATGCCCATGCACTGGGGATGCTAAGGATCCACACTAGGGATGGGGGACACCTGCCTGTCAAGATGTCACTAGACTCCAACTCCCATCACCCCAGACCATTGACATGCTGGCTGGAGATGATGGATGTTGGATACATTTGGAGGGTCACAGGTTTCCTACTCCTGACTTCTACTAATTCCATTCATTCATCCACCCCATCAGAAAATACTCCCTTGAATGGGGGGTGGGGGTGGGAGGGAGAGATTTTAAATTTTGATGTCAAAATCTGAGTGACAAATTGGGGTGGGACAAATTTCAGACTCACAATTCAATGTTGTTGGGCAGTATATAAATTCTAATGATGATGATGATGATGATGTTTCTTTAAAAAAGCATTTCCATTGTATTGCTATTTTATTGTTATAGTAACTGAATTTTAACTTGTTTGTTTTATGTTGCAAGTCACCATGAGAAGTTGTCAATGGGTGCCCTATAAATACTGTAAAAACAAACAAACAAACAAACAAACAAACAAACCATACAGTCTGATATATGTTTCCCATAATGGATTATCCATTGAATTCAATTGCATCAAGTTTACATTGCACTGAGCTTGCATTGCATGACATTGACTTGAGTTCAACTGCATTGAGTTCAATTAGGATTATTTCCAGGAAAGTGCAAGTGGGATTGCAGCCTTAATGACACATGCAGGAGTGAAGTCACACTCCTCTCATCTTGTGTGTATTACTGTGCATAGGTTAGGCTGATAGCTGTCAGGATGACCCAGCAAAATTCCTGGCAGAGCAAGGACTTGAAGGCAGCCCTTGTGGCCTCACACTCCACACCTTAGCTCAGGAATCTCTGGTTGCTAAACTACACTGGCTCCCAACAGCCTAGCCAGAAAAAAACCTTTAAATCCCTACCCCTTTTATGAAAGCCAAGAGACCAGGCTTTCATTATTGAGTTTTCCATTCCACGTCCACACAGCAGAGGATAATCCACCTGCCTCTATGACATTAAGGCTGTTAAATATTTCAGGTGCTTGATATCTTAATGGGAACGGTCCAATTTTCTCTTCCAGAAGGAGAAAAGGAAACATCTGATTCTATTTGGTTTGACTCCTTCGCTGTTACCAGTCATATTGATTAATCTGAATCTTACTCTCTGGCCCAGATAGCTTCCTAAGGCACAAGATATGAGTCGAGAGAAGCAAACTCATTTGGACATTCACTCATCAACCTCCAGGGCCCTTTTAAAGTCAAATATTTTTCAACTTCCAATTATAGAAAGGCACCATCTTCTGGTTAGTAATTAATCAGCTTAAATACTTGAGAGCATGTGATGTGTGCCACGCAGAAAGAGCCTGCAATAGTGTTTGTTCAGGATGCTTGCAAAGGCTGTGGGCTGATTCCAAGGGCGAGGAACCGAAAGGGCGAGGACAGCGTCGCTGGGCCAGATCTAAGGTCCACCTTGACCAGCACCCACCTTTCCAATAGCCATCTTCCACTGTAGCTCCCCAGCCAGACTCAGCACCGCCACCCAATGCCCCAGGGCAGATGCAGGAGCCTTAGTACAATGACTATTGTTGTTGTTACAACAGAGATATTGTACAGGCGGAGATATTGTGGTTCAGTTCCAGCCCTTCACAAGGAAGTGAATATTGCAATAAAGCAAGTCACACAATCCCCCTGCTGCAGTACATATAAAAGTTATGTTTACACTTTGCAGGAATTTATTAAGCCAGGTCCCCTTCATGGATCACTGCCTTGCCGTGGCGAAGGGGCTTGAATAACTCAGAGAAGCTATGAACTATGCCAAGCAGGGCACCCAAGATGAACAGGTCATAGTGGCGAGTTTTGACCAAATGTGATCCACCTGGAGGAGGAACCGGCAAGCCACTCCAGTATCCCTGCCAAGAAAACTCCATGGACAAAGACAATAGGCATATAAAAGTTATGACGCTGGAAGATGAGCCCCTCAGGTCAGAAGGCGTCCAACATGCTACTGAGGAAGAGCGGAGGACAAGTACAAGTAGATTCAGAGCTGATGAAGCGGCTGGGCCAAAGCCGAAAGGACGCTCAGTTGCGGATATGCCTGGAAGTGAAAAAGAAAGTCCAATGCTGTAAAGAAAAATATTGCATAGGAACCTGGAATGTAAGAACCATGAACCTGGGTAAGTTGGATGTGGTCAAAAATGAGATGGCAAGAATAAATATTGACATCCTGGGCATCAGTGAACTAAAATGGACAGAAATTGGTGAATTCAGTATGGATGACCATCATATCTACTACTGTGGGCAAGAAACCCGTAAAAGAAATGGAGTGGCCCTCATAGTCAACAAAAGAGTGGCGAAAGCTGTACTGGGATGCAATCTCAAAAATGATAGAATGATCTTGATACGAATCCAAGGCAGACCGTTTAACATCACAGTAATCCAAGTACCAACTACTGATGCTGAAGAAACTGAAATTGACCAATTCTATGAAGACTTACAACACCTTATAGAAGTGACACCAAAGAAATATGTTCTTCTCATTATAGGGGATTGGAATGCTAAAGTAGGGAATCAAGAGATAAAAGGAACAACTGGCAAAGAATGCTCCACCTTCCGCACAATTGCACTCATTTCACACACTAGCAAGGTTATGCTTAAAATTCTACAAGGAAGGCTCAAGCAGTATGTGGTCCAAGAACTCCCAGAATCATAGAATCATAGAATCATAGTTGGAAGAGACCACAAGGGCCATCGAGTCCAACCCCCTCCAAAGACCTCCAAAGAAGGAGACTCCACCACACTCCTTGGCAGCAAATTCCACTGTCAAACAGCTCTTACTGTCAGGAAGTTCTTCCTAATGTTTAGGTGGAATCTTCTTTCTTGTAGTTTGGATCCATTGCTCCGTGTCCACTTCTCTGGAGCAGCAGAAAACAACCTTTCTCCCTCCTCTATGTGACATCCTTTTATATATTTGAACATGGCTATCATATCACCCCTTAACCTCCTCTTCTCCAGGCTAAACATGCCCAGCTCCCTTAGCCATTTCTCATAAGGCATCGTTTCCAGGCCTTTGACCATTTTGGTTGCCCTCCTCTGGACACGTTCCAGTTTGTCAGTGTCCTTCTTGAACTGTGGTGCCCAGAACTGGACACAGTACTCCAGGTGAGGTCTGACCAGAGCAGAATACAGTGGCACTATTACTTCCCTTGATCTAGATGCTATACTCCTATTGATGCAGCCCAGAATTGCATTGGCTTTTTTAGCTGTTGGCTCATGTCAAGTTTGTGGTCAACCAAGTCTCCTAGATCCTTTTCACATGTACTGCTCTCAAGCCAGGTGTCACCCATCTTGTATTTGTGCCTCTCATTTTTTTTGCCCAAGTGCAAGTTGGATTTAGAAGAGGCAGAGGAACCAGAGACCAAATTGCAAACATGCGCTGGATTATGGAGAAAGCTAGAGAGTTCCAGAAAGACATCTACTTCTGCTTCATTGACTATGCAAAAGCCTTTGACTGTGTCGACCACAGCAAACTATGGCAAGTTCTTAAAGAAATGGGAGTGCCTGATCACCTCATCCGTCTGCTGAGAAATCTCTACGTGGGACAAGAAGCTACAGTCAGAACTGGATATGGAACAACTGATTGGTTCAAAATTGGGAAAGCAGTACAACAAGGCTGTATATTGTCTCCCTGTTTATTTAACTTATATGCACAATTCATCATGCGAAAGGCTGGGCTAAATGAATCCCTAGCCGGAATTAAGATTGCCGGAAGAAATATCAACAACCTCAGATATGGTGCTGGAGGAGACTCTTGAGAGTCCCATGGATTGCAAGAAGATCAAACCTCTCCATTCTGAAGGAAATAAGCCCTGAGTGCTCACTGGAAAGACAGATCGTGAAGCTGAGGCTCCAACACTTTGGCCACCTCATGAGAAGAGAAGACTCCCTGGAAAAGACCCTGATGTTGGGAAAGATGGAGGGCACAAGGAGAAGGGGACGACAGAGGATGAGATGGTTGGATGGTGTTCTTGAAGCTACCAGCATGAGTTTGATCAAACTGCGGGAGACAGTGGAGGACAGAAGTGCCTGGAGTGCTCTGGTCCATGGGGTCACGAAGAGTCGGACACAACTAAATGACTAAACAACAACAAAATGTGGTGATATTATGTGGGGTTGGAAATATTTTACTTTGTTGGTTTTTTCCTTTTTTCTTCTTTTTTCTTTTGCTGTTATATTAAAGTTATGTTTTTATATGAAACTTAATAAATATTATTGTTTTTTTTTAAAAAAAGAGGAGCGGGGGGTAGGGCATCCTTCCCCTGGAAGCAACCAGGCTGCCTGCAGCTGCACTCCTGTCCTTGTAAGGAGCGCAATAAAATGAGTCATGCTGTGCTTCCCTGAGATGCTGCAACACGCAGTTCAGTTGCTCACCACAAGGGGCACACAGACCCCAGGTGCTCCTGGCAAGTGGATACCTGTTAACTGCCCCGAGACCTGCAGCTATATGGCAGTATATAGATTCAAATAATACTAATAATAATACCCTGAGGGCTGACCCATTTGACTGTGTTCATGACCAGGACTTCTTTGTCTTAACACTGTCAGCCCTCAACACAGCAAAAAGGATAAAACAGGCTTACGCTAACGGGCTGTGTTAAGAAAAAGGGGGCCAGGACTACAGAGCCGTGACCTGCAAGACTCCCCCACAGCCACCCACCCCATTTTCCAGAACTGATGGAAACAGCAAGGTGAGTGGGGAATTGTTTCAGGAAAGATTTTGCCCTGTCTTCCAAATTACACTGTTCCCCCAACCCCCCAGAGAAGATCTCGGGAAGGTGTAGGGAAGGGAAGGAGAGGGGGGAAGTCCAACCATGCAAGAAGATATCCTTGTGCTGACGGGATGCGTTAGTTGGATACCTCCCCAGCACTGCAAGAATCAATGTACCGTATATTTCGCCCTATAGGATGCACTTTTCCCCCTCCAAAAATGAAGGGGAAATGTGTGTGCGTCCTATGGGGCGAATGCAGGCTTTCGCTGAAGCCTGGAGAGCGAGAGGGGTCGGTGCGCATCGACCCCTCTCGCTCTCCAGGCTTCAGGGAGCTATCTGCAAACCTTGGGAGCCCAGCGGGAAGTCGCACCGGGCTCCCAAGGCTTGCGGACAGCAGCCTGCACCCCAAAGCGCTGAGCAAAGCGCCCCGGGCTTCGGGCAGATATCTGCAAGCCTGGGAAGACCGCAGGAGTTCCCGCCAGGCTCCCAAGGCATGCGGATAGCAGCCTGTTCTGGGGGCTGGGGTCGAGGGAAGCTCGGGCTTCCCCCGCCCCAGCCCCATGCCTGGGGGGAAAATATTTTTTCCCCTTTATTCCCCCCCAAAAAAAAACCTAGGTGCGCCTTATGGGCCGGTGCGCCCTATAGGGCGAAAAATATGGTATATACAATTTGGCATGCATGGTGTTCAGAATGCTAATACTCCCCTCTCCCAATGAGTGAAGCCTTGGAGTGACATAGTGATGTTGTTGGTGCAGAGATCCCACAATTCAAAACAGGGCAGGGAGTAGGATGGCCAGATGCACCTTTAATAGTTGTGTAGAAGGGGAAATGTCAGCTGATGAGTAGTTTGTCATGCAACCTACAGCTGCTGAAATTCCCTCCTCTGCACAGCTATTCTAAGTGCTGGAGCTACACCCATTTTTGCATCCAGCTACCCTAGTAGGGGGAACAAAGTATTGCCAGTTACACATTCCCCAAAAAGATGGCACATACTTGCTTAAAATGTAAATATATATGCTACTTTATATGCATGGATGCACATTTAGAAATAATTGCTACCTTAATATATAATAAAAACATAAGGGGGTCATCATGCTGCAGTTTGCTTGGCCACAGGCAAGAAGCACTGCAAACTGCAGCATGACAAGAAGTGGTGGATGGGCAGTTTGGGGGAGACATAGGGGGCAGCCAGAACAGGCTGCAGCAGGCCCCCCAGATCCAATGGGTCCTCTGCTTGGAGCTCCAGTGTCCCCAGGTTGGCCAGCACCACTACTGACCAAAATGTCATGTGTGGAAGTAGCACTGGATGTCCTGGATTGGTCACAGCAGGTTGAAGATGGCACTGTAGTGCAACCATATTCTGCCAAGCCTTCCATAGTGCTGCATTTTACAACATACAAAAGTCAAAGTATGCAGGTTCTGCTCATTATGTAATACAGCAATGGGAGATAATGCTTGTTTTGTTCAGAGACATATTTAATAAGTGTGTGAAGATTCATGCTGGGTTCGTGGTAGTCAAGGAGACTCTGAGCTATTGAATCCATTAGAGCCTGCAGGATCTAACATTCCAATTAGCAGCACAGCCTATCAGGGACCCATAAGGAGTGATTTACACCTAGCTTGGCCTCTTTTAGTTGCACAGGGCAATGGAGAGAACAAGGAAGTCTGGCTTCTCCACTGACATGACAGAAGGGCAAGCTTTTCAGGTGTGATTCAATGAGTACTTTCTTTCCATTACTTCATTCACTTTCTCCCCATTACTTTCTCTTCAGCATCACTTCTGGTCTTTGATGAGACTCACTTCCCCACGAGGACACCGGAGACAAGTGGCTCTTAGCTACTGACGACATTCCACACACCAATCACAGCTGAAACTGCCCAGGGCTGAAATAGCCCACACAGTTTCAATAGTAGCTATACATTGTGCCATGATGGCTGGTACTCAATGGAACAGTTGGACAGGAGGCAGATGAGCAACCATAGGTAGACACAAAGCCACATGTACAAAATTCAGCCAAGACCTGCACATTCCTCAAGGCCTCTTGTGGATTTGGTATATTGACCAAGAAATAGGCACAATTCCCTCTTCGTGTGACGCTTATTTGCACGTTATCCATGAGGCCCAGTGAATGTGCACATTGGTTACATATTACGCATATTATTAAGCACTCAGCTTACATTCCCCTTAACACACACATACACAAATATTTGTTATAATATTTATATTTCAAAATGTATTTATAAACAATTTTTCTCTCAACATACAAATTTCTAAATGTACATTCTCTCAAAATACCCATTTTTAAAACAGGAACATTCAAGAAGTGCAGAAGCCTGCAGATGACTATGTCATTCATCCAGGAGACCCAGATCAGGGTTGGCCATTTCAGAATTCCCAGTGATCAAATCCTTCAGGCATCTCTATTTCCCATTAGGGTTTACAACAGGGTTGGGGAACGTGTGGCTCTTCAGATGTTGTGGGACACCAGCTCCTGTCTGCCCCCCCCCCCGCCAGCACAGACAATGGTCAGGAGTGACTGGCGCTGGACTCCAACAACATTAGAACTCAGGGACATGCAATGAAGCTGAGCAGAAGAGAAGCCTGCTGGTTCAGGCCCTGGCAGTATCCTGCTCTCACAGTGGCCAAGAAGATGCTGCAGTGAGAATAGATGCTGGACAAGGTGGGTCCCTGGCCTGAACCAGCAGACTCCTCTTCTGCTCTTATGTTAGGGTTGCTGTATTTTGAAAAGCAAAGAAGAGGACACATTTGCCAACTTCTACTTTTAACTATGAATCACTATGACAACTCTACCCCCAAAAAAGACGATGTGTCTGGTGGAAAAGAGGAAATATGGCAACCCTATCTTATGGATGTCCACAGGTTACCCTTCTCTGCGATCTAGGTACTACCCCTCTCTGTCTCAGTTACCTGTATGTGCTTCAAAAATTAAACAGTATTGTATTCTAGGCAGTTTGGTGTGCTGGTGAGTGGATCAGCAGATTGACACCAGTGGCTTCATCACAGTTACAAGCACAGCACAAACCGAACAGGCATCGTTTTACAATTTTAGAGTAAGTTTAGGGCCTCAGACAAGTGACGCCAAGCTGGGCTGATCCATATCTACTAGGAGATATTTGGTGATCTGCAGTAAATCTGCAAGGGTGTCTGTCTCCTGATAGTTTAACAATGCCAAAGTAAAAAGAAAATCTTTTGTCATGACTGATTATCACTTCTCTTACAGACTTAGAATTTCCTGGCTACCTCTGACCAGATCTCTGCTGTCTGCTGTGTTGCATTAGAATTCCTGGTCTGTAATAACTCAGATATAGATTCCTGCTTGAGAGGACACCTTATCCCCGTGTCCTTCCATGGGGTCAGGGAGGGAACTGGCTCACTCCTTGAGTACCTAGAGCCACATGTCAATCCACAATTTTGCTCCTGTTTCCGGTTAGTTGGATCTGGAGGTTTGGGGAAGGGAACAAAGCATATCCCGCAAGACTGTAGCCTGCCCACTTCATATTAAGCTATTCAGACTTCTAAAATATAATGTAAAGAACCTATACTTCTGTGTTCCAATGATAAGCAAAATGCCCATTAGTATCATGGGCTGCATTAAGGGTTGGCCAAGATGTTATATTGAAGGAATGGGTTTCCCAAACCCCAAAACTGACTGGGCAGGCAGTTTTTAAATGCACCAAAATCCCCATTTCTCCTTAGCTAAAATGCATAAACTTTAGCCGTTGAGCAAATGCAAAACAAGAACACAGCTCTCTCCCTTATCAGTTTGACGGCAAGACTGGCCTTGACTTTACTCCTGACCACAAATGACGCAGAGACCCAAGTCTGGGACTAACGCCAGAGCATGTTCTCGGAAGTAGTGACCTCTTGCTCCAAGATAGGAGTAGGAACAGGAATATCCTTTTATGGTCAGAAGTACAGGAAGGAAGATGATTTTATGGTTGAGAGTACCAGAGCAGGAACATATGTGATGTCAACCTGTGTACGTACGCCGACGTGGTTGGGCTCCTAGGGGAGCAGTGAGAGGGTGCCTGGAGGATATATAAACTGCATGAAACCTGTCATTTCTTTGTACTTGCTGTGGACTCACCACGCAGGTGCCTTCTGCTATCCGGAGAGCAGAATAAACTCTTTCTTTGAACCAACCTCAGTGTCATTTTGACTTCCTTCCTCCTGTCCCGGAGCAACGCAGACCCAATCGGTGAACTCCAATAAGGCTACAATATTTATCACAGGCATGCTGCTGAAAACCTTGTTCAGCTGAGAGAAAGTAACTTGACTGCAAGGAGGCAGATTTACCAGAAGAAAATTAAATGAAACCGAGATAATACAAAGCACAGCTGACATTTATTTGGAACAGCAATGCTCTTTTTTTCTTCTAGGGGTGGCTGCTGGCCTTTGTCCTATACAGTTGGCCCTCACCTTACATTGGGGGTTTGGTTCCAAGTGTAACATGTATATGCAAAAATCATGGCTGAATCTTCACTTATATAAAAACACTGTGAAAATGCTTTTTTAAAAAAGTTTTTATATATATGTGGAATTTGACATTAGCTCACTAGCACCATCTAGTGTCACATTTGTATAACACACGTAAAACACACTTAAAACGTCATACAATGGTACCTCGAGTTACAAACGCCTCAGGTTACAAATGCTTCAGGTTACTAACTCCGCTAACCTGGAAGAGTTACCTCGAGTTGAGAACTTTGCCCCAGGATGAGAACGGAAATGGTGTGCCGGCAGTGCAGTGGCAGCAAGAGGCCCCATTAGTGAAAGCACGCCTCTAGTTAAGAACAGTTTCAGGTTAAGAACGGATCTCCAGAACGAATTAAATTCGTAACTAGAGGTACCACTATATTTGAAACTATATAGCTGAGTCCCACGTATATCAAAAGTTGTGTTACGCTTATAGCTGTTTTCTGGCTTTGGGGATGTGCATAGATGCTAGGAGAGGATATATTTATTAGATATTATCCTTCCTTCCTCATGTTCTTGAGTTCAGCAGAGTGCATCATTTTGCAGCTTAAAAGGGAAGCTTTGATAGGCCAGTTTTAGCCTTTTAGTTTAAGTAATCCAGGATGCTTTAAGGCAGGCTGGATTCTCCTGGTATTTCCCCTTTTCTCCCCCTTAAAACAAAGATTACACAAACAACTTTGCAAAAGGTAAAAATAACATTTACTCACCCAGGCAGCTCTGTATCAGGAAGCTTTCAATGTTTGAGGTATTACTATGTTTTTTTATGTGCTGTAAGCCACCCAGAGTGGCTGGAGAAATACAGCCAGATGGGCACAGTATAAATAATAAAATTGTTGTTGTTGAAGAGTAACTAATACTGCAGCTTTGATCAGGCAGGCTTAAAGTGGTAATCCAGTTACAAAGTCCAGTTTAAGATGATGCCTGAATAATGGAGCTCAGACATGCAGATGTTATCACACTGCTGGAACGAGGTGAAGGAGAAAAGAGCAAAAAGCAGCTGAAGAGATTATCTGTGGCTACGCCCTCACTCTGTCAGGGCACTGTGGGAGTGGCTCTCAGAGTTCTTTCTAGGGAACTTACAGGAAAACTCTGTGAGCTTCAGCTCCTATCATGTGCCTATCTAGCAAACATGCATTGTTGGTTTGACTGCATTGTAAATTTTGTGTATTGAGTCAAAGGATTTTATGTCTGTATTATTATTGTCTGTATTTGCATTAGGGTAAAGTAACTGCCTTTTGGTTCCAGAGGGTACAGCTACTATTGGTTCATTTAAGCTGCTGTATTTGGATCCTCTGTCTTATTGGTTTCCTCCAAAAGGCAGGACTGTGATTGCCTGATATTGTTCCCTCCAAAATGTATCCTTTCTAGTTAGTTCCCTGTCCCTATAAATGTAGCTTTCCCCTCCTCAGTCTCAGTCTTGTTTGCTTGAATAAAGAAGTGTTACTAGAGAACTGTCTAGCGGTTAAACTGTCTCCAGCATATTATGTCAAGAGAGCTGAAATCACAAACCCCACGTCACAACAGCTGGCGACGAGGAGCGGTTAAACGCAGCCCTGCCTCAGAGTCTGGATTGCAGCTAAGAACAAGACTCACTGGCCAGCTGAGAAGACGACCCTGCCCACAGGACGATGGAGAGTCCAAGGGTACTGGAGCCCTTCCAGCTATCAGAGCCCCACACGTGGGAAGACTACGTCGAACGCTTCGAGTTCTTCGCAGTGGCTCAAGGGATCACCGATGCCAGCAAAAGAAGGGCCACATTCCTGAGCTACTGTGGGCCTGAGATCTTCACGCTGGCCAAGGCATTGCTTGCTCCAGCGAAGCTAAGTGAGACATCTCTCAAAGATATTCGTGCCTGCCTAACAAGCCGGGGAGCCACTGCAGAGAAGGCCCATTCTCATGTTGCCACCCTCCGGGCCTCTTCAGGAGGAGGCACACAAAGAAGGGCCTCAGAAGATGTTCCAAGTCAAGCCATCATTTGCCTTATTAAGTCATTATATTAATTACTGGTATAACAGTGAGCATTACTATTAAATTCTCCTTAGGCTGATGAGAATTGTAGTGCATGAACATCTAGAGGGCACCAGGTTGCCAAAGTCTGCCATCATCCATTTAGTATTCTTTAAGGTGCCCCAAGACTCTTTGTTATTTATGTATCCTACTGGTTATTTAAATTGGATTTGTAATATCAGACTAATATTGGACCAACGTTTCTTAATAATAGGACAAACTCCCAGGCAGGTGCTGTTGGGGTTTGCAATTCCAAGCATCTGGAGGGCATCAGGTTGACAAGAATCATAGAATCATAGAGTTGGAAGAGACCACAAGGGCCATCGAGTCCAACCCCCTGCCAAGCAGGAAACACCATCAGAGCACACCTGACATATGGTTGTCAAGCCTCTGCTTAAAGACCTCCAAAGAAGGAGACTCCACCACACTCCTTGGCAGCAAATTCCACTGTCAAACAGCTCTTACTGTCAGGAAGTTCTTCCTAATGTTTAGGTGGAATCTTCTTTCTTGTAGTTTGGATCCATTGCTCCGTGTCTGCTTCTCTGGAGCAGCAGAAAACAACCTTTCTCCCTCCTCTATCCTGTGTCACAGGATGCTCCAGAGGACAACAAATGGTTTGCCCAAAGTAGATGACAGCTGCATAATTGGTTGCAGTGCTGAGGGGATGTCAGGCTTGTCTACCAGCTGCTTCTTCCCATCTATGTGCAATTATGGTGCATTTTCTGATGCCCACTCTGTCCTGTCTCCTGAGAGCACATCAGTCTTTGTCATTGAGCTTCTGGAAATGAAGCCTCCATGAGAATCTGGCGAGGCCAAAAATTTGTCATGCACCTTCACAAACTGTTGGAAGAATTTTGTCTCGTTTCATTCACCCTCTCCCTGGAAGAACAATATATTAATGCCTCCCTTTAATTTCACCACCTGCAAAACGCTTGGAGAATTTTTGAAGGCTATTTTCTCTCAGGCTGTGATTGTTATATTATTTCAGGGAGGAGGACTTTGCAGTCTCCCTGAGAGGACACACAGCAGTCTAAGGGGCCAAGGATAGGGCAATAGGGCACTATAAACGGAGACTCAGATATCAGGATGTGCAGTTCCGCATACCCCTCTGGGTCAACTGAAGATTGGCCTCAGGTGCACCTGGAGATGAGGCCCACACAAACATATCTATTTTCTGGGTTCCTTTTCCTAAGCCAACCTAAAGGAAGTAGTGGAGAGGCTGCCCTCAGCTTCAGGAATGGCCCTGAAGGGATGGTCCCTCCCTGTCAGTTTCTTCTTCCGTAGTCTCAGGCTGCATTCCAACAGCAGTTTATTCTGTTTTCATGACATTTCCCTTTCTATTAATTTCAGCATTATATCTAAACTTTCTCACCATATAAAATCCACTTCCAGAAATATTGTGGGATACAGCACATATAACACTAATTTCCACGATACTTGGTTCCAGAAAAAAACACATTTGCCTCTCCTCGTATGAAATGACCTATGATCATCATCCAATTGTAGGTTTGGAAGAGACTCCAGGGGTCATCTAGTTCAACCCCCATGATGCAAGAATCACAGCTAAATAATTCCTAACAGATAGCCATCCAACTTCTGTTGACAAACCTGCAATGAAGGAAGGTCCACCACCTTCTGAGGTAGTCTGTGTTGCTGGCAAGGAAAAAATGGATATGAAAAGGATGGCAAGATCCAGGTTTGGGGCAACTGCTCTTTGGTGAGAGAACCCCAGAAAAGCTTTAAAATTATAAAACATGCAGCAAATAAAGTGTTGAAATAAGGCTGTTAGATCTTTAAAATATGCCATTGTGAGTTCCCTCTTCTTCTAGCATAGGGAAAGACCATACATTTGGTAAGTTAAAAATGGTTTACCTACAAACTTTCCAAAGGTCAGATTCATGTGCTTTTTCATACAGCATTCAGAAAAAGTTGCATAGGCAGTAAAACTTGGTTTAGTTACAGTGGTGAAAGTTCCTATATTATTGGTATAGGAATTCAAGAGAGGCTTCTAACAGCAGGAACATAAGATTGCAACATTTTCTGTGGGACAGCCCTTCAGGTAGTTGGAGGCACTTGGAGGATGGATGGCGGCTAACAGATTGAGGTTGAATCCTGACAGGACAGAAGTGCTGTTTTGTGGGGACAGGGGGCGGGCAGATGTGGGGGACTCCCTGGTCCTGAATGAGGTAACTGTGCCCCTGACGGACCAGGTGTGCAGCCTGGGAGTCATTTTGGACTCACAGCTGTCCATGAAGGTGCAGGTCAATTCTGTGTCCAGGGCAGCTGTCTACCAGCTCCATCTGGTACGCAGGCTAAGACCCTCCTTGCCCGCAGACTGTCTCGCCAGAGTGGTTCATGCTCTGGTTATCTAGACTACTTGGACTTGGACTACTGCAATGCACTCTACGTGGGGCTACCTTTGAGGGTGACTCGGAAACTGCAATTAATCCAGAATGCGGCAGCTAGGCTGGCGGCTGGGAGTGGCCGCTGGGACCACATAATACTGGTCCTGAGAGATCTGCACTGGCTCCCAGTACGTTTCTGAGCACAATTCAAAGTGTTGGTGCTGACTTTTAAAGCCCTAAACAGCCTTGGCCTAGTATACCTGAAGAAGCGTCTTCACCCCCATCTTTAAGCCCGGACACTGAGGTCCAGCTCCGAGGGCCTTCTGGCGGTTCCCTCCCTGCAAGAAGCGAAGTTGCAGGGAACCAGTCAGAGGGCCTTCTTGGTAGTGGCACCCACCCTGTGGAACGCCCTCCCATCAGATATCAAGGAAATAAACTATTATCTGACTTTTAGAAAACATCTGAAGGCAGCCCTGTTTAGGGAAGTTTTTGATGTCTGATGTTTTATCGTGTTTTTAATATTCTGTTGGGAGCTGCCCAGAGTGGCTGGGAAAACCCAGCCAGATGGGCAGGGTATAAATAATTTATAATCATCATCATCATCATCATCATCATTATCCCCAACTCCCTCAGCTGTCCCTCATAGGGCTTGGTTTCCAGATGCCTTATCATCTTGATACCTGCTGCTGGTGCTGGCTCCATCAACTGTTGGCCTCCCTACCTTCTGTCCCACAAGTTCCAATAGAGCAGCCACTATTGCAGCATGGTCAGAGAAGCCATAGCTCATGTGCACTGCCTCTTCTTCCCATTCAGAAGGTGCCAGCTTAAATCCATGGCATCCCCCACAAAAAGGGATCAGATAACAAGCATTGAGAAAGTCACCAGCCCATGGGCCCAATTAAGCTCATAAGTCCTGGTGATGTGGCCCGCAAGGCTGTTCTAGTCAAGCCATGCCCACCTGCCCATCACATATGATAACAGGAGTGAGGAAGTAAAGGAATGGCTGGATCTGAGGAGGAGTTTGCCAGCACTGCTGAGTAGCTGATTGGCAGCAGCAGCAGAGCCCCGCACACAGGATTTTGCAAACCCTGAGGATCACCTGAACCATGGAGCTTGTCAAACATGGCCCACGGAAGGTAGAAGAGATACGGAAGTGGGGAGATAAGACAACACTGAGTTAGACAAAACCTTGGCCTGACTCAGTGTAAAGGCATTCCTGTGTTTCTAGCAATCAAAATAAATTCCCTGTTCTCAATTCCTGTTCAGTGAATAAGCAGGCAGGGTGGGTGGGAACAAAGTGCCTCTTTGGTTGCCAAGGTTCTCTCATCTTTATAGATCACTCTGTGTATTTATAGTGCCCCTTGCAACAGCTGTCAGTAAAGGAGAAGTGCGTGAGACAGCCCTTCACCTTCAATCAGAGTTATCCCCCAACAAAAATACGCATTTCTTTTTCCAGGACATGTCTTCAAGTGTTTTGTTTTGTTTTGTTCTCCACCCCACCCCGAGTTCCACACTGGGTTTCAAAACCAGATTTCAAAGACATTTTCATGCTTAAAAGCCAAAATTAAGTGCCATTTCTTGTTGCTTGCAAGCTGTCGTGATGATGTGGCCCATATTAGAAGGAAGGGATTTTGTAAGTATAATGTTTTGGAAACAAGTGTACAAGAACAAGAACAACAACTGATACGTTAAAATATAGGGCTTCAGGTATCAAGGAAAACCTGCCTAACCATCAACTTTGTATCAGCCCTGGAAAAGGGCTAATTTTCTAGAATCGTTTTAAAAACCTTACAGTGCCCCCCCCCAATGTCTCCTGTTCAGGTTTGCAAGACTCCTAGCAAGAACATTCACAAACATTCCTCAGCTGCTGCGAAAGTAAAGTAAAGGCATCTCAAACCCTGCATCCCATCACCAATGACAACTTCACCAACATTTTATCTCCTTTTTAGTAATTTTGAAATGCAATTTCTTTTTGTTAAGTTGTGGGTGGACATATCAGACGACACACCGATTCTTCAAACAGCTCTTGTTTATTCACAGGCCAGAACAGAACTGAACTGAAGGGTTCAGCCAGCCTGCTTATATAGAGCTCCACTACAACACAACAGTAACCACTTTCTGTAACTATCCAATCACTGAAAGTCACTTTTAATCCCTTATTTGCATATGTGGACCTGAGTCAAAACTAACTACAGTATCCCCCTGCTGGCCCAGGGTGAGAACTTCAGTACATAACACCCCTCCCCACCGAGATAAGGCGTTAGTTACAATCGTAATAGTTTCCTTATATACAGCACTACACGTAATGGTTTAATTAGGCACAAAAGTAGATTGGTTACATTTCACATACTTCCATTAGACCAGCAGTGTTACATGTCCAACAACATAGTCCTTTAAATAAGTTGGGCGCTTGGAAACTCTGCCAGACCGCCAGGGACCAGTAGCCAGGTCTGGGGGGCCACCCAATTCTTGCTGAGGCTGTGGCGCAACCCTAGGTGGCATTGAAACCAAGTCCCCTGGATCCGCTGCTGTGGGTGGAACCTCCGCAAGTGGAGTTGGCGGAATGTCAGGCATGGCAGTGGTCTGAGTCTGTGCTAAGTGTGGCAGACCCTCTGAAGTGGCTTTGTTCGGCTCCACGCCGGCAGTTTGCGAGAGAGGTGTAAGTGGAGCCTCACCATCTGTAAGTGTCTGTTCCGGAGCCACGAACGCAGTTGGGGACACCATGGTAGTGTCCAAGTCCCCAACCCTGTGCCTAAGCCAGCGCCACAAGCGTCTGTCTTCGAGTGCCACCTGGTACGAGCGAGGTCCAGTGACTCCCACTAGTGTGGCTGGAACCCAAGGAATGTTCCCTACAAAGTTCCGGGCAAAGACCTGGTTTCCTGGAACAAATGATTGTGGTGCGTTGGCACAGCCTGGGGGTTTGGCCATGGTAAAGTCCGGGTGCAGCCGGGCGGGCGGGGACCTGAGGTGGCGGCCCATAAGCAGTTTGGCAGGACTCCGCCCTGTGGCCGCATGAGGGGTGATGTGTTGCACAAACAAGTATTCGGCGACCCACTCGTGCCAGTCTCCCTGGTCTAGGCGTGCCAGTGCCTCTTTTGCCGAGTGTACCATTCTCTCCGCTTGCCCGTTGCTGGATGGGTGAAATGGTGCCATTAGGGCATGGCGGATGCCCAGTCCCAAAAGGTACCACTCAAAAGTGCCTGACGTGAACTGTGGTCTGTTGTCGGAGACAAGGACACCAGGATACCCATGCATCGCAAAGAGGCCTCGCAGCACCCGGATGACGGCCTCGGTAGTGGTGGAGGGCATCAGGGCCACCTCCAGCCATTTGGAATAGGCGCCCACCACTACCATAAAGGTCCGGCCGTGAAAGGGGCCAGCCAGATAGATGTGCACCCTCAACCAGGGTGTCTTGGGTGTCTCTCAGGTGTGTCCCTTAGCTGCCGGTGGTGCAGGCCTAGATTCTTGGCACGCTTGACAGGCGGAAACCCAGGCAGTGATGGCATTGTCTATGTTAGGCCACCAGACGTAACACCGAGCCAATGCCTTCATTTTGACAATTCCTGGGTGGCCAACGTGCAGAGCCTCAAGGACGCGTTGACGGAGTCTTTGGGGAATCATGACGCGGTCTCCCCACAGCAGATATACACAATGAGCCGAGAGTTCATGTTGTCTGGTTGCGAACGGCTGGAACTCTGATGCAAAAGGCCCTTGTGGCCACCCCCCCCCCACACGCAGTTGAGCACACGGCTGATGATGTGATCCTGGGCAGATGCGGAGGCCACCGTGGCAGCCGATACAGGTGCTTCCGGAAGATCCTCAATCAGGAGGAGCGATGAAGCAGGAGCCGGGTCTTCCACAAACGCTGGAAGAGGGCCACGGCTGAGGGTGTCGGCATCGCCCATCGATTTCCCTGGGCGATGGAGGAGCCGGTAGTGGTAGGCAGCTAGGAAAACAGTCCATGACAGCATGCACGGCGAGAGGACCAGTGGAGTTGGTCGATCACCACCGAGGAGGCCCAGGAGCAGCTTGTGGTTGGTGATGAGGTCAAAAGTTCTTCTGCAGAGGTATTCTTGGAACCTCTTCACTCCAGCCACAAGTGCCAGTGCCTCCTTGTCGAGCTGGCTGTAATTCCATTCCGTTGGAGATAGGCGTCGCAGGCAAGGACCAGCGGCCTGAGGACTTCCGGGTTGGCGCCATCGATTAATGGCGGATTCCCTCCGAGCTCCGGAGGGAATCGGCTCTGCAGAGACTGGGTCTTACCGCTCTGGCGACGCAGGGACCCTTAAAATCACAGGCGCAGAAGCCTGTGAGCGTAGTGACTCGGCGGGCACCATTTGCGCCCCCCAATCCGTGAAGGAGCCTTTTTAAAGGCTTCGGAACGGGGACGGGGTGCGGCGCGGTGCTGAGAGTACTCCTTCATCTGCGGAGTGAAGCCGCAAGCCATTATCGGAGAGCGCTGACTTTTTCCTTGGAACATTCGGACTCTAAAACATCAACCCGTGAGTAATACGGAAATTGGAATTTTAAAGAAAAATTTGGCGGATCAGGAACGAGCGGGGAAGGGTTAAAAAGAAAGTCCAACCCCCCCCCTTTGTAAACAATTTAAAGCAAAGGACCTGCTAGCTAAGGTCGAGAGAATCTTTTCTCTTTTTTTAGTAAAAGACTTTAATTTCACGGTTTTGACATTATAAGAATTTTTGCTGGAGGATAATAAGATCAATTTTGGGAGCTGAAGTTTCAACCCCCCCCCCCCCGGACCCGGGAGTGTCCCACGAGAGAGCCTGTTGATGAAAGACTGAAAAGTTTGACAGCTATCAAGTTGGCTGTCGAGACAGAAAAGGAGAACCTTGTTTTGTTGCTTCTGTTGGTTAATTTGTAATAATTTGTTGAAAATAAGGAAGGGCTGATACAAAATAACCTGACTTTTGGACTTGAGCTGAAAGGAATATTAAGGAACTAAAATCCCCCTAGAGGGGTTTAGTGACATTACAGGAATGCCTGGAGGAAGGAAAATCCAGGCTGAATTGGACAGAGCATTTGTTCTCTTGAGAAAGTTACAAGGCCAAACTGATGTTTTGGCTACAAATGTTACAACTCTGGACTTAGCAGTAAAGAACATTGTTGAATCTGATAAGGACTTGAAACAAGGAACCTATCCAACTGAACAAATTGAGAAAACAGAGAGCTTTGACAATATGGAGCAGGTGACATATGTTGCCCCTGAAGAAAAGGAAGGAGGAGCTGAAACTTTGCAGAAGTTAAAGGAGAGCAGCATTTTGAGGCCTGACATGATGACAAAAAAGGAAAATAAAAATCTGATGTGGAGAGCCTGGCCTGAATTGGAGGTGGAAGCTGGAGCTTGGGGGACATTTGGACCTGAAAGGAGTATAAAACAAGATTTGAAGTACCCCATAAGCTTTATTTTTAAATATGGAGGTCTGGCTGGTAGAAACATGGATCCTGTTGGGCCGGAGCTTCTTCGAGATTTGGAGTTTAACATTAAAGACTATCAAAAAGACCGGCAGAGAGGAACTGAGAGAGAATTGAGAGCCTCGGATGTGAGATCTCCAGGCTAAACAGTATATTGAGACTGATGGATTTTTGTTGAGGACTGAAACCGGGAAAAGGGTGGGTGGAGTTTGGGAATCCAAAGGGTATATAAATATAGTTTGTTTTATTTTTACTTTGCTTTGCTATTGGTATGAAAATTGGGAAAGACATGGAAGGGAAATTTTGGTCGACTTTAGGAAAAATGTTTAAGAAAAAATAATGAGGTATAAATATTGATGTGTAAATTTGGATAAGTTAAAATTGGTTTTTAAAATGGTCTAAATTAAATGAAAATAAGGTTTGTAAATATAAATTGAGGAAATGGAAGAAAGAAGAAAAGTAAAATAATAACATGTTAGAATAAATTAAATTAAGTTAAAATGGAGAAGTAAGTTAAGGATTTGCTGAGCTAATAATTTAAATTGGAATACAAGAAGGGGAGGTGTGAGGAGGTCTGAGAAACAAGTTAAAAGAAAATAAGTATTTGAACTTTTAGGTGTTTTTAATTATTTTTTTAAGTTTTGTATTTTTGTATTTTTTATTTTTGTTTTTGTTTTTATATGTTTTGTCCTTTTTTGAAAATGCTAATAAATATTCATATTTTTTTAAAAAAGGACCAGCGGCCTGGGTTCACTGTACTGTACCAGCACACTCTCCGATGAAAGGAGAGCCTTGTCTCCCGATGACCCCAGGACCAAGGTGTCATCGTGCTGAGGAGTTGGTGGAGAGGCTCAGCCACCATGGCTTTGTGGGGTAGGAACATGTTATAAAAGTTCAGCAGTCCCAGGAATGCCTGCAACTCTGTCTTGTTCTTTGGGATGGGGGCCTGCTGGATAGCGCGGATCTTGGATGTGGTCGGGTGAAGGCCGGAGGCGTCGATAAGACAGCCCAGGAACTCCACCTGTGGAACGGTGATCTGTCACTTCTCCCCCTTTACTTTGAGCCCGGCCTCCTGGAACCTGGTCAGCACGGCGCGGAGGCGCTCAAACAGCTGCTGGTATGAGTCTGTGGTCACCAAGACATTATCAAAATATGGTACCATGCCCAGAAGCCCTTGCAGGAGACGCTCCATAAGGCTTTGGAAGATGCCAGGAGCCACACTCACCCCGAACTGCCCCTCAGTGGGTGACGATCGTCTGGGCTTCAGCAGTGGCATCATCGACGGGCAGTTGTTGATAGGCTTGGGCAAGGTCCAGCTTAGCAAAGACCTTACCCTCACCCAAGGAATGCAGCAGGTGTGGAACAACAGGAACCGGGTAAGCGTGCTGCTGAAGTGCCTTGTTGATCGTGCACTTGTAGTCGGCGCAGATTCTCACGGACCCATCCAGCTTGACAGGCATGACGATGGGGGTTTCACACTTGGCGTGGTAAACCGGCTCCAAAACTCCTTGGGCGATCAGCTTGTCCAGTTGTTTGTCCACTTTAGCCTTGAGAGCAAAAGGAACCCGGCATGGCTTTAGCTAGATGGGGGCAACTTGTGGATCAAGGCTAAAGGAGATGGGCGCACCTGTATATTGACCCAAAGTGCTGTCAAAAACCTCGGCAAAGTCTTTGACCAGACCCTCAGTCTCTGTATTAGAGATGCAGTTGATGCTGGCGACTTCCAGGCCGAGGGCATCAAACCAGTCTAACCCTAGGAGGCTTGGCCGCTGACCTTCGACCACCACCAGTCGGAGCAGGCCTGAAAAATCCTTGAAGGTGATCCGGAATTGGCCAACTCCTACCACAGGAATGTCGTTTCCCTGGTAGTCTCTCAGGTGTACGCGGTGAGAGTCGAGTTGCCTTTTAGACACTCTGGGTACCAGTCTTTTGATGGTGCTCCAAGACACAATGGACAGGGCAGACCCGGTGTCGAGCTCCATGTCACATGGAGCTCCTTCAATGAGCACCGTGATGTTCAGCGTGCGTCGCATAGGCGAGTCGGTTTGGCCAATCGTGGTTCCAGACGGGCAGTGGCAGTTGGTGAGAGTGAAACAGCTTTCCTTGGCGGACTGGAGTGAAGACTTGCACTTGCGAGTCGGTGGGGGGGGGGGTGTCGGACGGAGCCAATCGGCAGACCTTAGCGAGGTGGCCCCTTCTGGCACACTTCCGACAGATGGCATCTCTGAATGGACACTTGGCACGGGAATGGTTGCCTCCGCAGCAGGCACATTCTGATTGGCTCTTGGACTTCCTGCACTCCCGCTTTGTCTGGTGCACGTCATCGTCTTCACTGGAGGATGCCTCATCACTGCTGGCCTCTTCATGATGCACTGGAACTGGCTTCCTAGCAAGACGCGGGCTGCTGACCTTGCGGATCTTCTGGGTGGAGTGTTCAGCAGCTTCCGAGGCCACGGCCTCCTCAATGGCTTTCTGCAGCGTGAGGTCTGGCTTGATGAGGAGACGCCGTTGCAGACGGATGTCCCGGACCCCGCAGACGATTCAATCCATCAGGGCATCGTCTATGTCTCGGAACTCGCAGTACATTGCAGCCTGTCGGAGGGCGGTGGTGTAGTTGTTGATTGACTCCCCCTCTGCCTGGTTCTGGTGGTAGAACGCATGGCAGGCAGCAATCTTGGACGGCTTTGGCGCGTAGTGGTTGCGGAGCTTCTCTTTAATCATGTCCCATGGTGCTGCCTGGACTGCTACAGGTGCAACCAATGCTCAGGCCGTCTCAAACACCTCAGGCCCACAGAGGCTGAGGAACAGGACCCGCTTCCGCTCCTGTGATACTTCTGTTAGCTCGTTGGTTTGGAGGTAGCAGTCGAACCGAGGGAGGTAGGAGTCCCATGATTCAGAGGCTGGGGTAAATGGCGGTAGAGGCACGAGTGAAGCCATGGTTCCGATGCCGGCATGAAGGGCGATGGATGGAACACCGTGCTCTAGCCAGAACGGTCAACTCTGAATTGGTTCTGCTCCATGATTTCGCTCAGTGATTCAGCTCAGGTCAGCTCAGAGAGTGGCCGCATCTGGCTGTGCTCTGATGTCCATTGATCCCATCCTCATCGCCAGTGTTAAGTTGTGGGTGAACATATCAGATGACACAGCGATTCTCCAAACAGCTCTTGTTTATTCACAGGTCAGAACAGAACTGAACTGAAGGGTTCAGCCAGCCTGCTTATATAGTGCTCCAGTACAACGTAACTGTAACTATTTTCTAAAACTATGCAATCACTGAACATCACTTTCGATCCCTTATTTGCATAACTATCTACAGTATCCCCCTGCTGGCACAGGGTGAGAACTTCAGTACATAACACTTTTCTCATTGATTGACAGAAAATAGTAAAACAAAAACAACAAACCAAGAGGAAGGCGAAGCAAATAATGTTTATGCACATCTCTAATTTAAAGTAATGTACACATTTGGGTATATTCAAGATTCCCAAGCAAAAATAATAATTATGTAGCATAAAAGCATTTGCATTGTTAGCTTTTAAACCTCATGAGCTGGGTCTGAGCACCTTACCCCCCTTTTTTGCCCAGGCATCTACACACACACACCCCAAACACCCCCACTTCAATCAGTGCTGAATCAGAACAAATGGCAGTTCAGGTTTGCACTGGATTGCCAATTGCTCTGATTTGGCGGTAAAGTGGGTTTTGGGGGGTTAGCACTGGGGCAAAAAGTGCTCGGACATGACAGTTTAAAGCACAGACCTGTGCCTAGAAATGTGGCACAAAAGGAAATCTGGATGGACCTTAAGCCTTAGCCATTTCCTTCTATTGATTGATTGATTGATTGATTGATTGATTGATTGACTGATTGACTGACTGACTGACTGACTGATTTAGTTTCACACAGTTGTGTAGTGGCAAATGCTGAAATGCAGGAGCTCAATCTGACAGTCCCTGCAGCCATGCTCCATTCAACTCAGTGGTGCTGACAGTACAGATTCCACTTGCAAAACACATTGGGCTGAATCCAGTGCTAGTCCTACTCAGAGTAGATCCTTTGGACAGGGCTCACTTTTGGCTCATACATTTCTATGCATCCATCAGGGCGAATGAAGCACTGCTTGCCAACTTACGTCTGTCCTCAGCCAGCCTTCTCCTCCCTGCCATCTTACTTGCCGGGGGGGCGCTGCCTGCCTACCTGCCTCTTCCTTCTCAGTCTCAGGTGCTGGCCTGGTGCAACTCAGCCAGAAGGAGGAGGTGGGCAGGGGCAGAGGCGGGGCGGGGGGCGGGGAGGAAGCTGGCTCTGCTTCCCACTGGCTCTGGCTCCACCAATGGTTGGGCTCCTTACCCTCTGCCCAGAGGGTGTCAACCACCACTGAATGGGTCTACTTGGAGTAGAACGTACTTGGACACAACCCACTAAGCTTCAGCAAGACATCTTCAGCTAGTTGAAAGGCAACACTAAACTTTTAAGTAGAAATGCAATCAATCTTGCAAAGAAGTGTTTAGGGTTTAAACTCCTAGTAAGAAGCAGAAAAACACCAACCAAGCAAAGGAAAGACATAGCCATTCTTTTCTTGATTATTGTCCTCATCTGCAGACTTCTGATGTGTCACAAATATTGGGGAATCATGAAAGCCTGGTTAAGAAAAAAGTTCCAGAGCTGCACCCCACTGCACCCCTCCTTACTATGCTTTTGTTTTTACACTTCATAACTATTTACATTAAAAGCAAAAAATTCACCATCCACATACAAATTAAACTACCATCATCCATTACAAATTAATATCTACCTAAAGTATCCATCTGTTCCATCCACTAAAATTAAGATCAAACTGTATTTCAGGTGTTGGGGGTAGGGGAGAGAGATAGTATTAAAAGCTGTCTAAAATGAGTGGTTTTTTCCCCATAAGTTGCAATGCCAGCCTGAATTTTAAACTCTGCCCAAGCCACTCCAATTTATTCTTGGTGTTCCGTCCTAATGAGGTGATTAATTGACAAATTATGAATCAGAGAGAGGCGTCTCATTTCTGTTTCCTTACAGCGCTGGAGATTATCAATTTCAGAATGTTCTGGGGACTGAGTTTTACCTTTTCATCTCGAAAAAAGCAAACACAGCAACGTCAAAAAAGCAGGGAGCAATTAGAGAAACAAATACAGGAGACTCCATGCTCCAGAAAGAGGCAGACTGCTAATTGGTACCTGCGCTTATGTGACGCAGCCATTGCACCCATATGCAGTGCCCTTGCGCATTCCCTGAGTTGGTCTGATGGCTGGCTCAGGAGGCATCCCAAATTCACCACAGGACACTTCGAGGCCCATGCTGTGTCCAGAAATATAATTCCAATGTTTCCCCCATCCCAACTATTTTCAATTAATGTAAAATGGATGGATGGCAGCTGTGACTGGTGCCCATTTGGGCTGGCAGGGTGAAGAGCAGGGAGCCAGGGGTCATGAGAGGCAGAGTCAATAAATTCTTGCTAACTAGCAGCAGCCCTCAACCCTGGGTAGCCAGATGAGCAATGCCACCCTGCCTGGCTGCCCTGCTGACTTGTGCATGAATGAGGGTTCTTTTCCCTCACAAAACTATGATTTTCACAGTTCCCTGGGGAAGAGGGACTGATGGTTAAATCAGACTGGGAACTGTAACTCCATGAGGAAGATTCCCTGGTCCTGAATTGGTTAACTGTGTTCCTGAAGGGCAGGGCAGCTGTCTACCAGTACCATCTGGTACGCAGGCTGAGACCCTACCAGCCTGAGGACTGTCTCACCAGAGTGGTACATTCTCTAGTTGTACATTCTCCCGCTTGGACGTCTGCAATGCACTCTACATGGGGCTACCTTTGAAGGTGACTCAGAAACTACAGCTAATCCAGAATGTGGCAGCTAGGCTGGTGACTGGGAGCAGCCACTGGAACCATATAACACTGGTCCTAAAGGATCTACACTAACTCCCAGTATGTTTCTAAGCACAATTCAAAGTGTTGGTGCTGAACTTTAAAGCCCTAAACAGCCTTGGCCCAGTAGACCTGAAGGAGCATCTCCTCCCCCATTGTCCAGCCTGGACACTGAGTTCCTCTTCCAAAGAACTTCTACTGGTCCCCTCACTGCAAGAAGTAAAGCTACAGGGAACCAGGCAGAGGGCCTTCTCTGGAACGCCCTCCCATCAGATGTCAAGGAGATAAACAACCACACAACCTTTAGAAGACACCTGAAGGCAACCTTGTAAAGCAAAGTTTTTAATGTTTAATGTTTTATTATGTTTTTGTATATTCTGGGGCAACCCAGTAAGATGAGAGCGGTACAAATTAAAAAAATACGATGATGGACTTCCGGGTTAGCGCCATCGGCGAATGGCGGAGTTCCTCCGAGGAACGGGCTCCGTGGAATTTGGGTCTTCCCGCCGCGGTGAAGGCGGGGGCCCACTAGAAATCCCAGGCGGAGGAGCCTGGGAACATGGGGTTCGGCAGAGCACCAAAAGTGCCTCCCCTACTCGCGGGGAAACCCATTTTGGGGTTCCGGAGCGAAGTGGAGTGAGCAGCGCGGTGCTGCAAACTGACTGGTACTTTCACGGAGGGAAGCCGCGCAGCCATCGCCGGAGAGCGCTGACTTTTTCCTGTTGAAAATTGGACTCTAAACAAGTACCCGTGAGTAAAAACGGAAAATTAGACCAAGAAATTCTTGAATTAGGCATCGAAGCGGGAAGGTCTAAACAGGAAGTCCGCCTTCCACTTTTTGTAAATAGACTGAAGCAAAAACCTTGCAATCTAATAGCCGGGAAAGTTGTTTTAAAGACTGAAATTTCCTGCATTTACAACTAATAAAACCCCCTTGGAAGCAGGAGAAAAGGGGGGGGATTTGACTGTTTAGGCCTGCAGAAGAGAGAGTAAAGGAAAATAAATTTCCATCGCCCCAAACCTGGGAACGGGGTGTCAGGACAGAAATTCATGGAGACTTCCATTGACTGAAAGTGGAGCATTTTGACAGATAGTCAAGAAAGAGAAACAAATTAACTTCAATGCTGCTTTCTGCATTTTAAAGAAACAAAGTATTTGAAAATCGAAAGTAACTTTCCTTTGTTGGATACGTTTCAAAGATGGATACAAATAGAAATTGTGTCCCCTAGAGGGAGCTTGTCAGTTTGTTGCTGCAGTTTATTTGGAGACCTTACAGCTGCGAGATTGAGATTGTGGGACCAGTCGTTGACCTTGAATAGAAATGTGCTGGGAGGAAGTTTTGGTGTCTGCTCCTGGCAAGACAAATGCTTTGCTGGAGCAGTTGCATGAGAGGATAAATCTGATGAATGAGAAGTTGGACTTGATGACTGCCATAGCCAGTGAATTAACGGGAAATAAGGATAAAGAAATTATACAGGGACCAATTCAGGAAACTGGTTCGACTGGGCAAGTCCAAGGGCAGTTGAAGATGGAGGAGGCTGTGACCGTATCCCAAGCAACACAAATGGAGAGCTGAAGCCCTGCAGGAGCAAAAGCCGCTGTATTGGAAGATTGAACTTGGAGTGGGCTTGGAAGTGCCTGGAGTTAAGGAGGCTCCTAACTCTGGTGGGACTATGAAACATGTTGAAAACTATTTTTTGGATGACTACCTTTTGGATTATAACGACGATGATGGGGAGTGGGACTGTGGGGAATGGGCTAGTTTGATGAAGGAAAATGGAGATTATTACCGGTTGGAACTCCCCAGAGACCTACTCCTAAAGGAGAAAGGGAAGAAATTAAGAAAGAAACCAATAAAGGACAAGGAAGAGTGTAAGCACAAACAAGAAGAAAATCTGCAGAAGGGGTATAGAAGAGACTTAAGGGCCTCGGACATAAGATCACCAGGTTGATGGACTGGATATGGACAGAAAGGACTGACATAACCCGAGACCAGGAAGAAGGGACGTTGGACAAAAACTAGGGGGGGGGGAGTTTATAAAAAGGGAATTTCTTTTTATTTTTAGAATTAGTGTAATACTAATGAAATAGTAGGGGAAATGTTGGAAAGGAATTATTTGGCTTTAGTAAAAAGGATTTAAGGAGTTATATATAAATATGGTTTAAATTTTGAATTTTAAAGTTTTTAAGGTAAGATAAAGTTAAACAAATTAAGGTAAACTGAATAACAGAACATGGTAAATGATGGAAAGGATTTGTTGAGTTAATTAAATAAGACAGACTGTTAAGATAAAATATTTAAATAAGAATTGAGATATATGGGAAGAATTTGCTGAAACAATGAATTAAGTTAGAATACAAAAAGGGAGGTGTGAGGAGGTCAAGAAACAAGTAAATGAAAAGATGTAATTTGGGATTTATGTTTTCTTTTTCTTTTTTGTTTTATCTTTTTATTTTTCTGTTGTATTTTTCTGTTTTCTTTCATATATGTACTTTTGAAATTTTGAATAAACATCATTTAAAAAAAATATGATGATGATGATGATGATGATGACCTCCTAACAACTCTGAGCACTCTTAACAAACCTCATTTTCTAGAATTCTTTGTGGGAAGCAGGACTTCTTAAAGTGGTATCACAGTGCTTTAAGGGGGGCCTTGAACTGCCTGGCTTACTGGCATACCCTCTTTCAGAAAGGCCAGGAGAAGCCCCTGTCTTCCCTTCTGCTCTCCCTTCCCTGAAAGCCTATAGAGTGAGTGCAGGGCAGTGAAGGGTGCACAGAGCGCTGCCATCCTGCACCCCAGTGCTGCTTTTCACACCAGGAATTGGCCGCTTAAGGCGTTCAGCTCCACCAAGGGAGCAGAGTGACTGGCATTTCTTGTGGGGAGAAAAGGCCATCTTTGGCAACTTGAGGAGCTAGGCAGGGTGGAACATGGAGCTTTTTGATTTATTGAAAGCCATTGACTCAGACAAAGACAACCAAGAGTTTTGCTTGTGTATGTGTGAAGATGAAATAGAAAAGGTCATTCGAGTACCTGCTGACCACTCAGAAGTTCTGACAAGCACAAAGCAGGGCATTTTGCAAGCCTCAGCACCAAAAGCTTCTCAATAGTGCCACTGCCAGTGCCACCCAGCGCCACCTGGCCCTGTTCACAAAGGATGTGCTTACAAAATTGACTCTACCTGGCGGGGGGCAGGGAGCAGAAACACCCTCTCCCTGCAGGTTTGCTTTCCCTACGCAAGTGGGTTTTTTTTGCTTTGCACTCCCTGGAAACATTCACAAAGCCATCGGTATAAATAATGGTACATTATTCCGGACATAATAAATACTATTTATTGTGTGTGACCCTGATGCACAGTTTCCACAGAGAAATTGGTTTATGTGCAGAGTTTGCCATCAGGTGGCCAATATTAGTATGGCAGCGGTGAATTATGATTATTTTTTAAAGCATCGGGATTTTTTCTTGTGACATGCAGAACTTCTGGAAACACCTGTAGCACCTGAGCAAGGTAGACTCCAAGTGGAGCCTCTCCTTCAGAGTCCCAGTGCTGCTTGCCGAAGAGGCAGCCCATTTCCCCATTTCTATCTCAAGGGTCTTGAAAACTATGTTTGAAGGGGTCATGGGCAGAGTGCGCCCTGGTGGGCTTATCTGGCAGCAGCAGCATCACTCCAAACAGTGAATCTAACACCCTTTCAGCCTCCCACAACACCTCACAGGGATGTGGGGATGTCCATTCCAGTTGCCCTCTTATTCTTCAAGTCTTAACTTCTCCACATGTCTTGCATCAGTTTGTAAAGTCCTTGTGAAAACGCAGCAGTATTCTTGCATGCAATATTCCCCAATATACCGTATTGCCCCAAATATAATCCACACTTTTTTTTCCAAACTCCGACTGTGAAAAGTTAAAGTGCGGCTTAAATTCGTGACCTTAAAAAAATGGGCTTTTATGATGTTGCTGCTGAAACAGACATACGGTAAAACAGAAAGGGTGTGAGTGCCTACAGAATTTTAAGGGAGCAGCTTATATTTGGGCATTGTCTTCTTTCCCTCCTGGAATTTTAAAGGTGCAGCTTATTTGTGGGTGCGGCTTATATTTGGGCTACAATAATGAAAAACCACAACTCGGTTTTAAAAATTGTTCTTTGAAGTGCAAGATTTCTTTCCATTCCCTATACAGTGGTACCTTGGTTTAAGAACAGCTTAGTCTATGAACAACTTGGATTAAGAACACTGCAAACCCAGAAGTAGGTGTTTTGGTTTGTGAACTTTGCCTTGGAAGCAGAACATGTTCCACTTCTGGAAAGCACACCTTGGTTTAAGAATGCTTTGGTTTAAGAACAGACTTCCAGAATGGATTAAGTTCGTAAACCAAGGTACCACTGTAATTATGTCACATCAGAAATATTGTAGAGTATGAAAAGGAGCACAAGATGGACCACAAGCACTGGGTGTTTCTCAGAGTGCTGCACCTGAAAAAGAATTGGGGGGGCAGGATGGGTGCCAGCCTTGATCAAGAGTGCCTTTACTATATTTTTATGTATTTTATTTTATCTGACAAGATATGTATGCTGCTTAATAATCACAAACCTCTAAGTCAGTCACATAAAACAATATAAAAATACCACTAAAATCCAATGATTATAAAAATTGACATAGAATTTATCAAAATAGAAATAAATTCAGTTGTTTCAGAACTAAAAATTGTGCTGTTATGGTCTAAGAACTAACACAATAAAAATTATTCAACTCACACAAGGAAATGGCATGCTAAAATAACATGTCTACTGAACATTGCTGTGTGGCACAGAAATACAGCTAATTGATTGATTACTTAATTAAAGACACAAATGGGTGCAAAATAGGAACAGCTGTTTACAAAGGACAGGTAACAGAAAATGAGGACTTTGTGATAAACAGGACTCCCATGGCAGGCTCCTTCACCTCAGCTACGTGGCTATCTCCTTCTGGAGCCATGGGAAGGCAAGCTGTGCCCAGGTTGGGCCTTCAGGGCTGTGGTGGCGCTTCCTTCTCCTCACAGCCGGCAAAGGGATGCCCACCCCTGGGCAGAACTCCTGCTGGCTGGAGCCTGGACTTTTCTTAGGGCTTCCCTCACAGCATGTGTCCTTGGGCAAGGTGTGCACCCCACAGCAGGAGTGCAGAGAGGAGAGCCACCTCCTCGCCAAGGACCCACCTGCACCTGCCTTCACACTACTCAGCCAAGGAGAGGCGGCTGGGGAAGGGCTGTGCTTGGCACCTCGGCCTGCTCTCCGCCTGCCTCCTCCCAGACCTGCTGCAGCTGTGGCTCCAGCACTGATGGGACTCTGCCAGGCCTGCCAAAGAGTACCAGCTGCTGCTCCTGCCAGTCACTCACAGAGCAGAGAGGCTGACCGTGCTGATCCCATGCGCAACAGAATTTTTTTCATCAAGGATTTCTGGTTTCCAACTCATTGTCTGTTGTTGTATGCCCCTCATGCATGACAAGAAGGAAGCCTTGAATGTGCTTATCCATTTCCAAAACCAGTGGAGTTTTGTTCTTAACAAAGGTGAACGGCTGTGCTTTCGCTTAGTCCTCTCTCATTAACAGTAACCCTCAGCGGGGCTGGATTTGTCCCATGGGTTTCTAATTTATTTAATTACCATATGTTTTGCTCTATAAGACTCACTTTTTCCCTCCTAAAAAGTAAGGGGAAATGTGTGTGCATCTTATGGAGTAAATGCAGGCTGCGCAGCTATCCCAGAAGCCAGAACAGCAAGAGAGATCACTGCTTTCGCTGCACAGCGATCCCTCTTGCTGTTCTGGCTTCTGGGATTCAGATTTTTTCTTTTCTTGTTTTCCTCCTCCAAAAACTAGGTGCGTCTTATGGTCTGTTGCGTCTTATAGAGCGAAAAATACGGTAATTCATTCTATAAATCATCCCTCCAGTGTTCTGAACTCTGCAGCCCCCCTGGATGCTGACCCTTCACTTGAAGCCCAGGAGAAGGCATCATGATGTAGCCCCTCCCATGGAGCTTTTTCAGGAAGCCCAGGGAGGCTGCAGAGAAATGTTTAATGGGGAGAAAAAGACACAAACTCACTCACAGCCTCACACACCACCTTTGGTCACCTTGTAATGTTTATAAGGCAAGCTTAACCCCCCACTCACCCACTGAAATTTTAAAGTGCCCTGAGAATGAAGCAGAAAAACTGAAGGCTCTTTTGAAAAGGAAGAACATTTTTTTGTGAAATTGAAAGATACAACACTGGTCCCACCCCCTCCCCGTGCAGGACCACAGCAGACAGAGAGAGAACAAATAAGAGTCCATGGCTCTTATTTACATAACTAAAATATGCGCAATGAGTCCCTTCACATAATTAACACCACAACTAGTTGACCCAAGTCACCAACTCTGATCTCTCCTGTGCCACAAATCTCCCCTGGGAGAAGCTAATCTCTCAGCTGCTGTCCTCATCATAGCCGTCTGAATGTGGGGATAAGGACAGCAGTCTATCTGACATAGTTGTGTTGAAGGTCGTATGACAGGATAACTGCCATTTTCAGAAGCAGCTTTGCACACAGCCAGTCATCATTCTGCTGGCTAGCAGAACACAAAAACTCTCCTTTCAAGACACAGTTCCTAGAAGATGTTTCTAATTAAAGTGATTAATGATTTCAGCTCCAGACAGACTGAAGCATGTGGGACACAGTCACCTTATCTTGAAATGGACACAACACAGACACTTCATTGCTAACCAGGGTGAGCAGCGACTCATGGCAGATGGGGTCACACACACAGAGAAGGAGAGATGGAGCGAAAGAACTTGTAAATCAGCATGCAAGTTTGCACACAGTCCTGCAGTCTGAAGGACTGGTGAGGAACAAGCTGATCCAACAACTGAGGATGCAGCTCTTGATTCTGAAGTTGGAAAGAGTTCCATCCAGATACATGGTCAGGGGCCCAGATACTCTTAGGGGCCACAGTCCCTACGTCTCTGGTCTATAACTGAGCTACACATTATGCCGATCATGAAGGGTTAACCTATTGGCGGGAGAAGAGGGAGCACCAGGTCCCTGGGCAAATATAATAATCACCCCACACCCATTGCTTGGACTTCTGTGGTTACTTGAAGGAAAGGCACTTTTCACTTACAAATTATAACTGAATCAAAAAATGGAAAACAAACAGCTCACTGAGGTCTGAGCATGCTCAGCAGTAGGAATGTCAGAGAATTCCGATAAAAATGGAAGCGGGAACAGAAATGGATGATATTTGCTTATTCATCCCATGTCCAGAAAGGAAATCAATCCAATGAATACAATCAGTCTTCACTGTTGTTGTTGTTGCTGCTGTTGCTGTTGTCTGTCCTCATATGCATTGTGTTTCCTTGCATTGAAATGGATGGTAGAATAAAATAATGATAATGTAATTTATGAAATTTATACATTTACACAAGTTATGTAATTTTGCCAAGGCAGACAGTGAGACAAGTAACACAGATTTCCATGGAAGATGAACTTTGTTTGAACTGAGGCTATGCTGCTGCATGCAACAAACATAGGACAGAATGGAAAATGATGCTGTCTTACATGCACTGAAAAGTCACAGAGAACTGGGGAAGGACAGGGGAGGCAGCATCTTCAGAGAGGGCATGGCTGGCCAGCCAGCAAAATAATACCAACAGAAGCATCTGGGGAGCAGGGTGTGAGAAGAAGTAGTAACCATTTCTTCTATTTCTTAATATTTCACTATGTATTGGCATGGTGGCTGTGCTCCACTTGTGAACCACATTGGAACAGGCCATAACCCACTAGTAAGTCCTTACACACCTGGTGAAGACCAGTTGAAGTCATCTATTTGATTGTATTGTGACTTTAAAAAAACCCACCAGTGCTTATTGTAATAATCTTACAGAAACTGCTTTGTGAAAACAGTATACAAGAACTTTACATCCATAAACTCTACGCAGGAACACATTTGCTAACCGGTGAGGCTTGCCGCAGTTCTCTCTTGTGCACAACTTGAAAACTGACTGCAGAGGAGTCTACAGATAGGAACCTAGAAAACATAGGTAACATTAAAATCACAGATCACGCCCCAGTAGAAGTTACCCTTAAATTAGGAGAGAGAACACAAACCACCCCACAGCCCCATCCTAACCACAAATAAACAAATTAGAGAGAGTCTCACAAAAACTCTCCAAAACTACTTCAAGGAAAATGATGTAGACATTTGTTATATTTAACAACTCCCCTCCTATGGGATGCAATGAAAGCGGTCACCAGAGGAGTTTGCATAAAAGAGAAAGCTTTCCTTAAAAAACAAACCTCCTCAAAACTTAGCAAAATAGAAGAAGACATCACAGCCCTCTCATCACACTACAAACAAACAGGATCTAAAAAAAACTCAAACTTATTGAACAAAAGAGAGAACTAGACTTCCTAGAACAATGATCAACATTCTATACTCTTGTTGTGACGTGGGGTTTGTGATTTCAGCTCTCTTGACATAATATGCTGGAGACAGTTCTCTAGTAACACTTCTTTATTCAAGCAAACAAGACTGAGACTGAGGAGGGGAAAGCTACATTTATAGGGACAGGGAACTAACTAGAAAGGATACATTTTGGAGGGAACAATATCAGGCAATCACATTCCTGCCTTTTGGAGGAAACCAATAAGACAGAGGATCCAAATACAGCAGCTTAAATGAACCAATAGTAGCTGTACCCTCTGGAACCAAAAGGCAGTTACTTTACCCTAATGCAAATACAGACAATAATAATACAGACATAAAATCCTTTGACTCAATACACAACACCCTTCCCCCCCCCCCCAGTGAGCACAGCAGACGTAATCTCTCAGGTACTGTGGGGTCCTACAACTTCTACTTGATCTCCTGACAACAGGTGTTGCCGGTTCTGGATTGGGTGTCACCTGTGGAAGGGGGGCTGCTATTGGGGTTTCGTCAGGAACAGATGGAGTCCCAGACATCTCAGGGTCCCCTACCTGTACCTCGTCATCCTGAGGACTAGCAGACCCTGGTTCATTTGCTGAAGCCCCTGGTGACTGCACCTCTGGGCCATTTTCACTCTGGTCTTGCAGCTCTGCATCGTTAGCCAGGGATGAATTATCAGATTCCTCCCTGCTGAGCGCCCGGCGCCTCAGCTGATCTATATGTCTCTTCCAAACTTGCCCATTTTCCAAGGTCACATAATAGGACACAGGTCCACTAGTCCGGGTGACCACACCAGCCACCCACCGCGGACCTCGTGAATAGTTCCTCACCCAGACCAGATCTTCAGGGGTGAGATACCTTGTTGTGTCAGTCTCAGCCTGGGGGGTTGCTCTTGAATTACGGTTTGGCATTTTATCCGGGTGGACATAATCCAGCACCGTTACCAGTCTTCTACCCAAGAGCAGCTCAGCTGGCGACTTGCCCGTCGCAGTACACGGTGTCACATGCTGCAAAAATAACATTCGCGCGGTGCGAGCTGACCAGTTACCCTCCATTAAGCGCGCAATGGATTCTTTGGCTGTTCTTACCATGCGCTCCGCCTGCCCATTGGAGGATGGGTGAAAGGGCGCGGATGTGACCCCTCTTATGAAGTTATCAGCCAAGAATGCCCTGAATTCTTGGGATACAAAAGCTGCCCCATTATCTGATACAATGGTCTCAGGTAACCCGTGGGTTGCAAACAGCTGCCTCAACACCTTGATTACGGCAGCTGATGCCATGCTAGGGACCATCGCCACTTCTAACCATTTGGAATATGCATCGACGATAACCAAAAAGACCTTCCCCTGGAATGGCCCAGCAAAATCTAAGTGCAGCCGGCTCCAGGGAGATCTGGACTGCTCCCACCAGTGAACTGGTGCTCTGGCCACTTCTGGCCGCACCTCTTGGCATGCCTTGCATGTTCGTACCCATTGTTCTATGTTCTGGTCCATTCCAGGCCACCACACATAACATCGGGCTAGCGACTTCATCCTGACCATTCCCGGGTGTCCCATGTGAAGCGTCTCAAGAACCCTGTTTCTCAGTGGTGCTGGGATGATCACCCTATCTCCCCACAGGAGACAACCCTTATGCATGGACAACTCGTGCTGCCTTGTCGCATAAGGCCTGAATTTGTCTTCATGCGGACCACCTGGCCACCCCCTCCCCACCCAAGTGAGCACACGGGAGAGAACAGCATCTTTCCTCGTTTTCTCAGCTATATCAGTAGCCGTTACAGGAGCCCCTGGAAGTGTTTCCAGCATCATTATATGCTCCACTGGAGCAGGATCCTCATTGCTCCCGCCAGGAAGGGGCAATCGACTCAGCGCATCAGCGTGGCACAACCGTTTCCCCGGCACATGGGTCAAGGTGTACTGGAACCCGTTCAGGAATATAGACCAACGCAACATTCTGGGGGAGAGAATTTGTGGCGTTTGTTTGTTCGGGTTGAACAACCCTAACAGTGGTTTGTGGTCCGTTTCAATGGAGAAATGGCGACCGTACACATAATCATGGAACTTTTTGATTCCTGCCACAATTGCAAGCGCCTCTTTGTCAATTTGAGCATAGTTGCGCTCCGTGGGCGACAACGTACGGGAATAGAAAAGAGATGGGCTTTTCCGACCCATCCGGTTCCCTATGACTCAGCACCGCCCCCAGGCCATATTGAGAGGCATCACATGCCAGGACCAGCGGCTTCGACTCATCATAATGAGCAAGGACGCTCTTGCTACTCAGCATTCCTCGCAAGGAGTCAAAAGCCTTCTGCTGCCCCTGCCCCCATCGCCACACATTCTTTTTCTGCAACAGTCTATGTAATGGTTCAGCTACCGAAGCTTTCTGGGGTAAGAACGAATGATAAAAGTTAATAAGTCCCAGGAATGACTGCAACTCCGTCTTGTTCTGTGGTCGTGGTGCCTCGATGATGGCCTTAACCTTAGCATCTGTGGGGTGGATGCCTGATGCATCAATTTTAAACCCCAAGAAATCCACAGTTGGCACCCCAAAACTGCATTTTTCCTTTTTTAGTTGCAACCCCACCTCCTTGAACTTGAGCAACACTGCACGGACACGCGCAAGCGGTTCCTGTGGGTCTTTTCCAGCAATCAAAACGTCATCAAAAAATGGCAAGACCCCCGGCAGACCTCTTAACAGGCGTTCCATGAGCCCTTGAAAAATCCCTGGGGCCACACAAACTCCAAATTGTAATCTGTTAACTCTGAACGCCCCTTTATGTGTGACAATAGTCTGTGCTTCCGCTGATTGTGGGGTTACTGGCAGCTTGTGCCAGGTCAATTTTGGCGAACACCTTGCCCCCAGCCAGTTTAGCCAACAGATGTGATACAACTGGAATGGGGTATGAGTTTCCCCTGAGTGCCTTATTGATAGTACATTTGTAATCAGCACAGATCCTGACTTCCCCATTTGCTTTAAGGGGCGTGACGATTGGAGTCTCCCACTTAGCGGAGTCCACGGGTGAGAGAACTCCCTGCTTGACCAATTTATCCAGCTCTGCTTCGATCTTGGGTTGCAGTGCAAATGGCACTCGCCTTGGTTTGAGTCGGATTGGGGCCACCCCAGGGTCCAATTCGAAGTCAACTGGGGGCCCTTTATAACAACCCAGTTTTCCATTAAAGAGACCAGCAAATTCTTTGCATAATGCCTCGCTCATCTCAGGGCAGGTTTGGATTGAATTAAGCCCTGATATACTCAGTCCCAGGGCGGGGAACCAGTCAGTGCCCAGGAGACTAGGGCAACTGCCCTTCGCAATCACCAGTTTGAGTACCGCCTGTTTGTCCCGGAACTGTACTCTCACGGCACACATTCCCATGACATGGATGCGGCCCGCTGAGTATGACTGCAAAGTTGCTGGGAAGGGCTCCAGAGGGGGCAACTTACCCCTGGGGAAGAATGTCCTCGCGGTCTGGTCCGACACGATAGTGAATCCAGATCTGGAGTCCACCTCCATGTCGCACAGCTGACCCTCAATCTTCACCTTGACGTGTGCCTTGCCTTGCGCTGGAAACTGAACGACCCTCCCGTTGATCTCCGTTACGTAGTGGCAGTCCTTTAGAACATGGTTTGCTGTGGGCGGTCTGCGATGCTCCAGTCTAGGTCTCCTGTCGCTCCCAACGCCGCCGATCTACAGACCCTGGCAATGTGACCTGTCTTCCCGCACGTCCGGCACATAGCATCCCGGAAACGACAACTCTTCCACTCATGGTTTCCGCCACAACCAGGGCACCTGCCTCGGTGATCTTTGTGCACTGTGCAGGCCTGACGCACTGACTCGACCCCACGGACTGGGCTCTGGCTCGGAGTAGCCTCTAGCTCGTCCATGGCATGCGCAACTTCTATCTGTGGCTTAGGGGCCCTGCGACTGGCATCAAGCTCCTCTCTTTCATAATTCTCCGTGGCGGTGGCCTCCTTCAAGGCTGAAGCAAGGGTAGCCTCTTCTTTAGCCACGATGCGTCTTCTGGCTTTCTTGCTGCTCAGACCACCGATAAACCGATCCAGGAGAGTCTCTTCCAGATCTTGGAAGTCGCAGTGCTGAGCGAGCTTCCGCAGTTCAGCTAAAAATGCAGATACAGACTCCCCAGCACGCTGCTGCCTCTTATGAAACTCCATCCGCCGGGCCATCTTGGTCTCAGTAGGCGCCAAATGGCTTGTTAGGCAGGCACGAATATCTTTGAGAGATGTCTCACTTAGCTTCGCTGGAGCAAGCAATGCCTTGGCCAGCGTGAAGATCTCAGGCCCATAGTAGCTCAGGAATGTGGCCCTTCTTTTGCTGGCATCGGTGATCCCTTGAGCCACTGCAAAGAACTCGAAGCGTTCGACGTAGTCTTCCCACATGTGGGGCTCTGATAGCTGGAAGGGCTCCAATACCCTTGGACTCTACATGGTTCTGTGGGCAGGGTCGTCTTCTCAGCTGGCCAGTGAGTCTTGTTCTTAGCTACAATCCGGACTCTGAGGCAGGGCTGCATTTAACCGCTCCTCAGCATTCCGGATCCCATCCTCGTCGCCAGTTGTTGTGACGTGGGGTTTGTGATTTCAGCTCTCTTGACATAATATGCTGGAGACAGTTCTCTAGTAACACTTCTTTATTCAAGCAAACAAGACTGAGACTGAGGAGGGGAAAGCTACATTTATAGGGACAGGGAACTAACTAGAAAGGATACATTTTGGAGGGAACAATATCAGGCAATCACATTCCTGCCTTTTGGAGGAAACCAATAAGACAGAGGATCCAAATACAGCAGCTTAAATGAACCAATAGTAGCTGTACCCTCTGGAACCAAAAGGCAGTTACTTTACCCTAATGCAAATACAGACAATAATAATACAGACATAAAATCCTTTGACTCAATACACAACAACTCTAAACAATGCTTCTATGAGTATGGAGGGGGAAACTCCAGACTATTAGCAAATAGGTTTAGGGGGAAAGCACTTAAAACAAGAATACACTGCATCCCCAAAACACGGACCTACTCCAAAATACAGTAGTCTCCATCCCAAAACCACTGAAAGACAGCCTCAAAGTAGAATCATACTGCCCAATCTCGACTTCCGGTCGGCGCCAGCGTTAATGGCGGTCCTTGCTTCGAGCTCCGAAGCAGGACTGCTCCGTGAGTTCGGGTCTGACCCGCTACAGCGAGCGGGGGACCCCTAAAATCACAGGCGCTGAAGCCTGTGAGCAAGGAGATTCGGTGGGCACCTTTGCGCCCCCCGGTATTGCGAAAGAGCCTTTTTAAAGGCTCCGGAGTGGCATCGGGTGTGAGCGCGGTGCTGAGGATCGCAACCCAGCCCACGGAGCGAAGCCGCGTCGCCATTGACGGAGAGCGCCGATTCCTTCCTTCCTTACCGATTGGCAATAACACCCGTGAGTAAGACCGACAAATAAACTGAACGGGACTTTAAATTTTAAGATTTAAGAAGATTAGGCTGAAAACGGGCAAGGCAAAAAATCAAGAAAGTCTGCCTCCCGGAACTGCATGACTGATTGAGCAACGAAAGGAGTAAGCTGTCTTTAAAGGGAACGTATTTATGCTGTTTAATTTTGTTAACCTGACATCGAAAGAGGACCTCCCCCCTAATGAGCAGGAGAGGGGGGAAGAAAATTGACTTAAATTTATCTGCTTGAAGAAAGGAGTTTGGAAACGGAAACCTTCCGCTGTCGATACCTCTGGCCAGGCTGCCGGAGTAGCGAGCGCCTGGGAGTGAACTGTCAAACTAGATGGTGGATATAAAGTATCATTTATCTGAAAGAAAGTAACGGGACTTTAGTGGACAAAACTGTAACGTTTTAAATCGTAACAAAATAGGGCTCTTATTTGGACTTTCACTTTTGGAACTTTTTATGGCTACTTCTCTCCCTGTTTCTTTGTTCCTGTAATGGATACAATGTACTCCCTCTAGAGGCTTAAAAGAGAGACTGCTGTATTGAGACAGAAACAGTGGGATTTTCCACCTGCAACTGTTCCTGTGGGAACGACCTTGAGATATGAGCGGTCCACTGGATGAAATATCAACAAGATCCAAAGCAAAGCAGGCTCAGGCTCAAAAGAAAAGAGGCTCCTTGTCAGGAGCATCAGCTGCACAGGAAAGAACAACAACGGTATCAATGGATTCCATGACACAGGCTCTACTCAGGATAAATGAATCTTTACAAGCACTTACCAAGCAGTCTACAGAGAACTCTAAGAAACTGACAGAATTGACAACAAGACTGGATTTGAACACAACGACAATATCGTCTAATACAGATTCTATAAATCGTTTAATCCAGGAAAGCACAGAGACAAGGAAAATAGCTGAGAGCGCTAGGAGCACGGCCGAGGAAACTAAAGGGAAATTTGTTCCTATTGCAAAGAAGGTATATGAACATGATGAAGCCTTGGCCCTTATGGAACTGGAGAGGAAAGGCAAGAACTTAAAACTGAGACTGGTACCTGTAGAGGAGGAGGACAAGCTTGGGGAATTTCTTACAGACAGGTTCCAAGAATTTTGGAGTGACGAGTTAGAGGGAGAGGAAGAGGATTTTGCAATAACTACAGCCTTCCGGATTGGCAGAAAGCAAGGCAAGAAACCAAGGGATTGTTTAATTACTCTCAGATCTAAGGAAGAAAGAGATAAAATATTGAATTTACACTTCCAGAAGGCATTGGTTATTAAAAATTCCCAAATACAGATTTTCAAAGATATTCCCAGATACTTTTTGGAGGTGAGAACACAATTTAAAGACTTAGTTGACTTACTGAAACAAAACAACATTTTATTCAGGTGGGAATTCCCACAAGGGTTATCCTTCAACTTCAAAGGGAAGAAAATCAAAATAAAAACAACTCAAGACAAAGAACACTTTTTGGAGAGAAACTTCGAGGACTTTCAGAAAGGAACCGTGAGAGAGAGGGAAATACCGGACATTGCAAACCTATCGTTTGGATTGAACCCAGCACCGACTGACGAGGAACAAGAACTTGGAGCAGTGGGTGGGAAAAATACCCAATAACAAAAATGTCCCTGCAACTTCTGAGTTGGAACTGCAATGGTCTAAACCATCCCCGAAAAAGAGATCAAGTTTTTCATATATTAAAGAAAGAACAATTAGACATAATCTGTTTGCAAGAAACCCATATTGCCAGGATACACAGGAAACTTTTGATAAATAAGAGATTAGGACTGGAATTTGTTTCCTCAGACAAAGTTAAGAAAAGAGGGGTGGTGATTTATGCCAAGGAAAAATGGGAACCAAAAATGATCTTCAAAGATGATGAAGGAAGATACCTGGCAGTAGAAATTCAAATTCAAGGAGAAAAGATTTTAATTGTTGGAGTTTATGCACCTAATGAGGGGAAGGCAGAGTTTTTCAAGAAGTTGCATGAGACTTTAATGGACTTTATGGATTCTAAAATCATAATGATGGGAGATTTCAACGGAGTTGTCTCCACAAATATGGACAAAGCTCAAAGACAAGTAATATCCAAGGATGGGAGACTACCAAAGACTTTCTTTGAACTCACTGACACCATGGACTTGATTGATATTTGGAGAACAAGGAACCCTCTGGAAAGAGAGGGAACCTTCTTCTCTGAAGCAAAAATGACCTGGACTAGAATTGATCAAATTTGGATTTCTAGCAACCTGGCACCAAGAGTGAAAAAAACAGAAATCTGCACAAAAACCTGTTCCGACCACAATGCAGTTAAGATGGAAATGAAATTAACAACGGCTGGAACCTTTAGGTGGAGAATGAATGACACCCTATTTAGAGACGAAGAAATCTACCAAAAGGCCCAAAAAATATTGAAGGATTATTTCGAGATAAATTTGAGAACGGAGGTGGAAAAAAGAATAGTATGGGACGCAAGTAAGGCCGTGATGCGCGGATTTCTAATTCAGCAGAATTCTATAAAGAGGAAGAAACAAAATGAGAGGAAGGAAAAGATTTTGAACCAGATAAAAGAAGGAGAAAAGAAATTGAGATCCAAACCAAAGTCTCATGAGATTTTAAGAGAAATAAAATACTATCAGACGCAATATATGGAATTGATGAATCAAAAAATAGAATGGAAGATAAAGCAAATGAGGCAAAAGACATTTGAATCGGCAGATAAATGTGGAAAACTGCTGTCATGGCAACTGAAAAAGAGACAAAAGTTAAACACTGTGACATCCTTGGAAATAGAGGGGAAACTTATTAACAAACCAAATGAAATAAGTAACTGTTTTCAAAGTTTCTTTAAAAAACTGTATGCACAAGGGCCTACAAACGAACAAGAAATAGAGGAATTCGTTAAAAAATATGGATTATCAAAGATTTCAGAACAAAATAAAAGGATTTTGAATGAAAAAATTACAGAACAAGAAATAGAGGGTGCCATCCAGAATATGAAACTGGGGAAATCACCAGGACCAGACGGTTTGACTGCGAAATACTACAAAGCTCTTAAGGAATGGTTAATACAACCATTCAAGGAAGTATGCAATCAGATACTAGAGGGGAAAAAGGCTCCCGAATCGTGGAGAGAAGCATTCATCTCACTCATACCGAAGACAGAAACTGAGAAGCATCAAGTTAAAAACTACCGCCCTATATCACTTTTGAACGTGGATTATAAAATCTTTGCAGACGTTTTGGCGAAAAGATTTAAGAGAGTTTTGGTGGAGGAGATTCATAAGAATCAAGCAGGCTTTCTCCCAGGGAGACACATGTCAGATAATGTGAGGAACATTATAGACATTTTGGAGTTGCTGGAGGTAGACATTAATAGAAAGGTAGTTTTGATTTTTGTGGAGGCGGAGAAAGCCTTTGACAACATTTCTTGGAAATTCATGAAGAAGAATCTCCACGGGATGGGGGTAGGCCAAGGGTTTGAAAACTGTATAGGGGCAATATACTCCGAACAAAGAGCTAAGCTAATTGTGAACAATGTGGTAATGGATGAAATACCAATAGAGAAAGGCACACGACAGGGATGCCCTATATCCCCCTTACTTTTTATATCTGTCCTGGAGGTTTTATTAAATATGATTAGAAAGGACCAGCTGGTAAAAGGAATACAGGTCGGAACTAAACAATACAAGTTAAGGGCATTTGCAGATGATCTAGTGTTAACTTTGCAACAGCCAGAAGCTAGCACTAAAAGAGTTTTAGAACTAATGGAGATATTCGGCCAGGTCGCAGGATTTAAACTAAACAAACAGAAAACAAAGGTGCTGGAAAAAAATCTAACAAAAGAGGAGAAAGATAGGTTTCAGAGTGAAACAGGGTTGGAAATAGCAAAAAAGGTTAAGTACCTGGGGGTAAATTTAACATCTAAAAATGTAAATCTATTTAAAGATAACTATGGAAAATGCTGGTCAGAAGTTAAAAAAGATCTAAATATATGGTCTAGGCTGAAACTTTCCTTGTTGGGCCAAATTGCTGTTATCAAGATGAATGTATTGCCAAGAATGTTGTTTTTATTTCAGACGTTGCAGATTCTAGACAAAATGGACTGCTTCAAGAAGTGGCAGAAAGATATATCTAAATTTGTCTGGCAGGGCAAAAAGCCCAGAATAAAATTTAAGATTTTAACTGATGCAAATGATAGAGGGGGCTTTGCCCTGCCAGACTTAAGACTTTATTATGAATCAGCAGCATTTTGCTGGTTGAAGCAATGGCTACTTCTGGAAGATACAGACATTCTTGATTTGGAAGGATATGACAACAGTTTTGGTTGGCATGCATATTTGTGGTATGACAAGGTAAAGGTCTATAAAAGCTTTAAAAACCATATTGTCAGGAAAGCACTGTATAATGTTTGGAATAGATATAAGGATCTATTGGAAAGTAAAACCCCTAGGTGGTTGTCACCAATGGAAGCGAAAGCAGTGAAAAAACTTAATATGGACTCTAATTGGCCTAAATATTGCGAAATTCTAGAGTATGATGGTGAAAAACTGAAGCTTCAAAGTTTTGAGAAGCTAAAGCACAAAGTTCGAGATTGGTTACATTATCGTCAGATAAATGAGACATTTAAGCAGGACAGGAAACTTGGTTTTCAGAAGGAGAGGTCAAAGTTAGAAACAGAATTGTTAGAATCCAATACTAAGAATTTATCTAAAATGTATAATCTGCTGCTGAAATGGAACACACAGGATGAAATGGTGAAATCAGCTATGATTAAATGGGCACAGGATATTGGTCATGATATTATGTTTGATGACTGGGAACATTTATGGACCACCGGTATTAAATTTACGGCATGTAGTGCCTTGAAAGAGAACATAATGAAAATGATCTATAGGTGGTACATGACCCCAGTCAAACTCGCAAAGATCTACCATTTGCCCAATAACAAATGCTGGAAATGTAATGAGGCTGAAGGTACTTTTTACCATCTTTGGTGGACCTGCCCAAAGATTAAGGCCTACTGGGAAATGATCTATAATGAAATTAAGAAAGTCCTTAAGTGGACATTTGTTAAGAAACCGGAGGCTTTTCTCTTGGGCATGGTCGGCCAATTGGTACCAAAAAAGGATAAGACATTTTTTATGTATGCAACCACAGCAGCAAGAATCCTGTTGGCAAAGTATTGGAAGACGCAAGAACTACCTACTCTGGAAGAATGGCAGTCGAAGGTGACGGAATATATGGGACTGGCAGAGATGACCGGCAGAATCCGTGACCAGAGGAAAGAGACAGTGGAAGAGGACTGGAGGAAATTTAAAATATATCTTAAAAATTATTGTAAAATTGCGGACTGATAAGATGTCAAGGGGTAAGAAACAAAGAATTACAGCTGTAAATCTTAAACTTTAAGAAAATTTAAAAGGGACTTGATTAAAAACTGACTGATGAGTTGCTCGAAAAAATGGCAAAATAAGGATGTGGTGAAGGGAAGGTATGGGGAAGTCAAATTTTTTGTTGTATGTCCTTGGTGTTCGTGTCTTGTTCTGTATTGTCTTTAATATGTGTAAAAACCAATAAAAATATTATAAAAAAAAACAACATACTGCCCAATCTCATTAATAAACCAAGACTACAAAAAAAGGGGGGATGCGGGTGGTGCTGTGGGTTAAACCACAGAGCCTAGGGCTTGCCAATCAGAAGGTCAGTGGTTCGAATCCCTGTGACGGGGTGAGCTCCAGTTGCTTGGTCCCTGCTCCTGCCAACCTAGCAGTTCGAAAGCATGTCAAAGTGCAAGTAGATCAATAGGGACCACTCCGGCGGAAAGGTAAACAGCATTTCCGTGCGCTGCTCTGGTTCGCCAGAAGCAGCTTAATCATGCTGGCCACATGATCCAGAAGCTGTACGCCGACTCCCTTGGCCAGTAAAGCGAGATGAGTGCCACAACCCCAGAGTCGTCTGCTACTGGACCTAACAGTCAGGAGTCCCAGCAATCTTGGCCAACCGCCTAAAAATCTTCCTACACAAGTTAAGAGCCCCAGACCAGACTGGTCGCAATATAACAGACCCCATCAGGAAACTACTGAACCTGATTGAACACAGCAAGGCAATAAACTCCCACTGACAATTATGTCCCTAGACATCCTCAAAGCTTTTAATTGCTTAAAGTGGAAATAACTATTAGCAGTACTAACATGAAATTTGGCCCCAACTTCCTACAAACCCTTAAACAAATATACTCCCAAGCCTCAGCAAAATGCCGGATTAACAATATGGAGTCTAATACTATAGCTGTGATGGCCTGGGATTCCGATTCTGAGAGTGAACCGGAGGAATCCCAGCTGGCACAGGAGTCCCCGCCTCCAGGGCCGGCTGAACTGGGGCGGGGCCTTGATTCTGAGGAGCCTGTACCTGGGCCGGATCCTCAGGAGCAGGCACCAGGTGAATCCATTCTGGCCCCAGAGGTGGTTGAGGACTCAGTGCCTGCAGGTGAGTCTCCCCCTGGGCCCAGTAACCCTTCAGCCTCTCCTGAACTGCGGAGGCTTAGGGCAGAGAGGCGAAGGGAACTGGTTTCTCCCAGGAGGAGTGCTCGCCTTAAGCCAGGGGAGGCGGGGCTCCTGGGGGCCGGGGCCGCCCCTGGCCTCAGAGAAGATAAAGGCCAGTCAGCCCGGTCCCAGGTTGCGGGAGCAATGTCGTCATTGAAGAGCTGTTTCGGCCAGCATCCAGTCCTGTTCCTCCAGTGTTCCTGTTCCCTGCCCGGCTCCCTGCTTCAGACCTCGCCTCGCACCTTGTGGACTAATTCCAGGCTAGTGACTCAGGACTGAACTTTGACTACGGTAACAGTAACCTTCCCCCTGGGACCAGCACAATAGCAATCCAAAGAGGCACAAAACAAGGATGCCCACTGTCTCCCTTCTTATTCATCCTGAATCTGGAACCTTTAGCAATCTGAATCTGAGCAGCCACAGACATCAGACTACATTTTGTACGGACTTAAATACAGCATGTCAAAAGAGTCACGTTTCCAAGCATGTCTAATAACATCCCAATTTAAACTTATTAAAATGAAATTGCGCTCAAGGTTGAAAAAAAAGTAGAGAGTAGTCCTGGGCCATCTTCAATTCCAACACAAGTTCAGCCAGAAATTATTTATTGTTAAATTTCTATTCCCCACTCCCACCCCTTTTTACCCTCAAGGAGCTCAATGTGACCTGAATGATTCTCCTCCTCCTCCATTGTATCCTCACAGCACCCCTGAAAAGTTCAGCGAGAATTTAGGAGGGTTAGGAGTTGAAATTGCCTTCTCTTTCTGCCTTTTGGGGGATCAAGAACCCCATTTCAAGGGGGTGGGATTCAAGAGAGCTCTGTTGCTGTGATTATTTCATTTCATTAATTTTATTTTGTTCCATCTATGAACTACTTCCTATAAAACACTGCAGAGTGATTTAACAATAAGAAGGTCAATAACCAAAACAATTTCAAGTGTAAAATCAATTTAGGATCCAATACAGAGACAGACTGGCATAAAAAGAATTTCCAGCAAAGCAAAGGCTTGTTGAAAAAGGAAGGTCTTCAATGAGCACTGACAAGGCAATAGAGGAGCTCAAGATGGCCCGTATGGTTCTCTCCCACCTTATTCAACCCCCACAACAACCCTGTGAGGGAGGTTAGGCTGAGAGGCAGCAAATGACCCAAGGTAGCACACAGGAGCTTCATGGTCAAGGAGGGATTTGAACCTTGGTCTTCCTGGTCCTAGTCTGATACCCTAGACACAAGTGGTTTTTTCTCCTGGTGGTACTCAAGGGTATGCAGTACCGAAACCTTTATTCTAGAAGAAAAGCACTGCATAAACACTACAAATTAATTATAATCGCAACAAAATAAATTATCACAACAATTAATAATAAAACAGGAGCTTCACGGTGTGAGGAAACTCATTGGGATTAGCACCTCCTGTCCATGTGTTTGCTTCTGCGCCCCCTTAAAACTTGCTCAAACTAGGTGGTCATTTCTGTTTTTCATGCTCACTGTTGCAAAGGTACTGTAGGTGGGTCTTCGGTGTTTTCTTCTCTAAAGGACACTGGCCTTTAAAGTTGCCATGAACTCCCCGCTGCTTAGGAAAGGAGGAAGGGACCAGGAATGTAAAAGTGTTATCCTAATTTTGACCAGGGCAATCCATTACCCACCAAGGCTGTTGCTTCTGGCTCCTCTTCCACCTCAGTGCTGAAGATGATTTCCTGCCTCCTGTGTGGTGCGGGCCAGTTTCCCAGCCTAGGATTCAGGAGGGGACACAGTTTTCCCCTCAGGAAGAAGTGTTGCTTGCTTAAGTCTGGCAAGAATATGCTGGGCCAGAGCCAATTCCCCAGTAGTCCTTGGCTGCAAAGAATTGGGGGTGGAGAACACTGCCTCCCTCCTAGATCTTCAAGTGCATTCCCAGGCTTTGGGGGACATGCTTTATGTCAGGAAATGAAAATAAATCTTTGGCATCTACTTCCTCAGTCTGGCGGCAACTTGCCTACCAACTTTAGTGCAGAGGAAAGTAGCTCCTTTTTGCAGAGATGCCGGTGCTCCAAGTGTGAGTGTCTGAAATGGGCCTGGCATGTCCACACAGGAGTGGTGGCCCTGCCAAGAGGCCAGAAGAAGAAACCATCTCAGGTGGTGGATTGAGGGGGCAGTTAAAGATGGCCAAGTGGAAGTGTCAGGCAGCCCTGACCCACAGGGTAGGGCTGTAGCTCAACTGTAGAAGAGCATCTGCTTTGTGTGCAGAAGGTCCCGGGTTCAGTCACCTGTATCTCCGGTTTGGGCCAGGAAGGACTTCTGCTTGAAACCCTGGAAAGCTGCTGCTGCTCAGTGTAGACAGTACCGAACTAGGTGGGGCAATTGTCTGACTCAGTCCATGGCAGCTTCCAGTTGTTATAGGTCAGACAATTGTTATTTGTAAGATTTTGGCCTCAGCTGGCCAGTTATGTACCACCCTTTCCATGTCGAGAGACATGTTGCCATAGAGACAAGTGGGCGGGCCTTTCCCCACCTCACCTGACTGTCATCCTAGAATGGAGGCTAAGGGAGTGTGAGAGAGTTTTGGCTGGGGCTGGAAGGCATGTCTTGCTCTGTGCTGGACCCACAGCTGTGACTTAGGTCCCTGGACCCTAATGGGGAAGGAGGATCTGTGGGAGTGTTGATGCTGTGAGCCCCTCCATCCAATGCTCAGCTTATATTTTTGTGTAAATAAGACCATACAGTCTAAAGTCTCCATAGTCTCCACTGACTTTCATTCCTAGGAAACCAAATTCTGGTGAAGCACTGGAAGCCGTGGGGTCTCTCACCACTCAGAGATTAGGGTGCATGGAACACTGTGCTGTGTTCCTGTGGAGCACGAAGAATCAACCGGGAAATGCTGCTAAGCAAGAGTATTGGAAAGGAATGGAAGCTCTTGTTCAGGACTGGCCCCAAACATCTTGCTTACTAAGAGAGAGGGTGGCTGTGTTCTGCCTCCATTGTTGGGACACAGTATCCCTCTGAATACCAGATGCTGGGAATCAGATGCTGCTATTGCGCTCAAGTCCTGCTTTGGGGCTCCCCATAGACACCAGGATGTTCCTTGCAAGAAGAGGATGCTCAACGCAGTGCCCTTGGCCTGATTCAGCAGGCTCTGCTTATGTTCTTCAGGAGGAGGAAGTGAAGTAGGAGTGATGGAATTATAATAAATGCATTATCTAATATGAAAAGCCCTGTTTGATCAGACCAAGGAACTACTGTGTGACCGGGCATTCCAACTTAGATCAGCCATATCCCTCTAGGATTCACACAGGCAGCACATGAAGTGGGGGGAAGCTTTCCTAGTTATTCTTCCCAGCACTTGATATTTAGTGGTCTAGTGCTTCTGCTCATGGAGGCTGCATTTAGCATTCATCAATAATAACCATGGATAGTTCTCCCTATATCATAGGTCCCATCTAGTTTCTAATGTAGCTTGTGGTAGAGTCTTGACACAGTTATCCTTAAGGTCAGAAACTGAGAAATGACTAGCACAAGAATTCAACAAAACAAATGTTACATGTGAGAAAGAGTGAACATTGGTGGTCAGCCCATGTCACACAGAAGTTGTTTTAATATGCCATTTCAACAATATGTTCCTGCCTGAAAGGATGCCACGCCAAACGGAAACTAACTTGATAAGCGACTGGAGCTCAGAAATAGGTCCTATCCTCATCTAAACCTTTTTTCTCTTTTTTAAAAAAAGCAGCTTGTCCAGTCAGAACATATGTACAAAATAAAGCAGGGCTATTCAGAGAAATTGTGACAGGCATTTTCAGGAACCAAACGCTTCCCAAAAGCCCAAGCTCATCTGTTTTCCAAACCCATGGAGACAGGGGAATATGCCACATTCTGGATTGTGCTGTTGCATTGTAAAAGAACTTTAATCACTCATGATTTATGACTTCAGGAGCCCGAGAGTTCCAAAAGCCATGAGCTGTACTTTTGACAACCAAATGGATTCTTTCTGGTCCTTATTCATGCCTTCTTTAAAATTCTGATTCTCAGTTCCCTTGGAGGGTAACCAAACAACATTGATATAAGATGCTAAGAGAGAATCAATTAAAAAATATCTCATTAGTAATAACCATGTATAGTTCTCCCTATATCATAGGTCCCATCTAGTTTCTAATGTAGCTTGTGGTAGAGTCTTGACACAGTTATCCTTAAGGTCAGAGGCTCAAACTGCACATGACGTCAATCATGTGCAATTTTTCTTCTGTTTTCTCTCTTCTTTCTACTAAAGTGCTGCCAGAAATCAGAGACCAGCAGAAGGACTGTAGGTGAAAGCAGCATCTTAACCTCTTCCTCTCCACTTATTTCATACCTCCCATCCCATCTGCTTTTCTCCCAATGAGAGAAAACAAGCAGTTACCAGCAACAGTTTTCCAAGCTCAGTTGCATTTTTGACCACACAAAAGGTTTCCAGATCCATCCTGGTATCTCCAAGTGAGGTGATAAAGGACTCCTGTCTCTAATTTTAGGGAGACAGTACTGCCTTCAATGGATGGATGGTCTGCCTCTTCATAAGGCATCTTTTTCTTTTCCAGATGAAGGGTAGGAAGTTGGAAACAGAAAACTAGTGGAAAGGAAAGTGTTTATGAAGCCCATTCTCCCCCTGCCCCCCACCGCCTGCCAACCTGTGAAGAAGGCCTTCATTTGGAGACTGTGGCCGTGGGCAAAAGGTGTGGGAGACACTGCAGGGGAAAAGAATCATGAGCCAAGATCTGGTTAAGTTGTGCAAGGATGGTGTGGGGCAGGAATTTGATTAAGTTCACATTGAAAGGTCAGCCTACCTGATTTGCCATTTCCAAAACTCCTGCCCCTTCTTTTCAAACAAGAACAACTCAGAGACAAACGAAGTGCAGAGCTGGCCTTCCTGCAAATAAAGAGCTTTAAGTGTAATTACAGGCTGTATAATCAGCATGAAGAAAAGAAATGCATTGTAATTGATGTCATATTTTATAAATATTCTGGCTGCTTCAGAAATTGAAAAAGCCCTTTGTTTTCAAAAGAAATACTTTAGCATAATGATTATAAGGGATTTAATGGGAGGAATCTATTCTCTGAAGCTGGATTTTCGGCTCAATCTCAGGAAGATAAGTAGGGTTTAATTGCCCTGGTTTGCCAGCAAGCTCCCACCAGCACACCCCAACGAAGCACACCACCCTCCGGTGAGGTGCTGCTCCCTCCCTTAGTGAGCACAGCATATATAGAATCCCTCATTAGGTCGGCCATGTTTAATGGGCTAATCAGTTAGATCCAAAGTTTAAGGGATTTTAATCAGCTTAAAACACTGCTCCCAATTAAATCAGACAGTGGGTTTTTTTAAAGTATTGTTTTCAAAACAAGCACTTATAAAAACTGCAGGTGACAGTTTTGGAAGGAAAGGCTTTTCTAAAACTTAGGAACAGAGCCTTCTTTTGGCCAGAGGGACACACCAAAGGCAACGGGGGGGGGGGCATGATTCTTACTTTATACAGTAGGTTACATTCCAGCCACACAAAAGTCAAAGGTCTCCAGACACCTCTCTATTCTCCATCCACGCAACACACACTTCAAGGGGTGTGGTCTGAGGGGAATCCCAAGGGCCACCTAAAGAAGACTCAAGGGCCACATTTGGTCTCTGAGCTTGCCCACTTCTGTTCTAATATGTTGTCATCCATGGCTCATGGGAGCATCATCTTTACAAAGGGCAGTCTCGTGTTCTGGTTACTCAGAAGTTCCATTGGGTTTCATGGAGCTTACTCCAAAGTAAGTGAGCGTACTGAACACCATATAGGGTTGTGCCCTAATTAATGGATTAATGAATTAGTTGATTAAATCTCATGCTATTAATTAAGTCTATAATCCTTTTTAAAAAATTGAATTTAGAAAAAGTTAAACAGAAATTATTATCAAACATCTTGACAGTGGAATTTGCTGCCAAGGAGTGTGGTGGAGTCTCCTTCTTTGGAGGTCTTTTAAGCAGAGGCTTGACAACCATATGTCAGGAGTGCTCTGATGGTGTTTCCTGCTTGGCAGAGGGTTGGACTCGATGGCCCTTGTGGTCTCTTCCAACTCTATGATTCTATGATTCTATGATCTTTTTTGTCAAAAGTAAACCATTAATCTAGATAAAAGCACAACCCACGATAAAAAAGAAAGAAAAGGAAAATAGAAAAAATGAGAAAAAGAGAGAAAAAGAGAATGAAGAAAAAGAGAAGAAATAGTGGGGGGAGGAGAAGGAAGGAAAATAAAGAACTTCCAATTCTTCATCTATCAACTATTTGTAAACATTATTCAATTTATCCACTCCAGTAATATACCTAACGAAACCACTTTGTATAAACCAACATTCTCTTCAGTTTTCAAACCCAAATTTCATTAGTTTGTTTTCTTTTTTACACAGGTGGTAGCACATGCAAGATGAAAAGAAAGAAAAATTAATATGAAAAGAATGTGATGATCTAAAGTGGATAGGTAAGGGGATTTATAACCTCATTTTTTAAAAGGGAATATGATACTGTTATGTAAATATATGAGCAGGAATTGATAAATTGATAGCTGATGGATAATGGGAAAATAAAAAAATAAAAAAATAAAAATTGTAAATTGAATATAAGGAAGGAAATGTGAATTAGAGATAAATATGTAATATCAAGCAGCAAGAGGGAAAGTAGGGGTGCATCTAGGATGAAGAGCAGGAAGTCAACTTTTTTGGGGAGGACTGTAATAAATTTGATGTAATTTGGCATTGATTTGTTAAAAAATTGGAAAAATAATAAATATTATTTGGCAAAAAAGGGAGTGTTTTTTAAAAAAACTTCAAGAGGATCATCACGCCACATTTCACTCCTTTTCTTGGAGTGCATTTCTGGCAGCTGGGATTACTGGATTACAGCTCTCTCCTTCAGTGGGAGTCCCTGAAAGAGATGGTTGGGGTGCCGTCACCTCACTGGAAGTCCCCTCTAAGTCTACAATCCTGTGTTCCCTGAAAGGGCATCCTGGGACCAATAGATAAATCAGATCTCCCTCCATGACAGCAGAGATTGTTTACTGAAATCAGTGAGGAAGATCTGATGTCAGATCTCCCTCTCCCCACGGCCACATCATCTAAGCTATGTCTGAGTTCTGACCTTGGTAGGGCCAAAAATGGAGGGATAGCTGCTTTTTGAAAGGGGATAGAACAGGGCAGAAGAACATGAAAGCATTTCTCCACTGGTAACTTCCGCCTTGCACAACTTGGGCTTTGGGGAAGTTGGATATGGTATATAATAATAATAATTTATTATTTATACCCCGCCCATCTGGCTGGGCCTCCCCAGCCACTCTGGGCGGCTTCCATAGAAACCAAAAATACAGTAAAATATCACACGTTAAAAACTTCCCTGAACAGGGCTGCCTTAAGATGTCTTCTGAATGTCAGGTAGTTGTTTATTGCTTTGACATCTGCTGGAAGGGCGTTCCATAGGGCGGGCGCCACTACTGAGAAGGCCCTCTGCATGGTTCCCTGTAGCTTTGCTTCTCGCAATGAGGGAACTGCCAGAAGGCCCTCGGCGCTGGACCTCAGCGTCCGGGCAGAATCATGGGGGTGGAGACGCTCCTTCAGGTATACTGGACCAAGGCCGTTTAAGGCTTTAAAGGTCAGCACCAACACTTTGAATTGTGCTCGGAAACGTACTGGGAGCCAATGTAGGTCTTTCAAGACCGGTGTTATATGGTCTCGGCGGCCGCCACCAGTCACCAGTCTAGCTGCCGCATTCCGGATTAGTTGTAGTTTCCGAGTCACCTTCAAAGGTAGCCCCACATAGAGTGCATTGCAGTAGTCCAAGCGGGAGATAACCAGAGCATGCACCACTCTGGCGAGACAGTCCGCAGACAGATCGGGTCTCAGCCTACGTACCAGATGGAGCTGGTAAACAGCTGCCCTGGACACAGATTTGACCTGTGCCTCCATGGACAGCTGTGAGTCCAAAATGACTCCCAGGCTGCGCACCTGGTCCTTCAGGGGCACAGTTACCCCATTCAGGACCAGGGAATCCTCCACACCTGCCCACCTCCTGTCCCCCCAAAACAGTACATCTGTCTTGTCAGGATTCAACCTCAATCTGTTAGCCGCCATCCATTCCCAGGAGGAAGGAGCGGAACCACTGTATGACAGTGCCCCCAGCTCCCAGCCCCTCAAGACGGTCCAGAAGCATTCACCACCCCATGAAGCCCATCGCCCAGTCCTTCCCGGCTAGCTTTTATAAGCCAGAATGGGCAAGGATCCAGGAGACAGGTGGTTGGTTTCACTCGTCCAAGCAGCCTGCCCACATCCTCGGAGGTAACAGATTGGAATTGATCCCACTCAACTTGACTGGACAAAACTCTAGCACTCTCCCGCCCCGGCCCTGCTCACATGGTGGAGTCTATTTCTTCCCGAATCTGAGCAATTTTATCTGCAAAAAACTTTGCAAAATCATTGCAGGAGAACATGTGGCCCGTACTGGGCCCTGATGCTGCAGGTGGTTCCGCTAAATTGTGAACCACCTGAAAAAGGCTCCTGCTGCTGTTTTCTGCAGATGCAATAGAGGCGGTGAAGAAATTCTTCTTCGCCGTCGCTATCGCCACTTGGTAGGTTCGACGTTGAGCTCTAACCTGTGTCCGGTCAGATTCGGAATGAGTTATCCGCCACCGGCGCTCTAGCCGTCTCAACGATTGTTTCATTGCCCTCAGTACCATGGAAAACCACGGGGCTGTCTGGGCTCCATGCAATCGGAGACCGCGCTTTGGAGCCAAACAGTCAATAGCTGAACCATCTTTGGATTTCCAGAACCAAAGTTTTAGGATTACAGCCTATGCTATACTACTGTGCTATTACTTTATAGTTTGCTTTCCAAGGTGCCCTAAAATGGGCCACATCAAATTATCACAATCAACACCATTGTTTTTCTGCTGCTGCTACTACTACTTATTATTTATAAAGCAGCTATAATCTACTAGGCACTGTTCAAAAATTAAAACAAGACTGTCCCTGCCTGCAAGTTTAGAGTACGACAGACATGACAGAGAAGGAAAAGGTGATGATGGGGGGGGGGGGGGAGAGAGAGAGAGAGAGAGAGAATTAAAACCAGGCACCAGTTTTGAAAGTTACACAATTGTTTTTCTAATGACCAGCAATAATCGGGCACCCAACATTTGTACTTTCCAGAAACAACTGAAGATATTTTTGTTTCCACAAACTTTTCCATTTGGAAGAAAAAGTTTCTCTCTGCCTTGTTCTGCATTGTTTTTAAATAAACCTTGGGTTTTGGTATTTAAGTTTTAAAAGCTGCTTTGAAATGTACATGAAAAGCACTTAATTTGTTAATTAATCAGTCCTGGCCTAAGACATTCAGCTGTTTGAAGTCCAAAGTGGTGTGGAGGATGGTGGTGAAAAAGAAAATCAATCCTCCTGTCAGACTGGGAATATCCCCTCACTCACCCAAGTTTAGGGTATTCCACCATACTCACGTATATGTCAAACGAAGCTTTAATAATAAAGAAAACGGTAACACAATAACACACTGTGAGAGAAACCGAAAGAACATCATGAGGCCAGAAGGACCTGAAATATACTCGGAGTCCTGCAGTGATTTCATGCTCTTTATTGCAGCTTGTAAAACAGTGATTGAATTTCCTCCCAAACCTCAGGCTTTTATATACATTCTTTACACAATGAGTCCCATCTGATTGGCTGATTATGCTTCCCTCCTGGAGCCTGATTGGGCTGCTGCTGCAAGCCAATCAGTTGTTGCATTCTAGGATCCTACTTGCCTATTGTTCTAGGATCCAAGCTTAGTACATAACAGGACCCTTGGCCTCTCAAATGGAATGGGACGCCCAAAGCACAATACAAAATCCCTGCCTACGAGATGACAGACATTCTACTAATCCCATTAGATCCCAGTGTTTTCCTAACAAAAAACACTCCCACCCCCACTGCCCCCCCCCCACATCGTCTCCCTGGTTAAGGGTCCCTTTTTAAGTGCTTTGGCTGCCCCCTTCAGACACCCTTTTGGGTCTTCCTCTATGCCCTGCCCCTCTCCTTCCCATGGTACCCCTTCTAGCTGATCCATGTGAGGCATCTAATCATAAGCCTGCATTTTTATCAAAGCTTATATGTTTGATCAGGGCTTGTATTTTAAAATGAGCTTAAAGATTTTCAAATGTTTCATGCCAGGCAGAAAGAACCTTGGCAATGTTTTTCCTCCTGAACAAGGGGCCCCTTGATTTATAGCAGAAAACAATTCTCAAAGTCGTAAAAAAGGGAATTACAGGCTGAGAGCGAGGACACTGACCCTACATATTACAGAAGATAAAAAAGGCAGAGATAAACAAAATTAAGAGTGGATAAATAGTAAAATAACACCATGTGCCTCCCATTAAAACTTGAGCCATATTTTCCTAAGGTTTAAGGTATACTGAGAGAGTTAAAGGGCAATAAATGTTGGGAAGAGCTAATGGGAAAAGCAGCTGGCTGGAAGAGGAGTAAACAGAAGAAGAGGCTTTTTTTTCCTCTTTTATTTTGAGGCTGTAAACTGTTCCTTTTTACTTTGAGAAGCTTTATTCTTTTAAAAGGCTACCTATGATAATGTATGAAATATATTAGCTTAAATGTAATTATGCAAAGGATTTAAGAGATGCTAGATTCTTATTTCATATAGTTGTAAGAGTTGTAACTATCCTGAAATTAAGTCAGCCACCAGCCCAGCCCCCCTGCCAGACAGGAGACGCCATCGAGCACTCCTGATATATAGTTGTCAGGCCTTTTGTTTAGAAACCTCCAAATGAAGGAGATCTTTCAATGTTGATGTGAACTCAAGATCCTTGAAGATAAAAATTTAAGATTAACCATCTGTTTTGGAAGGCAATAGGGCAAGGAGGGCAAGAGGTGAGCTGGTAATTAAGATTCCTTGTTGAGACACATGTAAGATATATTACTACTTATTTGTCATTTATAGATATAAGAATATATAGCTCTTTGAGTCCCATAAAAGGCAATAGGAAATGGGTGTATCTTTTGTGATTGGTTCTAGCAAACAGCCAATAGGAATTTCAACCAGGCTGATTGGACAGAGGCAGCCACAGGAGGAGGAAGGGGGCTGGATTAAGGAAATATAAGTGCTGGCCAGAATGGCAGGAGGGCAGGCCAGAGCTTGGTAACCATATGCCACTGTGCCTCTCATTTATTTGTCTGACAAATAAATTATTATTTTAATTTCTCTATTGCTGCGTTGAATATTTCATTCCAGCTAAGCGTTAACCACAAGCAGGGTGCTACACATGTGCCACTTCCTCTGGCTGCCTGGGAAGGCTGCCTGGAAGGCGATGGGTGGCCTGCTCCCTCTGCTGCACCCTAGTCCAAGGGTGGCTCAGAGAGGAGAAGCCAAAGAACAGCTGGCGTCTGAGCCAGGAGGGTGAAGGGGCTCCAAGGTCTCACCTTTCCCATAACAAACAGGCAGACGCTGGATTTGTGGGCAGCCCCAGCTCCCCTGATCTTTTAACTTGTCTCCTATACCCAGATCCAAGGAGGTGCTTTCAAAAATCCCTGTTTGCACAGGACAGCAGGCTCTCTCCAAGTGAGAGGGTTCAGTGGTTGTTGAGTGACAACAATGCATTGGCCCTTTTTTCTCTGGCAGCAAAAAAGATCAGGAAGAAGAAACTGGATAAAATAGCCATAAACTGTAGATTCAGAGTGCACTAGTACCTTGGTTCTCAAACGCCTTGGTTCCCAAACACTGAAAACCCGGAAGTGAGTGTTCCAGTTTTCAAACATTTTTTGGAAGCCAAACGTCCAACGCGGCTGTCGACTATTGTTTCTGGGGCACCTGCACCAATCAGAAGCTGTGCCTTGGTTTTCGAAAATTTTGGAAGTCAAATGGACTTCCGGAACAGATTAAGTTTGGCACTTTTGTTTTTGCTATTTATTTTGTGTTTTTGTTTTTGAGGCTTTCTCGGTTAATTTGTTTTTGTGACTGTGTGGAACCCAGTTCAGCTACTGATTGATTGTGTGACTGCGGAAATGGATAAAAAAAAAAAACTCATCCAAACAATGAGTATCATCAGTGCAGGTAAGAAAAAATAATAATTTTAATTTTTATCATCTACAATACTGTCTTATTTATTTTATAGTACAGTACATTGATGACCTTGAGCCAGACATCCTGGAGAGTGAAGTCAAATGGGCCTTAGAAAGCACTGCAAATAACAAGGCCAGTGGAAGTGATGGTATTCCAGCTGAACTATTTAAAATTTTAAAAGATGATGCTGTTAAGGTACTACACTCAATATGCCAGGAAGTTTGGAAAACTCAGCAGTGGCCAGAGGATTGGAGAAGATCAATCTACATCCCAATCCCAAAGAAGGGCAGTGCCAAAGAATGCTCCAACTACTGCACAATTGCACTCATTTCACACGCTAGCAAGGCTACGCTTAAAATTCTACAAGGAAGGCTCAAGCAGTATGTGGACTGAGAACTCCCAGAAGTGCAAGCTGGATTTAGAAGAGACAGAGGAACCAGAGACCAAATTGCAAACATGCGCTGGATTATGGAGAAAGCTAGAGAGTTCCAGAAATACATCTACTTCTGCTTCATTGACTATGCAAAAGCCTTTGACTGTGTCGACCACAGCAAATTATGGCAAGTTCTTAAAGAAATGGGAGTGCCTGATCACCTCATCTGTCTCCTGAGAAATCTCTACGTGGGATGAGAAGCTACAGTTAGAACTGGATATGGAACAACTGATTGGTTCAAAATTGGGAAAGGAGTACGACAAGGCTGTATATTGTCTCCCTGCTTATTTAACTTATATGCAGAATTCATTATGCGAAAGGCTGGGCTGGATGAATCCCTAGCCGGAATTAAGATTGCTTGAAGAAATATCAACAACCTCAGATATGCAGATGACACAACCTTGATGGCAGAAAGTGAGAAGGAATTAAAGAACCTTTTATTGAGGGTGAAAGAGGAGAGTGCAAAATATGGTCTGAAGCTCAACATCAAAAAAACGAAGATCATGGCCACTGGTCCCATCACCTCCCGGCAAATAGAAGGGGAAGAAATGGAGGCAGTGAGAGATTTTACTTTCTTGGGCTCCATGATCACTGCAGATGGTGACAGCAGCCATGAAATTAAAAGACCCCTGCTTCTTGGGAGAAAAGCAATGACACACCTAGACAGCATCTTAAAAAGTAGAGACATCACCTTGCCAACAAAGGTCCCTATAGTTAAAGCTATGGGGTAAAGCCCAGTAGTGATGTATGGAAGTGAGAGCTGGACCATAAAGAAGGCTGATCGCCGAAGAATTGATGCTTTTGAATTATGGTGCTGGAGGAGACTCTTGAGAGTCCCATGGACTGCAAGAAGAACAAACCTCTCCATTCTGAAGGAAATCAGTCCTGGGTGCTCACTGGAAGGACAGATCGTGAAGCTGAGTGAAATATACTCAGAGTCGCAAAGTGATTTCATGCTCTTTATTCAGCTCATAGTGGTGAGGAGGAATGAATGAAAGTCCCCTCAAAGTATCTGCTTTATATACATTATTTACACAATAGGCTGCACATGATTGGCTAATTCCGGAATTCTACTGTAAGCCAATCAGGTTGTGGACTCACTGCTATCTGGAGCATGATTGGGTGGTTCCTGCTAACCAATCATACTGCTGCATTGTTCTAGGACCAATCAGACTGCTGCATTCTGAATCCTATTGTTCTAGGACCAATCAGACTGCTGCCTTTTGGAGCCTATTGTTCTAGGACCAATCAGACTGCTGCAGTTTGGATCCTATTCAACTCAGTACATAACACTGAGGCTCCAAGACTTTGGCCACCTCATGAGAAGAGAAGACTCCCTGGAAAACACCCTGATGTTGGGAAAGATGGAGGGCACAAGGAGAAGGGGATGATAGAGGACGAGATGGTTGGATAGTGTTCTTGAAGCATGAGTTTGACCAAACTGCGGGAGGCAGTGGAAGACAGGAGTGCCTGGCGTGCTCTGGTCTATGGGGTCACGAAGAGTCGGACACAACTAAACGACTGAACAACAACAACAACAATAACAAGAACAGTACATTGATTATTGCTTTCATTTTATTGATCAATGGTCTGGTTAGATAGTAAAATTCCTGTTAAATTCTTGTTTTAGGGGTTATTTTTAAAGGTCTGGAATGGATTAATCCCCTTTGCACTACTTTCTATGGGAAAGTGCACATTGGTTTTGGAACGCTTTGGTTTCGGAATGGACTTCCAGAATGGATTATGTTTGAGAAACAAGGTAACACTGTACTAAATTGAAACTCAGTTAGTGTAGAAGCAGAAGAATCCCTGTTATTAAGTTGTGGGTGAACGTATCAGACGACACAGCGATTCTTCAAACAGCTCTTGTTTATTCAGAGGCCAGAACAGAACTGAGCTGAAGGGCTCAGTCAGCCTGCTTATATAGAGCTCCAGTACACATAATTGTAACAACTTTCTAAAACTATCCAATCACTGAATGTCACTTTCGATCCCGTATTTGCATAACTATCTACAGTATCCCCCTGCTAGCCCAGGGTGAGAACTTCAGTACACCTGTTATCGGATATCTTGCATTAAATGTCTACTGTTTTTATTTGCAGGTGTCTGAGTTATATTTTGTGATTGTATGAAATTGCCATGGCCCTCCGCTAGTACAATAAGCCCCATCATCCAGCCCAGACATTGAGGTCCACCTCCAAGGGCCTTCTGGTGGTTCCCTACTGCAAGGTTACAGGGAGCCAGGCAGAGGGCCTTTTTGGTAGTGGCACCCACCCTGTAGAACGTCCTCCTGTCAGAAGTCAAGGAAATAAACAACGCTCTGACTTTTAGAAGATATCTAAAGGGAAGTTTTTAATGACTGATGTTTTATTTTGTTTTTATATTTACTGGAAGCGTCCAAGAGTGGCTGGGGCAACCCAGCCAGATGGACAGGGTATAAATAATAAAATATCATAATCATCCAGTATTAGGTGGAGCCAGAGCCAAAGAAAAGACAAGTGGAGCCAAATAATGCTACTTTTGTCCCGTTCTTTTGCAGTCTGCCAATGACACTCCCAACTGCCCACACTTGCATTATTCCATCAGGAGACACCTCCAGTCCATCCAACCATCCACACTCCTCACACAAGCAGGTCTGGATTGCTCTTCCTGAATATCCCCAACATTTAGTCACAATAATATCTATGGAAATGCTGCTGCCCACTGATGGGAGTTGCAGTCCAAAATGTCTGGCGGGCACCAGGCTGAGGAAGCCTACATCTTATGCATGGGGAAAAGCAGCCCCCCTTTCTGGTTGCAAAATGAAGTGCCCCTCAGGCTGGGCCTTCAAGAAGACTGTTCCCTATTTTTAATATTTGTTTTAACCTGTCGGTGAGATTTTTCTTCCTCCCTATGTAGCCGGGGCAGGGTCTGGATTTAATCAAGGCTGTGGTCCAAGTGTGTTTGGTTTGGGCGGGCTATTTTAGCAGAGCCATGGAAAGAGTTTCACCAAATGTATCAGCCCCTAGCAGATGGCACCTTAGTGTAAATATACATGATGAAAAGGGGCTTACACAGAGAAGCCACTCTCTGCTCTCTGCACTTAGAAGCTCCCCCATCCACTCAAGCGAGTGACAAATGATGAAGGATGATCGCAAGCAGTGGATCTTTCAGCCGATGCTAAGTAAAGCTTTCAGGCTGAAACGGCACAATTTCCTTTTTGTCCCAACTGATGCTTCAGATGGTCAAAGTCTTGCTGGACCTGGCTAAAGCACAGAGTCCTTTGTAGCAGCCAAGCGACTCTGGAAGCTCATGCACAGAGCGTGAAGGAGATGGCCTCCCCTTGGGGCTCGTCCCCAACATCTGTCATTTGGGGATATACAGCAACTGCTGCATTCATTTAACCTGGCTCATAGCAATCCTATGCAAATTGGTAGAATCATTCATTCATTTATTGTATTGACAGTCCACTTTTCTTCCAAGTTGGGATTCAAGGCAGCTTCCAACATTAAAAAATTATGACAAAATGCTAAATTAATACTGTAATAGGTTAAGATTTGGTTAACGACAACAATTTTTTGTAATGTATACAAGTCTGTTTTGTTTTCTACATGGGTTCTTTCTTTCTTTCTTTCTTTCTTTCTTTCTTTCTTTCTTCCTCCCTCCCTCCCTCCCCCTCCTCCTTGTTTAAAATAAAATAAAATGCTAAATAAAACACATGTTTTTACAATGTCATATATTTACTAAGTTTTGGGAGAAAGTAGTGGATTATACAATAGGACTGTGTAGAAGAAGCAAAAATTTTCACAGGATAATATTCTTTTGAACTGCATGCCTACTATATGGAAGTTGACATCTGGACAATGTAAATGGATTTTCTGTGTCCTCACAATGGCCAAAAGACTTGATAGTGCTGCATTAAAAATATAAATGTAAGATCTGACGACACTTGCCACCTGTGAGCAGTCTGCTTATAGATGCAGACTTTGCATGGACAAGTATAATGAAAGTTGGAACTCATTTATACAAAACACAGTAGTAAAAAAAAAGCGAGAGTTATATGAGTGTATTAGAAATAACTATATATCTTTTTGTATAACGTCTATATTAGATAAGGATATATGGAATTGTAACTGTTAACTGTTAACATTTATGGCAATATACTATATCCTAAAATAAATAATAATTTTAAAATGGTAAATAATAAAAACAAACTAAAAACAATAGTTAAAATACATCACAACACATTTAAAATCAGCAATTAAAATCCAGTTTGCCAGTGGTTAGCATCATCTGCTCCTTGGTTCTCAAAGGCTTGTCTGAAAAGGAAGGTCTTAGGGTACAGGCAGAAGGAGAACAAAGAGGGAGCCAGTCTAACTTCTCTTGGGAGGGAATTCCACAATGTGGGAGTTGCCACAGAAAAGGCTCTCTCTCGTGTCACCACCAACCGTGCTTCTGGATTTGATGGGACCAAGAGAAGGTGCTCACCTGAGGTTATTAGGGAGATACAAGAAGTAGATACTTCTGGGCTGCAGTAGCTTTATATGTCATAACTTGGGACTAACTAGGGATGCATTTTAATTTGCATTTCAAGGCAAAGCTTCTTACCGCAGACTTCCCAGCTCAAGGTGATATTGTTGATATCACTGCCTGAACTCTCTTAGCCAAAATGGCTGTTAGTATTTTAGAACTGATCTTCAGACTGAGGAAATGTTTTTGAGAAAATTAAAAACATCAACAGATTCACCTAGGGATCTGTTCAGTCTATAGAACCACTGCCTGAATCCTGACTCCTGCCAAAGCTTGAGGTGTGTGTGAGCATGTGTGCATAATGGTATCATTTCACTGTTTGATGACCATAAAATTTAGTGACACAAGATAATTTAGTGTTGTGGATCAGGAAATAATATCTCTCAGAAAGTTGTAAATGTGATGGCAGCTCCTTATCCCGAGGAGTATGACAACTTCTTACAACATGTGAAGATTTATGGGTCTATAATAATAAATATCACAATGAAAATATCCCTCTTGGAGGCTTTGCTGAAGAGTCCTGAAAATGCTGGTGCTAGATGTGGTCTCTGCTACTTCATCACACACAATGTGTGTCAGGTTACAAGGTTAAGTCAAGAACAAGTTCAAGAATCAGACACATCACCACCAATCCATTACAATGGCAATAGGAGGGCGGGACAGATGGCTTGAGTAAATAGCAAGGGTTTTTTCCAAAACAAAGAGGGCAGTTGATGCAAAACTGCTCTTTATATTCAGTATAAACACTTCCCACGTTCAGTAATGCCCTTTGACCTCATGGAAATGCCAACATTTTCTTAACAAAACCTTACAGATATTCCTCAGCCTTCTGCAGACATATGTCTGGTGGTATTTTCATTGCTTAAGAAAACAGGTTGCTTGCACAGAAAATGTTCCATATGCAACTAGGACACCCTGGAGAAACAGCCACTCAGGGATGCCTGACTGAATGAGCCAGGCTGCCTCAAACCTTTGCTAGCAAGCTGCAGAAGAGAACACTGAACTGTACTTTTTCTAATTTATTTCCCTTTCTCAATACCTGTTTTTTTTTCTAATGAATTTATGCTCTTATATTTTGCAAATGTCTTACCTTGCTGCAAGTTTCTCATCGGCTTCTGATCTCTACCAAACAGCAATGTGGGCAAAGAAGAAGGAAGATGCCACTGAGAGAAAATATATATAAATCAGGGGAGCAAAAGAGTGATGAAGAGCACCAAACCAACACAAACAAGATGAATATTTGCCTAGGTGGATGTAATGCTCAGTAGTTTGGCTGCATCCAATGGGCTGCTTCTGAATATCAAAACTGGAGATTTTTTGGCACAGAATTCTTGTGATTGGCTGGTCTGGTAAAGACATGTCCTGCTGGCATCAGACATCTTCACCAGCTCCCAGCAGAAGTCCCAGGTGATTCACTCCTGCTTTCCTTCTCCTTCAGAAGAAGAAGAAGAAGAAGAAGAGTTTGGATTTGATATCCCGCCTTTCACTCCCTTTAAGGAGTCTCAAAGCGGCTAACATTCTCCTTTCCCTTCCTCCCCCACAACAAACACTCTGTGAGGTGAGTGGGGCTGAGAGACTTCACAGAAGTGTGACTGGCCCAAGGTCACCCAGCAGCTGCATGTGGAGGAGCGGAGACGCGAACCCGGTTCCCCAGATTAGAGACTACCGCTCTTAACCACTACACCACACTGGCGTAGCAATCAAACCCCACTAAAGTAAACATTAAATTAGGACATTTTGCCCCAATATTCAACTCCTTACAATGAATTGCAGTTGCCATTTTACTCCCCATTTCCCAGTCTGGAGAGATCCTTTCAGAGTTCTTCACAATCCCTGCACACATATCTCAGTACAGATCCTTGGAAGACTCTGGTCTCTACATCCCTCGCTTGGGAGAATAGATCACTTACCTCCAGCTTTAGTTGCAGTCTGGTGCAGCAGCAGAAAGTCAGCGCTGTCTCTGACACATCTGGGGGAAGGTGTCACTTCCTCCTCCACCAGGTATGATGGGTGCTGGGGTTAGCCGCCAGGGAGGGCGGGATACAAATAAAAGTTGTTGTTGTTGTTGTTGTCGTCGTCGTCGTCGTCGTCATCATGGTTGTAGCCAATCACGGGTGAGCTAGGAGGCGTGGCTTGGGGATCAGACCAGAGGGATGAAGTCTTCCCTCTGATCCACTCTCTGACCATAAAAGCCAGCTGTGCCCAGGCCCTGGCTGTGCCCCCTCATTGTTGGATTCCCCACTTACCCTCCCTGCTCTTTAAGTGGTTGGGCTGCCCAAGGATAAATAGACAGCCCCTTCAGAGGACCTTGCTACAGAAGTATCGTATTTGGTTGCCATATTTGGAGACAGGGAGGAATTTGCTTTTAAACAAATTGGGCAATTGTCACAGCTTGATGGCAGATAAGGCATTTGGTTGCATCATTTGTGGACAGTGGGTGGATGGGGGCCCACTCCAAAGGATCAGGGTATCCCCTTAAAGGGATCCAGTGGGGTGCATTTGTCCAGATGTCTCAGATGGGGGGCGGATGGGCCATGGCACCCCAAAATGCTGTGTTTTTTTATGTACACCATAGGATAGATCCTCACCCTTGGTTAACCCTGCCAAAGTAATCAACTAGCAGATAGGTTGGTTGATTCAGGATACACACCTATTGCCTTCAACAAAACCTGCTGATACCTGTAATCAATAAAGTTGGGGTCTTGGATGTCCTGTGGTGAGTGCTTCCGGACCAGCAACATCCATGTATTCCTGCCATCTGCCTCCCTTTTCTTAAGCAGTTACTGATATACAAGAGGACTTCTGCACTTATTCCATGGCTGCTAAGCTTTCTCAAGAGTGAGGCATCTAGAGGCTTGCATCTATACAGTGGTACCTTGGGTGACAGACGCTTCGGGTGACAGACGCTTCAGGTTACAGACTCCGCTAACCCACAAATAGTACCTCGGGTTAAGAACTTTGCTTTAGGATGAGAACAGAAATCGTGCGGCAGCGGCAGCAGGAGGCCCCATTAGCTAAAGTGGTACCTCAGGTTAAGAACAGTTTCAGGTTAAGAATGGACCTCCAGAATGAATTAAGTTCTTAACCCGAGGTACCACTGTGCATACAAGTCAGCAGATGCAATTTTTATGCAAATATGTGTCAGCTTTTGCCAACTTTTTTGTTTGGATACATTTCACACGGGGGGGGGGTGAGGAAGTAACTACCTTACTTGCTTCTCTGGCTCAGATATATAGCATACATAGGCTACCCCAGCAAAATGAGCAATAACTGGTTTTATTTCTTAGTTTCTGGTACCCAGCTTTTCATCCGGCATCCATCGCAGAGCCACTTCCAAGGACAAAGGCCTCAAGATTCTCAGTTCCAACAGTTTCCTCAAAAGAACACATTTGCCTTTTGGCCAATGGGGGCAACCACATAAACATACGTTACAGGAGGTTCTTGGGCATCCCACCCACTGCTTTTCCTTTGCTCAAGATCCCTTAGCCTCACATCTGACTTCCAGGGCAGCCCACAGCTGTTTGGCACTCTGCAGTGACGTCCCATTCAGGCACCCCAGGGCACTCCTGAGGCACAGCTGCTCCAATGCCACAAAGACTTATGGGCTGGGTGAGGGTCTGGCCAGGCTGAGGTCACAGCCACTCATATCACAACAAAAAAGTAGCAAGGCTCGGAAGACCACACATGTTCTGATTGTGGTTTCTCTCCTACAGTCTTCACAGGCCAACCTCATCATCAATCTTCCTCTGAAAGTCATCCACATCTTCATAAATAAATGCCACTTAAGGGCTGCTGAGTTTCCCCTTTCTCAGCACAGTTTACATTTGGCACTTACTGGGCTGTAAAGTTTTTCCAAGGAAGGAATCAAGCACTTTCTCTATTTGCTTTCTTTCTGTCTCTCTCTTTAAAAAAATAACTTTATGTAGTAGATGAAGATCCTTACATCATACATGGGGCTGCTGCTCACAATCCCATTGGTCGCCAACCCTGCCTATCCCTGGCTTCCGGCAAAGCCATCATTCCGAGGAAACAGACAAATCCCCTCATGAGGGCTGAGTTGCAAATCCAGGAACCTAATGGGGAACTACAAGCTTATGCATTTGGGAAGATAATGGAATGTGAGCTTACTTTTTAACTGCAAGAGATAAGTCACATGGCCTTATGTTATCAAGACACGAGGTCAGTCGTGGCTAATTACCAAATGCCATGGTCAGCTCTTCAAGACCACGGCCATCAGGGTGACCTGGGGTCCCATGCTAGAAGCAGGAGGGGCAGCTTGTCAACCCTCTGATGTACCTGAGAGTCCTATCCCTGGGGCTTCCCCTGGCTGACTACAGGGACAAGGTCAACCATATAAATAGGGGAATCGAAGCACTGCTGAGATCAGAGACCAGAGGCAGATGACGATCCCAACCCAGATAGAGGTTCCAGCTCAGACTTTGTGATGGCAGGAGGAGACCACCCAGCTCTAGCCATGTCCTTCTGCTGTTGGGTCTGATAGCACAGACAGAACATGAGAATGAAGAAGCCTGGGAAGGCAACGCTAAATGCTTAAGAGTTTGCCCTAGGGATTGTGTGTGTGTTTTATGTGTAAAAACTTGATGAAGCTAATAAAACTTGTAAATCTTCACCCCAAAGTACGCTTATTACCTCCGAGTCCAAAAAGAACATCTGCCCTTGAGCAGAACACCATGCAAGGCAAGGATGGCAGTGCACTTGAAATGGCCAGAGCTGCCCCCACTCCCCCCACTGGAGCCAGGCATTCAGGCTGCAATGCTGCCAGCCTTGACTAATGGGGCTTAATAGCTGCCAGACAGTAACGAGAATTCAGTTCTGTGCAAGATGCTTAGCCAGCCCTCAAGAGCGTAAAAGCAACATCAATCTCAGAAACAAATTTTGGTCAGAGCCTGGAGCTGAGGCACAATGAAAGCTGGTTTTGTACCTCCTGCCAGAGATTTTGCAACCAGAGACATCTTAAGGCGGGTCGTGAACAGCCCCATCATGTGTAGGCAGGCTGCCCCGTGCCATTTTACAGATAGAAACAGAGACCCTCTTGGATGGTTGCAATATTCCTGTTCTTCCTCTCTCCAAGGCTCTCTGCCCCCATTATGCATTACGGAAGACCTTTTGCTTCTTGTACTCTGTATACATTTACTTTGCCATAGCCTATCCTGAAGTGATTTAAAAACCAAAAGGACTTTGGTTTTGGAGTAGAAGATACACCTAGATTTTTTTTATTACAGTATTATTATTATTAAATTTGTATCCCACCTTTCCTCTCCAAGAAGCGCAGGGTGCCAGATATAAAAATTTTAAAACAGCACAATTTTTTTTAAAAAAAAATTTAAAATATTTAAAAACAATTAAAATCATCTAAAACATTTAGAACATCTCAAAATATTTTAAAGCATTTGCATTCCCTCGCAATTATTTATTTCGTGGTTGTCTTGGCTGGTATCTATCAGCCATCAAACGCCTGGGCAAACAGGAATGTTTTAAAGTTTCTCCTTCTGAAAATCAATAATGAGGGAGACAGATGCACCTCACCAGGGAGAGCATTCCACAGATGGGGTACCACCACCAAGAAGGCCTTGGCATGAGGCAACGCCAACTGGGCAGCACCATTATACTTTAGGAATATGCCATCAGCTGGTTAACATGAGACACAGCTGCTGCAGAGTGTGAACTGTCAGGCTGTACATTTCATAGTGTCTGACTTATAACATTTATATCCTACCTTCCCTTCCTGAAGCTCAAGGAAGGGGGGTTAGAGAAATAAGTTCAGCTTCCATGTTAATGAGAACCAGCTAAGTCACACTTTCTGAACCAAAGCGTGAGCTGAAACAACTATTCTTTGAAAGTAACAGTTCTTCAAATTTTACGAAATCCATATTTAAAGTGTATGTTAGGGAAATGTGTGCAAATCTGTGTGTATGAGTGAAAATAAAGTATGAAATCTACTTTATTAGACAATATTGAGAACACAAGTGCATGCATTAAAAGAAATGTGCACCCAATATATGCAAATGTTTGACCATCCTAGCTCAAGGTAATGTGGCCTCTTGGGGGACCCCCATCTCCCCCCCACCTGCCTGACCTGTGGCCTCTCAGAGGACTTCCAGGCCAGGACCTGCCTGCAGCTGAGCAACTAGGGAAGGGACCAGGACCCCAGGCAGGCAGGCAGGCAGGCAGGCGGCCCTGGAAACACTGGCTGCACCAGCTCAGCAGGCCCCCGCGGCTGGGGCAGCGCTATCAAGCCTGCCTGCTCTGGGGACGCCTCTCCCCCGGGGGCAACACCAAAGGGCCTTTTCCCCCTGGGGTGGCACTCTAGAGGTGGAACGAGGGCCTGGGCCAGCTCTCTTGTGATGAAATTATGGTTTTAATGGAGATAGAGTTTTAACTTCGGTGGGTGTGGTTTTATTGGGAGTGGAGCTGTTTTAAATTGTTTTAAAATGTAATATGTGGATTTGTATTTTGTATTTGAATTTGTGAGCTAGGATATTATATAGGGGATTATGTTGAGGAATGTATTTTTTATTAGTTTGTATACATCAGTATTGCTAACTGCTTTAATTATTGTTCTTGTGCACTTTGTGCTTTTTATATTGTAACTTTAAGTTGTGAACTGCCCTGAGACCTACGGGTATAGGGTGGTCTACAAATTTAATAAAGTCCAACTAGCTAGGTGGTCTCCTATCCCTTTTTTGCATCCCATGTGCAAAATGGCCACCCTAGCCCCATGTCCATTCTAGGGCCATAGGGACTGCCCAGAACAGAGCCTGATTCTGTCTGCATGCAGGGACATGTCAGGACCTCTTCCAGAAAAAGAAAGAAAAAGGACAATGCATGGAAAATGTTCCTCCTACCAAAAAACAAGGCCAACTTCAAAAAGTTGAAAGCAGACCACAGTTATAGGGGGTGTATCGTCTGTAATGAAAGGAAGCTTTTTTCCTATTAATTTCCTTTCTTTCAATTTCCCATGTTACTGCTCCTGCCTAATGGAATTAATTTGTCATTGCAGCATGTTCTGGCAGTATGTTGTTAGTCTGATAGCAACTGTGACTCAAATGACCTGATTATTTTCTTGCGCCATGGAGCAAGCTTTTTGGCAAAGTTTCATAACGTGTTGTCCAGAACATACAGTATCTGGATGGCAAAACCAATAACAGTGATGTGGCCTTTTCAATGCCTTCTGAATGCCTACATTTTGTGCAGTCACAAACTGTGTGGGCTGAAGCAGGACTTCACCCAGCATCCATGCGATTTACCTCCAAACTTTCCCTTGCTTCTTGTGCACCAAGCAAATGAACATGTGGAGGTGAAGAACGGGGCAGTGGGGACAATACCACTCTCACCCATACATCCAGGTAATGCCTGCTCTAGGTTTCAGAGTACCTTTGGGGGAAACATCCTCCAGGGGCCCTAGGGTTGCCACACCTTCAGTGCCAGGTAGGTGTGAGTGTCTTTTTTTTTAAAAAAAAAAAAAAGGTCCGTGCAGCTTGCAAGATTCAGGATTAGGCAAATCCATGGAGCAGGCTGCAAATTATTGTACAGACTTTTTGGCAAGCTTCCCCTTATATATTCTACCCTCTCGGACACAGGGCTACAGTTAGAGATTAGGATCCTGGCACAGCTACCTCTTTGCTCATCCCTTACAGAAAATGACTGTTCTCCTGCACTGTCAAACCATGATTTAGCATTATGAGGATTAGTTTATCTTGGGCTCTCATGCCCCCTCTACTCTAGCATGGCCACATGAAGCAAATCAGAAGCTTCCACTTACAAGCCAGCTACATAAACCACACCTTGTTTTAGTCAACCAAAGTTAAGACTAACCACAGTTCATCCAGGTTTGGATGTCACAAGATACAAGGGTGAGCCTAATATGGAAAAGAAAGCTTTTGAACTCTGCCAGAAGAGCTGGAAGGAAGGGCACACCAGCCTGAGGCTTGCACAGACTCAGCCCCATGAAGCCCATAATGCCAAGCCATGCTTTCATAATACATGGACATGCAAGGCTCGCTGTTCAGGAGCAAAATGGCTAACCTTGCAGTAACAAGGCCTCTGCAGCAAACTCTTTGTGGCACATTCAGCTGAGATGGATGTCTGCAGCCAGCCGAGGGGTTATCTGTCCAGTTCATCTTGTTTGTGGCCCCCTCCTCTTCCCCAGAGGAACTGTGGGGCGAATTGTCCCCATCATAAGAGAAAGCCAGATTCTTTTCAATAGTTTTTATTTTATTTCTCTCTCTCTCTCTCTCTCTGTGTGTGTGTGTGTGTGTGTGTGACTTAAGGAGTTGTGAATTGATAAAGGCTTCCTACCAGTCTATAAAATCTGCTGATACTTTAGCTTGGCCATAAACTCATAATCGCATGCAGACTATGCTGTGCCTGTAAGTGCAAGCAGATGTATCTCATTGCTGAAATGCTAAATAAAAGCACAAAGGCCCTCGCTGTTATCTCCAATCATCAATTTACATGAAAAGCAAAGGACAGATTTTCAAATTTTATCTTTTGCAGAGCAGAACTGAGAGATTACATTCCTGAAGAAGCAGGACATTGCAAGAAAAACAAAACAGCTCAGAGAAAAATAAAGTTTTGTTACTTGGGGTTTGTTTACTTGGAAGGTTTTTGCCTATATTTTTTTTTTAAAAAAAACCACCATCACCACCCACCCACTCTGAATCCCATACCAAAAGGAATCCCTTCCCACCAATGAATTGTCTCTGTATTGTAGAAGAAAGTACTGACTCCTATGGAAAACTGCCACTGATGCAGGGTGTAAGGATGGAGGGAAACATGCTTTGTTCAGCCTTTTTCCTTTTAGTGTCTGATAGGGAATTTCTGCAGTGGGAAATTCTGCTTTTAAAAAATGCTGCCTTCCCAGGCCTGTGGCAGGTCTTCTGGGGCTGAAGTAATGCTCAGCAAAGGTTGGGTTATCAAGCTGACATCTTTTTAGAATTAGCTTTCTTGCCCTACACAATGTCTAAGCAGTGTTGGCTTTCAGATGTCTATATTAGCATGTTCGAAGCAGAAGGCTACCTCCCAATGTGCTGCGTGTGGGAGTTGGGCAACCCCCAGCGCCAGGGAGCTTGCAGGCCTCTTGTTCTGTCTCCCCCAGGGCCCTCCTGCCTTTCAGCAAGGCTCTCAAAAGCCCCGGGCTTCCCTTAGGACAAAGGCGGCTGAAGAGCCTTCCAGCAAGCAGGAAGCAGGGAGCACTCGTGCCATTCAGGGGCAGTCACCCAGCAAAAAAGCAGGAGCAGAACCTAATCTCCTCACAGTTACCCAGGGAGATTAACCATTCTGTGCAGTTTATTGTGACAGAAATTGTCTGTGTTAGTGACAAGGCAAATTGAACCCAGAAGGCTTGGGGGCCGCCAAGGTCCAGGGCATTTTCTCCATCCGAGAGAGAGAGAGAGAGAGAGAGAGAGAGAGAGAGAGAGAGAGAGAGAGAGAGAGAAGCTGCCCCCTTTTCAGCTTGCAGCCTGGCAGATTCTGGAGATGGATGCTCTTCTGCTATTCACAAGTTTTAGGCATCTGGGGCTCCAGGCAAAGAGTCTGGCCCAATGGCCAGTTGCATTCTGCTCCCATGGACAGACAGGTGAGACTGCATTCTTGGTTCTTGAGGGAGGCTTCCAAAAGTGTTTTAGTTTAGAAAAAAGCAAATAAGCAAATAACACTGGAATTCATGGACATCCAATGAAGTTGAATGCTGGAAGATGGAGGACAGATAAGAGAAAGTCCTTCCTCCTCTCCCAGCAGGCAGTGATGGCCACCAACCTGGATGGCTTTCAAAGAGATTAGGACAAATTCATGGAGCCTAGGGCTATGGATGCTCACTGGCGATGAGGGCTTTGCTCTGCCTCTCTTCCTCCTTGTATGTCCCTTTGGCCCTCATCTGCTTTCTGTGGCTTCAGCCTTGCTCTTTGGCCAACACCCTTATCTCAGCATGTGACCACCTAGAGCAGATCCCTGCTGAGACCAGACACAACTATACCTCTCAGATCTGATCGCTTCCACAATCAAATTCAGTTGATCCTGGCAGAGATAAGTTCCATAGTTAACTCTGTGCAGCATGAAAAGGGACTTCTTAAAATCTCCCTTGTATCTTCCAACATTTGGCTTCGTTGGATTTCTACAAGTTCTAAAGTTATGAGAGAGGGATGGAAACTCTTCTCTGTCCACTTTCTCCAGGCCAGGCATAATTTTCCTTGCTCTTCCTTGCCTTTTCCCTCCACTAAGAAGCTCCAATGCTGCAACATTTCCTCATAGAAAAGTCACTCTGCCCCCTGGATCATTGCAGTTGCCCCTTTCTGACCTTTTTCTGACTCTACAATGTCCTTTTTGAAGTGAGGTGACCAGAACCCGTCACAGAATTCCAAGGGTGGTTGCACCATAGATTTGAATAAAGAAAGATGAGTGAGTGGAATGTCCTTTGTCAACCTTGGGCACAACAGCAAATGACCAATATCACTGCTGTCTAGAAATGGTCCTAAATTATCACCATGCCAAAGAATGGAAAGCAGTTCCATAAATGATGTTACCGGCCACCTGAATCCCTGCCGAGCCATTCACAGGATTCCAGGGGTTCTGGCCTTCGGTCAGTGTCTCTGCTCCTTTGCAGAAATGAAGACATGGCTGAGGCTGCAGTAGCTTTAAGAAATATGATGTATTAACCTATTTACACCTGAATTTAGATGGAGGGAATCTAGATCTTACAGCATGGTCATCTCAGGGGGGGCCTGTTCCCCACAGCAGTGCAGCGCTGGAGTCCAAGGCATCTCTCCCAGCCAGCCTTCAGCCATCCTGCCCAAGATGGATCTCTGTCTTTGTTCACCCCTTTTCTTACCAGTACACCTTGCTAAAGACTCTCTTTTCCTGTCACCTCACACCCAGTTATACTGGCAACCTTCCAAATCTGTTGTCTCTGTTCATACCTCGGAGCAAGTGAGAAGGATGGTTCTCTTGCCTTGCCAATGGCCCTCAATGCTTTCTTAATGGTCCTAAGCTTGGCCAGGTCATCCTGCATAGGCTAGCTCAGGAATTCCTCTGCAGCTGGTATTTTCCCCTTTTGATCCCAAATAATCAGAATCCTATCATTTATTAATTTCTAGGGTTTAGTGGTGCCCCTTCTAAGCCTATAACATCAGTCTTAGAGAATGCCTTCTCCCATGGCATTGAGGTCAGAGAAGGAGGCCTGGCTGGCAGTCATTACACAGAATGACTCATGCAGCGCCTGGTTCCATAGAAGGGCCTTTTCAGTGGTGGCTTCACATCTGTGGAGCACTCTCCCTACTTCAGGTGCATCAAGCTACACCATGGTTTTCTTTTAGGAAACTGGTGAAGGCGTCACCTTCTAGCCAGCTTTTGGGTGAGATCATCAGTGACTGAACAATTCATGAATAATTTGGCACTGCTGATTATTATGAATTGTAGTGTTTCAACTATCATCATCATCATCACTTCATGGGAACTGTGCTACATATCCACGCTATGTTGCTTTTTGTGTTACTCTGTTGTAAACTACCCTGCACAGAGACCCTTGCACCATGAAAGCCAGCAGATGACCCTTGCTGCTTGACTAGAGACAGATCTGGCCAGGCCAAATGCCTCCATTGCCCATTCATTCTATTTGAGTAGCTCACAGAGTCCCAGGCTGTGGGGCTCCTGGACCCACATTTGGGGAGGGGTGCATGTTGGGGGCAGGTCTGCCAAGGAACAAGCAGATTTCTTACCATTCCCTAAAGAACCCAAGGCTTGGACTGTCTCCCCACAGCCCGGGTCATCTCAAGTGAAGTCGAGCTGACAGGGTGTTTAGCAAACATTTAAACCCAGGAAGCTTAATAGCTCTTTCAGGATTATTAAATAAACATTGAGAATGAGTGAGGAGGCAGGCAAAGGAAATGGTGGTGGGATTGGGGGTGTTGGGGGTGGGTGGGGGCTAACATAAACTTTCCAAGGCTTGAGGCCAGGGGAGGTGGAGCAGGGCAGAATCCTGCCAAGTCACGACGGCCCTCTCGTAATTTGAGAAATGCCACAAATTCGTGAAACTTTGCACTCCTGTGTCGTGTTAATTTTGGGAGGGAGAGCCATGCAAATGTTCAGTCTGGCGTTAATATTTCATTCCAGTCAAGGCCACCTTCAGGTGGGAGGCCAAGGCATCTGTTCCCAGTCCTGTTGAGGGGGCTGTGTTAAATTCAGTGACACAGCATTTTACACACAGGTGTCACGAGATCTGTGATGGTGGATGGAGACCTGGACATATCGGGATATAATGAACCTTTCAATCAGCAGCTGGGCGGGTGTGCTAGAAGAGATTTGGGGGCAGCACACACACACCCATGTTCAAAGGCAGCCAAGGAGGCTGAGCGCAGAGCAAAGGGCAGTGTGGCTTCAGTGGCTGGCTCCTTCTGCTCTTCCTGCCATGGAAGGGAAAGAGCGGGGAAGCAGTCCCCTATCAGTGGTGGCGGCAAGAGCAGCAGCAGCAGGAGCCACGGCCACTGAAATTCCATGGCCACCACATCCAGCTCCACCTACAGCTCTTTCCGCGTCATGATATTGCACACGCAACACCCCCACAATTCTCCTTCGGAAGCTGGCACCTCTGGACAAGAGAGAGATGGGACACTTTCCTCCAAAGGTTTTCATTCTCCTTTCCATGGTGACCCACAGAGGCATAAATTAACAGTCAGAAGTTAACACATACAATTTTTTTGTTTCGTCCTGCTGTCACTCCTGATCAAACAGGTTTTGCACCATTATCAAACCATGCAAAGAAAACCCGTACAAAAACTTTTAACCAGAGATAGAAATGTGCTAAGAGCAGTCATCCCTCTTGAAAACTGATTTCCGATTGGGGCAGGAGGGGGGAACTATTATCTGTCTCAAGCTCCAGAAAAGGCCCTTAAGTTAAAGGAAGGGCGAAAACTTAGATACAGATACAAAACCTAAATATGGATTTATCTATAGGTGATCACTCAGGTCGCTTGAAACACAACAAACTAGGGTTAGAAAACAACATTTCTTCATAAAAACACTCATAAAAACTTTAGTTAAATGAACGTGAATAGACACAGGGAAAGCACTTGAGAGGGAAACAGAAGAAGTATGAGCCTGCACATAGAAGTGAAGTGGTTCCATCAAACAGTGTGTCCAATTCTGGGCACCAGCTCCGGCCACTGATGTGCTGGAGTCTCTTCTTCCTTGAAAACCAGATCCTCGGAAATTGGCCTGGGCCCTAAAGTTGCAAGCCTGTGCCTGCTTCCTTGGCAGTGAGGCCCAATCAACTCTCTTCTGCGCAGGGTCAGGCTGCATGTTTTGCAAACACCCGAGGTGGCCTCATCCTCATCCTCTCTCGACTCCATTGGTTCCACTCAACAGCAGACCTCCAAGGAAGCAGGCAAGGGGCATTCCCAGTCCTGCTAGATGACATCCTCTTAGCTGGAGATGCTGGGGATTAGACTTAGGACCTTCTGCCACTGACCTAGGAAAAGGGGGAGCTGCCATCTGCCTTGCCAGATCATGGGCCCATCTTTCTCCATATCATCAACACTGACTGACAGTGGCAGACCAGGATTTCAGGGAGAAGTCCTTCCCTTGTGCAATGACCTGCACACAGATAATCACTGGCCCCAATGTGTTGCTGATAGTGCTGATATGGGCGGGGGGGGGGGAGGCCTAGTGATGGCTCCAAAGAGAATGTGCTGGAGCTTCCAGAACATCCCTGCACATTTATTGATTACTTTGCTGATCCAATGACCTCTACTGACACTCCTTAAGAGACCCAGAGCCACTACATCGCAGGACTGAGGGAGGCAGCGTGTTAACCAAATGCAGGTGGTTTGCTTTCCCCACTCAAACAGGTGCTTCCCTTCAGAGCCAAAGCTAGCTCATTGCCACATACATCGCTCTGCACTTCTGCCTTGGACAAGATCCATCATTCCCCTTCGCTGGGGAGGTGGGGCAGAAAATGAAACTTGCCACTTGAAAAGATAGCACAGAAAAATGTTGTGTGTGCGGAAACCAATAGGTTGCCTTCAGTATTCCGACAAACAGAGGTCACCCCAAGAACTCAGTGCAGGACAGCCTGATCCCATGCATGCTTGCTCCAAAGTAAGTCCCAGTGAGTTAAGCAGGGCTTACACCCAAAAGGTGTGCATAGGACTGCAGCCATTGGCAGAAAATCCAAACGTTTTATTCAACACCCTTATCAGTATTGAGCACAATCTATGTGAACAATTCTCCTGCTCAAGCCCCATTGGAAATGGGCAAGACCACAGAAAAAATAAGCATCTGAGTTGGGCCTGACTACATGGAACAAATCCGATTCTTCTGCCCAGTAGTCCCACAAAATGGAACTGGAAAAGCTTGATTCTGTGATTGGGAGGGAAATAGGAAGAGAGCAGGCAAATTTGCCTCGAGCATGTCTTACCTCTCTACTCCCCAAAAGGAAATGCATTTATAGTATCCCTGCTCTTCATATTCTTGCTCTCTCCACCCCACCCCACCCCACCCCACATTTCCCAGAATTGCCACTGGCAAAAAGCTCCCCTCATTTTTGGCTTGCCAGTTTTATGTTGGGGGGATCTTATACACAATTTCCGTTTTTCTTTATAAAGCTACAATAAAAATGCATAACTTTTAGATGTGAATCCAATATGCAAACTGGAAATATTTGCATATATTTAACCAATTTGTAAATGTCTCATATTGCCTCATATCACATTGAAGAAGAAGAAGAGTTTGGATTTGATATCCCGCTTTATCACTACCCGAAGGAGTCTCAAAGTGGCTCACATTCTCCTTTCCCTTCCTCCCCCACAACAAACACTCTGTGAGGTGAGTGGGGCTGAGAGACTTCAGAGAAGTGTGACTGGCCCAAGGTCACCCAGCAGCTGCATGTGGAGGAGCGGAGACGCGAACCCGGTTCCCCAGATTAAGAGTCCACTGCTCTTAACCACTACACCACACTGGCTCTCACAATGGATATTATGCCTGTTTCCAACCTGGTGTCCCGTCCCCCCACATGCTGTTTGACTACAACTCCTATCATCCCTGACTACTGGCCATGCTAGCTGGGGCTGATGGGAGTTAGAGTTCAAGAACACCTGGAGGGCACCAGGTTGGGGAAGTCTGGGATATTGTGGCAGCTCTGGTTTGGGGCGGGTGGTGAGTCAAGATACCTGGGAGCCATGGTTGGGCAGAATTTGGCTGTGCTGAGTGCAGAGGCCCCAACCAGGCCACCTGCTTTCTCAGCTTTGAACAATGGATGTGTCTTCTGTCCCTTCCCAGCATCCATGAGGGACTGATACCTGATCCTGTTTTAAATGGTATTGGAAAGAGAAGTCTGTGTTTTGTGTCAGAGACCTTGCACAGAGAATCATGGGGCTGCTGGGGTTGGGCAAATGTTGAGACTGCTTCTCTCCATAGAGCCTTTGCTGGAGTGGGGGACCTGCAGCTCCCCCAATGTTACTGGATTAAAACTCCCACCAGCTCCAGCCAGCCTGACTAATGGCCAGGGATGCCCCACATCTCTGTTTTTCAGAGCAATACAAAGATTTACAAGTAGCCTAAAAAGATTGCCATATGGCATTGGATACATTTTTCTGCTTCTTAGGTTCTGTTATTTTTATGAAAATCAATATTAATAGAATAATGAAGAAAAAAGCACAAACTCCATTCTTAAACCTCAACATATCTCACATTTAACAACAAAATAACTGAATTTAAGAGGGGGTGGGGTTCAGGAAACAAGAAAATAGCATACTTTAAAACTAGAAAAAGCTACCAAAAACAAAATCCAAGGAAAGGGAACAGGGTTATAAACAATCATGTAACTTGTCCCTCCTGGGAAATAAAAAGGAACCCAGCAAGGTCCAAGCACAGCTAAAATAACTTGACACATTAATTAGCAACAGTTCATTAGATTACACTTTTCAGTAAATAACTAGAACAGGGATGGGCCACTGTCAGCCCCCAGAGCAATGTTCATCTAGCCTCTGGTGGTGCTGTCAAAACTGAAGTCAGTATGCAGTAAAAAGCTTCATTCATAAGGACAATAAAAATGTTTTCAAGTTGCAATACATATTCCATACTTTAATGCTACACATCTCTTTTGCTTTCCCTAAGCAATTTGTAAATGTAAAAATTATATTGGTATGTAATATGCTGTTCCTGAGTGCATGGTGTTCTCCATAATTGTGAGGCTGTTAATGCTGGATGGCACCTGGGACAGCTCAGTGGATAGCACAAGTGGCGGAGGAAGGGGGCAGGGGACAGTCCACACTGGGTGCCATCTCTGAGGGGGGTGACAAGAAGGTACACCGTGGGGTGCTCATCCCGCCGCCGTGAGCAGAAGATCCCACCGCCATCCGTACGGCGCTTGAGTGTATCAGTGCCGCGCATGCACTGCTGGGCGGTTTGCCCTGCCCCTCAACACCCCACACTGGGTGCCGGAGAGCCTTCCTTCGCCCCTGGATAGAGCATGAGACTTAACCTCAGGTTTCGGGGTTCAAGCCCCACATTGGGCAATGTTGGAAAAGATTCCCGCCCTGGAGGGGCTTCATCCCTTCCAACCCTACAATTCTATGAACATTCCAGAAGGATCTGTTTCTGCAGCAAAATGCACTTCTTTCTCCAAGCCCTCAGACCATTGTGTACAGCAGCCTCCCCAACCTAGGTAGCAAATCCAATGGTCAGAAATTAGGGGAGCTGTAGTGTAAAACAAATGGTTGGGGGAAGGCTGATTTAAAGAATGCCCCCCCCCCAAATACAGACACCAGTCATTTCTGAACTATGACATTATTAAACTTACTCTTCCCCCATTCTGCCAATTTAACAATTAACTCTTTATCTGCTTAATCCTGTGCCTTGGCAACACACAGGACAAATGGAGTGGAACCCAGGGGTTCTCGAACTGTTTTGACCATGGTTCTCCCCTCCCTTCGTCTGCCTTGAGGAGGCAACCGGAACCCAAGTGCTTCCATTTATTCCACAGGAGAGTGTGAGGGTTGCACACAACCTTCTGCTGGTTCATGTGATGATATGTGGGCTGAAATACTAGCTGAGCTGTGGAAGCAGAAGAGGAGCCAGATGGGGCATTGAACTCCATCTTTCAACAACCACTTATGTGGAAATTTTGTCAGAAGAAAGAAGCTCTTCTGAGCTTCCTTCTTTCAAAACTGAATTGATGAGCCAAAGGGGAGAGATTTCTACCAATCTAATGTGAATTAATGAGGGTCCTCCGGCAGGGGACACTGAACTATGATTATGGGAGAAATTCAATTCAGTTCCCATTTAAAGATGAATCTATCAAATCCACACTTTCCAAAACAAAACACAATCAGACCCCTCGTTAGGAAGGACTTCCTGATGTTACAAGCTGTGGAACAGACTTGGAAAGGGGTGGACACCCCTTTGTGAGGGGTTTCTTAAGCAGAGACTGGACGGCCTTTCAGGGAGGGACTAAACTAGGTAGTCTTCTAAGTTCACTTCCAACTCTATGATCCAATGAAATGATTTAAAACACATCAAGTAAGCATGACATATGTGGGTGGTCTTAGGGTCCTCATTACTTCCTGTTGCACCTGCAGACACTCAGACTAAAGCTGAGTTTTTGTTTTTTTACAGACTAAAGCTGTTGAAATACCTCACAGTTTTTGTCGATGTTTTTGCCTTGCCAAAAGGAAAGAAAGAAAGAAAGAAAGAAAGAAAGAAAGAAAGAAAGAAAGAAAGAAAGAAAAAGATGTATTTCTATTCAGTTATATATTCCGTTATACTGCCCTCAGTTACCTACAGTGGCATCAGCACACAGCAAAATCTAACTGGCCACCTCTTGCTATGACACTATCCCATTCACCACAGGATTCCTTACTGGGTGGGATCATCCACATGGATGGTCACTGAAGAAATAGCCAGGAGAAATGACAGAATCAGAAAAAGGAGGTTATTCAGAAATCTTACTTTTTTAGTGAAAACTTACACCCCAGTGACATTGAAGATTTCTCCCTGAAAACTGGAGAGCAGCCAGCACAGCTCTGCTGAAAGTGCTTCCTTTCAAAATCACCTCAGTCAGGGGCTTATAGAATCATAGAATTATATATAAAGTTGGAAGGAATCAAGAGGGTCATCGACTCCAAGCCCCTGCATTGCAGAAAGCTCAACTAGATCATGTGTGACAGATGGCCATCCAACCTCTGCTTAAAAATTTCCAAAGGAGAGTCCACGCAACACCAGATTTAGGGCAGTGCCCTGCACAGGGCACTGAGCTAAGGGGGCACAACATTGAGAAGATCCATCACTGAGAAGATTCATTTGGGGTGCCAAATTTTAGCCTGGCTCAAAGATTACCCAAATCTGCCCCCATCCACCACCTCTCATTGGAGTCTGTTCCCCTGTTGAACAGCTCTTACTGTCAGAAAGTTATTCCTGTTTAGTCAGAATCTCCTTTCCTGTAACTCGAATCCACTGGTTTGAGCCCTACCCTCCAGAGCTCCCTCTTCCATGTGACAGCCCTTGAGATATTTGAAGACGGCTCTCATATCCCCTCAGTCTCCTCATTTCCAGGCTGAACATACCCAGGAGGATGGCCTGGGCAGGGGTGCGTGGCTGAGGAGATGTGTCCCCAATGACAGACAGAGAGGCTTGGAGGGCTGCATTTGGACCTGGGCCTGAGGTTGCCCACCCCTGCTCTAAAGGAACAAACAGAAAGAAACGACAAGGGATCAAAGTTCAGTGTCCACCAGGGCAGAAGGAGCCAAAATGTATGAGCCACCAAGTCCAAAAGAAAGTCTGTGCAAGTTCAGGGCTAGCAACAAAACAAAACAAAGAGAAGAGAAGAACTATTCCAATCCTGGCACCATCTGATCATTTGAAGACGGAGTGAAATGTGGGGCACTCGGGACTTTTCATTTTCTTCATGAACTTTTTGAACTCTTTGTTTTTCTTATCCCACTTGTGGATGGCAGTCAGAAGGTACTGGGTCTTCACTTTGCGCCCCATGATGAGAAACTGGTGACTGAGGTTGTCCAGTTGGTGGCAAGGACAGTCTGCCCCGTTCTTCAAATAGAGCACCAGCTTCTTGAGATCTTTCTTCTTGATGGTGCCTAATTTCAAGGGCTTCTTCTTCTTGGGGATGATCTTCTTGTCTCCATTTTCTTTTTTTACCTCTTTTATTTTCATCTTTAAAGCTGGAAGTCAAAAGAAATGGGAAAAGGAATTTTTAAAACTCTTACCCATCAGGCACATGTGATCATAGGGCAGGTGAAAGCAGGATCCCATTTCACTGCATGGAATGACTTCATTTCTTATACCACAAAATTAATAAGACATGAACACTGATGCAGCACGCATCAACTTGAAAAAAATAATCGTGGGAAAGGTCAAGAGATAAATTATTAATAGGGGTTAATAGATAGGTTGGCATTATGATTTGCAGGTCTTGGTGTCAGCAATCAGGGAGTGAAAAGGGGTCATCTGCTCTCTTCGTAACAAAAGTGGGAGGAAAGATAAAATGTTATTTTCCTGTTGCAACTTCCTGTTGCAGATAGTTTTCTATTGCAAAGCTTTATAATAAAAAGAAATAATTGAGAAATAAATGAGTGCTAGCCTCTTACAGAAAACAATAATAGCCAAGTGTCCTGTGGCCAAAGATGGAGGGATATTGCATATCCCTATATGTGTGTACATACTGTATGTGTGTACATACATTTCACCCAACGGCATCTGAATTTAGCACAAACAAGCTTGTTCAAGTCTACACTCACGGTCTCTTAAGTTGTGATCTTCTGTCAACTGCATTGAGGCAGCAATCAAAAAACCAAGGTTTACCTTGATCACCCTGACTTTTGAGCAGGCCTGCATGGGATTGCACTGTGAGCGATCCTAGATATAGGAGCTTTAGTAGCACCCAATCCTTGCAGTTTTGCTTGCAACTTGAAACATAAGAGCAATGCCACTTCCAAAACTCTGGAACCCAAGTGAACTTTTGCAGCCAGACAGGCAGGACTGCCCCTCTCCCTAGAGCCAAGCGCTGTGTGGGTTGTTTGTGCACATTTGTGTGGTGGGGCCAAAAGGTCAAATGTTCCTCTCCATCTCACTGCAGATCTCTCATTTCCAACTGTGGCTGCAATTTAGTGAAATTTTAAAGAAACAGACAGTGGCCAACCAAATGCCTGTGGGAAACCCATGAGCAGGACATGAGCACAGGATCACTCTCTTCTCTCTCCACCTGCAGCTGTCAGCAATCCAGAAGCACAAAGCAGAGCAGTTGCAGATATAGTCACTCCACTCTGGCTTTTGCAGGTCTGGAAGGTACACATAAAGTTAAGAAGAGTCACACTGCCTGCTCCACTCATTTTTGCCTCCGGCACCCCCCACGCCCCTGCGCCAATGCAAGTGGTTCTTGGAAGGTTGTCTTTGAGGTCATGTGGCCCTCTGGCTGATAAGGCTTGTGCCCCACTCCTGACCTACACAGGGCCACACCTCCCCCACAACACCACCACTTTAAATACCGGTCAAAATCCACCATTTCTGTGAAGCCCTCAGATTAACTCCTTTGTCCCTCACTCCTTTCAGAAACTAAACCTAAGTATGTGGAACTGGACGTGTCTCATGTTGGAAATGCAACAGCAGAGATCATTCAGTGTTATAACTCAGGGGTTAATTCTGTTGGTGTTAAAGTCGACTAGCTAAGAAGGGGAATGATGGAGATGTTGCTTAGTAACCAGGCAAAATGGCTTAATCTTTGCTGAAGTGCTGATTGACTGTACAGTTCTGCAAAAGCTTTTCTTCTGTATGTCTGGTTATATGTCTGCCTGCTATAAACAAAACAAAAAAAATTCCTTCCAGTAGCACCTTAAAGACCAACTAACTTAGTTCTTGGTATGAGCTTTCGTGTGCATGCACACTTCTTCAAGAAGTGTGCCTGCACACGAAAGCTCATACCAAGAACTAACTTAGTTGGTCTTTAAGGTGCTACTGGAAGGAATTTTTTTTGTTTTGACTATGGCAGACCAACACGGCTACCTATCTGTAACTGCTATAAACAAGGTCTGCTCCTTTCTTCTCAAATTATACACTGTTTTTGCTCAGTTTTCTCAGTAAAGTGTTTATCGGGGCTTTTCCCTCTGGACTCTGCCTGTATTATTTAAGTGACTTTGCTAAACTCCAACCCAGTTGCCTGTTACTCCTACCTGTGTCTCTTCCCACCCATCTCTGCTGTTCCTGTCTTCTGTCATCTCCCTTGCTTTGAAATTTACACTGTGAACTCTTCTCAGGTGAAATATACTCAGAGTCGCAAAGTGATTTCATGCTCTTTATTCAGCTCATAGTGGTGAGGAGGAATGAATGAATGTCCCCTCAAAGTATCTGCTTTATATACATTATTTACATAATGGGCTGCACATGATTGGCTAATTATGGAATTCTACTGTAAGCCAAACAGGTTGTGGATTCACTTCTATCTGGAGCATGATTGGGTGGTTCCTGCCAACCAATCATATTGCTGCATTGTTCTAGGACCAATCAGACTGCTGCATTCTGAATCCTATTGTTCTAGGACCAATCAGACTTCTGCCTTTTGGATCCTATTGTTCTAGGACCAATCAGACTGTTGCAGTTTGGATCCTATTCAATTCAGTACATAACACCCCTCCCCTCTAAGTTCCAGTCCTGCCCGGGAGGTCGCATTCATAGTCCTCAAGGTCCGGGGTTCAGGTTCTGGCTCGTGTTCCAAGGATGCTGGCTGTGATGGGGCTGTTTGGTCTGGTGCAACCTGCTCGCTCAGTCGTAGTTCTGGTTCTGGTGTCCTTTCGGCCTCACGGGTCCTCTCTGTATTTACTGATTCTGCCTCTCCTGCTTGCCCCTGCTGCTCTATGGGCCTCACTGCCCCACTGTTCCCTTGGGACTCCCTTGACCTGTCCTCCTCCTCCTGGTTTTCTCCCGGGAATCGTCGCCGTATCTGGTCGCAGTGGCGGCGCCAGCATTGCCCCCCATCTGTTAGCACCTCATACGACATGGGGCCAGTGACCCTGGTGACTGTGGCGGGTACCCATGCAGGGCCTGCCCCAAAATTCTTTGCGTACACTGGGTCCTGGGCCTCGAAGGTCCGGGGGTTCCTGCCTTACCCCACCCCTACCTCATCCTGAGCTCTATCGGGGTGAAGGCGGTCCAATCTGATTGCAAGGCGCCGACCCATTAGTAGTTCAGCGGGGCTCCGGCCAGTCGTTGAGCTGGGGGTGCTGTGCTGTGCTAGAAGGAATGTGGCAAGGCGGTACTCCCAATCCCCTTGCGTCATGCGGCGAAGGGTGTCCTTGGTAGTCCGCACCATGCGTTCTGCTTGGCCATTGGTGGCTGGGTGGAATGGCGCCGAACGGATGTGGCAGATGGCGTTCTGCACTGTGAAGGTTTGGAATTCTCCTGACGTAAATGCAGTCCCGTTGTCTGAGACGAGAGTGTCAGGGAGCCCGTGGGTTGCAAACAGCCTGCGTAGTACCCGGATGGCTGTGGACGTAGAAGTGGACGGTACCAGTGCGACTTCCAGCCATTTGGTGTAGGAGTCCACCACTATGAAGAATGTTTTCCCCTGAAAGGGGCCAGCGAAGTCCACATGCAGGCGTGAACATGGTGCTCGGGCGGACTCCCAGGACTGGACTGGGGCCCTTGGGGGATCTGGGCGGGATTCTTGGCAGGCCTGGCAGTGTTTGACCCAGGCCTCTATCTCTCCGTCGATCCCCGGCCACCACACATAACTCCTGGCAAGGGCTTTCATTCTTACTACCCCTGGGTGTGTCTCGTGTAGGGCTGTGAGGACCCTTTTGCGGAGGGGCTGGGGAACAACGACCCTGCTTCCCCATAACAGGCACCCCTTGTGGGCTGACAGTTCATGTTTGCGGGTTGTGTAGCCGGCGAATTCTGGCCCAGGGCTGCTGCTGGGCCATCCCCTCCACACCCAGTCCAGGACCCGGGAGATGACCCTATCTTTCTTGGAATGGTGTGCAACTTCTTGTGCCTGAATGGGGCGGTTGGGAAGCAGCTCCAGGCTCATAACCTCTTGTGCAGGTGCTGGGTCGGGGCCTGTTTCCGGTAGTGTTAGCCTGCTGAGGGCTTCCGCATGGCCCATCGCCTTCCCAGGGCGGTGAATCTGTGCATACTGGTAGCTGGCAAGGAAAATTGACCACCTGAGGACGCGAGGAGACAGCACTTGGGGGGGTCTGCTTTTCGGGGGCAAACAAACCCAGCAATGGCTTGTGGTCAGTCACCACAGTGAAGGGCCGCCCGCACAAGAAATCATGGAATTTTTTTACTCCCTTCACGATTGCCAGACCCTCCTTGTCGATTTGCGAGTAGTTCGGCTCGGTTTCGTTGAGTGTCTGGGAAAAGTATGCCACTGGTACCTCTCTTCCATCCGGGAGTTGGTGTCCCAGGACAGCGCCAATGCCATAGGGTGAGGCGTCGCATGCTAGCACAACTGGCAGCCTCTCGTCGAAGTGTGCCAAGACCGAGTTTGAGACAAGCAAGTCCTTGACTGCCTGGAATGCAGCCTCCTGGCGCTGGCCCCACACCCAAGGAGCCCGCTTGTCCAGGAGTCTGTGTAGGGGCTCCGCTACCGCCGCCTTTTGGGAAAGGAAGGAATGGTAAAAGTTCAATAGTCCCAAGAAGGCCTGAAGTTCAGTCTTGTTCTTGGGCGCTGGAGCATCACAAATGGCCCGTACCTTGTCCCCAGTTGGGTGGACCCCTTCTGCATCCACCATAAATCCCAGAAAGTCCACCTGAGGCACTCCTAGTAGACATTTTTCCCACTTCACCTTGAGACCCGCCGTCTGGAAACGGTGCAGAACGGTGCGGAGGCGGTCCTCAAACTCCTCGGGTGTGGGCCTGGCAATCAACACATCAGCGAAGAAGGGGGTGACACCAGGAATCCCTTTAAGAAGAGAGTCCATTAGATTCTGGAATATGCCTGGTGCCACGCTGACCCCGAATTGCAGCCGCTTTACCCTGAACGCTCCTCTGTGCGTCACAATCGTCTGTGCCTCTGCTGTATTGCACCCTGAAGGTCCCCACCCCCATTGTGGGGACCTTACGTTTCTGGAAGTCCCGGAGGGTGAATGGGACCGGCCTGAATTTGGGACCCCCAGTAGGGCACAGTTTCCTTAAGGTCCTTGCCGAGATTATGGATAGAGTTGAACCCGTGTCAAGCTCCATGCGGCATGGGGCCCCCTGTATCCGTACCTCTACATAAATTTTCTCTACGTTGGGGTGGGGCAACTGGTATACCTGGAGGTCCGTGAGCTCCGTTGAGTTGCCTTGGTGCGTTGGGCCCCGGGACCTGGGGCTCTTGGATTGGTCATCTGATGCCTGTTGTCGGGTGGGCCGAGCCCGACACACCCGGGCGATGTGTCCCAATTTTCTGCACTGCCTGCACTCTGAGTTGCGGAAACGGCAGGTCCTCCTCTCGAGACTTTCTCCACAGCTTGCGCAGTTCCCTCGTTCTCGTCGAGGCAGCTGTGGTATGTGGGCTGCTTGAGTGCGCTGCTGTACTTGGTGCACCTCCTCCCTGTCGGATCCTGAGTCGTTGGTGAGGTCTTCGTGGTGGACCCTCGGTTGGGACGGCTGGCTCGGCCGTGCCTCTTGCGTCGACCTCTCGGCAGCTTCCGTTGCCAGGGCCTCCTCCAGAGCGACCTGGAACGTTAGGTTCTTCTTAGCGTAGAGGCGTCGTTGCAGCTTCTCATCTTTCAGGCCACCGACGAGGCGGTCACAAAGCATGTTCTCCAGCTCTGAGAAGTTGCAGAACCGGGCAGCTTGGCGGAGAGAGGTCACAAACCCAGTTATGGTTTCCCCAGGGGCTTGCTGCTTTGCGTAGAAGGCATTTCGACGAGCCACCACTGAGGGCTGTGGCGAAAAGTGCCCCTTCAGCTGTTCCATTATTGTTTTGTATGGAACAGTAGCGACGTCTTCAGGTGCAAGGAGAGCCCGGGCGATTTCAAACGTCTCCTCTCCGCAGACGCTGAAGAATATTGCCCTCTTCTTGGCGTCTTCTTCATCGGTGATCCCTTTGGCTTCTAGGAGGAAGATGAAACGGGAGGCGTATGCTTCCCAGTCTCCAGATGCTGGGTTGAACGGCGAGAAGCTGCTGTCGGTTGCCATTCTGAGTTCCTTGGGTCCCGGAGCTGAAGCCTGGATACACGGTGCGAGGCAGCGGTGCGGCAGGTGGCGGTGCTGCGGTGCTGTGTGTGGCAGTCAGCTCAGCGGGATCCCACCTTCGTCGCCAGTGAAATATACTCAGAGTCGCAAAGTGATTTCATGCTCTTTATTCAGCTCATAGTGGTGAGGAGGAATGAATGAAAGTCCCCTCAAAGTATCTGCTTTATATACATTATTTACATAATGGGCTGCACATGATTGGCTAATTATGGAATTCTACTGTAAGCCAATCAGGTTGTGGATTCACTTCTATCTGGAGCATGATTGGGTGGTTCCTGCCAACCAATCATATTGCTGCATTGTTCTAGGACCAATCAGACCGCTGCATTCTGAATCCTATTGTTCTAGAACCAATCAGACTTCTGCCTTTTGGATCCTATTGTTCTAGGACCAATCAGACTGTTGCAGTTTGGATCCTATTCAATTCAGTACATAACATCAGGGCAGGTCTTTCCCTTTGCTTCCTTTACTCTGCAAAGCACCATGTACAACCAAGAAGGTAGCACAACAAGAAAAGGGCGCATGGATGATGCACCATGTTTCAAGCGTGGTGCAATCTGCAGACTGACTAGTCCTGCTGAAGGGCCATATGTGCTTGAGCAACAAACAGAGCCAAGCAGGAGAGAGAAAGGGCATGTTTAATGCACAACATATTGACGTCCTGTTTGCCCTATTAAACTCAATTCCATCACACCGTCACCCGCAAAGGAACATTCACTGTGGGCTGAAGCTGCAATCAATAACTCAGAGAAAGCTCTGTGCCCAGCTGAGAATATTTTCCATTTAAGTCACAGCAAATTAGCTTCTCTTCCTCCCGCCCCCCCCCCTCAACACACACAAGTCTGGGGCTGTGCCTGCAGTGGCAAGCTGTCCCGAGCACCTTCACTCTTGAGGTGCAGAGCGGGAAGGCAGAAACTGCATCTTCCCGAGAGAGCAACACCACGGCATGCCTGGATGTCATCCACACAGCTTTGCTGCTGACTTGTCAACAAAGCCCAGGCAAAACGGGACCCAAGAGTTGCAGCACCTTAAGCACAAACAACATTTATGGTTGCATAAGCTTTTATGGGCCAAAGCCCCCTCCATCATATGCCTGGAGAACATCAGCCACAGATTGGATCCTCCAGGGCCACATGCAACTAAAGCAACGGAAAAAGCTTAAGCGGTCGAACATCTTGTTCAGTTCATGGTACAATCTGTGCTCCCAGCTGTACATATTTCTCTTGCCTTGACCTGGTCCTGGCTTGGTCCCTGAGGGGGAAGGCAGATGCCCAGGGCAGGGTTAAGATAGCAAAAGGCCCGTCAGGGTAGGGAGCCAAAGCAGGAAGCTGCCTTACACAGAGCCATGGAGATGGGCTCTTCCAATAACAAACAACTGGCCATGGGGAGCTTATGTACCTTCATAAGCCAGACTCTGTCAAGTTAAAACGGGTTAGCCCAGCCCTCTTGGCCTTTGCAGAGGGTGAATGGCAAGGCCTGGCCAGGCACAGCGGGCTCCAGCACGCTCTGCACCCTGCCCTGGGGGCCATGGGAGCATGCTCCACCGCTGCCCCTACCTGAAAGCCGCTGCCAGTCAGCATAGAACAGGGACAGCCACATGGTGTCCTCAAGATGTTGGTGAACTCCAGCTCCCATCAGCCCCAGCCGGCAGGTCAGGGATGATGGAAGTTGTAGTCCAAAAACATTGGCTTTCCCTGGCACAGGCAATGCTGAGGTGGGTAGGCCCACCGTCTGACTCAATATCAGGCAGCTTCCTATGCTCCTATTGGTGGGATTTCTGCCAGATTTCAGGGGAGGAACTTACATTTTTATTTTTATTTTTACTGAATTTATAGACCACCCTATACCTGGAGGGACGCAGGTGGTGCTGTGGTCTAAACCACAGAGCCTAGGGCCTGCCGATCAGAAGGTCGGCGGTTCAAATCCCCGCGACGGGGTGAGCTCCTGTTGCTCGGTCCCTGCTCCTGCCAACCTAGCAGTTCGAAAGCACATCAATGTGCAAGTAGATAAATAGGTACCGCTCTGGCGGGAAGGTAAACAGTGCTTCTGTGAGCTGCTCTGGTTTCGCCAGAAGCAGCTTAGTCATGCTGGCCACATGACCTGGAAAAACTGTCTGCGGACAAATGGTGGCTCCCTTGGCCTATAGAGTGAGATAAGCGCCACAACCCCAGAGTCGTCTGTGACTGGAATTAACTGTCAGGGGTCCTTTACCTTTACCTTTATACCCGGAGGTGTCAGAGCAGTTCACAGAATAATTTCTTTTTTAAAAGAACTGTTTGCCGCCACCCCTGCAGTGGAGGAAGGAGAGTTCCAGGCCCTTCCCAACATTTGCCCACCTAGCTTTTCTGTATTTCCAAATTTAGTTGTTTTCCACCCACTCCTGAGGCAAGTCCACTGTCCTGCATAGCCCTCATCCCGCCTGGAGGTTGGTCCGACTACTGCAAGGACTCCCTTTATCGTTTTCGCCTGCAGAAGTCATTGGGCAAACGGCCAGAGGAGAAGACTGGCTTGGAAGTCTTTCCTCTGAAAAAAAAAAGCCTTCACCCCCTAACCCTCCACTGCAAGCACCGCCAGGGAAAGAGTAGAGTTTAAATACAGCCACTTATCATCACAAATCTTGGCTTTTGGCCTTCATTGGAGCTGCCAAAGCAAATATCCCTTTGCTGGTTCCCCAGCTTTCCCATCAGCTCAACACAAGCTTGAGCATCCTATCCCAGGTGGGATCCCTGAGGTGCAAATTACTGAGAAACTGGAATCCCGTCCAGATTGATGGGCGTTCAGCCACTCCACTGAACCCAGCACCATTCGGTCATCCTTCATCACAGCCATTATTCACCCAGAAAAGAGCTCAGCAATAACTTTATTTTAGTATCAGCGTGTACAGGAAATACCCAGATGGATGCAGCTAGACAAAAGAAAAGAAGAATGTACGAATGCAGTGAGTTGCAGTAGGCTATGGGCATCAGAGGACCAGGTAAGAAAGGGATGCTCAACTGTAAGCAGGACTGGCTCTAGACATTTTGCTGCCTGAGGCAAAGGCGAAGGTGACCCCCACACCCTCCCCATTCCACATACAGAAACAGATCAAACTAACGGCTGAATCAGGATAGGGTCCTCTTCTGCACCTCAGGGCGCCAGGCTTCTGAAGGGGTGCAGGGTGGTCCCCACGGCACACACAGCTCTGTCATCTGGCATTTCATCTCACTCCCTCTTCCACCTGATGCCTGCTTACCACTCACTCAAGCATATGCCACAATGCGGCAGTGGCACCGGCCTGCACCCTGTGGGCAAAGCAGCACACACAGGTGGGTGCAAGGCCTGCTGTGATGCACAGCCCACTCATGCAGCCTGGGGGCTTTCCTGGCAGTGCTGCCTCTGGTTACCATCCACAGCAGGTAACCCAGGAGCGGGGGTGGGGGGTGGCATCATCATGTGAGCTTCATGTGAGCAGCTCTTTCTACAAGAAGGGATGGGGGTGAACAGCAGCCTCGTGAGCCCCCATCAAGCCTATCCCTCTGCAGTTCACTACCCTGCCGAAAGAATCCTTAAGAGGCTGACCTCCAGGCTGAAGCTGAGCCCTTTCTGTGGCCTCCTGCCTGGCAAGCTCTCTCCACCTTTGGGGTGACACAGTAGGAGCAGTAGGAAGGGCAATCCGGCTTGGAGGAAGCTGCCTCCGTCCTCCCTTCCTCCTCTAACGGGGCACTGAGCAGTGGAGGTATGGCTGAGTCCTGTGAGCAGTGGCAGGAGCAGCCCTAGCTTCTCTTCCTCGCCTCCAGGGCTGCATAGGAGCTGTGCCCCGCGGGGCACTAAGGCGGAACAGAGCTACCTCAGGTGCCTCACCCGGCAGGAGTCAATGCTCCAGAGGGTGGCTCCCCGTAGCCACTGCTTGCACGAGAGGCCACTATTGATGTGCGCCAGAGCTGGCAGTGGCCCAGAGCAGCTCAGGGGAGAGGTTGTTGCATGAATGCCCTCGACTCTGGGGAGGTCAGTGCCTGGGGAGGCCAGCAACACCCTGGGGCTCCTTGTTTGCATGCACAGTGCCATGCGCTGCCCTGGGCAGCGACGCTCACCTGGCCTTGCCATACAGTGGCAGAACCTGCGCAAGGCGTCTCCAATCATCTGTGGGGCTGGCTACGGAGGGCTGGCTGGCTACTCCACCAGTTCAAACCGGTTTGAAGTCCACATCCAGGAATCAACCGTCGCCTGCTTCTTCCTCCCCACCTTATTTTCTCCTTCCTTCTTATTTTCAGGCATTGTGATATATCATTATATCACAATGTTTAGCTGGTGATATATGATGATATATTGCCCAGCCCTACCAGGAACTCAATCTTCTTTCCCTGGACTCATTAAACTCCTCCTTCCCTGACTTACAAGCCAAAGCATCATCACTAAGGATGGGGGCAGGGAATCCCACAAGTCTTGGTGCTAAGTGGAAGCACCAGCCCTTCCTGCCCAGATTCCCTATGCAGGGAACAGGACGGGGCTTCATTCTGCATTGCCAGATGACCACTCTGCTGTGGATTTTCATTCCAGTGGTCTGAGGGAAACCTGCTTGTCTTCTGTCCTTTTGCTTTTTTAAAGCAATTTTGCTGCCAGCTAGTGATGATGATGATGATGATGATGATGATGATGATGATGATGATTTTATTTATACCCCGCCCATCTGGCTGGGCTTCCCCAGCCACTCTGGGTGGCTTCCAAAAAAATATTAAAATACTGTAATACATCAAACATTAAAAGCTTCCCTAAACAGGGCTGCCTTCAGATGTCTTCTAAAAGTCTGGTAGTTGTTGTTCTCTTTGACATCTGGTGGGAGGGTGTTCCACAGGGAGGGCGCCACTACCGAGAAGGCCCTCTGCCTAGTTTCCTGTAACTTGGCTTCTTGCAGTGAGGGAACTGCCAGAAGGCCCTCGGTGCTGGACCTCAGTGTCCGGGTAGAACAATGGGGGTGGAGACGCTCCTTCAGATATACTGGACCGAGGCTGTTTAGGGCTTTAAAGGTCACCACCAACACTTTGAATTGTGCTCAGAAACGTACTGGGAGCCAATGTAGGTCTTTCAAGACCGGTGTTACATGGTCTCGGCAGCCACTCCCAGTCACCAGTCTGGCTGCCGCGTTCTGGATTAGTTGTAGTTTCCGGGTCACCTTCAAAGGTAGCCCCACGTAGAGCACATTGCAGTAGTCCAAGCGGGAGATAACCAGAGCATGCACCACTCTGGCGAGACAGTCTGCGGACAGATGGGGTCTCAGCCTGCGTAGCAGATGGAGCTGGTAGACAGCTGCCCTGGACACAGAATTGACCTGCACCTCCATGGACAGCTGTGAGTCCAAAATGATTCCCAGGCTGCACACCTCGTCCTTCAGGGGCACAGTTACCCCATTCAGGACCAGGGAGTCCTCCACACCTGCCCGCCTCCTGTCCCCGCAAAACAGTACTTCTGTCTTGTCAGGATTCAATCTCAATCTGTTAGCCGCCATCCATCCTCCAACCGCCTCCAGGCACTCACACAGGACCTTCACCGCCTTCACTGGTTCTGATTTTATAGTTATATAAACTATATATATAAATTATAGTGATAGTTATAAAAGAAGAGCCTGCTGGATCAGGCCAAAAGGGGTCCATCTAGTTCAGCCTCCTGTTCTCACAGTGGTCACCCAGATGCTTCAGTAGGAAACCCACAAGCCGGAGTCGAGCACAAGAGCAGTCCTCTCTTTTCCTGCACTTCCAGCAACTGGGATTCACAAGCACTGCGGCCTCCATTCAGGCAGAGGAGAGCCTGGCTGGCAGCCACTGATAGCCCTCTCCTCCTCCTCCTCCTCCTCCTCCATGAATTTGTCCAAATGTCTTCTAAAGCCCTCCAAGTCTGCAGCCATCACCCCCTCCAGTGGGCGGGAGTTCCATAGACTGACTGTGTGAAGAAGTCCTTTCTTTTTTCTGTCCTGCATCTCCCAACATTCAGCTTCATTGTGTGCCTACAAGTTCTAGTGTTAAGAGGGAGAAAATCCTCTCCACTTACTCTGGGCAGCTTATAGCACATACAAAATTGTAAAACATAAGACATAAAAATTTCCCAATATAGGGCTGCTTCTTCTAAAAGTCAAATACCATAGTTGTTTATCTCAATGACATCTGATGGGAGGGTGTTCCACAGGGTGGGTGCCACCACCAAGAAGGCCCTCTGCCTGGTTCTCTGTAACCTCACTTCTTGGAACTGGACCTCAGTTTCTGGGCTGAACGATGGGGGTGAAGACGCTCCTTCAGGTATACTGAGCCGAGGCTGTTTAGGTATCTTCTATCGTGAGTACGCGGGTGGCACTGTGGGTAAAACCTCAGTGCCTAGGACTTGCCAATTGTATGGTCAGCGGTTCAAATCCCCGCGGCGGGGTGAGCTCCCATCGTTCGGTCCCAGCTCCTGCCCACCTAGCAGTTCAAAAGCACCCCTAAGTGCAAGTAGATAAATAGGTACCGCTTTATAGCGGGAAGGTAAACGGTGTTTCCGTGTGCTGTGCTGGTGCTGGCTCGCCAGAGCAGCTTCATCACGCTGGCCATGTGACCCGGAAGTGTCTTTGGACGGCGCCGGCTCACGGCCTCTAGAGTGAGATGAGCACGCAACCCTAGAGTCAGACACGACTGGCCCGTATGGGCAGGGGTACCTTTACCATTTATCGTGAGTATGTGCTCAGTCGATAATAGCAAGTAATAAAAGCAATTTAGCCACTAGCTAGAGATGGAGCAGCCAGCCAGGAGACGGGGCTGTTACAGCCACACAAATGGAAATGAAGCAATTCCCCTGGTGACAGGATGCTGCTCTCGGGGGAATTTTCTCCAAAGAAGACTTCCCCTCAAGTGTGGCCAAGTCATTTTTTTGGAATAATTGTAGAATTTATTGCCTTTTGGTGAATGAGTTTCTCATCTTTTGTATTTTATATTGTATTTTATATCCACTTTGGTAACTTTTGGTTGCGAAGTGGTTTATAAATCCACAAACTGAAGAAATTAAATAAAACTTCGCATGCAATGTGTATTAAAGATGTAAAATTCGGTTTGAGACCAATGACAGGTCACCAAGACCCCTCACCCCCAGGGGGAATTGCTACATGGACTTCAAGATGTGCAGCCGCCGCCTCACACAATCACTGGTTGCTTTGAAGCAGCTGAAATTGCCTGGTAAAAACAAGAAAATATGGAGATAGAAAGGCAGCCCTCGGACTTCCGTGTAAGAACTCATGAGGCAGACCACTCTGTAGCATTGCTTTCCTTCATTTTACATTAAAAACTTATGTGCACCTTATGGAGAAGTTGGCGCACAAGGTCAGAGCCAGACTTTCACAGATGACTTCAGTGCTGGTTGGAAAAGCTTCATCAATTATATTGCAACAACTGAACATGACTGTAACCCCACCCCCGACTCCAACACAGGGAGGTCTGTGGAAAGATGAACTTGGATGGCTAAAAGTCACGCTCATGTTTCCTCTTGAACAATGATGTCCAGACTTTGGCCTCATTGAACTTGCTTATGCGTTTGTGACTCTCTTGATGGTTGTTACTGTTTTCTATTTAAATTTACCAAAACAACAGCAACACACAAACATACAACATAACCTGTGCAGATTTTAAGGATTTATACAGAGTCATCCTCAAGAACTTGCACAGTAATGGGATGGAACTGACTTTAGTCTCATTCCATGAGGATGGGCCCAGCACAGATTTTGCCCAGGAGAAGCCACCACTCCTGGAGCACCAGCTCAGAAGAATGGGAACAGCTGGAGGATTCAGGAGAACTGACCTGGGACATCTCAGGAGGAGCAGCCAGGGCAGCAAAGGGGCCTCCACTGGAGTCCCCAAAATCTACCGCCTCGGGTGACTCCTTGGTGGGCAGCATTTTGCAAAGTTTTAAAGAAAAGAAAATTGACAATAGCCACAGCCACAACTGTGAAAAGTAACCCCCTGCTCCTGGAACAAAATTCACCATGGTTCAGTGCACCTCAGCTAGACACACACTTGTCATTCAGGCCTCTGTTGCCTCTGGTCAAACAGAGTTTGTTGCTTTTTGGAACAATGCAAAAACCTAGCAAATAGTTTGGCCAGAGACAAAAGTGGGATGAGTGAACTGAGCAAACTTCCACTGTGCAAACTATCGTCAACTCTTTGATAAATATATATCACCACAAATGAAATCTCCCCTCCACCCCAACAAATGGAAAGTCATTAACTCCCTGTAATGACCTGGCACAACAGGAACAGGATGTAATTGCTCCCCATTTTTCATGGGCTGCTCCAAAAGCATTCATTCTTCAATGCTGTCCATCTCACTGCTGCTCTTGCCACCCGTGATAGATTTTCATTGCTTTAGAGGACTGCTCTCAAAATGCCTCCCAAGGGTAAAGGACAACAGATCCCACACTCCTCTGCATTGCAAGCAATGACCAGCTTGCTATGCACAGGGGCTCTGGATGCTGCAGAAATCTCAAGCTCCATCAAGTGAAGTTTCCAAAAAGCAAGATTGCTGGACCACATTCCTTCCCAAGTGAAACCTGGAGGTCTGCTTCATTCTCACATGGAAAAAGGTTTACTTCTGTAGTGTATGAGGAAAAAAGAATGACCCATCTTCAGCGAAGCCCATCCAGTTCCTTTGTTTCTACATGGCTCTGGATGTGCCTTATGACTGGGAAGATACAACCCCAGCACAGGGACTCATTCATAGATGCAATGGGCAAGCTCTCTGGTGGCAGGTGATTTTGCAGAAACATCTCCACAGCCCCCTCCAAGAGATGTGGGTGGTCCAACTCTACCTGATGGAGATATGCAGCAAAACTGGACACCCAGGAAGAGGAAAGGCTGGAGCCGTGAGTCATGCAGAGACACTGTGGGGACCCCCTTCAGTAAGTGGGTAGTTTGGGGCTCACAGGGGAATGAATTCATGTATTCATTTGTCAGGGCACACCAGCCATTGCAGCATAGGAGTGTGCTTTACCACACACTTGGAAATTTCTGGTTGGGGATGACCATAAGCCAGACCATCACAAAGCCCTTACCAGGAACAGCCAAGAGCTTACCTTGGTGCATAGGCAAACATTGCCCGCCACAGTGGCTTGCCAGCTCTACAGCAAAACATCGCAGGGTGGAGTTTTCTGCAAATGTGGTCAGGCAAGATTGACTTGTTGCTGTTTAGCATCCCAGCATCCACTTCACACACATCCTCCCATTTTCCATTTTTTTCTCCCCCCAAGTCAGTAAGCATCCCATGGCCTCTGAGCATGTGCAGTCCTCACTAGGCTATTGTTTGCCCCCTTATGTAGCTTTCTGACATAAATTGAAATTGCAGGTTATTGCAAAAGTGTGATGCAGCAGACATACAAATGAACACATGCAAAACTGACATGGGTCAGAAACAGTCTGACCCCTTTGAACGCATGGCTTAAAATTCTCTCTGGTTTAGATTCCTGTTTGGACAAATGAACTGCCTAAACTCATCTGTACATTTAAATTAGGAATGATCTAACACCGTGGTTCCCAAAGTGGGTGGTACCACCCCTGGGAAGGGTGGGATTACCTGGGGGGGGCTAAGAGTCAAGGGGGCAGCTGGCAGGTGCTGGAGGTGCAAATGACCATCAGACTTTGAAAAGCTGGTATAACTGGATCAAGTTCATCAATTCTGTTTGTTGGATGAATGAATGAATGAATGAATGAATGAATGAAACTAAATAGTTTTCACTGGATTCTGAATAAATGTGCAATTAATGGTTATGATTTTAAATTTAAATGTGTTATTTTCTCCCTTGGTGGGTTGTGCAAACTGCTACTCTGAATAATGTTCTTTACAGGGTAGGGTAGGGGGCACTAGGGATGAGTTTATGGAACCAAGGGGACCATGACCTGAAAAAGTTTGGGAACCCTTGAACTAACACAATCTGGGTGCAACCTCCTACCCCACTATAACTGACGGAGCCCTCCAGTCCAACAGAGCAGCGAACTTTCTGCACTCATCTCAGAGCATTCACACTGGTGTGCCTGAAGCCATTCTGGACATGATCCCCTGCCATGGGCCCAAGTGGCCCGTGTCCTCCTGCTTTGCTCTTTTTAGTGAAATCTATGCAAAATCTTTATCAATCAGACTTATTAAATCTGCAGATTTATTAAATCTATCAGATTTATTAAATCTGCAAATGATCATCGGATGAATTTTACGACCTTTTACTGTTCTCAGTTCAAAATGCATCTATCGCTCTTGGAGGAGCCAAGCACTGAGCTACAGCAAGCAAAACCCTTCTAATATTTTTTTCCTTTTCCCAGTTTGTACCATGACTATCACTTTTTTGAAAGCTGGTGTCCACTTTATTTCATGTTCTGCTACTTTTATTTATTGCTATTATACACATCTGTAAAATATGTGCTATGGGCCTCTTGTTTTGCTTCTTTGATGCTGGTCATTAGCCGTAACTTTAAATATTTGATTTGATTCATCCATATTGTTAATATGATGGCTGGCAATGTTTTTATCTCCCCCCACCCTTTCCTTGTCTTATATTTGAAAAAATGAATCTTTAATTTAAAACAAAACAAAACCAGAAATAGGCTGATCTGCCCATCCCCCAGCTACCACCAAGAAATGGGCTTCTTTCATTGGAATCCCTTTCCTCTCAAAAGACTGTGGGGTGGAGGCATCAAGGGGAGGAAACAAGAAAGCCCACTTCACTCTTCCATCTCGAGAGAAGGAAAGCTGCCAAGACATCCATTAGATCTGTAAGACAAGAAGGCTTTAGGCAACGACCCGCCAGTCAGAGGGGTAAGAAAACAAAACGGGGTATTGATTTAATTTTAGTTTCCACTGCATTTCATAAGGACAGTGCTTTTTTCTGGGTGGACACAGGGGTATGCATACCTCTAAACATTTAGTGAATCTTTGTACAGTGGTACCTCAGGTTACATACGCTTCACGTTATGTACACTTCAGGTTAAAGACTCCGCTACCCCAGAAATAGTGCTTCAGGTTAAGAACTTTGCTTCAGGATGAGAACAGAAATCGTGCTCTGGGGGCGCAGTGGCAGCAGGAAGCCCCATTAGCTAAAGTGGTGCTTCAGGTTAAGAAAAGTTTCAGGTTAAGTACGGACCCCTGGAACGAATTAAGTACTTAACCTGAGGTACCACTGTACTTTTGTCCATTTACTGTATTTATTTTTCCCAATTTGAACTATAAAATGGTGATTTTCTTGAGTCAAAATGAGAGTAGCCCTAAACATTTTTTAAGGGGAAAAAACACTGCATAAGGACATAAGAAGAGCGCTGCTGGATCAGGCCAAGGGTCCATCAAGTCCAACCTTCTCTTCTGACAGTGACCAAGCAGATAGATGCCTGTGGGAAGCTTCCAAGCAGAAAAGTGGACAGAGAGATACACTTGCTTTCTTTTTTTAAAAAAATAATATTTATTACTTTTAAGTATATTTATTACAAAAAGGAGAAAAAGAAAAGAAAAAAGAACGAGCAAAAGGAAGAAAAATCAATACAATACAATATATAAACACTACACAACATTAACACATTAAACAAAAAAACACACAAAGCAAAAACAATTTAAAAACATACATCATGCCATCTCAATACCCTCTCTTTCATTCCCTTGTTTCATCGACCTCCTCTCACCTCCCTTTTTGTATTCCATTTCTATTAATTATTTCAGCAAATCCTTTCCATCTTTCTCCATTTTCTGTCATATGGTTATCTTTACATATTTTAACCTTATTTTCCATTAATACTATAATACTTATTTATACTTAATTCATTGTAACATTTCTACTAAAGCCATATAATTCCATTCCATCATTTTTCTAACACTCATTAATATTACATTATTTCTATATATAAACTTTAAACTTTTTCCAATATTCTTCCACCGTCTCTTCTCCTTGGTCTCAGATTCTGCCAGTCTTTTCCGTCAATTCCATGTAGTCCATCAACCTGGTGATCTTCTGTCCGAGGCTCTTAACTCTTTTCCAAGTCCATTCTGCGAGTCTTCTTCATATTTATGCATGCACTTTACTTTGTCTTCTTCTGATCTTATTCTTATTTTCCTTCCTTTGAAGCTGAAGAGTGGATCTCGGGGAAATTCCCACCTGGCAATGTTTTTATTCCTTCTCGACAGGTCAGCCAAATCTCCATAATTAAAACTAAAATTCAAAATATATTTCAGGACATATTTCAAAGTTCCTCCAAATCTGAAGGCCCCCACAACTCCAGTCTCCTCCTGACCCAAGTCCAAGTCCCAAAGGTCAGTAAATCCCTGCATGAATGGATCTATCCAACTTTCCTTCTCCAGTCCAAACAGGACTCCAATCCTCAAACTCTGACTTTCTCTAAATTCACTCATAAATGGCATCAACTTATATTCACCAAATTGCATCTGTAAGGCTGGGACTCTCTCCCTCTCCACTTGTGCTGCTTTAGGTTCATCCACAACAACTTTCTCCCCTGCCTTCTCCACAATTTGCCCTGTCAAAGTAGATCCCTGTATCAGTTCCTGGGTAGTTTCTGGAATAATGTTCCCTTTTTGTCCCAAATTATCAATTTTTATAGTCATGACATCCGTCTTCTTATGGAGCTGTTCCAGTGAGTTGTTTATCTTACATAATGCAACCACTAAGGCTTCTTCTGTCAACATTCTTAGCGCTCCAAGGTCAGTCCCAGATTCTCACAGTATTTTATCTTGCAGCTGGAGAATTCCCCCAGCTCAGCTCATGTAACAATTTCAAAGGCTTCCTCTAGGGGGAAACAATTTCTATTTGTATCCATCCTTTTAAGCACAGTTCAAACAATAAAGTTAGTTTCAATTTTCTGTTACTTTTACTCCTTTTTAAGCGCAGAGGGAGACAATGGAAACAATGTATTTCTCTTATTTAACTAGCTGTCAACGAACGATCTATTCACAGTCAATAGGCATTTCCAAAACGTGTCTTACTAGCAGCCCATTTCCAGGTTCAGAGCGGTGGTAATTTGACTTTCTTCACTCTCTCCTGCAGGCTTACACAATTCAAAATTTCCCCCCTCTTCTCCTGCTTCCAAGGGGGGTTTAATAATTTTAGCCGATGGAAGTTTAATCCTTTACGAAAGGCTTTCCAAGACTTTAGCTTGCAGCCTCTTTGCTTCAGTCTATTTACAAAACGGGGAGGCGGACTTCCTGTTTGAAACCTCCCCGTTTCGGTGCCAAATTAAGATGTTTAAGAATCCAATTTTCTGTTCTACTCACGAGTAGCTGTTTTAAAATCAAATTGTCCACAGGAAAAAGTCGGCGCTCTCCGGCAACAGCAATGCGGCTTCACTCCGTGAAAAAAGCAGTCGATTCAAAGCCCCGTGCCACTCACCCCACGTCGCTCCAGATCCCCGAAACCGGGTTTCCCCGCGAGTAGGGGAGGCGCAAAAGGTGCCAGCCGAATCCCACGTTCACAGGCTTCTCCCACCTGTGATTTTTGTGGGTCCCCGCCTTCGCCGTGGCGGCCAGACCCTAATTTCCATGGAGCAAATTCCTCCCGATCAGAGGAATTCCGCCATTGTCCGGAGGCGCTAACCCGGAAGCCCAGAGAGATACACTTTCCGTCAGCATCTCCCTCTCCCGTCCTCTCTCTCCCTGCCTTCTTAATGACATGAGTGCAGTTGCATTCTTGTGAAACCCAACAACTGCGTGTAGCCATATAGATGTCTAATCTGCTCTTAAAGCTGTCCAAGTTGGCAATCATTATCATTACATCTTGTGGGAGTGAGTTCCACAATTTAACTATGTGTTGTGTGAAGAAGTACTTCAAGAATGACTTGCAGCTAATAGGGTAGCATCAAAATGAAAAAGTAGGTAAAATGTAATGGTAAATGACGCCCTGGACCGTTAAGTACTGTCAAAGGTGACTATTGGGCTATGGTGCTCATCTCGCTTTCAGGCAGATGGAGCCGGTATTTGTCCGCAGACAGCTTTCTGGGTCATATGGACAGCAGGACTAAACCGCTTCTGGCACAATGGGACACTGCGACGGAAACCAGAGCGCATGCAAATGCCGTTTACCTTCCCCTCACAGTGGTACCTATTTATCTACTTGCACTGGCGTGATTTCAAACTGCTAGGTTGGCAGGAGCAGGGACAGAGCAACGGGAGCTCACCCCATCACGCAGATTCAAACCACCGACCTTCTGAGGTAAAAGCAGAAGGAGTGAATTCTGAAAGTTGTAGAAATGGACTGAACATGTGAGAAAGTGTTTAGTAGGTTTCTTGATCTTCTGAAGGAGAACCAAGATGCAGAAAAGATGAAGGTGGCAGACCTGGGGCACTGCTTGTGGCAGCAGAATAACAAGCAAATGAAATACAAGCCCCATTGAAACAAGCAGGGCCCCCAGCACCACCCCTGCCGGGACCTTATCATGTCAATTTAGTAGGTTTTTTGCCACTAGAACAAAATATCTCAAGCTGGTTCTGACAGATGAGCTGCCGCAGAATATCTTCTTTCATTTCTTCCCATGAGTTGCGCAGTCCAGCACCACAGAGCCCAGAGCAGCAAGGACCCTCAGTCTGTGTCCACACTGAATACACAAGGGCAGACTAGTGAATCGGGGGAAAGTTGTGGATGGAGTGTATCTTGGTTTCAGTAAGGCTTTTGACAAGGTCCCCCACAATATTATCGCGAAGAAGCTGGTAAAATGTAGGCTGAACAAGGTAACTGTTAGGTGGTTGACTCACCGAACCCAAAGAGTACTCATTAATGGTTCCTCGTCATCCTGGGGAAAAGTGACAAGTGGGATGCTGCAGGGTTTTGTCCTGGGCCTGTTGCTGTTCAACATCTTTATAAATGACTTGGATGAAGGAATTGGGGTGCCCAGGCCCCCAGGAGTTGGTGCCAGTGCTCAGAGTTCTTCCAGCTTTACACTGGAACAGCTTTACAACTATGGTTCTATGATTAGCTGACTTGGCAAACAAACATCTTCTGCTTGCACTGCTTGGCTGCCGTTTCCCCTTGAGTCTTCATTAGATCAGCAGCCTGAGTCACTGCACCTCCTCCCTGGTGCCCAGAGTATTATAGGCACCAGGAACCCTGGGGCATGTAGTTTCCAGGGCCTGCAACATCCATACTAAGGACTTAGATGTCCTGCTTGCCCTTCTCCACTCGAGACAAGGCAAAGGCACTGCAACACTTATTCTGGAAGATGCCTCTGGACAATCAACAAACACCCAGGGCACCACCCAGTGCAAACCTTGGTGGAAGGCAGAGCTCAAATGGAAGGGTTCAGAGGATGCCAAGCCCATCTCCTCCCCCTGCTGAGGTCATATTCCAAAGTGTGTGTGTGTGTGTGTGTGTGTAAGACAAACTGAACACCCCCCCCCTCAATTCACATATCATAACAATGCAAGCTTTCATTCTATAGACCTGGCTTTCTCCCCAGAAACTGTTACCTGCCAGTTAACAGTGTTTACCTTGGTGGAAATTCATGAGAATTTTGAGTCTGACTAGATTAGGGTTTGTGTTAAGTGCCAGGCATATGGTTTTGCCTGATAAGACACCCACTGGGGAACGCTTTCCTTCCGAAGAGCTAGCCAGGCTTCTCCAAGCGCTTTCCAAATGTGGAGCCTGTCCTGGGAGATAGTATTCTTCATGTCCCTTTCTTGGCAATCTGCAAGTTGACAGGCGCTGAGGGTTTCATTGGTATATGTTTAATACCTTCTCCTTGTCCATTCTATTTTCCTTTCTCTGTCTCACACTCAGAGGCCCACTATTTGCCATTTGCTATAAGGTGGTGCCACACTTCCAAATAATCTTTTTTTGGCATTTGAGAGGCAGTGGGGATGAAGTGAGCCTGCACTTATGTCTGCACTCTGAGCAGAAGCAAGGGTGTCCTGGGACTGGGCCTTCTCTGTGGCAGCCCCCAAGGGGTGGACTCCCCTCCTCACACAGCTGCAACACTGGCCTGCAACACTGAAGCTGTACGCTTTCAGAGCCCATCATATTGTGAATGTAATATGTTTTAACTGCTCTTAATTGTGAATTTTACATTGTTGTAACCTGCCCCAGGGCCTGCTGGTAATGAAGAGCAGGTAATGTATTCAAATTATTGTTATTATTATTAATGTTTCTAGTAACATTGGGTAAATCTGTCAATTTCTGTTTCCCTCATTTTCTCATTTTTCCAATCTTTAGCTCAATGCTCCACATTGCCACAGCTTGGGATCATTATTTTTTTAAAGTCCTCATAAAAATTCACCAGCATTCCAGTGTGATTTTCTTCTAAGATGCACATGTATCCATGCAATTTCCCCTAAAAGAATGCATTTTGTATGTCATCCTTACAAATATATGAATTTTTAAGCAGGCATGTGTCTTTTAGCTCACATTACCTGGCTGGAGAACTGCATTGCGAGATTTTGAAAAGTGTGAACTGCGAAGGACGGCTGTGTTTTGGTTCTTGCATGGTTCCATAATGTGTGTGTTAGGTAGGTTCACCTTTAAATGCTACTTAAATCAAAATTCTCCCCTGCCTCTATCTACACAACCTGCAGATGAGCTGCCTATACTTTACAAGGGTGGATCTGGTGACATAATCCCAGGATTACAAACTAGCCACATTTAGGTGCTGTAAATCAATTAAAAACGCATTTCCAGAGTTGTAGTCAGGTTGGTGTGCCTGAGGCAAGATATGACTCCTGGCCAACAGCTAAGGGAGGAAAGTCCGTTGACTGAGGCCTGACTTGGCAGGGGTCTTTTGATTCCCCCTTCCAAAAATCAATAGAAGCTATCAAAAGAAAAACAATACGCATAATTGCCAAATAATTCCTAACAGCCCTGTCTGGAAGAGGCCTGAGCCAAGTGCAATTAGGAACGGAAGACAGGAAAAGCAGCAGCAGCAGACTCTGCCAAGCAAAGGGACTCATAATTTGGTTGCAAACACCCCTGGATGCTCACCCTAAAGTCATCCCACTGCAGCAGGACTACTCTAGAGGAGCTGCTCTCCCAACCATGGCATTCAAAGCAGCTGTTCTAAAACATTGCCTTTGGGCCAAACAAGACATGATATGGGACATTTCTCGAGAAACAGCCAGAGTGTGTGTGTGTGGGGGGGTGTTATCTGGTTCACGCAGCAGCACTGGGGGAGGGGGGACTAACCTGGATACCCCACATTGATTCTCCCACGGAAAATTTCTCTGACACTTCTATTAGCCCCAGAGGGGAAAACACACAGGCACCATTTCCTCCCTAAGGCTTCCTCAGGTGTAATAGCAGCTTCAGGAAGGAGTGACTTGGATCAGGGCTGCAACCAGGTGGGGGGGTTACACCCCTCGAGCCATGAGGCCATCTCAAATTGACCCCCCCCCCAGTTTTTTTGTTTGGGGGTTTAAAAGCGAGAAAAATCATAAATGTGGGAACATTGGAAGCTGCCTTAGAGACTGAAGGTGGCTCCAGCTAGCTCAGCATTGTCTACACTGACTGGCAGCAACTCTCTGGAGTTTTCAGCCAGGAGTGTCTCCCAGCCTGACCTAGAGATGCTGTGGGTGGAAACTGGGACCTTCTGCATGGAGAGCAGGTACTCTACTACTGAGCTATGGCCCTCTGCATTGCAGGGGCTTGGACTAAGTGACCCTTAGGGTCCCTGCCCACTTCACAATTCCATGATAAAGCACCTTTTTCTTTTTTTCTTTTTGCATGAAGAAGGTTCCAGGAGCAATCCAGCAGGGCTCTCCTTATTGTTCTTAAAAAGCAGAGCATGTGCCTGTTTCATATCTTTTTGAATATGCATTCATTTTATTTTTATTTGCATTACTTTTTATCACACCAGTGTTTGCCACCCTGGGTTCCTTTGGGCAGAAGTATGGGAGATAAATTTAAATAAATAAAATCTGTGCCATCTCCAGCAATTTTTTTAAAAAAGGATTTGGGAATAAGTGATATGAAAGCCCTTTCTTGGGATCTGTGAAGTGCTGCCCCAGGTGGCAAGCTACTGAACTGCAGGGGGCAGACTCTCAGGGAAGGGCCTTCAAGCGCTGGACTGGCTCTGGACTTGGCCCCACCTTTGCAGTGTGGTTCCGCATTTGCCCTACCACTTTCCCCCAGAAAACCCGCTCTTTAGTGCTAAACCAGACCAAACAGCAGTCTGTGGAAAACCCGGTTGCTGCTTGTTCCAACCCAGCATTGAAGATTGGGTTTCCCTGGGGGCAAATGGAGGTGTGGAAAAGCCCTCTCTCTGCCGATCCAGAGTGGGAAGGAGACTGAGAGGGCTTCCTTCCCCAGCTGACTCCTGAGGTGCACCTGTATCCTTGCGTCTTCCCAAGGTGCTGGCCTCCCAAGACTTTGTCTTGGTTTGTTCTCTCAGCCCCACTCACCCCTTTGCTTCTGTCTCCTGGCTTTGGACACATGCGTGCCACACAACAAAAGTGCTATAATCACACCTTAACCAGCCATGGCTTCCCCCCTCAAAAACTTCTGGGAGCTGCAGTTTGTTCAGGATGTTGAGAGTTGTTAGGAGGCCTTCATCCCCCCCCCCCAATATACACACTGAGCTACAGTTCCCAGAGTGGTTTAACAGTCCATCCCTCTTCATGGCAAGCTCTGGACACTGTAGCTTTGGGAGGAGAGCACCAATTCCTCCTTGCAAATGCGCTTCCCCTTCCCGCCCGCCCCACTCCCAGTCAGACTTATGTCTAGTCTCTAGAAAAGTTTTTCCCAACCAGGTGCCCTCTAGATGTTTTGGACTACAACCCCCACCAGCTGGGGTTGGTGGGAGTCCTAGTCCAAAACACTTGCATTCAGCTGGCAGAAGAGGGCGCTCTTCACTGGTGGATGCTGGCAGGGCTGTCCCCACCACCCTGCCTTGGAGCAAAGGGAGCTTGGTTTGCACATTTAGCCTCCTCAGCGCACTCTTAAAGGGGAGGATGACAAGATGTTGGCAAGGAATCAAAGACTTGAGTCATGAAATCTCAAGGTCTGAGGTTGGTTACCCAGAGCTATGGGTTCAAGAAAATCCATAGAACATTGGAAGGGCTGTTATGGATCAGGTCAAAGGCCACACTTGTCCAGCATCTTAGAATCATAGAATCATAGAGTTGGAAGAGACCACAAGGGCCATCGAGTCCAACCCTCTGCCAAGCAGGAAACACCATCAGAGCACTCCTGACATATGGTTGTCAAGCCTCTGCTTAAAGACCTCCAAAGAAGGAGACTCCACCACACTCCTTGGCAGCAAATTCCACTGTCAAACAGCTCTTACTGTCAGGAAGTTCTTCCTAATGTTTAGGTGGAATCTTCTTTCTTGTAGTTTGGATCCATTGCTCCGTGTCCGCTTCTCTGAAGCAGCAGAAAACAACCTTTCTGCCTCCTCTATGTGACATCCTTTTATATATTTGAACATGGCTATCATATCGCCCCTTAACCTCCTCTTCTCCAGGCTAAACATGCCCAGCTCCCTTAGCCGTTCCTCATAAGGCATCGTTTCCAGTCCTTTGACCATTTTGGTTGCCCTCCTCTGGACACGTTCCAGTTTGTCAGTGTCCTTCTTGAACTGTGGTGCCCAGAACTGGACACAGTACTCCAGGTGAGGTCTGACCAGAGCAAAATACAGTGGCACTATTACTTCCCTTGATATACATGCTATACTCCTATTGATGCAGCCCAGAATTGCATTGGCTTTTTTAGCTGCCGCGTCACACTGTTGGCTCATGTCAAGTTTGTGGTCAACCAAGACTCCTAGATCCTTTTCACATGTACTGCTCTCAAGCCAGGTGTCACCCATCTTGTATTTGTGCCTCTCATTTTTTTTTTGCCCAAGTGCAATACTTTACATTTCTCCCTGTTAAAATTCATCTTGTTTGTTTTGGCCCAGTTCTCTAATCTGTCTAGGTCGTTTTGAAGTGTGATCCTGTCCTCTGGGGTGTTAGCCACCCCTCCCAGTTTGGTGCCATTTGCAAATTTGTTCAGGATGCCCTTGAGTCCATCATCCAAGTCGTTGATAAAGATGTTGAATAAGACCGGGCCCAAGACAGAACCCTGTGGCACCCCACTAGTCACTCTTCTCCAGGATGAAGAGGAACCATTGATGAGCACCCTTTGGGTTTGGTCAGTCAGCCAGTTACAAATCCACTGAGTGGTAGCATAGTCAAGACCGCATTTTACCAGCTTCTTTACAAGAATATCATGGGGCACCTTGTCAAATGCCTTGCTGAAATCAAGGTAGGCTACATCCACGTGTTCCCTTCATCTATCAGGCTTGTAATTCTGTCAAAAAACGAGATCAGGTTAGTCTGACATGACTTATTTTTCACAAATCCATGCTGACTATTGGTGATCACAGCATTCCTTTCTAGGTGCTCACAGACTGATTGCTTAATGATCTGCTCCAGAATCTTCCCTGGTATTGATGTCAGACTGACTGGGCGGTAATTATTTGGGTCCTCTCTTTTCCCCTTTTTGAAAATAGGGACAACATTTGCCCTCCTCCAGTCTGCCGGGACTTCGCCTGTTCTCCAGGAATTCTCAAAGATGACTGCCAGTGGTTCTGAGATCACATCTGCCAGTTCTTTTAATACTCTTGGATGAAGTTCATCTGGCCCTGGAGACTTGAATACATCTAGACTAGCCAAGTATTCTTGTATTTTCTCCTTAGTTATTCTGGGCTGTGTTTCCTCTGCTGAATCATTTGCTCCAAATTCTTCAGGTCGGGCATTGTTTTCTTTATCGGAGAAGACTGAGGCAAAGAAGGCATTAAGGAGTTCAGCCCTTTCTGTGTCCCCTGTTTGCATTTCACCATCTTCTCCTCTGAGTGACCCCACTGTTTCTTTGTTCTTCCTTTTGCTACAAACATACCCATAAAAGCCTTTTTTGTTGCTTTTAACCTCTCTAGCAAGCCTGAGTTCATTCTGTGCTTTAGCTTTTCTGACTTTGTGTCTACATGTGCTGGCTATTTGTTTGAATTCCTCTTTGGTGGTTTCCCCCCTTTTCCATTTTTTCATCTTCCTGTTTTTCCATCTTCCTGTTTAGCACAGTGGCTGACCGCGACAGGAGAGCAGCAGCACTCTCTCATTCATGCTGCCTCTAGCAGGAAGTCATGCACAAACAACATGACTAGGTGTCAGGGGCTGGGCAAAGGAGGAGGAATGGTGGAGACCACCTCCCCGCCTGACCCTTCCAGGGAGGAGGAAGAGCAAGACAATATACAGGGGTCTGCAGGAGGTCGCAGCTCAGAGGCAGGTGAGGGGGAAAGTTGGGAAATCATGGGAGAGCCAGAGCATCACCCTGCTGACACATTGTCATTGGAAAGTATTCCAGACCCTCCATCTCCCAAAACCCGGCAAGCCTTCAAGGTAGGAGAGCAAAGAGTTCAAAGACATGGCAACACCTGTAGAGGAGGTGATGAAGATGACGAATGAGGAAGTGGGAGAGAATCACTTGGGACAACACCACTATCCAAGAGGCTAGGTTCTATAGCCTCTCTCTGTAAAAACTGAAATAAAAAAGGACTTAAGAAACTTTTCCTTGTCTTTATACTTTCCTGGGCAACCAGCCGGGAGCCGCTGACAGGATCCTGACACTAGTAGCCATTGATGAATCCATCATGAATGTTTATCGTCTCTTTTTAAAGCCATTCAAGGGGCTGGCCATCCCTACCTCTTATACGTCTGCTTTATACTGTGTGAAGAACCTGGCTGCTGGATGCCTCTGATGCAGCATCTCTTCTCCTGGTGGCAGAATCTGAACCCAGCAGCAACACTCTCCCCACTTGGGCTCCCTAGCAACTGCTGTACAATAAATGCACCTTAAAAAAAGAAACAAAACCCAACAACACTTGAAGAACTCAACAAAACTATTTCAGCAAAGCCAGGGAACCAGTCACAGCAATATTCAGGGATTTATTTTAGCCCTTCTTTAAGTAAGTGCGTTGTGAGCCTTGGGAAATCCTCAGAAATCAATCACAGAGCCACCACTGAGAAGATTCTTCTCCTTGTCATTGCTCATCTCATTGCTTGAGCAAGGTTTTAAACTGCGGCTGCAGCAACCTTCTGCAGGAATCTTATTGCCCTGTTTAAAGACTTGTATTTCTGGAGCAGGAGCTCTGCCCACCAGTGACAGCTCAGCCTTGTTCCAATGATCGTAAAGACTTCTTAAGCCCCAAGTACAGCAAGCATACATGGAGAGGAGAGCATTCAAAGATAGTGGTTCCTGGGCATCATTGTCTCTTTAGAATGCAAGTACTGGGGACCTACAATAGCCCCGTGTCCTGGTCCCTTCTTGCTCCTCTCTTCACATACAGACAGCAGCCATTTTGTGCAGGGGCTCCATTTCCAGACCTTGCATGCACCAGTGGAATGTATAAAAGCACAGCCCACCCCGTTCCTCATTCCGTCCCTGCTCAGCCTCTTTCTGGTCCAAAAGGACCCGTGTGTCAACAGACACACCTAAAACAGTTACTGCCTGTACTTAGTTACTCAGAAGTGTGTGTGTGTGGGGGGGTCCTCTCAGTTCCCACTGGCCAAGGGAACTCATCACAAGAATTGTTGCTTTTCTCCCAGAAAGCACATCCTGTGCCAAATACCTCCAATGCTTTCAAATCGGGGACAGGAAAACACACAGATAGATATTTGCAGCATCCTTATTCTACAACTAGAAGCCAGACTCCAGGCCAAGGATTGCCAGCATTTTGGGGCCACCCATGGGCACATTTGCAAACCGAGAAAACTTGTTGGCACCACACAGACATCCCAGCTAAACTCACCTCTCCAACAACAGCTATAAGACAGTGCTTCTTTCAAGCCTGATTTCAGTGGTGGAAGGGCAGAGAAATGGCACCCTGGGGTGCACCCACTGGAGCCATGTTGGTGACCCAGGCTCTGAGTTAAGAGATTTACAAAGCTCTAACCTTTTTCCAAGAGAGCTAAAGCTCTTCCACAATGACAGACAGGCTTGTAAGTGGATATTGGCCTTGTCACTAGAGGTGAACAAGCATTGCGTCCAGCCAACTGGAAAGTTGGGAAGAACAAGGTTTCCAATGTCCAGCCTGTGTGGTGCCGTGGTTCACATGTCAAGCACTCCAATCTCTACTCAGCCCTAAAGCTCACTGGGTGCCCTTGAGCCAGACATTCACTCTCATGGCCTGGTTGCTGTGAGGAGAAGGGGGCTCCTTGAAGGAAAGGTGGGGTATTAGTATAATAAATGGGATGGGATGAGATGGGATGATCTACTTCTTCTGGCCACCATTATGTGAGACTACAGCTGCATCAATGGGTTCTTAGTCTAGCATGTACCACTTAAAAGCCAACATCTCATACGACAAACTTGGAAAGGCAAGAACCTCCAGCATCACCTCTGAAATGTTAACCATTTTACTTTTGTGTATACCCCACCATTCTTCCTTCCATGGAGATCAGTGCAATAGACCCAAGGGAGCCCCAGCAATCTCCCATCCAGGAACAGACCAGACCTGGACCTGCTTAGTTTCAGCAAGGCTCTTGCCTCACGTGCCTTCAGTCTGTGCCCCAGGAAATAGGAACCTGCATGGTCAGGATGAGGAATTTGGCTAAGGATCAGAATGTTTACAAAGGAGTCTGCCTTGACAAACATTTTTTAGTGGAAGTGAGGAATCTGGAATATATATTTTCTCTACTGATGAACCTGACTATGTATTTCTTTTAGTCTCTCTGGTTCTCACTTTCCCATGTATATATTTCCTTATGTCTCAATGATCCCAATTAGAAAACTACCACCTTGCGCACGGGGTAGGGGGAATGACCTCAGGCCTGGGAGCCATGTGGCCCTCCAGTCCTCTCTCCTTGGCCCTTGGGACTCTCCCCAGGCCATACCTCCTCTCCTCAGGCGACATCCCAATTTCTGCTTGTCTTCTGCTCTATCAGTCCCAATAGACACCAGCCACCAGTGCCAGCAACTAGAGGGAACCATCTGGGCAATCCCTAGGATAAAGGAATCCACTGAAGGTGCTGCCCTGAGGGGCTTGGAGAGAGATATACTTCACAGCTGGGGATAACTTTTCATGCATCTGATGAAGAGGACTTGAGTTCACAAAAGCACCAGCCACATTGAATCTCCTTGTTTCTGCACCAAGACTTTATTATTCATACTGCAGCAAACTATCAGTGAGGGGAAAATATTTATAACATCCCTCCCCGACCTGTTGCACCTCAGATGTTTTGGACTACAACTCCCAATGACTTGAATTTTGAATATTTGCAAATGTGTGCTTCTATCCTAGCCTGCACTCAGATGTTGGAAGCTGGGCTGCCATTTTGAACAAAAAGTTGGATGTTCACCTCCACATCTGTTTTGCCATCCAGGCTGAACCAGGAATGCCCTGGCCAAGCCAGGACTCAGGAGTGGCTGTTGATATTATTTTCCTGGTATAAAAATGTTCCCAATAACCACTCTGGACTTGGAAAGATTTGGCAAAGCAGCTGCCCTGGAGAGTCAAGAATTTGTTAAAAAGAGAGTTCCACTCCCTGCTTTGACAAAACGTGGCACACCCAAGCACTAATCCCAGAGGAATGCCCAACTTCTTCAATAGGCCTTTCATTTCCTTCCTGGAAAATTAAGCTTTGCCAAAAAGGCATAAACGTCACTCGTTTGAACTGAACTTGTGCTGGCCAAATACCAGAGCTGGTCTTGGTTCCAGGGGCATCCTGGCTGGATACTCCCTGCCACAGCCCGCCATACAGATATAGCGCTTACAGACTGCTTTTATTCCAGCATGCAACTCAAGGCACTGTCTATGGCCTCTGCATCATAAGAAGATGAGAGCAGTGGAAACACACCACCGGGGGGGGGGGGTGGATTAGGTCAGCTACTGTCTTGACACCTCACTGACCTTGCCACTTCTCCCCTGCAGCATTGACTCACCTGCTGGGAAGTCAGGTAACTGTCTGCCCTCCACCCCACTGTTTCCAAGTGCTGGTAGTTCCAAATGTAGCGGGCAGGGAGGGAGCCATCAAAGACTGCAAAATCTTCCCCACCAAACTATGGATTACTTCCTACCAGCCCAGCCCACCCATTCCATAGGTGAGAAGCCCCTTCCTGTAAGCCAATGCCGCCGTCATTTTTGAGCTGGAAGAGGAGGGTTGGGTTATTCTGGTTCCTGAGAAAACAAGTGTCCTCCATCCCTGGCCTAGGGCAATTAAGCTCAGAAAAAGGAGGATCTCCTTACCAAATTCACTCGCACACAGGTGCTCCAGGATGGCGTCTGACTTCATCTCATTGTCGCAAGGAGGACATACTGCAGTGCCTGCCAAGAAAGGGGACAGCAGAGGATTAGTATGAAGGGCAAAATAATTATTTGGGGAGACTACCACTATAAGGGCCGCAATGCTGCCCCTGGGATGCTAGAGGGTTCTGTGGTGGAGCATCAGCTTTGAATGCAGAAGGTCCCAGGTGCTAGGAGATTTAGACTACCTGACGCCTGGAGGGGTCAATGCTGGGTGTGCTCCTTCACTCATAGCCAGAATTTTTTTCATGCTCATTGGCAAACCTGGAGAAAGGATGATGGCTATATTCTGCCTCTCTGGTTGGAGGCTGTGATGCTTCTGAATGCCAGTTGCTGGAAACCACAGGAGGGGCTTGTGCTCTTGCACTCAAGTCCTGCTTGCAGGTTTCCCATGGGCATCTGGTTGGCCCCTGTGAGAACAGGATGCTAGACTAAAGGGGCCATTGGCCTGATTCTGCAGGCACATCTTATGTTCCTATGAGAAGCAAAAGCCCTGACCGAGACCTTTGCTTAATGGGCTTCAGACCTAAAACCAGAGAGCCCTTTCCCATCTAAACAGACTGTCAGTATCAGCAATCAGAGCCTCCAAAGCTGAACCTGTCTTGTTATTCCCTGTCATTATCTTTACAATGGAATTGCTTTCTCTTCTCTCCCCCCCCCCCCTTCACATTTCACTTGCTTCTTCGCTCATTTCTCCTAAGATGTCTACACAGGCCCTGAAGTCAGCCATGAAAAATGTGGAGGAGAGCTACAAGATTTCCAGAGCAATATGTATCCAAAGAAAACTCCAGCTAGGATGACAGAAGTTCCCAGAACGCAGCCATACCTGAATCCCTCTGTGTGTGTAGGTCTGCAGGTGTCTATGCAACAAATGAAATCAGATTCCATTTTGTTTCTCTACCATGGACCTCAGCCAAGTGAAGACTGAGCTGATGGTCCCCAACAGAGGATTCACAGTCTCTTCACAAAAGAACAGTTACAGACAGGGATGGGGGAGGAATTTGTTTCAATTCACATTTGAAAACTAATCTATGTGACTGGCACTTTACAAAAGCAAAATGCAGCCATTCAAATTTATCTGAAATTTGCAATGCATTTCTCCAACCAAGGAATGGGTACAGAAGACGGTGGAAAAGAAACGCATAATTGGTAGAAATAACATACAAGAATGCATCATATTCGAGGAAATGTGACTATAAGGCAAAATTGCATACAAAAATGAGCATATTATAACAAATTAGCACTATAAAATGCTGATGAATTTTCAGGAGGACTTAAAAAATAAAAATAAATTATCAAACGTGGAAATGTAGAGAATGGAAGGCTAGGGGGGAAATGAGAAACAGAAAAATGGTAATTGTCAACTCAGAGATGGTTGGGAGGACCAAGCCTGAGTTTAGAGTGTTAGAGTTGAAAGTGATGTGACCTGGAGGTAAAGCAGCAAGTGGAGAGAGAGGCCAAGCCATCTCTGCTATCTGTTTGAATTCAAGGCTACGGCTGGGGGAGATACAAGACCCTTGGCAGGGGGGTTAATACTCTGAACTCCACCATCGCAGGCTCAGGTGGTATAGATGTGTCAATGAACCATATCTCATAAAGGCACCTCAGTCTCCGCTGTGCCTTATTTCCAAAAGGAAACACAAACCCTTGGTAAGGAATCCCAGGAATCTGGCCCCCAGCGGAGACTGGGGTGGGGGGCAACAGTTGTAACTATTAATACAAGGTGTGCCAGAAGTGGATATTGCTCGCCGTACCAAAACTTGGGGTCATCCATTGAAGCTGAATGGTGGGAGATTCAGGACAGACTGGAGAAATCACTTTTCACACAGCACACAAGGGATTTGCCACCAGAAGACGAGCTGATGGCAGAATTTTTTGGCCCTGCTTTTTTCAGCGAGGAGAATGAGGGGAAGGGAAATAAATTAGGTTCAAAAATCACACAAAGCTCACTGTGTGATCTTGGGCCAGCCAGTATCTGTCAGCCTAGTCTGTCTCACAGAGTTGTTGTGAGGATAAAATGGGGTGGACAGAAAAAAACATATAGAGCACCCTGCCATCTTTGGAGAAACATAAATGTAATAACAAGTGAATGCATAATATGAAGCCAATCCAAAGCTGCAGTGTAGAGATGTTCTTGGACTTGCCCAGCTAAGCCTGTGTTTCATAAGGTTTTCTTCCCATCTCTTTGCAGTAGCAGCATCCCTCCTCTGACCCTTTGCGCAGCACAGCGCTGCTCAAAGCAAAACCTTACTCCAGGGCGAGGGAGAGGAATGTGCAACGCTCTACTAATCAGCAGCTCCCACCCAGTGCATCCAGCAGGTCTGCAGGCTTTGCCATTGCCGTGCCTAAAGCAAAAGGAATTCAGGCAAGTCAGCATTTCAGAGGCAGGGACAAATCCCACTTGTCAGGCATTAATAGAGGAAAAACTGGAAATGGTTTTCAATGTCTATATAGGATCTTCTGGAGGAACACCAAGAAACTTACACAAACACAAGTCACCTTTGTAGGTTTTATATACAGTTATACCTCGGGTTAAATTTGCTTCAAGTTGAGCGTGTTCGAGTTGTGCTCCGCAGCAACCTGGAAGTAACGGAGGGTGTTACTTCTGGGTTTCACCGCTTGCGCATGCGCAGACGCTCAAAATGCCGTCACTCGCATGCGCAGAAGCGGCGAAAAGCGACGCGCGCGTGCACAGACGTGCCGTCGCTAGATCCGCTAGAACGGATCCCGTTCGTATCTAGAGGTACCACTGTATTACAATACTTTTAAATGTGTTAGAACAGCGGTGGGGAATCTCAGCTCCGGGGACTTAATACAGCCCTCTAGGCCTCCGTACACATCCCTCACAACTTTTCCCAGACCACCCCCTCTCTGTATAGGTCATACCACTCCACACAGTTTGCACCCACCTCGGGCCAGAATGGAAGAGGGGCACCCAGGCTCAGCTGACAGCTGAGGAGAAGGAGAGGAGCAACAAAAGGCGGGTGATGTCTGGACTGGGGAAGGGCGGGGCACTCTGCAAGCATAAGCCAATCCAAGGCTGATAAATTTCCGCTGCCAGGAAACACAAAATCCCAGCTATTCTGCGAGATCCAAGAGGTACAACGGACCATGTAGGATGGACCTCCCAAAGAACCCTTGCGCTCCAAACCCACCTTGGCCTTGCTCTTCAAAATGGGACCAAAGGGGGCAGTCAGGTGTGGACACATCCTAGCTTGTGTCCAGTCATGTATATCTTAAAGTCCTGCTTCAGGTTCTGTATCTTGGTCTGTGTTTAAATGGTGTCCTAACTTTTGGAATAAAGCTTTTGGGGATTCTCTAGCCAGGAGTCCATGTACTTTGTCTGAGAGTGAGAGCCAGGACACTCACAGGCCAACCAGGGACAGAGAATAAATTCATTTCAGTTCACATTTAAAGGCAAACTTACTGAATTCACACTTTCCAAAATAATGCATACCCTTCAACTGTCTTGGGAAAACCGGGATACCCCATTTTCTCACGTGAGAGTATGGCAGCCACAACCTTGCCCCCCAAAAGTGCTTTTGTCGTACAGCACCACAAAATGCATGCTTTTGAGCACCATGCTCTCATGGGAGAGCCCACCCCCGGAAAAAAGTATATTTTGGGGGCCGCACTCTCGTGTTGGTCATGTGACTTGCCTGGGAGATGCATGTCCCAGTTTTTGACCTGGACATGTTGAAGGGCATAATAATATGCAAACTGAAGTACAAGCCCTCCTTTAAAATTGCAGTTCTATCGCTATGTAACATTTACCCAAAAAAGCATATAATAGGGTAAAGTGTCCATCTAAATGTATATGTTGATGAAAATAACATACAAAAGCACATTACAGTGGTACCTTGGGTTACATACGCTTCAGGTTACATACGCTTCAGGTTACAGACTCTGCTAACCCAGAAATAGTGTTTCAGATTAAGAACTTTGCTTCAGGATGAGAACAGAAATCGTGATCTGGCGGCACGGCAGCAGCAGGAGGTCCCATTAGCTAAAGTGGTGCTTCAGGTTAAGAACAGCTTCAGGTTAAGAACGGACCTCCGGAACGAATTAAGTACTTAACCCAAGGTACCACTGTATATTAGAGGAAATTCCTTTCAGAAGTGTCTATATTGGGAGAAATTTGCACTAAGATGTTGATAAAATTTCAAGACAGTTTTTTACAAAAAGAATTGCTAATCATTGTAAAAATGTGGAGAACAAAACTTAATATCAGAAAAATGAGAAGCACCCATTTCAAAAGCCAACGAAGTGAGGCCACGCACTATAGCTTCAGTCCAGCTTCCACTCTGGTCATGGGACCGAGATGGCTCTGGTCGCCCTAACAGACGATTTCCGTAGGCAGCTGGATCGAGGTGGGTCGGGGCTGTTAATTCTCTTAGATCTGCCAGCAGCCTTTGACATGGTCGATCACGAACTTTTAGACCACCGCCTCGCTGACGTGGGGATTCAGGGCACAGTCCTATAATGGCTGCGCTCGTTCCTTTCTGGTCGGGGACAGAGGGTGGTGCTGTGGGGGGGGAGCTAGCGTTACTCCTTGGTGTGTGGAGTACCGCAGGGCGCAATTCTCTCCCTTATGCTTTTCAACATCTTTATGCGCCCCCTCACCCAGCTTGTCTGGAGTTTTGGGTTGGGCTGCCATCAGTATGCTGATGACACCCAGCTTTATCTGTTGATGGATGGCCATCCTGACTCGGCCTGAGACACACTGATCAAATGTCTGGAAGCTGTGGCTGGATAGCTATGTGGGAGCCGGTTGAAGTTAAATCCTTCAAAGACAGGAGTCCTTTGGCTGGGTCGGGATAATATATGGTTGGGGGGCGAACTCCCATCCCTTGCAGGGGCACAATTAGTGCCAGTGCCTTCTGTCTAGAGTTTGGGTGTAATCTTAGACGCCTCGCTTTCTATGGAGGGGAAGGTTACAGCTAAAACAAAGGTGGCATTTTTTCATCTCCGCCAAGCTAAGCAGTTGCTCCCTGACCTCTCTCGCCCTGACCTCGCCACTGTGATCCATGTGACAGTCACCTCCAGACTTGATTATTGTAACTCACTGTACGCGGGGCTGCCCTTGAAAGTGACCCAGAAACTCCAGCGGATGCAGAATGCTGCAGCGAGGCTCCTTACGGGCTCCTTGCCATGGGACCACATTCATCCAGTGCTTTACCAGCTGCGCCGGCTCCTGGTGGAGTACAGGGTCAGGTTTAAGGTGCTGGTTTTAACCTTTAAAGCGCTATGTGGCCTAGGACTCTCGTACCTATGGGACCGCCTCCTCTGGTATGCCCCATAGAGGACCTTACGGTCTGCTAATAACAACACCTTGAAGATCCCGGGCCCCAGGGGAATTAGACTGGCCTTGACTTGAGCCAGGGACTTTTCAGCCATGGCCCTGGCCTGGTGGAATGCTCTCCCACAACAGACCAGGGCCCTGTGGGATTTGACATCTTTCCGCAGGGGCTACAAGACGGAGCTGTTCCGCCAGGTCTTTGGGCAGGATGCAGTTTGACTTACTTTCCTTTGTATAAAACAAGCCCGAAGGAGGCCCCCAACCCGCTCACAGGTCCTTGTATGATCAGTGGAAACAGTTGGTCCTGGCAATTATTAACCACTCTCAATTCCACCCTGATAATTGCCACCTGCCCAGATATTAACTTGTCTGAATTAATTTTAAGATGTATTTTAATGAATTGATGTCTATTTTTATGCATATTGTGTTGTTCTTATGATGTTAGCTGCTCTGAGCCTGGCCTTGGCCAGGGAGATACAAATAAAAAAGTATTATTATTATTGTTGTTGTTGTTGTTGTTGTTGTTGTTGTTGTTGTTGTTGTTATTATATCTTCTGAGAAAGTAGCCCAGCCTTCTCCACATTTACTCAGAGGTAAGATCCATTGAGTGAAATGGGACTCCCTCCCAGGAAACTGTGCAAGATTGAAAAAGCTCATGGGATGCTTTATTTTCCCTAAATCAACAGCAATGAAGAATATATCAGCTACCCTGGGATCCTTTGGCAAGTAGAGCAAGATATAAATTTAATAAATAGATAAAGATTCCACTAGCACCAAAATGATTAGGAGGGTTGGCGCAACTCCTAAAACAGGGACAAGAAACTTTCAGCTCTCCAGTTGTTGTTGGACTATGATTCCCATAATCCCTGACTGTTGTCCATGCTGGCTGCGGGGTGGTGGGATTTGGAGTCCAACATCTGGAGGGCCACAAATTCCCTGTCATTACCCTGCAAGGAAAGCTTACAACATTTGGGGATTTTTTAGTTCAGAGAAAAAGATGAGTAGGGAGCATGTATAAAATTATGACTGCGGTGGAGAAAATGGGTAGGCCTTTTTCACGAGACTAGAATACAGTGTGTTTGGTCACCCAGTGTAGCCGAGTGTTGGGGAGATTTAGGATGGACAAGAGAGGAAGCAATTCTTCACACAGCATAGAGTTGCTAAGCCATGGATTTTGCTGTTCATGATAGCCAGGCTACAAAAGGCCCCTTGTGATAATCGCCACCTTACCTCCAGAAAGGGTGCCTCAGAATACCAGTGGCAAAGAAACATCACCTGGAGATGGCCATTGCCCTCCTGTCCCGATGGCAGGCTTCCCAGAGGCATTGGGTTGGCCAGGTAGGAAACCAGATGTTGGAGAAGCTTTCTTTGCCTCACAGAAGAGCTTCCATTGTTGAGTTGGGGACGGGAGCCAAGACAGGCAGGGTGACCCCTGGATTGGATGTAAGTGCAAAGGCAGGCAGGTGGAGGTTGGCTGAGAGCAGAGAGAGGTTGGTGGGGCAGAGCAGCGTCTGCTGTGCCAATCCCAGGAGAACATCAGAACCGTCACAACAGTTTGACTGTCCAGAGGTCCAGTGGGAAGGGAAAGGTGCACATGGCTGCCTAGCACAGATTGCCTCTCTCACACACGGATTGCTTTGTGAATCAACCCAAAAGATGTCCCTGATTACTCAGGCAGCTTCTTTGAGGCATACATATATATCCCTCAAATATCATGCCTGTTATGACATATGCATGCCCACGATCTGCAGCAGGGATGAGAGTCATGAAGACTTCCAGATGTTGTTGGACTCTCACCAGCCCCAGCCAGCAAGGCCAATGGCCAGCTGTGGGGACAGTGGATAAATTCAATTCAGCTCACATTTAAAGGCAAATATACCAAATTTATACTTTCTGAAGTAATACATGAAACACCTTTTGAAATTCGCACGCATAGAGGAGAGTGCATTTACTAGTGAAAATAACATACAAAAATTGAATTGAGGAAATTGCTTTGCAGAAATGTGTGCATTGAGCCAAAATGCATATAAAATTTGTATATTACAAGAAATTTGCACTAAAATGCTGGTGAATGTCATCATTGCATGCGGTCTCCTCACTTATTTCTTTTGTCCTATTGTATTATTGAAGCGCTTAAGGAACTCTGTCAAACCAGCGTTTGATCAGGGATGGGAGTAGTGGTGGGGAATGAATTGGAAGGAAACATTTCCTATGCAAATCCCACCCCCCGCCCCACCCCCCGCGATCGCCAGCAACTGGTTCTGAGGCAAACTTCCCAGGCCTACTGGAACCTGAACCGTAGGCCTTCTGCATTCAGCACACACTCTAACATTGATCTCCTCTGACCATGTCCTCATGAGCCAGCCTGCTCCCTCCATTGCTCTTGGAAAGGCCTTGTGTCCGTTCCCCGTAATCTGATCCAGGTCTTTTTCAGCTGGAGGGACACATTCCCTTCTGAGCAACTTTCTAAGGACCCCGTGCCAGCGCTGGCTGAGGCCAGAGGCAAAAGTGGGCTAAGCAAGGACTGACACTTTTGCACAGAAGTCTCATTTCTACACACACTCCCACCTCCCTCTCTATCCCCTGTGAAGTGAAGCCAGAACCATGGACGCCAAAAACACTCAAAGAGGTGTGAATTGGAGCAGCGAGAAGGGTACTCTGGGAAGGGGAGGTGTGGCCTGGACAGAGTCCAGGGGCCAGACAGCGAGGACAAAAGGGTCAAGCTCAACTGCTGGGCCTGTGGTTCCCCAACCACAACCTGAGGTAAGGTGGGCCATCTCAGTGGAATAACCTCCCAAGGGAGCTTCTCTAGGCTTCCTGTAGGTGGGTTTCAGAACAGACCTGTGAAGTCTGTTAAAACCTTCCTTTGTGATAGGTTTTTTTGGAGAGGCACACCTCTTGCAGATGTTGTTCTTGCATTTTCTTACTCAAGTTAATGTTTCGTCGCTATTCTGCGCCATCACATGACTGTGCTGGGTTTTGATGCAGCTGTTTTTATTTCAATGCGAGTTCCTTTTCACTGGGAAAACAGAACGCACAGCAAAGCCCCAAACGGCTAAACCACACTGGCTCCAGGACCAGATCAAGGTAGCTTGAGGAGGAAAAACCAAATGGTTTTGCAAGTTCTGCACTCTCTCTGCATTGGAAGAGGCCTGAGCAGAAGCAATCAGGGCCTTTTCCAAGGGGCTTGCACAAGAGAACGAGGCACTCCTTGGCAGTTCCAAAGTGCTCCAGATGCTTCAGACACACTACCCTGGCAAACCTCACAACAACCCTGCATGGTGGCTTCTTATTCTTATTAGTAGTAGTAGTAGTATCCCTAACATGTAGGGATTAAAGACAGCAGCTTGCTTAAGTCTGAGTACAGTACTTACCATACATTTAAAGCACATGTCTTCCCACAAAGAATCCTCAGAACTGTAGTTTGTCCCCTCACAGAGCTACAGTCTCCAGCAGCCTTAAACTACAGTTCCCAAGGTTCTCTAGGAGAAGTTCTATGCTTTAAATGTATGGTGTGGATCTGCCTTCAGTGTGTCTTAAGGGTCACACCCCTACATTCCTCATGGCAGAGACGAGATTTGGACCAGGATGCCCTCCTCTGTGTACCAGCTCTTGATAGACCTGCCCACCCAACCTGTTAAGGCCTGCTGGCTATACTTTATGAAGGGGGATTGGGCAAGCTCAACGGGGAGGAGAGGGTTCTCACCAGAAGCATCTGGCTGGCCACTGTGGGAAACAGGATGTTGAGATACCCAGTGGCGTAGCGTGGGGGTGCAGGGGGGGCCGGCCGCACCGGGCGCAACATCTGGGGGGCGCGCTCGCACTCGCAGCTCTCTGCCCCTACCTGGCTCCATGGGTTAGGGGGCGCAAATTACTTGCCTTGCCCCGGGTGCTGACAACCCACGCTATGCCACTGGAGATACCTCAGCCTTCGCCAACCCAACATCAGTCCCAGTCAGCAGCCTATCAAGTTGGCAAAGTCTGGTCTAGATGAATCTTGGATTTGATCCCCCACAGCTCTTAGCAAGCCACATTATACCATGTTAAACCACTGATCCATGTATTTAAATTTTCTCCCATGATTGGCAGCCGCTCTCCAGAATCTTTCCCACCCCAACCTAGATGCCAGGGATTGAACCTGGAATCCTTTGCCTACAAGGCAGGTGCCTCTGCCGTGGAGCTGGAGCCCTTCCCTCTTATGTCCTCCTTAACGTCACACAGGAGCCTGCCTTCTACAGGTTCCTCTATCCCAGGATCGTCTGTTCCGGGGGGGCCAACATGATGCTCTACAGCAGTGTTTCCCAACCTTGGGCCTCCAGCTGTTTTTGAACTACAATTCCCATCATCCCTGACCACTGGTCTTGCTAGCTAGGGATGATGGGAGTTGTAGTCCAAAAACAGCTGGAGGCCCAAGGTTGGGAAACACTGCTCTACAGGATCAAGGATGATGGGAACTGGTGTCCAACAACATCTTCAGGGCAGCCCATTGCCATCCCCAGATCTGCTCCAACTGGAAGAAGCTTTCCACCATAAAGGGTTCTTTCTCAGCCCAACTACCAGAGATCCTTAACAGAAAAAGGAGGGGGATTAGGCTGGGACCTTCTGTGTGGAAGCTAAGGACCCTCTCCCTGAACATCCACAAGACCTTCCCAAGAGAACATGCCCCAGGCGGACCTGAAGTGCCTGTGTCCCCACCCCGCCATCCCTAATCTGCCACCTGAAGCAACCATCTCACCTGGCTTCACAGCAGGGCCATCACAGACTGGCTTGACCCTTAGGTGGTCATAGGCACCTCTCCCAACTTTGCCTGCCTGCTTATCATCAAAAGAGAAGGGTGCTACTCATGGCAGACCCTTACCTTGAGGTTTGGACGCCTCCGTGGCATTTGGGGCGGTCATAGCAATGCACACGTCATCCTGCGGGAACTGGTCACACTTGAGCATCTCGGGCCAGTAGAAGCCAAAGAACTGCATGACGGGCTCACAGGAGTCGCGGACGGCCTCGCAGAGCCAGCGGCAGGGGTAAATGGGCCTGTCCAGGCAGACCGGGGCAAAGAGGGAGCAGAGGAAGACCTGGGTGCCCATGTGGCAGTTCTTGTTGAGCAGAGGCACCCAGCTGCTGGCTTGCTGCTTCACCTCCGCCATGGTCTCGTGGTCCAGGAGGTTGGGCAAGACCATCTTGTCGTAGCCCACGCTGTGGCACAGGCGGAGGTCAGCCGGGATGGCCACGCACTGAGGGGGCTTGGTGTAGAAGCGCCCGCTCTGGTAGGCACTGATGTCGGACTGGAAGCTGACGTAGTCATACTCGTTGCCCTTGGCCAGGCCGGGCAGGAGAAGAAGCCCAAAGGCCACCAGGATCAGCACCCGGGGCCCCTTCCGCGAGGGGCCTCTGGAGCACCAGCCTGCGCCCATTCTGGCAAGGAAGCCCGCGCCTTGCGAGCGGCTGGGCATCAGCCGCCTGCTCTTTGCCCCGAGCTCTGGAGGTTGGCAAATAAGGACGGGGGGAGCCCGAAGGTGGTCGCGACTCCCTCCCCCGGGCGAGACCCCCATCAGCTCCTGTCCCGGCTGCGGCTGCTGCGCAGCTCTTCCCCCGCTTGCTCCACGGGTCGGGACGCTTCTCTGCTGCGCGGATCCCCTTCCCGATCTCAGTCAGCAGCGGGACCCGAGGGGACCACCGAAGAGCACTTTCTTGCCGAGAGTTGCGGAGCCCCTTTCCCCCCGCAGCCAATCGGTGCCGGCCTGCGCCCCTCCCCTTCCCTCTGCCCCCTCCCTCCCCCAGCTGTCGCTCAGGGGCTGCCTTGGCCAATGGCGTCGCGGGCCGGGGCTGGTTTCCAGGCTGCGCGGGTCGCCTCCCCTCTCCGCGCGGCGGGGAAGGTGAGCCGCGGAGGCGCTCGCTTGGCGCCCGGAGGAAGGCGCGGGCGCGGATCTCGGGCGCCTTTCCTGGCGCGCATCCCCCGCGGGGGCGCATCTGGCTCGCTCGCTCGCTCGCGCCGGCAGCCGGCTAGCGCCATCCTGGGCACGGTTTCGAAAGGGGTTTCGTTTCGCTTGGTGGGGTTTCGCACAGAATCGCAGCTGGAAATTGCGCGCGCTTCTTGGCAAGGATGGGCAGCGCCTCAGCCCAACGGGATTTTCCTCCAGACCCCGTAATGGGTGCAAAAGGTGCGCAACGCGGCTTCAGTAAGCGCTCTCTCACGGAAGTAAAGCCCCGCTGGTTTTCCACATGGCTTGCTTCCTAGTAAGTACTCTCGAGGTGGGGGGTGTATTTGTGCAGCCCGGGATTGTGTAGGTTTACCCCAAAGTTAATTAACAGCGCAAGCCTAGCCACGTCTACTCAGAAGTAAGTCCTGTTGAATTCAAGGGGGCTTGCTCCAAGGTAAGTGGGGTTAGGATTGCAGCCTGCGTTCCGCGGTGTTCAAGAGAACATCGGGTTTTCTGGATAAGACACCCGACTCCGGACCCCTTTGTGCGTGGCCCCTCTTGGAGTCCTCGATGTGTTTAGGGATGCAGCCTTCAAGCCCAGCTGACCCGCAGTCTTACTCTGCAGGTCTGCAAGAGAGCAAGCGCTGCTCTTGCCTTTTACCAGGGTCACAGCGTGGCCTCCCCAATAAAGCAAGGAAACCTAGTTAGCTGGTAGTTGCGAAGAGCCAGAGTGCGGGGCTACCTCCTGGACCACGAGACTAGAGTGTGGCGCTGAGAAGGCCAAGGTTGCAGGATTGATCCCCATATGGGTCAGCTACATATGCCTGCATTGCAGGGGGTTGGACTAGATGATCCTCAGGGTCCCTTCCCGCTCTATGACTCTATATGTAAGAGACTCATTTATAATTATATTTTGGGAATGATGCATGCTCTTATGTATCTTCATTGCATTATACTTTCTGCATGTCCCATGATCGTATTATTAAGTAATTGTGCTCTGTGTCATAAATAAAGAACAGCTATGAGTTGTTTCTTTTTGTTTTCCAATGTACTTCTTATCAAGAAAAAAAATTGATGTGGCGTGAGCAAATTTTTATTCTGAAAGTGTGGCCCAGGCCCCAGAGAAGAAAGTATAAGACCCACTGGTTTATAGGATTGCAGCCTAAAAGGAATTAAGAGATATCAGTCAATCTTCCCATTTTTCAGAATAGGCACAACAGGGGTTTTTTTTTGGGGGGGGGATACCAGTCCAAGAAAAATGATGCTAAGAGGGCCACTGGATTCAGAAACCATTTTATAATCACAGCAGCACACCCTCCTGGAAGTACGGTATTTTTAGTCTGTCTTTTTGGAGGGGAGGCACATGATGAATGCCGCCACCTACCAGCTTTCAACAAATTTCTGCCTCTGCTTCTTTAGTGGGCAATAATACAATCATAAGCTATCACATTCAACATTGTTGAAATGAGTTTATTACAATCATATGTACACTTGATTTTTTTTTTTTAAAAAAAAGGATGTACATTTTAAGAATTAGTGCATTTTGAGAACAAGTAAAAATACTTATATATCCACCCTTACTAAAACAGCACTTTAAAAAATAAAAAGCTTAGACATCCTCACAGGGTGGGGGGTGTGTGCAATGGGCTCTGCCCCAGTTGCTCCAAGGGTCCCTGCAGAGGAAGGGGGTTGTGTTGTTCCTGCTCTCAGAGACATCAATTGTTCCAGGGTTGGGTTCCGATCCTGACAAGTTCAGGGGCTCAACGTGAGCACAAAGTAAGCCTGAGCTCTTGGCTGTTCCGGGCTCTGGTGTTTTTCCTTCACTTGTTTTGATGCATATTAACCAGAGTTTATATGAGAAGGAAAAGTGCACACCTGCCTGACAGGTAAAAAGAGGAGACAGGCACTCCATGTCCCTAGCTGGGCGTCCAGTTCACTAACCAAGACAAGCTGGAGGAGGGGCTCCACCCCACCCATTTGCCCCTTTCCTTTGTTTCCCTTAATGGCCCATCACCTCAACACAGGAAACAAGCCTGGCTTCAGTGCTTTTTTTCTAGAAAAATAGGTGCCGGTACTCACAGTGAAGTTGTTACAGTAAGTGCCACACTTTTTAACAACAACAACAAAAGGTGCCGGTACTGCGCACCCTTGAGTATCCCTGGGGGGAATATACTGCCTGGCTTATATTTTAACACTTGCTGGATCCAGGGGTTAGAAGGGTCTCACAGAGAGCCTACTTCCACCCAGCCCAAACTCATAACCATATTGTTTCTTCAGTGCCACTGGGCTGGGTTCCTGCATTCAAACAACTTAGATGTAAATGATTTTTCTTCCCCTGCTGGCATTTTCAAAGTTGACAGTGCCTTTGAGGCTTACATAGATGCCCTAAGTGACCTCTCGTCAAGGCTTATCAGAGCGGAAGATGAGCTGCCCCAATGATGGTTGCTGTGTGGAGCAGCAGATTCAAAGGATGCATCATGGTTTAAACTCAATCTTTCCCAAACTGATGCCCCCCAGAGGCTTGAGCTACAACTCCCAGGCTTGTTCATGCTGAAGTGAAACACATCATTTTAAACTGGGTGGCAAGTACAGTAATATTGAACAGGCTTGGCACAGTTTCATGTAAATGTGAGCTAATCCCACAAGACACGCTAGATTTACAGATCTCTTTTCTGAACCTAAGCTATTGTAGTCCGGCTGGTTCTCCTTCCTTCAAAAATATATGGGACTATATATGTATTTTCCTCACAGTTGCACTGCATCATGGACATTGTAGTCTCAAGTCCTCCGCAAATAGATTCTTGTACATTATGTTTCACAAATGGTGATGCTGTGTCCATGAATTTCATAGTTTTAAATATATTTAGTTGTATGTACACAAATACACTCAAATGCTAAGTGTGAACTGGCATAGCACACTGGCTAAGACCTGAGTCAGATGCCCCCAGTTCAGATCTCTTGATATTTTTATCTCCTTATTCTCAAGAAAGAAGCAAGAAAACGAGTGCACAGAGAGACCCGTGTACTTTAAATCCCACAGTATTAAAAATATTAAAAACACAGTACAGCAGTAAACATTAAAAACTTCCCTAAACAGGATTGCCATCAGAGCCAGTGTGGTGTAGTGGTTGAGAGCGGTGGACTCTAGTCTGGGTGACCTTGGGCCAGTCACACTTCTCTGAAGTCTCTCAGCCCCACTCACCTCACAGAGTGTTTGTTGTGGGGGAGGAAGGGAAAGGAGAATGTTAGCCGCTTTGAGACTCCTTCGGGTAGTGATAAAGCGGGATATCAAATCCAAACTCTTCTTCTTCATTTTTCTTTAATATAATTTTTATTAGTTTTTTTTAACATATAATTTTCAACAGTAATTAAACATACTTTTTCAATTTCAATTTTTTGACTTCCATCAATCCTGTCTGAAAATTTTCCAATCTAATCTCTCAGTATGCATTTCTTATCTTCCCTATTACATTTCAAACTCATAACCAATATCTCTATCTTTTTCTACTTTGTAACACTTCATATATTTCTCCTTACAAAACTTCTTGTAATCCTACTAGCGTAATTTGTTGATTACAGTTGCTCTTCAAATAATTCATATACTTCTTCCAATCTTCTGTAAATCTCTGGTCCTGCAGGTTTCAAATCCTTCCTGTCCTTTTGTCCAATTCTGCATAGTTCATTAATTTCGTCTGCAATTCTTCTTTCGTCAGAATTTTTTCTTGTTTCCATTTCTGGCTAACAATACTCTTGCCGCGGTTGTTGCATATAAAAACAATTTAACATCTTACCTATTAATGTCCTGACCTATAATACCAAGTACGGTAAAAATGCTTCTGGGTTTTTTAAAAATGTATATTTCAACATCTTTTTCATCTCATTATATATCATTTCCCAGAAGTGCTTTACTTTTTTACATTCCCACCACATATGATAAAAATGTTCCTTCTTTTTCTTTACATTTCCAACATTTATTATTAGGTATTGTTTTACCTAATTTCACTGGTGTAATATACCATCTATACATCATTTTCATCATATTCTCTTTCAAAGCATTACAGGCTGTAAATTTTATCCTTTCATTCCACAACCTTTCCCATTCTTCAAGCTGTATAATATATCCAAAGTCTTTTGCCCATTACCGATTTCATTTCCTCATCTTTCAAGTGCCATTCCAACAGTATTTTATACATTATAGACATTGTTTTTATCATCAAATCCTTTTCCCTTTAAATCCTCTTTATATATTTCATTGACTTGGTGATAGTGCAACCAATCATTTACATATTCTTTAACCTCTTCATATGGTCAAACTCTTCTTCTTCAGATGTCTTATAAAAGTAGGATAGTTGCTTATTTCCTTGACATCTGATGGGATGGCGTTCCACAGGGCAGGGGCCACTACCGAGAAGGTCCTCTGCCTGCTTCCCTGCAACCTCACAGTGAGGGAACCACCAGAAGGCCCTCAGTACTGGACCTCAGTGTCCAGGCTGAACAATGGGGATGGAGACGCTCCTTCAGGTATATTGGGCTGAGGCCGTTTAGGGCTTTAAAGGTCAGCACCAACACTTTGAATCGTGCTCGGCAATGTACTGGGAGCCAATGCAGGTCCCTCAGGACGGGTGTTATATGGTCCCGGTGGCTACTCCCGGTCACCAGTCTTGCTGCCGCATTCTGGATTAATTGTGATTTCTGAGTCACCTTCAAAGGTAGCCCAATGTAGAGCACATTGCAGTAGTCCAAGCGGGAGATAACCAGAGCATGCACCACTCTGGCAAGATAGTCTGCGGGCAGGTAGGGTCTCAGCCTGCATACCAGCTAAAGCTGGTAGACAGCTGCCCTGGACACAGAACTGATCTGCACCTCCAAGGACAGTTGTGAGTCCAAAAGGACTCTCAAGCTGTGCACCTGGTCCTTCAGGGGCACAGTTACCACATTCAGGACCAGGGAGTCTCCACACCCACCCGCCCCCTGTCCCCCCAAAACAGTACTTCTGTCTTGTCAGGATTCAACCTCAATCTGTTAGCTGCCATCCATCCTCCAATTGCCTCCAGACACTCACACAGGACCTTCACCACCTTCACTGGTTCTGATTTAAAAGAGAGATAGAGCTGAGTATCATCCGCATACTGATGAACACCCAGCCCTAATCCCCTGGTGATCTCTCCCAGCGGCTTCATATAGATTTTAAAAAGCATGGGGCAGAGGACGGAACCCTAAGGCACCCCACAAGTGAGAGCCCAGGGGTCTGAACACTCATCCCCCCAACAGCACTTTCTAGACACAGCCCAGGAGAAAGGAGCAGAACGACTGTATAACAGTGCCCCCAGCTCCCAGCCCATTTAGACAGTCCAATGTCATGATCAATCGGATCAAAGGCCGCTGAGAGATCCAGCAGAACTAGGAAACAGCTCTCACTTTTGTCCCTAGCCTGCTGGAGATCATCGACCAGTGCGACCAAGGCAGTTTCAGTCCCATGAGGAGCCCTGAATCCCAGTTGGAAAGGATCCAAATGGTCCGCATCTTCCAGGCGTGCTTGGAGTTATTCAGCAACCACCCACTCCATCACCTTGCTCAAGAATAGAAGATTTGAGGCTGGGCGATAGTTGGCCAAATTGGCCAGGTCTAAAGATGTTTTTTTAAGAAGCGGTTTAATGACCACTTCTTTCAGCGGGTCTGGGAAAGCTCCCTCGCAGAGGGAAGCATTCACCACCCCATCGCCCAGCCCTTCCCAGCTCGCTTTTATCAGCCAGGATGGACATGGATCAAGGAGACAGGTGGCTGGTTTCATTTATCCAAGCAGCCTGTCCACATCCTCGGAGGTAACAGATTGGAATTGATCCCATATAGCACGACCAGACAGGATTCCAGCACTCTCCCGCCCTGGCCCTGCTCCCACGGTAGAGTCTACCTCCTTCCGAATCGGAGCGACTTTATCTGAAAAAATACTTTGCAAAATCATTGCCGGAGATCTTGGGGTCTCTACCAGGCCCCAGTGACGAAAGTAGTTCTGATAGATTGCGAACCACCTGAAAGAGTCTCCTGCTGCTGTTTTCTGCAGATGCAATAGAGGCGGTGAAGAACATCCTTTTTGTCGTCGCTATTGCCACTTGGTAGGCTCGACATTGAGCTCTAACCAGTGTCCAGTCCGATTCAGAATGAGTTTTCCGCCACCGGCACTCTAGCTGTCTCAGCAATTGTTTCATCGCCCTCAGCTCCAAGGGAAACCACGGGGCTGTCTGGGCTCCATGTAATTGGAGAGGGCGCTTCGGAGCCACACAGTCAATAGCCCTGGTTAACTCCGCATTCCAGCAGGTCACCAGGGAATCAGGACTACTGGGTACTTCCTAAGGAAATCCACCTGTCTCACCAAGGTTTGTTTGTGCTAGTTAGCTGGATCCCCTCCCTCTCTCTCCATCTGGGATAAATGTTTTGTTTGTTTGCTTGGAGAAAAAGAAGATCCATTTCCAGCTCTGCCTGCACCACCTTCCCAAAACCCTCTGTGAGGTCCTGAATCTCAGCCAGGTTATGGAACATTATGAAGAGGCTCTTGTTAAGCCTACTGGGAGGTCCTTCCCCCCCAGCCCCCGCCACTCAGCATTTCTGCTCTGCTCCTGCACTGAGCACTGATATAGAACACAGCTGGGAAAGTTGGCTTCTGTGGACATGCATTCAAAATCTGAGCATTGGCTCGGTCTACAGAGCACACCGGCTGTTGTTCATAAGAGAGAAGCAGAATCCCAAGTGAGATGGCAGGAAGGGAACTCTCCATCCCCAGTTAGACCTTGAAGTGCCCTCTGCAGAAATTCAGTCCAGGGCAGGGGCTGTTCATCGGCATGCGCTATCTGCAGGAAATGTCTAGAACAGGGGAGGACAACCTGGTGCCCTCTTGATGTTGAGAGCTATGGCTCCGATTGTCTCTGACCATTGGCCATGCTGGTTGGGGCTCCTGGGCATGTGGCCCATGACATCTTGGTCCAGAGCACAGACATGCTGTTTGACTGTGGAACAGTCTCCCTCGGGAGGTGATGGACTCTCCTTCTTTAGAGGTTTTTAAGTAGAGGCTGGATGGCCACCTGTCATGGATGCTTCGGCTGAGATTCCTGCATTGCAGAAGGTTGGACTAGATGAGCCTGTGGATCCTCTCCAACTCTACAGTTCTGTGATACTATGCCCTGGGTCCTGCTGCAGCTGAGTCAGAGCTGCCATTTTTATTTCCCACAATGTCCCTCATATAAGTTGCTCTGGGGCATTGTGGGAAACTTCAGTGTAAATGGGGGCCACTAGTGGGGACTTGGCAGCTGCCTTTTTAATTTCCCTTGATGCCTTGGAGCTGCACCACATCAGGGGCATTGTGGGAAATGAGCATGGCAGCCTCCAGACATGCCTATGTCCACACAAACACACAGGTCATGTCTGCACCATGCATGTGCAGCACTCTTGTGCCACTTTCCGAGTCATGGCTTCTTTCAAGGAATCCTGGGAACTGCAGTTTGTGAAGAGTGCTAAAAGTTGTTTGGAGACCCCTAGTCCCCTCACCAGCATCCCCTGTGAAGAAAGAAACTGCAGCTCTGTGAAGGGAATGAGGCCTTCTAACAACCCTCAGCACTTTTGATGAACTATAGTTCCCAGGATTATTTTGGGGAAAACACGACTATGAAAATAATAGGGTTTAAGTTTAGTGTCGAAGCAGCCAAAATGAAGTCGCCTGGCAAGGTGGTAAAATTCTGGACTGGACTACTGCAAGCTGGGGGGGGGGTGGCTTTCTTTTTTTTAAAATGCTCACAGACACAAGCCATGCATGCAGAAAATGAGTCCAGCAAGATGTTTTTGTTTGTTGCTTTCTAACGTGGGGAAACATGATCAAATATTGCTCACCCTCCCACCTCTGTAGGTGGTGCAGTCCACAATTCTGCCACTTCATTCTGCTTCATGAAGAGCCATTAAAATAAACCCAGGATCCATATTTTCCTTGCTCCTGGCTCTCTGAATCTACACTTTGCAGAGCCTCCAACAGACCCAACCCCAAACGATGAAACCTAGTTGCACATGAAAGAGGGAGAGTGGGAAGAGAGAGGCAAAATGAATAGCTTCTCCAATACAAATGTCATTCAACCTTTGTTTACAGAGCCCTGTGTTCCCTTCCCCTCCCCACCCCAGCCTGTGCCAGAGCCCCAAGAGGAATGTGCAGGGGCTCTCTCCCAGGCCTGCTGCACAGCTCCCCCATTGAGAGCGCTGTTACACCAAATATTACCCTTAATTTGAAACAGATGAGGGAAAGGCTCCAACACTATAGAGCTAGTATAGCAGAATGACCTGACCTTTCTAACTTGCTGAAAGTCCTGCTGAAATTCACAAGAACACATTGCAACTTCTGCAAAGAGTTATTTATTGCAAGTCCATAAATAATATTTGTAATGGATTTTCCCTGCTAATCTAGAAAATGAATTAGATTGGAGGGATCTGTGGAATTGCTTGAACATCAGGCAGATGTGTTGGCTTAGACCTGTTTAGTGATTGCTCATTTCTTCTTCAGTTGGCTAGATAGATTAAGTTTCATCTGCAGGGAAGGAGAGATTTTTAATCAAACCCTTTCTAACTCTTTCTAGTTAGGGTCTGTGTGGATTGGAAAGCAAAGACCTCTCCCCTCTGCTTAAACATTCAGACTTAGATATTAAGAATGCAATACTGGTTTCTAGAAAATGTAGAATCACTAATTCCGTTTTGGCCTCTCTAAAACACACACACACACACACACAGAGAGAGAGAGAGAGAGAGAGAGAGAGAGAGCGCATTCTTTGGTTTGTTCAAAAGCAACTGATCTCCAAGAGGAGTCATGGAATTATGCAGTCAGTGATGAGTGGATTCCCCAAATTCACTCTGGAAATAATCTGGGAAAAGCAGAATAATGTTCTGAATGCCTAGGAAATTAATCTGGACCACAGACTGAAGTCACTCCCAGATGGTCTGCTCTTTGAGTATTCATTCTGATTTGCTTGTGGGGAAGTTGGAGGGGGGAGCACCAAGTGTTTTTCCACACTTTCCACAGCATTTCCTCATCACAGACCCTCCAAGTGTCCCTATTTTCCAGGGATGCCCCTGATTTAGAGAAGCTGTCCCAATTTCTCATTTGATCCGGAAATGTCCCACTTTTCCTTAGGATGTCCCTATTTTAATTGGAGAAATGTTGGAGGGTATGAAATTATCTGATCCTTGAGCCGTCTGAAGGCAATCCTATTTAAGGAAGGTTTTTAAAAAAATGTTTAATGTTTTATCATGTTTTTATATATGTTGGAAGCCGCCCAGAGTGGCTGGGGCAACCCAGTCAGATGCGTGGGATATAAATAGCAAAATTATCATTATGTAATGGGATGTCCCTATTTTCATTGGAGAAATCTTGGAAGGCATGCCGTCACTCACCTTATCACAAAACGTTCAGTTGGCGTGGGGCGTGGCTTTGTTGCCAAATCCACTTTAATTTTATTGACATCAAGCAGGCATCTTCACTACACTCTTTTCGGCACCTGCTTAAAGCATTTTTAGGCAAGCCTACCCAGACACATAAAGCTTGAAAGAAAAAGAAGAAACCTTTTTCTTCTTTTACTTTTAATTATTTTTAAATGTTTGCAACTGTTTTTACTGAAAACATTTCTTGTAAAGTGGCTAGAGGCTTTTAATACAGCCAAGCAGTATATACATTTTGTTAAAATAGGTTGCGGAACGTGAATGTGTCAGCATGCGGCACAACCCCACCCCAAGATGGCAAAGGTTTGCCTAGGAGCGCCCACTGTCTTGGGTTCATGGCCGTCTTTACCCGGGGGTGCAAGGGGTGAGGGCACCCAGGTGCCAAATTCTGGGGGGCGCCAGGCACTCACTGCTGAAGCTGCCTAAGCTAACTATCTACCTGTTATGAAATAATAAATAATTTTGATCGAGCTAGACAAACAAAATGAATATATACCTAGGTATTACCGAAATGTATACCTACTGTTTCACTAAAGGACTTTTGACTTTGTGTGCTCATTTAGCAAAGACGCTCTGCGCCAGCGGCGGCACATGTCATTCACAACAGCACGCGAAAGGAACTTTTACATCAAAATATCATGTTACGTATTGCATTGAGCTGCTCTGCTATGTGGCAGCAGGGTCAGCAGTACCTTTGACACAACTGATGTTTCTCCTAAAGGTAAAGGTAAAGGTACCCCTGCCTGTACGGGCCAGTCTTGCCAGACTCTGGGGTTGTGCGCCCATCTCACTCAAGAGGCCAGGGGCCAGCGCTGTCCGAAGACACTTCCGGGTCACGTGGCCAGCGTGACATCGCTGCTCTGGCGAGCCAGAGCTGCACACGGAAACACCGTTTACCTTCCCGCTAGAAAGCGGTCCCTATTTATCTACTTGCACCCGAGGGTGCTTTCGAACTGCTAGGTTGGCAGGCGCTGGGACCGAACAACGGGAGCGCACCCTGCCGCGGGGATTCGAACCTCCGACCTTTCGATCGGCAAGCCCTAGGCGCTGAGGCTTTAACCCACAGCGCCACCCGCGTCCCCGATGTTTCTCCTAAGTAGGTGCCTAAACAAGCCATATGCTTTAAATGTGCTTCACATGTTTGGTGTGTACACAGCCTAACTCATATTTGCAAAACATTAAAGATCTACTGCAGAAAATTGGTTGCACTAAAGCTGAGAAGCTTTAGTGATGGTAAAAGTCACATTATGAGCCACTATAGGAAATGAAGCCTTTCCTATTTTGGAAAGTTGGAAACCATCTTTGCTGTATTGAAATCCTTTTGAAACATATCATGAAGATTGTCTTGAAATATTAAATAAGATCCAATACAGTGGTACCTTGGGTTACAGACGCTTCAGGTTACAGACTCCGGTAACCCAGAAATAGTACTTTGGGTTAAGAACTTTGCTTCAGGATGAGAACAGAAATCATGCTCCAGTGGCACAGCAGCAGTGGGAGGCCCCATTAGCTAAAGTGGTACCTCAGGTTAAGAACAGTTTCAGGTTAAGAATAGACCTCCAGAACAAATTAAGTTCTTAACCCAAGGTACCACTGTATTAGTCAAACCCATTCAGATCCTGGTGATCCCTTCCATCTCTTCTGCAATTATATGATTCTTTGAAGTCAATGGAATCAAGTAGCTCATACCCAGAGGGTCTTAGTCACCTAAGTTCTGCACAGAGGTGCACTGAGGGCAGCCCAACCGATTCCCCTGCACAGGGCATAGGGGCCAAGGGGCCTTCTTCTCAAAGTCTAGTAAGTGCTGGGCTTTGGGAAGGAGGCTTGAGATTCTGACAGGATCCTAGAGTCCTCCTTCCCAAAGCTTTGGGAAATAGGAGGGAGGGCTCTAGGACCCTGTCAGAACCTCACGCCTCCTTCCCAAAGCCCGGGGCCTTGCTTACCTGGCTTTGGAAAGGTAGCAGAAGGGCTGGGGGCAGGTGTCCAATTTTGGCCTCGGACAGGATGCCATATTACCAAGGTCCACCCCCATCCTACTCAGAGTAGACCCACTGAAATTAATAAACCTAAATTAGTCATGTCCATTAATTTATATGGATCTATTCTGAGTAGGACTAGCATTGGATGCAACCCATTGATATTTACTTAAGACTTACTTAAGATTTACTTAAGATTTACTTAAGTGTGACATTGCCTAGAGTTCCCTGACCATGAATGGACCCTCCAAACTGGATTGTCTATAGAATATTTGTGGTACTTTATTTCTATATTTTTATGCAAATAAGTATTACTAAATATAAATTTTAAGAGAATGTGTGTGAAAGAGGGGGTGGGGGCAAAAGTCAGTGTGCTCCTTTCTACCCGGGGACAGTCTCCCACTGAAGATTAAAGTCTAGGATGCAGCTCTAAGTAATGAGAGGTGGGTTGGGGGACTAGTGCAGGGGTCTGCAACCCGCGGCTCCGGAGCCGCATGTGGCTCTTTTACACCTTTGCCGCGGCTCTGGGGCGGATACTAGCGAGGGGAGGAGGCGCATTGTGCGCCCCGACACTCCCCACTGTGGCGGGCGCTGTACTGGCTGTCACCTTCCCGCCCGCCCGCTACATTATAAGGGGCATGTACACTGGTCACTGCATTGAAAGGGGGCATGTATGCTGGTCACTGTTTTGAAGGGGAGTGAAGAACACACACACAAAAAAAGGTAACTTGTTAATTTAACGTTTATTTCTATGAGGAGGAGTAATTCTGAGGGGTCAAACAAAGAAATAATAAAAAGTGACAAAAAAGTTATTTTTATAATGACGAGTTTTGCGGCTCCCAGTTTTTTTTTCTTCGGAAACGGGTCCAAGTGGCTCTTTTTGTCTTAAAGGTTGCAGAACCCTGGACTAGTGGATTAATGCCATGCATATTAATGCCATATAAGAACATAAGAAGAGTCTTCTGGGTCAGTCCAATGGCCCATCTAGTCCAGCCTTCTGTTCTCACATTGGTCACCCAGATGCCTGTGGGAAACCCACAAACAGGATTCAAATGGTTTTCAGAAACCTTAGTGTCGGAATCTCCACTCGGCCAAGCTGATAAAGCTCATCTTCTGGCCGAGCCTTCAGAATCACCCACCCACGAATAATTAACGACCTAAGCCTTTGATAAGGCCTCAGGCACGCTCCCCCATTCAGCAGAGAATCCAGCACAGGGAAGTGATGAGATTTATGGCTACATCTCTATGCTTTATTTCTTACTACGCAGACAACAAAGAAATATACATCCTCTCTCTATGAAAGCAGAGAGCAACTGAACAACAAAGGAACAAAGGAAACAGGAAACCGTACGTCACATCCGTCTCTAGTCTCCCGTGAGACTTCCAATAGCCTGGACTGTCTCTGGAATGTAAACAGAGCCTTGTGACTCTAAGCAGCTGCTCAGTGCCAAACAGAAACTAACGCTTAGCACCTCCAACTCTGGAGGCAGAACATGGCCTTCATAGCTGGCAGCCATTGATAGCCATTGATAGCCATCTCTTCCATGAATTTGTCCAGTCCTCTTTGAAAGCCCTCCAAGTTGGTGGCCCTCACTGCCTCCTGTGGGAGGGAGAGCCATACTCTAACTCTGTGCTGTCTGTATTGAATCTTCCAACAAGATGCCATAAGTAGTTTGAGCCTGGCAGTGCCCAGCCAAAGAGCCCGCAAGATCCTGGCAGTGCCCAGCCAAAGAGCCCGCAAGATCTACAATCCTTGAGTCCATCCGCTTATCCTTACTGGTTTTCATCATCCTTGACTGATTCTGCCCACCCTCAATGGCATCTTCATGCAACTAAAGCTAGTTGCCTCCGTAGCATTTTGATATCTTCCTGTTCAGTGCATGGTGCCTGGTTGGCTGGGACTGCCCAGGTGACTGATGCAGGAGGTATTGTCCTTAAACTCAGTTATCTGCCTACTCTCAATGATGTTATCATGAGGCCCAAAGTGATTGGGAATGCAGGATTATGAAATCCTTCCTTTCACAATGAGATCCCTGATTGTTTGGGGTGTGACTGATCCAGGAACAAGAAAGAAGGAACAGTCCATGAGAAAATGGCGCAAAAGCAGCAGTGGCAGTCAGAGAAAACAATGGCCCTGGTTGGTTGGCATCCAGCTGCCTTGAGAGACAGTGGAAGACTGCGCCTTGGAGGTGAAGTCAAAGCGCCAGAGAATTACGCCTGTTGCAGCTGCAGAGACGGATATGGGAGAGACATGCAGCCGGGCCTGATGAATAATCAAAAAAGAATATTTGCCCACAATGTAGCTTGGGAAATATTAGCATCCCGCTGAAACTGCAATTTTTGAACAAGAAAATCACACCTTAAAAATATTCATCTCAGCCCTTTATTGGGGTGTAAAGGCCTGTGAGGGAGCCCTGAAGCCAGAGGCAGCATAGAGTGCACTTTGCACCAGGCTTCCAGGAAGCTGTGGAAGTCAGTGGCAAAGCCGTTGGGCACATAGCCAATGGCACCCACTCTCCATGTTGTCAACTGGGCCCCAGCAAATGTATGGCAAGTGTCAGACATGGGCTATCTAATAAAAGTGAAGTCAGCTTTACCAAAAGCAGCAGTCTGGGACACCACTATTGTTTGCAGGAGTTGATCAGAGGGAGTTTGCCAGTGGGTTATTTAATTTGAGCTTGTATCTTGTTGCAGTTAAGGAAACGTTCCCAGTAGAATTAGCCCTAATCAATATAAATAAATTAAAAATGGCAGCAGGTGGGTTGAAGCCACTTGGATTTTCCATGGAGGCACAGAATGTCTTCAGCCACCTCCTCCGGTTTTCTAGTTGCATGTGTGACAAAGGCAAGCAGGAAGCTGATCCATACATGCCTGAACAATTGACACTGCTCTTCTGCGTCTTTCCTTCCAGGCCTGGAGTGCTCCTGGAAAAAAACTTGACATGAATGATTTGATGTGGCTCTCTTCTGTTATCAGACCTTGCCCTTTCCCCTATGGCCTTTGCCCTGCTCCAAGGGCAGCAGAGCAGGGCTCTGGCCACAGTGCAGGCTCAGCTCCCATGGGAACAGAAGCATCTTTCTGAGCTATTTTCCACTGGGAAGCAGAATCTGGAGTGACTCAATTTCCCCAGACCAGCAGCTGGAACAGGCAGAGAGTCCTCTCCAGAGAATTCTGCCACTAATACCAGCATCCTCTCAGGAGCTCTTCCTGTGAGGATGCTTCCCTGCGTTGCTTTCTCCTGTTCTAGGTGGTAAAGCAGCCTGCAAAGAAACAGTGAGCTACAGAGCAGGGCAGAAATTCACATACGTGTATTAATGCAAAACTTCCTGAAACTATATGCTAACCAAACTACCGTACATTTCTCCTTTGAAATTTGCATTCTCCAAATTTTACAGTACAGTTCAGGGGGGGTGAGAGTACAAACATGCATGTTTTATGGGGAAATGTGCATTAAAATGCATATATTAGTGAAAGTAGTAGACAAAATACATTATATTAGAGAAAATTGCTTTGCAAAAATATGCAACAAAATTGCAGACAAAAATGTGTATATTAGGAGAAATGTGTGCTAAAAATAAATGATTTTGTTGTGAGGACTTTGAAAAACCTGATGTGAAAATGTGGCAAACAGAATTTATGATTGGGAAAATTTGAAACTTGCTGTCTTTCGTCTCCTATTTTAGCACAGTCCTAGCCTGGGTTTACCAAAACTAAGAACCAAAACCTATTTTCACTACAGTACTTGGCTCATTCATCTCTATAACATCTCAAGTAATAGTAAAGAAACACACCAATGAGCATGTACAAAATGTCTTTTCCTTACCACTGAGTAAATACAAAGTCCCCACAAATTCATTAACTTTGTTAAAGAAAACTTATTACTCCCCTTTTAACTGATGAACAGTCATCTATGTTCACCAGCTACCTTTGTTGGGTGCCCCGTTTGAAACAGCAGTGGACTACTATCTTGATTCCACAGCAGTAATTTAACCCTAAAGTCTTCCTTTGCTGCCTTAGACCCTAAAGAAACCTTACAGGACACCCAGCAATTGGCTTAAATGTAAACTACCAGGCAAAGACTCACCAACAGTCAGGAGTTATTAGCTTCCTCCTTCACTGCTCTGAACTCCCAAGATGCCAAAGCATTTTGCCTAAAGTGAAACATGGAGGTGAAATTGGAGAGCTCTGCTCCAGCAAAACATCTCAGGAATTCCGAGGAGAGAGCCAGCCTTGTTTCTATAAGAACACTGTTCTGATGTTAGCTTGACCATTGGGGTCCTTCCTTGCTAATCTTTCAAAGGAAGTAAAACAAAACCTGTTAGCCATTTCTCTCCTGCTGGAGGGAGGGGTCCGCACAGTGTCCAGCCCTTAGCCCCAATGGCAGGCACGGCAGATTGGGCATGCTAGCCCCCAGGTGTGTTTGCATGCAGAGGGAGGCCTGGCTCTGATCCGTACCTGGAGAATAATACTCTGGTCAGAACAAGGCAGCAGTGACAGCAGAGAACAACATTCATCCATTTTAGTCATTACATATCTACACACTACACACAATACAACCCAACCAGGGAGGACAGGGACTGCAGACTAATTTTTGCAAATTAAAAACCGAGAGGCATCATGATATATAGAACATTCTCAAATCCTTAGAAAAGCCATGTTTCACACACTGCTAGAGCCATTGAGTCCTAAGGCTATTTGCAGCAGTATAAGAAATGAAGTCCCCCCACAGAGCATAGAAATGTTTCCAGTCCCCCAGAAACATTCAAATTAGGCACTATTTTGTCATATTCACAATGGTCCATGTGTTTTTTACAGGGAAATTTGCAATGTCTTCCATTTTTGTGCAATACATATTTTATCTGCTGCCAACAACCTGTCATGAATTCTTTTAAATGCCATTGTTGAGTCTGATCATTCTGTTGATTTAACAGCAACAGAGCTGTAGAGTCATTTGAGCGGGAGCCCTACAGATAGCAGAAAACCTCAAACCAAAAGTTTTGTACAAGCTCTGCCAACATAAACGGGGGGGGGCACCCACCCTTGTACTTCACAACCATGCTAACAACATAATGTCATTTGTGAAGTTGTCTCTAAAAGCTGGATCAGTGTACGATACCATCTGTGGGAGATTTTCAGTTAACCTTGCCATATATATTAACTGATGCACATTGATATGGCTTTTACGTCCGTCATTTCTTCCACTTACAGTCTGAGATGACTGTCCTCATATGCAAGCCCCAGAGCATCTTAAGTGTAGGAGAAGCACTGAAGCCGAATTTGATTGATGGGATAAAGGTAAAGGTACCCCTCCCCGTATGGGCCAGTCTTGCCAGACTCTAGGGTTGTGCGCTCATCTCACTCTATAGGCCGGGAGCCAGCGCTGTCCGCAGACACTTCCGGGTCACGTGGCCAGCGTGACAAGCTGCATCTGGTGAGCCAGCGCAGCACACGGAACGCCGTTTACCTTCCCGCTGGTAAGCGGTCCCTTTTTATCTACTTGCACCCAGAGGTGCTTTCGAACTGCTAGGTTGGCAGGCACTGGGACCGAACAACGGGAGCACACCCCGCCGCGGGGATTCGAATCGCCGACCATACGATCAGCAAGTCCTAGACGCTGAGGTTTTACCCACAACGCCACCCGTGTCCCTGATTGATGGGATACCTGGCCTCTAGTGGGCAGGGCTTTCATGTGGTGCTCTAGAACTGGCCTCTCCCTTCAGTTAAAAAGAGGCTAAATGCCACTTGCCTCAAGATGTGCCATTTTTCTCAGTCAATGTGTCACATTAGTAATTAAAGCTTTGTTTCATAAATATACATGTTATGTACTGAGTTGAATAGGATCCAAACTGCAGCAGTCTGGTTGGTCCTAGAACAATAGGTTCCAAAATTCAGCAGTCTGATTGGTCCTAGAACAATAGGATTCAGAATGCAGCAGTTTGATTGGTCCTAGAACAATGCAGCAGTATGATTGGTTGGCAGGAGCCACCCAATCCAGCTCCAAATAGAAGTGAATCCACAACCTGATTGGCCTACAGGAGAATTCTGGAATTAGCCAATCACATGCAGCCCATTGTGTAAATAATGTATATAAAGCTGATACTTTGAGGAGACTTTCATTCTCATTACCCCTGGGTGTGTCTCGTGTAGGGCTGTGAGGACCCTTTTGTGGAGGGGCTGGGGAACAACGACCCTGCTTCCCCATAACAGGCACCCCTTGTGGCCAGACAGTTCATGCTTGCGGGTTGTGTAGCCGGCGAATTCTGGCCCAGGACTGCTGCTGGGCCATCTCCTCCACACCCAGTCCAGGACCTGGGAGATGACCTTATCTTTCTTGGAATGGTGTGCAACTTCTTGTGCCTGAATGGGGCGGTCAGGAAGCAGCTCCAGGGTCATAACCTCTTGTGCAGGTGCTGGGTTGGGGCCTGTTTCCGGTAGTGGTAGCCTGCTGAGGGCGTCCGCATGGCCCATCGCCTTCCCAGGGCGGTGAATCAGTGCATACTGGTAGCTGGCAAGGAAAATTGACCACCTGAGGACACGAGAAGACAGCACTTGGGGGGTCTGCTTTTCGGGGGCAAACAAGCCAAGCAACGGCTTGTGGTCAGTCACCACGGTAAAGGGCCACCCGTACAAGAAATCATGGAATTTTTTTACTCCCTTCATGATTGCCAGACCCTCCTTGTCGATTTGCGAGTAGTTCCGCTCGGTTGCGTTGAGTGTCTGGGGAAAGTATGCCACGGTACCTCTCTTCCATCCGGGAGTTGGTGTCTCAGGACAGCGCCGATGCCATAGGGTGAGGCGTCACATGCTAGCACAACTGGCAGCCTCTCATCGAAGTGTGCGAAGACCGAGTTTGAGACAAGCAAGTCCTTGACTGCCTGGAATGCGGCCTCCTGGCGCTGGCCCCACACCCAAGGGGCCCACTTGTCCAGGAGTCTGTGTAGGGGAAGGAAGGAATGGTAAAAGTTCAATAGTCCCAAGAAGGCCTGAAGTTCAGTCTTGCTCTTGGGCACTGGGGCATTACAAATGGTCCATACCTTGTCCCCAGTCGGGTGGACCCCTTCTGCGTCTCCACCATAAATCCCAGAAAGTCCACCCGAGGCACTCCTAGTAGACATTTTTCCTGCTTCACCTTGAGACCCACCGTCTGGAAACTGTGCAGAACGGTGCGGAGGCGGTCCTCAAACTCCTCTGGTGTGGGCCGGCAATCAACACATCATCGAAGAAGGGGGTGACACCAGGAATCCCTTTTAGGAGAGAGTCCATTAGATTCTGGAATATGCCTGGTGCCACGCTGACACCGAATTGCAGCCGCTTTACCCTGAACGCTCCTCTGTGCGTCACAATCCTCTGTGCCTCTGCTGTGGCCTCATCTACTGGCAGCTGCTGATATGCTTGGGCCAAGTCTAGCTTGCCCAAAAAAATTGTGTTTTTTTAATAATAATTTTTATTAAAGATTTTACATTACAAAAAATAAAAAAACAGAAAAAAGAAAAAAATATCCAACAAAAATTATTAAAAACAATCCTTTCCATCTCCTTAATTTTCATTTACTTGTTTCTCAGACCTCCTCATACCCCCCTTTTTTGTATTCCAAATCAAATTAATAATTCAACAATTTCTTTCCCTCTTTTTGTTACCCAAATCTTATTCTTAAATTATTACAATTTTAGATTTTTACTTATATAAACCCATATTTTCGTATTCTTTTAACCCATCACAGCTAGAAACCACTTAGTTCCAATCCAACATTATTCTAAAATTCCTTAATTTTACAGTATCTCTGTAAATAGTCTTTAAATTTCTTCCAATCTTCCTCCACTGACTCTTCTCCCTGGTCTCGAATCCTGCCGGTCATTTCCGCCAATTCCATATAGTCCATCACTTTCATCTGCCATTCTTCCAAAGTGGGTAGATCTTGTGTCTTCCAATATTTTGCGATAAGTATTCTTGCTGCTGTTGTGGCATACATAAAGAAAGTTCTATCCTTGGTCAACTATGCCCAGGAGAAAGGCCTCTGGTTTCTTCAAAAGGGTATATTTAAATACCTTCTTCAGTTCATTATATATCATCTCCCAGAAAGCCTTAATCCTTGGGCACGTCCACCAAAGGTGAAAGAATGTGCCTTCATTTTCCTTACATTTCCAACATTTATTATCGGGCAAATGATAGATTTTTGCAAGCTTGACTGGGGTCATGTACCACCTGTAAATCATTTTCATAATATTCTCTCTTAAGGCACTACATGCCGTAAATTTCATACCGGTGTTCCACAACTGTTCCCAGTCTGCGAACATGATGTTATGTCCAACGTCTTGTGCCCATTTTATCATAGCAGATTTAACCGTTTCATCCTGAGTGTTCCATTTCAACAGCAAGTTATACATTCTTGACAAATTCTTTGTTTTGGGTTCTAACAATTCTGTTTCTAATTTTGATTTTTCCACCTGGAAGCCAATTTTCTTATCCAGATTATATGCCTCCATTATCTGATAGTAATGGAGCCAATCTCACACTTTTTTCTTTAATTTCTCAAAACTCTGCAATTTAAGTCTATCTCCATCTTGTTCTAGGATTTCCCAATATTTCGGCCATTTAGCCTCCATATTGAGCTTTTTCTGAGCTTTCACTTCCATCGGTGACAGCCACCTTGGGGTTTTATTTTCCAGTAAGTCCTTGTATCTTATCCAAACATTAAACAATGCTTTCCTAACAATATGGTTTTTAAATGCTTTGTGCGCTTTGATCTTATCATACCACAAATATGCATGCCATCCAAATACATTGTTAGAGCCTTCCAAATCCAAAATGTCTGTGTTTTCAAAAAGTAGCCAGTCCTTTAGCCAGCAGAAAGCTGCTGATTCATAATAAAGTTTAAAGTCTGGCAAGGCAAACCCACCTCTTTCCTTTGCATCTGTTAATATTTAAATTTTATTCTAGGCTTCTTGCCCTGCCAGACAAATCTTGAAATATCTCTCTGCCACTTCTTGAAACAATCCATCTTGTCCACAATTTGCAATGTCTGGAATAAAAACAACATTCTAGGCAATACATTCATCTTTATAGCAGCAATACGACCCAACAAAGAAAGTTTCAAATTTGACCATATTTCTAGATCTTTTTTCACTTTACCCCAGCATTTTTCATAATTATCTTTAAATAGGTTCCCATTTTTTGCTGTCATATTGATCCCCAAGTATTTAACTTTCTTAACAACTGTTAAACCTGTCATATTCTGAAACCTCTCTCTCTCAGTTTGTATTAAGTTTTTCTCTAAAACCCTTTTGGTACTAGATTCTGGCTCCTGTAACGTCAAAACTAAATCGTCTGCAAATGCTCTCAATTTGTACTGTCTACCTGTATGCCTTTAACCAACTGGTCCCTTCTGATCATATTCAGCAAAACCTCCAGAACCGATATAAAAAGCAATGGGGAAATTGGGCAACCTTGTCGTGTCCCTTTTTCTATTTTAATTTCTTCCATCACCACATTATTCACAATTAATTTTGCCTTTTGTTCTGAATATATTGCACTTATACCATTTTCAAAACCTTGGCCTACCCCCATACCCTGTAAATTCTTTTTCATAAAAGTCCAAGAAATGTTGTCAAAGGCTTTCTCCGCATCCGCAAATATTAAAACTGCCTTAGTGTTTATATTCTCTTGCAATTTCTCTATAATATTAATTATGTTTCTCACATTATCAGAAAGGTGTCTTTCTGGGAGAAAACCCGCTTGGTCTTTATGTATCTCTTCCATTAAAACTCTTTTTAGTCTTTTAGCTAAAATGTCTGCAAAGATTTTGTAATCCACACTAAGCAATGATATGGGACGGTAGTTCTTGAGCTGAGTCTTTTCGGTCTCTGTTTTCGGTACAAGTGTGATATATGCTTCCTTCCATGACTCTGGTGCCACTTTCCCCTGCATTATCTCGTTACAAACTTCTTTCAAAGGTTGCACTAGCCATTCCTTCAAAGATCTGTAGTATCTGGAAGTCAATCCATCCGGTCCTGGAGATTTACCCAATTGCATATTGCGGATGGCACCTTCTATCTCCTGTTCAGTTATTTTATCACTCAACATTAATTTGTTTTCTTGAGAGATTTTTTGTAGTCCATTTTTCTTCAAAAATTGGTCTAAATCAATTTCTCTCTGTGGCCCTTGTGTATATAGTTGTTTAAAATACCTCTGGAAACAATTTCTGATCTCAGCTGGGTTCTGTATATTCCTTCCTTCCACTTCTAAGTTTGTGATTGTATTTTGTTTTTGTCTTTTTTTCATTTGCCAAGCCAAGAGTTTGCCACACTTGTTAGCTGACTCAAATGTCTTTTGTCTCATTTGTTTGATTTTCCATTCAATCTCTTGATTCATCATTTTCATGAGTTCCACTTGGTATAACTTTATTTCTCTCAGAATCTCCTGCGACTTGGGTTTTGCTCTCAATTTCTTTTCACCTTCCTTTATTTTCTCCAAAAAATTTTCCCTCTTCTCATTCTGGGTTCTCTTTTTTAATGCATTCTGTTGTATCAAGAACCCTCTCATAACCACCTTACTAGCATCCCAGATTACTCTTTTTTCCACATCAGTATTCATATTTATCTCAAAATAGTCTCTCAAGGTTTTTTGGGCCTTCTTTAAAACTTCTTCATCTCTAAACAAGGTGTCATTCATCCTCCATTTGAAGGAGCCAGTTGATATTAATTTCATCTCCATCTTGACAGCATTATGGTCGGAACAGGTTTTAGGGCAGATTTCCACTTTCCTAGTCTTTAGTGCCATTCCTCTAGTTACCCATATTTGGTCAATTCTAGTCCATGTCATTTTGGCTTCAGAAAAGAAGGTTCCCTCTTTAGCCAAGGGGTTCTTTATTCTCCAAATGTCCACTAAATCCAAGTTGTCTGTCATCTCAAAAAAAGTTTTCGGTAGTCTACCATCCTTGGTGACTACCTGTTTTTGTGCCTTATCCATATGTGTAGATACCACTCCATTCATGTCTCCCAGCAAAATTACATTGTAATCCATATAGTCCATCAGGGTCTCATGCAACTTTTTTAAAAATTCAGACTTCCCCTCATATGGAGCATAAACACCTACTATCAAGAATTTCTCTCCCTGTATTTGAACTTCAACTGCCACAATTCTTCTTTGGTCATCTTTGAATATAAATTTCAGTTGCAATCTTTCTTTTGCATAAATAACAACTCCTCTTTTTTCACTTTATCCGATGAAATAAACTCCTGACCAAGTCTTTTGTTAACCAATAATTTCCTGTGTAATCTTGTTATATGAGTTTCTTGTAGACAAATCAAGTCCGATTGCTCCTTTTTTAATAAATGAAACACAGATCTCCTCTTCTTAGGGGAGTTCAGACCATTACAATTCCAACTTAATAGTTGCAGAGCCATGATGTAGGTACTATGCTTCTCCTCCAACTGCACCCAGTGCCTGTTCCTGTTCTGTTGGTGGTATCACCTTCTTCAAACGCTCTTTTAATCCAGGAGGGAGATCTGGTATGTCCAAGGTTTCACTTACAAGTGTTCTTAACTCTCCTTCAGCTTTCTTCTGCAGGTCTTCTCCGTGGTCTCTCCAAAATTTGGTTTTGTCGTCCTCTGATTTTATTCTTATCTTCTTGCCTTTATAGCTGAAAGACAGGCCTTGAGGTAATTCCCACCTAAAGAGAATTCCGTTACTTCTCAGCAGTGTGCTCAAATCTTTATAATTGGACCTAAGGTCCAAAAGATGTTTCAGAATGTCCTTAAATATCTCCACTCTTGACTGATGTATTACCAGGGTTTTCTGAAAGTGTAGACTCAAAATTTTATCTCTCTCCTCTTTTGTTCGAAGGGTGATCAGACAGTCTCTTACTTTGTTCTTTCTCCCTCCTTTCCCAAGTCTGAAAGCACTCACTATCTTGAAGCTGTCCTTTTCTAAATCTGGATTCCAAAAGTCTACAAATTCCTTTGTAAGGAATTCAGTATCTTTCTCCAATTCAGGGACCGCCCTGACTCTTAGATTTGTCTGTTTCTCTCTCAGTTCAATCATTGAAAGAGTTGATTTGTGATCCTGTAGTTGTCTACATATTGGTGGTATCTTCTCTTCTACCACAGTGGCTGTATAGGTTGCAATTTCTTTTACCTCATCAGCTGTCTTTTGTATTGAAGATGATTCCTGAACTAATCTCTGGATAGTCTCAGTATTAGTGTTTACTTTCTGACCCAAACTATTGATACTTGTGGTGTTTTGATTAATACTTATGGTGTTCTGGTCGATTTTATTCGATGCCTCGGCAAGTTGTCTACTTATTTTGTCCAAAGACTCATTTATTTTACTCAGAGCCTGAGCCAAGGCATCAGCAGCAGCCATACCTTTAGGCTTAGATTGTGCCAATGGGGTTGTTGTTGGCAAGCCAGAGGAGCTGGGTACCGAGCCTCTCCTTTGCAGCCCAATATCTGTACGCAATACTTTCCCAGATCTGGTAGCTTGTTGAGACTTTAATTTGTCTTTCCCATCAGCCATAACCTCCAAAAAACAACAACAAAAAAACCAAGGTCAGTCACACATTCAAAGTCAGAGTCAGAGTCTGAGTCTGTCAAGGTCAGTCACACTCTCAGAGACTAAACTTGTTTTGAAATGGAAAATTCCCTTAATCCAGCTGCAGTTGCAGCAAATTCAAAGTTCCTCTAGGGGGACACAATGTTAACAACAGTCAATAATGTTTTTCAAGTCACTTACTTTCCATTTCATCCCCCAGTCTCTAAAGCAGTGTTTCCCAACCTTGGGTCTCCAGCTGTTTTTGGACTACAACTCCCATCATCCCTAGCTAGCAAGACCAGTGGTCAGGGATGATGGGAACTGTAGTCCAAAAACAGCTGGAGACCCAAGGTTGGGAAACACTGCTCTAAAGGACAACGTTTTTTGTTTCAATTTGTTTGTTAAATGATACTTTAAAATCAGGAGAAACCAGTCAGTAAAATTGTATCTTAATTGTATCTTCAAACACAGAGTTAACTGTTGCAAGGAAGAAGTACTTACAGCGACAACACACGTCCCAAAGCAATATTATTTAATTTTTTGACCCAGCCAGGGTGGCAAGGACATGGCTGACCACTGGCACTGGGTATGCGTGGGCCGTGAGGGCCTTGTTTATGGTACATTTGTAGTCTGCGTAGATGTGGACTGAACCGTTAGGCTTGACGGGTGTGACGATCAGGGTTTCTCAGGGGGCATTAGGCACCGGCTCCAGCACTCCTTGCTCCACGAGCCGTTCCAATTCCTCGTCTATACGGGGTTTCAGGGCGAACGGCACCCAGCAGGCCCTGAGCCTGACAGGTTGTACTGCGGGGTCAAGCTGTAGAGCAATGGGGGGGCATATACTGTCCCAATTTGCCATCAAACCCCCCAGAAATTCCTTGCATATCGCGTCCACGTCCACTTGTAAGCTAGTGTGATTCACCCCGGTGATGGCTAGCCCCTGTGGTCCAAACCATGCCAATCCCAGTAAGCTAATGTAGGGGCCCTTGACCACAAGCAAGTCCAGTTGCCGCGTCCACCCTCGATATTGCACCCTGAAGGTCCCTACCCCCACTGTGGGGACCTTACGTTTCTGGAAGTCCCGGCGGGTGAATGGGGCCGACCTGAGTTTGGGACCCCCACTAGTACACAGTTTCCTTAAGGTCCTTGCCGAGATTATGGATAGAGTTGAAACTGTGTCAAGCTACATGCGGCACGGCCCCCCCTCTATCTGTACCTCTACATAAATTTTCTCTACGTTGGGGTGGGGCAATTGGTATACCTGGAAGTCTGTGAGCTCTGTCGAGTTGCCTTGGTGCGTTGGCCCCTGGGACCTTGGGCTCTTGGATCGGTCATCTGATGCCTGGCGTTGGGTGGGCCAAGCCCGATACACCCGGGCGATGTGTCCCAATTTTCCGCACTGCCTGCACTCTGCATTGCGGAAATGGCAGGTCCTCCTCTCGTGACTTTCTTCACAGCTTGCGCAGTGCCCTCCTTCTCGTCGAGGCAGCTGTGGTCTGTGCACTGCTTGAGTGCGCTACTGTACTTGGTGCACCTCCTCGCTGTCAGATCCTGAGTCATCGATGAGGTCTTCGTGGTTGACCCTTGGTTGGGACGGCAGGCTCGGTCATGCCTCTTGCATTGACCTCTCGGCAGCTTCTGTTGCCAGGGCCTCCTCCAGGGCGACCTGAAACGTTAGGTCCTTCTTAGCGCAGAGGCGTCGTTGCAGCTTCTCATCCTTCAGGCCACCAACGAGGCGGTCATGAAGCATGTTCTCCAATTCTGAGAAGTTGCAGAACCAGGCGGCTTGGGGGAGAGAGGTCACAAACCCAGTTATGGTTTCCCCAGTGGCTTGCCGCTTTGCATAGAAGGCATTTCGACGAGCCACCACTGAGGGCTGCGGCGAAAAGTGCCCCTTCAGCCATTCCATTATTGTTTTGTATGGAACAGTAGTGATGTCTTCAGGTGCAAGGAGAGCCCGGGCGATTTCAAACGTCTCCTCTCCGCAGATGCTGAAGAATATCGCCCTCTTCTTGGCATCTTCTTCGTCGGTGACCCCTTTGGCTTCTAGGAGGAAGGTCAAACGGGAGGCATACGCTTCCCAGTCTCCGGATGCTGGGTTGAATGGCAAGAAGCTGCTGTCGGTTGCCATTCTGAGTTCCTTGGGTCCCGGAGCTGAAGCCTGGATACATGGTGCGAGGCAGTGGTGCGGCAGGTGGCAGTGCTGAGCTGCTGTGTGTGGCGGTCAGCTCACTGGGATCCCATCCTCGTCGCCAGTGAAATATACTCAGAGTCGAGAGTTGATTTCATGCTCTTTATTCAGCTCATAGTGGTGAGGAGGGAATGAAAGTCCCCTTATGTGTGGTGGCCGGGGATCGACGGAGAGATAGAGGCCTGGGTCAAACACTGCCAGGCCTGCCAAGAATCCCACCCAGATCCCCCAAGGGCCCCAGTCCAGTCCTGGGAGTCTGCCCGAGCACCATGGTCACGCCTGCATGTGGACTTCGCTGACCCCTTTCAGGGGAAAACATTCTTCATAGTGGTGGACTCCTACACCAAATGGCTGGAAGTCACACTGGCATCGTCACACTGGCATCGTCCACTTCCACGTCCTCAGCCATCCGGGTACTACGCAGGCTGTTTGCAACCCACGGGCTCCCTGACACTATCGTCTCAGACAACGGGACCGCATTTACATGAGGAGAATTGCAAACCTTCACAGTGCAGAACGCCATCTGCCACATCCGTTTGGCGCCATTCCACCCTGCCACCAATGGCCAAGCAGAACGCATGGTGTGGACCACCAAGGACACCCTCTGCCGTATGATGCAAGGGGATTGGGAGTACCGCCTTGCCACATTCCTTCTAGCACAGCACAGCACAGCACCCCCAGCTCAACGACTGGCCAGAGCCCCGCTGAACTACTAATGGGTCGGCGCCTTGCAATCAGACTGGACCGCCTTCACCCCAATAGAGCTCAGGATGAGGTAGGGGTGGGGGAAGGCAGGAACCCCCGGACCTTCACGGCCCAGGACCCAGTGTACGCAAAGAATATTGGGGCAGGCCCTGCATGGGTACCCGCCACAGTCACCAGGGTCACTGGCCCCGTGTCGTACGAGGTGCTAACAGATGGGGGGCAATGCTGGCGCCGCCACTGCGACCAGATACGGCGACGATTCCCGGGAGAAAACCAGGAGGAGGAGGACAGGTCAGAGGAGTCCCAAGGGAACAGTGGGGCAGTGAGGCCCATAGAGCAGCAGGGGCAAGCAGGAGAGGCAGAATCAGTAAATACAGAGAGGACCCGTGAGGCCGAAAGGACACCGGAACCAGAACCACGACTGAGCGAGCCGGTTGCACCAGACCAAACAGCCCCATCACAGCCAGCATCCGTGGAACACGAGCCAGAACCTGAACCCCGGACCAGGGAACACCCCAGGTCGCAACGCACACGTAGGCCGCCGGCGTACCTTGAGGACTATGAATGCGACCTCCCGGGCAGGACTGGAACTTAGAGGGGAGGGGTGTTATGTACTGACTTGACTAGGATCCAAAATGCAGCAGTCTGATTGGTCCTAGAACAATAGGATCCAAAATGCAGCAGTATGATTGGTCCTAGAACAATAGGATCCAAAATGCAGCAGTATGATTGGTCCTAGAACAATAGGATTCAGAATGTAGCAGTCTGACTGGTCCTAGAACAATGCAGCAGTATGATTGGTTGACAGGAGCCACCCAATCCAGCTCCAGATAGAAGTGAATCCACAACCTGATTGGCCTACAGGAGAATTCCGGAATTAGCCAATCACGTGCAGCCCATTTTGTAAATAATGTATATAAAGCTGATACTTTGAGGGGACTTTCATTCCCTCCTCACCACTATGAGCTGAATAAAGAGCATGAAATCCACTCTCGACTCTGAGTATATTTCAATACATAAGCTGTTTGCTTCACTGGATAAAGAGACAAAACTCTGCTAAAGGAGAAGGTGGCATCTCTTACACTGGGTGAGTGAGGAATTAGTTCCCTGATAGGAAGACTGAGTTTTAGTCACCCCCTCCATCAAGCCCTATAAGGGGTCCAGATCTAAACATTCCCGGAGGCAAGCTCTTTTCCAAACAACGCTGGCAATGCACAGGGTGATAATCTGCTCCTCCAGTGATTTACCAGATAAGTGCACACAGGGACTAATGGTTTCTAAACATTTTCTAATGACTGTCATAAAACCCATCTCTAGATGCTCCAGGATGACACTGGAACACCAGAACAAAGCCAGGAAAACCCCTTCTTTCCTAGATTCAAACTCCGTGTAAATTACAGCACAAATATATATCCTGGGGTCAAAAAAGATTTAAACACTGGAAGTGAAATTAAAAGAGGGGCAATATTCTTCTCTCTCTCTCTTCTATTGTGGGTTTCCTGCATTTTCTTATATTTAGTAAAAATTTGGCTCCAGAACATTTGATTTCCATCTGAGTGCCCCCAAAGTGGGTGCCTGTGTTTTTCTGACGGTCCTGGGAGCTTCTTTTGTAAATCACTGGAGCAGAGCATCATTAGTGAGAAGTGCAGAGACGTTGTACAAAGAGGAACTTGCCAAATTACTAATAAGCAAAAACCCTCATCCATCTTAATGAGACAGGGGTAAGAAAATAGCAACCTAAGCTGCACACAATGAGGGCCTTCCCAAGCTGTTCATTTATTGTGTTCAAAAGTAGTTCAGAGCTGGGATGATGTGCTTGTGTGAGATGGTTGTGGGATCTCCCAGTGGTGCCCTTGCAAGCCACAACATTCACATAATGTGTAGACCATCATGGCTAAAATCTGGAGGTTCGGGGATAAATCATTTGGGAACTATGCAAGTTTGTAGAAAATGCCACAAGTGGGATATAAGCATGATGCACAATGCATACTTTCTACCAGGAGTTGCATGACAAGAATGGTCTGTCTCAGGATAGACAAGTATCCAGTGTTCAACATCGTCAAGCAAATGCAATAACCATCTCCTACCCAATTATTTCTAAGTGTTATTTGGACACTTACGGCTGATGGTTGCTGACAGATGTATCCATATGGGGAATGGGTAATGATTTTGTTCGCACTGTGATGTAAAACTACCTAATCTGCACTTTCTGAAACTATATACACACAAAAACTTACACTTTCCCAACTTTTGTGAAACAGTCATTCAACCAAAGGTTCGGGGATCGTACCTAAAGCAAAATCGCATACGGTCAAACCACACTGGGTTCAATGGCAGGTGGAACTGTCAAGGTCTTTTTTCCTGGACACCTGCCCTCTTTCTGCCCCCTGTTAATTTTTTTTTTTAATTGCCAAATGCCTAAAGCTGAATGTAGACAAGTTAAATGCACATAAGTTGTGGGTTCCCTGTATAGCAAAACTGGAAGCGGATTGAAAGTGTAGTATGCAAGAAGGTTGTGCTATCTCAACAACTGACAGGACTAAACTCAAAGACTAAGCTGAGTAAGAATAAAAAGGCACAACTTCCCATCCCATGTAAAGATATAAAAAGGCAAGTGTAGTCAAAACAGATAGTAGTACAGTCTTGGGAAGATGATACAATAACAAACTGACTCTACTATTCAGGACAAAGCCTGATCAAAATCTTTATATTGCCAATAAACAACAACAAAATTTGTGAAAGGCCAATAGTCAAAATGAATAAAATCACAAAGACAAATATATGTGTCATAACAAATATGGAATGATATGACCAGAGTTCAGATCCTTGCTGAGCTCACCAGGAGGCCTTGAGTCATTTGCATAAAATGGGGAGAAAGAGAACCAAATGCACAGCGGGAGCACCTCGGAGGAAAGATGCAATCTCAATGCAATAACTAAAATAATAAATAAGAAGACGGAACTATGCACAAATGGCCAGTGAACATTTTCCACTGAGAAATTGGGAAGGGGGTGTGAAAACCAAATTTCTCCAGGGGGTGGATAAATTCCTGAAGGGTTGCCTGCTGCTCCCCATTAGCTGTGGCAGAGGCGTAGCTGCTCTGTTTTTTCTTGCTGGGGCAGAGCTGCGTTGCTCACTTCCTAGCAGGAGGGGTTGCTGCTACTCCCCAGGAGGCAGAAGCAGAGGGGCCAGGCAGTGGGGAGTTTGGTGTGGGTGCACCAGCCACACTTTGACACCACGCAACCTCTCCACCTTTCTCTCCTGTTAAGCAGCAGGGACACTGTTGCTGGGAAGGAGAAACTTGTGCCTGGCTCTGCCCCACTGGGCAAGGGGGGGAACCCGTTTCTGAGTGGCAGCTACTTTTTGATAGCACAACAGCCCCATTTTGTATCCTCTGCAATGTCCTGGACTTGGAGTCATTCTGAGGCATTGGGAGGGGGAGAATAGCAGCCACCTCCAAAAATGGTGGATAATATTTGGAGAAAATTCTGCAAAGTGGCCCCCTTTTTCTTGGAGGGTGAGAAAAAGAAACCTATCAGAGAAAAGTATTCTGATCAATTTCAGCTGTGGTCTACTTCAAGAACTGGATGCCCCCCCCCCCCCGTTTCCCTTCTGCCTTCCATGCAGACAGCTGTGGTGTAAACCCTTCTGCGAAATTCCAATGTTTGGGAAACCTCGACATCATTGAAGATCATTAAGGAAAGGAATGCCTTGTAATGCAGCTGTTTCATTGGAATAAATATTTATAATTACAAGGCATCTATTTGTCATAGGTTTCCATCTGCTTTAGGTGACAAGGAGAAGCATTCTGCAGTAACTTTTGATGACGATGACAATATTAAAAGGCCCACTCCCTGGCAGTTGAGACCAGAAGGAAGAAAACGCCGAGGGAGCTAGCAGGGCATGCCTTCTATTTTACAGAGGACAGTCCTCTACTTAAAGGACCATCTAGTCCCACCCCATGTTAAAGAGAAAGAATCCTAAGAGACGGGGGGGGGCCTTAAAGTAGGCCATCAACAGTGAGCACCTGGGAAGCCGGCTGAAGAGGCACACAGCTCACCTGCTTACAGTCTCCCCCATTGTGACAAGATGCATGATGTCTATTACTTATTTATTTGTTATATCTGTTGGCTGTTTTCCTCACAAGGGGACCCAAAGCAACATTACAACCATTTAAAACAAACACAACCAATCAAAGCCTAAAAGCACATACATCCAGAGAAAAGACAGATCCTGCTCCTCTGAAAGAGGCCACAAATGCCCCAAACCCTTCAAAGACTGAACAAGTTAAATCTGTAATGATACACTGGGCAAGGGATTTGGGGCATAATATTCAGCTTTCAGATTGGGAAAGGTTATGGAAAACAGACTTGACATTCACAGCATGTTGTACGCTGAAAGAAAACTATACGAAAATGATGTACTGGTGGTATTTGACTCCTAGTAAGTTAGTAAAAATGTATAAAACAAGTACAAATACCTGCTGGAAATGTAAAGAAAAAGAAGGTACCTTTTATCATATGTGGTGGTCATGTAAGGTAATAAAAGCTTTCTGGGAAATGATATATAATGAACTGAAAAAAAGTTTTAAATAACTTTTGTAAAAAAAACCCAAAAAAAACCCAGAAGTTTTTTTTATTAGGAACTGTGGGTATCGACATCCTGAAGGAGCAGAAATGACTAGCTACTAGCCCAGAGATGGAAAGATGAGTCCCTGCCATAGAGAAATGGCAAACCAAGCTGTTAGTCTACGCCAAAATGGCAAAGCTGGCTGGAAAGCTCAGGAACCAAGAGAACAAAAACTTTATTTAGGACCCACCACTGTAAACAGATGAAAACATTAGCAGGATTTTAATTTCACTTGTAATGTAACAAACATTATGAACAATATGGACAGATAAAAAATATAGATTATGAATTAATATGTAGTTGAAAATGTTGACAATAGGTCCCATGGAGGGAATGGGGGGAAGTTTTGAGATTCAGAAAAATCTCTATATATGGATATGTTTTTGTTACTGTTATAAATTTACATTTGTAAAATCAAATAAAAATGATTTTTTAAAAAAAGGCCCAAAGACTGGGTAAAGAGAAAAGTATTTGCTGGTGCCTAAAAACAGATAGAAAATGCACCAGAATGCATGCCTCGCTAGGGAAAGCATTCCACCAAGTGAAAAGACCTATTCTCCTGCTGCCACCCTCAGGACCTCCCATGGAGGGAGCACACAAAGAAGGGCTTCAGATGTCAATCACAGGGTCTGGATTGGTTCATGCAGGGAGTGGTGGTCCATCAGGTATTGAGCTTTATAGGTCAAAATCAGCACTTAGAATTGAGTCAGTAACCAGTGCAGTCATGCCAAAATTTGTGTTATATGCTCCGACAGTCCTGCCCCAGTCAACAATCCAACTGCAGTTTGTGAACATCTTCAAAGACAGCCCCATGTATTGCAGTAGCCCAACCTAGAAGCCACCAGAGTGCAGAAAACAAAAATTAACCTCTCCTTCCCAGGATTGGGGCACAGATGGGCCACCAGTCAAGGCTGATGGAAGGCCACACATAGACTACTTGAGCCTCAAGTGACAGATGGATCCAGAAGTACCCTGAGTACATCTCTGCTCCTTCAGAGGAAGTGCCGTTCCATCCAGAGCAGGGCACATCTGGGTTGGGAAGCACATGCTAAGAGCGCTGTGGTCCTGTTTGAATTAAGCTTCAGTTTATTGACTCTTATTCAGTTCGTTTCCAAGGCAAGACATTAATCTGGCACATCCACCACATTCCCATCAGCAGCTGAATTATAGTACTTTTCCCCCTAATTTTGCATACATTCATATATACTAGGCATACCCCAGTTTTAGGCAAATGAGTGTCCTCTTTTTTGATCATTCAGAAGTGGCCACCTGAGAGGGAGCAAGAGGCAAAGACTGGTGTTGGAAGAGAGCAAGACAACTGCTTAGATCAGAGCATCTGTTTGACTAAGAAGCTGTTATAAAATTCAGGGAGTATCACCTGACATGGCCTGGCTTATCAATGCAAGACAGTTCCTTAGCTGGCCCAATCATTCCTCCTGCCCTTAGTCCTTTTGAATAGCACAAGAAGTGTGGGCACCTGGGAAGGTTGCAGAATGATATGTGGAATGAAAGGAAGAACTTTCTGGGGGGGACGGACCCTAGACTACCTTGGAATGTGGTAAGTACAACAAAATCCTGCATCCTGCCCATGAGAATATCACTGACGTTATCTCCCCTTTGACAATTTTGAAAGGCAATTTCTTTTCTCATTAATTGAGGCAGAATAGTTTTATAATAATAATAATAATAATGCAGAAGTCATTTTCAGCACAGCACTACTTTCAACTAATCCAACAGACACTCCTTGCATTCAGAAAATGAAAGGATGCTTTGTGCCTTGCCACTGCTTCGTCCAGGACTGCCTGGTTTAGACCAACAAAGATCAGCTTGGAGTCTGGTAGCATCTCTATGCAGATGGAATGTGATGAATTGGCACACCTGTCAAGACTGAAGGCTGCCGTGTGTTTGAAAACAGTAATCAGAGGGATGTCAATCAAGGATCCCATCTCACGTGCCACCAGCCAAGGATGCTCATAGGATTAATTTGTTAGAGTGGCTCTGGCGTGGTGTTTTAAGGAATAGGACAGTCAGCCATTCTGTACTAGGTCTTGGTTATCAAACTTAGGTTGTAAAAGGTTGCTTCTTGCTTTCAAGGCTTCCTGCATGCTGCTCCTGAAACCTGAAGAGGTTGTGCTGCATTTCCCCGCTTTCATATGGAAACTTGGGGAGGTCAGGGTACCCCAGTACCAGCGGCTGCAGAGCGAAGGCCATTGATCTGACTCAGTTGCTGCGCCTGAGAGGGGACAGCAGGACGCCAGAGGCCACCTAGAGATTTGAGCCTCCACCTGGCAAACCTGGAAACTACTTCTGCCTCCCATCTGACTTATCAGAATTGCAACACCAGGATCACACCACGGGCACAGACCCTGCTGTCCAAATGGCACATCTGTCTTCCTTTTGACGCATCAGAATTGCAGCCGGGGCTGGGAAACAGAGTTTATTGGAAAGCGACTTTGTGGGCCTGTTAGCAGGAGATGTTGCGCAAAGTGTTTTCTGTGAGAGCTGAAACTCTGCCTGGGTGCGGGTGGGGAGGGAGGGGGCTCTTCTCAATAATCTTTAGCTCTTAATCATGAGAATGGGAAAAGGAGTCCATGTCACACTCTGGGCTCCCGGACTCGGGTTCCATTCAGGTCTTTCAGAAAACAGGGTCAGACGTGTCTTCTGACCTCCGACCTCTCGCTTCCCTCCTCACCATAATTATCTTATACTGCGCTCCCCCTGTCAACTACAATGAAACAATTTGTCAGTTCAATTGTCTGTCAGTCAAGAGTGAGCCCCTTTTCAACAGGCCCAACACATGTTTTTTTGAGAGCTTGTCAGCAAGGCCTGTCTAGCCAGACACCATAAGCACAGAAAATAGGACCTTTGTTAATTCTGGTTCTTAGAAAAGTAAATCCTTTCACTCCCCCCTCTTCCCCCAGAGCCTCTCCCTCTCCCTCTGCGCCCCCCCCCAAGCCTTCAATTGGGTGTTTCCACCAGAAGCTTGAATTGCTCCTGATCCTTAAATGATTGGTCAAAGGATTTGCATGAGGAAGCAGAAAATAATTATTCTTTTCTTTGGCTTGTTTTATTTTCTTTGCTTTCTTTTTCTTTTTCTTTTTTTAAAAAATCTGTAATTGTGTGTTTAGAAATGAGATTACATTATGGAGCAGTGCAAAGGGTCTTGGAGGAATTACTTTGCATTTATTTAGCTCCTTAGAGTTAAGATCCCCCTAATCATTTAAAGCATTTCCTAAGAGTCTCTCTGCTTTTACTCTTGACATTAATGACCAAACAAAGATTGGGCTGTGTTTCCCGAGAGTTTTTTAGCAGCTCTTTTGGGCTTGGGAGAGTAGGGGAACCTGGGCTCTTAAATCTCCAGTGAATTTTTGGATTATGTTGGCAACGTTTTGCTACCAAAAGGTCTTTGCCACTCAAATCAAAGATTTTGGAAGATATTAAATGTCACCTGTGCTGTTGGAATGGATCTGGGTGTCCTTTTAAGCACCTGAGCTTCAGCCTGGAGCAAACTGACCCAAACGTTTTCATAATCGCTGCTGGGCTTTTTTTCATTTCACAGAGCCAGTTCCAAATCAGATGGGGATCCAGAAATAATCTACTACTAGGACAGCCGAAAAAGAAAAAGGACAGAATACCACTTGCCACCTCCAGCTAAAACCATTGCTAGGACATAAATTCTATTCAGTTCACATTTACAGGCAAACTTACCTAATTATCACTTCCCAAAACAATACAGGAAGAAAAACACAGCCATCTTTCAAAATTTGCACACCCCCAGTCCCCCAGCCATGTGTACAAAATGCATATACTAAGGCAAAGAGTACATATAAATGCATATATTAGTGAAAATAACATACAAAATGCATGATATTAAGAGAAATTGCATGTACATATTCTGCAAAGTTGTTTACAAAAATGTGCATATTAGAATATTTTTTTAAAAAGTATAAGAATTGCAGACTGATATGCAAATGTGGAAAACTTCAGAGCATCAAAATGAGAAATAGAGAAAAAGCAAAACTGACAGTTTTTCCCATTCCTATTACAAACCGTCTTTCCCTTTCATGGGCTTGGACTGCGCTTGATACATAAAGTGCCCTAACCTAAAGGAGCTCCCCACCAAGAACAAGAGGCCACACAACAGAGACTCAAACACAGCATCAGAGCCCCTGCCATGTGCACAGATGCTGGCCCTCTCCATGCAACTGACACAGAAAGGGGGCTTTGGCCTCAGCTGATGTCAGTCTCAACGAGTCTGGCCAGAGCTCTGTATGAGCCAGGTGTATCTCCTAGAATGGGTTCCAGAGTCCTCTGCAATTGGAAGGATGGGGAGAGTGGGGTTGCCCTTGTCCTCCTTGTGGGCTTCCCATCAGCTTCTGTTTGCGCACAAGGAAAACAGAATGCTGGACTGGAAGGGCCACTGGTCTGACCCAGCGCGGCTCTTCTTGTGTGATATCTACACAGAATAGGGTCAAGGGAGGTAAGAAGTCTGGAAACTGCTAATTTACTAAAGTCTATAGCAGCCACGTTCTCCTGCCAACCTAGCAGTTCAAAAGCACGAAGTGCAAGTAAATAAATAGGTACTCCCGCTCTGGCGGGAAGGTAAAACGGTGTTTCCATGCGCTGCTCTGTTTCACCAGAAGTGGCTTGGTCATGCTGGCCACATGACCCATAAGCTGTATGCCGGCTCCCTCGGCCAGTAAAGTGAGATGAGCACCGCAACCCCAGAGTTTGCGATTGGACCTAACGGTTAGGGGTCCCTTTACCTTTATAGCAGCCAGGTTAGAACATGGACATCTTAAAGCAAAATTTAGGGCTGCTGCTGTCATAAATGCTCTGCCTTGGATAGAAAGACTGTGGCGGACAATGAGAAGGAAGAAGACAGTGAGATGGCAGAGTGAGACCAGGGAATGGAAGTACTCCCCTTTCCTGAAATCTGGCATCTTTGAATGGGGAGACAGGGATTCTGACTCACCTCTTCCCTACTGGGGAGAGGAGAACATCCATGGGGTTTGGAGAAGGTATTGACTAGCCACTGGTGGTGGAGGAACCAGAGTCAGAAGGGGAAGGCAGAGGACGAAGCAGCAGTTCCACTTCTGGAAACAGGCCCATCCTCCTTGACACAGTGCACGTCTTCATGCTTGACATTTCCACAAAGCACAGGAGTCACCTGAGTAAGCTTGCCTCTCCTTTAAAGGACAACTGTCAGGACACCTCTGTTGCTTCCACAAGGTTCTGAACTTCTTGCCCTGATCTTGGACTCCTTAAACTTGAACTGCTACATCTAGCCCAGTAGATTCCACAGTTCCCATCAACTAGTTCAAGCCATGAGGCTGTTGTGATTCAGTTCCTTTTGCTGAGCCTGGACCTTAAAGACACCTCAATAAATATATCTTCCTTACTGTCACATGATGGCTTTTGTTGTCATGGTCTGAGCAGGAGCCAGGAGAGCTGCTGTGCTCAGGATGCTCTTTCAGTTTCAGCACAGTGACCAAAGCTGGACTCTTAGCCAGCCTGTCATCCCAGGGTCACCTCAACAACCTTTCTTCCAGCCAATGTTTCCTCCATCCAGACATTCAGACTCCAGTCAATGAAACTTCGGGGAATATGATGAGAGGGCAAAGTTATACAAAAGGTTTGCCTCATGTTACATGGCTGATCTTTGGGAGGCAAAGGAATATGGACTGTGTTTCTTCCATTACACCAAGATGATGGAAAATGTAATGCTTGGGTCTCTCCCAGACACATGAGACAACTTCAGCAGTTACCGTAATTAAGATTTATTGGTTCACCAAAAGCCCCGGTTGGAGCTCCGTTAATTTCAGTCTTCCTTCGATGCCACTGTTGCTGGGACTGAGCTTTGCCCCCTTCTCCCCAAACAGGAGAAACCCCACCTCCTCTTCCTGTAATTTTCATGCTTCTCGCCTAATCTCGTGAGTCTTCGAGATCGGGGTGATTGCACTCTCTCTATTTCTGTGTCTGAGCCTTGCAGCTGAATTCCTGCTCTCTGCAAGAACCTCTGCAAGTCTTCCTTAGTCTTAGGCTTCTGCCAATCTAGCACCACCTTCACCGTAGCCGGGTCCATGTACACCCCATCAGGAGACATGTGGTATCCCAAAAACTCCTCTTACCTGGAACTGGCACTTCTCCAACTTCACGTTGAGCTGGTGTGCCCTCAGCCGTTGCAGCACTTCCTTTACGTGTTGCACGTGCTCTTTGGGCTCTCAAAGTATATCAAAAGATCATCAAGATAAGACAAAACTGTATTGTCTAACAAGCCCACCAACACATGATTGATGAAGGCCTGGAAGGTGGCTGTGCTCAATTGTAATCCAAACAGCATAACCAAGTACCCCAAATTTCCATATCTGGTATTAAAAGCCATCTTCCACTCATCACCTTTTCTCACACATATCAGATTGTACGTCCTCCTCAGGTCCAGCTTGGTGAAAATTTTTGTTGACCTCAACAGGTCACCAATCCATGCAAAGGGTACCGGCTGGGAATCATGAGTTGGTTGGTCCTTCTGTAGTCCACGATGAGCCTCTTTCCCGGGGGGTCCTTCTTGCTCACAAAGAAGACTACACCCCCGGTGCCTTAGTCGGTCGAATAAACCCCATTCCAAATTCTTCTGCAAAAACTGCCTCAAATTGGCTAGTTCCGCTTCCGACATGGAATATAGGTGACTGGTGGGTATTTTGGCTCCTGGCACCAGGTCTATTTTGCAATCATAAGGTCTCGGGGGGGTAGCCTATCTGCCTCTTTCTCACAGAACACATCCCTATAAGCTTTATACTGTGGGGTTATGGAACTCTCTTCTCCCATGAGTTTCCCTCCTACCTCTGCCCCCTTTGCTCCCCCCCCTCTCGGTGCTTTAAGCCCCAGGCAGTTCACTTGGCAATAAGCTGAAGCAAACATTAAGAAACATTGCCCCCACACTATTACTGGGTCATGCTTCATGAGCCACGTCATTCCCAGGACTAGGGGGTAAGTAACTTACTTGGTGACGTGCAACCTCATTGTCTCCTTGTGGCCAGTTATCTCCACCCCCACTGGCTGTGTGGCATGGGCAACCTCCCCCCCCCCCACCAATGGTCGGCCATCAATTGTTTGTACCTCCAATCTAATTGCTGCGTCCCCAGCTTCTGTTAATAATAATAGTAATATTATTTTATTTTTTTATGGGACACAGGTGGCGCTGTGGGTTAAAGCCTCAGCGCCTAGGACTTGCCAATGGAAAGGTCGGCGGTTTGAATCCCTGCGGCGGGGTGCGCTCCCGCTGCTCGGTCCCAGCGCCTGCCAACCTAGCAGTTCGAAAGCACCTCTGGGTGCAAGTAGATAAATAGGGACCGCTTACCAGCGGGAAGGTAAACGGCGTTTCCGTGTGCGGCTCTGGCTCGCCAGAGCAGCGATGTCACACTGGCCACGTGACCCGGAAGTGTCTCCAGACAGCGCTGGCCCCTGGCCTCTTGAGTGAGATGGGCGCACAACCCCAGAGTCTGTCAAGACTGGCCCGTACGGGCAGGGGTACCTTTACCTTTACCTTTAATATTTTTTTTATTTATACCCCACCCTTCCCGGTTCAAAAACCGGGCTCAGGGCAGCTAACAACAAATTTAAAATACTTAATTGTAAAAACAGCATAAAATACAGTATAAAAACATGAATAACAATAAAATTCAAAGTTCAGAAATCAATTTAGGGGAAATCCATCTAATAAGCGTTAGATAATCAACAGGGCTAGCTGGCTGAATTAGTCCTACTTGGCCCAGCAAGGAGGCCAGGGGAGAATTAGCTGTGGGGTCCAAGAGCAGATAATCTTCATAAAAGGGGAGGGGGAAGGAAGAGAAGGGAAATACTTACGTAGGGGTTAACATAACAGCCAAAAATCTGAGTCTATTTAAGGACAATTATGAAAAATGCTGGTCGGAAATTAAGAGAGACTTGGATAGCTGGGCAAAATTGAAGCTCTCTTTGTTGGGCCGAATTGCTGCTATTAAGATGAATGTATTGCCAAAGATGTTGTTTCTGTTCCAAACATTGCAAATTGTGGACAAAACGGAGTGTTTCTGGAGGTGGCAGAGAGATATTTCCAAATTTGTCTGGCAGGGCAAAAAGCCCAGAATTAAGTTTAAGATATTAACAGATGCGAAAGAAAGAGGGGGCTTTGCCCTGCCAGACTTAAGGTTGTATTATGAAGCCGCAGCCTTCTGCTGGCTAAAAGACTGGCTACTTCTCGAAGACACTGACGTGTTGGATCTGGAAGGTTATAACAATGCTTTTGGTTGGCATGCATACTTATGGTATGATAAGGTTAAGATCAATAAGGCCTTTAAGAACCATATTGTCAGAAAAGCAGTGTTCAATGTCTGGACAAAATATAAAGACTTACTGGAAAATAAAACTCCAAGGTGGCTCTCACCTTTGGAAGCTAAGGCCCGAAAAAGACCCAATATGGAAGCCTACTGGCCAAAATATTGGGAACTGCTAGAAAAAGACGGAGATAATTGGAAATTGCAGAGTATGGAGAAAATGAAGGATAAAGTGCGAGACTGGTTACACTACGCTCAGATTAAAGAAATTTTTAAAAGTGATAAAAAGTTAGGGTTCCAGGTGGAGAAATCGAAGTTGGAAACAGAATTGTTAGAACCTAAGACTAAGGTACTTTCAAGAATGTATAACTTGCTGTTGAAATGGAATACACAAGACGAAATGGTTAAGTCGGCTATGATAAAATGGGCACAGGATATTGGGCATAACATTATGTTTGAAGACTGGGAAAGGTTGTGGACCACTGGGTTGAACTTCACTGCATGTAATGCTTTGAAGGAGAATGTAATGAAAATGATATACAGATGGTACATGACCCCAGTTAAACTTGCCAAAATATACCATTTGTCTGATAACAAATGTTGGAAATGTAAAGAAAATGAAGGAACATTCTTTCACCTCTGGTGGACCTGCCCTAAAGTGAAGGCCTTCTGGGAAATGATATATAATGAGTTGAAAAAGGTATTTAAGTATACCTTCACCAAGAAACCAGAGGCCTTTCTTCTGGGCATTGTCGACCAGAAGGTGCTAAAGAAGGATAGAACATTTTTCATGTATGCAACAACAGCAGCAAGGATACTACTCGCTAAGAACTGGAAAACTCAAGATCTACCCACACTGGAAGAATGGCAGATGCAACTGATGGACTATATGCAACTGGCGGAGATGACTGGCAGAATCCGAGACCTGGGAGAAGAAAGGATCGAAGAAGATTGGAAGAAATTCAAGATTTATCTACAGAAACATTGTGATTTAGTGGAATGTTAAGAAGGATGCTTGGTTACAAATAATTGGCCATCACTAAATTGGATCAGAATTTGATGATAAGAGAGATTAAGAGAAACAAAATTTGTAGGAGAATTACTTCATTGTATTTAAATAAGTGGTTATAAAATTGAAAATAAGATGATAATTTGCTTGACAAAAACTTATTAATGATGTAAGTGGGAGCGGGGGTTGTGAGGAAGTCTAAAGATGTTATGAAATTTTGTAAAAACAAAGTAACTCTGTTTATTATTTTTGTACTTCTTTTATTAAAAACTTCAATAAATATTAAAAAAAAGAGAGAGAAGGGAAATACTGTAAAAGATCAAGCTGAATTCAAATTAAAGGCCGGGTGGAATAGCTCTGTCTTACAGGCACGACAGAAGGAGGTTAAATCTTGAAGGGCCCTGGTCTCCTGGGACAGAGCATTCCACAAGGTTGGAGCCATCACTGAAAAGGCCCTGGCCGTGGTGGAGGATAGACTTCCTTAGGGCCCGGGACCTCTAAACTATGGTTATTCATGGACCTTAAGATCCTCTGTGGGGCATACCTGGAGAGGCGGTCCCGTAAATACGATGCTTTGAGTTTCCAGACTCTCTGGAATGGGGAATATAGGACCATCCTCTACTGTTGTTCCACAGTCTACATCTATAAAGTCTAGAGAGGCCTCTGAGTCTACCAACCCCTGCATTTGCACCCTACAACCGTCTGGGAGTTGTAGTGTCATGGGCAGAGCTATCCCAGGGACTGTTGATTCCATCTGAGGCCCTTTTACTGACTTGCCTCCCAGCCCTTGGCCTCTTTGGTGGGCTGGGACCTGCCGTTTCCCACCTGTGCCTCTTGTGGTTTGAACCTTTCCTCTACACTGGCCCCCAACAGGGATTCCTCTGTCTTCCTATCAGGACACTGCTTTGCCAAATGCCCCTGTCAACCACACACAAAGCAACTGCACGTCTCCCTATGGCATTGACTCCCTTCTTGCCATGCCATTCTAGTCTTCCTCCTTCCTGCCTTAACCCCAGCTGTAGGGAAGCCCTGACTATCTCCCCAGTGACTGCATTGGCTGCATCTTTGCCATTTCATCCAGGATCAATGCATTCAATCCTGCCCTATACATGGCCTCAAGAGGCCCATTGTTCCGTTGCCAGTCAACCTTCCGCACTAACGAATTGAAGGCAGTCCAGTAAGAGGCCACAGATCCACCCCCTTGTCGCAGATTCAACAGTTGTTGCTCAGCTGCAGCATTCTTCAATGGACTTTGGAACATGGCATCCATCAACTCCCAGAACTCCCGCAGGTTTCCCAGGGCACTGTGCTGGGCCTCCATTAAAGGACTCGTCCAGTCTTTAGCTGGCCTCTCCAGCCAACTGATCAGATAAGCTGTGTGATGTTTATCTGAGCTGAATTCTGCTGCTCTCATGTCCAGAATGTATCTGGCTTCCATTTTAAAGGCAGCATAACATTCTGGGTCCCCATTGTGTTTGGAAAGGTGAACCTGAGGTTCCTTTCAGGCTCTGTGTTCAATCTTTGTTTTAATTTAGGGCCCCCATGAGGGTATCCAACTGGGATTGTAGCTGCCACGTGTAGTGTTTCAGCTCCATTATGGGGCCTGTGGACTCTCCTGCCCCTCCCCCTGCTCCCCCAGCTGCTTCTCCCCCAGCTTGTACTTGCCCTTGCATCTTGCTCCCTGTTTTCCTCCAGCGTGAGAGAGATGTTAGTCCTGGCAATCTGTAAGGCTTGGGTCTCTCACACGAGATGACTCCAGCAGTTAATTAATTAAGATTTATTGGTTCAACAAAAAGCCCCAGTTGGAGCTCCGCTAATTTCAGTCTTCGTCTGATGCCACAGTTGCCGGGACTGAGCTCTGCCCCCTTCTCCCCAAACAGGAGAAACTCCACCTCCTCTTCCTGTAATTTTCGTGCTTCTTGTCTAATCTCGTGAGTCTACGCAATCTGGGTGATTGCACTCTCTCTATTTCTGTGTCACTATCTGAGCCTTGCAGCTGAATTCCTGTGGCTAACTCCTTCTCCCTGCTCTTCCTCTGTGCCTGTTCTTTCGCTGCTTGTCAGAAAGTCCAGTTCTCAGCCATTACGGGACCATACATGAACACTGAGTTTTTCTGCTTTTTTGGTGCTGTATTAAGTGGTACACCATGTTATGTTTGAGCTGCATTGTACACCTGTCCAAAGATGAATTTATTAAAATCCAGATTTGTGCTCCTTTTTCCAGATATTAAGTCAAAATCAAGTGATTCATTATGCAACCAAAGGCAACATAATCAGTTAAGTATTTTCATATTGGACTCACATCTTAGTAAGAATGTGCTTGTTTGCACACAGAAGGTCCCAACTTCAATCCTTGGCATTTCCAGGTAATGCTGGAATAAACCCCTGGCAAGCTGCCGCCAATCAGTGTAGACAATAATGATCCTTAGGAACCAAGGGTGTGACTCTTTCTAAGGCAGCTTCCTCAGTTCTTAATAATTTAGGATTGGGCCATAGCTCAGTGGAAGAGCACATATTTGCATGCAGGGGGGCCCAGATTCCATACCTGGCATCTCCAGGTAAGGTTGGGAGAGACACCTTGTCTAAAACCCCAGTGCGGATATTAATGCTGAGAGAGATAGACCACAGCCAGGCTTGGTATAAGGCAGCTTCCTATGTCCCATGCATTTTGACCAGTAGCTTCTCAAACTCTTCATCTCTACCTCTGCTCTGCCCACAGACCATTTGAAAGTTGCGGAGAATCTCAGCAGATCACCTAATGCTTTTTCTGCCTGTTGTAGCAATTGTAATGATGGTGCTCAACGTGTATGATTTCTAGTTGAATCAAAATTAAACCTTAATTTTAGCCTCCCATTTACTGTCTTGCTTACCTTTCGGGTTAACTGCCAGGTTCTAAGAATGATGGAGCAGCTCCAGCCCCAGCCCCAGCTGTTCTTCACAGACATGTCCCAGACCTCCTCAGTGAAGCTCATGGACTACTGGTGGTCCACAGAGCACTATTTGAGACCATATTCCTAAATGGGGCTTGAGCAGGAGACTTTCTGGGGACCTGGTGGTTTTGATCTGCCTTCCCCTGATCTATTAGAGTATTATTAATAGCCTTACTTTTCCTCATTGCACATCAGTTTCTGCAAGAAGACCTGATGGACTCAGATTGAAGTTTTTTATCACACAAAACACAATGCATCTCGGGGGGAATGGATTTGCTCCTTCTGCCCTCTCTACAGGCCATGTCAGCATCAACTGACAAATGCTATGGGTGAAGCTAATGGAGCCATGACAGCAGAGAAGGTCAGAAGGGCATATACCGACTGACTGCTAACACAGCATGTTTAAAACATTTCACACAGCAAGGGAGTTGATACTGCAGGGTCACAAAAGCAGGAGATAGACGGGGGGGGGGGGGTTGAAAAGTGATTTGAGTTGCTGGGGGAAATGAGTGGGAGGAGTGCCATTGCGCTCAGGTCCTGCTTGTGGCTGGGAACATGAGTACATCAGAAGAGTCTGGTAGCTCAGGCCAAGGCCCTTTCTGGTCCAGTGTCCTGCTCTCACAGTGGACAACCAGATGCCTATGGGAAACCTGCAACAAGGCCTAAGCACAGCAGCTGCCTCCTTCCCTGTGGCATCTAGCAACTGGTATTGAGAAGCTTTGCTGCCTCTGATCATGAAGGTAAAAGAAAGCCATGTGGCTAAGTAGCCATTGATAGCTCTCCATGAAACTGTCCAATATTCTTTCAGAGCATCCAAATGGGGGCCATCCAATTCCATAGTTTAAGTGTACATAGCCTGAAGAAGTATTTTATTCAGCTTCATTGGATATGCATGAGTTCTAGTGCTAGGAATAGGGGGGACAGGAATTTTATCTATCCCCTTCTCCATATGATGCATTGCTTTTTATACAGGCAACTCCCCATTTATGTGGTGGTGATGTTCTGAGGTACCACGTGTTTAAGTGAAACTGCAAATATTGGGAACTCCATTGAAAGCCCGGCAAACACCCTCTAAACCTCTGGAAATGCAAAGGCTCATGGGATTGCTAGGCACTATTTTTGTCCACTTTGGCCGTTTATGCACTCTTTTAGGGCCATTTTTGTCCCTTTTCGTGTGATCTCTGGGTTCACAGCAATGCACACATGCAGTCACATGTGCCTTGAACATGCATAAATGGGGAGTTGTCTGTATTTCTATCATGTTGACTCTTGCTAGCTTTTGCTCTGCAGCGACTAGCCCTGAACTCTGCAACCTTTCCTCATAGTGACATCCCTCCAGCATCTTGATCATTTGGGTTGTCCTTTTCCGAATCTTTTCCAACTCTGCAATATCCTTTTTCAGGTGTGGTGAGCAGAACCACTTCATGAGAAAACCAAAACTGAAGAAATACTGTCTGCTCCAAGCAAACGCCTTTTTGGGAAACAGTCAGTGGTTTCCAGGCCCCTCCACCACCACAGATGCCCATATTCAAGAGGTTAGAAAAGCAAGGCTCCTCCAGCAAAATCCTGACACCCCTTCTGGGGAGCATGGCAGGCTAAGTAAATAGAAGGCGGCTCCTGTTTCAGCTGAAGCCTAAGAGAGCAGGGATTGGCTTGCCCTCCCAACCTTGAAAGTTGAGGCAGGAGCCCAAAGGGAAGTTCGTGAGATGGCTCATCTAGTGGCATAGCTAGCTGCTCAGGTGCCCGGTGGGGGTGGAGCGTGCTGCATGGGGCCTCTCCCCCACCTCCCCCTCAGCTGTAGGGCAGCTGAGGGAGATGCGGTGGGCAGACGCAAGCCCTACGCTGCTGTTTCACTCCCAGGAGAGATGTGTGGCTCAGGCATGCTGCAGACCCTGCGGTAAGTGCTGGACCCTGCGGTGTAGCGCCCAGTGCCAGCCGCGTATTTTTACGTTTGTTGACTGAACGAAAAAGTTTCGTGAGCCCAATTTTTTTTAACTTATATTTTTGTCATTTTGTCACCCCCTCTCCCAGTGATGACACCCAGGGCAGCCCGCACCCCGCTTCCTCTGCCACTGGGTTCTTGAGAGCCAGCCCATCGGACTCCCTTCGCTCTCTGACCAAAGCAGTTTGCTCCTTCACACGAAGGCAACCTGGAGGTAAAATCAGATGGCGCAACCTCGCCTGTATGTGGTTGTTTAGAAGGCGATTCATAAATTAAGGATGATAATAATATTAATGCTTCCTAGCTCTAGCACAGACTTGCCCAACCTGGTGCAAATCCCATCAGCCCCAGCCAACACAGCATGATGGGAATTTGAATTCAAGCCATCTGGGTCCAAGACTGAAAAATGCTGCTCCAGGAACTGAAGACTACTCCAGACAGTCTGTCGACTAAGCATCTATCCCCTTTCCTTGCAAAAGTTTACAAGGAGGTTAGATAATGTCCAGCCCCTACCAAGCCTTTCTTCTAACTGGTTTTCAGGGATGTTATGGGCAGTGGCGTAGTGTGGGGGGTGCAGGGGGGGCCGGCCACACCGGGCGCAACATCTGGGGGGGCGCTCGCACTCGCAGCTCTCTGCCCCTACTAAAATCCATGGGTTAGGAGGCACAAATTACTTGCCTTGCCCCGGGTGCTGACAACCCAAGCTACGCCACTGGTTATGGGACAATGTGCTCTCATCCTCATTTGCTGTGCAATGTTCATTCATTTCTCCTTAAATCGTTTATCCACCCCATGCTTCTCAGTGTGCTTTTTAAATGACTTTTTAAATGGCAGAAAGGCTGTGGGGGTTTTGTTTTTATTAAGTGGAGTTGAGGAGCAAGGGTGACAGAGCAATTTAAAGGTAAAGGTAAAGGTACCCCTGCCCATACGGGCCAGTCGTGTCCGACTCTGGGGATGCGCACCCATCTCGCTTAAGAGGCCGGGGGCCAGTGCTGTCCGAAGACACTTCTGGGTCACGTGGCCAGCGTGACGAAGCTGCTCTGGCGAGCCTGCACCAGAGCAGCACACGGAAACGCCGTTTACCTTCCCGCTATAAAGCGGTACCTATTTATCTACTTGCACTTAAGGGTGCTTTTGAACTGCTAGGTGGGCAGGAGCTGGGCCCGAACGACAAGAGCTCACCCCGCTGCGGGGATTCGAATCGTGGACCATACGATCAGCAAGTCCTAGGCGCTGAGGTTTTACCCACAGCGCCACCTGCGTCCCACGACAGAGCAATTTAATCGTCCTTAATTGTGCAAACTGAGAGCTTAGAAGAGAAGAAGAAGAAGAGTTTGGATTTGATATCCCGCCTTTCACTCCCTTTAAGGAGTCTCAAAGCGGCTAACATTCTCCTTTCCCTTCCTCCCTGTTATGTACCGAGTCGAATAGGATCCAAACTGCAGCAGTCTGATTGGTCCTAGAACAATAGGCTCCAAAAGGCAGCAGTCTGATTGGTCCTAGAACAATGCAGCAGTATGATTGGTTAGCAGGAACCACCCAATCATGCTCCAGATAGAAGTGAATCCACAACCTGATTGGCTTACAGTAGAATTCCGGAATTAGCCAATCATGTGCAGCCCATTGTGTAAATAATGTATATAAAGCAGATACTCTGAGGGGACATTTATTCATTCCTCCTCACCACTATGAGCTGAATAAAGAGCATGAAATCACTTTGCGACTCTGAGTATATTTCACTGGCGACGAAGGTGGGATCCCGCTGAACTGACTGCCACACACAGCACCGCAGCACCGCCACCTGCCGCACCGCTGCCTCGCACCATGTATCCAGGCTTCAGCTCCGGGACCCAAGGAACTCAGAATGGCAACCGACAGCAGCTTCTTGCCGTTCAACCCAGCATCTGGAGACTGGGAAGCGTACGCCTCCCGTTTCACCTTCCTCCTAGAAGCCAAAGGGATCACCGATGAAGAAGACGCCAAGAAGAGGGCAATATTCTTCAGCGTCTGCGGAGAGGAGACGTTTGAAATCGCCCGGGCTCTCCTTGCACCTGAAGACGTCGCCACTGTTCCATACAAAACCATAATGGAACAGCTAAAGGGGCACTTTTCGCCACAGCCCTCAGTGGTGGCTCGTCGAAATGCCTTCTACGCAAAGCGGCAAGCCCCTGGGGAAACCATAACTGGGTTTGTGACCTCTCTCCGCCAAGCTGCCCGGTTCTGCAACTTCTCAGAGCTGGAGAACATGCTTTGTGACCGCCTCGTCGGTGGCCTGAAGGATGAGAAGCTGCAACGACGCCTCTACGCTAAGAAGAACCTAACTTTCCAGGTCGCTCTGGAGGAGGCCCTGGCAACGGAAGCTGCCGAGAGGTCGACGCAAGAGGCACGGCCGAGCCAGCCGTCCCAACCGAGGGTCCACCACGAAGACCTCACCAACAACTCAGGATCCGACAGGGAGGAGGTGCACCGAGTACAGCAGCGCACTCAAGCAGCCCACATACCACAGCTGCCTCGACGAGAAGGAGGGAACTGTGCAAGCTGTGAAGAAAGTCACGAGAGGAGGACCTGTCGTTTCCGCAACGCAGAGTGCAGGCAGTGCAGAAAATTGGGACACATCGCCCGGGTGTGTCGGGCTCGGCCCACCCGACGCCAGGCATCAGATGACCAATCCAGGAGCCCCAGGTCCCGGGGCCCAACGCACCAAGGCAACTCAACGGAGCTCACGGACTTCCAGGTATACCAGTTGCCCCACCCCAACGTAGAGAAAATTTATGTAGAGGTACGGATAGAGGGGGCCCCATGCCGCATGGAGCTTGACACGGGTTCAACTCTATCCATAATCTCGGCAAGGACCTTAAGGAAACTGTGTCCTACTTGGGGTCCCAAACTCAGACCGGCCCCATTCACCCTCCGGGACTTCCAGAAACGTAAGGTCCCCACAATGGGGGTGGGGACCTTCAGGGTGCAATACCAAGGGCGGACGCGGCAACTGGACTTGCTTGTGGTCAAGGGCCCCTACATTAGCTTACTGGGATTGGCATGGTTTGGACCACTGGGGCTAGCCATCACCGGGGTGAACCACATGAGCTTACAAGTGGATGTGGACGCCATATGCAAGGAATTTCCGGGGGTTTTCGATGGGAAATTGGGACAGTATACGGGCCCCCCCATTGCTCTACAGCTTGACCCTGCAGTACGACCGGTCAGGCTCAAGGCCCGCCGGGTCCCGTTCGCCCTGAAACCCCGTATAGATGAGGAATTGGACCGACTCGTGGAGCAAGGAGTGCTGGAGCCGGTGCCTAATGCCCCCTGGGAAACCCCAATCGTCACACCCGTCAAGCCTAATGGTTCGGTCCGCATCTGCGCAGACTACAAATGTACCATAAACAAGGCCCTCACGGCCCATGCATACCCAGTGCCAGTGGTCAGCCATGTCCTTGCCACCCTGGCTGGGTCGAAAATTTTTGGCAAGCTGGACTTGGCCCAAGCATATCAACAGCTGCCAGTAGATGAGGCTACAGCAGAGGCACAGACGATTGTGACGCACAGAGGAGCGTTCAGGGTAAAGCGGCTGCAATTCGGGGTCAGCGTGGCACCAGGCATATTCCAGAATCTAATGGACTCTCTCCTTAAAGGGATTCCTGGTGTCACCCCCTTCTTCGATGATGTGTTGATTGCCGGGCCCACACCCGAGGAGTTTGAGGACCGCCTCCGCACCGTTCTGCACCGTTTCCAGACGGCGGGTCTCAAGGTGAAGCGGGAAAAATGTCTACTAGGAGTGCCTCAGGTGGACTTTCTGGGATTTATGGTGGATGCAGAAGGGGTCCACCCAACTGGGGACAAGGTACGGGCCATTTGTGATGCTCCAGCGCCCAAGAACAAGACTGAACTTCAGGCCTTCTTGGGACTATTGAACTTTTACCATTCCTTCCTTCCCCACAAGGCGGCGGTAGCGGAGCCCCTACACAGACTCCTGGACAAGCGGGCTCCTTGGGTGTGGGGCCAGCGCCAGGAGGCCGCATTCCAGGCAGTCAAGGACTTGCTTGTCTCAAACTCGGTCTTGGCACACTTTGACGAGAGGCTGCCAGTTGTGCTAGCATGCGACGCCTCACCCTATGGCATTGGCGCTGTCCTGGGACACCAACTCCCGGATGGAAGAGAGGTACCGGTGGCATACTTTTCCCAGACACTCAACGAAACCGAGCGGAACTACTCGCAAATCGACAAGGAGGGTCTGGCAATCGTGAAGGGAGTAAAAAAATTCCATGCTTTCTTGTACGGGCGGCCCTTCACCGTGGTGACTGACCACAAGCCATTGCTTGGCTTGTTTGCCCCCGAAAAGCAAACCCCCCAAGTGCTGTCTCCTCGCGTCCTCAGGTGGTCAATTTTCCTTGCCAGCTACCAGTATGCACTGATTCACCGCCCTGGAAAGGCCATGGGCCATGCAGACGCCCTCAGCAGGCTACCACTACCGGAAACAGGCCCCGACCCAGCACCTGCACAAGAGGTTATGAGCCTGGAGCTGCTTCCCAACCGCCCCATTCAGGCACAAGAAGTTGCACACCATTCGAAGAAAGATAGGGTCATCTCCTGGGTCCTGGACTGGGTGTGGAGGGGATGGCCCAGCAGCAGCCCCGGGCCAGAATTCGCCAGCTACACAACCCGCAAACATGAACTGTCAGCCCACAAGGGGTGCCTGTTATGGGGAAGCAGGGTCGTTGTTCCCCAGCCCCTCCGCAAAAGGGTCCTCATAGCCCTACACGAGACACACCCAGGGGTAGTAAGAATGAAGGCCCTTGCCAGGAGTTACGTGTGGTGGCCGGGGATCGACGGAGAGATAGAGGCCTGGGTCAAACACTGCCAGGCCTGCCAAGAATCCCGCCCAGATCCCCCAAGGGCCCCAGTCCAGTCATGGGAGTCCGCCCGAGCACCATGGTCACGCCTGCATGTGGACTTCGCTGGCCCCTTTCAGGGAAAAACATTCTTCATAGTGGTGGACTCCTACACCAAATGGCTGGAAGTCGCACTGGTACCGTCCACTTCTACGTCCGCAGCCATCCGGGTACTACGCCGGCTGTTTGCAACCCACGGGCTCCCTGACACTCTCGTCTCAGACAACGGGACTGCATTTACGTCAGGAGAATTTCAAACCTTCACAGTGCAGAACGCCATCCGCCACATCCGTTCGGCGCCATTCCACCCGGCCACCAATGGCCAAGCAGAACGCATGGTGCGAACCACAAAGGACATCCTTCGCCGCATGACGCAAGGGGATTGGGAGTACCGCCTTGCCACATTCCTTCTAGCACAGCACAGCACCCCCAGCTCAACGACTGGCCGGAGCCCCGCTGAACTACTAATGGGTCGGCGCCTTGCAATCAGATTGGACCGCCTTTACCCCGATAGAGCTCAGGATGAGGTAGTGGTGGGAGAAGGCAGGAACCCCCGGACCTTCACGGCCCAGGACCCAGTGTACACAAAGAATATTGGGGCAGGCCCTGCATGGGTACCCGCCACAGTCACCAGGGTCACTGGCCCCGTGTCGTACGAGGTGCTAACAGATGGGGGGCAATGCTGGCGCCGCCACTGCGACCAGATACGGCGATGATTCCCGGGAGAAAACCAGGAGGAGGAGGACAGGTCAGAGGAGTCCCAAGGGAACAGTGGGGCAGTGAGGCCCATAGAGCAGCAGGGGCAAGCAGGAGAGGCAGAATCAGAAAATACAGAGAGGACCCGTGAGGCCGAAAGGACACCGGAACCAGAACCATGACTGAGCGAGCCGGTTGCGCCAGACCAAACAGCCCCATCACAGCCAGCATCCGTGGAACACGAGCCAGAACCTGAACCCCGGACCAGGGAACACCCCAGGTCGCAACGCACACGTAGGCCGCCGGCGTACCTTGAGGACTATGAATGCGACCTCCCGGGCAGGACTGGAACTTAGAGGGGAGGGGTGTTATGTACTGAGTCGAATAGGATCCAAACTGCAGCAGTCTGATTGGTCCTAGAACAATAGGCTCCAAAAGGCAGCAGTCTGATTGGTCCTAGAACAATGCAGCAGTATGATTGGTTAGCAGGAACCACCCAATCATGCTCCAGATATAAGTGAATCCACAACCTGATTGGCTTACAGTAGAATTCCAGAATTAGCCAATCATGTGCAGCCCATTGTGTAAATAATGTATATAAAGCAGATACTCTGAGGGGACATTTATTCATTCCTCCTCACCACTATGAGCTGAATAAAGAGCATGAAATCACTTTGCGACTCTGAGTATATTTCACTCCCCCACAACAAACACTCTGTGAGGTGAGTGAGGCTGAGAGACTTCAGAGAAGTGTGACTGGCTCAAGGTCACCCAGCACCTGCATGTGAAGGAGCGGAGACATGAACCCGGTTCCCCAGATTATGAGACTACCGCTCTTAACCACTACACCACACTGGCTCTCTTATCCTGGCTTCCTTTTGTGCTGTGTTTCAAGGCACAGGTCCGCATTTTAAAGCAATGTGTCTTAGTGCTTTTGTGGGGTTTTTGCCTCAAACTTTCCCTCTGAAAACTTGCTCTTTCCTGCCTGCTGAATCAGAGCATTTATTCGATTTAGCATGAAAGAGCAGAGTTTTCTGGGGAGAGCAATGGGCAAAAAAAAAAGTCCAAAAGAGATGGACTGGGAAAGCAGGGACCTGTCCCTAGAAAACACAGGGCAAAAGGTGGGGGGGAGCCCTTAAATGTCTGGTATGCACTTAAAACCCTCCCACAAAATGCTGGCAGTCTGGAGGTGACCAGCCTGGTCAACCACCTGGAATCATTGCCATTATTCCTCCTCAAAACCATCCAAGTTGGCCTTCAAGCCAGGCTCCACCTACCCACGCGGAAGTTGCTGTTTCTGAGTTTACATGAAGCCACTCCCAGGTGCTTCCTTTGGAGTTTCTCCCCGGCAGCACAGTTTTTAGCACATGCACCGCGGGGGGGGGGGGGCAAAGATCCGCCCAGCGCCCCCAAATTTAGTTTAGCCCCCAAACTAACTTATATTATGTTTATGTCGGACACCACGCTTACGCCTTATCTCTTGTTTATATTTACTTTAATAAATATTATTTTTTTTAAAAAAAAGTCCTTTAGTGAAACAGTAGGTATACATTTCGGTAATACCTAGGTATATATGCATTTTGTTTTTCTAGCTCGATCAAAATTATTTATTTTTCATAACAGGTAGATAGTTAGCTTAGGCAGCTTCAGCGGTGAGCACCTGGCACCCCCCAGAATTTGGCGCCTGGGTGCCCCGCACCCCTTGCACTCCCGGGTAAAGACGGCCCTGCTGCCCAGCTGGACAGGCTCAGGACAGCCAATGGATGTCGGAGCCAGCCGTCACAAATGGCACTTGTTTAGCATAAAATAAAGACACAGAGAGCCTGCAATATTTTCATGGACGGAGGGCAGCTCATTCCAACTTCTTCTCCCTCTCCGGTAACTTTTATTATCCTTTGTTCTGTCCAGCTGCATGGCCGTTTGCCAATCTCATGTTACCTCATCCGGTTAAGCTTTTATTGCACCCATCGCCATATAAGGTCATTACATTCCAATACATTGTAAAGCTCAGAGTGCTGGTCACGAGGTCTGGAGGTACCCTGCAGCATTTACAACTTTACAACTTTACTACCCTGCAGCATTTACAACTTTACAACTTTACTACCCTGCAGCATTTACAACTTTATGGCTTTATGACTCCCACATGCCCTCTTTCTTTATTTTATTAATCAGAGTCATAAATGTCAGTACCAATACGATTATATCGAGTGCGATAAGCGACTCCTGTTAAACCGGAAGCGGGCCGCGGACTGGAGAACCTTGCAGTACACATAGAAATTAAAGAAGGAATACATTGTATACAGCAACACAAAATAATGCAAATAACTACTATAATGATCACTAAAATCAATAAATGTCGAAGCCAACTTCCATCCGGAAGCCAAGAATATAAGAATTCTGATTCCAAGCTGCATGGTAGGCTTCCTTTCTAGTTTATAGCCATGCACTGATGTCACTTCTATAGCACTGAGATTGGTCACTGTATGTTCCTGTAAGAGAACAAGAGCTATTAAAAGTGAATTTCAATGTATATTGACAGTTTGGATATATGCCCCATGATTCTTTCCCCTCTCTAATTCGAAAACAAACAGGAGCAGGCTCATGGAGGGTCAATTGTACTGGAGGCCAAAAGGTTTGCTTAGGGGATATAATATTAGTAAATTGAAAAGATCCATTGACAGGCACACCATGAAGCATTATGCCGGAATGACTGGCAAAAGGGGGCATGTGCATACATAACCAACATTTAGAAGCATGCAATAAACTGGTAAACTTAATCATATCTTGCACAAAAATATTATTCCTCCATATCTTATGATAATTTTCTCCCCTAAATGTCTTATTCAACAACGCTGTTCTTATAGTTCGAGAGTGGCTGAGCCTTGGATGCTGCCGGCCAGAGTAGGATTCTGATGACAGCGGCTTGCCAGCTGATAAGGTGAAACTGGACTGGGTCGTCTGCTTCTCTTCCTTGTATAACGGTGCAGCAAAGGATGGCAAGGCGAATGGTTAGGAAGGTGCTTCCGCGGTTGAAGATGCTCGCCATGGCCGCACGCATCGAGCTGGAACCCACAAAGGCTTGTCCTCTACGTCCACTGCTGCGTATCCTCGTCCCCATGTAATCAGCGGGACAGGTCCATGCCACGCAGGATCAGGCAAGCGTCGGTACACCACCAAGGGGCGGGGGAGTGCCTCTTCCTTCCTAAAATGCAATTCAGTGGGGGTATGGGTCCTGTTATGTGGATATAAAAAGATGGTTAAGCACAAAAAGAACTTGGTGAACAGCCGAAGGGATGTCTGCTGTTGGTATGCTTCGGCCGCCAAGCTGTTTAAGCGCTAGTGCTTTGAACGTCAGGTGTGCTCTTTCCACTATCGCTTGCCCTGTGGAGTTAAAGGGTATACCATGAGTTAATTTCAAATTCCACAACATACAAAATTCCGAAAATGTTTTAGAAATATATGCTGGACCATTATCAGTTTTGATGCACGCAGGTTTACCCATGACTGAGAAACAGCGAATGGTGTGTTGGATCACATGACGAGCTGTTTCCCCCCTCATGGGCGTAGCCCATATGAATCCAGAGTGGGTGTCCACCATGAGGTGAACCTTGGAGAGTGGAGCCAACACAGGTGTGTGTGTGTGACATCCATCTGCCAACACGCCAATGCAGATGTGCCCCTAGGATTGACAGCATCAAAAGGAACGGCCAGCTGAGATTTTGAACAGGAAGCACATTGGGACACAATATCCCTAGCTTGGGCCAAAGCAATAGAAAACTGCTTAGCCAATGCTTTCGCAGGGAGATGAAAGGTGTTATGACATAGTACAGGATCAGAAAATAGAGAAAAGGCAGAAATGTTCTTCAACCCTGCATCTGCTCTTGCATTGCCCTCTGCTAAATACCCTGGGTGCGATGTGTAGGAGCGAAGATGTGCAACATAATAAGGGAACTCTCTGTGCTGAAGTAAGGCCTGCAGGGCGAGAAACAAAGAAAACAAGTCAGAATCCAAGGAAGGAGTTATATAAGATATTGGTAAAATAGCAAAAAGGCGATATACATACTGAGTATCCACAATAAGATTGAAAGGTTGAGTAGGAAAGGATTGAAAGGCAAGAATCACAGCTGCTAGCTCAGCTCACTGAGCAGAAGATTGTGGAGGGGTAAATAAACATTTCCATTTTCCTCCCTCCCCCCACGTCACTACTCCCCTACTTCTTGTTCCATCCATGAAAAGGGTTAGTGCAGAGGGGAGAGGTGTGAGAGACAAGGGGGTAGCCAGAACATAGGTGACCTGTGTCAGAAATGTCAAATGGTCATCCTTCGGAGGGCTAAAAATGATGACACCTATAAAATCTGCTAAGGCGATTTGCACAGCAGCATTAGTTATGAATAAGTGCTGCTGTTCTGTCTGTGAGAAAGGCAAATAGATTGATGCGACATCGAAACCGCTCAAGGTCAAGGCACGAGAACGGCCTTTTATGACAATGTCTGATGTGGATTCAATTACTGAATCAATTTTTTTGGGTGGGGTATTTGGTAAATGTAACCATTCTATAATGCAGATAGTCTTCTTTTTGTCCGTCTGAGCATATAAGATCCCTGTTGACAACAAGGCAGTAGCAAACACTGCTAGATGCAGCTCATGTGCAAAGGCTTCTGTGATCCTGTCCATGAGAATAGATCGCAGGTGCTGATTAATGGTTTGTAATGCAGTGATCATTGCTGAAGTGACCTGGATTACATCTGCTGGATCCTTGTGGCCTGCGAACGCTGAAAACAATGGCGATAATGTGCTGGTAGGTAATGCAAGGAAAGAGCGAGCCCAATTCAGATGCCCAAGAAGTTGTTGCAATTGCACAAGCTTCATGTTTGAAGGGATAGTCAGTTGGGGAACAATAGGCAGTGCTGCTTGTGCAGAGACTTTATGTCCCAGGTAGGTGGCGGGCAACGTCAATTGAATTTTTTCAGGTGCTACGTAGAGTCCCGCTTCTGCTAACGTGGCAGAAAGTTCTTGGAAAATGCCAGGCGGGAGTTCCTTTGCAGCGATCAAATATACCGTAAACCAACTGACCGACAAACATATCTACATGCCTCTAGCTACCATCCCAAACATACCAAACAGTCCATTGTATATAGCCAGGCACTACGTTACAGCCGTATCTGTTCCAATTCTACAGACAGAGACTCTCACCTCAGAGATCTACAGCAAACCTTTTTAGAACTAAAATACCCAGCAGATGAAGTTAGATAACAGATCAACAGAGCCAGACTGATACCCAGAGAGAACTTGCTGCAAGACAGACCCAAAAAAGAAAATAACAGAACACCTCTAGTCATCACATACAGCTCCCAAGTTAAAACAGTACAACGCATCATCAGAGATCTACAACCTCTCCTGGACAATGACAGTTCTCTTTCTCAAGCTCTGGGAGGAAGACCTTTCATTGCCTAGAGACAGCCACCCAATCTTAAACAACTCCTAACCCACAATAATACTACAACCAGACTTAACACGGACACTGGCACCAGAGCCTGCAATAAACCCAGGTGCCAACTTTGCTGCCACATACACCCGGACAACACCATTACTGGCCCCAACAACATCACACATGCCATCTCGGGACTGTTTAATTGCTCATCGTCTAACATTGTGTATGCCATCAAATGCCAACAGTGTCCTTCAGCTCTCTATATTGGACAAACAGGCCAAACCATACGCCAAAGAATAAACGGACATAAATCTGACATCAGGAATCACAAGACAGAGAAACCAGTAGGAGAACACTTCAATCTCCCAGGACATTCTATACAAGATCTCAAAGTAGCTGTTTTACAACAAAGGAATTTCAGAAATAGACTGGAAAGAGAAGCTGCTGAATTGCAACTTATTACCAAACTTAAAACCATGGAGAGACCTGGTCTGAACAAAGACATTGGATTCTTATCTCATTATACATGACAAAGCCATTTTTCACCTTCTCACCCCTTGCTTTTTCCTGTAAGACCTATTGCAGTCGTTAAGAGTCGTCAACAGGCTCATCACAGCTATCTGCCAATCACCCATTGTGGGAGTCATACAGCTAAGGCAGAGGCTTGTAAATACTGCAGGGTGCCCCCTGACATTCCTCTGGGCAATGATTACCTTACAAGGAGAGGGGAGTGTCAAGCCTTGACTGGATGAGGTAACGTGAGACATTGGAATGCAGCCATGCGGCTGGGCAGAACAAAGGAGAATAAATCAGAGAAGGGCAGAGAGAAGGGCTGCTCTCTCTTACTATGAAAATATAGCTGGCTTTCCGTGTCTTTATTTTATACTAAAGAAGTGCCACTTGTGACGGCTGGCTCCAACAAGTGGTGCCCTCTCTGAGGATCAATTAAAAGAAGAGGAAAACTTAAAAGAAAGCAGTGTGAGACAGACTTCAAAGAGAACCGTGAGAAGCAACTGAAAGCAAACAGTCTGAGGCAGACTAAGAGGATTTTCGATCCAAGCAGTGGATATCATCAACTTACCACGCCCGGAAAGGGCTTCAAGCGCTATTCATCTAAGGATCCCGGTGAGTCGATCCCTTTTATATTGATTTTAGAAACATGGGCAGCTCTTTGACTACTCCCCAACAGAAATTTTTAAGAGATTTAAAATTTCTCCTCTCCTCCAACAAATTGGAAGTTCCTGAGGGTGATTTGATACAGCTTATTCTGTGCATTGATGAACATTGTCCCTGGTTCCCTTTGAATGGAACATGGGAAATAAAACATTGGGATACGATAGGGACTCATTTTCATAGACATCCCAGCATAGGAATTCGAATTTTAAATGCTTGGTGTAAAATTCGATATGCTATGGGTTCTTTATCACCAAAAAATATCTCCATGGCTGTATTGCCAACATCACCCCTGGCTTCTTTAGTCCAGCCTGCTGTGATGCCGCCTGTTCCAGCACTTGCTTTGCCAGCACCCCCAGACCCCAAGCCTCCAGACTACAATTCCTCACCAGAGGACCCAATCCTGCAAAAATACAGTGGTCTGGCTGGAAATGACCCTGCTCTTTCAGCGGCAGAACAAGCTACCCCTTTTCAACATGCAGTACTTGCCTGTTCCTTATCTCAGGATACCATGGCATTCCCTGTTATTGTGCCCCCTGCTGGTGCTCCAGCAGGAACTCAAGCCCAGCACCAACCTTTTGACTTTAAAATCTTGAAAGAGCTCCAATTGTCAGTTAGGACAAATGGACTTCAAGCACCATTTACACAGGCTCTTTTAGAAGCCACATTAGCCCAGCTGTTGGTGCCAGATGACATCAAGCTTTTGGCACTGTCAGGGAATTGCCATCTAAAGCGCCGGGGGCGCAAAGGCTCACTGAGGTTGAGAGAGGAGTAGCAGCGGAAGAGGGAACCAGTAGAGGGCGAGCAAGAACTCCAAGGGAAAGTGAGTCGGAGGGATGGCTCAGAGACGCTTCCAGCGAAAACAGTGGGGAGGTCTCAGGACCTCCTATAGGGACACCCACACCTCGCCGGAAACTGTCACGCCGAGAGGCCAGACGACGTGTTTCCGTTAAAGAGCTTTTATGTTGGAAACGATTCCGAAAGCAGCCACTTTCGGATTCTACTAGTGATTGACGCAGCCATGCTGGAGGGGCTCCGTCACAGGCAGAGGTTTGAAAACCTGATCAAACTCTGAGGGACTTGCATTTTACGCACAAGCAGCTCATCGTCCCATCACAGCAATCCGAAAGTCACCGAAAGCCAGCTTGTGCAGGGAGAAGCATCATGAGCAACCCAGCCGGAACCGGAGGAGCAGGAGCAGCTGGAGGGGGTCCAAGCCTGGAAGAAAGGTACAGGGTGTTGGAGATCCAGTTGGCGCTGCAAACGGCGAGGCTTGAGGAGAGGAGGGCTCAGGATGCAGAAAAGGGAAAGGAGAAAACCACCCCGCTCGCCAGAAAGGTGCCAGGATTGGTGCAGAAATTCGGGGGGGATCCCAGGAACTATCATGCCTTTAGAACAGAGATGCAATACGCTCTAAACTTGCAGTTTGATGACTTCCCCGACGAGGAATCGCGAGTGGCTTTTGTGATTGGCCATCTCGAATCCGGGGCGAAAGATTGGGTTAGACCCCTGATGGTAGCGAATAATGAGATCCTAAAGGACACGAGGAAGTTTTTTCGTGCCATGGACCTGATGTTTTCCAGCGATATTGAGCAGGGGGTGGTGCGAAGGCAGTTAATGGCTTGCCAGCAAGGAAGCAGATCTGTCCGTGAGTACTGGACTGAGTTTACTATGCTGATTCATAAATTGGGGTGGGACCTATCGGCGGAGCCCATCCAAATGCTTTTCGAAGAGGGGCTTTCTTCAACCGTCAAAGATGAGCTTTCCCGGGGGCCCAGGGCGGAGTCTATGGATCAGTTAACCAAATCTGCGCTGTGCATAGGAGCGCGCCAGGAGGCGAGGGCTTTGGAAAAGCGGGAAGGGAAAGGAGACCGTTGGAGGGAGTTCCGCATTCCAGACATTCCAGAGCCACCTTTCCCGCCGGCAGAGCCGATGGAAGTTGGAACAGCGCGGGCGCGCGCAGTTTCAAATCCCAGCGAAGGGCGGAAGAAGGAGGGAAGGAGCGCCAAGAGATGTTATCTCTGCCAACAGCCAGGGCACTTTGCCAGAGTCTGCCCACAAAGAAAGGAATGGCAAGGGATGGCAGGAGCTGTTGGGGGAAAGGAAGAGGAAGGCAAGGAGCAAGTAAAAGCCAACGCCTGGCTGCCACCGTCGGGGCACAGCAGCCAGGCCAAAGAGCAGTGAAAGTGCCCATGCCGGAACCTCCCAGACCCGCTTTAGTGATAGAGGTGTTACTAGAACTGCCAAACGGACACCCACTAAAGATCAAGGCGCTTTTGGATTCAGGCAGCTCCTGTAATTTCATGAGTAAGGAGTTTGCAGCTGAGCACCAGATACAGACCATCCCTTTAAGTAACCCCTTGCAGGTGACTACGATTGACGGCAGAGAGCTGTTGGGGGGAGAAGTTAGCCAACAGACTGTCCCGATGATAATGAGGGTGGCAAGGCACACCGAACAGATAGCGTTTAATGTGGCCATCCTGGGAGGAGCGCCCATCATTTTGGGGATGAGCTGGCTGGCGCTACACGATCCGCTAGTGGGCTGGCATCAGAGGGTGGTCTCCTTTGGGTCAGCGCATTGCCTAGAACACTGCAAGGAGGGGAAGGTTTCGGGAGGAGACAGAGTCACCCTAGCCGGGATGGAAGTAATGGACAAAGGGAAGGTGCCCCCGCAATACGCAGATCTGAGCAACGTATTCAGCGAAAGGGAAGCAGACAAACTGCCACCGCATAGACCCTTTGACTGTCAAATCAACCTACTCCCTGGGGCCCAACTCCCAGTAGGCAAGCTGTACGCCATGTCAGACAGGGAGATGCAGGAGCTGAGGGAGTTCATTGACAAAAACCTGAAGCGAGGTTTCATCAGAGAGTCCCGAGCGGTGGGGGGCAGCCCAGTGTTTTTTGTGGACAAAAAGAACACAGACAAACCGAGACTGGTGTGTGACTTTAGGGCCCTCAATGCAGTGTCGGAGCCCCTGGCTTTCTCTATGCCCCGAATTGATGACATTTTGACCAGAGTAAGGAAGGGAAAGATTTTTACAAAGCTGGACCTGCGGGGGGCGTACAATCTGATACGCATAAGGAAGGGAGATGAATGGAAGACCACCATGTTTACCCCTTTGGGAGCCTTTGAATACCTCGTTATGCCCTTCGGTCTACAAGGGGGCTCCGCGTGTTTTCAAGCTTTTATAAACCACGTTCTGGGACCTTTGCTCTACAAGAATTGTGTGGCCTTTTCAGACGACGTGTTGGTGTATTCGGAAGATGAGGAACAGCATGTGAGGGACGTTCGAGAAGTGTTGGGCAGGCTGCAAGCCAACCAGCTGTGGGTGAAACTGGAGAAGTGCCAGTTTCATACCAAGGAGGTGGAATTCCTGGGGTACCGCTTGTCAGACAAGGGATTGGCCATGGATCCAGGCAAGGTCCAAGCGGTACTGGAATGGAAGACACCGAAGACCAAGAAGGACGTGCAAAGATTCTTGGGGTTTGGGAACTTTTATCGGAAGTTCATCAAGAACTTTGCCCACTTGACGGCGCCCATCACCGACTGCCTCAGCAGCAAGAAGAAATTTGTTTGGACGGTAGAGGCGGATCGAGCCTTTGAAGAACTGAAAAGGGCTTTCGCCTCGGAAGAACAACTTCTGCATGTGGATTTACGAAAACCCATGAGAGTGGAAACCGATGCATCCGACCGGGCGGTAGGGGCGGTCCTTCTTCAACCGGGGAGGAGTGCGTCGGAGTGGAGACCATGTGCCTTCTTCTCGCGGAAGCTGAATAAATCCGAGAGGAATTACACGGTGTATGACAGGGAACTACTTGCCATTCACGAAGCATTCCGGAGGTGGAGACATTTATTAATTGGGGCACAACACAAGGTGCAAGTGTGCACCGACCACAAGAATTTAGAGTATTGGAGAACAGCTCGAGTGCTCAACCAACGACAAGTGAGATGGGCACAGGAATTCTCCAAATTCAACTTTGAAATTTGTTATGTGCCAGGCCCAGAAAACGTCAGGGCGGACGCGCTCTCACGCAAACCAGAGTATTGGGAAGGGGAGGGGGTGATCGAAGAGAGACATGTCATCCCTGAGGACCGCTGGGTGTGTGGGGCAGCGCTGGTGGGGCAACGAGAACTGGTAGAGGAAACGGAAAATGATGAATATGCCCAGGATAAGCTCAGAGGTCTCAGGGGGGAGGGCGAGAGCCCCGGAGGTTTTGAGGAAAGAAATGGGGCATTGTATTACAAAGGGGCACTGTATATACCCGAAGGTGAATTGAGGGGGAGAGTACTCAAGCAGTTGCATGATAGCCCCACGGCGGGACATTTTGGACAACACAAGACCATGTGGTTGGTTACCAGGGAATTTTGGTGGTCTAAGGTGAGGGAAGATGTAAGGGAGTATGTAAGAGGGTGTGACCAATGTCAGCGAGCCAAAGGGGAAAGAAGGGCGCCGGCAGGGTTATTAGAACCATTACCCACACCAGAACGGCCTTGGGAAGCGATATCAATAGATTTTATGACGGATCTGCCAAAGTCCAAGGGGAAAACAGCCATCATGGTAGTAGTAGACCTGTTAACTAAGATGTGCCACTTTGTAGCATGCTCACATGCAGTCACAGCGGAAGAAACAGCGAAGTTGTTTGTAGAACACATCTTTAGGTTGCACGGGGCTCCCTTGAGGGTGATCTCAGATCGCAGCAAACAATTTACTTCCAGGTTCTGGAGGAAGCTCATGAGCTTGCTGCACGTGGAAGTCAATTTTTCAACTGCCCGGCACCCTGAAACCAACGGGCAGGCGGAAAGAGCAAATGGCATTCTTCAACAATATCTGAGGTGTTATGTCAATGACAGAGAGAACGATTGGGTCGAAAAGTTGGCGTTGGCAGAATTTGCCTACAATAATGCGGAGAATGTGTCCACAGGGATGAGTCCCTTTTTGGCAAATTACGGGTGTCACCCCAGGGCATTTCCAGGGGAAGGAGGGGAGAGATGGAGCGTCCCAGCGGCTGAACATTTTGTAGAAGAGATGGAAGCGATCCATCATCAGCTCCAGCTCAACTTAGAAAGGGCTAAGGCACAATATAAGAAGCAGGCAGACAAGAACAGAAGGGAAGGTGAAACCATAAGGGTGGGGGATCAAGTGTGGTTGTCAACCCAAGGGTTGCCGTTCAAAGGGGGTTGTAAGAAATTGAGGCCCAGAAGATTGGGACCCTTTGAGGTCATTCAGCAGGTCAACCCGGTAGCTTTCAAACTCCGATTACCCAACCACATGAAATTGCACCCAGTGTTCCACAGGTCGTTACTGTCACCATACAGGGGGGGACGTGAAGGGGAGTACGTCAGGGGACCAGCCTTGGAAGAGAGGGAACGCCGCAACCATGTAGCGGAAATCCTCGATTCCAGGTGGAAGGGAAATCAGGTGGAGTATTTGGTGGCGTGGGAAGGGGAACCGGAGTCAGAAAACACCTGGGTGAATGCAGAGGAAGTCAATGACGAGGTTTTAACAGAAACGTTCCACCAAAGGTTCCCGAGGAAACCTCAGCCGATAGCAAGGTTTAGGAGGGAGTATTTCGGCACCACCGATGAGGAAGAGGAAATGGAAGGGTTCGCGGAGTCGGAGTTGGAAGAGGGAGTGGACTCCGATGATGAAGATTACCGAGAGAGTAGGAACAGCAACAAGTGGAGGGAAGTGTTCGCGACGTCGGAAGACGAAGGAGGTTCTTTCAGGGGTTTTACCTCCTCACCGCCAGTAGGGGAGGAGACGGGAGGGGGTGAAGGGGGCCCTGGAGGGGAGGTGGATGTCAGGGAATTGCCATCTAAAGCGCCGGGGGCGCAAAGGCTCACTGAGGTTGAGAGAGGAGTAGCAGCGGAAGAGGGAACCAGTAGAGGGCGAGCAAGAACTCCAAGGGAAAGTGAGTCGGAGGGATGGCTCAGAGACGCTTCCAGCGAAAACAGTGGGGAGGTCTCAGGACCTCCTATAGGGACACCCACACCTCGCCGGAAACTGTCACGCCGAGAGGCCAGACGACGTGTTTCCGTTAAAGAGCTTTTATGTTGGAAACGATTCCGAAAGCAGCCACTTTCGGATTCTACTAGTGATTGACGCAGCCATGCTGGAGGGGCTCCGTCACAGGCAGAGGTTTGAAAACCTGATCAAACTCTGAGGGACTTGCATTTTACGCACAAGCAGCTCATCGTCCCATCACAGGCACGTACAGTGTTACCCCCATCAGCATCACGATGGGATTGTTTGCTCACGAATGGGAAACTGCCTGCCGTGGTTATGCTCCAGCATTGTTACAACAAGCAAGAGGGAATAATCCTAATCTTACCCTCACAGATGTGATGGATGCTATGATGGGGCATGGGCCTTTTGCTCAGGCTTCAGTGCAAGCCACACTGCTGCAGATCTTATTGAGGGATACTGCTCTTGCTGCTCAACAAGCAATGAGAAAAATCCCAGAACCCACCAGTATCCAGTCTAGGTGGGGTTCAATCAGACAAGAACCTAGAGAATCATATTCTTCCTTTATGGACAGGCTGATTCTAGCAGTGAGTAGACAAATTGAAAATCCTGAAGCCAAACAAATAATTATCAAACAATTGGCCTTTGAAAATGCAAATGAGGATTGTAAGGTTGCGTTGCACCCGATAATACACAATCCTGCCACAGACACAGCAGCCATGCTTCACATTTGTCAGTCTGTTGGTACAGCCACCCACAAGGCCCATTTGCTGGCAGCAGCGCTGAATAAAAACCAGCCTGTAGCCACCGATACAACATATTTCCAGCGTGGCAAACCAAGATCACCGATACCCCAGTGGGGGTAAAACAGCATCTACCAAAAGAAAAATCAGCAGCAGCAGCACCAATTTGTTTCTGAACAGCTTATTTCTGAACAATTGACTTTCGGCCACATTGAACTGTCTTCATCCCACTGGCCCCAGCAGACAGGAACGGTTTGCTTTTACATTGCCAGTATATAACAATTCTCAATCCACCCAGCAATATCAGTGGGTTGTCCTGCCTCACAGCATGCGGAACTCCCCTACACTTTGTCAGCATTTTATGGATGAAGCATCGAAACCTTTCCGCATGCGCCACCTAGAGGTGCTGAACACCAGCTGCATCTGGCAGTGTTTGCTACACCATTGTTGCCAACAGGAATTTTATATGCTCAGACGGACAAAAAGAAGACTATCTGCATTATACCCCTCCAAAGAACATTTATTCAGTAATTGAATCCACATCAGACATTGTTATCAAAGGACATTCACGTGCTATGGCTTTGAGCGGTTTTGATGTTGCATCAATTTATTTGCCTTTTTCACAGACTGAACAGCAGCATTTATTGATCACAAATGCTGCCGTGCAAATCGCCTTAGCAGATTTTATAGGTGTCACCATTTTTAACCCCCCAAAGGATGATCGTTTGACATTTCTGACACAGGTCACCTATGTTTTGGCTACCCCCTTGTCTCTCACACCTCTCCCCTCTGCACTAACCCTTTTCACGGATGGAAAAAGAAGTAGGGGAGTAGTACCCCTCCACAGTCTTCTGCCTAGCGAGCTGAACTAGCGGCTGTGATTCTTGCCTTTCAATCCTTTCCTACTCAACCTTTCAACCTTATTGTGGATACTCAATATGTATATCGCCTTTTTGCTATTTTACCAATATCTTATATAACTCCTTCCTTGGATTCTGACTTATTTTCCTTGTTTCTTGCCCTGCAGGCTTTACTTCAGCACAGAGAGTTCCCTTATTATGTTGCACATCTTCGCTCCTACACATCGCACCCAGGGTATTTAGCAGAGGGCAATACAAGAGCAGATGCAGCGTTGAGGGACATTTCTGCCTTTTCTTTATTTTCTGATCCTGTACTATGTCATAACACTTTTCATCTTCCTGCGAAAGCATTGGCTAAGCAGTTTTCTATTCCCTTGGCCCAAGCAAGGGATATTGTGTCCCAATGTGCTTCCTGTTCAAAATCTCAGCTGGCCGTTCCTTTTGATGCTGTCAATCCTAGGGGCACGTCTGCATTAGCGTGTTGGCAGATGGATGTCACCCACACACCTGTGTTGGCTCCACTCTCCAAGGTTCACCTCACGGTGGACACCCACTCTGGATTCATATAGGCGATGCCCATGAGGGGGGAAACAGCTCATCATGTGATCCAACACACCATTCGCTGTTTCTCAGTCATGGGTAAACCTGCGCGCATCAAAACTGATAATGGTCCAGCATATATTTCTAAAACATTTTCGGAATTTTGTATGTTGTGGAATTTGAAATTAACTCATGGTATACCCTTTAACTCCACAGGGCAAGCGATAGTGGAAAGAGCGCACCTGACGTTCAAAACACTATTGCTTAAACAGCTTGGCGGCCGAAGTATACCAACAGCAGACATCCCTTCGGCAGTCCACCAAGTTCTTTTTGTGCTTAACCATCTTTTTATATCCACATAACAGGACCCATACCCCCACTGAATTGCATTTTAGGAAGGAGGAGGCACTCCCTCGCCCCTTGATGGTGTACCGACGCTTGCCTGATCCCGCATGGCATGGACCTGTCCCGCTGATTACATGGGGACGAGGATACGCGGCAGTGGACGTAGAGGACAAGCCTTTGTGGGTTCCAGCTCGATGCGTGGCGAGCATCTTCAACCGCGCCTTCCTAACCATTGCCTTGCCATCCTTTGCTGCACCGTTATACAAGGAAGAGAAGCAGACGACCCAGTCCAGTTGAAACCACCATATTTCACCTTATCAGCTGGCAAGCCACTGTCATCAGAATCCTACTCTGGCTGGCAGCATCCACGGCTCAGCCACTCTCGAACTAGAAGAACTGTGTTGTTGAATAAGACTTTTAGGGGAGAAAATTATCATAAGATATGGAGGGATAATATTTTTGTACAAGATATGATTATGTTTACCCGTTTATTGCATGCTTCTAAATGTTGGGTGTGTATGCCTGCCCCCATTTGTTTTCAAATTAGAGAGGGGAAAGAATCATGGGGCATATATCCAAACTGTCAATATACATTGAAATTCACTTTTAATAGCTCTTGTTCGCTTACAGGAACATACAGTGACCAATCTCAGTGCTATAGAAGTGACATCAGTGCATGGCTATAAACTAGAAAGGAAGCCTACCATGCAGCTTGGAATCAGAATTCTTATATTCTTGGCTTCCGGATGGAAGTTGGCTTCGACATTTATTGATTTTAGTGATTATTATAGTAGTTATTTGCATTATTTTGTGTTGCTATATACAATGTATTCCTTCTTTAATTTCTGTATGTACTGCATGGTTCTCCAGTCTCACAAGAGTCGCTTATTGCACTCGATATAACCATATTGGAACAGACAATTATGACTCTGATTAATAAAATAAAGAAAGAGGGCATGTGGGAGTCATACAGCTAAGGCAGAGGCTTGTAAATACTGCAGGGTGCCCCCTGACATTCCTCTGGGCAATGATTACCTTACAAGGAGAGGGGAGTGTCAAGCCTTGACCGGATGAGGTAACGTGAGACATTGGAATGCAGCCATGCGGCTGGGCAGAACAAAGGAGAATAAATCGGAGAAGGGCAGAGAGAAGGGCTGCTCTCTCTTACTATGAAAATATAGCTGGCTTTCCGTGTCTTTATTTTATACTAAAGAAGTGCCACTTGTGACGGCTGGCTCCAACAACCCATTCCCACCACCCTTCTGAGTAATACCCCTCCCCACCTTCTCACTATATAGAAGGGTCTGGTAACTTCTGTTTCAGTGTATCTGAAGAAGTGTACATGCACACGAAAGCTCATACCAAGAACTAACTTAGTTGGTCTTTAAGGTGCTACTGGAAGGATTTTTTGTTTTGTTTTGACTATGGCAGACCAACACAGCTACCTATCTGTAGCGATCAAAATGTCATCTGTGTAATGAGAACATATGACCTCTAGGTGGCGCATGCGGAAAGGTTTCACTGCTTCACCCACAAAATGGTGACAAAGTGTAGGGGAGTTCCGCATGCCTTGAGGCAGGACAACCCACTGATATCGCTGGGTGGGCTGCGAATTGTTATATACTGGCAATGTAAAAGCAAACCGTTCCCTGTCTGCTGGAGCCAGTGGGATGAAGACAGTTCAATGTGGCCAAGGGTCAATTGTTCAGAAATAAGCTGGTGCCATTGTTGCGTATTTTTCTTTTGGTAGATGCTGTTCTACCCACACTGGGGTATCGGTGATCCTGGTTTGCCACACTGGAAACATGTTGTATCGGTGGCTACAGGCTGGTTTTTATTTAACGCTGCTGCTAACAGTTGTGCTTTATGAGTGGCTGTACCAACAGACTGACAAATGTGAAGCATAGCTGCTGTGTCTGTGGCAGGATTGTGTATTATCAGTCTTAACGCAACCTTACAATCCTCATTTGCATTTTCAAAGGCCAATTGTTTCATAATTATTTGTTTGGCTTCAGGATTTTCAATTTGGCGACTCACTGCTGTAAGCAGCCTATCCATGAAGGAGGAATATGATTCTCTTGCCTCTTGCCTGATCGACCCCCATCTAGACTGAACACTGGAGGGTTCTGGAATTTTTCTCATTGCTTGTTTAGCAGCAAGAGCAGTGTCCCTCAATAAGATTTGCAGCAGTGTGGCTTGCACTGAGTCCTGAGCGAAGGGACCACGCCCCATCATGGCATCTAGGACGTCTGCGAGGGTAATATTTGGATTATTCCCTCTGATTTCTTGTAACAAAGCTGGAGCATAAACATGGCAGGCAGTTTCCCATTCGTGGGCAAACAATACACCTGCTGATGGGGGTAAAACTGTACGTGCCAAAAGCTTGATGTCATCTGGAACCAAAAGCTGGGCTTGAGTTCCTGCTGGAGCACCAGCAGGGGGCACAATAACGGGAAATGCCACAGTATCCCGAATTAAGGAACAGGCAAGGACTGCACGTTGAAAAGGGGTAGCTGGTTCTGCCGCTGAAAGAGTAGGGTCATTTCCAGCCAGACCACTGTATTTTTGCAGGATTGGGTCCGGAGATTTGGGGAGATTTGGGGTCCGGAGATTTGGGGTCTGGGGCTGCTGGCAAAGCGAGTGCTGGAACAGGCGGCATCACAGCAGGCTGGACTAAAGAAGCCGGGGGTGATGTTGGCAATACAGCCATGGAGATATTTTTGGGTGATAAAGAGCCCATGGCATAACGAACCTTGCACCATGCATTTAAAATCCGAACACCTATGCTGGGGTGTCCATGAAAATGTGCTCCAATCTTATCCCATTGTTTTAATTCCCACGTCCCATCTGCAGGAAACTAGGGGCAATGTTCATCGATGGCCAGAATGAGCTGTATCAAATCACCATCAGGAACTTCCAATTTGTTGGAGGAGAGGGGAAATTTTAAATCTCTTAAAAAATTCTGTTGGGGAGTAGTCAAAGAGCTGCCCATGTTTCTAAAATAAGATTAAAAAAAGAATCGAACTCACCGGGATCTTTTTTAAAGATGTAAAGCGCTTGCAATCCTTCCGGACGTAGTGAGCCGATGATATCCACTGCTTGGATCGAAAAACCTCTCACAGTTTCTTTTAAAATCCTCTTAGTCTGCCTCAGACTGTTTTCTTTAAGTTGTCTCTCACAGTTCTCTTTTAAAAGCCTCAGCCGTATTCTTTTATTCATCCTCAGAGAGGGCACCACTTGTCGGAGCCAGCCATCACAAATGGCACTTGTTTAGCATAAAATAAAGACACAGAGAGCCTGCAATATTTTCATGGACGGAGGACAGCTCATTCCAACTTCTTCTCCCTCTCCGGTAACTTTTATTATCCTTTGTTCTGTCCAGCCGCATGGCCGTTTGCCAATCTCATGTTACCTCATCCGGTTAAGCTTTTATTGCACCCATCGCCATATAAGGTCATTACATTCCAATACATTGTAAAGCTCAGAGTGCTGGTCACGAGGTCCGGAGGTACCATGCAGCATTTACAAACCTCTGCCATGGCTTTATGACTCCCACAAATGGATGCCCGGGGGGGGGGTCCATGCATGCATGTGTGTGCGTGCGTACATGTGTGCAAGTGGTTAAAACTAGCAAACCCCATTCCGCTGTGAAAAAACTTGGCTCCAAAAAGCAACATTTGGCATGTCTCAGAGGCTGGATCTGCAGCCTTCAGATCCCAGCTGGTTCGACTTACCAATAACAAATGCAAACTTTTTTAGTGGGCTTCCCACCTACACAGGTTCAAATCACACTGCGGGAGGGAGAGCAGAGGACTCTTGGACTCCTCATGGCTGAGCTGCAGACAAAAAAACAAGGATGGATTCAAAGAAGGAGGCTGAGAGCAGCAGGAGGAAGGAGATCTGGTCATTACTAGAGTCATCAGCCTTTTTAGGACCCGAGGAAGCTCTCTTCTGCCAAGTCACGGGAGCATCAAGCTCAGTCTTGTCTATACGTCCCACCAGCCCCAGTGGCGTAGCGTGGGGGTGCAGGGGAGGCCGGCCGCACTGGGTGCAACATCTGGGGTTAGGGTTAGGGGGCGCAAATCCATGGGTTAGGGGGCGCAAATCCACGGGTTAGGGGGTGCAAATTACTTGCCTTGCCCCGGGTGCTGACAACCCACACTACGCCACTGACCAGCCCATCCTAATACTCAGGGCCAGGGAGAGTTGTGAACCAACAACATCTGATTGGCCACAGGTGGGGATGGTTGTATCTGTCGATTTGGGTGTCTTTCAGTTTTTCACTTAAATGGGCTGGCATAGCTCAGTTGGTAGAGCATTAAGCTCTTAAGCTCAGGATCATGGGTTTGAATCCCATAGAGGGGGGTTGGCCTAGATGACCCTCGTAGTCCCTTCCAGCTCCTACCATTTAATGTTTCTGTAATTTTTCCAATCTTCATTTCTCTACATTTCTACATCAGTTTGCAGAATTTTGGGGTAAAAGTCTACATACAAGTTCACATTTTAGTGTGGATTTCCTCTAATATACAATTTTTTGCAAATAACATTTCCCCAATCTAATGCATTTTTCTATGTTATATTTGTGGGATAACTAGCCTCATATAACCCACATGTTTTAGTCTAATTGATACATGAAGGGGTTCAGACCATAGAACATAAGTGCCAGCTCTAGGGGGCCTGGGGTTGCAAGGCACCCACAACATGGGGCTCCGATGTGACTTCCAGTTTCTACTGCAAGTCATAGAATCATAGAATCATAGAGTTAGAAGAGACCACAAGGGCCATTGAGTCCAACCCCCTGCCAAGCAGGAAACACCATCAGAGCACTCCTGACATATGGTTGTCAAGCCTCTGCTTAAAGACCTCCAAAGAAGGAGACTCCACCACACTCCTTGGCAGCAAATTCCACTGTCAAACAGCTCTTACTGTCAGGAAGTTCTTCCTAATGTTTAGGTGGAATCTTCTTTCTTGTAGTTTGGATCCATTGCTCCGTGTCCGCTTCTCTGGAGCAGCAGAAAACAACCTTTCTCCCTCCTCTATGTGACATCCTTTTATATATTTGAACATGGCTATCATATCACCCCTTAACCTCCTCTTCTCCAGGCTAAATATGCCCAGCTCCCTTAGCCGTTCCTCATAAGGCATCGTTTCCAGGCCTTTGACCATTTTGGTTGCCCTCCTCTGGACACGTTCCAGTTTGTCAGTGTCCTTCTTGAACTGTGGTGCCCAGAACTGGACACAGTACTCCAGGTGAGGTCTGACCAGAGCAGAATACAGTGGCACTATTACTTCCCTTGATCTAGATGCTATACTCCTATTGATGCAGCCCAGAATTGCATTGGCTTTTTTAGCTGCCGCGTCACACTGTTGGCTCATGTCAAGTTTGTGGTCAACCAAGACTCCTAGATCCTTTTCACATGTACTGCTCTCAAGCCAGGTCACCCATCTTGTATTTGTGCCTCTCGTTTTTTGTTTTGTTTTTTTTGCCCAAGTGCAATACTTTACATTTCTCCCTGTTAAAATTCATCTTGTTTGTTTTGGCCCAGTTCTCTAATCTGTCAAGGTCGTTTTGAAGTGTGATCCTGTCCTCTGGGGTGTTAGCCACCCCTCCCAGTTTGGTGTCATCTGCAAATTTGATCAGGATGCCCTTGAGTCCATCATCCAAGTCGTTGATAAAGATGTTGAATAAGACCGGGCCCAAGACAGAACCCTGTGGCACCCCACTAGTCACTCTTCTCCAGGATGAAGAGGAACCATTGATGAGCACCCTTTGGGTTCGGTCAGTCAGCCAGTTACAAATCCACTGAGTGGTAGCATAGTCAAGTCCGCATTTTACCAGCTTCTTTACAAGAATATCATGGGGCACCTTGTCAAATGCCTTGCTGAAATCAAGGTAGGCTACATCCACTGCGTTCCCTTCATCTACCAGGCTTGTAATTCTGTCAAAAAACGAGATCAGGTTAGTCTGACATGACTTATTTTTCAGAAATCCATGCTGACTATTGGTGATCACAGCATTCCTTTCTAGGTGCTCACAGACTGTTTGCTTAATGATCTGCTCCAGAATCTTCCCTGGTATTGATGTCAGACTGACTGGGCGGTAATTATTTGGGTCCTCTCTTTCCCCCTTTTTGAAAATAGGGACAACATTTGCCCTCCTCCAGTCTGCCGGGACTTCGCCTGTTCTCCAGGAATTCTCAAAGATGACTGCCAGTGGTTCTGAGATCACATCTGCCAGTCACATCAGAGCCCCAACGAAACCTCCCAGATGATGTCCAAGGCCCTACAAAGCCGCGGAACACAACTTCCAGTAGAAACTGGAAGTTGCATTGAAGTTCTTGCGAGGCCTCGAAAGCGCTGCTATCCCACTAATGTAACGTGACATCAGGGTGTCAGGATGTCACATTGTGTCATATGTCATTATGCCATTGGGCCCCTATAACCTGGGGCCCAAGTCAGGGCTCCTGCCATAGAGCAGGCTGTCCTGCCAGGCTTAGCTCCCCTTGGGAAGAACTAGGTAATCAGGCCTATTATTCTCCTCCAGTCTACCAAAGAAGCTCAACCTATGAAGAGACTTTGAACTGGTTGCAGCTCAGACCATATGGCTCTTGCAAGCCATTCTTGTGTTCCTATACTAATACCGGTAATTTACAAATTTTCACCACTGTAACTAAGCCAGGTTTTATTGTCTGTACAACTTTTCTGAATGCTGTGTGGAAAAGCACATGAATCTGACCACTGTAGAGTTTGTAAGTAAACCATTTTTAACTTAACTAAAGGCCTCCTCCCTTGGGCAGCTCCTAGGGGCTGCAGGAGAGGGGGCAAGGAGCAGAGGCTGCTGCCACTGAGGTCCAGCCCTGCAGGACACACTGGCTCTGAGGGGCAGCAGAGGGCAGGGAGACCCTGGGACGGAAGAAAGGAGTCTTGAATCTGTGTATATGTGTGAGTGTATATATATATATATATGCTTTCGTAGATTTTCACGGGTACAGGAATGCAGGTTTTGGTGTCCTCGGGTGTCTTCCCGTGTAAAAGTTGGGGTGTCTAGGCGACGTTTCGACGAGGTCTCACTCGTCATCTTCAGGCTGGTGCTTTCGGCTTCTTGTTACTGGAACAGAGCAGGATCTCAGTGTTTGAGTTCCTATAAATACTGTTGAGGGGGTGTGGTGTATAGCCTCCAATGTTCTGGGCAGCGAGGAAGTTCCCAGGCTAGTGTGCCTTTTCTTCTTTTGTTCCTTAATTACTTGAGGGATATCTTGAGTGATTTCTTGAGTGATATCCTGAGTACCACTTAGGTGGGTCATTAGGTGTGGATTAGTTGCTAAAGTCTTTGTGTCTTGACCTCTTGAACTTTGTGAAGAGTTTTTCTGAGAAGATGGCTGTACTGCACTTAGTTGTGCTCTGGCTTGGCTTCGTGTATAGGGGCGAGCTGTGGTTTTGTGGCCTGTGTCAGCCAGATCTGTGTAGGGATTGCAGGGGGGTGCAGCATCCGGAGGTGCCACCATGGTTTGGCTACTGGATGGTGTCTGTAATTTATCTGTGGAGAGGGTCTGGGTTTGGGTCTGGTGTGGTTGATTGGTGATGGCGTTCTGTGTGCCTCTGGATCTGGTGTCAGTTTTTGTGGGGAGGGCTAATTTCCAGATGTCTGGCAAGCGGGATGTGTCGTCACGCTTGTTCATGTTGTGAGGGTGTTTCTCTATCTCGATGGCTTCCATGATTATTCTCTTGTGGTGATGTTCCATGTTAAAGAGCAATTTGGAATCTGCAAAATTAATTTCGTGTCCTGTTTCTTTCATGTGTTGGAAAAGAGAGGAAGTTTTTTCTTCTTTTTTGACGGCATTCTTGTGTTCTGCGATACGTGCATTTATTCGTCTGTTTGTTTGTCCAATGTATGTGGCTGGGCAGACTTTGCAGGGTATTTCATAGACCCCTTGGTTTTCCAACTGGATTTTATCCTTGGGGTTTCTGAGGATATTGGCTATTTTTTGGTTGGTGCAAAAGGCTGTTTTGATATTGTGTTTATGGAGGATTTTGCTAATTTTATCTGTAGTGCCCTTGATATAAGGAAGGAGGGCCATGCCATTGTTTTCTTCTGTGTCTTGGTTTTTGGGGGGTGTTTCTTTTTGGATTAGCTTCGTAACCCTGTTTTGCTGGTATCCATTGGCAATTAACACATTTGAGAGATTCTGTAACTCAGTTGTCAGGTGGTCTTTGTCAGCCAGGCGTTTGGTTCTGGAGATGAGAGTCTTGGCTACGGAGTTTATTTGTGCAGGGTGGTGGTGTGATTGTGCATGTAAGTAGCGGTTGGTGTGTGTTTTTTTCCGGTAGATAGTGTGTCCTAGGGAGCCATCAGGTTTTTTGTAGATTAGGACGTCAAGGAAGGGAAGTTGGTTGTTGGCTTCTATTTCCATAGTGAATTGTATTTTGGGGTGTAGGCTGTTGAGATGTGTGAGGAAGCTATCCAGTTTTTCCTTCCCGTGTGGCCAAATTACAAAGGTGTCGTCAACATATCTGAGCCAAAGTTTGGGTTTGTGTTCTGACTTGTCTAAAGCATTGGTTTCAAAGTGTTCCATGTACAGGTTTGCGATGACCGGTGAGAGGGGTGATCCCATAGGTGCTCCTTCTATCTGTTTGTATCTTTGTCCATTGTGGATGAAGTACGTGTTGGTTAGGCAGTGGTTGGTCAGGTCCAAGATGTATTCGGGGGGATTGTATTTGTTTTGAATGGCTGTCAAGGCTTCATTAATGGGCACTTGTGTGAAGAGAGATACAACATCGAAGCTCACAAGTAGGTCATTAGGATGTAGGTTTTGCTTCTTTATTGTTTCTATGAACTGGAAGGAGTTTGGAACGTGTGAAGAGATGGATTCTGCATAGGGCTGAAGTTGCTTGGCGAGAAATTTAGCGAGATTTTGTAGAGGTGAGCCTATGGAGCTGACTATTGGTCTGAGTGGTGTTCCTTCTTTGTGTATCTTGGGGAGGCCGTAGAGTTTGGGGCATCTGGATGATTTTTCTCTGGGGATGATTCTTAGCTGGATTTCTTCACTGATAGGAGAGGCTTTTATTTTGGATTTGGTGGTTTTTTCCAGATAGGTGGTGGGATCTGTTTTTATAGGTTGGTAGGTAGGATCTTGGAGTAGATTTGATAGTTTTGCTTGGTAGTCCGATGTGTTCATCACAACAGTGGCATTACCTTTGTCTGCTGGGAGAATGATTATGTTGTTGAAGAACAGAAAGCACTCACCAACCTGAGGAAAGACAACAACATAAATTAGTAAATGCAGTTTTGATGTGCTTTGTGCATTATTGTGCATCTAATATGCCCCTTTCTAAAATGTATTTATTGGTGTGTGTTTTTTCTTTTTGTGAATCTAACAAAGAATAAAATAAAATCAGGATTAAGGGGTTTTCTCAGGACAGTGGAGGCCGTGTGCGCAGTGTCCCATGGGGTGGTGGTGGCGGCACTCGCCCTTCTTCTGACAGGAAATGCTCTGGGGGGTTGAGGGGAGTGAGACATGCCCCTATTTTCATCTGAAGAGTGTTGGAGTGTGTGTGATCCAACAAGCAGCACACAGCCTGCACTTTCCTTTGGGGCACAGCTATTTCTGCCTAAGACGGGGCCAGCAAGGGGCTGCTCCTTCCAGCAGATTCCAGGTCCATGAGGTTGGTTTGCACGGCAACTGCAGTTCTTCTACAACATTCTGCAGAGCCTTTGCAACAGCTCTGCCCAAAAGGCGGCATGTAGAAGCAAGCTCTGCATGCAATGAGAGAGACAGGTTTCTTCAAAGCAGGTTTCTAACTTTTTCAAGAGAGGCAACGCTGCTAGTTCTTCAATGAAGCATTTCATTTCCAATTCAGCCACTAGAGATTTTTCTTGTTGTCAGGCCCGTTGAGATGACTCCATAAGCAATTACTTACAGCTGGAGAAAATATCGTACCCGTTTGTTTTTCCTGTGTTCATTAGCGCATTCTGAAAGCTAACAGAATTTTGGACTGAAATATTGGCACATTTGCATGCGAATTCAAGAGATTAATCTCAGAAGAAAGTCACAAGGCAATTTAACCACAAGGGCTTTAGAATTTACTGGAAAGGCCACAACATTCTAAAACTCCCTAAAAACAGACTCCTGGCTATGGTTTTTAAGTCCTAGTAAAATTGTAATTGGATCAAATTTTGTATTCAAAAGTACATTCCTGCAGAATGTTTTATATGCACATAAAACTTCAAGAGAAAATGTTAAACATTATGATCTTAACCATTTGCACATTGGAAAGAGGTAAAGGTTAGGAAAATGCAGCCCATCTGCTACCAAAGAATTAAAAATTTGATTATTGTGTATCTGTATGTACATTTCCTTAGGGGTTAAGATATGTCCTCATTGCAGGACACAAAGTTGGGAATATTATCCAAAACAGGAATGACATAGCTATCAGAAATAAATATGACAACAATCTGTGTTTACAGTTGGATCTTGTTCACATATTATGGTTTAGCCATGTGGTGTCTGTACCAGCAGGAGGAGCATCAAGGCATGGGGCATAGGCAGCAGCAGAGCAAGTCTTCACCAGCCTCCCAACACATTCCCCTTCATTACCAGGGCCTAGTGGATCAGTCCCTCATTTGCCCTAATGGAGCAGCCTCCAGTGTGCATCGCAGGGTGCTGGCACTGCCCCTCCAGCAGAAGCCGCAGGCCAGTTCTGGCGGTGTGGCCCCAAAAGGCGTGAGAACTTTGCCTGTGGCTTCTCCTCCTCTCTGCTTCCGCTGCTCTTGACTTCCTTTGGCTCTCCCACCCCCCACCCCCCCACCCCGTTGTTCAGGGCCTGTTTGCTCCTGAAGCCCCATGAGGTGTTTATTAACTTTCATTACCAAGTGCCAGAGGGCTAATTAGTTCATGCTGTTGCTACAGAAACTTGGGGGAAGGGAGGAAGGTGAAACTCTATTAGCATCATGAAATGTCCAGTCTCCAAGTCCGGCTGCACCAATCATCAGGTCTATGGGCTGGACAGATTTGCAAAGCAACCCCAAACTATAATTATCACATTGACATACCAGCAAGAAGGTTAGACATACATACTTATGGGAATGCAACCATGTGTATGAGATTTATTGTTGTTTCTCAGGTTTTAGTGGTTTGCAAATATTTGCATACTTAATGCTATGCATTATAAGTTTAGTATATCTGTTTTTTTATAATACCTTTGAACTGGAAAAGTGGGGTCAAAATTATTTAAACAAACAAAAAAATACTTTATTTTTATTAATAAAGAAAAAATGCTTTTGTTGCTTTTATTTGTCTATTTAGAAGATGCATGAACTGCTGGATCAAAGAGCTCTCTAATGGGTGTACACGTTTTAAGATACTGGAGGAAGATGGCAGCATATGTACTTTGTTGTCTTTAGAACCCCAACAAGGAGCCACAGAAAAGATAGAGAGGGAGAGGAAGAGTCAGTCATGGGGGCGGGAGGGGCCCCAAGAGAAGTTTTTCCCAGGGAGGGAGCAGGCCGGAAGCCCATGGAAATAGGGGAGGATAGGAGGCCGCCTGGCACTCAGCCAGTTCTTGCAGGGCGAGAGCTTGGATAAACAAACGAGGCCAGTGGTGGGAGCTGATGGGGTGCTTCTCCCAGCAGTCAGCCATGCTGCGTGACAGGTGTCACTAGGTCCCACAGCATGAATAGAAGCAGGAGGGTGTAACTTGAGCCTTCCTGCTCGCTTCCCTCCCTCTCCCGCCAGGTGCTTCAGCTGCCTCCTTGTCCCACCAGCAGTGCCATTCCTTGGCCACAAGGCACCTCCAGGGTGGATTGGGACAAGGTGAGAGAAAGGGAGGAAGGAGCAGGGCAGCCTCCAAGGCCTCCACCCCAGCCGCCCCATCCACCAAGGGGGCACAACACTTGCCCTGTCCTGGGTGCCGGCAACCCAGCGTCTGCCTCTGGGTGGCCACTTAGGCATCGCCAAAAAACCCACGAGGAAATCCATCACTGGAAAAAGGACAAACGAGAGTGCAGAGTTGCATCAAAACTGCATTTACTAATTTATGTGTGGTACAAATATTGGGGTCTATTCAGTGTCGACCCACTGAAATTCATGGATGTTAGTCATGTTCATTGTTTTCAATAGGTCTACTCTGTGTACGACTAGCGCTGGAGACAAGCCATAACAATCATGGGTTGTAGCCAACATTGGTCCTCCTCGGAGTAGACCCATTGAAGTTAATAGGCATGACATAACTTAAGTTCAATCATTTCTGTGGGTCTACTTTGAACAGAACTTAGTTGGATTCAACCCTGTTACTCTCATTTCAATAGAAATGCAATGTATCTCCGCATAGGCTGTGGCCAGGAGGTGTCCCTTAGCAGGAAAAAGGTTCTCCATCCAGCTTTCGAACTGCATTGATAAAACTGCACAGAAAATAAAATCCGAACAAGTTGAGCGAGACAAACTGAAATGGAATTCCCAGCTCTGGCTGATGATTTGTAGCTTCATTTCCCAGCTGCCCTATCAGCCCCCTTTGAGGCGATGGCACAATGTCACCTTCATGCAGCAGGCACAAGGCTGGCCCTGGGCACCTATAATTTTGCAAAAGTGATGTTCAGGAAAGAAATAAAAATATTGGTTGTTGTTTAGTCATTCAGTCGTGTCCGACTCTTCGTGACCCCCTGGACCAGAGCATGCCAGGCACTTCTGTCTTCCACTGCCTCCCACAGTTTGGTCAAACATGCTTCAAGAACACTATCCAACCATCTCATCCTCTGTCGTCCCCTTCTCCTTTTGCCCTCAATCTTTCCCAACATCAGAGTTTCTTCCAGGGAGTCTTCTCTTCTCATGAGGTGGCCAAAGTATTGGAGCCTCAGCTTCAGGATCTGTCCTTCCAGTGAGCACTCAGGGCTGATTTCCTTCAGTATGGAGAGGTTTGATCTTCTTGCAGTCCATGGGACTCTCAAGAGTCTCCTCCAGCACCATAATTCAAAAGCATCAGTTCTTCGGCTATCAGCCTTCTTTATGGTCCAGCTCTCACTTCCATACATCACTACTGGGAAGACCATAGCTTTAACTATACGGATCTTTGCCGACAAGGTAATGTCTCTGCTTTTTGAGTTGCTGTCTAGGTTTATCATCACTTTTCTCCCAAGAAGCAGGCATCTTTTAATTTTGTGACTGCTGTCACCATCTGCCGTGATCATGGAGCCCAAGAAGGTAAAATATGTCACTGCTTCCATTTCTTCCCCTTCTGTTTGCCAGGAGGTGATGGGACCTGTGGCCATGATCTTAGTTTTTTTGATGTTGAGCTTCAGACCATATTTTACGCTCTCCTCTTTCACCCTCATTAAGAGGTTCTTTAATTCCTCCTCACCCGGCTAGGGAATTCTCATCCCACGTAGAGATTTCTCATGAGACAGATGAGGTGATCAGGCACTCCCATTTCTTTAGGAACTTGCCATAGTTTGCTGTGGTCCTTGCAGTCAAATGCTTTTCCGTATACTTCAGTAGCTTCTTGGCGTGCCTGCAGTGGGCAGGCCATGCAATAACATGTAGGTGCTCTCCAAACAAGTTAACCCACCCAAAGAGCAATTTCCATCTTCAGCTACATGAGTTAGAGATCACATTTTTACTACCCCCATCTGGAATTTCAAAAGCCCTTGGAATAGATAACATCTGGATTGAGTTCTCCTCTTGTTGTTACAGAAACTTCTTTTATTTAATATTATTTTAAAACAGTTTAATACTTCTCTGTACTATTTCATAATCTGCTCCTGGGCAAGAATGAAAAATATCTGAGGGAGGGAGAAATTGTGAGTGTTTTCTGTGAAATGATGCTTCCACCAGCCAATGAAAGGAGCATTGACTCAATGGAAAGATGGAGGGCTCTCTCTCTCTCTCTCTCGCACACTCTCTCCTTCCTTCTCTCTCTGTGCGTGTGCAGAGCACATTCATGGCAGCATAAGAAATTCAATTCAATTTGAATTTAAAGGCAAGTCCACAAAATTCATGCTTTCCAAACATTACACAAACCAAAACACAGCCATCCTTCTGAATTTGCAGTTCTCTGAATTTTGAGACGCACTTCTCCAGCCAAGTAATATACAAAACACATAGACGAGGTAAGGTGTACAAAAAAAATCATACAGCTGTGAAAATATTGTATAAAAATGCACTACTAATTGGTTTGAGAAAATGTGTCTGTTAGGCAAAATGGAAAAAGAAAAATGTGTAGATTCAGATAGTGGGGTAGGAGTTGAAAATAATGCCAATAGAGCTCACATCTGGCAACCAATGGCCCCCTTGGATTCAGATAGTACATGGGTAGATGAGTCAAAGAAGCCCGGGACACAAATTTTCTCAGCCCTCCAGTCTTGGGTGGCTCCTTTAACAGAAGTAATGTATTTAGTGTTAACTCTAGAAGTGTAAACTCAATTCTGATCAAACTAAGTCTCCTAGAGCCCAGAATACACCAGGAGGCTTTATTATGGTATGGTAGTGGGCATAGCTGTGTTGTAACTTTTGAATAAATGTAATCATCATCATCATCATCATCCAGGTTTGTGAAGGTGTAGAGCTGAGATGAAATGCAACATTATTAACCCTTCCCTTGTTCAGTCCATACTGGAGACGGCTCAAGATATCTTCAGGCAACTGACCATTTGCTGTCCTTTCTTGGTCCTGGGCCAAGCACTGGAAATGGTTGGTTTTTCCTAAATTTATCCAAAGGAACTCAAGGCAGCCAATGAATTGTAATAATGAAAACAAGAATTAAAATGTTGTTTTTTATTTTTTTTAAAACCATTATTGGGCATGTGTCAAATGGGAGCAACGCATAGCAACCTCTGCTACTTCCTGGGAAAGCGTGGCTCCCTTGCCTTGCAGGACCCATCTCAGCAAGCAAGGGAGCAAGGAAACAGGCATCTCTCCCCAGCTGTCTGCTGTCTGGGTCGGCTCAATGTTGACGAACGCTGGAGATTCATTTTCCAAGTCTTCTTGAAAGGACATTACGAGGAAGCCACAAACCCAACCCACCCAAATCCCTGCCTCTGGTTGGAGCAGCCCTTCAAAGGTTTCCAAAGGAATAAGTGGCGAGTGGCAGGGAGATGCCAAGTGTGGAAAAGGCCCGATGAAGACTTCAGAAATAACAGAGGCATTTGCAAAGAACTCACAATTCCATTCTTGTTATTTTACTTTTTCAAAATTCCATTTATAATATTTCTCTCACACACAACTCCAGTCACCTTTATTTAACCCTGACATTTCCATGAATTCCTGATCCTCCTCCTGGGGCATCAGAGTAACCTCCCACCTGCTGGGTGCCCAAGTCCTCCCACAGCTGCTGAAATTCCAGAGGTCATAGCAAGAGGAATTTAATCTAGCCGCAAACATGTGCTCATATCTAGCTTGCTCCATAGTCTTCAGATAAAGACTGTCAAGGATGAGCTGGGCTACTTTGTCAAGGAGATAAAGGGTGAGATCCAACCCAACACAGCTCCTGCTGCACAACCTTTCGTGTGATACAGGGCCAATGGCCCCAGACCAGATAGGAACACAGGCAGCTTCTGAGCTTCGCAGAACTCTTCTTCAGGCTTAACCTTAAACAAGAAAGGCAGAAATAAAGACATGTCATTTTCTTGATGAATCACAGCACAGTCTCACTGGTCAGACATCATTGGGTTTGCTGCCAAAACCAAACGGGTTTTCTACAGAATGGTTTGTTTGTCTGCAAGGGAGAGGAAGCCTGGAGGCTCTTTGGCTCTGTTTGATGTCACAATAGAACAGCAATAAATATTGGTTAGTTAACAATAAAAATATTGTGAAGACCTGTCTTAAAAGTACAATTTTAAAGAGATGCCTAAAAGGTGGCAGGGACAGTTTGTGCCAAATGACTACAGGCAGAGAGTTCCACAGGGCAGGGCTTGCTCCCTCGTAAAGGTCAAGCAAACCTCAGGTGCCTGGAGGACCGCCAGAAGTGCCCCATCAGAGGAACTCAGAGTGTAAAGAATCCGATTGTCCTTAAGGTATTTGGGACTCGAGTTGTTCAGGCCTTTGTAAATTAGCACAAAAACTTTGCGCCTGTTTTGACAGCAAATCAACAGCCAGTGTCACTTTCTCAACAGCAGAGGAACACGTTGCCAGTAATTGGCTCCTGTGGCCAGCCCAAAAGATTTTGGCACCTGAGGTTTACCACAAAATCATGCCCCCCCCCCCCCCCCCCGTGCACCAAGGATGAAGGGCAGAGGAAAGATTGACATCAGGAAAAAGGGGTAGAAGAAAAGTCAATCATGGGATATGCTGTCCCAGTGGATTCTGCCACCTGAAGTAGTTGCCTCACCTTGCCTGACCTTGCCCTGCCAAGAGGTAATCTGGCTACTGCATTCTTCCCTAGTTGCAGCTTCTGGACCAGATACAAGGGCAGCCCCACAGACAGTATGTTACAGTAATTCAGCCTGATGTTGGCATTGATCCGCCAGAACTGAACCCTCAAGTGTCAACCCCCCTGGAGCTTGGCCAACAATTGGCAGACTCCAGGGCTGCACTGCTGTGGGGGGAAAACCCAGTGGCAAAGGAAGCCTCTCCAGCACCTGGGGAGGGGCGCCAAGGGGCGGAGCAAACAGCTGGCAGCGCATGCGTAGCGCCCGTATGGAGTGCGCATGCGTGGCGCCTGTACGGACAGTGCTCAAGCGGTAGCTTGTACGGATGCTGCACATGTGATCTTGGCCGCTCTGCAGCTGGGGGGGCAGTGGGCCATCTTGTCACCTCCCCTGGGTTGCACCCCCTGCCCCCCCTTCATACACCCCTGAATAAACCCCTCTTGAAATGGTCATGCTGTAAGATCTGGACTCCCTCCAGACAGACTGAAGGTGTAAATAGGTGAATAAGCCATAGTTCTTAAAGTTGCAACAGTGTCTGCCATGTCTTTAGTTCTCCAAAAGACCACAAACCTTGGGTGAGTGCCTGGAACCCCCTGGGATCTCACCGACACTCGGCAGAGAGTGGGGGTGGTGCCCAACTCTTGTAGCAATATCATCTGATTTGACCCAGGATGATTTGGAGAGCCTAGATGGGTGGACCTAAATCCCCCAGCAGAGTCAGCCCAGCATAGGCACCATCTCTGGGAGCCCTGGGGGCCTCAACACCCACAGAACCTCCACTGCCTATTGGAGCAGCCCCAATCCCATTCCTACTTGCGTGCAAGCAGGAGGGAGCTGGGATCCCTCAGCTGGGAAGGGAGGCTTCCCGTTGCCTAACTGAGAGACAGCCCAAAAGCTGCATCTTTGAGCCCCTGTACCACCATCATATGGGGACTTCCGAGCAGCTCCTGAAGTCAGCCAGAGCCAACTGCTCCAGGCTGCTGAGACTGCGTTTCCCGGGGATGTTAGATGAAATCCGGGGACATTCCGGGGATGGAATTTGTCTGGGGACTTATTCGCAAATCCGGGAACTGTCTCCAGGAAACGGGGACGTCTGGTAACAGTTTGCAGATGAGCTGAGGGTTAAGAAGGGCATGTATGAGAAATGGAAGAAAGGGGAAATCACAAAGGAGGAGCATGCATGAGTAGCCAATAGTTGCAGGGGGGAAGTCAGGCGGGCTAAAGCTCAGAATGAGCTTAGGCTTGCAAGAGAGGTTAAAAACAATTTAAAAAGGTTTATTTGACTATATTCAAAGCCAGAAGAAGAACAAACAAGGGGTAGGTCCTCTGCGTGAAGACGTGAAATGGTATTGGGTGACAGAGAGAAGGCTGGACTGCTCAACCTGGTGATAACAGAAGGAATGATGTAAGGAGGGAGCTGCAGCCCAAGATAGGAAAAGAGAGGGTAAGGGAACAACGAGCTACTTTAAATGAATTCAAATCTCCAAGGCCTGATGAGCTGCACCCAAGCTTGCAGATATAATCGCAGAGTCTCTGTCAATAATCTTTGAGAATTCCTGGAGAACAGTTGAGGTCCCTGCAAACTGGAGGTCTGGGGCTGCAAAAGTAGAGGAGGAGGAGAAGAAGAAGAGTTAGGATTTGATATCCTGCTTTATCACTACCCGAAGGAGTCTCAATCTCCTTTCCTTTCCTCTCCCACAACAAACACTCTGTGAGGTGAGTGAGGCTGAGAGACTTCAGAGAAGTGTGACTAGCCCAAGGTTACCCAGCAGCTGCCACATGGAGGCAGTGGAATTGGAAGCAAAAACAATGTGTGGCACTTTGGTCCTTCAGGCCTTTGGCACTCTCTCCAGGCCTGCCCCCTCACCAGACCAGCAAAAGGCCTCCCCCAGGTCTTTCTGCCAGGCTGGAATATGTCCTTGGATGTTGCTTCTAGCTTGACTGCAAGGTGTCTGCATGTGGGTGTGGGTGTCAAAGTCTCTAAATTGTGTATGAATGGTTTTTGGAATGCAGGGTAAGAGTAGCATTGTTTGTCTTGCCCACTTTCCCCTCTGGTCCTGCTCACACTGGTATGTGGCCCCTGAAAGGTCGCCCATGAGGGAATGTGGCCCTTGCCTGGAAAAGGTTCTCCATCCTACCTCAGAAACTTTCTATACTAAGCAGAAGCAGAGTTTCCCAATAAGACTCATGTGGGGATGATTAGGGAGGCAGGAGAGGATATATTATTTAATGGTATCCTTCCTAACTTGCGCTAGCGAGTTCCATATTCTAGCAGAGTTCCAAACATCTCCCTTTTTAAATTACGCAGCGATCAGCTTGTTGCTGACTCATCTGAGTCTTACTATTAAAGATTCCTTCCTGGTAAAATCCCCTCTAATCCCTCTTAAAAAGAATAAACACAAGAATCTGATTAACGTTAATATAAAAGTAGTTTACTCAACAGATTCATTCAGGTTCACAGACATATCCCTGAAGGCAGACTTAGGTTACATAACAACTAGAATCATTCCATAAAGAAGTTAGTCCCAAGTGACGGCGACTAAGCAGTCACTTCTCCAAACACACAGCAATATCCAAAATGAAGAAGACACACTGATCAGAACATGAAGGCTGTGTGCTCCTTCTTGCTAGTACAACAGACCGCACCCTCTTCAAGTCTTTCCCAGTTCAGGAGGAAACAGGAAGTCTTCTCCCGAGTGGGACAAAACATCCCTTAACATGTCCACTGTAGGGATGTTGTACTTGACTGCAGTTTTACACCCCATAACTCACTCACCTTGTGCCTTTCTTTTTCTTTCTTTCTTTCTTTCTTTCTTTCTTTCTTTCTTTCTTTCTTTCTTTCTTTCTTTCTTTCTCTCTCTCTCTCTCTCTCTCTCTCTCTCTCTCTCTCTTCCTCTTCCTCTTCCCTTTGTTTAGGTAAAATGTTTCCAAGTCAATGTCATTAAACCCAGACCCCATTCAGCTGTAGCCATGTGCATTTTCTTACTTTTATAAACAGCCTTCAGACTGAACTCTTTCTTGAACAGATTTCTTTTCCTTTTTCCCCACAGATCAGGCACCATTGGGCTGCCACCTCAGCTGAGAAAAGCCAACATCCAACATGCTTACTCTTATTTTATTTATTACAGTTATCTATATCCTGCCTTTCAGGATACAAATTAAGTGGCCCCTGCCACTTAATGGATCCAGAGAGTGGTAGGAGATGTTTTATCCCATGCCGATGGCCTTTCAGCTCGTTACATACAGTGAAGATACCAGGTATCCTGACATCTGGCTGGTTGATAGGGAATCAAATACTTATTTCACTCATTATAATGAACATCAATCTCTGACTTTTGTCTTCTAAGTTTCTGGGGGTTTTCCTGTTGTTATTCTGTCTCTCACAGCTACAATAAACCTACCATTAAAATTATGGACTGGTCATTTCTTCATCAGAGGGCAAAGGGGCAAATTTAGCAGATGGTCAAATACTTTTTTCCCTCACTGTACATTGGCTCCTAGTACGTTTCCAAGCACAATTCAAAGTGTTGGTGCTGACCTTTAAAGCCCTAAATGGCCTCAGCCCAGTATACCTGAAGGAGCGTCTCCACTCCCATTGTTCACTGAGGTCCAGCGCCGAGGACCTTCTGGCAGTTCCCTCACTGTAAGGTTACAGGGAACCAGGCAGAGGGCCTTCTACATTAAGGGGTTCAGATCATAGAGCATAAGTGCCAGCTCTAGGGGGCCTGGGGTTGCAGGGCACCCACAACATGGGGCTCCGATGTGACTTCCAGTTTCTACTGCAAGTCATAGAATCATAGAATCATAGAGTTAGAAGAGACCACAAGGGCCATTGAGTCCAACCCCCTGCCAAGCAGGAAACACCATCAGAGCACTCCTGACATATGGTTGTCAAGCCTCTGCTTAAAGACCTCCAAAGAAGGAGACTCCACCACACTCCTTGGCAGCAAATTCCACTGTCAAACAGCTCTTACTGTCAGGAAGTTCTTCCTAATGTTTAGGTGGAATCTTCTTTCTTGTAGTTTGGATCCATTGCTCCATGTCCGCTTCTCTGGAGCAGCAGAAAACAACCTTTCTCCCTCCTCTATGTGACATCCTTTTATATATTTGAACATGGCTATCATATCACCCCTTAACCTCCTCTTCTCCAGGCTAAATATGCCCAGCTCCCTTAGCCGTTCCTCATAAGGCATCGTTTCCAGGCCTTTGACCATTTTGGTTGCCCTCCTCTGGACACGTTCCAGTTTGTCAGTGTCCTTCTTGAACTGTGGTGCCCAGAACTGGACACAGTACTCCAGGTGAGGTCTGACCAGAGCAGAATACAGTGGCACTATTACTTCCCTTGATCTAGATGCTATACTCCTATTGATGCAGCCCAGAATTGCATTGGCTTTTTTAGCTGCCGCGTCATACTATTGGCTCATGTCAAGTTTGTGGTCAACCAAGACTCCTAGATCCTTTTCACATGTACTGCTCTCAAGCCAGGTGTCACCCATCTTGTATTTGTGCCTCTCATTTTTTTTGCCCAAGTGCAATACTTTACATTTCTCCCTGTTAAAATTCATCTTGTTTGTTTTGGCCCAGTTCTCTAATCTGTCAAGGTCGTTTTGAAGTGTGATCCTGTCCTCTGGGGTGTTAGCCACCCCTCCCAGTTTGGTGTCATCTGCAAATTTGATCAGGATGCCCTTGAGTCCATCATCCAAGTCGTTGATAAAGATGTTGAATAAGACCGGGCCCAAGACAGAACCCTGTGGCACCCCACTAGTCACTCTTCTCCAAGATGAAGAGGAACCATTGATGAGCACCCTTTGGGTTCGGTCAGTCAGCCAGTTACAAATCCACTGAGTGGTAGCATAGTCAAGACCACATTTTACCAGCTTCTTTACAAGAATATCATGGGGCACCTTGTCAAATGCCTTGCTGAAATCAAGGTAGGCTACAACCACTGCGTTCCCTTCATCTTGCTGAATGAAAGAGGCAAGATGGCGGCGCAAGCACTTGCAGCGGCTCGGCACTCCGAAGACCGGTATCTTATCTTATCTTATCTACCAGGCTTGTAATTCTGTCAAAAAACGAGATCAGGTTGAGTATATGCATGGGAACTTCCAGTTGAGCCCAATCCCAGCGCAAGCGGGGATTTTTCTGCTTGGAGAATCCCAGGCTTTCCGAAGGGAAAGGGGGTGGTTCGGGGTGCAGTAGCCCCCGAAAACACTCTCTGGTGGATGTCCAGGAGTTCTGGTTCCCGCTGATGCCGAAACGCTGATCGTCTGGCCGTCAGGTAACTCCTATTTGGAGCGAATAGAACGGCGGGCAAGGAAGCGGGCTGAGGGGAAGCCATTGCTGCCTTCGGAAAGCGAAGCCCCGAGCTTGCAGGGAAAGTGCTCAACTCTCAAAACATAAGAAATTCGGACCTAATTTTAACAAAAAAAGGATCAATTTGGCTCAAGGAAGGATTCGGATTAAAAAGTTAAAACTATGGAGGTCAGCCGTCTTCTGAAATCAGCCTAGACGCAGGACTGCAAGCAGAGCTGGAAATGGGGAGTGAGTAGCCGCTAGCGGCTTTGATCTCTTTCCTCCTTCTGAAACTTTTAAAAGTAACTCTTTGAGAAGTAGTAGTGGAAAAATAACAAAGTTAAAAAGGGGGAAGAGGGCTGAAACTTTGAAAGTCCTCAAAGATATAAAGTACTGAGATCGAAGGAGTTAGGGTTAGGGTTATAATTCAGGTTTCACTTTTGGAATATCTGCGCAACGGAGCTTCAGACTCCATTGTTACTATTTTTAGAACAGTGCTTCTTGTTGGGAAGTAAAAGAAAAGAAGGCAATATTTGAATGCTATTTCAGCTGGACTCTCTTCTTTTTTTTTTTTCTCCTTCTTGGAAGGATCGCAAATAGTTAATTTTTAATATCATTATTATTTGGAATAGGGGAAAAATCAAGCTATAAGTTACCAAAAACTTTTTATATTGCAAATAGAATATTTGGGACTTGGAACCCTGTGGTCAAACAGGGAACTACAACTTGTTTTTCTGTTCTGGCTTTTTCTCTTTTGTTTTCTAGGCTGCTTTATTGGTGGCTGATTTCACAGTGGCCGGGATTGCTTTTAAGTGTGGGTGGCTTTTATTTTCTTATATTTTTCTCTTTATAGCAAATTCACGGACTGATTGGATATAACAAATAATATAATGAATTTAATTGGCTAGATACAGTATATTTAAATTGAAATTTTGGACTTATGGAATCTATCTACGGATTATATTTTCCCCAGAATTAGAAACTGTTTAAAGTATTTTTATTTGGATTCAAAACCATTCTTATTTGGACTTGGAACTTATTTGGACTTGGAACTTTCTCTCATTTTTTTTAATTTTATTCTATTTTTCATTTTTTATATTCCCTTTATAACTTTGGATCTATTTTTGCAAGAAATTTGTGACTGGTCAGTATAGTAATGGATTAATATCTCTTCACCCTAATTTTTAAGTTTGACCTGCTCCTATCTCCGGCTTGGGAAGTCCTATTTTACATTTTTGGAATAATTTTTGGACTAATTTTACATTTTTGGATTAACTTTGGTGGGAAGTCTTCGTGAGATACAACTTAAATACAGTTACTATAATTGGATATAGTGGATCATAATTTCCGTAAATGGATTATAATCTTCATAATTGGTTAAAATTCTCCTTATTTACTGTGACTTATCTGTTCTGGATTATTTTGGACTTTGGTTTTTTGCTATCCCCAGCTAATTGGAAATAGCCTAATTGGTGGCGGAAGATACTATTAAGGATTAGCCTAATTGGTGGCAAAAAGCTATACGGGCCATATCATCCTCTCTTCATTATCATCTTTCGGCAGAACTAAAAACTTTTGAATTAGGAACTATTTAATAACTTCTACCTTCCTTTGGCTGGATCTGCAGACCTTACCCTCTCCGATCCTTAGAGGGAGTTGATACACTTTTGTTAATTGGTGTGATTTGATATCATCAAAAGGTTGACTATTATAATTTGAAATTTATTGTTTGTTATAAATAGACATTATGGAAAAAATGGAAAAAAACGAGTGAAGGAACACCAGCGGATAGGAAAGGGTCGAAACAGGAGTCAGAATTTAAAGCAAAAATTTTGAGAATGTTTGCAGAAATTAAACAAAGTGAAAAGAATTTAGAAACTAAATTAGAACAGGTGGATAATAGAATTGGTAAAATGGATAAAAAAAATTGATGAATCAGTTAATGAACTTAAAGGTCAAATAAAAGATGTCTCTAAAATAACACAAAAATTAGAGGAAGGGTGGAAGAGAACGAAAATAGAAATGAAGGAGATGAAAAGAGAGGAAGAGAAAATGAAAACAGGTATGTCAGAGATGAATAAAACCCAGGAGGAAGTTTTTGATGTGATCGCAATGAATGAACTGAGACAGAGAGAAGGCAATCTGAGGTTGAGAGCCATACTGGAGACACAGGGAGAGAACATCAAGGAGAAACTGATAAAAGAGTTGGCCCAATGGTTAGAGATAGAGTCAGAAGAGGTTGCAAAAACAGTTCAAAGTGCATTCAGAATGAGAGTAAGATCAGCTAAAACACGGAAAGTTCCAGGAGACTGTTTAATAACATTTAAAGACAGAGACATGAGAAATCTGATATTACAAAAGAACAGAGAAAAAAGATTAAACAGCAATGGAAGCTATATTATCATCTTTAAAGACATTCCAATAAGACTACTGAAACGAAGAGACCCATACAAAGCATTTGTTCAAATTCTTAAGAGAAACAACATTGAATTCAGATGGGAATTTCCTGAAGGAATTTCATTTTTTTATAAAAGTAAGAAACATAGACTGACAAGTCCAGAAGAGACAAGCAAGTTCCAGAGAAAATATAAAGAATTAAGAGTAGAAGATGATGAAGAAAAAGGAGCTGTAGGAGGAGCAGGAGCAGGAGGAGCGGGTCCAAAGGATGATGATGAAGAAGAGAAAGGAAAGGTGACAGAAGAAGAGGAGGAGGAGGAAGAAGAAGAAGAAGAAGAGAAAGCAGAAGGATTATAAATAACAACAAAAGCCTTTATTTAATTAAGAGGTTATAATGGCATTAAAAATTTGGAATTGGAACATTAATGGAATGAATGACAGGAAAAAAGGAATAAAATTGAGCAATGTTTAAAAAGGAAAAAAAATGGATATAATTTGCCTACAAGAAACTCATGTGGCAAGAAAACATAGAAAAGTTTTGATTAACAAAAGATTGGGAAACAAATTCATATCTTCCGATAAAGATAAGAAAAGAGGGGTTGTATTATATGTGAGGAATAAAATCGAAGCTCAACAAATTTTTAAAGCTGAAGAAGGAAGAATCATTGCAGTCCAGATCAAATGGCAAGGGAAAAAAATAATAATTGTCAGGATCTATGCACCAAATGGAAACAAAACTGATTTTTTAAAAAATTTGGAAGAAAAGCTGTTTGAATATATAGACCAAAAGATTATAATAATGGGGGACATAAATGGTGTGGTGTCATTGGAAATGGATAGACTAAGAGCAGTAGGGCTTAGTAAAGAAGGGAAATTACCAAAGACATTTTTTTCGATGATAAAAAACTGCAACTTAATTGATATTTGGAGATTGAGACACCCACTGGAAAAACAATTTACATTCTATTCAGACCCAAATCAGTCAATGTCGAGAATTGATCAAATATGGGTCTCAAATGAATTAACTCCAAGAATCAGGCAAATAGAAATTCAACCGAAAATAATTTCAGACCATAGCCCAATAAAATTTGAATTACAAGGATATGAAGAGAGAACGTTTAGATGGAGAATGAATGATTATCTCCTAGATGACCAAAAAATTGTTGAGAAAGCCCAAAAGACTCTGATGGACTATTTTATAAACAACTCTAACAAAGGCACGAAAATCAACACAGTATGGGATACCAGCACGGCGGTTATGAGAGGATTTTTTATTCAGCAGAATTCAATTAAAAATAAAAGCAGAGAAAAGGGGGAAAAGGGAAATCTTAAAACAAATAATGGATAATGAACAAAAATTAGTTAAAAAACCGAATAATGAGAAAGTAAAACAGAATATAAAGACTCTGCAAACTCAATTTGTGATGATAATCAACAAAGAAGTAGAATGGAACATAAAAAGAATGAGACAAAGGAACTTTGAATCGGCTAACAAATAAGGTAAATGGCTGGCATGGCAAATCAAAAAAAGAAAAGAACAGAATTCAATCAACAAAATCATCGTGGAGGGTGAAGAAATAGACACTCCAAAAGGTATTTAAAAAGGATTCTTGGATTTTTATAGACATTTATATAAAAGAACAGAGAAGAATAATATGAGGAAGATAGAAAGATATTTAAAGGGAAAAAAGGTGCAGAAGATCCCGACAGAAAAAAAAGATAGGCTGAATGCCCCAATAGAAATTGATGAAATAAAAGAGACTATAAGAGAACTTTAAAAAGGGAAAGCTCCGGGACCAGATGGATTTACAACAAGCTACTATAAAGAAATGAAACACATCCTGTCAATACCCTTGAAAGAAGTTATGGATAATATTCTCAAGGAAAGGGAAATTCCAGAAACATGGAAAGAAGCATTTATTACATTTATACCAAAACAAGATTCGGATTTAACACAAGTTAAAAATTATAGGCCTATTTCATTGCTCAATACAGATTACAAAATTTTTGCAAGTATTTTAGCAAAAAGGATTAAAAAAATATTACAAGAAATTATTCATAAGGATCAAGCGGGTTTCCTACCTGGCACAGATGAAAGATAATGTAAGGAATATACTGTAATTAATATTTTGGAATATCTGACTGCCAGAAATGAGAAACAAGCTATGTTAATATTTGTGGACACAGAAAAGGCCTTTGATAATATATCTTGGGATTTTATGTTAAAAAATTTATAATATATGGAGGTGGGGAAGGAATTTCTCAATGGAATAAAGGCAATATATACAGAACAGAAAGCTAAATTAATTGTAAGCAATATGATTACGGATGAAATAGGGATAACTAAGGGTACACGACAGGGGTGCCCACTTTCGCCACTGTTATTCATCATGGTGCTGGAGGTCTTTCTAAAATCCATAAGGGAAAATGAGGCAATAAAAGGGGTTGCAGTAGGCTGGAATGAATATAAGGTTAAAGCCTTTGCCGATGACCTGGTCATAACGGTGGAAGAGCCTTTGGAAAGTATTAAAAATATACTTGTTGAGGTGGAGAGATTTGGCCAAGTGGCAGGATTTATATTGAATAAAAAAAAGACCAAAATAATTGCTAAGAATATGGATCCAGGCAAGACAGAAATAATACAACAACAAATAGGTATAGAGGTGGTGAAAAAAGTGAAATATTTGGGTATTTGGATAACCCCCAAGAATATAGATTTATATCGGAATAATTATATACCAGTGTGGAATGGGATAAAGAAAGATCTGGAAGTGTGGGGACGAATGAAATTGTCGTTTTGGGGGAGGATTTCAATGATAAAGATGAGCGTGCTGCCAAAGTTATTATTTCTATTGAAAAACGATTCCAATAATCAAGGGGACTGGGACTTTTAAAGAATGACAAAGAGTGATTTCAAGGTATATCTGGCAGGGTAAGAAGCCAAGAATTCAGTTTAAGTTATTAACTGACGCTAAAGAAAGAGGAGGCTTCGCCTTGCCAGACTTGAAACTGTACTATGAAGCCTCATGTCTCTGTTGGTTAAAGGAATGGATAAAATTAGAAAACACGGAGTTGCTAGACATAGAAGGATTTGATAACAGATTTGGATGGCACACGTATCTATGGGCTGAAAAGAAGAAAATCCATAAAGGTTTTGAGAACCACATTTTCCGAAGATCGTTGATAGAAATATGGGATAGGTATAAAAACCTACTTGAACCAAAAACTCCACACTGGTTGTCTCCATTAGAGGTTATGAGTGTTAAAAAAATTAATATGAGAAAGAATTGGATTACATATTGAAATTTGATTGTTAAAGAAGGGGGGAAATGGAAAATGAAACCCTATGAAGAAGTAAAAGAGTTGGTATATGACTGGTTGCATTATTTTCAAATAAATGAAATGTTTTAAAAAGATCTTAAAGAACATGGATATGTAGAGAAAGATTCTAAATTTCAATTAGAAATAATAAATAATGAATATAAAATTATATCCAAAATGTATAAGATATTGTTGGAATGGCATACAAAGGATGAAGAAGTCAAATCAGTTATGATACAATGGGCCAGAGACATTGGTCATAATATACAATTTAATGATTGGATAAAACTATGGAATGAAAGTATTAAATTTACTGCATGTACTGCATTAAAGGAAAATATTATGAAAATGATATATAGATGGTATATTACACCAGTAAAACTAGCAAAAATGTATAAAACATGTAAGAAGTGATAGAAATGTAAAGAAAAGGATGGTACATTTTACCATATGTAGTGGGAATGTAAGAAAGTGAAAAGCTTCTGGGAGTTGATATATAATGAACTGAAAAAAAATGTTGAAATATACATTTGTTAAGAAACCAGAGGCCTTTCTCTTAGGAATTGTCGGAAATGAGATAAATAGAAAGGATCATAAACTTTTCCAATATGCAGTAAACGCGGCAAAATATTACTGGCCCAGAAATGGAAACAAGGGGACTTCCGGAGGCGGCGCCATCGGCAATGGCGGAATCCCTCTGAATTGGAGGGAGAAGCTCCGCAGAAATCGGGTTTACCCGCTGCAGCGAAGCGGGGACCCTCTCGAAAACCGCAGGCGAGTGAAGCCTGCGACCATGGGACTTGGCAGGCACCTTTTGCCCCCCACCCCGTTTTGTAAAGGAACTCGGCAAAGAGCTCCGGAACAAGACGGGGTGTGCGGCGCGGTGCTGAGAGTTGATCGCTACTTCTGCGGAGTGAAGCTGCACAGCTGATGCCGGAGAGCGCTGACCTTTTTCCTTTGAAAATTCGGCTTCTAAACTACAACCCGTGAGTAAGATCCTGTAAAAAATTGGGAGATCAAAGGATTTGTTTCCTTTGACCGACGCAACGAACTTGAATTTGGCACTGAAGCGGGAAGGCGCAAAAAGGAAGTCCGTCTTCCGGTTTTGTAAATAGGACTACAGCAAAGACTTTTGAAGCTAAGAACTGGAAAAGTTTGAACTAAAAGGAGCTAAATTGTAATGCCAGACATAAGAACTCCCTCTCAGAGTGGGGGGGGGGGGTAGGAGAAGAAACCTTTTGATTGGAGGGAAAATGGTGTGGGGGGGGGAGACCACCGCTTAATCCCTGATATTAGTCTGCCAGAGACAGCAGGAAAAGTCTTGCACTGTTTATAGACATTGTAACTATATGTGACTACTCTGCAATTGAACTGAAAATATTGAAGGACCCCCTTTGTAACTGTTGCTTTTGACTGGAAAATTGGAAAGTTAAAAAGGATACTACTGCCTTTAGAAACAAGTTGCTTTGAAAAGAACATTGTGGCCAAGGTCCTCCCCTAGAGGAGGCTTGTGACATAGCTGGGGATTTTCCGCTACAGCTGGCTAGGAAATTTTCCCATTACAAAAGAAATCTGAACCGTGAGAGTGACCTTGAGTTCTAAAGATAAAGTAATGGATCAGCTCAAACCCCAGGAAAAACCTTCAAGGATAAAAACCAGGCAGCAACAACGAAGACAATCAATAGTAGCCCCTCCTGTCCTAGGAAAAGAAGATACTGGGCAACCTGGAGCAAAAGGTTTGGGCTCTGAAGAGACATTAAATGCATCATTAGATAAAATATTTGGAGCTTTGGAAAAATTGTCAGCCAAAATTGATTTAAACACCACAACTATCAGCTCTAACACACAGGCCATTGATCGATTGCTGCAGGAATCTAAATTGACAAGAAAAATTGCTGAGGAAGCAAAAGAGAAGGCGTTGGCAGTAGAAGAAAAGATACAGCCAATTAACAAACAACTAGAGCAGTGTTTCCCAACCTTGGGCCTCCAGCTGTTTTTGAACTACAATTCCCATCATCCCTGACCACTGGTCTTGCTAGCTAGGGATGATGGGAGTTGTAGGCCAAAAACATCTGGAGGCCCAAGGTTGGGAAACACTGAACTAGAGGACCATAAGGCACAATTGTCCTTAATTGAACTTAAAGATAAACAGACCAATTTAAGGATCAGGGCGGTACCAGAATTGGAAGAAGGTAATTTGAGTGACTTCCTTACACAGGAATTTGAAGAATTCTGGGGCCTTGATCCAGATAAAGACTTTAAGATAGTGACTGCCTTTAGACTTGGCAAAGGGGGCAAAGGGGGAAGAAAGAACAGGGTAAGAGACTGTTTGATTACATTCAGATCCAAAGAAGAGAGGGATAAAATATTGAGCCTTCATTACCAGAAATCATTGGAAATAGAGGATTCAAGGATAGAAATTTTTAAAGATATCCCAAAACATCTACTGGACCTTAGAGCTAATTATGGAGACCTAGTGTACTTGCTAAGAAGAAACAGTATTATTTTCAGGTGGGAGTTTCCCCAGGGCCTGTCTTTCACTTACAAAGGGAAAAAGGTGAAGATAAGATCAGAGGAGGACAAAGTGAGATTTCTGAAAGACCACGAGGAAGATCTACAAAAAGAGGCAGAGGAAAAAGAACCGAAGATACCAAGACCAGGAGTTTCGGACCCAGCAAAGTTACCATTGGGACTGGATAAACCAGAGAAAGTGATACCACTGACAGATCAAGAACAACTATTAGGAGCAGTTGGAGGGAAAACAGAATAATTACACAATGTCTCTGCAGGTATTAAGTTGGAACCTTTGAGGTTTGAACTCCCCTGACAAGAGGAAAAGAATCTTTCATCTATTGAAAAAGGAAAAATTGGACTTGATTTGTTTGCAAGAAACCCACGTGACCAGAACACATAGGAAAGTATTAATTAATAAAAGACTAGTCCAAGAATTTATCTCATCAGATAAAGTTAAAAAGAGAGGAGTCGTGATCCTAGAGGACTGGGGTTTAGCCATCATCATTCCAATATTCAAGAAAGGAAACAGAACTGAGCCCACTGCCAGACGCTTGGAGCTTGCATGCCAAAGAAAGCAAAAGGATCCTTGCCAACAATAATGAAGCCTATTAACACTAGTTTGAAGACTGACAGGAAAGATGCTATATGTCTATAAAGAGGCTGAGGGAGATAATTTTCCCCTTCAATACGGATGTCTGGGTACCGCTGGCTAATAACCTGCATGTACTCCTCAAACACCCGTCTGTATCCTCAGGAAACACAGATCTGGAACTTGAGCAGCGGCCCCATCGCGTAGGCCATGCGCAGCTTCTTCCCGGGCGGCAACCCGTCCGTCTGAGCGCCAGAGCTGCCCAGCCCCGCCGCCAGCAGGAAACGTGAGGCTGTGTTTTAAAGCCTGCTTAAAGATGGTGAGACTGTGAAAGGACTGCCATACTGAGTGAGTTAAAGGGGACCCGCCTTCTTCATCCCAATCTGATACGTTTGGAGTCTCAGAGACAGCTGTGACCCTCTTGACTCTTCGGGATTTAAAAAGACATACACCCCGGGCACTCTGTGTTTAGAGTCAGGGTGAGGCTGTGTTTAAAGTTTGTTTAAAGACGGTGAGACTGCGAAAGGACTGCCATACCGAGTGAGTTAAAGGGGACCCGCCTTCTTCATCCCAATCTGATATGTTTGGAGTCTCAGAGACAGCTGTGACCCTCTTGACTCTTCGGGATTTAAAGAGACATACACCCCGGGCACTCTGTGTTTAGAGTCAGGGAACGTGAGGCTGTGTTTAAAGTTTGTTTAAAGACGGTGAGACTGTGAAAGGACTGCCATACTGAGTGAGTTAAAGGGGACCCGCTTTATTCATTCCAATCTGATACGTTTGGAGCCTCAGAGACAGCTGTGAGCCCCTTGACTCTTTGGGATTTAAAGAGACATACACCCCGGGCACTCTGTGTTTAGAGTCAGGGAATGTGAGGCTGTGTTTAAAGTTTGTTTAAAGACGGTGAGACTGTGAAAGGACTGCTATACTGAGTGAGTTAAAGGGGATCCGCCTTATTCATTCCAATCTGATACGTTTGGAGCCTCAGAGACAGCTGTGACCCTCTTAACTCTTCGGGATTTAAAGAGACATACACCCCGGGATTCAAAGTTAAAGAATACGTCTTCGCAGAACCTTGCCCATAAGTTTGGAAATCCCTTGAATCTGGAAGTGTTTTTGGTGGTCCAGGCGTTTATTATGCTTAAATTATAAGATCCTGAGGATTTAAATACGTGCCTGGATTTAGGTACAGTTAAAACTGTATTATTACTATCTGATCTTAATTAAGGGCCAATTTTCGTACTGTTCCAACTTAGTCAATTTTGGATTTTTGTTATAATATCTGAGAGACGTTAATCTTGTTATCTTGTTACCTTGTTACCTCCATATCTTACCTATATAGTACCTATTTTATTATACAGTGTATTAGGAAGAACTAAGCTTAAATATACAAATGCCGAACGGCTCTAAGAAGGGGGTGGCAACACCAGCGTAAAGGAGGCCTTCAAGACAAGAAGAGGGGAAGGAGGCAAGAGAAATTAGAGATTATGATAGCTTGATGGCCGAAATAAGAAAGGAATTTAAAAACAATGAACATTATATCGAGAGAAAACTGATAGAGGTACAAGAAACTCTAGATAAAAAATTGGAGGAAGTGGTGGGGGAATTGAAAGGGAAAGTTAAAGATCTCTCGGTAAAAACTAAGGTTTTGGAGGACTCAGTGAAGAGGGTGCAAAAAGACACGAAAGACAGTAAGAAAGAGATGGACAGGCTTAGACTAGAAGTTAAAGAAATAAGAGCAACACAGGAAGAGTTGTTGGATAACATGGCTATGACGCAGATGCGACAAAATCAATCTAACCTAAAATTTAGAGGAATACCAGAGGATTTAAATGAGAATATTAGAGCTAAAGTGGTGAAAGAGCTGGCAATATGGCTAGATAGAAAAGAAGAAGAGATAAACCATTGCTTGGTAAACATATTTCGAATAAGAATAAAATCGGCCAAAGCTAGAGGGGAAAAATTGCCAGGAGATGTAATAGTCATGTTTAACTCATTGGAGATAAGAAATGAAATCTTGAAACAGAACTATGTTAAAAGGTTATATATTGAAGAAAACCCAATTATTATTTACAAAGAGATCCCTTCGAGATTTCTTCGAAGGAGGGACCCATATAAAAGATTAACAAATCAACTGAAGAAAAATGGGATCTTGTATAGATGGGAGTTTCCAGAAGGTATTTCATTTTATTTCAAAGAAAAAAAGTTTAAACTGTCCACTATCTCAGAACTTCAAAAATTCGCAAGGAGATACGAGAAGGACCTGGGGAAAATGATGGAGGAGGAGGAGGTAGAGGAGGAGACAGAGAACCAGCAAGGAGAAGGAAAAGGAGGGTGTGAAGAAGAAGAAAGAGAGGAGAGCTTAACAGGAGAAAGAGAAGAACTAGAGAAAGGAGACAAAGAACACTAGATTGTACATAGGTTCAACAAGCTAATTAACAATATATAATAGATGGCACTAAAAATACTAAACTGGAATGTGAATGGATTGAATAATAAGAATAAAAGGAATCAGATTACACACGTACTATTGAAAAAGAATTGTGACTTAATATGTCTCCAAGAGACGCACATAATAAATAAGCATAAGAGATTACTAAGCAATAAGAGATTGGGAATAGATTTCGTGACATCAGATAGAGTGAAGAAAAGAGGGGTGGTAATATATATAAAGGAAAAATATGATCCACAATTATTATATAAAGATGACCAAGGGAGAGTAGTTATTGTTCAGATAGTGTTTCAGGGAGAAAAAATAATTGTCGTGGGAATATATGCTCCAAATGACAAAAAATCAGCCTTTTATTTGGAATTAGGAGACAAATTGATGGAATGGATAGACCAAAAAATGATATTGATGGGCGATTTTAACGGGGTGGTATCTCCAAACCTAGACAAGTCAACAAAAAAACATGAGAAGAAGGAAGGTAAATTACCGAGATCCTTCTTTGATATGGTAAATAATCTGGGACTGATTGATGCGTGGAGACTCAAAAACGCTACTACAAAACAATATACTTTTTTTTCAAACCCAAATCAGAGTTGGGGGAGAATAGACAGCATCTGGATTTCGAAGGAACTAACCCAAAATCTAATTAAATCGGAAATTCTTCCAAGAATTATATCTGATCATAATGCGGTCTCCATTGAGTTAAAAGGTAGGGATATCCGAAGAGTTAGATGGAGAATGAATGAATTTTTATTTAATGACCAGAAAATTGTAAATAAGGCAATAGAGACAATAGAAGATTATTTTAAATGGAATTTAAATGGGGAAACCGCCATAGAGACTGTGTGGGACGCAGGAAAGGCAGTTATGAGGGGTTTTTTAATACAGAAAAATAGTCAAGTAAGAAAAGAAAAAGAGACAAAGAAAGAACAGATCCTAACACAGATTATGGAAAATGAAAGAAAGTTAACTATTAACCCCAACGAGGAGACCGCAAAGCAGAATATAAAGATATCACAAGCTAAATTTTCTACAATAATTGACCAAGAGGTAGAATGGAAAATTAAAATGATGAATCAGAGGACATTTGAGTCAGCAAATAAGATAGGCAAATATTTGGCGTGGCAAATAAGAGAAAGAAGAAAAGAAAATACGATTAGTAGGCTAAGGAAAGGAGAAAGGATTGTGGAAGAGCCAAAAGAGATAAGAAAAATATTTCAAAAATATTACAAGGATTTATATAAAAGAGGAAAGGAAACTAAGCAAGAAATAGACTATTTTTTGCAAGAGCACCACCTAAAACCGATTTCTAAAGAAGAAAATGAGATATTAGACCAGACAATTACTCAAGAAGAGATAAAAAAGGCTATTAAAAGGATGAAAAGTGGGAAAGTGCCAGGGCCAGATGGCCTTTCGGCCAAATATTATAAAACACTAAGTAATCAAATATCCGCAGTGTTAGGAGAAGTGATGAATAATATATTAAAGGAAGGAAGGATCCCGAATACCTGGAAGGAAGCATATATTACCTTGATCCCCAAAAAAGATGCAGATGCCCTGGAAGTGAAAACTATAGGCCAATTTCATTATTAAATAATGATTATAAACTATTCACAGACATAATGGCAGAAAGACTAAAAAAGGTTTTGAACAACAAAATACATAAAGATCAAACGGGTTTCCTCCCAGGGAGACAATTAAGGGAAAATGTAAGGAATCTGATAGACATTATTGAATATTTGGATATGAGTATAGACAGACAAGCGGCCTTGGTATTTATAGACGCTGAAAAGGCGTTTGATAACATCTCATGGGATTTCTTGAAGAAAAGTTTTGGAAACGATGGGAATGGGAGAGAAATTCAGAAGAGGGATAGAAGCAATATACAAGGAACAGAAGGCAAAATTGGTAATAAACAACACCACAACAGAATATTTTGATATATATAAAGGAACTAGACAGGGCTGCCCCCTGTCTCCTTTATTGTTTATAACGGTACAGTGGTGCCTCGCAAGACGAAATTAATTCGTTCCGCAAGTCTCTTCGTCTTGCGAGTTTTTCGTCTTGCGATGCACGGTTTTCCATAGGAATGCATTGAAAATCAATTAATGCGTTCCTATGGAAACCGCCTTCCCCCGACCTCTTCTGGCAGGCGGCATTTTAAAATCGCCCGGGACAGCGGAGGACTTCTCCGCTGTCCGGGGCGATTTAAAAGCCCCTGGGAAGGAGGGACAAAGACTTTTGCCCCCCGCCTGCCTTCAGAAGAGGTCCAGGACAGGCTTCGCGGACCTCTCCACAAGCAGCGGGAGCGCTCCTTGCGGAGAGTTGCCAGCGCGCCCAGGCTTCGCGGCCCCGCCGCCGGGCTTCGGGACATCGTTCCGAAGCCGGGCGGCGGGGGGAGGCTTTCCCGCCCCGCCGCCCGGCATCAGGACGATGCCCCGAAGCCGGGCGGCGGGGGAAGGCTTTCCCGCCCCGCCGCCCAGCTTCGGGACATCTTCGGGAGGCTTTCCCGCCCCGCCGCTCGGCTTCGGGACATCGTTCCGATGCCGGGCGGCGGGGGGAGGCTTTCCCGCCCCGCCGCCCGGCATCAGGACGATGCCCCGAAGCCGGGCGGCGGGGGAAGGCTTTCCCGCCCCGCCGCCCAGCTTCGGGACATCGTTCCGATGCCGTGCGACGGGGGAGGCTTTCCCGCCCCGCCGCCCGGCTTCGGGACATCGTTCCGATGCTGGGCGGCGGGGGGAGGCTTTCTCGCCCCGCCGCCCGGCATCGGGACGATGCCCCGAAGTCGGGCGGCGGGGGGAGGCGTTCCCGCCCCGCCGCCCAGCTTCGGGACATCGCTCCGATGCCGTGCGGCGGGGGAGGCTTTCCCGCCCCGCCGCCCGGCTTCGGGACATTGTTCCGATGCCGGGCGGCGGGGGGAGGCTTTCTCGCCCTGCCGCCCGGCATCGGGACGATGCCCCGAAGTCGGGCGGCGGGGGGAGGCGTTCCTGTCCCGCCGCCCGGCATCTGGACCTCTTCCGAAGGCGGGCGGGGGGCAAAAGTCTTTGCTCCCCCCTGCCTGCCTTTCCGGGAGAGCGGCAGGCAGGGGGGAGCAAAGACTTTTGCCCCCCGCCCGCCTTCGGAAGAGGTCCAGGACCTCTTCCCAAGGCGGGCGGGGGGCAAAAGTCTTTGCTCCCCCCTGCCTGCCTTCAAAAGCCGTCCGGGATAGCGGGAAGCGCTTCCCTGCTATCCCGGACCGCTTTTAAAATGCTGGCGGTGGGGAGCAAAGCCTTTCGCCCCCGCCGGCCTTCCTGGACCTCTTCTGAAGTCCGGAGGGGGGAAAAAGGCTTTGCTCCCCACCGCCAGCATTTAAAAAAAGGTCCCCGAGATTTCCCTATGGGCTTTCGTCTTGCGATGCAAGCTCATAGGGAAAATCGTCTAGCGAAGCGTCGCAAAAACCAAGCCAAGAAAGTGAAGTATCTTGGGATATGGGTCACAGCCAAGAACATAAATTTATATAAGGATAACTATGATGTCACCTGGAGGAGTATAAAGAAAGACATGGAAATATGGGGGAGGATGAAACTCTCTTTTCTGGGGAGGATAGCGGTTGTCAAAATGAATATTTTGCCTAGAATGCTATTTCTATTCCAGACTATTCCCATACTTAAAGACCTGAAACAATGTAAAGAGTGGCAGAGAGCTTTGGCAAAGTATATCTGGCAGGGGAAAAGGCCACGGATAAAAATGAAAATTTTGATAGATAAAAAAGAAAGAGGGGGTTTTTCTCTCCCGGACCTAAGTTTATATTACGAAGCGGCCTGTATACTTTGGTTAAAAGATTGGATTAAACTGGAGAATAGAGACCTGCTGGATTTAGAAGGTTTTAATATTTGGTACGGATGGCATTCGTACCTTTGGTATGGGAAAGCGAAGGCTCACAAGAGCTTTCTAAATCATATCTTCAGGGGACCTTTATACCAAACATGGGAAAGGAATAAAAATCTCCTTGAAAGAAAGACCCCATGGTGGATCTCACCGATTGAGGTATTAACGGTGAAGAAAACAAATATGGAGGGGAAAAACGCCACCTACGAAGAAATGTTAAGAAAAACAGATCGAGGGCCAAGACTTAGACCTTATGAAGAGATAAAAAATCTATTCACTGGGTGGTTGCAATACCATCAGGTGAATGATTTGTTAAAAGAGGACAAGAAGAAGTTGGGTTTTGAGGACAAAAAATCAAAATTCAATGTAGAAGTAATAGAAGGTAAAAACAAAACCCTATCTAGAACCTATGATATACTATTAGAGTGGTACACAAAGGACGAGGAGGTCAAAGAGGCAATGATCAAATGGGCAATTGATTTTGGTTATAACATCGACTTTGAAAGGTGGTTGGAAGTGTGGAACCGCAACATAAAGTTTACAGCATGTATGTCCCTGAGAGAAAATATTTGGAAGATGCTATACAGGTGGTATCACACCCCTGTGAAGTTGGCCAAAATGTATAGATTAAAGGATAAGAAATGCTGGAAATGTGGGGAGGTGGAGGGTGACCTATATCATCTATGGTGGACATGTAAAAGGGTGAAAGGCTTTTGGGAATTGATTTACAATGAGCTTAAAAAAATATTTAAATACACCATCCCCAAAAGACCCGAAGCCTTTTTGCTGGGAATGTTGGATAAAGAGATCAAAAAAGAAGATAGAACGATATTCCTCTATGCCACCACAGCAGCGAGAATTCTGTTGGCACAATATTGGAAAGTGGAAACTATCCCCAATATAAATGATTGGCAAATTAAAATGATAAAATATGCTGAGCTTGATAAATTAACAGGTAAAATAAGAGACCAGGATGAACAGAAATCTCTGAAAAATTGGAGTAAATACTGGAACTACATTGGAATGAATGTTTAATGTGATTGGCGGGGTCAGAACAATACTACCAGCGTGTGAATTTAGGTTTACAGATCAAAAATCAAATACGTGAATGGAAGTAAATATTTGATACTTACCAAAAGGATGGAAGGAAGTCCAGGAGGGTTTTTTTGTTTGTTTGTTTTTTGTTGTTGGTTTTTTTTGGTTTTTTTTTTTTCCTCCTTTTTTGTGAAGTAGCCGGATTAATCTCTCTTTGTATAGTTAGAGAGAGGAAAAAAGTTTGGCTTGTATATTTTTATTTTTATTTTGTTGTAATTTTTTTTGTATTTGTTTGTATCTGTTTGTATGCTTGTTATGTATATAATGTTAATAAAAATGTATTTGGAAAAAAAAGGAAACAGAACTGAGCCAGCTAACTACAGACCAGTCAGTCTATTAAGTATTATTGTGGCATCTGAATATAGACTGCATTTTTAATCAAGACTTATATTGGCTTATATCTTGATCAGGTTCCTAAATTAAATGGGCTTAGATTTTCAAAGGTTTCATGCCAGGCAGAAAAAACCTTGGCAAGAGGTTTTCTCCTAAGACAAGAGGGCCCCATTGATGGGAAATTACATATGCTGCCCCAAGGCTGAAAAAACACAATTAAGAATGGGTAAATAGTAAAATAATACCAATGTGCCTCCCAGTAAAATGAGCCATATCTTCTTCCTAAGGTTGAAAGGCCAAGAGCAGTGAAAAAGACAACTGACTTGGCTGGAGAAGAAGCTTCTTTTTACTTTATTTTTAGGCTGGAAAGGGGGGTGAAAGGAGGGGTGTACACAGAAGAGGTTTCTTTTTAAAAGCTGTTTTTTACTGAGTTCCTTCCTTTTTACTTTACAAAGGTTTTATTCTTTTAAAAGGCTACCTATGATAATGTATGAAATATAATAGCTTAAATATATTGGCTTAAATGTAATTATGCAAAGGATTTAAGAAATGCTAGATTCATAGAGTCATATTGCAATAGGAGACCAGAGGGGCAAATGAGCCTAGCCCCCCTTGCCAGACAGGAGACGCCATCGAACACTTCTGATATATAGTTGTCAGGCATTTGTTTAGAAACCTTAAATGAAGGAAATCTTTCAATGTTGATGTGAACTCAAGATCCTTGACATCTGTTGAACATAAAAATGTAAGATTAAACATTTGTTTTAGAAGGCAATAGGGCAAGAGGTGAGCTGGTAATTAAGATTCCATGTAAGATATATTATTACTTATATGTCATATATATAGCTCTTTGTCTCCCTTATAAGGATAGGAGGATATGGGTGTATCTTTTTGTGATTAGTTATAGCAATCAGCCAATAGGAAATCCAACCAGGCTGATTGAACAGAGGCAGCCCCAGGAGGAGCAAAGGGGGCTGGATTAAGGGAATATAAGTGCTGGCCATAATGGCAGGAGGCAGGCCAGAGCTTGGTAACCATATACCACTGTGCCTCTCATTTATTTGTCTGACAAATAAATTAATATTTTAATTTCTCTATTGCTGCGTTGAATATTTCATTCCAGCTAAGCGTTAACCACAAGCAGGGTGCTACATTTTATGGTGCCTGCGACTCGGATAAGTGGTCTGCTGGAACGCAGCCCCTTCGCCCTATTGGACAGGGTACAAGAGAGAGGATCTCTAAACTGCTTCCCAGCGCGCACTGGTAAATTTTTCCAGGGGGAACGCAGAAGTCTCGTCTGTCTGATACCCTGCCCACTGACGGCGACGGACCGGGGGGGACCAGAGAAATAAACAGGCAACCAGCTAAGGGTAAGTGCACTAAGGGGTTTTGGCCCTCCAATTAATTGGGAGGAAGAGAAGTCCTGATCAAACTTCTGCGTCTCAGTAAAGGGGAACTGAGTACGCTAGGTGGCTGGGTACATCAGATGGTGATCTGGTGTAGGGAAAAGGGAAGATTGGGAGGTAGAGTGTGGTTGAAGTATCTAGCGCATTGCATGTGTGAGAAAGTACAATGTGTAGCTGACCTAAGTGTGGAGTGAGTACTACTTCGTTTCCCAGTAAGGCGTGTGTGTGAGTGACTGAGTGGATACTTCACAGGGCCATACAATGGGAGTTGGGGGTTCAAAGGGGGAAATACACCTCTTGAATGTATGTTAAATAATTTTAAGAAAGCCTTCTCAGGGGCATATGGAGTCAAAATGACACCAGAGCGCTTGAGAACGTTATGTGAATTAGGGTAGCCAAAACAAAGTACTGGATGGCCATCCCAGGGAACCTTTGATATAAATTTAGTAAGCAAACTTTGGTCTAACATCACCAAAGAAACTGGAGGGTGCCCAGAACAATTTTCATATATAGATTCCTGGCTGAGCACATTAAAAAAAAAAAAAAAAAATCCTCCATGGATAAGGGAATGCAAAGTCCAACGATGCAAATTATTGGCTGTAAAAGCCGAAGCTAGGAAAGGAATCTTGCCAAATAAACTTAAACCCATTTTTGAGGGACCAGAGGAAGAGGTGCTTCCACCTCCCCCCTATGCTCCACATCGAAGGGAGCCTAATCCAAACACTCCACCAGTTGTAACCCCAAGGCAAGAAACTGGAATGAATAATGGGAGTGGAGTCACAGAGCTTGATTCCTTGATAGATTATGATAAATATCTTCAGGAGGCATTGGAGTCCTATAATGAAGCCCAAGCAGAAGTGGTTATTCCACCTGTGAGTCCCAGTAGAACTCCATCTACAGTCTCTTTTAGTGGAACAACTGATTGCCTACCCCAAACCCCTGTACATCCAAGTCCTAGAGAATTATTACAGAAGTTACAGGGAGACCTTAATCGGTCAGCAAGCAATACAGCCAGGCGTATAAAGCTGCTAAAAGAACGCCTTGGGACAAATACCATCCCCTATGATTTGAGGCCCCTAGAGCAAAGTGAAGAAAAAGGTCACGTAGTAGCCCCTCTTAGAAGAGTATTTGATGCACTTGAGGAGCCTGTGCTGGTTAATGGGCAACCTGGACCACGGCCACCTCGAACTTCGACCCTGCAATGTATTCCATTCACAACTACAGATCTGATGAATTGGAAAACACCCCATCTTTCGCAGAAAAACCTCAGGCTATGATGGACTTGGTGACCTCAATAGTAATAGTCCTATTTGGACAGATTGTCGCCAGCTCCTGAATACTCTTTTCACCACTGAGGAAAGGAGAGACATAATTGAAAAGGCACAGATATATTTGCGTGAGCAGGCCAGAGTGGGAAATATTTATAATATTGACCATCATCTCCAGGACAACTTTCCCTTGGAAGATCCTAATTGGGATCCAAACAATGCAATTCACCTGGCCAGGCTTACTACCTACCGCCAGACGCTTGTGCAAGGCATCTGCAGGGCATGCCAGAAGCCCACTAATATGTCTAAAGCAGGGGTGTCAAACTCAAATTCATCGGGGGGCCGCATCAACAGTTTGGTCACCCTCAAAGGGTCGGTTGTATCTGTAGGACTATGTGTCCACTCTTTATTTGTATGGTGCATGTATGGGGACATATTTATACTACTGCTGGCATTATATCACTCCGTTTCTCCTCTCTTCTACAATGGGAATAACCATGGCCTACCTCCTAGGATTGTTGTGAGATCACATTAAGTGTGTGCAGTCGGGTACTGCTGCTGCAAGGCTGAAAACAAGAAACCAGCTCCCTAAAATACAAGCTGGCAATAGCCCATTATGTGGGTCAGAGGCGGCTCTGGTGCAAGTTCAGCTTTTCTGCGGAGCTCAGAGAGGCATTTGCCACCCTAACCCACCACGCTCCGTTGGCCCCAGTGTCTGTTGCGTGTGCCCCCGGGGGGGGGGGGATGATTGCCATGAGGCTTCCGGCAGGTGCTTCACCCAGGAGGGAGAGGGCCCAGCCTGCCTCCATCTCTTACGGCCCTGCACCCCAGGGACCAGGCCGGGCTGTGCCAAGCCTGCAAAGGAAAAGCACAGGCTGCTTTAATATCCCCATGTGCTTGCTGACCCATAACACTGTTTCGTGTTCGGTGCGCACCCACAAAAAGACTTAAGTTGTCACCTTTTGAGCTCCTGTATGGGAGGCCGCCCTCCTTTGTTCAGGATATTCCAACTGACCTCAAACAAATAGGAGACCATGTGACACAGGGACAAGTGCAATCTCTCCCGTGTTTTTGTCTCTCTCCCGTGTTTGTTTGTTTTTTTATCTTAACAGGTGGGCCCTCAAGCACACGCCGTGCAGCATTGCCAAGCCGATTCATCAGCTCCAGGCTGGCATAGCATATGGGTGAAAGAGTGGAAACGTGATCCACTTGCACCTAAGTGGCGTGGACCTTACACCGTCCTGCTCTCTATTCTAACAGCGGTGAAGGTAGCTGAGGTGACCCCCTGGATTCATCACTCTCGTTTAAAGAAGTCTGAAGGCAGTTGGACATGCAAAGGTGACCCCTCTAATCCTTTAAAACTGACTCTCTCCAAAAACCCCTGTATCTAGCCCTACCGGGAGCGGGTTAGGTCACGGGCAACATTTGACGACCGGCCTGCTGCAGCCACAACCTGGAAGCTGGCTGACCTGCGCACGCCTGAAGCTTGAGGAGCGTCTAAACCAGCAATTGTGAACGGGAAGATTCTCTTATACAATTGATTGACTGCCCCCTTGTGGAACAATTATAAGTGATATTACTCATTGGGGATCCTCGGGATATATGTTTCGGTCTTGGTGGTTCCCCATTTCTGTCACTGGGGGAATTATATTGGGACTAATAATTATTTGCTATCACAATAAGGTAATCTTTTGTGGAAGGAATGCATATGCTAGACATCAACATGATTTTATTATTAATCCTGATCCCTTGGGAAGGGGAAGGGTCCATGAATCTGACCAAATTTGCTAAATATGGATTCCGCCATGACCACAATATGTGGGTAGGCTTAGCTGAGATGATAGCCAATGTTGCAAATAGGACTAATTGCCTTGTTTGCTCTCTTGGGCCAGATGATTCAGAGGGAGGTATGCCCTTATTACCAATACCATTAAGTGCCATTGGTATGGTAAGCGAAATGCCACACCAAACAGAAGTACAGAATTTCCCCGGTTGGAACTCAACTAAACCAATACGAGTTATACCTGTGCAAGGGGAAATCTGTGTGCATAAATCATCAGATGCAGCTGACCCTACCATGATAGGCTCTTCTCATTGTCACTATACTTGGGATTATATTAAGAATAGTCAAACCTGGGCAAACGGTACTACGTATCGAACTCGGAATACCTTGCCCTGTGCACCTCCTTTTATTTATGCATGGAAAGTGGTGTGGAACATAACTGTGACAGAAAAAGGCAATCTAACATACTGCACTGTGAACTCTCTACCTCTTTTGATATTTTCGCCTTCTGTACTCCACGTACCAAAAACCTCAGACCCAATGGTTGTGGTGGATATGTGGAGAATGGGCATACAAGAAACTCCCTTCCAAATGGAGTGGGACTTGTTTCCTGGGATGGGTATTACCACCAATGTGGATTATGCCCACTAGTTCAGCTAAGCGAACACGAAGGAATGCTGATATTTCTCGTATAGCAGGAGGAAGTACCCAAAGTTGGAGCGGTACTGATGATTGGCCGCCAGAGCGCATTATAGCCTATTATGATCCTGCCTCCTGGAATCCTGGTGAGCTCATACAAGGGGCACGGGATCCTATTTATAATCTAAACAGAATAATTCGATTGCAAGCAGTAGTGGAACTTGTAACCAATGCAACGGCCCAGAGTTTGAGACTTATTGCACAACAGTTGGATGAAAGTAGAGCCGCCATTATGCAGCTGAAAATGGGAATGGATTATGTACTTGCCAGGCAGGGAGGCCTATGTGGAGTCTTGAACTTGACAGGGAATGCCTGTTGCTTTAACATTTCTGATAATGGTGAGGCAATCCGTGTGTTGGCTACAAAGATGGAGAATATAGCACATGTCCAAGTATAAACATGGGAAGGATGGGATATGGGATGGCTCACCAATTGGTTACCTAATGTTGCGGGACTCAAAGGGATATTATTGTCTTGCTTGTTTTTCTTGACGGTAGTAATAATGGTTTTATGTATGGTGCCATGTATCATCTCATGTTTTAGAAGTACAATTAGCAAGATGATTTCGAATGAAACTCTACCTCTTATCATGGCCCTATACAGAGCTTTACCTCAGGAATATGATGAAGATCAAGCTATCACGGACGCTTGGTAAGCAAGGTCCTTGAGCTTGAAAGGGGGGAATGTGGCATCTGAATATAGACTGCATTTTTAATCAAGACTTATATTGGCTTATATCTTGATCAGGTTCCTAAATTAAATGGGCTTAGATTTTCAAAGGTTTCATGCCAGGCAGAAAAAACCTTGGCAAGAGGTTTTCTCCTAAGACAAGAGGGCCCCATTGATGGGAAATTACATATGCTGCCCCAAGGCTGAAAAAACACAATTAAGAATGGGTAAATAGTAAAATAATACCAATGTGCCTCCCAGTAAAATGAGCCATATCTTCTTCCTAAGGTTGAAAGGCCAAGAGCAGTGAAAAAGACAACTGACTTGGCTGGAGAAGAAGCTTCTTTTTACTTTATTTTTAGGCTGGAAAGGGGGGTGAAAGGAGGGGTGTACACAGAAGAGGTTTCTTTTTAAAAGCTGTTTTTTACTGAGTTCCTTCCTTTTTACTTTACAAAGGTTTTATTCTTTTAAAAGGCTACCTATGATAATGTATGAAATATAATAGCTTAAATATATTGGCTTAAATGTAATTATGCAAAGGATTTAAGAAATGCTAGATTCATAGAGTCATATTGCAATAGGAGACCAGAGGGGCAAATGAGCCTAGCCCCCCTTGCCAGACAGGAGACGCCATCGAACACTTCTGATATATAGTTGTCAGGCATTTGTTTAGAAACCTTAAATGAAGGAAATCTTTCAATGTTGATGTGAACTCAAGATCCTTGACATCTGTTGAACATAAAAATGTAAGATTAAACATTTGTTTTAGAAGGCAATAGGGCAAGAGGTGAGCTGGTAATTAAGATTCCATGTAAGATATATTATTACTTATATGTCATATATATAGCTCTTTGTCTCCCTTATAAGGATAGGAGGATATGGGTGTATCTTTTTGTGATTAGTTATAGCAATCAGCCAATAGGAAATCCAACCAGGCTGATTGAACAGAGGCAGCCCCAGGAGGAGCAAAGGGGGCTGGATTAAGGGAATATAAGTGCTGGCCATAATGGCAGGAGGCAGGCCAGAGCTTGGTAACCATATACCACTGTGCCTCTCATTTATTTGTCTGACAAATAAATTAATATTTTAATTTCTCTATTGCTGCGTTGAATATTTCATTCCAGCTAAGCGTTAACCACAAGCAGGGTGCTACATTATTAGCAAACTGTACGCTGCTCATTTATGTGATAAATTAGTGGAGTGGATGGAAAGAGAGCATATTCTATCAGAAGCTGAAGCTGGCTTTAGAGCAAAGCGTTCAACTATAGACCAGGCCCTTATCCTTCAACACCTGGCAGATAAATACTCTAGAAAAGGGGGATCTTTATATGCAGCTTTTGTGGGTTTTAAATCGGCTTTTGATCTAATACCAAGGGATAGACTCTGGGAAAAGCTTGGTGCTACAAACATAGATAAACACTTATTACGCCTTATCTGTGGTCTATACGAAAACACCAGGGTGAGGGTAAGATGCGATCGGTCAGGCCATCTAACTAAAGAAATTCAAACGCACTATGGTGTTAAACAAGGATGTGTCCTCGCGCCAACGCTATTTAATTTCTACATCAACTCTCTAGCAGTAAATATGGCGAAAGAAAATGCCCACCCTCCCAAACTGGCAGGTTTGCCCCTCCCGGTGCTTCTGTATGCGGACGACGCAGTCCTACTCTCCTTTTCCTGCGTTGGCTTGAGGAAGCTTTTGAGATCACTTGCTGACTATTGTCAAGCGGAACAACTATCAATAAATTACAGCAAATCTAAAATTATGGTGTTTTCAAAAAAAAAAAGAAGGAAACACAAATGGAGAATATTATGGTCAACCTATTGACCAGGTAGCAACTTTCAAATACCTGGGAATAACTTTTCAGGAAAGGGTCTCGTGGCACCAACAGATGAAAAACGCCATTGCCAACGCAGGAAGGGCCAATAAAGCCCTTACAAGATTTTTTTCACGGGAAAGGGGGTAAATACGTTCCGGCGGCCTCCCAGGTTTTTGCTGCAAAAATACTCCCACAACTCACTTATGGATCCCAGGTTTGCAGTTTTAAAAATTTTGCGCCTATGGAGGCATTTCAAACAAAATTCTATCGGTGTTTATTGGGGATCTCCCCCTGTGTATCTAATATAGCTGTCCGCTTAGAAGTTGGACAACCACCCGTTAACGCACGGTTGTGGATTCTAAAGATACACTGCTGGTTAAAACTTATTTTTCCCCTGGCTGGTTTGGCTCCTTTAACACTCTTAGACACCTTTCATTCTACCTGGAAAGCTTCCCTGTTTGAAAAGATAAGAAGCTTGGGATTCTCCCCGCAGATCTTGATAGCGGCAGGATATGAGAGAGCCAAAAGTCAAGTGCTTCAACGCATTAGGGATATAGAGTTGCAATGTCATATGGGCAAAATGGATAAACATGCCACAATTAGAGATTTTGGGAGAGGGTTTTCACCCGCAAATTATCTGGCTGTTTTACAAATACCTAAGTACAGACACTCCTTTACCCTGGCCAGATTTAACGTTCTGCACTCTGCCCTGCTGCTAGGCAGATATGAGGGCAAACCATATGAGTCACGTGTTTGCCCATGTGGCTCATCGGAAGTGGAAACAAGTCTGCATGTATTGCTGCACTGTAGTTACTACGAGGATCTACGCCTGACCTTTATTGCCCCAGTTCTACAAAAGCTTAAAAATGAACCAGAACTCCAACGTATGAGAGCCTTGGTAGAAGATAAGGTTCCTGAAATTATGATCAATGTTGCCAAATTCTGTGTAGCCGCTATTAGGCGCAGGAAACAAGAGCTTTCCAATGTCAATATGCAGGCGAAGGCAAATACTTAATTTTATTTATACTGTCTAATTTTAAATTGCTGTTATGGCCTAATCTGTATTGAAATTGTCCTTTGTTTTTTCCGGTGTTATGCTTCGCTGACTAGCTGTACGTGTTAATCTGGTCTGTGACCGTTTAATAAAATTTGAATTTGAATTTGAAAAGAAAGTTTATCACCAAAATTCATTTTTAAAGATGACCAAGAAAGATTTGTGGCAATTGAAATACAATTCCAAGGAGAGAGACTCTTGATAGTAGGGGTATATGCACCAAATGAGGGGAAATCAGAATTTTTTAAGAAACTGCACGCAATGTTGTTGGACTTTATGGACTTTAACATTATTATGCTTGGAGACATGAATGGAGTGGTATCGACAAATATGGATAAGTCAGAAAGACAAGTGGTGACAAAAGATGGAAGACTACCAAAACCTTTTTTTGAAATGACAGACAACATGGATTTAATCGACACTTGGAGAACTAAGAACCCCCTAGGTAGAGAGGGGACTTTCTTTTCTGAAGCCCAAAAGACATGGACAAGAATTGACCAAATCTGGATAACCAGAGGAATGGCTCCCAAGATTCGAAAAGTGGAAATTTGCCCATAACCTTGCTCCGACCATAACCCTATGAAAATGGAAATGAAATTAACACCGACTGGTTCCTTCAGATGGAGGATGAACGACACCTTGTTTAGAGATTCAGAAATTACCAAGAATGCCCATAAAATTATGAAAGATTATTTTGAGATAAACTTGAAGACCTCTGTGGAAAAAAGAGTAATCTGGGACGCAAGTAAAGCTGTAATGAGAGGGTTCTTGATACAGCAGAATGCAATAAAAAGCAGAATTCAAAATGAGAAAAAAGAAAAGATTTTGGAGAAAATAAGAGAAGGAGAGAAGAGGCTTAGAGCTAAACCAAAGTCACAAGAGATTCTGAGAGAAATCAAATTAAATCAAGTACAATATATGAAAATGATAAATCAGGATATTGAATGGAAAATTAAACAGATGAGACAAAAGACTTTTGAATCAGATAATAAATGTGGGAAGCTGCTAGCGTGGCAGTTGAAGAAGAGACAAAAGTTAAACACGGTTACTAACCTCGAAGTGGATGGAAAGAACATACAGAACCCACAGGAGATTAGAAACTGCTTCCAGAGATACTTTAAACAACTTTATACACAAGGGCCACAGATTGAGACAAAAATTGACCAATTTCTGAAAACCAACGGATTACAAAAAAATTCTCAAGAAAACAAATTATTATTGAATTACTGTATAAAATAACTGAACAAGAGGTGGAAGGTGCGATTCAGAATATGCAATTGGGCAAATCTCCAGGGTCTGATGGGTTAGCCTCCAAATACTATAGAACTTTGAAAGACTATTTAATTCAACCACTAAAGGAGGTTTGCAATGAAATTATGGAGGGGGGGAAGTGCCCGAGTCGTGGAAAGAAGCTTACATCACACTTATACCGAAAACTGAGTCTGAAAAGATACAACTTAAGAACTATCGCCCCATATCCCTGCTTAATGTGGATTATAAAATTTTTGCAGACATTCTGGCTAGAAGATTAAAAAAAGTACTGGCAGAGGTGATACATAAAGACCAGGCCGGCTTTCTCCCTGGTAGACATCTATCGGATAATATGAAGAATATAATTAATATCTTGGAAAAGTTGCAGGTGAATATCAACACAAAAGCAGTTTTGATATTTGTAGATGCGGAGAAAGCCTTTGATAATATTTCTTGGAGTTTCATGAAGAAAAATCTTCAGGGGATGGGGGTTGGACAAAACTTTGAAAACGGTATAGGTGCGATTTACTCTGAACAAAAGGCTAAATTGATAGTTAATAATGTGGTGACAGAATAATTTAAAATTGAGAAGGGGACACGACAAGGCTGCCCAAATTCTCCATTGCTCTTTATTTCGGTCCTGGAGGTTCTGCTAAATATGATTAGAAGGGACCACTTGATTCAAGGTATTCAGGTCGGAGTCGAACAATACAAACTTAAAGCTTTTGCAGATGACCTAGTACTGAGATATGGGACGGGGGTGGCGCTGTGGGTAAAAGCCTCAGCGCCTAGGGCTTGCTGATCGAAAGGTCGGAGGTTCGAATCCCCGCAGCGGGGTGCGCTCCCGTTGCTCGGTCCCAGCGCCTGCCAACCTAGCAGTTCGAAAGCACCCTCGGGTGCAAGTAGATAAATAGGGACCGCTTTCTAGCGGGAAGGTAAACGGCGTTTCCGTGTGCAGCTCTGGCTCGCCAGAGCAGCGATGTCACGCTGGCCACGTGACCCGGAAGTGTCTTCGGACAGCGCTGGCCCCTGGCCTCTTGAGTGAGATGGGCGCACAACCCCAGAGTCTGGCAAGACTGGCCCGTACGGGCAGGGGTACCTTTACCTTTACCTTTATAGTACTGAGATTACAGGAGCCAGCATCCAGTACCAAGAGGGCTCTAGAAGTAATCTAGGAATTTGGTCAAGTGGCAGGTTTTAAATTGAATAAGTTAAAAACCAATGTTTTGGAGAAAAATTTGATGCCGATAGAGAGAGAGAGGTTTCAGAAAGAGACAGACTTAACATTAGTAAAGAAGGTGAAATACCTGGGGGTGAACATGACTTCTAAGAATGTGAATTTATTTAAAGATAACTATGAGAAATGTTGGTCAGAAGTGAAAAAAGATTTAGAAATTTGGTCGAATTTGAAGCTTTCCTTGCTGGGTCGAATTGCTGTTATTAAGATGAATGTATTGCCGAGAATGTTGTTTCTATTTCAATCATTGCAAATTATTGACAAGATGGATTGTTTCAAGAAGTGGCAAAGAGACATATCTAGATTTGTCTGGCAGGGCAAAAAGCCCAGAATAAAATTTAAGATACTCACTGATGCTAAAGACAGAGGGGGGTTTGCCCTGCCAGACCTTAAACTCTATTATGAATCAGCAGCTTTTTGCTGGTTGAAGGAATGGCTGCTTCTTGAAAATACAGATGTCCTAGATCTTGAAGGTTCTGACAATGTATTCGGGTGGCACGCTTATTTGTGGTACGGCAAGGTAAAAGCACATAAGGCATTTAAAAACCATATTGTCAGGAAAGCATTGTTTAATGTCTGGATAAGATACAAAGACTTTTTGGAGAGTAAAACCCCAAGGTGGCTATCACCTATGGAAGCAAAAGCTTTGAAAAAACTTAACATGGAGGCCAAATGGCCAAAATACTGGGAAATTTTAGAACATGAAGGTGACAAATTGAAATTGCAGAGTTATGAGAAGCTTAAAGAGAAGGTGCGAGACTGGTTACACTATTTTCAAATAAGAGAGGTTTATAACCTGGATAAAAAAATTGGTTTCCAGGTGGAAAAATCAAAGTTAGAAACAAAACTGTTAGAACCAATGCTAAGATACTATCAAGAATGTACAATTTGTTGTTGAAATGGAACACTGAGGAAGAAATGGTAAAATCTGCAATGATAAAATGGGCACAAGATATAGGATATAATATTATGTTTGCTGACTGGAAGAAGTTGTGGACCACCGGGATTAAATTCACGGCATGCAATGCCCTGAGAGAGAATATTATGAAAATGATGTACAGGTGGTACATGACTCCAGTCAAGCTTGCTAAAATATATCATCTGCCCGATAATAAATGTTGGAAATGTAAGGAAAATGAAGGTACATTCTTTCACCTTTGGTGGATGTGCCCAAAGATTAAGGCTTTCTGGGAAATGATCAATAACGAAATGAAAAAGGTATTTAAATATACTTTCCTGAAGAAACCAGAGGCCTTTCTCCTGGGTATGGTCGGCCAATTGGTGCCAAAGAAGGATAGAACATTCTTTATGTATGCTACAACAGCAGCAAGAATACTCATCACAAAGTATTGGAAGACACAAGATCTACCCACCTTGGAAGAATGCAGATGAAGGTGATAGACTATATGGAAATGGCGGAAATGACTGGCAGAATCCGAGACCAGGGAGAAGAGTTGGTGGAAGAAGACTGGAGGAAATTTAAAATTTATTTGCAGAAACATTGTAAAATTTCTGAATGTTGATGACATTGAAATGAATTGAAGGGGTTCTAGCAACAAGGTAAAATGTAAGATTGGATTGATAAATAGAGGATAAATTAATAGGATATGAATTTGCTGAACCAATTTCCAAAAGGGATACAAAAAAGGGAGGCGTGAGGAAGTCAGGAAAATAAGTTAACTAAAGATGAGAAATTTAAAAAGAGGAATTTTTGTTTGTTCTTTTTATGTGTTGTCTTTTTCTTTTTCCTTTTTATGTTAAATGTTTGTATTTTTGTATTTTGTAATTTTGTATTTCTGTGCTTTTATGTTTTTATATTTTTCTTGTGTTTTTTCTTTTCTTTGTTTGCTGGTTTGGAATTTCTTTGATTGTTAAAACTTAATAAAATATTATTATTTAAAAAAAACAGAAATGGAAACAAGAACAAATACCAACGCTGGAGGAGTGGAGACTGAAGCTGATGGACTATGCAGAACTTGGTAAACTGACTGGGAAGATCAGATATCTACGAGATCAAAAGTTCATCGAGGACTGGGGAAAGTTAGTTGAGTATTGGGAGTGTATAAGTGATAATGGAATAATGTTAGTGGCATTTAAAGAAGCTTTGTAATAACATAAGAAATATTGTAAAAAGGGAAAATAGAAGTGGGGGGTAGGCATAAAGGCAATAGCAAAATTTGGAAATGTGTAATTAAAGAAGATATAATTTGGATGATTGGCAGATGTTTTTAAACATTTCACAGACCTGATAGTAATGCAACCAGTCATAAACAAATTCTTTTACTTCTTCATAGGGTTTAATTTTCCATTTCCCCCCTTCTTTAACTGTTAATTCTCCGTATGTTATCCACCTCCCCCTCATATTGATCTTTTTCACACTCATCACTTCTAAAGGTGAAATCCAATGGGGGAGTTTAAACTCCAGCAAATTTTTATACCTGTCCCATACATTTATCAATGACCTTCGGAAGATGTGGTTTTCAAACCCTTTATGAATTTTCTTCTTTTCATACCATATATATGCGTGCCAGCCAAATCTGTTATCAAACCCTTCTAAGTCCAACAATTCTCCATTTTCTAATTTAATCCACTCCTTTAGCCAACATAAGCAAGATGCTTCATAATATCGTTTCAAATCTGGCAGGGCGAAGCCACCTCTTTCCTTCGCATCTGTTAATAACTTAAACTGAATCCTTGGCTTCTTTCCCTGCCAGATATACCTTGATATTATCTTTTGCCATTCTTCAAATATTGATGTCCCCTTGATTATCGGGAGTGATTGAAATAAAAATAACATCTTTGGTAGCACGTTCATCTTTATCGTTGATATTCTCCCCCAAAAGGATACCTTCAACCTTCCCCACACCTCCAAATCCCTTTTTATTCCATTCCACACAGGTATATAATTATTTTGAAACAAATCTATATTTCTGGGGGTTAACCAAATTCCTAAATATCTCACTTTATTCACCACCTCTATTCCAGTTTGTTGTTGCATTACCTCTATTAATTCTTGTTTCATATTTTTCACAATAATTTTTGTCTTCTTTTTATTTAAATAAAACCCTGCGACTTGACCGAATTGATCTATTTCTTCTAATATTCTTTTAATACTTCCCAGTGGTTCCTCCACTGTTATTACCAGATCATCTGCAAACGCTTTAACTTTGTATTCATTTTTACCCACAGTCACCCCTTTTATTTCATCGTTTTTCCTTATTGACTTTAACAAAACTTCCAGAACCAAGATGAACAATAGTGGTGATAACGGACATCCCTGTCTTGTACCTTTGTTTATTTTTATGTCTTCTGTCATAATATTATTTACTATCAACTTTGCTTTCTGTTCTGTATATATTGCTTTTATTCCATTAAAAAATTCCTTACCCACTTCCATATATTCTAAATTCTTTAACATAAAATCCCATGATATATTATCAAAGGCCCGTGCAGCTGCTGGGTGACCTTGGGCCAGTCAGACTTCTCTGAAGTCTCTCAGTCCCACTCACCTCACAGAGTGTTTGTTGTGGGGGAGGAAGGGAAAGGAGAATGTGTGCCGCTTTGAGACTCCTTAAAGGGAGTGAAAGGCGGGATATCAAACCCAAACTACTACTCTTCTTCTTCTTCTTCTTCTTCTTCTTCTTCTTCTTCTTCTTCTTCTTCTTCTTCATTGGAATTCTCTGACATTCTTAGTGGTAGGCAACTACTGCTCCTCAGCTCATGTGGGGAAGGGAAAAGTCCAGTCTTCTTCCCCTCCCTTCCTCCCTCCCTCTCTCTTCAGTTCTGGGTTAGCTCACTTAATATCAAGCACATGCTGAATTTAAACAGTGCCAAATGTAAGTGTTATGTAGTGTAGTTTCACCCTGGGCCAACAGGGGGATACTGTATATAGTTTTCACTCAGGTCCACGTCAGTTATTTTAGGCGGGAACCCTGGGCTGTTGTTGTTACAATGTTGACAGCCGGCTGCCTATAAAAGCAGGCCGGCTGAGCTGTTTGCAGTCAGTTCTATTCCAGCTTACAAAATAAAGAGCTACTTGAAGAAATCGCTGTGCCGGCTGCTATGTCAACCCACAACTTAACACTGGCGACGAGGATGGGATGGATGGACATCAGAGCACAGCCAGATGCGGCCAGCCTCTGAACTGAGCTGAATCACTGAGCTGAATCACAGAGCGAAATCACTGAGCGAAATCACTGGGCAGAACCAATTCAGAGCTGACTGTTCTGGCTAGAGCACTGTGTTCCATCCATCGCCCTTCACGCCGGCATCAGAATCATGGCTTCACTTGTGCCTCTACTGCCGTTTGCGCCAGCCTCTGAATCATGGGACTCCTACCTCGCTCGGTTCGACTGCTACCTCCAAGCCAACGAGCTGACAGCAGTATCAAAGGATCGGAAGCGGGGCCTATTCCTCAGCCTCTGTGGGCCTGAGGTGTTTGAGACGGCCCGAGCATTGGTTGCGCCTGAAGCAGTCCAGGCAACACCATGGGACACGATCCAAGAGAAGCTCCGCAACCACTACGCACCAAAGCCGTCCAAGATTGCTGCCCGCCATGCGTTCTACCACCGGAACCAGGCAGAGGGGGAGTCAATCAACAACTACACCACCGCCCTGCGACAGGCTGCAATGCACTGTGAGTTCCGAGACTTAGACGATGCCCTGATGGATCGAATCGTCTGCGGGGTCCGGGACATCCATCTGCAACGGCGTCTCCTAGCCAAGCCAGACCTCACGCTACAGAAAGCCATTGAGGAGGCTGTGGCCTCAGAAGCTGCTGAACGCTCCGCCCAGGAGATCCGCAAGTCCAGCAGCCCGCGTCTTGCTAGGGAGCCAGTTCCGGTGCATCATGAAGAGGCCAGCAGTGATGAGGCATCCTCCAGTGAAGACGATGACGTGCACCAGACAAAGCGGGAGCGCAGGAAGTTCCAACAGAAGTCCAAGGGCCAACCGGAATGTGCCAGCTGCGGAGGCAACCATTCCCGTGCCAAGTGTCGATTCAGAGACGCCATCTGTAGGAAGTGTTCCAGAAGGGGCCACATCGCTAAGGTCTGCCGATCGGCTCCGTCTGACACCCCCCCTTCATCGACTCGCAAGTTCAAGTCTTCACTCCAGTCTGCCAAGGAAAGTTGTTTCGCTCTCACCAACTGCCGCTGCCCGTCTGGAACCACGATTGGCCAAACCGACTCGCCTACGCGACGCAAGCTGAACGTCACGGTGCTCATTGAAGGAGCTCCATGTGACATGGAGATCGACACCGGGTCTGCCCTGTCCATCGTGTCATGGAGCACCATCAAAAGACTGGTACCCAGAGTGTCCAAAAGGCAACTCGACTCTCACCGCGTACACCTGAGAGACTACCAGGGAAACGACATTCCCGTGGTAGGCGTTGGCCGGTTCCGGATCGCCTTCAAGGATTTTTCGGGCCTGCTCCGGTTGGTGGTGGTCGAAGGTCAGCGGCCAAGCCTCCTAGGGCTAGACTGGTTTGATGCCCTCAGCCTGGAAGTCACCGGCATCAACTGCATCTCTAACGCAGAGACTGAGGGTCTGGTCAAAGACTTTGCCGAGGTTTTTGATGGCACCTTGGGGCAATATACAGGTACGCCCATCTCCTTTAGCCTTGATCCACAAGTCGCCCCCATCAAGCTAAAGCCACGCCGGGTTCCCTTTGCTCTCAAGGCTAAGGTGGACGAACAACTGGACAAACTGATCGCCCAAGGAGTTTTGGAGCCGGTTGACCACGCCAAGTGGGAAACCCCCATCGTCACGCCTGTCAAGCCAGATGGGTCGGTGAGAATCTGTGCTGACTACAAGTGCACGATCAACAAGGCACTTCAGCAGCACGCTTATCCGGTTCCTGTTGTCCAACACCTGCTGCATTCCCTGGGTGAGGGTAAGGTCTTCGCTAAGCTGGACCTTGCCCAAGCCTATCAACAACTGCCAGTCGATGATGCCACTGCTGAAGCCCAGACGATCGTCACCCACCGGGGGGCATTCCGTTGCCGCCGGTTGCAGTTCGGGGTGAGTGTGGCTCCTGGCATCTTCCAAAGCCTTATGGAGCGTCTCCTGCAAGGGCTTCTGGGCGTGGTACCATATTTTGATGATGTATTGGTGTCTGCAGACTCACACCAGCAGCTGTTCGAGCGCCTCCGTGCCGTGCTGACCAGGTTCCAAGAGGCCGGGCTCAAGGTAAAGAGGGAGAAGTGCCAGATCGCCGTTCCACAGGTAGAGTTCCTGGGCTATCTTATCGATGCCTCCGGCCTTCACCCAACCACATCCAAGATCTGTGCTATCCAGCAGGCCCCCACCCCAAAGAACAAAACGGAGTTGCAGGCATTCCTGGGGCTGCTGAACTTTTATAACATGTTCCTGCCCCACAAAGCCACAGTGGCTGAGCCTCTTCACCGACTCCTTAGCACTAAGACGCCTTGGGCCTGGGGTCATTGGGAGATGGCAGCCTTCAACGCGGTCAAGGCTCTCCTTTCTTCAGACAGTGTGCTGGTACAGTACAGTGAATCCAGGCCACTGGTCCTTGCCTGCGACGCCTCACCTTTTGGCATTGGTGCTGTCCTTAGTCACCGTTTTCCAGATGGAAGAGAAGCAACGCTCGCCTACTTTTTCAGGACACTATCTCCGACGGAACGGAATTACAGCCAGCTCGACAAGGAGGCATTGGCACTTGTGGCTGGAGTGAAGAGGTTCCATGAATACCTCTATGGCAGGACTTTTGACCTCATCACTGACCACAAGCCACTCCTGGGCCTCCTCGCCGGTGATCGTCCAACTCCACCGGTCCTCTCGCCACGCATGCTGCGATGGACTGTTTTCCTGGCTGCCTACCACTACCGGCTCATCCATCGCCTGGGGAAATCGATGGGCCATGCCGACGCCCTCAGCCGTTGCCCTCTTCCAGCATTTGTGGAAGACCCGGCTCCAGCTTCATCGCTCCTTCTGATTGAGGATCTTCCGGCAGCGCCTGTATCGGCTGCCACTGTGGCCTCCGCGTCTGCCCAGGATCGCACCATCAGCCGGGTGCTCAACTGGGTGTGGAGGGGGTGGCCACAAGGGCCTTTTGCATCGGAGTTCCAGCCCTTCGCAACCAGGCAACATGAACTCTCAGCTCATCGCAGCTGTCTGCTGTGGGGAGACCGCGTCGTGATTCCCCAGGGACTCCGTCAGCGCGTCCTGGAGGCTCTGCACGTTGGCCACCCGGGAATTGTCAAAATGAAGGCGTTGGCTCGGTGTTACGTCTGGTGGCCTAATATGGACGATGCCATCACTGCCTGGGTGTCCGCCTGTCAAGCGTGCCAAGAGTCGAGGCCTGCACCACCGGCAGCTAAGGGACACACCTGGGAGACGCCAAAAACACCCTGGTCAAGGGTGCACATCGATCTGGCTGGCCCCTTTCACGGCCGGACCTTTATGGTAGTGGTGGACGCCTATTCCAAATGGCTGGAGGTCACCCTGATGCCCTCCACCACTACCGAAGCTGTCATCCGGGTGCTGCGAGGCCTGTTTGCAACGCATGGGTGTCCTGATGTCCTTGTCTCTGACAACGGACCGCAGTTCACGTCAGGCACGTTTGAGCGGTATCTTTTGGGACTGGGCATCCGCCATGCCCTAATGGCACCCTTTCATCCATCCAGCAATGGGCAAGCGGAAAGAATGGTGCGCTCGGCAAAAGAGGCACTGGCGCGCCTGGACCGGGGAGACTGGCATGAGCGGGTCGCCGAATACTTGTTCGTGCAACACATCACCCCTCATGCGGCCACAGGGAGGAGTCCTGCTGAACTGCTTATGGGCCGCTGCCTCAGGTCACCGCTCGACCGGCTACACCCGGACTTTGCCGTGGCTGAACCCCCAGGCTGTGCCAACGCGCCACGGTCATTTGTCCCAGGAAACCAGGTCTTTGTCCAGAACTATGTGGGGGACATTCCTTGGGTGCCAGCCACAGTAGTGGGAGTCACTGGACCTCGCTCGTACCAGGTGGCACTCGAAGACGGACGCTTGTGGCGACGGCACATAGACCAGCTTAGGCGCAGGGTTGGGGACTTGGACACTACCGAGGTGCCCCCAACTGCGCTTGCGGCTCCAGAAGAGACACGTACAGATGGCGAGGCCCCACCTACACCTCCCTCGCAAACTGCCACCGTGGAGCCAAACCAAGCCGCTTCAGAACAGACTCAGACCACTCCACTTGCGGAGGCTCCACCCACAGCAGCGGATCCAGGGGAGTTGGTTCCAACGCCACCTAGGGTCGCACCACAGCCTCAGCGAGAACTGTGTGGCCCTCCGGACTTGGCTACCAGTCCCCGGCGGTCTGGCAGAGTTTCCAAGCGCCCAACTTATTTAAAGGACTATGTTGTTGGACATGTATCACTGTTGGTCTAAGTATGGGAAATGTAACCGATATGCTTTTGTGCCTAATTGAACCATTACGCGTAGTGCTGTATATAAGGAAACCATTACGATTGTAACTAACGCCTTATCTCGGTGGGGAGGGGTGTTATGTAGTGTAGTTTCACCCTGGGCCAACAGGGGGATACTGTATATAGTTTTCACTCAGGTCTGTAGATAGTTTTCACTCAGGTCCGCGTCAGTTATTTTAGGCGGGAACCCTGGGCTGTTGTTGTTACAATGTTGACAGCCGGCTGCCTATAAAAGCAGGCCGGCTGAGCTGTTTGCAGTCAGTTCTATTCCAGCTTACAAAATAAAGAGCTACTTGAAGAAATCGCTGTGCCGGCTGCTATGTCAACCCACAACTTAACAGTAAGCCTCACTACAAACAAACAACTGGGACTCCACTCATGCACTCAGGATTATTCCATGGCAGCCAGTGCTGTAGTTTTACCTATCACATTTGACATAATTGAGTGACAGGTGTGTGTTGCCTGCCCAAAACAGCAGCATGGGCCAAATTTGCTAGTCTGGCCGATCTCATTTGCCCCCCTTGGCCAGAGATTCCTTTCCCTGCTGAAGGCCAAGGGACATTCAACAGTCTCTTGAGCATGAAAGGCCAGGCACTTGACGGAGCACCTTGCAGAGAGTGAACCACCAGTGCCAGCAGAAGCAGCAGAGCTGGAAGAAACTGCTAAAAGTTTATATTTGGCTAGTTTGATGCTCCCTGCTTTGGGTTGCATGTATAAAGTTTGTATGGTGGTTTGGACCTTAAGAGAGAATAGTAAAATAGGCCTGTGACTTACAGTTGTCCCTGAGATGCTGTGTTTGAGTGTGTTGGTTGTGTTTAGGGTAAAGAACATTTGGGACAGAAATGCCATCCCCCATAGCAAAAATCCAGATATCTTTGAACACTTTGCTTCAGATTTGTTCCTTCCTACTAGGCACTGTAAAAGGAGATGTTTTAAATTTATATGCATTTTTATTATTATGGGCTGTGCATAATAATAATAATAATAATAATAATAATAATAATAATAGTTTATTACTTATACCCAGCCAAGCTTTTTTCTGGCTGTACTTACTGTAACTTCATGGTGAGTCCTGGCACCCTTTTTTCCTAGGACAAAAAGCACTGCATGCAGCCAAGGTTGTGGACAGACCGTGACCTTAGAGAACCCTCACAGAGGTGAGGTGGATACAGATCATGGTAGACAACAAAGAACTGGGTTCAAATGGCTGCTTTGCCATGAAGCTCCCTGGGTCAGGCTGCTTTTTGTCTAACCTGCCTTATAGGGTTGTGTGATGTCAATAATTTTCCTTCTATGTACCCTTGAATAGGAAAATTTGAGTACAGATACGAATAGTAATAGTAGTAACCAGTGAAAGTGGCACGTTTTATTTCTCTTATTTTCAGCATATTTATACCAAGCCTGTAAAAACCAGAAGGCAATGGGGAAAGGAAATTGCATTCAGTGGGTGGGGGTAATCACATAAATAACCCAGGAATTTTAGGTAGACTTTAAAAGTACAGTTTCTAAATGGATGTGGATTGCAAAGGATAAAGTTTGCCAGGAGTCTTTTCGGATGGAACTTCACTTCAAGACTGACAGAGAAAGAGCACCACCTAGAGATGGTCGGAGGGTGGAAAAATCTATTTTACAACACATTCAAAGGGAAAAAAGGAAATGTTTTAAGTGTTCTGCAGGGACTGCAATTCATTACATAAGAAGGTCACCGTAAATTCAGAGAGAAATAAAAATATTCCTTCTAACACAGCCTTTGCCAACTCAGGGTCCTCCAGATGCTTGGGAGGCTGTTCTAACCTGTGCTCACATGACAGGAAGAGCAGGTGTGACAGTGCTGCAGCTGCTGCTTTCAGAGGACAGCTGGGCTGAGGCACAGATTGACTGGATGGGAACAGAATAAGAATACAGTGGTACCTCAGTTTAAGAACAGCCCTGTTTACAAACTATCCTCTTTACGAACTCCGCAAAACCAGCAGCAGTGTCCCGGTTTGTGAATTTTACCTTGGTCTAAGAACGGAAGCTGAATGATGGAAGGGCACCGGCGGCAGGAGGCCAAGGCCTCATGAGGGAAAGTGCGCCTCAGTTTAAGCACAGTTTTGGTTCTCGAATGGACTTCCGGAATGGATTAAGTTCGTAAACCGAGGTACCACTGTAATAAAAAAATTATTTATTATTCATACCCCGCCCATTGGCTGGGTTTCCTCAGGGGGTCTGGAGCTTGTGGGTTTCACAGAATCATGGAAGGGGCCCTAAGGGACATCCAGGCCAAGCCCCTACAATGCAGGAATCATTTGTCCAATGCGGAGCTCTAACCCACAACCCTGAGAAGAAGAGTCTCGTGCTGTAGTGACTGAGGTCATTAAAGAAACCCCCATTCCCCACCCAAATGCAAGTATCACTTCTAAATGTCACAGTCTGAAGTTTCTCTGATTGAGAAAGGGCCCAAATGGGTAGATAGTCAACACACAACTTGTGCTCTTTTTCCTTATGTGATGGCAACCTTATGCAGGTGATGGAAGAATAAAGAAAGAATTGGGAAAAGAAGGAGGAAATCAAAATATGAGGTAGAAAAACATCAGGAGGAGGAGGGAGAGCGGGCAACAGCAGCTGGCAATCCCATCGCCCATTGCACTTGCCCTGGGAGAGAGTTTGGGCTTTGCCAGAGAGTTGGAATCAGAGAGTTGCACAGGGCCTAGCGAGAACACAGAGAGCCAGCAGAGGTGTTCCCAGGATTATCTGGGAGAACGCACATAGCGTTCTCTTTGCATGTGTGTGAATTGCATGGTACAGATGTGACCGACATGCATGCCCTTCTGACAGGAATGCTCAATGGTGCATTGTGGAGGCATGATACAGCCCTACTGCATTTCCCCCTTCCTCTCTGGAAAAATTTGCTTCAGTGCATTTGCTTGGGAAATGCTTGACAACTGCACATTTTGTTATGTTTGCTCCCAAAAAACCCTTTTAGCTGGACACTGAAGTCAGGGGTCTTCACTTACCAAGGGTTAGGCAGGGATGGAGAACATGTACACACACACACACATACACACAATGCCCAGCAGAGGCACATTCAGGGCAGCAGGACCGCATCCCCAACACTGGGCGCTGAGCCTGGGGGTACCACAGGGCCTGGCAACTCTGACATAGTGAATTGAGCAGAACAGAAGGTGAGAGGCGGGGGGACACTGAGTTTTAGTTGTGCACAGGGCGCTGCTGCAATCTGAAAGACCAAAGTCCACTTCTGCCACCAGATGTTGCTGGATTACAATTCCCATCATTCCTGACCACTGGTCATGCTGGCTGGGGGTGAGGGGAGCTGGGAGTCCAACTACTGAGCTCACCACCCTGGTTTAAGCTGTTTGGGGGCCATTTTGCTACAATATGAGAAAACATGTATAACTCCCAACCCCTCTCAAAGCAAAAGGCTTAACAGGAAGGACCTCATCCCAGGAGCCAAACTGCAGAAATAGTAATGTCGATTTCTCTCTGTGGTAGAACCTAATTGGAGATGGCAGACATAGCAGGCATGAGTCAGTTCAGCATCATCTGGAGGAGAGGACCCCACATCTACCCATGTGGAACCTCCACAGTCAAAGGAAATATACCTCTGAACCCCCAATGCAGCAAACAGTGGGGAAAGATCATGCCTTTCTTGTAAGCTTCCAGAGGCATCTGGCTGGTGGCGGCTGCAAAGAGGCTGGTAGGCAAGAGGGGTGTTGCTTGGCTCCAGGAAGGCCAGGTTCAAGCTCCAACCCCAGTTCCAGATTTTGCACCGTGGTGGGTTCTGGCTTTAGAAGGGCTGTGACCACATGCTGCTTCTTCTTTTGTATTTTTATTAAAGATTTTCTTGATTTACAGAAGTATGTGTAATGTCTCTCTCTTGTAATTTTTCCATGTAACATTTTTACAAATCAGTTTCGTTTGTTGAGACATTAGGAAGAAAAGGGGGAGAGGGGTGGAGGGAGGGAAGATGGGTGGAGGTGGGGTCAGGTGGTTTCTATTTTGCTTAATGTATGTAGAGTTTGGTGTCAGTGTTGCTTGTGCAGGTTCTCTGCTGTTCACTTGTGTTCCTTTGGTGGTGAGAGAGGTTGGGGTTGGCCTAGGGTGTGACTGTTCATTTGTGGTTGTCTGTGGTGGTCTTTGTTTCCATGTGTGAGTGGGGTGGGTGGGTGTTTTGGATCAGGTTAGCCATATTGATTTGTATGCTGTTGGTGGATTATTGTCATTGTCTTGTTGGGCTGTGTATGTGATAAAGGGGAGCCATACCGGGGTAAAGGCGTCTTCTTCTGTTTGTCCCTGTGTCAGTTTCAGTTTATTGGTTAATTTTTCTAGTAGGGCTGTTTCTCATACTATTTGGTACCATCGGTCCATGCTTACTCCTGACAGGTCTCTCCAGTGTCTGGCTATGGTGTTTCTGGCTGCTGAAAGTAGGTGGGTTATGAGTTCTTTGTGGTGTAAATGGGCATTGTTGTCTTGGAAGATGTATAGTAGGCCCAATTCTGGGGTGATTTCTAATACTTGCTTAGTTATTTTACATATTTCTCGTATGGCTGTTCGTCCAGAATAGTTGGATTTTGGGGCACTCCCACCACATGTGGAGGTATGTGCCTGTGGAGGTGCACCCTCCCCAGCATTTTGGTGAGGTTCCTGGGTGTATTAGCACTAGTTTTCTTGGTGTTAGGTACCACCTGCAGGTGAGTTTCAGAGTGAGTTCTTTTCTTTTCATTGATATGGATTTAAAGGGGGGTTTAGACCATATTCTGGTCCATTGAGTGGCGTTAATCTCATAGCCTATGTCATTCCCCCATTGTTTTTTGATAGCGTCTAGGGGGTTTGTGGGATTTTGGAGTAGTATTTTGTATATTGCGGATACCATTCCTTTACCATGTCCCTTTGTTGTTAGGAGGAGGTTTTCAAAGGTTGTCAGGGGCCTAGTTGCTGCTTATTTTACTGTTGGGTTGTTTAACAGGGCATGTAATTGGTGTTGTGTTAACCAGGGCATTTGGGTGTCTTCTAGTTTGTCTTGTATTTCTTCTGTTGACAAAGGTTTTGTGCTGCATGGTGGAATAATGGGTGGTATGCCAGGGGAATTAGTGGGGATGGGGTTGGGGATAGTTTGCCTATTTCTGTTTCCCATGCTTTGAGCGTGGTCTGTGTGTACCTGTTAAGTGTTATGGGAATTTTCTTTAGTTTGTTTGGGAGGAGTGGGTATGCTGTGGTGCAGGTATTTCCAATTGTGTCCCTCTCTAGGTCCCTCTCTCAGCCCTCTATGACAGCAGCCTGGGCACAAACAATGTCTTATCCAGGATTTAAACACCACACAGCTGTCTTCCTCTTAAGCCCTCTCTCCAATTAAGATAATGGCGTTCTCTTCTCTTTTAGCAACCGAGGCCGGCCCGCTGATAAGAGAGAAACAAGGAGCAGTCTGCAGCAGTCTGGAGCAGGGCCAAATCTCTCAGAGAGTTGCCATAGCATGTAGCTGGAGCAATTATAAAATGCTTCAAAGACTGACTGGGTCAGTTAAGATAAAATATAAAGGATTAAATGAAGATTAAAAGAAATCCGAAGAGCACCGGTAAGCGCGTCTTACCTCGGCGCCATGTTGACTCCCCCTTCTAGGTGTACCCATTGTTTTCTCTCATCTTCGAGTATATATGGGATTATATGGCATATTTGGTTGGCAATGTAATACTGTATGCTTCTATGTTGGGGATTCCCCATCCTCCTTCTGAGGTGGGGAGGTGCAGGTATTTGGGGCTTATTCTTGGTTTTTTATGTGAGAAGATAAAAGAGTGTAGTTTTCTCTGCCAACTGCGGAGTTGGGTTGGGGGAATCCAGACTGGGAGGGTTTGGAATAGGTAGGTTAGTTTTTTTGGGGGGGGGGTCATTTTGAACATGGCTATTTTGTCTGAGAGAGTGAAATTCATGTTTTTCCATCTCTTTAGGTCTTTGTTAATTTGTCGCCACAGGGGTTTGCAGTTGTGGAGGTACAATTTATTGAGGTTTCTGGTTATTTGTACCCCTAGGTATGGTGACCTTAGTGAGTTCTGTTTGGGTGTGAGGAGGGGTGTTGAAGCACATAGCTTCTGACTTTGTAAAGTTTACCTGTAGGCCCGACACCATTGCAAATGTGTTGCGTTCTCTGATTAGGGAGGTTGTTGTGCTTATGGGGTCTGGTGTTGTGACCATTAGGTTGTCTGCAAAGAGCCCTAATTTATAGGTTCTGCCTTTTATTTCCACTCCTTTGATGTCTGTGGCTGCTTGGATTCGGATTGCTAAGTGTTCCAGAGCCAGTGATCACATGCTTGAAACACTTGTTTGTTTTCAAGCATGGGGAGGAACTTGAGGTTTTAAAACTTTTAATTCCCCTCAGGTGGTTTTGCACCTGCCATGCAATAGACTTCCTCTTTTAACCAACTGTTTGCAAGCTGGAATCTGCTTGTGGTTTTGCAATAAAAAAACCCTGTGTGGTTGCAGGGCTGTGAACTGCATGCTTTGTGTGCACTCATTTTATCTCAAGACTGTGAGCAACTTGAGTTCAGCTGCGGTCGAGGTGCTTGACTGAAGCCAGACCCTGGCACAAAGCACAGCTTTGGAGAAGGATCACGCGGACAGACTATATCTATGATTTGTGTCTATTGGAGCTTCCACAAGAGGGCTGTTTTGGGGTATAATTCAGTCACATTCCTGAAAATTCAGGTTGCACCATTAAAGTTGTTGTTGTCAACAACAACAACAACCCCTTTGTCTGTTTGCAGTAAGGAAACTGACCTAGAAATGCACTGGAAAGTGTGGGGTAAAGATTGCTTGGTGCAATATCATATAACATTCCCTGAAAAGAAATTGGAAGGAATTCTCATGGAATCTAACTTCCCCACAGACTTTGTGCAAACAAATCCATGGGGTCACGAAGAGTTGGACACGACTAAACGACAAAAAGAATTACCATTTTTAGAAGAACCATTAGCACTCAGCTTACTAGTTACTTGAAAAGGCAAATTCAATACTAGCTGCTATGTAATTTATTAAGTTCCTATTACTTTGATCAGAATGGATTTTGACTGAATCGTGAGATGCGGTTATTGGAGTAGTTTGCTGTTACCCCGACACTGTATCTCAAGGGAAACGTTTTAGAAGGGCAACACGTTGTCATCAGTATAAATCATTAACAACTGCTCCTCTTATTATTAATCTTATTTGTCATTATTGAATTGCTAATTATTAAATTATTAGTCGTCATTACAGTATTAACTTGTCATAAGTTTTTTTATTTTAGCACTTGCATCAGGAACATAGCTGTCAACTTTCCCTTTTCTTGCAAGGAATCCCATTCGGGATAAGGGAATTTCTCTTTTAAAAAAGGGAAACGTTGACTGCTATGATCAGGAACATAGTTTCCCGCCTTCGCTTACCTCCACACATGTAACCTTCTTGTTTTATGCTGTCTTGTTACATTTTGCATTTCTTTCCCAAAGGACAGCTCTGTTGCAGAGGGATCGTAGCCACGCCCCAGACTCGGAAGGGCGCCCAGCTGCGTTCAGTTTGCCAGGTAAGTCAGAGCAGTCTTTCCCAACCTTGGGTCTCCAGCTGATTTTGGACTACAACTCCCATCATCCCTAGCTAGTAAGGGCAGTGGTTAGGGATGATGGGAATTGTAGTTCAAATACAGCTGGAGACCCAAGATTTGGGAAAGGCAGCCCAGGTCCCTCCTGCCTCCGCCAACCTGGTGCCCGCCAGATGTGGCGGGGCTGCGGCGGCCAGGGGTCATCCAGCCCGACCCCCGAGTCAGGTGGCCCTCCAAGCTCTGCTCCAAGGAAGGAGCAGAGTCTGCTCAATATTCTTTTAATACACACAATTCAGAGATGCAGTTAAACGGTTTAATATATTTAATCATTAGACCAGCGCAACCCACACGGTTGCTGGAAGAAGAGCGAAGGGGAAGCAGCGCGTGCCGCGCGATGGGACTTGCTCGCGAGTAGGCGCGCCTCCTCCCAGAGCGAACCCGCAAGCGCCTCATCCCGCCAGCCGGACGGGCCCATCTCGCCTTTGCGTCTCTCTATGGCGCAGCGCGGCCCGCCGCTTTCCGGCCCGGCCTGGCCTCCGTCGTGACCGCGGGGAGATGGCTTTACGGCAGCCGTAAGTGAGGGCGTTGGGCGCGCGACAGAAGCTGGCCGTGGCGGCGGAGGGGCTCCGGCTCTGCCCGTGAGAGAGGAGCGGGAGGGGCTGGGCGGGATGGGGGGGTGGAATTGGCGGCGGAGACCCCAGGGGTCATCTAGCCCACCCCCCCGAGGCGCGGCGCCCTCGGCCTCGGGAGGGGCTCTTGCCAGGGCCGCTTCGGGCGGGGGTGGACTAGACGGCCCTGGGAGCCCCTCCCCAGTCCGAGGCTCTGCGCTCCCGCTTCCCGGGCTGGGCGGGTGCGAAGGCGACTCCAGGGGACTCTGCAAGCCCAAAGGATAAACTAGGGTGGCATTAGTTTTGAAAAAGGAAGGGGAAACAGTGCTACAAAAACAGTGTGGCGAACAAAAAACACACCTTCCATGTCCTTAAAAAGACATGGTTTTTTAGAGAGGGAGGTGTGATGGGTTGCCCTCCCGGATAGCATGAAATGAGGGCGTTGGGGTGTAACTTGAGTTAGTTTTCAGAGGAAAAGGGCCTTGGAGAATTGGTGTAGGTCCCAGGGAGGCTTAAAGGCCTGTCCTTCTGTGTATTAGATTGCAAAACAGCAATCTGCATGAAGATAATTACCACGGCTGCTTGAAGTCACAGTAACTTTAACCTTGTTGCCACACAGATCAAGTGTCTGTCCTTTTTTAAACTAAGGGTTTGGTACCTCTGGTATGTAGGACAAGTACATGGGCCCATTGTTCATCACAATGGTCACTCTGTACGGAACCAGTGAGTTGGTCACATGCAAGTTCTCCTGATGAATAAGGGGCAGATCCAGTGAAACACAGTCGGTGAGACTTCACTCCCTAAAGAGCACCCCTGGGTGGCAGTTTGGAGTGGGAGACCAGCTGGAATTTGAGCAGAGGCAAAGGTTAAGAGGGAGGTGAAGGGAAGGAATGACTGATCTGGCTGGAATTTGATGGAGGCTGAAAGGCTGTGGAAGGAAAGTGGGTGCCTGTCTTGATGAGGAGCCCCCTCACCAGCCCTGTGTATGTTCTCTTTCCTCCCACCTCTAGACTGGCCAGTTTGAGTTGCGAGATGAGGCCGCAGCAGCCGCCTGTTGCCAGCAAGGTCTTTGTCCAGCGGGACTACAGCAGTGGTACCAAATGCCAGTTCCAGACCAAGTTTCCTCCAGAATTGGAGAATCGAGTAAGGGCTCCGTGGTTTTGTTGTCCTTTGCAGTCTGACACAAGTGGGGGAGAGTTGGGTTACACCCAAGTTGACATATCCAAAGTTGATAGAAAGGGTGACTTTTCCACAGTAATGTTCATGATTCCAGTTTAAGTAATAATATAAAAATTGGAACATTCAAATTTATAAAATTAAAGGTGCACAGCAGCTAAAAGCAACCAATACAAACTTAGGTTTTGAAGTTTTGATGAAAATATACAAAGAAAAAGCAGCAATATTAAAAGCTAGGAAAACTAATTTTCCCTTCCTTTGGGAGTCCTAAAAAGCATTCTTATTCTTGTTTGGAACACAGAAGTATTTTTACGCACCCGTTAACTACACACTTCATTTTTTAAAAAAATGCCTCAAATTGGACCCACCAATTCCCGGTCAGAGTCTAGGTATCAGCTGTGTATGGTCTTTGGAGGGGTGTCAATCTGCCTTACTGTTTTTGTTTGCTTTCTAAAGTTCTGGCTGGCAAACAGGGACCAGATTTTAAATTAAGTGTGGGTGAAAGGGTCAGCGCTGCTTCCTGTGCCCAGATTTGCTCCTGCTGAATCTTTTTCTGCTCTTTTTGGAAGGATTCCAAGAGAGAGAGGGAGTCAGACAGGCAAAGTCCTCTCTCGGGACCAGGGTGATCTACCATCAGCTTTCCTTTGGAGAGGATCCTAGTCCCTTTTTTCTTTTGATTTTTAAATTTTTGTTTTAATTTTACTTGTAAACTAGTTTGGAACGATTGTATCCTGAAAGGCAGGAGAGATAGATAGATAGATAGATAGATAGATAGATAGATAGATAGATAGATAATTGTAACCATATGTAAATAAGTACTAGTGTGAAATCAACATTTCTTTTATTTATGTTATCCCTCAATGCACGTCAGCTACAGATGTGTGCAAAGTCCAAGTGATTGTGCATGGCTGAGGGCATAAACTCCTTATGTCCTTATCCTGGTGACAGTTTACATTTCTGTTACTGGGTGGGGAAGGTATTAAAAAGGCTGTGGCTCAATATAGAAGGAGGTGCCTGAAGTGTGTGATAAAGGGTTATATCCTTGGAAATAAGCGCTATAGTGAAGTGCTCTGTGAAAAACCCTTGTAGTCCAGTTTTGCCGCTGGCTTTCAATTGCCAATTCCTTTGCTCAAGAACTAAGTGTCATTATACATTCATACCTCGGATTATAGATACTTCGGATTGTGTGATTTTGAGTTGTGCACCACGCCGAACCCAGAAGTACCGGAACGGGTTACTTCTGGGTTTCGGCACATGCTAAATTGCGCTTTGTGCATGCGCAGAAGTGCCAAATCGCGACCTGCGCGTGCGTAGATGCAGCTCTGCAGGTTGTGAACGTGATTCCCGCACAGATCACGTTCGCAACCCGAGTGTCCACTGTATTTGCCTTTTATTTGCAATTACTAGAGACCAAGCTTTCATGGGCTGTAAGTTTCTAGTATCAAAATAAACTTGGGCTATCTAGTGAAAACCCAAGATCATGAACATCTTTGTGTTTTCTCTATTGATTGTCACTTCCTGTGTATAAGTTTTGCTGAACTTGTAGATCCAGCTGCACACTCAAGCCCAGGCAGTTAAAAGCAGCTGAGTTGTTCTTGAGTCACGTTATGTATGTGGAAGTTCTCTAGGTTACTTCGTGTGCCTAATGCAACAGTGACGTTGTATCTTCTCATTGGATTCTATTTGTATTCTTGGATGTTGGTTCACATTCTGCATTTGGAGAGTTGCCTAAAAGCCTGCATGCTTAAGGTTAACTTAGCAAAATAGTGCCTGGGGATGAAACTTGAAGTTTCAGCAATGGAAAATAAAGAATACAACTCCCTGCTAGACCAGATGTTTTGGGACTACAACTCCCATCATCCCTGACCACTGGTCCTGTTAGCTAGGGATGATGGGATTTGTAGTCCTAAAACATCTGGAGGGCCGAGTTTGCCTATGCCTGGTTTAGATGATCACCCATCACATGTTCCAAACTGAAGCAAGCAAGCAGGGGAAAGTGAAAGGGTGAAGGCGCAACTCGTCCCCAGACCCCATCACATTAACCTCAAAGTGGCTTTTTCTTCTCAGCACAGTGGACATTGTAGTCTATTCCAACAGTACAGTCATACCTCGAGTTAAATGTGCTTCAGGTTGAGCATTTTCAGGTTATGCTCCGCGGCGACCCAGAAGTAATGAAGTGTGTTACTTCCGGGTTTCGCCGCATGCGCAGACTCTCTAAATGACGTCATGCGCGGAAGCGGCGAATCGCAACCCGTGCACGTGCAGACGTGGGTTGCATTCGCTTCAGGATGTGAACGGGGCTCCGGAATGGATCCCGTTCGCATCCAGAGGTACCACTGTATTGTCCTGATCTTGAAGAGTTGAGGGTGTGTTCATAGAGCTGTGACACGGCAAGGGCACCACCTTCAATGAGCTTAGTTAGGTGAGACTTGAACAGGGGCTCTTAACTTACTACATGTATACAGTTGTACCTCAGAAGTCAAACGGAATCTGTTCCGGAAGTCCATTCAACTTCCAAAACGTTTGAAAACCAAAGTGCGGCTTCTGATTAGGAAGCCATGGAAACCCTGTGAGACGTTTGGCTTCCAAAAATAGTTCGCAAATCAAAACAGTCATTTCCGGGTTTGCTGTGTTCTGGAGCCAGAACGTTTGGGAACTAAGCTGTTCAAAAACCAAGGTACTACTGTACTGTCTTTCCTCCAGAAACTTACAACAGTGTTTTAACCTCACAAGAATCCAAGGAGTCGTCTTAAACTGCAAGAGCATCTTGCCCAAGGCGACCCAGTAGCTTAATCCTATGCACATTTCCTTGAAAGTTTGGCTGAGTACAAATGGGGATACTTACAAATAAGCGTGTGACAGATTGCAGCCTGAGCCTTGGCTTCCTGCAACTAAACGCCAAATGGTACCAGCTCAGAAGTTAAACAAAAGGAGACAGCGACTTAGTCCAGTTTTGATGCTGTCATCCTTAATGGTGGTGATAATAATGAAGCCATTGTCTTCCACAGTGAGATCACTGCCCCTACTGCCATTTGAATTCAGTTCTTCTTTAATTTTGTTTTGTTAGTTGGTTTGTATCCAAAATGGATTTGAAAGAAATTCATTTTCCAAGCCTTTTAGTGGACCTGTGCAGAGATTGTCTGAGGCCTGTTGTGGGAGTCTCCAGTCGGCAGGGAGACATGGGGTGTTCTTCACATGACAGTGTAAGTCCGGCAGGCTCATGGTGGGGGCCCCAAGTCAGCTTAGCCCTCCAGTCGCCAGAGCAAGTATAGCTGGCTGCCCCTCCCCACTGCACAGGCCTGCCAATTAGTACAGTGATACCTCGGGTTACATACGCTTCAGGTTACACACTCCGCTAACCCAGAAATAGTGCTTCAGGTTAAGAACTTTGCTTCAGGATAAGAACAGAAATCGTGCTCTGGCGGCACAGCCGCAGCAGGAGGCCCCATTAGCTAAAGTGGTGCTTCAGGTTAAGAACGGACCTCCGGAACGAATTAAGTACTTAACCTGAGGTACCACTGTATACTGCATGCAAATACTTTTTAAAGAATCCTGTTTGGGCCTGTATATAAGCTGACGTCTCCACTGGAAAACATTCTAGAAACAAAGGTTTACCTGTTGCTTAGCTATCACTGCACAGAAAACCATATATGTATTGGAGTTTGCTACGTGAACCAGGTTGAATGCCTTCTGCTAAATGTGATGCCTTTTTCAGGTCGACAGGCAGCAGTTTGAAGAAACAGTGCGAACTCTAAACAATCTTTATGCAGAAGCAGAGAAGCTTGGGAGCCAATCTTACCTTGAAGGGTGCCTGGCCTGCTTGACTGCCTACACTATATTCTTGTGCATGGAAACACATTATGAAAAGGTACATTGAGTTACTGTGACCTCTGGAAAGGGCAGGGTGCAACATGGGCAAACTGGAGTTGTCAATGGCAGAAAGTAATTCCACAAAAACAGGCACGTTAGTCTCTTGCAGCAATGAAGGCCAGTGGCACCATTATGTCCCCAGGAATATACTTTGCTCTCACTTTCTGGTAAGACTTAAGGGTGCTTGCCTGCCTGCCTTTAACAAAGGAAAGCACTGGGAAACAGCAACAGTTCCCTCTGCTAGTTGGCTTTCTGGCCCCAGCTGAATTTTCAGGATACTTTTCATAAATGGGTGGATGCATTTCCCTCCCATCAATCACTTCCTTGACATTATAAAGGCTATCCAACTGTCTCTTGGCCAGACAGTTCTGAATAAGAGGTGCTTTGCTTTCTCTCCTAAGCCAGCATGACATATTTATTTAGTTCTCCAGAGTCCATTTCCTCTCACCATGGTGCTTCTGTTTCTGAGATTATGTAATCTGGATTTGGTGCCTTTGTTACTTGCTTTTTGAGGTTACTCAGAATGCATTTATAATATATTGGCTTTCAAGAAAGGACACTCAAGGTATTTAGATCCAACCACAGTAAATATCCAAGTTGACTTTTAAAGTTTGCTGTGCTTGACTTAGAATAAAAGCACCCATTCCAAAGACCATAAAAGGTAAAGGGACCCCTGACCGTTAAGAATCATAGAATCATAGAGTTGGAAGAGACCACAAGGGCCATCGAGTCCAACCCCCTGCCAAGCAGGAAACACCATCAGAGCACTCCTGACATATGGTTGTCAAGCCTCTGCTTAAAGACCTCCAAAGAAGGAGACTCCACCACACTCCTTGGCAGCAAATTCCACTGTCGAACACCTCTTACTGTCAGGAAGTTCTTCCTAATGTTTAGGTGGAATCTTCTTTCTTGTAGTTTGGATCCATTGCTCCGTGTCCGCTTCTCTGGAGCAGCAGAAAACAGCCTTTCTCCCTCCTCTATGTGACATCCTTATATATATTTGAACATGGCTATCATATCACCCCTTAACCTCCTCTTCTCCAGGCTAAACATGCCCAGCTCCCTTAGCCGTTCCGCATAAGGCATCGTTTCCAGTTAGTTCTAGTTGTGACCGACTCGGGGGGTTGTGGAGCTCATCTCGCTTTATTGGCCAAGGGAGCTGGCATACAGCTTCCGGGTCATGTGGCCAGCATGACTAAGCCGCTCCTGGCGAACCAGAGCAGCGCACAGAAACGCTGTTTACCTTCCCGCCGGAGCGGTACCTATTTATCTACTTGCACTTTGACATGCTTTCGAACTGCTAGGTTGGCAGAAGCTGGGACCGAGCAACGGGAGCTCACCCCGTTGTGGGGATTCAAACTGCCAACCTTCTAGACGTAGAATAAAAGCACACTTTCCAAAGACCATACTTGAGTTAAATGCTTTTTTCTGTAAATGAATAATTTACTAATGCTTCAAAAGAGCAATAAATATTGTTGGCAGTTAGTTATTATCTGGATAACCTTGGCCTATGTTTCTTTAAATTTGCAGATTTTTCCACTGGTCCTGGCATTCAGGGTGCATTGAAGCTGTTCAGTTATTTAATAAAACTGCATAGTTGGATCAAGCTGCTTAACATGTTACAGATAAGTTAGGAGGCAAATTTGAAACTCAAAACAATATTTTGTGTTTCTATATGCCATCTATAAGCAGTATAAAATGTACCAGCTAACTAAACAGCAGAGCAAGACGTGGTTGCCTATGCAGCTGGCTATTTATGCAGTACTCGCCCTGATATTCAAAGCACTTTACTTTCATTATCCTGATAAATCTGCCCAACAATCTGTAGGGTCAGCCATTACTGCTGGGACTGAGGCAAGGTAATTCCTTGATCATGAGACTCTGCAAACAGGCCAGCACCACCTTCCTTCCTTCCTTCCTTCCTTCCTTCCTTCCTTCCTTCCTTCCTTCCTTCCTTCCTTTCTTTTGGTTTAATGTTTTTATTAATTTTCACACACAAAAACTAAATCATTACATTAAAGAAAAAATGAGACATTTAAATGAGACATTTAAAACAGCTATACACAATCAATATTAAATCCACATTATGGGATTACTTGAATCCCCCGACTTCCCTCCACTCCTTTCCCTTGGTTCCTTTGTATTATCTTCATTCATGCATGTCAAAAAAAAAATCTTTATCTCTAATTAACTCCAACTTTAAACATTGTCTATAACATTACAAGTGTTTTTAAAAATCCTGCTAACGTATTAACTTGCATACATTGCTTTTGTAAATATGCAATAAACATTTCCCATTCTTTTTTATATTTGTTGTCATCTTGATCGCTAAGTTTCCCAGTTAATTTATCCATTTCCGCATACTCCATTGACTTAGTTTGCCAATCTTCCTTGGTGGGGACTTCTTCTTTCCAGTGTTGGGCTAGCAGTATCCGGGCAGCCATTGCTGCATACATGAACAAATTCTTGTATTCTTTACATAAATCCATTCCTGTAATACCTAATAGGAAAGTTTCTGGTTATTTTAATTTTTTTCCAATTCATTATATATCATTTCCCAATTTTTAAAATAACTCATTGTCACCACATATGAAAAAACGTACCTTCTACTTCTTTACATTTCCAACACTTACTTTCTCTTGTTTTATACATTTTGGCCAATTTAACCGGTGTTAAATACCACCTATAGATCATGTAATTCTCTTTCAGTAAGGTGCAGGCTGTGAATTTTATATCATTCTTCCATAGTCTTTCCCAATCTGTCATCTGAATATTATGTCCCACGTCTTTTACCCACTTTATCGTAACACACTTGATCTCTTCATCCTTAGTTTCCCATTCCAACAAGTTCCACATTTTTGATAATAATTTAGTACCACTTTCTATTATTTCTCTCTGGAAATTTGAGATTTCATTGGTGAATCCTTTCTTTTTATCATTTTTGAATACCCCATTTAACTGAAAATATTGTTACAAGTCTGTTACCTTTCCTCTTCTTGAAATTCCTTCAATTTTAATTGGTTATTCATTTCTGTTAACAGCTCTCTATGTTGCCCAGTTAGGTTTCATATTTAATTTTTTCACGGATATTGCTTCCAGTGGGGAAAGCCACCATGGTGTTTTTGTTCTAGCAAATCTTTATATTTTTCCCAAACTTTAAAATCACAATTTTTATTATATGATTCTGGAAGTTTTTATGTACTTTTGCCTTCTGATACCACAAGTACACATGCCATCCAAATTTAGTATCATGTCCTTCTAAAACTAATAAATCTTTATTTTTTAATATTATCCAATTCCGGATCCAGCATATGCAAGAAGCTTCATAATATAATTTTAAATCTGGTAAGGAGAAGGCACCTCTTTCCTTAAGATCTGTTAATAATTTATATTTTATCCTTGGCTTCTTTCCTCACCAGATTTCACCTTTGAAATATCCTTCTGCCACTCTTTGAAACAGCTCACATTGCTTATCACTGGGATTGATTGAAACAGAAATAACATTTCCTTTTAAAAAAAAAAATAATAATTTTTATTAACCGACCAATCAAATCAAATCACATCACATAAATTGCGAATTACAAAGCCGAATTTTAAATTTTTGTTGGGGGGACCCATATTTCAAGTTCCAAAGGGGGATTCCGATCATCTTCTTGTTGCTGCGTTAATATCCACAAATCTGTCCAAATAATGCTCATAACTCTATCCAGTCTTATCTTGCTGTTTCCACATCTCATCTTGTTCGTATATTTTTCTTTTTTTCTTTATGATCTCTTCTGATAATCTCGAAAAGCAGGTAAACACCAATTATAATCCTGTGTGAATTTTTCCGTTTGTCCAATCATCATATCAAGATGGTTTCCATATATCATCACTTTCATAAATAACAACACTCTTTCCATCATTAATCTCGCAAATCTGTTGCTCTTTAGTGCCTCTGAGGAGCTTACCCACAATATGAAAACAAATCTCCTCCTCCTCCCAGAGATAAGTCTTTCAACAGAACTTGCCAAAATCGCGACGCTATTTTTTGCTGCGTCATTCCAAAGCTCTTATGCTTTCCACGATCTTCTTGAAACATGCTTTGGTTAGAAAATTATCTCCACACAGTCTTAAATCCACAGCTTAAGTCATTTAAAAGGCATTTCTGACTTGTGGGGGGGGGGGATTCTTGGTTAATCACATAGAGAAAAGAAAGGAAAGTTTTTCCCCCTCCCCCATCCAGTCCTGTTGCCGAACATACCGAGCCTTGGTGTGTCTTCTCTTTTTTTTCTTTTTTTTTTAAATTTTTAAAATTCCTTTATTTAAGAATATTACACAAATATATACAAATCCAAAAGAAATACTACATATATCCAGATCATCAAGAATAAGGAATAAAGTTACATATATCCAGATCAAGAATAAAGAGAGAAAAAGAGATGAGAAATAAAAAGAAAAAAAAGAGAAAAAAAGAGAAACGAGAACAAGCAACGAGATTGCGGAATAGAAAAAAGAAAGAAAAGAAATTTTAAGCCTTACACTTGCATACATTTGACTTCCATTTACCTCAGCTTAGGATTATGTAATCTCATATATCTTCTGCAGTTGTTCTTGTTGTATCTTTACACGTCATAGGAGTTAATTATCGTCTACTGTTAAATTCTTAATTCCAAGATTATTCTCAATATAATTTAGAAATTTCGTCCAATCATCTTTCAGTTTTACAATATTGCCATGCCTAATACATTGTGTTAATCTCGCCAATTCTATATATTGAAATAACTTCACCTGCCACTCTCCCATCGTAGGTATATCGGTGGATTTCCATTTTTTTGCTATTAAAATCCTCGCCGCGGCTGTGGCATATTGGAAGAAGGTCTGATCTGTGTTTTTTATTTCCTCCCCAATCATACCTAGGAGGAACGCTTCGGGTTTCTTGGGGAAGTTATACTTCAAGATTTTCTTTAACTCCTCATAAATTTGTCCCCAAAACCTCTTCACCTCATCGCAGGTCCACCAAATATGGAAGAAGGTCCCTACTTTATCTTTACATCTCCAGCAAGTATTGTCTACAGTTCTATACATTCTCCCTAGTTTTGCCGGAGTCAGGTACCATCGGTACATCATTTTGTCCAAATTCTCGCGCAGGGTGGCACACGCTGTAAATTTCATGCCCTTCTTCCAAAGGATCTGCCATTTATCATATCCTATCTCATGTCCTAGGTCTCTAGCCCATTTAACCATAACTCCTTTCACCACATCCTCTTTAGTATCGCATTCCAATAATTGCTTATACATTTTGGAAAGGAGTTTATTATTACTTTCTAATATTTCCACTTGAAATCTGGACTTTTTTTCTCCCATTCCCAGTCTCTTATGTTCACGCCACAATGCATTAATTTGATGGAAGTGAAACCATTCCTTAATCCTACCTTTCAGCTCATCGTATGTTCTTAACTTCCACCCTTCTTCTGTTTTGACTAAAAGATCCTCATACGTCCACCTTTCACCTGTCATATTTAGTTTCTTTATTTTAATAATGTCAACTGGGGAGAGCCACCAGGGAGTGCTTTTTTCAATCAGTTTTTTATTCTTATTCCAAACTTCTAATAGGGATCCTCTAATTATGTGGTTGGAGAAGCCTCTATGCACTTTACCCTTCTCCTGCCATAGGTAGGCATGCCACCCGAATCTTAAGTCAAATCCTTCTAGGTCTAATAGGTCTGTATCCCTTAAGGTGGCCCAGTCCTTTATCCAACATAGGCAGGCTGCCTCATAATAGAGTCTTATATTTGGTACTGCAAAGCCGCCTCTCTCTCTAGAATCTGTCAAATATTTAAGCTTCACTCTAGCTTTTTTTCCTTGCCATATAAATTTAGTCAAAGTCTTTTGCCAGTTCTTAAAGCAAGCGGAGCCTTTGATAACTGGTATGTTCTGAAACAGAAATAGCAGTCTCGGGAGGATACACATCTTAATCGATGCCATCCTCCCTGTCCAGGATAATTTCAATCTGTGCCAGGTGTCCATATCTTTCTTAATTTCTTTCCATATCTTATTATAGTTATCCTCCACCAGATTAATATTTTTCGGGGATAACCAAATTCCCAGATATTTCACTTTGTTCACTACTTTAATATCAACCTTTTGTTCCAGCCGTAATTTCTCCTGTTCAGCCAAATTCTTTATTATTATTTTTGTTTTCTTCCTGTTTAGTTTAAATCCAGACAGTTTACCGAAATCTTCCAAAAGTTCTACAGCTCTACTGATACTCTCTACTGGATTCTCTAGGGATAGGACCAAATCGTCGGCGTAGGCCTTTAATTTGTATTCCTTCTCTCCGACTCTTATTCCCCTAATGTTTGGAGTCTCTCTTAGTTTATTTGCCACTGTTTCTAAAACCATAATAAACAAAAAGGGTGACAAAGGGCAACCCTGCCTTGTACCTTTCATAATCGGGAAATGTTTGGACAAGTTATTGTTAATAATCAGCCTAGCCTGTTGGTCTGAATATATTGCCTTAATACCCTTCAAATAGGGGCCCACTATTCCTGCTTTTTCGAGGTTTTGTAATAAAAATTTCCAGGATACACAATCGAAGGCTTTTTCTGCATCAATAAAGATGAGGGCCGCTGGTATATCTGGCCTCGCCTCCAAATACTCAATAATATCTAAAACGTGTCGGACGTTATCCTTCTGCTGTCTGCCGGGGAGGAATCCCGCCTGGTCTTTATGGATATTTGGTGTGTCTTCTCATGTTTTATTCTTGTTCCTCCGACCCGTCTTGTTTCTCAGAGATCTCTTTGGTTAGCAGTCTTTACTCCCCATTCTTCCTTGAAATATGTACATTAGCTTCCTAATTGTTTCTTTTGAAGTTGCTGCAGCTAGAGGCAACGTCCAGGAGCACCGAGATCCGCACAAGGGCTTTCTGCCTAGTGCCCCCACCCCCTCAAATTCGGGGGTGGTATAGGGCACAGCAGGCAAGGGCAGTCCTCCACACACACTTGGGGGGGCCGGGACGCTGTTTACTCCCATCACAGCCTCTTAATTACCTCGTGTGGGTCGGAGAGATGTTATTGTCAGCCATCTTCCGATGCGCCCCTAGTGCCTCCCCCAAGAAATAACATTTCCTACAGGCGCTTGTAAAAGGACTTTACTACTTTAAACATGGTTTTGCAAACATAGTTTTGGGAAGCAGATTGGATGCAAATGCTACAGGAATGTTTGACTCTTCTTTCCCCAAGGTTCTGAAGAAGATTGCCAAGTACATTCAGGAACAGAATGAGAAGATCTATGCCCCACAGGGCATCCTCCTGACGGACCCCATTGAGAGAGGGCTCAGAGTTGTATCTTTTTCTGTGGCTTCCTAACCTTTTGTGCTCTGGTAGCTCTCATATCTGTTTGTGCCTTTGTAATAAAACAGCCTGTGACCATTAAACAAACAAATCCTGCTGGGATGAAATTAGTATTTTACTCCAGCTTTTGAGCAAATCTTGTTTTAGCCTTTGTTGTGTAAGCACAGCCCCTTAGCTATCTTCACAATTAGTGTTGGCCTAGGACTTAAGAGATTCGTGCTCCTCACTCAGCCAAAAAGCTCACTAGGTAACCTTATGCCAGTCACTCAGTCTTGGTCTTAACAGAGTTGTTGTGGGGGGAGTGGGGAAAGAACCTTGGATGAAAGGGTGGGATATGAATGGAACAAATCCCTTTCTTAGGTGTGGAAATCACTTCATACGTAATGATTGCTACTTCCGTTTTCGCTTGATAGCACATGGGGTGAAGCTGGCAGATAGAACCTTTCCATTAGTGCCTGTTGGCATCTCTCCTCCAGAATTCAAAGTGGGGGTGGGGAAGGGTTTATGCTAGTTCATTAATAGTATAACATTTGGAAAGAAAGAATTTGGCTGAGTCAGACTCATTGGCCCATCTAGCACAGCATTGTCTGCACTGGCTGGCAGCAGCTCTCCAGGCTTTGAGGCAGGGGACATTCCCATGGAGACCTTTGAGGACTGAGCCGGGTGTCTTCTGCAGGCAAAGCACTGAGCTGAGGTCCTTCTCGCCCCTTAAGTGGGGGTGGGGCAATATAAGATTCAGTACTTCACTATCTTGATGTTTTTACCCACATGCCTCTTCTGCAGTGTATTTTTTTTAACAGCCCTGCTGTGCAGATTGAAATTACCATTTATGAAGACAGAGGTGTGAATAGTGGGAGATAAATCCTGAGGTCCAAGGTAAGTGTTAACTGTAGATGCTGCTTTGTGATCTGCTTTTCTACAAAAGAAAACCCCACCAAAATAGTTTATTCCCACTGCTCCCACCAAAGAAAATGGTTTCTGCATTTAAAGTTCATGGGGAAAACAACCCTATGCTATTGCATTATGATTGTTTCACGTAGCCCTAAATAAGTGAAAATTTTAAAATAATGTTAACACCCTGGAGAGCTGTTCTAGCAGCAAATGAAGAAACAGAATTGAGAGCCAGTGTGGTGTAGTGGTTAAGAGCGGTAGTCTCCTAATCTGGAGAACCGGGTTCGCATCTCCGCTCCTCCACCTGCAGCTGCTGGGTGACCTTGGGCCAGTCACACTTCTCTGAAGTCTCTCAGCCCCACTCACCCCACAGAGTGTTTGTTGTGGGGGAGGAAGGGAAAGGAGAATGTGAGCCGCTTTGAGACTCCTTAAAGGGAGTGAAAGGCGGGATATCAAACCCAAACTCTTCTTCTTCTTCTTCTAATGATTCTTCTGGAATTATAGAATAATTAGACTTTTTTTATTTAATCTGATTGAGTATTATCTTCTGCCTATCACATTGAAAAGAAGGAAACAAGATCGGGAGGATGTGGAGGAAAGAAAAGGAGAACAGGGAGACTCACAAAACAGTGATAGCTGGTTTGGAGTAATACTGTTGTAGTCACCAAGAAGATAGAGTGCATACAGTGGTGCCTCGCAAGACGAAATTAATTCGTTCCGCAAGTCTTTTCGTCTTGCGAGTTTTTCGTCTTGCGAAGCACGGTTTCCCATAGGAATGCATTAAAAATCAATTAATGCGTTCCTATGGAAACCGAACCGCCCTCAGACCAGGTCTGGGGACAGTCTGTCCACCGACCTCTTCTGAAGGCTGGCGGGGGCGAAAGTCTTTGCTTCCCCCCCGCCTGCCTTCCCGGGACAGCGGAGACTTTTCCGCTGTCCGGGGCGATCTTAAAATGCTGGCGGGCGGCAGCGAAGGAAAAGGACAGTCCCGGGGCGATTTAAAAGCCCCCGGTTAGGCAGGCAGGGGGGGCAAAGACTTTTGCCCCCCGCCCGCCTTCGGAAGAGGTCCTGGACCTCTTCTGAAGGCTGGCGGGGGGCAAAAGTCTTTGCTCCCCCCCCCCCCCGCCTGCCTTCAAAAGCCGTCCGGGATAGCGGGAAGCGCTTCCCTGCTATCCCGGACCGCTTTTAAAATGCTGGCGGTGGGGAGCAAAGCCTTTCGCCCCCGCCGGCCTTCCTGGACCTCTTCCGAAGTCCGGAGGGGGGGGAAAGGCTTTGCTCCCCACCGCCAGCATTTAAAAGAGGTCCCCGAGATTTCCCTATGGGCTTTCGTCTTGCGATGCAAGCCCATAGGGAAAATCGTCTAGCGAAGCGTCGCAAAAACCGAAAAACCCTTTCGTCTTGCGGGTTTTTTGTCTTGCGAGGCATTCGTCTTGCGGGGCACCACTGTATTAAGGTTTTTCTTTGTATGCATGTTGCTTGTTTTCAGGATGCTGGTTCTTGGGTTCTGTCACCTAGTCATCAGTTTTGAATGGAGAGTGAATTTTCCCAACAACCTAGTGGGAAACCAGAATGTAACCCAGCACTGAAGGACAAACAGAAATCCTCAGCCGCTTGGCATGAGGAGGATTTCCTTTTGGACACTTTGTCAGAAATTGCATGTTGCCTTGCAGCTCGGCCCCCCCAGTCCGCCTTGCTGGAGGGTCTGCACGGAGCAGAGGGGTCCTTCCACCTTGCCCTCGAAGACTCCCTTGCCAGTTGTGGGGAAGTTTGAGCAAGTGGGCGAGTGGAAGCTGCCACGGACAGGATCCAGTCAGCAACTCCCCCCACCCCCCAAGAAGGTGTCTGATAGGTGGACCCCACCACCAGCTCGAGACTGCAAGGGGCCCCTCTGTTTCTGCCCAGGGGTTAGGATTGGCAGCCTGAGCTTCAATGGCTCAGAAATGGACTGGTGACAAGTCTGAGACTGAATAATACTTCCAAGAAATCAACCAATCTACATGTTGTAGATGTGGCACACCCACCTGGTACAAAGAAAGATGTTAAGAGATATTTAAGCTGGCTTTAGGACCATTGTTGAATAGCAGGAAACATGTGAAAGCAAGTGACAAGTCTGGTGAATTCACCAACTGGCAATAAAAATGCCATTATCAGGCCAAATAGGTCATTAAAGAGAACACCAATCTTTCTTGCCAGATAGGTGATTTATAATGCAAGGATCAATTTTTAGTTGATTGGTCAGTGTCCTCTATCAGCTCCTATGCTGATCAGAAAGAAGTTTCACTCATAAGCATGTGCAATTAAGAGTATTCTAGTTTGATCTATCTTGCCTTAAGTTGTGCATCTTCATTACTTGGGAGAGAAAAGTGAGATGAAAACCAAATTTGGGAGTTGAAATCTACCCTCTTGTATAGGCAGCAGCATTATTGAAAGTGAAATTCTAGATCTTTTATCCTGTCACAAGAAGGAGTGTACAGTGGTACCTCGGGTTACATACGCTTCAGGGTTAGGGTTAGGCCCCATTAGCTAAAGTGATGCTTCAGGTTAAGAACAGACCTCCAGAATGAATTAATTTCTTAACCCGAGGTACCACTGTAGTGCTGATGGAAGTAATTAGTTGAAATGACAAGTGATTTCCCCTATAAATCTAAAAAGTTTAACCAGAAGTCATTGTTCAAATGATTAACAAAGTGTAGTCCTGCTTATTGCTGCTGCTGCTCTTGTTTCGAAAGCAATTTCTGTCCAGTCTGTTGTTGGCTTCCCTGGAGGAAAATGTTGGCCCCTGACACCCTTTGGCTGCAGTATGACTGTTGCTGGTGAGCTTAAGAATAGTGCAGCTAGTCCATTGGAAGGTCCTGCTAATCCCTGAACTCTTGAGAGGAAGCTGTCATGTTAGGCTCTTGTTTTCTGTGGCTGTAATACACCCTCTTCCCTCCACGCCAGCTGCGTTTACTGCCACATCTGTTTGGCACCATCCATTAGATATGGCTCATTTGACAGTTGCTAGTACTTTCCAGAATAGTTGTAGGGATTTTGAGCAATTACATACACAAAGGACCTATGTTTTTGGTGTTCAAGCCACTGTGAAATTTCTAAACCTAAGGCACATAGACTGATGGTACATTTCTGAATAGCTTCATTAACTGCAAGTGTGTTTTATTTAGCATGATGATTTGAAGCTCTCCGGTAATGTTGAGGTAGAAAAGGAGCTTTGTAGATTCTCTGGCTGCCAAAATTGTCCTTTGGTCACCTTCCTCTTCCAGCCATCTGAGGTTGGCTTCCTGTCCACGGCATTTGTCCAGAATGGTCCACAGCTGTTGAACATGCACAGCAAGGATGCCATGGGGACCCTCATGACATAGGCACTCAAACGCCCCTTTGGAAATTGGCATTTGAGTGCCTGATGCTCATCAGAATGACACAGAGCTGGTACTTTATTTATTTAGTGCAGCGAGGCTCCTCACAGGGTCTCTGCCATGGGAGCATATTCACCCAGTGCTTTTCCAGCTGCACTGGCTCTCGGTGGAGTACAGGGTCAGATTTAAGGTGCTGGTTTTGACCTTTAAAGCCCTTCACGGCCTAGGACCCTCGTAGCTACGGGACCGCCTCTCCTGATATGCCCCCGGGAGGACCTTAACATCCATATATAGCAACACCCTAGAGGTCTTGGGCCCTAAGGAAGTTAGATTAGCCTCAACCAGAGCCAGGGCCTTTTCAACTCTGGCTCCGGCCTGGTGGAACGCTCTGCCTCATGAGACCAGGGCTCTGCAGGATCTGATTTCTTTCCGCAGGGCCTGTAAGACAGAGTTGTTCCACCTGGCCTTTGGCTTGGAGCCAATTTGATTCCCTCCCTCCCTCTCTTTCTTTTTTTCTTTTCCTTCTCCTCCTGCGATGAGGCTACATTTTAATATTTTAATGTTCCATTATTTTAATGTTGTATTTTATTTTTGTTTTTAAGTTGTAATCATTCATCTTGTTTTTATTATTGCTTGTAAGCCGCTCTGAGCCCAGCCTTGGATGGGGAGGGCGGGGTATAAATAAAATTATTATTATTAATAATAATAATAATAATAATAATAATAATAATAATAATATTTTATAAATAACCTCCAGCCAATCAGAGTCTGCTGTCACCCAGGCCAGTCAGATGGACTTCACCTGATGCAGGCCACGTGTAATAAAACCTTAAAGCAATTGCCCCTCTCTCTCCTCTGTCAGAACCACTGCTCCACAGGTTTGCAACACTGGTAACAGTACAAGGCTTCAAACCTTTAAAGTCACTGAAAATTTTACCTTCAAAACACAAACATATCTGAGATGTTTTGTTTTAATCTGTTTAACTCAGCTCTCTTTCTTCCTAGGTTCCAGCTTTTGTTCCAGAAAGTTCCCCTACCTCCTCCATCATAACATCATTCCTTTCTTCTGCCGCCAATCCCATGGTGCCATCTACCACAAAGACTTAACTTCTCAAAATCCTACTCCTTCACAGCAAAATCCCATGGACAGGATAGCATTCATTTTGTGTCATATGGGTAAGACAAAAGCAATGGCGTCTGCCTGGTAGCTTTAGCTTCCAAGGACCAGTTGAGCAGCCATACGATTCAGTGGGCACAAGACCAGACTGGAGTCGGTTAAGGGCTGAGTGGCTCCTTTTGCAAGCGCTCGGATTTTGTCAGCTGTTCGGGAAGAAAGCAGCAGTGCGGCATAGGCAGCTGAATCTCCAGAAATGAGGCCCATGTTTGTGAAGTGGCAGCAGGGTGTTTCTCTGCTTGTTCAGAGGAGACTTGGAACAAGTACCATCTTGAGTTGAAGCCTCCTGTGGTGGTAACAGCAACAATGCAAAAAGGCTTTCATTTTTAACACTTCACCAAGAGCTAGTGCAGTCTTCGGGACACGAAGTCCTCTGCTTTCACTGTGTCTTTCAAGAGAGGAGGTCAATGGTTTGTTTCGTTTAATGCGCAGAAGTGCGGCAGCCCAAATGTATGCTGTGCCAGTCAGTGTAACCGCCCCCTGCTCTCTCCACCCCTTTTCAAGTGTTGAATATGTGAGCTAGGTAATAAATGGCTTTTTCAGTTTTGTTAGCAGTTAAAAAGTTTTAGGGCAAGCTGGTAACTTGACTAGAAATGGTGTTATGATAGCGCTTTGTTTTAGATCTCTCTCACAGTGTGCAACTCAGCAGCCTGTAGTACTTCCACTTGCATTCAACATTCCTCTAGCAACACTTACAAAACATATAGAAGATTTTAGTCTTCTGAGTTGATACCTTCTTATGGATTAAGTGTTTTTCTCCGTTCATCCAAATGGGCCCTTGAGTAGAGGCCAGCAAGAGTCGCTTAGCCGCTTGACAGTTGCTGTCACCTCCCATGTCCAGGAATTCAAGGCTTTGCCAAACGAGACCACCTACAAAACGGATAAAATATTTCACTTCTTGAGCGATTCAAAAAGCCAGTAGTGAATCAGGGTCTTTAGGTGGATTATTCTTCAATACCTATTTGCCGGTTTCTTTATCCTTTCCTCTAGAAGTCTGTTTAATATTTAAGTGTACAAAACACCTGTTGTTGTTTTTCTAAACTGTAACAGTGTTCTGCCTTTTGCACCCGTTACAATCAGTTTTGAGAAATATTAATGGATTGGTAACTTTTTTTCTTAAATAAATTTTGTCATTTGTTAGCACTGATCTGAATTTGGGTTTATTTTCTTCCACAAAAGTTAAACCAATGACATTTGGAGGGAATTGAAGATCCCCTCTGCTACTCAGCCTGCCCATGGCCTTATTTGTATGTATACATTAACTTGCATGTTACAGGTATATTTGTGGAGACACATTTTTGGGGGATCTTTAATGTGAATATTATTGCACACCAAGGAAATCATTGCACTGCACTTATACATCCTCAGTTATTTGGAGGAATTAACAAAAGACAGAATCCCAATGTCAATTCAAATAAAATATTTTTATTTATTTGCAGCCAGAATGGTGTGCAGTGAGTAAAACGCCTTTGCTTCTTGAAGCTCTGGATTGCAGCATTAGAGGATAGAAACATGGCTAATGATTGCAAGAAAATACCTAACCCCATATTGATTGGGCCAATAGCTTACACTTCCCTTTTTTACTATGGTAAAGAAGAGACCAGCTTCCCTCATAACTTAGTACCTTCCAGGTGTTTAGGACAACTCACTCTGGATTGTACCTATGGGTCCCTTCCAGACTTGTGATCCTGCACGTGTGAAGTTGGAATCTTTTGAGAGGAAACCATTATTGAACTGATCTCACAGTCTTGTTACACAAAAGTTTGCCCCTACTTAGTTTTTTCATTTCAGCTAGCTATTTCAGATGGGAAAAGTTGTTTTGCTTATGCACAATGAGTTGGAATTGGTTTCTGCTTTCCTGCAAATCAGCCAGAGATCTCCTGGTAGATCCCAAGCTATTTTATGTGCCCCAACCTGTCCTATTGTACAGCAGATTTTCTAGTTCTGACAACACAGCATGAGATGGGAGTTAAGATAAGGTTACCAGATTTTTTTCAATGAATCCTGGGACACTTTAAATAAAATAAATAAATACTATGTTTGGGACATTGATGCTGCAGCAATGGCGGTGGCAGAGGGGCGGCCGCCAACTTGACCTCAACTGCTATGTTTCCCCTTCCTCTGAGGCTTCTAGCTCCTTTCTCAATGAGCCTGGGCAGCCCCTGAGTTGTTGGTTCTTCGGTGGTGGTGGGGAATGGAATGTGAAAGGCAAAGGAGGGCCAAAGGCTTGGGCAGCGCGATGCCTCTCTTCCCATCGGAGCAGCCCAATCCCATTCCTGCTTGCACGCAAGCTCTGATGGGCAGCGTGAAGCCTCCCTTCCCAGCTGAGTTGCTGGGGTCAGGGAAGGTGGAGGCAGCCCGGAAGGTGCATCTTTGAGCCCCTGCACCACCATCATATGGGGACCTCCGAGCAGCTCCTGAAGCCAGCCAGAGCCAACTGCTGAGACTGCGTTTCCCGGGGACGTTTGATGAAATCTGGGGACATTCCAGGGATGGAATTTGTCTGGGGACTTATTTGCAAATCCGGAGACTGTCCCCAGGAAACTGGGACATCTGGTAACCCTAAGTTAAAAGGTGCTGCTGGGTGTTCTCTCCCCATCCCGCCCTAGGGCAGTGACTCTTCAACTTATTTCTCTGAGCCACACTTTCAGGATACAAATTTGTTCACCTTTTTGTTTTAATTGATAAACAATACCCAGGAAAACAAAAAGACACCACTCCCAGCTGTCATTTCTAACGCAGAAGCAACTACAGTACTTTAGAATAGGCTCAAGGGACAACGCTGCTGCTTCATTTCTTCCTGATCCCATGAAGCAAGCCATCCTCTGTCCAGGCTCTCATCATCTTATCTGCGGGGGGATTAATTAATCGAGTAATTCATAATATATGTGTCAACGTTTCTTCGGCGGTCCTTGAATCTTCGGCTCGCCCGGCAGGCTCGGGGCCCCGCTGCCGGGAGGAGAGGCCGGGCGGCGGCGGCGGCGGCGGCGCCTTGAAGAGGCCTCTTCGTCCGGGGCGGGGCGCTCCGGCTTTTCCCGCGCGGCGCCATGGCGGACTCGGGCGAGGAGGTGCTGCTGACCCCGGCGGAGCTGCTCCGGAGCCTGGAGCAGGTGGGAGAGGCGCGGGCCCTGGGTCCCGGGGGGGGTGGCTTTGCCCGCGAGGCCGCTGCGGGGGCCCGGGCGCCGCCGAGGCCGCATTCCCGTCGGGGCGGCGGGGCCTGGGCCCGAGCGGGGAGTCCCGGCAGACGAGGCCGGCGACCCGCCTGGGGAGCCCCTGGCCAGGGGCGGCCTGGATCTCCGCGGCCAAGCGGGCGCCTCTGCGGGAGCCCCGAGCCCTCTCCTCCGCGGGCTGCCCGTCCTTTCGCGAGATTTACTCGGGCGGGGGTGCCCAGTGGTGATGCACCCGAAACGCTCCTTGCTTGTATGCTACTAAAGCAACAAAACCCACAAAGTCGTTTAGATAAAACCATGTCCGTGAGCTTATATATTATATGTTACTTGTTATTTGCTAAAGCTCTATATCCAGAGACCTCAGGGTGGTTCACAGCTCAAAAACACAAGAGAAAACCCCAAAAGACAGAAGGAGAAGGAAACCAATGACACCCCCAGCCTCTGCCACAAATCCATCGAAAAGCATGACTTAAATTTGCATCTGTGTGCATAGATAACCATATGCAGATTTACACCACAGTCTTGTAAGGACCTGGAATTCAGGGTTTTATAAAGGAGGCTGGGAAAATTGGTACCACCACCGCAATGCCCATTGGCTGTTTCTGCTCTCCAGGCCTGGATGAATGAGAAGTTTTCCCCTGAACTGCTGGAGAGCAAGTCAGAAGTGGTGGACTGTGTGGTCGAGCAACTGGAGCACATGGTAATATGTGGGGCGGATGGGAGGGACCTTAACTCTGTTTGTTTGGAAAAAGCCATGCCCAGATGAACGCTTAAGGTAGGCGTGGCTAACCCTTTGAGGGTCGAGGCCACATGGACTCGCAGGCAGGCAGCCAGCCTTCTGGGGGCCACATGTAAAATTGACTTTGGTCAATCTAAAAGACACCCCCAATACATTGTGGGAAAAGGCTGTAGCCCTAAGGCAGAGCATCTTCTTTGCATGCAGAGTCTGGTCCCAGGTTCGGTCCTCAAAGGCATCACAGGTAGGACTGGAGATATTCCCTGTCTGAAACCCTGGAGAGCCATTGTCAGTCACTGGACACAATACAGAACAAGGCAGTATGCATCAATGGTTTGAGTCTGTATAAGGCCGGTAAATTCCTTTGACATTGCAGAATCAGAGCAGGAGGCATGGGAATGGTCAGCAAAAAAAAAAAAGGCCCTTTAAAATGGACAGATATTGGGGGGCTACAATGACCTTTTGGTGGGCATCGGGTTCCTGTATAAAGAAATAATTTACTTTATGCATGTATGTCTCGTGCTTGCATAAGTTTTTCAAACGGGAAAGTTAGGTGGGTGGGTAGGTGTACAGCACCAGAAACATTTCTCGTCATAGTGAGGAACCTGTGGAAGCAATCGGGTTTGTTTGTTTTTTTAAAAAGTAATTGCAGGTGGCGACAATTTTGCATGCATCCAGTTGGCACACAACTGCCAGCATGTGGGTTGAAGAGGGCAGAACAGGGGCAAGGTGAGTGGCCAATTGCATACTCCACCGACGCACAGGGGGCCAGGAACGGTGGCCGCCTGTATTATTTTTTATTTTAAATTGCACAGGGTCAGCACAAAATTTCTATGGCCTCACAGTGGGAAGGCCGATAAGAGCTATTTTTAAAAAATCTTTTTGTAATTGACATATTACAGGAGGTCTCATGGGGGCCAGTACATAACCTTAGAGGGACTGTACATAACCTTCAGGCTATGGGTTAGCTGCCCTTCCTTAAGGGTGTATGTCTTAATTCACTATACCCATGTTAGGGAGTCTATGTCTTACTTTGAAGGAGGCACACTGCATCACACTGTGGTGTGACCAAGGAATGGGAACAGCTGGAGGCTGGACATCAATTTCTCCCCCTGCGTCCTTCCATGTGAGCGAATGTCGCAGCTGCGCAGACGAAAGGGTTTGGCCGACTGTGCCTTCTTCCTCGGTGCAGAACTTCTGATTTTGTGTGTGTGACAGGAGGCAAATCTGAAACGGGCCGAGAGAGGTGATCTCAAGGTCAGCATTCACCGCATGGAGGTCGAGAGGATCCGTTACATCCTCAGCAGCTACCTGCGCTGCCGCCTACGGAAGGTAAGGGCCAGCTGCGTTTTGCTTAGAGGTGCTGCTCTCTGCTCTAAATAGGTGGGTCGCTGTGAGCGTGATTTCCATGCAGAGGTCACATGTCACATCAACTTTCTTTGTGTGTCTTCTGCTACCTGTTGTACAGCTTAGTAAGGTAGAGAATGATCTTCCATATTTTCAGCAAGTGCTTCCAGCCTCCCTTCTCTCTAGAGAGAGACAGAGAGGGGGAGTGTGCAGGGAGGCTAAAGGGCCGTGGAGGGCTAGCCTTGGTAACCTCTGATCAACTGCTGCAATATGTTATGCACGGGATAGCCTTTGAAGAATATTTGGAAACCTTTGCTGGTCCTCAGAAGAGGAATCGTGTGTGTATGTACAGCAGTAGCAATAAAATGAGGGGCAGAGCTCATGGGCAGAGAGTAGGCCTTGCTTGCAAGAGGCCCCAGGTTCCTTCTCTATTATTGCCATGTCCAAGTCTGTTGCAGCGTGTAGCCCGCTTAGCAGTTCTTACGCCATTTATTTCCACTTGCAGATTGAGAAATACTTTCCCCATGTCCTGGAGAAGGAGAAGACTCGGGCAGAGGGGGAGCCAGCCCTCCTATCACCGGAAGAGTTTGCCTTTGCCAAAGAGTGAGTGAGTGGGCCATGGGGAGGCAGGAAGGTGAAAGCAACGGGTGGCTCTCGCCCCTCATTTCTGTGTTCTTAATTTCAGTTGCATTGTGCATCTTCCAGGTGGCCTGGACTAGCTGCCAAAAATTTAACATACAGACACAAAACTAGGGTTGCCAACTGATCAGAAAGAAAGGCTGGCCGGCTCCTGTGCCTTTAACAACAGCATGCTCTATAGTGGCAGGGGGAGGGGGCCACATTCCCTCATGGATGACCTTCCAGTGGTGGGCTGTACCAGCAACAAATGTTGCTGGTACAGCCCACGGGCACAAGAGGCTCCCCCCCCCTTTGCACCACACCTTTAAGCTGCTGCAATGCCGCTTTAAACAGTCATGGCTTCCCCCAAGCCATAGGTTAAGGGAGCTGAGAGTTGTTTGGAGATTCCCTCCCCTCACAGAGTTTGGGAGGGGCAGAAGGAGGAGACCCCCTGCTTCCTCCTAGCTGCTCCTTGTTCTTGGGATGGCTGCATGCTTGTGCCGCTCTCACGCTTCTCCCTTTCCCAGGAAAAGCCCACGACTGTGACTTTCTTGCAGGTACATGGCAAACATTGAGGCTCATCTCAGAAATGTGGCCTTGAAGCACATGCCTCCCAACCTGCAGAAGGTGGATCTCCTGAAGTCTGGTAAGCAAGGCTGGACTTGGCAGTGGGCCATCAAAATACTCCCCACCACGTGGCTTTGCAGAAGTTAAGAGGCAGGTCCTTGTTCTGAGGGGCTTACAGGGTTGGCAACGCAAAGCGCTCCAGCTGTTGTGGGGCTCCAGGTCCCACCATCACTGACCACTGGCCAAGCTGGACTGGGTGGGTGGGGAGTTGGGGATCAGAGCAACGTCTGGAAGTTACCACATGGTCTCCATGCGGTCCTTTATGTACCTTTGCTTTTTCATACCATAAATATACATGCCATCCAAATGTGTTATCTTGCCCTAAGTCTAAAATACCTGCATTTTTCAAAATTATCCATTCCTGAACCAACAGATACAGGACGCTTCACAATATAATTTTAAATCTGGCAGGGCAAAGCCCAGTCTTTCCTTAGTGTCTCTTAACAGTTTATATTTTTTCCTTGCTTTCTTCCCCTGCCATATAAATCTGGAAAGATCTTTTTGCCATTCCTTGAAGTGTCCTGCACCGCTGATCGCAGGTATTGGATGAAATAGAAATAACATTCTTGACAAAACATTCATTTTTATCGGTGATATTCTTCCCCAAGATGATAAATGCATCCTTCCCCAAATCTCTAGGTTCCTCTTTATTTCTTTCCAAATATTTACACAATTGTATTTATATATATTTATATTCTTCGCTGTATACCATACACCTAAATACTTAGCTTTTTTAGCTATATTTAAATCCGTAGTTTGTTGTAGGTCCTTTTTATATTGCCCTGTCATGTTTTTCACCAAGAGCTTATTTTTATTTAATTTGAAACCTGATACCTGATCAAATTCCAGGATCCTCTCCAAACCCTTTGGTATACTGCTCTTGGGATCTTCTACAGTAATCACAAGGTCATCTGCAAAAGCTTTTAGTTTATATGCTTTTCTTCCTACCTCTTATTGTCTCATCAAATCTTAGGTTTCTCGCCAGGGTTTCTAACACTAAAATAAACAATAACGGTGACAGGGGACACCCTTACCTTGTCCCCTTTGTTATTTTGCATTTTTCAGTTATCACATTATTCACAATCAGCATAGCCTGTTGATCTGAGTAAATTGCTTCAATACCTCTGCTGAATGCCTCCCCAAAGTTAATCATTTCTATTGGCTTCTTCTTAAAAGTCCTTGAAATATTATCAAAGGCCTTCTCTGCATCTATAAACATTAATGCTACTTGTTTTTCATTCCTGCCCTCCAGATATTCTATAATGTCAATTATATTCCTTATGTTGTCCTTCATCTGGCAGCCTGGTAAGAAACCGGCCTGATCAATATGAATTAAATCCATTAACCCTTTTCATTCAGTTTGCAAGTATATTGGCAAATAATTTGTAATCATTATTTAATCGAGAAATTGGCCTGTAATTTTTGACTGAAAGTAAATCCGTATCGTGCATTGGAATCAAAGTAATACAGTAGTATCTTGGGTTAAGAACTTAATTCGTTCCGGAGGTCCGTTTTTAACCTGAAACTGTTCTTAACCTGAGGTACCACTTTAGCTAATGGGGCTTCCCGTTGCCGCGCGATTTCTGTTCTCATCCTGAAGCAAAGTTCTTAACCCGAGGTACTATTTCTGGGTTAGCAGAGTCTGTAACCTGAAGCGTCTGTAACCCGAGGTACCACTGTATAGGCCTCTTTCCAAGACTCTGGTACTTTCCCAATATTTAAAATCTCATTCATTACATCTGCAAGCAGTTGTACCAGAAAGTCTTGTAATTTTTTTATAATACTTTGCTGACAATCCGTCTGGTCCTAGCATTTTAACTATTTTAGCTTATTTAACTGCATCTTGCACCTCCAGCACCATTACTGGCACATTTAAAAAATCATTTTTTTCCTTTGCAATTTTTGGTAATTTATTTTGCTTAAATATTCTTCAATTTTCTCTTTATTTTCAGTACCTGCTCTGTATAGATCTGTATAATACATTACAAATTGCAATCTTATATTTCAGATTGTCTGTTACTTTCCCCTCTATATTTAATTTGTTTATTAAATTTGCACCCTGTTTTTACCTTAACTGCCATGCCAGTAACTTACCTGGCTTGTTGCCACATTCAAAATTTTTCTGTTTCATCCTTTTTATTTTCTACTCTGTCTCCTGATTTATTATCATTGAATATTGTAACGTTTTTATTATTTGTTTTATTGATTCTTTCCCAGTTTTTTAAACTGTTTCTTATTTTTAATCAATTCTTCCAGTATTTCCCTTCTCTAATCTTTTTCTGGTAGGCAGAAATAGCCTCTCATTACAGCTTTATTGGCATCCCAGACCATCTTTATATCTGTTTCTTGATTTAAATTTAATTCAGAATAATCCCTCGGGACTTTTTCTGCTTTTTGTAAAACATTTTGATTATCTAAAAGTCCTTCATTTAATCTCCATCTAAACAGGCAATCTTTTTCTCCTTTTAATTCGAGTATTATTGAATTATGGTCTGAAAGTGTTCTTGGTTGTATCTCTATCTTTTTGGTTTGTATTGATAATTCTCTAGAGAGCCATACTGAGTCAATTCTTCCGTGAGACCAATACAGTTCTGAGAAAAATGTAAATTCTCTCTCCAGTGGGTGTTTAAATCTCCAAATACCAATCAAATTAAAGTTATCCACTATTTTAAAGAAAGTTAAAATTCCTTAAAAAAATTTATTGGGTTATACATTTTTAAACATCAAAATGTCACATTATACAGTGGTGCCTCGCAAGACGAAATTAATTCATTCTGCGAGTTTTTTCGTCTAGCGAATTTTTCGTCTTGCGAAGCACGAAATCCCATAGGAATGCATTGAAAATCAATTAATGTGTTCCTATGGTCAAAAAAAGTCGAAACAAAGCCAAATTTGGTACAAAAAGAGTTTATTAACAGCATACTGTAAAGAGCATTTCAAAAATTGAAGGAACAATAAATTAAGTTTCTAAACATGACAGAAAAACATTTAAAAATCAACAAAGTGTACAGTACATTTTCTAAGACTCTGGGGGACAACTCGAAGAAGGTTCCTCTTCCACTCTTTGCTTCTTGCTAAAGAACCTGTCCATGGTCTGCTGCTTCATCCGCCTTTTCAGCACCTCTCTGAAAGGCGACATGACCCTCGTATCAAAAGTGTTCACAAGGCCATGTGCCACGTGCTTGTCAGGGTGGGGCCGCTGTGCAAAAGCCTGCACATCCTTCCACTTCAGGCAAATGTCCCTCAGTTTTTCGGAGGACAGCCGTTCCACAGTTGCTTCCTCCTCTTCCAGCGAGGCCTGCTCCTGCGCAGCCTCTGCCTGCAGTTCAACCAGCTCCTGGATGGTCAGCTTGTGGTCGTGCTCCTCCACCAGCTCGCTGACGTCCTCCTCTGTGACCTCCAGGCCCATGGTCCTCCCCAAGGAAACAATGTCCTGCACCACTGTTGACTCTGGTGCATCAGAGTCACTTGGTGCCATACAGTCTGGCCACAGGCTGCGCCAAGCGCAATTCAAATTTCTCTGGCTGATCCCGTTCCAGGCCGTGGTGATCATCTTCAAGCAGGTGACGATGTTGAAGTGGTCCTTCCAGAATTCCCGCAGGGTGATGGTGGTGCAGTCAGTCACCTCGAAGCATCGCCTGAAAAGCTCCTTGGTGTAGAGTTTTTTGAAATTGGCGATGACCTGCTGATCCATTGGCTGGAGCAGTGGCATGGTGTTAGGCGGCAGGAACATGATGCTGATGAAGCTGAACTCCTCCAACAAGTCCTCCTCAAGGCCTTTAGGATGAGCAGGAGCATTGTCCATCAGAAGCAAAGCCTTCAGCGGCAGGTCGTTGTCCAGCAGGTACTGTTTGACAGCAGGGCCAAAAGCAAGATTGACCCAGTCCACAAACAGCACACGTGTGACCCAAGCCTTGCTGTTGGACACTCAGCTGCTCCTTGTCGACCTTGTGTTTCTTGAAGGCCCGTGGGTTCTCCGAGTGGTACACCAGCAGGGGCTTGATCTTCAGTTCGCCGCTTGCGTTGGCACAGAAGAGCAGGGTCAGACGGTCCTTCATGGGCTTGTGGCCAGGCAACTTGGCCTCCTCCTGTGTGATGAAAGTCCTTTTGGGCATCCTCTTCCAAAACAGCCCGGTCTCATCGCAGTTGAAGACCTGCTGTGGAACGTAGCCCTCCGTCTTCACAACCTCCAGGAACTCCGTTGCAAAGTCTTCAGCCGCAGGAACATCAGAACTGGCAGCCTCTCCATGCCTGACCACGCTGTGGATTCCAGATCTTGTCTTGAACCGGTCAAACCAGCCTCTGCTTGCCTTGAAGACTTCTGGCTCGCCTGAGGCTCCTGGCTGTTCCCGGACGAGGTCTGCGTGCAAGGCCTTGGCCTTCTCACAAATGACGGCCTCAGTCACTGTGTCCCCTGCACGCTGCTTCTCTTCTAACCAGATGAGCAGCAACTTCTCGACTTCCTCCAGAACAGCTGGGCGGTTCTTCACGATCCTGGTGACTCCCTTGGCTGCATCAGTCGCAAGGATCTTCTCCCTCATCTTCAGGATGGTCCGGATGGTCAATGGATTCCTCCCGTACTCCCTGGCGAGGTCTGTCACACGCATTCCACCGTCGTGCTTCCGGATGATCTCCTTCTTCATTTCCAGCGTCACCTTCTCCTTCTTCCTCTCGCCGGCCTCTGCAGCAGCAGTCTTCTTGGGTCCCATGGCAGCACAGCTCCTACCTTCGCAACCCCCCCCCCAAAATAAAATCAGTGCTTCACATCCAAAAAATTCAAAAGCACCCAGCCAGCCACCACACAGAAATTCAAACCCAGAACCAAGTCCTTGAATTCCAAACACCCCAACCCAAAATCCAAAACCCCCCCAAAAAGTTTTAAAAGTTTAACTTACCAAATGGCTGCAAAAGAAGTTTTGGGAAAGCTTCAAAAATCACCAAAGTCTTCCCCCAGCCACCCACCACACAGAAATTGCAAACCCCTCCCCAACTGTTGCAGACCCCTCCCCAACTGTTCCCCCAGCCCCTTCCCAACTCTTGCAAACCACTCCCCAACTGTTCCCACAGCCACCCACCACACAGAAATTCAAACCCAGAATTTTTTTTTAAACAACAGCAGAGTGGCCCAATGGTCACAAAAAATCATTAAAATTCAGGAAAAAAACACAAGCTCCCAGGTTCTTGCAAACCCCTCCCCAGACCAAGTCCTTGAATTCCAAACACCCCAACCCAAAATCCAAAAACCCCCAAAAAAGTTTTAAAAGTTTAACTTACCAAATGGCTGCAAAAGAAGTTTTGGAAAAGCTTCAAAAATCACCAAAGTCCTCAAAAACCTCAAAAAAGGCTACCACACCGCGTGCTATGTGTTGCTCCTCGAAGTTCAAGTCGCAACTGCACCTCTTCAAGCAATGCACCCTGGGTATTAACGGTTTTACGAAAAAGGAAACAAACTTGCAAGACATTTTCGTATTGCGAAGCAAGCCCATAGGGAATTTCGTCTTGCGAAGCACCTCAGAAAACGAAAAACTCTTTCGTCTTGCGAGTTTTTTGTCTTACGAGGCATTCGTCTTGCGAGGTACCACTGTATAACAATAATATCATTCCCCCTCCCCCCATACGACTTCCCTCAACTTCCTCTTCTGGTTTATTTTAACGTAATATCTTCTCCTACTTCTTCTACTCTTTTCTCAACTTTTTGGTATCTTTAAATCATATTCTTATTGTTCTGTTCTCATATCAACGTCATATTTATACTTTTGAATCTGCCATTCTGATTTATGTTATAATTTTATTATTCCTAATTATTGAATTATGAATTTTGTTGCTTTTGCATCTCTTCTTATTTTTCACCTGTATCCTAGGGAGTTTCCTCCCCTTCTCCTGTCAAGGGCTCCGCTTCTCCTAGTTGTTTTTAAGACTTTCTCCAGAATTTCTCCACTTCCGATGTATCTCTGCACCTTTGTTTCTTACCTTTATACGTAAAAGATACCCCTTCCGGGAATTCCCATCTATTTGGGATGTGATTACTTTTCAAAGCATCTGTCAGGAATTTATAAGGCTTTTGGATATAAGGCTTTTTGGTTGCACTGTAAAGCAATTCATCAAGATCTGCCCCAATATTCTGTCATTCTGATACTCCGTTTCCCAGTCTCTGCTCTGGACGGTGCTGTACTTGTTAGTCACACTCCTTGAAGTCTCCAGAGAAGTCAGTCTGTCTCACTCCCAGATGATGGAGTGACAGTCTCCCCTTGGAGGAGTGCTTTGCAGACAATTTTGATGGAGAAGCCTTTCCCTCTCTGTGTGCTTCCTTACAGTACCCAAACCGAATCTGGATTCCTTCGTATTCCTGCGGGTGAAAGAGAGACAGGAGAATATCCTGGTGGAACCAGAGACTGATGAGCAGAGGTAGGAAAGAGACTCCCAAGAATGGAGCTTGCTGAGCTTATCAGTACCCCAAAAAGGAAGGGATGAGCCAAACACCAGCATCCAAATGATCTCCCCAGAGAAGTTCCCTCCACCAGCCTTTCCCAGCCTGGTGCTTTCCAGATGTTTAAGGCTGCTACTCCTGTCCACCCCAGCAGGACAAACTCCTGTTCAAGCCGTTGTTCCCAAGGAGCCTCCAACAAGGTGCACGACTTCTGAAAAAGAGAAGCCTTTGCACCTGCTTGCTGGGTGTGTCTCTTTGCTTCCTTGCGGGTGATATTCGGCATGTCCCTTTGCCTTTTTGAAACCTCTAACGGCTTACACAACAGGCAGGATTGTAGCGACTTCTTGGGCTTTGTGCACTGAGGCTGAGCTAAACCACTAAAGGTGCTTGGTTGGCTTCCATCAGCTGCTGTCTTAAATGTTATTTTCTAAACAAGGATGGCTGTTTATGTTTCAGGGTTTTGTTATAGTTGATTTGAGAATTGCAAACTGCTTTGTATGTCCATGGACAGAAAAGCAGGGTAAAAACAACAGATCGTCAGCTTTCTCAGGAGCAGCCCAGTAGGGTTTGGCCGTTGCTCCCCTGCTTCCTTCGTTACACAGCAAATAGTGAAAATGTGGAACTTGCTGCTGCAATATGAAGCAAGGGCTACAAACCTGGATGGCTTTGAAAATGAATGAGCCTTATTCTGTATTCACCCATCTCTCAAGGGCTTCTGGCCACAGCGGCTGTCTCTGTTTTTCCTCCACTGCCAGGGGCCGTATGTATCTGAATGCCAATGGAAATGGATTTCTTTAAATATGTCGTGGGTGTTAAGCCTGATTTGTGAGGCTTCCAGTCCTTCTGCTTGGAAAGGCTTGGCGGTTTTTGAGAGAGGCTGGGGAACCTGTGGCTCTCTAGATGTTGGCCTACAGTTCCCACCTTATCCCTGGCCAGGCTTACAGGATGGCAGTTGGAGGCCAACAATATACAGAGCGACATGGGTTCTCCACCCTGTTGTAAGTGTGTGTAAATATTTGCAGATCTTTGACATTTGAAAATATATTTTCACAGTGACCTCAGAGAGAGGGGAGATGGAAATTAGTGCCCTAGTTGAGTTTAATAAATTCCTAGTAACTAGCATGCAAATCAATCCAACATATCTCTAATTAGGAAGAAATTCCTACTATGCTCAAAAGTAAGTGTACATAGGATTGCCACCTTACCTAACCTTATTATGGTCTGTCTCTTTCAGAGAATATGTGATTGACCTGGATGAAGACTCTCAGCATCTGATCAGATACCAAACCATTGCTCCCCTGGTGGCTTCTGGGGCAGTTCAGCTCATCTAAGCAGCATGCAGATGCTTGGACATCCTTGCAAATGCTGAAGCGAATATTTATCCCACATCAAAAGGACTGCCTGGTGACTATCTCTGTCTCGTTCCTGGTAATTCACCTCCCTTGGCTTGCTGGCATCTGGGCGACTCTTGATAAAGCTAAAATAGCAACTTAAGATCATGTCAGGGGAAATGTCCCCAGCAGACAGGAAAGAAGGGCTGTTATCCCTGGAAAGAGGATTTTGGAGGTGGGGAAGCTTGACTTCCTAGGCGGTCTGGCTTCAAAAAGAGGCACAGCTGCTGTTCTGTTGCATCTCCAGAAGATGGCAATGTTTCACTGGATCTGTTCTGGGCATTGCTGCGGCGATGACTGGGCCCAGCATCCCTTCCTTTTCAGCTTGACTTCTGCAGTAGTTCCCTGGGTGACGTCAGAAAACACCAGTCGCTTCTTACAGGGCCAGAAACAACTTTTGAGGACATTAAAGCAGAGCAGCTTGTTCCAGGAGGGTCCATTGTTTCCACCTCTTTCAAGGGTGTTCTCCATCCATCCCTAACCATGCAGCAGCGCTGCCCTCACACTGGGTGTTGGGAAGGGCCATAGGTCAGGGGCAGAGCAGTTGCTTGGCACACAGAGGTCCTGGAAGCAGATTCCTGGTTGGGGAGGTGTCCGCAGGGGCGTTGTTCTTGCCCTCCGTTCAGTGCCTGCCCTCTTTCTAAGCCACTTGGTTCCAGTCAGTGGAAGCAATACTGAGCTAGATCAACGGTTTTTTTGTGTTCTCATTTTGTATTTTTATCTTGTGAAGTGTCCTGTGATCTTTGGGTAAGGGATGGTATATATACAAATTTAATTAATGATAATAATACTCACCTGATTGTAGGAACATAGGAAGGTGCCTTACTCAGTCCATCTACCTCAGTATTGTCTACACTGACTGGCAGCAGCTTTCTTGGGTTTCAGAACATAAAACTGTGGCAAAGTAGGTGCCACACTGCTCAGCTGTGGGTCCTTCCCACAAAACACCTTCGGGTGCCCTTGCTTCTGATGTTGCCGTGGGGTCAAGTGAGGACGCAGCAAGAAGTTTGAGGCAGCGGAAGCCTTTGGGCAATTGGCTTCCTTGGTGGTCGGCTTGGTTAGCGTGTGGGGAAGGAATGGCCGCTGCAAAGGGGACAGCACAGGGAATTCTGTGGAGTGGTTTCCCCTGGACTTTCATGGGGCATCGGGAATCCCTCTGACCCAGCGTTTGCCGGTCACTGTCCAGGTGGACACTTGGGAGAGGGCGGCGCATGGCCAGCCGCTGTTTTTAGCTGCTTTGTCTCCTGTGTTCACATCAAGGCTGCTTGCCTGGAGGATTAGCCAGCAGCACGAGGCTAATTAGAGGAAGTGGGGGCCTTGCTCTTCCAGTCCAAGGTCTGCTGGAGGCCAGCAAAGTCCCTTGAGCATAGCAAGCAATCTTCCACAGAGTCGGGCCACTGGCTCATCTAGATCAATATTGTTTGCACTGTCTGGCTTTTTGAATGTGCGACTCCCAGCTCTGCTTGACGTGGCTACGAATGGAGCCCAGGACCTGCATTCAAGACATGAGCTCTACCACAGAAGTAGGGCCCTTTCTCGACAAACAGCTGATTTGCTGTTGCACGTTCAAGGTGCCGCTATTAGTATATGCGGCCCTTAACAAGTTGGCACTGGTTCACTTGCATGATTTCCTTACCCCACAGAACACCCCCTTGACCACTTGGATCTGCAGCCCTGACACTGTTACAACAGCCCAAATACCCCTTTTGCATTTCTAAGAAAGATCTCTTTTCGTGTGGCAGCACCCGCTCTCCAGAATGCCCTGCCTATTGACACCAGGACAGCACCGTCTGTCTAAACCTTTTTGGCACCTGCAAGTAATAACTTTGTTCAGACAAGCCTACCCAGGTATGCAGAATGCCACTATGTTTTTTTTGTTTTTTTGTTTTTTTGAGTTTTTAGCTTATCGTTGATTTTAATATTATATATATTAAATACAGTGGAACCTTGAGTTGCGGACATAATCCGTCCCGGAGGCACGTCCGCAACTCAAAGCGTTCGCATCCAGAAGTGTTGCGCGATTTAGCGTTTCTGCGCATGCACAAGCAGCAAAACCCGGAAGTAACTGTTCCAGTACTTCTGGGTTGCCGCGGGATGCAACTTGAAAAGATGTAACCTGAAGCAGATGCAACATGAGGTATGACTGTATAATATTACATATATTAAGTAGGAGTTGCTGTAAGGAGGCGTAGAAGGTGCCATCAAACGTCCCCATCTGAGGGACTCTGCTCCCAAAGATGTCCCACAAAGCAGCAGAGGTTTCGGCCCAGAGTTTTCCTTCTAGATTATTATTCTTATTATTTCATTTCTATACCACCTTATGTTTTTAAGAAAAATCTCAAAGTGGTTTACAGCATATTAAACATCAATAAAAAATGCATAATCAAATATTTCTGAAGAAAGTCAAATATAAAGTACACAGTCAAAGCAACACAATTAACAGGAAACCAATATACCATCTCAAAGATTTCAAAATAAAACATTACAAAGCAGGTCAACTACAGAATACATATTTAACACAAAGTTAACAAAAAAACAAAACCATTTCAAAAGAAAACATTGCTAAGTGAAGTCAAATATAAAATGCACATTTAAAACAGCATAGTTAACAAGAGAATAAAATATTATAAGCATGACACGGCTGTTTGGCAGGCACAAAAAGATGGGGCAGAAGAATCCAAAAAGTGGGATTTGTTGCCAGGCATAGTGATGTTCCTCCAGCCTCATGAGGAGCCTCTTCAGTGGGGCTGCCACTTTCCTGCCAGGATGGAGAAATGGGCATTGGTGCCACAAACCTCATTTTTGCACAGCTGGTATGTCTGCTGCAGCAAGGTGGGAGCTTACACCTGTTGGCATGGGGCCGCAGGAGGTTGCCTATGGGCAAATAGACTCCCTGGCCTGATAAAGGTTCCCTGACCCTGTGACTCAGTTTCCAAATAAGGTTGCCACTTTTTTGCATGCAAGGCAAAGGGTGGAGGAAAACTTTGCAGGTGAATTTTGAGCTTGCACCCCTCTGTGGCTCTTTGCAGCCGTTGCCTTAAATTTCACACCCCCACTCCAGATCTTTTAAACAGCCCAGCCTCCATCTGGCCCACAACTTCCTACACTTATCACAGCAAAGCAAACTGCTGGCCATGGGCTGCCTCCTGCTACTTAATTTCATATGAAAATATAAAGCACACAAAAGGCCATGCCCTGTTTTTGCACTGTCTCCCATTTTACAGCTAGGGGAAACTAAGGTGGAAAGGGAGCTGTTTGTTGTGTTTATCACATTTACACCCCAGCTTTTTCTCCACGCTGGCATACCCTGTTCTCTTTGTTTAATCTCCACTGCAATCCAGTCAGGCAGGTTAGACTGAGAGGCAGTGACTGGCCAGAGGCCACACGGTGACCTTTGTGGCCAAGAGTGGGGATCTGAGCCCTGATCTCCCAGGTCCTACTCTGACGCTCTAGTCTAATCCAACTGGCATCCCCTGCAGATTCTGGCCCGCGGACGCTTTTGCCATAATAAACTTGCTTGCATTTGTGGCACTACTCCTTGGCTAGCTGTCCGTCTGTATTTTTGCTGCGAAACCAGCCTGCCCCTTTGGAAATGTATTGGTGAGTGAGAACCATGGCCTTCGGGAGCAGAGCCTCTCCCTCCCCAGCCCACGATTTGGAGCCTTAGCTGCAAGTTCCTCGCTGCTTATGGAAATGCACTCTGCACGTGCACTGGGGTTTGCTTTTGCATGCAAACCACGTTGTGGGTTGTCTGTTACCTGTCTGGTTGGTTGTAAGCCGCTTTGGGTTGCGCTGGGCAATGCTCACAAGGGGCATCCGCTGCTCCTCCTCCCCGCCCAGCCAGGCGCGCGAGGCAGAGTTGGGTCAGGTGGAGGGGCGTGGCCAGAGCGGTGGGGGCGTGGTCACGCAGGCATCGGCTCCTCCTCCCTTTCCAGCGTCTTCATTCATTTCTTCCTTCCTTCATTTCGGGAGAGCCTCGAGCCCGCGACCCGGGACCGTGGCTGCAGGCGGCGCGATGAGCTGCGGAGAGTGAGTGTCGTGGGAACGGGACACGCGCGCAAAGGGGGAAGGGGGAAGGGGAGCAGTCTGGGGCGCGCCGCTTTTTCAGGCGCTGCAGCCTCTCCCCTTGAGCTCTGCCCATAACTGGGTTCCCATGGAGGCAACTTTTCCCTTCCTAACGCTGCGGCCCCCAGGGATGCGCTTCGAGGGGAATGCCTTCTTGGCAGCAGGCGGAAAGGCTCCAGTTCAGATCCTGGCAGCTCCCGTTAGGTCTGGAACCGAGCCCTGGAGTGGAGAGGGAAGCCTTTCTGGGAGACGCCTCTGGGCTGACAGGGGGGTGGGATATAAATAAATGTAGTACTACTAACTATCCTAATAACAGTCTGAAACATCTGGAGGGCGCCAGGTTGGTGAAGGCTGGAACTGAGGCTGCTGAGCCAGATTGGCTACACTGATATTAATAGCACTTTGTGGTATAAATCGAATTAACTGAATAAATTAAGTAATCATCTCAGTATAAGGCAGCTTCCTCTGGGTCACGGGACTGTCTTTCTACTTCAGTGTAAATTGGGGGTTGAGCCGGCAAGAGGGGAGAATGGGCAACGCTCAAATGCTGGAGGCGTGTTGGAGGGACCCCCTCCAGGTTTTCTTGGTAAAGCCACTCTTAGGAAGAGCCCTGTTGCTTTCGGAGGTGGAAATGTTGCCGGTCTGACCATCCAGGTCGGGAGCTGAATTCAATAAAAAAGCATTTGCTCCTTATAAGGCGAGGAGGTGGTAGGATTGGTGATGGGGTCACCAGCTTCTCCGTGGAACATTGCACCCTGTGTCTTTTAAGGGGACTTGCAGTGTAGATTTTAGCAGGGAGTCAAGCTTATCTCTGTGCCGCAAAGAGCCTCTTCTGAGTTCTGGGCATCAAGAATCTTCTAAAGGCACAAGAGAAGTAGCCCTTTGAAGATAAATAGCACTGGGTTTGCCTTATTTGGCTGCATGCACACCATAAAGTTAAAGCACCCACCCCAAACAATCCTGGGAACTGTATTTGTTGAAGGTGCTGGGAATTATAGCTCTGTGGAAGGTAAACTACAGTTATCAGGATTTGGGTGTGCTTTAAACAGGTGGTGTGTGTGCAGCCTTAGAGTCTGACCACTGATTTTGTTGTGATCTTTAGCCATGGTGCAAGTAGGTTTAACTTTATCAGCTGCAGTTACACTGGTGCCTTGGTGTGATCCCTGCTGGCAAAACCCAGGTTCAAATCCCTGCTCCCTGGTTGGCCTTGGGCTGGCATCTATCACATAGATAAAACAACGTGAGGCAGCCCTGATCTTCTGGGACGAAACACAGGGATATAGCTAAAATAGGAAAGTATCTGAGTGGTTGAGTGCCAGCTTGACATGCCAAAGATTCCAGGTTCAATCCTTGACATCTCCACCTAAAAAAATCTAACATGGGTAACTTCCTACTGAAAACCTGTAACTTTACATACCACAAATATCCAGAGGGTTGTTGTTGTTTGTTGTCCTTCTTTTGTTCTGCTGTAGTACAAGAGTGCCCTTCCAGACAACTAGAATGTGATAACACTGCGGAAGAATTACAGAACAGATAATAAAGCTGAATGATGTGTGGACAGTAGAGTATAAATCCACCATTGATGTGCTATTATTGCATCAGTGGCATCTTGCAGAAGAAAGCTGCAAATCAACAACAACAAATGTCTGGGAGGGGTCCTGAGTGGTGCAAACTTGCCTTTCTGCTATTTTGCTACTTGTATATCTGCCTGAAGGCTTTTGTGTGCATGCACCAGCCTCCAATCACAGGTATTGGGAGTGAAATGGATGCTCACATTCTCTACTACATCATCTGTGTGGAGTTATCCGCCCCGAATATGTATATTAATAATCTCTATGTTGAGGGGGAATAAGTCACGCCAAGACTTGTGCTGTCTCTGATCCTGGCTAGGTGCTTCCACGTGAGTCCCTAACTCCCTCTCCGGCTTCCAGCCTTTTCCAGGTGTTCAGCACGCGGGCGATGGTGCCCCGAGCCACCTCCGTTGATCGGGCCATGAGGCTTTGCCTGAGCCACACCCCTCCCATTCGCAAGCTGCTGGATTCCTACGAGGAGCTGCGGGAGGGTCTTGGGCACCAGCCTTTGCGCCCTTGCCTGAACAACTGCCTGGAAGGCGAGAGGCGAGACTCCATCAAGGGTTGCCGTGGCAAGAAAAAGAAGAAGGTGGTCTTTGCCGACATGAAGGGCTTTTCACTCACGGCTGTCCGGATCTTCTCCAAGATTGAGGAGGACCTGTGTGATTTGCACCAAGCTCTGTCTCACCTGACCAACTTCCGGAACAAGCTACGTGGCTCCCGTCCTGAGACGAAAAAATACATGCTGGATTTTCCCCAACCTTCTGCTGATTATTTAGCCTTTCGCAACCGCTTGCAAAGCAGCTGTGTGTCTCTGGAGAACTGTGTGATCCAGGAGAAGTCCCTTTCAGGGACCATCAAAGTCAGAAACATCAGCTTTGAGAAGAAAGTGTACATCCGCATCACCTTTGATTCATGGAGGAGCTTCCGCGATGTCTGTTGCCAGTACATGCCCAACACATACAGCCTCACCGACACGGATGTCTTCTCCTTTGAGGTGGCCCTACCAAAGTCAGCAGCTCCTTGCGGGAATATTGAGTTCTGTGTTTCCTTCCACTGTGGCCAGAAAGTCTATTGGGACAACAACCACGGGAAGAATTACAGAATCCGCCCCGTAATGGGTCCTTCCCCTCCCAATGCACTCTCCCGTCTGGCAAAGGGTACCTTCACGGCTGGCGAGCCCCTGGGCACCTCTCGTGCTACCGCTCTGGTCCTCTCTCGCTTGCACACCTGGAGGCGCTCCGATGACCAAGCCTACTGGTAGGGATGCTTTGGATTGAGCTCTCTCGGCTGAGCTCCAGATCATGACTCTGACCCATTGCTCTCCTGGCGGCTCTTGCAAAGACTGTTCTGTGGCCGATGCCACATGCCGAGTCTATACTTTGGCAGTGTGCAATTTGATCTTCATTTGCAACCAAGCCATAAGCTCTTGAGGTTCGTGGCAGAATTGGGGTTGGCTGCACCAGAGAGACTTTGACGGCCAGAAGCTGGCCAAATCGGAGGTGCAGGTCAAGGAGAAAGCAGGCTCTCCCAATTATTCCACTGCAGATGGGAAATGGACGGTTATCTGGGAGGAGGCTTGCCTGGTTTCATCAGCATGGATTAGAAAAACTGCCTAGGACCGTCATAGCGCCATATTGGTTCTTCGCCCTGTAGGCCATTCTTAGATCAGGGGTGGGGGAGCTTTTTCCTGCACAAGGGCCTCGTTCCCTTCCAGGGAACTTTCCAGGGGCTACATGCCATTGGTGTCTGGGGCCAGAAGTGCAACAAAATGTCCCAATTTCTACATACCCTCATACAACCCCCTCTGTTGTCCATCCATTGTCATTGCTGCCCTGGGCTCCTTTGGGAACAAGGGCAGAATGTAAATTTAATAAATTATTATTACTAATATCAAGCAAGTTCAAAGACACATTCCAGCCAGGCAACAACCCTCAAAGACAGCCAATAGTGGGTGGGGAGAGGGGTTCTGACCTGCAGAGAATCCTGAAGGTCAGAATGAGAGGCTGGGAAGGCCATGTTTTGGCCCTGGTCCAGAGATTCTTTGCCCCTGACTTCTGTCTGCTTCTCTCTTACACACACAGACAACCCTGACTCCCCATATTGCAATGAAGGTACTGACCTACCTGATGGGGTGGTTGTAAGGACTATGCACGTGAAGAGCTTTGCACGTCTAATATCTCCAACCCTACATGCACCTACCGGAGAGTAAGTTCCTTTTGGCAGGACTGACATCAGGAGTAAATGTGCATAGGATCTTGTGCTGCACAATGCTGATGTAAATGTCAAATTGTTCATTAAATATTGTTCCTGTGTAGACCCTGAGTGATGCTTGATGCTGCCGGTCTGGCGACTGCAACCCATCTCCTTTTCCCTTGAAGTGAGCAATTGTTTAGGGGGTGCTTCTAAGCCGTCCTGGGAAGGTGTGCCTTGCTCTCCATGTGAACCTGGCTGGATTTGAGCCCCAGTGGCTGGAAGTGCAGCTGAAAGCCCACAAACTGGGGGGGGGGGGTAACCAGGTGTGATGGCAGCAGGTCTCTGTGTTACAACCTGTGTCTTCTGAGAAAAGTGGAGGGCAGGAAAGTGGTGTAGGCAAAGGAGCAGTGGCCGAGAAAGGGGTGCTGAGCCCTTCCCCTGCTTGCTGCAAGCACTGGTGCCAGCGGTCAGTACCAAGCAGGGGCCACACTGCCAGTCTCAGAAGCCTCCTCCCTTGCTTCTCCTCCTTACGTTTGGTGCCTCTTTACCTACCTTAACCCAGGGAGTGAGCAGCTATGGCAGAGGGGAGGAGAAAGCATGGGAAACATCTGCGTGGCTTTGCCTTTCTCCTCTCTGAGAGGTGAAGCTGACTGGATCCAGAGGGAAGGATCCCAGCTCAGTGATAAGAGCATCTGCTCCAGGTTAAACCCCTGCCATACCCTGGTGCAGCTGGGAAGTGGCTCCTGCCTGCAACCCTGGGAAGCTGCTACCAGTCATTGCAGACCAGTGCTTCCCAAATGTGGCTCTCCAGCCTCTTTTTGGACTGCAACTCCCATCATCCCTAGCTAGAAGACCATTGGTCAGGGATGATGGGAGTTGTCCAAAAGCAGCTGGTGACCCAAGTTTGGGAAACACTGCATGTAGACAATAACAAGCTAGATGGACCAAAACCAAACATACAAAAAAAAAAAACAGAAAAAAGGGAAAGAAAACAAAGGAAACAAAACTAAACTAAACAAAAACGAAAAAGCACACATCTACAGAAAAAAACCATATCATTATGTACATAAACACATATTGACTTCCTTCCTTTGTTCTAAGACCTAAAAAAAAATTGTTTTTTGTATAGTACTATTTTGGATTCAATGTTTGTAATTTTTGTTATGATTCTGCATTGGGGGGAAAAATAATAATAATAAATGCCACTAGAAATAAAAAAAAAGTTAGATGGACCACTGAGTTATCTATGCCCCTTCTGCAAGGAAGCCCTCGAGCAAGGCAGAAGGCAAAATCCTCTGTACCTGCTATGATCCTGTCACCTCTGCTGAACTACTCTCCTTACCTTATGGTGCCACTATTATGACCTCCCTAGTGGTACAGCAATAAAACTGCTAGCTAAGCAAGGTCCAGTATGGTTTTGCATTGGAAGGGGGCCATGTGTTGAGATTCTTGCATTGCCGGGGTCCCTTCCAACTCTACAATTCCAGGGTTCTGACTTGTCTGTGAGGAAAGGGTACATTTGTGGCTGTTTTGTTGAGAAACAAGGCAAGCAAGGGGGGACATAGAGAGAGAGATTTAAATCTTTCATATCCCACTCTTCCAGCCCAAAAGTTCCCAGAGTGGCTCAAGGATTGTCATTTCATAGAATTGCAAAGAGTGGGTTTTCACAGGGAAAGCACAGAGGCAAAAAAAAAAAAAAAGCACTCTGACAGGGAGCTTTAAAGCACAGACCTGTACTGTACCTAGAAACACAGCACAAGAGAAAGTCTAAATAAGCCATCCCTCTGTGATTTGGCATTTATTCGTGGTGCTTAGAAAGAAGTCGCCCATCCCTCTCTTGCTTTACTAGAACCTGGGATCATCCAGGCAGGCTCTGTGCTAAACATGTTCTCTGTAGGTGACTGCATAAGGCAAGTTGGCGAATGCTGGCAAAAGGAACTTTCCCAAATGATGAGGCTGTTTCAGACTCTTGCTCTTTTGTGGGTGGGCTTCTCTTGCACACCAACAAGTTCAGGTTGTGCAACTGCAGTTGAGTTGGAATTCTTGCGCAGCAAACACACTCCCTGCAGCCATAGATTTTTGTGCTAAGAAAAGTGTTGGGGACATGCACTGGAAGGTATAGATGTGACATCTCCCCACAAACAAATCAGAATGATTGCTCCCTAAACAGCATACATTGTACAACCTCCCCACAGATTTGTGGAAGCAAATCAGGATGAATGCTCAATAAACAGGTTGGCAGTGACCAGAGTGTCTTTCCAGATTTTGTATGCCCTTCTTAGCTCTTTCATCTTAAGCTGGCCATTAATCTGGTTCAAGAAACCTGGATTTCCTGTGCCTGCGTCATGGAACTCAAATCCTTTTCGTTCCTGTGTCCTCTGCCACTGTGATTAGCAGGTGACATGATGGGGAAAGTGGCAAACCAGAACTGACATCTGCATTCCCCTAAGCCAAGAGAGGCCGTTTAGAAGGAAAGCCTTTCTTGCAGAGGAGATTTGTCTCTGCAGCTGCTCCTGGAAGCAAGCGTGGTCCTTTCCACAGCAGGTGGAGTTGGGACCACTGCAGTGGGCATCTACAAACAGCAGCATCTGCTGCCTCCATGCCAGAGATGCTGGTGAATCGACTTGGGAGCTTACCTTCTGCATGAAAAGCAGGTCCTGTACCACTGAGCTATGCCCCTAGTTTAGAAGAACATACAGGCATTTCATGCCTTGGAAGCAGGGGCTCTACAACAGAGGTACACAGGAAAGTCCAGTCTGCACATGCTGCAGAATGAGTTGGCAGACTAAGCAGGGTCAGTTCAATGTGTTTCTTAAACTTTCCCTGTGTAAAGACAAAACAAATCAGGCCTCCCTGCAATTAGTAAAGTAGTACATCAGAGAGAGAGAGAGAGAGAGAGCACATAATATAAGCCACTTCTTGATGTGCTATTTTTCTACATGCAAGGAATTTTGTACCAGATGAATACATAGTACAATTTTAACTTGGCAATAACCACAGAGTAAAAAGTCTGGCCCAAGCTGAGGTGGATTCTTTTACAGAAAGTCTGCCAAAGAAATAGAAAGGCAGTTTAAACAGATTTAGGAGAAAAAATTCACACCTTTTAATTTCGCGTCATTGAATGTATGCAATTTGTGCTTTTTTTCTTTAAAAAATGTTTAGGGTTACTCTCATTTTGACTCTAAGCTACCAGCATGAGTTTGACCAAACTGCGGGAGGCAGTGGAAGACAGGAGTGCCTGGCGTGCTCTGGTCCAGGGGGTCACAAAGAGACGGACACGACTGAATGACTAAACAACAAAAACAACAACATTTTGACTCAAGAAAATCACCATTTTATAGTTCAATTCAGGAAAAATAAATACAGTAAATGGACAAAAGTACAAAGATTCACGAAATGTTTGGGCGTTATGCGTACCCCTGCGTCCCCCCAGAAAAAAAGCACTGAAGCACATTATGACATATCTCAGGTAATGAGGTTTTTCTTTTTCTTTTAAGACCACTGTAGGCAGTATCTAAGTTCTACTCAGAGTAGACCCACTAAGTTATTCATGTCTGTGGGATAAATGGATAAGAAAAGGCTTAGCAGAAGCAACCATGCCTCACCTTGCTGTTGTAACTGTTTGCATTGCAAAGACAGAGGAAACTTGTGGTAATATGTAATACATTAAGTATAGAAATTGCTGAGAGTAGCCAAAAGGTATTAGAGCATGGGTAGGCAAACTAAGGCCCAGAGGCTGGATCCGGCCCAATCACCTTCTAAATCTGGCCCGTGGATGGTCCAGGAATCAGCATGTTTTTACATGAGTAGAATGTGTCCTTTTATTTAAAATGCATCTCTGGGTTATTTGTGGGGCATAAGAATTCATTCATTCCCCCCCCCAAAAAAAAATAGTCCGGCCCCCCACAAGGTCTGAGGGACAGTGGCCCGGTCCCCTGCTGAAAACGTTTGCTGACCCCTGTATTAGACAGTCTGTGGGTGACTCAAAATCATGAGGAAAAATGCAAGAGAACAGTTAGAAAGGCATTGCACATGATTAAAAGGGCTATGAATATTAGTCAAACCGCCCCTGGTGGAGCTATAGCTAATTAACATGAACATGTGATGTATCTAAGAGTGGGGGTACATATCAAGGAGAAAATATGTACCGGTAATAGGCGGACCGGGAAGTCTGTAAACTTCAAATTCTTAACCAATAGGAGATTGTAGAAGAGAAATTTGGACAGGCTTTAGGGTATAAGGTACTTGTGATGTAAATAGGATGGTGCCCTCCCTCTTTGCAGCATGAGCGGGGAGTTGTCCGTGCAGCACTGTCTCGAGAATAAACAACTTGTGGTTTTGCCTGATCGTGGTGTCAGACTCCTCCCTCTCACAGAGCAATTGACTACCTCTGGGGAAGATCCCTGGGGCAAATTTGTCCAACAGTGTCCATTAACTTCAATGGGTCTACTCTGAGTAGGACCAGCACTGGATACAAAAATAAAAGCACATTTTCCTGCACACAGATGCCAATGTGCAGGGCTACCTTTTGGATTCTGTGACATCATGTCTCCCTCGACTTGTGACCTCATGTAGTGATTATTGCTGACAAAATTGTAGCCAAATTGAGGCTGCTGAAGAACAAGAGAGGAGTATTGGTATATTTGGGCCATCCTAAGGCCTAGGACTTGCCGATCAGAAGGTTGGCAGTTTGAATCCCCGTGACGGGGTGAGCTCCCGTTGCTCGGTCCCTGCTCCTGCCAACCTAGCAGTTTGAAAGCACATCAAAGTGCAAGTAGATAAATAGGTACTGCTCCGGCGGGAAGGTAAACGGCGTTTCTGTGCGCTGCTCTGGTTCGCCAGAAGCGGCTTAGTCATGCTGGCCACATGACCCAGAAGCTGTATGCCGGCTCCCTTGGCCAATAAAGCGAGATGAGCGCCGCAACCCCAGAGTCGGTCATGCCTGGACCTAATGGTCAGGGGTCCCTTTACCTTTACCTAAGGTTAGCAGAAGCCTAAGATGGCAAAAAATAAATGCCTCCCAGAAACACCCCACCGAAGTCTGGGCATGCACAACAGCCACAGAATGGGGGGGTGTCCTGCTTGGGCCCTGCCTTAAACTATTATACCAAGGGGCCCATTTTCTGCTAAGCATGGGTTTTACTGGATGAAATGTAATGGGCCTGTGTGAACGACACTGGAGCCCAAGGATTGGGGTTGGGCTAGATGACCCTCAGGGTTCTTCCAACTCTACAATTCTATGGCCTTGTGACTACCTTCCTGAGTTTGCTGGACTCCAGCTCCCATCATTCTGTGAGCATTAGTCTCTCTGGCTAGAGCTCATGGGGGTTGGAGTCCAGCATTGGGAGAGCCACAGGTTCCCCATTCCTGCTGCAGTCTGGTGCCCATGGAAGTAATGCCTGTTAACTTCAGCGTGACTTGCAACGAAACATACATAGGATCGGGCTGCACAAATGTCACAGCCTGATCCTCCGAGGTTTGCTTGCACCCAGAGCAGAGACAAATATTGGTGCTGGAAAATCCAGACACCTCCAACTAATTCAAGTGGATCACAACCCAGGGCAAGCCTTATGGAAATGAACAGGATCTGGATCAAAGCTTGACCATGCTCTTGCACAGCTGCCACTCATTTCAGTGGGACCTGCATGGGGGATGTTTGCCGTAGCTCAGATCTGCCCATCCTCTTCTACTCTAATGCCCTGAAAAGCATGCAAAAATTCTATACCAGAAACATTCTGATCAGCTTGGCTCAAGGAAAGACACACACATACAACTGTGATTAATAAAGGTCTATTTTTGTGTGTGGAAAATGTTTCAGTTTTTTGGAATAAAACAACAGCAACTTGTTTTGCTAATCGGAGTAGCATATTGTTACAGGTTTGTGGGTGTCAGTCTGGATTGCACCTGTGGGTCCCTTCCAAACCTGAGATCCTGTGTATGTGGGGTTCGATTTCATGAGAGGAAACCTGCTAAACCAGTCAAACCAGTCCCTTGCTTATGGTACTGGCCTGGGTTGCTATTTGCATGCCCTAAGAGGTTGCTAGAGAGACCAATGGACGGGCCTTTTCCTACCTCACCTGACATGCCACATCATCCAAGGATGGGAAACAATAGGCATTTTTGTCCTCGATATGTCCTGTCCAAATGTTGTTGTACTAGCCAGTGGCCATGGCAAATCTGAATAAAAAATAAATACAAGCAAAAGGGGTGTCGTGCCACAAATAATGGTCTCTCTTTAGATCTCTGCGTCTCCCTTACAGTTCAGTGCTATATTGTCCAGGGTCTTCTTTCTGATCTTTTCTGGCCTCCAAAGCAAAAAGGGTGACTTATTGAGTCACTGAAGCATTTGCATCACCAAGAAGCAATAGGACCTTCTCTGTTGTGGGGAGACAAATTTCCTGTAAGGTGAGAAATTGCCTCCTGGGTCCAAGGTAAAGTAAATAGTAATATAGTAAATAGTGCAAGGTGTCTTCCACCTGCAGATGCCCACATATTCAGAGTCTTGTCTTCGTACGGTACCCTGTTATATTATCTGTCCAGGACAGTGGAGGGCATAACTTGAAGATACAGCTAAGTAAAAGCAAATCTAAGTGCGGCTGGCCAGAGATTTGACAGGTATCTGGCTCTAAAATGGACTCTTTTTAGAAGAGGGAACCGAGGAGAGTGTTTCCTGCTTGCCAGGGGGTTGGACTCGACGGCCCTTGTGGTCTCTTCCAACTCTATGATTCTATGATTTAGAGAATTTAATCACTTGCAGATCATGTAGTGATTCTGTCCAGTGGCACCAATCCCTTAGTTGGCATTTGTCTGTAGATATAATCTCCTCTATCTTAGGGAAATAATAAAGAGTTCAAATAATATTGTGTGTTAGATTTCCACTACCGGCTGTTCACCAATTCCGCATAACAAGTCTTTTCAGCTAATTAAACCAGGTGCAAATAGCTCTTGCAGTTAATGTTGGCCATCCACATTCCATGTGTAAGAGTTCGGATGCTGTTCCCTTGGGTGCGGAAAACAGTCTCTTGAGAAAGTGGTTTTGCACCATTTCTAATCCTTTAATAGTGCTCTCATCCTCACCCCCAGATTGTCCTTGATATGTCTTCTTCCTTCTTCTTCTTCTTTGGTGATCACTCGTAGCCGAGTAAGATTGTCTTCCATAAACACGGTTTTAACAATGAGCCCGTAAGTGACTGTGGAGGCCAATTCTGGATCCACACGTCCTTCCACAGTGGGGACATTGGTTTCCAGGTGGGAATTGATCATGGTGTGGATTTGTTAAGCGTGCCTTCCTCTTAGCACCTTTCTCCCTTGTGTCCTGAGTTTGAGTGCCAATGACACCTTTGGTAAAGCCTGTTCTCCAAATGGAGCACTCGCAGGCCAGTGTTTCCCAGTTGTCAGTGTTTATACTACATTTTTTTAGATTTGCCTTGAGACAGTCTTTAAACATATTTTGTTGACCACCAGCATTACGCTTTCCATTTTTAAGTTGGGAATAGAGTAGTTGCTTTGGAAGACGATCGTCAGGCATCCGCACAACATGACCAGTCCAGCGAAGTGGATGTAGAAGAATCATCGCTTCAACACTGGTGATCTTTGCTAATTCCAGTACACTGGTATTAGTTCGCTTGTCTTTCCAAGTGATGTATCAAATTTTCAGAGACCCTGTTGATGGAATCTTTCAAGGAGCTGGTGATGGCGTTTATCAGTGGTCCATGTTTCTCAAGGGACAGTAATGTTGGTAGTACAATAGCTTTGTAAACAAGCATTTTGGTTTCCTTGACATGTAGTATCCCTTTAACTCAGGGGTAGAGAAACTATGTCCTCTCCAATTTTGTTGGACTCCAGCTCCCCTCAGCCACAGGCAGTATCACCCATGGTCAGAGTTGTTGCAAGTTCTGGGAGGAAAGTATCCCAAGGACTCTGGGATGTCATGCAGCTTTTGCCAGAGGCAGTGATGTCACTTGACTTGGAAGGCTTCGGCGTTAATTTCGAGGCTCCCTACGGGAAGGAGCAACAGCACCTCTGAGCACGTTAAGAGTGCAGCGTCCTCCTTAATGGGCAAACACGTCCAATGTTTCTCAAACTTGGCTTCCCAGCTTAGCGAGCAGGTAGAGAGCAGGAGGCTCTTCATCTCGGAGTCGTGAGGGGGTTGGACTAGATGACCCTCAGGGCCGAGCGGAGTCGCGCTCCAACCACAGCCGGGCCTGCGCAAACCTCGCGCTGCGTCTCTCCGGCCCGCCCACCTTTTTGCGTCGCGGCGGGAGAACGACGTGTCCTCCGGAGGGGGGTTGGCTTAGGAACACTATTCGACGCGCTGCGCGCGCACAATAGGACGCCCCTTCTCCGTCAGTTGTCCCTCAACCCTAGCGCCGTTCCCATTGGACGCTCGCGGCACTTCTGGAAAAGCTGATGCCGATTGGCTGCCTCGCGAAAAGGCGGAGCTCGAGGGCGCCCCTGGTGGGCGGAGCGACCGGCGCCGGCGAGTCTCCCCGGCTGGTGACGCTGTGACGTATTAGCGTCGGCGGTTTGTGCGCGCAGGCGCACCAGCTCGCGATTCCTGGCTCCGGCGGCGGCGGCGGCGCCTCCTTCACCTCAGCCGGACCAGTTGGGGGAGGGGCAGAGCGCGAGCGAGCCAAGGCAGGTGAGTGCCCCGCCCGTTCCGCCAGACCACGCCCCCTCCCTGGAGGACCCCCCACCGGCTCCCTCCCCGGCCGCCTCCGTCGGGCCTGGCCCTGGGACGGGGCGGCTGGGCGAGCGCGTGGAGAAGAGCGGGGCGGCCGTTCACACGTGACGGCGCCAGGCTTGCGTGACGTTGACACGTGTACACCGCTCTTCCTCTGCTGAAGGCGGGCGTGTCTCTCAAAACAGCCCTGCGAGGTAGGTCAGCGGGCGCACCTCCGATCTGTTCGTGGCGCCTGTCTCCCCGCAGGGGGCTTGGCCCCTCGACGCCTTGCAGGAAGCCGCAGCATCCCGTCTCCTGCGCCTGCCTTCCTGGGAAGCGGGAGCCTTGGGGCTGCCCAGCTGTGGCTGCGGGACAGTTTCCCCTTATGAGCCAACATAGCTCTGGTCTGCTGTGGTTATTAACAGGAATCGAATCAAACCACTGCCTATGACATTAATCATTAGTTTCTCTTGCTGTTAATCATAATTACCACATTATTCATTACTGCCCACCAGCTTGCCCCTTCCCTCTTCCCCTCCACACCCTCCCAGAACTGATGCCCAATGCTCTTGACTTGCATGATGATTGATGTCAGTCACCCTGTGTTTGAAATACAATGTGCGTGTAGGTGATTTAGTACCATGTATGGGGGTGGTGCTAGTTTGTTAAAGGGGAAAAAAAGATTCTAATAAATTAATGGATTTCTAGCCCGTTTTCAGGGTTGAAAGCCACTAGCAAGGTGAATTACAGCACACTTAAAACACAGCATATAATCGAACCATGTTAACAATGAGCAATGTTCAGTTCACAAATTATTAAAATAAGATAGCCTCAGCAGAAAAAACTTCAGTTAAAAGCACCCAAATGCAGGCTGGAGTATAATAAAGGATTGCTTAAAATGTTTTGTAATTGTTCTTATTATGCTTCATAATATGCTTTCTATTCACTGCTTGAATAATTTCTTATTTTTATACATTATACGTGTGTACTCAGATGTAAATCTCCTTGAGTTCAGTAGGACTTACTGCTAGGTGTGTAGGATTGAGCAGCAGTCTTTCAAATTCTCCCAAGGCTAGCCATGCGTAGGCTTTGCATAGTGTGTGTGTGTGTGTGTGTATCAGTATTATTTCAGCTGTCCATGTGGTAGAGACATGCGAGTTGCTCTAGTGAGGACAATCCAGAGCGTCAGTGCCATAAAGGCCTTGTTCCTTGCATCCACCCATGGAAACTCAGCTGGCAGGAGGATCTCAGGTGCTGAACCGAGTGCTTGTATACTTGTGTGTGTTGGCTTGTATTATACATTAGAATATGTATTAGAGTAATTCCCTATCTTTTTTGCATTCAGGCTGTGAGTCCTTATTTGGCCCAACACACATGCGATGCCGTTATTGGCAGGCTTGGGTGAAAGGCCAAGATTTGCAGAAATACTACTACTACTACTTCTACTACTACTACTACTGATAATAATGGGGGAAATACTGAGGAATAGGGGATGAATTCCCAAAACAAGCCAGTGAGGACTGAGCATATGCAATGGGTGTGGAATGTTGATTGACAGTTGAAGGGGGAAATAGAAAATTAGGCGAGGAGAAGAATGGAACTGAGAACAGTTTTTAAAACATATTTTTTATTTTTAATATTTAATTCTGTATTGTTTTTAACACTTGATTGGAAGCCGCCCAGAGTGGCTGGGGAAACTCAGCCAGATGGGTGGGGTATAAATAATAAATTATTATTATTATTATTGTTATTATTATTATTATTATTATTACTATTATTATTAATAATAATAATAATAGGGGATGTCTGACTCAAACAAGGAACTGGAAAACACCACTGTTGTTACACCTTTTTGTTGCAGGCTGTACTTGTTACAATATACACAAATAATTACAGGTACACCACAATCAGAGTTAAGTGCTTCAGAGTCTACTTAATTAGTGTGGGAAATATTTGCAGCCTAATTGTAGACAGCTTTTATATTTTAGAGTTGCATTTTAAAATATATTTTGTTAGCCATTTCTAGCAGTTCAAAGTTTGGACCAGAAAGGCAGGACACAAGTCTTTCTAAGGAATGAATATGTTGTTTACTGATAAGTAATTCTCACCATTTTTAATGAACTTACTCCCAGGGAAGTGTGTGTTTGAATGTGGCTCTACAACCCAATTTTGTGCATATCAACTCAGAAGGAAGCTCCACTGAGTTCAGTGTGGCTTATTTTAAGGACAATAGTAGCTCATACTTTCCTCTCAGTAAAATCAGTGGGTCGACCATTGGTCCATCTAGCTCAGTATTCTCGGACAATATTCACTGACTGACAGCAGCTCTCCAGGATTTCAGGCACGAGTCTCTCCCAGCCCTACCCTGAGAGGTCTGGGATTGAACCCAGGACCTTCTGCTTTCAAGGCAGATGCTCTGTTGCTGAGCTATGGCTTCACAGTGGCTTAAGTGGATTCTGAGAGTGTGAGATGCCTGCAAGTCACTGGGGAGCAGGTTGGTTGTGGTGCTTTTAAAGAAACAAGCATTTCCAAAATCTACTAGCAGCAAGGAGGATTCTCTCACACTTAGCAGATAATGCTTCTTCTAAGGTGATGCCTGCTGTGACATGTGTGCATCATGTAAAAACTGGATAAAACAATCATACTTTTTCTGAACAACTGTTTAATCAGTTGACAGCCTCATTATATAGGTGTGCTTATGTAAAAAATGTGTTAAAGTAAATGCCAGGAACTTGTTGACTGCAGGAAAATGATGATACATTTTTAAGTTGCATGAGGCCTAGGTAGCAAGCATGGTCAGGGAATCCACATTTTTTAATGATTTGTGCACTTGCATTTGCATGTGCACCATGGTAGATGTTCTTTACCTACAAACTGTGGGAATGAGGATGATGTTTGGAGATTTATTGAAGATACTCCATTTGCATGTGTGCAAATGGACACACCACCCTATGAAATTCTCAACATCTTCAGGTCTTGGGCCAATCTTAAACAACGCCCTGCATTATAACAATTAATAATAATATGTTCTTCCAAGGAGGCAGGGGTTATAGTATCCCAGTGGCCCTAGATTTCAATCCATAGTTGAGAGCATTTTTTTAAAAAAAACCAACAACAACCCTCTCTTCCCTGAAAGGCTGAAGTACATGTCTGTAAGTCATGGTAGAAGACCATTGGGGGCTTGGTAAGCTTTTCCTAAAGGAATATCGAGTCAGACAAGTAACTTGACAGCTAAAACCTATGAATAATTATATGGAAGTAGCATTCCACTGTGTTCAGTATTCCCCAATAAGTGTCCTTAGGATTTCAGTGCAATTGGTTGCTCTCCTGCTTCATAGAATCATAGAGTTGGAAGAGACCACAAGGGCCATCGAGTCCAACCCCCTGCCAAGCAGGAAACACCATCAGGGCACTCCTGACATATGGTTGTCAAGCCTCTGCTTAAAGACCTCCAAAGAAGGAGACTCCACCATACTCCTTGGCAGCAAATTCCACTGTTGAACAGCTCTTACTGTCAGGATGAAACCAAACCTAGCAGCCGCACATCCACTTACAGCAGCAATCCAAAATGGAAGGTCTGGTCACAGTCCCATGGCAAAACACAGATACAATGTGACACAAAGTCCAGAAGTAGCCCATGATCAAAGCACAGGGAAGTCCTATCACCAGCAAAAAGCTTCCTTGGAAGATAGCTTTCCATTCCTACCAATCTGCTGCTTTGGGCAGTTGCAGTGCATGGATAGGCCCCCTGGCAGTTCACCTGCATGAAGTAGGGCACCCCAGACATCCTGCAATACATGCAAGTTCCATGGCAGATGTATGAGTGTCCATTAGCAAACCAGTTAGGCTGGAAAGGTCTCTGTTAAAGTAGATAGTCGGGAAGCCTCTTGCTTAAATTGACCCTTGGTCCCAAACCAGTCAGTTGACTCCTCTAAACAGGAACATAAGATGGGCCTTGCTGGATCAGACCCAAAGACCTATCCAGCATCCTGCCTCACATACTGACCCAGTTCATATATCACTTGAAGCCATAGCTAAGAGTAAACTGAATTGATGCAAGTGAACCATGTGCTTGTGCCTCTGCTGAAAAGTTCTTGCTCTGCTCCTCCCCTGCTGCCGTGCTGCTGGGGAACAGGCCATAGTCTGCCTTGCCATAATATCCCTGATGTTTGTTGTCCTCTAAGCAAACCATGAGAGGTCAGCCAAGAACAAGTCTTGGTTACTGTTTGTGGTTTGTTTATATTAACAAAAGTTGGCTTTTACTTGATTTAATGTGACTGCATACCAGGATAGTACCTTGGAGGTCACAGAAACAAGGAGGATCTGACTTTGCTTTTACCAGAAGAATAAAAACTAGACTTTGCAATGTAATAATTCAGACAGCTACTCAAACAAGGACTTCCTTTGGTTAAAGTTAGGTCATTGCAGTAGCTGAACATTGCGAGCCCACAGAAAGCAACATGGGAAATAGCAGGTGCAGATGTCCAAAACTGGATTCCAAGGAATGCTAGAGGTGAAGGAAATTTTTTAAGGTTGCAGTCCTAAACTCTACAAGGAAATAAATCCCCTGAGCTTTGTGGGTCCTCTGCATAGGACTGTGCTGTTCATCAGGTTCCCTGAATCCCACTGAAGTTTAGCCCAGAATACAGTGGTACCTTGGGTTACATATGCTTCAGGTTACATATGCTTCAGGTTACAGACTCCACTAACCCAGAAATAGTACCTCGGGTTAAGAACTCTGTTTCAGGATGAGAACAGAAATCACGCAGCAACAGCGGGAGGCCCCATTAGCTAAAGTGGTGCTTCAGGTTAAGAACAATTTCAGGTTAAGAACAGACCTCCGGGACAAATTAAGTACTTAACCTGAGGTACCACTGAATTGAGTTTCCCCAAAGCATATCTTCCTCTCCTCATAAACTCCAAAATTCTAAGGAATTCAATTGAGGCGGCCATGAAGGTGGTCTTTTTAGAAGATAATGTTCTGATAGTCATAGGTGCCAACTCCCTGGGCCCCTGGGTGCCTGAGCACCCACAAAATTCCCCATGAAAGGGCCAGGCACCCAGAAATGTTAGTGCCAGGGCCATGCACGCTGCATGCCACCCGCAGCCCCAGGGGCAAGTTGGCACTCATGGTTATAGTTCTGCTGAAGTCTATTCTGCTGCATCTGACTGGTGGCTTGTCCACAAAACCCCAGAGTTAGAAAACTAAAGACTGCAATCCTTGCCATATCTGTTCAGAAGTAAGTCCTATTGAACTTATTGGGCTTACTCCCAGGTAAGTGGGGTAAGGATTATAGCATAAGGATAACTCCTTAGTTTTCTCATTCTGGAGTTTTCTGGAGAAGCCCTCACCATCATGCTGGAAGAGAGAAAAGAGGGAGCTTCCCAGCTTAACACCTTGGTTTTTGACAGTAATACGTGGATTTTATTTATTTTATTTTTAAAAGGAAGACAAAAGGCATATGGAGTCCAAATGGAACAGATAAGCAGTGAAGGAGGTGTTGATATGTGCCATATAAGATTTTTTGGGAGCTCATCCTGCTTAGTGCTGCCCAGAGCTGTTGGGGGGGGGGGGTGAAATTTTAGGTGCTGCCTTATCCATCTAGTTTTTCAGTGAAATACCTCACATATTTTCAATTCCTTTCTTGGCAGCTCTTGCAGGGTTTTTTTTTCCTAAAGAAAAACCCATGCAGATTTTTGACACATATAAAATATGTATATTTTAAGTCAGTTCTCTATGCTGCCTTGCACCAGAGCTTAACCAAGATCCAGGATGGGCCTGTGCAGAAAGAACAAGCTTGATTCTTAATTGCTTGGTCACTAGGGGCAGAAAGCAAGTATGCCACCCCCCCCCGGGCAATAGTGCCATTGAGTCCTCCCTTTTAATTTGGACCTGGGTACTTGAAGGACTAGGACATGGGTGGTGCTGTGGGTTAAACCACAGAGCCTAGGGTTTGCCGATCAGAAGGTTGGCGGTTCGAATCCCCGCGGTGGGGTGAGATCCCATTGCTCAGACCCTGCTCCTGCCAACCTAGCAGTTCCAAAGCATGCAGTGCAAGTAGATGAATGGTTACCACTCTGGCAGGAAGGTAAACGACGTTTCCGTGCACTGCTCTGGTTCACCAGAAGCGGCTTAGTCATGCTGGCCACGTGACCCGGAATCTGTACCTCAGCCAGTAAAGCGAGATGAGTGCTGCAACCCCAGAGCCGTCCCCGACTGGACCTAAACGGTCAGGGGTCCCTTTACCTTTACTTGAAGGAGCATATTCTCCTATAGGTGTCCTTCACTTCCCTCTGGCTCCTGAGGTTCTGCTTCTGGTTCCCCTGCCAATAGAGCATTAGCATGTCCATGGGGAGCATCGCAAAAAGCACTATCTAAATGTTATACAGTGTTCTTAAGGGACCTATTAGAAAAAAAGCTTATGGACAGATGGGAAAACTTAAAATAAGGGAATGGTTTTCCTGTTTGAATGTCTCTTGCTCCGAATGATGGGCAGTTTGTTGTATATATGAATTGTCTTGCTAGATCAGATCTATGGTGCCCCTAGTCTACCAATCTGTTTACAACTGTGGTCTGACAGATGTTCTGAATGCTCACAAGCAGGACAGACACCTGATGCCCTTTTCCTGTTTGTATGGCCTGGCACTTCAGTTGTTGTTAAACTACAATTCCCATTAGCCCCGGCAAGCATGGGCAATGGCCAGGGATGATGGGAGTTGTAGTTCAGCAGCATCTGCAGGGCCAGAGGTCCCCCTTCTGTTTACACACGAAAGTTCATACCTTAAAAGCTTATATTTAGTTGATCTTTAAAGGTGCCACTGGAATTATTAAAAAAAAAAATTCATCTTGTTATTTATTATCCCTTCTATTTGGTTATCATTGCTTACTCTCTGGAGGCTAATCTAATCCCTTTGAGCATAATAAGCAAATAAGAGCTTGGGAGCAGTCCAGTGGTAGCCATCCCACACCTGCCATCACAGAGGCTCTTCAAGCATCTTGCTCTCAGGGAAGCCAAGAAGAAGTTGCAGCAGCTTCTCCAAAAGAAACAGTTGTCTTTTCTGTTTTATTATTTAAATAGTTGCTGGTACTTATTGTGGGAAAATGTTCATGTAAACCACTCTGTGAAAATGTTAGATACCTAAAATAAATGAATAATAAACCATTCTCTTTTAAAGCCAGTGCATGTTGTCCCATTTGACGGTACTGAACTCCATAGGTTAATTGTCACAAAAGTGAGCATGTTGATATAATATCACTGCTGCCTCACTCATTAGGAACCGCTAATGTGATCCGTTGAGGTTTCAATTTCATTGACCACTTCCCTTGCTTCCCTTAATGAGCATGATGGGGAGAACTTTGTAGGCTATCTCTTATCTGCCACAGTTGTGTAGTACAACAATGATATGTATTTGTGGTTATTTGATGATAAATGGAATTATTTTATTGAGCCCTGAGCAATGCAATCTGGAAGGAAGATTGCTTGAAACAGAACCTATTCTGATACCAGTACATATTTCAGATAGTGATGTAAAACAACAACAGGAACCTAGGTAGCAAGCATTGCTGTTTAAGTCTACAATTACCAGTGAGAAAATGTTTCCAGCTCTGCAAGCCAAAATTGTGATGGAAGTGAATATGTCTGAGTTTAATCATTGTCACATTCTGCTCTTGTCTGCTCTTGCTTTGCTTCCTTCCCCTGCTTTGTATATGGCAGAGTTTTTGAATTGCACAGAATGCTGCTGAGACCTGCCTGCTGAAGAGTTCTGTTCTTGACTTCCGGGTTGGCGCCTCCGGCAATGGCGGAGCTCCTCCGATTGGGAGGCACTTGCTCCGTGAAAAGCAGGGTCTGACCGCCACGGCGAAGGCGGAGACCCATAGAAATCACAGGCGGGAGAAGCCTGTGAACTTGGGATTCGACTGGCACCCTTTGCGCCTCTCTTACTCGCGGGGAAACCCTGTTTTGGGGACCCGGAGCGACGTGGGGTGAGTGGCGCGGTGCTTTGAATCGACTGCTTCTTTCACGGAGTGAAGCCGCATTGCTGCTGCCGGAGAGCGCTGACTTTTTCCTGTGGACAATTGGATTTTAAACAACTACCCGTGAGTAGAACGGAAAATTGGATCTTTAAATACTTTAATTTGGCACCGAAGCGGGAAGGTTCTAAACAGGAAATCCGCCTTCCTCTTTTGTAAACAGACTGAAACAAAAAAACGTTACAAGCTAAAGTCTCTGAAAGCTTTTGACAAAGGATTAAATTCTCATCGGTTAAAAAAACAAAAAACCCCTTGGAAGCAGGAGAAGAGGGGGGAAATTTTGGACCTAGTGAGCCTGCAGGAGAGAGTGAAAAATCAAATTACCACTGCTCTGAACCTGGAAACGGGCTGCCAGATGACGTTTGGGCAAAGTTCATTGACAGAACGGATTTGACAGCTAGCTAAAATAAGAATAAGATACTGTTTCCATTGTCCTCTTCTGCGTTTAAAAAGGAGGAAAAAGTAACTGATAATTGAAACTATTTTTATTGCGTGAGTTGTACTTGAAAGAATTGATACAAGTGGAGACTGTTTCCCTCTAGAGGGAGCATGTGAAACTGTTATAGGAGTATAACAGGGAGATCTCCAGCTACAAGATAAGGATTCTGAGAACCAGAGATTGACCTTGGACCATTCAAAATGTTGACAGGAGAAGCCATTGTGACTGTATTATGCAAGATAAGCTGCTCGTTGGAACGGCTTCATAAGAAGACAGATGACACAATTTTTAAAATTGATAACTTGGAACAGAAAGTGACTAATTTGAGTCAAAAAGCGAGCACCAATACAGAAATAATTCACGACTCGGCACAGGAATACACCTTGGCAGGACAAATGGTGGAGGAAAAGGAGAAAGCTGTTGTGGTGAAACCTAAAGTAGTACAAGCGGGATCCTTAGTCTTACAGAAGCAAAATGAGGACTATAAATTGAGGCCTTTTATGATTGAATCTAGCAAAAGTCAGACTTTGAGGATTGGATCCCGGCTTGGACTGAAGAAGGAAAGTTGGAAAGATCCCTCTATCCAGGGATCAATTGACTTTTGGGACATGGGCTTGGGTTTGGAGGAGATTGAAGTTTTGGGGGCCTTTGGTTCTGGAGGAATCCTGAAATACGTCCTGAAACACTTTATGGACCTTAGCTTTAACTATGGAAATTTGGCTGAACTGTCCAGAAGGAATAAAAGTACTGTTAGGTTGGAGTTTTCCCGAGATTTGCTCCTTAGCATTAAAGAATATGAAGAAGATCTGCAGAAGGGACTTGGAAAAGAGTTAAGAGTCTCGGACATAAGATCTCCAGGTTGATGGACTATATGGAACTGACGGAAAGGACTGGCAGAATCCGAAACCAGGGAGAGGAGATGGTGGAAGAAGACTGGAAAATTTAAAGTTTATATTTAGAAATATTGTAAAAGTAATGACTGCTAGAAAAATGGTGGAATGATATTTGATGGATTTAGCAGAAATGTTATAAGAAGTTAGGTATATATTAGTGCTTTAGTTTTAATGGGAAATAAGGGTAAAAAATATGTTATTTATAATATGATAGAAAATAGAGAAAGATGGAAAGGATTTGCTGAAACAATTAGTAGAAGTGGGATACAAAAAGGGAGGTGAGAGGAGGTCGAGGAAACAAGGGAATGAAGGATTGAGTATGGAAAAGGAGAGATGTTTTTAAATTGTTTTTGTTTTGCTTTATTTAGGTTTAGTTTAATGTGTTTAGGTTGTGTTTTGTATTGTTTATATATTGTACTGTATTGTTTTTCTTTTTCTTTCTCTTCTCTTTTTTTGTCTTCTTTTTTTCCTTCTTCTTTTTTGTAACTTTTAAAAGTAATAAATATCATTTAAAAAAAGAGTTCTGTTCTTGAAAATCTGCTATGCAGCGGGGGACCACTGGGGGCGCATCAGAAGATGGCTGACAATAACATCTCTCCGACCCACACGAGGTAAATTGGAGGCTGTGATGGGAGTAAATAGCCTCCCTACCCCCCCCCCCCAGGATTGTGGTGGGGGACTGCCCTTGCCTGCCCTATACCACCCCCAAATTCGTGGGGATGGGGGCACTAGGCACAATGCCCTCCTGTGGCATTTCAGCGCTCCTGGACGCCATCTCTGATCCGCGCCACTAGCTGCAAGAACTTCAAAAGAAAGAATTTGGATGAAGCGAATGCACATATTTCAAGGAAGAAGGGGGAGTAAAGACTGCTAACAGAAGAGATCTCTGATAAAACAAGACGAGTCGGAGGAACAAGTATAAATCATGAGAAAATACGCCAAGACTCGGTATGGCAAAGGGACTGATGGGGGAGGGGGAAAAACTTTCCTTTCGTTCCCTTATGTGATTAAACAAGAATCCCCTCCCTTACAAGTCAGAAATGTCGTTTTAAGGACTTAAGCTGTGGATTTAAGGCTGTGTAGAGATAAACTTTTGAACCAAAGCATGTTTTAAGAAGAGCGTGGAATGTATAAGGGCTTTGGAATGCCGCAGTTAAAGATTTTGTTGCCATATTGGGAAGTTCTGTCGGAGGACTTAAGTCTGAGAGGAGAAATAGAGAAATAGAGCTGTTTTTATATTGTGGGTGAAACTCCTCAGTGGGACTTAAGAATGACAGTTCTGTAATTAATGATGGAAAGAGCGCTGTTATCTATGAATGCGAGGATATATGGAAACCATCTCGATTTGAGGATTGGAAGAACGGAAAAATTCACACAGGATTATTATTGGTGTTTATCGGCTTAAGGAGACTATCAGAAGAGATCATAAAGAAAAAAGAGAAAATATATGAACAAGATGTGATGTGGAAACAGCAAGATAAGACTGGATAGAATTATGAACTTTATTTGGACTGATTTGGACATTAACGCAGTTTCAAGAAGATGATCAGAATCCCCCTTCGGATCTTGAAATATGGGTTCCCTCAACAAAATTTAAAATTTGGCTTTGTAATTCAGAATTTATGTGATGTGATTTGATTTGATTGGCCGGTTAATAATTATTATTTTTTTTAAAAAAAAAGAAGAAAGAAAATCTGCTAGTGAAACTTGATGTCTCTGAAAGTTTACCCACTCTTGATTCTTTCTGTCTTGGGGACCACAACGTTCTGATGATGTTGTGATTAACATATTTCAGTCAAAATAATTTTGAGTCAGCTTTCCTGCTTATTTGTATCAGGTGCACATTTCTTGTCAATCAGTTTGGGAAACATACAAATGGCTTTATACCACTGCCAATTACTTAGAATCAGGCTGATGCCCTCAGGCAGTGATTTTTCTTGACTCTGATATGTTGCTTCCCACACGGAGGAAGCCATTTCGTCATTCCCAGCGTGAACCATGGAATCTCTTGGAACATTTTGCAAAGATTACACACCCCAGCTGGGTGTACATGCTCTTGACTGCTGTTCCATTCCATTGGTGATGCAAGATCATACACTGTTCCAGTTGAGGGCAGCCAGTGGTGAGTTTCTCTCTTGTTTCTGTTTCTCCGCCCCCACCAGAAAAAAGCAACCACCCCTTGGATGTTGCTTAATAAACAGTCTCCTGGGCTAAAGCTCCGGTTCTTCACCACCTCCCTCTGTGACTTCTATTCAGCTTCTGTGAGTAAAATTCTGAGTCAGCAGCAAAGTACTGTTTGACTGTTTCCAAATTTTGGAAAGAGAGTCTGTGGCCTTGGCAGGGCTTTGGATTCGGTGTAAATAGCTACTCAGTCAGTTCAAACTGACTGGGACAGGGGTCTTCTGTGTCCTTAGCTTCCGCCAGGGTGGGATCCTGGGCAAATGGGAGAGTTGGTCAGGGGTTTTATATACAGTGGTACCTCAAGTTACAAACGCTTCAGGTTACAAACTCCACTAACCTGCAAGAGTTACCTCGAGTTGAGAACTTTGCCCCAGGATGAGAACGGAAATGGTGTGCCAGCGGCAGCAAGAGGTCCCATTAGCGAAAGCATGCCTCTAGTTAAGAACAGTTTCAGGTTAGGAACGGACCTCCAGAACGAATTAAGTTCATAACTAGAGGCACCACTTTATTTATTTATTTATACCCTGCCCATCTGGATGGGTTTTCCCAGACACTCTGGGCGGCTTCAAGCAAAATATTAAAATACAGTAATTCACATAGAGAGAGAGTGAGTTGTAGCATCTCCATCATGCCTCTAGGCTTAGTTGATGTTGCAAGTGCTGATGGGCAGATACCTGATGGGCAGATGTCTGGGCTAGAGTAATAGTGTTTTTAATTAGTGTTTGTTACACTCTGCTTTTTCAGAGAGGTTAAAGAGGCTTTCCTGGGTCTCCCAGTGGTCTCCCATTCAAGCAGGTCCATCTTCCTCATGGGTAGGCAAACTGAGGCCCAGGGGCCGGATCTGGCCCCATCGCCTTCTAATTGCAATCAGTGTGTTTTTACATGTGTCCTTTTATTTAAAATGCATCTCTGGGTTATTTGTGGGGCATAGGAATTCATTCATTCCCCCCAAAAAATATAGGCCAGCACCCCACAAGGTCTGAGGGACAGTGGACTGGCCCCCTGCTGAAAAAGTTTGCTGACCCCTGCTACCTCTTTGGTTCAGCAGTATTACACAATCAAGTGCTCCCTTAGATTCAGAATGGCCAAGCCTTTCAGATGCATGCTACTTCCATTACAATACATTCCAGGCATTCTGGAAGAGTCTGACTTGGAAATTTTATGATACCCTAATTCAGCTAGCATCTGATTTAGCATGTTTTGGTTATATATATGTATGCATGTGGTATTTGTCTATCTGCCTGCCTCTGTATTTATTCATTTATTTCATAAATTTTACTGTTTGATTGTAGAAAAAACTCCAAAGTGGTTTACAGAAAGATAAAACAATAAAATTATCACTAAAAAAATTACACCATAATTTAAGACAAACAGAAAATTAAAGCCACAGTAAAATAGACTAAACAAATTAAAACTCATACAAGCTTTCTAGACACCTGGGAGGCTTGTCTAAATACGAATGACTTCAGCAGGCTCCAAAAGGAAGACAGCGAAGGTGGCTGCCTGATTCCAAGAGGCAGCTCTGTGCCTTCCTAATTGCATCCTAACCCGAAGGACAGTAACCTGAAAAATCTTGATTACAGCTTTGAAAATGATCAATTTGTGACATTGTTGGCCCAGTTCAAGTGCTAGGACTCCACTTAAATGACTGAGGACTCAGGTACCTTAAGGGACATTGGCTCATCTGCCCTGACAAGGATCAAGCTCCTGAAGTTCTGCTCATCTGCCACCACTGAAGTACAGGCAGGGGGTGAGTTTGGGAAGCAGATCCTTTTGCATTATGGTACCAATGCTTTGGAAAGCCCTTTCCAAGGAAGTCCATGGGGCTTCCCATGCTATATGGGAAGGAGGGAGATGTCGTCGCGCCACCCCTTGGTGTGTGGAGTGCCGCAGGGCTCAGTCCTCTCCCCAATGCTTTTTAACATCTTTATGCGCCCCCTTGCCCAGATTATCCGGAGCTTTGGGCTGGGTTGTGACCAATATGCTGATGACACTCAGCTCTATCTGCTGATGGATGGCCATACCAACTCGATCCCTGACACACTGACCAGATGTTTGGAAGCTGTGGCTGGATGGTTTCGTGGGAGCCAATTGAAACTAAATCCTTCAAAGACAGAGGTCCTCTGGCTGGGTCGGGATGGTATGGGGATGAGGGACCAACTCCCTTCTCTTGTGGGGACCCAATTAGTGCCATTGCCTTCTGTTAAGAGGTTGGGTGTAACCCTTGACGCCTCCTTTCCATGGAGGCGCAGATTACAACAGCAGCCAAGGCGACATTTTTTCACCTTCGCTGCATCAAGCAGTTGGTCCCTTACTTTTCCCGCCCCGACCTGGCCACAGTGATCCATGCGATGGTCACCTCCAGGCTTGACTATTGTAATTCGCTCTACGCGGGGCTGCCCTTGAAGCTGTCCCAGAAACTCCAGCGGGTGCAGAGTGCTGCAGCGAGGCTCCTCACGGGGTCTCTGCCATGGGACTTTTCCAGCTGCACTGGCTCCCGGTGGAGTACAGGGTCAGATTTAAGGTGCTGGTTTTGACCTTTAAATCCATTCACAGTCTAGGACCCTCGTACCTATGGGACCACCTCGCCTGGTATGCCCCACGGAGGACCTTAAGGTCCATATATAGCAACACCCTAGAGGTCCCGGGCCCTAAGGAAGTTAGATTAGCTTCAACCAGAGCCAAGGCCTTTTCAACACTGGCTCCTGCGGTGGAATGCTCTGTGTCTTGAGACCAGGGCCCTGTGGGATCTGATCTCTTTCCGCAGGGCCTGTAAGACAGAGTTGTTCCACTTGGCCTTTGGCTCAGAATCAGTTTGATTCCCTCCCCCTCTTTCTTTTTCCTTTCTCCTCCTATGAAGAGATTGCTCCCTAATTGTTTTAATGTTGTATCCTAATCTTTTAAATTGTATTTTAATCAACTTGTTTTTATTATTTTTTGTTAGCCGCCCTGAGCCCGGTCTTGGCTGGGGAGGGCAGGGTATTTTTTTTATTTTATATTATTATTATTATAATTATTATTATTATTATTATTATTATTTTCATTTTGCCAGCTAATTAAAACCTGGCTCTTTGGGAAAGGCTCATGGCTGACCTCTCTAGTGTTACAAATGATATAGTATTGTTTTATTGCTTTTATAGATATGTTTTACAATTTTAGACACTTTGGACTCCTGTATTTAGAACATCTCTGTGTGTGTGTCATTAATTGACATATAAATAAATAAATAAATATTTTCAGGAAAGAATCTTGTGGTGCCTTAAAAGCTAACAGTTGTATTATGGGATAAGCTTTCATGGACTCACACCCATTTTGTCAGATGCATCCTGTGTGCTACAGCAGTCTTTTTTAAATAAATGTTGTCTCCATTCATTAAGTTACTTATTTATTTTGTGAAACAGTTCAATTTTAGAAAAAGGAAATATTCTCTCTCTCTCTCACTCACTCACTCACACACACACACACACACACACCCATGGGAAAATAAAGAAGTAGAACATGTTCCATTTCAGAACACATTCTGTCCCTCCTCACAGGTTACTGCTTTCATTTTGAAAATAGTTGCATGTTAATGTGCTAGGCTTGTAAATCGCTTCTTGCTTGGTTACCCCCGCCAGTCAGAATCACCTGTAGCCAACTAGGCAGGGAAGTTGTCCAATAGTTAGGTCTTATTCATTTCCTTTTATGACCACAAATCAGACAAGCTGGGAGCAATGTTTGTGCACTACAGTCATACCTCATGTTATGTCCACTTCATGTTATGTTCTTTCAGGGTCCGTCCCGCAGCGACCTAGAAGTACTAGAAAGGTTACTTCTGGGTTTCGCCGCTCGCGCATGCACAGAAGCGCAAAATGACGTCACACACATGTGCAGAAGCAGCGGATCACAACCTGCATGTGCACAGACGCGCTGCTGCGGGTTGCACTCTTTTCATGTTGCGAACAGGCCTCTGGAATGGATCCCATTTGCAACCAGAGGTACCACTGTAGTAACTTTAGTGGACTTTGTCAACAATACACAGATCTGACTGGCAGGATGAGTTGATCCTTCCCAGGTTTTCTCCTTGCTGTCATTTTAGCGAAAGGTACTCGAGCTTCCCCTTCACTGCTGTCCTGGAACTGGTTAACTCTGTTCCCCTTATCTTACGTTCCCCTCTCCTGTTCTGATATTTCAGTGGCATGGTGTGCCTGACCCTTTCTCTTTCCTCCCCTAGTGTTTGAGACCTGTGAATGCTGCAGTCTCACAGAGCATCTTCCAAAGAAGAGGAAGCACCTGCCAGTTGTGACTTGATCCCAGACAGCCTTGGAATGACACTTGCCACAGACTACATGAGAGATTCAGAGCTGGCCCTTGTGTCTCAGTGGCAAGAGCTCTAGCTCTGTAGCCCACCAGGCTTTCCTCCTAATGCTGGGCAAGAAAAGGAGCTCACCTCAGCCTGGCAAAGAGACGTTTCATGCCCTTGACAGCTCAGAGGGGCTTCATCCTCGCAGCTTCCTGGGAGCTGCTCCCAAGCACATCTCTCCTTGCCCTTGGTGCACTTCGCTGTGGCACTCCTGGTGTGACCTTTGTACTCTTAAGCCTTTGCCGTTTCTCTTTGCTCGGTTGCCTGTTTCCAGACTGGATCATGGGGGTTCCTCACCACCCCACAACTGTTGGAGGAAGGGTGTGAACTTTGAAATGGCACCTGTGAAATGCCAGGGACCTTCTGCACACACAAAGTTGCCACTGGTTGACACAAGAACTGGCTGACTGCCCAGGCATCCTCTCTCTGCCTGCCTCAGGATCCCACAGGACACTCACCTTGCCTGCTGCTCGTCATGTTTCTACTACTGCCCTTTGATAGCTTGGTGGTTAACCTGCTGGGCATTTCCCTGACCGTACTCTTCACTCTGCTCTTGGTTTTCATCATTGTGCCAGCCATTTTTGGAGTTTCCTTTGGCATCCGCCGCCTATACATGAGAACCCTGCTGCAGATATTCCAGGTGAGTCAAAATTCCTGATGTTGCTGTGAGTGGAAGGCACCAAGAATTAATACCCTCCACTGGATGGGATGTGTCAGCAGTCAGGGTGACTCAGAGCTTTTTGACAGCAGCAGGCTTTGCAATCAACATTCAGGCAAGGCTTTATTTGCTCTAGGGCTGGCTCTAGCAGCTGTTGTCAATGCCAAGACTTAGCCCTGGAACGTATGACGTTGGGAGTCAATGAAGATGACCCTGAGCAGGTGCAAAGTGCTACTAAATAAGTAACTACAAAGTTTCCCCATGCATCGGCAAGGGGAGAGAGTTTCCAGATCAGAGGGCAGGGTCAAAGGGCCCGTTAGCACAGCCGTCAGTTTTTCTAGAGTTTTAAGAGTGGGCTTTGTGGACCACCTTGCACAAAAGGGTCTCCCTAAGGAGGAGTGGGCACAAGCTCCCCTCTGACACCGTCCAGATCACTTTCTATATGGGCTGTGATTGGTTTGGGAGGCAGACCCCACCCCAGTCTGCTCGTGATGGGCAGCTGTGTGAGCAACTGTGCTTGCGTAAGCAAATCATATATCATGTTGAGTTTAGCAATTGAGAGAAGAGCAGTCAATGAAAGTGCCTCTGCTCTGCATAATTTTTTTTGTTTCCCTGAGGTCCACATCTCCTGGAACCTAAATGCACACCGTGGGCCTTTGTGCTCCAGTTCTCTTTCTGATCATTAATTCTGCCAGGCTCTTAAGTGCTGGGCTGGCACAGGCATACCCTTAACTCCATCTAGGAAACATGCTGAGGGTTCCAGCGCACCCTCCTCTCTCCGTCTCTTCTTGTCTCTCTCCAGCCCTTCTGTCAGCTTGTTTCAGCATTACATTTACTATTTCTAAAGTGATTTCAAATCAAAGTGTTCTGCAGTAGACCACATCATCACCATTTGAGCTCAATTTCACCCGAGTTGATAACAGGCGCACACAACAGATGCTCTTAAATGTCTTTTTAAACATATGTTTAGAAGTAAGGGGTTCAAAGAGAGTCGCGTGTCCAATTGCATACCCTGTTCTGAATTGCTTAACCCTGCTTAATTGTGGGCTCAGTGCATGTGGGTCATTATTGCAGCTTTCTCTTCATTTCAGTGAGGAAGCTTTGGGCAGACTCTTCTGAACTCTGAGAAGCATATCTTAACCAGTTTTAGAATCCTCATTTCAGAACCCTACCAAGAAATGCTGCAGTGTTCTCAGCCTGAGAGATGGTTGTGTGCTTCCTCCACTGGACTTTGGTGGAGAAAAAGCCTGTTGATCGAGGAGGAGTGTGGGCCTGTGGTGCAAGTTTAGTGCCCTGAATATTTTAGTCCTTAGTTGTGTACCAGTGCAGCAGGGTGGAGGAACAGAAGGCAACCAGGAGTCCAGTTGTGGGTATATTGTGCCTTGGAGGGGAGAGGCTCACCTGGGCATAAGGGGGAAATGAGGCTGGCTTCAGGCAATCACTTGAAAAGCTGCCCAGGGTTGTGTCTTGTTCTGTGGCTGGTTGGGGCAGAAAATTAGGAGCACTGGAGGTGGCAGGGCAGGGAGAACTTTGCCTGGCTAGGTTGCGTGAACCCAGAACTGGCCCAGCAATTGGGCAGGGTGAGGCCACTGCCTCAGGTGGCAGAACCCCTCAAGTGGCACTCCCGGGGGTGCCCCACTGCCTCCGTCAGTGATGATGAAGCACTGCCACCAACAACGCCAATTTCAGGCAAGACTGCAGCCATTTTGAACAAGATCTCACCAAAAACCAGCCCAATCTTGTTTGAAATTGGCGGTGCCCACAGCGCATGTGGCTGCGTTTGCAGGTATGGGCAGGGGGTGGTGAGTGGGCAGGATCAGTGGCAGGGCAGGGCAGCGCGGCACTTCCCGTTTTGCATCAATCTGCCAAAGAGGATGTGGTGTCCCTGCATGAGCCACGTTGACGTGCATCTTCTGCCGCAACCAGCTGTCTGCTTCATGTCAGTTCCAGAGGTCAAGTAGGCAAAAGCTGGCAAGGGCATTAGGCAACAAGCAGAGCTCTGGCCCTGACTGGGTTAAGCTGGCTTTTTGCTGTTCCTCATGTAACTTGGAAGTCAGCTGGAGGAAGGATGTGTGTGCAGGTATGGTTTTCCCTTTCCTGAACTTCCAAGGATTTGCTTTTTTATTTCAACAAATACCATATTGACCTGAATAAAGCTGCACTTCCCCCCAAATTCTAACCGTGAAAAGTTAAAAGTGCGGCTTATATTCGCGACCTTACGGTATGCAGCCAGGAGTGTGGGGCAAACAGTGGCACCCGCCCTGCGCGTAGTCCCCCGTCCCCTCCCCCAAGACCGGGAAGGGAGAGAGCGAGGAAGGGGAAAGGCTGCTGACAATGCAGCACACACGAGCACACACACACCCAGTATGCAGCCAGGAGCAGCAAGGAAGGGAACGACATATTCAGGTATCCCCCCCCCACTCCAATTTAAAAGCTGCGGCTTATATTCAGGTGCGGCTTATTTTGGGGCCAATACAGTGCTTTGGAAAAGCTTTGACTGGACCAGCCCTTTCCTATTTTTCAGGCCTCCCGCTTCGTGGGCTGGAAGCCTCCACAGGCTGCTATTGTTATGATCCAGGTCCACAGATTGTTTTTCCAGTCCCATCCTTCCCAGAATTTGATTCGGATATATTTATTTATTTTAAGCGTTTCATGGGCTGTATTTTTTTGATAGGACAGCATCTGAAGCAGGCTACCAAAAAGAAAGATTACAAGCATCAGTAAGCAACACTAGCATTTCAATTGCCATCAGTAAAACAGGCAATACAAACCAGGCACTGCAGCCAGAGAAAGGCATCCACAACCAGATTAAACCAGCAACCAGTGAAAGCATCCTGTTTGCCTGTGAGACAGGTCTTTGTTTATTATGAGGGGCCAGGTCTGCCCTTGTCGGAGCAGGGAACTCAAACCCCACTAGGCAAAGCAGCCTTGTGTCCTGTTCATTCTCCTATAAGTCGCTGCTCCTCCTAGCCTGGTGTTGCCCACCCTGATTCATAGTGGCTTTCCGAGGTCCTATGCCAGCCACTCGCAGTCTTACCAGCTTAGGCTGCTGGAGGCTGCTTTCCTGCACACCTAAGAGAGAGCTTCCTGGAGCAGACGAAGGGCCCATTGTCCTGTTCCTCATCCAACAACAGACAACCAAGCATCCAGAAGGCTGACAAGTGAGTGATGAAGCCAGTGGCCACCCCTGTTTATCTCCAAGATCTGGTATTCAGAGGTGAACTACTACCGTATTTTTCGCACCATATGACGCACTTTTCCCCTCCTAAAAAGCAAGGGAAACTGTGTGTGCGTCCTATGGAGCAAATGCAGGAAGGAGGCAGGTGGGAAAAGCCCCCAAGAGCTGCACACAAGCTCGGTGCGCTCTTGCAGGCTTTTCCACAGGAGGGAGAAGGGACTGACTGGCCGCATCAGTCCCTTCTCCCACCTCCCAGAAAAGCCAGGAGAAGCCCCGATCTCTTTAAAGGAGTTGCGCGGCTTCTGCCGGTTTTGCGGGAGGTGGGTGAATCCCCCCACCTCCCAGTAAAGCCAGGAAAGCCCTGCGCAGCGTCTCCCGGCAAGGAGAGGCTGCACGGGGCTAAAGGGGAAGCCAAAACAGTGAGCGGGATCCATCCCGCTCGCTGCTTTGGCTTGCTCCATAGCTGCGCGCAACCCCTCTGGCAAGGAGAGGCTGCAAGGGGCTATGGAGGTTGTGCGCAGCCTGTACGCTGCTCTTTGGGGCTGGGAAAAAAAAATTTTCCTGATTTCCCCCCCCCCCCTAAAAACTGGGTGCGCCCTATGGTCCGGTGCGCCCTATGGTGCGAAAAATACGGTAAATGGAGATGTGACTGTTGCCCATTGGTAGGGCAGAAGGCAGGAAGGCAACTAGTAGGGAGGAGCCAGAGCCAAGTCAGTCTACTTTTCTCCCCATCCTTCTCCTTTGCCGAGTTCCACAAAGGCAACATGGAGGTAGTGGTGATGGAGGAGGAGGAAGCTGACTTGGTTATAGGCAGGCTGGTCCAGGGGTGGCTAAGAGCAGACTGAAGTTGGTGGGACAGTTCCCCATTCACCCTAATGGACCAGCCTCCGCGGTGTTCACTCTGGTGGTTGGTCCACCCATCCACTTCCCTGAACTTGTCCAGCTGTTTTGAAAGCCATCTGTGTGAGTGTCTCTTGCCACATTTCACAGGAGTGAGTTCCAGGTCAGTTGTGTGTGATTGGTAGGATTCTCCTTTTTCCACTCTGTTGTCTTGCAGTGGGCAACGCTGAGGATTGAGCGTGGGGCCAAAGAGAAGAAGCACCCGCTTTATAAGCCCTATGTGAATGGTAAGAGGCCTTGCTGCCGTCTCTCTGGGGGAGGAGGGGGTGCGTGGTGGGTTTCGTTCCCCTCACTGTGTGTCTGCTGCAGGGATCATTGCAAAGGAGCCCACTTCCTTGGAGGAGGAGATCAAAGAGATCCGGCGGAGTGGTAGCAACAAGGCCCTGGATGCCCCCGAGTTTGAACTCTCTGACATCTTCTACTTCTGCCGCAAGGGCATCGAGACCATCATGGATGATGAGGTGACCAAGCGCTTCTCGGCCGAAGAGCTGCAGTCTTGGAACTTGCTGAGCAGGACCAACTACAATTTCCACTACATCAGCCTGCGCCTCACAGTCCTCTGGGGCCTGGGCGTCCTGATCCGCTACTGCTTCCTCCTGCCACTCAGGTAGGGCCTGGAGCCTCTCCTGGGAAAGACTGAGCTGGGTGATGGCCCCACCACTCCCTATGGTCCAGGGATGGGGAACCTGTGGCCCTTCAGCCAGTGTTGGACATCAATGCCCATCTGCTCCTGCCAGCAGGGGTAGTTCTTAGGGATGATGGGAGTGTAGCCGAGCAACATCTGGAAGAACCTCCCCACTTGCTCCAGAATGAAAGCTTGGGGGGGTGTTTCATGTTGTGCCTGCCCCATGCTGGAACTATGTTAAGTGGCTGGGGTACCAGTGCAGTTGGTGGTCCTGCCTCCTCAGGGTTCTCATCTCCCTCCCTCCCTCTCTCTCTCTCTCTCTCTCTCTCTCTCTCTCTCTCTCTCCCCCCCCCCCCCTGCAGGGTAGCTCTGGCTTTCACTGGCATTAGCCTCTTGGTGACTGGCACAACCATGGTGGGTTATTTGCCCAACGGAAGGTGAGTTCTCAATAGTGGACCCCTACAAAGATCACCACCTGGCAACAGGTGCTGAAATACTCTTAACTTGCTTCGGGTACTGGGATTAAGGAGCAAACATCAGAGGAAAACTAATGGATTTAAATGTGGACTCCCTGTTTCTGCTCTTGTCTCTCTGGTCAGGCTCTGTTGATTCAACCTTCATATCACCATTTTGCCCTCGGGCAATTAAACGTGGAACAAAAGTGGGCGAGACTTTTTTTTGTATTCTTCTCTATTTGGGTGGTGGGAAGGGGGAATTGCCCTCAGCATCTTAAGAAAATTTGAATAACTGAGCAAGAATCTTAAAAAAAAGGCAGAGCAAAGGAGAAATAGAACTCTGTTAAGATGATGCCATTCTCACTAAAAGGTCAGAGCTTATCAGTATATCCAGAAGGCTAGCCTTTCTGCCTTTCACCCCAACCCTCTTGAGTCACACCAGTCCAAAGGGGGCTTCCCTGAGATCTCCCTCTTTTTGCATGTGTGCAACTTGTGCAAAAAGCAACTTGTAAGGAAGCACCCCCACCACAGGGCTGCTGTTGCACAGGCTTCACACGGCAGGCTCCAGCCCTTTCTTAAAAGTGGGTCCATTGACCAAAGCCACCAGTCCAGGAAAATGGCAGGATCCTTCTGTCTGCACCCACTGGATTTGGAGTCATTCCTCATCAGGGGATCATCAGAAGAAAAGGATGGCTGCGGTTTTCTCTTTTAAAGCCATTCTGCCACCTGTTCCTTCATGTAGTCCTATCTGGTTGGTGATTTTGAAAACCAGCTGCTTCCAGAGGGAGGTGCTAAAAGTTGCCTGGTATGTGGCCATTTGGAGATGTGTGTCTTCCTCTTTTCTTTAGGTTTGTAAGTGCTATTTTGAGGAAAGCAGGGGCACCTAGACATAGATGGTTACTCTATGCTATAGCCGTTGTGATAGTGTGTTTTTAATAGATTTTTAAAATAAACATATGCACATAGTTTTAATATTTAATATTAAGCATTCTATTACGGTTTATACAGTAGTTGTTATTTTCTTTTTTCTAGCTGTTCCTATTTTATCTGCAAGCTACTCTGAGTACCTATTAGGGAAAAGGGTGGAGAATGAATGAATGAATAGCCACAACCACAACTTTCAATTTAATCAGGTGTTTGCCCTTTAGGTGCAAAGAGTTCCTGAGCAGGCACGTTCATCTGATGTGCTACCGGATCTGTGTGCGAGCTCTCACAGCTATCATCACCTACCACCACCGGTATGGAGGGGATGGGAGGGAGGTTGTAGCACACATGCCCAGAAAAGGGGGGATGTTGACTAGGGCCTGTGTGTTGGCTGCATTTCTGTGGCTTTCATTTTAAAAAAACAGAAAGAGGCTAATCTCTTTTTCTTTCCCAACTTCAGGGAAAACAGACCCCGCAATGGAGGAATCTGTGTGGCTAACCACACGTCCCCGATTGATGTCATAATTCTGGCCAGTGATGGTTACTATGCTATGGTGAGGATGGAGAACCATGTGCATGTGTGTGTGTGTGTGTGTGAGGAGGATCACTGTGTAGCAGCAGAAGGTTCTTGAACATAACATTTATTGAAAATACTGGATTCGTTTTTGAAAAATCGAGGCCATTGTCCAATTCTGTCAGGCAGCATTGGTGGCACTGGGTTGTTTTTAAACCAATCTGTCAATGTGCCCCTCCCAACAGCCATGGGGAGGAAGCATGTTCTGTTCATGCTGCTACGATGTGCCCACCACCCAAAGGAACAGTCATGAGATAGGAGTGTGGAGGCCGTTTGAACTCTCCTTGAGCATCCTCGCTGCTCCTGCCTTTTCCCTGAACCTTGGGAGCTCCTCTGCAGGCAGATGGGGGAATCCTTTGGCGCCCTTGATGGTCTATGGAGAATGTCAGGTGCTTGGGTGGTCTGCTGCAGCTATTTGCACACTCCTGAGCTTCTTAGCCAAGAGAGGCCTGTGTTCCTCTGCAGCCCTCCCTGAGGACCCTGTGCTTTTGGACAAAGGGAGGGCAGGTGTCTCCCACATTCCATGATGGGTGGGTAGCAGTCAGGTCCCACATTCTCACCTTCCTTAACGCTTGGCATTCCTGCGGGATGGAGAGTTTTATACAGACAAAGGTATCTTCCTCTGCAAGTAGAGCTGCTTGATGTTGGCATGGCTGTCTTAATGGGAGGCTGCTGAACCAAAGTCTCCCCCCACACCCTGACTGACCTATGACCTCTTTTCTGTTCCTCAGGTGGGCCAGGTCCATGGGGGGCTCATGGGGGTAATCCAGAGGGCCATGGTCAAGGCTTGTCCCCATGTCTGGTTTGAACGCTCGGAGGTGAAGGATCGCCACCTGGTGGCTAAAAGGTGGGTGCACAATCTGTCCCTGCTCCATATGCCCAGCAGGCAAGGCTTGTGGGTTGTGCTGCGTATGGTCTGGGGAGTTGCAGCTCTGACTGGTGACAGACTTGGCTACCTGGCTGATTTGAAGTTGAGGAGCTTGCTTGGTGGTTGCTGGGGCTGCTGGAATCTTCTTCTGGATCAGCCAGGCATGTACCTCTCAGTGATACACACACATGCTCTCTCTCTCTCTCTCCTTTCTACCTGCAGGCTGTCCGAACATGCTCATGATAAAAATAAATTGCCCATCCTTATTTTCCCTGAAGGTAAGCAAGAATTAAGGAAGAAGGGTTAAGTCCCAGGGCTCTCTATAGTCATGGTGCGCCAGCCACAGGACGGATGAAAGCATCCTATTAAACATATAAACTGTAGAGGCAAGTAAAGGCTGGAGGGACTCACAGTCTTGAATTCCAAGTACCTAACAGAAAGCAGCCACTTGGGTGGGTAGAGACTGAAGGCCACTCTATCCCTGCATCTCTATGGTCCACAACTTCTTGGCTTGGTATGGTTCACCACTGAAAATACGTTCTGTTTGAAATCGGATGTGCCACTCAGACTTCATTGAAAGCTATGCCCTTGATTTATGCTGCATTCTCACAAATACACAGGCTTCCCCACCCTACCCCACCCCCATGGGTAAGTCCTCTGTCCCACCATTGGTGATCCCTGTTCCTACAGAAACGGCCATTTCTCTTCACAGGCACTTGCATCAACAACACTTCCGTGATGATGTTCAAGAAAGGGAGCTTTGAGATTGGTGCCACTGTTTATCCGGTTGCTATCAAGGTGAGAGCTGTTACCATTGAGCAAAGCACCCTGAAGGTTGTTGTGGAATGGAACAGGATAATCTCATAGGCTAATGGGGAATTCTCCTAGGTAGGCCTTGGGGACTGGAGGATAATGCCACCGTGGTGTGTATGGAGCCAGGAATGCTGGAGAGTTGAGAAGCCCTGGGAATTTCTGGCAAGAGGTTCCAGAATCTTGTATTATGCAACACAGGCCCTGCAACTTTTCACAACCTCTCAGCCTGTTATGCCATTGAAAGTATTTACTCTTGGGCTTTACATTGGACACGTTCCACTGGGGAGTTCTGTAGATGAGCCACCTTGGAATGATTGGGAGTGATCCCCATTTATTCATCGGGACTTTCATAGGAGAATTCCCCATTAGCCTATGCCTATTTGGACTAAATTTCAGATCCATGGAATTTGTTTGGGGCACATTCAAAACTTGCATGAGCATGTAGAGAGTTGGGTAAAGCAGGCCACTGCACAATGGCACACAGACAGAGGAATTTCAGCTGCATTGCTCTACACCTTGGGGTGAGGACCTATGGCCCTTCTTGAACTTTAAGCTCTCATCAGTCCCATCAAGCATGGCCAGTAGCCAGGAATGAAGGAAGTTCTAGGTCTTCAGCAACATCTGCAGGTTCCCCACACTTGGTCTTCCCCACAGTGAAAACTGGGCATGTTGCTCTCTCAGCCTAATTTACTGATCTCATGGGGTTGTTGTGAGGATGGAACAGGATAATCTCATGTAAACTGATCTGAGCTCCTTGAAGGAAGAGCTGGACACTGCTGTTTAAGAAGGATGTTGACAAGCTGGAAGGTGTGCAGAGGAGGGCAACCAGGGTGATCAAGGGTCTGGAAACTAGCCTGATGAGGAAGAGGGGTTGATGGAGTTTGGTATGTTAGGTGAGATTATAGCCATATTCAAACATTGTAAGGACTATCACATGGAAGAGGGAGCCAGCTTGTTTTCTCCTGCTCTGGAGGGTAGGACCCAAACCAGTGGATTCAAATTACAAGAAAGGAGATTCCAACTAAACACCAGGAATAACTTTCTGACAATAAGAGCTGTTCAACAGTGGAACAGACTTCCTCAGAAGGTGGTGGACTATCCTTCATTGGAGGTTTTTAGACAGAGGTTCGATGGACATCTGTCAGAGATTCTGTAGTTGCAGAGTGTTGGACTAGATGCCTCTTGAGTTCCCTTCCAACTTTATGATTCTATGGATGCAAATATCATAAATGGAAATCCTTTATTGAAAGGCAGTTCCTACAGGCATATTTCTTGCCGTGTGTTGAATGTGGCATAAGCCTCTTTTGCTTTCAGGAGGTGTTGAGTTCTCTATCTTCCCCTCCCTCCCCTCCTTTTGTCCTTCAGTATGACCCCCAATTTGGAGACGCCTTTTTTAACAGCAGCAAATACGGTATGGTGACTTATCTGCTCAGGATGATGACCAGCTGGGCTATAGTTTGCAGTGTCTGGTACCTGCCGCCAATGACCAGAGAGGTGGGTACCTGAACTTGGAGTAGGGTTGTTATCAGAGAAATGGCAGCCATCCCCACCAGGCTCCTTTCTGCAAATTCCAACCAGCCTTTGTTCTTTTTTAGCCTGATGAAGATGCTGTGCAATTTGCCAATCGGGTGAAGTCTGCCATTGCTAGGCAAGGGGGTCTTGTGGATCTCCTGTGGTGAGTCCTGAAGCTGATGGATTGGGAGGATGGGGAGAAGCTGGGAGTCATGCCATTGGTCCACCTGGCCCAGTGCTCTGGACACATTTTGCTTGGAAAGCAATGGCTCTACCTCTGAGCTCTGCCCACTCAGGGAAGGGCCGTGAGAGTAGCATCTTCCTTACCTGCAGAAGGTCCCTAGTTCAGTCCCCAAAGGCATGTGAGGGCAGGGCAGGAGATGTCCCTTGCTGAAAACCCTGGAGAGCCTCTGTCAGGGTAGACATTCCTGGGTTAGATCAGCCAATGGTCTGCATTTGTATAAGGCAGCTTCCTAAGTTTCTGTGTCACAGCCATGTTGGGATGTGGATGGGACTCTATCCTGGCTAAATCTATGGCTTCCTTGGGCTCAGTCTACGTGTTAAGATTCCTGCATTGCAGGAGTTTGGAATAGATGATCCTCCGGGTCCCTTCCAAGTCTATGATTCTATAATTAGGCAGAATTCCATGGTTCTTCCTACTACATTTTTAAGAGCTCCAAATCAGCTGTATGCCAGTAGAAGAAGCCTCCTTCACCTTTAAAAGATGTGGGGAGGTTGATTTTAAGCTGGAAAAGAATAGGGAGAGTAAAGACTTCAGCAATGTTTCCATGTTTGGCAGCAGCCTGCGTAGGATGTTCTCTGTTTAAAGACCAATGTGGTGGGGAGAACCATGGACACTGGCCTCAGCTGTGGCTTGAGCCTCCAGCAAGCCAAAGAGCTAGCTGCCTGTAGCCTGCAGCATCTCTGCAGCCAGCCGCTGCTGAGCCTTTTCCACAGTGGATGGATTATGGGAGTGGGGCTGGCCAAGCAGCCTTGAAGGCGCTGGCTGTGGTGGGGTAAGCCCATGTGCCTGAGGCTCCCTCCTTAGCACTGCCACATGATAAATCTGCACACAGTGGCTGTGAGTAGAATTTGCAAGTGCAGTTTTTCCCTTCCTGCTTGCCAGGGCTGTACGTTCCCTCTTGCACGCTGGTGCTTTTAGCCAACAGGGGAGTAATTTTCTTTTCTTGTCCGTCTGCCCTCTCCCTCTCTCTTTTTCTAGGGACGGAGGCCTGAAGAGGGAAAAGGTGAAGGACACCTTCAAGGAAGAGCAGCAGAAGCTTTACAGCAAAATGGTTGTGGGCAACCATGAAGACCGAAGCCGCTCCTGAGCTTCGTGGAGCAGGGGCTGCTGCAGGACTGACAGCCTCCACCTCCTCCCAGCCTTCTGGAGCACATTCTTGGCTGAGCTGCCACTCCAGGCCAAGGTGGTGCTGCCCAGAGGCTCATCAGCAAGAGGCCTTATTTCAGCTGCAATGGCTTGGCTCGCTGCTTAGACAGCCACAGTGGATCACTTTTCCCACAATGGGAGTGGCTGGATGGGCTGCCCCACGCTTTGTATCTGTGTGACGGTGCTGGAGAATGCCTGAGTGTGTGCGTGCGCATGTGTGCCTGCACTGGAAGCTGCTGTGGTTGCAAGAGCAGCTGGACTTGTTGAGCCCCTGCTGCCTGTGGTAGGTGCCCCCAGCAGCTTCCTCTGCCCTTTGCAGCCCCAGGGAAAGGCTCTGTCCTCTTTGCATTCTGTCTTTTCACTCTTTCTCTCCCCCCCCCCAAAAAAGAGAACTGACTGAGACTGCATAGGGTCCCTTTGCATTTTTTAATTAAAATATATAGAGATGGAGCTTTGTGCTGAATAATCCCTCTGCTGTTTTTCAAATGGAACTGCAAAGATGGTGCAGCGCTTTGGCTCTCAAAACTGGGAAGGGGCCTCCTTAAAAGAAGTGCCAGGTTAAGGAAGGTACAAGGCCTTTCCCCTTCCTCTTTGGCATCGTGTGTGTATGTGTCCGTGTCCTACTTGGACACAAGTGGCTGGGTGCGGATGTGGCTGCACTCTGTTAGAGGGCAGTGAGATGGCCAGTTTGGGACACAGAAAATATCACCACTATAGCAGGAAAAGGTGTGACCCTGGGTGGGGAATTCTGCTTTGCCCATTCCAGGGAGACGCCACATATAACCGTGGCCTGAGCTTCACCCACATCAACCCCTGCTAATTCTGGCCTCTGAAGAAAGTTGGTTTTTAACATCTGCTAATGCAGACTCAAGTTTAAGATACTGAAGTCAAGGGCCCTGAGTCAGAAGCAGTCTTCTCTGCCATGTGAGAAAACTTCTGCGGTGCTGCGCTGACAAAGTCAAAGTCCATCTCCTTGCCTCCAGCTCCATCCCTGCCCCGTGCTTTGCCTCCTAGGGCTGCTACTTTGAAAGCAGCGCTTGCTGCTCACAGTGGGCTGGGCTGCTCTCCACCTGCCCTCCTGCCCCTGGTGACGCATAATGGCCTCCTTCACAGGCTGATGAGGGAGCAATGCACTCGGAAGCCACACAGGTGCTTTGGGGCTGGGGGCGTGTTTCATCTTCTTCACATGGAAGCTTTTTGGCCCTTTCCCAAGCCAGATCCTTGTTTGCATTTGCATTCCTAACCCACCTACCTTCTCAGAGATAAATAGAATGGAAACATCAAAACCCTCTGAAGCTGGCGAGAGACCAGAATGATCCAATCCAACCCACTTCTTGAATAAGCTTTGGTGCTCAGAACCTCTACGGGCAATGAGTGGCCTGCCCACTCACAGACATTGCTTATTCCGGCAGCTCACAGCAGAACAGCCAGGAACAGCTCCAGTCGGGGAACTTGTGGACTGATTTTGTTATAGGCATCCACCAATGGCATTTGGCCTGTGGGCCTGAAAATGGACAAACTGAACAAGGAGTTCTGGGTTTGGGAGCTCACGTTTGAGATTTGCCACGGCATAATGTGTGAAAAGGCCCTCCGTTTCCAGGAGCGGGCTGAGTTGATGGGGTCATCCGCTTTCTCCTCCCTCTACACTTGGCTGTGCTGTTGGGTGGCTCCTTGGCTCACTGGCAGACGTTCAGCAGCACCCAAGACCAATCCTACATTGGCCTGGAATCCAGTCACCAGTAAAAAGCATGCCAGGACACAGAGTTCTGTGCATTTAGGATTCAGAGTGGGGTATTGGCATTGTCAGTTCATTTGGAATATTTTGCCACCGATCAGTAAAAAGAGTAAACCAGGAAGCAGCAAGGGGGGTGGGCAGAGATACAAGGGGCCCAGACCCAAAGAGATGGGAGCCTACCTTCTCCCCTGCTTTCAGTATTGGAGAGAAACTTGGCTTTCAAAAAAACAGCCTCAGGCTTCTGCTCTGGCTGCTCCATTCTGTAATTGCGGCCAGGTGGGTTTGGCCCAGCTTTACTGTTGGAGTTTTAAGGTCTTGCTGTAAATATTTGTGGGAGGTGCAGTTGTTTTACCTGCTCAGGAGACCCATGAACCCACAATCTTCTCTGGCCCACTTCAGACTGATCAGGCCCCCCTTAACTTTCACTCCCTCATGATGCCCAACCTGATGGGGGGGGGGGATTTCCAAAATAAGAGGTTCATAAGAAGAAAGAGTCAGTGGGACAGTCTTCCTTGGGAGGTGGTGGACTCTCCTTCCTTGGAGGGTTTTAAGCAGCGGTTGGGTGGCCATCTGTCATGGATGCTTCAGGTAAGATTCCTGCATTGCAGGGGGTTGGACTAGATGACCCCTGGGGGTCTCTTCCAACTACAGTTCTATGATTCTATGTGCCTCTGTACTGAGCCTGAACAGCAGACAACTGCAGGGCCCAACCTATGTGTTTGGATCAGGAAGGGAATAGACTTACCTCATTCTTTGGGGAGTTGTTTGGTGTTCCTCTTTGCTCCCATTCAGGGATTCCATTTGCTTCTGTGGTGCCCTTGAAGTCAGGCTCCAGTTGCCTCAGACCAGCAGGGGAGGGGGGGAGAATTCACCCCCAGCACTGTTCTCACTGTGCGCCATGGAGCATGCAAAAATGTTATCGAGGCACGTGGAGTGAATTATCCATGCACACGTTTTACCTCTTCTAAAAAGGACCTGCCCCCACTTGTGCCCCATTTTTGCAGGGCCCCCGTCTGTGTCTTGGCTTCTTCCTTGAGTTGAGAGCCAGCCTGCTCTTGTTCCTCCAGCAGCTGCAGCTGCTCTGGTTTCTGTCATGATCTCTTGAGTCTTGGGGGAATGTTGCCCTAAAGAGTGGGCAGGAGGTGTCTCTCCTTGCCCCCCACCAAGCGCTCACCATTTCCTTGGCAGGAGAGAAGAACACTGCTGTGATCCTCCCTGGGGAAAAGCCCATTCCTTCTTGTGTTTGCTCAACCCTGAACTTTGCCCACATTTGATAAGGAGGATCTTGCTCTTGCAACAAGCACTTAAGGGGTGTGTGTCTTCTGTCTCGGTGCCTCTGCTGCTCTCGGCCCATGAATATGCATGTCCCATGGCTTGGGGAAGCAAAGTGTACTCTGCCTTTTATGGTTTGACTCAAGAGGCCAATGTGGGGGGTTTGTGGACGTCAATGATAAGGCCAGCCCCTCACACCCTTTGGAAGGAGGAGAGCACCTGGGTTCGCATGAGCCAGCAGTTGTAGGTGCTTCTGCCTGGGCTATTCTTTGCAAAACCTCACAATCCGGGCCTGAATCAGACCAAAGTTGGGTCTAGCATAGCATTTTGCACCTGCCAGCAGCCATTTCTCACACAGCACAGAGGCAATGTGACCACCCTCATCCAGCAGCTTTGGGTCTGTTAGCAAAAAAAGTGGAACGGCCCCACCAACCTCAGGCCCCACCCCCGCTTGCAACCTGTTCAGGAAGTGGCAACCCCTGCCAGCTTCCTCTTCAGTCTCAGTGTTGTAGAACTAAGCAGGGAGAAAGATGGGGACAAACCTGGAATTACTTGGTTCTGACTGGCCCTCCTGTTGGCTTCCCTAACTTCTGCCCTTCCAGTCCCCATGGGCATCAGCCACCACTGTGTGATATTCTACCTCTGCACCCAACGCTTTCACTACCTCCTTCCAGAGCTACCAAATCCCTTTGGGGACGGAGCAAGCAGAGCTGGAGGCAGCATCATATGCAGCAGCAGCAGCAGCAGCAGCAGCAGCAAGGAGGGCTGTGGTCTGCATCCTGGCACAAACTTGGAATTAGTTTCCTCATTGCCACGGGAACTGCGAAAGGGGAGGCCCTCCAACAATAGCACAGCCTCGCCTTTGGCTCACCTCTGACCAGGTTTGGTGCTGTCCAAAACATCTGGAGAGCACCAGACTAGGGAAGGCTGCCCTATCATAATAGCGTCTGAAAGGCCAGTGGCGAATCCCAGGTAATATTTGCTTATTGGTTCATGGGGAAAACAAATTGCACTTGAAAGCTGGTATGTGAATGTGATATTGAGCCTGCCCTCGTAGATTCACCTTTGTGCTCTGCGCTGTGTCGAAAGCACCTATAGGAGAATGTAGGTCAGCTTTCACATGGCAGCTTATTGCAAAATGGGAGCTTGTCGGGCATGGAGGTCCAAATGACATCCTCCTCAAAATTGTCCAAATGACATCCTCCTCAAAATGCCATCCCATCTTCCTCCCCCCCCCATGTAACCCACATTTACTATTTTTGCTGTTGTTTTTCCTACTTACTGGCTTTTCCATGGAAGCAGTAAATCTGGATTAAATGGGGAACTAATACGGGAAAAGGTTTTGATTGGGGTGGTGTTGGACAGCAGCAAGTCCACAGTCCTCTTCATCTTGTGGCTCAGAGGTGCAGATCCCACTGCGTCTGCCACCTCCTCCCATACAAAATCCACCACAATGGAGGCCAAACAAAGCCAGGATCAGGAAGCCACTGTTGATGTGCGTATCAGCCCTGTTGTGTATTAAGCAGGGACAAAGGGAAGTGCGGCTCTTTCTAATGCTGAGAAGGTTGTGCAGGGGAGGAGCTGAACCCTTCCTCTCTGGCATTTCAGGGGATTGGACTGCATGCACAAGTCTATGATTCCCCATGTTCTGTTGTTTCTGACATTTTCCTCTTGGCTCAATCTGACATCAGAGTCAGGCTAGGAGAGGAACAAAATCACCTGGGGAGGCAGATTCCAAAGCAGTGAGGAGGGGGAGAGATCAGCTCCCCTCACCCCACAACTCCCCTTATATTTGACGGTCTTCAGCCCCAGGTGGGCAGCCTCATGCATCTGCCAAGGCCCATGCTCCAGCAGGAGGTCCTCTGGCAACCCTCCTCTTTGCTTGTCCTCTGGGCAGCCAAAGAGGGCAAACGAGCAAGCAGGGGGACAAGGCAAGGAAGAAGGGACCCAACCGAAGGCACTTTGCCCAAATGCCCCAGAAAGCCCAGAGCCAGCACTGTGTCCAGTTTAGCCAGCAATTGACAACCTACCTGGTCAGCTTGTATTTGCCAAAAGGACTTCTTTGTTTGCTTCTCTGCTCTAGTACTTCTGAGTGCTATAGACTTTGCATAAGGCCCAGTTTTAATCTTTAGTCTGCAAAGGGCTGCCTCTTCCATTACCTGTCAGGGACTGGTTGGAGGCAGAAGGCACTAGCTGGGGAACTGCCAAGGAAAGGAGGCTCAGAGCCTGGGGAGTGGTGATGAGGTGACATGAGAGGTCAGATGGAGAAGACTGGGAGGAAGAGGTGGCGGAACCGGAAGGGGCAACGCAGTTTTGTGAGCAGGGAGAGTCTGTGGCTGAGAGAAGTCCAGACCTGCAATTCATTTGGGCCCAGTTCTCCAACCCTAATCCTAATCCTAAACCTAACTTTAGACACCAAACTGGGAGGGGGAGCCAATGCCACAGAAGACAGAATCAGGATTCCAAATGATCTTAACAGATTGGAGAACTGGGTGCAAGCTAACAAAATGAATTTCAATAGGGACAAATGTAAGATTCTGCACCTAGGCAGGAAGAACCAGGTGTCCATATATAGGATGGGGGACACCTGGCTTACTAGCAGTACCTGTGAAAAGGATCTAGGGGTCTTGGTGGACCACAAGCTGATCATAGAATCACAGAATCATAGAGTTGGAAGAGACCACAAGGGCCACTGAGTCCAACCCCCTGCCAAGCAGGAAACACCATCAGGGCACTCCTGACATATGGTTGTCAAGCCTCTGCTTAAAGACCTCCAAAGAAGGAGACTCCACCACACTCCTTGGCAGCAAATTCCACTGTCAAACAGCTCTTAGTGTCAGGAAGTTCTTTCTAATCTTTAGGTGGAATCTTCTTTCTTGTAGTTTGGATCCATTGCTCCGTGTCCGCTTCTCTGGAGCAGCAGAAAACAACCTTTCTCCCTCCTCTATGTGACATCCTTTTTTATATTTGAACATGGCTATCATATCACCCCTTAACCTCCTCTTCTCCAGGCTAAACATGCCCAGCTCCCTTAGCCGTTCCTCATAAGGCATCGTTTCCAGGTCTTTGACCATTTTGGTTGCCCTCCTCTGGACACGTTCCAGTTTGTCAGTGTCCTTCTTGAACTGTGGTGCCCAGAACTGGACACAGTACTCCAGGTGAGGTCTGACCAGAGCAGAATACAGTGGCACTATTACTTCCCTTGATCTAGATGCTATACTCCTATTGATGCAGCCCAGAATTGCATTGGCTTTTTTAGCTGCCGCGTCACACGGCATCATGAGTCAACCGTGTGATGCAGCAGCAAAAAAAGCTAATGCTATTCTAGGCTGCATCAACAGAAGTCTAGTGTTCAGATCAAAGGAAGTAATAGTACCACTCTATTCTGCCTTCGTCAGGCCACACCTGTTAAACTGCGTCCAATTCTGGGCACCACAATTAAGAAGGATGTTGACAAGCTGGAACGTGTGCAGAAGAGGGTAACCAAGATGATCAAAGGCCTGGAAACCGAGACTTATGAGGAACAGTTGAAGGAGCTGGGCATGTTTAGCCCGGAAAAGAGGAGACTGAGAGTAGATATGAGAGCCATCTTCAAATATCTCAAGGGCTGTCACATGGAGGAGGGAGCAAGCTTGTTTTCTCCTGCTCTGGAGGGCAGGACTCAAACCAAGAAAGAAGATTCCAACTAAACATCAGGAAGAACTTTCTGACAGTAGGAGCTGTTCAACAGTGGGACAGTCTCAAGAGGTTGGAGGTTCTTAAGCCAAGGTTAGGTGGCCACCAGTCAGGGATTCTCTGGCTGTGATTCCCACATTGCAAGGGGTGGGCTAGATGATCCTTGGTGTCCCTTCCAACTCTACAATTCTAGGCTTTTAGGAGCTGGACTAGATGGGCCAGTGCCTGATCCAACAGGCTCCTCTTATGTTCTTGACTAAGCCGAGTCTTGAGACACAAGACCGGAGGGGAGCCTGTGGCCCTGTGGATGTTGTTGGACTCCCATCATCCTCTGCCCCATGGCCAGCAGACGGGGATGGTGGGAGATGTAGTCCAGCAACACCTGAAAGGCCTCACGTTCCCCATTCTGACTTAGAGGAATATGGATGTTATCTATGGATGTTATCTAGGCTGCAACAACCAGTGGAAGGTTTGGCCAGAGAGCTTGTTGTTGAGCACACCCAGGAAAAGGCTAACTTTTGGGGAGCATTGGGGAGGCTGCCTGCTGCTCTGTCTGTGGCATCCCCTCTCAGCTGGCAAAGAACCAATCCTCAAGGAAGCCTGGGTATCTCTGCATGCCTTCCTGCCCTTGCCCTGGCACCTGATGATCTCTGAGGAACAAACAGAGAGCGGGCAAGTCTTGGGGAGAAGAGTCCAGGTTACCAGGGCACACAGGTAACTTTGGAAGCATCCATCTCAGCTAGGATGGCCCCCTCCCCCTCAGTCAATACATCTCTCTCTCTCTGATGGGAAAGTTAATAAATTTAGCTCTAGATTAAAAGTATCGATCATTTCATTTGTAAATGATATATAAATAGGGGGCTCCGTGGGCGGCAAGTGAGGCAGGGGCCGACAGGAGCTGCCACTCGGCTGCTGGGGGGGCACAGGGGGCCCCCTGATCTGCATTCTGCCCTGCTGCAAACATTGATTTCCTATTAGTCTCCCTGCACCACCCAATAGCACATCATTCCAGGATCCGCTATTAATGGCCTTTTGATAAATAATCACTTGTAAGTCAATAAATTTTTATTAAAGAGTGTGGTGCTTTGATTTATGAAAATCCGACGGGGTTTGTCTGGGAGAAAACGGATGTAGAATTGAAGTGGAGGGTCCATCCATCCCGCTGCCACCTTCCTCCCCCCGCCCGCCTTTTGCCATCTGCTCATCAGCTCTCGCAGCCCATAAAGTGATCTTGAACTCCTCTTTCCAGCAGAGGCACAGCACAGCTCAGCTTCACCTTGTGTTACTTTGCAGGTAGAATAGGCTAAAGCTTAACAAAGGATTTTGCATAACCCAAAAAAACTTGCCTTCAAAAAGTTGTGGTGCAGTGGTATTATTATGCAAGTTTTGCAGTCACACAGAGCTCTTCAGCAGACAGGTTGAAACCACATTATAGAATCATAGAATTGTAGAGTTGGAAGGGACCCCACAAGGGCCAGACGCCTGCAATGCAGGAATCTCAGCTAAATAATTCCTCATGGAGGACTATTCAACCTCTGCTCAAAAGCCTCTAATGAAGGAGAGCCCCCATCTTCCCAGGAAGTCCATTCCACTGTCAAACAGCTCTCACTGCCAGAAAGCTATTCCTAATATTTCTTCTCCCCTTTCTTGTAATTTGAACCTGTCTCTTTGGGTCCTACCCTCTGGAGAAGCTTTCCTGTATTTATGTGTGAAACCCAGCCTTGGACATAAGTCCAGTATAAGTAACAGCAGAGCAAAAATGAAAACAGGAAAGAATGAAAGCATGATAGTGAAACCCCCACCCTCTCTCGCACACACCATGTAATGGCCTAGCCCTATCCCTGGGCCAGTTAAAAGTTTTTATAATACTTTTTAACGCATGCCTAGTCTGCTTTAGGGGCCTTTTAAAATGGTTAGGTTGGGCCGAGGGATTCCCAAGAGATGACGTTTCAAAAATAAACAATATTCTGCACTAGGCTAGTTGAACTCGGCAAACTACATACCGTATTTTTTGCTCTATAAGACGCACATAGTTTTTGGAAGAGGAAAACAAGGGAATAAAAGATTCTGAATCCCAGAAGCCAGGACAGCCAGGGAGAGGCTGCGCATGGCTAAGGCTCCCCCAAGAGCCATGCTCCCTTTAAAGAGTGTGCGGAGCATGTGTGTGGCTCTTGGGGGCTTTTCCCCGAGGAGGGAGAAGAGCAGCACGACTCTTTAAAGGGAGCACTGAGTAGAGCCTCCTGCCTGCATTCGCTCCATAAGATGCACAGTTATTTCCCCTTACTTTTTTGGAAGGGGAAAGTGCATCTTATAGAGCAAAAAAATACGGTGAATTCTCCAAATCTGTGCCTATTTACTTGTTTGGCACAGTTCACTCAGCTTCCTCTAGTCAAGTAGGGGGAGCCAAGTAACCATGTGTGACACTGAAGGTCTCTTCCATGGCCAGGAGAAATCCAGGAGGACAGGCCTTTCACTGGTCATCTGCCGACAGCCAAAAGGAACCTTCACTTCCAGTGGCAGTATATCTTTGAACTTCTTAAGCTTCCAGACATTTTTCCAAGGGTTGCTCATGCGTTTCCAATCATAAGGGCTTTTCAAGAAATGTCATATAAAAACGGATGTTTGGGTCAGTTATTGATGTCCTATTCTACTTTTTCACAGCAAAGCATAATGGCCAGAACCAGGGACTGGACCACTCAGGAATATCAGGAGCCTGGTCCTGAAAAGGCAGGTTTCCCAAATGCACAAAATTTCTTTGCAGATATTTCTTCGTTGTGCTTTTATCAGGAGTGTAATGTCTTGAACTGAGAGCTTCTGCTCCCCGACAGAGAGTCCAAGGCAAAAGAGGGAGACATGGGGCACAACACTAGAGGTGCCAGGAGGTGAGGGAGGCATGTCACTAGCTGAGGAGGGCTGCAGCAGGGTGCCACAGCCCTCGCAATGCCCAATACCCCAATGCCCACGCAGCTATGAAGCTCATTGGGCTGCCAGAATATTGCTAATACGAAATAGATTTTTCTAGTCGCTTGTTACCCAAAGGTCTCCAAGCGACTTACAATACATTTTAAAATGTAAACATAAACCCACCACACCTTTAACAGATTCATACACGGCACACACACACACACACACACACACACACACACACACACGAATGCCATGCCAGAGACTGCTCCCTCCCACCCCCACCCTCCCGCTTTCCTGCAACCGCCCATAGGGTGGCACCCCCGCCGCGAGGAGGGTGCCAGGAGAAAAGCGCGCTCTGCCTGCCCGGGCTCTCGGCCTCCGTGTCTTTGGCCTCATCCGTCCTGATGGGCGCCGGCCCTTCCATTTCGTTTAGTTTCAGCGACTAATTAATCTTAAAAAGGGATCCAGATCAAGGTGGTGGAAAGTTCTGCTTGATACTTTTAGAACTGTCTACAGACACACCTTGCCAGGATAAAACGGAGCCGGGAGAGAGCCGAAGCGGGCAGGAGGGCAGACTGGCAGGAAGAGCCCGAGGCTCAGCACCTGCCATCGCCTCGCGGCGGCGCCCCTGATCCGCGGGGCTCCAGCCATCTTTCTCGCTGAGCAGAGGCGCTCCGGGCCCCCGAAGCTTCCCGGTGCCATTTGTCATCCCCCTCCCCCGCCCCCCGCAGCCACTCGAGGCCCTTTGGCCACCTGCTGTATTTTTCTTCCTGCGCTGACGGGGTGGCAGACAGGTGTTAAACTACTTAATCACTTTAAAATTGTTTTAATTTTCTGTTTTGTATTGATCTCCCCAGCACCAATTAATCAGCTCACTGGACCAGGCAGTTAGTACATTAAAAATTGTCAGCTACGCCAAACAGCTTAGAAAATGTCAAAAGCATATTCCAGCGGCAGCCAGGCGGCCCGAGCCCGACCAAGGCGCTGCTGCCGGGCCGAGCAAGGGGCCGCTGGGACGGGCTCCGGGCTTGCCGGGGCGCGGTGGGCGCAGCGTGCGCGCCGCAGCTCCCAGGAAGAGCAGCCTGCCAACAGCTGGCCAGGCGGGATGCCGACAAAGGCACAAGTCCCGCCTGCTAAGCATCCCTCTTCCTCTCCTCTGACTTAAGTTAAAATCCAGCTGAGCATCTACCAGCCACCCCAGAGGGGAGGGGAGAAAAAGGGAAAAGAAGGAAGGATAGAAGGAAGGCTAGTTCAAGGGGTTCGCCGGGTCCCTACCAACTCTGCAATTCCATTATTTCCTTCCTTAGATTTAACAGCAAAACAAGCAGCTGACAGCGACAAAACGGGCACCTTTCCAGCCTCGCTTGGAGGGCAGCCTTCCCGCGCCCCTTCCTTTTTCCAAGACTGAAAAACCAGACAAGGGAGCCTCTCTTCTGCTTCACCGGGAAACGGCAAGGAGGGTTAGGAACGGGAAGACTGAGCAGGCAAGCGGGCGCCCGAAGCCCAGACCGGCCCCCCTGGAGGCTTCCCTGGGGGCGACTAAAGGCGATGGCGCTGGCCTGCCAGGAAGGAAAAACATGGGCCAGCGCCTTGTAAGACACTTTGGGGGCTTTCCCTTTTTTAAACCATCTAGCGGTGTATAGATTTTATGAAATAAAAGTGAGCCAGAGACTCATCTCGTGCCCAGCATCTTGTTCTCACGGTGGCCAACCAGATGCCCGGGAGAAGCCCCCAAGCAGAGCCTGAGCCCCAGAGCCACGCTCTCCTCTCTTAGGCTTTCTGGAACTGCTGTTCAGAAGCATTCCTGCCTCTCTCCGACTGCAGGAAGGGAGGACGAGGCTATAAATGGTGCAGCTGAGAGTCTGGGTGTGGAGAGCAGCCAGCCCCCCACTGCCCCACTGCCCCGCCCGTCATGCCCACACCCTTAGCTAATCGCGCTGTAATGCATTTTATCTGCCATTGATTTTCCTGGTCACGACTTCACAGCTCTGTTTGCTTTCAGCCACCTGCCATTTAATTGTCTCTGAAGGGAGCAACTGTTGGCCCCTTTTGTGGTGGACCAACCCTATCACCTCCGCACAGGGGAGACTGGTCCAGGAGGGCAAATGGGGCATTGCCCCGCCAACCTCATTCTGCCCCCAGCCAGCCCCCCGCCTGCCCTCTTACTTGTCCAGCCCAGTCAGCCCACCTCTCTCCCTCTCTCCATTGTATGAAAGGTTTTTATTTCAGGTTGAAAAAACAAAGAAAAAGCCATATACAAAAGTTAACATCAAGTACAAAGCTTTTTCTTTTTCTTTACCATAAATACTAAAAGAGAGAAAAGGAAAGAGAAGAAGTAAAGACTTTCGATTTCCCATCTATCCGCTATATGGACTTTCTGCAAAACACCTGCTGCAGGAAAGCATGCTTTTCATGAACCAACCTTTTTTCAGTCTTCAAACCCAGATATCACAAGTTCATTTTCTGTAAAGTCCATAAGGGGTTTCCAGTCATTGATAAATGTCAACCATGATTTTTCTCTGATGAAACACATCAACTTCGCCATCTCAGCCAAATCCATTCATTTCAGTGGTCATTCTTCTCAGTTGCCACCTCCGCAGCCTCAGCAGGCTTAGCTAGCCCCTGTCTTGATGCTAAATGGGAAGTGCCCCCCTGCTCTGCCACCTCTCCCCACCTGCCCCACGGCCTCTGGGGCTGGCAGAGAGCTGGTGCTGGCACTGGTGCTGGTTTCCCGTCAGGTCTCCCTGAAATGCTGGTGCTGCCTCTTCAGCAGCACTGGAGGTGGTGGGGTTGGTGGGGCAGCCAGGGGGGCCGGCTTGGGGGCTTCTGCATCATGAGGTGGCTGCTTCGCCTTGGGGAGCCAGGCCTGGTTCTGCCTGTCCTTGGCTCTGGCCACCCCACTCCCAGCCATGGGTCATGGTAAGATTTAGGGGTTCTTTGGGGGATGGAGCCACATGCATTTTACTCACACATGACCACGTTTATGCGTGGTGCTGGGAAATATAAATAAATATCATACCCAGAAATATAAATATAATATCATAAATATAAATAAATATCATACCCAGAAATGGCAGGAGAAAGTCTGGCCTGCTGGGAGACTGTTCCTGCCTCTCCCCCCCGGCCCAGGCTTCATAAGAACTGCTGCTGCTGCCCAGCAAGGGCTATTTGGGGGAAAGTTTTGTGGGGAGTTTTTGCTGTAATTTTTTGTATCTTTATTTCTATGCAGTAATTGTTCAGTTTGGTTATGTAGTTTTTGATGTGTTTTGTTTATTTTTATGACTACTTTGCTATGTTTGTAACTATGTAAATCTTTTCCTATTGTAAGCCGCCTTGAGCATTGTTTTAACTGTGGAAAGGCGGCATACAAATAAAATGATCAAAACAAACAAAAAAATTTCTTCCAGTAGCACCTTAAAGACCAACTAAGTTAGTTCTTGGTATGAGCTTTCATGTGCATGCACACTTCTGAAGAAGTGTGCATGCACACGAAAGCTCATACCAAGAACTAACTTAGTTGGTCTTTAAGGTGCTACTGGAAGAAGAAAAGAAAAAAATTTTTGTTTTGACTATGGCAGACCAACACGGCTACCTATCTGTAAATAAAATGATGATGATGATGAAAGCAGCATGCCTCAGATCATCTCCCTCAGTATCTGCCTGCAGTATTTAGTCACTGAATGTGCTTTACAGCCTGACCTCCGCCCTCCCTAACCCTCTGAGAAAATGAACATGAGAACTTAAAAGGTGATGCTGGTCAATGTCAAAATGTGCTGCCTGGTCTCCGGTGTCCAGGCTGCCGTGCCCCCAGCAGATGCCTCTGTTGCCCCACCTTAGTTACACCCCTGCCACCGAGATTAGCACAGGGCTATCTGGGCACAAGCGCGTGATCTGTTGTGCACACACTGCTGACACACGGCTCCGCAGGCAGGGCAGAAGTGGGAGCAAACACACCACTGCTATTGCCAGCGCATCAATCCTGCAGCCCTGACAGCTCAATGGGCTTTTCCTCCTCGACCTAAGATAAATTGAGATTGATTGTGTGCTCATACATTCTAGTAAGCGGCCTAATGAGTAACTTTTGAACTGACTCTTTGGGTGGCTCTGGCAAGGTGCAAGGAAAACCACAGGAGCACAGAACCAGTGACAAGGAAATGGCCTCTTCTCAGGCTGGGGGGATCCGAGGGGCTCTGAAACCTAGGGAGCTGCCTTCTACTGAGTCAGGCCATCAGACAACCCAGCTCTGCATTGTCCACATGGAGGGGCTGTGGTCTTCCAGGATTTCAGTCCAGGAGCTCTCTCCCTCCTGGTTGGAAAAAGTTCAGTCCAGCCCTTGTGTATGGTTCCAAATGCCCAGCATCAGAGTTGAGCTTCACTGGGGACGTTCACACATGCATGTTTAAGCACTCTTTTTGCTGCAGGAACAACTTGTGTGTCAACGGTCTTTCACAACTGTCACGCCCCCTCGCCTCATGTTAATTTCTTCTCCATGGGGTCAGTCCACATATTCAGCTGAGAACAATAAAGTGTTTCAAATTGTGCACAAATTCATCCCCCTAGGAAGGTGTGGCCATGCATGCAAATTTCAGTCAATTGTGGCAGAAAATGAAAAAAGATGCTATAGGCTTTTCTTTTGTTTTTAAAAATACCTAATTTCATGCTGTGCATGAAAACCCCTTAATGCATCTACTTATGATTTGGCTTAATTTACTCTGGAGGGGCTGCTATGCCTCCAAATTCCATCCAATTCTGTGACAAGAAAAAACCCAACAACAACCATTTTTAGATTGCCCATTCCTTTATAGTGAATGGCAAGAAAACGGAAGATTGTATTTAACAGATCAAATTCAGTCCCCAAAAATAAGTCAAATTGGAAAGACACAGAGCAGCTCTGAAATAGACTGGACTGCTTCCCTAAACTGCAGAAACATGTCAAATTTTGTGGCCGATGCACAACCCTACCGCATAGTAGACCAAAGGGAAGGGAGGGGAGGGAATATCAGGCTAGTTGAAAGGTTGAAGGGTTCATTTGCTAGAAATTTATTTATTGCCCACTGATCTTTGAAAAATTATTGGAGCTACACCCATTTAAAAACATTAATTTTTACAAACGGACATTAATTTCTCCTGCATCCCCCGCTGTTGTGAGTGGAGACTACGCAGGCAGATGGTTTTGACTGGAAATCTTTCCAAAAGAGCAGTCCCATTATTGCTGATGGCCAGACCATTAAAAAGGCCATTTGAGCTACCCAGAGGGGGGCCATTTTTTCATTGCCAATCAAAAATGAAAATGCACTGCAGAACAAAGGATGAAAAGGGACAGTGATTTGCATTAAAAATCACATATTCTTATTGAAATGCACATTTAGAAATAATTGCTACCATTTAAATCACAATGGACTACATGTTGCCCTTGTGGAAAAGGCTGTGGCCAGGCAGCTCCATTTGCTGTCTAGCTGCTCCCTGTACCTGGGCAACTTCAAGTCACCTTCCTCCACTCCCTGGTCAGAGTCCTTGATGTTTAAGCTAGACTTGGACTGTATTTTTAATCTCCTATTGGAAGCCATACAGAGTGGCTGCGGAAACCCAGCCAGATGGGCAGGGTGTAAGTGTTGTTGTTGTTGTTGTTGTTGTTGTTATACTGGACAACCTTTGAAAGAGAGGATGCTTTCAGAAAGAGGAGCCTCAGAGCACTGGCCACTATAAAGGAAGTTACATAACTGCCCTAATTGCCACAGAAGGCAGAGGGAATGTTGTCTCCATCACCAGCGCCCCAGCTTCATTTCATACCAAATTCCCCAGAAGCCCTGAAGTCTCTGGTTATTATGCAGAGAAAAGCACACCTGGCAGTTTCATTTGACCAGATGCAAGATTATGGTTCTGAACGTGCACTGCCTTCTGAAATCTCTTCCTCCCCTCCTTGGCCCCTCAAAACCTGGCAGAAACATCCTCCGTCTTCACATCAGCAGGGTGGGGGATGGATGGGAGAGTAGGGGAAACAGAGCACAGAGTCTTTGTTTTGGTGCACATTCTGGGTGTACACCCTTAAAGGTGTACAGATTTTAAAACAGCCGTGGGAATTGAACCAACCAACTAACCAGCTGGTCTTGCTTTTTGCTTTTCTGGTAATAGGCCTGAAACAGGGGGGCAGAGAAAAGTGTTGAAGTAAGAATTAACACCCTGGTCAACTGGCTTCTGCAGGTGGTGGGGCGTGGAGGGGATGCACTTTTTTCATGGCTTCAGGCCAGCCCCAATATGAAAATGCTGGCAGCAAAAACCCGGCAGAGACTGAGACTTCAGTCAAAAAGCTGCCCACCCACAATTTCCTTGGTGAGATCTTTCCCACTGCATCTCAGAGAAAGAACTGGACCTAAAGCACATCCAGGTAACATCCTTTATTGATCAGGTTGCCTATGACCTGTATGTACAGCACATCCCGCCTTCCACGGAGCACCAAAATGTCCCCCGTCTCCCTCCGCCCTTAGGGCTGCCAACACCTCACTGTGAAAGATGCTCCTGGGCTGCCCAAAGCTGCAAGGCAGGGAGAAGCAAAACCAGAGTCAGATCTGTCCAAAGTAGGGATTGGTGAATATGTCAGTATTGATTTCTCTCCATTTTTCATTTCCCCATTCTTAAATTCATTTCCTAAAAAGTCCTCGTGAAAATTATTCAGCATTTTAACACGAATTAATCCCAATATACACATCTTTCTATGCAATTTTGCCCAATCCTCACCCTTTTAAATGGGAAGCTTTGCTTCGAGTCCCGGTTTGTGTGTGTGCTGGCTAAGCAAAGTGGTGCAAAAGATCCTCTTCATATGCCCAGTGGCATTCTGTTCTCTCCAGCTGGCCTGCATGTGCAAGGAAAAGACAGCAACGAGAAGGCAAGGAAGTTCTGCTTCAGCTCAAACATGCAAAACCATGCAAAAGCATTCTTAATGATTGCTATAGAAAATGTGGAGATCTTCATTCTGAGATTCCCGCCTCTTTTGCCAGATCCCCCAATGCAGCAGGAAGCCAGGCAGCCATACTGGAGCCATCTGCGGATGCCCCAGTGTCTCCCCCTCCCCCACCTGCTTACTTGCTTGCTGCCTCAGAGAAGAAAATGGCAGGATCAGCTCCTTGACTCTCCCTGAACTGACCTGCATCTAGTATCCTGGATCCCAACTCCGGAGGTTGCTTGACTCTGGCTCCCATCAGCCTTAGCAAGCCTGGCCAATGGCCAGGGAGATGATGGGAGTTGTCTCATTTGGCACCCAGAGGACCAAAGGTTCCCCACACCCAAATTAGAGCGTTGGGAGTGCAGCCAGATTAGGAACCTCAGTTGAAAGTGAGAGGGAAGAGGTGGCAACTGGGAGGGGAGATGTGGCATGTGCTTGTGCCTAACCCTTTCTCTCCTGTAGGTCTTCTCTTGCACTTTCCAGGTGTTGATTGCCAGTCACTGGGAATGTAGAGTGCAGAGGAGGAATGGCCAGTGAGGAAAGGGTTGTATCCTTAAAAAACGTATACAAACACACACTCCCCACTCCTCTTGTTTGGCCCTAATGGACAATTTTAAACTAATCCCAACACATTTCAGGCCACATGAGGCGTTTGCAAGGAGTGCCTTAAAACTATGGTGGATGCTGTAATTAAATTATAGGGCAAGGAGCATGGAAAAGATTGGCTAATGCAGCCATGAAAGCAGGGGCTGATGGGAGTTATAGTCCAGAGCAGGCATAGGCAAACTTGGCCCTCTAGATGTTTTGGAACTACAACTCCCATCAACCCTAGCTAACAGGACCAGTGGTCAGGGATGATGGGAACTGTAGTCTCAAAACATCTGGAGGGCTGAGTTTGCCTATGTCTGGTCTAGAGCATCTGGAGGGCACCAAGTGGGGGGTGGGATGGGTTAAGCCAAGTCAGCCCTTTAAGTAAGCAGCAACCCCAGAAATGCTTTCAGTGAGCATTGCAGCTAAATTAACCCACTTTTTGTGGGTTATGCCAATTGCTTCTATTTTTGCATTGTTTGCCTGAGTTTTTGTGCAATTGCCTAACCCATAGTCTTTCCTCCAAAGGCAAATCCTTTTTATCAGCAGATGATTCCCTCAAACAAAGCTGCTAAAAGCATTTAAAAGCATACATAAAGCTTTCCCGCCTCCAGCCCTCTTGAGCCAAACTGGGTCTTCAGCCTGGTGCCCCCAGTTGCCTGGCCTGCAACTCCCACAGCCGTGCTGGCTGAGTCAGACAGGAGAGACAGTCTTAAACCTGGTTGGTGAAGGTCTCTCCTGAATTTGCTACTCATCTGTGGACGCCAAATAAGTAAAGTGTCACTCCTTCATTCAGGTGAGCTGGGGAACCCTAAGTCTGTTGGGAATTAATCCAGAAACTTAGAATATCTCTGCATGTGAAAGCCCCAAAGCCATTCCTACTTTTGTATTATCCATTTGGGGTATTTGCACAATGAAACTGCATCTTGGGTTTTGAAGGGTTGGGGTTTATTTCTCTTCATAATTTTGCAGCCCAGTCTTAGCCCAGAAATGAAGATTTGATGATTTCAATGTGACAAACACCTTCAATTTACACATACAAAATGTTAATGATTCCACAGAAATAAATATTTTTTTAATGTACTGAAAACATTTTAAAATGTGTGCTACTGGTGTGATTATCAAAGAAACCCTAACCCTTTTCTTTTATATTCATCTTTTTTTTGTATGAGCAAGAAAGCAATTACAGCTGTTATGAGGAAGACTTATAAGGACTCTTGGAAACTGATTTTGCTTTTAATGGAAGTTGTTTCTTTTACCTAAAAAAAGAGAGAGATTTCAACACTGATTTATTTAAAAATAAAAGCCTTTGCTTTTTTTTTTAATGCCCACAAACCATGGTCTGGCAAGCAGTAGACAGGACCCCTGCCTTCTGCACGTTCATGAAAGCCCAGCCACAGCTGCCCTGGCCTTTCAGAAAGTGCTGTCCCTCACTGAGGCTGTGGGATGCAGAACCACAGGACATTTGCAGAAGGAAGAAACCCCTCAGCCACTTCAAAAGGAAGCTAAGGGCAACAAAAACCCTGCACTAGACCCATGATAATTTTCTCAACATTTCCTCTTTCCTGTGATCATTATTCAATGCAGTTTCTTTTCTCATTAATTGATGGAGAGTGGACAACAAGAAAAGAAAGAAATGCAGGAAAAATGTTTGGAACAGCACTAATTATATCCTCTTCTGTATATCCTAGGCTTGAGTCCTGGTACAGTACTTTAGTTTTTTAATTGTAGCTTTTTCCTGTGAGTACAGTATTGGAACAGGAGAAGCTGCATTTGCCAAACTTCTCCCTGCTAGCTTCTCATCTAGCTACATTAAAAGCATATATCAGATCTGCATCAGTTTTGCTGCAGTGGCAGCCTCACCTCAGCAAAGGAATTGCTGCTTGGTGGTTGCTGAGAATGAATAGGTTTTTTTCTGCCTTCCCTGGGAAAACAGAATATTGCAGACCCAGTTTAAGCCTGCAGTTTAAGCCTCTCAAAGTGTTGCCAGGATCTGGTGCTGATCTGGGCCTAAGGGGACTCACATTTGTACCTGCAGCTCCAACCCCAACAGGTTGTGGGAGGGCAGGCTGTGACACCGGAGTGGCAACTGAAGTGTACTCTGCCTATGTTCAGGAGCACTCTCCTTTATATTTGCTTTACAACTTTCAGAGCCGGATGTCAGTACTGAAGGCGGGATGCTAGGGCCCAGCACTTGTGAGCTCTGGCTCAAATGAAGGGTGAACACAGGTGTAACGTTTTATGAAGGGTGTTGCTGGTCAGTCTCCTCGATACTAGCACATCTTGAACAATTGGGGGCATGTTTTCCGCATGATTCAGTTTGAACCAGGAAAAACTGGCTGTGGAAGGTGACTATTGGCACGTGCCTGTGACACAACCTGAGAGCGAGTGCCTCCCGCAACCCCTGGAGTCATTTTGTAAGTGGTTTGAAAATATTTGCTTTTCTTTTTTATAAACAGAGAAATTAAAGCCTATGTGATGAAACTTCCCTTGCTGCTGGAGAGGACTTGAGGGTCGGGGCGTGCAGCCCGGAAGGCGTGAGCCCCGCCCCGTCCTGCCGCCCGAGCTGCTCCGCTTCCCGCTGGCCGGAGTCCTCGCTGCCGCTCAGCCGCTGGGCGAGCCCAGGCCGAGCACCGAGAAGGCGGCGCGGTGCTTGCGCAGCAGCAGGCGGATCTTCTCGTCGTCCGAGTCCGGGTCCAGAGGCTTGTTGTATTCGTCGTCCTCGTCCGAGGCTGGGCGCTCGCCCGCTCCGGCCGCCGCGCGGGGCGAAGACGACGACGGCTCCAGGGCGCTCTTCTTGCGCCACTTGGTGCGCCGGTTCTGGAACCAGACCTGCAAGGAGGCGGACGGGCAGCGGGTCAGGAGCCGAGCGCAGGCGGAGCCCACCAGGCGGGAGGGGCTCGCGGAACAGCCGCCCCGCTGATGGGCTTCTGGCGGCAGGCTCTGTAAGGCAGAGGAGCCCTGCCGGCGGGGAAAGATGGCAATCTTACTTCTGAATTGGGGGTTGCCACTTCACCCCAGAGGAAAAGGGGCTGGCAGGGGTTTGTTAAATGATAGCTGAAAAAGAGGTTTATTGATCCAGCGGTGCCTCTTCAGTTTCTTAGGCATACTGGATCTGAATTTTGAATCGCTCTTCTCCACAATGTCCCTGAAGGAGGACCAGAGGGGTCTGAAATGCTCTGGCTCAATAAACCCCTTTCCTTTTTCCATTCTGCTATTTGTTTCCACTTCCACTTGCTTTTTGGAGTTCCTATTTTCGTTGCACTAAATTATCGACAAACCAAGAGTTCTCTGGTAAAAGAACTAGATATTTGAAAGAAATTCCCCCTTTTCAAACTCCTGCAGCATTTTAGTCCTGGCCTAGAGAAATTTTAGTGAAATGGCCTCCCCAGTTTTGAACACAACAGCAGTTCCAGTTTTACCACTGTTTAAATATTATTTCAGATCTAGTTTTACCACTGTTTTAAATATTATTTCAATTTTCTTGAAGGAACCAGGGCGGACAGGTGTCCCTCCTCCTCCTAGACCTTTTTTCTTGGCCCACAGCTTCTTACTTTCCTCCACTAATATAGAGAAAAGAAGCAATAGTTTCATTTGCCATCAAGTGAGCTAAAATTCATTTCTCAGAATAGAGTTTTCAAAGAAAAAATATTAAAGAATCTTTCATTTCCCTCCAAGTATAAATGGCAAAATGCCCCTCACACAATTTCACCACCCACAAAAAGTGTGAAGAGTTTTGGGAGGCCATTTTAACTCTGTCTTAGTTTAAATTATATTGACTTTAGGGCTACAACATTTAAGACAATCCATTTGTTAGATCAATTGATGAAAAACTGGTGCTGCGCCAAAGCCTGCCCTTCTGTTTCTGGAGAGATTTCTTCCCAGGGTGTCCTGCCCAGAGGAAGAGGAGGGGGGCAAATACACATTGGTCTATAAAGCCCTTAACAACACGGGGACCAGTTTACCCAGGAGATGGCATTGCCCCAGGTGTGTCCCCTTGACTGCTTAGACCTGGGGCTACATAACCCTCACTCCGTGTGGCAGTGCCAAAAAGGATACAGGGAAGGGCTGGGAAATCCAAAATGGAAATGTCGCCTCCGGCTCCCACTTAAAATCTTTTTGTGTAGGCCAGACTACCCAGATATCTCGTGTGCAGATGTGCATTTTAATCTGCTTTTAGCTTAGCACTTATTTCAATTATTATCTGAATGTTTTAAATGGTTGTTTTTACCTGTTCTTATCTGTTTTTACTCATATTCGTATTGCTTTATTCTTTTTGTAAACTGCTTTGAGTTTTGTTTTTGTTTTACAGTCAAATTTTATGAAAACAAATAAATAAAATAAAATAAAATAAGGTTTGGGCAGTTTGGGCAACCCAGTGGAATCAAACCTGCACCAAGAGATTCCCTGGCTTCTGCCTCATTCTCAGGTGGCTCTAGAATTCCATTGTGCTTTTAATGGGTGTGGGATTGAGCTTAGCGCATCCCTCAAGGTGGTGATGTGTGGAGTTTCTTTGGCCACATTGACACCATACATTTAAAGTGCTATGATACCAGTTTAAAGAATCATGGCTTCTGGCCCCCACCAACAAATTTGGGAAGCTGTAGTTTGTTAAGGGTGCTGAGAGTTGCTAGGGGGCCCTGATTCCCTTCATGGATCTACAATTCCCAGAGTTCCCTATGAAAAGGGATTGACTGTTAAACCACTGTGGGAACTGTAGCTCTGGGATGGGAATAGGGCTTGCCTAGCGACTCTCAGCCCCTTTAACAAACTACAGCTTCCATAACTGGGGGGGGGGAGAGCTGTGAGTGTTTAAAGTGGCATGAATATGGCCTTTTTCTGTCCAGTAAATATTTCAAATATTTCTTTAGTGGTTTGCAGCCTCCCCTGCTGCATACACCCAAGAGAGGAAGTTGCCTCATGGCACCCAGGGAGGCTACAGAGTGCAGAATGCTGGAGGGATGCTAGAAAGAAAGAAAGAAAGAAAGAAAGAAAGAAAGAAAGAAAGAAAGAAAGAAAGAAAGAAAGAAAGAAAGAAAGACCCTTTGATCACTTCAGATATAATATAAGCACCACAAATTGCACACATGTACATGACAAATTAACCAAAATTTTCTCTCCCTTTTGAGAATTTCTTTCTCATTAATGGTTTAAAAAAAGGTAAATAGAAGAAATTTCTGCCACAGCACTGTTAAAGATATTTTGATTAAAAGGGGCCAGCAGAACTGTTTTTAGAAGTCAGATATTTTTAATACTGCACCTGGGTTGCAGTCTGGCACACAGAATGCCTCTTCTAAGACTGTGCGTGCTGCCATTCATTTTCATTTATTACATTTGTACTTCACCACCTTCCCTCCTTGGAGCTCCAGGTGGTCAAGGACAGAGGTCTCCTCTCCACTTATCCTCACAAGAATCCTGCGAGGTGGGATTGGCCAAGAGTGAGTGATGGCACAACGTCACCCTGTGAGCTTCATGGCCGAGTGGGGTTTGAACCCTGGTCCAACCCTCGTGTGCCATCTGAAAACAAAATGTGCCTCTTTCTTTGGAAATATTCTTATAGTCATATGCAAATACATTCAGATTTAACCATGTAACTGGTGGACTAAAACAAATGCAATCCATTGGCTTTCTTTAATTGGGTGGCAGGTTAATTAGTCTGCTTAGACATGCAGCCATTTTCAAAAAAATAATTCGGATGCAATACATAATGACAATTTTGAAAAAGAATAATGTTCCAAAAGTCTATCACTAATAAACTGCTATTCATTGCTAATAAACTACGATTAATTCTTGAACTTCTAAAAACCTCAATAGTAGCATAATTTTAAAACCAAAATAAATCTGCCACTATGTTTTGAGGGCTTGGGACGCGGGTGGCACTGTGGGTTAAACCATAGAGCCTAGGATTTGCCGATCAGAAGGTTGGCGGTTCGAATCCCCACGACAGGGTGAGATCCTGTTGCTCGGTCCCAGCTCCTGCCAACCTAGCAGTTCAAAAGCACGTCAAAGTGCAAGTAGATAAATAGGTACCGCTCCGGCGGGAAGGTAAACGGCGTTTCCGTGCGCTGCTCTGGTTCGCCAGAAGCGGCTTAGTCATGCTGGCCACATGACTGTACGCCGGCTCCCTCGGCCAATAAAAGCGAGATGAGCGCCGCACCCCAGAGTCGGCCATGACTGGACCTAATGGTCAGGCGTCCCTTTACCTTTACCTATGTTTTGAGGTGATGTGTGCTAAGAATTTTGCAATGAGACAATGCTTAACGGCTTGACCGAGCTTTGGAAAACCTGAAGCGGCAGCCTGCTAGGGAAGCTTGTGGCAGAGAGAGGGCAGGCCCTGCCGTGGGGCAGTGTAAAGCAACCACCTCAGGCGGCAAATGCCAAGGGGCAGCAGGGGCAGCCCCCTGGCTGCTTACCAAGATGGAAACAAGATTCCGTCTCCGCACTCGGCAGCAGCTCTATGTAGGGCCTTGGACAGTTAGATCAAAGGTGGGCCACCTTTCTGCACATGATTCGTTGCAGAGTCAGGTCCAAAGTGTATTGGTTGCCAGCTTTTCTGCTCATCCAGCACTTGTGAAAAGCTGACAGAAGCCAGTCCTTTCTCCTGTCCTGCTCAGCTGGTGACTCTGAAAGCAGGAGAGCGTGTTTTTAATTCTATAGCACATGTAAACACACACACGCCTCTGTTTTGGAGCCTGTTGTGACACAGGCAGAAACCCAGCTGAGGCAAACTGCTCCAGCTCTCCTGCTCCTGTCCCAGTGCCATTTGAGGCAAAGCCCATGGCATAACTCTGTGGGCTTCCCTGCACATATCACCCACGTGAGTGAAAGGGACACAGGCTGCACACAGGTTTGCTATGCATCTTTAGCCTTGATCAGCAAGTTGGCTTTGGGGGATGGGACACACTTTGAGATGGGGGTTAAGGGCAGAGAGCAAGCATTTCATTGGTCACCCCTTAAAGCATGGGCCCTCAAACTTTTTGGGGTTCCCAGAGGCACCGTTGAAAATCTCTGAAACTGTTGTGAGCACCACAAAATACAGAGTGCACAGGACCTAACCCTCCTTCACCACCAAAGGACTGCTTCCCCAGCAAACAAAGCAGAGACAAAAAAAGCAGGAACCTCCCCCCACACACAAACCAAGGAAACCCAAAGCAACCTCTGCAAGCAAAAAAAGGGAAAAAAATCCCCAACAATTGGGATGAATGGGTGTTCAGCCATGTGCCTGAGGGTGCTCTGGTGCTCACAAGCACCGCATTGTGAGCCCCAGATTTAAACTGATGTCCCACAAAGTCCCATCAATGCCTCTTCTCCAGCTTGTTCTTTCACCTCCCAATTGGCAGTGCCTCTTTGGAGACTGGATTTGGCCCAAGGGCTGCCAGTTGCTGACCTGGGTGAAGCAGAGCCTATGGGTGCTGCTGCTGATTCCCTGCCCCCACCCTCCCCCAGCTTGTCTCACAAAGGTACAGGGAGCTCACCTTCACCTGCGATTCACTCATTCCAAGGGAATAGGCAAGTCTGGCCCGCTCAGGCCCAGCCAGGTACTTGGTCTGCTCAAAGGTTTTCTCCAGGGCAAAGATCTGGTGGCCCGTGAAGGTCGGCCGCGTGTGCTTCTTCTTGTGGAGGCTGTCGCCCACAGGCCCTGCAGCTGTGCAGAGGGAGAGGGGCAGCGTGAGGCCTGAGGGGCACTGAAGCTGGCTAGCACTCCCTTCCCTGTGCACCAGGCAGGATGAGCCCTCCAGCCGCCCCTGCCCCAGACACACACCAAGGCAAATCTATGCCAGCTATCCCTAGGAAAGCAATCAAAACCAAAACTGCCCATCCCATCATGCCCTTAGACCACTCTGCCGCATGACTGTACTTGGAGTGCTGCGTTCGCCTAACCTCAAAGAGGACCCTGCAGAAAGAGGCTCAGAGAAGGGCTGCCCAAATGATCAAGGGAATGGAGAGACTCTGCTATGAGGAAAGGCTGCCGCATTCGGGACTTAGAAAAAAGACAATATGAGCTGACGTGGTAGAGGTCTATAAAATGATGCCCAGCGTGGAGAAAGAGAGTTGGGAAGAGTTTTTCTCCCTCTCTCCTCACGCTGGAATTTATGGGCATCCAATGAAGCTGTATGTTGGGAGACCCAGGACAGAAGCATAGTGCATAGCTAAACTATGGAACTCCCTGCCACAGGGGGCAGAGCCGGCCACCAACTTGGATGGGGAAATTAACAGAAGACCAGGCTAGCCGTGGCTACTAGCCGCAATGACTATGCTGTGCCCCCACCATCAAAGGCCTGGCGCCTCTGAAGGCAGCTGCTGGGCATCGCAGGCAGGCAGAATGTCTCATGTCCTGCTTGCAGGTCCCCCCCCCCCGGCGTCCAGGTGGCCACTGTGAGATCAGGGTGCAGGGCTGGGGGGGGGGCATGGGCCTGATCCCGCAGTCTCTTCTGAGGTTCTTAAGCTACCACAGGTTGAGGAGGACCTTTTTAAGCTAAAAGATTCACTTCTGTGCACTGTTCTGTCAGGCCTATTCGTCATCTGGTGCTGGACAAGAAGAATGAACCAGACACCCCACAGGTTGAGGACCTTGGGGAACAGGCCCATACCTAGGGTGCCTTGAGGTGCCCTCTGGCCTGACCCCAGAGGAAGAACCTCAGGGCATGTCAGAGGATGGGGTGGGAGTGCACCCCCCCCCCAATCCTTGAGAGTGCAGACAACAAAATCTCTGGGCCCAGGATGAAGGACAGTAGCTCAGGAGGTCTCCATGGGTACAGAATGGGCAGGTTACTCGTGAGAAAGGGACTGCAGTGCACCACAAACCCTGTTTGTGCTGGCAAAGTTGGCATTTCTGCTGCTGGGGCCTGAGCCCCTGAGGGAGCCCCCCGAGAGTGACACTTACTGACGGCTGAATGCCAGTGGGAGAAGCAGGGGGAGCAATCCAGGCAAATGTCTCCCTTTGCAAAGTGCACTGCTCTCTGCTCATGCTCACAGAGCCCTTTCTGTTTTCTGCCGGGGCAACGTATATTCCTCATCGGGGGTCAAGACGCGTTCCAGTCAGGTAAACCTCTCTAGGGGGCCTAGCAGGGCCGGGGGGTGGGGGTGGGCATGGCCTCAGGTTCCCCACTCTCAGCCTTCCCCTGTCTGCCCTATCACTTGCTCCTCTGCCTGTCCGAAGTGCTGCTCTTAAGATAGTATTCTTATTTAATAGAGTTATTTATTACTTGGCACATGATTACTCCAGAAAGCCAAACAACTTGGTCTACCAAACACATCTGGGTGGCTTGTGTGTGTTTTATTAATCTAGCAGCCTTGGATTGGGTGCAAATCTGGGCTGGGACTTGTGGCATGCCTTCTCAGCCCCCTTCCCAGCAAAACACCAATGCCAAAGCTATATAAGCTGTTAAGGGCCCCCAAAGGAGCCTTGGGGTGTGTTGATTTGAGAGACTCTCTCTTCTTCCCCATGAACCTGCCCATCAGCTGAAGTCGCCTTCCCAGGACTTGCTCTGCACTCAAGCCCCTGAGCAGGTGCACCGGGGGGGGGGCAAGGGCATGGCTGGCCCTTTTTATTCTGTGAAACCCCCCAAGATCTTATGATGAAGGGCAGTATATACATTTAATTGATAACTATTAATAGTGATAATAATAATCAGATAGAGTGGGGCTTTAGATACTTTGGTTCATTGTATCAATATTTTATTGTTGCAAAAAGCAATTATTATAAGAAATTTTGCAGGGATGTGAGCTGTGGCCTCGGTTCCTCTGATCCTTCCCCCATCCCTACGCCCACTTCCGCTGCAGAAGAGCCCCCAGATCAGGCCAATGGCCCACCAGACCCTGTTCTCATCCTGTTGCCCATCAGGTCCTTACGGAAAACCCTCAGGCAAGACCCAAGTAAGAGCAAGACCCAGGCCATCTCCTCTTGTCTCCTGCAGCTTTCAGAAACTGGCATTCAGAAGCATCACTGCCTCCAAACAATTTGCATAAGACTAGTTAGAACTAGTCTTCCCCAACCTGGTGTCCTCCAGAAGTGTAGAGCTGGGAGGGACCATGAGGCCCATTTAGTCCAACCCCCTGAAGCAGAGAGCAGCTGCAGGGAATGCAAAGTTATGCTGGACTCCAGGGCAGCCTTTATTGCCCAACTTCCCCAACCTTTACCCAACCAGATGTTATTGGACTCCACTTCCCATCAGCCTCAGCCACAGCAGCCATTGGTTAGGGACGATGGGAGTTGTGGTTGAAAAACATGTTCCCCCTGGTTTGGGGAAAGCTGCCCCAGAGGAACCTCTGCCTCACCAGATGGTGCTAGACTGCCACTCCCAGCGTCCCTGACCATTAGGCCTGATGGGAACTGGAGTCCATCAGCATCTGGAGGGGCAGAGGCTCCCCACCCGCTGCCCTAGAGGATGTGATGGGGCACAGCTCTTCCCTTTGCAGAGGGTGGGTTTGCCACGTGTTTCTCCTTCCACCAGGGCTGTTTCCCTGGCACCTGTGCCCATGCCACACTAGTGCCCCTGGCCTTTTGCACACTTCTTTATGGAGCCCCATATCAGCAGCACCCGGCTACCCGGCGCCGTCTGTCATTCCAAGGGGCACTTTCGTGGCAGCCAAGGATAAACTTTGCTTGATTCCGAGAAACGCTCCCTTTGCCCAGGAAAAGCAACGCAGAGGGAGGGCAAAGGAGCCAGTCACCTTCCTGAAGCTTTCTCAGGCACCTGTTCCAGAAAACCAGGTAACCTCCCCTCCCCCCACTTTCTGCAGTGACCAATCTCCAAACAAATGTGAGGTGGGGGTGAGAGATACATGAGGGATCCCAGGGCTCTCTGACCTAGAAGGTCTGCCCCAATCCAAGAGGTGAAAGGCTGCCTGTGGTTATTAAAACTTTGCACATGCTCAAGGATACTTGTCTGCTTGTTTGCCATGTTATCTCTAGTTACTTTTTCCTGTCATTGCTGTCTCTCACACTCTCAAAACCTGTAAGCTCCTGGTTCCAAAATATGCTGTTTTTCCTCCTGCATGTGACTCTGTGAAAGCACTACAAACACTGATGACTCTACATGCAAACCTGCCTCTTTCTGGTGCCCTTTGACTTCTTAAGCGCCCCCTCTCTTCCCCAGTCAAACAAAGTCCAGCATGTTTAGCTGCCTTTGCCTGTGTTCATTCATCCTTCAACTTTCTCTCTTTTTTCTTCACTGTGTTTTTTCACTTGCTGTTCAAATGCATACTGCAAGCCCCTTGAGGCAGGGAGTGCCCAAGTTGCTCCACATACTTGAATGATGCCATAATGAACAATCATAACTACTTTGCGTATTCCAGGACCAAGTTCTGCCCTCGGTTCAGCCTTGCCAGTTTCCTTTCGCCACCCAAGGCCATCGCCTCACCCTTACAGATACCTCTCCTGGCTACTCCCCCCCCACGTCCCCCCAAACCCACCCCGCCCCATGGCTAGTTTGCTACTCACGGTTACCACATGGCCGAGCTCCATGCCACTCCTGCCCTGTGTCTGCCCAGCAGTTCCGACCTCTGGCTGAGTATTCGCTTCCGGCTTTGGAGAAGTTCCCCACTTGAGACCCGTAGTAAAGGCTCTGGGTGCCCAGTCCGTTGAACCCACCAACGTGGGAGTAGCCCGAGAGAAGACCCCCATTTGGTGGAGCCACTGGCCTGCTCAGGATGTCGCTGATGCCATGCGGTGTGCCAGCAGCCAGTTGGGCACTCAGCCCAGGGGGGCTGAGCTTGTAGAAGGAGTTTTGCACTGTATACTGGCACATCGAGGCCTTCACCTCTGGGAAAGGGGGCAGAGGAGGGTTGTTGAGAAGGAATGTCCCCTGGAGGTTGGTGTCCATCGCTAGACTGCCCGCTGGGAGATGAGCCTAGTGAGGTTTGGGGTGGTCAATCATGCAGCTTTTAGATTCCCAGAAGTGCATGGCACATTGGCAGTGCCATCTCACAGAGACCCTGCTTCTACTTGGCAGCCTCCCTGCTGGCACAGAGGCAGCTGGTGGTCTGGAGCAGCTCCTGCTGGCCAAGGGAACTGTGGCTCAAGTCCATTGGGTGCCTGGCTAGCGGACCTCCCTGTGCCCCAGAGATTCTGAAGTCAAAACTGGCCAGCCACCAAGTTTAACTTCAAGGGAAGCTTCATTCCCTCTGATAAAAGATGGGGCTTATTAGAATACTGGGCCTCTGATAGGCTGCTGTGCTGGGTCTCCTGGCTCTCATTGGCTGAGCCAAGGACAGGATGTGGATTGGCTGCTCCCAGACAAATTACCCTTTGAAAGATCTACGGTCAACACCAGAACCTTAACGCTTGGATAGGGGGGGGGGGAGCCTGCCTTTGCCTGGGGTGTGTGATGGATGATAGAGTGGGAGGGGTGGGGGTGTTTGTGCAAGAGAGAGAGAGACTCTGCACCTTTGTAGGAGACAGACTCTGATTATGGGCGAGTGCAACAGAAGGACCATGGATAGGAAATGCGGGTGCAGCTCTCCAAGGAGCAGGATGAGGCCGCAGCCTCAGGCAGTTGGTTTCGGTGGGCCTTTACAGGGCAGCAAAATGGGAGGTCAGACAAGCCTGAGCCCTGGTCCTTGGGGGAAGCCCTACAGGAAATACAGTAGATGGGAATCTGTGCAAGAGATTCTGCTCCTGCATGGTAGGGAATATTGTTTTATTTATTTTTTAAAAGGCTGTTGTGGAACGTCCTGGGGGACTGGGACTGGAGATTGACAGATCTGTCCATTTCACTTTCTCAACAATGTTACTTCTATTTTTATTGATTACAAGTAAAATGCTTGGGAAAGGGCAATATTTTATCATTAAGAAAAAAGATTTTAAAAATCAAAAGGAAAAAAGTCTGGCTTAGGTATCTTTTCTGCCTCCATTCCCACTAGCAATGTACATGAACAGAAAGGACCTTCCTTGCCAGGGGGGTGGGGGTGGCGGTCCGTGGGCCAATTTTGGTCTTCCATGTCTGGTGTGACCCATGGGGCCATTTCCCCCAAACCAAGGCCACCTGCGCACCAGCCCACATCACAGTGGGGGCTGTCTTAAAACACTTTGCAATTGGGAAAAGTACTTGGAAGCCGCTGCAGGTTCCCAAGTGCCTGGCTGTTGAGGTCCTGCAAGACCCGCCCAAGAGATTTTCAGACAATGTCAATCACACGATGTCATAATAATGTCATGTGATTGACAGGTGGGTGATTTTGATAAGGACCCAACCCATGTAGCCAAAAAGGTTCCCTACCTCCCAAAGTGATGAAAAGTCCATTGCAATTCTTCCTGCAGCTCAGCTTGGAGCCAAGAAAGAGAAGGAGATTGTGGAGATGCCGGCAGGAACCAATGACTGAACGGGCATTATCACTAAGAGAGTTCAGTGAACTTAGGGATACAGTGGTGACAAGAGACGGATGTCTAAGCCTCATTCACAAATTTACAAATCGCCATGTCTGAATGCTGTTCATCCAGGAGTCCTTCAGGAATACAAAGGTGGAGTTGCTGATCTCTAACAAAAATATTATTATTATTATTATTATTATTATTATTATTATTATTATTATTATTATTAAAATATCTAAAACCATCCTCTGTTCAAGGACTGATCTGGACCACAGAGGGGCTGAGGTTAGAATATTTTACTTTATTTTATGTTATTTGGACCTTTGGATCCAGAAAATGACAGGCCAGTTAGCTTAACATCTGTTCTGGGTAAATTGGTGGAAAGCATGCTTAGAAGTATGCCCTCCCAAGGATCTATAAAGGGGCCTGTACTTTTGAATTTGTTTTTAAATGATCTGGAGCTAGGAGTGAGGTTGTTATTATTATTATTATTATTATTATTATTATTATTTCTTATTTATATGCTGCCCATCTGACTGGGTTTCCCCAGCAACTCTAGGCAACTTCCATCAAATTAAAATGCAGTAAGACACCAAACATTAAAAACTTCCCTATACAGGGCTGCCTTCAGATGTCTTCTAAAAGACAGATAATTGGTTATATTTCCTTGACATGGGAGGGTGTTCCAAAGGGTGGGCACCACTACCGAAAAGGCCCAGATAGGATCAGGATTATGGACAACAGCGAACTATTCAGGGTGATAAAGCCCAAAAGGGATTCTGCAAAGCTCCAAAATGATGTTTCCAAACTGGGTAAATGGTCAATAAAATGCCAGACATCATTCAAGGAAAGTACAGTGATGCACACTAGGGTAGGAAAACCCTAAATTTAGAATCAATTCCGAGGGTGTCTGAATTGATTATGACTGACCAGGAAAGGGATTTTGGGGTCATGGCGGACAGCTTAATGAAAATGTTGAGGCTGGTGTGTGCAGGAGGAGTGAAAAAGTGAAAGGAAAATGGAAATCCAGTGTCCAGGTTCATGGAAAAGGATCAACAATAACGTACCAATGTCAGAATGCCTTTATGCAAATCTGATCACCCCTGGAATACTGTGGACAGTTCTGGGCATCCCAACTCAACAAGGATATTGTAGAGTCAGAAAAGCATCAGAAAAAGCAGCCAGAATGATTAAGGGGATGAAGTGACTCTCCTGTCAAGAGAGCTTACAACATTTGCGGTTTCTTTATTTTAGAAAAAGGCAATTAAGGAGACTGTGTTGGAGGTGTATTGATTTTACACAGTATGGAGAATGTGGATAGGAAATTTTTCTTCCTCTCTCATTGTACAAGAAACCCAGAGGAGTAATCCAGTGAGCGAAGAATGAATGGTGAACGGCTGTACTTCTTCATACTGTGCATGGTTAAACTATGGCACTCTCTGCCACAAGATGTAGTGACAGCAGCCACTTTGGACAGCTCTAAAAGAGGGTCATACAAACTTAAGTCGTCAGTGGCTACTAGTCATGGTCACTATATTACTTACTGGGTATCAGAGTATCTGATGGTGTTTCCTGCTTGGCAGGGGGTTGGACTCGATGGCCCTTGTGGTCTCTTCCAACTCTATGATTCTATGATTCTATCGGTATCTGCACGCCAGTTGCTAGGAAGAGAGCGAGCGTCAGGAGAGAGCTATGGTTGCCCACATGTTCTGAAGACGATGACCCCAGTGGGAACAGAATAGTTCCAGGTCTTTGGTCTGACCTAACACGGCTCTTCTTACACTTTTTGAGCTACCCATCTGAAAGCACACATTTTGGGGGCAGAAGAATGGGATTGTGCTGTACAGTATAGGATGAACCCACTATCAGTGTACAGGGATTGCATGCAGTAGCTTTCATGAAATGAATCCTTGTTTAGTGCACACCTTTAATTAAAGTCATACAGTTGGAGACTTTGCAAAAAATAAGAAAGCTTACGTTTACTCAGGGAAGTACATTCTTGAGAGGAAAGAGTTCTTTAGTCCTAGCTAACGAGTTTAATAAAACAAAGAAGCTAGACATGCCCCTTTGTTCTCAGAAGATACATCCAAGGTCCAGGAAAGTGTGAGAGGGAAGGCAGAAATGAAAAAGGACACCACCTAACATGGATCACTTTCCCTTCAAAAGGACAGGTCAGCACAGAGATCAAAGGGACAGAGACTGTCTAGGAGCCTGGAGTCTCCCATGCTCTCTCTCTCAGAACCCCATCCAATCTCTTCTAAGCCAGCCAAAGTGCACTGCTTATATGTCTCTGCAGAGGGTGAGGTGAAGGGGTGTTTTGGGGATGGGTTTTGTAAGTAGAAATCATGGGTAGGGATGAACAAAATCTGTCTGTTTTGATTTCCCTCAGTTTCTCATTTTCCCAATCTTCCATTTAATTCTCCATAATTTCACATCAATTTGCACTAAAAAAAATCCTCATGAAAATTCACTAACATTTTAGCGCAAATTTATTCTGATGTACACATCGTTTGCAAGCAATTTCCCCAAATATAATGCATTTTATGTGTTGTTTTCACAATTAAATGCATTTTGTGCACATTTTCTCCTAATATAAACATATTTAGAGACATTATTTGGTTAGACAATTGCATTGCAAAATTTGGAGAAGAGTAACTTCTCTGTTTTGATTCGCATCGTTTCAAAAACACAGATTAGGTAGTTTCACATTAAAATCTCAATGAGACTGGATTTCTCTCCCAGCTCCACTCACTGGCTTGCCAGCCCACATACCCCCTCCCCATTCTTGAGGGCCAAAGGAGAGTTCTGCATGATTGTCACACATTTGTTAAAAGAAAGAAAAACAGACTTGGGAGGTTGTGACAGTGAGAAAAGCAAAGGGCTGGAGGAACTACTTGTCCCTTCTCCTTCCTGCCTCTAAGCTTTGCATCCATCTCTGCGTCCCATTGATACTTTCCTCTAAAGCACAGACACACATTGCTTGATGGGGGCATGCGTTTCCTGTCTTGTTGGGCCTTAAGAGTTAGGGCTTGTTACAGGAAAAATCCGAAGGCTCCCTTGGACAAAACAAAGACACCAACCAGGATAACTTGGAGCAAAACAGCAGCCTGTAGGCTTGGCCTTTATTGAACTGTTGCAACAGGGTGTTCCCCTCACTTGCAGGAGAGAGGAAAGACCCAGAAGAATAGTGTGCAAGGTCTTATAAAAACTTTTGAAATTCCCCTCCTCTAGATCAAGCCCACCCCCAGAAACATCATGCATACATTACAGAAAGGAGGGGTTGAGGGAGGAGTTGTGGTGGTAACATCATGCATACAGTACAGAAAGGAGGGGTTGAGGGAGGAGTTGGTGGTAACCTGAGTGTCTTGTCACCTGGCTGGTTCCTCCCTTCCCCCCTCCCCATGAGTCACTTCCAGGAGACAAAGGGGAGTTTGCAGTTTCCTGCCCCCAGAGGGAAGATCTGATCATTGTCCTTTGTTTCAGACCATGCTGAATCCACTCCCATATGCAAGTTCTTTGTGATCTTGATTGTCTTCTGTCTGGGATCATCAGGGTTGGCATGGGCAGGGCTCCTGTGGATGTGCTGAGACGGTGAAGGGATTATGGCTGACCAGGACTAAGCCACCCCCCTTTGTTAGTTCTTGTCATATGGAGTAAAATAAAAATGGAACAGTGCAAATCCGATGTATGGTTGATTTTCTATGAATTTATAACAGAAATGTGGTGTATGTAGTGTGTGAGTGTGTGTGTGAAGTTTATACAAACAGAATGATTGGGGTGGGGGGGGTTCCTGCTACAGGCTTATTCACACTTACTTTTTGACCTGCTCTTTCCAAGTACAGGTCCGTTCTTAAAAGCTCTGTGTCAGAGCATTTTCTTTTTTTGCCCTGAGATCTTTCCATGAAAACTTGCTCTTTAGCACTTAATCAGACCAAATGTCAACTTGGGTTTTCTGCAGATTGCTATTTGCTCCTGCTGAGCTTTAAAGAGCAGGTTTTCACAGATAAACCTCCAGAGCAAAAACAAAGGCTGCCCCGACACAGAGCTTTAAAGTGTGAACCATGCCTGGAGAGAGCAGGAAAAAAGTTTTGTGTGCATAAGCCCTGAAATGGACGGGAAAGTTCTGCCAGGCGGGGTTTTCCTCCTCAAGCAGTGCTGTAAGCCCAACCGGACAGTTTGCCCAGGCCACTGAGATCTTCAGAAGGGGCTCTCTGGACTACAGAAAGTTTGGCTGGTCAGGGTGCAGAGAAGACCTTTCCCCCCGTAGCACCTACTTTATGGACTGAGTTCCCCATGGAAATCAGGAGAGCTTTCCCCATGGAGGTCAGGTGGTGGTGGAGCTTTCCAGGAGTTAAAGATCTGCCTGATTACGTTGGCCTCTCCTGGCGGTTGATATTGCAATTCTTGGTTCTGTTTGCTGCGTAAGAGCCTGTTCTTAACATTTTATGACTATCTGGATGCTTTTAATGCTTGTTACTTGCCTCTTTTAGAGACTTTCTTGCTTACTGTGAACCACTCTGAGATTTTATAAATGAAAAGCAGTGTAGAAGTTTCAAAATATATAAACAGATAAATAATCCTTGGGCCTCTCCAGGCATCCTTTTGATTTGTGTGCATGATGATGTCGGAGCAATTACCGTATTTTTCGCTCTATAACACGCACCCGACCATAACACGCACATAGTTTTTAGAGGAGGAAAATCCGTAGGCATGCCACCCGTAGGCATTTCCTCCATAACACGCACAGACATTTCCCCTTACTTTCTAGGAGGAAAAAAGTGAGTGTTATGGTGCAAAAAATACGGTATCTACAATCCAACTTTCAAGGTTTTTGGTGCCTGCGAAAAGTTTCAGGGTGGACAGGAAGCTTGGCTTCCAGTCAGTGCACGACCCAAGGCTTCCTGCTGAAAGGATGTAATTTTTCATACTACAGATGTTTGGCATGGGGGTGATTGTCCTGCTTTTGTTGCACTAGGGCAGAGTGCCCCCCCGACTCCAATAGTGCATTCGTTTTAAGGATGTAATGCAGAACTAATAAACAGAAGTCTGTGGGGATGGTCCAGACTAAATCCACCACCTGTGCAACTATTAGTGTGTCAACAACATGTTGCAAAACAGCCACCAGCCTGGAGGGCCTCCTTGTTCCAGGAGTCAAAGCCATGCGACTGAACATAGAGCAGGGGCCTGAAACCCCATCATGCCCAAATTTTGTGTGCAAAACCAAATAAAAAGTACAAGGTGTGCACTCTTTGTGTAGTGTAGACATCGGGAATGCAGGAGAGGTGAGGGCCAGGCCACTTGAAATGAAGGGCTCATGTTTTAGGTTTGGCTTCAGGAGGAATAATTGGGACATGCAGCCAAATGTCTTGAGTGGTCCTGCTCAGAAAACCAGCCACCTGTACCCTTCCCAAGGATACTCCATTTGGTTCCATTCCACTCTAGCTCCACCTTAACAGCATTTTTGTGGCTGCTAAGCATGCTAAGCCCTTGCTGTGCGCCCCTTCTCAAGTTCTTTTATTTTACTTCTGCAAACCCTGGGGCTGCCACAAGACTGTGCACACCTCCCCCTGGTGCCTGGATGGTGCCATCTTGCCTACATAAGGAGAGGCACTGGGAGAATGAACTGCCTATGTTTTTTAGCAGGTCATCCACACCATCCCTTTGCAGAGGGATACACCCTCTTTCACTAGACTCTTCCCTCCCCCCTTTTTTATGTTGTTTAGTCAAATTTATTAAGTTAGTCAAATTTATGCAACAGAGGTTTTCAAAGAATGTAATAGTTGCTTGTGGCATGGACACGTTTCACACTATTACCTCTGCCAGACAGGTGTTTGTTTTCTTACAAATAGCTACTTGACCAGAGACAACAGTAAGGGCTTCTACACATTATTTTAAATGAGTGGTACAATGTGTGCACACATTACTTCAGCTGTACACTCATAGTTATTCAAATGCAACATTTAATGTGTGTGTAGCTATGTGCACAATAGCTGAGTTGTACAAATCAAGTGTACACTCTTTCACATCAATAGCTGCAGTGACAGCTTGTTCACTACACTCTTAACTTTCCAGCAAGAAAGAAGGCAGATGTGGCAATTCCTACTGGCTTCTTTGGTGTGTGTCCCCCCTCCTCCGTGACATGTTGCCCCCTTCGGGAGACAGAATTCTCCTTCATGGCTTTGCCTCATTCACTAAAGAAACACCCACAGAAACCCACAGAAACCAACATCACTTACTGCTGGAAGCACCTTGCACTGAACCGCAATGTTTGTAATCAGTGTTGACCAGGTGGGCTGGGCAGCTGGGACATTGGGAGGCTCCCCAACGCTGCTCCAAAGGAAAATTACCTAAGGGCAAAGCTAGACGCAACATCAATCATGTGATTTGCCCTTGTCTGACTTGGCTTTTTAAAAAAATAAAAATAAAATACCATAGCTATATAGTTCAGTGGAAGCTGCAGGAAACCCACATCATCTGGAGGGATGGGCAATCTGACCATTTCAGTTGCTCTCTAATTATTCCATTATTTTTCTTAGTTCTATGCATATCCACATCAGTTTGCCGTACTAACACACACACACACACCAAAAATTCATTAGCATTTTAGTGTGCCTTTATCGGGACAGGTGTCAGGAGCAGGCCACAAGGTGTCAGTGAAGTTAACTCTTTATTCAAATAAACAAAACAGCTCAGTCCTAGAGGTAACCGCAGCAACCCTTCCCAGTAGGTCTTGTCCCAGTGAGGCAGTTGCGAGGACTGCTGGTTCCTGCCTTCCCGCCACTCTCTAAGTCTCCTCCTCCCCTGGGTCCTTCTCAAGCAATCTGAGACTCTGTCCACATGTCTCTCTCTGCTCTGCCATCTTCTTGCCTCTTCTGGTCCTGGGAGACTGGGGGGGGGGGAAGCTGGTTACAGCAGGAGGGGGAGGCCCCCCAGATTCTTCAGCAGCCTGCCTCATCTCTGCCCCTTGGCCTCCCTCCTTTCCTGCTTCCCCTTCTGGGCTTCTCTCTGCCAGACTCTCCCTACCCACTAACCCTGTTACCTCTTCAGCTTCCACCACCTCCTCCTCCCAGTCTTCTCCCTCGGACCACCCACGGCCACCCCACCGCCTCTCTCCAGGCTCTTCCCTTGGGGGCTCTCCAGCTGGTGCCTCCCACCACTCCTCTGTGCCCATGGCAGGATTTCTGCTCATATACACATTTTTTGTCTGCAAATTTGACTAATATACACGTTTGCAAAGCAATTTGCTCTAATGCAATTTCCCTATGCTGAGGAACTGCATTGCAAAATTCAGAGAGCAATTTTAGAAGACTGGCTAGATTTTGTTTAGCGTATTGTTTCAGAAAGGGCAAATGATGATAGTTGCCTTTAAATGTGAACAGCATCAAACTTCTCCCCCTTCCTTAGATGTAAACTGGCAAAATTACAGCAGTCTTTGCAAATCTCTATGTCCAATGTTACCTTTGATACCCTATTTACCACGTCCTGGTTATCTAAACTATTTTACAAATAAAGAGAGAAGTCAAGTTAGTAAGTAGGGCTGCCAGGTCAGGTGTATCCCAGACCCTAAGATTTCTGGGCCCAGCAAGGAGACCTCTTGAGGTCATGCTGGGCCCTGGAAACAGAGGTCAATTGGGAGAGGGAGCAGGGGAGTCAGAAGGCCCCCTGCTTCCCCAAGGGTTCATGCTATAATTTGAAGCCAGCTCCTGCTGGGCTGAAGCATGCAAGCTGCAGGCAGAGTCTTCTGGCTGTTTTATTATTCTTATTGAAGGCGTTCTCACCCCCTGGCGATCCAAGCCCCCCAACTGCCTCCTGGAGGGGACCAGGCAAAGCAGGAGATTTCAGGCCAGAGCTGGATTTCTGGCGCTCCTCTTAGCAAGCGAGAGGAAGAAGAGACAGAAGCCGAGGCAGCACAAAGTGGTGTTGGTTTCTTTATTAACTCGGATTCTGGTAGCAGGTGGACAAGGGAGGATGGTCTATACATCGGGGTGAGGGATGGAGGTGGGGAGGAAGAGGGAGGGGAGGAGGAGGAGGAGGAGGAGCCAAAAGGCTCAAAAATTCCCATAACAATAAAAAAGAAACTAAAAGTAATCTCATAAACTTCTAAAAAGCATCTAGAGTGCAGACGGCAGCATTCTCTAGGCATCACCCTCCCCTACAGCTCCTACTAGCAATCAGCGGGCAAAGCGTCGCCCCGCAGGCAGGCGAGGGGGGCACAGTTCGCAGCTCATTTTCCTACGCACTACAGGAGGCCAAAGCATGGGGGGCCCCCACGCTAGAGTCTATGGCAAAGGCTGTGTCAGCAATTTGGGGTGGGTGGGCATACAGGGCACATGTTGCATGAAGGTGGTGGGGGGTGTTGCTGTGTGTACTTTGCATGGTAGTCACTGGGGCAGCTCTTGATACTTTCTGTGGAGATGCCTGGACCACATTCTTGGGTCTTTCCCCAGCTTCCCTTCCCTCGCCCCATCACCCTGCCCCTTGTGCATGAGAGTGGGACCCACATGCTTGCCCAGCCCCAGATTGCTTGGGGGGGTGTCAACGAGCCGGGGCTGCTGCCGGCAGCAGCAGCAGCAGCAGCAGCAGCAGCTGCATATGGGGTGGCAGCAACACCACCAAAGGCCTGGAAGGGGGGTCCCTGTGGGAAAGAGCTGAACTTGTGCATTTCTCAGGAAGCTGGTGCCCCTTGTCATCCCTTCTGGGTCCAAAGACTGATGGGGGGGGAGTCACATGGCAACCAGCCAGCATAACTCCCCACCAACCCCCCCCCCCCCCGCTCTCTTTGGAATCCCAGGGCAGATGCCTCCTAAAAGGATCAACCTTTTGCTCAAGGAAGGAGTCCCAGGCTTCTGGCTTGGCTGGAAGAAGTGTCATGGGGAGGGGGAGGATTCCCCAAGCACCAGGGGCAAGGAGGGGGCAGCAGAGCATCCTCTGGCAGGGAAAAAAGGCCCAGAGTGCACTGCTCTTCGCTTTATTCATCCTGGGACTTGGTGTGGGAGTGTGTAAGTGGGTTGCGGGGGGAGATTAAGCTACTCCCCAGCTAGGAGTGGTCCAGGAAACTTTGGCAGGTGCCACGTCTGTGCTGAGTTGGGAGGCCTTTGCAGGTCCTCCCTAGTGTAGAAGCGCAGGTAAGGTTGCAACGCAGCTCTGCACCTCTCCTGAGCGACAGATTGTGCTGGGTGGATCCGGGCATCGGACGCAAGCGGGACGCTACGCTCTTCCAGCCCGAGGGCTTGGTGCCCGTGGGCCTGGCACAAGTGGACTGGCAGAGGCTCATGCACTAGCCCTTCCTCCCCCTCTCTTCTTCCCCCCACCGCTCACCCCGCCCCCCGAATGTGTGTGTGTGTCTTTGCAAGAGAGAGAGATATGAGCCTGGGAGATCTGCTCTGCCTGGCACCATCCTTAGTGGCACCATCCCTGCCTCCGTCCCGCTGTGGGCTGGCAGCCCGGGGAGGCTTCTCCGGGAGCCGCACCAATGCCATCCTGCCGAACGTCCCTATTTGTGTTTGCATAGTAGGTATCTGTTCGCATTGTATACACAAGGTTTGAGCCACTGTCCAGGCTGCGCTTTTCCACCCGAACTGGGCAGGAACAGCCGTGGGGCGGGTTTCTCTCCCCCTGGGCAGCCCTGCTCTGCTTCCCATCTCCTAGGCCTGCAGACCTGGACCGAAGGCTGGGCATGAGGGAGGGCTGGGCGAGGGTGGATGGGCCGCCGAGTGCCATCCCGCCGACTCCTTCCCTGCTGCGTCAGAAGAAGAGGGCTCCGGGAAGCAGGCGCCCCGCACGGCTTCCCCTCCTCGGTCCAGGCTTTAGGTCAGGAGGAAGAACTGTAGCTCATGCGTCTGCAGTCGGTCGGTCATGCGAATAAGACAGTAAAGTTAGGTCTCTTACGGAAATCATGCCATGTAACCTAAAGAGTCATGGAGAGCCAGCCCTGCCCCAGTGAGCTCGTGGCTCCGCTCGCCTGGCCATCGTGGGGGCACAAGAGGGAGGTGGAGGTCAGTGGATTGGTGTTGAGGTGAAGCCCTGGTGGAAAGAGAGGAAGAGGAGACAGGAAGCTCGGGTTAGAAACATGCCAAGGCCACAGCAAAGCACCTCCGCCCGTCCCTCCTCTGGGCTCGGGGATTTCAGCGCAAACAGAAGGAACCTTTCCAGCACAGACAGAATGATCTCTGCCGCTGCACTTCAAACACAGCACACCCACCTGGGTCAGGGCTCATTCCCACTCTCTCCAGGTAACTCAAAGTCTCGAATAAAGCACTTCCCAGGGTGATTTGGGTTGGGTGGGCAGGGGGATCCTGACAGTTAAGCTGGCTCAACACAAGGGGGAAAATATGCTAGCGTAAGGAGGCCTCCAACTTGCCATTGCCACAGCCCACAGGAGGGGCCTTAGGTGAAGTTTCTGCTAAATTTTGCCTAAAACAAGGCTCAAGGCAAACGTGAAGGTTTTCTGCAAAGGCTTCCAAAGAAGGCAAACTTTAATTCCTTCTAGAAATACCCTCACCTTGTCACCAAATTTACGTGAAGTTTGGAAGTTCTTATTTGAGCTACGCATCTGATGAATCTGAAGAGGAGCCAGTCTGACTTAGGGAAAGCTCTTTGGACCCTCAGTACTCCAGGCTTGGGGCCCAGCCTCCCAGCTATTGTTACAATAACGCCAGCAGGGGGCACAATTTGGCTAAAATTGGTCAGAGGGTAAGGCCTGTGGATTTCCTTAAGGGGTTTCCCTACTCTCTTATAATTCATGCACTGGCATTTCTTATTATCATACAACTGCAAAAAGGAGAAACTGCTCCTGGATGCCAAGTTTCTAGTCCTTAACGATCACTGCACTTTCCATGGAGGCTTCCTATACTTCTGCAAATCCTGTGGCCCTCCAGATGTTGTGGGAGTCCAGCTCCTACCAGCCAAGGGTGCCAAGTGGAATAAAATATTGCAGATGGGCTGTGTGTGCAGGGAAGCCCCATCCTGCATAATCAATCACAAGATGTAGTGCATGCACACCATTTGAATGGCAATGCCTACCAGCCTGGGGGGGTCCAGCCCCCCCCCCAATATTTTACAGGGGCAGGGGCTGAAGGGACCTCACCCCCTACGAGTTGGCTCCTATGCTACCAGCCTCATGGAACATTACCAGTGGCCAGGGATGTGGTCAGCTGTAGTCCAACAACCTCTGCAGAAATTCAGGTTTTTCCAGGTGAGAGCAGTGCCATCTGAGCATGCAAAAGAGGCTCTCTCTCTCTCTCTCTCTCTCTCTCTCTCTCTCTCTCTCTCTCTCTCTCTCTCTCTCTCTCTTCCTTTGCAGGGGGCTGGATTAGAGGACCCTTCTAACTCTTCAGTTCTATGACTCTATAGTGAAGGATGGCGACAGCACTCAAGGCAAGAGGAGGCCTTCCTGTTCCTATCCCCCCCCCCCCAAGGCAGATGAGAACTAAGCCTTGTGCTGCTCAGGACAAGCCCTGTTTAAGGGCACAGACTTTGGGCTCCCAGCAGGGCAGAAGGAAGCAGCTGTGAGAACAACGCAGAGAGACAGCGACACAAGCAGGCACAGACAGGCCCAGGGAGAACAGGGACTCCCAAACACATCTAGGAGGATTGGCAGCTTGAAAAGCAAGTGGAAAGGGAGAATTTGGGTGGCTGAAGCTTCTCTCACTATAGTGCTACACGCCTCGGGAACATTTTCCCCTCTTGCTCTGCCCTTCTGTCCAACCAAGCAAGGCCCAGGAACCAAGGGCTGCTCCTCCACTCCTGGCAGCCTTCAGATCTGTTCAGCAGGCAGAAGCTCAACTGATGTAGCTTCTGTTGCATCAGAGAATGGAAGGAGCCACAGGTCAGTCCTGCCACAGATGTTGCTAACCAGGCCCTTCCAAGGATTGCCAGATTGCATGAAGGCTGAAGGCTCACACTTTCAGCCCTTGTATAAAGGAAGGAGCTTTGGTAGATATGGCTTCTCCCATCAGAGTAGGAAAAATGTACCTCTGCCAAACTTGACTATTATTATTATTATTATTATTATTATTATTATTATTATTATTATTATTATTATTATAAGACACAGAGGCTGTACCTTTGGCAAGTTGTGAACAGTCAGTAAGATTGTCATGGATGCTTTAGTTGAGACTCCTGCCTTGATGACCCTTGGGGTCCCTTCCAACTCTACTATTCTATGATTCTATAAATATATATACACACATACACCCCCATACATCAGGGAGAGGAACTAGATCTGGCAGGTGAACTGGATCATGATTTCCCCAAAAGGAGATTGACGGGTGGGCAGGGCTGCCGCCTGCCAATGGAGGTCAGGTGACCTTTGGTCCTTCCTCCTTTGCCAGGCTCTCCATAAGGCAGCTGATTGCCTGCTCTTGTGAGGCTCCTCTTGTAGCCCTTTGCAGGATCCTCCAATCAACTGATTGGTGGTGTCTGCAGACTCCCTTTCGGCTGAGAGAGGTTTTCACCTGTCATCCCATGTGATGTCATATATGAGCTTAGGCATAGGGCAGGTTGGGGCGGCTTGGCTGAAATGGTATGAATTTTGGCACGAATCACTGCTCTGGGCTTGCCAGCCAGGAGGTTTACCCAGAACGGGTTCATGGAGGGATCTGTTATGGGAGGCTTGTTCTCTACTCTGATACTCCCTAAAATCAAATCTTCTGTGTGCACAGAGTGAAGGGCACCCCTGCTTTTCTCAAGAATGCCACCTCTTCCGGACAGAAGAGCAGGATGAGGATCCTGGTGCCACCAGACCCTCAAGAGTAGCACAGAAGCGCTTTGCAGGCACTCCTTTGTGTCGGAAAGGGAGAAGGCTAAGGCTAAGGAGAAAAAGGCGAGGAAGGGGCGGCAGGATAGCAGTTTATAATTATGCATGGCATGGAAAAGTTTCTCTCTCACACACACAGTACAAAAACTCATGGGCAGTCAATGACACTGAATGCTGGAAGATTTAGGATGGACAAAAAAGTCCTTTTTACGGCAGTGCTTAGCTGAATGGTGGAGCTCCCTCCCACAGGCGGCAGGGATGGCCACCAACTTGGATGGCTTGATAAGAGGATTGGGAAAACTCATGAAGGAGTGGGCTATCAGTGACTACCAGCCACAAATGCAGGGGGTTGGACTAGATGTCCCTTGGTGTCCCTCCCAACTCTTCAATTCTATGATTCTAAGGCAATGATCTGCATTCTGTGCTGGAAACGGCAGGAAGGGAGAGTGCTCTTGAGCTCAGAACCTGCGTATGGCTTTCCCACTGGCATCTGGCCAGACGCAGGTGCTGGACTAGAGGGGCCAGTGGCCTCATCCAGGAGCCCTTCCTCTCTTTTTATGTTAGAGAAAATGCTATGCATGCAAACCGTCCCAAGTTCCATCACTGGCCTCTCCGGTTAAAAGAGAAAAGGCTCAGGCAGCCACTGAGGCTGATGGGCTGTGTCAGATTGTGTCAAGCTGGTGCCCTCCAGATGTTGTTGGACTACAACTCCAATTCTTTCTGACGATGGCCCATGCTGGCTGGGACTGATGTGGCCGAACAAAGGCCAGCATGGATGATAAGGAATTCTGTGCAGGCTGACACAGAAGAGACAGATGACTCTGCCCCTTCTCCACCAGCTTGCTAGACAGAAGAGGCTAAGAGGCAACATTTGCTTGGAAATGCAAGCTGCTATCCTCTGAATAGACCAGCACTAAAGGATGGCAGGCTAGTAGGACTGTTTGAGGACCAAAGCAGCTGTGGACCCCCAAGAGGCCCTGAAGGTGCTTTGAGACTCCTATTTTAACACCCACGTCACATGTCCAGAACAGAGGATGGGCCTGCCCCTTGTGGAGTCCTAGATGGATGTGTTCAGGGCTGCCCCTGAAGATGGCGTTGAGGTGGTAGCCAGTGCATAATGTGGCTGCTGTGCTGCTAAGTGGGGCGGCTCAGTGGGGCCAATCAATGTATTATACTGGCCTATAAAGCCCTAAATGGCTTGGGGTCTGAGGACCTAACAGAGCACCTTTGTCAGTATCAACCGTCTCAGGTCCTACAATTGGCAGCTGAGGCCGGGGTGGTGGGGCTGCCTGGTTGGTGCTGACCCAGGACAGACAGGGCTTTCTTAGTGGTGGTTTTCCATTTGCGGAATGTGCTCCCTGCTGAAGTGCAGCCATTATTTTTATTATTATTAGGTAAAGGTAAAGGGACCCCTGACTGTTAGGTCCAGTCATGGATGACTCTGGGGTTGCAGTGCTCATCTCGCTTTATTGGCTGTGGCAGCTGGCGTACAGCTTCCAGGTCATGTGGCCAGCATGACTAAGCCACTTCTGGTGAACCAGAGCAGCGCACGGAAACGCCGTTTACCTTCCTGCCGGAGCGGTACCTATTTATCTACTTGTACTTTGTGCTTTCAAACTGCTAGGTGGACAAGAGCAGGGACCAAGCAATGGGAGCTCACCCCATCACGGGGATTAGAACCGCTAACCTTCTGATCGGCAAGCCCTAGGCTCTGTGATTTAACCCACAGCGCCACCAGTGTCCCTATTATTATTATTTCATTATATATACTACCCTATATCCAAAGATCCCAGGGCAGTGTACAACACTTAAAAAGAGAATTTACATAGCATAATAAAAATAGTAAAATAAAGCAATCACAAAAAAACCCCCACAGCAACAGTTTAATGGCTGAAGGCCTGGGAGAAGAGTTTGCCTGGTGCCTAAAGACATACAATTATGGCACCAGGCAAGCCTCCCTGGGGAGAGCTTTCCACAAATGGGGAGCCACTGCAGAAAAGGCGCGTTCTCTTGTTGCCACCCTCTGGGCCTCCCATGGAGGGGCACACGAAGGAGGGTCTTGGCTGATAAGCGCAGGGTCCAGGTTGGTTTGTATGGGAAGAGGAAGGTCTTAAGGTGTTGAGGTCCTGAGTTGTGCGCGGCTTTATCAGTCAGTACCAGTACTTGGAATTGGGCCCAGAAACTCATTAACTTTCCAGAGGAATCAAAAACATTCCAGGGATTTGATAGCTGAAAGGCCTTTTCTTTAAAAAAAAAACAACTCTGCTTATAATTCTTTGAAATTTGTTATTAGTGTTAATGTGTTTGTTGCCCTGGGCTCCTTTGGAAGGGTGGGATACAAGTTGAAATAATAATAATAATAATAATAATAATAATAATAATAATAATAATAATAATAATAATAATATACAGTGTTACCTCGGTTTACGAACTTAATCCGTTCCAGAAGTCCGTTCTTAAACCAAAACAGTTCTTAAACCAAGGTGTGCTTTCCCGAATGAGGCCTCCTGCCGCTGGTGCCCTTCCACCTTCCACCATTCGGCTTCCGTTCTTAGACCGAGGTAAAGTTCTCAAACCAAGACACTATTTCCGGTTTTGCGGAGTTCATAAACCAAATCGTTCATAAACCAGACTGTTCTTAAACCGAGGTACCACTGTACAGGCAAAGGAGAGGGACTCCTAGGGAAACTGCTAGGTCCTACCACAGTTGACACACGGCCACCGCGCGCCCCCCCCCAGCTAGTAAGAACAAAGGGGTGTTTACCTCCAAAGAGGCCACTCGAGGGGTGGGGGGTGAGGGGTGTCACTGCTTCCCCCTTTTCAGGCTGGCTCGTTTCACTATCTGAGCCCCCATCCTGCCCCCGAGAAGCTCCGATCTTGAGACACTCCCTTGAGCCTCCTCCTGGGCAAACGGCAGCGAGAGACAGGAAAGCAGCAAACGGTCACAGAGAAACCCACGAGGGGGGTGGCAGACGGACGGACGGACGGACGGAGAGACACAAGGAGAAGGAGAGTCAGATGGCAGCAGGGGACTCCTGCAGCAAAGTGCCTGGCCTGGGCAGAAGGAGAGGGTCCTGCTGCGCCAGGCAAGGGCGAGGGGGGGGGGAGAGAAAGAGCAGGGGACAGACGACAGAGAGGAGGACGCAGCTGGAGCCCTGGGGCTGGGAGGCCCGTGGGGCTTGGGTACCTTGCTGCCTGCACTCTCCTGCTGCCAAGGGGCATGGGCCAGGAAGCGGCCAGCCTGGGCTTCCAGCGCATAAGGCTCCTGCAGGGAGCCTTCCATAATCACCTCTTCGTGCTGCCGTGCGTCGCCTGTCCCGTCCGTTTCTAGCCGCCGCACCACCTTCCGGATAATCTGCAAAAATTAAGTGTAGCACTTTTAGACAGTCTCCTGCTGCCTCAAGTGATGCCCACCAGCCCTCGGAAAGCCTGCCCGCTCTCTCTTCCAGCCCCAGATGCCTGGAGTGCCTTCCTGCGAGGCACAGCCCTTGATCTCTTGTTCTGGAGCCTGGACCTGCCCCAAATGGTGGGGCAGGGCCCCATTTGCCCATATGAAACAAACTCCACTACCTCCAAATTTAATTTTATAGCAGTAATACCTATTCATCACTCACAGACACCTTTGTAATGTTGAAAGACCATGAGGGCATCATGTTTCCCTCTGTGAAGTAAGGCATAAAGACATTATCTTGCAAGAATGTGTACAGCTGCCTTCCTCAACCTGGTGCTCTAGGACTACAATTCCCACCAGCTCCAGTATTATATGGCTGTGGCTAATGAGAGTTGTAGTCCAAAACATTTGGAGAGCACCAGGTCGAGGAAGGCTGGGCTCTGACAAGGGAGATATATCTGCTCAGCCTCAAATCCTTATTGGGTGATGTTGGACCAGCCTCTCTCTCTCTTCCTAACCTACCTTACAAGGTTGTTCTGAGAATAAAGAAAGGAGGCTGACTGCATGAACTGCTCTGGTCCATGCATGCATCAATCCCTGCGGGCTGAGGCTGCTGGAAATTGTAGTGCAAAACATCTGGAGGGCACCAGGTTGGTGAAGGCTGCCTTACGATGCCCCTAAAGGCAGGCCAGCATATGGTGTCCAGGTGAGAGCCAGCCATTTGCTTAAGATCACCTGCTGGGTTTGGGGGAAAGGAGAGATGTGACATCCTAGGGACATCCTGGTTCATAGCTCAGACCCTGGGGCCTATGTGCCCTTGCCTGGGAGTCATTTCCACTGAGTGCAGGGAGGTTTAATGTTGGAAGAAGGATAACTAGGATGGCAGCATGAGCTGCTACACTCAGATTTCCCCAACCTGGTGCCCTCCAGATGTTCTGAACCACAACCCTGACCATTGGCTGTGCTGGCCGTGGCTGATGACAGTTGGGAGTCCAAAAGGTTTGGATGGCACAGGGTTGAGGAAGGCTGACTTACCGTATTTTTTGCTCTATAGGATGCACTTCCCCCCCTCCAAAAATGAAGGGGAAATGTGTGTGCGTCCTATGGAGCAAATGCAGGCTCCTTGGCTTCAGCGATAGCAATGCGAAGCCTCCGAAGTGTAGAGGGAGAGCTCCCCCGTGCTCCGGAGGCTTCGTGTTGCTTTCACTGAAGCCCCTGGAGCGCAGGGAACTCCCGCTGCACTCCGGGGGCTTCAGGCAGCTATCCGCAAGCCTTCGGAGCGCAGCAGAAGGGGCTCCATTTCTCCTGAAGGGGCGCTGAGCAGAGAGGGGGAGAATTATTTTTTTCCTGTTCTCCCCCTGTGCGTGGGGGTCCTGTGCGTCCTATGATCCGGTGCGTCCTATAGAGTGAAAAATACAGTAGATTGCAAAGTCCTTTGGGCAGAAATGTTTCTTTCTGCCGTTGCAACTCAATAAAGTGCAATGTGCATTGATAGTGCTGTATTAAATAATCATCTTCAACATCATAATCACATTTATGTTGTAACTGCCCTGAGACCTGCGGGTAGAGGGCGGTATACAAATTTAGTTAATAATAATAATAATAATAACCATTGCTAAGAACTGCGCAATGCGATCTCCCCTCTCTCCAGGTGGCAAAAGAAGACAATTGCCTGGAGGACGGAATGTCAGTCTCAGGAGGCGTATCTTGCATGACATGCGACACGGGCTGACATTCCTTGCTCTGCACAACCCCACCCAAAGGCACAGGAGGCCCTCCCCTCTTCTGCATCTGGCCACCCCCCCCCCCACAAGACAAGAGAGCGAGGAATTCAGCAAAAGAAGTCCTACACCCTTTGGGTTTCTCCTTCTCCCTGTTATCGGTAGGCAGCCATGTTGGTCTGCCGTAGTCGAAACAAAATAGCAATAGCACCTTAGAGACCAACTAAGTTTGTTATTTGTATGAGCTTTCGTGTGCATGCACACTTCTTCAGATACCTTCTCCTTCTCCCCGCTCAGCATTGACCTCTGCCTGCCTCCCAGCACCTGGTGCTGGCCCTGCGCCCGATTTAGATCAACTGGTATTTTTAGGACCTTGCAGAAAGCTACAAGCTCACTCTCCCACCCAGTGCTGTGGCAGGTCATTCACCTCCCTCTTCATTCAGCTCCTGCATGAAATTCCCACAACAAGGTTTGCAGGGAGCAAAGGCCAGCGTGGCTGAAGCCAAGTCAGACTGGCAAGATCAGAACAGTTCCCATCTCATCTCAGTGCTCCGACACACATTCCCTTGGATGACCAGAGCTTCTCTCTCTTACACACACAAGGACCCCTATAATTAGATCTTTTGCAATCATCATCATCAGCTGTTGCTAGTGAAGCAGGTGGAGAATCACGATCAGGAATTGACCCACAGGCTAATTCCATCACCCAACCTTATTTCCACATCCACCCCAATTTACCCTCAAAATTCAGACCGTGAGTCAGAATAAGACTCAAGCAAGTCAGTCAAGCTGCATCCTACAGAGCAAACTAAGGTCACCCTCCCTCCCCCCCCCCCGCATGTGCATACTAGAAGCCACCCCCCACAAAAGAAAACCCCAACACAAACTCTCTTGGGCTGGGTAGTCCTGACAGAAATTTCTTCAACTACTGCTAGTGAGACCCCATCAAACAACCAAGCCTATCTGTCAGGGTTCCTGCCAGCACACTCTGGGATAAAGTCCAAGTGTGTCACACTGAACGCAAGCAGGCAATGTGAAGAGCAAAACTCTGGCACAAAGGAAAAGAGGCTGGAGGCGCAGGAGCCCAGCAGGATTCTAGCGTGAGGGGGAGGAAGGGCTTCTCGGGGAGCCTGGAGCCGACTGGCCCAGTTGCCGCCTCCTGCTCTGCCCTCCGTCTCCCCCTGGCAGGCCACTCACCTTCTTTGTGACAATGTTGCCCTGCTCATCTGTAAATTGCTCCTCGGTCACTTGTTCCCCTGGAATATCCAGCGCTTCATTCCCCTGGAGGGTTGGGAAAGCAGAAAGGAGAGTGAGCAAGATTGCTATGGGACCACAAAGTCCTTCACCCTCCCAGAAGTGGCACAGAGCAGCGGACATCCTCTCAAAGCCCCACGGGGGGTTCAAAGAAAGTCAGCTCTTGGGGCAAAGCCAGCGCTCTTCCTCTCGCTCCATGCCCTGCCCTGGTCCCTGGCGCCCTTCCGCCACACTACCAGTGAGTGAAGCCTGGCACGGCGTCCCTGAGTGCCATCCAGGGCGGGTTGGTGGGCACCGGCCCGGCCAGTCTTGGGGAAGCCTCCTCCGGCCAGCTACCTGGACAATGACTCGCCGGCGCACCACCCGTGTGGAGACGGGCTCCTCGTCATCACTCAGCCCCTCGCTCTCGCCCAGCTCCTTGTCCAGCTCCTGGTGGATGTGCTTCAGCATAAAGCGGAAGGAGCCCTGGGCAATGTGCAGCAGGTTCTGGCAGCTGACCAGGAAGAAGCCAAGCAGCACCAGGCTGATGAGCAGCTGGGTCAGGAAGCCCCACATGGTGCTGCCACCTCCCGCCCCACCCCACCCCAGCCAGCCCAGAGCCTAACGCTGGCCTTCCCTCATGGCATGAGGGCACTGCCCAGGCTACTGGCAGGAGCAGCCTCTGGCTCACGACTGGGAAGCGGGTTGGGGCCGGGCTGGGTAGGAAAGCTGCTGTAATTTTAGCCTCCCCCGACCAGCTGTTTGGAGGCTCTGGCCAACCCTCCCTGCCCCCTCCTTCGGGGGGGGGGACTTGTCAACGTCACCCAGTGCTCTGCCAAAGCCCAGGCAGGGCAAGGAGGTGGCACGAGGCCTGCCCCAGCCTGCAATCCAGCCTGGTGTCTCCTGGTGCCCCTGGGCACGAAGAGCCAAGAAGCACGCTTTGCCTGAGCCACCTAGGAGAGGGCTGTGCACCTATGTCTTGCACAGGAACCCCCCCCCCCCCGTTCTCTGGCATCCTGGGCAGTTCTATTTCTGGCCCCTCCATACCTGGCTCTGGGTGAGAACCAGGCGCTACCCAATTAGGAAGCAATGAAGAGGCCGGCTGGCCAGGATATAAATAGAGCAGAGAGGCTGAACATGGCTGCTGGGCCAGCCCCCTCCCCCAAGCAAGAGGGGGGGCGGCAAATGAGCTTCTTCTGCACAGGAGTGCAAATGTCAGCAGAGCAACCTTCTCATTTAGCTGACATACCCACACACACACCTTTTTTTAGCCAAAGGCATCTCCCCCAAAGCTGCTGGCAAAAGCTAAAAACTATCACTACCATATCAAATAAGAAGCAACAAGTGAAACAAATTGGAAGCCAAACATCCCAGCAGAGTGTCGGCAGGCAACTCAAGTGATGCTGAAGCCCCCTGAAATAGTTCTCTCTGGATCCCAACAGCTAAATCTTGGCAGAAGATTTCTGCAGCCTTGGTCCCCCACCCACCTACCCAGCCAAGGGCCTGCAATGATATGCGTCTGCTTCACTGGGTAAGAAATACTGAGCTAAAGCACGAAGAGCATGCTGGATGCGTGAACTGAGCCACTTTGCTGGACCAGTTCTTACAACAACCCAGGAAAGGAGGCCTGATTTTTTTGCTTCCCTGCTACAACTAGAGACTGCAGTGTTACTCTGCTGTCTCTCCCCCCCCCCCCCCCGAGACAGCATGGTTTTAATGGGTGCAGTGAAATACTGTACCTGTCAGGGGAATCTCTCACCGCTTGACACACCTGATGGGTGAAATCTTATCAACAATGTTTTGTTTCATTTTAAAAATGATTTAGTGATGTGTCAAATTTGATTTTTTTAAAATAACCCCCCCTTATTTCTGTCCATCTCAGTGAGTCCTTGGATGTGCAAATCCTCCTCCCTAAAATAATAATAATAATAATAATAATAATAATAATAATAATAATAATAATTTATACCCTGCCTCCAAGGCCGGGCTCAGGGTGGCTGAAACCCTTCCTTTCCCTTCCACGTGTGGAGGGAAGGGAACACAGAGACAAAGGGCTACACCTCCTGCAGTTCCACGGCAGAACATCCGTTGCACGCAGAAATCCCAGGTTCCACCCCACCATCTCCAGGTAGAGCTGGGAGAGACTCCCTGCTTGCAACCCTCTGGAGAGCTGCTGCCTTTCAGAGAAGACGATGCTGGGCTGGGGGAATCCATAGTCTGGCTCTGCAGAAGGCAAGTTCCTTATTTCCTGTTCCGTCCCCCACCTTGCTCTAGGTCCCTGCGCTTGGGCTCGTAGGTGGGGATGGGGACTGTGAAAGATGCAAAAGAATAAATTAAGTCAGCCTTCACCTTCAGGATATCAAGCTTTGGGCGTGTTGTATCTTTACATTTCATGGCTCCAGTGCCACCAGCATTTGAACGATGCATTCCGTCAGCAAAGATAGATATTTCAGAATACACTGATGCAATATTCCCTAGAGTGCCTGCATTTCAGCAGTGTATATAGTTTAAATATTCTTCTATAGCCTTGTTTTGTTTGTAAAGCTTTAAAATCTTTTCATATCTGTGCTACAGATATACATGAAGTGAAATTTAATCTCATGCTGTGATGTTTCTTCCACATGTTGTTCTGAGGGTTCTCCCATCCCCTCCCCCAGCCCATTTTCTGTTGTGCAAGTGGAAGTCCTTACGCAGGGCTGGTGAGGGTGGAGCTCCTTTGGTGAATCCCACCCACGATGCTTATCTAGTGCCTTGACTTTGTTTATTTTTTTCCTCTACGGACTGATCAGGGGTTGCTTTGTCTGGATGAGAATCACGAGGGAATGTTGCACTCTCCTACCTGTGTTTGTCCAAATATGCTGCTGTCAGCTTCCTCCAGCCACTTAGCCAGGCCCTGCCGCCTCCCAGGCTGGAGCCCCCATTCCCTCTCTTCCGAGGAGTCCATCCGGGTGTGATCCGGCCTCTCCCTCTCCCGGCCCCGCACTCTGTAGGGCACCGACTGCCGCAGCGCCGGGGGGCTCAAGGACACCCCCTTGGGCAGGTCCGACAGACTGGAGATGAAGGTGCTCTCCACGGCCCAGTTGCCCAGCCTAGGGAGCAAGGAGAGAAGCACAGGCTCACCAGCTCTGCTGGAAATGCAGGTGGAAATGCAGGTGGAAATGCAGGCAAGCCAAGGGAGGCGAAGCACAGGGCTGCCTCATACGGAGTCAAGACAGCTTTATGGGATCATCCCTAAACTGTACTGTGAACCCCACATTTTGTACTATCCACCCAAACCGAGTAATTGATACACCCAACCAGGGTTCGTAGTTAACACCTAAAAATCAAACACTGTGTGATTCACTCCAAACAAACCCTGTGCTTTGATTGGTTCACCTGGCGCAGTACTGTCTACGCAGACAGCTATGCCCAGCACCACAGGCCACATTTAACTGCAGAATGGACCCCATTCCTGAGCCTGCCCCCCAATGCACGCACCCAGTAAAAGACAAATAATCTGCAGAACAGAGGGGTGACTCCTGTCTCTCATATCCTAGTAACCCCTTGCTTGGAGTGACTGCTGCAATGCTCTCTATGCAGGGGGCCTTTCAAACTAGCCTGGAGATTTCAGCTGGCACCCAATGGGTTCCCGTTAGCAAAGGAGTGACCAGATGGGTTGGCACCCAGAGTAAAGTTCAAAAATCCAGTGGTGCCCATGTATCTAACAGCCTCTGGTCTCCTCTGACTGGCAGCAGATCTCCAGGCCTTCCCTGTGTTAGGCAAGGTGTGTTTTGAGGGGAGATACAGGTAATTGAACCTAGGGTCATCTACATGCAAGGCATGCAACACTGAACTAGAGACAAGAAAATAATAAAAACAATACATTTATTATTTGTATCCAGCCCATGTGATAGGGTTGCCCCAGCCACTCTGAACAGCTTCCAACACATAAAAAAGCATAATTAAACATCAATCATTAAAAATACAGCCAATACAGGGTTGCTTTCAGATGTCTTCTAAAAGTCAAATAGTTGTTTATCTCCATGACATCTGAAGGGAGGCTGTTCTGCAGGGCAGGCGCCACTACCGAGAAGGCCCTCTGCCTGGTTCTCTGTAACCTCATTTCTTGCAATGAGAGAACTGCCAGAAAGCCCTCAGGGCCGGACCTCTGTGTGTCCGGCCTGAGTGAAGAGGGTGGAGATGCTCCTTCAGGTATACAGGGCCAAGGCTGTTTAGGGCTTTAAAGGTCAGCACCAACAGTTTGAACTGTCCTGAGAAACATACTGGGAGCCAATATAGCTCCTTTAGGACCACTGTTATATGGTTCCGATGGCAACTCCCAGTCACCAGTTTAGCTGCCATATTCTGGATTAGTTGTAGCTTCTGAGTCACCTTCAAAGGTAGCCCCATGTAGAGTGCATTGCAGTAGTCTAAGTGGGAGATAGCCAGAGAATGAACCACTCCAGTGACAGTCTGTGGGCATGTAGGATCTCAGCCTGCATACCAGATGGAGCTGGCAGACAGCTGCCCTGGACACAGAATTGACCTGCACCTCCATGGACAGCTGTGAGTCCAAAATGACTGTCAGAATGCGCACTTGATCCTTCAGGGGCACAGTTACCCCATTTAGGACCAGGGAGTCCCCCACACCAGCCTGCCCCCTGTCCCCCAGAAACGTTCAACCTCAGTCTGCTGGCTGCCATCCATCCTGCTGCTGCCTCCAGAGACTCACACGGGACATTCCCCATGGCTGGCATCCCTGCATTACCTCTCTTTGCCCTTGTCGATGACCCGACTGACAGTAGGCGACTCGGTGATGCGGGCCTGCACCCTCTGCTGGCCTGAAACGAGACAGACTTTACTGTGGGAACCCGGCTTCCTGCCCAGAGGCCCCCCTGGCGCTCGCCGTCTGGCCTCCTCCCCTCTGACCTCTGACCTTCCTCCTGCTCTAGCATGTCCATCAGGCCATTCATGGCGTCTGAGTCCACTGTGTCGTCCTCCACCAGGTCCATGGAGCCCAGCGGGTCGGGGCCATGCGCGTCCTCCAGGAGCTGCCCCGGGAACCGGCCTTCGCTCGTGGCGTCCGAGTCCTCGGCCTTGCTGCACTCCAGCGAGGAGTCTTCGGCAGTCACCAGCGAGGGCGTCAGCCCCGAGGACCACACCTGCATGTCGGACATCTCCATGAGGGCGTCCTGCTCGCTGGCGGCCATGGGGACGGCATCCATGACGGCCACCTCGCTCCAGTACTGGTCAGCGCGCAGCGGGGAAGGCAGTGAGTAATGCAGGGAGGCGGGGGAGAGCAGCTCGTCCTGCAGCGAAGCATAACCTGCATGGGCAGACAGAGGGCGACAGGCTAAGGTGCTGCAGGGCGCAGGGCAGGACACGCAACCTCTAGCCGTCGGGGCACGCAGGGGGGGTGTCACACTTTGTGCGCCAAAAGGTCTCCATCCCAACGCGCATCGGTCCAAGAGAACACAGCCATTGGGGCGGTGAGCAAAGCCAGCTAAACCATTGGGGGTGGGCAGGTGGAGAGAGCGCCCCCAAAGATGGGCTGCCACCCAAATGGCAGATTTCAAATGGAAACGGGAAGCGAAGGCCCCGTGTCTTAACCTGTAGCCTCCCAGATGTTGCTGAGCTTCAGCTCCCATCGTCCTGGACTTCTGGCCATGATGTTGGCTGGGACTGATGGGAGTTGGAGTCCAGCTTTGCTGGGCAGGCCAAAGGTTCCCTGCCCTGCACCGTGCCGTGTTTCTGGTGGGCCCTGGAGCCCTTGCCCTCAGCTGCCTCCTGGGGTGGTTCCGCTAGCACTGGTTTCCCAGAGAATAATGTAGGGTCCCTTGTCAGGCGTAAAGGAGAGCGGAAATGGGGCAGTGGGGAGTGTTAAAAAGAAAACCTGATCAGGAAACAAATGTCACCAAGCCAAGCACTACCGTACATAAGGCTCAAGTAGCACTGATGCCTTTCTCTCTCCTTCGCTCAGTTTTTGCAAATGACTGATTAGTCATCAGTATCAAACATGAAGATCAGGAGAGGGACTTGTAACTCAAACAAGCCTTTTTGTGCAATTGCATTATAAATTCTATTTCAGCAGAAGTTAGAAACAAAACAAGACAAAACACCTTGTAATGATAATATAATAATAATTTGTTACTTAAACCCTTCCCATCTGGCCAGGCCTCCGCAGCCACTCTGGGCGACTTCCAATGGGAAGTATTAAAAACACAATAAAACATCAAACCTTGATGCCTTATGTACGAAAACTCCCTTCAAGTCTTTAATAGTAACATAAAGAGTCCAGAATGTAGCACCTCAACATGCCCTCCTATTTTATATATATCAAACATATTGATTGCCTTTATATATGAGAGGCAACAATGAAATAGAAAACAATCTTTCATTCATTTTTTGAACTGCTTTCACTTTCTGTCACTCTCCAAAGCATAGTTTTTTGACTTGAAATGTGCTGGTCTACTAAAAAATTTCATTTTAATATTAAAGACTTAGGGATTATCTATATGTTTTGTTTCACTGAAAGCTGTTTTCTTTCATTTGGTTTTTGATTCTCTCCTGTTCACAGAAAGTGAAGGGAGGCACTCACTCCTTTCCAAGAACCCACAGCTTCAAAGAACTGGCCTCGCCCTATAAGGCAGATGAAATCAGGGCCGGCCCTACTATTAAACCAAGTGAGGGAGCGGTGACAAGATCCTGGAGAATGGAATGTGTGAGAGAGTCCCATGGTGTGCCATCAGCTGCAGTGTGTGGGTGGAAATCAGTAAAACGTCATGGACAATCCAGACGTATGGCAGACCATGCCGGCAGTGCCATTTTTGCCGATGTTCAAAAAAAGAGAGAAAAGCTAAAACTTTTCACTGTTTGAAATATGGCAGCCCTAGCCCTATGCTAACTCCCTCCCCTCAAATGCAGCGAAAGCTGCTGTCCAAACCCCAGTTTTGTGGCAAGATTTGGCGGTCAGTTTAATAAGCTTGGCTACATGGAATGAGAGAGAGCACCATCTTGGCCTTGGGTATGAAGAGACAGCTGAAGACTGACAATTGCCCTTTGGGGGAGTTGGAAGTGATTTGAAAGAGGAGAACACAGTGACCTCTGTCCACCAGCACATTGTCTCTTGCACAAGCGGAAGAGTCAGTTTTATTATTGCACAACACAGGAACTCAAGACAACAGTTGCACTAGCAGAAGCCTGCTGTGCCACAAATTGCACAATCTGTTGTGCAACTAAGGCCACATTCATACCATACACTGAAAGCTTGTTTTCTCCCGCTCTGGATGGTAGGACTCAAACCTATGGCTTCAAGTTAGAAGAAAGGAGATCCCAACTAAACTCCAGGAGGAACTTTCTGACAGTAAGAGCTGTTCAACAGTGGAACGGTCTCCCTCGGAAGGTTGCGGGCTCTCCTTCCTTGGAGGTTTTAAAGCAGAGGCTGGATGGCCATCTGACATGGATGCTTTAGCTGAGATCCCTGCATTGCAGGCGGTTGAACTAGATGACCCCCAGGGTCCCTTCCAACTCTACGATTCCATGATTCTATGAAAGCACTATGATACCAACCACATTAAACAGCCATGGCTTCCTTCAAATAATTCTGGGAGCTGTAGTTTGCTAAAGGAGCCAAGAGTTATTAGCAGGGTCATCTTCCCCTCTCAGTGCTACACTTCTCAGCCTGGTTTAACAGTCAAACCCTGTGGAACAAATATGCCACTAACTGACTTAGCTCCACATGAGTGTTTGGGTATTGTTTAAATACCTGTTTGATCAGAGGCAGCAGCCAGACAAAATAAAATGTGTGTAAATGCTGTGGGAAGCAGAGTCTCTTTCAAACCTCACTTTCATTTCTCTTCAAAATGACTGTCATTTAAGCCAGAGAGGGAACCAGGTTTTTGAGACTGGGGCTCAAAGGTAGAGAAAATATGCCTCTGACCATATGCAAAAGGAACTTCTCTCAACACCGAGTAGCTGCAACCAGTCTTGTACTTCAAGGAGTGGGGAGAACGGCTGTAAAGAATCTAAGCAACTCAAAAGCATTCCCTGAAGATCTTAGCTACTATAATTATACTCTTACCCCTTTGCTGTTGGTTCAAAGCAGCTTCACCTGCAATGCCTCTCTCTCTCTGGGAATTTGGTGTGGAGGAGAGCGACTCTCCCACATGTTCCCACACTTTGCACTTGGAAAGAAAAAGGACTCGGCGGGATGAGTGCTGCTAAGCCAGGTAAGTGCACAGACAGGAGATGCTTCCGGGATCAGGTCCCCAAGTGCAAAATTACCAGCTCCGAAAACAGGGTGCTTTGGCTCACATGTTCCACTGTAGCCCAAAGCCAACGAAGAGTTTTGGGGCATTTTAAAGACTCCCCCCTTAATTAAGGTGTGCTGAAGTAGCTGCAGAACACCACATGGGCTCTTCTAGGCTTCCGTGGACTAGAGTCCTCTTTGCCACAGTACTTTTGGTGCTGTTCTTTTGGGGTCCTGCTGTCACTCAGCGTTGCAAAAGGTGGCAGAGGGAGAGGCAACTGGATCTGTGGGGCACAGCTCCTATGGGGCATGCGGCAGGGAAATTCCCAGTAAGTTGTGCCCCATGTGCCTTAAATATGTGTGCCTGGAGGTGGGTGTCATGGATGGCTCCGTCTTAAACTTGGGGTCATGGTTTGAGCTCTACGTTGGGCAAAAGATCCCTGCATTGCAGGGGGTTAGATTAGATGACCCTTGTGGTCCCTTCCAACTCTACAATTTGATGATTTGAATTTTCCTGTTCAGGCATCAAAAGGAGTCACACTGTCCAGCATTCATAAGAAATCTATATTTTGATCTGGCAGCATCCAAACTTTGCAACTCCCTGCCTATTGACATCAGGCAGACACTTTTGCCATATTATTTTCAGCGTCTGCTAAAAACCTTTCTTCTTCTGCAACCCTGTCCAGACCTGTAGAAGTTGCATTTGTAGCTACTGTTGATTTTAATTATGTTTTGAATGATTTTAATGATTTTGAATAATTTCTAATGATACCTATTTTAAACTGTTTCTATTTAAAATTGAATTGCTTTTTTTAAAAAACTGCTTTAAGTCGTCCCCCCCCTTAAAACCCAGTGGTACACCCATTTTATGGAGTAAATAAATGCAACGTGCCGGCCTTCTGATGGCTCATTTGCACCCAGCGAGCACTGACATGCTCCCTTCTCCAGCTCAAAGCATTTAAAGGGTTGAAGGGAAGAAAGAGCTCTTGGGCCACCTCAGAAGTACAGAAGTACATGGGCAGCTTGGTCTGTGAAAAGGACCCCATCTCCTAGGGGCCAAGCTCTTTTGGGCCCCCCAGTGTTTTTTGGGAGGGGTTTCCCCTATGTTCAAAAGTGGCAGAGGAGGCTACAGATGGTGAGGCTTCAGTGGCCAACTCCTCGTCCTGCAGTGGAGGGGAAGGAGCGAAGAAGCAGCCCCTGGCCGGTGGCCATTGAAGGTGCTGCCGCACTTGGCTCCACCCCGGCTCCTCCGATGTCCTGATGTCACACGTGCGACATCATGCACCGCATTATGTTGCCCCCTCTTCTCCTTTGGAAGCTGGTGCCTCTGCAGTTTCATCTTAAGCATGCATGGGTTCGCTGAGCCAAAATGGGAAGGTTTGCTCCAAAATCACACAGTGCACAAAACCCACGAAGGATGAGGAGAAATTCCATTTCCAAAACAATATGGGAATGGAGACAGAAGCATTCTCTGAAATGGACACCTCTCTTATTTTACCAAGGCTGTTCTCCAACCAAGGAATGTGCAAGAAATGCATATCCTAGTACAATGCACCCAGAGTTTCCACTGACTCCCTACAGCTGCTCTTGACCTTGGGCAGCCCTTGGGCAGCTGCTGCTCCCAGATGCCCCCACCAGATTTCAGGCAGCCAAGGAATGAACCACCCGCAGTGGGCATCTGGGCCACAGCAGCTGCCAAGAAGCCTGGGAAAAGTGTGAGACGCACCTCAGTGTATCTCAGCAGGGAAGCGAGGAGTCAAGGAGAACCAGGGATGCTGGAGAGCATTTGTAGCCCCCCCCCTTACTTACACCTGGCTACAGTTGGGCATGAGGATTAAAGGGCTTACTCTGAGACTTCATAGGAAAGGTGAGTTTTTGGATTCTGAAGAGCCCTTGTAGCTTTAATCTGCTCATGTTCACTCCTTGCCAGACTGATCTCCCACCCCGTTCTCTTCTTTGCCTCCCCCACTATTGACATTTAGGCTGCAAGTTCCTTGGGGACCAAGACCTATTTATTAGTGAAGCTCTATAAAGCACCATGTTGCTTATTGATAGTGCTGTGTAATTATGGATAAAGAGCAACGGGAAGAGCGATTGCTTCACCCAGTGGCAGGGGAATCAGGGGAGCCAAGGCTTCCTGCAGGTGTGCCGTGTGTGTGTGTGTGTGTGTGTGTGAGGGGGACTCTTGCTCCATGCAGCTTTTCCACAGTTGCTGCGCCTGGACTTTGCCTGCTCAGCCGTGCAGGGGTGGGGTGGGGGGTTGACCTTTGGGAGAGTCAAGCTGCCCAGGGGGGCTTTGGGATCAGCAGGCTGAAGGGAAGCCCTTCCCATTTCCCCAGGCTCTGCTAACAGCAGTTGGGCAAGGAAGGGAAGCCAGGAAGGGAGGGCGGGTAGCAGCAAAGGGCAAAGTGGCAACATTCAGCCTGGCATGGCTGCCAGGCCCGGCCAGGCACAGCATGCATTCATCAGCAGGGCAAAAGCTCTCGGACGGACGGCTCAGGTCAAATGAGAGAGAGAGAAAGAGAGAGAAACAGTGGAGACAGGCAGTGGAGGAGAAAAAGGAGGAAGAGGAGAGAGGTCAGGACCAAGACGGAGGACAACGGTCAGGATAGGCGCCAACTGGCCAGCCAACTCAGGCTGATAGCATGTGGAAGCACGCAGATTGAACTGGGATGGGGGGGAGGGAATGAGCGCACACACCTCTGAACCCCCGTGCGCAGCACTCTTGACCACAGGGTTGGCTGCTGATCTGGCTCCCTGGGCCCACTAAGCCACACCAGCCCACACCCTCTTCCTGATGCGCAATGCGTCTAACTGATAGCTGGAGCCCAGGGTCCAGGCTTCAAAGCCCAGAACCTCTCTGCACCCATCTCCAGGCACACCTTGCGCCAACCCAAGGCCTGATCCCTAGAGGCCATTTGAGCTGCACCATTGCAGGGCCTCTTTCTCTCTCTGCACCAACCTCAGATTCCCTCTCTCAGGGCAGCCTCTCTCTGGATCTACGCAGGTTTTCCTATCTCTTTGCACCACAGAAGGTGTGCTCCTTACCCCTCCCCCCTGCATCGCCACAGGTCTGCATTCCTACCGCCTATCTTTCTGCAAAAGCCACTTCCTAATGCCAGGGTTCAGTCTGGACCCCCCCCCCACTATTCACTTTATGGACCACAAGTGCCCTGTGTATGCAGTGGGGCACATGGCACCACAGCCACTTTGCCCCTTGGACTCCAGGACCCTGGGCTCGTCCACCCTTCCGCTTGTCTCGCTGCTTCCCCCCAGGAAAAGCTCCTCCTCCTCACTGAATGGGTTTCCCATGTATGGGTGTTTGTTCTGCTTCAGTGATAAAGAGTGGGTTTTCCCAAGGAAAGAGGTGGGGCAAACTGAAAACTAGGAGACCAGTGGAAATGTGGATGTGTCCTCACTCACAACTGTTCTTTAACACCTGGCTGTGGCCCTCGCTGGCCCTCCCAGCTATGCTCTTGCCTCCCTTGCCCAAAGCCACACAGTGTGCCCCAGCACCTGATCCCCCCACGACATTCCCTGGGTGTCTGTGGATTTATTCCACCCCACCAGGGTGTGAGCTTAGAGTTGGCTGGTTCTAGCTGAGGCCAAAGGGGAAGGAAGCTGCCAGCCAGGAGGGTTTTTTAGCAGGCAGGTAGCTGGTTGATCTCAGGGACCACAAAATGGGCTGAAGGGGGCAGCAGAAATCCAGAGGGAGGGGGGAGGGAGGGGCAGTCACACTGAAAAGACCTACGCAAGCCTAAGCCTGGGCACATGACTCCGGGTTCACCAGAGACACCAGGCAAGGATCTGGTGCGGCAGGATCTGGGCCGGCACTCACCATTCATCTGGGAGGGCGACAGGGAGTAATCCCGATTGGAGTAGCGTTTGTCTCCCTTCAGGCTACGACTTTGCCGGGAGGAGCCTTCCAGCATGTTGATGATCTCACTGCGGTCTATGTTGCGCAGAGCTGTGTACAGGTTTTCCACTGCCAAAGGAGAAGAGGAAGGAGACATATCAGCCAGACGTGACAGCAGGGGATTCATTTTTGCAACCATCTATCATGGAATGCAGCAGGAACAGGTTGTCCAGCACCTGCAGGCTTCTTCTTCTTCTTCTTCTTTTCTCCCCTCCCCCCATGCTTTATTAATTGAAAATTGTATAACAAAAATGATCATTAGATGTTGAAGACAGCATAAAAAGTAAAAAAAAAATACAGTTGTTCGCTCCTCAGTTATTTGCTTTTTACACCATTTTGCAATTGATTTCAACGTGACCTCCCATCTTCCATTATATTCCCAAATTATATTTCTTGCACACTTCACTTTATTTTCTCCACATTGTTTGGCTTACTTTAAGTATTATATTATCCTATTCACCCACAGAAGTTCAGTCAATACCTGCCAACGGATTAATATTTTGACAATGTTCCTTTACACAAACACTATGTATGTCCCATTCTCTGTTAAATTTTTCATCTGTAACGTCTCGTAACCTTGCTGATAGTCTTGTTAGTTCAGCATACTCTCTCAGTTTATTTTGCCAGTCTGATTTGAATGGGATATCTTCTCCATTCCAGCCTTTTACAATTAACATTCTGGCAGCAACTGTAACATACATAAAGACTCTCCTAAACTTTTTTGGAATTTCATTACCCATAATTCCTAGCAGGAAGGCTTCCGGCTTTTTAGGGAAGGAACATTTGAACATTTTCTTCAGCTCACTATAAATCATTTCCCAGAACTATCTAATCTTTTTACAGTTCCACCACATGTGGATTCATGTGCCTTCAGCCTCCTTGCATTTCCAGCAAATGTTTATCCTAGATCTAAACAATTTGATAGTGCAAATCCTCCTCTTTCTCTTATATAAATCAATAATTTATGTTTAATTCTAGGTTTTCCCCCATTCCACATAAATCTTGATATATCCTTCTGTCAATCTTTGAAGCAGCCTGCCATCCCTATCACCGGAATGGACTGAAACAAGAAAATCGTTTTTGGGAGTATGCTCATCTTTATTCTGGAAATTCTTCCCCCAAAAGAGATATTTAGCCTGCTCCAAATTTCCAGTTTGTTTTTGATTTCCTTCCAAGTGTTAACATAGTTATCCTAGAATAAATTGATATTCTTAGCTGTGAACCATATACCCAGATATTTCACTTTTTTGCTAATTTCCAGGCCGCATATAACTTGTAATTCATTTTTTTCCTTGCGCATCCATATTTTTTTACCAATAATTTGATTTTCTTTGTGTTAAGTTTAAAACCTGCCACTCTCCCAAATTCATTTATCAACTCTAGTGTTCTCAATAGACTTTCCTTTGGGTCATTTTTATCAGGTCATCAGCAAAGGCTTTGAGTTTATAAGATTTTCCCCCAACACTATACCTCTTATCTTCCCTTCTTCTCTTCTCTTTTTATTCAGGATTTCCAATACTAAAATAATGGAGACAAGGGGCATCCTTGCCTGGTTCCCTTCCTTATATTGCATTCCTCCATGATGTTGCTATTTATAATGAGTTTCGCTTTTTGTTCTGAATAGCTCGCCTGTATTCCTCTGCAGAAAGTGTCACCAAATCCCACGAGGTTTATTTGTGTTTTCATGAAACTCCACAAAACAGGCTTCACTTGTCCAAATAACAGTTGGATCCGGTGGAATGAATTTGCGCCTTGAAAAGCATGTAGAGCTGGAAGAGGATGTAGGAAAGACTGTCCTTCTTTTGACTTCCTTTCAACTCTAGGTACTTTTCAAGGAAGAAAAAGTAACCCTCCTCACAACCAGGGAGGAAATGAATGCTGGCAGAAGATCCCCAAGAATGTACCTTTAGGGAGACTAGCCATGCACAAATGAGGAGCATTGCCCCCCTCACTGCCGGCCCAGACCAGGAAAGAGCAGGCCTGAGGGGGGCATGGCCAGCTGCTCCAATGTGCGATGCATTCAATGTTTTGATGGGTGAGGGCGAAGGAATGCCATGTATCGAATGTGGTCATGTGCAAAGGAAAGTCCCCCGGGGGAACCTCAGTTCTGGTGGTGTGTGGCCTCCCTCTTCAGGACAGCAACAGCCCATGCGCCCCCAGCCCCCTTGCTAATACGCACTGTTGGCACTCTGGCCGCCACGGCTGGTCCACAGGTTCAGCAGGGCCAGGCTCTGCTCCAGAAGGGAGTTGGGATTCTCCACACGGATCCTATTGATGTCATCCACACCAAACTGCAGCTCCCGGGCCAGTTCTGGAGGGAGTGGGGGGTGGCGGGGCCAGGAAAGAGACACAAAGCACAGCAGCCATCAGACATGGGGGGGAGCAGGAAGGCCCTGCGACCGGCCTTCTGTGCCGGGGGCAGTGAACCTTTTGCAGCCCGAGGGCCAGCATGCAGAGCAACCTTCCAAGGGCCACATGCCAGGGTGGCGGGAGAGCAATGGAAGTGACTCTTCTGCTGCACAGGGGGCTGGTTTCTGCACACAGGCGGTGCTCCTCTCTGCCTTGTCTCCAGGCAAGCAAGAGGCGTTGTCAGAATCCAGGGAGACATCCCAGCCAGCCAAAAACTCTGTGCATGCAAAACAAGGGCTAGTGAGGGGTGTGGCCCAAGGGCAGCACCAAGAGTCAGACAGGAAGGCCTGAAGTTCCTCACCCCTCCCTGCTATTGGGTATGCCACACTTGATGCAGTTTAGCTATATATTTAGAAAAATATCAAAATGCTGCCCAGAGTGGTTGGGGCAACCCAGTCAGATGGGTGAGGTACAAGTAATAAATAATAATAATAATAATAATAATAATAATAATAATAATAATAATAATTGGTTTACAAGAACTATGTGTGAAATCACACAAGAAAAACCATACATAACTGTTGTAATCAGATATGGAAGGATGTGCTCCTGATTGCTGAGGGCTAATGGAGCAGAAACAGTTCCAGCCTGCATTTCCAAGTTGGCACAGGAGGCACCAGCTGAATCTCCCCAGGCAGAGCCTTCCCTACAACTGGGCCCATGACAGTGAAGGCTCAGGCTCAGTGCTTGCTGTTGCCAAATGAGCCTGGCCAACTTGGGGAACGACCAGCAGGCTCCTGCAGAAGATCCCAGTGACCGAGCTGGGAGACAAGGGTTCTGGAGACTTTTTTGCCAGGTGGGTGTTCACAAAAAACAAAAACAAAAAACCACAGGGAGTGTGTGGGATAATAGCAGGAAAGATTCCCACCCAGCAAGCCCAGAGTGCTGGGAACTCAGAGCATCTGAGGTCAGTTGTAGGAACAGATGGGAATATTTGTGGCATGGAAAATGGCAGGATGTTAGCAGGAAGTTACGCAACAAGTGCCAGTTGGAAACGAGGCCGTATGTCTGCCCCAAAACACTTGCAGGCACAAACAGTATTGGCAGCAGCATTGTGTAGAAGCGCCTTTATGCCTCCAGAAGAACAAATCATGAAAGTACAATGAAAGGGACGCCTGGAAGGGCCTTTCACCCTTTTTTGCAAGGACACCAGTGTCACTCACCAGCCCAACTGAGGCCCAAATGCTCTGCAATAACAGCCATCTTCATGTCTGTTCTGTCCTTCTCTGTGCTGCTTACTGAGCCTGGGGGGGGGGAGGGAGGGGGAAGCAGAGTAAGTTTTGGGCAAAGACAGGGCACAAAACTCACAGTCACTGCTGGGGTCTCTGACATTGTGCAGGTTGTTAACAAGGTCAAGAGGCTGATTGGTCCCTTACTCAACTTTGCCCTGGTCTCAGTCACAAATCCTGTTCAGTTTCTCTACTACTACTACTACTACTATTATTAAAATTTCTAAAGCTGTTACCATCAAGTAGTCTGGCACCCAACCCACCTGGGATGCTAGCTTTCCACAAAGGAACATATAAACTCCCTGCCTGCAGAAAGCTCCTATCATCATCATCATCACCATCATCAGTTGCTTTTCAGTTGTACTGAAAGCTTCTCAAATTAAAACCAGTTAAGAACATCCAATAAAAATCTAGAAACACAGCTGAAGCAATAAAAGGGTGCACAGATCCCACCTCACTAAGAGACACCAGAATGTCTCCCTTCAGACTAATGGCAAAAGGCCGTCTTGAATCCCTGACCTATGAACTGCCCTGCCAAGCCCCCTCTTCTGGCCCCAAGGACTCTTACCCAGGGTGCTCTCGCTGGGGAGGCTGTATCTCTCACGCAAGGCTAGCGGAGTCAGCGTTCTCCTTCGCTCCTCACTGCCGGAACTCTGGGGGCATCAAGGAAAGGCATAACCTCCAACATTTGCCCGATAAAAATAGGGACAGCCCATTCCATAATGATAATTTTACTATTTATACCCCACACATCTGACTGGGATAACCCAGCCAGCATCTCAGCAGCTTCCAACATATATAAAAACATAATCAAACATGTATCACCAAAAAACCCTTCCCTATACAGGGCTGCCTTCAGACGGCTCGGGGGTCAGATAACTCCATACCCTCCAACATTTCTCCAATGAAAATAGGGACATCTTAAGGAAAAGTGGGACATTCCGGGATCAAATCAGAAGGCTTCTCTAAATCAGGAATGTCCCTGGAAAATAGGGACACTTGGAGGGTCGGGAAAGGCTGGTGATTTTCCTGCCTCCAGGAGCCCCCGAGAGAGGGAGGAGCAGAGACACATGGCAGATTGGAGGAAGCCCTGCCTTATTGCACTGAAATCTTGCAGTTTTGTTTGACCTTGTGTCAGTATTAAACTGAATGTTGTCTTTTCTGAGACCGTAACAAACCAATTGTTCTTATACGAAAATTGCATGGATAGATTGTCTAATTCCTTACCGTACTGTGGTACCTCGGGTTACATACGCTTCAGGTTACAGACTCCGCTAACCAAGAAATAGTACCTCGAGTTAAGAACTTTGCTTCAGGATGAGAACAGAAATCGTGCGGCAGCAGCGGGAGGCCCCATTAGCTAAAGTGGTGCTTCAGGTTAAGAACAGTTTCAGGTTAAGAACAGACCTCCAGAACGAATTAAGTACGTAACCAGAGGTACCACCGTACTGTGCTAGGGCCCATCCAGCTGCAATTAGTGAAACTGTTAACAGTTCTTTAGACAATGTGTTATATGACTTTCCCCAACCCTTTTCTATCTGGTGATGTATTTATGCATACATATATTTTATGTAAGCTGCTTAGAGACCCTCTGGGTGACAGGTGGCTAATAAGTTTAATCAGTACTATTTTTCTAGAAAAAGAGTGGCTGGAACTTACCAAAACGCCTCCCTTGTTCTCTTACAATGGTGATGGTGCCCACCTGACGGCCACCAGAGCTCACCTGAGAGATGCCGGAACTGAGTTCCAGCAAGTTCCTCCTGGGGAAAAAGCCCTGTGTTTAACGACTAAATAAATAACATGCTCAGGCGGGACTCACCTTGGAACAGGGCGGCATTGTGATGTTCAGGTGGCAGAGGACATGCTGGAGCTCCTCGTACTTCATGGCTTTGCGGAGGAAGGACAAGGAGCCGCTGGCTTCCCGGCTGCTGTCTCGCACCTGCTCCCAATATTATTATTATTATTAATTACTACTACTACGCAGCTTTTCTTCCTGACAAGGACTCAGTTAAGCTTATAAATAAAACAGAAACAACTAAAAACATTTTTTGAAACCCAATAATTTAAAAACAATTATACATTTATTGAACTAAAACAATATCTGTGTGTGAGAGAGAGAAAGAGAGAAAGAAAGAGAGAGATTAAAAACATGCAGCAAATTACAATAAAAACAGCACAGTACCAGCCCTTTCACTAAATGCAGTCAGTTCCCAAAAGCCTCCTGGAATGAGAATTATTATCATGATAACAATCATTTGTTTATACCGCCTTGTTCTCAGAAAAGGAACTCCAGGACAGCAGGGAGGGAGCCTGTCTAACTTCTCCCGGGAGGGAGTTCCAATCTGTGAGCAGCCACCAAGAAGGCCCTCTCCCACGTCCATACAAGTGGGCTTGTGAGGGTGGCAGGACCGAGAAAAGGGGGGAATGTGGTTTTTCAGAGAGCTTGGACCTAAGCCTCACAGGGCTTTATGGGCCATCATCAGCTCTTTTGAGTCGTGCCTGGAAACGGACCAGTAGGCAGTGGGGCCGTTGTAGGAATGGGACTGAAGGCTCCCTATAACTCCAGGAAGTGAGGAGAACAATGGACGGGAGTGATCTATTCCTCAGAGTCAGGATCAGTGCTGATGGGCTTTCTCAACAAGTGTTTGGAAACTGTGCTCCACAAGTTTTCTCCAAGCTTGCGATGTCTTTTTTGGCCCCCTCCACACCTTGCTCCCTTCACTGAGCTACAATTTCCAGAGTTCCTTAAGGAGCTGAACAGATGGGGAGACCAACACCAACTGGACGCAGGTTCCTCACGTATCTCCTGGCCTATGCATCTGCAGGTGAGCTCAAGAGAAAGACTAGGTGGGGCGCTGGTCCTGAGCCAAAGCGATGTGGGACTTGTGATGTATTGGAGCCACGTCCTCTCTGAGGGGGAGATGGCACCTGCTCCCCACTGCAGGGACAGGACGGACCGCCGGCTTGTGCTTCCACGCTGGTGATGGGAGGGTATTGTCCACTGCGCAGCGGGGGTGCTGCCCTCCAGCTCCTGCCACCTGAAGCAGCTGCTCCACTTCATCCAACAACAGGCCTGGGCCCTGTATCTGGGCACCACAAGCTTTTAAAGTGTGGGTTTTTGGGAGGGGTTATTGGGTTGTTGTTGTTTTTATTTTGTGTATTTTGTGGTTTTATATTCTGATTTTATTCTGTGAACTGCCCTGAGAGCTGTGTATATAGGGTAGTATATAAATTCAAACAAGCAAAGAAGCTGGGAAAACATGATTGCCAACCAGATCATGATGAATTTCAGTGGCATCACAAGTGAGAGCAGCAGCAGGCTGGTCAATCAGAGCCCAGCGCTTTCACTCCCAAAGCATCCTGCTGACCCCCTTGCCTCTCACCTTGACAGGGATGATCAGGCGGTTCTCCCGGAATGACTGGAACAGGAAGCTGCGCTGCTGGGTGGCCTTCTTGATGGGCACCAGGTTCCCAGAAAGCTCTGTGTGCAGGGGCATCCCCTCCACCACCTGCAGAAACAGGCAGTAAGGTCTCCAAGCCTTTGAAAGGGTTATGCTCCACCTCCAGAAATGGCAGCTCATCATGAAACGCTGTCATGGCACAGGTTTAAGGCCATCCTAGAAGCTATGTTGGGCAGGTACTTTGCTCTGGCATGCTTGTTTTTTAAATCAATCAATCAATCAATCAATCAATCAATCAGGAGGCATTTGAGCTAAACTCCCCCTCCCCAGCAAACAATTTTAGAGGGTCTTAGAGTGCCACTATATAATTTTTCTGCCTGTTGTAGCAATTGTAAAGAAGAAGAGTTTGGATTTGATATCCCGCTTTATCACTACCCGGAGGAGTCTCAAAGCAGCTAACATTCTCCTTTCCCTTCCTCCCCCACAACAAACACTCTGTGGGGTGAGTGGGGCTGAGAGACTTCAGAGAAGTGTGACTAGACCATGGTCACCCAGCAGCTGCATGTGGAGGAGCAGAGACGCGAACCCGGTTCACCAGATTACGAGTCTACCACTCTTAATTGCATTTTTGCAGACACACTACAAACCATTTGAATGAAGGTCACAAATCACTGTCTGGAAACCACTGCAATGTATAATTCTAATGCTACTAACAATAGGCAAGAGCTATGACAGCACTTAAAAAGCTCCTTCTAGACGGCGGCCTGTCCCTCAGCCAAGAGCTTCAGCAGGGCAGGGCCCCAGGTACCGGGGAGCTACCTCAATGTCCCGGCTGCGTGCCACTTCAGTGAAGTTTTCATGCTGCTCAAGCGTCTTGTCCACTTTGTCGTCGGTCATGCAGTAGCAGCGCAGGCGGCCCTCGCGGCCCTCGTTCATTTTGGCAAACACCACGAACTTGGCCATGTAGGGCACAGCTGCCAGCTCTTTGTAAAGCAGCATAGCAAAATGGATGGCTTCGGCTGTGCACGGGCAGTCTGCCAGCCAGAACCTGGGCAGGAAGAGGAAAGGGGCACATGGAAGAAGCCACAGGCTCACCACCCAGCCGTAACCAGAAATTTAGGAAACTGAGCTATTTCCCAGACTTTCAACAACAACAACAATTTATTTATACCCCACCCATCCGGCTGGGTTTCCCCAGTCGCTCTGGACAGCTCCCAACAGAATATTAAAAGCACGCTAAAATGTCAAACATTAAAAACTTCCCTAAACAGGTCTGCCTCTGGTTAACCTTTTTCTATGTTCCAAAGCTATGCCAGTTTAATTGTCACTTTGAGGTGCAATGCACGCAACTCCCCCAAATGGCCCCTCAGGCTCACCTGGCAGAAACATTGGTGGTGAAGTTTGCACACTCGTTGGCATAGACAAGCTTTGTGGTCCCTGTGATGTCCTCCCATTGTGCTGGGGCTGTTCCTCCTGAGACAAGAGAGTGGGGAGAAAGCACATAGGCGTGCACAGGAGGTTTTTGGAGCAGGCAGACTGACCTGGAAGGGCCCTCGCAGCCTTCAGTCCAAAATGCACTTTCCCAGATTTGAGCCGGGAAGGCTGGTCCATTAGGTCCAACCTCACGCTGCTCTCCAACCAGCCCAATGTGTTGCCGGTTGCCAGGCTCCTCTAGCATTGCCTTTGCGGAACTCCGAGGAAGAGGATGGGAAACAAACTAGAGGAAGTTGGGTTTGCCTGGCACTGGCCTGGCTACCTTCCACTTCAGCAGTCCCAGCGGGCCCAAGCCAGCCCTGGACTTGAGCTCTGGGGGCCGGGAGGCTTTAAGCAGAAGCCTGGCTGCACTGATTGGTGGCCCCTAGCCCCAAGAACCTCCTCAGGTGCACAGCACAGTTTTGTATTTGAGTACATTAATTAAAAAGGGGAAAAAACCTAGGTAACAGATGAATTTTTCAACACTTGAATGTTCACACAGCACTTAAAATGGAAAAGGCAGAAACCACCGGGGAAGGGGGAGAACTGAGCCAGTGTTTCATTCCGCTGGCATGCTCAGTTTCCACTTCAGCTGCAAAGTCCTGAAGAAAAGGGGCCTGCTCTGCAGTTGGAGAATATTCTGTGAGCTCTGTGTTGATATTTATTTCTAATGTTTACGGAATATATTTATATGCCACCTCTCCAGCCAGTATGGTGTTTAATGGTTAGAATGTCAGCCTAGGACCTGGTAGACCAGGGCTCAAATTCCCACTTGGACATGAAGCTCCCTGGGTGACCTTGGGCCAGTCACTGCCTCTCAGCCAACCTCCCTCACTGGGTTGGTGTAGGGATTAACGGGGTGGGGTGGGGTGGGGAGAACCACATATGCCACCTTGAGCTCCTTGGAGAAAAAGGGAGGATATAAATGTAACAACAACAACGTTTTATTCCAGTCCACCCAGCGATGCAGGCAGTCACACTGGTTCTTCTTCCAGCACATCCTGGTTCCTTCCTCCCCGTGAGGTTACGCAAGTCACAGGGATGGAGAGATGCACCCAAGCGGCACCCCCCCCCCTCCATTGCTCACTACCGTGCATAATTTCTTGCCAAACCACCAAGCAACCTTCCTCGCTGCTGCTCTGCTGCTCACCTGAGATCACAGGCATACAGGAAGCTGCCTTGCACTGAGTCCGGCTGTTGGTCCCACCAGCTCAGAACTGCCTACGCTGAGTGGCAAGAGCCTTCCCAGCTCTCCCTGGAGATGCCAAGGATGGAACGTGGGACTATGTGCATGCAAAGCAGATGCTCTGTCACTGAGTTACTGAGGATGAAAATAAAGACAACCACCAGGGAAAGACTGGCCTGATCTCAAGCACCAGTCAGAGAAGCAGCAGCTGCAGGAAGCTTTGCTGTATTTGTTTGTTTCCACAAAGGAGGTCATGGTGTCGTCCTCCCCAGCCCACCCCTCCCCACCTGACCTCACAACAACCCTGTGAAGGCTAACCGACACCCGGGGCAGGGCATGCGTTGTGCTGCGACATACGATGCATGCATTGCATTGCTGCGTAGGGCACATGTGCGGTGTCACTGCGTACAACGCATGTGTGAGACACTGCCCATGAATTGTATGTAGTGGTTTGCTGCTGGCACCGCCCAAGCGCCGTACAGATGGTGGCGGGATCCTCCGCTTGCGGCTGTAGTGGCACCGGAGGGATCCCACCACCATTCATAAAGTGCTCAAGCGGCGCTGGCGGAAAACTGCTATGTACAGTGCATGTGCGGCGTCACTACGTACAGCGCAAGTGCGCGACACCGTGCATGCGTTGTACGTAACGGTTTGCTGCCGGCGCCACTCAAACACCGTACGGACAGTGGCAGGATTCTCTGTTCGCAGCTGTGCCCACGGGGTGCCTTGTCACCCCCCCCAACATGGCACCGCCCCCTGCGACACCACGGGCGTGAAGTAGCTGAGGCTGAGGGTGTGACTGGTCCCATGGCATCCAGCAAGCTTCACAGCTGAGTGGCCATTTGAAACCTGGGCTCCCAGGTGCTAGTCCAACACTCTAACCATTACTCCACCAGAAAGAGCACTCTGTTCCAATTGCCAGCTGCTCTGGGATGGCCGAAGGGAATCTTGCTTTGACCCCCTCCGTCAGCCGCAGAACTGAAGGCTGTTGGGTCATCCTGGCATGTGTGAGTTCAGGGTTCTTTGCGTTAGGTATTACCTGTTACTTGTAAGTCGCCTTGAGAATCAATTGATTGCAAGGTAGGGTATGAATCTGCTAAATAAACAAAACAAACACAGGATCCTTTTATAGTTTATGTAGAAGCTTGTTCTTAAACCCAGCAAATCTTAGCACTGTCATTGTGACTTCACTTTATTTCAGACTTAAGATCTTGTCTGGGCTGATCCAAAATTGATGGCGTGGAGATTTGGTGTTGGAAGAATTATGATTAGGAATCTTTTGGCTCAGTTATTTTAAAAAGTTTGCTTCGATTCTGGGGTGTGCAAATTTTTGCTGTTAACTTTGCATTGTTAATAGTAAACTGCTTTATGCATGGAAATGATAAAATACATAATTACAAAAAAAATGGATAGGGGGATATTTTTCCAAGTACAAAACAAGAATAAATACCTTGCTGGGAAAATGCATTGCATCTCCAGCACAGAAGACATCCACCTGGGCAGCCACCTGTGGGGGATTCCCTAGCTCAGCCTTTGCCGACCTGGTGCCCTCCAGATGTTTTTGGGCTCTGCTTTCCATTAGCCTCAGGCAGCCCAGCCACACAAGGCTAGGGCCGATGACAGCTATCATCCAAAAACATCTGTGATGAAAGGACAAGACTCCCCAGAGGCAGAGGGCATAGCTGAGCCCCTGAACCATTAAAAAGAGCCAACCAGCAGACCAAAACTGATGAAGGGCCCCTGAAAGAGCAGCCCACCCACGAAAGAGACAACACTAAAATATTTGCAGGGAGAGCACGAGTGCCAGTGGGGTAGATGAGCTTCCTTGAAACCGCTGCCTGGCTTACCTTTTCCCGCTGCCTCTTCTTTTCCATTCTTTGTGGTACCTGGCTCTCCCCCCAACCACCCTTCCCTCTCCAGCATGATGTCCTCCTAAAGCGAGCGCAGAAAGCATTTCCCCTCACTCTACTGCTGCGGCCATCAAGGAGCATCTTTCTGAAAGCAGAGTGAGCGCAAATCTTCTTGCCCTCACCCTAGGGGTGAAATCACAGGCAGTTGCTGCCAACGGTGGAACATTTGCTCCCTTCCATTGCCTCTCCCACCAAATCCCTGAAATCTCTCTGCCATCCGCCTCAAGCTGCAACTTGGAACCTACAAAGTGAGCAACAAAATGAAGAGCAGGAGGGAGGCTTGTGCTGCAGCCCCAAAAGACGCCACCAGTTATCTCTACTCACCTATGACACTGCAGAGGAGCCGCAGGCTGGTTGTATCGCCCTCCCCACTGTCCCGGGGGTTCTCCCTCCATGAAGGGGGCAGGGGGATGCGCAGCCCAATGGGGCGGTGGAATTTCCTGCGGCGTGGCTCCACTGTCACTATGGGGCTGAATGTTGCCTGGTTCCCCAGAAGTTTTGTCACCAGCTCATCTGGCACCGGCTGCGCCTGCAGGGAGTGTGGGATGTAACATCAGCAGTCAAGTACAACATTTCCTGTTTGACCAGAGTGGACACGCAGGGGAATGTTGCTCCAGCCAGGAGGACTTCCTGTCACGCCTTGTCTGGAGCGTCCTCCCCCTGTGTGTGACCAGGTAGATGGGCGTGACCCTGGCAGACCCTACAAAGGGGCAGGTCACGCAGCCATTTTCCTCTTCCTCTTGATGCTCTTCCTCTCGACTCTTCTTGATACCATTTTTGCTGTGTGTGGCTCTCAGCCAGCAGCACATGGGCTCATTCCACAAAAGAGGGTGAACCCACACATTTCTCTGTATCTGTAACTAAAGCCTGCCTTCAGGATCACACTGTGTACTGTGTGAGTAAACCTTATCATTAGTTTCTTAAAGAAGACTATTGTGTCATTATTGTTTTTAAGAGGGAACAAAAGGGGATTTACCAGGAACAAATCCAGTCTGGACAAGCCAGACTGGATTGCTTAACTCAAGTGATTCTCACAATTCACGGTCCCACAGACGCCGCAGTGGTCCAGTGTGTGTGTGTGTGTGTGTGCGCGCGCACGCACGCGCAAATGCTATTTCTGGTGCTCCTTCCAGCGCGGAGGAGGCGTGCACAGCTTCCCATTGGCTGCAGGAGCTTCCTGCAACCAATGGGAAGCTGGCCAGTGTCCCGGAAGGCAGTCTGCCACGAGCAGGTGGCGGGGGTCCATGGGCCGGTTAAACGACCCCCATGGCCGCTTGTGGCCCATGGGCCTTAGGTTGCTGACCCCTGTATTAATCAATATATCCTCTCCTACTGTCCTCAACATTCTCACAGGGAGACATGCCAAAAGAGCCGTGCTCCTGGAGGGGGCCCCTCCTTGCTGCCAGGATGCCAGCCATGTGCTCTGCTGTGGCCTCTTTCAAAGGCAACTCCAGAGCCAGGCCCCTGAATAACCCGAATGTCCACCAGAGATCTGCAAAAGTGGGAGATCCAGTAAGCAGCCCAGCATTTGTCACTCTGAGGACCAGACTGGACAATGCATTTAGTGTGTGCTTGCACTGAATGGATCTGGTTTTTGTTACTCTGTTAGCGGCTGAGCCCCATGCAGCCACCCAGTCAGGACTTGGTTGCATATGGCAACCAAGTTCCGCCTCCAGCCATGGCAAATCCCACTCAGCCCCTCCTCCAGTTTCTGATATTTTAAGTGTTTTTACAAAACTATTTTCATTACCTTAAGGTCAAGAAACTTGTTTTGCTAAATATACAAGTAACTTGCTGAGGATGCTGAATGATGCTGAAGCACAACTCCAGTTTTCGCCATCCAGCCCTGGCTGCTATTCCTGAAACCCAGCGCTCAGTTAGATCCCTTGCCTAGATCTTTCCATTATTCCCTGCCAAAATACAGGCAACCCCCGTTTTGTGTGCGTTCTAGGGACATGCCACTGTGCACGTATGGGGCATTTTTGGAGCCTGAAGAGGGTGTAACAGGGTGGGGCAGGCTTATGCGTGCTCCATCAACATGCACACTGACCTGGAATGCAACCCCTGCACAAATCGGGGCTTGTCTGTATTCCATATTTTTTGATTGCCTATATTATGTTGCGCTGTGGGTTAAAGCCTCAGCGCCTAGGGCTTGCCGATCGAAAGGTCGGCGGTTCGAATCCCTGCGGCGGGGTGCGCTCCTGCTGCTCGGTCCCAGCGCCTGCCAACCTAGCAGTTCGAAAGCACCTCCGGGTGCAAGTAGATAAATAGGGACCGCTTACCAGCGGGAAGGTAAACGACGTTTCCGTGTGCGGCTCTGGCTCGCCAGAGCGGCGATGTCACGCTGGCCACGTGACCCGGAAGTGTCTCCGGACAGCGCTGGCCCCTGGCCTCTTAAGTGAGATGGGCGCACAACCCCAGAGTCTGTCAAGACTGGCCCGTACGGGCAGGGGTACCTTTACCTTTACCTATTATGTTGCCTATATTATGTGGGACGCGGGTGGCGCTGTGGGTAAAACCTCAGCGCCTAGGACTTGCCGATCGTCAGGTCAGCGGTTTGAATCCCCGCGGCAGGGTGTGCTCCTGTTGCTCGGTCCCAGCGCCTGCCAACCTAGCAGTTCGAAAGCACCTCTGGGTGCAAGTAGATAAATAGGGACCGCTTACTAGCGAGAAGGTAAACGGCATTTCCATGTGCTGTGCTGGCTCGCCAGATGCAGGTTGTCACGCTGGCCACGTGACCCGGAAGTGTCTGCGGACAGCGCTGCCCCCCGGCCTCTTAAGTGAGATGGGCGCACAACCCTAGAGTCAGACACGACTGGCCCGTACGGGGAGGGGAACCTTTACCTTATGTGCACATTTAATTTGCATTGGTTATTTTGGCTGTGTTTGCTTATTATGAAGCCCACCAAGCCTGCTCCCCAAATTCAGAACTACACCCACAAACTCCCATGTCCACACCATTCCTGCTTCAAGTCTCCCTGGACTGCTCTGCTCTAGAGATAGATGCAAGAGACAGGAGGTTGTCCTTGTACCTGCAGAGCTAGCTTGACCTTCTTGGTGACTGCTGTTTCTGGGAATGTGGCCTGGACCAGAGGCACCAACGTGCTCTGCAGACAGCCACCCTCTGGGCCAATCAGGTCACAGTCCTGGGACACGCGAGACATGACCACAAAGTAAAGAGGGAAATCCGTGGTGATGATGCGGCAAATCCTCTTCTTCTCCAGCTCCTCGAGGCTCTCCAGCTCTGTAAGAGTTGGCAGTGGCATAGTAAGATCACACAGCAAGGATTTCCTGAACTGCATATTGCTGATAGTGTGCCACAAGCAATAAATCAATAGAAGAACTAGATTGACCAGTCATGAAAGGCTCAGAACCCTGACCCACAGACCAACAGTTTGACTTAGCATTCACACTCCTTACAACTTCAAATCATTGCAATCAGAATAATTTTTTTAATTTACATTTTCCTTTTGAGTAGAACCACCAGCAGACAGATGAAACTGTACTGGAGGTGAGGGGGATTAATGGCAGCTTAAGAGAGACAGGAACAGCAGCGAAAAATGTCACACCAAAAAATCAGGGAGCATAAAACAGGCACCAGCAACTTGCTAGGCCAAATGTCTGTCAGAACCATCGGAAGGGGACAAAGCAATTTCCCAAGGTAGGGAGTTGGACTTCTTAGGGGTGGCCCCCAAAGGCCTCCTCCCTCATCCCAGAGAAGAGCCTCCCAGCAACCTGCAATGCACAAGCAGGTAACTTGTGGGCAAAGGAAGCCTTTTAGGTAGCCTGGTCCTATGTGGTTAGCAGTGGCATAGGAAAAGGGGGTGTGGTGGGTGCAGGCTGCCTCGGGTGTCCTCACTGAGGAGGGTGACAAAATGGCAAACATGCGTTTTTGAAAAAATACACCCACTGGCCTACACCACTTCCTACGCCACTGCAGGAGCCCTCTCCCCTCGAGTGATTTCCAGAAACCAGAAGCATTGCCGCCTCCAACTTTGGAGGCAGAGCACAGCCTTTCTGGCTAGTAGCCTTTGACAGCCCTCCCCTCCATCACTCTGCTTAATCCAGAGGCATAGCTGGGTGAGGCGGGGGGCACTGGGGGCCACACCGTGGGGCCTGTAGCATGCCTGAGCCACGCGTCTCTCCTGAGGGGGAAGCGGTGGGCAAACTGCCTGCAAGCTCAGCGCTGCTTTTTCGAGCAGTGTGGGGCTTGCGCCTGCCCACCGCCTCAGCCGCCCTACAGAGAGGCTCCATGCAGCATGCTCTGCCCCCATTGGCGGCCTGCCCTGCCCCCATAGGTGTCTCTCTCCACCCCCATCTGCAGGGTGCGCACACGGCCCCGGGCACCCGAGTGGCTAGCTATGCTATGCTTGGTGGTTAGGGCAGGGGTGGAAAACCTCAGGCCCGGGGGGCAGGCACAAGCAGCCCTCCTGATCTCTCCTCGTGGCCCCTGGAAGTCTCTGTAGGCCACCCCCCCCTTGTTTTTGCCATGTTGGAATGTGTCCTTGAAGATAATGCTTCTTGCCTGCCTGAATGGGGGCAGAGCGGGCTGAGAGTGGGCAAAGAAACCAGTTTACTGCACCAAGTTGAAATTCACATTCATTTCTCTGCCCGCTTTTGCCTCCGGTCTCTGGGAGGCTGCCCAGAAGCAAAGGGGGCTGAGGATGGTCCCTCTGCCCCTGAGCTGAGGCTTGGAAACCAGCAAAGCTATTGTCACTTCCTTGCTCCTTGGGCAGTTTTGAGCCTCTTCCCCAACTGGTTTCCCCTGTCCCTGCCAGGCACTCGTACCTTCATCCATGCCATTGAGGACCTGGTCCAAGTAGCTCTCCCCATAGCGGCTGCGGTGCTCCTTCCATATGGATCCATTCTCACTGCGCAGAACCACCAGCTCCCTGTCACCGCGGCCGTGCGAGGCAAAGTGAGGGATCTCCACGATTACAGGGCTGTAGGAGAGTGGAGTGTCAGGGCCCAAAGCGAGTGGCCATTATGCTCACCCGAGAGTTGGGGAGAAGCACCTCTGCTGTGCAACTTTCTCACATAACATCAAATGCCCCACGGGATTGTCAGTGCTGCTGTGCAAGCAGGAGGATATTTTTTCTGCTTGTGTTGGTGGGAATGTTCTGGCATCCAAATTCTGGACAGACAATTTTCAAGAAATCTTTTAAAATTTTAAATGTCCCACCCAAGCCTCCTCACAACTTGCACTTTCGAACTTGTGGCATGATCAAATGGCAACTTTCTGATCTAAGAAACATCTTCCATGGATGCAGCGAGAACTTCTTTGGCCTGGAAATGGAAGCTTCAACTACAGGACTTAAGCTTCTTGCTGTGGTACAAGAATATGTTCTTGTCCCCATTCTGCTTCTTCCATGCCTGGAATGCAGAGAGCCAAGCGGGTTTCCCTGCTCCTCTGAGCAAATGTCAATTCGGAGAAAACCCAAATTGCCATTTGCTCCATATGCTGAGCACTACGGATCAGTTTTCTCCAGGGGAAAGCAGCAGGAGAAGAGGAAGTGTATGTAGATTCTGGCTAGTGCAGAAAAAATAACTCACAAATTATGTGCTTTTAAAGGTAAGGAAGACCTGGAACGTTTTTACGCCACTGGGTGGGATATTTCTTATGTGTCAGATTCAGATACACTGAACTTTCCCGCACCATCAAATTGTGATATTTGGCTTTGATTCTATGTTTTGCTTCTTTTCCTGTTTTACATTATCTGTTTTCTGTTTCTTTGGAAAATACAACCTCTGTACTGCTCCTCCTATGTTTTGTAACTTTGATTTCGGGGTTTGGTTGGTTTTGGGTACTCTTGATTTTACATTAATAAAAAACCTTTATAATATTTATTTTTAAGTGTTGTGGAGAACTAGAGTCACAGAGCTGGAGGGACCCTGGAGGTCATTCAAAGGGACCCTGCACTTCAGCTGCATCTGGAGGACCACAGGCCCCCCATCCCTGCTCTGCTCCACAGCATCTCTATGCTGAAAGCCATGAACATATAACATACACAGAGAGATAGGATGCTGGGATTTCAGTTTGGATGTGCCCCCAAGCACTGCATTTGGCGCTTAGAGGTACCACGAGGGCTTTGATGTCTTCCTGATGTAGGAACAGCAGGGCCACCCACCACCTTCCTTTTCCTGCCCCAGCACACATGGCGGAGAGTGATTAGAGCTCAGAGTGCCAACTGGCCAGCAACCCGCTAGTGAGGAGAGGAGAGGAGAGTGTCTAGCCTTCTTCACCTGAGGAACTGTGCTCCGGCAGGGCCCAGGGCAATGATCCTGCTGGCCAACCCTTCTTCCTCGGCCAGAGGAGGTGGGGCCTGCAGTTTCTGGGGCTTGACCAGGCGGCAGGTGATGCGTGTGGGTGCTGCACACGTCCTGGGTGGGATGATGACGCGGAGGCCGTTGTGCCTGCTCCCACGCATGGACCCGCCACGAGCATCCACCATGAAACTGACGAGGAATCTGGGGAGGGGGCAAAAAGGCAGGATTCAATTGTCAAATGCACAGGTCACAGCAGGGCTTCCCAGAGTCCCAAAGCAGAGAAGCTTGGAAATGCACCCCCCTTCACCCCAGTGGTTGCTCCTCAGCTGGAGGATCTGCAGGGAACCCAGCTGCCAATTGTTCTGATTCTGCGCTAAGCTGCAGGTTTCCCAGGGGAAAGTGGTGTGGCAAGCAAAGGTGTGGCTGAGCTTCCTATGTTCCTTATTGGGAAAGAGCATTTGCCTTGAAAGCAGAAGGTCTCTTGGCAGGTGCTCTCCCTAAGGCCCAGGAGAGTTGCTGCCAGTCAGAGCATGCAGGACACAGCTGGGCTTGGCCGTTCCTTGATTTGACTCAGGATAAGTCATTGGGATAGCTGCAGGGGCTGATCTGTCTCATGTCCCTGGTGCCTGAAGGACACGCTCCACTTTGGGGTTTTGCAGGGAAACATCCCAGGGCAAGTGGGGATGTGAGAAGCAGGAGGAACTCACCCTGTGTGGACTGGGCTGGCCACAGGGCTGATGTTGTCGGAGGTCTCTGTGGCAGGGCTGCTTGGGATGAGAGACTCCTCGTCAAATTCCTTGGAAGCCTACAGGGACAGAATCAGAGGGCCCGTTCAAGCACAAGCCTAGATGCCTCCACCGACGACCTCTGTGGAAACTGAGGGCTCCCCATGCCCCCACCTCTGCCTTCTTCTTTTATGGGGGTCCATCTTCCTCCAGATCCCAATTTGGGGCCCCTTCCTCAGCATGCCAATGCTCCCACCCTACAGCCAGGGGTGAGTTGGGAGGGGACATTGGGCGGCAGCCTGCTTGAGACACATGTCTTCAAACCACGTGGGCTTTGGCCCCCTCCCAGAGCCATGGAGGCCAATGGAGATGACTCAGTGGGGACAGAAAGCCCCTCTCATCCAGCACCTGCAAAGAGCACTCTCTCTCCTGTGGATTCCAGCAACTGCTGCCCAAAAGAGATCCAGCCAGCCACGATGGGAGCTTCTCTGGGACAGGCATGTCAGTTTCAGGGCACCACTGCTGCAAAGGCATCATTTCTGGTCGCCAGTGGCTTAGCCTCCGAAGAGGGAGAAGCCAAGGGCCACTGTGGATGGACGCTGTGGGTCCCCCCCAGGTCCTTTTTACGGCTCTGCCCCTCCAGCTCTGCTGAGACAGACATGCACCCACCTGTTCTGGCTCCTCGGGTCGGATCAGGACCGTCTCAGGCGTCACACACGGGATTCGCGGGATGGCGGGAGACTCTTCTCTCCTGAGAAACAGAACACAGTCAAGCAACTATTGCTCAAAAACCTGATTTATATGTGGAATTCTTCTTAGCTTGTTTTGCATATAGAACTTTTAAAAAACTTGTTATGTACTGAAGTTCTCACCCTGGGCCAGAAGGGGGATACTGTAGATAGTTATGCAAATAAGAGATCGAAAGTGATGTTCAATGATTGGATAGTTTTAGAAAGTTGTAACAATTATGTGTACTGGAGCTCTATATAAGCAGGCTGACTGAGCCCTTCAGCTCAGTTCTGTTCTGGCCTCTGAATAAAGAATCGCTGTGTCATCTGATATGTTCACCCACAACTTAACAAAACTGTTTCTACGTTCTTCTGGTTTTATGCTTGCAACCATCCCATTCATTTCCTAAGTGGGCATTTTATTGCCTTTTCCTGCACTGGAGCTCAAAGTGGTGTACATGGTCCCCCCCCCCTTTCCTCCTCACAACAGCCCTGTGAGGTTGCTGCCCTGGACACAGAATTGACCTGCGCCTCCATGGACAGCTGTGAGTCCAAAATGACTCCCAGGCTGCGCACCTGGTCCTTCAGGGGCACAGTTACCCCATTCAGGACCAGGGAGTCTCCACACCTGCCCGCCTTTTCTCCCCCCAAAATAGTACTTCTGTCTTGTCAGGATTCAACCTCAATCTGTTAGCCACCATCCATCCTCCAACCGCCTCCAGACACTCACACAGGACCTTCACCGCCTTCACTGGTTCTGATTTAAAGGAGAGGTAGAACTGGGTATCATCCGCATACTGATGAACACCCATCCCAAACCCCCTGATGATCTCTCCCAGCGGCTGCATGTAGATGTTGAAAAGCATCGGGGAGAGGACAGAACCCTGAGGCACCCCACAAGTGAGAGCCCAGGGGTCTGAACACTCATCCCCCACCACCACTTTCTGAACACGGCCCAGGGGGAAGGAGCGGAACCACTGTATGACAGTGCCCCCAGCTCCCAGCCCCTCAAGACGGTCCAGAAGGATGTTATGGTCGATGGTATCAAACGCCGCTGAGAGATCCAGCAGAACTAGGAAACAGCTCTCACCTTTGTCCCTAGCCCGCCGGAGATCATCAACCAGTGCGACCAAGGCAGTTTCAGTCCCATGATGAGGCCTGAATCCCAACTGGAAGGGATCCAAATGGTCCGCTTCTTCCAGGCGTGCCTGGAGTTGTTCAGCAACCACTCGCTCAATCACCTTGCCCAAGAATGGAAGATTTGAGACTGGGCGATAGTTGGCCATTGTGACCGCATCTAAATATGGTTTTTAAGAAGCGGTTTAATAACCGCCTCTTTTAGCAGGTCTGGGAAGGCTCCCTCACGGAGAGAAGTATTCACCACCCCACGAAGCCCATCACCCAGCCCTTCCCGGCTAGCTTTTATAAGCCAGGATGGGCAAGGATCAAGGAGACAGGTGGTTGGCTTCAATCGTCCAAGCAGCCTGTCCACATCCTCGGAGGTAACAGATTGGAATTGATCCCACGCAACTTGACTAGAATGGTATTTATTACCATTCAAACAATAATTGCTCCTTGTTAAATTCACCCCAGTGGAAGGGAGGCCAGCTGAAGTCTCTGCTGGAGGGACCCAAATGTCTTGGGCCCAACCCCAGCTTCCCCCGAAAGGACAACTCCCGCCTTGCTGCTTCCCTGCCCTGCCCAGCATGTCTTACGTGTGGTCCAGTTTGGGGACAAACTCCACAATTTCTCTCTCATCCTCCTGATACTGGAAGTCCCGCTTCTGTGGCTTTGTAGTGGGCAACTCATCGCCTGAAAAAGAGAGAGGGCTGAAAAGAAAAGGGGGGAAGAAAGCCCCACCAGCAGCACGATGGGGGGGGGCACTTGGCTCAGGGCCAAATCGAGCAGCAAAGCAGCGCTTGTAGCCAACTGGGCAATGGAGGGACGTTGGCCCTCCTGCCGCTTGAGATCCAGGCTGGGGAAGGGGCCGAGGGAATCACTGGGGGTGAGCGGGCTGTTGGTTTCCATTTGGGCAGGACCCCACTTTGCTCCATGGATGTTTAAGGGCTGCAGTGACATGAGAGGAGATGGTTCACAGGGGCAACGCCAGGGTTAGGGCTCATCCACACTGACCATTCGCCCCACACTTTTTTCACTCAGCTCCACCCTTTAAAACTCCATGTCGGAGTGCTCCCCCCCCCCATTGCTTTCCCCAGAATAAACAGCAATTTGAGTTTTCTGTGGCTTCCCATATGCTCTGATTCAGCAGTAAAAAGCAGGAAAGCACCACGGCAAAAACCCCACAAAAACTCAGACACAAACCAGGAAGGCGTGGGGTGTGCCTCAAAACGTGCATGAGCCTTTAGAGGCCCAGGTGGTGAGAGATGCTGACCTGGGAGATTTGTCTACAATTCCATCCTGGGAAGGGCATGGGATCTGGCCACACAGAACAGCCAACTCCAGCATCACCCCATGGCAATGTATCAAATGGGGCAGAGGGGGGAGGCACAAAGGGGGCTCCCCAGGCCTCTGTCCCAGACACTCGGGAGCCTCCCCAGGCTTCTTCTCCTCCCCCCTGGCTCTGCTCACAGCCTCGTGGGGTCTCCCTTGGCCGGAATGTGGCCTTGCTGGGATGGAGGCGGGGGGGGGGGGGCAGGAGGAGCAAGGAGTCGGCTGCACAGAGAGTCGGTTGCACTATGGCTTGGCCCCCTTTGGCCCCTGCCCATTCCAGCATGAGCTTTGCTCTTCCCATGCTGCTTGCACACCTTCTCTCTCTCTCCTGCTCTGTTGCTAAGGGCAATTTTCAAAGAAACTGAAGGCTTCTTACTACCCACAAGACAAGACAATTAAAAGGCGGATAATATGAGGAACGGCTAAGGGAGCTGGGCATGTTTAGCCTGGAGAAGAGGAGGTTAAGGGGTGATATGATAGCCATGTTCAAATATATAAAAGGATGTCACATAGAGGAGGGAGAAAGGTTGTTTTCTGCTGCTCCAGAGAAGCGGACACGGAGCAATGGATCCAAACTACAAGAAAGAAGATTCCACCTAAACATTAGGAAGAACTTCCTGACAGTAAGAGCTGTCCGACAGTGGAATTTGCTGCCAAGGAGTGTGGTGGAGTCTCCTTCTTTGGAGGTCTTTAAGCAGAGGCTTGACAACCACATGTCAGGAGTGCTCTGATGGTGTTTCCTGCTTGGCAGGGGGTTGGACTCGATGGCCCTTGTGGTCTCTTCCAACTCTATGATTCTATGATTCTATAATAATCCCCATGAAAACCTCATGGACTGGCAGCCAAGCCAGGATCCCAGCACAGCTATAAAAACTGGGGTGGTGGTATGCAGCTGAGTCCTACTCAGTGTAGACCCCTTGAGATGAATGAGCCTAAGCTAGGCATGCTGGGGAACATCAATGGGTTTACTACTGGGCAGAATTAACTTTGGATACAACTCCAAACTCAAGGAGAAGTTGGAAAGGAGAAGGGCTGCCAGATCCCTCAGGAAGTCTCCAGATGTGCCTGGGGGAGGGGCTGACTCTCCAGGGAGGAGAGAAGGCCTTTTATTTTTATTTGTTTTTTTTAAAATTAAGAAGATTGGGGGGGGGGGGAGATGGCAGATGTAGTTGACTGCTGGCACTCCTCTCAGTGGAGATAATTATGCAGGGATTCAAGGGACCGAGGTAAGGGAGTTCAAGGATAAGCTTCAAATGCTCAGAAGAAAAAATCATTACACCAGAGACAGAAGTTTTCAGGGTGGAGGAGTATCTCAAACGAGGACTCACAGGCCCCTGCATCGCATAATAGCCCTTAGATTAGATTCTTTTAACTATTTCTGAAACCTGGAAATAACTATAAATCCGATTTTCAATCTGTCAATTAATCAACACCCAGATGACAAATGGGCTGCTGGGGAATGAAAAAGCATTATTTAACAGCCTAAAAAATTAACCAAAAAGCTTATCTTAATCACTGGCAACTAAGAAAGAACACAACTGATAATATGGCTCTGAATCTGTTTAAAATCTTCACTTTATACTGCCCCTAAGTCTCCATCTTGTACATGCTGCATTGGCTGCAAAAACAAAACTGCACCTTGGTGGAACCGACGCACATATAAAAACCGCTTTGAAAATGCTTTTTTAAAAAGCGGTCTTAAAAATACATTGCATTTTTCATGTGGCTCACCATCGCCCTCTAGTGTCACATTGTATACTGCATGTAAAACACATTTAAAATCATATTATTTGCAGCTGTATAGCTGAGTCCCTTATCTTTGTGAGAAAGGAAGGAGCATTTAAAGAAGCAGACACAAGTTCCTGGAGGCAAAGGCAACACTGAATGCCTCCTCCCTCACTGGTGTCCTCTGCCAAGGGCTGGAGGAACAGCAAACAGAACCAAGAGCTGAGATGTGCAGAACGTTAAAGGAGACGGGATCAAAGATACACCAGATGAACGAGCACACAGGGCCTTTGGGGAAAGATGTGGGCCCAGATCTGCCTGACCATGAGATGACAGCCATACAGCTGTCTGGAGGACTGAAGCAGACAAAGTGGGGGTGAAGGGAATTGTGAACAGAGGCCTTAAGAGGCAACCGGAGATGGCAGCAGCGATGGAGCCGAGAGAGAAAAGGCTTTGGGTACAAATTAAAGGGAATACAGAAGAAAAAACCTCTAAGCTCTTGGGAAAAGAATGGGGAAAGTGGAGGATCAGAAGGATTTTCCTTTTTCTTTTCAACTAAGACGAAGCATGGTCAACAGGAAATAGGACTGGAACATAAGGAATTGGGTAGAAATTAATGAAGACACAAGTCAATAAGGAAGGACATTGTTAAGATTAGTCGGAAGGACTATTTTGACATGTAATGATAATAGCTGGAGAGCTCCTGTTGGACTTTTTGGATGGAAAAAGGTGGATTTCAGATGCCTGGGATTGAAGATTGAGAAAACAATGCCAAGCAGATTGGGAAATAGCTGGAAATTAATAGAGATAGATGTTATCCTGGAGGGCATATTTTGAATAATTGTCATAATTGGCAGACAGAAAAGTGGAAGCCCTTCTTATTTTCTTTCTTAAAACTTCTCTTATCTTCTTTTTATATGAGCTCTCATTCTTCTTGTTGTTGTTCTTGTGTTTTGGTTAATTCCATCTACATTTATGCTTTGTTTTTGTAGTTTTCTGTCTTAGGCTAATGAAAATAAATGCAGGAAGGCGATGGCTGGAAGATGGAGAGCCATGTGTGAGGGCAGAGCAGAGAGGATCTCCCAGAGTGGGAGGCTGGGGGAGAGGAGGGGGAAGCTCCCAGGTGAGAACTCATTCTTCTGTGTGGAGAATAAAGGTCAAGGCACAATGGTCATAAAGAGCCTTTTATTCTCTTTCTCTTCTTCTCTTCTTCTTTATTTTCTTCCTTTTCTTATTCTTGCTTCTTTCTTAATTTTCTTCTCTAGATTAGTCTGGCTTCTATTGTATTTTATGTGGAAAAAATAGATTATAAAAAAGAAGACTGTGCGTGCAGCTTGCAAGCTTCAGCCCAGCAGGAGCCAGCTGCAAAAATGTATAGACTTTTGGGGCCTTAGCCCTCTCTGCTCTCCCAATTAACCTCCATCTCCAGGACTCAGTGGTGGGAGGGAGCACAAAGGAATACAAAGAACTGGGCTGGGCTGAAGGGGAGGAGAGGGTGATGAGTCCGCATGCATACCTGGCTCATTCGTTAGACTTTGTGGGTTTCGTGTGAATGACATACTTTCAGCGACTGTGTTTAATGCTTAACGTGCCATGCCTAGTGACATCTGGGGGCCCACTTCCTCAGGGCTCCTGAAATCTCAGGAACTGGGATGCTCCTAGACCAGAAGCAAAAGTGGGGTGAGTGTCCACACCATGAGGAGTGATCACTCTTTCAGACCAACTTAGACCACCATGGCCTTGATGCCTGTGAATGGCCTGGCCAGGTTGGGCTCCAAGCTCAGGTGGCCTGGAGAACTAAGCCAGGGGCCTGATAAAAGGTTTGGGGCCGGATGACATGTGACCTTCACAGCATAGTTCTAACAGTGCTGGGCTGTTTCAGATTTCACCCCAGGACATTAAAGGAAAAGAGGGTGCTTTAACCCTTGGTCATGATCCTGACCCAACCAGCCCTTGTACCTGAAATGGAAGCAAATGGGATCCTTTCGGTGAGTGCAAATTGCAGGCATAGGACAATTAATGGGCATGGAGTGGACAAGGGTTGTATCAACTACTGATTCTACTCAGAGTAAAACTGTGCTGGGTCCTAATCTGAATCAGCCCTTCTGCCCTGGCAGTTTTGGGAGGGGGTGGGGTGCCCTGCATTTGTGGCCACATGTAGTTTGGTCCACAGTGCAGGGGTGGGGTGGAGGAAGGAGGAGGAGCTGCTGAGAGCTGGTCAGTTACTGGGAAGGATGGGTCGTTGTCACCAACTTCAAGGAAAGCAGGGAGGTTGGGGGGGATGGCTCAGATCCTTGTGCTGTCTTCCCTCCCACTTAAGCGACTCCTCCGATCCTTGAAGGAGATGGGAAGTGAGGTGGAAACGCAAATGTGGAAAGAGGGGGAGAAGGGGGTACAGGAGTGATGGTCAGCAGCAAGGGGAGTCCGGGAGCAAAAGGAGATGGTTCCCTTCTATGGGAGACGGGCAAAAGCCCAGGTTTCTTCCTGGGATAGCTCTCTAAGCCCTGGCACAGATGCCCTGGCATGCCTCCCACCTGTGGACCAGTGTGCAGCAGAGCTCAGCAGCCATATGGGTGAGGGCTCTCTCATGCAGCCCCCTTCCCCACGCCACCCTCTCCCCACCATCCTCACAGCCACAGACACAATGAGTGGGCAGGTGGGCGAGCTGGCCCCCTGGGAAGCCAAGGGCGGCATGGGATGGAGGTATGTGAGGCCTGGTGGGTCCGCGTGGGGTGGAATGGGGCGGATGGGTCGGGCGGGCAAGCCATGCCCACAACAGCAACACACAGTCCGTACCCAGGAGAGTTATGTGAGCCGTGCCTGGAAAGCAAGAAAAAAAGAAGAGCAGGTTTGAACTGCGCGCTCCAGGTTGGTGGGCGCAAACGCACAAGTACATGGTGGCGGGCCTGGCACCCTCTGTGCCTCAGCTCAAAACCAAACACCTGCTAGGCCGCTGGTGTTTGGCATCATTCTGAGAGAGGCGGGAGGCAGATATCTTGGGGAAAGAAGGCCCTGTCCCTGATGGCAGCCAGGCAGGAGATCCATGCCTGCTGTTCAGCTGTGAGCCCTGCAGGGGCTTGGACCAGATGGTTGCTAGGGTCACTTTCCAGCTCTACAAATCTAGTGCCCCTATACAGCTTCACCTCTGGCTTCTAAGATTCAGCAGGCACTTCCTCAAGCAATTTCAAGCACATTTTATATATTTATTTGATTCACAACATAAAATCTAGGCCTTCATATGGGCCAGAAACTTGTTTCAAAACAATAATCTAAGCCGAAGATTCTCAGGATTCTCACTGCCCTATTCTGTGCTTTTGATGTGCTCCCCTGGGACTGAGGCAAACGCAGAGACCCGCTGGTGGCGCATCCTTTTGCAGGGACTTGAACTGCTCTAAGCTGTGCAGAAAGCAAGCCTTGCTGGTCATGTTCTCCAAGCTACTGTAAGCTGAATTCAAAAAGGAAGTGGAGGCACCGTCACAAACCTATTTCCAAATAATTTGTGAAGGCTTGAAAAATAGAGGCTACTTATGCTTGGGGGGGGCAGGTAGGGAAATGGATCTGGGCAGGCAGGAGGAGTGGCAGATAAAATCAAGCAGGGAGAGAAAGGTTGCGGAATGTTCCGTTTCAGTTCAGTCCTCTTTTCTACCAAAAAATACCCAATGCAGCCATTAAACAGGAAAAGCTGGCAGGATTCAGGCTGTGCACACAACTTCCCAAAGATTTCCGGGAACTGTCCTTTGAGGGGTGCTGGGAACTATAGCTCTGTGAGGGGAAAACTGCAGTTCCCAAGTTTCTTGGGGTGGGTGGAGAATGCGCTTTGGTGTGTGCACAGCCTCTGTCACCCTCGTGCCCGTATCTCCCTCCCAGAGCAGCCCCAAGCACAGGGGAAGCCGGAAACGCACCTTCGTCCTCGGACACATCCAGGATCTCGTCCACCGTCTCTGGTAAACTCATGTGGTGCTTGTCACTGAATGACTGCAAGAGGCAACAGGTCAGGTGGGAGCACAGCTTCAGGGTCACCACAGCACTGCTCCCCCTCCCCACCCCACCCTCCAACCCCAGGTTAGGCTTGACTGGGAGACTCACCAAGAAGCTGGACTCATCAGTGACAATTTTCAGCACATCGGTCACAGAAATGTAGCCCAGACGCTTGGCAATGGCCAGAGGTGTGGCCCCATTCTGCAGAGAGAAGAGGGCAGGTGGGAGAAAACCACTCAGCCAACAGCATACAAGCCTCAGGTCAGGCCTGTGTGTAAATATCTACATTTTTTTGCACCAAAAAGCTGAATTTAGCAATTTGCAAAAAGTATGCAAACTTGCATTCAAGTTGCATAATGGGGAAGGGCCAGGAGCTTTTCTGGACAATGAAACCCGCACTTCAGCCACTGAAAATCTCAGTGCAGAGGGAACTGTAGCTCTGAAATGGGGATTAGGGAGCTCCTAAGAACTCTCTTCACCCTCAGCGAACTACAGCTCCCAGAATTCTTTGCAAGAGTGGAAGCCATGATTTTAAAAAGTTGTATCAATATATTTTTAATGTATGCTACAAATGTGACCAAGGATTCTTCCTGCCTCTAATAAATAAATTATTATTATTATTATTATTATTATTATTATTATTATTATTATTTACCCCATCTATCTGACATATTTTGCCCCAGCCACTCTGGGTGGCTTCCAACACATATAAAGACATAATCAAACATCAATCATTAAAAACGTCCCTTTACAGGACCGCCTTCAGATGTCTTCTAAGAGTCAGATTGTTGTTTATTTCCTTGAAGGGGGCTGTTCCACAGGGCGGGTGCCACTACCAATAAGGCCCTCTGTCTAGTTCCCTGTAGCTTCACTTCTCTCAGTGAGGGAACCGCCAGAAGGCCCTCACAGACAGACCCTGGTTGAACGATGGGGGTGGAGACGCTCCTTCAGGTATACTGGGCTGAGGCTGTTTAGGTCTTAAAGGGTCAGCACCAACACTTTGAATTGTGCTCAGAAACATACTGGGAGCCAGTGAAGATCCTTTGGGACCAGTGTTCTATGGTCTCCGCAGCCTCTGGCGAGACAGTACACAGGGAGGCAGGGTCTCATCCGGCGTACCAGATGGAGCTGGTAGACAGCCTCTTTGTCAGGGAGAAGGCTAAACTTAACTGTTCTACCTTACAGATAGGTAGCTGTGTTGGTCTGCCATAGTCAAAACAAAAAAAAATCCTTCCAGTAGCACCTTAAAGACCAACTAAGTTAGTTCTTGGTATGAGCTTTCGTGTTGTTACGGAAGGGGGGGGGGCATGTCTTCTTCACCTTCTTCGCGACAATATATCCATTTATTCCCAATTGTCAATGTCAAAAGGGACTAAAATCTATAACATCCATAGAAAATCAACGTGCCAATTTGCTCAATTTCTCTAGGACTCCATCACCCTTCCCCTGTCTTCCATAATCCCTCAAGTAAGGTGTCAAGACCCTAGTCCTGTCAAATCACTCTGCCAAGCCTTTCCTCCGGTCAATGCCAGGTGGCAGACTATGCATACATGGACCATTGTCTTCCCATCACCCTCAGGAAGCGCTTATCTGCGCATATCTCCAACTCTGCATATTCCCCCCTCCCTCCTCCTATATGTTAATCCGGTGTAACCCAACCTCTCCTTAATGTATTCATGATGTAACCCAACCTTTCCTTAATGTATTCATGATGTAACTGGGATGTATTTTGCACTGTATTCTGGGACATGGAGGGAGTTTCAAAAGTTCATGTCACCCCTTTCTCGCTGTTCAATCTCGTCTTGAACCTGTTGCGCAATAAACCTTGGGTCTCCACATTTTGCTCCTGTCCGGCTGAGCTCATTTTCTTCCGCAGGGACCCACGGACACTTAGTCCGACGAGCTGGGTGGCAGTGTAGCCCCGCACCCAGATTTTAGCCATAACAGTTGGCCGCCCAACGTGGGGCATGCGGTTCTCCCGCGTTGCTGACCGGGGCCCCCGAAATCTTCAGTCGGCACCAGGCCATTTTGCCTGGGAAGATCCTTTGGACCCCCGGCCATCTTCCAGGCGGTAATCGAAAGCCCCAGGAGTTCAGCCGGGGAGCAAAGAGGGATCCAGCCGGCTTATTCATCGATCCCGGGATCATCATAGAAGACGCATGAGTATAAGGAAAAGGAAAATCCAGTGCACTGGTGGGAAGGGGGTGGAAGTCTCCTGGCAACTGAATTCTCTGCCCTCCTCTCTATCGCTCCTTCTCGCCTATCTCCTGGTCCAATTGGTGAGAGAGACCGTGGACTGCTGCTCAACCCGAAAGGGGGGTTCTGAGCTCTATCTCTTTCTCCTCTCAAATCCTCCAGTCAGCCGCACCAATTGAGAGTCCGAAAGTAAGACGGAGAGACCCGGCTTGGAAAGACAGCCGACTCTCTGCAACGGGCATCCCAGTTGAAAGCAAGGGGTTGGAGTTCTCTTTCCGAACTTCCCGAGCGTCCTTGCTAGGGGGCAGGAAGTGGTCTTGCTTTCTATCCCAATCCCAGCCGCACTGGTCGGTGCCACGTAACACGTGTATCGTGCGTGAGCCCGCTTCCAAAAGCAATGGGGATTTTCAGTTCGAAATTCTATCCAGGGATCACCCGATCTGGCACCGCACGGCACGGGCGTCCAGTAGGGGCCCTTTTCCTGAGATTGTGACGATAGGTAGGAGGTTGCCAGGAGGGATAGCCCATGAGGAATTGGGCGGGATCGGCAGAGTGGAAAAGGACCCCAGGTTATTAAATAGGAAATAGGAAAGGAATAGAAAAAGGAACCGAGTGGGTGAAGCTCGTTAAATTGTTAGAAAGTTGCCAAGCAACAAGGAAAAGGAAAAAACCCTAAATAGCCCCCTGTACAAGTTACCCAAATCCAAATCAACCCCTCTCTTTCTCCCTTCTCTATCCCCCCCAAAAGAAAAACAACCAAAAAAAAGCAACAACAACGCATGCATATATAAAGGGGTACCCAGTCAACTAAGCATTGTGAGCCCTGCCAGTTTGGTTAACTGGTTGTGTTTGAAGAGGCAAGGAGGCTCTTAAAACCATGTGGGACCTTCCTACTAATTTTACTTAATGAAGCCAAAGGGAGCGGCCCAACTCCTTGCAATAACCAACTAAAGAATGAGAATATATATGTTTACATGTTGTCTGTTATGTGTGTTGTCTGTTAATACATATATGAAAATATGTATGTTTACATGTTGTCTGTTATGTGTGTTGTCTGTTCCTTCTGTCTCTGACAGACTGCCTTTCTTAAGTGTGCATAGTTTAAACTGCAAGCTTGCTTCTAAATTTAAATCTAGGGAAGCCATGCTGGACCTTATCAATCTTAAAAACAGAAAAACAAAACAAAATGAGAATGAAGGGTGCAAATGTTTGTTATTTGAGAGAGGCTCGAAAGAGTCTTCCTCCGAATAGCTTAAGTGAGGAGTATGATTTTAAGTTGATGGTAGATAATGTTTTGTTGCAACTTTTAAGTTTGTGAGTCTATATCTGTGTTCCAGTCTTTTTTCCAGTATTTTGAAATGTGCTGTGAAGAAACTAATGTTTCTGCTGCAAAAGCCTAGTTGAGCCAATTGCTCTCTCAAGCTAAAATGCAGTATTTCATTCATTATGTGCCTATGAAAGTATGGTGTTCCTTCTAAGAAAAATATGTGAGTCCAGTTTTAACTTTGATTTGGTTGGACAGAAGAGTTATTGTAAGGCTCCAGATATCAGTCTCTATAAGACTTCCTGGCCTCTTTTCTCAGAAAATGCCCCCCCCCTGTTTCATTCTGTCTCTTTCAGTTTTTTCTCCCTTCTTACTTCTGTGCCAGGTAAATTTACTCCCGAGTAAGCATCCTTTAAAGGAAACTGCAAAGAGGGGGGAGCAATCTTTCCTAAGGTACCCTGCATCTCACTTTCCTATCTGTAGTTATTTAAAAAATCATCATCATCATCATCATCCTCATCATCTAAATTAGGCTTACTATTCCTCTGCAAGTTCAGGAAAAAATTGTTCACTTTTGTATTCCCTTTAAATCAAATCTATGGCTGTTTTAACTATGCTTAATAAAAGATCCTCTCCCTATCTTAGAAAAAAAACCTGTTCACTTCAATCTTCCTTTAAATATCATTTCACTAGGAACTTGCATTCTTTGGTCTAAGAAAGTAAACTCACTCAAACTATCTCAAGATCTGCTAAAAGGGTTCTGTGTAAAGTTGGGTACTTTTATTTTCCTCTTCCTTAGTACATGATAGGAGCATAGATGTTTCCTTTCCCAGTTGTAAATTTGTACTTAAATTTGATAGTACAAATCTTGCTGTGAAATCTTGCTGTGAACCCTATATTTTGGATGGTTGGACTAGATGACCCCAGGATCCCTTTCAACTCTCCCAATTTGGGGCTGTGTGGAAGGACATGTGTCTGCAAGCATTGGAGGATTGAAGGGTAATTCTTAAATTCTGGTGTGGTGATGGAGTTCAAATTCAGCCTAGCTTTGCTCTTTAGTTTTAAAACGTGAGAAGTGAAGCCGTGATGTTTTGAAGCACAACTGGTAATATCAAGCATTTGAGTGGTTACAGTGTTTATCATTTTGTCTACTATTTAAAAATCAGACTTCAAAGTCAATTCAAAGTTTAAGCACATACAAATACATATCGGCCTTGACCAATCCTGTAAATAAAGGGCAGGAAAATATTTTATTTTGTCTGCAAATGGTAAGGCTGAAATGACTGAGAATGTTAAATAAAAAAAATCCTATTAATTCTGACTCTCTGGCCCTTTTTCCCCATATATAAGGGCGTGGCAGATTATTCCGCAAATGGCCAGAGGGATATTAGCCCTTTCCTGTACATAAAGGAAGCAGTCCTTTTTGCTTGGGCTACAATTGCTAACTTTATTGAATACTTTAATTGCTCAGTTTCTCTTTTTTGTTTAAAAATCTAACCCTATTTTTAAAATCTACTCCTTACCCTTCCCTTATTCAAATTCTAATTTAGCCAAAAGATGCAACATTTTCAATAGTATAAAAGGTTTGCTGAGACATGAACTCCACACATGCACAGAGGCTAGATCAGTGGGGGGGGGGGAGATAGGAAAAGAAAAGAGAGAGAGGAAGGAGGGGGAACTGTAGGGGGGGAGAGGAGGTTTATGTAAAACTTAGAACCATTGAGAGAAATCACCCTTAATGTGTCCCAAGTTTGAAATCTTAACATGCCAAATTCTTTTCACAGGTAAATATCAAAGCATTCCACCCCTCAATGGGATTAAAATCACAGACTTTGTTTGTGTGCATTTTAACAGGATATGTGAACCCCAATAACAAAGTGTTTGTCCCCTTTTCCTCCCACAGCAACTTTCTTTCTGTTCTGTGAAACAAGTCTGAATCCCTACTATATTAGTGACTTCCATCTCTTTGTGGCTTTGACACTTTTAGAGTTACAAATAATCTGTTTTCACTTATTTAATCCGTTTTTCCATGATGTCTATGAAGTTAATCGAAGCACAACCAAACATTGTTTGTGGAATGGTATTTGTTTACCTTTTGCCTGAGCATTTCTTATTAATTCTGTCATTTTGGCTAGTTCAAGGTACTTGCACAACTTTAAATTGCCATTAAGTCATTTCCCAGTATTTTGCTATTAACATTCTAGCCGATGTTGTCACATCAAGAAACACTCTTTTATTTTCATTGTTACTTCAGATTTCTTAAAATTGTGTGTCTTAGCATTTATTTACTTTTGGTTCCTCATAGGTCATTGTGTGTGTGTGTGTGTGTGTGTGTGTGTTATTATTATTTTAACCTTGTATTTTCTTACAGTTCTCGTTCTCTACATATGGAGTAATTTTTATTTAATAATATGAAAAAACAACAACAAAAACTAACTGAAGGAAAGCAAACAAACTTAGCAGATAATAACAGTAATTATATGAAAATGTGATAATAATATTAAAATGAGTAAAATGCTTAACGTGCTAAGATAACTCAAGGAGATTTGGGTGGGCTTTTGCCCCTTCCTTTTCTAACTCTGTCTTAAGTCCCAAAAAACCCCTGCCCCCTTACAGGATATCACTTCTACAGATGTGCAATGATGAAAAAGCAGCAACAACCCCTCAACTCAGTTCTTCACCATCACAAGACCTGCAACAACAGACACCAGAGTTTTCAAAATGCCCACAGCTATCTCTTTCAAAGGATATAGACTGACGGGGGAGTGGGGCTGACAAAGGGGGGTGGAGTTGAATTGCAAGGACATTTTCTCACTTTTGAACCTCAAGATACATGCGTAAAAATATCACAATTGTCTCAAGATATGCACCTGATACTTAGTTTGTTTTGTATTATGTGTTATTATGTAGGAATGTTGAAATGTGTCTGACAGTGTGTTATTTCCACAAATGGGGGGGGGGGCTATTTTTGTGTGTAATTGTCTTTATGTTTAATGTCTTATTCCTTACACCCAGTACGTTTTATGCCTTTTAACAGATCAGGCTATTATGTAGTCCAATGTTTAGAATTAGATAAATTTATAACCACATTTAGTTGTTTCACCTGGCACTCTGCCAACTTCCCTACCCATTTTAAAATGTGCTAAAAGTCACTTTACCAAGGAGAAGCTTCAGGAAGGTATATGCTTTGGTTTAGCAGGAATGATCCATTATAAATTGACTTATTTGGACAAGTGCCCCTTAAGAATGGTTTTGCTTTAACAGATTGGTTTGAAAGTTGAGAACCATGGGGCAAGATAAATTCAAATTGGACTCAGTTTGAATTGGGCAAGTGTATCCAGGCTGCAATTAGCTTTTTGGTCCTTAAAGTGCATGTGAGCAACTTCTCATGACTGCAAGACCAGAGCCTATAATAATAAAATCCCATGGTATGGCCAAGTCAAAGACATTTCACTCATGACGTGTCCGAAACCTGTGCCAGCTTTGGTGGGTGCCAGGCAACATGGTTAATATGAAAGCCCTATGTGGATTCACCAGGGATTGCCACTACTGTTACAGCATGAGACCACAGAAGAGCTACCTTCGCACCTGAGAACACAAAAAAAACCGGTGGAGCCAAAAAAAAAAACCAAACAAACAAAAAACTGCATTCTTTTTCCAGTCAGTAGTGGACCTTCCTGCTAAATGTAAAGCATAGACCACTATTGAACAAAATACAACAGGTGTTCTTTTATGTGATATCCTATATCCAGCTATCTGCACTACTATATTTGCAAATGACCTTAAGAGGCATGGCTTGCAAGCCCCCTTCAGGTTTGCATAAACCCACACATCTGGTACGGTAGATACCAAGTTATTATTTAGCGCACATCTATATAACACGCGTGTACATTGTATTGGTCCGTGTTGCTCCCTCCTTTGCTGCCCTGCTCAACCCACCTCCTTTTCCATTAGATCCTATTAGATCCACCTCCTTTTCCATTAGATCCCTCAGTGAAGGTAGGGGCACCCCTACCTTCACCGAGATTTAGGGGTGCAGAGAAAAGATTTGCAAGTTCTTACAGAACTTTAATGCAAATCTATCTCCGAATGGGGGACTGTTACGGAAGGGGGGGGCATGTCTTCTTCACCTTCTTCGCTACAATATATCCATTTATTCCCAATTGTCAATGTCAAAAGGGACTAAAATCTATAAAATCCATAGAAAATCAACGTGCCAATTTGCTCAATTTCTCTAGGACTCCATCACCCCTCCCCTGTCTTCCATAATCCCTCAAGTAAGGTGTCAAGACCCTAATCCTGTCAAAATCACTCTGCCAAACCTTTCCTCCGGGCAATGCCAGGTGACAAACTATGCATACATGGACCATTGTCTTCCCATCACCCTCAGGAAGCGCTTATCTGCGCATATCTCCAGCTCTGCATATTCCCCCCTCCCTCCTCCTATATGTTAATCCGGTGTAACCCAACCTCTCCTTAATGTATTCATGATGTAACCCAACCTTTCCTTAATGTATTCATGATGTAACTGGGATGTATTTTGCACTGTATTCTGGTACATGGAGGGAGTTTCAAAAGTTCATGTCACCCCTTTCTCACTGTTCAATCTCGTCTTGAACCTGTTGCGCAATAAACCTTGGGTCTCCACATTTTGCTCCTGTCCGGCTGAGCTCATTTTCTTCTGCAGGGACCCGCGGACACTTAGTCCGACGAGCTGGGTGGCAGTGTAGCCCCGCACCCAGATTTTAGCCATAACAGTGTGCATGCACACTTCTTCAGATACAGAAGTGTGCATGCACACGAAAGTTCATACCAAGAACTAACTTAGTTGGTCTTTAAGGTGCTACTGGAAGGAATTTTTTTTGTTTTGTTCTACCTTACACTATATAAGGTGTACCTTATACTAGCTTTCTGCATGAATGGATTGTTTATGTGTGAGCATTCAAAATTATGCCCACCCCCCATTGAAGTATTGCAGTCCAGGATTTGACTGCCTCTTTCTGTAGCGATAGCAGCAACACTGGTGACCCCAGGTGACCCCAGCATGGCCACACCAGCACCATCCAGTTAAAGCACCATGAAGCCACCTCAACAGCCGTGGTTCCCCCAAAGAATCCTGGGAACTATAGTTTGTGAAGGGTGCTGAGAGAGGCCCCTGTTCCCCTCACAGAACTTCAGTTCCCAGAGTAGTTTAACCCCCCCCATCCCCCTTTGCAGGGGACTCAGAAAAGTGTAACTCAGTGAAAGAAACAGGGGTCTCCTGATAACTGCCAGCGCCCTTAACAAACTACAGCTCTCAGAATTCCTTGGGGGGAGGGAATCATAGAAGGGTTCGCAAGGGTCGCCCAGTGCAGCCCCTGCAATGCAGGAATCTCTGCTCCACGGGAAGCCAAGGACTCGAGAATGGATGGTGTGGATGTGGCATGAGCCTCCACCCGAGGACCCTGCAGCAGCCGCAATGCCCAGGCCCTCAGGAGCCCACACTCACCGAGCTGACTTCATTGGGCGAGGCACCATGCTTGAGCAGGAGGGTCACGATGTCGGTGTGCCCTTGCTGGGCCGCTTGGTGCAGAGGAGTGTATCCCAGCTGGGAGAGAAAGAGAAAGAAAACGAGTACACCCAGGAACAGCTTGCGATGGCACTTAGCTTTATAAAGCATACCCCAAGCATGTTCTCTCTCTCAAAGAATTCTGGGCACTGAAGCTGTAGCAGGAACCCCCCCCCCATCATCCAGTTTGCACAAACTTCACACACACTCACACACTACATACACCACACTTCTGTTATAAATTCATAGAAAAATCAACCATACATTGGATTTGCACTGTTCCATTTTTATTTTATTCCATATGACAAGGACTATCAAAAGGGGGTGGCTTGGTTCTGGTCAGCCATAATCCCTTCACCATCTCAGCACATCCACAGGAGCCCTGCCCAGTTGTTATGCCAGCCCAGATGATCCCAGACAGAAGACAATCAAGATCACAAAGAACTTGCATATGGGAGTGGATTCAGCATGGACTGGAACAAAGGACAATGATCAGATCTTCCCTCTGGGGGCAGGAAACTGCAAACTCCCCTTTGTCTCCTGGAAGTGACTCATGGGGGGGGCAAAGGAGGAACCAGCCAGGTGACAAGACACTCAGGTTACCACCAACTCCTCCCTCAACCCCTCCTTTCTGTAATGTATGCATGATGTTTCTGGGGGTGGGCTTGATCTAGAGGAGGGGAATTTCAAAAGTTTTTATAAGACCTTGCACACTATTCTTCTGGGTCTTTCCTCTCTCCTGCAAGTGAGGGGAACACCCTGTTGCAACAGTTCAATAAAGGCCAAGCCTACAGGCTGCTGTTTTGCTCCAAGTTATCCTGGTTGGTGTCTTTGTTTTGTCCAAGGGAGCCCTCCGATTTTTCTGGTAACAAAGTTGGCTGAGGGCTGCTGGGAACTAGCTCTGTGAGGGCCCAGAATTCGTTGGGGAAAGAAAGTGCTTTAAAGGCATAGTGTAAGCACACCTTTACGAGGACCAATGATGGCAGGAACCTAGGAAACTGGTTCGGCAAGGCTCAGTATTGTCTGCCCTGACTGGCAGAGGTTCCCCGGGGAGCCCGGCAGGAGCACCCCCAGCCGTCCCTGGAGATGCCAGGGAGGGGGAATTGAACTTGCTGGGAGTTTCGGGGGGGGGGCAGAGTGAGCTGCAGTCCCTCTTTCCCCACAAAGGGCAGCAAGCTTTGGAGTTCTCCAGAACTCTTCATCAGGGAAGGTGTTGCACAAAGCAAGAAGTGAAGGGGGGGGGTGTTTCAAGGAAAACAAATAAGGAAAGAGGGGGGCAAAAATTAGGATATTGCACCCATGAAGTCAGTTTGTAGCTGCAGGTTGAAAATGGAGATTGATGACTGAATCCTAACTGTGGGTTTTCATCGTAGGGACCAATGTGGCCAACTTTGCTTTTTACTTAACCGATGTGAGTGATGGTTTCGTTTTGTGTTGGTCAGACCAGGAGTGTCAAACTCAAATGAACCAGGATGGGGACGAATTCCTCATCCCAAGGTAGTCAATATAATCAAGAGGCAGGAGCACTTTCTTCTCCCCAAAGGATAAAGGGTTTGGGGTGCCACAATTTAGAAAACAGGCAAGCAAGCAGGGGGAAGGGAGGTAGACATGCTTCTCTCCTAACACCCAGGACACCAAGGAAATATGGCTGGCAGCAGGTGAAAGAAAAGTGCTAGTTAGTTTTTTTGAATTCACTGCCACCAATTTGTGGTGATGGTCACTGGCTTAGAAGGCTTTCAAAAAAGGACTGGATGAATTTCTAGAGGAGAAGAAGAAGATCAGCTGAACCCTAACAAATAGATGGAACCTTCAATGCACACAGGCAGGCATACTGCCTATTTGGAGTTTCCTCAATTTCTCCTTTTCTGCCGTCTTATGTTCAGTTATCCAAATATCCAAATCACCTTGCAATTATTATTTTTAAAGTCAATAAAGCTCATTAACATTTTAGTGGGAAACTTCCCTAATATACAGGGTCTTTTGTATACAATTTTACCTAACAGACGCATTTCTGCTAAGCAATCTTCCCTAAGAGAATGCATTTCTTTAAACTGTTTTCACTATTATACACATTTTTGTCCACAGAATGTGGCCAGAGAGTGTGTTGCATAATTTGGAGAAGTGCAAATTTTGAAGGATGGGTGTGTTTTGGTACATAAACGGATTCCTAAAGTGCTAATTAGGTAGTTCCAACTTTAAGTGTGACCTGAAACAAATTCCTCCCCTGCCCTCTTTCTGGATACCTGTTGCTGCGGACAAAGAACAAGGAAGGACTGTGGCCCTCCTGCCGTTTGCTGGCTTCCCAGGAGACAGAGGGCAGCCCCTGAGAAGCAGGATGTTAGGAAGGGCGCAGAATCCTTTCTAGCCTGACAGGCCTGCGGACTCATGACTCACCTTCTGGAGTGCCCAGGCCAGTGGGAAGGGGAGCCAATGCTCCCCTCTCACACATGCACCCATCCATAAACACACCAGCAAGGCCAAGAGGACAGGCCCCACTTTCTGAGCACAATGCGTTCCCAGGAAATGGTTTGTCATGCGAGGGTTTGCATAATGAGCTGGTTATTTCCCAGTATTTCCTATGGGAATATTTCTAATCTGTGATTTGTCTGTTCTCCCTCCCTCCATGGTTCCTGCCTGAAACTGCTGCAGCCGATCAGCAAAAGCCAAACAAAGGAAAAGCAGGTTTTCCTGATCTCTCCTGCTCCCTGATTCATCATAGAATCACAGGATTGCAGAGCTGGAAGGGACCTCAAGTGTCATCTAGTCCAACTCAGTCATTCATGGAGTGAACTTTGGCTCTAATTCTTTCTGTTTGAATAACTGAAGTTTCGGATAATGAGGGTTCTGAGAGCAGGATCCACATGTAATTCATGAAAGGCATGCACAGGTCACCTTACCCCATGGATGCCTTCTTGATCGCTTTGATCTACAGAACTGCCACTGTTACAGGCACCACATTATATATGTTCCACATTTCTAAAAATCAATATTTAACTGTGGCAGCACCTAAACTTTGGAACTCCCTGCCTATTGACAGCAGGCAGGCACCTTCACTGCACTCATTCTGGCGCCTGCTAAAAACATTTTTATTTAGGCAAGCCTACCAGATGTGTAGGGACGCGGGTGGCGCTGTAGGTTAAACCACTGAGCCTAGGACTTGCCGATCAGAAGGTCAGAGGTTCAAATGCCCGTATTTAGAAATATGGTCAAATCTGAAGCTTTCATTGCTAGGCTGTATTGCTGTGATAAAAATGAATGTATTGCCAAGAATGTTGTTTTCGTTTCAAACATTGCAAATTCTGGATAAAATGGACTGTTTCAAGAAGTGGCAGAGAGATATTTCTAGATTCATCTGGCAGGGCAAGAAGCCGAGAATAAAATTTAAAATACTAACTGATGCAAAAGAAAGAGGCGGATTTGCCCTGCCAGACCTTAAACTTTACTATGAATCAGCCGCATTTTGCTGGCTGAGACAATGGCTGCTTCTTGAAAACACAGACATTTTGGACTTAGAAGGTTTCAACAATGTATTTGGGTGGCATGCATATTTGTGGTATGATAAGGTCAAAGCACATAAAGCATTTAAGAACCATATTGTCAGGAAAGCATTGTTTAATGTCTGGACAAGATATAAGGACCTACTTGAAAATAAAACCCCAAGGTGGTTGTCACCGATGGAAGCGAAGGCTCAGAAAAAGCTCAATATGGAGGCCAAATGGCCGAAATATTGGGAAATTTTGGAACAAGAGGGAGATAAATTGAAATTGCAGAGCTTTGAAAAACTAAAACACAAAGTGCGAGACTGGCTTCATTATTATCAAATAATGGAGGCATACAATCTGGACAAGAAAATTGGCTTCCAGGTGGAAAAATCAAAATTGGAAACAGAACTGTTAGATCCCAAAACTAAGACCCTGTCAAGGATGTATAACCTGCTGCTGAAATGGAATACTCAGGATGAAATGGTAAAATCCGCTATGATTAAATGGGCACAAGATGTTGGACACAACATTATGTTGGCTGACTGGGAACAGTTATGGACCACAGGTATGAAGTTTACGGCATGTAATGCCTTAAGAGAGAATATTATGAAAATGATATACAGCTGGTACATGACACCAGTCAAGCTTGCAAAAATATATCATTTGCCTGATAATAAATGCTAGAAATGTAAAGAGACTGAAGGTACTTTCTTTCACCTTTGGTGGACATGCCCAAGGATTAATGCTTTCTGGGAGATGCTCTATAATGAAATGAAAAAGGTATTTAAATATACCTTCCTGAAGAAACCAGAGGCGTTTCTCCTGGGCATGGTCAGCCAATCGGTGTTAAAGAAGGATAGAACTTTTTTAATGTATGCAACAACAGCAGCAAGAATACTCATCGCAAAGTATTGGAAGGCACAAGATCTACCCACCCGGGAAGAATGGCAGATGAAGGTGATGGACTACATGGAACTGGCGGAAATGACTGGCAGAATCCGGGACCAGGGAGAAGAGTCGGTAGAAGAAGGTTGGAAGAAATTTAAAGACTATCTACAGAAACATTGTAAAATTAGCAGTAATGTTACAAAGGAGTATGTAAAAATGGGTTGTTAACAGGTGAGAATGTAAAGTTACAATATATTAAGATAAATTATTAAGATAAAAACAAAGATGAAAAGGATTTGCTGAATTAACTAACTGAACTAGAATACAAAAAAGGGAGGTGTGAGGAGGTCAAGGAAACAAGTAAATGAAAGATAAGATATGGAAAAATTGATTTGTTTTTAATTGTTTTTATTTTTCTGTATTTTTTATTTTTTGTTTTATAATTTTTTCTTATTTTTGTAATTTTTTGAAACTTCAATAAATATTACTTTTTAAAAAAACCACCAAATGCCCGTGACGGGGTGAGCTCCCGTTGCTCGGTCCCTGCTCCTGCCAACCTAGCAGTTCGAAAGCACGAAGTGCAAGTAGATAAATAGGTACCGCTCCAGCGGGAAGGTAAATGGCATTTCCGTGCACTGCTCTGGTTCGCCAGAAGAGGCTTAGTCCTGCTGGCCACATGACCCGGAAGCTGTACGCCGGCTCCCTCGGCCAATAAAGCGAGATGAGCGCCGCAACCCCAGAGTCGGTCACGACTGGACCTAATGGTCAGGGGTCCCTTTACTTTTACCTTTTACCAGATGTGTAGAATGTTGACATGTGCTTTAATCTGTTTTTAGTCCATCACTGATTTCATAAGCCACTTTGTGAGGTTTATTTGTTTTACAAGAAGAAGAAGAGTTTGGATTTGATATCCCGCCTTTCACTCCCCTTCAGGAGTCTCAAAGCGGCTAACATTCTCCTTTCCCTTCCTCCCCCACAACAAACACTCTGTGAGGTGAGTGGGGCTGAGAGACTTCAAAGAAGTGTGACTGGCCCAAGGTCACCCAGCAGCTGCATGTGGAGGAGCGGAGACACGAACCCGGTTCCCCAGATTACGAGACTACCGCTCCTAACCACAATCAAATGGTGTACAATTTTTATTAAAATAAATAAATGAAATGAATTTGTCTTGCTTGTCAGCCATCCTTGGGACATTTAATGATGAGTGACCATACAACAAATAATAACAGAATTCTTATAAACCAAACAGAGCAGAAATAAAAATAAGAAAGACAAACAAGTGATCATAGCAGCCTTTCTCAAACTTGGGTTCCCATATATTGTTTGACTACCACTCCCATCATCCATAACCAGCAGGAGCAGCAGTCAGGGATGACGCTTGAGAAAGGATGCCTTCAAGAGTTTTTCCATACCTTGGTCTTTGAATTGACATCCGCTTGATGCTGCAGCAGAAACTTCACCAGTTTGATGTTCCCGTAGTGAGAAGCCACGTGCAGCGGAGTATAGCCCATCTGCGAGGCACATATAAAAAGGGCAGACTTTCAGGTCAAGGCTTGGTGGTGGGGTGACAATGAATGGTTAGAGGGAGAAGAGGGGCAGAAGCTGAAGCAGGAGGGAGGGAGGAAGGAGGTCCAGAGGCAGAGAGGAGTAACAAGTAGCTCCCCCTCCTGCTGCAACAAGCTCCCCTCCCTGCTGGTCTCCCAGAACCAGGAGAGGCATGAAGAGGGCAGAGGAGAAATTGGCATCACACAGGCACAGCCTCAGATTGCTTCAAGAAAACCCTGCAGAGGAGGGAACTGAGGCGCCTGTGGGAAGGTGAGGACCTTCAGTCTCCACAACTATCTCATGAGGGCAAGAGCGACCAAGGGCGTGCTGCTGTGCTCTTTAGGCCTGGCACTCCTGTGCAGATTCTGTTTTTCCTGATAAAGAGTTAATTCCACTTGCTTCATGTGGCTGACTGTTGGCTTGCCCCTGTCTCTCTGCCACCAGCAACCCTGGCTGGCTTAGGTCCTGTAGGCATGTGCTGTAGGAGTTTTCCCCAGCTTTGCGCTCTCTGGGTGTGGTTGGACCACTGTTCCCATCAGCCACAGGCAGCATGACCAGCAGTAAAGGATGATGGGAGCTGTAGTCCAGCAACATCTGGAAAGCACCCTGGAAAGCTATGGTGTTCTGGTGGTGGTCCTTTCCGCTTCCCAAGCACAGGAGATACCTGGAGCCTACAAATGGCGTAGCACAGCCTTCTCCAACTTGGGGCCCTCCAGGTGTTCTGGACCACAATGGCCACCAGTGCCAGCCAGACCAGAAAGGACACTCTAGACTCTGGGCCTCTCTGTCTGATGGAGGATGCCATGGCATTCGAGAGGACTCACCCGCGTTGTTGCATCCACTCGAACTCCGGCCCGGAGGAGGACGTCTGCCACTTGGACATGCCCCTCCTGAGCCACCAGGTGGAGGGGGGTGAGGCCGCTCTGGAAGACAAGCAAGAGCCAGGTTACCCACTGAGGGTTCTGTGGGGAGGTGGGCAGACACCGGGAACCACTGCTAGGGCCCTCCCAGCTTTCTAGGCAGAGAGCCTTCTCAGTAGTGGCACCAGCCCTGTGGAACACCCTCCCATCAGATGTCAAGGAAATAAACAACTATCTGAGATCTGAAGGCAGCCCTGTTTGGTGTAGCTTTTAATGTTTGATGTGCTATTGTGCTTTTTATTCTGTTGGAGGCCGCCCAGAGTGGCCGGCGAAACCCAGCCAGATGGGTGGGGTGGGGTATAAATAAATTATGATGATGATGATGATGTTGATGATGGTGATAATGAAAGACTCCCAGAGGCTTGAATATGGCATCTGGAAGAGCGACACCTGCTCTTTCTTGATTGGTTTGGGGGGGGGTGGATGGCTAAATAACAACAAGCATTCATCCTGTTTTCATCCAGAAAACCAGCTGGCTAAGGACTTTGGCAGTTGTTTATCCTCCTGGACAAGGGCCCCCCTGATTTATAGTAGTAGCAGGAGACAGGTTTCTCAAGGTTGTAAAAGGGAAATACAGGCTGGGAGCAAAGGTTACACTGACCCTACATATTACAGAATACAATCAAGCTGCAAAAACACTAATTAAGAGTTGGTAAATAGTAAGATCTCTGTTTAGATAGAACTTAATACCACGAGCCATCTGTTTTAGCCACTTGTCTTGGAATGTAGGGGCAACAGGGGCAAAAGGTGATCTGGTAATTAAGGTGCCTTGTCGAGGCAAATGTAAGATATATGGCTACTTGTCTGCCATTTATGGATAGAAGGAAATATAGCTCTTTGTCTCCCATAAAAGGTAATAGGAAATGGATGTATCTTTTATGATTGGTTCTAGCAAACAGCCAATAGGAATTTCAACCAGGCTGATTGGACAGAGGCAGCCAAAGGAGGAGCCAGGGGGCTGGGCTGAGGAAATATAAGTGCTGGCCATCAGGGCTGGAAGGGGCAGAGCTTTGGTAACCATATACCACTGTGCCTATCATTTATTTGTCTGACAAATAAATTATTATTTTAATTTCTCTATTGCTGCGTTGAATATTTCATTCCAGCTAAGCGTTAACCACAAGCAGCGTGCTACAGAAGCACAAAAACGGCTTTTGGAAAACCCAATAATTTTAATGTTATCTTCTGAAAATGTCAGGTAATGCTAAATAAAAATATATAAGAGATAAGAGAGAATATAGAATACAACTGCAAGTACTTAGCAATTTCTATGAAATTTTACACACTCTTTACTTACCAAGCAAAACTAAATTATATTAATTTAACCAAAATATCTTTTGAATTCCCAAGCCATGTTACAACACTTTACCAGCCCTCATTTTTGAAATTGAAAGTTGAAAAATTCTGCATGCCCTATAGGCCCATGCAGAGAGGGGGAGCCAGCAGCCCCTTCTTGGGGTGTCCATTTGGGGTTCACAGGAGCCCTTCTTTGCCTGTTTAAGTCCTTTCTCAAGGCCTTACTAGCAGTTCCCTCAGGGTCCCCAATTAGGGAATTGGGGTCCCCAAGCTGAGCTCTAGATCAGGGGTCAGCAACCTTTTTCAGCAGGGGGCCAGTCCACTGTCCCTCAGACCTTGTGGGGGGGCCAGACTATATTTGGGGGGGGTGAACGAATTCCTATGCCCCACAAATAACCCAGAGATGCATTTTAAATAAAAGGACACATTGTGCTCATGTAAAAACATGCTGATTCCTGGACCTCCCGTGGGCCGGATTTAGAAGGCGATTGGGCCGGATCCGGGCCCTGGGCCTTAGGTTGCCTACCCCTGCTAGTGTCTTCCCACAAAAAGAGGCAACAGAGAACACACTGGTGCCACCTAGTGGCCACTGGTAGAAGTTGAAACCTAACAGCTGCTTGGCAAGCTTAGGGCGGGGGTTGGGGGAGACTCATCATGGTGCCATCCCCAAAGATGGCAGCCCTGCTGGAGCAGACCCCACTCCTGCCTTGCTCTGCATCCAACAGTGACCAGAGAAGATTCTCTCAAGAAGAGCAGGATGGCAAATAGGGAAAGTCTGCAGCTCAGCAGGCAGCACCTGGTCGCATGCAGAAGGTCCCAGGTTCAGTTCCAACATCTCTGGCTTGGGCAGGGAAACACTTTGAAACCCTGGAGCATCACTCCTGCTCAGTGGAATCATGGGATGGCTGGTGAAAGAGCAGGTTCCTATGCCCAACCCCCTCCTGTGCTTTGCCCCTTCCCCAGTACCTGTCCAATGAAGTGGTAAACTGCTCTCAAACATGGAAGCTCTATTTAGTTTCCATGGTTGAAAGCCACTGGCAGAAATAGCCTCCATGAAGAGGATGAAATAAAACAGCTTCTTGGCTTATTCTGGCAGAGGCTGACTCCCTCTTCTCTCCTTGCCTTGTCACCAGGATTCAGCCCAGGGCCTCTTGCCCAGGGGGAACTGCCCAGGAGTCGCGCAGGCCAGAAGTGAACTAGAAGCAAGAGGCCCCAGTGGGTGCAGCGATTGGTACAGTACCCTTGACCTTTAACGGGTGGCTTTAAAAGAAGTTTGGACAAAGTCATGGACTGCTAGTCAGGATGGCTCTATCCTGTGCGCATGGCTGGAGGCAGTGCTGCTTCTGAACACCAGCTGCTGTTGGAAACCACAGGAGGGGAGAGCACTCGGGTGCTCAGATGCTGCTCCCTGGTTTGCCCCAGATATATGGGTGGTCCCTGCTGGGCTAGGGGACCATGATCCTGCAGGGCTCTTCTGATATTCTGAGGTGCCTTTGCACATTAGGGTACATGCCAAGAATGCAAAAGCCAGAGGTTTCTATACACATGTGTGAACACACACACACACACACACACACAGCTCTCCATCCTATCAAGCAACAGTCACAATCATGGTTGAAAGACACATTGGGTTGAGCTGTGTAGGAAGAACCACTTCTGCCCATACAACAGACCTCCCCCATCCTTTCCAAGGCACCCTGCACCCCAAATATGCTTCAGATGGTGGGGGGACACACACAAGGGGATGGGAAGCTCCATTGCAAATAACTGAGAAAGGTGTGGGGAAGCCCCCCAAGAGCCAGACAGAGAGGCCTGGAGGGCGCCATTTGCCCCCCACCTGAGGTTCCCCACTCCTGCCTTATCAGGGTTGTGTTTTTCCACCCCCCCCCCTTGGGAAGCAGACTTGTCCCTGCAGGGCACCTGCACACTCACAGGAGCCTTTTGCTCCACTCACCTTGCTGCCAAAGTTGCCATTGGCCTGCTTGGAGAGGAGAAGGGCCACCATATCGGAGTGGCCTTCCTGGGCCGCCAGGTGCAGCGGGGTCACAGCTTGCGTGGATTCGGCGTTGGCGGAGGCGCCATACTGCAGCAGGCTGCTGGCCACCTCCATCTGGTTCTGCCTGGCGGCAATGTGCAGGGGGGTGTATCCGTTCTGCAGAGGAGAGAGAGGACCCCACCCGCCAAAGGCAAGTCAAGTCCCAGAGTCTGATCCGCCGGAGTCAACGGTGGCTCCTGCCAACCCCATGACTCCCCTCTGAGGCTGCTCCCTGCAGGCAGGAGAAAGGGGCAGCTGTGCTCGGGTTTCCTCTGCCCTCCCCTCCATGGCGCTGCCCTTCAAATCTTTAAATCCTAGACAGAAGTGCGGCATGGAAGCCAAACCTGCCCCTTACCCAGGCCACGCTGTGCGGGGATGCTCCCTTGGGCAGCAGCACTTTGACAATGTCCAGGTTGTTGTGGTGAACAGCGACGTGCAGGGGTGTGAGGCCATTCTGCAGAGAGAGGAGCAGGGGCATTTGAGCATTTTATTTTAGGCAAGAATTTCTGACATGACCTTGTAGCAGGTGAGCATCCTGATCTATACATTGAGAGGCAGCTTCCACGTGAATGGATGTTCAAAGGGGGTGTGAAAGGATATTGGTAGGGGAATCTGCTTACTGTACCCCTCAGGGGTGTTTGTGAGGAGGGAAACTCAGGCTTTGACCAATTTGAGAGAAAGAAGACACTGAATTCTTCCTGCTGATTTTGGCATCCACACCAGTTTCTTTCTTGTTGGAATTGTCTGCATTTGGGCCTTCAATATTTCTCCTTTTAGAAACTCCCATCCTTCTTGGACTCCCTTCTCTTTGAGTATTTTTGTTCATTGGATCTCACCCAGTAGTTCCTTAAGATTTTTGAAACTGGCCTTCTTAAAGTCCAGAGCGCAGGTCTGGCTACGCTCAGCTTTCCCTTGCCTCTGTATCAACTAACTTGGTACAACTAACATAAGACACACGTGGCCATCGCCAGGTCTGAATTCCTCAGGGCCACGGCATCTCCCGCCAAGGCCCCCGACATACACACCTTCCCCGCTGCGTTGGGCTGGGCATTGTGCTCCAGCAGCACCTTGGCAACATCCACTTTCCCATATTTGGAAGCAACGTGCAGAGGGGTAAATCCTTTCTGGGGAGAAACAGGGAGCATCAGTGCCTGGCTGGGGTGGGAGAGGAAGGCAACAGGTCAAGCAGGATCAGGGGGAGTGGGCTCAAGAAGGCCTCAGGGGGAGGCAACCCAGGCAGCAGTCCAGGTTTCTCTGCTCACTCCCTGCCCTACAGGCATCGCAACACCCACAGCACGCACAGGAGAGAGAGAGAGAGAGAGAGAGAGAGAGAGAGAGGAGACATCTAAAGCAGAAACAAGTGTTAACACAGAATTTCAGTCAATACTGTAGATGAGCATGTCAGATCTCCTGCCTCAGAGGCTGATCCCCTGCCCCTCGAGGCACCCTGCCCTACTCCTGGCCTGGCCTGGGGATGAGGCTCTTCCATCACCCTACGAGTTGGAAGAGGCCTCCCCTGCAGCTTCTTGTGCTCCACAACTCCAGAGCAGCATGTGGTAGCAGGACAGGCCCTTTAAATATTGTACCCAGCGCCTCATGGGGGCAGAGTCACTGCCAAGTCAAGCCTCTGCCAGCCTTCCTAAGGCTTCAGGCAGCTCCAAGTCTTTGCTGAGGTGAGACCCTCCCAACCTGGGCTAGCAGCACCCACAGGGAGCTGTCTGGGGCCTTGCTTCAGCAGTTTGGAAGGAACATGACCCAGCGCCCCCGTTTCCCTACCTTGGTCATGACCGTCTGTGAAGCCTGCTTGTCCAGGAGGGCGCAGGCGCAGTCGAGGTGGCCCTCGCGTGCTGTGATGTGCAGGGGCGTGTGCCCGGCTGTTGTGGACAGATTAGGGTCGGCGCCGCTCTCCAGCAGCAGCTTCACCATAGTGCAGTGGCCAAGGCGGGCCGCACAGTGCAGGGGGGTCTGGTCATCCTACAATGGGGAAGAAGGACAAGACACTTCAGATGAAGACAACAGCACTCTGTCCTCAAAAGAAATGTGTATGCGCACCCTACATAGTATATGCCTTTTTGAACTCGTTACTTGGTTCAACATCTGCACCACAAAGTTCAGAGATGTGTGCATTTAGGTTTGCATCTTATTGCAGGAAAGGAAAGTCCATGCCATGATACCCTCTGAGCCTTCCGACCAGCAGTGGGAGGAAGAGACAATGCAATAGACCCTTTAGACACCACCATCCCGAAACACCCAGAGGTTGCCTCTCCCTCACTTGCAGAGAGCAAGGGACCATTAAAGACGGGTAGACTGTATCCCCACGGGAAGATGGTGAGACGGTCTGATGATGTCTCCCAGGGAAAGGTGGCACCAGCAGGAGAACAGAGAAGACTCTTCCCCTGGGCAGAGTGTTGCAGGGACAGGGATTGTCGCAAGCGTTCTCCTCCGCTGCTTAAAAGCTTGGCAGGGAGGCAGGAAGACTCACCAGAATAACTGCACTGTTTCTGTGCAATCTTGAAGCCCTGTTCCTGATCTTGAACACCTGGGCCTGGGCCTTGATTCTGAGTGAGATCTAAAGATCTACATGGGGATCTGCTGCCCCAGTGATCTGGCTGCCTGAGGTGGCCGCCTCGCTTTGCCTCATGGGTGAGCCAATCCTGGTTGCTACCCTTTTGCCTTATAAGACCAGCTGGACTATAGCCTGCTCTTTCTGAAACACTGAGCTTGAAGCACTAGCCCACAATAATAAATGTTCAATTATTTACTTACAAGAAAGTGCACCTGTTGTCTAGGGCCAACCCTGAGGCAAGGTGAGGAGGCTGCCTCAGGCAGCAGGATCCGCAGGGGCAGCAGATTCAGCCTCTAAGGAATGCATTGCCCGCTGCTGCCACCGCCATGGTAGCAGCAACAGCTGCAGTGCCCTCCTTGGAGACTGGGTCCGCCTTCTCCTCCGCAGCGCCCCCCCCCACATGCCACCTTCCCTGGCATGGGATGATGCCTCCATACAAGCAAGTGTGGGCCACTCATGGGGACAGGAGTCTGGGTTGCAACTGCTGCTGGCCCAGAAAGACGAGGATGCTCTCACCTTGGCCTTGGCATTGACTTTGGCCTTGTTCTGCAGCAGGTACTTTGCCACTTCCGTGTGCCCAGCCCGGGCTGCCATATGTAGGGGGGTCTCCACCTTCTTTGGAAAGGGGAAAAAAAGAGGTTGCATAGAATGTCATCTGTTTCAAAAGATCTCATTCGGTGACCATCTGATCAATCTCTATAAAAGCCAGTGGGACTTGAGATTCTTGCACCCTGTACTATTCGTGCAGTGCAAACAAAGGTTTGACCCAAGCCCAAAGAGATGGGAGAACTTAATGCACTCCCCCTGACCCCATTAAAAATCTCCCTGATGGTAGAAAACAAGCACATTTTACTCCCTATAAATTCCCATAAATTAAAATTGCTATTGATGCAAAATGCCTTTTACTAAGGGTCCACAATCTAAGCATACACATTATTACAAATCATTTCATATCTGCAAAAATTATGATATATATATATACTTTAACACAACTTTGTTAATATATTCAGAATGTTTATCTGAGCATATACTGTTCTCATTTTACCTAACTGTTGCATGTTTTATGTCTAAATATAATAAATAAAATTCAAATAGTAATAAATAATAATAATAATAATAGCTAGCACATAAAGATAAAGGCTAGGTAAGAGCTATCTCACTGCCCTGCTCCATTTCCACAAACCAGGGTGTTTTGAGGTGCGACAGAGCATTCAGATACGTTGTGTTCCACATGCAATTTGAAGTGGTGCAGTCTAAGGTAACCTCTGCGTCAGACACTAAAACCACATGGTTTCCCCCAAAGAATACTGGGAACTGTAGTTTGTTATGGGTGCTGGGAACTGTAGCTCTGGGAGGGACACGCTACAGTTCCCAGGATTCTTTGGGGAAAGTCGTGTGCTTTGAATGCAACTGTGTTGGTGTGACCTAGGAAGGTTTAGGAACATAGGAAGCTTCCTTATCCAGGGACTGAACCCTTGTTTATACACACATCTTTCTGGGTGTGTAAATCAGATCTGAACCTGGCTTAGAAATTGCTCCGGGCTTGGATTCTAAAGTCCTGGGGTGCAAATCTCCTCCCTCTTGCTCCTCAGCCCCTGAAGCCAGTGGCGCCATTTCTGATGGGAATAATGCCCTGCACGTCCAGAGGCCAAAGGGATTTGTAAAAAGAACCATTTCATTGTTCAAAACAAGAGGAACCTGGCAAAGAAGAACCGGAGAGCTGGCCAAATTCTCCCTGTCTCACCTCTACCCAGACGGAGGGCTCATCTAAGAGAATGTTTCTCTGTATAATTCTTTCAAGCCCCACACACAGAAAACAAACTTGTCAACGAACACTGCTTTGTGCCCAGCAATATAAGGCTATTTTTCACAGAACATTTTATTTATTGTATTTATTGAATTTATATACCGCCCTATAGCCGGAGGTCTCATTCCCTTATGAGAGCCCAAACCTGTAGCGGTGCAGTCAGGCCACAGATCTCCCTGCCACCCTCCCGCTTGGTTGGACTGTTGGATGAAGAACTGGGGGACCAGGACTCAAATCCCCATTTAGCCACCAAGCTGGCTGGGAGACCTGGAGCCAGTTGCAGTCGCTTAGACTAATCTACCTCACAGGGTTGTTGTGAGAGGAAGGAGAAGCATGCATGCCACCTTGAGCCCCTTGGAGGAAGGTGGGATATAAATGTCATCATTGTCATCACCTAAAACACATGTGCATGTGTGTGTGAGGGGGCGGGGCAAGGGCAAAGGAGCTGCCACCTCTTGCCCGCCCTACGGTATTCTGAGGAACCTCCTTCCACCCACCCTAACATTTGTTTTGTGCAACTCAGACTCTCCAGCAAAATGTTCCAGTCCCAAATCTCTGACAAATCCCCAGAGCCAAAGCTCTCAGGGTTGAGTCTTTGGCTATGAAAGCCTCAGCACAAATCCTGAGGGGTTGCCAGAAGCTGCGGGGGTCCACGTCTTCCCCACTTGCCTTCTGTGCTTCTCCCCACTCACCACATTGGAAACATTGGGAGAGGCTCCTCGTTGCAGCAGGATCTTGACGATGGGGAGGTTCCCCATGAAGGAGGCCACGTGGAGAGGGGTCAGCCCAGACTGCGGACAGGAGAGAGGGAGCAAAGGGATGCAGGACGCTGTGCAGCGGAGACACACGACACACACAGAACTCTGCCTCATAACCCTTTTGCTACCCAGCCACGTACCCTCCAACATTCCTCTAATGAAAGCGCCCGAAGGAAAAGTGGGACATTCCGGGATCAAATCAGAAACCGGGATGGCTCTGTGAATTTGGGACTGTTCTTGGAAAATAGGGACACTTGGAGAGTCTGCAATCAGCATCTTTGGATAACAATCCAAAAATATACATGAATTACTACATATCAGTTGACTGATCAACTAAAGATTTAGGCTGCAATTTATAAGAAATCCATCTTCTAGGAAGGCAGCACCTGCACTTTGGAACTCCCTGCCTAATGACATCAGAGAGGCACCTTTGCTGTACTCTTTTCGGTGCCAGCTAAAAACATTTTTCTTTCAGCAAGCCTATGTAAAATGTTGACATGTGTTTATTCTGTTTTTAGCTTAGCATTGATTATTTCTGAAAAATGTTGTAAATAGCTGTTTGTATTGATAATTTCATTGTTTTATTCTTTCAGTAAACTGCTTTAAGGTTTATATAAAGTACAGAAAAGTTAACTAACTAAATAAATCATATACCCACTTACTGGGGAGTAAGTTCCATGGTATTCAGTGGAACTTACTTCCCAGCAAGCATGCACAGGACTGCAGCTTTAGGACCCAAGCAGCCTAGAGCACCCCTTTTCTCTAGTCTCAGGTTGTGCTATTGCAGTCGGAGAACAAAAAAGAAAACGTTGCCTTTCCATGGACCTTGTGCTAGAATGAGTCACCAGTAGTTGGGCAGCCTTGGTTCAGACACCAGTGTAGGAAGACTAAATGCATCATTACAGATTCACTGAGCAGAGGTTGATCCATGGCTATTAGCCAGGACAACTGAATAGAATCTCCATGTCCGGAGGCCCCGGCAAACAAGGAAAGAAAGCGAAAGGGCTGTGTCTGACACACACCCCTTCCCTGGTCTGCCTGTGGGCCTCCCAAAAGCATTTATTGGCTGCCCATAGTTGGAAGCAGGATCTTGGACTAGACAGACCCTCCCGGCCCAGCACGTTCGTCCAGTATTCTCATTTACTTAAGGCATGAAAACCTCTGAAATGGCTTCTACAAGCCAAGCTAAATGGGGCATTTAAATGCAACTGTTTCAGTTAAAAGATAGATGATTAATCAACTGAAAATTCCAAAATCAGTCCGAACCCCCCCCCCCAAAATCTCCACATAGCCACAAATGCCAAGAGATTTCTATTTGTCATGAGCCAAACTGAGTCAGAAGCAATAGGCTTGGAACCTCCATTTCCCCTCTCATGGATGGATGGGAGTCGGTTGAAAATTCTGCCTAAGGCCGCAAAAAAGCAATCTACCAAAATCTGTGGGTAGCCAAGAAAATGCCCCAATACATTCCAGGCATAATGTGATGAATAAAAGGTGTGACAAATTGCTGAAAGGTATCTTTGAACTATTGCAGACGGTTTTTTCTTGGCTAGATCAAGTTATTTCCAAGAGTTCCTTATATTAAATGCTAAAGGTCCTATGACTGTATCGAAACCAGGCCTGCCCCTCCCCTAAGCCAAACACAGCGACCCACAAGTTAGGGCATTTGATCTGCCAATGCCTGGAGATGCTGGGCTTCAGACCAGAGGTGAGCTCTGGGGCTCATCATGAAAGTTTTGCTGTGTTTGGCTTGGTGGGGAACATGTTGTGTGGTCTTCATCTAAATGGTGTTTTCCCTGGGGACAAATCCTACAAATTAGTATTTGGGGGTCCCCTTGGTGGTCCCCCTAATTTGCAAGGTCGTGCAAATTCAGAATTCACTAGGGCCACTTCGCCTCTCCTTGGATGCTCTGCGCCAGTGGAAATGGTGGCACATTTAGAGTCTGGCTCAATGGCCTCTACACTTCACTTTTCGTGTCTAGGCCTCTGCTGGGCTTGGTGCCCTGGCAGGTGCCTAACCTTGCCGCCTCTGGATATCCGCCATGATGTTTGTCCTAATTAATCCAAATTAACAGAGAAGTCCAGAAAAACCCCATTGCATATGTGGCCGTGGTCACGTCAGTGTGCCTCACGGCTTCCCGTGCTGCATACATGGGGCACCAGGTACCTCGGTGACAGCATCAATGGAGGCTCCCGTCTTCAGCAAGAGCTCCATCACCCGGATGTGGTTCTTCTTGCAGGCGATGTGCAGAGGGGTGAAGCCATTCTGCAGGCACAGAGAAAAGGAGAGGCCCTTCAGCTTCCCTGGAAGAGAGACACGTGGCTCCCCCTCCTGCCACTTGCCCGCCCACTCACCAGTGCCCGAGCATTGGGCTTTGCCCCCTTTTCCAGCAGGACTTTGGCCACTCGGTGGTGGCCACAGTGGGCGGCCACGTGCAGCGGCGTCAGGTGGTCCAGCGTGATGTCGTCAATGTCAGCATTATACTGCAGCAGAAGTCGCACACAGTCCAGGTGGTCTCCCTGGGAGGCCATGTGGATGGGGGACAGGCCGTTCTGTGGCAAGGAAATGCAAGGTTAGAGCCTGGCGTGACCCGAGGACGGAGACCCAGACCATCAAGGGTCTGGAAACCAAGCCTTCTGAGCAATGGTTGAGGGAGGTGGGTGTGTTTAGCCTGGAGAAGAGAAGACTGAAAGCTGTCTTCAAATATCTGAAAGGACGTCACACAGAAGATCTTGCATGCTTGTTTTCTGCTGCTCTGGAAGGTAGTACCTGAACCAACTGATTTAAATGACCACAAAGGAGATTCTGACAAAACATTAGAAATAACTTTATGATGCTAAGAACTGTTCAACTGTGGAATAGACTCCCATGAGAGGTGGTGAACTCTGCTTCACTGGAGGTTTATAAGCAGAGGTTGGGTGGCCACTCGTCATTGATGCTTTAGTTGTGATTTCTGGACTGGATGACCCTTGGGGATCCCTTCTACAATTCTATGATTCCATGATTCTATGATTTAAAGCACTCTTGTGCCACTTTAGCAGTCATGCCCCCCCCCCAAGAATCCTGAGAATAACAGTTTGTAAAGGGTACAAACAGAGATGCATTTCCCAGCACCCTTAGGAAACTACATTTCCCAGGATTCCTCGGAGAAAACCATGACTGTTAAAGTGGCATAAGAGTGCTTTAAATATGTGGTGTGGAGGTGGCCCCGGTAGCTGGGAAACAAGAGCCACAGTCCGATGCCAGGGTGGGTGTTAGCAAAGGGGGAAACCACCTCTGTCTCTGGGGAATGTGATTTTGCTTGACCCACGGCTATTCCCCCACTGCCCATCACCTTGGTCTTTGCTTGGATGGGAGCACCGTGATCCAGCAGGATTTCCGCAATCCGCACATGCCCATTCCTGGAGGCGCAGTGCAGCGGTGTCAGCTCGTCCTGCAACAATGGGGAATAATAATAATAATAATAATAATAATAATAATAATAATAATAATAATAATAATTTATTATTTATACACCGCCCATCTGGCTGGGTCACTCTGGGCAGCTTCCAACAAAATATTAAAATAGAATGAAAGTCAGGGGTGCAAATCAGCAGCGAAAGAACCACATGCACCGCCTTGAGTTACTCAGAGAAAAGGTGATATTACCTCCCCTGGACAAAAACCCAGAAATTTTTGAGGAAATTGAAAAATATGCAATACTTTTAAAAGCACTTTTACAGATCAAAAATCAATTATTACTTTAGGAACATAAAATGTATTATATATTACTTAGTTTGACATTAAATTATCTGTTATATTAAAAATACAGTGTATTGAGTTAGTCATTCCTTTTTATATTTTTGATTAGAAATGGATCTATAAGATGCTGAGCTGCAAGGAACCTTGTATGTCTTTCATTTTGCCAATTTATGAGCAGCAGGGAAAAATAATAAAAGCAGATGAAACCGTCAACATTATGGTAAAAAAGAAAGAAAATTATTATGTATTCTGAAAACTATTATGGGTCATATTCAACTAAGTCCTACTTAGGGTACACCCATTAGAATTAACGAACCTAAATTAGTCATATCTATTAATTTTAGCAGGTCTACTCTGATTAGGATGAGCGCTGAAGACCACCCAATGCCCCTTGTCTCTACTGGGCCAAGCAGACATCAAGCACTCATTCCTATAATGGCTCTGAAAACAAGGGGTGGGGGGGACGAGACAAAACTCAGTGAATACTGCATGAAACTTACTCAGTCTCATTTTCTGAGTTATCACTATCAGTTTCTGCTTCTTCCTGTTGGGGGAAAAGTGAGGATTTTCCTCCCTCCCATGTTCTGCGCTTGCACTTCTCATGCCTGGAGTTCTCACTAAGCTGCAGTGTAATTCTGAAGAAGTCCTTCTCACTAAACTCCTTTGCCAGGCTCCTTTGGAGTGGCTTCTCTTTGAGACACCCGTCCCTCTGTGGGTGAACATGAATTCACGCAGAGATGCAGCAGCTTCCTCCTCCATAGGCAACATTGGGGGAGTCATTGAGCCACACAAAAGGGGGAAGGAAGAGGACTCCAATTTCTCATTGTACACAGCTCACTCTACAACCGAGAGCCACAAGGTGCTTTGCCCCGTCTGGGCTGCCTACATCCTCACAAGGAGGAGATCAAATCCAGAGCGGTGACTCTTGTGGGGAGGCCACGGACACCCTCTTCTGTGCCTGAATATGTCTGGCTTCTCCTGCGAGTCATTAGAAAGAAGGGGAAATGCCCAAAGGTGCTGAAAGGATTTCTGCACTACAATATGAGTATCATATTCGAGAGCTCACTGGGGCTTCCGCAAGAAGCAGCCAAACTCCTGCCAGCAGCTCTTGAGGTTCACCTTTCTCTTTGGTCTGAAGATTGGTGCCCATGATGTCCTCATGTTTAGGTAAGTAATGTTGTGCGCACATTAACAGTAAATAAGGTAAAACAGTATAAAGCAAAGGTGTTGGTAAGCATAATAGAGGAATTAAGTGTTATCTTGGGAGGGGGAGAGTGTGAGATTGGAACAGGGGTGCCAACTGCTGGGGGCCCAACCCTTTTGGGACCCCCAATATTTTGGAGGTGGGGCCACCCCCAATGTTCAAAAATGCTGGAGGAGGCCAAGCAGCTTCAGTGGCCTCCTCCTCCTCCTCCTACTGCTGCAGCAAAGGGGAAGCAGCCTCAACTGGTGGTGACGGCAGGAGGAGGAGGAGCTGCTGGCCATTGAGCGGAGCTGCCACTGGGTTTGGCTCTGCCCCTGGCTCCTCCTGACATCAGGATGTTGGAACGTCACACGCGTGGTGTTGGCCCCTGCAGTCTCCCTGGCAAGTTGGCGCCTCTGGCTTGTGATGTTGGTAGTGAGTGATGATTGGATGAGAGTTTGAAAGGGAGTTTGAATACTGATGAGAGGGTCTGTTTGGGAGTGTGTGGTTGCTGGAGGGAGAGTGTGGATGGTGGCAGGGTTAGTTTGATAGAATAAGGGCTGCCTTGTTGTTCACCATTGTCTTATAGAGGACTAAGAAACAAATAAGATAATACAAAACCGAACCTATAGGCTTCTGTCCGCTTAATGATCATAACACCCGTTTCTCCTTTCTGCTTTAATAAATGCTTGTAGTGTGCACTCATGCCATTTGACTATGTTAGAGGCAGGAGATATTCAGGGATAGCTCAGCCAGTGGATCATGAGACTCTTAATCTCAGGGTGGTGGGTTTAAGCCCCACATTGGGCAAAAGATTCCTGCATTGCAGGAGGTTGGACTAGATGACTCTCGAGGTCCCTTCCAACTCTACAATTTTAATTCTTGAAAAAACATAGCATCTATGTTGGCAGCAGAGAAAAGGAGGGGCTGTGGACCTCGCAGAGGGCGAGAGGTAGTAAGGGGCAGCTGGGGTGTGTGTGCAAGGACCACATAGCTGAAGGGGTGGTGGCCTGACAGGGCTGCCCTCCTTTTCTCCTTACTGCCTCTCCTGATGCAAGGCCTTGTCTTGGTTGGAAGATTCAGAACAGACAAAAGAAAGGACTTTTCTTCCATGCAGCACATAGTTAAACTGTGGAACTCCTTCCTACAGGAGGAAGTGATGGCCACCAACTTGGATGGCTTTCAAATAAAATGAGGCAAAGTCATGGAGGGGGAGAGCGCTCTTGATGGCTACTAGCAGGATGGCTATGTTCTGCCTCCAAAGTTGGCGACAGCAAGGCTTATGAGAAGCAATCATAGGAGAGCATCAAATTCTGCTTGCAGGTTTTCCTTGGGGCTTCTGGTTGGCCCCTGTGAGAACAGGATACTGGATGAGAGGGGCCATTGGCCTGATCTTATGTCCCTACCTTGGTGCGGGTCTCGATGTGGGCTCCCCGGTCCAGCAGCAGGCGCACCATGATGATGTTGCCCCGGCGGGAGGCGATGTGCAGTGGAGTGATCCCATTCTGTGTTTGAAGAGAAAAGAGCAGAGGGAGCTGCCTCATACCCAGCCAGACCACTGGCTCATCTTGCCTAGCAATGCCTCTTCTGATGGGCCATGGCTTTCCGAAATCTCCAGCTGGTCAGTCCCAGTCAGGGACTGGACCCAGGAGCTTCTGCATGCAAGCCAGCCCTCTCCTAGCAGCACATGTGGAGCCATTTCCAACCCGAGGGACCCTCTCCTTTCTGGACAACCTTCCCAAACACCAGTGGTGGGTGGGACCAGAGCATAGCTGTCAACGTTTCCCTTTTTTAAAGGGAAATTCCCTAAGCTATTGGTATTGGGGGACTTCAACATCCATGCTGATGCCACTCCCTCCTCACAGGCTCTGGACCTGGTGTCTTCCATGGCGACACTAGGGCTCTCCCAGTTTGTTTCGGGCCCCACACATCAAACAGGTCACACGCTGGATTTGATCTTTGGCGTAGGTATAGATGTGATCATGTCTCCTTCAATGAAGGTGCCATGGTCTGATCACTACGCTCTGAAAGCCAGGGTTCACTTTCCACCCCCACCCTGCTTAGGTGGCGAGCCAATTTGGGCTTGCCCGCAGAGGCTGATGGACCCTGATAGATTCCATCAGGCCTTGCGGGACCTTGCTCCCCCTGGCGACTCATTGACTGAGCTTGTTGAGGACTGGAATACCCAGCTCCTGGCAGCCATCGATGAGATCGCACCTAAGCGCCCTCTGCGCCCCCGCAGAAACCGGGCTCCCTGGTTTACCAAGGAGCTTCGGAAAATGAAGCGGGACCTCAGACGGCTAGAGCGAGTATGGCGGGGTGCCCGTGACGGAGCCTCAAGAACATCTTATAGGGTTTTTATGAAAACCTATGAGATGGCGGTGAAGGCCGCTAAGAAGTCTTACTTCTCGGCCTCCATTGCATCCGCTAGCTCTCGCCCGGCACAATTATTTAGTATAATTAGGTCTTTAACATCCCTTGAAGGACAGCCAAATTTAAATAACAATCTGACACACAGCTGTGAGGCATTTGCGAGCATTTTTGTGGAGAAGGTCCTGTTGCTCCGCCAAGACCTCCCTGTCAATTTGGATACAATAAAGGAACTGGAGGCCCCTCGACTGTCCTCGGGTCCAGTATTGGACCACATTGACCAGATATCCCCAGCCGATGTGGACAGACTCCTCCGAGCTGGAAAGCCCACCACCTGTCCTCTTGACCCGTGCCCATCTTGGCTGATTAGAGCGTGTCCAGACGAGGTGTGGCCCCCCCCCTGGGGAATATCATCAGTTTGTCCCTTGGCACCGGGATATTCCCAGGGGAACTGAAAGAGGCAGTGGTGTGCCCACTCTTAAAGAAAACATCATTAGATCCCTTAGATCTATCCAATTTCGAATCTTCCATTCTTGAGTAAGGTGATTGAGAGAGCGGTTGCTGAACAGCTTGATAGGTTTCTGGATGAAACATCGGCTCTGGATCCATTCCAGTCCGGCTTCCGCGCTGGTCATGGGACCGAGACGGCTCTGGTCGCCCTCACAGATGATCTCCGCAGGCAGCTGGATCGAGGCGGGTCAGGGCTGCTGATTCTTCTAGACCTGTCAGCAGCCTTCGACATGGTTGATCATGAACTCCTGGACCACCGCCTTGCCGACGTGGGGATCCAGGGCACAGTCCTTCAATGGCTGCGCTTGTTTCTCTCTGGTCGGGGACAGAGGGTGGTGCTTGGGGGGAAATTGTCATCGCGCCACTCCTTGGTGTGTGGAGTGCCTCAGGGTGCGATACTCTCCCCAATGCTTTTTAACATCTTTATGCGCCCCCTCGCCCAGCTTGTCCGGAGTTTTGGGCTGGGTTGCCATCAGTATGCCAATGACACCCAACTCTATCTGTTGATGGATGGCCATCCTGACTCGGCCCCAGACACACTGACCAGATGTTTGGAAGCTGTGGCTGGATGGTTACGTGGGAGCCGGTTGAAGTTAAATCCTTCGAAGACAGAGGTCCTCTGGCTGGGACGGGACGATATGGGATTGAGGGGGCAATTCCCATCTCTTGTGGGGTGCAATTAGTGCCAGCACCGTCCGTTAAGAGTTTGGGTGTAATCTTTGATACGTCCCTCTCTATGGAAGCTCAGATTACAGCTATAACAAAGACGGCATTTTTTCATCTCCGCCAAGCTAAGCAGTTGGCCCCTTATCTCTCTCGCCCTGACCTAGCCACTGTGATCCACGCGACGGTCACCTCCAGACTGGATTATTGTAACTCGCTCTACGTGGGGCTGCCCTTGAGACTGACCCAGAAACTCCAGCGGGTGCAGAATGCCGCGGCGAGACTCCTTATGGGGTCTTTGCTGCGAAATCACATTCATCTGGTACTATACCAGCTGCACTGGCTCCCAGTGGAGTACAGGATCAGGTTTAAGGTGCTGGTTTTAACCTTTAAAGCCCTATATGGCCTAGGACCCTCGTACCTACGGGACCGCCTCTCCTGGTATGCCCCACAGAGGAACCTACGGTCTGCAAATAAAAACATCCTGAAGGTCCCAGGCCTCAGAGAGGTTAGGCTGGCCTCAACTAGAGCCAGGGCTTTCTCGGCTGCGGCCGGTGGAACGCTCTGTCACAAGAGACTAGGGCCCTGCGGGACCTGACATCTTTCCGCAGGGCCTGTAAGACAGAGTTGTTCCACCAGGCCTTTGGTCAGGGTGCAGCCTGACTCCCTCCTCTGGCAACCTGCACAGAATTTTGCTTAACAGTTGCCATTAATTTGATTTTAATTAATTTTTATAATGAAATGTTTTTAGAATGTTGGATTATTTGATTGTTTGATTACTTGATTGTTGTTAGCCACCCTGAGCCCAGCTTCGGCTGGGGAGGGCGGGATATAAATAAAATTTATTATTATTATTATTATTATTATTATTATTATTATTATTATTATTATTATTATCATGAATAGGATTCGTCGCAAGAAAAGGGAAAAGTTGACAGCTATGGACCAGAGGCAATGATGTTGGTTGCAGCAACCAACATCATAGAATCATAGAATCATAGAGTTGGAAGAGACCACAAGGGCCATCGAGTCCAACCCCCTGCCAAGCAGGAAACACCATCAGAGCACTCCTGACATATAGTTGTCAAGCCTCTGCTTAAAGACCTCCAAAGAAGGAGACTCCACCACACTCCTTGGCAGCAAATTCCACTGTCCAACAGCTCTTACTGTCAGGAAGTTCTTCCTAATGCTTAGGTGGAATCTTCTTTCTTGTAGTTTGGATCCATTGCTCCGTGTCCACAACCTTTCTCCCTCCTCTATGTGACATCCTTTTATATATTTGAACATGGCACATCAGTGCCACCTTTGTAGAGCAGGCTGGTTTCTACACATCCTCACGCTTTCCCCCACATCCAGGCAGCCAAGAGGCATTAAAGGAGCTCAAGGACACATTCTAGCCAGGCAAAAACACTCACGGAGGGTGTCAGTCAGGGATGCTGAAGGGGGTGTGGCCTGGGGAAAAGGGTGTGGCCTTGGATGCTCGCTGGGATTGTGGTCCCAACCTCTGTTCTGTGTTGTTCCACCGTGCAGCAGTCCGTGGCTAATCAGATCAGGCACCGGAGTGCAGGGCTCCCTTTTGCACAGGTCTCTAAAGCCCCCCTGGGCGCGAGTGCCTCTTCAGCAAAGCTTGCTGGCAGCCAGGCTCCAGCCCAATCCCACCCGCACCACCAGCGCTCCAATTCTGCCAGAAGCCTCACAAGCTGGCTGCGATCCTCAAGGACACCACAAAGCTAACTTAGCACTGACAAGAGGTCTCTGATCTACGCTGAGACTGAATGGACCCAGCCCCCGACCACGAGTGGCTGAAGGGCCCTCCTAGCCACGTCCAAGACCCAGAACAAGCCGTACCCTTTCTCCTCACTCCTGTCCTGCTTCTCAGGGACCGGTGAGAAATTGTGATGAAAGAGCCCAGAGGCGACTAAACAGGGCATTTGCACTAAGGGAGGGGGTCGGCTTCTTTCTCAAAGAGGGTCCTCTTTGCTGTCTCTGAAGTAGTGCAGGTGAAGGAGCACAGTGGAATGTTCCTCTGTACAAAAGCATTCCCTGAACATAGAAAAGGAGCCTGTCAGGGTTCTAGCCTAACCTCGCAGGCAGGTTGGCTTTCTATGTGCTAGTTTTTTTTATCTAAAAAACCTCTTTTTTCATTTTTGTACAAAGGAGCATTCATTCATGCATGCAAGCCATCCCCTAGAACAGTCTGATTTGGCAGATAGGAAGCTGCCATAAACAGTCCATTGATCCAGTCAGCTCAGTATTGTCTACACTGGCTGGCAGCAGCTCTCCAGGCTGTCAAAAAGGTGTCTCTTCCAGCCCTACCTGGAGATGCCAGGGATTGAGCTTGGGACCTTCTGCCTGCAAGGTAGGTGCTCTGCGCTGAGCTGTGGCCCTTCCCTTCCCCTTCTGTAAGCACTGGGGCCATGTCAAGGGCCTCCTGCAAGAGCCGGCAGAGGACTCTGGACACCCACCTGGGGAGTGAAATTGACGCTTGCGCCTCGGTTCAGTAGCAACTGGGCCACGTTGAGGTTCTCGTAGTGTGCAGCAATGTGCAGTGGGGTAAAACCAGTCTGTGGGAGAGAAGAGAGTGGGGAGATTCCAGGTGAAAATAATGCCATGACCTATCTGCAAAACGCAGGAAGTACTTCAAAGCTGGCTCTTCTGCCAGCCCTTTTCTTTAGGCAAGATGCCGGTCTTGGGTGGCTAGCCCCATAAACTACCTTAGGAGGGATTGCACCTGGAAACTAAGCCTTGCTCAATCTTAGGCAGCCCCTCAAAGGCAGCCCTTGGCCCTTACTGGAACTCCCTGCCTACCTTGGACAGGACGTCCGCATTGGGGTCGTTCTGCAGGAGCACAGCCGCCGTCCGAGTGTCATCATTGCGTGCAGCTATGTGCAGTGCTGGCAGCCGCACTTTGCCCTTGGTCCCGTAGTTAATCAGGTGAGCCACCACATTTTCGTGGCCCTGCTGCAGAGCCACAGCCAGAGGTGTGAATCCATCCTGCCGTGGATCAGGGAGGGAGGAAGAGACACATAGTGAGCCAAGGGGTCCATGTCATCCCAAAGAAGCGCAAGGGCAGAGCATGGAGTGGGAACACTGGACAAAGGGGGAGCTACTCACTTCCGTGGCAACGTTTTGGTTGGCGCCATTCTCCAGCAGGAACTTGACCACTTCCAGGTGATTCTCCTGCGCTGCCATGTACAGAGGCGTAAAGCCTTTCTGCAAACACAGAATCAGAACCTGCATTGCCAGTCGCACAAAACAACCCCCATCGATCGCTGCTGATCACAGAATGGCAGGGAGGCACAAGGGGTGAAATGGATTGGCTTATGGGGCAAAGGGAAATACTCCAAAGTTCAATAGAATCAATGGTCGCATAACATAACAGCAAAAAGCCTGTTAAAAGTCCCAGCTCTTTGTCACATGGTGTGATGACCAATGGAAACCAGAGCGGTGCTATGCAGAGAGAAATAGGGTTGCTTATCAGCAGCTCCTGCTGAACTTTACAGGGAGAAGGCTGCAAACTGGGACAAAAAGTAGGGGCAAGGGGAACCTGCCCTTGCTTCTGCTTTTGGAAGTTTCATTTCTATGTCTGGAAAACCGCCACCGTCACTCTGGATGGTGAGACAGTGGGAAACCTGTTCTTGGAAGGCAAGGACCCCAAAGAGAAGAGAGCAATACAACTGATCCTTCAGTAATCCTTCAGCAATACAAGGAACCTTCCCAGTGTGTGCCCTGGGCTAACTGGTATGGAGAGGTGGATTGGGTTAGGGGCATCATTTGGATTCTCTACTGTAGGCACCAAAATGCCTTGGGACCACCCATAAAATAACAGAAAAGGAGACAGTGTGGGGCTGGAGTAGGATTTAGAATGAGGGAGGGAGGGAGGGAAGGAAGGAAGGGAGGGCGGAAGGATTTGGAAAGAAGGTTATCAACGATGAAATCTTAAACAACAGTTCTGCATTTTTTATTCATTTCAGTTTCTACTCAAGATCCTGCTTAGCAAAGAATAATCTAGAAAGGAAACAAATAAACTGCTAGCCTAATGCAAATCTCGGTCTGTGCATATTAAAACCAAATGGTTGGAATTGCCAGCTGTTTACTCACCTGCTTAGCAAAAGTATCACCAGCATAAGCGGAGAGGCTGAGCATTAGCTCTAAAGCGCTCACAAAATGAGCATGGCTTCATGTTTATGCAACCAAAGGCAAGCACACTCCGTCTCCTTGCTTTGGGAAAATGACTCAAAAGTACAAATTGCAAACAGGATCAGAAGGATTTGGGGGAGGGGGAGGGGTCTGCTTGCTGATCTCAGCCAGAGTGACCGACAGCAGTGAGTCCTGAAAATAGAGAGCTTGCCCTCTAGGCCCCCTAAGCCTGTCATTCTGCATTCCACCCCCCACCTTGCCTCAGTGCTTCCCTACCCAATTTCTCTCCAACTCCCTGGCATTTGTTTGACCTTCAGATACCTGCTTATGTAACTCAAAGACACAGCAGACTGTCACGGAGTGGCAGTGCCCCCCCAGGGCCAGCAGGGGGCTCCTGCGCCAGATGATGGTCCCTATTCCATCCAAACAGGCACAGAGACATGACGACCCACACTGCCCCCCCCCCCCCGCAGCTCTGCATGCCCCGCAGGTGACATGAGGATGGTTGGCTGCCTGGCAGAAAGAGAGTGACGCTGGCAGGGAGATAGCCGGGGAGTGAAGCTGCTTAGAAGCATCTATGTGATGCACACAGAGGGACGTGAGAGAGAGACCTTGGATGGCTTTGAATCTGCAAGCTTCACCCAGCACAGCCAGACTCAAGCTAAGCAATATTTACAATGCTGCAGGCTTGAAGTGGGCAGATTAATCAGCCAACTAACACCATTGGTGATTGGTTTGAAATAGACCCGGGGCCACAGTCTCTCTTGCAGGGACCACATAATGGTGGCAGGTAGGGTCAGGGAGGGGAAAGTGGGCAGAACGGGCAGAGCAACAGATGGGACTCATCTGTTTGCACAGTGGCAGACAGTCCAGCCGTGGCTTCACACCCTCCCGGAGCACTTCTCTCTCACTTGGAAGGAGGACAGAGAGGGACGGATGCCGGCGGGTGTAGGAACCAGAGCACATCGACATTTGCTACTCTGCTTACTTTTGCATGAGCTTCCCCACCACCACCACCATTTGCTTGTGGCCCCTGAATGCTTATCCAGAAGGCAATGTGGCCCTTAGTCTGAAAAAGGTTCCCTAGCCCTGTTCTAGTATTACTACTACTACTAGGTAAAGGTAAAGGTACCCCTGCCCGTACGGGCCAGTCTTGACAGAGTCTGGGGTTGTGCGCCCATCTCACTTAAGAGGCCAGGGGCCAGCGCTGTCCGGAGACACTTCCGGGTCACGTGGCCAGCATGACATCGCTGCTCTGGCGAGCCAGAGCCGCACACGGAAACGCCGTTTACCTTCCCGCTGGTAAGCGGTCCCTATTTATCTACTTGCACCCGGAGGTGCTTTCGAACTGCTAGGTTGGCAGGCGCTGGGACCGAGCAGCGGGAGCGCACTCCGCCGCAGGGATTCGAACCGCCGACCTTTCGATCGGCAAGCCCTAGGCGCTGAGGCTTTAACCCACAGCGCCACCTGCGTCCCCTACTACTACTACTACTACTATTTAAAAACAATAATAAGGCACACAGCTTGGCCGGCTTGCCAAGTCTGGCAAAGGACTGCTGGATCAATGTAGAATCGGTTTCCTTGTGCGCCCAATACTCTCTGCCCCCTGCTTGTTAAGGGGCCTGGCCCACTCCTGGTCTTTCCCCGCAGAGCCTTCAAAGCCCTGAAGCTTCAGAGCCTCCCAGCTCCTTGCCCAGGTGAGGCCACTGCAGGGAGAGGGAGAGGCAGGCAACTTACCTGGGACTGTGCATTGACATTTGCCCCAAAGTTCACCAGCTCCCTCACCACGTCCTCTTGTCCTGCCAAGGCAGCGATGTGCAAGGCCGTGTTCCCTTTCTGAAAAAGCCAGATGGAAGAAAAGGGTCAAGCAGGGTACAAATTGCAAGCAGTCTAGAAAAAAACACCTTTAAAAACAAACAAACAAACAAACAAACAAACAAACCCCTATGGATCTATACATTGAGAAAACAGCAGAAAAGCACACACACACCCAAGTTGGGTAGCGTATCACTAGCGTATTTTGTTCTAGTTGACATCCATCTGTCTCGAGATACAATGGAGTATGCCTCTGGGGGTGAAGTCAAACCGCTGTGCTAGTAGCACCAGTGACCTCCCCAGGGAGCAAACCTGGGCAGTGTGTCTGGAGATCCTGGGCTGCCCAGGCCTGCTGATGTGGTCCAAAGGAAAGCAGAGCAATTCCTTTGACACCAGCTTGGCTGCAGGAGTTGCCAGAAGGTGGTGTACAAGGTGCCATCTAACCCTCTTAGGGACCACTCCAGATTTGTGTAGGGTTCAGTCCTTAGCCTTTTCTTCTTCTGAATAAGCGTCTCCACCTCCATTGTTCAATTCTATGAATATGTGACAACAGAGTCAGCTGAGCTGGCGGATAGCCACTCTTTAACGCACCCCAATTAACCACACAGTTAGGGGCTGCTAATGATCATAAGTGAAGTGTCCACAATTGCTAGGGTCCTGCAGTCTAAATCAAGCTCGTGGGTAGACTTCAGGCTGGTGGGATTTACTTTGAATCAAACAAGACATGGTGTTAATTATGAGAAGGCAATCAACATGCACTTAAAAACAAAAAAAGCAGGATTGGAACTGTGCAATGTTTAACCCTTTCTCTCTGTTGTATTTCCAGCAGACATCCTTTCCCCCGGGGCAGCAAAGAGCAACTTTGTGGGGAGATTTCTGTTTGGTCTCTATAAAGGATATATATATAAGGGATTCTAGCCCAGGAGAGGCTCATTTGCTGGTCTCAGCAACCATGAGAGCTCTTCTTGTTGGTTGCAGACCTCCTTTGTCTGTCTCCAACCTCAGTTTCAAAAGAGCCATTCCCACCCCAACCTGGGGGGGGGGGGCTTACCTTGGTGGTGGTTTCCAAAATTATTTCCTTGTGTAGCAACTCAGCCACCATCTTCACATGTCCCTCCTTGGAGGCCAGGTGCAAAGCATTCAACCCATTCTGGAAAGAAGAGAGACTCCATGAGACCAGGGCCGGAAGTGTGCTTGCTCGCTCTTCACTGGCTCTGCCTTGCAACAAGTTCAGATTCAGCCAGGGCAGCGGCTCAGATGTTCAACCCAGAGTGTTGGAGAGAGGAGCAACTGTTCCACACACACCACATGCTTCATCAAGGGGAGCACTACAGGTGTCCTGCAACATTTCTGGTGTGCGTGATCTCTTTATTATATTTCTGCCACATGCATATACAATTATGCAGGATCAATCTAAAATATAAAGTTGAAAACATCAAGGAATAGGAATTACACCTAGTAATGCTGAGGTATAAGAAGACAGAAAAGGCGACCATTTTCAGCTTAAAAGAATAATTTGGGTTTGTCATTTGTTCATGACAAACAGCACATTGTTGTTGCTGCTGCAGCTGTCATTATGTCATTTAATCTTGTCAATTCAAGTTTGCTACTAGTCACAGCTGTTAATCCTACTAACTACAGGTAGAAGAAATTCCACAGTAATGGTTCTGGACTAAGCTTTTAGCAGGACAGATCATTGATTCGTCTTCCAACTGGGTCCCAACAATGGCACCAATAAAGTCTCCAAGTTTCTTCTGGCCATGTTTTGCATATGCACACACACACTCAATTCATTTGTTTACCAATTGTGAAGATAGAGTTTCTAAGGATATCCTGGCACTGAGAATAACAGCGCATAGTTAAGCTGCCACAGGAGGAAGCAATGGCACCAACTGGGACAACTTCATGGAGGACAAGGCTCTCAATGGCTCCTAGCCAGGATGGCTGTGCTCTGCTTCCACACCTTGAGGCAGCCATGTTTCTGAATCCCAGTTGACAGGAGGGAAGAGGGCTCTTGTGCTCGAATCCTGCCTGTGGGCTTCCTGCAGGATGCTGGCTTAGATGGGCCACTGGCCTGATCCTGCCAGAACCTTTTCCCACTCTACAATATCCTTTCTGAGGTGAGGCGACCAGAGCTGGGCAACGGCTGAATCAGTCTGAGTCCGTGTGCAGAACCAGCCAGCATGGCTCCACCTTGCCAGCCCCCCCTGCTGCCCCCCTGAGCAAGTGAGCAGAGCCCCCTCACCACCTTTCCAAGCACAACAGAGAGACCCTGGAAAAGCGGCCAGGTGAAAGGGGAGACATTTGAAACTCCTATGCACAGGTTGGGGGGGCATCACCTCTAGACTGTCAGTATTTCGCAGGAGGAATCCAAGGGTGTACTTTACGTCTGTGCAACTGAAGTGGATGAAAGCTAGTCTGTCACGCTGGCACAACAAAACCATTTAACAGCAACAGCAACAACCTGTTGGGATGAATGAATGGTTAAGAGGGAAAGTGTGGGATGAATGAATGATGTGGAAACACCCCAGAAACAAATCAGCATGAATTTGGGAGGAAAGTTCATGGCTGTATAACCCCCCTGCAAGCAAATCAGAATGAATGCTCAATAAAGTCTAAGCTCTGCATAAGCTTTGTGCAAGCGAATCAGTGTACCTGCTCCGTCAATAGGTCATCTGGAGGATAAGCCCAAAGTAACACCACATCCGCTCCAGACATTGTAAAGCAGTATTGTACTGGTTTAAGCAGCCGTGCCCCCCCCCCCGAATCCTGGGGACCACAGGGAGAGTTGATAGGAAGCCCTTATGCCCCTACAGGTAGGGCTACAGTTCTCAGAGTGGTTTAACAATCAATCTCTTTTCCCAGGGAACTTTGGGAATCGTAGCTCTGTAAGGGGAATTAGAGTTTCCAAACAATTCTCAGCACCCTTTAACAAACCAGAATTCCCAGAATTATTATTTGGGTGGGGAGGGGAGCCCACGACTTTTAAAATGGGTATCATAGTGCTTTGAATCTATGCACTATGTGTGGCCCAAGACTGATGGCCGTCCTACTGGTCCCTAAACCCACACAGGTAAATAACATCTTTGCCTTGAAGCCCCAAACTCCCTGCAAGCGGACACAGGCTCCCCGCACCCACCCCAAACCATGTGGATTCTTCCTTCCTTTTCAGCTAGGCACCACATTGGCATCCCAGGGCAATCCGAGGTCTCTTTCTCTTTGCTGCTGGGCATCTAAAGTGGCACATGACAGATGAAAGATGCAGATGCAGGTCCTCTGAGAATGGTGGTGATGGAATCGAGGCTGGTGCAGATGGTGATCAGATGGTAGGTTAAGAGGCCGTGCTCAGTTTTGTGTGAGAATACAAGGCTTGTGGGCTAGGTCTGACCACACGCATCCCTCTTTTATCTCATACAGGACATGTGAGGTTGGACCTTGACCACAAGTGTGATATTCCCCAGGGTGGAAAGGCAGGTGCTCTATCAGACCATGAGAGGCCAGCAGTGGACGGGCACCTGGGTCTTCACTTAACAAGCTCCAGAATTTGTCATGACTGGCAGATGATCAGTCCCAGAGCAGATGCCCCATTTGACAGAGAATCAGGTAGTGCACCCCCCCCCCCATGCCCATTTGACTCAGGGGGCTTGCTCACCAATTTTCACTGGTGGCTCATCCCAGAAAGCCACATTTCCATTTATTCAATTCCTTAATAAGACTGTAGATGGCCAACTTATATAAAACCAATAGAATAATTAAAACATCATAAAATTACAATATCACAAATGACAGAGCAAAAGACCAGCACTGAATTTTATTTATCTAAAAATTATTGGCAAAACAAAATCATTCTGAACAGGTAATGAAATATCAGAATTGTTTGAATTCAGCTGGAGCAGCATTTCAAAATACTGGTGCCAGTACTATGCTAAAAATCTTAGTTTGTGTAGACACCAAGGGCTTCTGCTTTCCCCATTCCTAGAAAAAGCACAAGTCTGAGCGGTTTCTCCCTTCCTTTTGTAGGGAAAACCCGCTCCTCAGTGCTAAATCAGAGCAAACGTCAATCTGGAGAAAACCCGAATTGCCATTTGCTCCAATAGGGCGTCGAAGAGCAGTTTCCCTCTAGAGAAAGCAGTGAGACCAGAGGGAGTGTAGATCAGCCCTAAATGAATAGGACCATGGGGAAGTCAGGAGGACTCCTCCAGATTATTGCAGCTGATCTGGGTTTAAGGAATGAGACAACCCTTCAGGTGAGCAGTTTGGGGCTTTGTCCACTGGCAGCTACACATTGAACTTGGTTCAGTAAGATACAGGCAGCCAGTGCAGAACTTAGATGTTTAGTTTCAGGACTCAGATGCAATGCGGTTCTGGACACAGAATATTATTACTAGTGTAAGAGCATAACAGGAGCCTGCAGGGTCAGGCCAGGAGTCCCTCTCGTCCACTAGCCTCACAGTGGCCAAGCAGATGCCTCCGTGGGAAGCCCACTAGCAGGACTGAGCCCAAGAGGCCTCTCCTCTCCTGGGGCTCCAGCAACTGGCATTCAGAAGCATCTCTGTCTCCAACTGGGGCCCCTGATAGGCTTCTCCTCCACAATCTGTCCAGTCTTCTTTCAAAGCCACTGTTGGTGGCCATCCCTGCCCTTACCTTAACTATGCGCCATGTGACGTACTTTATCCGTCCTGAATCTCCCAACATTCAGCTTCATTGGATGTCTACATTATTATTTATTAAATGCCAAGATTCCAGTCATTGTAAAAGGGAAGAGTGGATGAAATAGTAGACGAGCTGACAGGCAAAGGATCCAGGTTTAGTGGCTCAAGCACAGTTGCCTTGTGTGGCTAGGGCAATGTCTCTTTTCCCCCTGGCGCTGTTGCTCTGTGAAAAGCAGGGTCTGACTGCCACGGCGCACCCACCTCACAGAACACCAATCCCACAAATCCCCACAGACTACCTCAGATTATCTTGTAGGGGACTTGCGTGAGGTAAACTTAATAATTAGGAGTCTCAGACAGGATTTGTACAAATAAACAATAATGATTTTATTTAACAAGGAAGTTTATGACACAAGTGAATAAAATTTAGGATACTTCAGTTTACAATGTTATTTCACTTCAGGGTCTTCTCAGTTGTTTCACACTTAATACTTTGGTTCTTAACTTAATACAGTGGTGCCTCGCAAGACGAAAAGAATCCGTTCCGCAAGTCTCTTCGTCTTGCGATTTTTTCGTCTTGCGAAGCAAGCCCATTAGCGGCTTAGCGGATTAGCGCTATTAGCGGCTTAGCGGGCTTAGCGGATCAGCTGTTAAGCGGCTTAGTGGATCAGCTGATAAGCGGCTTAGCGGATCAGCGGTTAAGCGGCTTAGCGGATCAGCTGATAAGCGGCTTAGCGGCTTGGGGAAAAGGGGGGGGGAAACCCGCAGGAACTCGCAAGACATTTTCATCTTGCGAAGCAAGCCCATAGGAAATTCGTTTTGCGAAGCACCTCCAAAACGGAAAACCCTTTCGTCTAGTGGGTTTTCCGTCTTGTGAGGCATTCGTCTTGTGGGGCACCACTGTACTTTGGTTCTTAACAAGGTGGTACTTTCTGTCAGTTAGACACCCCTTAGACAACCCTACTCCTGCAGTACTCCAAGTAATAGACCCCTGGTTAGGTTCCACTGGTTTGGGACTCTTCTCTTACTAGACGTATCTCTCCCCTCCTGACTGGAATGAGACCTAAGTAGATGTTCTCTTTCCAGCTTCTACTTCTCCTGGCTCAGCCTGGCTTTAATCTCACAAGACACCACACACTGTCCTTCACCCTAAGCTCAGAGACTCCTTTCTCTAGCTTGTGATATCTTCCTCAGAGTGGATGTTTCTACCCAGAACCAACTCCCTCTCCTCTCCCTCCTCTCTCTCTGCCTATCCTCCCAACCAAAGCCTCCTCCCTCCAAAACTCACTCCCTGTCTCTCCAAATCCTCTCCTTTTCAACTCCCCCTCCTGGAACCTCGGCCAATCAGAGGCTGCCATACATTAACCCTTTTCTGACATGGGGAAAAGAAAAAGAAAATACTTGGGGACCCAACCTGCTCCAGCAAAAACAAACTTTTCCGTCACAGCTAGCAGTGCAGAAATACTTCAAAATCCACAGCAGAGGTGGAGATGCCTTTATTAGGACCAACCAAAATGGCACAAAATAGCAAGTCAGCTTTTAGGTTCTCCAGGACACTTAATCTATGGTTACCAGATGTCCCTGTTTCCCAAAGACAGTCCCCAGATTTACAAATCTGTCCCCGGACAAAATCCGTCCCCGGAATGACCCCGGATTTATATTTTAAGTGCTGTAGATTTATTAGTATGGAATGAATGTTGCGTGAATGGTTCAATGGCACAAGACACATCATATGGGGACTTCCGGCGAGGCAAAATGGTGGGCATCCCGGCAGCGAGCAGCTCCTGAAGCCAGCCAGAGCCAACTGTGCTACCAGGCTGGCTGCAGGCTGCTGAGGCTGCCGCTGCTGCTGCCAAGGGGAAACTGGGGACACCCAGCACATCAACTGGGGGAACTGCTGACCACCACCCCCATGACCCAAATCGAGCTGGGAGTGAGAGTGCCCAGCCACCCAGCTGCCCAGGAAAACCCCGGAGTTGACGCAGAGAGAAGGAGGAGAGGAGAAGGGAGAGAGAGAAAGAGGAAGGAGAAAAAAGAGGGGAGCCACCGCCGCAGAGGAGCAGAAGTAGGAGAGCACCGGTAGGGCAAGGACATGTAGCCAAGCCAGCCAGGCCCTCACCAAGCCTACTCCACGGCAGCTAGCGCTCCAAGAGAGCAGGTCGGGGCCCAGAGGAAGGCTGCATGACAGAGGAGACTACTTTTTAAAAAATAAAACTTTTTTCAATAACTTTTTTTTCTCTTAAAAAGAAAAGTGTCCCCGGATTCTTTGAAAAAAATCTGGTAACCTTATCTTAATCAGACAGGAAGTGAAGCAAAGCAGACAGCGGGGGCGGGGGGAGTAACGTGGGGAGAGAGAAAAAGCTGGCTTGGGGGTGAAGTCTCCCCTCTGACACCAGAAGAGGAAGATTGCTGAATAAGTCATTTGGGAAGAAAGCATAAGGAAATGAAAAACTAGCACAGTTGCATCGTTTAAGGTTTCAGATCACAGCTTTTCCTGGAGAGGATGTGGGGTCTTGGTGCTGAATTTTGATTTCCCAGACAATCTACACGTATAAACTGTTAATGCCACTGCCTATCTCTCACTGAAGACAAACCTCTAGCATCTGGTAGCAACCCCTCCTTGCCCCAAATTTCTACCACTCCGCCTCATGAATGAAACTTCCTGAACAGGGAGGGGGGCTCAGTCTGACACACAACTCACCCTGCAATGTGGGAGCACCTCAAGGCAGAAGGCCTCGCCTGTGGCCTGGAAGGGGCACTCAAGGGCAGGAAAAGCTTCCTCTATGGCTTAGACAAACAGGCCCTCAACATGGGAGCCACACTGACACCAAGGCCTGGCTCTATTAGCCAGAGCAGTTGCAGTCCTTTCAGGTCAGGGAATAAGCGAAACATTCTGGAAGAGCACCTAAGGCAACAGGAAGCCGAGGTCCGTGTCTGGGAACAGATCAATAAAATGAAATTGGCGGCAGGGCATTTGCTAGGTCTTAGCAGCTACAGCCGCAGCACCACTGAGCCAGCTGTGATGGCTCCCTTGGCTTCCTCCCGGAAAGAAGCTAGAGCATGCCTAGAAATTAAGCCAGGAACAGAAGAGATCGTTGGCGCTGCAACACACCACCCCCCTAACAGGGGCTACCCCACAACTATGTGCTGTATCCAAGACTGCGGGGAGAAATGTTTCCCATGCTGCCTTCTGACCAGGGGCCAAAGAAAGGCTCTTCTGGGTGCCCTTGTTCCTCAAAGAACTGTTTAGGTTTCTTACAAAGTCCCAACTGATTCCTTGCTCCAGAGGCAGACTTTGGTAAGGTAATCTTTCATAATATGGCGCTCTGAGTTTTGCACCCCCAAATGGATCTTCTCAATTTACACCCCCTTTTACAGGGGAACCACCCATACCACCCTAAATCTGGCACTGGTTGCTCCAAAGATATTATGGGAAATTAAAGTGGCAGCCCTAATTGTTGAGCCTGCTATCAGAGTTCATGAGAGGCAGCCAGGTCTCACACCTGCAGGATCTACTTTAGGGTAGGCTCATCCTAGAGCCCTAAGATTCACCAACTGGAGCCAGGTGCAAATGAGTGGGTCAGGCAGGCGGCCACACATGAAGAATTGAGCAAGAGTGGTTTTTATGGCTAACTTTAGGCCCATTAATTTCAGTAGGTCTACTCTGAGCAGAACTTGATTGGATACAACTCAGCATGTGTCTGAGAACATGCTCAGCCCAGGAATTTGTGATTAGTACCAGCAGCAAGCTCACAACGCCTTTCCCACAAAAATCCACTCCGGTTCCCCACCTTCTGCAAGTATTGTTTTTTATGGAAGGGAGAGAAAGCTTTTGAGGTGTTGTTTTTGTGAGGTAAGCAGGAGTTAAAATCATTTATTGCTGATCTGCTTCAAACCACCCAGAACTCTCCCAGTAGATCCCAATCTACCTGACACAGGAGCGGGAATTCCAAGACAGGGCACTGTGCCAGGAGTGTCAGTGCAAGGCTTGGGAGGAGGCATGAGAAAGCTTTAAAAAGAATCAGGCTCCGGAAAGCCTGTTCCAAGGGCCTTGCGTGTGAGCGCTCCATTGTTGCTACCAATTTCTGGATGGTAATTTTCCAATTATGTAGGCAATTAACTCCTTAACAAGCTGGTGCTCTTTGAAAAAGAAGCAACCCAGTTAGTTGTCAAAGATGCAATTGTATACTGTTATGTACTAAGCTTGGATCCTAGAACAATAGGCAGGTAGGATCCTAGAATGCAGTGGCGTAGCGTGGGGGGTGCAGGGGGGGCCGGCTGCACCGGGCGCAACATCTGGGGGGCGCGTTCGCCGCCTCCGGAGTCGCTGAAGAGCCTCGGGCGCAGGCTGTAGCAGAGCCCCATGTCTCGCGGAACCGACGAGCTGTGCACGCATCCGGGCTGAAGGCGTGCGGCAGGCAGCACTCGCCGCGGTCCCTGCACATCAGGACCGCGGAGGGCGCACCAGGCAGCCCCTCCTCACAGCCCCACCACCACGGCTGCTGCAGCTGCTGGGCCATGTTGCATTTTCCTCGCCTTTCTGCCCTCCTCCTCCTCCAGGCAAGCGGCGTCGTTTGGGCGGCAGCGCCAGCAGCAACTCGCCTCAGATCACCAGACACGGAAACGCCGCCGCTGTGGCTAAGGTAAAGGTAAAGGTACCCCTGTCCATATGGGCCAGTCGTGTCCGACTCTAGGGTTGTGCGCCCATCTCACTTAAGAGGCCGGGGGCCAGCGCTGTCTGAAGACACTTCCGGGACACGTGGCCAGCGTGACAAGCTGCATCTGGTGAGCCAGCGCAGCACATGGAAACACCGTTTACCTTCCCGCTAGTAAGCGGTCCCTATTTATCTACTTGCACCCGGGGGTGCTTTCGAACTGCTAGGTTGGCAGGCGCTGGGACAGAGCAATGGGAGCGCACCCCGCCGCGGGGATTCGAACCGCCGACCTGACGATCGGCAAGTCCTAGGCGCTGAGGTTTTACCCACAGCGCCACCCGCGTCCCATTTGCCGCCGTGGCTACCTTATCGTAAATACCCCAGCCCAGGCAGCAGCAAGAAGAAGCTGGCAGCGGCGGCAGGTTAGGGGTTAGGGGGCGCAAATTACTTGCCTTGCCCCGGGTGCTGACAACCCATGCTACGCCACTGCTAGAATGCAACAACTGATTGGCCTGCAGGAGAACACCAATCCGGCTCCAGGAGGGAAGCAGAATCAGCCAATCAGACGGGACTCGTTGTGTAAATAATGTATATAAAGGCCTGAGTTTTGGGGGGAAATTCAATCACTGTTTTACAAGCATGAAAGAGCATGAAATCACTGCAGGACTCTGAGTATATTTCACATACTCATTTTAATAAACTTCCTGCAACAAAGACTAATGCAGGCATCCCCAACCTGCGGCCCTCCAGATGTTTTGGCCTACAACTCCCATGATCCCTAGCTAGCAGGACCAGTGGTCAGGGCTGATGGGAATTGTAGTCCAAAACATCTGGAGGGCCGAAGGTTGGGGATGCCTGGACTAATGTGGCCATCTCCTCCTGAAGGGTCCAAGAGCTGTCTTGCATTATGAAAGTGTACGAATATATAAATAGTGACCGCAACTACTCCCCTGCCCTGCGCTTTTCTCACTTAAACTGAGGGTGGTTGGATCCACCCTGCCTCTCCTAAGTCCAGATAATACCCAACAGACACAATTCCACACATCCAGAGGGAATGTGATCCTATTAGACTTCTCCCCTTTTTTGGTCTCAGTTCTCTAAAAGAGCTGGGGTGGGGGGCACCTTGAATAAGTATTTATTTCTGATCAGTGATGGGGAAGAAAATCTACCCAGGAGCTGTGTGTGTGCATCCATTACCACAAGGCCTCCCTTCCTCTTCTGGGGCGGGAGCCCGGCTTGACAGCGGCACTTCATGATAATGAGCACAACAGTCTCTCCCAATTAAGAACAAACGGCAGCTGCCTCCAGAATCAAGGGCTGGATTTGTGCCTGTGCCTGTGCCTGCGCTGGGGGAAAAGAGACTCTCCAGAGGAACACATCTTCTTCCTCAGCAGAACAGGATCAAACAGCAGTGCAGCAAGATACAAAATCACCCAACATGACCACAAAGTGAAGTGGCTGCTTCAAGGGAAGGTTGTGCAGTGAAATTAGGGATAAGGGAGGAATTCCTTCTGTGTGCATTTTAAACTGGAACTTACCAAATTCGCTCTAGACAAACCAAAACAGAACTTTCCTCCAAGTCCGGGAATGGAAAGGGAGCAAGCTGGGTTAACTTTATCAGAAGAGAGATGAGGAGGAGATGCAACCCTGTTGGGTCTCCTTGATCTCTCAGTGGCTTCTGAAACCATCAACCATGGTGTCCTCAGGGAACAACTCCGGGGGTGGGAGGAAGATGGAGGCACTGGACTGCAGTGGTTTCACTTCTACCTTCAGCGTATTTGGCAGGAAACAGCACGGGGGGACAACTGCTTGGAGCTACAGCCTTTAGACCATGGGGCCCCTCAAAGGTCCATCTTCTCCCCCGTGCTGTTTAATGTCTATATGAAGCCATTAGAACCCGTCAACTGGAGATTTGGAGCATGGTCTCATCAGCATGCAGAAGGCACCCGGCTCTCTCCCCATTTTCCACTTAAATCAGGAGAGGCTGTTTGAGTGCTGAAACTAGCAGCCTAGAGGCTTTGATGGCTGGAGATGGTGGACAATAAACTAAAGCTAAATCTAGACAAGATGGAGTTCCTGTGAGTAAGTGGTGCTCAGTTTTAGGTATGGGGATGTTGGCCTGTTCTAGACAAGGTAGCATTCCCCCTGAGAGAGCAGGAATGTGGCTTGTGAGGAGCTCCTCAATGCAAAGCTTTCTCTGGTGGGACACAGGTGGTGTCACTTGCAAGGAGCGCTTACAGCCAATTACACCCATTCCTAGCCCAAGAGCATTTCATCTCAGTGATCCATGCTCTAAGCACCTCCCAGATAGATTCCTGCAATGCACTCTACATGGGCAGCTCTTTGGAAGCTGCAGCTCATGCAGAATGACGCTATGCAGTTACTTTATGGTGTGGCAAGAGATGATATCACCCCCATCCTCAAGGCAATGTGCTGACTGCCTGTGAGCTGTCAGACCCAATTCATAGTGTTTGTACTAGTCACCAAAGCCCTAAGTGAATGGGGACTATTAAGGGGACTATATAAGGAGGGAGGAGCTTGGTTTCTTAAATAGCAGTTGGATGTTCTATTAATCACATGTTTTGTATACAGGTGTAACTTTCACTTATAAAACAATAAAATACTTTTCTATTTAATGAAGTAGGCCAATCCTGCTGTGTTTGAGCGTCTCCTGCTTCTTCTGCTAGGTTGGGCCTTGGTGCTCTGCTCCAAAGTCACAGGACTATAGAAATCTGCTTGTTGCAGAGTCAGAGTGCTGCTCTGTGTAGCCAGGGATTGAACCTGAGACCTTCCACACACAAAGCACTCAAAGTGCTCCACTGCTGAGACACAGCCCTGACCTGACAACACCTCTGACACAGGGCACTTTGAGACTGCTGCTGTTTTGCAAGAGGGATTCAGTTGCTTCTGGGCAAATTCAGGTTGCAGCATTAGGGTGATCTGGCACACTTGGACAACAAATCCACTTCCCTCCCCTTGAACTTTTTCTGCAATAAGAAAAGTGACAGGATAATGCACCAGAAAGTATGAGGTAACAAGAATATGTATTTGATTGGCTGCACTATCATCAGATTAAGTGATATCTTTAAAAAAGAGGTGAAAGAAAAAGGGTATAAAGAAAAAGATTCGAAATTTCAAACAGAAATTGTTAACAATGATTGTAAGATACTTTCAAAAATGTATACAATCTTACTGGAATGGCACACGATGGATGAGGAAGTCAAAGCGGTAATGATTTATTGGGCCAGAGATTTAGGATATAGCATAGATTTGGAAGATTGGCAAAAAATATGGAATGAAAATTTAAAGTTTACAGCATGCATTACGTTAAAAGAAAATGTGATGAAAATGGTTTATAGATGGTATATGACACCAGTTAAATTGGCAAAAATGTACAAAACCAGTAACAAATGTTGGAAATGTAAAGAGAAAGAGGGTACATTTATTCATATGTGGTGGGAGTGCAAGAAAGTGAAGGGGTTCTGGGAAATGATATATAATGAATTAAAGAAAATGCTGAAATATAGCTTTGTAAAGAAACCAGAAGCCTTCTTACTGGGAATAACAAAAAAATCAAATAAATAAGAGAGACTGTAAACTTTTTCAGTATGCAACAACAGCAGCGAGAATATTGTTGGCCCAAAAATTGAAACAAGAAGAATTACCGACTTTGGAAGATTGGAGAACAAAACTAATAGACTATGCAGAACTGGACAAATTAACTGGGAAAATCAGACTTCAAAGAGACCATAAGTTTTTAGAGGACTGGGGAAAATTCAGAGAATATTTGAAAACTGTATGTGAGGAACACACAACGCTAGTGTGCTTTAAAGAAGCTTTGTGAAAAAATAAGGAATATTGCAAGAATGTAAATGAGGATAAAAAATTTTTTATTTATAGGCGATATTACAATTAAGGAATGCGAGGATAGAAAATTAATTATGGATGATTGTCAGAGGAGTTGAGGGAAGTTCAATAAGTTAAAATAGGTGATGTAATATGTGGTATGAACAGAGATATTATGGAAAAATTCAATAAAAATATATTTTAAAAAACAGAAAGTATGAGGTAACACTTTCTCATAAACAAATCTGAACAAACGCTCAATAAAAAGCCAACATCGCAGCCCATCCCTACAAACGTTGCACAAACAAATCCAAATGAAAGTACCACTAAACAGGCCACCATCTTGAAGCTGCCATAGACACACATATGTTCCGAATGGGAATTTCTCCTCATTGAAGATGCTTGGTCCAGAACATGCACCTCTGTGGCCCAAAGCAGCCCAAGGTCCTAGCATTAAGGTCAAGGTCACATAACCTCTGAGCTGTCAGGAGCCCAGGCTGCCGTCTTGATAACACAGCACGCAAGTTGTAATTATTATTTTTTTAAAAGAATATTTATTACTTTTAACAGTTACAAAAAAGGAGAAGAAAAAGAAAAGACAAAAAAGAAAAAACAGGAAAGAAAAAAAAAGAAAAAGAAAAGCAATACAGTACAATATATAAACAATACAAAACACAACCTAAACCCATTAAACTAAACATAAATAAAGCAAATCAAAAACAATTTAAAAACATCCCTCCTTTTCCATACTCTATCATTCCTTCCCTTGTTTCCTCGACCTCCTCTCACCTCCCTTTTTGTATCCCACTTCTACTAATTATTTCAGCAAATCCTTTCCATCTTTCTCTATTTTCTGTCATAATATAAATAACATATTTTTAACCTTATTTCCCATTAAAACTAAAATATTTATATATACTTAACTTCTTATAACATTTCTGCTAAATCCATAAAATATCATTCCACCATTTTTCTAGCAGTCATTACTTTTACAATATTTCTAAATATAAACTTTAAAATTTCCAGTCTTCTTCCACCATCTCCTCTCCCTGGTTTCGGATTCTCCCAGTCCTTTCCGTCAGTTCCATATAGTCCATCAACCTGGAGATCTTATGTCCGAGGCTCTTAACTCTTTTCCAAGTCCCTTCTGCAGATCTTCTTCATATTCTTTAATGCTAAGGAGCAAATCTCGGGAAAACTCCAACCTAACAGTACTTTTATTCCTTCTGGACAGTTCAGCCAAATTTCCATAGTTAAAGCTAAGGTCCATAAAGTGTTTCAGGACGTATTTCAGGATTCCTCCAGAACCAAAGGCCCCCAAAACTTCAATCTCCTCCAAACCCAAGCCCATGTCCCAAAAGTCAATTGATCCCTGGATAGAGGGATCTTTCCAACTTTCCTTCTTCAGTCCAAGCCGGGATCCAATCCTCAAAGTCTGACTTTTGCTAGATTCAATCATAAAAGGCCTCAATTTATAGTCCTCATTTTGCTTCTGTAAGACTAAGGATCCCGCTTGTACTACTTTAGGTTTCACCACAACAGCTTTCTCCTTTTCCTCCACCATTTGTCCTGCCAAGGTGTATTCCTGTGCCGAGTCGTGAATTATTTCTGTATTGGTGCTCGCTTTTTGACTCAAATTAGTCACTTTCTGTTCCAAGTTATCAATTTTAAAAATTGTGTCATCTGTCTTTTTATGAAGCTGTTCCAACGAGTAGCTTATCTTGCATAATACAGTCACAATGGCTTCTCCTGTCAACATTTTGAATGGTCCAAGGTCAATCTCTGGTTCTCAGAATCCTTATCTTGTAGCTGGAGATCTCCCTGTTATACTCCTATAACAGTTTCACATGCTCCCTCTAGAGGGAAACAGTCTCCACTTGTATCAATTCTTTCAAGTACAACTCAGGCAATAAAAATAGTTTCAATTATCAGTTACTTTTTCCTCCTTTTTAAACGCAGAAGAGGACAATGGAAACAGTATCTTATTCTTATTTTAGCTAGCTGTCAAATCCGTTCTGTCAATGAACTTTGCCCAAACGTCATCTGGCAGCCCGTTTCCAGGTTCAGAGCAGTGGTAATTTGATTTTTCACTCTCTCCTGCAGGCTCACTAGGTCCAAAATTTCCCCCCTCTTCTCCTGCTTCCAAGGGGTTTTTTGTTTTTTTAACCGATGAGAATTTAATCCTTTGTCAAAAGCTTTCAGAGACTTTAGCTTGTAACGTTTTTTTGTTTCAGTCTGTTTACAAAAGAGGAAGGCGGATTTCCTGTTTAGAACCTTCCCACTTCGGTGCCAAATTAAAGTATTTAAAGATCCAATTTTCCGTTCTACTCACGGGTAGTTGTTTAAAATCCAATTGTCCACAGGAAAAAGTCAGCGCTCTCCGGCAGCAGCAATGCGGCTTCACTCCGTGAAAGAAGCAGTCGATTCAAAGCACCGCGCCACTCACCCCACGTCGCTCCGGGTCCCCAAAACAGGGTTTCCCCACGAGTAAGAGAGGCGCAAAGGGTGCCAGCCGAATCCCAAGTTCACAGGCTTCTCCCGCCTGTGATTTCTATGGGTCTCCACCTTTGCCGTGGCAGTCAGACCCTGCTTTTCAATTCAATTCAATTCAAAATCCTTTATTAGGCATATCACACCACACATTAACAAACAGACATCTTACAAACACTGTGTAAAATATGGGTACAGCAAACACAATTTATCCTAGTCCTATTCTTAACTCCCAGAAATTAAACGGTGTACATGAATAACATAATACAATATAATATAAAATAATAATACAACGCAACAACATCACCTACCATTAACGACCACTAAGTCTCCTTATCATGGCCCATTCTTTCTTCATGGACAGCTCTTAAAAATTCGGCCGCTAGCGACCCTGCTTTTCACAGAGCAAGTGCCTCCCAATCGGAGGAGCTCTGCCATTGCCAGAGGCGCCAACCCGGAAGCCTCCGCAAGTTTTTTTGCAAAGTTTTATTGCAAAGCAAACAATTAGCCTCTGATGCTCTAGCCGAGCATCCGCCTCTTACGATTCAGTTGACCCTTCTGAAGACTGCTTCCTGCTTCTGCAGAATATTCTGAACCTATGACCCTTATGTTTCTGGGTTTGTTTTCTGTCTAATATTTTCCCTATTCGTCTACTCCTTGGGCTCATGGAGTTAACTGCCTCCTCTTCCGGTGAGGAAATGCTTACCTTCCTGCCTTCCGAGCCTCCCTGTGCTTCTTGATAGAGTTGGCTTCTCTCCAGCCCACCCTCTGCTAATGGCAATAATAATAATAATAATAATAATAATAATAATAATAATAATAATAATTTTTATACCCCGTCCATAATATTAAAATACAATAGTATATTAAACATTAAATGCTTCCCTAAACAGGGCAGCCTTCATTTCATTGTCAAGAAATGGGGGAGGGTTGACAGCCGACTGCTTCCAGCTGTCTGAGAGAAATGCAAGCCTCTCTGTTGCTGACTGCATTCTAACTCATGCTGTACTTCTCTACTTTGGGCAGGCAGGTTCATGACACGAGCTCAGAAGCAGGTTAATTACACACCAGAGGTGTGAAATGCTAACACTGTCCCCCTAGCAGAGTCAAGGGAGTAATGACTCTAGGAAGCCTGCAAGGGAAAGAGAAGTGAGCTGTGCCACTCGGTAAAAAACATGCAGCCACATCTCCACACAGCAGACGCAAAGACCTGGTTTCCTAGTCATTCCCCTCTCCTGGAAATGCAATTGTCTGAGAGGGACAAGGGATCTCCAAGAGAGAGTTCTCAGCAACTTCAGCAAACTACAGGACCAGACAAGGACTGGAGAGGGGGGAGCAGAAACAGGTTGCATGCTGACGCAGCCTTCACCTGCTTGCACACAGCTCAGGTGGGCGAGATACATAAGCGGAGGTGGGAGGTGGGGCCTGTCTGTTGTGGCAGTTGCTTCATTGGGTTCACACCTGGGAGCAGCTGAGAGATGGGATGGACATGTCTTTCCCTAACATGCTAAGTGCACTTTTGACAATAAAGAGCTGATTCCTCACTTTGGGCATTCCGTGCCCAACTGCGCTGTGACACCAAGATTCCTATTTGTAAGCTCCAGCAACTATTTCCCTGGAAGAGCCTCCAGGGCATGCAGGGCAGAGATGGCAGATGACTGGTTTCCATGCAAGCCCACTCCATCAGCATTCTGAAGCAGCCCAAAAGTGGCTCTGGGGATGAGCCAGGTGAGTCATCGTCTGCCTGTGGAGGCCCTTCCCCCACCTTGCATGCAAGCCTGCCAGTGGGGAATGCAAAATGGGCTCCCCAAGGGCACTGGCTCTTGTGCTCTCTCTTAATGAAGGACTCTGGCTTGTCTGTTTGGGTTCTGTGAGACAGGAAGAGCCCTCTCCAGAATATTTTATGCAGCAGGTAGAATAGCCCAAATCCTTCCCCTGCAAAAGTCACCTTGTAGCTTGGACTTTCTCTTGCACACACGCCTTAAAAGCAAACTGCCAGATGTCTTCTTAGCTACATAAGAGCAGCCCTGCTGGAACAGAGCAAAGGCCTGCCTAGTCCGGCATTCTGTTTATTGAGCACCTCCGCACAGCTCACAGGTGAGGCAGGAAGAAGGAAAGCCCTCTCACATCCAGGGGCATATTGCAATAGTAAGGAGCTTTTTCAGACAAAAGGCCACATTTCCCTCTGAATAAGCTTCTGGGGCCACATGCCAGGGTGGGCAGGGCCAGCTGTAAAAGTGGAGGGATGTGGTGAGGGATACATTTGGGTGCTACACGAGTCCCTTGTTTCTATACTTGATACATCATTTGCCCAGGCCATGATCCGGGTCAAGAAGAGCCAATGGGTGGGCAAGGTCACTCTGGAACCTAGGAATCTTGTGGCACCCTTTGACCAGCAGCTCTGACTGTTCATCACACTGGGCAGCTCCACACAGATCCAGAAGGTTCCCTCTTTCAGGCCAGGAATCCTGTACATTTTCCTTCAGCTCGAGAAATGAAGATGCAGAATTCTGTACTCAACTTCCGCCATGCAGTTGTGCAGGAGGCTACGCCACCTAACTCTCTCCTGGTTAGGCCCTGAAAGCCCTGAAGAACTGAGGTTGAGGTTACCTCAGGGATCGCCTGAACCCTTACAGCCCGTCACTGAGCATCTGCAGGAGCGTCACTGGTTGTCTACCGAGTTGGTGGGGATCATTTGACAACAGCAGGAAGCCAAGCCTTTAGGGTCCTGGGCCCAGGATTGCGGGATAATCTGCCCATAGAGATTCAGCAGGTGCCTTCTGTTTCCACTTTTAACCTCCTGGTGAAAACACTTCTATTCCGTCAGGCAATTAAGAAAACACCTTTCCACAATAGTCAGCTGGCTTCTAATTTTGACATTTTATATGATTTTTACTGCCTGGTTTTATGTACAATTATAAACAGCTCTATTTTTTTTAAGTTTATGCATAGTGGTAAATAAATATGTTTACAAATGATTATTTAAGGCAGAAAGCATTCCATGGCAAGAAAGGTCTCTCTTCCCTCCACACAATCCCTAAAGTTCAAGCCATAATAATAATAATAATAATAATAATAATAATAATAATAATAATAATTTATTATTTGTACCCCGCCCATCTGGCTGGGTTTCCCCAGCCACTCTGGGCGGCTTCCAACAGAAATGAAAAATACACTAAAATGTCACATATTAAAAACTTCCCTGAACAGGGCTGCCTTCAGATGTCTTCTGAATGTCAGGTAGTTGTCCATCGCCTTGACATCCGGTGGGAGGGCATTCCACAGGGCGGGCGCCACCACCGAGAAGGCCCTCTGCCTGGTTCCGTGCAACTTGGCCCCTCGCAGGGAGGGAACCGCCAGAAGGCCCTCGGAGCTGGACCTCAGTGTCCGGGCAGAACGATGGGGGAGGAGACGCTCCTTCAGATATACTGGACCGAGGCCATTTAGGGCTTTAAAGGTCAGCACCAACACTTTGAATTGTGCTCGGAAACGTACTGGGAGCCAATGTAGGTCTTTCAAGACCGGTGTTATATGGTCTCGGCGGCCGCTCCCAGTCACCAGTCTAGCTGCCGCATTCTGGATTAGTTGTAGTTTCCGGGTCACCTTCAAAGGTAGCCCCACGTAGAGCGCATTGCAGTAGTCCAAGCGGGAGATAACCAGAGCGTGTACCACTCTGGCAAGACAGTCCGCAGGCAGATAGGGTCTCAGCCTACGTACCAGATGGAGCTGGTAAACAGCTGCCCTGGATACAGATTTGACCTGTGCCTCCATGGACAGCTGTGAGTCCAAAATGACTCCCAGGCTGCGCACCTGGTCCTTCAGGGGCACAGTTACCCCATTCAGAACCAGGGAATCCTCCACACCTGCCCGCCTCCTGTCCCCCAAAAACAGTACTTCTGTCTTGTCAGGATTCAACCTCAATCTGTTAGCCGCCATCCATCCTCCAACCGCTTCCAGACACTCACACAGGACCTTCACCGCCTTCACTGGTTCTGATTTAAAAGAGAGGTAGAGCTGGGTACCATCTGCATACTGATGGACACCCAGCCCAAACCTCCTGATGATCCCTCCCAGCGGCTGCATGTAGATGTTGAAAAGCATGGGGGAGAGGACAGAACCCTGAGGCACCCCACAAGTGAGCGGCCAGGGGTCTGAACACTCATCCCCCACCACCACTTTCTGAACACGGCCCAGGAGGAAGGAGCGGAACCACTGTATGACAGTGCCCCCAGCTCCCAGCCCCTCAAGACGGTCCAGAAGGATGTTATGGTCGATGGTATCAAACGCCGCTGAGAGATCCAGCAGAACTAGGAAACAGCTCTCACCTTTGTCCCTAGCCCGCCGGAGATCATCAACCAGTGCGACCAAGGCAGTTTCAGTCCCATGATGAGGCCTGAATCCCAACTGGAAGGGATCCAAATGGTCCGCTTCTTCCAGGCGTGCCTGGAGTTGTTCAGCAACCACTCGCTCAATCACCTTGCCCAAGAATGGAAGGTTTGAGACTGGGTGTGCACTAATTATATTATCTGGATGTGCACTAATTATATTATCTATTTTACTTATTTACTTATTTATCTTTAGTAAATTTGTATTTAATAGATCTCAAGGCGCTTCACAACATGAAAATACAAGATACAAGCCATAGTTATTCATCAGTGAGTGAAACATATTCTGCACATGCCCAGGGGTGCTCTTTTTATTATTACTTCACACATTCTGGAGCTTAGACTGCAAGAAAAATTCTGCCTGGCAGAAGAATGAGGGAAACTCAAGAGCTCTAAAAAATGAGGGAGCTGATCTTCTACCTCTTACCTGGCACCGCAGCTGGCACAAGCTGGAGGGCCATGAGGCCACCTGAACAGCATCTGATTAGACACCAAGGGCAGAACGCCAGCCCATGGCTGGATCAATCAAGACCAAGCCAAAAGCTGGTGGACGAAGGATAGGGGGTGTCAGGGAAGAGCTCATGGCCTACCTGGTTGCAGGTGTTAATATCCACACCATTCCTCAAGTGGTCCAGAGCCTTGTCCAAATTTCCAGATCGTGCCGCCCGTAAGAAGCTGGTCGCAGCATCAGCCTTGGAAAGAGAAGAGGCATTGTTAGTGGGTGTATTGGGCTAACCTGCAGCTCTCGCTGATGTGGTTAAGCAGCATCTGGGATTCCGATTGCAGGTGGGGGCTCACCTGATTGCTCCTCCACACAAAAATAAACAAATCCTTGCACACAGAAAGTTAGCGTCTCAGGGAGTAGGACTTGGTGCCAGCCAGCACCCAGGGAAGGCGAGGCCAAACCCTTCTAAGTCTAACCAGCATTTTGACTGAGGGAAGAACACTGTTAAAAGAAGCACAGACCTGCCACCCAATATGGCAAATGCGCGTACAGTGGTACCTCGGGTTAAGTACTTAATTCGTTCCAGAGGTCCGTACTTAACCTGAAACTGTTCTTAACCTGAAGCACCACTTTAGCTAATGGGGCCTCCTGCTGCTGCCGCGCCACCGGAACACGATTTCTGTTCTTATCCTGAAGCAAAGTTCTTAACCTGAAGCACTATTTCTGGGTTAGCGGAGTCTGTAACCTGAAGCCTATGCAACCTGAAGCGTATGTAACCCGAGGTACCACTGCACCAAGTTTCCCCTCCCCCTCCGTAACACGTGGCACCACTCACTGTATGTCTTGATATCACTAAGCAGCAAGCTTCCTGCCCCACACCACTAAAACACACATTTTTACAAAGTAATTTCTCCAAATATAATGCACTTTTCTATGCTATTTACACTTACCCTACAATATTTATTTTTATTTCTTTATTAAATTTGTATACCTACCTATTCCTGTAGATCTCAAAGATAGGCATCTTTACAAGCATTCCTTGTCTGGAGAACTGCACTGAGGACATTCAGAAAAGTACAAATGCTAAAGAACAGCTGTGCTTCAGTTTGCATATTGTTTCACAGAGTGTGGATTTGGTAGGTTTACTACCGTTAAATGTAAACTGAATCTAATTCCTCCATTTTCAGCAGAAGCGTTGCATATCTTATGACACGAAGCTCTGCAAGAGGTGTCCTTCCTCAGCTCCCCTGTGGAGGTCAGGGGCTTCCCTTCAAAGCAAGCAGGGGGAACCTTTAGTCCTCCAGACATAGTTGAACTACACTCCCCTCATCCCCTGGCCAGGCTCGCCAGGGATGCTTGGAGGGCTCCCCCCTCCTGCTTCAGAGTATCCAAATAGAATTAAAACAAAACAGGTTGGGTTTTTTGGTATTTAGTTTTTGGCAAATTTTTAAGTTTTAACATTTTATTTAAAAAAACCCAACAGATGCCTTAAACAAAAACATTAAATGCTGATGAAACTGAAGGCAATATTGCCACTGATCACTGTGCTTTTACATCTCAGAGGGATTTCTCCCCTTCCAAAGCTCCTAAATCCAACAACATCCATAATGCCAGCCTAAGTATTCCTAACTCAGAAATACATAGGGAGATAGATGCTGCCTTGTGCCAGGTCCACCAAAGGACCGCCTGACTCTGTATGGCCATAATGACCAGCTAAGCAGAGAAGGAGCTGAAGGTCCTGATTTGGGGAGAGCATTGGGAGCTCTCCTCTTAGGCTGACACAGCAGATTGTTTTTATCGCAAGAGCTGACAGTGGGCTGATTTTGCACTCACAATGCAGTCAACAAATGACATGCTGTAGCAGACCTACCAATTGCCTTGTCTTAAGTGGGACAGCCCCACTTTCTTTGGAGGTGCCTTGGACTCTGCCTTTGTCCCAGGGCACCCCAATTACAGCCCTACCTGGAAATGCTGGGGATCCAATGAGGAACCTTCTGTGTGCAATGCAAGTTCTCTACCGTTGAACAACAGCCTTTCCACAGATGCATTTGCCTTTCTTTCTTTTTTTTGCTTTTTTTAGCATTTATATCCCACACTACCTATATTCTGCCCAGAACAGCTCACAAAAAAGGGTAAATAGAAAAGTTAGCATGTAAGTTCATGAACATGACCAGATCTTTTTTCCAAAAAATGAAAAACAAACATAACATTGGTACATTCTTATAAACAAGATATGGTAACCAAATCTCACATTGTTTAAATTAAGTTTTAGTGATGTGTCTGTTCCGTAATTCTCACCTCTTTCAGAAACATCACATTCAGCCTGCCTACAGCTTTCCCTGGGTGTTCACAGGTAGAGGCATCATAGCTGACCACAGCAAACCCTCCAAAGTTCAGCCAATAAAGATTGGGACGTGGGCCTCTTGCCTAACTTCCCCAAGCCCAGTAAGAGCTTGCCCAGCTTTGGGAAGGAGGAAGGAGGACTCCAGCGTGCTGCCAGAGCCTCGTGCCTCCTTTCCCAGTGGGTGTTTTTTTTAGATTTTCAGCTGAAACCATAGATCTGGCTGAGTCAGACCACTGATCCATCTAGCTCATCGCTGTCTACACTGACATGCAGCAGCTCTCCAGGATTGCAGGCAGGCAGGCAGTTGGTTTGTTGGAGCCCTTGGCAAACATGAAAGCTGTACAATATGGTTATGTGCAAACCCTTTGGTTTTCTATAAGTGGATGTAAAAGATGGCCTGAGAGAGGCCTCATGGTTGATCTTTGTTTTACAGTATGCTTGCCCCCCCCCCCCCCGCACTTCAGACACCTGCTAAGTCAGTTTGTCCAGAGACAGCAGCAGGACAAAAGGAAATAGCACCTGCACAGCCTAGGCAGCAAAGCCTCTCTGAGGTCGCCTCCAGACTATCAGTACTTTGCTGGAGGTATTCAACCACATGCTGGGAAATTGAGGTTTGTGCAATTCAAAGGGGAATAAAGTGCTCTGTCACAACAAATCCACTTTTTAAAACAAACAAACCAACGGACTCTTTGCTGTTAGAAAACTGACAAGGAAATGCACTGATAAGTGTGGAATTAATGAATGGTTAAGAGGAAGATGTGCAACCCCAGGACAGGCAAAAAGGGACAAAGGCTTGCTGACCTATGTCTGCCCCACAACAAATCAGAAAAAATGCTCAGGACACAGACAAAACTGGACACGGACGTTATGCAAGCAACTCATGCTCCATAAGCAGGGGTCATCCGGAGGAGCTCCAGAGCCACTTTCAGCTCTCTTCAAAGGGAAACAGAGTCCCTCTCGGACCCAGGAGGGGCAGACCCCACAGACTAGAGCAGCAGCCGGCATTTAGCACTGAAAACGGACATGGGTCCCTTCTCTGCTGCTTAGCTTGACCCTACCCAAATTTGAACTCTTGCATAAGCCTTTGGGAATGGAAACCCCCCTCCCCCCCTTACACTTCTCAAAATGAAAGTAGAGCAGGCAGGTGTCCGAGCAGATGAGATAACCAAGATGCTCTGGCTATAATTAACTGCACACTTCCTATGTGGGACCCTGGCCCAGAGAAGGAGGCCTCTCGAGTCCAGGAGAGGGGAGAGGCAAAAGAGAGCTGGCACCACAGGGAGGAGAGAGATTTGTGAATGGAGGCAGGCTTTGTGCAAAGGCCCTAGAAAGCCACAGCTCAGTAGGAAGAGCACACGGCTGTTGCGTGAACATCATCCCAGGTTTCAATCCCTGGCGTCTCCAGGTGGGCTGGGAAAGGACCCCCCCCCCCGATTACTCAGTTATAGAGATGGGTGGACCAATGGTCTGGCTCTCTTTAAGACAGCTTCCTCCATGCCTAAAAGCTAAGTAGGGGCTGCTGACTCTGCATGCAGAAAGACCACCTTCCATTCCGCCCGTCAGTGCAGATAAATATTGAGCTAGATGAAAGAAAAGCCTGACTCTGTATGAGAGAGAACCTTATAACCCCATGGTATTTCATGCCAGGACTGGTCCCCCTGGCCTTGAATGGCGGACAACAGTGCCAGCCCTGCCATTGGTCAGGGTGAGGCAGCCATCTCAGGCAGCGGCTGCTTGGAGAGGAGGGCAGCCAAGTGATGGAGGACTGAGGGCAAGATGTTGGAGGGCAGAGGTGTTTGTGCCACGCAGCCAGCCCTGCACTAGCCTGCTAGCCTACATTACAATGAAGGACGCTGTCTTGTCGTCAGAAGATAAGATGAGCCCTCTGGATCAGGCCAATGGCCCACGTCACCCAGCATTCTCTTCTCCCAATGGCCAACCCAATGCCTATGGGAAGCCTGAGAGCACAGCCACTGTGCGTAGGAGCCATGGAAAGCTGGATCCTCCAAGAATTTGTCTACTCTTCTTTTAAGGCCATCTCTGTTTCCCATGGGAGTGAAGCCCACAGTTCTGCTTGCCCATCCACTTTTTCCAAACTACACATCCCCTCTGCCATGTCTCCTGTTAGGGCTCATCCGTGCTTCTGCTTGTCCTGTGCTTTCTAGGCATGAGTCCAACCATTTTTGCCTTTGCCGTGCCACTTTCCCCCCCAAAACCTGCTCTTTAGCACTCTTTAGTCATGGGATGGCACCATTGTCTGCTTCACCTCAGGTAACAAAACATCTTGGGCCATTGCTGGCAGAGACTGTACCCTAAAAGGTTTCTGCTGGTGGCAACATAACCAAGAGGGTTGGGCAGAAGAACTGTCTCCTTGCCACTGCTTGAAAGGGTGGAAATAACTCCACCCATTTTTGCACAGTGAAATATGCAAAGATAGAGTAGACTCTTCCTGGAATGTAGCCAGGGGCCACAAAACGGAGGCGGCAAGTAGAGGGCACTTGTTGTTGTTGTTTAGTTGTTTAGTCGTGTCCGACTCTTCGTGACCCCATGGACCAGAGCACGCCAGGCACTCCTGTCTTCCACTGCCTCCCGCAGTTTGGTCAGACTCATGTTGGTAGCTTCAAGAACACTGTCCAACCATCTCGTCCTCTGTCGTCCCCTTCTCCTTGTGCCCTCCATCTTTCCCTACATCAGGGTCTTTTCCAGGGAGTCTTCTCTTCTCATGAAGTGGCCAAAGGATTGGAGCCTCAGCTTCAGGATCTGTCCTTCCAGTGAGCACTCAGGGCTGATTTCCTTCAGAATGGATATGTTTGATCTCCTTGCAGTCCATGGGACTCCGTAGAGTCTCCTCCAGCACCATAATTCAAAAGCATCAATTCTTTGGCAATCAGCCTTCTTTATGGTCCAGCTCTCACTTCCATACATCACTACTGGGAAAACCATAGCTTTAACAATACGAATACGGACCTTTGTTGGCAAGGTGATGTCTCTGCTTTTTAAGATGCTGTCTAGGTTTGTCTTTGCTTTTCTCCCAAGAAGCAAGCATTTTTTTAATTTCGTGTAGTCACCATCTGCAGTGATCATAGAGCCCAAGAAAGTAAAATCTCTCACTGCCTCCATTTCTTCCCCTTCTATTTGCCAGGAGGTGATGGGCCCAGTAGACATGATCTTGGGTTTTTTGATGTTGAGTTTCAGACCATATTTTGCGCTCTCCTCTTTCACCCTCATTAAAAGGTTCTTTAATTCCTCCTCACTTTCTGCCATCAAGGTTGTGTCATCTGCATATCTGAGGTTGTTGATATTTCTTCCGGCAATCTTAATTCCGGCTAGGGATTCATCCAGCCCAGCCTTTCGCATGATGAATTCTGCATATAAGTTAAATAAGCAGGGAGACAATATACAGCCTTGCCGTACTCCTTTCCCAATTTTGAACCAATCAGTTGTTCCATATCCAGTTCTAACTGTAGCTTCTTGTCCCACATAGAGATTTCTCAGGAGACAGATGAGGTGATCAGGCACTCCAATTTCTTTAAGAACTTGCCATAGTTTGCTGTGGTCGACACAGTCAAAGGCTTTTGCATAGTCAATGAAGCAGAAGTAGATGTCTTTCTGGAACTCTCTAGCTTTCTCCATAATCCAGGGCATATTGGCAATTTGGTCTCTGGTTCCTCTGCCCCTTTGAAATCCAGCTTGCACTTCTGGGAGTTCTCAGTCCACATACTGCTTAAGCCTGCCTTGTAGAATTTTAAGCATAACCTTGCTAGCATGTGAAATGAGTGCAATTGTGCGGTAGTTGGAGCATTCTTTGGCACTGCCCTTCTTTGGGATTGGGATGTAGACTGATTGGGATTGGGATGTAGACTTCTCAAATCCTCTGGCCACTGCTGAGTTTTCCAAACTTGCTGGCATATTGAGTGTAGCACAGCATCATCTTTTAAAATTTTAAATAGTTCAGCTGGAATATCATCACTTCCACTGGCTTTGTTATTAGCAGTGCTTTCTAAGGCCCATTTGACTTCACTCTCCAGGATGTCTGGCTCAAGGTCAGCAACCACACTACCGGGGGTATAATTCCTCTGTGTATTCTTGCCACCTCCTCTTTATGTCTTCTGCTTCTGTTAAGTCCTTACCACTTTTGTCCTTTGTACGAAATGTTCCTTTCATATCTCCAATTTTCCTGAACAGATCTCTGGTTTTTCCCATTCTATTGTTTTCCTCTATTTCTTTGCATTGCTCGTTTAAGAAGGCATTCTTGTCTCTCCTTGCTATTTTTTGGAAATCTGCATTCAATTTCCTGTATCTTTCACTATCTCCCTCACATTTTGCTTGCCTTCTCTCCCCCGCTATTTGTAAGGCCTCGTTGGACAGCCACTTTCTTGCATTTCCTTTTCATTGGGATGGTTTTCGTTGCTGCCTCCTGTATAATGTTACGAGCCTCCATCCATAGTTCTTCAGGCACTCTGTCCAGCAAATCTAAATCCTTAAACCTGTTCCTCACTTCCACTGTGTATTCATAAGGGATTTGATTTAGATTGTATCTTACCGGCCCAGTGGTTTTTCCTACTTTCTTCAGTTTAAGCTTGAATTTTGCTATAAGAAGCTGATGATCTGAGCCACAGTCAGCTCCAGGTCATGTTTTTGCTGACTGTATAGAGCTTCTCCATCTTTGGCTGCAGAGAATATAATCAATCTGATTTTGATGCTGCCCATCTGGTGATGTCCATGTGTAGGGTCGTTTCTTGTGTTGTTGGAAAAGAGTGTTTGTGATGACCAGCTTGTTCTCTTGACAGAACTCTATTAGCCTTTGCCCTGCTTCGTTTTGAACTCCGAGGCCAAACTTGCCAGTTGTTCCTTTTATCTCTTGATTCCCTACTTTAGCATTCCAATCCCCTATAATGAGAAGAACATCCTTCTTCTTTGGTGTCATTTCTATAAGGTGTTGTAAGTCTTCATAGAATTGGTCAATTTCAGTTTCTTCAGCACCAGTAGTTGGTGCATAAACTTGGATTACTGTGATGTTAAAAGGTCTGCCATGGATTCGTATCAAGATCATTCTATCATTTTTGAGATTGAATCCCAGTACAGCTTTCGCCACTCTTTTGTTGAATATGAGGGCCACTCCATTTCTTTTACAGGATTCTTGCCCACAGTAGTAGATATGATGGTCATCCGAACTGAATTCACCCATTCCCATCCATTTTAGTTCACTGATGCCCAGGATGTCAATATTTATTCTTGCCATCTCATTTTTGACCACATCCAACTTACCCAGGTTCATGGTTCTTACATTCCAGGTTCCTATGCAATATTTTTCTTTACAGCATTGGACTTTCCTTTCGCTTCCAGGCATATCTGCAACTGAGCAACCTTTCGGCTTTGGCCCAGCCGCTTCATCAGCTCTGAATCTACTTGTACTTGTCCTCTGCTCTTCCTCAGTAGCATGTTGGACGCCTTCCAACCTGAGGGGCTCATCTTCCAGCGTCATAACTTTTATATGCCTGTTGTCTTTGTCCATGGAGTTTTCTTAGCAGGGATACTGGAATGGCTTGCTGGTTCCTGCTCCAGGTGGATCACATTTGGTCAAAACTCTCCACCTTGACCTGTCCGTCTTGGGTGGCCCTGCATGGCATAGTTCATAGCTTCTCTGAGTTATTCAAGCCCCTTTGCCATGGCAAGGCAGTGATCCATGAAGGGGTACTAGATCCATTCTAAAGTGACAATCAAAGCTCTCTCAGCTTTAGGTACTAGCCCTAACTTTGTGGTGGAAAGCCCACTTTGCAAACAGAAGGTTCCATGTTCAACTCTTGGTATCTTCAGGTAAAAGGGTCAGGAAGCAGGTGATGACAGCAAGCTGCTGTACACTGAGCCAGATTCCTGTTTTGGTTAGCTCACTATGGTCTACATGAGGTTTGGCTATCCTGCAGCCCTCCAGATGTTGCTAGACTACAACTTCCAATTCCAGTGGCCTTGGTAGCTTGACCAGTGGCCAAACTAGATGGGGCTGATCGGAGTTCGAGTCCAGCAACATTTAGAAGGCCACAGGGCAGCTCCCCATAATCCATACTGGCTGGCAGCAGTTTTCCGGGGTTTCAGAGAAGAATCTTCCCCAGCCTGGCCTGGAGATGCCAGGGTTGTATCAGGGACCTTCTGCAGGCCAATCTGATGCTCTGCTACTGAGCCCCATTCCTTCTCCTAAGAAAGGAAGGAACTCTGCCTGAATCCCTGGAGAGATGCAGCCATTCAGAATAGACAACACTGGACCAAATCAATGGCAGCCAGTCTGTTGCCCTCCAGCAGTTCCTGGACTCCCATCATCCTTGACCATGGGCTTCTGCCTGAGGCTGATGGGAGCTGGAGTTCAGCAACATCTGGGGAACATCATGTCTTGCTATCCCTGCAGCACATGGACAAATAGAGGAACCGGCTTCCCATATTCCTAAAAAGCGACAACCTCTAAGGCCAGCAGAAGGCATTTGGGTGCATGTGGCAGAAAATCCAAATGGCAGCCTCACCACTGCCAAGTAGCATTTGGCACAAACCAATCCAGCCTCTTTGGGTCATTCATAAAATGGCCCTTTCATGTTCCAGAATGACGTGTCCAGATCCCTTCCCTCCTCTGTTTTATTCCACTGGTACCTGGTCAACCACTATTACTATTTTGAGTATTTAGGAGAAATGGTGCTAGCCTGCAGACCAGGGGTAGGGAACCTTTTGCAGCCAAAGGGCCACATTCTCTTCCAGGCAATCTTCTGGAGGCCACATGCCAGTGTTGGGCAAGCCAGAGGCAAACATGGGTACAGCAACAAATTAAAACATTACTTTTGTACAGTAGGATAGCTTATACACCCCTCCCCCACCCCACCCCCTTTGAGGCAAGCCAGAGTTGACAACAAGCAATCCAGGGGGGTGAGAAGCAAGGCCTGGGAAGAGAGGCCGGGGCCGGGAGGGGATCTGGTCTGAAGAAGGTCCCCAGGAGTGTGAAGGGGCACAGGACTTCCCTGGTATCTGAGGTTCTCCGTCCTGATGCACACCCTTCCAGCACAGAAATACAGGCAGTTGCCATATACAAAGTCAGACAGTCAGTCAATCTAGCTCTGTATTGGCTACACTGACTGGCAGGGACTCTCTAAAGCTTCAGACAGTCTCTCCTAGCTTTCCCTGGAGATGCCAGGGATTGAAGCAGGGACCTTCTGCATGCAAAGCAGATGCTCTACCTCTGAGCTATAGCCCTTAGTTTCTCCCCACCACCACCACCACACATGCGCATCAAAATCGTCTCTTTGAGCTTCAGCTGCTCTTTACGAAGTGCAGGAGGGTCCCCTGCAAATCAGGTGGGAGGATGCTTGGGTAGTGTGTACCATTATAAGTACCCAAGAGAAGCCTCTGATGCCAGCATCTGTGAGATTCTGGCAGGTGTGCCACCCTGGTATTGTTCTGGCATCACGAAGCCCCACAATGGCAAATGTGGGAGAAGGCCTTCTGCAAGTGAACGGTCTACCTCTTACAGGCCTATGGGATGCATCCATCTCTGGGGGCCTCAAACATTTTGGCTGGCCTCGACTGAAGCCATTGCTTGTGGGTCAACGATGACCACTCCATCCTGCTCTTCATCCATGTCCTCTGGCACCTGCAAAGGACTCAGGAGACGACAGCAACCAGGCTCTCCCTTCGCTTCAGATTCTTTCAGAAGTGGCAGGAATCTCTCCAGCTGCTTCTGAGTATCTCCAAAGGATGTGGTGTAAAGAGAAAGGCGGAGGTGTGGGGGGAGAGAGCTTGGTCCCACCCGCACCTATCAGAGTATGCTAGAGCCCTTGGTGGAAGGCAGTCTCTGGCCCTAGGAGGAGGAGCATCCCAATTTCCCTTTATTTCACTAGTTTTTCCAGCTCCAAGTTCTCCGCATTTCTGCATCAGTTTGCAATTTTTTAAAAAAGATTCTTCATGAAAATTCATCGGCATTTTAATATAGATATATTACTGTTACACAATTTGTATATACCACTTTGTATATATGCATCTTATGCATAATTGTATGCAATTTTGTCTAACAAAATTTGCAAACAAATTTTTCTACCACAATGCATTTTTTGTATATTAGTCTTACTAATATATGCATTTACATGCACACTTTCACGTATGTAAGTATGCATCGTGGTACACATTATTTGTCTGGGGAACTGCATTGCAAACTGCCGAAGTGTGTGTTTTGGTTTGTGATTTGTTTCAGGAAGCTGAAGTTTCCATGTAAATCACACACATCTCCTGCCCCCAAGTTCTCTGCAATGCACAGAGGAGGGGGTGTCCCTCACTTTGCGCTGGGCAACCACAGGGGTAGGATGGCTTGCAGTTCAGCCATCTGAAGGCAAACACACAGATTGCATGCCATCGCTGAGGCTTACTGGAACAGCTGCAACCAAAGAACACTGGCCCTTCCATGCAGAGTAGTGAGTGTGGCCCCACAAAGGGTGACTGCGAGAGAGAGAGAGATGGTGGAAAGAGGACCAGGGGAAAGTGAAATAAAGGCATTAGCTCACTAAACTTGGACAGAGGAGGACATCAGTTTGCTTGTTTTTCCCGTGCAGAAATGGATTTAGGAGCTTGTCTAAGAGAAGTCTTGTGTGCCCTTCTGCTTGCTCAGTTTTTTATCTGCTGGAGGACAAGACTCTGCAGCTGCCACCACCCTCTGGCCTGAACTTTACATGTTGTCCTAAGGTCCAAACAACTAGGCAGAGCCAAAAGGGAATTTCTCACTCCAGAGGCCTGTAAGGCAACTCAGAAATGGGGAAAGGGTGGCTTGGTATGTCAGCTGGGGGGAGGAGAGAGAGAGAGATGGACTCTCCCCTTCTGTGTGAGCTTTCCCCTGCCCTCGAGAGACACATAAATAAGTACATGTGAAGCAACATGCAAACTGAACTTTGAGGGCTGAAATGCTACCCCACCTCCACCCCCCAGTTCTGACAGGCAGGCAATTTCCAGAGCAAGAGAAGCAGGGCGGGGCGGGGGGGGTGAAAGCACAGGGACAGGAGGCTTTGTGCGAAGGAAAAGCACATTTTATACTCACAGCACTGCCTGGCCCAGACTTCCCTTGCCGTGCTGCCATAGCCCAGTGCTTGAGCCGAAACCTGAGCCCAGCTTCAATCTCTCCCTCTCTCGCTCTTCCTCCCTTAGCTATTCCCCACCTTTGGGTGAGCCGGAAAGTTGCGTTGCATCCTGTCTAAAAATATAGGCTGCCTTCCTCCTGCCTCTGTGGCTGCTGCAGGGTGAGCCAGATGCTAATGGAAGATGTTCCGCTTCTCCTTCTTCTTCTTGCCATCATTATGTCAGGCAGGGATATTTAATAGCTGCCTGCCTCTCAGCAACAAGCGGCTGCTGGCTGCCAACCCATTGGCGGCGGGGGGGGGGGTGTCAGCAGAGATGCAGGTGCCAGGGCCTCGGGGGGAATGCCGGTCAGCAGACAGGGGAATCAATGGGTGGCAAGCTTGCCACAAGCAAAACAGAGCCAGGCCAAGGGATTCTGGTGCCGAAAGCAGGGGCAGGCAAAGGGCTCAGCTCTTGTCCAGGGGAGATGCTCCTGCACAAACAGGGATGGGCAAACTCGGTCAATTTTGGCTTCTCCCAACTCCTTTCCCGATTTCTTCAGTGTAGTTCCCCACATTTACACATCAGTTTTTGATCCATTTATTCTTTAAGTTTCTGCTTAGAGTTTTTCCTAATGTACACATTTTTGCAAGCATTCCCCCCCCTAATATAATGTGTTTTTAATGTCTTTAAAATATGCATTTGTAGGCAATACTCCCCCCACCCCCAAGTACTACTGGGTCAAGTTGGTACTAACTTATACAGCTCAAGACTAGGTTACTTGAGATTTATCCCTTTTATCCCCAGTAGATCACTGTGGTCTGAGAAAAAGCTTCACCTGCAAGTTCCAAAGATCCCACAAGCGGTTATTCTGCAGTAACTCAGAGCAGGGCTTTTAGCGTTGCTGCTCATGTTCTGTGGAACAGCATTCCTGTCCAGATGTGACAGGAACCCACAAACTGCACTTTCCAGCTGAAGACGTTTTTCTTCCAACAGACTGTCTCACCTTGACTCTCTGCCACAGCTGTCAGCTCTGTACTGTTTTTAAGTTTATCTGCCATTATTTCCTGTGCTGTTTTAAACTGTTTGGGGGCTGATTTTATTGTATTTTTACATTGCCATTAAATGTATGTTCAAGGAGATAACAACAACAACAACAACACTTGCCTGCGAGTGCTCCAGTTGGAGAACAGCCTTTACCAAAGGTGTCATGGGCTTTGAAGACACTCGAACTCAGGACGCAAGGGAGAAATGTGCTAAGAGGAAGGCACGCTTGGCAAACCCACACCATGATCAACTCCCCCTGGAAACTAATGTCCCCACTGTGAAAGGACATGTGGATCCAGAATTGGCCTCCACAGTCACTTAGGGCCTCATTGTTAAAACCGTGTTCATGGAAGACAATCTTACTCGGCTACGAGTGATCGAGAAAGAAAGAAAGAAAGAAAGAAAGAAAGAAAGAAAGAAAGAAAGAAAGAAAGAAAGAAAGAAAGAAAGAAAGAAATGTTTTTAATTTAACTGCCATTATTTCCTGTGCTGTTTTAAACTGCTTTTGGGCTGATTTTATTGTATTTTGTACATTGGCATGAAATGTATGTACAATGAGATCATCATCATCATCATCATCTTTGTATGCATTGTATGCTCCTTTCCTCCAAGCTCCAGGTGGCATACATGTTTCGCGCACTCCCTTGTTTTCTCCTCACAACACCCTGTCAGGTAGGTTAGTCTGAGAGGCGGTGAATGGCCCAGGGACATCCAGTGAGCACGACTGGAGGAGGAGGGATTTGACCAAGAATCTCCCAAAAACTAGCCCAATGCTCAAATCTTACCACTATGCCACATGGGCTTTCTCGCTGTCTCTGTTCCTCTCCACTACACAGGCTTGGCAAACTCTTGCATCACTGGGGTCCAGAAGAGAATTTTGGAGAGGAGGGACCATAAGCAGAAACTTCCAGACAGAGTCTGTAGAACTGGGATGGCGCTTGCTCCATTATTCCACAGACCTGGGGCTTGCAGTGTGGAAAGGGAAGCCACCCAGAGGTTGGTGGGCCACAACACCAATCCCCCTTGACCCCTGGCTATGCTGATTGGGGCTGGGGGGAGGGGGATCATGACAGCTGCTGCCCCTGCCGTGTGGGGTGCTTGTGTGCACACAGACATGCACATCAACATCACAATTCCAGAGGAAAAAGCACAGGAAAGGACAGGCAGCAGGGCCAGTGTGCCCTGGGAGAAAGGGTGTGGCCAGAGGAGAGTCTCAGGAGCTGGAGAGGGAGGGAGGCCCAGTTGCCCTATTCCGTCTTCAGAGCTGAGGTTCCCCACCCGTGAGCTACAGCATCTGTCTCAGTCCAGGGTCTGTTCCAGTCTAAGCTGGAGATCATGTTAAGGAAGAGGCTCCCCTCCGTGCAAATGACCTTGCCATGGCCTTTAGTGATGGACTCTGCAAGGAGAGGGCACTCCAGGGAACCAGTAATGGAAGCAATTTGGCATCTGGATCTCTGGACTGCACTGCAGGATTTAGAAAACAACACTCTCTGGGTTTGCATCAGTGCCAACCTTGACTTTTAAAGCGGGATTTTAAAAATGGTCCCGTGGGTGGCAAAGGTGCTGGGGGAGCCTGGAGAAAGCCGGAGGGTTCAGGGTAGAGACCCAGCATTATCCGCCTCAGCATGCCAGCATTTGTCAACCTGGCGCACCGCAACTCCCATCAGCTCTTTTATGGGGTGATGGGAGTTGTAGTCCAAAACTCCTGCAGGTGCTGGCTGGGCAAAGGCTGCCTTAAGGCTTGTTCCTTCAGCAGACCAGCAGCAGGGCTTGTGGCACAGAGGCAGCAGCCTTCTAAACTCACTTCAAGTGAAAGCAGGCACCACAAGTGAAATTTCAAGCAAGGGGAGGCAGACATGGGCTGCAGACTGGAAATCTGACGGGCGATGACAGCGTTCCTCACCCTGGTCCTCCCCACCCTGATGGCCTGAACTTTGTTTTAGATCAAGGGGAGGAAAGAACAAAACACATAAAGAATCAGGGCTTCCAAGGATCTAGGAGTCTTGGTTGACCACAAACTTGACATGAGCCAACAGTGTGATGCGGCAGCTAAAAAAGCCAATGCAATTCTGGGCTGCATCAATAGGAGTATAGCATCTAGATCAAGGGAAGTAATAGTGCCACTGTATTCTGCTCTGGTCAGACCTCACCTGGAGTACTGTGTCCAGTTCTGGGCACCACAGTTCAAGAAGGACACTGACAAACTGGAACGTGTCCAGAGGAGGGCAACCAAAATGGTCAAAGGCCTGGAAACGATGCCTTATGAGGAACGGCTAAGGGAGCTGGGCATGTTTAGCCTGGAGAAGAGGAGGTTAAGGGTCACCCTTATGATATGATAGCCATGTTCAAATATATAAAAGGATGTCACATAGAGGAGGGAGAAAGGTTGTTTTCTGCTGCTCCAGAGAAGCGGACACGGAGCAATGGATCCAAACTACAAGAAAGAAGATTCCACCTAAACATTAGGAAGAACTTCCTGACAATAAGAGCTGTTTGACAGTGGAATTTGCTGCCAAGGAGTGTGGTGGGGTCTCCTTCTTTGGAGGTCTTTAAGCAGAGGCTTGACAACCACATGTCAGGAGTGCTCTGATGGTGTTTCCTGCTTGGCAGGGGGTTGGACTCGATGGCCCTTGTGGTCTCTTCCAACTCTATGATTCTATGATTCTATTGATTCTAAGTCACCCTTTAAGTAACCCCAGCTGCATCCCGAGATCCTTGGAATGGAACAGCAAGAAATAAATAAAATAAAATAAAATAAAATAAAATAAATAAAATAAAATAAAATAAAATAAAATAAAATAAAATAAAATAAAATAAAATAAAATAAAATAAAATAAAATAAAATAAAAAATAAAATAAAATAAAATATAAAATAAAAACCACAACACCTCTGTGCATCAAATGCTGCAAAGTGCAATGGACATAGCAGGGCAGCTCAGGCTGCTTTCCCAGACAGATGCCATCACCCAGCAGTTCCACCCAACTCCACATAATTCTGCACTGGACTGATAAGGAAAGGTTCTAGAGAATTCCACCTTCTTTCATGAAGCAGACAAATTTATCAGCTACAAGACGTTTGGTGCTGTACTCAGCATGTGTGTCAAGTTGCCGGTTTTTGGACTGCAGCAAAGAGCAGGCGCTCAGCACAGACCCATTGAGTTCAAAGGCCAGAAACTCCAAAGAGGCATCTGGCTGGATGCTGGGAAGGCGGCTACATCCAGAAGGGCTCTTCTTAAGTTCTTTACCCCAAGCTCTTCTGAATGGTGCCTGGTGCAAAAGACATACACCCAGAATGAAAGGATATTGAGCCCCAAATTGTGGTTTGAGTAACCAGAAGCTGAACTCACAGCCCTACTGTACAAAAATCCAGTCTAAAATAAAGCAGAACAACCTACTTCCAGAGCAAAGCCGACTCCTGCCGCCTGTTCTGGCGAAATGCACAGCTTCTCATGCGTGTCCCAAGAGACAACAGCCATCTTCCCATCAGGAAGTTGCCTGACTCCTAACTTAGCCCACCCAAGAGCAGAGGACAGTGTCTTATTCAGAGTCAGACCATTTCCCCACTGAGCTCAGTACTGCCTACCCTGGCTGGCAGTGGCTCTCCAGGTTTTAAGCAGGGAGTCTTTTGCAGCTGGACCAGGAGATGCGGAGACTAAACCTGCTGGGACCTTCTGCATGCAAAGCAGATGCTCCCCCTGAGCTAAGGCTCTTCCAGCCTCAATGCCGCTCTCTGCTCACAGACAATTAGCCCATGGATCTAGCCTGGAACCAGCCGCTTCCTTTCGTCTGCAGGCTCAGAAATGCATCCTGATGTGGGCTCTTATGTCTTAGCACCAAGCAATCTTCCTCAAACCAAGAAAACACTTCCACCTAATGGCAAAATGGCGCCTCTACAGTCAAGACCCCTCAAGCACCAGTGTAGCTTGGCGCATTGCTAAGTGTCATCTCATCCCTGGCCAAGATTTCACGGCTGCCTGCTCTGCAGGTCTTTTCCTTGAGTCTCGTGCTGTTCTTTCCCCCTCGCCCCAGCTTCCAAAAACGGAATTACTCCACAAGTATCCATCAGTTGCTGCTGTTTTATTTCTTGCCAGCAAAATTAAGAAATGAACCTGATGTTAGATTAGACACGGGCATTTGACTGAAGATCCCTCTAATGCACTTAGCCGTTTTCACAAAGCAGGAGAAGCAAATGTAAAGAGAGAGACAGGAAAACAGGAGGATAGATCCCTGGTGGAGACCCTGCCCCAAGGACCTTATAGTTTAAAGCAAGAAGGAACAGCAACAAGGGATGAATGCAAGCAGAGGCAGCCAAGCGTACTTAGGTTTTTGTTAATCTTCAAAGCCATAATGGGAATTGTTCATTAACGCCTCATGGCTATGAACTGCTAAAGCTGCCTGAGACTGAATCTGACCCTGGGACCCTCCAGCCTCCACCAACATGGTGCCCTGAGGATGCTTTGGGTGACAGGTCCCATCAGCGCCAGCCAGCAGGGACTTCCTGGTCCACAGCTCAGACTCTCAGGCAGCAGTTCTGTGTGCACTTGCCTGGGAGTAAGCCCCACTGAACACAGGGAGATAGTTGGAAGTACAACAGCAGGGACCGTTCAGTTTGTGTGACTTATGGGGTTAATTCTGTGGCTGGTGTGGCTGGAAGCAGACTTTGACTGGCTGGAGATTTTAGTCTGTTGGGTGTTAGCAGTTTCTCCCTGGATTATGTCTGCTTTATTCCAGCTACTCTGCTAACAGAGACTAATGTCTGGAGACACATGCCTAGGATTGCAGCATTTGCTACTACATTGCATCCACTCTATACAGTGGTACCTCAGGTTAAGAACTTAACTCGTTCCGGAGGTCCGTTCTTAACCTGAAACTGTTCTTAACCTGAAGCACCACTTTAGCTAATAGGGCCTCCCGTTGCTGCCGCGCCGCTGCTGTGCGATTTCTGTTCTCATCCTGAAGCAAAATTCTTAACCCGATGTACTATTTCTGGGTTAGCGGAGTCTGTAACCTGAAGCGTCTGTAACCAGAGGTACCACTGCAGTTAATAACAGTCTTATGTAAACTGCTTGGTGAGATCCACCTGAAAAGCAGTATAGAAATATGGCAAATAAGTAATAAAAAACCACACCAAGCAGGGGAGGGACATTTAGGAACATAGGAGGAGGCTGTCTTATACTGGATCAGACCACTGGTCTATCTAGCTCACTATTGTCTGAGCAGCAGTGGTTCTTTTAGGCAGGTAACACTCTGAGCCCTACCTGGAGATGCCAGCGACTGATCCTGGGACCTTCTGCATGGAAGGCAGAGGCTCTGCTGCTGAGATAGGGCCAGGGCTATTTGTTCAGAAAAAGAGGTGCCAGAACTCACCAGGAACACCTCCCTTGATGGCGCCCCCCAGAGAGGGACTGGAACCTCTAGCAAGTTCTAGGCTCGTGACTCTAGTGAGCCCTGGATATGGCCCTTCCCTGGCAGTGCGATTCTTTTCCTGGAGGGCATCAAGGGCTGCTATTGCTTTGTCCCATCTCCACTGCTGGAGGCAGGATGCCTCTGGGCACCAGTTGCTGGGAATCCCAAGCGGGAAAGGCCCTGCCTGCCTCGCCCTCCATAAAGGAGTCTAACCCTCCTTGAAAGCCCTCCACGTGGATGGCCATCATCCTCAGCTTGGCTGGATCAGCCCAATGGTCCATCTAGCGCAGCATCCTCTTCTCAGAATGGCCAGCCAGATGCCCAGGGAAAGTCCCAAAGTGCTTTCCCCACATGTGCTCAGAGGCAGATCACGTTTAACAGGAGAGAGAGAGAAGCCACCATGGTTGAAAGCCACTGCCATCCTTCATTAAAAGAATTCATGTGTCTGCCGATTGCCACAGGCAACACACACATTTCCCCAGCATGCACACACAGTTAAAAACGTGTGTGCAGGAGACTGTCACACATGACGTTCTACATCAGTCTCATCCCCTGCAGATGTTTTGGATGAGCGGAAGCTGTAGTCTAAAACATCAGGAGGACCAAGGCTGGTGAATGCTTGCCTGTTTCCTGCACAGACGAGCCTCTTGTGTTGGCTTTGCAATACGTGAAGTGCCTCTTGTTTCCAACAAAGCTGAAAGAGAGCAGCCAACAGAGCTTTCTCCCAACCTCCTGGCTTCCTTTCTGCCATCCCCTCTGCCAGCTGAAACCTTCATATAGCTCCCTCTGACCAACCATCTTGATCTCCCACTTTTAGCAAATTTGATGGTGGGAAAAACGAGTTTTGAACGAGCCAGGCAGCTACTGGCAAGGAGGCCTGTTTCCAGAAACACAAAACTCATTTGCTGCAATTTGATACAAATGCTGAAGCTGCTCGGGCAGCAAAGTGGGGGGAACTTAGCTTTAGAAAGAGCCAGCCTCCGAGAGTAAGGCTCCGTGACAGCCGGGGTCACTAAAGACAGTCTCACTGTGGTGCATCCAAGGATGGCCCCTGACCGCCTGCCGCAGGGGCTGGCACCAAAGTCACAGCCACCGTTCTGTGCGCAGGAGCAGACTTGTGAGGATGGACTGGGTGAGCTGGTGCAGATGGACTGGGTGAGCTGGTGCAGAGGCTCAGAATGTTCCGTTGCTCACAGAATCTAGCAGCTTGCAGTCCAACTTTTGTGAGGCGAGGGAAAGCGGTCCATTTGGCTGGGAATTAAAACCTCACACAATGGGAAGCTGAGGAACTAGGAAGAAGTCTCAGAATGTAAGGAACCTAAGGAGTATGAGCGAAGAGTCTGAGAGGAAGTACCCAGAGCAGGAAGAACTGGAAAAGAGAAGCTTGAAGAGAGGGTGGTTGGAAGACGGGGGAAAGGGCACCAAAGCAAGAAAATCAAAGAAGAAACCTCACAGCACAAACTCAGGAAGGAGCTTTAATTTATTTATTGTCTTTTTACCCCATCTTTTCTCCACAGAGTTCAATGTGTTGCATATGTCTTGTGTCTTCATCCCCACATTTTATCCTCACAACAATCATATGAGGAAGGCTAGGCTGAGAAAGTGTGACTGGCCCAAGGCCCCCTTGTGAATTTCGGGTGGCTGAGGGAGGATTCGAATCTTGGTCTCTCAGGTCCTAGTCCAACACTCTGACCCAGCCTTTCTCAACCTTAGATTCCCAGACATTGTTGGACTACAACTCCCATGATCCACAGCCAGCAGGGGCAGCAATCAGGGATGATGTGAGTGCTAGTCCAACAACATCTGGGAACGGAAGGCTGAGCAAGGCTCCTCTAACCGCTCCACAACACAGGCTTCTTGTGCCCCGGTTGGGGCAGGGGGAGTCTTAAGAGACAAGGCACTTCAAGGAAGTTGGGGCAAAGCAGGCAGTGGCCCAGAAAGCAGGCATGCAAAGGAGCTTGGGAATCAGGGAACTGAAGAAAGGAGGAACCAAAGGGAAAGGAGGGGTGGGGGGGAGGTGTCTGCGGAATCTGTGTATCGGGCCCAGGGAAAGGAGGGGCTCTGAATAATTAGCAAATTATAGGAAATATGTAGGTAAGGGAAGAAGAAGAAGAAGAAGAAGAAGAAGAAGAAGAAGAAGAAGAAGAAGAAGAAGAAGAAGAAGAAGAGTGCCAGTCCAAAACATCTGGAAAGTACAAGGTTAGAGAAGGCTGGTAACGTTAATCAGTCTTCAGCACCATGCAGAAGTGTGAGCAGGAGCCTCCCTCACGCCCAAAAGCTCCAAGAACTTTGATAAGAAGTTCTTGCTCATTAATCTCTGAGCAGCAAACCTGACATGGGTGGCACTTTCCAAATAGCAAGGTAAGGAGATGCTCCAGAAGGCCACAGCAACCTCGGCCAATAGCCAGATCCCAGAAAATGGGGCCCCTCCTGCAGGAAGTAAGGCAGCCATGGCTCTCCCTGCCTTTGCCCCCAGTCAGCCTAGTCATCCAACCCTCCTCTCCATGCTTCAGGCATAAACTGGGAGAGAGGATGGGCTACAAGGGGAGGCAGGGGGCAGGCAGCGCAGAGGAACAATATTGGAACATAGCAAGGTGCCTTTTATGAGTCAGACCCTTCATCCATCTAGCTCTATATTGCCTGCACTGACTGGCAGCAGCTCTCTGGGGTTTCAAGCAGGGTTCTCTCTGAGCCCTACCTGGAGATGCTGCTGGGGATTCAACCTGAGGCCTTCAGCAGGTACTGCAAGCGCTCAGATTTGGTGCGAGACCACTTTCTCTGCTCCTCTGTAGAAGAGGCTGCCTGCTACATCTCTGCATGATCCTGCTGCACTGGGCAGAAGGAATCACCCTGCTCTGACCAGTGTAAAGATGCTGCAGAATTACATACCCTCAACTGAGTCTGACTGACGCATCTCTGAATAAGTTTTGACTTGGACTTGCACCTGCTTTCTCCCAACAGTGACTCATGCAGAAGGCCGCTTTTCTGGAGGCAGGCAATTTTGACGCACTCTGCAAGCAAAGCTTTTGGGGGTGCCAGCCTCTCACAAAATCCTCCATTGCTGATTTAGTGGTGCAGCCACCAGGGATCTGTAGTGTTGCTTTCCCAGCTTATGATGGACTTACAAAATTTTGAAAGCACAAAGTATGACCAAAATATTAGAAAACGGGACAATGTATTGCAATAAGGGCCATACAATAACCTGCAAAACAAATCAATCAAGAGAGCAGCAAAAATATACCCCCAATAGACTGCAAAATGCCCTGGAGCAAGCTTAGAGGCAGTTTTAGCAGTCATGTCCCCTGACCCTGGATTTTTAGCACCACCAACAAACAGAGGAAGAAGCCACAACACAGACTGAAATGGGTGGGGCTGAGAACCTCCGCAACACACACACACACACACACACACACACGCAGGGAACCCATTTCAGAAGCCATTCCCTCCAGCTTCCCAGCAAAAGTCTGCTAACAGAGCATTAATTCTACCAATCTGTTCCCTCTCAGCTTTTTTAGCCGGGTGGAAGCAAGACAAGTTCACACCTGCTTGGCCTAGACATTCTGGACAAAGAAGGCTCAGAGCAGAGAACTGTCTGTTGCGATCTATCCAAGCCCAAAGAGAGAACTCTGGCAAGGCAGCAAACCAACGAGAAGGATTCAGCAAGAGCAAAGAGGAGGCATCTTTCCTGCAGCCAGTTCCTGCCAGCTCAGCATATCCAGGCTGGTGGCCAGGCAGCAAGGCTTTCAAAGCACCAGCCCTGGGTCTTGCCTTCAAGGAGGTTTGCAAGCTGCTCTGGAGAGTGTGGTTTTGAATGCAAGAAATGCAGGGAGTCCCTAATTCTCTCTCTCTCTCTCAGCTCATCCAGACTTCCTTTAGTGCCGCGTTTTGAGGCACAGGTCCGTGCTTTAAAGTTCTGTGTCTGACTGTGGTGATTTGGTTTGGTTTTTTGTCCCAGCGCTCCTCTCAGAAAAAACAGCATTTTACTGTTGAATCGGCACAAATGGCAATTGGGTTTTCTGCTGTTTGTTCCGATCAATGGTAAAACACAAGTTTTGCCAGGGGCAGCACCAGGACCCAAAACAGCAACCATCACTCAGACACAGATCAGATTGCACCCAAACCTGTCTACAGCACCTAGCAAAAGAAGTGCAGAAACAGGCAGCCGGTGTTGTAGGTTTCTGTTGCATTTCAAAAGCCTGCAGAACCTGTGTGACCATTAGCAATAGTGGTGCCTTGTATACCAAGGCAAGCCAGGCTCCTTCCAAAAAGCCTGCAGACACCTCTCTCTTGAGTGTGGGTGATGCTGTTTTGGCTACATTAGAGTCCACCCTCAGAAAATCAGTTTGCTACTATAAGGAGGTACCGCCAGCCAGTCCTTTTTTTCCTGGGGGTACTCAAGGGTACAGCGTACTGGCCCCTATCCCTCCCCCCAAATATTAGAAGTGTGGCACTTCCTGCAACAACTGGCACCATCTTTTCTTTTCTTTTCTTTTCTTTTCTTTGAAAAAGCACTGCTACCTGCCTGCCTCTAGGTCAAGGGTCAGCAAACTTTTTCAGCAGGGGCCGGTCCACTGTCCCTCAGACCTTGTGGGGGGCCGGACTACATTTTGAAAAATAATAATGAACGAATTCTTATGCCCCACAAATAACCCAGAGATGCATTTTAAATAAAAGCACACATTCTACTCATGTAAAAATACGCTAATTCCCAGACCATCCGTGGGACAGATTTAGAAGGCGTTTGGGCCGGATCCAGCCCCCGGGCCTTAGGTTGCCTACCCATGCTCTAAGTCAAGTCTAGGATTGAAAGGACACCCAAGCAAAATCTGCTGTACCAATACTTACCCTGCACTGGCTCCATTGCCATATGGAACCCGACATCGCCGCTGCTTCCTCCAGGTAAGCAAGTGGATCCCCCCAATGTTTTCAGGCCTCACACTCAAAGAATGGGGCTCACTGCTGAACTTTCTTCAGCCACACAGACGCTCCACACCAGGAGTGGCAGATAGAAGGAGTGGCAGATAGAAGTTGAGATGGGGCGCACCGTAATCGGCAGGCACAGAGATGCTGCAGCACTTGCTGCAGGGGAGGCCCCCCTTCTGGGACTGTGAGATTATACAGAAGGCAGGACAACAGAGCTCATGAACTTTGCCTTATCACAGAACACAGTCCATAAACAAGCTCACGGCTTGGGATGATTTCGTTGTAGCCATTAAATAAAGCATCACTGGCAGATGTAGCAAGGAGACCAAGCAGATAATAAGCCTTGGCATTGACGTAGCGTTGTTTTAATTTTAAAAATGTTACACCTCACCCTTTGTCACTTTGCTCTAAGGTAGCTTCCCACATTCCTAGCCTAATGTAGAGTGCATTCCTATTGGGCAGAGCCCAGTAATCTTCACAGCAGCCCTGCAAATAGGCTATTGCTTTTATTGTTGTCACTGTGTCGTCGTCGTCTTCTTCTTCTTCTTCTTCTTCTTCTTCTTCTTCTTCTTCTTCTTCTTCTTCCCTGCCCATCTGACTGGGTTGCCCCAGCCACTTGTTAGTTGCTTGTTACCTACAAGGTCCCTGTCATTGTCTGCATTGTAAATCAGGGAAGGGTTGTAGCTCAGGTGTAGAGCACCTGCTGTGCATGCAGAAGGTCCAAATGGCAACATTTCCAGGGGGTGAGAGAGACTCCTGCTTAAAAACCTCAGCCCACCACTGTCAGCCACTGTAGACAACACTGCGCTAGATGGACTAGTGGTCTGGCTCAGTCTATGGCAGCTTCCTGAGTTTCTAAACTAGTTGCCCCAAGCTCAGACTGCATCGCTCTTACAAGCCACTCTGGAGTTCCTGTAGCAATAACTTTCAGCACTTTGGAACTAAACTAAGTTTTTCTGTCTGAGCAACTTTTTCTGAATGCTGTATAGATATGGCTATGAATCTGACCTTTGGGGAGTTTGTAAGTAAACCATTTTTAATTTACCAAACAGGTGATCTTTTTCTATGCTAGGGAACCTATGCTTTTTTTTCTATGCTTAGAACCTCAAAGCCAAAGTGAGAGCATTTGTGTCAAAATTAAGGGAGAGAAGAATAACAGGGACCTCATTGTGGGAGTTTACTATAGATCCCCAAGCGAAACGGAGGACATAGATGATGTCTTCCTGGAACAGATGGCCAAGCATGCAAAAGGAAGGGAGATAGTAGTAATGGGGGACTTCAATTACCCGGATATTTGTTGGATGTCAAACTCAGCCAAGAGCATAAGGTCAAACAGATTCCTCACTGGCCTTGCAGACAACTTCATTGTCCAGAAAGTGGGAGAAGCAACAAGAGGAACAGCCATTTTAGATCTGGTCCTAACCAATGTTGATGACCTGGTTAGTGGGGTAGAAGTGGAAGGATCATTAGGCGCGAGTGATCATGCTCTTCTGAAGTTTACTATACAGCGGAAAGGAGCAGCGAAGCATACTAGGACTCAATTTCTTGACTTTAAGAAAGCCGACTTCATAAAACTTAGGGAAGTGCTGGGTGAGATCCCATGGACAGTAATACTAAAAGGAAAGGGAGTTCATGATGGCTGGGAGTTTGCTAAGAGGGAGATAGTAAAAGCACAACTTCAGGCAATACCAATGAGAAGGAAACATGGAAGGTACCTAAAGAAGCCAGGGTGGCTATCTAAAGAACTTTTAACTGAGTTAAGATTAAAAAGGATGTGTACAAAAAATGGAAAGGGGGGGAAACCACCAAAGAGGAATTCAAACAAATAGCCAACACGTGTAGACACAAAGTCAGAAAAGCTAAAGCACAGAATGAGCTCAGGCTTGCTAGAGAGGTTAAAAAGCGACAAAAAAGGCTTTTATGGGTATGTTCGTAGCAAAAGGAAGAACAAAGAAACAGTGGGATCACTCAGAGGAGAAGATGGTGAAATGCAAACAGGGGACACAGAAAGGGCTGAACTCCTCAATGCCTTCTTTGCCTCAGTCTTCTCCAATAAAGAAAACAATGCCCGACCTGAAGAATTTGGAGCAAATGATTCAGCAGAGGAAACACAGCCCAGAATAACTAAGGAGATAGTACAAGAATACTTGGCTAGTTTAGATGTATTCAAGTCTCCAGGGCCAGATGAACTGCATCCAAGAGTATTCAAAGAACTGGCAGATGTGATCTCAGAACCACTGGCAGTCATCTTTGAGAATTCCTGGAGAACAGACGAAGTCCCGGCAGACTGGAGGAGGGCAAATGTTGTCCCTATTTTCAAAAAGGGGAAAAGAGGACCCAAATAATTACCGCCCAGTCAGTCTGACATCAATACCAGGGAAGATTCTGGAGCAGATCATTAAGCAAAAAGTCTGTGAGCACCTAGAAAGGAATGCTGTGATCACCAATAGTCAGCATGGATTTCTGAAAAATAAGTCATGTCAGACTAACCTGATCTCGTTTTTTGACAGAATTACAAGCCTGGTAGATGAAGGGAACGCAGTGGATGTAGCCTACCTTGATTTCAGCAAGGCATTTGACAAGGTGCCCCATGATATTCTTGTAAAGAAGCTGGTAAAATGCGGTCTTGACTATGCTACCACTCAGTGGATTTGTAACTGGCTGACTGACCGAACCCAAAGGGTGCTCATCAATGGTTCCTCTTCATCCTGGAACAGAGTGACTAGTGGGGTGCCACAGGGTTCTGTCTTGGGCCCGGTCTTATTCAACATCTTTATCAACGACTTGGATGATGGACTCAAGGGCATCCTGATCAAATTTGCAGATGACACCAAACTAGGAGGGGACAGGATCACACCTCCTGTCCCAGAGGACAGGATCACACTTCAAAATGACCTTGACAGATTAGAGAACTGGGCCAAAACAAACAAGATGAATTTTAACAGGGAGAAATGTAAAGTATTGCACTTGGGCAAAAAAATGAGAGGCACAAATACAAGATGGGTGACACCTGGCTTGAGAGCAGTACATGTGAAAAGGATCTAGGAGTCTTGGTTGACCACAAACTTGACATGAGCCAACAGTGTGACGCGGCAGCTAAAAAAGCCAATGCAATTCTGGGCTGCATCAATAGGAGTATAGCATCTAGATCAAGGGAAGTAATAGTGCCACTGTATTCTGCTCTGGTCAGACCTCACCTGGAGTACTGTGTCCAGTTCTGGGCACCACAGTTCAAGAAGGACACTGACAAACTGGAACGTGTCCAGAGGAGGGCAACCAAAATGGTCAAAGGCCTGGAAACGATGCCTTATGAGGAACGGCTAAGGGAGCTGGGCATGTTTAGCCTGGAGAAGAGGAGGTTAAGGGTCACCCTTATGATATGATAGCCATGTTCAAATATATAAAAGGATGTCACATAGAGAAGGGAGAAAGGTTGTTTTCTGCTGTTCCAGAGAAGCGGACACGGAGCAATGGATCCAAACTACAAGAAAGAAGATTCCACCTAAACATTAGGAAGAGCTTCCTGACAGTAAGAGCTGTTTGACAGTGGAATTTGCTGCCAAGGAGTGTGGTGGAGTCTCCTCCTTTGGAGGTCTTTAAGCAGAGGCTTGACAACCACATGTCAGGAGAGCTCTGGTGGTGTTTCCTGCTTGGCAGGGGGTTGGACTCGATGGCCCTTGTGGTCTCTTCCAACTCTATGATTCTATGATTCTATAAGATTTGAACAGTTGCAGCTCAGTCTCCTAGCCATTTAAACTATACCGCTTAGGCCTAAGAGTGCAGAAGACTATGGTATATCTGGCCAAATCCCAAAAGCTGGAGAAGCAAGGGAGCAGGATTTGCATTTGTCAAGAGGCCTGGATCTCAGGGCCCTCTCAGAGCAGCAGCAGAATATGTTCTGAAGGTAAGCAGATACCTGCAATTCAGCCACATTTGCATCCTTGATTCAGCTCAAAGAATTGCTTCCTTCCAGTGCAGAAACAACTGGCACAGGGAGAGCAGCGCTGCAGCTGCTCCGACCCCAATCTATCCAATCTGGAGTGGCTTTAGATGACATGGCGCCATCTGGTGGCCACTTGAAATGTCACTCCACAACAGCTGTCCCCCCTCCAGAAAGAGAGAGAGAGAGAGAGAGAGAGAGAGAGAGAGAGAGAGAGAGAGAGAAGGAGGGAGATATGAAGCTGCTGGCCATCTTTTCTGTTCCCTTGCTGTGGTACAGCAATCTGTGCAGCCATACCATGCAGCCAGCTGACTCCGCATGGTCTGACTCAGTATCAGGCAACTTCCTATGTTCCTGTGTGTGATGGCCTGGGATTCCGATTCAGAGGCTGAACCAGAGGAATCCCAGCCTGCACAGGAGTCCCCGCCTCCAGGGCCAGCTGAACTGGGGCAAGGCCTAGATTCTGAGGAGCCTGCACCTGTGTCAGATCCTCAGGAGCAGGTACCAGGTGAAACCATTCTGGCCCCAGAGGTGCTTGAGGACTCAGTGTCTACAGGTAAGCCTCCCCCGGGGCCCAGTAACCCTTCGGCCTCTCCTGAACTGCAGAGGCTTAGGGCAGAGAGGCGAAGGGAACTGGTTTCTCCCAGGAGGAGTGCTCGCCTTAAGGCCAGGAGAGGCGGGGCTCCTGGGGGCCGGGACCGCCCCTGGCCTTAGAGAAGATAAAGGTCAGTCAGCCCGGTCCCAGGTTGCGGGAGCAACGTCGTTGTTGAGTACCTGCTCTTACCCGGACCTAGACCTGAACCTCCAGTGTTCCTGTTCCTCGCCCGGCTTCCTGCTTCCGACCTTCCAGCGTTCCTGTTCCCACCCGGCTCCCAGCTTTGGACCTTCCAGCGTTCCTGTTCCCACCCAGCTCCCAGCTTTGGACCTTCCAGTGTTCCTGTTCCCTGCCCGGCCTCCTGCTTCTGACCTTCCAGCGTTCTTGTTCCCCGCCCGGCTTCCTGCTTCTGATCTTCGTGAGTTCCTGTCCCCGCCCGGCTCCCTGTTTCGGACCTCGCCTCACATCTTGTGAACTCTGACTACGGTAACAGTACCTTCCCCCCGGGACCAGCACACTGTGTTGCATTTCTTACCATGCCCCTATTTTGCTTTTCCCACAATGCACCTGTGTTGCATTTCCCACCATGCCCCAAATGAGCAAACCTCCATGGTATTGTGGGAAATGTAAAAAGGGGGCAGCTTTCCAACCCAGCTGCTGTTGTCAGATAAGGCTGCAGCCTTGGACGGCCACTGACAGCAGCATCCTGTCAAGGAGAGCTTGCAGAGCAGCAGCTGAAGAAGGAGCAAAAAGGGTTTTCTTGTGTGTGTGTTTCTTGTGGCTGATTAGCTGCTCTCCCTGTGCAAAGGTCAGAGGGGGCAGGGTTTCTGTTAAGGCAGGTGATTAGCTGTGGGAGGAGCTTATCAGAGCTTGCAGGGCAGTTTGATCCATCTTTTAGATTTAGGGGAGCTAGTCTCAAACGTTTGTTGGGGAGACCTAGGGTTTTTTTTGGGGGGGGGAGTTATTTGTCCTGTCTTCACGCTTTTTATGATGGAGGTCCTCTCCCCTAGCATGGAAGATGAAGAACAGACTCCATTTGAGGATCTCTCCCTCATTACAGTCGATGAGGTATATGAAGACAAGCAGCAAAGTCAGTCCTCAGGGAATGTGCAGGCGACCTTGGAACGGACAGCTCATGGAAGAACCCCGACCAGACCTAAGAGGAGGCGCATAGTGGTAATAGGGGATTCCCTACTGAGGGGAACAGAAGCAGTGATCTGTGGGCCTGACAAGATGTCTCGGGAAGTGTGCTGTCTCCCCGGGGCTAAGATCCAAGATGTAACTGAACGACTGCAAGGAATCATAAAACCCACTGACAAATACCCCAGATGCCCCACTGGGAAGCCCCCAAGTGGGACAGGAGCACAAGAGCAGTGCCCTCCCTACCCATTTCCCCCAGCAAATGATATGCGGAGACATGGAACCGTAGGGCTGTAGAGTTGGAAGGGGCCCCGAGGGTCATCTAGTCCAACCCCCCACAGTGCAGGGATCACAGCTAAAGAATCCCTGACTGGTGGTCATCCAACCTTTGTTAGAAAACCTAGAATGAAAAAGAGTCCACCATCTTCCAATGTAGTCCATTCTACTCTCAAACAACTCTTCCCATCAGAAAGTTGTTCCTAAAGTTGAGTCGGAATCTCCTTTCTTGTAATTTCAACCCATTGGTTCCGGTCCTCCAGAGCAGTAGAAAACAAACCAGTTCCCTCTTCCGTGTGACAACCCTTGAGATATATGAAAATCTCTTCTCAGTCTCCTCTTTTCCAGGCTAAATGTCCTCCACTCCCTCGACCATTCCTCATAAGGCTTCTTCCAATCCTGGAGGTACTGTATCACCCATCACAACTAGCAACCATTTTGTGGAAGTGAATTTCCATGGTTTAACGGTGCGCTGTGTGAAGACTTCCCCTCATCTGCTCTGAGTCCCCCACCATTCAGCTCCCTGCCTAGTCCATCTGCAGCGCTTCCACGACAAGTCCAGGGGCAGAAGTTCTACGCTTCAAGGATGCCATCTGGGATGCCCCTATGTCAGTCCCTGTCCACCAGGTCCTGCAGAACCCTGGCCCCAGAGCTGCCCAGGAGCCAGGCCCGCCAAGCTCAGTGCTGACTACGCTGGCTGACAGCATCTCTCCATCTCTTCAGGCTGGGGACTGAGCCTTTTGCAGGCACGGCTGCTGCGGTCCCCACCCTGTTGGGTGAGGAGGCTTCTGCTGTGCTCCTACTCCCTATCTGTGATTGCTGCGCTACACTTGATCCCTGCAAGCCTCTGGCTAAGTTGGACTGACAGGCCCCTCACCTGACTTGCTGGATCCTGACTCTGGCTAATGATCTGGAGAGGTTCCCAGTGGGCTGTATTAATAGGCTAGATCCTCCCTCCAGATGACCCATTTATTGGGAATTCGCCCCAATCTGCTTGCACAAGGCTTGTGGGAGAGTTATGCAACATCCACTTTTGTGGGGCACTGGTTTTGGTTCTTATGTATGGGATTTTTACAAAAATGAGTATTCATCTCAAATCGTTTGCATGGAGGTTACATAAGTCTTCCAGTTCATAAATTGCTCATATCAACATTTGGGGGGCATATCGCTGACTGTTTCCTAACCACACGAAGCCTCTGGTTTTTTAATGTGCGTTTATTGTGCCTGGACAACAGAGCACTTTAATTGCACAAACCTGTTATGCGACTGAGTTTCCTGTGAAACTCTGGCCGCCCGGAGGTGATGCTGGTGCCCAAAATCCATCACCTGGGGCAGGTGCTCCACCCTGCCTCATGCAAGGGATGCCTCGGCAGTGGCAGGCAACAGGGATGCCTTCCATCAGCAGCCATACCTGCAGGTCAGCCAGGCGGCCTCCTTCTACGGAGGACAGCCCTCTGTTGAAAGGAATCTTCTGCTTGAAGGACTGTCAAAAGATGAAGAACCGTAAGATGGTACAGCAGGAAGATGTTCATGTTGCCCATTAGCATCTGGAGCACAGAAAGAGCAGGTGTGTGGCTCATCTGGCTGAAGTTCAAGGGGACGTGGCTTTTTCAGAAAAGATTCCTGTGCAAGTCAAGGCAATGTGCACAGGGTAATTTGCGTCAGGAAATTTTCAGTTTGCCCTGGTAAATTTCCCAGTGTGGTGGAGAGGGATCCTAATTTAGCATGTTCATTCTACTTGTACTCCGCAAACATTACTGAAACCTTTGAACGTGCCAAACTTGGCTCATATTGATTTGTAATTGGTACCCCTTCATGGTTACGCATGGACTGTGTCCCAGTTGACAGTGCAGTGGCTGGACTGCGACCTGGGAGGCCAAGATTCAAATCCCACTCAGCCAGGAAACTGACTGGGTGACCTTGGGCTGCCTCTCAGCCTAATGCACCTCACAGGGTTGTTGTGGAGATAAAGTGGGGTGGAAGAGAACCCTATATACCACACTGAAATGCAGTAGACACAAAAAGGACAAATCTATAAATAACTTATGAAATGGAAAACATTCCATGGAAAAAATAAATCACTAGAACAATTTCCACTTCATATAACTGCAGTTTTACCCTGCTATGGGGAGGTGTATTGTATGTATAATAAATTAATTCTAAACATGCATCCATTCACATAAATTAGCATATGCAAATAGTATGATGTCCTGTGCTCTCTCTTGTCCTCCTTTCAAGTGATGCACAATTGCCCTCACATCTACCTATCAAGCAGGACACTTGAATTCTATCTGCATCCACAGAAACGTGAAGGTTTTGGTTTTTCCTTAAAAGAAAAATCCTGAGAAAATAAAAAAGTCAAAAACAATACAAGCCTGCCTCCTGCTTCATTCTGAACTAGCAAGGACACACCACTGGATTCTTGTGAGGTGGAGAGGGAAAACCAGCCTCCTTTTAGGTCAGGGGAGACAGCAGAAGATATCAGTCCACAGCAACAGATCTGTGACCACATCTCAGTAATTATCCATCACCCACAAACGGCAGGGGCCCAAAACACAAATTCCCAGCAGCCTCTCCTACCTTGCGTGCCCTTTGCTGTGCTTAAAATAATCTGGAGGCCTTACAGGCTGCTTCCACCTCTCCTTGTGTGTGAGGAAAGCCCCAGGGAACAGCCCAGGCTCTGCATCCAACAAAACAAAAATCCCACAAGCATCTCCAGGCCAGCTCTTCTCTCGGTTACACAGCAACCAGGAGAAGATGCTGGCTGGCTTGCTGTTCCTGGCTGGCAAGCAAAGGACAACTAGGTCACTCCAGACAGGCAGAGGCATCGTCCCCAGGAAAGACTGGAATGAAAGGTGGGGAGGAGAGTCAACTCAGTTTGCATTTAAAGAAGAACATAACCAGGAGCTCAGAGTAACTCACAGAAGGGAGCAGGGCAGAAGCAGCCATCATGCGCAGGATAGATGCAGATTCCCAGCAGAAACAATCCAGGGCAGGCATGGGGGAGGTGTGGCCACCCAGATGCTGATGGACTCGAACTCCCATCAGCCCCAGCCAGCACAGCCAACAGTCTGGGGTGGTGGAAGTCACAGTCCAGTGACATCTGGAGGGCCACAGGGTAGCCAGCATGATGCTCTTCAGCTGGACCACAACGCCATTGTTAGAAACTCAGATATAGAAGCGAGTCGCCAAATGGCAACTTAAACTTGGGTTTCAGTTGCCTCAGTGGAATGTCTAGCTGCCATTTCCTTTTGCAAGATTACAAAGCAAAAAACGAATTGTTTCTCTTGTCAACATTAATATATTTAACAATTCAGTCACATTTTTTACAAGTTAGAGTAAAAAAAATTCTCAAGACATGTTAACTCTGCATCTTTTGCTGCTGTGCTGCCACGTGAGTCAGCCAACTAGTGTAGTGGTACAGCGACAAAAGACACTGCTGCCCACCAGCCAAGGAGACGGTGGAGATGTCAGTCACCAAACCTGGCGACCATAAATCTCCATGGTCGTGAGTTACAAAAAGCGACTGGCAGCCAGGGAATTTTGAACACTGCAACAATTCCCAGGATTCCTGACCCCTGGCCATGCCCCTACAACACCTGGAAGTCAGTCATCATGTCGGCCACCTTTGATTCCAGGGGTTTTGGTAGGGGGTAATTTGGCAGTGGAACCAGTGGCCCAAATCCGCCTTGCCCAGGACACCTCCATCCTTGGCAGTGAGTCTGAGTCTCTTGCCACACAGATCTTTGGCTGCTTGGCTTCTCACCTGCCTCAAGGAAGGCTCACAACTGAGCGACACTGGCACCAAGCATCAGAGGTGCCTGATGCTGTGCCCAAGGGCAAATCACCTCTTAATTACTGCTTACAGTGCAGGTTCCTGCTTCGGCTTGGGCTGCTGCCAGCCCCGGGGACATGCCAAGGCCCTCAGCTCTGCTCGTGGTTAATTGACCCCTGCTATCGATCTGGCTTGAATCCATTGACCCTGTTTGTGACCGGAGAGAGAAAGAGAGGGGTTTTGTTTCCTTGCTGGGCGGATGTTCCAAGAGCAGCAGTGACAAAACCCAAAACCTTATGCAGGGGGGCACATGATGAGACATTAAACGTATCAGTCCTTGGTAGAGCAGACGCTCCAGAAGAGGGGGTGATTCAACTAGAAAGAGGACTCAGATTTGCATGTGCCCATTTATATGTCTCAGTGCCATCAGGGTTGCCGGGAAGTGGGCCCCAGCCAACAGAATGGCTGGGGCAGGTTCCATTGGGGGTGGGTGCGATGGGACACCAGATCTCAGGGATCACAGGGAGAAGGAGTTATGCTAAGACCAGAACACATCATTATCGAGGAGGCAGGTTTAGTCATTGTTTGAAGACCGGAAGGATGCTGGAATCAACAAAGGAGACCCACATGACCTGAAGGTGCTGCTATGCAATGTCAGGTCAATGATTCATAAGACCACTGCCATCCACGACTTGAAAATGGATTATATATACACACACACATTTTAGATACATAGATGATAGATAGATAGATATAGATGATAGATAGATAGATAGATAGATAGATAGATAGATAGATAGATAGATGATAGATAGATAGATAGATAGATAGATAGATAGATAGATAGATAGATAGATGATAGATAGATGATAGATAGATAGATGATAGATGATAGATAGATGATAGATGATAGATGATAGATAGATGATAGATAGATAGATAGATAGATAGATAGATAGATAGATGATAGATAGATAGATAGATAGATAGATAGATAGATAGATAGATAGATGATAGATGATAGATAATTGTCCAGTAGCACCTTAGAGGCGAACTAAGTTTGTTCTTGGTATAAGCTTTTGTGTGCATGCACACTTCTTCAGGTGTTGTTGTTGTTGTTATCAAAAGAAACCTGAGGCATATCCCCTGACGTATGCCAGCGGAGGACAGGCAACTTCAAGACCCCTCTTGCTCTTATAGGAACACAGGAAACTGCCTTAGAGTGAGTCAGACCAATGCATTGTCTCCCAGTCCCAGCCCTGCCTGGAGAGGCCAAGGATCAAACCTGGATGTGGAGTGGACGCTGTCCTCTGCACAGGAGGACACATGGGCATAGCCAGGGGGCAAGGGGCACAGCTCCCCCCCCGCAAATCAAGTAAATAAATAAAAATACTCAACTAACTGATCAATCATGTTGAAGATAGCTCAGTTCTGCCCCCCTCCCAAAAAAAACCAACCCTGGCTACGCCCATGGGGGACACAGAAGCATGCAATTCTGGGGCACTTGCGAGTTGAGAGGGTGATCTCTCAGGACTGCTCATCACTACCTACAGAAGAACAAGGAGAGCCTGGAGGGGAAAGGAAGCCAAGGGAATGCAGCATGATCAAGAACTTAGGTCAAACTCTGAGCTGTCAGGATGACCCACAGCTAGATGCAGCCTCTGTCAATGGTGCCTTTTTGAGATGGAGGGGCTTCCCTCTGGTCCATGATGCTGCACCCCCCCCCGACTGCTCCCAAAGTGCCATTCAGTAGCATCTGTGGGTTCCTGCGCCTCCGGCCTTCAACTCTGGAACTGCTTAGCCCTTGAAATAAACGCTTCCCTGGCAGTATCAGGGGCTGGAATCCAATTCATTTCTGATCAATATCCTGGCTACAGCCCAGGACAAGGCTGGAACTTACTCAGCTTGTTACATTTTCTCCAGATATATGGCAGGCCACTTGGAAACGCTGGCACAGCAAAAATACCCAGGTTTGGTGGTGTGTGAGAGACTTGGGCTCCATTCACACCATACATTTTATTTATTGATTTCATAAAATTTATATACTGCCTACTGGTAAGAAGAAACCTTAAAGGGGTTACAATACTTTAGGATGGGTGGGTGATGCCCTGTATGCTTCCTTCCAGCGACTCCTGCCACCAAGATGGTACCAGACGTCTTGCTCCGCTTTCCTTTGGAACACATCAGCGAGGGGAGTCTTGTGGTCTGGGCAGCCCAGGACCCCCAGACACATCGCCCAGCCTTGCACCCTGGTGAATGTCACTTCAGGGCTATGAGCACAACGGTTTGACTTCACCCCCGAGGCCACTCCGTTGTCTCTCGAGACAATGCCACCTTTTCCTCCAATTAGCTCATGGTTCTCCTCGTTCCTCCTCCCCACAACAACCCTGTGAGGTAGGTTAGGCTGAGAGGCGGTGACGTGCCCCAGGTCACCCAGTGAAACTTCATGGCTAAGTTGGATTTGAATCCTGGTCTCCCAGGTGCTAGTCCAACACTCTAACACTCAAACTCTCTAACCACTACACCACACTGGCTCTCTCTGTTTAAATGAATTAAAAGCATCTAAAACTTAAAAAAAAACAATAGAAAACTTTGAAACAAAATTTTAAACAAATGTAGTAGAATAGTTTTCAGCAGGCATCTAAAACAGTACAGCAAAGATGTCTGCCTAATGTCAACAGGGATTTAAATAATCATACAGATTTAAAATCAGATGAAGCCCTTTTGAAGCAATGTGCAGGTGTCAAATGACACCTGTCTCAGAGGTCAAAGGCCAGAGGGCAGAGAGAGGGACGGTTTCACAACGGCAGCAACAATACTGGGCTTCTACCTGCCTTTAATTCTTTGCCACTTAATTCTACGTGTGCCCGGCAAAAACATTTATTTTCTGCCAGGCCTTCGGCTTTTAAGGATCTGTGGTTTCCTTGACTAGGCGGGATGCTTTAATCCTGCCCTTTAATGCCACGATCACCTTTCAGATTTTTCTGTTTTCCTTTTTGCTGGTTTAAATGTTTGTTGTTGTAAGTCACTTTGATTGGCTTTTACAAATAAAATAAAAAATGACCAATAGGTTTAAACAATCACTTGCATCCAGTTGGTGACTCTAGGGGTTTCTAATAGAAAAACAAAGTAGATCCTGAAAAGTTTTGCTTTTTTCCAAGTCCTCATGCAACGCTCTAACCACTAGGTAAAGGCGAAGCTCCAACCACTACACCACACTGGCTCTTTGCAAAGCATCGTCCTGCCGTCAGCCAAGCATGAGTTGGAGTTATCCCATTTTATCCTCACAACAACCTTGTAAAGTAGGCCAAGCTGAGGGGGAGTGGGGGGGCTCCCAGGGAGCTTTGTGGCGCAGCAGAGATCCCAGGCCACCTCTGGCCATCCGCCACTCCACCTCTGGCTCCAGACTCCTCTGACAGCCCTGGGCCTGGAGCAAACTTGGGGCTCCTCTCACCACCACAAGCTGCCTTTGAAGACACCGTTTTGCCATGAGGCATATTAACATCCATGCATAATTAAGCCAGCCTGAGGAAACTGGGCACACAGAGGAGAATCCACCCCTTTCATGTTCTCGGCTGCTCTGCCATCTATAATTAAACCACTTAATGCCCTGGGACGTTCCGTGGGTGGCATGCAAGGAGGGGGGAGAGTTTAGGAATGAGCCCCACGGCAGATGCTCCAGTGCCATAAAAACTGCAGTATCTGCAGCAGGAAAATCTAAGCCCTGTTACATGCAGCAGACAAGCGGGAGGAGAGAGGGTTATCTCTCTCTCTACACAAACACAGTCCATTGCAGCATATATTGTGCTAAAACCCAAGGCATTATTTCGGTGATGATTTCCTTTTTAAGAAATGCCTGTTCCCAGGATTCTGTCACACCCTGGCATGACCGAGTCTCAGACCACCTGATCAGTCAAAGCTTCTCCTCACGCCTGCTTGCCATGAGGATGATGCTGGCTAACAGCTCACAATTTTGGGAAGGGAAACATTCCAGAAGCCAGAGTGAAACTGCACAACTTCCACTCCAGGGTAATTGCCAAGTTATCTGAGAGAGGAAAGGGGTGAGCCTGCCTCCTCTGCGCTCACTCATCAGCAGTTACGAGCACTTCAGAGGGGAGGCTGGTGGGAGTTTTTTTTTTTTTGTCCAAAGCCTAATTGAATTATGTAAGATGCCTCTGGATGCAGGCAGCAAACTCCTTGGCTTGGATGCAAGTCAGAAAGATGTGTATAATGAACAGCTAGGAAGGAGGAGGGCACAGCAAGGCTCAGGAGACTGCACTGGGGCCGTTTTACTTAAAGCAAACATCAACCCTTTTCGTGCCTGGAACTCTTCTTATTTTTATCTATTTATTTTGGTACTTATACCCTGCCTTTTTCTTCAAGAAGCTCAGGGTGTCATCCATGCTTCTCCCCCTCCACTTTTAATCGCCACAACAATCCTGTACGGGAGGTTAGGCTGAGAGGCAGGGACTGGGCCACAATCACGCAGGGGATGTGAACTCTAGCCTCCCAAAGTCCCAGGCCAAAACTCTTACCACAACACCACGCCCTCTCCCCTTGAACACCAGCAGAATTAGGGTTTTGTTCTGGCCTCAGCTGCCAGAATGGGTACATTTCCTCGATAAAAATCACACTCGAGTGCGCATCATACATTTATAGCACTGCAGCACCTCTCACTGCAGCCCCCAGAAGCTCATGACCAGAGCCAAAACAAAACCACACACAGGTGACTGGGGGAAGGGGAGTGGGGGGTTTGTAGCAGTGCCCCAAACACCTTCCCCTTGACTCACCCTCACTGATCTTGAGGAGGAGGCCCAGGAAAGAGGCAGTCCAATGTGATGGAAGCAGGAAGAAGAAAAGAGAAGCCGGGGGAATCAAAAACCCTCCCCATCATTCCTATCATCATGGGGGGGGGGTTTTCTATCACAAATATGAAACCAGAGAATATTTAGTAAGCTCTGCTTCTGACCCATAACAGGGTTATGCAGCAAGGTTTGTTTGTTTTTCATTTATTTATTTATTTATTTATTTATTTATTTATCTATCCACCCTGCCCATCTGACTGGGTTGCCCCAGCCATTCTGAGTGGCTTCCAATATATATATAAACATAGTAAAACATTACACCTTAAAAAGCTTCCCTATACAGGGTTGCCTTCAGATGTTTCCTAAATGTTATATAATTACTCATCTCCTTGGCATCTGAAGGGAGGGCGTTCCACAGGGAGGGTGTCACTACCAAGAAGACCATCTGCCTGTAACCTCACTTCTCACGGTGAGGGAACCGCCAGAAGGCCCTCGGCGCTGGACCTCAGTGTCTGGGCTGGACGATGGGGGTGGAGATGCTCCTTCAGGTATACAGGGTTGAGGCTACTTAGAGCTTTAAAGGTCAGCACTGACACTTTGATTGTGCTGAGAATCATACTGGGAGTCTGTATAGATGATGATGATGATGATGATGATGATGATGATGATGATGATGATGATTTATTTATTCATTCATACATACATACATACATACATACATACATACATACATACCCTGCCCATCTGCCTGGGTTTTCCCAGCCACTCTGGGCGGCTCCCAACAGAAAATTAAAACAGATTAAAACATCAATCATTTAAAACTTCCCTAAGTCGTTTTATGGTCCCAGTGGTTGCTCCCAGTCACCAGTTTAGTTGTAGTTTCCAAATCACCTTGAAAGGTAGCCCCACATAGAACACATTGCAGTAGTCCAAGCACGTGCACTGGATTCTGCGCCACTTTGTGGGTTTCCAGCATGCACAGGTGATGTCACATGGTAGGAAGAGGCCTGATGGGGGACACTGTGGCTTTGGGTAGGCCTGACAGGGCCTGTCATAGCCTCAGGAAACCCCAACAAAGGCCCTGCAGTGGAGGCGGAGGCTCAGCTCCAGTTGCCACTGTGGCACCAGAGAGAGGTAAGTGGGTGGGAGCTGAGCACCCACAATCAAAATTTTGTGGGTGCCCAGGCACCCAGGGGCCCCCACAGATGGTGCCAGTGAATCCAAGCAAGAGATAATCACTACTTACAGAGTGTACAGGCAAGCAGGGTCTCATCCTGCGTACCAGATGGAGCTGGTAAACAGCTGCCCTGGACACGGATTTGACCTGTGCCTCCATGGACAGCTGTGAGTCCAAAATGACTCCCAGGCTGCGCACCTGGTCCTTCAGGGGCACAGTTGCCCCATTCAGGACCAGGGAGTCCCCCACACCAGCCCGCCCCCTGCCCCCCCCCAAACAGCACTTCTGTCTTGTCAGGATACAACCTGAATCCATTAACCACCCCCCATCCTCCAACTGCCTCCAGGCACTCACACAGGACATTGGCAGGTGCTGCCTTTTGGCCATGTGCAGACATTACCTGCCCGCCTCCAGCATCAAATATGACGTCAAGTGTCAGGGAGGTTGGCATGGCTTGCCCCAAACAGCCTTGCAGGCAAAATTATTAGACCAACTGATCAAGACATAAGGCAAGTAATTCCCAGCAGTATCACCTGAGAAGACCTGAGAAGTCCATGAATCCATGTCAAGTTTGGCACACGACCAAAGGGCCAGGCACTTGCATAGGATTGGGGTGGAGGGATGATGGGACCATTCTACAATGACAGACTCTCCTTGTGTATGATGTGCAATTCAAATATTAAACCAGAACAGTTTAACCGCTCACCCACTCCAGTTTGCTGTCTCTCTCTTTTCTGCATAATTTCTGGGACTGCTCTCAGAAATTTAGCTTATTCATTTAAATCAGTGGTGCTCACAGTATCCCTTGGAGACTTGATCACGTAGCCAAATTGTATTGTGGGAACTTGCATGATTTTAACACAGCCACTCATCATTTCAGGTGTGGCATTGTGACACCATCCAGTTCCCTATGGGTTCCCTGATCTGCTGAAATCACCTATGTAACGAGTTCAACAAACAGGAAGCAGAAGCACACAGAGGAATATGGGGGGGCATGATTATTTGCGTACTCTAAAAGTTTGGGGGTAAATTATTACTCTCATCCAGAAGAATCTGTTGAATAATTTCTGTCTCCCTATTTAAAAGTGTATTAACCACTCTAAGAGAGGGACAAAAAGCCTTGCGGGGGTTGAGTCTGGCAGCATGCTGAGACAATCCCTTCGAAAAACATTTCTGTGCACTGGAGGGTCACCTGGAATTCAGCACTGGAATGCCAAGGAATCCCTCAGGACTTCGAGATCTGTGCATGATCAGCCTGCTTTTCTTGTCCTCTCCACTGCACACAAATCCCACGTCAGTGACGGGAATTGCATCCGTTTGTGCAGCAAGCAAGCAGCCTGACAAGCCCTAGAGGCAAAGTCTCCCGCTAGATGGCGCCTACCGGGCAAAAGGGATGATCAGGGCTTACAGGACACACTCCACGGGAACAGCTGGGCCAGCTGCCAAGACGGTTCTGTGATGTGGGAGGTTGCTACGACTGCAGCAGAGGGACGAGCCTGGCTCTGGATGCTCCAAGCCCCTGGCCCATTGCACATGCTGAGTGGAACTGGCCCTTCAGCATCTAGGCAGATGGATATCTGCACTGCCCAGTAAACGTTAGGCTCTCCACTAGGCAGGGAACGAGGGTCACGGTTTCTGAACCACTGCAAGTGACCATAAGTTGGTGAAAGAAACTATGCTTGCATGTTTGGCCAACATGACCTTGGTGGTAGTGGTGGCCTCCAGCTTGGATGCCTTAAAAAGATGATTAGAAAAATTCATGTCAGTTGCTACTAATGCTGATAGATATGTTTCTCATGGCTCCCTCTGAGCCCGCTGTTCAATGTCTTTATTAGTGACTTGGATGAAGGTATTGATGGGATGCTTACCAAATTTGCAGATGACACCAACCTGGGAGGGGTAGATAATGCCACAGAAGACAGAATCAGGATTCTTAGCAGATTGGAGAACTGGGCACAAGCTAACAAAATGAATTTCAATAGGGACAAATGTAAGGTAGAAAGAACCAGATGCACAAATTTAATATTGGGGGTTGGGGGTGCCTGGATTGTGAGTAATACATGTGAAAAGGACCTAGGAGTTTTAGTGGATCATAAGTTTACCATAAATCAACAGTGTGATGCAGCAGGAAAAAAAGCTAATGCTATTCCAGGCTGCATCAACAGAAGTCTAGTGTCCCGATCAAGAGCAGTCATAGTCCCACTCTATTCTGCCATGGTCAGAGCACACCTGGAATCCTGTGTCCAGTTCTGGGCACCACAATTTAAGAAGGATGTTGACAGCCTGGAACATGTGCAGAGGAGGGCAACCAAGATGATAAATGGAAACTAAGCCTTACGAGGAGCAGCTGAAGTAGCTGGGCATGTTTACCCTGGAAAAGAGGAGACCGAGAGAAGATATGATTGACATCTTCAAATATCTCAAGAGTTATCACATGGAAGAGGGAACAAGATTATTATTAGTATTATTAATTTTATTAGTATTAAAATTTATATGCCACCCTATACCCGCCAGTCTCAGGGACTTCACAATATAATATCACAAAACAAAAACACAAAATACATAATCAAAATAAAAACAAAAGCAACCCAATAACGCCCCCTCAAACATTTTAAAAGGGCATTGATTTCTCCTTCTCTAGGACCCAGTCTAATGGATTCAAGCAGGGGTTGGACTAGATGATCCTTGGGATCCCTTCTAACTCTACAGTTCTGTAATTCACACCAGGAGTGGGAGGCACGCAAGGACAACATGTGAGTGTCAGGCAGACAAAGCCCCACTGTGCCCCCGAGATGTGCCTGGAACGAATGAGGCAGGAGATCTGGGGCTGCTCCTTCCCAGACTATGGAGGATGAGAGGGCTCAGAGGCCCAGCCTGCTGTGAGGAGGAGGCTCATCAAGAGAAAAGAGGGGATTTGCTCCCTCCAGAATTCACTCCCTCCTCTTCAGGCTAGAAATTCCCATAGTGACTAGAATTCTCACAAGAAACTGAACTTTCTCCGTCTGTGCCTAAAAACCTGGCGAGTAGGCAGGGAAACTTTGCAGATCCTGTGTGGTCCTGAAACAGGATGCTGCCCTGCCAAAATAAACGGGAGCGGCACAAGGACATCCTGGCAGATTGTACTCCGCGTTAATCAGTGTGAGGGAAGCATTATTTGGATGCTCTTCCCAAGCACCAAATATCTTCAGCCTGTATCTGCGCCTAGGAGCACAGGGAGCTGTCCTGGAGCAAGGCAGGCAATTTGTTCATCTGGCCACGGCTGTCTACCTGGACCGGCAGGGTCTCTGGCAGAGAAAGCTCTTCCCCATCACCTGGTTTCTTCAACCAAGCCTTTGGCTGATTACTATCCTATGGCCTTTTAAATGTATCTGTGGGAAGGGGGGCATTATTGTCTTGTTGTTTTAGTTTAATTATTTACTTGTGTTTTATTTTGTATTTTATTCTGTGAACTGTCCTGGGATCTCTTTATGAAGAGTGGTATGTATGTATGTATGTATGTATGTATGCATGTATGTATAAACAAACAAATGTCTGGCATCATGAGTGGTGCAGCTAGGTAATTCTAGACCAGCCTTCGGCAACCCGGTGTGTAGGAATGATCGCTGGGTGTGGAGCACACACTCCCTCCCCCCCACACACACACAAACAAAGCCACAGCTGTCTGAACATCATGCCCCCTATCTAACCTTTGCACTCTTAGTGGTCTGCTGTGCCCTGTCTGTGACCTTTGTCTCCTTCGCCATACATTGTGCAAGGGGAAAGTGACGCGGTGGAAACAGGTGCCAAAATACCCTTGTACCACCCCACGATCTCAGGACTGGAAGATGTAAAGGTCACAGTCCAAAATGTATCTGTCTGGTTTTGCATATTGTGCCAATAAAAAGGGCCTCAGCAGAGCTAGCTGGCAGCTGGCCTGTGCACAGCTCACCTGCATTACCAACTCCTGCCTCATGTCCTTCACTTTGCCAGTGCCTTCACCAAACTGGTTTGGACTACAACTCCCAGCCAGCTGGAGCTGATAGGGTTTATAATCCAAACAAGTTTGGAGAAGGCTGCTTTAGAACCCACATGTAGTGGTCTTAAGAGATCCCCATTCCCATTCCATGCTTTACAACTGCTCCTAGGTTCCTAATATATTAGTGCAAAAACAGTACACCAAGCCTGATTTTAAAAACAAAAGAAAGATTCTAGGATGTGCAGTTCAGATTTTAAAACCTCTCTAAAATCATAAGCTCCACCATGACTTCGGGAATAATATTGAGTTTGCTTCTGCTGCTCTGCTGCTCTGCTGCTAAACCCATTTGCTTGGGATTAAGCAACATTTTGTTATGAGGGGGAGGGTCCTATTTTTAAAGTGAGAGAGAGAAAGAGAGCATCTGTAACCATGTACTTTCCCAGCCTGCAGTTCTGACTATAATTTTTTTAAAAAGAATAAAAGGATGTCACCTTCAATTTAACTGGAGGTGCCTTTAGGGATTAAACTTGGGATCCTCTGCATGCACCGCAGGGGCTCTACAGCTTGAGTCGTGATCCCTCCCCTCACCAAAGGAAGGGTTGAGAGTCCTCTAGACATTAGGCAGTGGGCATCCTACAAAATCCAAACACCAAACTTCATGCAGAAATCCAGGTTCCAATGGCCCGCCACCCGGCGTTTTGGTGGAACTAGGAAGCTGTTTTTACTCAGTGAGACTGATCATCCATCAAGCTCAGTATTGCCTACACTGACTGGAAGTAGCCCTACCTGGAGATGCCAGGGATGGAACCCAGGAGCTTCTGCATGCAAAGCAGATGAGCTACAGCCCTTGGCTACAAATGACTTATTTGTAGCCAAGTTGAAGTTGTTGTGGTCTGTCAAAGCTTTGTGGTCTTATTGCCACAGCCCAAATATTGGACAGACTAGTGTTATTTGCAGGTGGGATTCCATCACATACCGGCAACTTCATGTTATGGAATTACTGTATAGCAGATTTTGCACTCTTCAACAACAAACCCCTTTCCCCCCAAATTCAGACTTTTTGCAATGAGGAAAGTGGCGGGGAAATGATAGGGAAAGTGTGGGATAACCCTTGTTTTGCCACAAAGTCATCTAACCTCAAACACGTGAGGGGTGAATGCTCAACGAACTAGTCATCTGGAAGCCCCTCAGGGGCACAACATTGCCACCCAGGCAGACCCACATCTGAATTCCCTTTCGCTGGAGTCTGCAGTGCCAGGTTGCAGAACACTTTATCAGCTGCGCCTTTGCATATATTTCCTTGTATATCAAAGAGAAGAGCCAAGAGCAAGGAGCAAAGCAGGAGCCGAGATCCTCTTGGCACCAGGGAGGAAAAGAGGCAGTTTGCTCTCTGCTCAAGAACCCTGGAGAGTGCGGCAGGCAACAAGGGCACCTTCAGGCGTTGGAAAGGGGACTGCTGAACTGCGTCCCCATCAAAGGAGCTGCTTCATGTAAGCCTTTCGAGTCCCAGGCTCCCCGGGGCTCTTTGTGAAACAGACACTGTCGCTGGAGCAGCCTCCTTGTTCGTCCCTGTTCCCCATCCTCACTCGTGTGCCAAACAGATGAGCCACTCGCTCTGCTGTGTGGAGCAGCTCCTCTCCCCCGCTCTCCGCAGGCCAAGCCTCACAACTGAATTCACAGAGGAAAACATTTTGGAAAGACCTGGGAGGGGAGGGGAAGAAGATATCCCAACACAACAAAGGGGCAGGCAGGCATCTCCCATTTTTTGGCACAGCCTGAGCCTCAAACAGCCCTGGCTTTAAAGTCTCCCCTTCAGGGCCATCCCCACAATGTGGCAGGGTGAGGCCACAGCCCCAAGGGGCTGGTGCTGGGCTGCAGCAAAATCTCTTCCCCCCCCCCCCGATCCTCCTGACCTCACCAAGCTGGCTCCCCAGCCTCCAAAGGGAACCCCAGACCCCAAAGAGCATCAGGACAGGAGAGGATGCACACAGGGAAGCTGCATGGGCCTCCCCAATTTGCTGAGAGGCTGGCTCCAGGTTGGGGCAGTACCAGATCTTCCTGGGTCAGACCGGGGCCAATCCAAAGTGTTGGACTGGGACCTGGATTGAACTGAGGGGAGGCACACACAGCCCAAGGAATAACCTATCAAGAGAAGATGTGCAATGGTCTCCGCAAACCACCATTCTCTGAGATAAGCCATGATAACAGTTCATTGGTTATAAAATAGAGATGTGCATGTAGCAAGTGATCTCTTGCTCGCTTGTCTCTCTATTAGCACCTAATTCTTTGCACATGTAAAGGTAAAGGGACCCCTGACTATTAGGTGCAGTCGTGGCCGACTCTGGGGTTGCGGCGCTCATCTCACTTTACTGGCCGAGGGAGCAGCCGTACAGCTTCCGGGTCATGTGGCCAGCAGGACTAACCCGCTTCTGGCGAACCAGAGCAGCACACAGAAACGCCGTTTATCATACAAATACCCAAATGCACTATTTCAGATATATGAGTTCAGAACAGAATATGAATTTAGCAGGTTTCTGGTGGTGGTTTTTAAAGTAGTGTTACAAACCACTGCTTCCTGGACCGGAAGCATACCAAACTGCAGAGAGCCAATGCAGTATTATTATTAGCATCAGCTCAGTCCTAGATTCCCCCAGCCAAGCTCTCTAGGCTAAAACTCAAATCCCTCTGTCTCCAGCAGCCACTAGGAGTGTTCAGAGCCAGCTCCATGCAACGGCCTTCAGAGCAGTCCAAGAAGACATCGTCCTTGGAAGTGCCTTTGCTGTCCTCCTGGGACAGGACTCAGCTCCACCTCTCAAAGGGAGCGCACACACTGAGCACTGAAGCTGCTCTTGTCAGGGTCCCTGCTTGTGGGAAGCCACAGTGCAGTGGGGGAAGGCCTGGGTGGTTTCAGGAGGCAGCAGAGTGGAAACGCCAGGCAAGATGGACCTAACAGGCTCAGTCCACTGGGAGGTCCTCCAGAGCACGCCTTGCTGAAATGAACAGGAGCTGCACACACTTGCACTCAGCTCCTTTTAAGAACAAAACACTAACTGTGCTGGGTGAGGCCCGCCTAGTCCAGCATCCTGCCCTCCAAGTTGCCAGCTGGATGCCTCTGGGAGGCCCACAAGGAGGACTCGAGTCCAGCTGTGCTCTCTCCTCTGCAGCTCTTCAGAGGCACAGCATTCCCAGGACTGGAGGCAAAGCTTGGCTGTTGTGGCTAGTAGCCACAATGTTTATTTCAAGGAGGCATGTGCAGGAGATCTTCCCAGTGGATTGAGCTCCATGTGAGATCTTTGCAGATAGGGCAGCACACAGCTATATTCCTGCCTTCAGTTCTTAACCCTGTCATCCCAAAATTTCAAGCTGTTTATAAATTTGTTTGCTTTTTTTTTAAAAAAAAAGCATACAAAAATAAACTTCTAAAAATATGGGTGTAAGATTTAAAACCATCAACTACCACCAATCAACCACCTCTCCGTCTCGTCTCCCCCCAACACCTGCTTGAGAAACTCACTGCCAAGCTTTCCAACCTGATCTGATGGTACAAGCTCTGGGGAATTTTGTCAGAGCAACAGAGAGACTTTGGGAACTCTGCCTGGACGAAGCCAATGCCAGCCTGTGGCAGATGGCCTCAAGGCAGCAGCCCCCACCTCCCAGCTGAGCAGCTTTTCAAACAGAATGAAATTGTTGCTTGCCCACTAAGGGGAGAAAGAAAGAAAAATCAGCTGTCCACAGTTCCCAGGTGCCACAGCTAGCTATGAAAACAGTGCGTCCTTCCCACAAGTAACAGTGTTGCAATGCCCACCTATCTGGAAGAAGCGGTGTTTGATTCGAGAAACCATCCTCCAAACCACAGACAAACGGGGATTTCTTGCTTGGCTGATAGGAAGGAAGGTAGTCAGACCTTGGTCCACCTAGCTTAGATGGTCCGCAGCAGGGGCAGGGGATCTGGTGCCCTCCTCGTGTGGTTGGAATGGCCAACAGCATGATGGGACTTGAAGTCCAGTAACATCTGGAGAACCACAAGACTGCTGACTGGCAACAGCTATCCTGGGGCCTTCTGCATGTGCAACAAGTGTCTTGTCATGGAGCTGCACTTCAGACCTGAGCACAGCAAATAAGTTATGAATGACACACACAGATTATGCAAAGAAGTTATGAATGACACACACAGATTATGCTCTTCCCTCTGTGGCTGTTTGTTTCCTAACACAATTCCAAATTTTGTTTCATACCAGCTACCGTAATTGAATGCTATCTTAGTTGCCAGCCTTACCTCTGCCCCCACAGTAGTGGGGGCAGTTTCAAACATTTAAAAACTTCCCTAAATAGGGTTACCTTCAGGTGTCTTCTAAAAGTTGCATAGTTACTTGTCTCCTTGATATCTGATGAGAGGGTGTTCCAAAGGGAGAGCACCACCACCAAGAAGGCCCTCTGCCTGGTTTCCTGTAACCTCATTTCTTGCCGTGAGGAAACCACCAGAAGGCTCTTGGGGCTGGACCTCAGTGTCCGGGCTGAATGATGGGGTGGAGATGCTTCTTCAGGTATACAGGGCCAAGGCTGTTTAGGGTTTTAAAGGTCAGCACCAACAGTTTGAATTGTGCTGAGAAACATACTGGGAGCCAGTATATATGGTTATATGTTATATGGTCCCGATAGCAACTCCCAGTCACCAGTTTAGCTGCCACATTCCGGATTAGTTGTAGCTTCTGAGTCACCTTCAAAGGTAGCCCCACGTAGAGTGCATTGCAGTAGTCCAAGCGGAAGATAACAAGAGCATGCACCACTCTGGTGAGACAGTCTCTGGGCAGGTAGGGTCTCAGCCTGCGTTCCAGATGGAGCTGGTAGACAGCTGCCCTGGACAAAGAATTGACCTGTGCCTTGACAGAATTGACAGCTGTGCGTCCAAGATGACTCCCAGGCTGCGCACCTGGTCCTTCAGGGGCACAGTTACCCCATTCAGGACCAGAGAATCCCCCACACCCACCCGCCCCCTGTCCCCCAAAAACAGTACTTCTGTCTTGTCAGGATTCAACCTCAATCTGTTAGCCATCCATCCTCCAACTGCCTCCAGGCACTCACACAGGACCTTCAACGCCTTCACTGGTTCTGATTTAAAGGAGAGGTAGAGCTGGGTGTCATCCGCATACTGATGAACACACAGCCTAAACCTCCTGCTGATCTCTCCCAGCAGCTTCATATAGATGTTTAAAAGCATGAGGGAAAGGATGGAACCCTGAGGCACCCCACAAGTGAGAGCCCAGGGGTCTGAACACTCATCTCCCCAACACCACTTTCTGGACACAGCCGAGGAGGAAGGAGAGGAACCACTTTAGAACAGTGCCCCCAGCTCCCAAGCCCCCTAGACGTTCCAGAAGGATACCATGATCAATGGTATCAAAACCACCAAGAGATGTTAGTTAGTTAGTTAGTATACCGCCCTTCATCAGAAGTTCACAGGATGGTTCACAATATAAAAATACAAAATGAGAATACAAAATACATAATAAAACAAAAACAAAAGCAAGCCAATAACCCCTCCCATGAGCACATTTAAAAAGCCATAGAATGTTAATTAGCCCAAGGCCTGGTTATACAGCAGCATCCCCCCACCCCCGCACCTAAAGATATGTAATGAAGTCACCAGGTGAGCCTCCCTGGGGAAAGCATTCCACAAAAGGGGAGCCACTGCAGAAAAGGCCCCTTCTCCTGTTGCCACCCTCTGGGCTTCTCATGAAGGAGTCAGCTGGCTGGACTGCACCTGTGTTGCCCCACCCCCTCTGCCTTTGGCGCCCAGCCCACAGGGAAGGTGTGACCCTTTGGCTGAAAAAATTCCTGGACCGTGGACCAGAAAGGCAAGGGAAGAGATGCAAATGGGAGGTGGCGATGCCACTGATTCAGACACAGGCAGAAGCCACTTCAGGATGTGCTAAGGTATGTGGCCTTACCTGAGTCAGACCATTGGACCATCAAGTTCAGTACCACATACACTGACCAGCAGCAGCTCTCAAAGGTGTTAGACCGGAGACATTCCTGGGGCAGGAGGGGCTCTGTTTGCCATCCCCATGAAGATTCATGCTACAGGGCCTTCTCCATGCTGGCACCCTGGTTGCAGAACTGCCTCCCCTTGGAGATGCATTCCTCTTCTTCACTTTACACATTTAGGCTTCAGCTGGAAACATTTTTTTGTTTTCTCCTTAGGCATTTATAAATTGAGGCCAGGTTGCTTTAGTACAAACAGCTGCAGATTTTCCGGAAGGGTTTTTGAATGGTTCTAAGCTTTACAGATATTTTACAGTTATAGTGGTTGCTGTTATGTTTAGCTATGATAAGTATGTTGTGGTTTTGTATTCTATGCTACATTGCCCTGGGAGAAAGGCTATTTGGAAATGTAATGAATGAATGAATGAATGAATGAATTGTGCCCATTAGTTTGCCAACGCCAGGATTTCTGTGTTATCACCAACAACTGTTTTGTGAATGACTGCTGTGAATAATGTAATCTCAAGGCTCTGTATTTCCTACATTTCATTTCTCTCTGACCTCCCCAACCATGTGTGTGTGTGTGTGTGTGTGTGTTAGTAACACAAGATAATGCTTACTGTATGCAAAGCACAAAGCTTACGCCACAATACATTTGTTAGTCTTTAAGGAGTTGTTTTTGTTGCAAGTGACTATCCCTCTGGAATTTTCGATTTTCTGCTGATTTACAAATATGCAAAAATAGCCTCTAGGAGGCATGCAGAGACACCAGGAGCAGCAGCATTTGAAGGATCTCCAGCTAACTAACAAAACAAAACAACAACAAAAAACCCTTGCCACTCTCTCTTCTACAGTGGTACCTCTGGTTACGTACTTAATTCGTTCCAGAGGTCTGTTCTTAACCTGAAACTGTTCTTAACCTGAAGCACCACTTTGGCTAATGGGGCCTCCCACTGCCGCTGCGCCGCCGCTGCACGATTTCTGTTCTCATCCGGAAGCAAAGTTCTTAACCCAAGGTACTATTTCTGGGTTAGCGGAGTCTGTAACCTGAAGCGTATGTAACCCGAGTTACCACTGTATTTCCTTTCCCAAGACAAGCTCTCCCCCCTGCTTCTCCTTCAAGACGACTGACTTCTGATCCCACCCGCATGCAGCCCCCATCATCAGGTGAGAACAGCCAAACTTTGCATCCGCTGGGAAACCTGGAGCTACTGCACCAGCCTTCAAGAAGTCTTTCTCAGGGCACTGGGAGAATGGTTGCACCCTGGGTGCAGCTTGGCCTGGCAACCGTGGGTGCCAATGGGCCAAAATTTGTGGTTGCCTGCCCCTTCATGGGTAATTTTGTGGGTGCTCAGGCACCCAGGACCCCAGCGGCTTCTTCATTCCTTGAAAACAATGACACAAGCTTGAAAAATCCCAGTTCTCTCTATTGCCTCAGATTGTTCCAGCGCCCAGTCATTTAACTGCCTTGAATAAAGCCAATGGTCTTCACTCCAACTCCTTGGAAGCCTGAACCCCTCTTCCTTTGTCCTTAGCCGAACTCTGGCTGCATACAGATCATACGATTTAAGCACGCGCACACCCCGGAAAAGGAATCCTGGGAAATGCAGTCTGCTAAAAGTGCTGGGAATTGTCGCTTTGCAGGGGCCAAACGACAGTGCCCAGGATTCTTGGGTGCCTTAAATGTGCTTTGATTACGTGGCCTGTACGAAGCGCCTGTTGTGCTGCTGGCATTTGCCCTGACCAGTGTTTTTCCTCGTCTGCTCTTTTTCATCCGCACTGGCACCCGGAGAAGACAGGAGCTGTTGTCTCCCGCATCAGAAAGGAGCCCTCCGGGGAAAGCGCCCCAGACGCGCCATGCTTCTGTCCCTGACTTGGGCCAGTGCACGAGCGCAATCTTGCTCCTGTCCCAAATCCCGGCCGCCGCTTGCTGTCGGAGACGGATTGGGCGGGGGGGGGGGGGTCAGGCCAGCAGTCTTCCTGCTTCCCAGCGCATGAGCAATACTCCGAGAAAGAGGTTTCGTGGCCGCTGCAGCAACTGCGCGCCCCGCACCCGCTTGAGCCGCCTCACTGCAGCGCTTTGCTGCTTCTGCTGGAGCCCACGAAATTACCTGGATGCAGTCCCACTTCAGCGCACACAAAAACGCAGCTGCCTGCACAGATGGACAAGATCCTGTCCCGTTTCTCTAGCTGCTGCACCCCCGCCCCCAACTCTGCCTGTGCCCTCCTGAACACTCTTCCCCTTCTGCCCGCCCGCCCGCCTCTCCCCACACCGTTGTTATTCCTCCTCGCTTTAGCGTGTGTTACGTTTCCGTAATAAAGACGAGAACTGCAGAGCTTCCAGGTCCCAGATTTAAAACACACGGCCCCATGGAGACTCCATGGATATTTATGGATCTCGCTCTCTGCGTTTTGGCTACTCATCATTTTATTTTATTTATTTTTGCCAGCCTCCCAAATAGTATAGTGCAGCTGGAGGACGCTGTAACCTAATTATACGATGCAAAACGAAACCCCAAAAAACAAGAACTGCTATGGACGCGGGCCCCCCCCGCCCCCAGGAGCCTTTCTTTGGCTCTCGAATCGGTGTGCTGCAGTTTGCAAGAAGGAAGGCTCCACTCAGCAGCCGCTGTGGGCTGTGTAGCAGCGGCAACAGCCGGCACCAACCTGGTGCCCTCCAAACCAATTCATGGTTTCTTTTAAGCTGATAAATTGATTTGTTAAATCTAAACAAGATCGCTCGGGGGACAAACCCTCAACAGGAGTGCACTGAAGTCAATGCAAGATGTTGCGCTTTACCTGTACATGATCTCAGACATCCTCCCAACAACCCTGTAAGGTAGACTGATTATTATTGATCCTGTTGCAGCTGCTCTCCCGCGTTTCCTAGCCACACCAGGAGCTGCAGGGGAATGAACTGGGAACCCTTTTCATTCAAAGCAGATAGGAAGCCAGGCCAGTGGCCCATCTAGCTGAGATCTAGCAATCCCCAGGGTTCCAAGCAAGGATATTCCCAGATGCTGGTCCTGCAGTAAAAGCAGGTGCTCTCACACTGAGCTGAGGCCCTTCCCCCAACTTGCCTGCTCTTTCTCAGGGCAGGTGACCTGGCTAGGGAGGGAATGCAGCCCCTATTCCAATGGTCACATGGAGGCACATTGCAAGCCATGCATGTCCACACAGTAGGACCCTTACTCTATATCTACACTGCCCACCTGGCCCAATACACACACCATCATGACTGCAGGCATTTTTCTTGCAAACGTACGCAGTGCTAGCAGCCCTCACAGTGTGCATTTCACTTCTAGAAGAAGCACCGCCTGTTCAGCCTGTGAGTCGCTCTGTCGAGACTGCCAGCTGAGAGGAAGGGAGAAAGGAGGTAACATCTAGTAGACTCCTGCAGGCCCACAGGGTGGGCCGCAGCGCAGGAGCCGAGCTGCATTGCTGCTCTGCAGGCTGTTAAATTATTCAGGTGTTCCTGCACGAAGGCTGCATGAAAGAAGGTGACTGAGCTGGTTTCAGGAAACTTCATTTGGCAGTCAGTTCCTCCTGCCCAAGTAGGCAATTGCCCTCCTTTGGCAGGGGCTGAAGCAGTGGCTGCGAACCTTTTGGGGGCCTGCAAGCACATTTTGCAAACTGCAGAAACTGTCATAGGCACACACCCCACAGCCTATTCCATGGGTTGTGGGAGAATGCTTCTTTCAAACCTAATTTGGGCAGGGGGGGCATCATGTTGGCAACTCTGGGTGTAAAAGGTTCCTTCTGTACTCCAGAAGTCTCATGGAGCAAGCTGGCTCAGCCTTCGCACAATCTGAAAGGAAGGTCCCGGGTTCAGTCCCTGGCATCTCCAGGTAGAACTGGAAAGGGCTGTGCCCTGAAACCCAGGAGAGACACCTCCAACAGGTGTAGGCAATGCTGAGCCCAGATGGGTCAGTGGTCTGACCTCTGTTCCCTTTTGAGGCTGAAACAGAAATGCAGCTGGCTCAACACCTCTCTACAGTATCTTTCTCAGCATGAGAATCACACTCCTTTCTGAGCTGCCTTTTGGGAGCCAGGTGCTCATGTGGACAGAGCAGTAGCTGAAAATATTTTCCTTTACCAGCTGTTGTTGGACTATAACTCCCATCATCCCTAGCTAGCAGGACCAGGGGTCAGGGATGAGGGGAGCTGTACTCCTGCAACTGCTGGGGACCCCAGTTTCAGAAACAGTGTTTGGACAGTAGGCTAGTTTCTACACACACTCGCATGCCCCTGTAGCCCACCCCCCAGGTGAACAAGAGGGGGGTTCCACCCAGGGGGGTGCAAAGCAGGGCGGGCAAGGGATGTGGCTCAAGTGTGTGAGCCACCAGGGGAGAGTCCTGAGAGCCAGATAGAGAGCGCTGGAGGGCCACATTAGACACCTCACTCCTGTCCTAAACAAATGGAGTCTCACAAAGAGGGGAGACACAGAGGCGCTAGTGCTGCCCTGGGGGGAAGGGCACTGAGTCCCCCTGGCTCTCACTTCGGGAGGGGCACTTGAGTCCACACACGTGTTAACAGCCCACCTGTCCTTTGATGTGATTACTTATCATTCACATTGCATGATCAGTGTGCATGGCCCCTTATATATATAGGGAAGAATGGTATTTTAAAGATTCTGTGCCTCTCTTCAGTTTAAAAATCTCCTAGGGTAGTTACTAAGGGGTGTAAATAGAATAAAATGTAAGCATATAAATACCGTATTGGCCTGAATATAAGCATCACTTTCCCCCCAAATTCTGACCGTGAAAAGTTAAAATGTGGCTTATATTCATGATTTATTGATGAAAAGGCAGTTGATTAATCAAGGTGAGGTTTTATCTGAAGCATTTATATCCTGCCTCTTTCTCCCCTTGCTCAGCACATCTCAACATCCAGTTCCTCCCTGACAACCTCAAAGTCCAAAAACAGTTACTAAAATCAGCATCTTCAAGAACATTTAAGAAAATGTTGTTACCCAAACCTAAATGTGACTGCCTTTCTGAGATACTGCAGGACATGTGAGCTAACTCATAATTTAATAAAGAAAGACGTTTTGCTGTCTTCTACAGCAACATGATAGAACAAAAACAAAATAGAAACTATAAACAAGTGCTGACTTAACTCACAGTTCCATTGATTAAAACTGGCCTCAGCGAGCCAGTCAACCAAAGTTTCAAGTTGATGACTCTATCACTTAATGTCTGCACTCCTACATAAAACGCATTAGGACTGTGAAGCACAGATGCTTCCAGTGTGGACCAGCCATGCTAATCTAATGAAAACAGTCAAAGGTTAACCAAGAGTACCATGGGGGGGGGGACTTTAAAAGCCTTGACCTGAAGAAAAGCTACGCTCAGCTGTTCCTGAAAGCTCAGGACAATGGACAGACCCTACAGCCTCAAATAGGGGCCCCTAAAAGCTATCTTGGAGGGCACAAGGAGAAGGGGGCAACAGAGGATGAGATGGTTGGATAGTGTTTTCGAGGTTACCAGCATGAGTTTGACCAAACTGCGGGAGGCAGTGGAGCACAGAGGTGCCTGGCGTTCTCTTGTCCATGGGGTCACGAAGAGTCGGACACGACTAAACAACAAAACAAAAAGCTATCTTTATTATTTATTTCACTTATGAATCAGTTCTTAATGAAGCACCTTGAAGCACTTTCAGTTATAAAAACAGTTTAAAAATGGTATTCATGTATAAAACTAAAAGGATTACATATGTAAAATCAATCACATCTATGAAAACAATTTCACACAAGGCTGCTGTACACAAATCCCCACAAATCCTAAGAGTGAAGACTCATATTGCTGAGTGCTCGAGGCACATGAAAAAGAATTATTCTGATACCCAGAAAGCTAACATGCCAGCGTCAAGTCCCTGACAGACTCATTTTTTAAGTTCAATGATTCTTTTGTGTGAGAAAGCGGATGAGCACTCAGGTTTGTGAACTCCATCCATGCATTGTGAAGTGAAGCAGCCCAAATACAGAAAAGATGAGCCCAGTGAACTCAGCCAAAGATTTCTGTACTTGGCCATGATTTCAACAAATAAGAAAAGCTACTCTTCTTAGACAAGAAGGCCACTTTAAATATCTTCTCATTCCTTATTACAACCACAGACCAGAAACAAAGCAGTTTCAAGAGGTATGCCCTAACTTTGCAGCCACACTGGTGAAAAGTGGCCCTGGCAGATTACTCAGTGGAAACTTTGGCTGATTAACCTACCAATGGAACCCTGCAGCCTTACTTGAAAGTAAATCATATTTGGTTTTATTGGAACTTGTTTCCACACAATCCATTCAGGTTCAGGATGCATCAAATCATAGGATCGTAGAGCTGGAGGGGATCCCAAGGCTCATCTAGTCCAACCCCCTGCAATACAGGGAGCTCAGCTAAACCATCCATGAAAGATGGCCATCCAATCTCTGCTCAAAAACCTCCAAGGAAGGAGAGTCCACAACCTCCCGAGGAGTCCATCCTAATGTTGAACAGCTCTCACCAACAGAAAGTTCTTGATCATGTTTAGTCAGAATCTCCTTTCTTGTAACTTGAAGTCACGGGTTTGAGTCCTGCCCTCCAGAGCGGGAGAAAACAAGCTTGCTCCCTCCTCCATGTGGCAGCCCTTGAGATATTTGAAGATGGCTCTCATATCTACTCTCAGTCTTCTCCTTCCCAGGCTAAACATACCCAGCTCCTTCAACCATTCCTCATCATCTTGGTCGCCCTCCTCTGCACACCTTCCAGCTTGTCAACATCCTTCTTAACTTGTGTTGCCCAGAACTGGACACAGTAGTATTCCAGGTGTGGTCTGACTAAGGATTATTACTTCTCTTGGTCTGGACACTAGACTTCTGTGGATACAACCTAGAATAGCATTAGCTTCCCCCCCCCCCACCCTTGCTGCATCACACTGTGACTCATGTTAAGCTCTATTAGATCCTTGTCATGTGTACTACTCACAATCCAGGCACACCCCATATTAAATTTGTGCATCTGGTTCTTCCTGCCTAAGTGCAGAGCCTTACATTTGTCCCTAATGAAATTCCTTTTGTTAGCTTGCACCCAGTTCTCTAATCTGTTAAAGTCATTCTGAATTCTGATTCCGTCTTCTGCAGCATTAGCTACCCCTCCCAGTTTGGTGTCATCTGCAAATTTGATGAGCATCCCCTCAATTCTTTCATCCAAGTCATTTATAATGTTGAACAACAACGGGCCCAGGACAGAACCCCGCAGCACCCCACTTGTCACTTTTTTCCAGGATGCCAAGGAACCATTAATGAGTACTCTTTGGGTTCAGCCAGTCAACCAGCTACAAATCCACCTAACAGTTACCTTGTTCAACCCACATTTACTAGCTTCCTCCCAAGAATATCATGGGGGACTTTGTCAAAAGCCTTACTGAGATCAAGATACACTATGTCCACAGCATTCCCCTGATCCACCGAGCTTGTAACTCCATCAAAAAAGGAAATGAGATTCGTCTGACATGACATTTTTGAGAAACCCATGCTAGGACTTAGTAATTACAGCATCCTTTTCTAAGTGCTCACAGGCCAACTGCTGAACTATCTGTTCTAGGATCTTTTCTGGTATCAACGGCAGGCTCACCAGTCAGTAGTTTCCTGGGTCGTCTCCCTCCACCCCCCTTTTTGAAGATGGGGACAACATTTGCCCACCTCCAGTCTGTAGGGACCTCACCGGTTCTGCAAGAATTCTCAAAGATCAAAGACTCTGAGATTACACCTGCAAGCTCCTTGATTACCCTTGGATGCAGCTTATCATGCCCTGGAGATCTGAATTCATTTTAAGTAAGTAGATGTTCCCTTTTCCTATCTTGGGCTGCAGCTCCCTCCTTATATCACCAGGTTGAGCATTGCTTTCCTTATGGGTGAAGGCAGAGGCAAAGTAAGTGTTGAGTAATTCTGCCCTTTCTCTGTCACCCAATAGCATCTCTTCATCTTCTCCATGCAGAGGACCTAAAAGGTAAAGGTACCCCTGCCCGTACAGACCAGTCTTGACAGACTCTAGGGTTGTGCGCTCATCTCACTCTAGAGGCCGGGAGCCAGCGCTGTCCGCAGATACTTCCGGGTCATGTGGCCAGCATGACAAAGCTGCTCCAGCGAACCGGCACTAGAGCAGCACACGGAACGCCGTTTACCTTCCCGCTAGAAAGCGGTACCTATTTATTTACTTGCACTTAATTGTGCTTTCGAACTGCTAGGTGGGCAGGAGCTGGAACCGAACGATGGGAGCTCACCCCGCCGCGGGGATTCGAACCGCCGACCATGCAATCGGCAAGTCCTAGGTGCTGAGGTTTTACCCACAGCGCCACCCGCGTCCCTGCAGAGGACCTACCACTTGCTTATTCTTCGAGTATTTTAACATCTCCATTCAGAGCACATTCAGTGTGTCTGCAAAAGTCACAAGACAGTATCATATTTTAATGCTGGGCTATAGATAAGGTTCTTATCTCTTCATGAATTCTAGTCTGAAACTAACCTATGACCGACTGTTGGCAGAAGCTCGTTTTGGGCCACCTCTCTGTCCACAGAGGCACAGACACAGCTGCACTGGATGCTGGATGCAGACCAGAATCCATCTTTGTCATACCATCTTCAATGGGCCTCATCTCAAACATACAGCACCTCAGCTAAACACCACCTTTGGCTCAGTGTGCAACCAAGTCATGTGACCTATGCACGACACAGGGGTGATCTATGGTGCAATCACAACTTTGCTGCTTGCACACAGATGCCACCCAGACAGAACTTTAATACCTGCCAAGTTTTGCTTTGGGGGCTGTTGGCAGACCAGAGAGATTCAAAACCAACATCTGGGTAGGTGGGTGGGGGGTGAATTCTAACTAATCAGTTATTGCCATTTGTGTGCATACGCATCTTACCACAGTGTACACATATGCACTAAGGCAGCATACAATCCCTGGATGTATCTGTGGTGCAGAATATGTGCGCACACTGTAAACTACACAAAAAACTTCTTCCTGAGCCTCTGCTCCTTAGGCAGCATGGATGTGTCTGGGGTGAGGGGTCCCATTCATAGCACAGGCAACCAAGCCAACTCAAAGTGGAAGTCAAGCCTCTCTTGATACTTTAGAAAGACTCAGTGGCCAATCTACTTCAGTGTTGTCTGCATTGACTGACAGCAACTCTATCCATAGTTTTTGGCAGAGAATCTCTCCCAGGCCTACCTGGCAATGCCGGAGACTGATCCTGGTGCCTACAGCTTGCATGGCAGATGTTCCACCGCCCTTCCCCTAATTCTTCCCCCTAGGCTGCCTCTCAAGCAGCCCAGTTGAGGGCGTGTGTGCAGGTTACATCTTCCGCAGCACACTGAGTCTCCTGAAAGGCAAGGAAACATTTCCTATTCAAAGGAAAGTCACTTTGCCTTGCTCAGAAGCATTCTGCATTAGGAATCAAAGCAGACACTCTAGCAGAGGCAGCCTTGCAACTGTCCCCTATGCACAGGCCTCATTGAAGGCTATATCTATAGTGCCATTCTCTACCCAGTCTACTCTCATTCATCTGCCACAGCTTTTTGGAAGGATGGAACCCTGGGAGGTGTAGTTCCATGTGTTTACTTGTCAGAGTGAATCTGAAAAGCAAGAGGGAGAACCCTGGGACAGTTTTAACATGCAGCCGATTAAGAGTGCCATATATAAATAGCAGCACTGTTTAAGAATGGGTTTTCCTGCATCTGTTTGACTGCCAAATTAAGCATTTGGCCGACGAGTTTCCAGCACAAGTTTCTCTCCCTTTCTTTTTGCAAACTCACTTCCAGGCAATAAAAATAGATACACAAAAACTTGTTCCTAAATGACATTTGTGTCCGGGGGGAGAGAGTCTATCCCTGGAGACCCCCTCCCCTTTATCTTCTGCCCCCGACTCTCCAACTGGTCCTGAACCTGGAGGAGCATTAGGTGGGCATTGAACTTACTTAGCACAGAGCAGCACAGCAGCCAAGGCAGCCATGCAGCGACCAGGGGCAGCGCTTGCCCTCCTGCTTGAGCCAGCACAACTCCTCAAGGGGCACAGACCAGACTCCCCCTCCTCCTTCCCCAGCCTGGCTCACAGAAATGTTAAGGGTGCGGCTGCCCTTAAAGACAGCTCAGAAACTTCATCGGGTCCAAATGCAATGGCCAAATTATTGGCCAGGGTTGCTTTTAGAACTCACGTAACCCAACTTCTCAAGCAGCTTCATCAGATGCCAGCACATTTCCAAACCCAATTTAAAGTGCTCACATTAGCATCCCAAGCCCTCGATGACTTAGGCCCCAGTACTTGACAGTCTCCTTCCGTACAGACCCCCACCCCGAGTATTAGGATCAACGGAGGGAGAGCTCTTGGCAGTTTCAACCCCCTCGGAAGTTTTTTTTGGGGGGAGGGGTGGCCCAGGAGAGGACATTCTCTGTGGAGCCCCTAAGTTGGGGAATGCCCTCCCCATAGAGGCGCATCTGGATTCTCCACAGCTTCCAGAGAATGCTGAAGATTCATCTCTTTGCCACCTTTGCCACCCAAGATGTGTGTTTTTGGGACCCATCCTGTTCTTGTGAATGTGATAAATATTATAACTATTTTTAATTCTCAAATTGCTGCAATCCACCCTGGGACCTTATTGGTGAAGGGCATGTCATACATTTAAATAAAAATAGTAATAGTAATAATAACAATACTGAGGCATCTAATCATAGCCTGCATTTTTATCAAGGCTTATATTTTGATCAGGGTCTGTATTTTAAAATGAGCTTGAAGATTTTCAAATGTTTTATGCCAGGCAGAAGACCAGCTGCCTAAGTACTTTGGCAAGATGTTTATCCTCCTGGACAAGGGGGCCCCCTGATTTATAGCAGAAAACAATTCTCAAAGTCGTAAAAAGGGAATTACAGGCTGAGAGCAAAGGTTACACTGACCCTACATATTACAGAATATAAAAAAGCTGAGAAAAAACATAATTAAGAGTTGGTAAATAGTAAAATAAAACCATGTGCCTCCCATTAAACTTGAGCCATATTTTCCTAAGGTTAAAGGGCAAGAGCAAATGGAGAAAGCAACTGGCTGGAGAAGGGGAGTGTAAACAGAAGAAGAGGCTTTTTCCTATTTTATTTTGAGGCTGTAAACTGTTCCTTCCTTTTTACTTTGAGAAGGTTTATTCTTCTAAAAAGCTATCTATGATAATGTATGAAATATATTGGCTTAAATGTAATTATGCAAAGGATCTAGAAAGAAAGAAATGTTAAATTCTTATTTCATAGAGTCATATTGCTGTAGGAGACCAGAGGGGCAAACGAGCCCAGCCCCCTGCCAGACAGGAAACGCCATCGAGCACTCCTGACATATGGTTCTTAGGCCTTTGTTTAAAGACCTCCAAAAAGGAGATCTTTCATTGATGATGCATGAGAATGTGAACCCAAGATCTCTGACATCTGTTTAAGATAAAAAATTAAAACTATTAACCATCTGTTTTGGAGGGCAATAGGGCAAGGAGGGCAAGAGGTGAGCTGGTAATTAAGGTTCCTTGTTGAGACAAATGTAAGATATAAGACTACTTATTTGTCATTTATAGATAGAAGAATATATAGCTTTTTGTTTCCCATAAAAGGCAATAGGAAATGGGTGTATCTTTTAGGATTGGTTCTAGCAAACAGCCAATGGGAATTTCAACCAGGCTGATTGGACAGAGGCAGCCAAAGGAGGAGCAAGGAGGCTGGGCTGAGGGAATATAAGTGCTGGCCATAATGGCAGGAGCCCAGGCCAGAGCTTGGTAACCATATACCACTGTGCCTCTCATTTATTTGTCTGACAAATAAATTATTATTTTAATTTCTCTATTGCTGCGTTGAATATTTCATTCCAGCTAAGCGTTAACCACAAGCAGGGTGCTACAATACATTTCCCCTATCCTTCTGCTATTCTCTTTGAAGAGAGCAGTTCGTACTGTCTGCTACTGGATACATGTTCTGCAATGATGGAGTCTGGAGTCTGGAGTTTCAGGGCAAAAGAGGGGAAAGTGGGGAGCAGAATTCATCTCATGTGCCTCTACACATACACTAAACCATGGTGCCTGTGGAATCTACTAGGTTTCCCCCTCAGAATTGCAAGATCCACCAAGCAGAGCCAGGTGTAAGCCACACATGAAGAATTAGGGGAATTCTGAGCCCAGGACTTTGAGGTCTTATCATCCAAAAACTCATCTGCCAGTAACTCCAAGCTGTCCTCCTTTCCACAGCATAATCTGTACTGCATAAGAGAGCAGGGGGCCATTTTGTTGCTGCCATTGTTAAGCAAACTAGGAGCCAGAAACCCTTATTGATCTGCTGTGAATCTCCTGGTAGGTCCAGATTTAACTTCTGCCCACACCTGCACTAAATGCACAAAGAACCCTACTGAGCGCCCCCCCTCAGCCCCACCCACCTGCCCCCACACCAATGCTGCACCCACAACACACTCACATTGCCAAGAGGCAATACAGGGAGGGTCCTGATCCCCCTGGAGTGCCCACAAAGTGAAGCATCTCCATGCACACCACCAAATGCGCATGGGCAATATTTTTCACACATTCCCCTTGAATGCACATGTGCTGGCGGAGTGGGGGAGAAGGCCAATGCAGCAATGTCAGGGGGAAACACAGCCGCACCCCTGCCGCACCCCGTGCATTTAGCATGTGCATGGAGTCACGCACAAGGAGGGTTTGGGGACACAGAAACAACTTTCGCTATGCTCTTCTATTAAACGAGGCCTGTAACTATCATACCAACTTAACTTCAAAGCTTAAAAAAAGAAAAAATTGCTCCCGGTTGTGCGGCCTGGGCAGCCGGAGCTGGTCATGCAAATTACCCAGTTGCAAAAAATAAATGGAGGAGTTGGCCAGGGTTCATAAAAATGTTGCTGATTCACAAGGAAATTCTGTTCCTCCTGCATTTCCCATGACTCCTGGGACTTGTCTGGTGCCTTAATAGCTTCACTGCCATTCTTCCAAAGCCCTCGGGTGGCTCTGCCCACCAGATGCCTCACTTGAACACACAAAAGATGGGCTTCCAGCCAGGTGCGTGACCCGGCTCTTGTCAAGCTGGGGAGGGGGAAAGCGCCATGGCACCTCATGGAAATAAGAAGCGCACAGGGCAAGGGGACTTGTGCCACAGACTCAAGACTCTGGACATGCAGGAGAGAAGGTGGGTCAAGAAATACGGATAAATTTGCAAAGCACTCGTCCCAGTTCCAGGAATGGCACAAGCAAGCAATGCAGCCACTGCATAGTGCCCTAGCCATCTCCAGATGTGTTGCACTACAACTCCAATCAGGTGGGTGCCAGGTTGGAGACGTCTGGTTTATTCTAGCTGGGTGGGAAGGGCTCTCTAAGGACTCAGGGAGCAGATCATGCCCAGCCAGGCTTCCTGTACCACAGAGGCCAAACACGGCACCTGGGACCTTCTGCATGCAAAGCACAGTCTCTATGACTATCTATCAGTTTATAAATAACCATGATAGCTCTACAGAAGCTCCTGTTTCAGAAGCAGTCTACCTTTGAATACCAGCTGTTTAGAAGGAAGCAACAGGCGAGAACTGTTTCTTTATGCTCTACTTCAGGGATTCCTAGACGCGCCTTGCTGGCTAAACAGAAAGCTGGATGAGAAGGAAGAGCCTCATCTCAGAGGAGGTGCCCGTGCTCTGCAGACAGAAGGTCCCAGGCTCATCTGCAATGGCATCTCCGGGTAGGGCTGGCTGGGAGGGACCCCTGCCTGAAGCCCTGGAGGGAGGCGCCAGTCTGTGAGGACAATACGGAAGGAGATGGACCAACTGAGGCTGCTTCCTCTCTTCTATGGACCTAGGTAATTATGTTCTTATAGGTACACTTACAAGTCAGAACCCTCCTGATGACGGGAGTCAGGTGATTCCCAAGAGCCAAGCCCATATCATTACCTACTGCGTGCCTATAAAGTCTCTAACATTTCCTCAGCCTGGGGAAGGCGAAGAGGGGGCCGACCTGCTGTTGCTTCAGACATTGCGGGGCTCCAGCTCCCAGAATTCCTGACCATTGGCCTGTCTAGCTGGGGCTGATGGGAGCTGGAGTTCCCCACCCTTGCACTAAGGGAATACTTGTTCTCTCTCTGCCCATCCCCTTGCCATCTGCCTCTATGACACCTCCTCTATGCCGGGCACTTGGCACCTCTTCATTGGCTGGCACCTGAGCCTGGGCATGACTCAGGCCTGGGCAACTAGCAAGTTTTAGCCTCAACTAAGGGGGCCAAAGCAACATGAAAATTAAGGTGGAGAGAGATCAGGAAGCAGATTGCAGCTTCCATAGGAAGGGCCTGTGCCAGCCCTAGGGGCCTCCAGATATTCTTGGACTGCAACTTCCATCAGCACCAGCCAGCACGGCCAATCATCAGGGATGGTGGGAGTTGTAGTGTAGTTTGGCTCTGCTGCCTATGGCTGGAGGAAGTGGTAGCCCAACAAAGCCAGGAGGGTGTGAGAAGCCTGATTCGGCATATCTCACTGCACACATCACCAAAAGACTGCGCTTGCCTCCTTCTGCCCAACCCCCTGGAAGCCAGACTAAAATAACTCTCTCAGAAACTCTTCTGGGTTCTAATCTGCTGGGAATCATTTATTCTGTGCCAGGGGAACCAGTAGTTCCCTGTGCTCTGCTTCACCTTCAGAATGCCCTCTGACAAGGCAACCTTGTAATCCCATTTTTTTACTAGCATCACCCCTTCCAGCTGCTCATGATTTTAATAGGGCTTCTTGATAACAATGTTTTATCACCAATGCCAGTAGCTATAAGATCTGCTCTCTCTCACAAAGCTCTCTGGAACCCATGACATGGATTTAATTCCTACAAATGGGCGGGGGGGTAGATTCAACATGCTGCCTCTGGCTGCATTGCAGCCCAGCTCCAGACAGTTGCTGGCCTAGTTAGGAGTCACCTGAGTGCCCAGGATTTGCAGCACATCTCAAACACCAAAGGCCACACCAATGTGGTGTAGTGGTTAAGAGCGGTAGTCTCGTAATCGGGGGAACCGGGTTCGCGTCTCCGCTCCTCCACATGCAGCTGCTGGGTGACCTTGGGCCAGTCACACTTCTCTGAAGTCTCTCAGCCCCACTCACCTGACAGAGTGTTTGTTATGGGGGAGGAAGGGAAAGGAGAATGTGTGCCGCTTTGAGACTCCTTAAAGGGAGTGAAAGGCGGGATATCAAACCCAAACTTTTCTTCTTCGTCTTCTTCAACTCTCACAGCCACTTATTAGTGCTTAACATGCAGAAGGAAAACAGGCCTTTCCCTTCAGATCTGTTGCTGAATGAGTGGAGAACTTTCTTGGCCTGATCTTTATCTGCTGAGGGCCAACTTTGGCAGATGGACAGGACTACCAGCTGTCAGTCACCAGTCATATGTCAGGACCAAGCAACCAAGCAGCTTGTTCCAAAGGAATCGTGGACTAGCCCACCTGCCAACAGATGCATTTAGCCATTTGCAGCACACTGGTAGCCTAAACGGGAGGAAAACAGACCACCCCTCTTCCAACTTACAGAAGTTTTCACGTCTGCATATCACAGTCCCCTGGCAGCACCAAGTTCCAGGACAACCACTACAGGTTCAATTTTCTCAATGAGAAGACTGCTCTTGAGATTTATGGGATTTCTGTGTGACAGCAGTCATCTTCAAAACAGCATCAGCCCAGATCAAACAGAATATACTTGACAGTTGCAAAACTGCAGATTTCTTTTTGCCAAACCAGTGTTCAAAATTAGCCAGATACCAGGTATATTTTGCACCTGCCTATTGGCCACTTGTGACCAAGTGAAGCTGCTTGGGCGCTACCAAGATGGTGCCTGACATCACCACCATCTGGAAGTCCATACCTGGGAATCTTTGGGTCATAACTGTTTTCACACACTGATTCCACATCTTGTAGAATACTATCAGTTACATTTTATCTGCACAATCAGAATGAATTTCTGGAACCAAAATGCTTTTTCTGTGCAGCCTGAGCAGAAGCAGTGAACAAAGTTATAGCTAATTGTCTCAGCTTGTCTTCACTTACCCCAGCCCACTGCCCGGCTCACAGTTGTGAAGAATATCCCTATGTTATGAATGGTCTGTGTCACTATTAAGAAAAACAGGTTGGAATAGGCCAACACACACACACACACAAACATACACACAAACACAGTCCCTGGATCAAGTGTCCCTGAACTGAAAATGGATATTGGGTCTTCTGATGGAGGTAAGAACCTGCTTAGCCACAAACAAGCACAGAACCTGAAATCGGAACTCTTGCAATTGTGGGTCTCCTGGGGTTGCTTTAGGGTGTGTGGAGGACTATTAGAAACATATTGCCCTTTTTCCGGTTTCCAGAACAATCCTGTGAGAAGCCGGATTTCTCTGACATTCACACAGCTTCAGGCTGACTTGTTCCGATTCTGCAGAGAAGCCCACAGGTCAACTGGCCCAGAAGCATGGAGAGTGCCTAGCCACCCACTTGCTCCAACAAGGATTGGAACAGAACTGGAGTCTTGGGAGCCTCTGCCTCCAGTCTGCCCCTCTGAGGCTACACCTATTTGGGAAACTGAAGTCTCTTGAAGGCCAGCCCTCTGCCTGGAGATGGACACTTCTCCCATGCTCTGTAGCCTCCTGCCTGGTGTGCTCCCAGGGAACACAGTAGGATGCACCTGGTTCCCCAGGGCAAGGCACTTACTGTATGAGAGTCTTGGCTCCTGGTTCACAGGGTGTTCCTGGCTGCCAGCCTCGGGTTCAGTGGCCCCCTATCCACCAGCTCAGCTCCTTAGCCAACAAGGCAGCCTCCAATCTGATGCCCTGGTCACTGCTGGACTCCAGAATCATGAAACAGATTGCAGTCAACTTACTTTGACCCACATTGATCCCACTCCCAGCAGCTTCTGGCCTTTGTCTCTTAATTATGGAGCAGGTGGAATGTTTTAAACCTCCCTTTAAAAAATATATTTGTTTATATACTGAAAGTAGTTTTGAGTTACCTTGGTTAAAAAAAAAAGAGCAATCAATATATTTAATTAATAATGAAGGCTGTGCAATTACAATGACTAGAACTGTTTTAAAATTCACTTCCAATACATGCTGGAAAGTGATGCTGTCCACTCACACATCAGTTTTTAATTTTTTTCAGTTGACATGTCAACATAATTATCTTCTCAGTACCGGGTTAAATAATATCTGCTTTGCCCAAATATCCTAAAGAGGCTGTATTTGATTTTTCACTGTCACCTTATGATGGCTTATACTTTGCTTTTATCATATTTTATTATTGATACTATTGTACACCCTGCCCTGGAGAACAGTTTAGACATTTTAAAAATAAATAATTCCAAGCCACTGGCTTCAGCAAGTCTGATCTAGTGAAAGTCCTTAATTATGATTCACAGCCTCCTGCAGAAAAATTGAGCCCAGAATAAAGTTTGTAACTTGAGCATGTAGCAACGAATTCACATGAACAAAAACACACACATGCACACACAAAATGACTGAAACACTGGTTGTGCGAATCAGCCTTTAATCAACAGAAGGAATGCAGCTCTTAGAAGCTACCCAACTGGTAGTCCTGGTGGTTAGAGCCAATGGTCTGTCTAACTATACTTAATATGCACTAGAAATCAGGCTTTTAGTGTTGCAGCTCCAGCCCTCTGGAATCAGCTACCAACTGAAATTAGGCAAGTGCCTAGTGATCTAGAAGCCTATTGGAGACATTTGCATTTAAGAGGGCTTTCCCTGAAGTGTGACCAGTCATTTCAGGGAATAATTATTGAAATGGGTTTACTGCTTTTAGTTCACTGCATTTTGAATCTTTTTTATTTTATCTCATTTTATTGTACACCAATTTGGTAACTTTCAGTTGTGAAACAGTTTATATATCTGCAATTAAATAAAATAAAATAACCATTGCCTACTCCAACCAGCGACCGACCAGCTGTTTATGTGAAGCTCACACGCAGTAGCCTCTTGGTAATTCTTTCACCCAGCAAATGGTAGAGTGCATCTGACCATGGAAGCTCTATTTAGATACCATGGCTAAAATCAGCTACTCTAGACCAGCCCTCCTATATGTCATTTAAATTTCTCTTCTGTTCATCAATTTACTTAGGTGAGTTCTAAAACAATGGAAGAGTCTTTCCCACCACATCTGCTTTGTGCTTTCTCTACACTATTCCCAATCTGTTAATGAAAATTTGTGGTCTTTCTTAACTGTTCTTTTTCTACACCTACATCAACTGTATGTATGGAACACTGCCCAGCAGAGAAGTGGATGCTGTGCTTCCTTCCTCTTAAGACTCATAGAACGAAATGGAAAAGAAGGAATAGTGTAACAGTGATTGGGAAATTAGTCACTGGAACTCATAGCAACAAAGCAGAAGCAAAGACGAGAACTTCAAAGAACCCAGAAGCTGGCAGGAGTCAAATAAGCTTTGCTATGCCCCTCCAAAACCCGGCCTCCGTACCAAGGCCTTGTTTGCCAATAGACATAAGCAAGGAACATGCTCCAACCCAAAATGAGGTGGTGGCCTCAGGTAAGTGGTTGGGTGTCATGAAATGGCAGCAAGATTTTAGAAATTTATATTAGCTATATGAAATAGTAATATGGTGATGGTGATACTGTTGAGAGGCACTTGTAGGATGTTCTGCCTCAAGTTCCTAAAGCAGCCTGACCCGCCTTAAGACCCAGGCGCCTTGATCTGGTTGGTGGGGAGAAACAAGCTGCAGTTCTGCCTCAGGCAGCAAATTTCCTGGGCAAACCCTGACATGGAGCCTAGGAAGCTGCCTCAATCCTCAGGGAGAGCATTGATCCACTGAGCCCAGGACTGCCGACACTGACCGGTTTTCAGGCAGGGCACCTTCCGAGCCCCACCTGGAGATTCCACGAATGAAACCTGGGGCTTCTGCAGGCAGCGCAGGGGCTCAGCGCTTGCTGAGCTATGGCCTTTCCTATGTGTGGTGCCCAAGAATGGAGATCAGGATGTAGATCTTCTTTCCCATGTTTTCATATTCTATTTTGCATTAAAGACCAATTTGTGTGTCTGGTGCAAGTCCGAAGACTCAAGCCAGCCAAGTCAGCGTGTTGCATAGGCTGCTAATACTGAATATAACATAACATGAATATATGGCAAGAGGATATAAATTGACATTCATGTTCCTATATTATGTATGATTTATAACCTAAAAAATTAAACCTGAAAACTGACTAACGTGCTCCAACCCAAAATGGCGCAAAAATGAAGAAAAGAGTACATTTGTTTCCGCTACATTAACCCTCTGAATAAACTAACCAAGCTAATCTGCAGCATCCAAAAGGGCTTTCTGTGTGCACCTGTGTGCCTGCCTTTGGCAAACCTGTTTTAGGGGATTGCTTTTGATCTTGACCAAATTTTTGTTCTGGATTTTTGTACCTCCAGGCAGGATGGGTTTTATTAATTTAGTGCTGGCTTTTATTATTTATTTCAAAATGTAAGATTGCATTGGATTTAATCACATATGCTTGCTTCAGGATGATTTTTTTGCCCCTAAAAGTGACATTAAAATATTTTAAATAAAATAAAGAGAGGAGCAGGCTGAATAAAGGAGCCCAGACTGAGAAAATATACTCCCTACCCTTTACTGACATGATGAACTATTTAACCAAGATGTTTCACATTTTCTCAGGCAGCATCTAATTGCTGGAGGAAGTCTATAAGGCAATATTGCAGAGGATGGATGAAATGGTTTTTATCCTCAAAACATGCATGGCCACATGGATGCAAACACACATATCACCTGATTTCTCACTACTTGGCTATTTGCCACTGACTGTGTGAACAGACTCCTTTAAAAGCACACATGAGATGGTAATGAAAGTTCTGTGGGTGGTCTTTGACTGCGACGAACCATTCTTTTTGCAAAAAGGCTGCTTGATGCTGCAGGCCTCGGATGTTAAGCATGAATGAAAGAACTGGGTGAAATGAGGTTCCAGGCCCTCTAGACTCCAAAACGTGGAACCTAGTGAAGCAAAAAAAACCAACTGTAACCATGTATGCTCCATGCAAAGACCTCCAGGCATCTCTCTTCTGGGTTCAGCGTGATGCTTGCATGTGGGCTTACATTTCAGTTGGACATGCATAAATTGGTCATTGCCTGTACAACTACAAAACTGCTGCTAGCATATAGGGTTTGTTTTATTCCTAGCCTGTTTGCCCACACACACCCATTAGCCATTTGCAATGTATCACCAGGTAGAAAGAGGCTGATTTCTTTGCCATTAAAAAAAAAAGTCTGTTTGCCTGTATAAGTTTATGACTCCCCATAGGTGACCAGGAGACTGTGTATATAGAAACTTGCTATAATACAGCTTGTTCACACAAATTATCTTCATAGACTTCTGATGCATATAAACACTGAATTCATCCAGAGTATTTCATTCTTAAAGTAACTTTGATAGATTCCTGCTATGATCAAAATGAGATAGCTGTGTTGACCCACGATGCCCAAACTCAGTGTGATTTAAAATACTTTTAATAAGAATCAACCAGTATTCACACTGTGGGATGCAAGCTTCGGGTTACAAAAAATTCATCCTCTTCCTGGATGATCTCAAAAAGAGAGGGAGGCGGGAATGAATGTTTCCCAGCAAGGATAAGACCATCTTAAGACTGAAACAAACTTCAGGCAAAGATTGTATCCTCCTTTTCCCCACATCCACTCTCTTCAGGCTGAGGAACAATTCTGTGCAACTCAAAAGCTAGCGGACATCCCTAGCAGGGACATTTCTGCAAGAGCCAGGCTAAGGCATCAGCTGGAAATTCAAATGGCATCAGCCTCACATACTAATTAGCATGGATCATAATCCACCCGGAAACCGAAAGGAACAGGAGCAGCTCGTGTTCATTTATATATAAACCTGCGTGGCACAGAGCTGGACCTTTGGTCCATCTAACTTAGATTGTCTAGACCCCTACAATGGCTGCTGGCATCAGCTTTTCAGAATCTCAAGGCCTCTCCCTACCTGGAGACACCAGTGAATGGATGCATCTGGGACCTTCTGTGTGTAGAGCAAATGCTCAGCCATTGAGCTACGGCCCCTCCCAATGACACCTGCACATGGAAACGGGGGGGGGGGGGTTTCTAATAACAACACCTAAAATCCATTGCCCCAGGCAGCCACCTCATCTCACCTCTGAATACTGCATTATGAACATCAGCTGGCCCTTTAAAGGGGGCGGAACTATCATTTCACTTCCCCTCCAAAAGAAGGGAATTCAATCTCCTTAAGCTGAAACGGGAAGAACAGCTTCCTACAAAGGGAAAGGAAAAGAAATGCAGTCTCAGGTTTAATCATGAGATACCTGGCATTTGGAGCCCCCAGCAAAAAAGCCCTCCCCGCCCCTATTGCCATATAATTAGGAGTAAGTAAGTTTGTGAATGAGAAACACATAAAGCTATCTATTAGCCAATAGTAGTTCAATGGAGCTTCAGTGCACAGAGGAAGTATACCATTGAAGACCAGATGCCAAGGGGGGGGGGGTTAAGCTGCCTGATTCATGCTGCAGGAGAAGGGCTGGAGCTCAGAGGCAGAAGGTCCCAGGGTCAATCCCTAGCGGACATTTCCAGGTATTGTTGGGAAACCCTGAAGAGCTGCTGCCAGTCTGTGTCGGAAATACTGAGCTAGATGGACCAATGGTCTGGTGCCGTCTCAGGCGACTTTCGGGCGGCCACTGAAAGAACAACAGGCGAGCAGGTCTTGCCTTGCATCCTTATCCCCACGCAAAGAGGCAGCCAGCAGAACACCGCCCCCCCCGTGCCCCGGCGAACAAAGGACTCCAGGCAAACCTGTGGACCTCCAGACCTTGGGGGACTTCAGCTCCCATCAGCCCCAGTCAGCCCAGCCAATGGTCAGCATGATGGGAAGTGGAGTCCGACACCATTTGGAGAGGCACTAGGCTCGCCAGTTCCCACCCCTGGAGTCCTTCAAAACAGCAGCGTCTGGAAATATACGAACGAGCAGAAAAGGGCAAGAGGAGAAGCACAACATCCAGCACGGGCAAAATGGACCAAAGCCAGGAGGAGTCCAGAACCTGCCAAAGGAACTACCGGGAATGGTCCCCAAGCTGCTTTATGGCTCCTGGGACCTGGTCCCCTGCTTCTCCCCTCAGCCCCCGCCAGCTGGAGGGCACCAAGCTGGGGAAGGCTGGACTAGTCCGTCTGCAGCCTCCCAAGTCGGGCTTCAGGGTCCCTGGAAAGGGAAGCAGGAGCCCCCAGGAGCTGCAGGCCCCGCGCTTGGCGGGAGATGGGGACTTCTAAGCTGTGGGTATCTTCGCCCCCTGGACGCCAGACTAGAGGCAAGAGAAGGCTAGATGTTCGGACAGGCGGGTGGAGGGCGGAGAGGTCCCCACCACCGCAGCCCCTCTTCTACCCTAGCCAGGACCTTCCCGGGGCTCCACTGTCCGGCGCGCCTGGAAACTCCAGCGCGGCCAGGGAGAGGCGGCGGATCAAAAGCCAGTGCGCGCTCGGCGACGCCTGATCCCAAAGCCGGAAAACACCGCCACGCCAAAGAAACTTGCCCGGGAGAAGCTACTCCCTACGGGCCCACCCCCAGAGCGCAGACCCATCCGCGCCCCCGGGATCTGCAGGAGGGGGTTCCACCTGCCCCAGCCCTCCCCTCGCCGCCCCGCGCGCGCCCGGGCCCTGCGCACCTTTTTCTTGCGGTCCCGCGAGCGGTTCCTGCGCTTGCGGTTGGACTCCTCCTTCTCCTTCTGCTCCTGCAAGGCCTGCGCCTCGATGTCTTTGATCTTCTTGAGCTGCTTGGCCGCCTGCGCCATGGCGAGCAGCCGCCGCACCGGCCCCGCACGCGGCCCCGGACCAGGACCAGGACGGCCCCAGACGACGCCGACGCAGCGGCGGCCACTGCAGTCCCGCCGCCCCGCGCCCGAGCGGGAGGGGAAGCGGCGCCGCGGCCGGAGGAGAGGCTGCTGCTGCTGCGGCAGGAGGCGGGCGCGGCGCGCCGGGAGCTCGGGAGGCGAGGGGCAAGGCGGCCCGGGCGCGGAGGATGGCGCGCAGCGGGGCGCGTGGGCTGGGCGCGCTCCGGCCGCTGGGCTTCAGTGCGCGCTTCCCGGCGGCCCGCCCGGCGAGCTGGCCCCGGGCATGCCGGCTCCGGCGAGCTGGCGGCTCCGACGGGCCACCTGCGCAGGCGAAGCGAGGCGGGCTGCGGGCAGGTAGGGCGCCTCCGCCTCCGCCGCTGCAGTGGGGGGGTTGCTGCCGCCGCTGCCGCTGCTGCTGCCGATGCCGCTGCGGTGGCGCGTCTGCCCAGCTCAGATGCTCCCCGCGCGGCCACTAACCGCTCAGCAGCGGCGGGAGGGGGCGGCGGGATGGGATCTGAATCGATGCAGATGCGGCTCTGCCTGGGCTAAGCAGGGGACGTCTCCTGCCCACCACCACCTGCCCATCCTGTCTCTGTGCTCGTCGCAGGGGGAAGAGGAGGAGGGCCCCCCTCGGCTGCCCGCCCCCTAAGCATCTCTTTTCAATGAATGGGCTCAACTCTGGAACATCCTGAAGAAAAGAGAGGGTGCAGAGTTAAGTTTCCTTCCACTGGCAGGTCTGCGGGTCAGAGGGCCCCTGAGCAGGTGCAGAGTTCTGCTGCTTTCAACAGGCAAGGCTGTGGGCAAAGAGCCCCCCTGCTTTCAGATTGTAGAGGGGATGGAATGCTAAAAGGCATGCCTGTTTTGTTTTTCTTTTGTAGAAATTTAGAAGTTTACAGAAGCCACAGTCAGGAAAGACCCAAAATGCCTTGCAGAGTATTCCAGTTCCTCCCTAGGAAGGAAATTGTTCTGTGTGTGTGAACAGGGCACTGGGCACATGATCCAAGGCCAAACCCAGGTGGGCGACAGGGAGCAGGGAGGGGAGACAGTGGCTTTGGTCCTTGGCACACGTCTAGTGTAGGGGAAGCTGTGATCTTAAGCATAGTTACTTGAGAGTAACTCAGCAGGACTTGTTTGTGAGTTGAAATGCATCGGATTGGGCTGCATCAGGCTGAAATCGCATCAGAGCTCACCTGGATGATGCAACAAGCAGCTGTTCCATTATATTCAGCACCTGCCTTGCAACACGGGGATAATAAATGCTTGCTACCTTTCATGACTAAAATCAGCTGTCTTTCTTTGCCTAGTAGTCAGACTGGCCATCTTACAGGGTGTTTGATCAACCAAGCTAACCATTTCTCTTCCCTTCACAAACCAGACTGGAATCCAGTGCCTGTCAAAGGCACCATCACTCCAGAGAGGAGGGATCTGGGTGATCATTGGAGAACAGGATGTGGGACTGGATGGGCCATTGACTGGATCCAGCAGGCTCTTCTGATGCAAGAAAGGATGCTGGGAGTTGTAGTCCAGCAACATCTGGAGGACCGCAGGTGCCCCATTCCAGGTGTAGACAATACTGAGCTAGATAGATCAATGGTCTGTCTCCGTATAAGGCAGCTTCCTGCCTTGCTGTGCCAGTTTGTGCAAGCCATTTGCCCACCAAGCTGAACAGAAACCACAAGCCTCTGGGGCATGAGAAGTCTGCAGAGTATTTGCTAGCTACCTCAGACTGCCAAAATAGGCTGGAAGGTTAAAAGCAACCGGGAGGTGGGGGGGCAGCTATTTATGGGATGTAATCCACTGGGAGCAGTCAAATACAACATTCCTTGTTTTGCTAGAGTGGACATGGAAGGGAATGTTTGGTCCAGCCAGTCACAACTTCCTGTTCCTCCTGGCCTGGAGCATCCTTCCTTGCATGGGACTAGTGGGTGGGCATGACCTTTCCAGACCTGATAAAAGGACAAGGCATGCTGCCACTCTCTCCCTTTCTTCCATCTTCTTTTCGTCCTGCGAACTTCCTGGAATGAGCTGCTGGCTGCCAGCCAAGCAGTCCCCCAGGTCATCTGTCTTATGGGATAAACCTGTTAGTATAAGTTTGTAACTTTAAGCCAAAAGTCTGCCTTCAGGGATCACGCTGTGCTCTGCCTGATCGTGAGTAAACTTTATTTTTATTGAGTATGAATAAGACTGTGGTGTCCTTACTCTTTTACGAGGGATTCAAAAGGGACATACAATTCAATCTGAGGGAGATTGAATTGCATAATAGTAAGAGGTTCTAATGGGACACAGGTGGCGCTGTGGGTTAAAGCCTCAGCGCCTAGGGCTTGCCGATCGAAAGGTCGGCGGTTCGAATCCCTGCGGCGGGGTGCGCTCCCGCTGCTCGGTCCCAGCGCCTGCCAACCTAGCAGTTCGAAAGCACCTCCGGGTGCAAGTAGATAAATAGGGACCGCTTACCAGCGGGAAGGTAAACGGCGTTTCCGTGTGCAGCTCTGGCTCGCCAGAGCAGCGATGTCACGCTGGCCATGTGACCCGGAAGTGTCTGCGGACAGCGCTGGCCCCTGGCCTCTTGAGTGAGATGGGCGCACAACCCCAGAGTCTGTCAAGACTGGCCCGTACGGGCAGGGGTACCTTTACCTTTACCTTTACCTAAGAGGTTCTAACAAGTCTGCAACCAGATTTCTGCTGTGCGTGAGAAGGGGAATGTAAACTCTGCTAAGTAAAGGAACTTGCTAGCACAAGTTAGGAAGGATATTAATAAACAGTATTACTTCTCCTGCCACCCTGAACATTCCCACACTATTTACATCTTCCATTGGACAGTGTTTGGCTGGCCTTGCTAAAACACAGGTGGGGGTGCTTTGGAAAGAGCAAGCAGCATCACGCCAGTTTGGATGCTGTCTTCCATGCACACAGACTTGGGTCTGCCTCTCACACATATCGTGTTGGAGATCCTTTCCAAAACTGTCAGCAAGTTATTTGTGGGGCAGGAGAGATGTGCCCTGCCTGGGGCAAAGCTTAAAAGGGCTCCTTGTCTTTATTTTGGCTTTGTTTTTAATTGGAATTCATCATGGCTACTCCTTGCCACAAATATCTTGGCTTCAGTATTTGCACCCGAGGGCTGTGGAGTCCTTTGCAGGAGCAGCCAGCTGGCAAGGGAGAGAGGGTGTGGCTGACTGCTGGAGAGGCAGAGGCAGCCGTAATGGGAGGCCATCTGCCCTACTCTGTGCCCTTAAGAGCGGGAGGGTAGCTGGAGGTGGCCCAGGGGTCACGCAGCCCCCCAGCTGGGGGGAGAATGGGAAACCCACAATGGGATTGGATGAAATGTCATTTATCAGCTTTCTTTCCCTCCTTTCTCCCAGGAATGCAAGGTGGTAGGTGTGGTCTTTCCCCCGCCCTCAGTGAAAAATGGATCTTGTTGCTCCCAGGAGTTTCTGAACTATAGCTCTTGACCATCAGTCTTGACCATTGGTGTCATGGACTGGCTGGAGGCAAAGGAATGGTGGGAGGACCCTGCTGGGGGAACCCCCAATGGAAGAAAGCTCAGAACCTGCGGAGTGGTGGTGGGACAACAATGAGTGCTTAGAGAAAGAAGACTGGGAAGAGGAGGTGCTGGAAGTTGAAGAGGTAACAGGGCTTAGTGAGCTGGGGGAGTCTGTGGCAGAAATAAGTCCAGACTCAGAAGCTGAAGCTGAAGCAGGAGAGGCAGATGAGGGAGGCCAAGAGGCAGACATGAGCCAGGCTGGTGAAGAGTCATGGGTGTCTCCCCCTCCTGACAAGACGTTGGATTCACACAGGCACAATCTCTGATTGCTTGGGAAAAACCCAGGGGAGGTGGGGACTTTCAGTCTTGGCTGCTGAACCGTGGGGTATGGTAGCTCAACCTACCAGGTATTAGCTACTGTGCTCATTAGGCTTGATACTAAGCCAAGTCAGTGCAGATTGTGTTCTTGATGATAAAGAGTTAACTCCAACACTTAACACCAGCTTGTGATTTACTGCCAGCTCACTCCTGTCAATTGGCTATACTGGCTGGAGCCCCCCTTGTAATGTAGGAGCAGCCAATTGGAAGAGCCCAGGATGCATGATTACCACATGGAAATTCACACAAACATGGGGGGGGCACAGGATCTTCACCTTTGGTGTAGGCTGAGAGTTGGCTCAATGTCACCCAATAAGCTTTATGGCTGAAGGGGAATTTGAACCTGAGCCTCCTAAGCCCTTGTCCAGCCTTCGAACCATCCCATGAGAGATCCCCAATGTGGTGCCCTCCAGCCATTGTCAAATTCCAGCCAGCCTAGGGCGCTTTCTGTAAGGAGGGCCCTCGGTGAAGGGCCTCAACCGAAGAGAGGAACACCACGTGTCCACCCCGCTCAGTATTGGGAGCAGCACTGGCTGGGAGCAGCTTTCCAGCGGTTCCAGGAGCGCTATCTTGCAGTCCTGCCTGGAGATGGCAGGGACTGAGCCTGGGACCTTCAAAAGGCCAAGCAGATTCTCTGCTACTGAGCTATGGAGAAAAAGCTAACCGTCTCTTGGATCTGTCCAGGGTCTGACCTGGTGAGAGACTGGCCTACTTTTTGTCTGGGGTTGCAAATCTTGATATGCTGGCTCAATTGGGTCGCTTTTTCCTGGCATGCTAGCTTTCTGCAGAGAAGGATATTATTTGGGCATGAAGTGGTCTGTAACGTGAGCCTCACCTGGAGGGCGGCTGCCAGTCAATGTAAATAATAGGGAGCTAGATAGACCAGTAGTGTGATTGGGTAGGGGGCAGCTTCCTATGTTTTGTCTTCTGCTGAGGCCCTTCTCACAGCGCCTCCCTTAGCAGAGTTGCACTACTCATTTAATTCAATCTAAAAAAATGTAGTATAAACACCAACAATTGGGAAACGCTTGCGAGCGCTTCAACTGGAGAACAGCCTTTACCAAAGGTGTCATGGGCTTTGAAGACACTCGAACTCAGGACGCAAGGGAGAAAGGTGCTAAGAGGAAGGCACGCTTGGCAAACTCTCACCATGATCAACTCCCGTCCAGAAACCAATGTCCCCACTGTGGAAGGACGTGTGGATCCAGAACTGGCCTCCACAATTACTTACGACCTTATTGTTAAAACCGTGTTTATGGAAGACAATCTTACTTGGCTACGAGTGATCGCCAAAGAAGAAGACTCATATAGTTAATAAAAAATTATTTACCACTTGATTGTAAAAATCCCAAAAACGTCAAAGCAGAATAAATCAAAATTATCAGTAAAATAAGAAAATTAAAACTTTCAAATAACAATTAAAATCAGCAGCAAGCTGAAGACTGATTAAGGCACATATAATATGTATGTATGTATGTATGTATGTATGTATGTATGTATGTATGTATGTATGTACAAAGGAGAGAGCCATTTCTGTGGTGGTTCCCCAAACTAGAGGAGGCATTGCAAGCTTTTTGGCTCCAGGTTAAGACGTGTTTATTACCCCAGCCATTTTAAAGGGTTATGTTGCCTCAGTCTGCTTTTAGCTTCTATAGAGTTTGCTTAAGCAGAGCACATCTAAAGTTACCGTCCAGTTTATAGGTTGGGAACAACTTCCGTAGTTGTATTGCCCCAATTTAGGCTGACGACAATTGTCACAAAAGTTGTCAGTATGTTGACTCAATCGATTGCATTGGTGCAGGTTTGGGCTGCCAAAAATTGATTAGCTCGTGAGACGCCACCATGGAGCAAAACTTCATTTGTATTCCATTGTTAAACGATAATCACAACCTGAAATCTTTAATTTAAAAAGCTCAAAAGATTTTTGTTGCAATTTTCCGAATAGCTGATGCTGGAAATTTTAATTGGAAACAGTCTTCACCTCCTCCTGTTGCAAAAGGTTTCTTCAGTGGTGTCTGGGAGAAGGCAGATTGGGATCTACAGTGGTACCTCTGGTTACATACTTAATTCATCCTGGAGGTCCGTTCTTAACCTGAAACTGTTCTTAACCTGAAGCACCACTTTAGCTAATGGGGCCTCCCGCTGCTGCCAGAGCACGATTTCTGTTCTCATCCTGAAGCAAAGTTCTTAACCCAAGGTATTATATCTGGGTTAGCGGAGTCTGTAAACTGAAGTGTCTGTAACCCGAGGTACCACTGTATTGGGAGATCGCTGGGTGATTTGAAGTAGATCTGCAAAGTTTTCTTATTTCTAACTGTTTGATAATGGCAAGAACAAAATGATTCCCCCACCCCAAAAGAATTTATACTATTGAAATGAAGAAAGTGGAGGGTGGGGGCAGGGATGATGATGATGATAATAATAATAATAATAATTTATTTTATTGTTACAAATGTAACCCTAGTTCAGTTCAGGTATAAAAACAAATTTGGGGGATCAGAAATATTTTATTCCATGTCTCTTTTGCACCTGAATCCTGTTTGTGAAAGCATAAGAATATCCTGTGTTGTTGGGGGCCGCTAGGGGCGCATTGGAAGATGGCCGACAATAACATCTCTCCGACCCACACGAGGTAATTAAGAGGCTGATATGAGAGTATGCAGCCTCCCTTCGTTGCCCCAAGGGAATGGGGAACACTGCCTTTGCCTGCTGTGGCCATAAATCACCCCCGGATTCGAAAGAAGGGGGTGAGGGCACTAGGCACAAAGCCCTTGTGTGGGTCCGGCTCTCCCGGACGCTGTCTCTGATCACGTGCTGGCTGCATTAGCTCGAAATAAACAATTAGAAAAGAAGCAAATGCACATACTTCGAGTGAAGATCGGGAGTAAATACTGCTAATTAAAGGGATCTCTGGGATGTGGAGCAACGGGCTGGATTCAACAATAAATCAAGAAGAAGAATCATCAAAGGATTGGTATGTTGGAGCGAGACTGAAAGGGGGGGACTTTTCTTTTTTTGTCTTATGTGAGTACCCAATAACCCCTCCCCCTAAGAAAGAATCGTCGCGATTACTGATCACAAGCAGGAGGAGTAAGAACTGTGTGGAAATTAATTACTAATCAAAAATATGGCGTGTGGGAACATCGAGAAAGGAAAGAAAGTTCTCTGTGATGCAGTCATAAAAAGAGATTGTTATGGCAGGCCTGCCCGCAGGAGGACTGAGGGGGAGGAGGACTATGGCTCGTTACTATATCGGAATGTGAGATTGGCCTGGCAGAGCCCCCTGAGAAAATTTAAGAGAGCAGCAGGCCTGTGGAAATCAGGACAGACTGTGGGAAATGTTTTGTATGGAGGTGTTGAAATGATGTCTGTCTGTTTTGATATGGCTCTTGGATGAGTGTACAATCCACACAGGATATAACAACGTTTGTCTTCAACCCGCTTGTGGAGACTATCAGAGATCATAGAGAAAACAAGAAGATAAGGAAAACAGATAAGGAAAACAGTGGATATTGATTGGGAAGAGGAATGTCCAAAGCAGTGACTCACACAGGGTTGCAATGGGTGCCTCCTCCTCTCTGGGTAGTTGCTTTTGGCTCAACGAAGCCAAATTATTTCATCAGTGCCTTCCTCAAAACATATTTTGGGAATGATTCTATTATCGGGGCTAGGCAAATTTTGTGATGGATATGGGGGGGGGTTTGAAGTTTCTTAAGAAAAGTCATTCCTGGATTGAACCTTTCTATGTTTTGAAATGCTCTCTAATTATGTATCACGGATCAATAACGGTAAGCCACCTGTTGATTCTTTGCTGTGTTCTACTGCATTGTATAATGTTTTCATTACTCAACAAAGTCTTTTTAAAAAAAGATAAAGAGTGATTTCAGTTATTTTCATCCAAACTGGAGCTAATAAAAAGTCTGCATAATATTTGCAGAAATATTAAAACCCTCCTAAGGCAAAACTGCTATTGAAATCTGCAAGCCTGTACTAATTTTCCTGGGAGTAAGCCCTGCTAAACTGAATGGGACTTGCTTCTGAGAAGGCATGTATAAAATTGTGCAGTGCTAGCACCTGCTGAAACTTGAGAGAAAGTACATTAATGATATGATAGTCATCTTCAACTGTCTGAAGGGCTGTCACATAGAGGATGGTGCAGCCTTGTTTTCTGCTGCTCCAGAGAGAAGAACCCAAATCAATGGATTCAAATTACAAGAAAGGAAGTTCCAACTAAACAGTGGAACGGTCTCACTCAGAAAGTGGTGGCTTTTAAGCAGAGGCTGGATGGCCATCTGACATGGATGCTTTGGCTGAGATCCCCGCATCGCAGGAGGTTGGGCTACATGGCCGTTTGCGTCCTTCCCAGCTCTGCAATTCTATGATTCAACATATTGAGACTTGTTCTAGTTGCCAGTGCCCTAGAGCCATAAACCGTTCCAAAATTCCTGAGTTTCCAATCAAGGAAGTGAAACTAAGCTCTGCCCTCCATCAGTTTTCAGATTGGTCTGTCTGAAAATCATGTCATCAGAATTGTTGTTATGTTTATCATCATCATCAATATTATTTAAATAAATTGAAATATTCTTTTAAAAAATCAGTCGCCATATACATTACTACGTTTTCATTGCCCTGTTAAAGGAGTCATTCCTATATAGTGGTACCTCAGGTTAAGTACTTAATTCGTTCCGGAAGTCCATTCTTAACCTGAAACTGTTCTTAACCTGAAGCACCACTTTAGCTAATGGGGCCTCCTGCTGCTGCTGTGCTGCCGGAGCACAATTTCTGTTCTCATCCTGAAGCAAAGTTCTTAACCTGAAGCACTATTTCTGGGTTAGCGGAGTCTGTAACCTGAAGCGTATGTGTAATGGTTCTAGGGGTTGCTCGTGTGTAAGTTGTCGCCACACCTGGCTGGGTTACCTGGGTGAACCCTTTCTGTCCGGACAGCCACCCATCCGTGGCTGTCTCAATCGCTGGCAGAATCCGTCAGTGGGCGTTTCTTGAACTTCTTCCAGCAAAGAAGTTCTTTGATGCCAAGTCTCCTCCTACTCTCCCTGCGCAGAAGTCTTCTGCACAGGGAGGGTGTGGGCAGCGGAGGACCCATGCTCTCGCCGCTGGTCTCCGGCGAGGAGTCCTGGAGCCCCCTCGCCGATTCCCCCATCTGCCCCCTTCTCCACTGGTGCTATGCTGATTTCCTTCCCCAGCAAATGGGCTGCCTCTCTCCCTACTGGGACCCTCTCCGGTATCCCTCTGGAGCCTTCCCTTCGCCTCTGGCTCCGATGGCAGTTCCCTGACATCCAACTCCCCCCCAGGACCCCCTCCACTCCCGGCCCGATTTTCCGATTCAACCTCGTCCCTTTCCTCGGCCGATGATGCGGGGAATCCCCTGAAGGAGCTGTCGCCATCCTCTGAGGATTCAAAACCCGCTTCCCACCCGCTCCGATCTCTTCCCGCGGGGTGGGCCTCCCAGTCTGATTCTTCTCCTTCTGACACCTCCCCTCCCTCCTCTTCGGAGGCGGGAAAACCCACAAAGTCCTCTTCTTCGTCAGTGGTTCCAAATTCTTCCTCCCAGAATCTCGCTAGTGGTTTTGGTTTATCTGGGAACAGGCTGTGGAATTCTTCCACCAGATACCCGTCATTGATCGACTCAGCGGGGACCCACGTGTTTTCTGACCTGGGTTCTCCCTCCCAAGCTACCAAGTACTCCACCTGGTGACCTCACCAACGTGAGTTGAGTATTTCCATGGCATGGTTGTTGAGTTCCCTCTCCTCTACCTGCGGGTGGGTGGTGACTCCTCCCTCCCGCCCCGGAAATTCCCTTCCCTCCCTGTACGGTGAAAGTAGGGACCTGTGGAACACCGGATGTATCTTCATGCTGTCAGGAAACTTGAGCTTGAATGCCATGGGGTTCACCTGCTGTGTTACCTCAAAAGGCCCCAGCCGTCTCGGCTGCAACTTTTTGCACCCTCCCTTTAGGGGTAACCCTTGGGTTGACAACCACACCCGGTCTCCCACCCGTATGGCCTCCCCCTCCCGACGGTGCTTGTCCGCCTGCCTCTTGTAAACTTCCTTGGCCCGTTCCAAGTTCATCTTGAGTTGCTGGTGCAAGGCCTCCATTTCTTCTACAAACTGCTCTGCGGTTTCGGGAGTCCAGAATGCGTTCCACCTCATACTCAGGATCCCCCTGAACCAAAACTGGCTGCGGTCGGGGACAGTTCAGGTGGAACTCATCGGGTGGGGCCACCGGACTCAGAAGGGACCTGTGGAATACCGAGTGAACATTCAGGGTTGTGGGCAACCGGATACAGAATGCCACAGGCGAGAACTGGTCCACAATAGGAAACGGGCTGGTGAAACGGGCGTCCAGCTTCCGCGAAGGTCGAGAGGGGTGGAGGTGGCGAGTGGAGAGCCATATCAGGTCACTGATGTGGAGTTCCGGCGCCACCTGGCGGTGGCGGTCGGCCTGGGCCTTGTATGCCTCCTTGGGACTGGAGCTCCTGAAGCCACTCCGTCACCGCAGGGACCGCGGATGCCGGCAGCACATCCGGAAACAGCCGTGGATGATAACCGTAACTGGCCTGGAACGGGGTCTGCTGGGTGGACGCATTCACCGCGTTGTTGTAGGTGAACCCCGCCAATGCTAGGTGGTCGACCCAGTCATCCTGCTGGTAGCTGCAGTAACACCGGAGGTACTGCTGCAGCACCGCGTTCGCCCGTTCCGTCTGGCCATCGGCCTGTGGGTGGTAGGCTGATGAGAGACAGACCTCTGTCTCGAGGGTCTGGTGCAAAGCTCGCCAGAACCGGGATGTGAACTGAACGCCCTGGTCAGACACCACATGCTCAGGTAGGCCATGCAGGCGGAAGACATGCTGAAGGTACAGCTGAGCAGTTTCCTTAGCTGAGGGAACGGATGGGCAGGGGGCAGAGTGCACCATCTTCGTGAAATGGTCGGAGAAAACTAGAAGGCAGGTACAGCCACGAGACGAGGGTAAGTCCACTACAAAGTCCAGAGAAACCGTGTGCCAAGGAAGTGGTGGAACTGGCAACGGCTGAAGAAGCCCGGGGGGTCGCCCGGTAGGGCACTTGGCCCGCCGGCAGACATCACAACCAGCGACGTAGCGAGCCACGTCAGCCTTCAGGCGGGGCCACCAAAACTCACGGCTTACCAGATGGGTGGTCCGATACCGCCCAAAGTGTCCCGCGGCTGGGGCATCATGGGTCATCCGGAGAACCTCAGCCCGCAGGGGCCCTGGCGGGATGTAGAGGCGACCGTGGTGCAGCAGAAGACCCTGATGCAAGACCAGTCCTGGATACTGAGGGCATGAGCCTTCGGCCAGTTCCCGGAGTCGTTCCTGGGCCCAAGCGTCGACCCGCTGCTGTTCCCGTACCCGAGCCTGCAGTGGCTCAGCCTCCTTCCACCACTTCCTTGGCACACGGTTTCTCTGGACTTTGTAGTGGAGCTACCCCCGTCTCGTGGCTGCACCTGCCTTCTAGTTTTCTCCGACCATTTCATGAAGATGGTGCACTGTGCCCCCTGCCCTTCCATTCCCTCAGCTAAGGAAACCGCCCAGCTGTACCTTCAGCATGTCTTCCGCCTGCATGGCCTACCTGAGCGTGTGGTGTCCGACTGGGGCGTTCAGTTCACGTCCCGGTTTTGGCGAGCTTTGCACCAGGCCCTTGGAACAGAGGTCTGTCTCTCATCAGCCTACCATCCACAGACCGATGGCCAGACGGAACGGGCGAATGCGGTGCTGGAGCAGTACCTACGGTGTTACTGCAGCTACCAGCAGGATGACTGGGTCGACCACCTAGCATTGGCGGGGTTCGCCTACAACAACGCGGTGAATGCGTCCACCCAGCAGACCCCGTTCCAGGCCAGTTACGGTTTTCATCCACGGCTGTTTCCGGATGTGCTGCCGGCATCCGCGGTCCCTGCGGTGACGGAGTGGCTTCAGGAGCTCCAGTCCCAGCAACAGCTATTGATGGAGCAACTGAGCCAGGCCAAGGAGGCATACAAGGTCCAGGCCGACCGCCACCGCCAGGTGGCGCCGGAACTCCACGTCGGTGACCTGGTATGGCTCTGCACTCGCCACCTCCACCCCTCTCGACCTTCGCGGAAGCTGGACGCCCGTTTCACCAGCCCGTTTCCTATCGTGAACCAGGTGTCACCTGTGGCATTCCGTCTCCGGTTACCCGCAACCCTGAAGGTTCACCCGGTATTCCACAGGTCCCTTCTGAGTCCGGTGGCCCCACCCGACGAATTCCACCCGAACCGTCCCCGACCGCAGCCAGTTTTGGTTCAGGGAGAGCCTGAGTACGAGGTGGAACGCATTCTGGACTCACGATACCGCAGGGGAAAGCTGCAGTATCTCATAAACTGGAAGGGGTATGGACCGGAGGACCGTTCCTGGGAACCAGCGGCCAACGTCCACGCGCCTGCCTGCCTCCGAGAGTTCCATGCGGCGTACCCCAGCAAGCCGGGTCCGGACCCTCGTTTGAGGGGGGGCCTGGGAGGGGGGATGGTGTGATGGCCTGGGATTCCGATTCAGAGGCTGAACCAGAGGAATCCCAGCCTGCACAGAAATCCCCGCCTCCAGGGCCGGCTGAACTGGGGCAAGGCCTAGATTCTGAGGAACCTGCACCTGTGTCAGATCCTCAGGAGCAGGCACCAGGTGAAACCATTCTGGCCCCAGAGGTGCTTGAGGACTCAGTGTCTACAGGTGAGCCTCTCCCGGGGCCCAGTAACCCTTCGGCCTCTCCTGAACTGCAGAGGCTTAGGGCAGAGAGGCGAAGGGAACTGGTTTCTCCCAGGAGGAGTGCTCGCCTTAAGGCCAGGAGAGGCGGGGCTCCTGGGGGCCGGGATCGCCCTTGGCCTTAGAGAAGATAAAGGTCAGTCAGCCCGGTCCCAGGTTGCGGGAGCAACGTCGTTGTGGAGTACCTGCTCTTACCCGGACCTAGACCTGAACTTCCAGTGTTCCTGTTCCTCGCCCAGCTTCCTGCTTCTGACCTTCCAGCGTTCCTGTTCCCGCCCGGCTTTCTGCTTCTGATCTTTGAGTGTTCCTGACCCCGCCCGGCTCCCTGTTTTGGACCTCGCCTCTCATCTTGTGAACTTCTACCAGGCTAGTGCCTCAGGACTGAACTTTGGCTACGGTAACAGTACCTTCCCCCCCAGGACCAGCACAGTTTGCTCCCACCACACCCGCACTCCCTCTTTGTTGGGGTGCGTTCAGGAAGAGCCAGAAGCCATGGCCGACCAAGCGGCTACGCTGTTGGCAATCGCCCAGGAGAACCAGGCTTTGACTCACACCGTGCAGCAGCTCAGCAATGCAGTTACGGCACTTCAGCAGCGGTTGGATGCCCTACCGGCTCCCGGGGCCGACGTCCCGGCTCCTGGCAAGTACCCAGTGGCTTTGCCAGAGAAATTTGATGGGGACCCGGCCAGCTTCCCCATGTTCCTTGCCCAGGCCAAGTTGTATATTCAGGGGTGAGCCCGGAACTTCCCTGACGACCGCACCAAGGTGCACTTCTTGATTAGTTTGTTAAAGGACCAGGCGGCCAAGTGGGCGTTGCCGCTGCTCAGGCAAGACTCCCCCTTGCTGACAGACTATATGGGGTTTTGCAATCATTTGGAGGCCGCGTTCGGCAACCCCCAGAAGGGGAGTCAAGCCAACCGGGCAATCAGGCGGTTGAAACAGGGAAAGTCCACTGTGGCCGCATACACCACAGAATTCCGGCTGCTGGCACAGGACTTGACCTGGAATGACTCTACTCTTCGGGACCAGTATCTCGAGGGGCTTTCAGACGAGATACTGGACCAGCTGGCCACAATGGAACGCCCCACCACGCTAGATACCCTCATTCAGTGGCGTAGCGTGGGTTGTCAGCACCCGGGGCAAGGCAAGTAATTTGCATCCCCTAAACCGTGGATTTGTGCCCCCTTATCCGTGGATTTGCGCCCCCTAACCCTAACCCCCAGATGTTGCGCCCGGGGCGGGCGGCCCCCCTGCACGCCCCACGCTACGCCACTGCCCTCATTCAACGGAGTCTACAGATAGACGATCGGCTAGAGGACCATCGTCAGGCCCGGGGCGGCCGGCACTTCCAGTTCTCGGCACCAGTTTCTACCAGCAGCTCCACAGCCACAGCCGAGTCATCGGAGGAGCCTATGCAGCTTGGAACAGCGCGGCCACGCCTCTCCCCCGCGGAGAAGACGCGGCGTCGGGAGGGGAATCTATGTCTCTATTGTGGCGGAAGTGTACTTGGATGACATTCTGGTTTTCTCCCGTGACCCGGCTCGCCACGAGGGTCATGTCCAGACCGTGCTGCAGCGCTTGCGCGAGCACCGTCTGTATGCAAGGCTCAGCAAGTGCGAGTTCCATCAGCGGTCAGCGGACTTCCTTGGTCACCGACTCTCTCCAGATGGGGTGCAGATGGATCCTGGGAAGGTGGCAGCCGTTCTAGAATGGGCGGCACCTCAGAACCGCAAGGACCTACAGCGTTTCCCGGGGTTCAGCAACTATTACCGGACCTTCATTGCGGATTATGCTCATCGCACCACCCCGTTGACCCGGCTACTGCGCCCCAAGACGCCGTTTTCCTGGGACAAGGAGGCAGAGGAGGCATTTCAGTGGTTGAAGACCTGTTTCCAGAGAGCGCCAATCTTGCAACATCCGGATCCCTCTCGACCCTTTGTGGTAGAGACTGACGCCTCCAGTACGGCTCTTGGTGCCGTCTTGTCTCAGCAGTACGGACCTGATGCGCCACTCTTACCCTGTGCCTTCTATTCCCGCCAGCTCCTTCCAGCGGAGCGTAACTATACCGTGTGGTGTGGGAATGTTCAGGGGTGCAGGAGAGGATATATTGACTAATTATATCCTTAACCAACTTGTGCTAACAAGTTCCCAAAATATCAGCAGAGTTTATAGACATTCCCCTTTAAGTACGCAACGGTAACGTGTGCTAAGGTTCGCTAGAACCTCTATAATAATTACTCTGGTAATTTTCCCTTTTGTTCCCTCTTAAAATACAAGACACAACACAGTCTGTATAAAAGTATAAAAGAGTTTACTCACATTCTATTCACAATATGATCCCAGAAGGCACACAGCTTAAAAAGGTAAAATACATTTAGAATCTATCTTGTAGCAAGATAGTCCTTATCTCCTCTCTTGGCTGGGAGCCAAGAGAGCATCCTTAGATGTTTCCTCATGGAAGGAAGATGGCAGAGAGAGAGAGATGGCTGCCTGCCCTGTGCTTTTATCATTTACCTGCACAGGTGAGGCCACACCCACCTCTGGTCACATGCGGAGGAAGTCCGTCCCCAGGAAGTTTACCTGCTTGCTGGACAGACATCCTGCCCCATGTTCTAACATGTACACTCTATTAATGTTGTCATTGACTGCTCTTGTGTTTACATCCCACATGTGGGAGCGGGAACTACTGGCCATCAAGGTGGCCTTTGAGGTTTGGCGCCACCATCTTGAGGGGGGCACGACACCCGGTGGAGGTGAGAACCGACCACCGGAACCTGGAGTACCTCCAGACCACCCGCAAGCTGAACCAAAGGCAGATCCGGTGGGGGTCGCCCGGTAGGGCCCTTGGCTCGCCGGCAGACATCACAACCAGCGACGTAGTGAGCCACGTCAGCCTTCAGGCAGGGCCACCAAAATTCACGGCTTACCAGATGGGTGGTCTGATACTGCCCAAAGTGTCCCGCGGCTGGGGCATCATGGGGCATCCGGAGAACCTCAGCCCGCAGGGGCCCTGGCGGGATGTATAGGCGATCGTGGTGCAGCAGAAGACCCTGATGCAAGACCAGTCCTGGATACTGAGGGCATGAGCCTTCGGCCAGTTCCCGGAGTCGTTCCTGGGCCCAAGCGTCGACCCGCTGCTGTTCCCGTAACTGAGCCTGCAGTGGCTCAGCCTCCTGGGTGGCCAGGAAAGCAGCTGGTGGTAGGATCGTGGTGGGTACTGCTTGCTGTACCGTGTCTGCGTTGTGTTCAGGTTTCCGGGACAGGGCATCCGCCTTCTGGTTTTGGGAGCTAGGGATGTAGCGGATCCGGAACTGGAACCGGGAAAAGAGCAACGCCAACCGGATCTGCCTTTGGTTCAGCTTGCGGGTGGTCTGGAGGTACTCCAGGTTCCGGTGGTCAGTTCTCACCTCCACCGGGTGTCGTGCCCCCTCAAGATGGTGGCGCCAGACCTCAAAGGCCACCTTGATGGCCAGTAGTTCCTGCTCCCACACGGTATAGTTACGCTCCGCTGAAAGGAGCTGGAGGGAATAGAAGGCGCAGGGTAAGAGTGGCGCATCAGGTCTGTACTGCTGAGACAAGACGGCACCAAGAGCCGTACTGGAGGCGTCAGTCTTTACCACAAAGGGTTGAGAGGGATCCGGATGTTGCAAGATTGGCGCTCTCTGGAAACAGGCCTTCAACCACTGAAACGCCTCCTCTGCCTCCTTGTCCCAGGAAAACGGCGTCTTGGGGCGCAGTAGCCGGGTCAACGGGGTGGTGCGATGAGCATAATCTGCAATGAAGGTCCGGTAATAGTTGGCGAACCCCAGGAATCGCTGTAGGTCCTTGCGGTTCCGAGGTGCTGCCCAATCCCGAACCGCTGCCACCTTCCCAGGATCCATCTGCACCCCATCTGGAGAGAGTCGGTGACCAAGGAAGTCCACTGACCTCTGATGGAACTCGCACTTGCTGAGCTTCGCATACAGGCGGTGCTCGCGCAAGCGCTGCAGCACGGTCCGGACATGACCCTCGTGGCGAGCCGGGTCACAGGAGAAAACCAGAATGTCATCCAAGTACACTACCACGTACTTGTCTAGCAAGTCCTGGAACACATGGTTGATGTACCGTTGGAACACAGCGGGCGCGTTGCACAATACGAAGGGCATAACCAGGTATTCGAACTGCCCGTACCGGGTCCCGAATGCTGTCTTCCACTCATCCCCGGCTCGGATCCGAATTAAATTGTAGGCCCCCCGGAGGTCTAGCTTGGTGAACACCTGCGCCCCTTGCACCCGCTCCAGCAACTCCAAAATAAGGGGCAAGGGGTACCGGCCTGGGATGGTAATTTTGTTCAGGGCCCGGTAATCAGGGCAAAGGCAAAGCTCCCCACATTTCTTCTTAACGAAGAGCACTGGCGCAGCGGTGGGCGAGGTAGAAGGCCTAATGAAACCACGCTCCAGGTTCTTGCGCAGGAAGTCCTGCAAAGCTTTGCGCTCTGGCTCTGTTAGAGAGTATAAGCGATTCACCGGCAGGGGCGCTCTGGGCTGGAGGTCTATGCCGCAGTCAAAAGACCGATGCGGCGGCAGCTAGTCTGCCCCCCGTTCCTCGAACACGTTGTGCTAGTCCCGGTACTCAGCGGGGAGCATTGATGCAGCCTCCTCAGTGGGCGCAGCTACTAGCATCTCGGACTGAGCATGGGAACATGGGTCTGGGAAGTGCACAGTCTGTTTGACCCAGTCAATCTGAACATTGTGAGCCTCCAGCCAGTCCATCCCGAGCACCAGGGGGAACCGGGGCATGGAGGCAATGTCCAAAGTTCGCATCTCCCGGTGCTGCTGGAGACTCAGGACCAAGGGCTGGGTCCCCTGAGTAACGGCACCTGAAGGCAGGAGCCGTCCGTCAATTGCCTCCACCTGTACCGGTTCTGGCTTGTTCTGAAGTGGCACCTGATGATGGGCAGCAAAAGCAGCGTCCATATAGGAGCGGGTTGCCCCCGAATCTACCAGAGCATGGGTAAGAATCCAGGGCCCACCTGGAGGGTATAGACGTACCGGGGCCATAAGGTGTTGCAATTCCATTGGTGCGGGCCCATTCTGTGCTGTTTGGGACCCCTGGTAGCCAGGGCCATCAGCTACTGGGGTTGGCGGTTTCCCCTGTGGTTGGCGTTTCTCAGGACAGGACCGGGCGTAGTGTCCACTTCCGCCACAGTAGAGACATAGATTCCCCTCCCGACGCCGCGTCTTCTCCGAGGGGGAGAGGCATGGCCACACTGCCCCAAGCTGCATAAGCTCCTCCGATGACTCGGCTGTGGTCGTGGAGCTGCTGGTAGAAACTGGCGCCGAGAACTGGAAGTGCCGGCGGCCCTGGGCCTGACGATGGTCCTCCAGCCGATCGTCTATCTGTAGACTCCGTTGAAGGAGGGTGTCTAGCATGGTGGGGTGTTCCATTGTCGCCAGCTGGTCCAGTATCTCGTCTGAAAGCCCCTCGAGATACTGGTCCCAAAGAGCAGAGTCATTCCAGGTCAAGTCCTGTGCCAACAGCCGGAATTCCGTGGTGTATGCAGCCACAGTGGACTTGCCCTGTTTCAACTGCCTGATTGCCCGGTTGGCTTGACTCCCCTTCTGGGGGTTGCCGAACGCGGCCTCCAAATGATTGCAAAACCCCATATAGTCTGTCAGCAAGGGGGAGTCTTGCCTGAGCAGCGGCAACGCCCACTTGGCCGCCTGGTCCTTTAACAAACTAATCAATAAGTGCACCTTGGTGTGGTCATCAGGGAAGTTCCGGGCTCGCCCCTGAATATACAACTTGGCCTGGGCAAGGAACATGGGGAAGCTGACTGGGGCCCCATCAAATTTCTCTGGCAAAGCCACTGGGTACTTGCCAGGAGCCGGGGCGTCGGCCCCAGGAGCCGGTAGGGCATCCAACCGCTGCTGAAGTGCCGTAACCGCATTGCTGAGCTGCTGCACGGTGTGAGTCAAGGCCTGGTTCTCCTGGGCCAATGCCACCAGCTACTTGGTTGGCCATGGCTTCTGGCTCTTCCCGAACGCACCCCAAAAAGGGGGAGTGCAGGTTTGGTGGGAGCAAACTGTGCTGGTCCCAGGGAGAAGGTTACCGTTGGCGTAGTCTCTGTAGTACTTCCCTGACGTCTCTGACGTGTTGCTTCTCATTGTCCGAATAGATTAAGACGTCATCCAAAAATGCTGCACAATTCTTGTACAGCAGGGGCCCCAACACGTGGTGCATGAAAGCTTGAAAGCAGGCGGAGCCTGATTGTAATCCAAATAGCATGACTAAGTACTCAAAAGCCCCTAGGGGGTGAATATGGTAGTTTTTCATTCGTCCCCCTACCTTATCCTAATCAAATTGTACGCTCCCCTGAGGTCTAGCTTGGTAAAAAAATTTCCCTGCCTCACCCGTGTTAAAATGTCGTCAATCCTGGGCATTGGGAAGGTCATGGGTTCTGACACCAGATTTAACGCCCGGTAATCTATGACTAATCTGGGCTGCTTAGTCTCCTTTTTGTCCACAAATAACACCGGACTGCCCCCCACCGCCTTTGATTCCCTTATGAACCTCCTCTTCAGGTTCTTGTCAATAAATTGCCGCAACTCCTGCATCTCCCGGTCGGACATGGCATACAGCTTACCCACCGGCAGCTGAGCCCAAAGGAGTAAGTTGATTTGGCAGTCAAAGGGCCTATGGGGGGGGTAGTCTATCTGCCTCCTTCTTGCTGAAGACTTCCTTCAGGTCAGCATATTGTGGTGCCACCTCCTCTTTTAGTTCCACGGCAAGCCCAGCCACCTTGGCCACTGTCATTCTTGGGTTCTCCCCCCCCCCCCGACAGTGTTCCAAGCAGTAAGCTGACCCAAAGGTGACTGACCGCTGATGCCATGACACTACTGGATCATGCATTGCCAGCCAGTTCATTCACCCCATCATATTACTGGGGGTCCTGCCAGTGTGGCCACGTGAAATGCGATGGTCTCCGTGTGCCTGGAAACCCTCATTCGCATTGGCGGGGTCTGGTGCGTCACTCCCCCCCCCCAGAAGTTCCCTGCCATTGATTGTAGTCACTTGCAAGGGAAAATCCAGGGGCAGCAGGTGGAGTTGGTGCTCCAGAGCAAAGTCCCTGCTGAAGAAATTACAGGAGCTGCCCAAATCCAGCAGCCCCTTAACCTTGACTGGGTGCCCATTCGGGAGTTCTAGCACCACTTCTATGTCTATAGCTGCCCTGGGAGGGTCAGGCTGGGGCACTTCTATTGGTTGCTGGCCTGGCTGCTGCCCCTGCTGGTTGGCAGCCAGGCGTTGTCGTTTTCCTGCGCCTGCCCTTCCTCCCCCTTCTCCTCACAGCCAGCAGCCCCCATCATCCCTTGCCAGGCTTTTCTTTGAGGGCAGACCTTAGCAAAATGTCCTGGCCGCTGACAGAGGAAACACTTCTTGGTAATTTTCCAATCCTTCCCCTCCCTCTGAGAGCCAGTGTGATGTAGTGGTTAAGAGCGGTAGTCACGTAATCTGGGGAACCAGGTTCGCGTCTCCGCTCCTCCACATGCAGCTGCTGGGTGACCTTGGGCCAGTCACACTTCTTTGAAGTCTCTCAGCCCCACTCACCTCACAGAGTGTTTGTTGTGGGGGAGGAAGGGAAAGGAGATTGTTAGCCGCTTTGAGACTCCTGAAGGGGAGTGAAAGGCGGGATATCAAATCCAAACTCTTCTTCTTCTTCTTCCTCCCTCTTGCGACCTTCACTGGAGTTTGAAACCTCGCGCGCGCACCATCAGTTTCCATTGGCTCAGCCACCTGGGAAAGCTATCTCGGTATCTCAGGAATGCGGTAGTCATGGCAACGTTCCCCTCTCATTTCGCGTCTTTCCTGAGCCCGCGCTTCCTGCCATACTCCAATCGCAAGCACAGCCTTGGTCAGTTCATCCATCGACTGTGGGCGGGGCGCGCGGGACAACTCATCTTTCCCCGTTGGGGACAATCCCTCCTCAAACAACATTTGTATAGGTTCAGAGTCTAAATTCCAGACGAGCCGATGGATTAACATCGCAAAGCGCGACCAGTAGTCTCTAATGGACTGGCTCCCCTGCTTGCACCCCATCAGTTCCTGCCGAGTCACACTTTGCTCCACTTTGCTGGAATACATCGCATTCATTGCCTGGAAGAATTTCTTAAGGTCCTTCTTAAGGCATCATTTTGTGTCGCCATTAGGGGCCTGATCCATTTGCGTGCCCCATCCTCCAGATGCCCCACAATGTAAGCCACCCTCTCCCCGTCATCAGCAAAGTCATTATGCTGCAGTTCCAAAGTGTACTCTATTTCCGTTCGGAATGCATTGTAGTCCTGGGGTTTCCCACCAAACTTGTGTACCAGCCCTGGTACTTTACTTGCAATGGGGTTGGGTCTGACCTGCGCATCCTGAGCCCGTCTTTCGTCCAACCGCGCCGTCAAGATAGCTACATGCTGTTCGAAGTCTCAATTTCTCTCTACCAGACTCGGCATCGCAGCTGGTTGCTCCGGCTCTCCAGCTGTCCCTGTTTGGCTCATTGTGCTGCCTCTCTGGGGCTCCGCACAAGCAACGTCAGAGACTGACGGATTGCTGTAATGGTTCTAGGGGTTGCTCGTGTGTAAGTTGTCGCCACACCTGGCTGGGTTACCTGGGTGAGCCCTTTCTGTCCAGACAGCCACCCATCCATGGCTGTCTCAATCGCTGGCAGAATCTGTCAGTGGGCGTTTCTTGAACTTCTTCCAGCAAAGAAGTTCTTTGACGCCAAGTCTCCTCCTACTCTCCCTGCGCGGAAGTCTTCTGCACAGGGAGGGTGTGGGCAGCAGAGGACCCGTGCTCTCCCCGCTGGTCTCCAGTGAGGAGTCCTGGAGCCCCCTCGCCGATTCCCCTATCTGCCCCCCTTCTCCACTGGTGCTACGCTGATTTCCTTCCCCAGCAGATGGGCTACCTCTCTCCCTACTGGGACCCTCTCCGGCATCCCTCTGGAGCCTTCCCTCCGCCTCTGGCTTCGATAGCAGTTCCCTGACAGTATGTAACCTGAGGTACCACTGTACTGTGTTATGAGGAATGAACTGGTGGAATAACTTTGCTCCTGTGAGCCAAAAGCTCCAGAGAGGAGGAGGCTCCCTAGAATCACAGAATTGTAGAGTTAGAAGGGATACCCAAAGGGCCATCTAGTCCAACCCCCTGAAATGCATCATTGCAAATCTATGTGAGTCATCTCTTCCCAGTCATCTCTTCTCCACAGCCTCCCTGTTCTGGGCTTGTTTTCCCAAAGAAGATGTAGGTATCCCAGACTGGATAAGAACACTTTGCCGCTTTCAATTTGTATCCCACCTTCCCTCCCAATGGAGCCCAGGCCATCAAACACATCAATAACAATATCATTAAAGGCATTCCAGAAACAAAATCCATCCTCTCAGCTGCTGATTTCATGGATGCCGACAAGAGTATCTTTCAGCCAGTATCTTTTGCAATGAGGAGGGGCCTAGTCGAGAGGCAGAGCACCTGCCTCAGCACAAAGGAATGGGAAAGATCCTTTTCTGGAGAATCACTGCCCGGCAATGCAGGCAATGCTGAGCTAGCTGGACCAATGGCCTGGCTTGAAATAAGGCAGCTCCAGATGATGTGGAGCAGCCCACACCAACAGATTTTGGACTACAAATCCCATCAGCCACAACCAACACATGCTGATTGGGGTTGCAGGCCAACCCATCAGGAGGCAGAGAAGGTGGCTATCTAGGGTGGCTCACAGCCTTGTGGGAGGGTATGCAGAAGGTCCTAGGTTCAACTCTTGGCAGTGTCTCCAATTATTGTGATCTCAGAACCACTGGCAGTCATCTTTGAGAATTCCTGGAGAACAGACGAAGTCCCGGCAGACTGGAGGAGGGCAAATGTTGCCCCTATTTTCAAAAAGGGGGAAAGAGAGGACCCAAATAATTACCGCCCAGTCAGTCTGACATCAATACCAGGGAAGATTCTGGAGCAGATCTTTAAGCAAACAGTCTGTGAGCACCTAGAAAGGAATGCTGTGATCACCAATAGTCAGCATGGATTTCTGAAAAATAAGTCATGTCAGACTAACCTGATCTCGTTTTTTGACAGAATTACAAGCCTGGTAGATGAAGGGAACGCAGTGGATGTAGCCTACCTTGATTTCAGCAAGGCATTTGACAAGGTGCCCCATGATATTCTTGTAAAGAAGCTGGTAAAATGCGGTCTTGACTATGCTACCACTCAGTGGATTTGTAACTGGCTGACTGACCGAACCCAAAGGGTGCTCATCAATGGTTCCTCTTCATCCTGGAGAAGAGTGACTAGTGGGGTGCCACAGGGTTCTGTCTTGGGCCCGGTCTTATTCAACATCTTTATCAACGACTTGGATGATGGACTCAAGGGCATCCTGATCAAATTTGCAGATGACACCAAACTGGGAGGGGTGGCTAACACCCCAGAGGACAGGATCACACTTCAAAACGACCTTGACAGATTAGAGAACTGGGCCAAAACAAACAAGATGAATTTTAACAGGGAGAAATGTAAAGTATTGCACTTGGGCAAAAAAAAATGAGAGGCACAAATACAAGATGGGTGACACCTGGCTTGAGAGCAGTACATGTGAAAAGGACACCTGGCCTGGATCATTCTAGGAGTCTTGGTTGACCACAAACTTGACATGAGCCAACAGTGCGACGCGGCAGCTAAAAAAGCCAATGCAATTCTGGGCTGCATCAATAGGAATATAGCATCTAGATCAAGGGAAGTAATAGTGCCACTGTATTCTGCTCTGGTCAGACCTCACCTGGAGTACTGTGTCCAGTTCTGGGCACCACAGTTCAAGGACACTGACAAACTGGAACGTGTCCAGAGGAGGGCAACCAAAATGGTCAAAGGCCTGGAAACGATGCCTTATGAGGAACGGCTAAGGGAGCTGGGCATGTTTAGCCTGGAGAAGAGGAGGTTAAGGGGTGATATGATAGCCATGTTCAAATATATAAAAGGATGTCACATAGAGGAGGGAGAAAGGTTGTTTTCTGCTGCTCCAGAGAAGCGGACACGGAGCAATGGAGCCAAACTACAAGAAAGAAGATTCCACCTAAAGATTAGGAAAACTTCCTGACAGTAAGAGCTGTTCGACAGTGGAATTTGCTGCCAAGGAGTGTGGTGGAGTCTCCTTCTTTGGAGGTCTTTAAGCAGAGGCTTGACAACCATATGTCAGGAGTGCTCTGATGGTGTTTCCTGCTTGGCAGGGGTTGGACTCGATGGCCCTTGTGGTCTCTTCCAACTCTATGATTCTATTAAGGCCCACATAACGGAGGATGAGGAAGACCTCTGGCTGAGATGCTAGAGAGGCACTGCCCAACAGATTGGATGATCCTGGCTTGAAAAGGCATGTAGGCTTACCCAGAGCATAGGATCACTTGACCACGGTCCTAAAGTCATTGCATTCTACAATGATTGACCCCACCCCAGCTGCAACCAATTATACAATGCCATCATGGGTGCCTACATGCTGTTGGAATCCATCTGTCTGGAGAGACCATGGAGTATGTCTCCGGAATGAAGCCACACCGCTGAAATAACAGCACCGAAGGGACCTCCCCAGGGCGCAAGCCTGGGCAGTATGTTTGGGGGTCCTGGGCTGCCCAGACCCTGCTCTCAGCATTGCTGGTCTTTCCAAGGGAAAGTAAAGCAAGACATTTGGCACCATCTTGGCTGCGGAAGTTGCTGGAAGGAGGCAGACATGGTGCCACCCAACCCTCTTAGGGACTCCACTCCAGATTTGTGTAGGGTTTAGTCCATAGCCTTTTCATCTCACAAAGATACCTTGCAAGACAGAGGAACTTTAGTTTCAGAATTTTCCTTCTTCTAGACAGGCTACCATCCCAGCATGACAATCCCTTGTTGTTGTTGTTTACTCGTCTTAGTCATGTTCGACTCTCCATGACCCCAAGAACATGCCTTGGAAACTCTCACTTTCTTCTCAAAGCTTCTCCTTTCTATGTCCATGGAGTTTTCTTGGCAAAATACTGGAGTGGTTTGCCAGTTCCTTCTCCTGGTGGATCACATTTAATCTAAACTCTCAACTATGACCTGTCCGTCTTGGGTGGCCCTGCACGGCATGGCGCACAGCTTTTCTGAGTTATTCAAGCCCCTTCACCACGACAAGGCAGGGATCCATGAAGGGGATGACAAGCCCTATCTGCCTGAGTGAGGCAGGGGAAGTCCCTCACTCATGGAGGGTTTGGTCGGCTAACATCATCTGGTTTAGCCAGCCAGTTGAAGCTGTACCCAGTGTGTGATTGCTGTCCCCTGCTGACAGCTTCTTGCAGCCACAGGGTTTAGTAAGCAGAAAGAGGCAGGAGGAGAGGGACCAGCAGACAAAGAGGTAGGCTGCTGAAGAATCTGGGGGGGAGGTCTCCTCCTCCTGCTGAGACCAGCTCCTGTCCCCCCTGGTCTCCCAGGACCAGAAGAGGGAAGATGGCAGAGCAGAGAGAGACATGTGGACAGAGTCTCAGATTGCTTGAGAAGGACCCAGGGGAGGAGGAGACTTAGAGAGTGGCGGCAAGGCAGGAACCGGCAGTCCTCGCAACTGCCTCACTGGGGCAAGACCTACTGGGAAGGGTTGCTGCGGTTACCTCTAGGACTGAGCTGTTTTGTTTATTTGAATAAAGAGTTAACTTCACGGACATCAGGTGCTTTGTTGTTTTATTGCTGAACTATGCCTAACAACCTGCCTGCCTGCCTCTTAAATTTCTATCCCGTCCTTCTCCCAGATGAACCCAGGGCAGCAAACACAAGAGTGATAAAACAATGAAAAAATATTAAATCAATTCCAATACAGGTGCAGACTGGGAATGATCTCTACAGAAAAGGTTTGTGGGAAGAGGAAGGTCTTCAGCAGGTGCTGAAAAGGCAACAGAGGCAGCGCCTGCCTAATCTCCAAGGGGAGGGCGTTCCAAAGGGCAGATGCCACAACACTCAAGGCCCAAGTCCTGCATTTTGTGGAACAGACTGCCTGATAAGTTGGTACAGTGGTACCTTGGTTCTCAAACTTAATCCATTCCGGAAGTCCATTCCAAAACCAAATCGTTCCAAAACCAAGGTGCACTTTCCGATAGAAAGTAATACAAAATGGATTAATCTGTTCTAGACTTTTAAAAACAACCCCTAAAACAGCAATTTAACATGAATTTTACTATCTAACAAGACCATTGATCCATAAAATGAAAGCAATAAACAATGTACTGCAGTCACACTATCAATCAGTAGCTGAAATGGGTTCTACACAGTCACAAAAACAAAACAAAAAAGAGCCGCAAAAACAATAGCGCAAAATAAATAGCAAAAAGAGACAGAACTCAGTGTAAAACTCAAAATGGAAGTGTGGCACTCAAATTGGAGCACGTTCAGCTTCTGAAAAAAGTTCGCAAACTGGAACACTTACTTCCGGGTTTGCAGTGTTTGGGTTCCAAGTTGTTTGAGTACCAAGGTACCACTGTACCAGCAGGAGACCCTCCCACCTCCAGAGGTATATGTGTGGTGAGATGACCTTTCAGGTATCTTGGTCCCAAGTTGTCTAGGGCTTTATGCAGCAGTCAGAACTTGTTGGTTGGCTGGTTTGGAGCATTTGTACTCCACTCTTCAGCAAAACAAGCTTCCAGAGTGGCTTAGCTACAATCCATTAAAACAAGACAGTCCCTGCCCACAGGCTTACAATCTAAAAAGACACAACACACCAGGGAAAAGGGATAGGGAGAAAAGCAGAGTGGGGATCAAATGCAGGCACGATTTTTTAAACTCTTATACTGGCTAGCTGGCACAGTTCAGTGGGAGAAGGTGCCTGATGGAGCTGGTCTTTTGGCAAAGCTGAAGGCATGAGCCCTGCTTCCCACCTCTCCTGCTGATGCAGGACTTAGCCCAGTTGCTCACTGCTGCCACCCCACCAAGGTCTCTGCATGTTAAGAACGGGTCCAGGGCAGCTTGCCAGCAGCCACTGGAGAAATATGAGAAAGGCAGGAAAAAGGAAGCTCTTCATGAGCATAACAGAAGACAGATTGTCTCTGAAGGAAGCTCAGTCTATGAGCCGATGGGACAGGCCCCTCTCAGCAGTGTGGTGGAACTGGCTCCACAACCCAACCTGCCAACCTTTACCACTACATGCATTTGGAAAGGTGTGTGAGGCTTTCATGTTTCTGCACATTTTTGAGGATGTGCCTTAATTTGCTAGTCTCTCCTCTCTCTTATCTACCTTATTATTGTTTAATTATATTTAATTGTTTAATATTGCAGGTTTGTGTTTAGATTTTACTGTTCAATGGAAACAGCTTTAGATTTAAAAATATATATATATATTGAAAATATTTTGGTTAAACAAGATAAAGTGGGGGGGGGGGGAAGGAAAAAGATGCATAGAAAATGAAGTGGCTTTAGATTTGTCGGTAAGCTATTTTGAACCTTTAAAAACAGGTATTTTTTAAAGAAAGAAAGATTTCGTGCTGTTTCCACACATATGGAAGGCCAGCGGCTGTTATTTATAGCTTTGTAAGTACAGAATCATAAAATCATAGAATCATAGAGTTGGAAGAGACCACAAGGGCCATCTGCAATCAATCGCAGGAAGCAAGTGGTATCCCATAATGTTCAAACCCCTAAATGTTAATTACAGGGGACACGCTAACAATTAATTTTAATTTTTATATTTAAAGCCTTGTTATATTCATATTGTCCCTTGTATTTCTGATATTTTTTATGATCTGTGATATTGTGTGTGTTGACGCTGGTCTGTGACCGTATTAATAAATTCATTCATTCATTCACAAGGGCCATCGAGTCCAACCCCCTGCCAAGCAGGAAACACCATCAGAGCACTCCTGACATATGGTTGTCAAGCCTCTGCTTAAAGACCTCCAAAGAAGGAGACTCCACCACACTCCTTGGCAGCAAATTCCACTATCAAACAGCTCTTACTGTCAGGAAGTTCTTCCTAATGTTTAGGTGGAATCTTCTTTCTTGTAGTTTGGATCCATTGCTCCGTGTCCGCTTCTCTGGAGCAGCAGAAAACCACCTTTCTCCCTCCTCTATGTGACATCCTTTTATATATTTGAACATGGCTATCATATCACCCCTTAACCTCCTCTTCTCCAGGCTAAACATGCCCAGCTCCCTTAGCCGTTCCTCATAAGGCATCGTTTCCAGGCCTTTGACCATTTTGGTTGCCCTCCTCCAGAAACCATTTGGCAATAGACAATGCAACCTAGGAAGGTTGTGTGATGTCTTTTCATTTGAGAGCTGGTTCACACATGAGCTGACCAATCACTGACCCATCAAGGAATGACCTACAGTCACAGAATCACAGAACTTTCACGTTGGAAGGGACGAAGAGGCTCATCTTGTCCAATGCCCTGAACTGCAGGAAACCTTTGCCCAACGTGGGCCTCAAACATGTGTGAATGACACAATACATATGAATCATTAGAGACGTATGTTTTCCTATCAACTGAGCAAGTAGATAAAAGTTAGTTTTTTAAAGGCCTTGGGACCAAATGTAGCCTTCTACTTGGCCCTCGGGACTCTTCCCAAGCTACATTCCTTCCTGAGCTGCACCCCTCCCAAGCCCTGCTTCCTTGAGTGTTTTTGCCTGGCTGCAAATCTGATCATGCTTTAGGCCTCATTCACACTATATTAATTTAAGCCAGTATTATCCCACTTTAAACAGTCATGGCTTCCAAAATCCTGGGGGTTGCATTGTCATTAAGGCTGCTGAGAGTTGAGTTAGCCGTGTCTATTAATTTCAGTCAATCTACTTTAAGTAGGACTATCACGAGACATAACCCATAAGTGGAAAATGAAACAAAATACAACCAAGCAAATTAAAAGATTAAATAACGACATCCCAAAACAGGAGAAGTCAAACATCAGGGGCTCAATAGTCATTGAAAGCCTACTAGAACTGGGTTTGGGCATGGGGGGCGGGGTTTACCCCCCCCCCAATCCAGCAAGGAAATCAGAGAGGCCAAACATACATCTGGAGAAAACATCTGAAGAGAAAGCCCAATCCTATGGAGCCACCAACTTACCTTCAATAGCAGAGAATGATCAGACTTTGAATTTGAATCAGAAATGTGCTTATGCAAAGACTCCGAAAGAAGAGAGTGGAAAATGTTGTAAAAAGCAATGAGGAATGTTCAGTTATTGAAATGTTGCCTCCACCTAGTGTTTAAAAGTGTTGCTGTGCAGTTTGTTCTCTCATCTGGGTTGCTCACTAGCTGAGGTTGCTTTCAGTTGCCAAGCCTAATACTTTTAGGCCAACCCTGTTTGCACATTGATCATGTGTGTTGCTTTAAGCACCGTACAGAACAGAGCAAGCCATTTGCTGGGCGTAGTTCCATTGTTTTTTTTTATTCTTTCGTCTAAGCCAGGAATGGCTGCTATTTCTCCTCCTCTCCAGTGTGAATTTTAGTAACATGGATGGAACCACAAATCATGCTGCCCCTCCAGAGCTATGCTTATTCTGCCATTCTGTGGTGGAACAGTATGAAAATGGGCATCAATATTCGTACTTGGAACTGGCCAGATCAACAGTCGGCCCCAAGACTTCTGCTTTGCCCATAGTAGGCGCCAGCAAGAAGTCGTGCCAATTAATCTAGCTTGGTCCCCATCTGTCTTCTGCTGAGTTCAAAAAGGGCAATGTGAAGAAACTGGGAGGGGTAGCCAATGCTCCAGAAGACGGAATCAGAATTCAAAATGACCTGAACAGATTGGAAAACTGGGCACAAGCTAACAAAATGAATTCCAGTAGGGACAAATGTCAGGGTCTGCACTTAGGCAGGAAGAACCAGATGCACAAATATAGGATGGGAGACACTGGCTGTACCTGTGAAAAGGTTCCACGAGCTTAACATGAGTCAACAGTGTGATGCAGCAGCAGCAGCACAAAAACCTAACACTATTCTAGGCTGCATCAACAGACATATAGTGTCCAGATAAAGGGAAGTAATAGTCCCACTGTATTCTGCCTTCCCTCTTGTGAACTCTCCTTCCTTGGAGGTTTTTGAACAGAGGTTGGATGGCCTTCTGTCATAGATGCTTTAGCTGAGATCCCTGCATTGCAGGGGACTGGACTAGATGACCCTTGGATCCCTTCTATGTCTAACCCCATGCCTTGCTGGAGAAAGGAACAGGGGAGACTCTTGCCTTCTTGGCACAGGATTCTAAAGGGGAGAGCTTAATTCTCAGAGATAGGACAGATGTCCTATCCCTGACTTTGTGCTCTGCTTGCTCCAGATCTTTCCCCACCTCCCTCTTCTTTTCAGTGTGGGCCTGTAGCACATGGTTATTCCCACTCTCTAGGCTTTGGGTTACAGATTCTCTTTATTCTCTAGATCTAATGTGCAAGTATGCTTAATGGCTGAATTGCTGCTCCCATACCGGCAAGTTCGCAGTCTGAAGCAGCCTCCATTTACGCCTTCTCCAATTCATGTAATAAACCAATGCTTCATTTCTTGCATGTGAACTTTTGTATCAGGCATAAGGTGAAGGGCAAACCTCTGTACATAAAAGACACATGTACAGACACCACACAAGATGTTCTGGCTCTTTCTGAGCTGTAGGCTGAATACTCGGGCAGTGTACATGCATGTAGGTTCAAATGTGTAGTTCCTATAAAAAAGGTCACAGGTTCAATTCCTAGCATCTTTTAGAGGTGGTGGGGACCTGCGGCTCTCCAGCTGTCAAGACCCCAATTCCCATCATCCCCAGTCAGCATGGCCAATTGTCAGGGATGGCAGGAGTTGTAGTCCATCAACCTCAGGATCTCCTACCCCCCGTTAAAAAGGTGAAGGACAGGTGATAAGAGAGCTGCTTCAGACCAAACAGCAGTCTTTCCTGTCTGAGTACCCTCCAGCTGTTTTGGACTACAACATCCATCAGCCCCAACCAGCACAGCCATGTTGGTTGGGGCTGCTGGGAGTTGTAGTTCAAAGTACTTGGGAAGGTACCAGAGTTGGGGAAGCCATAAAGAACCGTTGCAGGTCAAGTACTAAATATGGCGTTAGGTAGGTAAATGGTCTGAGCTCACCATAAATCAGGTTTCTATGACTGAGGCTGGTACATCTATGGAATCATAGAACAGAATCAAAGATTAGAGTTGGAAGGGACCCACAAGGGTCATCCACTCCAGCTGCCTGCAAATGCAGGCATCTTTTTGCCCAATGTGGTGCTAGAACTCATGTCTTAGCAATGCTGTGTTGCCCATCTGTTAGGATCGTTGTTGGTTGTTTGCCTGGCAAAACCTTCCTCTGCAAGGCTGACACTCATTAAGGATTGCTTGGAAAGCATTTTAGAGCATGTTGTGGTCTTGAAAGGCAGGGTGGTGGTGATGTCATGATGATGTACAAGAGCATGCACACTGCAAAAACATGGTAGTCAGGGCAAAAGAATATGGTAGTCAGGCTGAGAATATTTCATTTTTAAAAAATAAGAGAGACTGGCTTTCTGGTCCTTACGGTTGCCAAGTTATGCTTGAAAGTGTCTTGAGAAGTCTCAGAAGCCAGAGACTCTTGTAAGCAGTTTTGGAGATGATTTCACTGCTTCTCCACAATGCCTTGTTTTGCCCCTCCTGTCTAATGAAAATCATGCAAAATAAGAAAGTTAAAATGAGAAAGAACTTTGCTTGGTGTTGACTTGACACACCTTTATGCAGAATTCTGAGCAGGCTTCTTTCAAAAGTAAGAACCCTACTGCTGGACCAAGGCCAAACATCCAACTCGCATCCAGAATCCTGTTCTCACAGGGACCACCAGATGATGCCTACGGGAAGCAGCTGTGCAGGACCTGAGCCGGACAGCAGCCCTCTTCCTCCTAGTGCTCATCAGCTGACAGCCAGAGGCATACACAGCTCTCCTTAAGAGGGGGCCATTTAGAACACACACAAGCACCTTGGGGGAGAGACAGAACCAAGTTAGCATAAATTTTGTTTGCTCTTTTTACTCCTTTTCTTTCAGAGGGAAATCTCATTCTCCCATCTTCTCAAAATATCCCTACATCCTTTAAGCTTAAAAGCTGTAATCAGGTAATCATCTTCTAGACTCCACTCCTTGAACAAAGTCCACATTGAATTGGCTCATCAACTGCTCTTTAGGAACATGGATTCTAATAAATTTTGAGATCAAACCTGTAAATGAGTTGTTTTAGCTCTCTCACACACACATCCCTTCTCACATTAATTTAGCCTAGTAAAGTACGAACTTAAATCCAGGAATCCTGCCATACTGCACTTGCCTTTTAGGGTTGAAGGTAGAAGAAAGCAATAGGTTTGGGAAGAGCAGAAATGTCAGGGGAGACTCTCTAATCAGCAACATCCCATGATGTCACCTTGATTGGTAGAAGCCAGTTTCCATGTGTTTCAACTTAAGCTTCCAACTTTTAATCCCTGAAGCTTTTTAGCTTAGACAGTTGACATGCTACAAATATTGTAAAGGGCACAGAGTGGGCAACAGCCAGTTTGAAATGGAAAACTGCATTTTACAAAATTTAGAATAAAGTGCAGCTCAAAAAATCTGGTGCTAGAAGAATCCAATTTTCACCCACAACCGGGCTGCAGGTGGACTCTGCATTGTGTAGGTCCAGCTCACCTCCTGCTTTACCTTCTTGCCCTTAACCTGAGACCACTTTCCAGTTCAGCCACCCCCAACCTGGTACCCTCTAGGTCTTTTGGACTACAATCCTCAGCAGTCCCAGTAAGCATAGCCATAATACAGCTGTGCTGGCTAGGAGATGTAGCCCAAACATCTGGAAGGCTGTTCTTGTTGCTTAGCTTTCATTTCGGGAGGCTTTACTAGTTCTTGAACAAGCAACCTCACAATGACAGAGCTCAAGTCCCGTCCCCCGTCCCGCCTCCTACACAGAGGATAGTTGGAAAATTTCTGATTAGACTTTGTAGATACCAATCCAGGGGCTTAACCCATCCATGGAAGACTTCTATTTTGATGCCCAATCTAAAGTACCCCCCGCCCCCAATATTAGCTAACCAAGACATGAACACATAGGCTCACTCAAGCCTCATCCCCACATGCCTCAGCGGCTCACTGCAATTTATTGCATGAACTTTAGTATAAGTGGAGGACTCTACCAAGTTGGTGCTTTGAGGGGAAGAGTTAGGCCACATTCACACAGTACATTTAAATTACTAGGATCCCAACTTTAGAAAGTCATGGCTTCCCCCAAAGAATTCTGGGTGCTGCAGTTTGTTGTATGTGCTAAGAGTGGATAGGAGAGCCCTATTCCCCTCCCCACTCATGGAACTACAATTCTCAGAGTGGCTTACCAACCATTCTCTCTTCACAGGTCAGAAAGGAGAAACATGAAGCTTTGGCGCTGTTCGTTGCCGGCTGAGGATTGGGGGGGAGGTGATAGCATGTCTAGAGTTTTTTGCACTGATAAACTTCACACACACACACAGCGTCCATCCTGCATGCAAAGTATCCCAAGAGACCCCTCGGCCCCCTTGCTGGCTTTGGCTCTCCAACGTTTCAGAGGAAGAAAAATTTGATGTGCAAAACCAGACATCCAAAATGGCTCAACATAATTTATTTTTTTATGTTAAAATGTACAGAGTTCTTTTGAAAGTACTTGCTAGAAAGGGGGGAGGGAAAAAGTGATATTACATACAAGGAGAGGAAGGGAGGCCGGCCGGCCCAGGAGCGCATGACATGGAGAATTACAAAGGGTTTATCATCCAGGCACCCCTTCCCCTTTTTAAGCTTACAAGTCACCAAGAACGAAGTACAAAGAAGTTACAAAACAGGAAAAGCAAATATAAACAGACAGGAATAGACGCGGCTTCATTTTGTACATGCGGCTTTAGAGGCATCTGGAACTCTAGTTACACACTCTAGAGATCTCTTTAAAGAGAATTTTCATCTTTCTTAAAATAGTCTTTAATATTCTACAACAAAGATAAAAAATTTTAAAGATGGAATGAAATGAAAAAGCTCTTTTTTTTAAAAGGCATCAAAGTCACTAACAGTGAGTTTTTTTTAAATTTCTTTTAGAAGATTACCAAGTTTATTTTGCTAAAAATACATTATTATTATTATTATTATCATTATCATTATTATCATTATTATTTCTTAAACAGAAGTGGGAGGATGACAGGTACCAATATTACTGTGTCGGATATTTTTTTTATAATATAGAAAAGAACATTGGGTTCTCTACAATAGTTCTACAGTCACAAAGGTTTGTGGAAAAGAGGGAGCTGCCCAATTGATTTTTAAAAACCATACAAAAAACCCAAAACCGAAAAAGGTTAACAGCAGACAAAAAATAATAATAATAATAAAATTACATGGCCCTTGTGCCAACAGCTTTGCTTTTGACACCCCAATAACGCCCTGCCCCCTGCAACCAGGAAGCAATGCCAGCTCAGATGACCAGGGAAGGGAGGAGAGGGCAGCCCGAGATGTCTTTCGACACAGATGAGGTGAGCCTGGATTCATAGATATATACAGGGACAAGGATCCTACACAGCCTTGTACACATGCTGAAGAACTAAGAGAAAATGAGGGCTGGAAGCCCCTGGGATTCTGCTTTTATACTCAACAGTATAGAGGAAGTCCGTTTTAGTGCAGTTGAACCCCCCCTCCCCCCCTCCACAACTGCCTTTCAGGTTTCTTTGAAAAAAAAATTCTTTACACATCTAAGTCAATCTAAGTGCGTCTGTAGCTCTACAGGAATATACAGAGAACTTTACATTAGAAGGATAAGCTACATGTCCCCCTCCTTATCATTAGTTGATGATGCGCCCACAGGCCTGGCATCTCTTCACAGGATGAGGGGATGGATTGCACTGCACGGACTCGCCCTGCCCTCCTGTCTCCCTTGCATTCCCTCCTCTGGCCCCCCAGGCGCACACAGCTGAAGGAACACCCAAGAGAGCCCTACGATGCGCCTTGGGGCAGGAGGAGCAAAGGGGCAGCAGTGCCAGCAACAGGCCCGCCAGGGAAGAAGGTGACAGGCTCTTGACAGCCATTGAAATGTGCGCCCCAACTTTCAAGGGGGTGCAAGAACCTTCGGAATCTCAGTCCGTAAGCAGAGTTGTGTCCAAGATTCACATGCCAGATCTCCAGCTGCAGGGCTTACTGAGCATCCCATCTCCCTCACTCCACCCCCAAGCGCCCCGCTTTCCGGCTGCACTTAGCTTGTTCTCAAGATGCTGCTGCTAGGCAAAGAAGTCTTGGATGAAGGCAACGGGCACACTTTTGAAGTTACATTTAAACTGTATTTTAGTTCAGAGAGAGAGAGGTGGGGACAGAGGAGAATAAACCATTCAGAGTTCCTATTTCTGGAGGGATGGCAGAAGAAGACCAGAAAGTTTGCCTTGGGCTCTATTATCCCATCCTTGAGTCACCACCTCAAAGCCTGCTGTTGGGCCTGAAGTAGGAAAGAGAAGCTAGGGGAGGGTGGGAAGGATCTGACCTTTAGAGATGGCGCCATCTTAGGAGCTGTGCACAAGGGACAAATGGAGGAGAAAGAATATGGCGGCTGAAAATGAGATAATATGACAGTTTTAAACACTCTGCCCAGATGGTCAGCAAAGTAAGACTCTTTGTTAAATTACAGAACAGTTTTGTGCACATTTTCAATTCCCTCCCTGAAAAAAATAAAAGTAAACCCAAACCCCATTTTAAAAATGGATTTGAACTGTGAAGTGTTTCAGGATCATGAAGGGAAAACAAAGACCCAAACCAAAAGAACCCCACAAAACGTGAAAAGAATAAAGACCAGGCCCCCTAAAAATAAAATAAAATAAACCCAAAGGGAACAAAACCCCATCTAAGATCTACAGCAATATTTAACTGGAAAAATGTCCATTGTCTCTGGTTTGTCAGTATAAAAGGTTCCTTTATTTATAGAGAGATTTCAGTTAGTTCTTTAAAGACAGCAAGTTTATCTTGCTCATCTTCTCATGTAGGGTCCGTTGAGAGACTGCTTGGGGACCCCAGCAGCATTCATGTAGCTGTGATGAGAGGGGCCAGTGTACATCATGTTCCCGTGAGGGTTTGGCTGCATAGGCTGCTGGGGATAGGCCTGGCTCCCCATCATTCCCATTTGCATCTGCATAGGATACTGGGCTGTCTGGTTCATGTAGGCAGGGTTGCTATGGTAGCTGCTGTTCATCATGGGCTGGGTCATCCGGTAGCTGTTCATAGCATTCAGGGTATTCATATTCATGGAGTTGACGTTGTAAGGGGCGGTTGGCATCAGGTTCACCCCCATGTTCATGCCGCGCTGCACAGCCAGCGCTCGGGGGCCGGCCTGCATGGCAACCGCCGGGGGGCTGCGCCCGTAGAGCTGCTGCTGGTGAGCAGCTGCTGAGGGCAGGGGTGCCGACTTGGAGCGGATGGAAATGTGCCCCTTGACGGGCATCTGCCCCTGCAGCCTTTGGGTGTGGGGGATGCCGATGTTGGTGGTGGACATGTTGCACTGGAGGAGGGGCGAGGCGAGGTTCATGGTGGTGGAGGCCAAGTTGGGAGGGGGTGTCATGGTGGCTTGTGCTTGGGGCGTCCCGGCCAACGGATGAGACGGAGCCAGCTGCGCCAGGCCGGTGTTGGACAAAGACACGCTGGTTGCATAGGAAGTCACAGCGGGGGAATGGCTGTAAGGCATGGCATGAGGGTCCATTATGGTGTTGGTCAGCTGCTGCAGCTTGGCTAGGCTGAAGGTGGCCGATGGCTGGGAGTAGCCACCGGCACCAAAATCCCCAGGAATCCTCTCGTAGATGCTTATGTTGCCCGTGCTGCCAGATTCCGGGATTTCCATTATCATGGGTGCTGGAGTGAAGCTATTGTTCATGCTACACTGGGACAGGGAAGGCTGCTGTTGCTGCGCTGGAGGAGGGGGCTGGGGCTGCTGGGGCTGCTGAGGCTGCTGGGGCTGGGGGGGCTGTGCCGCCGGCTGCTGGTTACTCGGAGGCCTTTCAACCACGCAGCTCTGGGGGGACTTGATATTGCAGTTTGTGGCGGGCTGGACACTGCCCTGGGGCATCATGCTGCAGCTGTTGCCCATGCTGGCTATTTGCTGGGTGACGACGCAACTGTTCTGGGTGAGGCTGCTGGAGGACGACAGGCCACCATAGGAACAGCTGCTCTGAGACGAGTTGTTACCGCAGATGCTGCCACCCATGGTCGAGTCGTAGCTGCTGGGGTTCTCGTAGTTCTCTGTTGTGCTCTCGATGCTGCCGAGGTCGCTGAAGCCACTGTCCACCACCTGCTGAGAATGGTCCGATACAGAAGGCACATCCATCATGGGGCTGGTCTCCATGTTCTGCATAGAAGGTGCGGAGAGAGAGCCTTGCTCAGGGCTTATCTGGGTGTAGCCGCTCTCCAGGGCACTGGGCACGCTGGGGCTGCTGACGGAGCGCACCGACTGGCTAGGGTGAGACTGGACAGAAGAGATGGGGCTGTTATGTTCCGAGGCCTGGCAGTCCTCAACCATAGACATCTGAGGATCCTCTTCAGCTTGGGTGTAGCTCTGCAGGTTCTGACAAGCCGCTAGGGTCTCCTCGCAATCCTGGTAGGCTACGTCGTGCTCATTGTTCTCCTCCTCCTGCGTCAAGGATTGCACTGCTTGGACGGTTTCAAGATCCAGTTCACTGTGAGGGATTGGCTCCTCTTCCTTCAGCTCAATTAATCCTTCCTTAGCATGCTGCTCTTCCTCTTGGTCATCTTCGGAACCAGGAACGGGATCTGATCCCACCGATGTCTCATGGGAGGCTTGCTCCTCCTCAGAATCTGCCTCTCCCTCACTCTTGTTCTTGACATCCTCTTCTCTGCTGTCCTGTGTGCTTGTTTCTAAAAAAGGCTCCTGAGCGTCAGGCTCTTCCTTCAGCCCCTCTGTTGCTGCCTGCTCTTCCAGTTCATTCTTCTTGGCAGGCTCCACCTGCCCATCGTCTTCTTCGTCATCCGCATCGTGGTCTTCATTCTGGTTTGCCACAGCTGCCACTTCCTCCTCCTCCTCCTCTTCGCGCTCAGGTTCTTCCATCTCCGGCTGCTCTTCTTCCGACTGCCTCTGCTCTCCGAGGCTCTGGGGCTTCTCCACCTCTTCCTCCATCTCAGGTTCCTTGACTTCTGCTGCTGGGCTGCTGCTGCTGCTGCTGCCTAAAGGAGAAGCCCCTCTTGCTTCACTGGCAGCTGCACCTTCCTCTTCCTCTCCCAGGTCCCCAACTTCTGGAGGCCCTTCTTCTTCTTCCTCTTCCTCTTCTTCTTCTTCTTTCCTTTCCTCTACAACATGCAGAAGCTCTTCCTTCTGCTCAACAGGCTCTTCCTTCTCCTGCACTTTGGGTTTGCGACCTGGTTTCAAAGTGGCTTCCGTGGGGTCAGTTGCCTCTTCGGTGGCAGCTGCCAAGACCTTCCCTCTCTTCAGCTTGAAGCCTGGCTTGCGGCCAGGCCTCTTCTTCCAGTGGATGGGCTTGCGGCTTTTGCCTTTGGGCCAGCCCTTCTTCTTCTTCATGGGGGTGGAAGTGTCTGGCTGGAGTGGGGAATCTTTCGCTTCACATTTTCTCAGCACCGAGACTGGTTTCAAGGTAGGAGAGCCTAAAGAGGAGGCGAAAGGAGGAGGGAAAGGTTAAGCAGCTGGACCTCTCGTCCCAATTCCTCACTAGGCTCTCACTAGCTAAATATCTGCAGTTGATTAACCACCTGCCTGTTAATATTACATACTGCCAAAAGCTCCATAGAGCAGCTTCTCTAAGATGTTACAGCAAGCTCAAGTTAATGTGCAATTTATCAAGTTACCACTCCTTATCCGAAATAAATACTGTATTTAAAGCTGCCTTTTTCACTCAATTGTTGCCCCCACAGTTGACTGACTGAAGATTTAGTCTGCTATAGTCTACTAATTAAACCTTGTAGCCCTACCTAAAGAACAAACTGCACATCTATTACAGGGTGGGGCTGGTGTGTTAGAGGAAGGAGATTCAGCTGGGTCTCCTGACCTGAAACTGCTTTCTCTCTCTCCCACCTTCCCAGGTATTGCATTTACACCTCAAGCCTCGAAAGGGCACAAGCCCAAAGAGCTCTCAACCAAGGTAAGGAGACAGAGCAAGAGATGCTGGCCAGTGAGGTGTCAATCAAGTGGAAGATGAAGCAAGCCAACAGACTGGTGGAGAAGGAGCACATGGTCACTGGTTGGCTGCAACTATTATATCCTAAAATAATATTACATGCTGGAATCTAAGAACTATTTCTGCTGCTCAGCTTTCCATGGGAAGAGCCTGCTACTACAAGGACAGGCAGAAAATCACTCCTTGAGTTTGTAGATATAAAATCAATGCCTTTTAACGATGTCAAGAAATGAACAAATGAAACTGCCTTGACAGAAGGAATTTTCTCCATTCAGGCCACTACTGTCACTGACTCTTCAGAGCTGTGGGTCACTATGTCTTTTCTTTGCAGCACTTGTAGCAGCCTATAGGCACCATTTCAGTATTTCTGCTTTAATGTTTTGCTTAATGTTCTACTGGATTGTTATGGTGTTTAAATATCATGTACAGACATTTGGGTTGTGATTTTATTATTACAATTTGTGTTATCCACTTGGAGACTTCGTTGTATTAAGCCATGTATATATAATTTAATGAAATGAACATATTCACAGCCACCAACTGCAGCTTGTGCCATGGCATTTGCAAAGATTGAGCAACCTTTCCTAGCTTTGAGATGTACGACTTCCCAGCTCTGTGGCACAGGGGTGTAATAACAACTGTGATAGAAGCAGCCGGAGCCTGTGGCACTCTTAGACAGCAGTAGGGGTGTCTGGGAGCCAGGTTGAGGCTGCACTCCTGGGAGCTTCTTGCACAGCTGTGCTGTGACTGGGACTAGAAGTGAGCTGCAAAACTACACAAAGGCACAGGGCACCGCAGGGACACAAGGCAGAAAGGCCTATTCATACTTTAGAGCTCAGACTCAAATTGTCTAACCCTCACTGATACAGCCCATTTCCAATGTTCACAGTGCATTAACTAGTACTATTTATAACAGCCCAGGGAGGCAAGTATGGCTATCCAATTTGGGGGGTGGAGAAGAACTGAAAGAATAATTCATAGCTTTGCACAATCCTTGTGGATTGTGGAAGCCTCTGCAAGGTAGGAACTTCCACACACCTCAATCCTCCTAATTCAATCCACAGCATCTATCTTGCCAACAGCTGCTCCCATGTGGCATACTAGCCTCTCTCAACCTTGGGTGCCCAGATATTGTTGGACTACAACTCCCATCATCCACAGCAAGCAGAAGCAACAGCCAGGAATGAGGGAAGCAACAGCCAGGAATGAGGGTAGCCCAACAACACCTAGGAACCCAAGGCTGAAAAAGGCTGCTCTACTGGAAGGAGGAGGAATCAGTGGAAGCAGATTAAAATGTTTTGTACTGCAGTTTTGAAAAAAGGTAATGGAGCATTATAGCCAAGTATCTCACAGTAATTGACTCATTCACATGCAGAGAGCATAAGCATCAGCCTAACAGGTTACTAAAAAACTACACTTAACAGGGCCATCTGGGCTTAGTGACTGTCGTTTAACCTCTTAAAGGTTAAATGCAGCTTAATAGTCTAAATTCAAGACTAGATGCAAAAGCACTTTGGAGAGGGTTAAGAAGCTACAGCCTAGCATGAACTTTCCCACAATGTCATCTACGACAAAGGGAGAGTGGCAGGGGGGTGAAGAATGAACCAATTCCAGATTTTATGGAACTGAACAAATGCAATTTGAAGGTAACAGCCTATTAGATGAAGAAATGTGGACTGCTACTGTCTTATAATGGCTTGGTAACAATGAGTGGAGGGTTGCAGAGCTAAAACAGATAAACGATCAGACACACAGGTAGACACAGAACATCCTCAATGATATTGCTTTCTATTATGTAACTTAGTTTTATGATCTTATATTCTGTTCTCTGAGGAATGCTTTTACAGCTGATTCCAGAAAAGGTATTCCGCTAATCTAGAAAGAAGGTACTTAGAGATTCCTGTAAATCTTCTCTTGTGGAATCTAAAGCCAATGCAGAGGACATTGCACTTTATGCACTGTGCAGTCCATTCTGTGTACCCCTTAGGACAGGGGTCAGCAACCCGCGGCTCCGGAGCCGCATGTGGCTCTTTTACACCTTTGCCGCGGCTCCGGGGCAGATACTAGCGAGGGGAGGAGGCGCATTGTGTGCCCTAACACTCCCCACTGTTTTAAATGTCGCAATGGTTTTGCGGCTCCCAGTTTTTTTCCCTTTGGTCCAAGTGGCTCTTTTTGTCTTAAAGGTTGCAGACCCCTGCCTTAGGAGTAAGCTTTTGACTGAAATACAGGAAAGGATTGCTATAACGAACGATTCTGATAAAATGCCTTGGATATAAACAAAACATAAAAATAGCTTTTATACGCAGCACCTGCACAAAAACTAGGCCAGTCAGAGATGGTATCCGGTTGCTGAGAGCCTCTGGTTCATGCAGCATATACTTGCTGACTACGGGACTCAAAATGCCTGTGCTTCTACTTTGCAGTGACAGACTGATCTAACTAAATGAACCACACTGAAACTAATGGGCTATTTGATGGAAGTGGGTGCTTTACCTTCCACTTTCTTACCACCAGGTGAAAGGAGGGACAACAGATGCCTGCACTGGTAAGATTGCTTCTTCTTGTTGTTGAATTCCCCCACCCCACCCCTACCAGTAAGCCATGGAGTTCATCCCAGTTCCTTAAGCGGGTTGTATGTCACCAGCTGGCCCCCTGAAGCTTGGCCTTGGCCCTCATCTCTTTCAATAGAAGTTTCATTGCCATCCATGGCAGGAACAGGGAACCTGTGGCCATCTGGATGTTTTAGCCTGCCATAACGGGAGGCGGAAACCCAAGAACCCGAGTGGGGGGGGGGTAGTGTCACAGGTTGCCCTTGGTCCAAGGGCTCTGGCAGCCCTTGTCCTTTGTCTTTTCCCACATCCATGCTCTCCCCACCTTTTCTTCCCTAGTTGTCACAGCTCACGTATTCCTGGGACTGGGCAATCTTGCATGTTTCATATGGGCACCGAGTGCAGGGACGGAGCAGTTGGCGACCTTTCTAGTGGCAAGGTACACTGCATTGAAGCACCCACTGACAACTGTTCTTGAGAAACCTACCAGTGGCATCGTCAGACTCCTCTCCACCCTGAGATCCTCTCTTGGAGGAGGGCCTGTGCCTGAGGGAGCCTTGGGGAGAGAGGCGACGAAGATATCCTCTTGGGAACAGTTCACTTTCTTCCTCATCCTCCTCGTCCTCCATCTCAAAGGTGGGCTCCAGTTGAGGCATGGGCCTTTCAGAATCAGAGTCCTCAAAAGGCTCATCCAGGACCTCAGTCGTTTCAGAGATGGTTTCTGTCACAACACTGCTGTTGTGATATTTGCGCTTGCGGACCCGCCTCTTCCGGGGAATGGGCTTCTGCACAAACAACCACAACCAAGTGACAGGTGGTTACATACAGCACAACTCAGTGAGGCAAGAGAGAGAAGCCCTATAGCATGCGGAGAGGAGACATCCGGGGAGGGCCACTGTCATTTCCTATGGCCACCAGCTGGGCTCACATTGGCCAAGACAGGAGGAGGGGAGGCGACTGGAGAACATGTCAGTACTCCAGTTTCAGGACTGGCATATTCCACCCCCTCCAGTGTCAAGGGCATGCCAGACCCCCCTCTGCACCTACCATCAAAATACGGATAGTAGAGAACTAACTGTAGCTGCAACGAAGAGGCCTCTGGAGACATTTTCTGCCCATAGAGAGAGTCCCCCAGGGCCCCCTTTCAAGGTCTAAACCTACTGCCTTTCCCTGGCACAAAGATAAACCTTTAAAAATGGATGGGGAATCTGGGGCCCACCTGATGTTGTGGGCCTACAACTCCCATCATCCCTGATAACTGACTGTACTGGCTGGGGCTGACAGGAATTGGAGTCCACCAACATCTGGAGGGCCACAGGCTTCCCACCCTTTCTTTAGAATATGCATCTCACAAATATGTAAGTAGCAATATGTGCATGCTGCAACAGCTGAGCAGAATAAACAAATGGAGTGCAGCAGTGGGCTGAGATTTTGCTTCCTGAGAGCCTCTGCATTTGTTTAGAAAAAAGAAAAAGCAGCAAAGTTTCTGGCACTGTCTGACTTAACATGTGTTTGGAAGTATAGGCGATGGCTGCTAAAATCTCAGAAGCCAGAAGACCTGCTGGATAAGAGTCCCAATGGTTGTGAGTGGGATGTCAGTGCCCTGCATGTCTCTCCCTTAACTAGCAAAATGGGGGGTTGGGTTTGAAAGTTCCCTCCCAGAACTGCTACTTGTAAAACAGTAAATTTGCAAAAAGCTAAATTACAAAATTAAGTTTTTCTGGGCTTATTATTATTAAAAGCATACAGAGTCCTGAATATGATCACCTTCTTACACATGCACATAAAGCCTACAGACGCAATAGCTTTTCAGGAACCTATCCAGGGAATGAGAGAGGTTCAAGAGGCAAGCAGAAGCTAACACAAGGAGAAAGCTCAGGGTTGTGTGCAGCTGCAGAGCAGACAGAGAGGGAGAAAGATATACCTTTCGCTTCAAGGTGGGTTTGGTGAGAACTGGTGGGGAAGTGGAGCAGGGGCTGACAGGCTCCTCCCCCTCCTCTTCGCTGCTCTCACTGAAGTGCCTGGGCAGTGTCCTCTCACCCTCGCGGTGGGGCCGGGGTATTCGGTCGCACTCCTTGGAGAGTCTGCCTTTCAGGGGCTCGTGGGTCTTCAGCTGCCCTCGCCACACTTCACTGTATCTCTGAGCCACTGAGGGCTTCTCCCCTTTGCCATACTGCCCATGGGAGATGGGGGACTTTTCCTCATCTTTGCCAAAGTGCCCCCGGGGAGCCGGGGACTTTTCCTCACATTTGCCACACTGTCCCTGGGAGGAAGTGGTTCTCTCTTCAGTCTCCCCAAATCTCTCTCGGGAAGCAGCCGCAGCTGCAGCCGCCGCAGCAGCCGCAGCCGCCTTTTCCTGACACTCCCCACAGCGACCTCCCCTGGCCATGGCTGACTTCTCCTCTAAAAGCAGTTTCAAATCCTTCTCTGCAAAGGACTCCCGCGGCTGTTTGTTCTTCCGACGGCCCCTCCGTGGCATCTGGTTGTTTGCAGGAAGACCAGCAAGGGGAAGACTTTGTTTGCTTGGCCGCACAGAATTGGCCGGAGAAACAATGTCTGGCTTTTTTTCACTCTCCAGAGGAAAGTAAGACTCTCTCTCTTTTTTCTCCCAGGATACAGATTTGATCACCTGGTATAAAGAAAAAAAGCAAGCTATTTTATTTAAGACTTTCTTGCAACTGTTACTTCCTACAGACATAAGGTTGCTGGGAAAGTTGGTTCTGCATTTAAAGTACCAGCTTGCAGCCAAAGATTGGAACAATCTTGATCTTTCCTTGATTCCACAACTCCTGGTCATGTCCACCTTTCCTTTCTTCCGATTCCCCTCCAGTTTTCCTCTCCCAAATACCTCCCCATTAGCTAGCCAACTTCCACCCTCAAGCCCACTCCCTCTTCCTGGGCCCCACCACTACTTCCCTGGGTTTTCTGCTCTCCTTCCTTAGCCTCAATTTTTCTACACTTCCTGTGCAGGCCTACCAATGACCATGGAAGACCTCATCTGAACAATCCCATCCATCTTTCCCTCCAGGCTGCATAAATTTCCCGTCACTATATAGGCCACGAAGGGAATATTTTTATTCCGAAACTGGGTTCATGAGTGCAATAGACCCCGGGGGTTTAAGTTCGGATGAGCCAAATTTTCAGACCTAAGCCCATTATTCAATAATAGTACAAGCACTGTTCCATGATTCAGTCTTAATCATTTCCAGTTAAAGGATCTCAGGTTGCAGAGCAGGAAGGCTTCTGTCTGATTGCAGAAAGGAGCAAAGCCTGCGAGATCTTTTGTAGTTGTTGCAGCTTGATGACAGGAACAAAAACCTTGTAGTAGTGAGACCATTACATGCCCTCTTCATCCCAGTCTCTAGTATTTCATTTCTGGTATCTGGGCAAAGATGATCTAAATCCACTTGAGTCTGATTTCATGCCCATTTTTAGCATCAAAACAGCCTCAGTTGCCCTGACTGATTGCCTTTATCAGAAGAGAGAGACCAAGAGGTGGGAACAACCCTTGATCTTTCAATGGCTTTTGCCATCACTGACCATAGTCTCATTTTGAAACAAATCAGGGGGTTGGGAGCTAGAGGCACTGTATTGCAGCAAATCTGCTTCTGCCTGCAGGGTCATTACCAGAAGGTAACACTAGAGGAATGTTGCTCAGCCCCATGAGTTCTGAGCTGTGGGGTCCCACAGGGTCCATTGTGTCTCATATGCTAATTCAACATTTATATGTTAATATCACACTGCTCTCTTCCTCTCCCTCCTTCCATCTAAATCAGCAAAAGCTGTGGGGTTGGACTGGTGCCTGGCTGAAGTGATAAGCTAGATATACTGAGACTAAACAGTGGGTGATTCTCGGGTCCAGAAATAAGGTAGACAGCTTGCACTGTCCCTTGAAGGAACAGGTTTGCAGTCCGAGAGCATTCCTGGATTCCAGCCAGGTGGCTTCTGCAGCTAGGAGTGATTGCACCCAAATTAGGCTGGTTTGTCAGCTATTAGCCTGACCTCAGTTGCCCATGCTCTAGTGACTGAATACAATCCAGAAGCTGCAGCTACAGCAGAAAAAGGTTGCTAGGTTGATGAGTGGGGCAATTTGATAGGACCATGTGTCACTGGTCCTGAAAGTGCTTCACTGGCTGCCAGTCTGAATTTGTACCAGTAAACAAACCCTAAAGGGCTTGGGACCCAAGAAAGCCTCCCTCAAAACCAACCACCTCGGGCCAGAAAACCATCAAAGCAGGCCCTTTTGGCAGTGCCACCCCTTCTGGGGACTTCCTGATTGATGTTGACCCACAGCAGGGCCTTCTCAGTACTGAAGTGATGGCCAAACTTGGCCCTCCAGCTGTTTTGGGACTACAACTCCCATCAACCCTGGGTAACAGGACCAGTGGTCAAAGATGATGGGAATTGTAGTTCCAAAACAGCTGGAGGGCCAAATTTGGACATCACTGCAGTATTGGTTCCTCACTTATGGAACACCTTCCAAAGTATTCAGGAGGTTTTTAAAAACATTTCTATTTGTCCAGGTATTTAATAGCTGCAACATACTAATTTAATTTTCTAGCCTAATGTGTTTATCTCCCACCCTTTGTCCAAGGAGCTCAAGGTGGTGTCCATGGTTCTCCCCCTAATATAATCTCCACAACAACCCTGTGAGGTAGATTAGGCTGAGAGGCAAGAACTAGGCCAAGGTCATCCAGTGAGCTACATGGTTGGGGGTGGGGGGTGGGGTCTTGAACCTTGGTCTCCTGGGTCCTAGTCCAACACTCTAATCATTGCACCACTCTCTTCCTAATTCTAGCAACCTGGAAATTATTAGGTGTGAGGATACATGGCTGTTTCTAAACGTTCTCAGATGTTTTTAACATCTAAATATTATGTTAGTTTTTGTGTTTTCTTGTTTGCCTCCCTGGACCCCTTTGGGAGGACGTACTAGATATAAATTTAAAAAATAGATAATGGTTTGGGCTCAGGATAACAAAGTTTCATGTTTATTTGTTCCTACCCCACCTTTTCAAATAAAATTCCTCCCAATGTGGCATATGTAGAGGTAGGGCAAATTAATACAGGCTTGATGGAAAGATGAAGGGGATCCAATTTTCCCATTACATTCCTTAGCAACTCCAGCTGGCTTTTAGCCATCCGCACTTTTAAGCTACCTTTCCATCCCTCTGCCATACGGGGCACACATGTGGCTGCTTTGCTAATTACTCCACAATTGCATGAATATATAAATATCTATTCCACACTGACCTCTACCTCTCTTTCCCTTTGCTGCTGCTGCTCTTCATTTTCCCCATCTTCAGCTTCTTCTTCTTCATCCTCTGAAACCACTGAGTTTGAGACAATGACAGGAGTCCAGCGTAGGCATTCTGGATCTACAACTACAGGCCGGAGATTCAGTTTCAGCTTTGCCATGTGGTCTTGGATAAGCTTCTCCCGCCGGACAATCACAAATCTGAGAATGAGGAAAAAATGATTCAGCCAAATTTTGACGTTTGAGTACAGGTAACAAACGTACGGACGCAGGGAGGAAGAGTGACCAGCAGGAGGATGCCCAAAACACTGTCACATTACTAAGCAGCTGCCATAGTCTGTTGCATCAAGAAGCAAACAGATCAAAACAGCATTTGAGGTGCACAAATAGGTTAAAGTCAGCTCCAAAATTCCTACAGTGACTCATGTTACAGGTAGGTAGCCATGTTTGTCTGCTGTAGTCGAAACAAAATGCATGTACACGAAAGCTCATACCAATAACAAACTTAGTTGGTCTCTAAGGTGCTGCTGGAAGAAATTCTTTTATTTTGTTTCGACTACGGTGACTCATGTGAAGTTTTGAAAAGAAGTTGTGTAGGACATTTCTTTCTCACTTCCGTTTGAAACTTGCAGCCCAGAATCAAACTGAGTTGACATTATAACTGATGTAGAGTGCAAGGTAATGAAGAATCATTAAAGGCAGCTAAGCATCTGTTGCAGGAAAAGAAAATATATCTACCAGTTTTTCTGGCTTCTTGTGCCTCAGGCTGAAGGCATTGGAAGGCTCTTAGTGCCTTGGCTGAAACTGCAACAATCTCAAAACCCAAAATCCTGCAATGCAATGATTGTGTTTTAGCAATAAAAATAAGCTCCAAAGCCAAAAAGCTTGAGCTAAGCTTCCGAATCTCAGGTTTGATTTAATAAAATGCATATTTCTATCCCTATTGTTTGAAAATGTGCTGATGTCTCAGAAATCAAAGTAAATCACCATATTAATCACATGGTAGTGTTTATATCCCCTTGCAATGCTAAAACTATAGTAAATAAAAGAAACATGCAAATTTGATTGATCTGTAGGATTTAGAACAATTACAGAATTCAGCTGCTTTTGGTGAAGAATTCTGATTGCCTGAGTACAGAATTACTTTTTAGTTAGCCTTAATTATGAGAATAAGCAATTGCGTTTTCAGCAGAAGTGACAGATTTAGTTTGCTTCAGTGGGGCTTGTACTCTTCTGTTCAATGTACTCAACACAAGGTACATTGTGAAAATGTTTTCTGTTGCCATTAGCTATGCTGGAGGGTGGAAGGAGCAGTTGGACAAGGCACTGAATGCCTGCACTGTGACTACTAGAAATTTTGGGACAGACAGATGAAGAAAATACTAGAGAATGTTTCAGCTATATGGGATCACTGGTCTTACCTGAAAGGAATTTCTCTATGCATGTAAATATAGTCTCAGTTAAGATGTGAGCTGCCCCTAGTGTTTTATGGCATAAACACAAATTGTTTCGAAAGCAGTTAAATTCTCTCTTTCCCTCTGTAGCACTAGTTTTTGTTCATGACAAAGCTTAAGAGCAGAAATGTTACACAAAAGAAACAAAAACACAGACAAGCATTCAACTGCACAAACGACATTGTTCCCATGACAAACTCACACCCCAGTAGGCACTGTAAAATATAGAGTGCAGCCCAGAGACCATCTTTACATGCACAGATTTTTTTTCAGTTAAGACCAGCAGTCCCTTCTCTTGTGCATGTAAGATGGTCTCAGATGGAGTGTCCAAAAGTGTACCCATGTAGGGAAGGCTTTAGCTGCCTATTGGTCTAGGAGTCCGTGCTGCAGCACTTTTCTCCCCAAAGCTGCCTCAGCCAAGGCATATAAATCCATTTTGTAGTGCTTTGTAAATGTGCAGCAACCTCCTGAAGAGGTCTGCTCATTTGGCCCCTGCCCCAGTAGCTGAGTGTGCAGTAATTTTAGATGGTGACATCAAGTGCAACACATTACATGGCATATTTATTCAGACCCTAACTCACTAAGACCAAGTGGAATTTGAAACTCTCTTTCCTAATCCATTTGGAAGAGAAGATGCAAATAATGACTATGTAATTGGCTTTGTACATGCAATGTGAATCTTCAAAGATCTTCTCACATCCAGAGAGTGCCATGCCTTCTCTGTAGGATGTTCAGGTGAAGGACAAAAAGTTGGAAGTACGAGCTCTTACTGTCCATGAAAATGTGTATTGATTTTCAGACTAAAAGAAGAATCAGTCTGTAATACTACTTGGTCATGATACAGTACATAAAGGTGTTTGGCTACCGATAGTGTATTCAGTTGAGAAACTTGCCTTGCTGAAGTAACAGTGTTAAGAAATACAACCTTAATTGGTAACAAACATAGAGACTGATTTTAAATGTTTAAATGCTGGCCATTGCAGAGTCTTTAGCTCTGTATGCAATTCCACCTGGGGTAAAGTTGGATTTATTATTGTAGCCTCTTTAAGAAACTAAGGAAAGGAAGAGCACCTAAAGAAACCTCCTGAAGGTCAGACAAGACAGACCACGATGCTGATGACAATCTTCACAATGTGTTGGGGTGTAAGTCCTTTGGGGGGGGGGGGAGACAGAAAATCTCTAATGCTAGCCCTATCCAGCTGCACTCGATTCTGCTTGCACCTGTGCAGAAATGCTGACGATGCTGAACGATAAACACAAATTGGAGAAGGATGTCTTGAGGCTAGAATGGTATTCACCAAATCTGAAGGCAGGCACTTGTGTTCACTTCATAGAATCATAAGAGTTGGAAGAGACCACAAGGGCCATCGAGTCCAACCCCCTGCCAAGCAGGAAACACCATCAGAGCACTCCTGACATATGATTGTCAAGCCTCTGCTTAAAGACCTCCAAAGAAGGAGACTCCACCACACTCCTTGGCAGCAAATTCCACTGTCAAACAGCTCTTACTGTCAGGAAGTTCTTCCTAATGTTTAGGTGGAATCTTCTTTCTTGTAGTTTGGATCCATTGCTCCGTGTCCGCTTCTCTGGAGCAGCAGAAAACAACCTTTCTCCCTCCTCTATGTGACATCCTTTTATATATTTGAACATGGCTATCATATCACCCCTTAACCTCCTCTTCTCCAGGCTAAACATGCCCAGCTCCCTTAGCCGTTCCTCATAAGGCATCGTTTCCAGGCCTTTGACCATTTTGGTTGCCCTCCTCTGGACACATTCCAGTTTGTCAGTGTCCTTCTTGAACTGTGGTGCCCAGAACTGGACACAGTACTCCAGGTGAGGTCTGACCAGAGTAGAAGACAGTGGCACTATTACTTCCCTTGATCTAGATGCTATACTCCTATTGATGCAGCCCAGAATTGCATTGGCTTTTTTAGCTGCCGCGTCACACTGTTGGCTCATGCCAAGTTTGTGGTCAACCAAGACTCCTAGATCCAGGCCAGGTGTCTGCTCTCAAGCCAGGTGTCACCCATCTTGTATTTGTGCCTCTCATATTTTTTTTTTGCCCAAGTGCAATACTTTACATTTCTCCCTGTTAAAATTCATCTTGTTTGTTTTGGCCCAGTTCTCTAATCTGTCAAGGTCGTTTTGAAGTGTGATCCTGTCCTCTGGGGTGTTAGCCACCCCTCCCAGTTTGGTGTCATCTGCAAATTTGATCAGGATGCCCTTGAGTCCATCATCCAAGTCGTTGATAAAGATGTTGAATAAGACCAGGCCCAAGACAGAACCCTGTGGCACCCCACTAGTCACTCTTCTCCAGGATGAAGAGGAACCATTGATGAGCACCCTTTGGGTTCGGTCAGTCAGCCAGTTACAAATCCACTGAGTGGTAGCATAGTCAAGTCCGCATTTTACCAGCTTCTTTACAAGAATATCATGGGGCACCTTGTCAAATGCCTTGCTGAAATCAAGGTAGGCTACATCCACTGCGTTCCCTTCATCTACCAGGCTTGTAATTCTGTCAAAAAACGAGATCAGGTTAGTCTGACATGACTTATTTTTCAGAAATCCATGCTGACTATTGGTGATCACAACATTCCTTTCTAGGTGCTCACAGACTGTTTGCTTAATGATCTGCTCCAGAATCTTCCCTGGTATTGATGTCAGACTGACTGGGCGGTAATTATTTGGGTCCTCTCTTTTCCCCTTTTTGAAAATAGGGGCAACATTTGCCCTCCTCCAGTCTGCCGGGACTTCGCCTGTTCTCCAGCAATTCTCAAAGATGACTGCCAGTGGTTCTGAGATCACATCTGCCAGTTCTTTGAATACTCTTGGATGCAGTTCATCTGGCCCTGGAGACTTGAATACATCTAAACTAGCCAAGTATTCTTGTACTATCTCCTTAGTTATTCTGGGCTGTGTTTCCTCTGCTGAATCATTTGCTCCAAATTCTTCAGGTCGGGCATTGTTTTCTTTATTGGAGAAGACTGAGGCAAAGAAGGCATTGAGGAGTTCAGCCCTTTCTGTGTCCCCTGTTTGCATTTCACCATCTTCTCCTCTGAGTGACCCCACTGTTTCTTTGTTCTTCCTTTTGCTACGAACATACCCATAAAAGCCTTTTTTGTCGCTTTTAACCTCTCTAGCAAGCCTGAGCTCATTCTGTGCTTTAGCTTTTCTGACTTTGTGTCTACACGTGCTGGCTATTTGTTTGAATTCCTCTTTGGTGGTTCCCCCCCTTTTCCATTTTTTGTACACATCCTTTTTTAATCTTACCTCAGTTAAAAGTTCTTTAGATAGCCACCCTGGCTTCTTTAGGTACCTTCCATGTTTCCGTCTCATTGGTATTGCCTGAAGTTGTGCTTTTACTATCTCCCTCTTAACAAACTCCCAGCCATCATGAACTCCCTTTCCTTTTAGTATTACTGTCCATGGGATCTCACCCAGCACTTCCCTAAGTTTTATGAAGTCGGCTTTCTTAAACTCAAGAAATTGAGTCCTAGTATGCTTGGCTGCTCCTTTCCGCTGTATAGTAAACTTCAGAAGAGCATGATCACTCGTGCCTAATGATCCTTCCACTTCTACCCCACTAACCAGGTCATCAACATTGGTTAGGACCAGATCTAAAATGGCTGTTCCTCTTGTTGCTTCTCCAACTTTCTGGACAATGAAGTTGTCTGCAAGGCCAGTGAGGAATCTGTTTGACCTTATGCTCTTGGCTGAGTTTGACATCCAACAAATATCTGGGTAATTGAAGTCCCCCATTACTACTATCTCCCTTCCCTTTGCATGCTTGGCCATCTGTTCCAGGAAGGCATCATCTATGTCCTCCGTTTGGCTGCTCGTCTTCATATACCTGATCGACTGTAATGAGGGAGAGATCCTCAAATGGAGTCTGCTCTTCGTCTTCCATGCTAGGGGAGAGGACCTCAAAGTGATTGTGTATTTCTAAACAATCAGAGCGAACCCTGGGCTTCCTACTTCTTTGAGTCACGTTTCTCCATATATCTGGCTCCTGTGTTGGTGAACTAGCCTCCTTCTCAGGGGAGTCCCCTGTCTCCTCCTTGGTGGAGACGGTGTGCTCTGTTGCTTCCAAGAAGAGCTCCAGCTCTCTAATTCTTTGTAGCGTAGCTACACGTTCCTCCAGTTGCTGGACTTTGTCTTCTAAGAGGGCAATCAACATGCAATTGCTGCAGGTAAAGCTGCCTGCAACCTTTGGCAAGATGGCAAACATTGCGCAGGAATGGGTTCACTTGGTCAGGTTCAACCACAAAAGGTGTTGAGGAAGCAATGGCCCTTGTGACAGAATGTTGCATCTTCCTGGAAGATGCCAGGTGGTCACAGCCAGTGGGACAACCTCTGAGAAACAAGGTCTCCTTCACCAATTCCCTTTGAAGAACTGTCTGACATTGCCTTCTCAGCGGCTCATCCTCTGACAAAGCCTCAAGGATTGTGAAAACTGCTGTGCCCTCTCAATGCCACCACTGGACAAGGATTGAGACTGGGGCTTCTGCAAGGGCTTCCCTGCCATTACTTCTCTGTCTTTACACACTGACTGCTCCCACAAAAGGCAGTGGCAGCTGACCTGGGGTGAGCTAGCTAAGCCCTGATAAGCTCACAAACAGTGGCTAATGCCTACCTAGGAAGCACCAGAACTGCAGTTGCTGCCAACATGAAGCCTTTCATGCTCGGTCCCCTCAGGGATCCACATAATGGCAGCAGTTAAATTAGATGTTATGCTTGCTGCCACAGATGCTTCCAGGTCTCTTGTGTGCTGGTGCTTCCTTATTAACTTCCATGCTGCTACTGCAGGCGCTGACAGTCTCTAATTACCCCCCCCCAAGCCAGAAAAGGTATGGGGCAAAAATAACCGCAACATGGGAGACAGGATTGTAGGGAGACAGACTGTTAGAAAACCAGGAAGAACTGAACAGACACAAAATGGTGGGGTGGGTTTTTGTTTTTTGTATTTAAGCAGCACATGCGGAGGAAAATGGGATGGGCCTAAACTTAAACAGAACATGTGCAGAAGGCGGCAACCAAGATGATCAAGGGTCTGGAAACCAAGCCTTCTGAGGAGTGGTTGAAGAAGCTGGGTATGTTTAGCATGGAAAAGAAGAGACTGAGAAGAGATATGAGAGCCATCTTCAAATATCTCAAGGGCTGCCACGTGGAAGATGGAGCAAGCTTGTTTTCTCCTGCTCAAGAGGAGCAATGGCTTCAAGTTACAAGAAAGGAGATTCCATCAAGAAGAACTTTCTAAGAGTAAGAGCTGTTTGACAGTGGAACATACTCCCTCAGGAGGTTGCAGACTCTCCTTCCATGGAGGTTTTTACGCAGAGGTTAGGATGGCCATCTGACATGGACACTTTAGCAGATATTCCTGCATTGCAGGAGGTTGGACTTGATGACACTCGGGTCCCTGCCAACACAATTCTATGATTCTATGAAAAAGGTAAAAAACAGACTGTTATAGAAGAGTGGCAGATGAAAATGATGGACTTTGCGGAACTGGTGAAGCTGACGGGGGAAATCCAAAACTAGCATGACCAAGTATTCCAAAAAGACTGGAGTAAATTTACACAATATTTGAAAAATCATTGTATGCAATTAACAACATTAGTAGGGTTATCTGAAGACTTGTAATAAGAAATTTTTTACCCTTCTACTTTTATTTAAACTTTGAGGTATTTTGTAATGAGTTATATTAAAATTGGAAAATATATAAAATGCTGTGATATAAAGGTTACTTTTGAAAGCCAAGAGGTGGAAGGGAATGAAGTCTATAGCCTCTAGACAGCCAAAGATGTTAAGTGGATAATAATGATGTGACTACTGTGGTGCCCCGCAAGACGAACGCCTCGCAAGACAGAAAACCCGCTAGACGAAAGGGTTTTCCATTTTGGAGGCACTTCGCAAAACGAATTTCCCTATGGGCTTCCAGCGCAAGACGAAAGCCCATAGGGAAATCTCCGGGACAGCGGGGAAGCGCAGCACGTCTTCCCCACTGTCCTCGGACCTCCTCTGAGGGCTGGCGGTGGGGCAGAGAGACCTTCACCCCCCGCCAGCCTTCGGAAGGCTCCTCCGAAGGCTGGCGGTGGGGCGGAGAGACCTCCTCCCGCCGCCAGCCTTCGGAAGGCTGTCCTGAAGACTTGCGGTGGGGCGGAGAGACCTTCTCCCCGCGCCAGCCTTCGGATGGCTGTCCTGAAGACTTGCAGTGGGAGGAGGGTTTTCCTTCCCACCGCCAACATTCAGAATGCTGTTCTGAATGTTGGCGGTGGGGAGGAAAAACCCTCCTCCCACCGCAAGCCCCGGGAACAGAGGAGAAGCGCTGCGCGCCTTCCCCTCTGTTCCCGTACCTGTCCGAAGGCTGCCGGTGGGGCAGAGAGACCTCCTCCCGCCGCCAGCCTTCGAAAGGCTGCTCCGAAGGCTGGCGGCGGGAGGAGGTCTCTCCGCCCCACCGGCAGCCTTCGGAAGGCTGCTCCGAAGGCTGGCGGCGGGAGGAGGTCTCTCCGCCCCACCGGCAGCCTTCGGAAGGCTGCTCCGAAGGCTGGCGGCGGGAGGAGGTCTCTCCGCCCCACCGGCAGCCTTCGGAAGGCTGCTCCGAAGGCTGGCGGCGGGAGGAGGTCTCTCCGCCCCACCGGCAGCCTTCGGAAGGCTGCTCCGAAGGCTGGCGGCGGCGGGAGGTCTCTCCGCCCCACCGGCAGCCTTCGGAAGGCTGCTCCGAAGGCTGGCGGCGGGAGGAGGTCTCTCCGCCCCACCAGCAGTCTTCGGAAGGCTGCTCCGAAGGCTGGCGGCGGGAGGAGGTCTTTCCGCCCCACCGGCAGTCTTTGGAAGGCTGCTCTGAAGGCTGGCGGCGGGAGGAGGTCTCTCCGTCCCACTGGCAGTCTTCGGAAGGCTGTCCTGAAGACTTGCGGTGGGAGGAGGGTTTTCCTTCCCACCGCCAACTTTCAGAATGCTGTTCTGAATGTTAGCGTGGGGAGGGGAAAAAACCCTCCTCCCACCGCAAGCCCTGGGAACAGAGGAGAAGCCTTCCATTAGCCTGCTTTGATATTACTTTTGATCCACCTTGAAAAGATCCATATCCTGAAATGCAGAATATGACTATAGTAAATAAATTATGCAATCCCTCTGCTTCCCACATTCTAAAATTGCTCTCACTTTAAAAGCAGTGTACCAGAACAGTAAGGGTTAGAAATCTGGATGATTTGGGTTTCTGTCCCCCTTAAGAGGAAGCAGAGTTTTACACCCAAAACTACTGCACTTTTGCAGTGCTTCCACAGAAATCTACCATTGGGCACAGCCATGTCTTTAATTATGACCCTGCCATTTCTGGCCCTCCAATTCTACGATGCTCACTGATCATTTCGGAAATCAAGCATTCGCAGGTGATGCAGGGTGGAAGTGATGTCTTGAGGGCAGATGCCAGTCAGCTTGCTTAGCTTCTTGATGCTGAGTTGCTTGTCATTTTGGTGATAAAGGCACTCCAAGATTACGCTTTTCCAATAAGCCATGTAAGAGAGACGACCCAAATCTGATAGCGGCTTCTCTGGGGATCCTGCTTGGCCTTCACGCTTTGATAGGAGATAACCTGAGAGAAAGCAGAAAACACTTAGGACTGGGCTCTGTACAGAAGCCAGCCTACCCTGTTTGAGTGTCTGCTCCTTATTCAGCTATAGGGTCAGGCACTCTGACTGGAATTTAAGGCAACAAAAACAGCCGTGGCTCTCAGACAGGACCCAGAAGCTCTTCTCTCCAGAGGAACCAGCATTTCCCACCCCCTTCCACACAGAGGTAGCCACCTGTACAAGGAGATACATGATTCTAATCTGTGCTGAAGGCATTTTGAATTTTTCAGAAACATGGACAGAAATGTAGAACACCCTCCAGTTAATACCTTTGATTTCAGAAAAGGTCAACCAATCCCCGCCAGCCACCAAGAAGTGTTTCAGCACCAATTCCCATGGGATCATGGAAGCAAACGCTGGTAAATCAGAGGGAAAGGTCTTGCAGGCTTCACTACTTCTGACTGTAATTGGTATAAACAGTGCCACTAGGTGGCAGATTTTTTCTATTACAGTGAAAAAAGTGAAACTTGAAAAAAAATCTTGCAGAGCAGAGCTCCTCCTGTTCAGGGTTGTGGTCAAGAAATCATGGTCTTTCCCCCTGCCCCCCCCCCCAAAGGCCACAGTTGCCACTAAGCCTTCTCATTCTTCACCCAGTTGTTTGGGGAATTTCCCCCCTCCTTTTTGTTCCCCACCCTCTATTGATTGTTTGCCTTTCTGCAAACCTTAAGGTTTCCTCCCTCTTCCTAAAGCATACCTCTCTCTTGTTTTTTAGCAGCTCCATTTTGGCCATCATCCCACTGGCACTTGCCAGCTGAGCTTGCTATGAGAGGCAAGGACAGATAGGTGGGGGTTTTGGAACTGGAAATCCAGGCACTTCTTTATCTCAATGCTTAATTTATCCAGAGTATTTTGGTCAAATTACGTTTTCTTGGCCCTCTTACTATTTTTAGTACTTCCCACAGTACTTCTCTCTTTCACTCCTGGTGTGTGAACACAGGGCTGACTCTGTTGATTCACTCATCCTTGCTAGATCCAGAATACAACTATTAACAACTGACTCACTTTTTAATTAGACATGTTATTTTTACCTTTGCTACCTCTACATATGCCTTCATCTCCTTCTCTTCCCTTACTTTCCAGAGAATGATCCAAAAGCCACTGATGTGAGCGACTTTATAGCAGATCTCATGTGGACCCTAGTTCACAAAAGTATATGCCAAAATGTATTTGTAAAGTATTTATCATGCCACAAGGCTGCTGTCACGTAAGAGGGTGATGTAGCCAAGCCTACTGGTTTGAAGCAAGTTGTCTAACAGTTACTCGTAAAATATATAGGTGATATGAAGCTTCTGTTGGCCATGGAAAACCCATTCAGTTCACACTCCCTATGACTTGTCCTCATCAGCAGGCAAGTTTCAGGGTTACATTCTAGCTGCTACTTTCAAAAACAGGCCTGGAGGAACCTTCTGCTCCTGTTCTACAAGTGTTGCTGGACTACAACGACATTTTTGGCCCCTGGCCATGTGGCTGATGGGAATGTCAGCCCAGAGACATCTGGAGAGACACAGGGTTTCTCTGTAGGTGATCCCAAGGACACTACATTACGTTAGTCAAGCTTTGAAGTTATGAAGTCCAAGGGCTGCTTCAAGATACCACTGTGAGGACTAAAAGGCAGATGCAACTTGATTTTCCTGGTGCAAAATTCACCAAAGATGCTCTTCCACCCAGGTAGCAGGTCTCACCATTCACCTGTCTGTTTAAAAATTCTGTTTGAATCAACTCCCTCCACTCTTCATTTGTAAGTTCAAATACAAAACCAACCAACCTTCATAATCCGCTGACTTTTCACAAACCTTCAACTTGCACATCAGTCTCAACAATGTGATAGGTAAAGCAAATGAAGGAGCTACTGTCTCAAGCACTTATGTAAACTAAGCATTAAAGCAGACTGTACATGGGCAAACTTTTGCATTAAAAGAATGCTAATGAAAGGATTTTGCTGCTGGAAGTTCTTTAGCAGGAATGGGGAACCTATGGCTCTGCAGATGACCTCTGACTCCCATCAGCCCCAGTCAGCATGACCAATGGTCAGAGCCAGAGGTCCCCTCGCCCGGTTCTACAGTACATGTGTTTTTTCCTGACAATGAGTGAGTGAGCATCAGCCTTCCTATAAGAGTGAATAATGTGGGCCTCACTCCTCACCAAATGGGAAGATGCCCATCAGAAGTGATGGTCAGTGATAAAAATAGAATATAAAAGATAGAAGGACTTGGCGAAAGGCGGTTAGCTTAGCTTTGGAACTGGCTCTTTGCTTTCCCTCCAGAAAGCAATGTGGCTGTATTCCCTTTGCGTTTGATGCCACTGCCATTGAGCCCTCCATAAAACGCACCTTGCTTCTTTGTTTTCCTTTATGCGACGATCCTATAAGCTTTAAGGATATATATGCCTTTGTTCCTTTGTAATATTAATATTTTTTCTTGAATATTTAGTACAAAACTAATTTGAACAGAAAAATGGAAATTCTGTATTTAATGCCTACATTTCCACAAGTTATAGAACTCAAATTAGCCATGTATACTGAGATACGTTCATTTTTCAGACAAGCTGGGGAGGGCGGGATATAAATAAAATTTATTATTATTATTATTATTATTATTATTATTATTATTATTATTAAACATTTATAATGGAAAATTAAACAGCAGAAGCTGCACAGATATGTCATAACCACCAGTAAAGGTAAAGGGACCCCTGACAATTAAGTCCAGTCACGAAGGACTCTGGGGTTGCGGCGCTCATTTTGCTTTACTGGCCGAAGGAGCTGGTGTTTGTCCACAGACAGCTTCCGGGTCATGTGGCCAGCATGACTAAACCGCTTCTGGCGAACCAGAGCAGCGCACAGAAACGATGTTTACCTTCCCACAGGAGCGGTACCTATTTATCTACTTGCACTTCGTGCTTACGAACTGCTAGGTGGGCAGGAGCAGGGACCAAGCAATTGGAGCTCACCCCATTGAGGGATTTGAAACTGCCAACCTTCCGATCGGCAAGCCCAAGGCTCAGTGGTTTACACCACAGCATCAGTAGTGCCCTGGGACGCGGGTGGCGCTGTGGGTAAAATCTCAGCGCCTAGGGCTTGCCGATCGCATGGTCGGCGGTTCGAATCCCCACGGCGGGGTGAGCTCCCGTCTTTCGGTCCCAGCTCCTGCCCACCTAGAAGTTCGAAAGCACCCCTAAGTACAAGTAGATAAATAGGTACCGCTTTATAGCGGGAAGGTAAACGGCGTTTCCGTGTGCTAAGCTGGTGCTGGCTCGCCAGAGCAGCTTCATCACACTGGCCACGTGACCCGGAAGTGTCTCCGGACAGCGCTGGCCCCCGGCCTCTTAAGTGAGATGGGCGCACAAGCCTAGAGTCGGACACGACTGGCCCGTACGGGCAGGGGTACCTATCAGTAGTGCCAGCTAAAAATGTTTTGCTGTCCGCAGTCAAAGGCAAGATGGTGCCCACCTCCACTGAACACACAAAAGCCAGCCTGACTGGCAGCTCAAACTTATTTCCGCACCTAGCAACAGCACAGCAACCTCTACCACATCAGAAAGCTTTGGGGTGCAAGGCAGGCTTTGAGGCACACACAGCTCCCTCCTCTAATAGGGCCAAGTGGTCAGGGGGCTCAGAAGAAATGGGTGCCCTCACCAGACCCAGCATCTGCTGCTTGAGGCAGCTGCCTTGTTCAGGGCTGGCCCTGATGGTCCGCTTTACTCTCTTCTGAAAGAAGAAACCCATCTACTGATGTAGTAGATTTGCAAACTGGTCACTTTCCCTAATCAGGTTGTATTTCAGCCAAAACGCATAATAAATTTATGCTACTGTTTGTCAATAAATTCACACAACTATATGGTCAAAAAAATAAGAAGTGGGTCTTCAAATGCTACAGGTGAGTCCCAGGAGTGAAAAGGGTAAAGACTACTGGTAAATGATTTGATGTGTTTGTTAGCCACTTTGCACGATATAGTGGAAAAGACAGGATATAAATAGCCTTTTAAACATACAAATAAAATTTCTGCCTCTCCACATGGCTAGGAAAGCAGGGAAGAAGAGCAAGTTCTGAAGTGCCATCTTAGATGTCCCTGTGGGCTGAAGTGTGATGGGGGGGGGGGGGCTTGTGTGCAAGAAAGCAGTTGGGAAAAGGATGCTGGCCAGAATCCCAAAAAGCAGGCATTTCAGATAATTAATGCTCTTGAAATAAAGTGCTGGAGAATTGCATGGTTTCATAAACTTTAATCTGAAGCTGAAGAGAAAGGCAGAAAAATGAGAATATGCTTACTGAAATCAATGAGGAACCTGCCATAGCCCTTGCGCTGGTACTGAGGAAGAATCATTATGCAGGAAACATTGTATTTCTGCTGGCAGTGCTTCTCCTAGTAAGAGAGACACACACACACACACAAACACAGATTAGCAAGATGGAAAAGAACTTCTTCTCGATGAGGAATTAATTGGGGTAAATCACAATCACCCCAAAAGCAAGTCTCCAAGGAAAGAACACAAGGCATTATCAAGCCACTGAACCTCTGTGATCAAAGCCAGGAAGGAAAAGGAAGAAAGCACTGTCACTGAGCACACGAAGTTGCTTTCTGTAAACCTGTATCATTCATGTACCTAGTGCAGTAATGTCTACCACTCCAAGTGACAGTGGTTCTCTGGGGTCTCAGTCACATAAGCCCTCCCAGTCCTGCTACCTGTGATCCTTTTTAGTTAAAGATGCTCAAGTATGAACCTGCACCACCACCAATTATGGTCCCTCCCCTGTAATACATCATTTCAGGACCTTGTACTTACAGCAAACTTCTCTCCCTACTTCTCTACAAAGGGCTTTTCAAATCCTCAGAGATTTCCAAAGCAATAAAGAACCTTGGGGGGGGGGGGTAAGACAAAATAAAAGTCCATCTGCAGGTGGGCTTGTGGGGGGGGGGAATAGGATGGCCATAGATTAAGGCTACATTATTTCCTTTTCTGAAAGTGTTGAAGTAAAAAACAACTTCTATTTTTTTTGGGGGGGGGGTGTTAAGACGGGCCTTTCAAAGTAACTCTCTGTCCCTGTGTGAGGAATACTAAAGCCACATTCAGCCTCCATGGTCTCTTTCCCAAAATGCAAACAAAAGCTCTGAAATGAGATCAGCATCTGATTTGAGAAGCAAGCTCATTGAAGGTAACAATTAATGTTTACTTCACCAACTAACTCTCCTCCTCACCACCCAAGGGACTAGGAAGTCATTTAAAACCCTCTCCCCTCAGAGCTGCCAGGCTGGAATTCATGCTCCTTAGAGAATACACTCTGTTCAACATCATAAAAAAGAAAGCTGCTTTGATTAACTGCTTCAATTCCCTGGATTCTGCTTATGCAGAACTTTAAAGGCTGTTTAGAAGCCATAAAATTATACCCATCACTTCAGAAGTGTGACTGGACACTAGTTTGGTTAGATCCACTACACTAAGGAGGGAGAAAATTTAGATCTGCTGAAAAATGACTTTCAGTTTACGCACAATTCAAATCCAATTATATTTTCTTGGATACGAGTCATACCAGTGTGAATAGACTTTTCCAGAGGTATAGCCAGTCTTATCACACACAAGACTTGACAGGAAGAACAAAAGAAAGTTTATAGTCTTTTTCCATACACTAGGTATTTGGCCATAGTCAGGGTTGTGTGTATGAAGCAAATCTACACAAGCACAAAAAAGTGTGGAATGCAATATAGGGTGCAGAATTCAGTTTATTGAGAGTTTCAGTCTCAAAAAGACATTCCCAGCCTTTTTTCTTTTAAGTGCAAGCATAGGCATGGGAAAGTGTATGGCCAAAGCTCCTGCAGGTCAGCAGGAAAAGTTCCAGGAGCTAAGCAAGGGCCTGTAGTGTCTTGTGCCTCTCCTCACGATTAGCAAAAACAGAGCAATCAATTAAGCAAAAGCTTAAGAATCCAGCTTTTCACCACCCAATATTTGGATTAACTTGGTGCAGATTTTTTTAAAAGTGCATGATAGATATGCTCCTGGTTTATAGTTCCCTTAGGTATTGTCAGGACACCAACAGAACACCAACAAGTGGAAATCCCCCCACCGCTCACCTTGGAGAAATAGCCAACCAGGTGGCAACCCTTCATGTCATTTTGCGTCAGCACATAGAAGAGAAATGGCTCCACATCATAATAGAGCGTTTTGTGATCCAGGAAGAGTTTTGCTAATAGACACAGGTTCTGGCAGTAAATGGTACTGACGTTGCCATCCACCTTAGAAAAATGGAGAACAGGTCAAGACACTATTCCTCATGAACTGCTAGCAGGCCACAACACAAAGTGATTTGCTTAAATCAAGTAGGATTATACCAAACAGATACAAACCATCTAAGGACTTGTAGCTTCAAGAACTAAAGGATGCAACCTGAGGTAAGTAGTCACTTTGAGGAGAAGCCCAAAGCGGCCAGCGCTCCTCACACTACCAACCTTTTCCTAAGAGGGATGTACAACATAAAATGCCAATATACTTCTGTTTTGCAGCCAATCATTACTGAATGGAATGAGACACTCATTAAATATTACAAAAGTAAGACAGTTCTGGGTTGTTGTTTTTTTAAAAGTGGGCTGCCCTCAGCCTCCCAAAGAGGGGATTCTACCCATGATTAGAGCCCATTACAAGGAAATTGGGTTCCTACAACACTTCTTCTCTGGGAAGCTCACAGCAGATTATGCCCCAGAGATTCAGGAAGGAACATAAACAGCAGCTAATAATCTTTGACACTTACCTCAAAGACTGAAACATTGCTCTTCCTGTAAATTTCGTTGGCTGGGGGATGAAACCAGCCACACTTCTTCATGTGTTGCTGAAGGATAGTTCTGCTTTTCATATACTTAAGACAGAATTCACAAATGTACAGCTTAGGCAGCCTGCAAGATTAAAGGCATGGATGCATTGAGCAGTTTTGCAAGGTTACAACTTGAGGCAATCAGTACTGTTATCTCTACTGTGGCAATTCTCATAAAGGTCCATTGTCTTAAAGCTGGGTATACAGGAGGCAATATAGAAACAAAAAAGCATAAGAGCAGGTTTAAATGTATATTTGGTTGGATTCAGTTACTGAGACTGGGGGTCTTAACAAAGACCTCTTAGGATTACTTCTAGCCTAAAGTTTACCAAGGGTGTCCATCACTGGATATGAAGGGACCCCGTAGGCCCCTTTCCAGTACTGTCCCTCCACCCCTTAATTTATGCAACTGGCAACTGGAACATACATAGGAAGCTGCCTATTATCAAGTCAGACCTATTGGCCCATCTAGCTCAGTATTACTTCCACAGGCTGGCAGCGCTCCCCTGGGTTTCAAACATGGGGCCTTCCTAAATCTACCTGGAGATGCTGGTGATGAAACCTGGAACCTCCTGTATGCAAAGCAGATGCTGTACCACTGAGCTATGACCCTTCCCATCATACAAATTTCAATAAAACAGAAATTCCGCTCTTCTGTTTCTTTGCTGCACGGCACAGAAAATAAAGAACACTTACATCTACAAAATGTTTAATAAAACAAAGTCTTTCAGTATGTTAATCCCAAAGATAGGAGGAAGCTCAGCTCTGATTATTCTGAACACTTCTTTCAGTTATCACTAAATATTGTCTGGTTTTCCTTGGTTATAAGTAGAGCAGATCTGTACCTATACTGTGTGTGAAGATGATCAGAGAAACGAGGAACCCAACACAATTTGACATGCTGACATTTCTGTGCTTGTGTTTGTTTAAAAACAAGTTGCCAACTCTCACAGTTGCAAATGCAATGCCTTTACCTCAAGAAGAAAATCAGTGGCAGAAGAATCTGAGGGGGGCTGGGCAGTTTCAAAATCCTGTGTCTCCAATCCTTGCTACTATTTTTGCACACCAGCCACTACACTCAAATTTCCATGCTCTTTGCTCCCCCCCCCCCCATGTCACAGTACTTACTAAAATATATTAATTCTTTGATAGCTTCAACCTTAAAAAAATATGCTACACAAGCAAATACCTATATACATAACATATACATTGCATGATTTAACTTGGTTACACATTTGGTTTGTTCAGAGGACATCCAGTCCTACTTTTAAAGAAGAGCATATCTTTACAGTATGAGCTTGTCAGGCTTAACACATAGTTACACTTTATTTCCTACTCTTGCTAAACATTCAGCTGCATAATGTAAACTGTATAATAGGAGGCCTGTGTTGTACCTGGAATACTCTTGTGGGTATGGAGAGGAATACCAGGTGTGGATTTCATATTTCCCAAACTCGATGACTGATGGACAGCGGACTTGTGGATCAGGGGCTCCTGTTACTCCTACTTTCTGTAAAAGAAACAAATATCTCTCTAAGTTAACAACAACAAAAGCAATACTTAACAGATCCAGCAATCCAGGAAAGAAGGAAAAGCTTTGGGATAGCACAGTTTTCTTCCACTGAACTACAGTGGTACCTCGGGGTTAAGAACTTAATTCGCTCCGGAGGTCCATTCTTAACCTGAAACTGTTCTTAACCTGAGGTACCACTTTAGCTAATGGGGCCTCCTGCTGCCGCCATAGCACAATTTCTATTCTCATCCTGAAGCAAAGTTCTTAACCCGAGATACTATTTCTGGGTTAGCGGAGTCTGTAACCTGAAGCATATGTATCCCGAGGTACCACTGTAATTCACAAAGCAAGAAAAATATAAAGCCAGGTGTGCTAGTAAAAATGCTAGTCCAATCCGTCTTAGCATTATGCTTGCTTGTTAAGAGTAATCTAAAGGAATTACCATATTTTTCGCTGTATAGGATGCACCCGACCATAGGAGGCACCTTGTTTTAGAGGGTCTATAGGACGCACCCTTCCATTTCTCCTGCCGCTTCGCTGAAGGGGTGCTGCGCAGAGAGGGGGAGATTTTTTTTTCTTGTTCTTCCCCTCTAAAACAAGGTGCGTTCTGCGCATTCAAGGTGTGTTCACCTGAAGCCTCCGTTCCCGCTGCACTCTGGAGGCTTCAGGCAGCTACCTTGGAAGCCTGGAGAGCGAGAGGGGTCGCTGCGCACTGCCCCTCTCGCTCTCCAGGCTTCAGTGAAGGCAACCCGAAGCCTCAGGAGCGCGGCGGGAGTTCCCGCTGGGCTCCGGAGGCTTTGGGTTCCTTTTGACCTGCTCTTTGGGGCTGGCGGGCGGAAGCGCTGCTTTCCCCCACCGCCAGCCTCAAAGATTCCTGAAGCCTTCGGAGCGCAGCGCGAGTTCCCATTGTGCTCCGCAGGCTTCGGGTTCCTTTTGCTGAAGCCGGGAGAGCAAGACTCTCCCAGCTTCAGCAAAAGGAACCTGAAGCCTCCGGAACGCAGAGGGAACTCACGCTGCGCTCCGAAGTCTTCAAGCGGCTATCCCTGAAGCCTGGAGAGCAAGAGGGGTTGGTGCGCACCGATGCCTCTCGCTCTCCAGGCTTCAGCGAAAGCAACGCAAAGCCTCCGGAGCACGGAGGGAGCGCTCCCTCTGCGCGTCGGAGGCTTCGTGTTGCTATCGCTGAAGCCAAGGAGCCTGCATTCACTCCATAGGACGCACACACATTTCTCCTTAATTTTTGGAGGGGGAAAAGTGCGTCCTATAGAGTGAAAAATACGGTAATAGCCACTTAATAAATCCAAGGAAATAAATGACTCCTGAAAAAGCAAAAGGGAGGGAAGGAAGCAGGGGCAGGCAGGCGTATATCCCAAGTGCACCTGTAATAGACAGCACAGAACCTGGTTAGGAACTGCAACAAAAGGCAATGGGTGACCTACAAACAGGGTTTTGTTTTGTGTAAGTTTTCAAAACTCAAGATGCAACACCTCTCTCTCAAGAATATTTACATCAAACCAGAAAAGTGTCACCAAAAGAAATATATAGAAATACCGCAAACTGTATCCTTAAATTTTTCAGAGCACAAGGGGGCTTTTTCGTCCCCGCGGCTCTAAAATTATACAAGGCCAAAACGTTGGCACAGCTCCTTTATGGCCCTTTCTGGGCCCACCTTCCTCTGCTTTCTCTCCCCTTGAGAGAGTTCAATTCAAACTCCTTAGAGCTCTCCTACAAGTCCCCAGATGCATTTCAAACGCATGGGTTAGACTAGAAACGGGGATGATGAGAGTGGAGGCTTCTATCTGCCTAACATCAATCTACAAATGGCTGACACTGAATCTGCTCCCCCGAGGAATAGCCCCACTGATCTTCTGCGACCAATTCCAGTCAGGCTGGCAGACTGCAGTCCTGAACACCCTTCAGAAACTGGGTTTTGCCCCTCAAGCCGTTCTGAGCCTGGGGTTGGGCCAGGCAAAAGCAATGGTTAGGCAAAGAATTATAGACACCGAGAGACAACAGGAGTGCTCAAGGTGCCCCGACTATAAAATTGGAGAAATCGAGAGAGATATAGCCGCACTGGCAGCATATCTCATCTTTCTCATATCTAAAAATGCAAGAAGAGCTTTTACACTCGCCAGAAGCTCGGCTCTGCCCTCGCCAGTCCTGGAAGGAGCCTTTTAAAAAGTCCCATATTCTCAGAGACCTTGCGCCTGTTCACTGGGGGGAGATAGGAAGCCCAGAACACTTGTTCTTTAGATGTCTCTCTTATGAAGAGGCACGTAGTAAGACCATTGATCCCTTACTGGTGAGGCTCGCTAACCTCACAAAATTTGGACCTTTTTAACCTCGCAAAAATTTTAACCTCGCAAAAATTTGACCTTTTCCTGTTAGGCAAAGATCAGAAGACGACCTGGATGGTCGCCAGATTCTGTGTACAGGTCTGCAGGTGCAGACCATCTCCCAACTCAAACTAGTTCGTTAAGAAAATCCCCAAACTCGGTTTCATGGGTGACTCTGGGTCAACTTCCTGTGGTAGTTTATTGTTGTACATTGTTTTAATTATTTGTTTTCCTTCTGTGACTATACCCCCAAGTGTGTTTTATAAGCTGGTCTCCGACCATAATAAATTATCTATCTATCTAGAAATACCCAGATTATGGGGAGCTATCCAGTGGAAGATGCAATGAAATCAAGTATTTCATGTCCACTTATTTCAATGGGTCTATTTTGTGCACAACATAGTTGGGTATCATTCATTAAAAAAAATGGCAAAGGTGTTTTGCAAGAAGAATCATGGCCATCAACCCTTAAGGAAATTATCTTCCTTTGGGGCAATCTGCACACCTCTGGCCTCCATTGTTATTTTTCATGCATGTATAAGGTAAAATATAGCTTTCCCTTTCTACCCACCCCCTCACCAGACACATTTTCTTCCTTATATACACTATGAAGAATTGAGGATGCTTTGCAAATTACATCTACAAGCAAAGGCTCAGGAGTGAATGGAAGAGAGAAAATGCTGGTTAGACTTCCAACACTCTTTTATCTCAGTTTACATTGTGTATTGAGAAAAATAAACTATACATTAAAAAGACTTGCTTAGTGGTGATGATACTATTATTAACCCAGGACTTTTGGAAACATCAAATTCTAAACAAGTGCTAAAAGCATTTTATCTACTATGGAAGGTCCATCTCTTACCTTCCCTCCCTTTGCGCACACCCACATTTCTTCAGCACTACGAAGTCAGTGCAGATAGTCCCTCAGTGGGGGCCAGTTAGGTCAGCTTAACCAACACAGAAATGCTTGCTTAAAGCAATTTCTTTTCCCCTTTGTTTTTCTATAAACTACAGGGCACTTTTCAATGCTCAGATGCAGGAAGTGGCAACTGAGTCTCCTCCTTTCTCTCACACACAGCTCAGTTCAAGTGCAATCCCACGCTATACTTAGGTGGTTCAACAAGCCTCACACACCTGCCTCTACCCCTCACTGTAATCCAATTCTTCAATTGGAAAACTATGGACTGTGCTTGCCCTACCAAGCAGGACTTTAACTCAGTCTGCATGCCTGGTTTGGAGGGCAACTACAGTGGTGCCTCGCAAGACGAAATTAATTCGTTCTGCAAGTCTTTTCGTCTTGCGAGTTTTTCGTCTTGCGAAGCACGGTTTCCCATAGGAATGCATTAAAAATCAATTAATGCGTTCCTATGGAAACCGAACCGCCTTCAGACCAGGTCTGGGGACAGTCTGTCCCCCGACCTCATCTGAAGGCTGGCGGGGGCGAAAGTCTTTGCTCCCCCCCCCCGCCTGCCTTCCCGGGACAGCGGAGACTTTTCCGCTGTCCCGGGGCGATCTTAAAATGCTGGCGGGCGGCAGCGAAGGCTTCCCGGGGCGATTTAAAAGCCCCCGGTTAGGCAGGCAGGGGGGGCAAAGACTTTTAAGATCGCCCCGGACTTTTCCGCTGTCCGGGGCGATCTTAAAATCCTGGACCTCTTCCGAAGGCGGGCGGGGGACAAAAGTCTTTGCTCCCCCCTGCCTGCCTTTCCGGGAGAGCCCCCGGGACAGCGGAGACTTTTCCGCTGTCCCGGGGCAATCTTAAAATGCTGGCGGGCGGCAGCGAAGCCTTCGCTGCCGCCTGCCAGAATTTTAAAATCGCCCCGGGACAGCGGAGGAATTCTCCGCTGTCCCGGGGCGATTTAAAAGCCCCCGGGAAGGCAGGCAGGGGGGAGCAAAGACTTTTGTCCCCCAGGACCTCTTCCGAAGGCGGGCGGGGGACAAAGGTCTTTGCTCCCCCCTGCCTGCCTTTCCGGGAGAGCGGGAAGGCAGCACTGCCTTTTCCGCTCTCCCGGAAAGGCAGGCAGGGGGGAGCAAAGACTTTTGCCCCCCGCCAGCCTTCAGAAGAGGTCCTGGACCTCTTCTGAAGGCTGGCGGGGGGCAAAAGTCTTTGCTCCCCCCGCCTGCCTTCAAAAGCCGTCCGGGATAGCGGGAAGCGCTTCCCTGCTATCCCGGACCGCTTTTAAAATGCTGGCGGTGGGGAGCAAAGCCTTTCGCCCCCGCCGGCCTTCCTGGACCTCTTCTGAAGTCCGGGGGGGGGGAGGCTTTGCTCCCCACCGCCAGCATTTAAAAGAGGTCCCCGAGATTTCCCTATGGGCTTTTGTCTTGCGATGCAAGCCCATAGGGAAAATCGTCTAGCGAAGCGTCGCAAAAACTGAAAAACCCTTTCGTCTTGCGGGGCACCACTGTAGAGTTAAAGTCTGCCTCTGGTAACCCCATGCAGTGCAGCATTGTGGGATTGGAGGGAGGGCAGGAGCACCTAACTACATGTTTTGCTCATAACACTCCAAAATGAGGTTTGGTGATGCGAGCACCAGTCCTATAATTTAATTATAACATGGGGTGCTATCAGTTCATAAATATTTATACCTGTGGCCCCAAAAAAACATGATTTATTCAACTGAGAAAAACCATTGTGCCCATGTGTTTCCACCTCGTTCAGACTGCATTTTCAGACTTTGTTTGTAGTCTAAGATTTAACCAGTTTCCCAGTTTGGAAGTAACAGTAAACAATGGTTTTAACAAACGCTGAAAGTATTTCAGTGCGGTGCAAGAGAAAAAAGAGCATGCAGGTATAACACTCATTCTCATTCTTATAAACCATAGCACATTTAATTGGAATTCTTTCATCTGTCGGAGAGCCTTGGGGGTAGAATAGAGCAGATAACTTATCCAAATAAATGGCCTCAGTGACCAAAAATGCACCCTTAACACAGACTGCAAGGACAGAGAACCTATCCCTGTAACTGTGCAGAAAAGACTTCTAATTTAATTGCAGAATATAAAAGTGCTAAACAGGAACTGGTGACCCGCTTATGTCTTGAAATAATATTCATACTGATTTACTCTTTACCCAAACTGTGCTAAAAGCACTTTGGAATTCTCTATCATGAGAGATACTGATGGGATTTTTAAAGGACAGCGGTCTCCATCCTGGTCCCTTCCAGATGCTTAGAACTCAAACTCTCTTTATGGTAGTTGTAGTTCAAACATGTGGTGGTGACCAAGATGGGAAGGGCTGGATTAGGATAAGAGCTGGGTCTAAACCACTGAGCCTAGGGCTTGCCAATCAGAAGGTCAGTGGTTCAAATCCCCAAGACGGAGTGAGCTCCCATTGTTCGGTCCCTGCTCCTGCCAACCTAGCAGTTCGTAAGCACATCAAAGTGCAAGTAGATAAATAGGTACCACTCCGGTGGGAAGCTGAATGGCGTTTCCGTGTACTGCTCTGGTTCACCAGAAGTAGCTTAGTCATACTGAACACATGACCTGGAAGCTGTCTGCGGACAAACGCCGGCTCCCTTGGACAGTAAAGCAAGATGAGTGCCGCAGCCCGAGTCTTCCACGACTGGACTTAACGGTCAGGGTCCCTTTACCTATGTCTGACTACCAGGAGAAGGCGCCTCCCATGAATAATAGAGACCCCTGGCTGGCCAGTGCTAGAAACAGGATGCTGCACTATGATGGACCTTTGGTGCAATTCAACAAGGAAATCCTTCTGTTTTTATACAAAAGTTAAGGCAGAACCATTTTTTCTCCAAACGTTTGTAGACATTTCTTGTTTTGCCATTTTTCTTCCACCTTTACATTTGAATAATCTCAAAGCAGCAATAAGGAAACACCTATATTCACCAAATCTCTTAGTTCTTCCCTCATATCTTGCCATACCAGAAAACAACCTGATGTACCTTTCCACAGCAATACACAAATAAAATCTCTCTGTTACTTAATAGTGTGCACAATAGCAAGTTCAACTGCTCTAAAGATCACCTCTTCGCCACTGATTGAGTCCCAGGGCTCTTTCTTCCCCTTTTCTTTTTTAAGGAAAAAAACCTGAGGGATTGGATGGGTTTTCCTAAGGGAAAGGCTGCAACAGCCAATTTACTTTCCCTAAGATACAAAATATCCTCAGTCAAAAGAGAAAAAAGCACACAATAGCCAAATCAAAATCATTATTATGTTTGATGCTAGAAACTCTCTTGCAATTGGCTCCTCAAATATTATGGGTAGCACAAGTTCAATCACCCAAACTGAAACTCAAGAATTCTACCACCTGATAGAAGTCAATTTAAGAACACATCATTCCATGGAAGAATGAGAGACACACAATACAGTATCTATGAAAATCCACAATTCAAAATTTAGAATTGCTAATCAGGACAGCGTTGAAATTACTCAGCTCACAGTCTGTTGCCAACGGAACCACACTGGTTTACATGGAGATGCTTCAAGGATGCTCTCAGACTGCACCTGTGGCACTGCCTTGCATGTTTGTGCCTTCTGGATAACCACTGAATTCTCCTCCAAATAGATGCCTGAGATAAAGGTGGAGTCCCAGTTCCAGTACAACTGTTTGCACATCATAACAGCTCAAAGTCCCATCAAAGCAGACGTCCAACTCCCACAACGGTGGCACCCAGCCACAGACCACTCCCTCCAGCAGACGCTCTCTCTCCAACAACTCAGCCAGCCATCCTTGCACCTCTGCTCAGCGTATTCCGATTTGCTCAGGTGTGGCACTCTGCTCTACCTGGATACGCACTGCGTCAGCAGCTCAGCTGAGTTTAACCCAATCTCTGCCAAACTCACACTCACAAGTCTTTGCAAAGTTACGGTATATACAAGATCAGCAAGAAAAGAGAACAGTAATATTTATCAGAAGTTGCAAAGAGATGTAGGGCTGCTTAGTAACTCATGAGCAAGTACTCTGGATTTTACACCATGCTATATATGCTAAGCAATTACTTTCAAATATCAGAAGTCTACATTGATCAGAGATTAACTAGTTTGTGCTGTCTGAAAGGCCTGAAGCTGGCTGACCAAAAAAACCTGTTACAAAAATAATATATTTGCACCAGCCATTCTAATTTGTGCACAGAGTGCACCTATATAAACACAACTAAATATAAAAGTGTCAATTTCAGAGGACATCATTGTGGTCCTTACTTTAATGGCAGAAGCTAAAATATTTGTGGTCTTTGCTGTCACCAGCTTATCTTGGTCTATAAGAGAAGACTCCTGTAATAATCAACTAAACCTCCTGGATGAGATAATGATGAGCCGTGTTAGAAACTCAGATATACAAGCCAGGTGCCAAGTGACACCTTAAACCTTGGTCATGGCCACCACAACGGAATGTCTAAGGATCCCTTCCAACAATTCTTCCAACAATTCTACGCTTCTATGATCTCAACTACATTGCTTGACTGTCCCAATATGTAAGAAGGAGAAATGCAGCAGAAATGGAAAAGATGTAAACTATGGACTAAGGCAGAGGTTTTTAAACTGTGGTTTGTGAGTTCCATTTGGGTAGCCTGTGGAAAGGCTGTAGCACAGTCAAACAGATCTGTATTCAGCCCTGCACTTACTTTCCTTGATGTGATGATGGAGGACTAAGGTGCCCAGCAAGGGGTCCATGATTTGGATAGCCGCGCAGAAGCACAAGACTCACAACTTTTACTGCACGAGTCATCTGGCTCAATTGAGACGTCAGTCACCAACCTGGCGCCCAGAAATCTCCATGTAGTTGCAACTAGACCCTTGCCAATAGCAAACGTGCATGGTGCACAGTGAATTCCGAACACTGGTGATGAGGTGATTACCAAATATTTGTAAAAAGAGCATACTAGCAACACATGAGCCTTTGTTTCTGTATTCCCATCAACACATGGATATATATGACCTTGGAATCTTCCTGTTACAGAAATACCAACAAGCTTTCTTTTCAATTTCTTCATCTGCTTACTCCAAAGGTTCTGCTGGCTTTTGTATTTGTCTTCTTCCAGGCAGAGGGTCATTAATACCTCCCAAGAAACATAACCCATAAGCCTCCTTTCCCCTGCAGTTTTGAAACAGGACATACCGTATCTGTACCAATACAGCCATGCAGGAGCTGAAGGGCCATGCTTAGACAGATGTGCACAAACATGGAATATTGAACAATCTACCATGCCTCTGCATTAAGCCAATGTCCTTTATACAGAACACTGAACAACAAGCAAACTCCCCTCACAAATGCCAGGCAAGCCCTTGCAGAATTCAATGTGCACTAAAACAGGGAGGAAGAAATGTCCAATACAGGAAGGTACAGACTTACTCTGATTCAGTTTTGAAGCAAGCAAAGCTATTGTATAGCTTTGGCATGCAAATCTTACAATCTTGGACAATCCTTGATGCCCAATCGTCAGCCCCATGTTTCTGGGCTATAATATTTTAAGTTTGCCTCAGAGCTGCCTGCTTATCTCTCATCAGCATCACACCTCATCACTTCTTATCAACTGGCTGGTTCCCAGAAAATCCTCAGTAAACTACCTGTCTCAATCTTCTCAGTACTATGCATCTTATGACTAATATACCCCTGTAAAAAGGTAAAGGAACCCTGACAGTTAAGTCCAGTCACAAACAACTCTGGGGTTGCGGCTCTCATCTGGCTTTACTGGCTGAGGGAGCCGGCAGCATTTGTCCTCAGACAGATTTTCCGGTCATGTGGCCAGCATGACTAAGCCGCTTCTGGCGCAACAGAACACCAAAACCAGAGCAGCACACGGAAACGCCGTTTACCTTCCTGCCGGAGCGTTACCTATTATCTACTTGCACTTTGACGTGCTTTTGAACTGCTAGGTGGGCAGGAACCGGGACAAAGCAAAAGGAACTCACCCTGTCGCGGGGATTCGAACTGCCGACCTTCCGATCGACAAGCCCCAGGCTCAGTGGTTTAGACCACAGCGCCACCCGCACCTCTGTAGGAGTCTACTAACCATACCTTTGCAAGCAAGCTTCATTCAATTTTACCTGCAGTGCTTGCTCCTGAATATCTCTGAACAACTCCATATCTTTCTCAGTCATGACATCTGGACCTCCAAGAAGCCATTCTTCATTTTCCTGTTTTCCATCCCAGCCATCCTGATTGTCTGAAAATGAACACACAACGACAAATGGAATTTCCTGAAATTAAGCCGCTGAATATGTAAGGTGGTCACAGGATAAATAACTATCTAAAAGGGGGTTATTGCACTTATTGCACTAAGAAGTTTTGAAGTTCATGGCAGGCTACCCCTTTAGACTAAACTGTGACATACCAACATATACCCTTCCACCCCACCACCTGGCAGCTTCAGTTCTTCCAGTGGTATAACCATTCCACTCTCACCCATCAATACTTAGAATAGAATCATAGAATCATAGAGTTGGAAGAGACCACAAGGGCCATCGAGTCCAACCCCCTGCCAAGCAGGAAACACCATCAGAGCACTCCTGACATATGGTTGTCAAGCCTCTGCTTAAAGACCTCCAAAGAAGGAGACTCCACCACACTCCTTGGCAGCAAATTCCACTGTTGAACAGCTCTTACTGTCAGGAAGTTCTTCCTAATGTTTAGGTGGAATCTTCTTTTAAGTTTGCCTTGGTTTTGGGAGAAGGCATAGTCCCCTGGACTGTGGAAATGTGCTCTCAGTCTAAACCAACCTCACATGGCTGTTGTGCCAGGAAAATGGGGAGGAGAACTATATATGCCACCTTGAGCTCCTTGGAGGAAAGGTGCAATGTAAGTCTAATAAAATAAATAAATATTCTTACAATCTTAACAAATATAAAATAATATACACTAACCTCCACTGCTTGGACTGTTGTCCACAAATGAAAAGATATATTATGATGATTTTAGCATATACACTTTGCCAAGGTTCTGTGGTGTATTTGAAGATGACCCTTTCATTGTACGTGGTTATATATATATATATACTGCTTCCACCCAAGAACCTTCCACCCAAGAACCTTCAGCAGAATGTATTGTGCCCCAACAACATTTATGATAATGTAAAAAAAAACCAAAGTGTTGACGTTTCTTCAGAATCTGTTCTCAAATTGAAAATTAGAAGTCCAAAAAGTAAGAAGAGATAATACCCTCTACAATTAGCTACCTGTAGGCCAGTCTGAAGTGCTTGATTTCCTATTGTCTTTCCTCCTGATCCTATACTGCTGAGAGTAATCCACCACTTCTCCTCGAGCTTTACGCCCATCAGGGGATGGGGTGAAGAATTTGGTAAGGCCATCAATGAGCCCTTTGGTTTTCTTGTTGAATTTCAAGGTGGTGCTTGCATCTCTGCAGAATTCCAGGCCGTCGATTTGCTCCAAATAGCCCCCTTCTGACGAACAAGTTGACTGGCTGGATAGGGGAGTCTTGCGCTTACGACCTCGACCAGGTCCCGTCTGAACTTTGCTGAAGGGGGCTTTTGATCTAAACAAATAGTAAAGTGGGTAATAGAGACTTAGAATCATAGAATCATAGAGTTGGAAGAGACCACAAGGGTCATCGAGTCCAACCCCCTGCCAGAAAGAGAAGCTATGCAGGGTATTAGCCAGCTGATCATTTCAAATTCTTCCTTGAGCAATAAAGATACCTGCAGTGCAATTTAATGGAAGTTTACTCAGAAGCAAATCCAACTCTGTTCAATGAAGCTTACTGTATGGTTAACTGTACACAGAACTGGTGCCTTCCCAAATTTCTCAGGAATCTGGTATTCTGAATAAAAATTAAGTGTATAGGAGTTACGTACTTAATCCCCACCACCACCAAAAAAACGCCACGAGAACTCAAGTGTTTAAGAGCAGTGTATAATGATCCTAATGGCAAGGCTTCTTTGACCCTTCAGATAGTTTCCCTCCCACACCTTTCTGACATGGAACTCTAGAGCAAAATTGGAAGCCATCTAAATATTCAAAAGCAGCAGTGACATGGATCATGTCCTGTGTTCTGTAAAGCAACAATCCAAGCACCCTCCAGATTTCATGGGTGTGGAAAAATCTTGAAAAGCAAGTGAGACAGAGTACTCCATTAATGGCAGCAGAACATTCTGCCAGTCTAACTTGAGAGGCTAGAAGGGTTTGTAGTGCAAGAAACATAGTTATATATTGCCTCAAGCTAACAGAGCAAAGTGGATGCTCAAACTTATTTTATTGAAGGAGGGAAGCTCATTGCTTACTTTAGATTCAGTGGGAATGCAAGCTAAGAATGGCCATTGTTGTTATCTAGCATAGAGATCTACCTCCTAAGTAGAAGCTTGGGCTGCTTGAAATCAGCACCGGAAGTTTTTTTACTGAGGACTAACTGCCTACACTGAAAGGTGTAAACAGACTTCTTCTACAAATAAAAAAAATGTGAAAACCAAAACAAATGCTGAGTTTTAGGAAGCTGGGAAATTAATGAATCCAGCAAAGGAAAAGATATGCCTGGTGTCACATTCAGAAACAAAAAGCATTAAAAATTTGGACAGAAGTACTCATAATCTTTCCAGAACACGTACCAAAATATTTAACCCAACAAAGAAGATGGAACATCTCTAACAACAGAACTGCACAGGTATCCATATTCACACTGTACCCACTGCCACCAAGTTTTGGAAAAACTTACGTTGCATTTTGGTTCTTTAATCGATTTTTGGGACGTCCTATTGGGTTGGCATAACGCCGCTTTATCTGTGCTGCCTTCTTGTGTAGAAGTTTTCTTCCTTTTTTACGTGGCCGACATATCTGACATATCCACATGCCTGTAAAGTGAACAGACTCATCATAATGTATGTCAACATCTGTTAGTCCCAGAGAACAACACCGTATTATTTATATAACCTAAGAATAGCCCTGCTGGGCACGCAAGTGGCCCATCTAGTCCAGCCTCCTGTTCTCACAGTGCCCAACCAGATGCTCATGGGAAGCCCATGAGCAGGACAGGAACACAACAGCAATGCTCTCCCTGGGACTGTATATAGTACTGCTTGAGTGTTCAAACACTTCAAATACATTCTCTGCAATCACAGAATCATAGAGTTCCCTACGCCAACTTTTAACATATGGTAGTAGTATTATGACCCTGTACTGCAGATTTTTGAGGGGTGGGGATGAGGAGGAGGAGCTGAGGCTGTCAGACTTGTGTTTCCCTAAGGAAACCTAGTAAGCTCATGGAAAAGGCCAGATTCAAGCCACGGTCTTCTTCATGTCTCGCAGCTCACACTCTTATTCACTACAACACTATCTGTAAAGTTATTCAGAACTCTTAATCAAGCCTATGCTACTATTCTGTTCTGCCTGTTAAAGACATCTATAATTTGAAGGCTAAAAGGGTTGTTTGTGTGAGTTTCTCCCCCTGCAGCATCTTTTAACCCTTTCTTACCTTTTGGCATCCTGGTCAGAGGGGGGTCACAACATTCCATGTGAAAGCCACGATCACATGAGTCACAAAATAGCATATTATCCTGCGAAGCACAGAAATTTCAAGTTACTGCAATTCATCAAATATAACCACTATGATTCTAGGCTGAGAGGGGGTATTCCAGCTGCAGACGGGTATCTCCCTGCCTGTGCAAGGATGAGGAAGGGAAACTGCAAGAAATATACAATCAGAAGCTGCAATTACACTGTGGCCCTCCCACTGCAGAGGGACCGTGTGGGCAGGCGGCTTCTTTAAACTGCTCTGTTGAGGGGCAAGCGGCTGCCCATGCCTCAGCAGAGCAGTCTAACGAAGCTTCGACTCTGGCTCACATGTATGGGTATGTAGGCAAAGAGGCAAACCTGGTCTCAAACTGTATAGGGCAGGCATGTCCAAAGTCCATTGGGGGAGCCCTAATCTGGCCTGCCAGTCGGTTTAATCCAGCCCCTGTGGCAGTTTATTTCTTGGGGTAAAATCGTAAAAAAAAACCCAACAACTGAAAACCTAAAAGCAGCTCAACAACTTCAATCCCAAAAAAAGATCAACAACCTTGGTTGGCCCTTTGGTCGGCCCCCACGGCCCTTCATTTCATCAAATCTGCCCTACTTTGAAAAAAGTTTGGACACCACTGGTATAAGGCTTTGTACACCAATACCGGCCCCTTGAACACAGCACGGTAGCTAATTGTCAGCCAGTTAGAGTAGCAGTTACTACTTGCAAGTGCTGTTTCAAACTGTTTTCACTGCTTTATTTGTTTCTATTAATAGAATACTATAATTTCCCGCTATGGTAATAATTTATTGAAAGGTTGGTTAAATATTTTCTAGATAAATATTTACCTATAACCGTTATGCAATCAAAGGAATAAACACTGAATTAATGAGGCAGAAAGAATATTTTGTTTATTCTATTTACAAAACTTTTCTTCCTACATTCCTTTAAAATATTTGTAGCCTACTGTTCTGCTTAAAAATCATCTGAATTAGCATAAATGAGCACAGATGCAACCAATATAGATTATTTTAAAAAACAATAGCTTGCAGAGAAAATTGCAGTAGAAACAAATAAACTCAAATCTTAAGTAGGAAGAATAACCAAGACCTCTCCGCTAAACACTTCTGGAAAGGAAGTTTTAACCTGTTAGTAAAATGCAAGAACATAGCCTAGGTGCAATGGCCATAAAGGTCCTGTCATGCATACTAACCCACCTAACCTGAGAAAGTGGAGAGAGACAGAGCAGCACCAGCAGACTCTTTGGGGAGAAGACAGACCCCCCCTAAGATCTCAGGCTGTTCAGGGCTTTGAAGGTTGACGGCCAGAACTGGGCTCAGAAGCAAAAAGGGAACCAACACAACAGATACGACAAATGCTCTCTGCAGAACCACCACAATTTGTAGCAATTAAAACTTCAACATACTTTTCCAGCACAGCATGCTGGAAATCTCATGCAATTAGTTAGAATATGAACATGATCCAGAAGGTGAATGTCCAGGTACTCACAGCATTCTTGCCCTGATCTCGACAGGAACTGCATGTTTTGCACTCAATGCACTGCCATCGTAAGGCCTTCACACGAACTGTTAACTCTGGGGAGAACTTCAGGCAGGATGGATGACCTACACCAAGGTGAAAACAATTTCAGTTAAACTAAGTAGGAACAGCCTGTGCTCAGGAAGAGCAGAAGGTACAGGTTCTATTGCAGTTAACATCTGACATCTTAAAAAGACTCCAGTTCTGCCAGAGCAGTTCCGTGTGTGCTTGGCACTCTGGGATGAACCCACAATATGTGTTTTTGGAAGGGAAGTTGGTTTCTTGCCCAAACACTCAATATTTAGAGGAAAGAGGAAAAAAAACCCTTGAGGAATTGCATGAATGGTTCTAACCGAAGATGATTCCAATATGTACTTAAGTACTTGCAGAAATTATGATGTGCCCAAATAATGCCAAAGAAGCCGTTTATGAGGTGAGCTTTGTAGATTAGCCCCGCCCCCCCAGCCTGCCAACACACCTTTATATTCAAAAGTAGAGCTTACTGGGTTTCTATGTTGGACACGCAGGAGGCAGAACCCTGTCCAGTTCATCCAACATAGTAGGTGGCAGCCAAGGCACAGATAGGTCTCTGCTTTCTTAGTGAGTCTCCTGCACTTCAGTGCTGGACATACAAAAGGAAAAGTTCCTTCCTGTGTATCCACAGGTTCAATAACAGAGACACAGACTGTCATCAGCTCACCATGTTTCTGTTAAATGCAAAAAAGATTCATTGGCTGTGAGTCTAGCACAGAGCTTTCCAAACTTGGTGACACACTTTTTTTGACATGCATCATTTCATGACACAGTAATTCAGTTTTACTAGCAAACCGGAGGTTAAACTAACCCCTTTCCAGCGTTCACGCAACATACCTACACACTGCAACCGACAGACATGTGCTGTGACACACAGTTTGAAAAGCTCTGGTCTAACACATTAACATGGTGGGCTAATGGTGAAAGGGTAGAGCCCTTCTTGACTCCATTTCCAACCTCTTGGTTTCTATGGTAGGCAGGGAGCTTTACCTCCTATGCATCCAGTGCACTGCCAGAGGATGCGTGAAATGCTCTATGCCTATGCTAGCAAACCACATAGTTTCTATGCTGGATGGGAAGAGGGGCTTCCATTTCTTCTTGACCAGCATAGGAACCATGTGGGCTGTCAGGAGATGTGCAGAGCACTCCATGCGGAAGCCCACTTCGTTTCTGCAATGGGTAGAGAGGAGGCAAAGCACCAACTTTCATGCACAAGATATAAATGCGCTGGGTTGCCAGAGGACAGCCTGAGCATTCTGTTTCTCTGGTAGTAGCTCACTCAGCTGTCTGAGTGAAATTCCACCTACGCTCACCAGGCAAGCAGCTAAAAACAAAGCTGCATCAGGCTAAAGGGCACATCTGCAGGGGACATTTTTACAAATTGTATTCCCTGCACATTGCATTCATTTTTTAATAGAGCTGTTGGTGGTATCTGTGTGACAAAGAGTCTTCCCAGCCTACAATGAACCTTCTTTCCAAGCAACTTCTCTTTTACTTCTCTTTCAGCAGCAAAACTCTAGAGCAAGAAATACTTTAGCACACTGTACCATACAACTTTTCAGCCCCAACACGAACTCTGGTCATATTAAGTTTTGCAAGTTTCTGCACTGCTCCAAGCATTACCTCAGAAAACATAAAGCTAATCCCTAGCAGCATAGCCAAGCATAAGGAGAAGTATAACTACAGTTGATATTGCCCATAACAAGCAGTCTTGAAGCAATTCTCCAGCTGGGTTAAAAAGGTGGGTTTTTTTAAGTTAGCTTGTTAAATGTGCACAATGAATGCATTTGAAGGTCCCCAATTCAATAGATCTCATTGCCCAAAATGCAGGCAGCCACCTACCACTATTGCCGCAATCAGCACAAGAAATGAGCTCCTCAGGTTTCTTTTCTCGGTTTTGCTCTTTTGTACCAAGGCAGAAGCTGCAGATTGGGATTGGTTCAGCAACTGGCTGTGGGGGAAGGAGATGAATAATAGAGATTTTCATTAATTATATCATATTTGCAAAACATATACTGAATGAAAACATTAGAGCAGAGATAGCTAACTCAGGTCAAAAGTATCGAGACATAAGCAATTCATTTCCTAGGGCAGTGTTAGAAAATCAGATATATAAGCAAGGAGCCAAATGGCTCCTTAAACCAAGGTTACAGTCACCAAAACAGAATGTTTAGTTGCCATTTTGGGGTAAAATAGCTCAGAAGTCTTGTTTTTCAAATGATGGATTGACTGTGGTTGATTCTCAGTTAAACATCTGGCTAACTGGTAGATGAAGGGAACGCAGTGGATGTAGCCTACCTTGATTTCAGCAAGGCATTTGACAAGGTGCCCCATGATATTCTTGTAAAGAAGCTGGTAAAATGCGGTCTTGACTATGCTACCACTCAGTGGATTTGTAACTGGCTGACTGACCGAACCCAAAGGGTGCTCATCAATGGTTCCTCTTCATCCTGGAGAAGAGTGACTAGTGGGGTGCCACAGGGTTCTGTCTTGGGCCCGGTCTTATTCAACATCTTTATCAACGACTTGGATGATGGACTCAAGGGCATCCTGATCAAATTTGCAGATGACACCAAACTGGGAGGGGTGGCTAACACCCCAGAGGACAGGATCACACTTCAAAACGACCTTGACAGATTAGAGAACTGGGCCAAAACAAACAAGATGAATTTTAACAGGGAGAAATGTAAAGTATTGCACTTGGGCAAAAAAAATGAGAGGCACAAGTACAAGATGGGTGACACCTGGCTTGAGAGCAGTGCATGTGAAAAGGATCTAGGAGTCTTGGTTGACCACAAACTTGACATGAGCCAACAGTGTGACGCGGCAGCTAAAAAAGCCAATGCAATTCTGGGCTGCATCAATAGGAATATAGCATCTAGATCAAGGGAAGTAATAGTGCCACTGTATTCTGCTCTGGTCAGACCTCACCTGGAGTACTGTGTCCAGTTCTGGGCACCACAGTTCAAGAAGGACACTGACAAACTGGAATGTGTCCAGAGGAGGGCAACCAAAATGGTCAAAGGCCTGGAAACGATGCCTTATGAGGAACGGCTAAGGGAGCTGGGCATGTTTAGCCTGGAGAAGAGGAGGTTAAGGGGTGATATGATAGCCATGTTCAAATATATAAAAGGATGTCACATAGAGGAGGGAGAAAGGTTGTTTTCTGCTGCTCCAGAGAAGCGGACACGGAGCAATGGATCCAAACTACAAGAAAGAAGATTCCACCTAAACATTAGGAAGAACTTCCTGACAGTAAGAGCTGTTTGACAGTGGAATTTGCTGCCAAGGAGTGTGGTGGAGTCTCCTTCTTTGGAGGTCTTTAAGCAGAGGCTTGACAACCATATGTCAGGAGAGCTCTGATGGTGTTTCCTGCTTGGCATGGGGTTGGACTCGATGGCCCTTGTGGTCTCTTCCAACTCTATGATTCTATGATTCTATGACTACCTTGAGTCAGCTTAACCTTTGAGAACTTAAAAGTCACTTGATTCAGGAACATGCCCACCTACACAGTACATTGGCCTATTCCAACCTCTCATTCTTAATGGTGACATAATAATGTAAGAATATTCTTCACCACCATGAGAAGGACAGTGGGGTGGGGTAAGTGAAGACAAGCTACAACTAATAACTATAACTATTAACTATAATGTTGTTTACTGCTACTGCTCAGGCTGCACACAGAAAAAGCATATTGGTTCCAGAAAGTCATTCTGATTATGCAGATAAAATATAACTGATAGAATTCTACAGGATGTGGTATGAGTGAGTGGAAAGAGTCAAGACCCAAGGATGATCAGAAATGCACCTCCAAATGGTGGTGATGTCAGGTGCCATCCTGGTGCCCAGGCATCTTCACTTGGTTGCAAGTGGTCGATAGCCATGTGCAAAATGCAACTGGCACCTGGCTAGTTTCAAACACTGTCCTAGGGTGTTAGACAACTATGCTTTATTCAGAGAAAAACTAATGGGTCTAACTTAATCATGGTCATTAATTTCAATGGGTCTGCTCTGAGTAAAACTTAATTGAATACCGCTCCTAGTCCCTGTCCCTACCTCAACAATTCACAGAGCACTGCAGTGAAGATAGCCAGTTCCAAGTGATTGCAATGAGAGCAGACTGCAGGTGCTGGGCCTGTATTGGTCACAGAGACAAGTGGTACTCAGGGCCTGATGTAAGTGTTGTGGTACAGACTGGAAAACAGTGACTACAATGCTATCAAATTCAACTTATAGGCAAGTGGGCAACTGCCAAGGAAGTCAAACAGTCACACAGAACTTCAAAGGAGAAAACTGAGGGGATTGGCAGAAAGGAAATAGAAAGGCAAAGTTAAATTTCTCCAGACTGCCATGAGGTTATTCAAATGCATAATGAATGTTAAATTATATAATATATACCACAGATCAGGAAAGGTGCCACAAAGGTCTACAGGATGTGTGACTAACAAGCAAAGTCAATAACATAGCGGCAAGAATGTGTTTTTCACAAAATAGATGAGATGACAAGAAAAAGCAACAAAACATTGGTAAAATAAAGGAAAGCTGACAACAAAAAATACAAAAAAGAATTTCAAGGAGTTCATCACTAAAAACATTATGCCTAGTAATAAAACATTATTTAACAAATTAGAAGCAAGAAAAATGCTTAGGGATGATATTGGACATTTGGATGACATTTGGTCAAATGTGTGCTAAGGGAGGAAAAGGAGGCTGATGGGGAAATGAACGAATCCTTTCAACAGTATTCACGGCAGACAGGCAGAGCCCTGTGCCTGAGCTAGTCGGAGGAACCGGGGCAAAGAGTGGAGAGAAGGCATAAAGTCCTAGGCCTTAGTGACAAAACAAACCAACAAACAGGAACTTGAGAGTAGGAAAAAGTGGGCAGCTCCCACATTGGAGAAATATATAGTAAGTGGGGGTCAACCATGGATCTGTACTGGGACAAGCTGGAGTTGGGCTGGAAAGTGAGAAAGTCAAACCTGGAGGTGGCAACAAATTGATCAGGGTTCTAGAAACAAGAACTCCCAAAGGAGCTCTCCAAACTGGATGAATAGGAGCTAAAAAAAGCAAATGCAGTTAAATGTCAGGAAGTGCAAAGTTATGCACATGGGGACAAAAAATCCTAACCTACACAGCAATGGGTTCTGAATTGGTGATGGCTGGCCAAGAATGAGATCCTGGAGTTGTAGTGAAGGTATCAACCCAGTGTGCAGCAGCTGAGAAAACAGCAAATTCCATTTTAGGGATCATTAGGAAAACGAGTGAGAATAAGACCACCCAAATCTTAATGCTGTTATATAACTCTATGGTCCACAGTTCTGATCAATGATCCCCAAAGAAGATACTGTAGAACTCAAAAAAGTGCAGAAGAGGATATCCAAAATAATAAAGAGGCTGGAACAACCTCCTCATGAGGCAGATTTACAACATTTGGAGTTTTTTTAGTTTAGAGAAAAGAGAAGTGAAAAGGGGTAAATTACAGAAATGTATAAGATTATCACACGGTGGAGAAAGTGGACAGAGAAAAGCTCTTCCCCCTCTCTCATAATACTAGAAGCCTGTGGGGTCATCAAAAGAAGGTGAATATTGGAAGATTCAGGACATACAAAAGGAAGTACCGTATTTTTCGCACCATAGGACGCACTTTTTCCCTCCTAAAAAGCAAGGGAAAATGTGTGTGCGTCCTATGGAGCGAATGCAGGGGGGAGGCAGGTGGGAAAAGCCCCCAAGAGCCGCACACAAGCTCCATGCGCTCTTGCGGGCTTTTCCACAGGAGGGAGGAGGGACTGACTGGCCACATCAGTCCCTTCTCCCACCTCCCAGAAAAGCCAGGAGAAGCCGCAATCTCTTTAAAGGGGTTGCGCGGCTTTTGCGAGATGTGAGGGAATCCCCCCACCTCCCAGGAAAGCCAGAAGAAGCCGTGCAGCCCTTTTAAAGTGTGCGCTACTCATGACAGAGTGTCTACTCATGTCCCATTTGTGTCCCTGAAGGTATCTGAAGAAGTGTGCATGCACACGAAAGCTCATACCAAGAACTGACTTAGTTGGTCTTTAAGGTGCTACTGGAAGGAATTTTTTTTACATAATCACAGTTGCCCTGAGAATACAACAAAGGGAAGGGATAACTCTTTGGCCCCTGCCATCAGTTTCACCACTTCTACCACACCAAAACCACCAGCAAGGGAAGAATGGCTTCATCAGCTGGATATACCATAAATGTTTGTTTATTCTGGGTTGTTAAACTGATTGTTCTCCCCCTTTCCATAGTGTTTGGCCTGTAGGTCTGAGTGCAGGATCTGTGTCTCATTGTTTGGTTGATGTGAGCCTACTTTGGAAGGCAAAAGTCATCTGTAGTGAGATAAAAATATAAAATGAAACAAACATCATCCCTAATTTCTCTCAGAACTGCAGCTGCCTACCCTCTTATTCCCATCTTGTGTTCTGCTGGCTGCCATGAGTATTTTTCTCCTCAGTCTGCACTGCTGAGAGCAATAGAAACCTTCCTTCCATGGGACTGTTGCATCTGCTCTGCACTATCAAGAGCTCTCAGATTTTGCCTCCCAACCATATATATCACCACACTATTAACCAATGCTCGTCAAATGTGACAGGGCTTCATAAGTAGATGCTCACTGAGTATGCCACCTAAACATAATTACACAACACTAGAAAGAAAACTCTAGAGCACAAATTACTGTGCTAGGAATCTGCCCATTAAAAAGAAATTTCGAAACAACTACACATCTATTTTCATTGAAATCACTTTGCCCAAACAACTACTGTGAGTGCTGAATTGAAGCTAGGCATCATTTTGTTAGTCTTTCAAGACTTTGTTAGTTCTCATTTTGATGAAGTTTAAGGACAATCACATTCATAAAGTTGGCTGCATCTTCACTAGTAGGTATATAAATCATTAGCCAAACAGGTGAAAAAACGGACCTTGGTAGGGGGCTCTCTTGCTTGTGAATAAGTCAAAGACACTGCTGCCAAATTTATTTTGCCACAAAACTGATGTAAGGGATTTTGCAATACCAGTGCAGTTCCAAATGAAACTGTAAATGTATACATGGAGTGAAGAACAACAAGCTCTTAGTCACAGCTCCATATCACTTCCCTGAACAGACTTTCCTGGTAGGTTTCCCAAACATTCGAGAGGGCAATTTAAAGTCAAAGAAAAGGAATGTCAGTTCTCCAATTCAATAAGCACCAAAAATTTGTTCTCAGAAAAACTGGTTCTTGATATAGGTAATCCTCTCCAAGAGTCTGCTCAAAATTCACAATACTTTTGACTTCCAGTTTGGATCGCAAGCAGCAGGGAGCGCAGAGAAGCAGCGGAAGGCAGCGGAAGGGCTTTTCCGAGCTACACGGGGGCTTGGGGGCTACGCAAAGGCACTGCAACCCCCAAAATCTCAAGGGGGACACCCTTGAGGGATAAGCTATTCAGCAGCGTTGGAGTGGTTCCGGCATTTTTTCGGGGTTTTTTTTAAGGGACTCGAGAGCGATGGGACTGAGAAACGTGAACGGTAAGCACCGCTGACCCCGTGTAGCGATGCCTCTAGCTCCCACTGGAAAAGCGACAAACCTCCGTAACTTTAAGAACAGAACCCTTAGTGTTTAAGGAGTATATTTTGGCTAAAAAATTGGATAATACACTAAGTGAGCTCTGGATGCAGAAGGATTTAAGAAAGGAGCCCGACCCGATTTTCAGAGTGAAAATGGCGCAGGATACAAAATCGCTAGAGCAAAGAAAGGAAGTGATCACTCACCCGCTGTAGGAACAGAAAAGTGAAAGTCCTCAGCAACTTCTAAGCGAAGTAACGGAAAGACCTTTAGAGACTTTGTTTTCTTTTGGGGGAGAGTATGAAAAAATAATAGAAAGAACTGAATAGAGTGGTTATAAAGAGAGAAATACTTTGAAGCCTTAAACTTTAAATTGGAATACAAGGGAGAAGGAGGGGAGAAGAGAAAAGACGAAATAATAACATAAAGGCTTTAGAGCAAGCATTAAATTACAATCTCTCCTCACCATCCTCTATTTAAATCCTGAACCTCTTATCTTACAACTTAGGCAACGGAATAAGTAAGAACTTAAATTTTGTTTTTTTAAAAAACCCTAACGTCAGACCTCAACTTCTCCCTTCAGAAGACTTTGGATTATAAATTTCTTCTTCTCTTCTTTCTTTTTGGAGTTGTTTGGAATCCCATATGAGTTGAGCTTACAGGGATACACATATATGTTTATTTGGACATTTAATTCTTCCTATTCGACTGATTGGATCTAATTTTGTATATTCTGGATTTTGATATTTCTGGAGCTTTTTGGAATCATACATGAACTGAGTTATAGAGGTTTGTACTTATGATTACTGGGGTATATATCCCCCTCCATTTGATGAACTGGATTTAATCTGGGATCTCTGGATCTTCTCTCAACCCAACCCAATTTTGGATTAAGCCAGCAAGTGGCTGAAGACCATAGAGTTTAAAATAAATAAATAAATAAAGGGCTTCCGGAGGCGGCGCCTATCGGTAATGGCGGATTCCCTCTGACAGGAGGGAGAAGCTCCGTGGAAATCGGGTCCACCGCTGCAGCGAAGCGGAGGACCCTCAAAAAACCCACAGGCGGGAGAAGCCTGGGGCCGTGGGACTCAGTGGGCACGTTGCGCCCCCCCCCCGAACTGTCAAAGGAGCTCTGAAAAGAGCTCCGGAGCGGAGCGGGGGTTTGGCGCTGTGCTGGGAGTCGATCGCTACTTCTACGGAGCGAAGCTGCACAGCAATTGCCGGAGAGCGCTGACCTTTTTCCTGTGAAACATCGATCTGAAACATCTACCCGTGAGTAAGATCTGGGGAAATTTGGAAGGATCAAAGAATAAGACCCAATCGAAGTGAACTTGAACTTGACTTTGATACTTTGATCCGGGACTTTGATCTTGAATTTGAACCTGAAATCGGCAGAGTCTAAACAGGAAGCCCGCTTTGCCGATCTGTAGACAGTTTGAAAGCAAGGGATAAAGGAGCTTGGAACCAAAGAAATGGACTTTGTCATAAAGAGCTAAATTGCATTGCCTGACAGGAGACCCCCCTCTTAAAAGAGAAAGGGGGGGGACAGAACCCACCACTCAATCTTTGATCCCGGACTGCCTTAAGTAATTGAATGGCCACCCTGATTGCACCGCTTTAGAGACACTGTAAGCACTACATTGTAAATACTACTGCAGACTTCTGCAAAAGAATAGCTACTCTCTTAAGAGAAACTTTGAGCCTGTAACTGTTGCTTTTTGAGTAACATTGATATGCTAGCAAAGATACTGTTTTAAAACTACTCATCCAGGATACATTTTGCTACTCTGCTCCCCTAGAGGAACTCTTTGTTATAGCTGGGGATTTTCCGCTGCAGCTGTTATTTTTGTTCACTGCTGAGAAATAAACCTGGGAGCCGTGAGAACTGTGTGAGTGACCTTGACTTTTCTGAGACACAGGAATGGATCAAGACAATCCACAAGATAAGCCGCAGGAGAAGGCACAAGAGAAAGAGAAAGTAATTAAATATAAAACTAGACAACAGTCGCAATTGCAGACACAGCAGCAACAACACTATAGAAGAGCATCTGTAACAGGTCTTTCTGCTTCACAAGCTACAGAAAGAGAAGAATTTAAGGGAGCAAGACCAGCAGGACCAGAATCTACAACACTGGACAAGATCCTTTCAGCTTTACAGAATCTGACAGCTAAGATAGACCTAAATACCTCAACTATCCAAGACCTTGGACAAAAAGTGAATGACGTAGGACAGAAAGTGAATTCCAATACCCAGGCAATTGACAGGTTACTGCAGGAATCCAAGGAGACCAGACAGACAGCAGAGGAAGCCAGGGAGAGGGTTTTGGCAGTAGAGGAAAAAATACCGCCAATAAACAGAAAACTGGATGATTACAAGGCACAATTCTCTCTGATTGAACTTAAGGAAAAACAGGCCAATTTGAGATTAAGATCAGTTCCAGAAACAGAGGAAGGAGAACTAGTAGAGTTTCTCGCATTGGAATTTGAGACCTTTTGGGGTCTAGAATCAGAAGAATTTGAGATAGTGAGTGCCTTTCGGCTGGGAAGAGTCAAAAGGAAGAACAGAGCGAGGCACTGCTTGATTTCACTAAGATCGAAAGAAGAAAGACAAAATACTGGACCTGCATTACAAGAAAGCACTGGAGATTGGAAGTGAGAGAATTGAGATTTTTAAAGATATCCCAAAATACCTACTAGACCTCAGAACTAACTACAGTGACTTGGTTGACCTACTAAGGAAGAACAATATCTTGTTCAGGTGGGAATTTCCGCAAGGCCTCTCGTTTACATTTAAAGGAAAGAAAATAAAGATAAGATCAAAGGAAGATAAAGTGAGTTTCCTGAAAGACTTTGGTGAAGAACTACGAAGGGAGGCAAGAACAAAAGATTTGGAGATACTAGGACTGGGACCACCTGATCTAGACAGACACCCCTTGGGGTTGATCCGACTAGAGAAAGAGACACAACCATCAGAAGAACAACAACTTTTGGGAGCAGTTGGAGGAACTTTACAATAACTACAACATGTCTCTGCAGATGTTAACTTGGAACATCCGGGGTCTTAATTCCCCTAGCAAGAGGAAGAGAATTTTTCATATGTTAAAAAAGGAACAATTGGATTTGATTTGTTTACAAGAAACACATATAACAAGACTCCACAGGAAATTATTGGTAAACAAGAGACTAGGTCAAGAATTTTTCTCATCGGGCAAAATTAAAAAAAGAGGAGTTGTGATATATGCAAAAGAGAAACTGTCACCAAAATTTCTCTTCAAGGATGAACATGGACGATTTGTAGCAATTGAAATACAAGTACAAGGAGAGAAAGTACAGTGGTACCCCGCAAGACGAACGCCTCGCGAGACGAAAAACTCGCAAAACGAAAGGTTTTTTCGTTTTCGAGTTGCCTCGCAAGACGAATTTCCCTATGGGCTTGCTTCGCAAAACGAAGCTTGCCCAGGGGACAGCGGGTCTTCTCTTTTGAAGCAAGGGGCAGCGGGGAGAAGCGATCTTCTCCCCGCAGCCCCAGGTCCGGGGACAGCGGGAAGCGCTTCCCGCTGCCCCCGGACCTCTTTTGAAGCAAGGGGCTGTGGGGAGATCGCTTCTCCCCACCGCCCCTTGCTTCAAAAGAGGTCCGGGGACAGCGGGAAGCGCTTCGCGCTGCCCCCGGACCTCTTTTGAAGCAAGGGTTTGCGGGGAAAAGCGATCTCCCCGCAGCCCCTTGCTTCAAAAGAGGTCCGGGGGCAGCGGGAAGCGCAGCGCTTCTTCCCCGCTGCCCCCGGACCTCTTTTGAAGCAAGGGGCTGCGGGGAGATCGCTTCTCCCGGTGCTCCGAAGCCGGGCGGGGGGGAGGGAACACCTGCCCCCACCGCCCGGCTTCGGAACGCTGCTCCGAAGCGGGGCGGGGGGGCGGGAGCACCTGCCCCAGCCGCCCCGCTTCGGAACGCTGCTCCGAAGCGGGGCGGGAACACCTGCCCCAGCCGCCCCGCTTCGGAACGCTGCTCCGAAGCGGGGCGGGGGGGCGGGAACACCTGCCCCCACCGCCCGGCTTCGGAACGCTGCTCCGAAGCGGGGCGGGGGGCGGGAACACCTGCCCCAGCCGTCCCGCTTCGGAACGCTGCTCCGAAGCGGGGCGGGGGGGGCGGGAACACCTGCCCCAGCCGCCCCGCTTCGGAACGCTGCTCCGAAGCGGGGCGGGGGGGCGGGAACACCTGCCCCCACCGCCCGGCTTCGGAACGCTGCTCCGAAGCGGGGCGGGGGGCGGGAACACCTGCCCCAGCCGCCCCGCTTCGGAACGCTGCTCCGAAGCGGGGCAGGAACCTCGCACCCCGCCGCCGGGCATCGGAACGATGCCCCGATGCCGGGCGGTGGGGCGGGAACCTCTCCCCCCCGCCGCCAGGCATCGGAACGAGGTCCTAGACCTCTTCTGAAGGCAGGCGGGGGCAAAAGTCTTTGCTCCCCCCGCCTGCCTTCCCGGGACAGCGGAGACTTCTCCGCTGCCCCGGGCGATCTTAAAATGCTGGCGGGCGGGAGCGAAGCGTTCGCTGCCGACCCCCAGCATTTTAAAATCTCCTCGGGGCAGCGGAGACTTCGCTCCCGCCCGCCAGCATTTTAAAATCGCCCCGGGACAGCAGGGGCTTTTAAAATGCTGGCGGTCGGCAGCAAAGCCCTCCTGTCCCCGGAGCTTGCGGGGCGGGAGGTGGGAAGAAGGGCTTTTCTTCCCACCGCCAGCCTTCAGAACAGCCTTCTGAAGGCTGGCAGTGGGAAGAAAAGCCCTTGTCCCCCCCCCCAGCCTTCAGAAGAGGTCGGGGGACAGACTGTCCCCGGACCTGGTCTGAAGGCGGTTTCCCTAGGAACGCATTAATTGATTTTCAATGCATTCCTATGGGAAACCGTGCATCGCAAGACGAAAAAACCGCAAGACGAAGAGACTTGCGGAACGAATTAATTTCGTCTTGCGAGGCACCACTGTATTAATAATTGGAGTCTACGCACCTAATGAGGGGAAATCAGAGTTTTACAAGAAACTGCATGAGACGCTGTTGGATCATATGGACCAGAACATTATTTTGATGGGAGATATGAATGGAGTTGTGTCTACACATATGGACAAATCTGAAAGACAGGTAGTTACAAAAGATGGAAGACTACCAAAAACTTTTTTTGAAATGACAGACAATATGGACTTGATTGACATCTGGAGAACTAAAAACCCCCTAGGAAGGGAGGGAACTTTCTTCTCTGAAGCTAACATGACCTGGACAAGAATTGCCAAATTTGGATTACAAGAGGGATGGCACCCAAGATTCGGAAGGTGGAAATCTGCCCAAAAATCTGCTCCGACCATAACCCTGTGAGAATGGATATGAAATTAACACCGATTGGTTCCTTTAGATGGAGAATGAATGACACCTTGTTTAGAGATCCTGAAATTATTAAGAAGGCCCCAAAAATTATGAAAGATTATTTTGAAATAAATTTAAAGACAACTGTGGAAAAAAGAGTAATCTGGGACGCAAGCAAAGCCGTTATTAGAGGTTTTCTGATTCAACAAAATGCTATAAAGAGGAGACTTCAAGAGGAAAGAAAAGGAAAGATTCTAGAGAAAATCAGAGAAGGAGAAAAGAGATTAAGGTCTAAACCAAAGTCACAGGAGATCCTGCGAGAAATTAAGTCATATCAGGCACAGTATTTGAAATTGGTTAATCAGGACATAGAATGGAAGATTAAACAAATGAGACAAAAAACTTTTGAATCAGCTAATAAGTGTGGAAAGCTGCTAGCTTGGCAGCTGAAGAAAAGACAAAAATTAAATACAGTGACCAATCTTGAAGTAAATGGAAGGATTATACAAAACCCACAGGAAATCAAAGACTGTTTCCAGAGATACTTCAAACAATTGTATGCACAAGGACCACAGAATGAGACCAAGATTGAGAAATTCTTAAAAACAAATGGATTACAAAATATATCTCAGGAGAGTAAATTAATATTGAATGACAGAATTTCTGAACAGGAGGTTGAAGGTGCCATTAAGAATATGCAGCTTGGCAAGTCTCCAGGCCCGGATGGGCTTTCCTCCAAATATTATAAAGTAATGAAGGACTATTTAATTCAACCATTAATGGAGGTCTGCAATGAAATTATGGAGGGGAAAAGAGCGCCGGAGTCGTGGAAGGATGCTTATATCATGCTTATACTGAAAAACGAGTCAGAAAAAACACAACTTAAGAACTACCGCCCCATATCCCTACTTAATATGGATTATAAAATTGTTGCTGACATTTTAGCTAAAAGATTAAAAAAAGTCTTAGTAGGAATCATACATAAAGACCAAGCAGGCTTTCTCCCAGGCAGACATATGACAAACAACACAAGGAACTTAATTGACATCTTGGAAAAATTACATGTTGATATTAATACAAAAGCAGTACTGATATTCATTGACGCAGAGAAAGCCTTTGACAACATTTCTTGGAGTTTTATGAAGAAAAACCTGCAAGGGATGGGGGTGGGAGAATGGTTTGGAAACGGTATAGGGGCGATTTATTCAGAACAAAAGGCAAAATTGATAGTGAATAATGCAGTTACAGAAGAATTTAAGATAGAGAAAGGGACACGACAAGGCTGCCCAATTTCCCCTTTGCTTTTTATTTCAGTCCTGGAGGTCTTGCTGAACATGATTAGAAGGGACCAACAGATTCAGGGTATACAGGTCGGAGCCAAACATTACAAATTGAAAGCCTACGCAGATGACCTAGTTTTGACACTACAGGAGCCAATCCCTAGTACTAGAAGAGCTTTGGAAATAATACAAGAATTTGGTCAGGTGGCAGGGTTTAAACTTAATAAATTAAAAACTACGGTTCTGGAAAAAAACCAAGACACCAATAGAGAAGGAAAGGTTTCAGGGAGAAACAGGTCTAATAGTAACGAAAAAAGTAAAATACCTAGGGGTGAACATGACTTCGAAGAATGCTAACTTATTCAAAGACAATTATGAAAAGTGTTGGTCTGAAGTGAAAAAAGATCTTGAAATATGGACAAACCTAAAGCTTTCCTTACTGGGTAGAATTGCAGTTATTAAAATGAATGTATTGCCAAAACTGTTGTTTTTGTTTCAAACCTTACAAATAATTGACAAGATGGACTGTTTCAAGAAGTGGCAAAAAGAAATTTCTAGATTTGTCTGGCAGGGCAAAAAGCCCAGAATTAAATATAAAATTCTTACTGATGCAAAGGATAGAGCCCTGCCGGACTTTAAACTATATTACGAGGCGGCAGCCTTTTGCTGGTTGAAGGAATGGCTACTTCTTGAGAATACAGACATTCTTGATTTGGAAGGACATGACAACGTTTTTGGATGGCATGCATACTTGTGGTACGGTAAGGACAAAGCACATAAGGCATTTAAAAACCATATTGTCAGGAAAGCATTGTTTAATGTCTGGGTCGGATATAAAGATTTTTTGGAGAATAAAACCCCAAGGTGGCTTTCACCAATGGAAGCTAAGGCCTTGAAAAAACTTAACATGAGATCGAATTGGCCAAAATATTGGGAAATTTTGGAACAGGATGGGGACAAATTGAAATTGCAGTTATGAGAAACTTAAAGATAAGGTGCAGGATTGGTTACACTATTTTCAAGTAAGAGAGGCCTATAACTTGGACAGGAAAATTGGCTTCCAGGTGGAAAAATCGAAGTTGGAAACAGAATTGTTAGAACCCAGTGCTAAGATATTGTCGAGAATGTATAATCTGCTGTTGAAATGGAATACTGAGGATGAAACGGTTAAATCTGCTATGATAAAATGGGCACAAGATATTGGTCATAACATTATGTTTGCTGACTGGGAACGGTTATGGACCACCGGTATGAAATTTACAGCATGTAATGCTTTAAGAGAAAATATTATGAAAATGATTTATAGGTGGTACATGGCCCCAGTCAAGCTAGCAAAAAATTACCACTTGCCCGACAATAAATGTTGGAAATGTAAAGAAACGGAAGGAACATTCTTTCACCTTTGGTGGGCCTGCCCAAGGATCAAGGCTTTCTGGGAAATGATTTATAATGAACTGAAAAAAGTATTTAGGTATAATTTCCTGAAGAAACCAGAGGCCTTTCTCCTGGGCATGGTCGGCCAATTGGTGCCAAAGAAGGATAGAACCTTTTTTATGTATGCTACAGCAGCAGCAAGAATACTCATCGCAAAGCACTGGAAGACACAAGACCTACCCACCCTGGAAGAATGGCAGATGCAAGTTATAGACTATATGGAACTGGCAGAAATGACCGGCAGAATCCGAGATCGAGGAGAAGAGCAGGTGGAAGAGGACTGGAAGAAGTTTAAAGTTTATCTACAAAAACATTGTAAAATTTATGAATGTTAAGGGCATTGTAAATGAAATGAAGGGGTTCCAGCGATTAAGATAAATAAGAGTATAAAGGTAAAGATAAAAAATGAATTTGAATAATATGATAATTGCTGAACTAATTTTAAAATAGAATACATGAAAGGAAAGCGGGTGGAAGCAAGGAAAATAAGATCTGGAAGGTTATTAATTTGAAACAGAGTTTGTTTTTAATCTTGAATTTTCTTTGTTACGTTCTTTATTGTTTTTTTTTTTGTCTTTTGTTGGCATTTTTTGTTGTATGCGTTTGTTGGTTTTTTGTGAGTTGGGTTGTTTTTATTGTTGTTAATTTTTGTGAAATTTAATAAAATATTATTTAAAAAAAACTGGGACCCTTTTTCTTTTCATTTTTTGGTTCGCGGTGGACGCTGGAGGATTAGCTGTTTAGAATTTATCTGACTGTGTATTAGAGACTGTGTTTATTGTTGTTGGGTTTTTCCATAGACGGCCTTAGTGCTTTTTTGGACATAGAAGTAACTTAGATTTCTAAATAACTGTCAGCTTATCCCAATGAAATATTTAAGTTGGATTAAGCTAACCAAGTGGCTGAAGATCAAACAGAAGGAAAAGAAAGAAAGAAAGAACAGGGAACTCCTATTCATAACAAAAGTTGGATTTATGTTAAATTTATGATCTCTCTGATGGTTTTCTCACATAAAGGCTTTCTTGTAAGGTTATTATTTCATTTACGGCGTTTTTATAAGGCCATTATTTTTACATAATTAACGATTTTTTCACAAGGTTATTATTGTATTAACTTGAACTAATTTGAGCTAATTGTAAACCAATTTCGGACTTTAATTTAATTTTGAGTTTATTGACTGTAAGTTTATTAATTGAGATTTTGAATTGGGAAATTAACTGATATCTGGGGATTTGGTTTTGGATTTGGAAATCCCTCAAGTTAAATTTGAATGAAGAACATTTTAGTATTTCTGGAAAAACATAGAGATTGGGAATAATTTTATCTGTTACATTTGTTACAAAAATATTCCATATGTGTATTGACTTTATTTGGTGAGAAACTGGGCATTAGACTGCACAAGAAAGGGAGAACTTAAGCGCTATTGAATATACTGATTGATAATTGATCAAAATTGGTCAAGATTGTGCGCCCTTTTGGGGAGAGAATAAATATCACAAGAGTTGAAATTTTAAAAAAAGAGTGGAAAGGGAGAAAATGTCTGGGGAAAATGGAAAAAAGATAGGAGGAACACCATCAGATAGGAAAGCATCCAGACAAGAAGAAATTAAGGACCTAGATGTTTTATGGTTAAAAATAAAGGAGGAATTCAAGCAGAGTGAAATGCATATGGAGAAAAAGCTAGGAGTGATGCATGAGTCGATAGATAAGAAAATAGAGGGAGTAGTAGTAGAACTGTCTAGTAAGATTAAAGATTTAGCAGTTCGATCAAAGACTATGGAAGAAACAAACAAAAGAATACAGAAAAAAATGAAAAAAGAAAGGATGGAGACAGAAAAGATAAAATATGAAATAGGAGAATTGAATAAAACTCAAGATCAAGTTTTGGACAATTTAGCAATGATTGAAATGAAACAGAAACAGCTAAACCTAAAGTTTAGAGGTGTAGGAGAAGAAGCAAACGAGAATATTAAAGAAAAAATGAGAAGAAGAGGTCGCCTATATGATTGAAAATGCTTTTAGAATAAAAGTGAAGTCTCAACAAGTAAAATCAAAAAAAGTTCCAGGAGATTGTTTGGTAATATTTAATTCGATAGAGATGAAAAATATAATATTAAAAACAAGTTATCAAAAAAAAATAGTAATTGAAGGTAGACCAATCATCATTTTTAAAGAAATACCAACCAGAGTCCTACGCAAAAGAGAAGGCTATAAACAGTAAGCGTTCTGAAAAGAAACGGCATACAACACCAGAAGGGATCTCCTTTTTTTTATAAGGATAAAAGATTCAGGATTACCGAGACCCAAGAAGTGAAGAAATTTCTGCGGAGATATGAGAAAGATCTTGGAAAAGTAGAGGAGAGATACGGAGGAAGAAATGGAGACTTAGAGGAGAGAAGAGGGAGAGAGAAAGAAAAAGAACAAGAAACTAAAAGAAAAGAAGAAGAAGTAGAAGAAGAGGAAGAAGGAGTAGTGGGAAGAGAAGAGGAGGAAGTGGATACAGAAAACAAAACCACTCAAATTTAAACTATTAGTTTGTTGTAGATTGGAAAGTAGACATAACAATGAATCTGAAAATTTTGTCATGGAATGTCAACGGTTTAAATGAAAAAAAAGGAATAAAATTGAGAATTTTGATTTAATCTGTATACAGGAGACACGTGACTAAAAAGCATAAACATATTCTGATAAACAAAAAATTGGGGGTTGAGTTTATTAACTCTATCGCAAAGAAAAAAAGAAGGGTAGTGATATATGCCAAAAGAAAATTGGGAACCTAAATTAATCTGTAAAGACGATGAAGGAAGGATTTTGGGGGTACAAATTAACTTCCAGGGTGAAAAACTTAATGTGATAAACATCTATACCCCAAACTTGAATAAAATGGAGTTGGAACAAATACTGTCAGAACTAGAGTGTAACAAGACGATATTGCTGTTAGAATATTTCCGTTCCACCTTAAAAGGGAGCAGGCTTGTGAGTCACAGAGTCTGCGCATTTCCTGGTCACAGGATGTTTATGTTTGCTATTGCTTTCGTTTTCTCTCTCTCTCTGCGCCAGAACACGCTAGCAGGCAGTCATGTTTGTTCTTTGTTCTGACCAACGCTGAATAAACATTCTAAATGATACCCTCCTGAGTGCAACTTTTGCTGTGTGAATTCTGCTGACAGAGTGTGCACCAGCCCAAGAATGTGGCAAGCTATTTCTTAGGCTTCGTGTCGCTAATTGCTGATACTGTATCTACAGGAGGTTGATGGATCGTCCGGCAGCCGGCTTGGGGGCTCAGATGGACTTTATCTCCCTGGCAGTATCCCAACAATTGCTGGGAGACTTTAATGGAGTGCCGGCACCAGAAATAGACAGACAGTCAGGAAAGAAAAAACGTAAACAAGGGAAACTGCCAAGATCCTTTAACAACCTGGAAGAAAATTTAGATCTAATAGACATCTGGAGACATAAACATCCAATAGAGAAACAATTCACCTTTTTTTTTCAGAACTACATAAGAGTTGGGGCAGAATTGATCAAATCTGGGTCTCATGAGAATTAACATTAATAACCTCAAAATGTGAAATCCAAGCTAGAACTCTTTCCGACCACAATTCGATAGTTTTAGAAATAAAAGGTGTATCACAAGGTGGGTTCAGGTGGAGAATGAATGAATATTTATTGGATAATGAAGAAGTTATTGAAAAGGCCAAAGTTACCTTAAAAGACTATTTCAGTTTGAATCTTAATAAAGAAACAAGTATAGATGTAGTCTGGGATGCCAGTAAGGCGGTTCTAAGAGGTTTTCTTATTCAACAAAACAGCTATAAGAGGAAAGTAAGAGAACAAAATAAAGAGGAAATCCTCATTCAGTTAAGAGAATGTGAGAAAAAAATAATAGTAAATCCAAAAGATGAACAAAACACACAAGTAATAAAAATATTACAAACACAGTACTCAATGCTAACAAGTCAAGAAGTTGAATGGAAAATTAAGTCAATGAAACAAAAATACTTTGAATCAGCTAACAAAACTATTAGCTTGGCAATTACGAAGAAGGCAAAAACAAATTGTGATAAATAAGATAAAAACAGAAGAGAAATTAATAGAAGACCCAAAAGAAATAAAGGAAAACTTCCTCAAATTTTATGAAAAATTATATAAAAAAGAAGATGAAGAGATAATTAAAAGAGAAAAATACCTAGAAGACTATAGTGGGAAAACTATAACAGAGGAAGAAAGAAAGCAATTAAATAGACCCATAAAGATAGAAGAGATCCAAGATGCGATAAAGAAGATGAAACCAGGAAAAGCCCCAGGACCAGATGGATTGTCAGCTAAATACTATAAAGTACTAGAAAACCAACTAACGCCAGTGCTTTGTGATATTATGAATAACATCTTAAGAGGAGGAAAGATACCAGAGAATGGAAGGAGGCCCACATTACGATGATACCTAAACCTGATACTGACAAATTAAACATAAAAAATTATAGGCCCATGTAATGGTTATAGGGGTTGCTCTTGCGTAAGTTGCCGCCACTCCTGGCTAGGTTGCCTCGTTAAACCTTTTCTGTCTGGACAGCCCTTCACTTCTTGGCTGTTTCAGTCGCTAGCAGAATCCGTCAGTGGGCGTTTCTTGAACCTCTTCCAGCAAATAAGTTCTTTGACGCCAAGTCTCTGCCTACTCTCCCTGCACGGAAGTCTTCTGCGCAGGGTGGGTGTGGGCAGCAGAGGACCCATGCTCTCCCCGCTGGTCTACAGCGAGGAGTCCTGGAGCCCCCTCGCCGATTCCCCCATCTGCCCCACTTTATCCCTGGTGTTACGCCGATTTCCTTCCCCAGCCGATGAGCTGCCTCTCTCCCTGCTGGGCCCTTCTCCAGCATCGCTTTGGAGCCTTGCCTCCACCTCTAGCGCCGATGGCAGTTCCCTGACAGCCCAGATCATTATTAAATAACAATTACAAAATCTTTGCAGAGGTGATGGCAAGTAGACTTTAAAAATGTCTAACAAATTTAATACATAAAGATCAAGCAGGATTCCTTCTGAATAGGTTACTCAAAGATAATGTAAGGCACATTGTAAATATCATTGAATATCTGGAGTGTAAGAATGAAATACCTGCAGCGGTAATCTTTATCAATGCTGAGAAGGCATTCGATAATGTTTCATGGCAGTTCCTATTGAAAAGTATGGAGAAAGCAGGGCTAGAGGGCAAATTTATGGAAGGAATAAGAGCGATTTATTCAAACCAATCGACAAAACTGATTATTGATAATAACTTAACAAATTCATTTAAAATTGAAAAAGGAACAAGACAGGGTTGCCCTCTATCCCCTCTTTTATTCATTATAGTTTTGGAGGTAATCACGAACAAATTAAGAGCAACACCAAAGATACGAGGGATTAAAGTAGCACGAAGGAATACAAACTAAAAGCGTACGCGGATGATTTGATGTTATCTTTAGAAGAGCCACAAGAAAGTGTTAGTAAGGCTTTGTAAATATTAGAAGAGTATGGTAAACTATCCGGTTTTAAGTTAAATAAATTAAAGACAAAAATGTTGACCAAAAATTTGGGAAAAGATGTAATAGGAAAATTAGAGACACAGAATGGAATCAAGGTGGCTAAAAAATTAAAATATTTTGGAATTTGGTTAACCACGAAAAATATAAATTTAATCCAGGACAACTACTCTACAACATGGAAGGAAATTAAAAAAGATTTAGACACGTGAAATAGAGTAAAACTTTCGTGGTCAGGAAGGATGGCGGCAATAAAAATGAATATACTTCCAAAAATGTTATTCTTATTCCAGAATATTCCAGTGATCAGTGGATCTTCAATGTTTAAAGATTGGCAAAAAAAACTCTTTCGAAATTTATATGGCAGGAGAGAAGACCGAGAATCAAATTTAAATTACTCACAGATCAGAAAGAAAGGGGGGATTCTCGGTGCCAAACCTGAAACTATACTTCGAAGCCTCCTGCCTTTGCTGGATCAAGGATTGGATTAATTTGAAAAACACAGACTTGTTAGACCTAGAAGGTTTCAACAACAGATTCGGATGGCACTCTTATTTGTGGCTAAATAAAGAAAAAGGGCATAAAGGTTTCTCAAACCATATTATCAGAGGGCCATTATATGAAGTCTGAGAGAAAAATAAAAAACTTTTGGAATGGAAAACACCCTGGTGGTTATACCAATTGATATCTTAACAACCAAAAAAGCAAACATGGAAGGAGAAAGACTGACCTATGAAGACCTACTGATAAGAACAGAAAGTGGTTGGAAATTGAGAACATATGAAGAATTGAAAGATAAATTAACAGGCTGGCTGCAATTCCATCAAATAAATGCAGTATGGAAGGAAGATAAAAAAAAGGGGTAAATGAGAAAAAATCTAAATTTCAGATAGAAATAATAGAAGGTAAAACCAAGTTCTTATCTAAAATGTATAGTATATTGTTAGAATGGGACACTAAAGATGAAGAAATAAAGGAGGTTGGGATACAATATAGAATATGATAATTGGGTGAAATTATGGAGCAGAGGTATGAAATTCATGACCTGTGTTACGCTTAGAGAAAATTTGGAAAAGATGATGTATAGGTGGTACATTACACCGACAAAATTAGAAAAAATGTACAAATCAGGAAATAAGGCTTGCTGGAAGTGCAAAATCAAAGAAGGCAATTTCTACCATATGTGGTGGACTTGCGAAGAAATGAAGAAGTTCTGGGAACTTGTTTATAATGAATATAAAAAAAATATTTAAATACACCTTTCCTAAAAAAACAGAAGCCTTCCTACTAGGAATAATTGGGGATGAAATTAAAAAAGAAGATTATACACTATTCCAATACGCAACAGTAGCGGCTAGAATATTAATAGCACAAAATTGGAAAAACCCAAACATCCCAACTATTAGAGATTGGCAAACAAAATTAGTCGATTATGTTGAACTAGCAAAAATGACGCAAAAAATCAGAAACCAAAAAGACGCAAAGTTTATTAGTGATTGGAATAAATTTATAGTATACGTTGAAAGAAATTATAGAAACTTAAGGACCACGGCAGGTTTGACATAAATCTTACGATGCGCAAACAATTAACAATGAAGCTGCAGAAAAAAGAAAGAAATTTTGTTAAGAAGCCCGAAATCGGGAGGGAAGGAGGTCAATAAGTACGTAGAGGAAAGATTTAAAGAAAGAGACAAAGAATTGTAATGAAAATTTATTTTATTTTTATGTCGGGTACGGATGTTTTTTGATATTGTTAATTTGTTGTTGTTGTTTTGGCTATTTAAATGAAAATTAATAAAAAGAATTTTTAAAAAATTCACAATACTTTTGTTTAAAGTAGCCTTATGGCCCCATGATTCAGCGAGACAATCAGGACAACCACTCACAGATATTAACCTCTCCCCCATCTAGACCAGGTTGAATTCACAAGAGAAAACCTCCATTTTTAATATCACCCAATATGCCTTCTGGACACAGAACTGTTAAGACTCTAGTCTGTCAACTTTAAACAAACAGTACCATGTTTACTCGAATGTAATGTGCACCTTTTTTGCCCCCCGCCAGCCCCAAAGAGCAGGTCGAAAGGAACCTGAAGCCTGGAGAGCGAGAGGGGTCGGTGCGCGGGACCCCTCTCGCTCTCCAGGCTTCCAAGGTAGCCGTCTGAAGGCGACTGAACGCACCTTGAACGGCACCTTGTTTTATTTTTTTTTTTTTAATATACTTTTTATTAAGTTTATAATGTACAAAATTCAAATTGCAAAAACATATTTCCATAAATCTAATGGGCTCCCCCCGTCTTCCGAGCACTGCATTCTCTGTAAATCCAAAACCTCAGCAATTTGTTGACTTATTTTAAACATAATAATATATCTTCCATTTTATCGTGATATCTGGTCTCTAAACATTTCAATCCAAATCCATTAATTTTTAATTTCAACACAATAAAATTATTTCATTACACCACTTCTGTCTTGTTGTACCTTATTTACCAATTCAAAAATTTACCGATACTGAAGCTGTACTTTCCTAGAAAGGAGCATTTTTTAACATTCATACAACTTATAGTGCTTTTTCAAATAGTCCTTAAATTTTTCCCAAACTTCCTCCGTTTCTTCTTCTCCCGAGTCTCGAATTCTGCCAGTCATTTCAGCCAGTTCCATATAGTCCATCAGCTGCGTCTGCCATTCTTCCAGTGTGGGTAGATTTTGTGTCTTCCAGTGCTTTGCCATCAAGATCCTTGCTGCTGTAGTAGCGTACATAAAGAAAGTTCTATCTTTCTTGGCCACCCTCTGGTCTACCATGCCCAAGAGGAAGGCCTCCGGTTTCTTGGGTACGGTAAATCTAAGCACCTTTTTTAGTTCATTATGTATCATCTCCCAGAAGGCCTTCACCTTTGGGCAGGTCCACCAGAGGTGTAGAAATGTCCCTTCCTCTTCTTTACATTTCCAACATTTATTATCAGACAGGTGATATATCTTTGCAAGCTTGACTGGGGTCATGTACCACCGGTATGTCATTTTCATAATATTTTCCTTCAAGGCACTACATGCCGTGAATTTCATTCCGGTGTTCCATAACCTTTCCCAGTCTTCAAACATAATGTTATGCCCCAAGTCCTGCGCCCACTTTGTCATAGAGGATTTAACAATCTCATCCTGTGTATTCCATTTAAGCAGCAAGTTGTACATTCTCGAAATTAGCTTAGATTTTGGCTCAAGCAACTCTGTCTCTAGTTTCGATTTTTCCTCCTGGAAACCCACTTTTTTGTCCGCTTTAAAAACTTCCTGAATTTGAGCATAATGCAACCAATCTCGCACCTTGTTTTTTAACTTTTCCATACTCTGCAACCTCCATTTATCTCCAATTTTTTCAATTATTTCCCAATATTTAGGCCAATGGGCCTCCATATTAAGTCTTTTACGTGCTTTGGCCTCCATCGGTGAGAGCCACCTCGGAGTTTTACTCTCCAATAAGTCTTTATATTTTGACCAGACCATGAAAATTGCCCTTCTGACAATATGGTTTTTGAACAATTTATGGACTTTAACCTTGTCATACCACAAATATGCATGCCACCCAAAAGCATTATCAAATCCCTCCAGGTCGAGGACATCGGTGTTCTCCAACAAAATCCAATCCTTCAACCAGCAGAGGGCTGCAGATTCATAATATAACTTCAAATCCGGCAGGGCAAACCCCCCTCTTTCTTTCGCATCTGTTAGTATTTTAAACTTTATTCGGGGCTTTTTGCCCTGCCAGACAAATTTAGATATATCCCTCTGCCATTTTCCAAAACATTCCACCTTATCCACGATCTGGAGGGCCTGAAACAAAAATAGCATTTTCGGCAATACATTCATCTTTATAGCAGCTATTCTGCCCAACAAGGAAAGTTTCAGTCTTGACCATGTTTCCAAGTCTCTTTTGATCTCTGACCAACATTTCTCATAATTGTCCTTAAACAAATTCAAATTTTTGGAGGTCAGGTACACCCCTAAGTACTTTACTTTTTTAACCACATTTAGTTCTGTTTCTTTTCTGAACTCCTCTATTTCAGTAGTTGTCAAGTTTTTTGCTAAAACCTTAGTTTTTTGTTTATTCAGCTTGAATCCCGCCACCCGACCAAAGTCAGAAATTAATTCTAACGCTCTTTTAGTACTAGAGGCTGGCTCCTGTAATGTTAATACCAAGTCATCTGCAAATGCTTTCAGTTTATATTGTTTCTCTCCGACCACAATTCCCTGTGCCAACCGGTCATTTCTAATCATGTTCAATAGCACCTCCAGGACTGAAATAAACAACAGAGGAGATAGAGGGCACCCCTGTCGTGTCCCTTTTTCAATTTTGAACTCCTCTGTCACCACGTTGTTTACTATCAATTTAGCTTTTTGTTCTGAATAAATTGCTTCTATTCCATTTTCAAACCCCCGCCCTACTCCCATCCTTTCCAAATTTTTCTTCATAAACATCCAAGAAATGTTGTCAAAGGCTTTCTCCGCATCAATAAAGATCAACACCGCTCTTGTATTTGAGTTAGTCTGTAAAAATTCCAAAATGTCAATGATGTTTCTTGTGTTGTCAAATAGATGTCTGCCAGGGAGAAAGCCTGCTTGGTCCTTATGAATCACTTCATTTAGTACTTTCTTAAACCTGCTTGCCAAAATGTCTGCAAAGATTTTATAATCCACATTTAGGAGTGAGATAGGACGGTAGTTTTTAAGTTGAGTTTTTTCAGTTTCTGATTTTGGTATCAACGTGATGAAAGCTTCTTTCCACGTTTCCGGTGCCTTCCTCCCCTCCATAATCTGGTTACAAACTTCCAACAATGGTTGTATCAATGAATCCTTCAATGCCTTGTAATATTTGGAAGTAAGTCCATCAGGTCCCGGAGACTTGCCCAGTTGGAGGTTCTGAATGGCGCATTCAATTTCTTGGATTGTAATATTACAGTTCAGGGTTGCTCTCATTTCTTGGGGTATTTTTTGTAATCCATTAGTTGTGACAAATTGGTCCACCTCCGAGCCTTTTTGTGGCCTTTGTGAATAAAGTTCTTTGAAATATCTCTGGAAACACTTTCTAATTTCCTCGGGTTTCTGAACCATTCTCCCTTCAATCTCTAGATTTGTAACTGTGTTAAGCTTTTGTCTCTTTTTCAACTGCCAAGCCAACAACTTCCCGCACTTATTAGCAGATTCAAAGGATCTTTGTTTCATTTGTTTAATTTTCCATTCCACCTCTTGATTTATCAGTTTCGAATATTGTGCCTGGAAAAACTTCACTTCTCTCAATACTTCCTTTGATTTAGGCCTGGATCTCAGTTTTTTCTCTCCTTCTCTTATTTTCTCCAAAATCTTCTCCTTCTTTTCATTCCAGAGCCTTTTTTTAATCGTATTCTGCTGTATTAGAAACCCTCTCATAACTGCTTTACTTGCGTCCCAGATTGTTCTTTTTTCCACATTTGTCTTTAAGTTTATTTCAAAATAATCCTTTAAAACTTTTTGGGCCTTCTTAACAATCTCCTGATCTCTTAACAAAGCGTCGTTCATTCTCCATCTGAAAGATCCGGTTGTATTTAATCTCAGTTCCATTCTCAAAGCGTTGTGGTCGGAGCAGGTTTTTGGGCAGATTTCCACTTTTCTAGTCTTAGGTGCCAGCCCTCTAGTTATCCGTATCTGGTCGATTCGCGTCCATGTCATGTGGGCCTCAGAAAAGAAAGTTCCTTCTTTCCCTAGAGGGTTCTTGATCCTCCATATATCAATCAAATCCAAATTGTCAATCATTTCAAAAAAGGTTTTTGGTAGTCTGCCGTCTTTCGTTATATTAGCACTTTGCGACTTATCCATATTCACTGAGGCGACGCCGTTCATATCTCCCAACATGATAATGTTGTTGTAGTCCAAATAGTCCAGCATAGTCTCATGCAGCTTCTTAAAAAATTCCGATTTTCCATCATTTGGGGCATATATTCCTAGAATTAAAAACTTTTCTCCTTGTGTCTGAATTTCAATTGCCAAAATTCTACCCTGTTCATCTTTGAATACGAATTTTGGTGACAAGTTCTCCTTTGCATATATCACCACTCCTCTTTTCTTAACTTTGTCCGATGAGATAAATTCTTGGCCTAACCTTTTGTTAATTAACACTTTTCTGTGGAGTCTTGTCACATGTGTTTCTTACAGGCAAATAATGTCCAATTGTTCTTTTTTCAAAATATGAAATACTTTTCTCCGTTTTTCTGGAGAGTTCCCGCCATTTATGTTCCAACTAAGAAGCTGCAGAGACATCCTGGTCTACTTCTTAGATATCACAGTTGGGTATCTAATTTGTCCTCCGTTCCCGAAGGCTGTGGTGCCGGTCCGCCTCCAGATGGTACGGGTCTTGGTGGTGATCCCGGTGGTGGAGGCCAAGAATCTGCAGCTCTCTTTTGGAGGTCCTCCTCGTTGTCGTGTAGGAACTTCTGGTGGTCTTCTGGTGTTTTGATTCTTACCTTCTTTCCTTTGTAGGTGAATGATAGACCTTGAGGAAATTCCCACCTGTAAGGGATTGCGTTGTACCTTAACAATTTTGCCAAGTCTGTATATGAGGCTCTAAGATCCAACAGATATTTAGGAATGTCTCTATAAATTTCTGCCCTTTTGCCTTCAACTTCCAGAGATTTTTTAAAATGTTGGCCTAGTATCTTGTCTCTTTCCTCTCTTGTTCTCAAACAAACCAAACAGTCTCTGGACTTGTCTTTCTTAACCGATCTTCCCAATCTGAAGGCCGTCACAATTTTGAAGTCTTTATCTTCCTCAACCCCCCAGAATTTAGAGAACAACTGCGTCAAAAATTCCTCTAGGTTGCCCTGCTCCAGCTCTGGGACGGCCCTCAGCCTAAGATTGCATTCCTTACTTTTCAGTTCCACCATTGACAGGTAGGCTTGCTGTTCTCCTACCTGTCTTTTCAGAGGTCTTACTTCCCCTTTGATCTCCTCCACCTTTTTGCACGCTTGCTCAGCTTTTTGATTGGCTTCCGCAGCTAATTTGTAGTTCTCCGCCGTAGCTCCTTGCAGTTTCTCAATAGCCTGAGTATGCTGGGAAACCTGATCTGTTAACTTGCTAATAGTAGATGTAGCTCTGTCAATTTTAGATGACTGATCGTCCACCTTCTTATTCAAAAGTGCCAATTGTTCCAAAATTTGTTTCAAGACTGGATCAGTTCCTCCAGTTGCCATATCTTCTGTTGCAAGCGTTTCAACTTCTTCCTCCTGCGCCGTCAGCACAGTTGGTACCGAAGATCTGTGTTGATGAGTCAACGTTGTTTGAACAAGCTGCCCAGCTCTCTTATCTTTTTTCTTTTCTTTAGCTTCCTCAGCTAAAGCTTCCTTAGCTTTAGATGCTCTTGTTTTCCCTAGGCCACTCATTCCCCAGCTGCCTCTGTTCAAGGTCAAATAGTCTTTCAATCCATGAGAAAGGCAAGTCCAGAATGTAAACAATTAAACCACAAAAAATCCCAATAAGGTACAGTTCCCAGACCTCTATGCCTCCGCAAATCCACTAGGGGGGGTTTTCATAAGAAAGAAAGTTTCTTTTCCGCCATCAAAGTTCCTATTTCAACTTTTATAGTCCCAAGTTCAAAAAGGAGGCTTTCAGATAGTTCTGTTTCAAAATAGTGCCACAAGGTAACGGAAAGGTTCCATTATCAGTATTAAAGCGATAGTGTATCCATCAATGCAACAATTTGTACTTAAGAAAAAGTTTCAGCAGCCTGACAGTACTCCTTTGCAACACTGGCAGTCCGATAGCTCGGTTATCCCTTTCAATTCCACGTCCCTTCACAATAGGGGGAAGATTCCTTAGCGCAATGAACCAACAGATTTAATCCTTCAATCTTTTTAATTTCTAGAGGAACACAGTCTGTTAATGCCCCTTCATACTAATTTCAAAGTCTCTTTTGAGCGCTTCAGCCCACATCGGGTTCTTTGCTTTGCTCTGATTAGCAGGACCGGAAGGCGGACTTCCTGTTACTCGCCTCCCGTTTTCAGCCGAATTAAACGAATTTAAATCAATCTTTAGTCGATCTTTAATACCCCTTACTCACGGGTAAATTGCAGCCAATTACGATGATTTTCAAGAAGAAAGGTCGACGCTCATCAGCAACAGCAGCGCGGCTTCACTTCCGCGAAAAGAGCGATGAACTCACAGCGCCGCTCCCCCGTTCACGTTCCGGAGCCTCTTACGAGGTCCCTTCCTCGTTTCTGGGGGGGCTTCTGGCACCCGCCGAGTCCCACGGCCGCAGGCTCGCTCTGCCTACGGTTTGTCTTAATGGGTCTCCGCTTTGCCGCAGCGGACGACCCTTTTTCGCGGAGCCCCTCTTCACACAGTAAAGAGGACCGCCATTGCCGTTTTGCGCCGCCTCCGGAAGCCCCGAACGGCACCTTGTTTTAGAGGGGGAGAACGGGGGGGGGGAATTCTCCCCCTCTCTGCGCAGCGCCTCCTGCCACTTCGCTGAAGGGGCGCTGGGCAGAGAGGGGGAGAATATTTTTTTCTTGTTCTCCCCCTCTAAAATAAGGTGCATCCTATGGTCCGGTACGCCCTATAGAGCGAAAAATACTGCACTTTTTTGGTTTCAAGGTTTTGAAAACTGAGGTGCGCATTAGATTCGATGGTGCATTAGATTCACATAAATACGGCATATTTTGAACTGAACTAGCAACTTGGGTACTGCCCACCAACTCACTCTCAGATGAACCAAGCATTGAGCTTCTTTAACACCCTCATTCCCGGAGCAAACAGTAACTACAATTTTGAGAAAGCTTCCCCCTTGTGCATCTCAGCAGCTCACAACCATTTGCTTCTATATGGACCCCCAGAAGGGAGTGAGCAATTGTGGTACATAAAGTGAGCTTTGGCAAAGCCTCTGCTAATGCTCAAACTAGCAAAGGGAGAGATCAAACGCCCCTTGCCTGTGCCTTAGCCACAAAGAAAATGGATCTCGTAATAAGCGCTAAGCTGAGGGGCAGATAGGAAGTGAGCTCAGACACTAACTCCAATTCAGGCCATAGTAGCCCTGAGTCACTGACACACACAAATATGACATATTGGAAGTTTCATCTTTCAGCCCATTCCTTGCCAAAGGAAGAGCATGCAGAGCCTAGACTGAGGGAATTGGCAATTATCCTATTTTTCAATCATAAGCACTGCCAAATGGGCCACTGCCACCGGCCTCAAAATGGCAACAGTCTTTTCACAACTGTTTGCAAGCAGATTCTCACTTAATATCCATTTAATTTCTACCCTACAATTTTAGGCTCCTTCTCTCTCTCTCTCACTCTCTCTCTCTCTCTCTCTCTCTCACACACACACACACACGCACTGTATTACAATTGTAAGTTTATTAAAGTGCATCTACTGAGGGCTGATCCAGTCATTTTCGGAGTTTATTCTAACCGTGGTAGAGACTTGTGCTATTAACATCAACTTAGGTTAATGAAGAAACAAACATTGTTCACTGAATATGTCCCATCATTATTTTTTAAAATCCAAAACAACCCTAACAAGCTTGAGTTTCCTTTAGCAATGACAAAAAAGAAAAGTTAGACTTCTAAACTTGGAAGAAAAACTGATCAGACAAAAAAATACTCACAGTGACAAACAATACCACAGAGTAGTGGTATAGTTCAGTAGTGAAGCACATTATTTACATGCAGCAGGTCCAGGCATTTCCAGTTAAAAGAGAAAAATGGATGTGCCTTACAACTTGGAAAGTCACTGCCAGTCTCAAGTAGATTTTACTGAACCATTTGAATCAATAAATAGCCTGACTCAGTACAATAAACTGTTCTAGAATCATATCAATATATGGTTATCATGAGTTTTAATCATGCAAATATTTACTATTTATGATTAAGTAAATAGAAACTTGCATTATTAAATAATTGTGGCAATGAGTCAGTCATATTTCTAGTTTCCTCATATGCTCCTTTCCAATAGACCCCCCAACTCTTCCAAATTACTCATTCAATCTCATATCTGGTCTCTGCCCTCTGCAGTTAACACACACAGGTGCAGCCTGATGCTGCCCCGCACTGGCTACAGTCCTGCCCTCCTTTTGCCAATTCGCTGCATAGCATTACTGTAAATATATATTATCAAACTTTAAGTGGCCAAGCAGATTTGCCCAGTTTTGATAATTTGTGCATGCATGTCTCAAACTTCAGCTTTCCTTGACAAATAATTTTTTTAAGTATGCATACCCTTTTACACACAGATTCCTGGCTACAATATGAAAAGGAAGCAGTAGCTCTTTAAGGCCTGAAATGAATGAATTGCTGAGCAACACAATAATAGTTGGAAAGGAAGGAAGACAGGCAGCACACAAAAGAAGCCACAATGTGGAATTTGAGTTCACGGAGAAAGAAAGGAACAGGGCTGGCAAACAGCTCTGTCCCTGGTGCTAAGTTCAGCACTGCTACTCTGTTTTATTTTGCCAATTCCTTGAAGAACGAATGTTTTTCATTTTTGTTTTTTAAGTGCAAGCTATCTTGAACCTTTATTTAATTGAAAGGTGAATACACTATTAAGATGGACAATGGACATTGTCTAAAATGGACAATGTTTCTAACAAGCATCTTGAACAGGGTTAACCATTTGCTACCAACTACTCAGCACCAACATTCAGGTTAAGTTACAGAAAGTGGGGGGGGGATCTCTTCAGTGGGAGTGAGAAAAGGATACCTTATTGTTCCTGTGTAAGTTGAGTTACTAGACCACAGAAATTATAGTAGTCACCTTCTCCACATATATCTATGGCTGTTATTTGTGATACACTGACGGCTTGAATGGATCACTCACCAGATGTACCTTGTCTCACTGGCCTGAACAAAATTCTTAACAAACACACATGAGAAACCATGCACACTGGCTGACTTAATCCAGTCTAGCAACATTACTGTAAATGCTTCTGTTGACAATAAATGGTTCATGTACCACAGCCTCTTGAGGATGGCTTGTTCTGTGATCACCAAGAGTCACATTAATAGAGAGTCCTAAGCAATAGAATTTTATACAGCATACTGGCCCAGATTAATTTGCAACTCTTTGTGTTTAGCTCCCACTAAACTTGTCCCTAAACCCAACACTTTTTTCTTTTTTCAAATATACCTCCACTGCCACACCAGCTTCTACATTTTTGCAATATAGTTTGGCCTTTCAGACTAAATGCTAATGTGCTGCCATCTCCTTTGTTTAAAATTCCATCCAGGCCATACTTGTTGCTTTGCTTCTTGTCACTATTATGGAAACTCGTGAAAGGATGCCACTTACACAATATTCTAGGTTATTAGGAACCATTTCACCTGTTCACAAATCCAGTGAAACAAATTCAGACTAATTTTCTGGCACTGGGGTTTCCAGAGTTGCACACAGATGGTGGCCATCTGTTCAGAGCCATGACTCCCCTTGTCAGATAAAGGAGATGAAATACAGCAACTCCCCTAATCCTGCTCCAGCTGCGACAGCCCATGCTTACACGGGCGAGGTCTCTCCTACTCTCATTACACTATACTAGCCACCACAAATCATTTCTATACCGGCTCCACCCAAAATAAACCATTCCATAAACATGTCTACTTTCTATTAGATAGCTTTTGGCTCCAAAGTTTGTTTATGAAGTCTCTGTAGACGAAAAGCAGCATTAATCATATGGACAAAGGCTGAAGAGACTATTATATTTATGTATCTCCAATAAGTCAACTTTCCAGGGCATGGGGGAAGATTTTTCAAAGCATGTTTCAGCTGTGTTGGGGGGAACAATACAAGGCCTTTGTATGAGTTTTAAGGGTATTTTCCATCCCAAAAAAGTGGTATACAACACAGCAAACTTAAAATAAATGAAAAGAGCAGGAACAACTTCATTAAAAAAATTATTACAAAAACAAGACAGCAGCAAAAAACAGCAGCAGTGGGATAAAGCAACAGTTAGTAGATTATGGTTACAGGAGATACTCAAGACACTTCAAGCAGGAGGATATTCCACAATATTGGTGCTGTGATAGGCCTTGCTTCACATTTGGAGGCCCATCCAAGCCTTCACAAAAGAAAGAGTCTGAACAACTCCCTAACCTGCAGAGTTTAAGTGTGATGATCTTCACACAGGAGTAATCATTTCCTGAAATAACCAGGACCCAGGCTACTTAGGACTTTAAAGGCAAAACTAAAAACCTGAATTGGGCATGGAAGCAAACAGGCAGGCAAGTGCAGCTGTTTCAGAGTAACTGATATGACTGTGCTAAAGAGGCAAACAACATTCTGCACCAGCTGAATTTCTCAAACCATTTTCAGTGGCAGTTGCACATAGAATACGTTGCCAAAATCTAGTTGGCAAGGCATAGGTTTCTATCTTTCAGTAGCAGGTATAGCTGGTAAAATTAGCTAAAGATGATAAATGGCATTCATGGTGATAACCACAAGTTGGAGATTTAACAGTATCCCCAAACAGACAGTTTCGAACTCATCAACCCACCAACAACTGCATGCAAAGTTTAAAGACATCATACTGCATATGGAGCCAATATAAAGGAAAAATAGGGAAAAAACAGATTTGAATATTATCAAGTTTACTGATAACACTGAAGCTCATCTCACCCAGAGATTTCATGTGGACAGCTACTGAGGGGGAGGAATAAAAGGAACAACAAAATCTGGACTCCATCTTCTGAAAAAGTACAGAACCACTATAATCCAATGGCCCCAATCTCCAGTTTAGAAGAGCATCAGGATTAATTATATCTAATAGGAAAGTTGAAGAGATTTAGCAAGGTCAAACTTCTGTCCTGCCTGCACAGGTTATCAGTAAGCATTATTGAGACAGCTTTGTTCCCAGGTATAATTCACTCTTTCATTACCACTTAAGAATTATTATCAAGCTTTGGAAAAACCCGTGAGAGACTAGTCTACACACATTTTTACTGGTTATTTAAGTACACTTTCAGTCTGAAAAAGGGTGGGGATCCACTTATTCATTTCATCGTACCAACTGTCCAAGTCAAAAAACTCAGTGTTGTGTAGGGCTATTACCTGCCATTCCTCAACAGACCACCTGCCCAACAACAGAATCCCACCAGGAAAGACACAGGGCTCCTTTTCCTCACAGTCCCTTCTCAAATGGTGATTGGCTGCTACCATCTTGTTTAACACAGAAAAGCAAACTTTCATGCCTTTGATAAAGTTCTTGAGAGATTAATGCAAAAATGTTAAAATATACTCAAGCTCAGGTTTCATTTAGATTTATAAGAGATTGATTCCCATCCACCCAGCATCTGATTTAAATACCGGTACTGGTAAGTCAGATACACAACCCACCCAGGGTAGATGCTCAGTACCAGAGTCAATTTAATTTCCTTTTGCTTTTGCCTTGAGGAAGGCCTCCAAGCCTGATCAGGAACCCCCAAGTCTGCTGTAGGCATTCCGCTTAGATCTGCTTTGTCTAGAGTTAGAGAAGCAATCTGAGTTTGCTTTGTCTTAGTTTAACTGGGAAAACGCAGCTTGTCTCAAAAGTCAGTTCAAGTGAATTAAACTGGGCTTACTCACAAGTGGGGATAGGATTGCAGCTCTGTGCCATGATCTCTCCTGGCATATCCCCTATATCAGGGAACCAATCCCCAGCATTATAAATGAAGATATAAATAGCTTGTTTACTTCCTGTGCTAAGCAGCATTAAACTATACTCCTTTTGCCAAAAGGAACTGCTGCTGTAGTCCAACAGAATAATGTTTAGTTTAACTCAATCCTCCTAACTGACCCACCCAAAACTACCAGTAAAGCCAAATAAAGAATTTAAGAATATTGTTACTGTTCAATATTAATATTAATTAAAAAACTGTAATTTTATTTTTAAATGAATGCCTTTATATATGAAGTATCTTTTTAAAATAATCTAGTCTGAATTTAATACAAAGATCTTAAAATGTACACACTCCCCTAAAACCCTTTTATCACAAAATACTGTTAAAGCCTACTTTTCTATTTTAGAACAAAGAAGACAACAACAGGCTGTGCCTTGTGCAGGTGCTCTGCTGACGAATGCCAAGCATGGGCCAATGTCAGCAGTGGTCATTCACCAACAGCACACCTACAGTGGTACCTCGAGTTACATACGCTTCAGGTTACAAACTCCGCTAACCCAGAAACAGTACCTCGGGTTAAGAACTTAGCTTCAGGATAAGAACAGAAATTGTGCGGTGGCGGCGTGGCAGCAGCGGGAGGCCCCATTAGCTAACGTGGTACCTCAGGTTAAGAACAGTTTCAGGTTAAGAACGGACCTCCGGAACGAATTAAGTACATAACCAGAGGTACCACTGTACTGTGCAAATCACCCTGTGCGCCAGCTGCCTCCCAAAGGAGCCAACCAGTCAAGGCCTCCCTGCATCTCAGTCGCTAACTGCCCTACGATTGACCCCACCAAGGACAATAGCACCTGGTGTTGGAGATTCGAGGTCTAACACTGTAACTAGTGTTGGATCCAGGGGTGCCAACTTGAATAAAATATTGGGGGGGCAGATAAGCCCCGTCCCCAATCATAGCAATGAGGTACCTAGTGCTGGTGAAGGTTTATTCCTCCTTCACCCCACTTTTTATACCCAAAACAGCTCTGTGAGATTGACTGGTTTCAGAAACAGCAACTGGTCCAGGGTTACTCTCAATTCTTAAAGGTGAAAATGGACTTGAACCCAACTCTCCCCAAACCCAACTTTCTAGGCATATGGTTGCACCTCCCCCCTCCAAAAAAACCCCTGAGGGCTGGCTGTAAAATTATGCATATGCCTGCTGGGGCATCTTTTTTAAACCCACCTTAATTCTGTGACAGTAAGTTGTTTTAATTTGCTTTTAAATATTGTGTTTTAATTCATGAACCACTCTGCGGAGCAAGCAGTTTGCATTATCTCTCTTATCTCTCACACTCTCTCTGCTCCAAAATGTCAAGAGGTTTTTGCTCAATCCCAGCTCTCTTGCTATCCAGCAACCCCTTTTACAAGTTCTCTTAAAGTGCTTGTTGGGAAACGGAAGTCCAAAAGTGGAAAAGAAAGAAAGGCAGCAATGCCCATCAATTTGGAGGTGGGGGGGCTGGCCCCCTCAAATATTTTAGGGAGAGGACAAAGGGACCTGAGCCCCTAGGAGTTGATGCCTGTGGTTGGATCTACTGGGTTGTATCTGACACTGCAGCTCATGCAACAGACCAGCCTGCACAGTAGAACTTCCCTCTCCCCTACAACCTCAACTGCCACACCTTCTAAATCTGTTCCAGTGGATTGGGAGACCCTTTGGAGAAGGCTGGGGGGGGGGGGGTAAGCACGGGATGAGAGGAAGAGGAATTCCCATTGTATGAGCAGAACACCACACCTGCAGCATCGGACACAACGTATTATATTTATGAAATTATGAATTGTCAATAGCAGAGCATGATTATTTAATATCCAACTCATGAAGAAACACTGATGGGCCAGGTTAACTACTAGCTCTGGTTCTGAAAGTTTCGGACACTTGAAAACAAAGGAATTAGTTTTGCTTAGTGTAATTTAAAGCTGGAAAAATAATAAACACAAATACTTCATTTCACAGTTGCCCCGCTCTATGATATATAAATTACACAGTGCAGGGAGGCATGGAAGATGCATGACTAAAGGTTTTGGATTATACTACCTAAGAGTTCTATTTCATTACAAACACATCTTTATTACAGTGACCAATGTATGCTTATTCAGGAAATACACCAATTAAAAAAGTTGGAAATTTGCTTATCTCAGTGATTTAAATTGCTTTTACTTATTTTTATATCATTCAAAACAATCTGTTACTAATCCAGCCACTTCTGTCCTAAAAACCCCTAGTCCTGCTGCGGCTGCCACACTACCCAGAGCAAAGCCATGATTTGGCTTAGTGTTATGCAGGAACCCAAGCTCATGGTTGTCTCCTGTGGGACAAGTCAAGAACAAACCCTGGCTACAGTTCATGATTTGTCTGGAGTGAGACAAACCATCAGCCCAGTTTTGAATGTTAACACTAAGCCTAACCATGGTTTAGCCCCAAAGAAATGAGAGTGCCAGACCACCTTATCTGTCTCCTGAGAAATCTCTGTATGAGACAAGAAGCAACAGTTAGAACTGGGTATGGAACAACTGATTGGTTCAAAAATGGGAAAGGAGTACAACAAGGCTGTATATTATCTCCCTGCTTATTCAACTTATATGCAGAATACATCATGCGAAAGGCTGGACTGGATGAATCCCAAACCGGAATTAAGATTGCCAGAAGAAATATCAACAACCTCAGATACGCAGATGACACAACTTTGATGGCAAAAAGTGAGAAGGAATTAAAGAACCTCTTAATGAGGGTGAAAGAGGAGAGTGCAAAATATGGTCTGAAGCTCAACATCAAAAAAACTAAAATCATGGCCACAGGTCCCATCACCTCCTGGCAAAAAGAAGGGGAAGAAATGGAAGCAGTGACAGATTTTACCTTCTTGGGCTCCATGATCACTGCAGATGGTGACAGCAGCCACGAAATTAAAAGATGCCTGCTTCTTGGAAGAAAAGCAATGATAAACCTAGACAGCATCTCACCTTGCAGACAAAGGTCTGTATAGTTAAAGCTATGGCATTCCCAGTAGTGATGTATGGAAGTGAGAGCTGGACCACAAAGAAGGCTAATGGCCAGAGAATTGATGCTTTTGAATTGTGGTGCTGGAGGAGGCTCTTGAGAGTCCCATGGACTGCAAAAAGATCAAACCTCTCCATTCTGAAGGAAATCAATCCTGAGTGCTCACTGGAAGGACAGATTCTGAAGCTGAGGCTCAAATACTTTGGCCACCTCATGAGAAGAGAAGACTCTCTGGGGAAAAACTCTGATGTTGGGTCAGATTGAGGGCACAAGGAGAAGGGGACGACAGAGGAGAAGATTGCTGGACAGGGTTATAGAAGCGACCAACATGAATTTGACGAAACTCCGGGAGGCAGTGGAAGACAGGAGTGCCTGGCATGTTCTGGTCCACGAGGTCACAAAGAGTCGGATACGACTAAATGATAACAAACCAGCAGGGAAGTAGGGAAGCAACCATGATTTGCGCTGTGAGTACCTGCACATTCATACTTCGCCATGGTTTGCCTGAGTGTTACATGTGAAAACTAGTGTTAGAAAAGCTATTTGCCACATGGCTCCTGAAACCTGGGTTATGAGAGCAAAAAATAGAATGGCTAGTCACCATCCCCCCCCCCCGATGCAGCAGCACTTTGTATTTATTTTTTCATAGAGAATTCATTTGGTTCTTTTTGCAATTTGTGGTATTCGGTGAACTTTATGGCTGAGTGTGGATTTGAACCCGGGTCTCCCACGTTCTAGTCCTACAGGCACTCTAACCACTATACTACACTGGCTCTCGCTGGGGTGAACTATTTTCTTTCAAAATAAAAAAAATCATTCCAGTAGCACCTTAGAGACCAACTATGGTAAGTTTGTTATTGGTATGAGCTTTCATGTGCGTGCACACTTCTTCAGATACACTGAAACAGAAGTCACCAGACCCTTAAACAGTGGTACCTCGGGTTAAGTACTTAATTCATTCCAGAGGTCCGTTCTTAACCTGAAACTGTTCTTAACCTGAAGCACCACTTTAGCTAATGGGGCCTCCAGCTGCTGCTGCCGCACCGCCGGAGCACGATTTCTGTTCTCATCCTGAAGCAAAGTTCTTAACCTGAAGCACTATTTTTGGGTTAGCAGAGTCTGTAACATGAAGCATCTGTAACCCGAGGTACCACTGTATATAGTGAGAGGGTGGGGAGGGGTATTGATCAGAAGGGTGGTGGGAATGAGTGATTGGCTGATAGGTGTGGTAAACCTGTTGACCACTGTTAACGACTGCAATTGGTCTTACAGGAAAAAGCCTACCTGTAACTATTTTCTTTCAGTTTGCAAGGTCACAGCTTCTGTGATAAGTGGAGCTGCCAGTGAGGGATATTGTCTCAATGTCTATTCGTGCCCACATAATGTGATTATTTTCAAAGTTCTAATGTTTTTATTACTGTAAGCAAAGCACTTCCTTGTGTAAATGGTAAAGGGCCCGGTCTTATTCAACATCTTTATCAACGACTTGGATGATGGACTCAAGGGCATCCTGATCAAATTTGCAGATGACACCAAACTGGGAGGGGTGGCTAACACCCCAGAGGACAGGATCACACTTCAAAACGACCTTGACAGATTAAAAAACTGGGCCAAAACAAAGAAGATGAATTTTAACAGGGAGAAATGTAAAGTATTGCATTTGGGCAAAAAAAAAATGAGAGGCACAAGTACAAGATGGGTGACACCTGGCTTGAGAGCAGTACATGTGAAAAGGATCTAGGAGTCGTGGTTGACCACAAACTTGACATGAGCCAACAGTGTGACGCGGCAGCTAAAAAAGCCAATGCAATTCTGGGCTGCATCAATAGGAATATAGCATCTAGATCAAGGGAAGTAATAGTGCCACTGTATTCTGCTCTGGTCAGACCTCACCTGGAGTACTGTGTCCAGTTCTGGGCACCACAGTTCAAGAAGGACACTGACAAACTGGAATGTGTCCAGAGGAGGGCAACCAAAATGGTCAAAGGCCTGGAAACGATGCCTTATGAGGAACGGCTAAGGGAGCTGGGCATGTTTAGCCTGGAGAAGAGGAGGTTAAGGGGTGATATGATAGCCATGTTCAAATATATAAAAGGATGTCACATAGAGGAGGGAGAAAGGTTGTTTTCTGCTGCTCCAGAGAAGCGGACACGGAGCAATGGATCCAAACTACAAGAAAGAAGATTCCACCTAAACATTAGGAAGAACTTCCTGACAGTAAGAGCTGTTTGACAGTGGAATTTGCTGCCAAGGAGTGTGGTGGAGTCTCCTTCTTTGGAGGTCTTTAAGCAGAGGCTTGACAACCACATGTCAGGAGAGCTCTGGTGGTGTTTCCTGCTTGGCAGGGGGTTGGACTCGATGGCCCTTGTGGTCTCTTCCAACTCTATGATTCTATGACTCAGGATACTACATAAACAGCATCCGAAATTAATTGGTCGCCAGTCAGTTTTTGCGACTCAAGAGCTCCACCTAGTGATCAAGGAGTCCTGTGCAATTTGTCTAAATGTAGTCTGTATTTACCCTAAGTTTTCAGTGCCAAGGAAATCCCTTATTATGATAAACAGGAGCAGAACTTGAGGAATCTCTCTAAAGCATAAGCATCTACAAAATAATTTCCTCCAAAGAATCCATGAATCAATAGCCATGGTTTTAAATAAAATAATACTTTCCTTGTATGAGAGCTATTCAATATTCAAAGTTGTCACAATATACCATAACTTCAGGTATTGCCCTATCCAAAGGTATCCAACAGCTATCAAGGTTTATCATGATTAAAATAATTCAGCTATATCCAAACAGGAATGTCAGGTGGGATTCTGTGGAACTAGAAAAACTGTGAGCTGGTAATTACATCACCCAACACAGACACAAGAAGTTTCACACAAATAACTTCCAAGTTCTTTTCTACACAACCAACACCCTAATTCAGCCACACCTAAAACTTGCAGTATGTACTTCCTGTTGTACATAGAGTTTTACTTGCAATTATGAAAAAAAAGGTTCCTCTGCCATTTATTTTCATAAAGTACAAAGTATTTAAAAAGCCATCCTTTCCTTTAACTAGGCATTTTAACCAAGTAGTTAGATTAAAAAGACAAGAGTGGTTTCAGCCTTCAAGGCTATAGTGTGAACAAGTGCTTAAAATGTCAGAAGAAGTTAGACACCATATGAATGAACAAGGTTGTTATTCAAATAAATCCCTCGAAAACATTCAAGAACCACTACAGACAACATGTTCTCTGAAATGCTTAAGAGTGTGGGGATTAGCATTACATCACTGGGAGACCATTGCTACATTTGTGAAGCCAGGGTTAAATCTTTGGGTCTTGATATTGAAAAGACTAGGAAAACAATTTATACAACTAGGGGGGAGGGAGGTATTATATACTTTACAACTTTTCAATAAGTCACCATAAGGATGTTATTTGCCCGAGACCAGCCAGTGAATTGCAGGGCTCAGCACAGAGAGTTAAGCAAAGACCATGTCCCACTCTATCTTGATGACTTCAACTTTTAGATTACCTTTTTTTGGAGGGAATGTCTGTGTCTCTCAAAGCAATAATTTTGCTAACATATGCTGGATTGCCAAATGTTTTTATCCCTTTATATCAGGCAATCCTTTTAAGCACTGACATGGTGCACCTACAACAGCATAGTAAGAATTTAGAAATAAAGCTGGCAAGAATGTCCAAAAACATATTTCACTGTTGAAGTGGAAGTTAAATACCAGACAGCATGAAATATAATTTACTTAAATCTATGGCACCACCTTGTTGGAAAAAAAAAAATCAATAAAGGGTTAGTATGCAGATTTGAAACTTAGAAGGGATTTAGACATAGTCAGTTGGAAAGCTTTAGAGACTCAGTTTGAAAGCTTTGCCAAATGCTCAAAAGAACTTTTGTGTGTGTGAATTTGTTCCCATGTTCAAAACCTAACCCCAGACAAGACATGTGATCTATTCTAGGTAAGCGCTATGCTCTCAACAGCCCCCTCCAAAGCATTTCTACTCAGAATTATTTCAGAACAGAATTCAACGGAATTTCTAGTAAGATGGCTTGAGATGCCTACCTTAGAAGTTCAGCATACCTACCCGCCCTTCAGCTACCTCCCCTACATTAGCCACAACACTGCTATGTTAAACATGCAGCAACGTCAGGGTTTTCCATCAAGCAGTGACTCTCCATGGAATATCCAGCAGCTGTATTCCAGATATTTCAGGGGTGGGCAGAGTGGACTCCAACTGACTCCCTCTGCGCCCAGAGGGAGCCTTGCAATCTTAGTACAGTCGTACCTTGGAAGTCAAACAGAATCCGTTCTGGAGGTCCGTTTGACTTCCAAAACATTTGAAAACCAAATTGCAGCTTCTGATTGGCTGAAAGAAGCATCAGAAGCTGCGGAAGCCCCATCAGATGTTCAGGTTCCAAAAAAAATTGTTTGCAAACAGGAACAATAACTTCCGGGTTTGGGTGTTTGGGAGCCAAAACGTCCGAGTTCCAGGGCGTTCGGGATCCAAAGTATGACTGTAGTTACAAACAGAGAAACAACAACAAACAGAGGATCCAGCAACAGGGGCATCATTGTATCAGATCCTTTAATAGAAGGGACCAGCGTTCGAAACCAACCAGGCACCAGACGCGTTTTGCTACTGGTGTGGGTCCAATTGCAACTACATGGAGATTTCTGGGCGCCAGGTTGGCAACCAGTTTAAAAACCTCTGCCTTAGTTCATAGTTAATTCCATTTCCATTTCCCCTGTGTGCTTTTTTCCTTTTGAATACTGGGACAAGTGAATTGTAAGGGCAAGCTACAGTCAAGCAATGCAGTTGAGATCACAGAATCATAGAGTTGGAAGGGACTCTGAGGGTCATCTAGTCCAACCCCCTGGTGAACAGACATTCCATTGTGGCAACCACAACCTAGATTTAAGGTGCCATTTGGCACCTAGCCTATATATCTGAGCTTCTAACACCAAAAGGGATGTGTGTAAACAGGACATCAACCCAAAAGAGATTGCTAGAAGAGAATGCCTGATGAAATTCTCACATGCACCTTTAAGAAATTAATGTTTTCTTAACCATTAATCTTTGCATAAGTTGCCATAGGAAATGGAAATGGCCAACAGAAAAGGTATAGTGGATTCAAAATGCTGCTCAACCTTGAAGCATACTGGGTAGACCTTGTATCACTCATTATTTCTCAGCCTCAGCTACCAGACAATATTACAGTGGTACCTCTGGTTACGTACTTAATTCGTTCTGGAGGTCCGTTCTTAACCTGAAACTGTTCTTAACCTGAGGTACCACTTTAGCTAATGGGGCCTCCCGCTACCGCCGCACCACTGCTGCGCGATTTCTGTTCTCATCCTGAAGCAAAGTTCTTAACCCGAGGTACTATTTCTGGGTTAGCAGAGTCTGTAACCAGAAGCGTCTGTAACTCGAGGTACCACTGTATTATGGATGTAAAACTAGATAATCCCCTTCTACACCACTTCCTGCCAACCTAGCAGTTCGAAAGCATGTCAAAGTGCAAGTAGATAAATAGGTACCGCTCCAGCAGGAAGGTAAACGGCATTTCCATGCACTGCTCTGGTTCGCCAGAAGAGGTTTAGTCATGCTGGCCACATGTACGCCGGCTCCCTTGGCCAGTAAAGCGAGATGAGCGCCGCAATCCCAGAGTTGTCCGCAACTGGACCTAACAGTCAGTGGTCCCTTTACCTTTACCTTACACCACCTTTACTCCAAAAGGAATGGGTGCATTCATGAGAGTGGACAATTCATTACCACTGTAAGAACAGTCAGGAAGAATGCTCTCATGTCAAAAGCAACCCAAACTACTACAAATGAGATCAATAGGGAGAACAGCTACTAAGACAAACTTTATAGACTTCCTCTGGCCTTCACCAATGCTACTTGCTACACTGGATCATGTAGTATCTTTTTCCTGTATCCCAATATTTAAGATTTCCAAGATGACAAGTTTGTAGCATTATTGACTAACAGTGTTTACTCTATGTATCAACTGAGTTAGACAATGGTCACCCTTGCTACCTTAGTAACGTATTCACATCACAACCACAGATTTCAAACTTTTATCTACCAAGACCAAATGAGGTTGGCAGACTATCTGAAACGGTCAACAAAATTAAGATTGACAGGACATCGTTTAAAAGTTATTGGTGCTACACTTTACTTTTCATTTGCAAATAACCAATGTCTGCTTCATTTCTAATGAAGTATCTCTTAATCCGAGATACCACTGTATTTCTATACTTAAGATATATATAATATCTAAATCTTGTATAACTGCAATGTTCAACATGATTTTCCAAAGCCCACAAAAGCTAGGAACAGGGACTACTCTAAAGACAGAAACTTCCTGTCTTAGAAGAATGACAATATGTGATATCAACAATAAATTATATGGTCACAGACCTGGCAATATAACTGAGTCACAAAATCCCCAGCTTTTTCCTCATCCCATGTGCTAAGTTCACACGGCAGTAAGTTACACACGGCAATCAAAGCTCTTAATCACATCACTGTCAAATAGGCAGGCCAATGCTATTCTCACTCTATAGAAGGTGAACCAAGGCCAACAGCCAAATACTTGTCATCCAACCAGCTTGTGGCTTAGCAAGAATGTGAACTCTAGTCTGCCAGCTCTCTTCACTAGACATGTCACTGTCTGCCTTGTCATCCAAGATCAATTGGAATTACATTTATGGGCCCTTAGGTATCTCTAGACTTTCTAGTGTATACCAGCACTTAAAACTTTCAGCTGTTACTACCACATTGCATTCCCAGTAATCTAATCTTCCTCCCAATTAGAAGAAATGGTAGCTCAGGACTAGTTGATAGAATAAAGTACCTACCAGGTTTTTACTAGCAATAACAAATTTTGAGGAAGGAGGGAAAACAGTGCAACATAAAACGTGGTACACCATAGAAGAAAATAGTCAATTCAGAAAGTAAAACTACAACTTTGAAATTTGCTATGCTGGCAAGTGACCTGTTTCATCCAGCAGTCCAGAGACATGGTAATAGGAATGTAAGAAGGGCCTGCTGGATCAGGCCAATGGCTCCTCTAACCCAGCAACCTGCTCTTACAGTGACCAACCAGGGGAGCTGAGCATAAGAGCACTCTCAATAACAGGCATTGAGAAGCTTACTGCCTCTGAATCTATTTGAATCTATTGATCTATTTAGTGGCAAAGCAAGAAAGTAGAGCCCATTCTGAAGGAGCGAGTTGTAATATTAACTGAAAAGTCAGATGATACAGCATAAACAAATTAATTTCTAATGTTAGTTATCTTTTGGCTTTCCCAAACTTAGTATCAGGACAAGTGTTGATTTTAATGTAACAAATAAGAGGTCTCTATGATTATCACATTCATTACATCAACAGCTACTCATTCTTTAACATACAAACCCCACCTTCCCATTTCCAAAGTTGCTTAAAAGCAGCTTCCCTCACTCTTTCCCAGTGAGGGCAAAACTTGAGAGGACATGGAAGGTCTTAACAATAAATTCAATACTGTGTATTTAGGAAAGAAAGTATACTGAAGTTATGAGGTTTAGGATCCTAAACCTCATGTACATTATCTGGGAGAAGTTAAGATGAAGCATATCAACTCCACCCCAACTTAGCTGGCCTTAAAGGTAAAGGTAAAGGTACCCCTGCCCGTACGGGCCAGTCTTGACAGACTCTGGGGTTGTGCGCCCATCTCACTTAAGAGGCCAGGGGCCAGCGCTGTCCAGAGACACTTCCAGGTCACGTGGCCAGCGTGACAAAGCTGCATCTGGCGAGCCAGAGCCGCACACGGAAACGCCGTTTACCTTCCCGCTGGTAAGCGGTCCCTATTTATCTACTTGCACCCGGAGGTGCTTTCGAACTGCTAGGTTGGCAGGCGCTGGGGCCGAGCAGCGGGAGCGCACCCCGCCGCAGGGATTCGAACCGCCGACCTTTCGATCAGCAAGTCCTAGGCGCTGAGGCTTTAACCCACAGCGCCACCTGCGTCCCCTAGCTGGCCTTACGTGAGTGTAAATAGCTTACCCAGCTCATGGACTTACACTGACTGAAGAAAAGCCCTGCTGGGGAAAGTAACACCAGTGTACAGGGCAAAAGGGGGCATGTCAAGGGTGGGGAAAGCAGCTCATGGAGGAGGAGGAGGTACAAACTATGGTTTGCTGCATCCTCACTATCTTCATTCTCTGGCCCTACACACAGAGCTCAGTGTAACTTACACTGCCAAAAATGCAAGTGTAAATTTACCGTAATTCACCCATTGGAACAGGATAAAAGCCCCTCACCAACCAGGAGCAGTTAACATGCAGCTTAAGGAGAGACACCACATGTCTGTCTCCCTGCGAATCTGCCTGTTTAAAATTGATCTGCTCTCCTCCAAACAAAATACCCAATGCTTGGAAAGAATAATCTATGCACCATAAAATGCACAAGGCATATCTGTAGTGCTTTTAATAATGCTGCTTAAAACTGACAGAGCAAACCTGCCTTCTCTTAGTAATCCTTACAATAGACCTATGAGGTAAACTGGCATTACCCCCCCCCTCGACACACACATATTGCAAATTGAAAGATGAGGGATAAGGCCTTGCCTAAAGCCACTTGGGAGTTCAGAGCTGAGCTGAGAGTCCTCAGCTCACACTCTTAGTTAACAAACCAACACATTTACAAGTTACTTTTGTAAAAGTAATGTAGAGCACTGAATCTCTCATTCAGCACCCAAGAGCTGGTTAGCAAGTGGTTCTTACCTTATCTTTTTCATGTGGAAGGAGAGATACTGGAGGAAGACAAGAAAGAGATTCACAGCTCTCTTTCCCATCTGCATTTGTGGCTCCTTTAGTATTGAGTTGGTACAGAGGTCCATCTTTAAGGAGTCGCCCATGGCCAATTGCCCGCTTGACAGCCAATCGCAATTGCTGGTGAAAGGTGGAAGGGGCACTGCTTGCAAATAGAGCTGACACATCCTTCTGCCCTTTCAAAAAGCGTTCAATGTTCTTCAAGGATGAGCCACTGGACTCTGCCAAGCCCTCAACTGCCCGTTTAATCAGTTTATTCCAGTCCACGTTTGGTTTACCATCCAACTTTCCATGGTTTCGTGGTTTGGGAAGTGCTATTCGCCCAGGGTTATCAGGATCCTTATAGGAATTAAGTCCCTTATTGGAAACCTTTAATATGGTCCCATCTTTAACACTCAGTTCCAATTGCTCCAGAACCGTTTTTCGATCCAAACCATGGGACGAAGACACAGCATTGCATATCCTCTCTTCTGAAGGGCGCTGTTTTTGCTTCTTGACCTTTTTAATTGCCTCCAAAATCCACTCCGTGTACAGCGGGTTAGCGAGTTTTACCATGATGAAGACTTCTGTATATCCATAGAGTCGTTATCCCTTATCCCTATACTGAAGGAGTTTCACAGAATGGGAAAACAGATGATCGGAGGATAGGGACCAGTTAACCATAGCATACACGTTGTTTGCCCCAAATTCCTTTTTCAAACATAAGATTTCCTATTTTCCATTTAAAAATATATATCCTGTTAGGAACCAATTCATATTTTCCAATGCTCCCCCTCCAAAAAAAGCAGCAGGTGTATCATACAGGTGAGACGAATTCAGCACATCTCATTCCAGCTCTTTACATTCCCAATCTGGTACACAAGTAAATAAAATGGTAAGCCTGAAAGAAAGAAAAAAGAGAAAACAGAGTTATTTGACTTTTTAACAAGCAGCTCATAACTGTAAAGTTTTGCTAGCCCCTCAGCACAACAGCGTCAGCATAGCTGTGTTAAAAAAGGGAAATTTGTCCAAGAAAAAAATCTGAAAGCAATTAAAGATTTGGCATTTAAAATGGCAATGTATTGGGCCAATGCTTCAACAAGTCTGGACTTGAAGCAAAACACCATTTAGAAGGCACTAACCACCAAAAGAACTGAGGCAAAATCCTCCAAAGGTAGAGAAGAAAATCGCATAGAAAAGCCAGCTCATTCCATCTCCTCACCCAGGAAAGAGACTTGCAGGATTACTACAAGAAAACAAGCTGGTTGGACAAGTCACCATCATTTGGGGGGAAACGAAGGTAAGTTGGGAGGGGCAAAGGCAACTGCCTAACAAGAAAGCTGCAGAAGCCCATCTAGCCCAACCTTTCACAGCAGTCGGGCCAACCCAACACCTACATGAAGGTTGCAGCTACGCTACTTTCTGATGGTATACGACCCTACCACCTGCTCAAGCAGAGCATGGTTGGGGTCTGGTCAGGGCCTGAGTGGCAATCACATGTATCCCACCTCAGGCTTCAAGATGCAAGGGAACAAACTTTAAAGCTCCCTAAACTTGCAAGGGTTGTACAGAAGAACTATGGCGTAATGCACTGCACGCCTTGAGCCCCAAAATAAGCCAGAATGCTGCCTACCCTAACTTTACGGGATAAAGTTTTTACCCTCTTTAGAGTCCCTTTTTTGTTTTTAAGTTTGCAAGGGGCGCTCAGGTCTGAACACCGCAAGGTCTGGGTGGCCGCGAAGCCTAAGGAAGCGCCGCGCATCTTCCGAAGTCGGGAAAAGGAAAAGTCGCTCGCATCCGTGCGTGTGTTTCAAAAAAGCAACAATAAGCAACTGGCCGCCAGAGCGAGCGAGGAAAGGCGTTATGTAAGGAGAAGCAGCGGCAGCAGCAGCAGCAGCAGCGGCGCAAGTTGGGTCCGGAGGCGGCGGGCCGTCGCCGTCCTTCGGCCGCTTCTCTCCTCTCGCACTTTCAGGCCCCGGGCAAGGAGGAGGCAGCGGGCCCAGCCGCCTCGCCCGCGGCGGGGTCCCCGACAGCGAAGCGCGGCCCAAGCCCAGGAGGCCTCGCCCGAGGCGGCCCGGATGCCAAGCGGCGGCGCTCCGGCCCCGCGGCGGCCTCGCCGGCTAGGCCCGCCCGCCTGCTCGCTCTGGCGCCGCCGAGGCCGACTTGGCCTGCACCTGCCGCCGGCGGGCGGGCGGGCGGGCGGGCGCCGAGGGAGGCGGCCAGGCAGCAGGCAGGCAGGCAGGCAGGCGAGGCCGCGGCTGGGCCTGGCGCGGCGAGCCTGGGCCGGGCCGGAGCAGGCCGCGGCCGGGCCTGGCGCGAGGAGCCCGCCCGATGCCCGCCCGCCCGCCCGCGCGCAGCCTCTCGCTCCCTCGGCTTCTCCCCGCCTCCGCCTCCTCCTGCTTCGCCTCTCGCCGCCGCCGCCCGGCTCGGAGCCGCCCCTCCGCCCGCCCGCCCTCGCCCTTCGCCCGCCGGAGAGGCGCCGCGGCCGCCGCTGCTTACCGGGGCCTACGCGAGGCGGAGCCCAGGAGCCTGAGGCCGGACGGCGGCGAAGACCCAAACTGACACGGCGGCCATCTTGGGTCCGGAGCTGGGCGGAGGGCGGCGCGGCGCGCAGCGGAACAGCCGAGGGGGCGGAGCCGGGGCGGCGCGGGGAGGGGGGCCGGGCCGCGGAACGGCCGAGCCCGGGAGACGCAGGGCGCGTGCGCGCCGCCGCCGCCGCCGCCCCGAGACGCGCCGCCCCGGCCGGGCGAGGGAAGCTCCGGCGGGACTGGGCGCCGCTCGGGGACCCCAGGCGAAGGGCGCGAGGAGGAGTTCTGCCCCGAGGAAACCAGAGCCAGACCATGTTCTGTGGGGCTGAAGCCGTGCTTTGGGGGGCGGGGACGCAGATCCCTAAACGTCTTTGAGTCAGTAGGAAACCGAGAGCAGCCCTCAACATGGCCTGAAGGCATCTCCAGCCCGGGCTTCCTGGGAAACGGCGCTCGCCGTGCAGGATCCATCCGCCCAGCCAGCCCTGCAGCAGTGGACTTGGGAAGAAGGCCTCTCGGAGCGCGTGCAGAGTGCATCTCCTTCTCTCTCCCCACAGCCAAGCCCCCGAAAAAGACGGAGCTGCTCATGCAGGCTTCTAGCCCTCACTGCTGACTTTAGAAACTGAGCACTGGGAATAATCATCACCTCTTATTTTGTACTACTAATGTATTATTAGTAACTGCATAAATATGCCATGAAAGGGATACAGGCAAAGAAGCCACAGTTTTTGCAGTTTAAACAAAAAGAGCATTGAGAGGTAATAACTGACCTGTTGGGACGCAGGTGGCGCTGTGGGTTAAAGCCTCAGCGCCTAGGACTTGCCAATCGAAAGGTCGGCGGTTCGAATCCCTGCGGCAGGGTGCGCTCCCATCTTTCGGTCCCAGCGCCTGCCAACCTAGCAGTTCGAAAGCACCTCCGGGTGCAAGTAGATAAATAGGGACCGCTTACCAGCGGGAAGGTAAACGGCGTTTCCGTGTGCGGCTCTGGCTCGCCAGAGCAGCGATGTCACGCTGGCCATGTGACCCGGAAGTGTCTCCGGACAGCGCTGGCCCCTGGCCTCTTGAGTGAGATGGGCGCACAACCCCAGAGTCTGGCAAGACTGGCCCGTACGGGCAGGGGTACCTTTAACTGACCTGTTTGTGTTTGTTAGCTGACCCAAGACAGCACTTTAAATTTGGGGATTGGGAGATGAGATCCATGGTGAAGTTCAAAGGATAGGTCATAAATACATTAAACTGAATTATGAGCAGGGAGTGGGGAGAACAAGAACATTTGCTGTGGATTTTCCATATCCCCCCTTCATAATAAGTACTGAAATATGTTTTCAGCACACTTCAAAATCAACTTCTTTTGATGTAATAGGATTTTTGGAGCCCTAAGTGTAGTGTGGTAATTAGCATGTTGGACTGGGGCCTGGGATAACAAGGTTCAAATCCCCCTCTCACCCATGAACCCCACTGGGCATGACCATGGATCAGGCCCCGTCTCTCAGCCTGATCCACCTCTCAGGGTTGTTGTTAGAATAACATGGAGAAGGTGAGAAGTGTGTACAACACCCCAATCTCCTCAGGAGAGCCAGTGTGGTGTAGTGGTTAAGAGCGGTAGTCTCGTAATCTGGGGAACCGGGTTCCTGTCTCCGCTCCTCCACATGCAGCTGCTGGGTGACCTTGGGCCAGTCACATTTCTTTTCTTCTTCTTTTTCTTTTTTAAAATAATTTTTATTAACAGACCAATCAAATCAAATCACATAAATTCCGAATTACAGATCCTAATTTTAAATTTTTGTTGGGGGTACCCATATTTCAAGTTCCGAAAGGGATCCAATCCTCTTGTTGCTGCTGCTTTAAAAGTCCACAAATCTGTCCAAATAATGTTCACAATTCTGTCCAATCCTTTCTTGCTGTTTTCCACATCTCTTCTAGTTGTTTTCATATATTTTTCCTTTCTCTTTGTCTTTGTGGCCTCTAATAGTCTCCATAAGCGGGTTGAAACAAATTTGTATTCCTGTGTGGATTTTTCCGTTCGTCCAAGGGTCATATTTCAGACAGCTACCATATTTCATCGCTTCCATAAAGAAAAACATTCTTGCTGACTACTCGTTAACTTTTCACAGGTCTGTCCCCTCTTTCTCAGTCCTCGAGGAGGTTCTATCAGAAATCCAATATGAAAACAAAGCTTCCTCCTCCCGATCAGGAATCTTTCGACAGGACCTGTCAAAATGGCGACTCCCTTTTTGTTGCTGCACCATCAAAAGCCCTTGTTCTTTTTCTCAATCTCACAAGCCAAACTTTGGGTAGTAAATCATTTCCACACAGTTTTTAATCATCCTGCTTAGGTCGGTTATGCGATGGTTCTTTTTGGGGAGGGGTTATTGATTAATCACATAGAAGAAAAGAAGAAAAGTTCCCCCCCCATCCAGTCTTGCTCCGGCATACTAAACCTGGTGTATTTTCTTCATGTTGTAGTCCATTAAATCATTTCACAGAGGTCACTTCAGTTAGCAGTCTTCACTCCCATTCTTCACTTGAAATATGTGCATTTGTTGATTTAGTGGAATGTTAAGAAGGATGCTTGGTTATAAATAATTGGCCATCACTAAATTGGATCAGAATTTGATGATAAGAGAGATTAAGAGAAACAAAATTTGTAGGAGAATTATTTTATTGTATTTAAATAAGTGGTTATAAAATTGAAAATAAGATGATAATTTGCTTGACAAAAACTTATTAATGATGTAAGTGGGAGCGGGGGATGTGAGGAAGTCTAAAGATGTTATGAAATTTTGCAAAACAAAGTAACGCTGTTTATTATTTTTGTATTTCTGTTATTAAAAACTCCAATAAATATATAATAATAATAATAAAAGAAATATGTGCATTTGCTTATTTTCCAATTATATATTTCGAGCTGATGTAAACCAGTGACAAATCAGAAAAATCAGAGACAGCGTCCGGGAGAGCCGGACCCACCTGAGGGCTTTGTGCCTAGTGCCCTCACCCCCTTCTTTCAAATCTGGGGGTGAATTATGGGCACAGCAGGCAAGGCAGCGTTCCCCATTCCCTTGGGGCAACGAAGGGAGGCTGCATACTCCCATATCAGCCTCTTAATTACCTCGTGTGGGTCGGAGAGATGTTATTGTTGGCCACCTTCCAATGCGCCCCCTGGTGCCCCGCCCCCGGCCAGTCACATTTCTTTGAAGTCTCTCAGCCCCACTCACCTCACAGAGTGTTAGTTGTTTGAGAGGAAGGGAAAGGAGAATGTTAGCCGCTTTGAGACTCCTTCGGGTAGTGATAAAGAGGGATATCAAATCCAAACTCTCGGACGAGGAGTGGGATATAAATTTAATAATAATAATAATAATACTGAATGCACAGTAGTGTGTATGGGACCCAGTGACTTGCCAAGATTACAGGAGCTGCTGAATAAATGAGAATCAAGAGAGATGGTGCATGATGGACACAGGAAAAGCAAAGGACTTCATGGGGAGCAGCTTTGCAGCAGACGTTAAATTTCTGAAAGCAGAGAAAACAGCACATTTAACATTAATGCTCTAACCCTAAGCATAATTTCTCTAAAGTACGGTGGGTCCTACTGGTTTTGATGGTGCTAGCTTTCTTCTAAGTATGCGCAGGAGTGCAGCATTGTACAATTTTCAGTTTATGGTTCAATTAAAACTTGCATGTGAAAGTGCCTTTCTTTCAAGTAACCACAGGAATCCAGCAATGAGGGTGCAAGCGGCTTATCTTGGGAGGGTGGGATTTCTCCCTCCTCACCCACTCCTCTGCCACCCCCAATGCAACCTCCGAGTGATCCTGTGTAGGGTTGGGCTATATACAGATGCATCCCCTAGCCACTGGAAACCAGTATCCATTTCTTTCAAGACAAATGATTTCCTTCAGCCCATTGCCTTTTTTGTGTTCAGGAAGCCAATAAAGTCCTTTCAGCAATCACTGAGAAATCAGAAGAGTGGAGGAGGGGTCATAGTGGGAAAAATAGTTATAGCCTTGTTTCCCATTACAGTATCAGCAAATTCAGCTGCTGTGAATAGCAGGATGGCAGCCAAAACAAAATTATAGAGAAGTAAGCGGGAGGAATCGGCTTGCTCAAAAATATTTAGGGGAAAGAACTCTAAAGGGACACAAACACACAAAAGCAGCCCTGTGAGGAATGATTGTGCCAGCCTTTGCTAACCTGGTGCCCCCCCCCCGATGTCCTGGCTGTGGCTTATCAGAGTTGTAGTCCAAAACATCTGGAGGGCACCAGGTTGGTAAAGGCTGCAATGAGCTCATTGACTACAGAGTGCTGAATGTCAGCATGGAGGACAGAGAGAAAAAAGGGGGAGGGGGATCAATAGAGTATCCTGGAAAAAGGTGAGTCGGGCCAGTTAGAACCTTGAACAGGGAACACCCCACCTTGCTACAGAGTCCACTTTTTGAGACCTAAATTTAAACTAGGGAGTATCCAGCTGAAAGGTGAGTTTGGTACTTTGCATGCAGAAGATCCCATGTTAATGCTTCAGCCAAAATGGAGGCCAGGTAGCAAGGACTGTCTTCCCAAGACACAGAAGAGCCAGTGCCTGCCAGAGGAGTAGGCCAGGCTGAGCCAGATGGAGCTGTGGTCTGACTCCCAAGTTCCTTGTTCGGCAAAAAGGATATACCCATAATTTTTCACTAAAAGTGTGGTTTGTTTGTTTATTTATACTATTTCTTATAATTAAACCATCACTTCCACCTGAAGTTAACCCCAAACAATCCGTTTCACCTCATTTAGTGTGTAATTGGATGCATGTTTATGATGCCTGTTGACACGCACGCCAGCCTGTTCTCCGCCTCTCTCGTCATCTCTCAACCTCGCCTCCCTCACTGGGTTGTTCTGTGCATAAAAAATGAAGGAGAGAACCATGAATTCAGCCTTGAGCTCCTTGGAGAAAAGGCAGGATATAAATGTAATAGATTTGTAATAGATTAGAGCTGGACCATAAAGAAGGCTGATCGCCGAAGAATTGATGCTTTTGAATTATGGTGCTGGAGGAGACTCTTGAGAGTCCCATGGACTGCAAGAAGATCAAACCTCTCCATACTGAAGGAAATCAACCCTGAGTGCTCACTGGAAGGACAGATTGTGAAGCTGAGGCTCCAGTACTTTGGCCACCTCATGAGAAGAGAAGACTCCCTGGAGAAGACCCTGATGTTGGGAAAGATGGAGGGCACAAGGAGAAGGGGACGGCAGAGGACGAGATGGTTGGATAGTGTTTTCGAGGTTACCAGCATGAGTTTGACCAAACTGCGGGAGGCAGTGGAGGACAGAGGTGCCTGGCGTTCTCTGGTCCATGGGGTCACGAAGAGTCGGACACGACTAAATGACTAAACAACAACAACAACAGCTTTCTCCATGATCCAGCGCATGTTTGCAATTTGGTCTCTGGTTCCTCTGCCTCTTCTAAATCCAGCTTGCACTTCTGGGAGTTCTCGGTCCACATACTGCTTGAGCTTTCCTTGTAGAATTTTAAGCATAACCTTGCTAGCGTGTGAGATGAGTGCAATTGTGCAGTAGTTGGAGCATTCTTTGGCACTGCCCTTCTTTGGGATTGGGATGTAGACTGATCTTCTCCAATCTTCTGGCCACTGCTGAGTTTTCCAAAGTTGCTGGCATATTGAGTGTAGCACCTTAACAGCATCATCTTTTAAAATTTTAAATAGTTCAGCTGGAATACCATCACTTCCACTGGCCTTGTTATTTGCAGTGCTTTCTAAGGCCCATTTGACTTCACTTTCCAGGATGTCTGGCTCAAGGTCAGCAGCCACACTACCTGGGGTATACGGGACATCCATTTCTTTCTGGTATAATTACTCTGTGTATTCTTGCCACCTCTTCTTGATGTCTTCTGCTTCTGTTAGGTCCTTTCCACTTTTGTCCTTTATTATGGAAATCTTTGTACGAAATGTTCCTTTCATATCTCCAATTTTCTTGAACAGATCTCTGGTTCTTCCCATTCTATTGGTTTCCTCTATTTCTTTGCATTGCTCGTTTAAGAAGGTCTTCTTGTCTCTCCTTGCTATTCTTTGGAAATCTGCATTCAATTTCTTGTATCTTTCACCATCTCCCTCGCAATTTGGTTGCCTTCTCTCCCCCGCTATTTGTAAGGCCTCGTTGGACAGCCACTTTCTTGCATTTCCTTTTCATTGGGATGGTTTTCGTTGCTGCCTCCTGTATAATGTTGCGAGCCTCCATCCATAGTTCTTCAGGCACTCTGTCTAGCAAATCTAAATCCTTAAACCTGTTCCTCACTTCCACTGTGTATTCATAAGGGATTTGACTTAGATTGTATCTTACCGGCCCAGTGGTTTTTCCTACTTTCTTCAGTTTAAGCTTGAATTTTGCTATAAGAAGCTGATGATCTGAGCCACAGTCAGCTCCAGGTCTTGTTTTTGCTGACTGTATAGAGCTTCTCCATCTTTGGCTGCAGAGAATATAATCAATCTGATTTCAATGCTGCCCATCTGGTGATGTCCATGTGTAGAGTCGTCTCTTGTGTTGTTGGAAAAGCGTGTTTGTGATGACCAGCTTGTTCTCTTGACAGAACTCTATTAGCCTTTGCCCTGCTTCGTTTTGATCTCCAAGGCCAAACTTGCCAGTTGTTCCTTTTATCTCTTGACTCCCTACTCTAGCATTCCAATCCCCTATGATGAGAAGAACATCCTTCTTTGGTGTCACTTCTATAAGGTGTTGTAAGTCTTCATAGAATTGGTCAATTTCAGTTTCTTCAGCACCAGTAGTTGGTGCATAAACTTCGATTACTGTGATGTTAAAAGGTCTGCCTTGGATTCGTATCAAGATCATTCTATCATTTTTGAGATTGCATCCCAGTACAGCCTTCGCCACTCTTTTGTTCACTATGAGGGCCACTCCATTTCTTTTATGGGTTTCTTGCCCACAGTAGTAGATATGATGGTCATCCGAACTGAATTCACCCATTCCCGTCCATTTTAGTTCACTGATGCCCAAGATGTCAATATTTATTCTTGCCATCTCATTTTTGACCACCTCCAACTTACCCAGGTTCATGGTTCTTACATTCCAGGTTCCTATGCAATATTTTTCTTTACAGCATTGGACTTTCCTTTCGCTTCCAGGCATATCCGCAACTGAGCGTCCTTTCGGCTTTGGCCCAGCCGCTTCATCAGCTCTGGATCTACTTGTACTTGCCCTCCACTCTTCCCCAGTAGCATGTTGGACGCCTTCCGACCTGAGGGGCTCATCTTCCAGCGTCATAACTTTTATATGCCTGTTGTCTTTGTCCATGGAGTTTTCTTGGCAGGGATACTGGAGTGGCTTGCCGGTTCCTCCTCCAGGTGGATCACGTTTGGTCAAAACTCTCCACTATGACCTGTTCATCTTGGGTGCCCTGCTCGGCATAGTTCATAGCTTCTCTGAGTTCTTCAAGCCCCTTCGCCACGGCAAGGCAGTGATCCATGAAGGGGAGTGTCTATAGCTATGGAAGGGCAAATCTAACAATTTTGGTTTTGCTCAGTTTCTCACTTTTTCAATCTTAAATTCAGTTCTCCATATTTTTGCATCAGTTTGCTAATGTGTTTTTTTAAAAAAAAAAAAACCTCTCATAAAATTAATCAGCATTTCAGTGCAAATTTCCCCTAATTTTTTCATGCTGTTTTCACTAATATATGCATTTTCTATAGTGTGTGCATTTTTTAAAACTCAAGACTAGTAAACAGCATTGCAAAATTTGGAGAAATAAAAAATTTGAAAGATTGTGGTGTTTTGGTTTGTGTATCACTGAGGAGAGTGCAAATTAGTTAACTTCACCTTTAAATGTAAAATTAACCAATAAACTGAAACTGACACAGGGACAAACAGAAGAAGACGCTCCCCTTTATCACATACACAGCCCAACAAGACAATAACAATAATCCACCAACAGCATACAAATCAATATGGCTAACCTGATCCAAAACACCCACCCACCCCACTCACACATGAAAATAAAGATCACCACAGCCAATCACAAACAAACAATCACACCCTAGGCCAACCCCAACCTCTCTCACCCCCAAAGGAACACAAGTGAACAGCAGAGAACCTGCACAAGCAACGCTGACACCAAACCCTACATACATTAAGCAAAATATTCAACATATTATTCAACATCTTATCTTATTCAACATCTTTATCAACGACTTGGATGATGGACTCAAGGGCATCCTGATCAAATTTGCAGATGACACCAAACTGGTAGGGGTGCCTAACACCCCCAGAGGACAGAATCACACTTCAAAACGACCTTGACAGATTAGAGAACTGGGCCAAAACAAACAAGATGAATTTTAACAGGGAGAAATGTAAAGTATTGCACTTGGGCAAAAAAAAATGAGAGGCACAAATACAAGATGGGTGATACCTGGCTTGAGAGCAGTACATGTGAAAAGGATCTAGGAGTCTTGGTTGACCACAAACTTGACATGAGCCAATAGTGTGACACGGCAGCTAAAAAAGCCAATGCAATTCTGGGCTGCATCAATAGGAGTATGGCATCTAGATCAAGGGAAGTAATAGTGCCACTGTATTCTGCTCTGGTCAGACCTCACCTGGAGTACTGTGTCCAGTTCTGGGCACCACAGTTCAAGAAGGACACTGACAAACTGGAACGTGTCCAGAGGAGGGCAACCAAAATGGTCAAAGGCCTGGAAACAATGCCTTATGAGGAACGGCTAAGGGAGCTGGGCATGTTTAGCCTGGAGAAGTGGAGGTTAAGGGGTGATATGATAGCCATGTTCAAATATATAAAAGGATGTCACATAGAGGAGGGAGAAAGGTTGTTTTCTGCTGCTCCAGAGAAGCGGACACGGAGCAATGGAGCCAAACTACAAGAAAGAAGATTCCACCTAAACATTAGGAAGAACTTCCTGACAGTAAGAGCTGTTCGACAGTGGAATTTGCTGCCAAGGAGTGTGGTGGAGTCTCCTTCTTTGGAGGTCTTTAAGCAGAGGCTTGACAACCATATGTCAGGAGTGCTCTGGTGGTGTTTCCTGCTTGGCAGGGGGTTGGACTCAATGGCCCTTGTGGTCTCTTCCAACTCTATGATTCTATGATTCTATGAAATAGAAACGTTGCCACCCGACCCCCCCCATCTCCCCCCCCCAATGTCTCAACAAATGAAACTGATTTGTAAAAATGTTACATGGAAAAAATACAAGAGACATGACACATACTTCTGTAAAACAATAATTTATTTTTTTTAAAGTTCACCTTTAAATGTGAACTCAATTGAATTTTTCTCCTATATGTATATTGTAAACCTTATCACTACAATCTACGGCATTGAGTCTTGTGAATCAGGTTTGCGTCTAGGGTGCCACTAAGGCCTGTGAAGGAGCTGTGGTCTCCTTGCTTGATTTCTTTGTGGAAGCAAAAAACAAACTAATATGTTTACCAGTAAGTATGTAGGGTAGCAGAGAAGGTTCCAATGCAATTAAAAGGACATTTATTTGTAGGAAATCAGATCAGTCGGCATTTCAATATGAAAAAAGCATTCCAAAAAAATAGCACTGTACCACTTGGGAGTAGGGTTCATAGTTCTAAAAAGTAAAAATCTGTGCTGATATGGAAGGCCCTTGGGCAAGGTCACCTCAGTGAATCCTCACTACAGTCTTTCCACACATTTACTCATCTCTGGGCACAGTCCTCACCAACATGCAGAGCAGGAGGTGGGCGGCTATTCCTCCTGTTCTTCTCCACTGCCAGCTCTGGTACCCCTGCAAGCACCTCTGAGCTACAGCGTCTCTGTTATCCATTCCCAGAGAGCTTGTCGCTTTCTCCACCAAGCCCATGGCTGCTCTTCTAATTGACCAGAGATGGCCATTTCTGTGCAGCATGCAAACTCCTAACCTGATTCTATGCATATTTACTCAAAAGTAATCTCCACAGACTTTCAAGCAGGGAGGGGGAACCTTTGCTACTCCAGATCTTGTTTGACTCACATCAGCTCCAGACAGCCTATGGCCAGGGAGGAGGGTGGAGGTGGTTCTCCAGCACCATCTAGAAGGTGTGTACAAGGCGGGGCACTTAAAAACTCTTTCTGAGGCAGGAAAACCCAGCATGGAAAAAACCTTAAAGCTCTCTGCCTTCCTTACTGGGCTCTGGGAAGGTCCTGCATGGGTCCTGGAGGCCTTCACGAGATCATGTGATAGAATCATAGAATCATAGAGTTGGAAGAGACCACAAGGGCCATCGAGTCCAACCCCCTGCCAAGCAGGAAACACCATCAGAGCACTCCTGACATATGGTTGTCAAGCCTCTGCTTAAAGACCTCCAAAGAAGGAGACTCCACCACACTTGCACAGCCCCACAATATCTTGTGAAAGCCTCCAGAGCCCATGCAAGAACTCCCCAGAGCCCAGGAAGCAGCACAGAGAGCTTGAAAGTGCTTTCCATGCTGGGTTTTCCTGCCATGGAAATAACTTTTTAGTTCTCCACGTTGTGCAATTGCATGCTGGCCAGCTGCCAAGCATGTAAAATTGTCACACAAGTTAAATGCATGCAAGTCAACTGTACCAACAGGGCAGGTGTGCAGATAGCTGAATGTGCATGCCTTATTTCTTAAAAGAATTCCCCATCCAGGGACAACAGCAAATTATTTTAAAACAAAAAACACACCCTTTTGCTGTTCTGGATTTGTGCAAAGCATTCCAGGGCATGCCAGAAATAGAAGCATAGCTGGAAAAGAAATGAAAGCAGTTTTGAATTCTCAGCACACACCTTTTAGATTGCTGTGCAATGTCTGGTGTAGGAATTTTTAAAGAAGCTTGCTTGCACAGTTTTAAAGTTTTGTGCAAATCTGAGGGATCAAAAGTTGTAGCAGGGGAATATAATAGTTATGACCGTGGCAAGGGTCGGGGAATGAAAGCACTGAGGAAGTTGTAGCTATGGAAAGGAGAGAAGTAGAAAGTGATTATTGATTCACCCATCCAAAAAGCAAAAGCAAATCATTGGCAATCCCAAGAGAGGTAGTTTGGAGCCTGATTTCCTGAAATTTATCAGATAACAGGTGAATCTGAATTTACAGGGGGAAAGCATCAAGACTGGTGTTGCTTGAGGGTATGGACTACAAAAATCAAATAGGACTGCAAATAGCTGAACACAGAGAGCAAACTCTGGTTTGCAGAAGTGCTGAGGCTCTTCCACAAGATTCACCTGAAGCATAGAGTGTGGCAGCCAAAGAGACTCCTTTTGAGGCATCTAATCACAGCCTGCATTTTTATCAAAGCTTATATATTAATCAGGATCTGTATTTTAAAATGAGCTTAAAGATTTTCAAATGTTTCAAGCCAGGCAAACCTAAGAACCTTGGCAAGATGTTTAATCTCCTGGACAAGGGGCCCCTTGATTTATAGCAGAAAACAATTCTCAAAGTCGTAAAAAGGGAATTACAGGCTAAGAGCAAGGTTACACTGACCCTACAGATTAAGCTTAGGCAAATAGTAAACTTGAGCCATATCTTCTTCCTAAGGTTAAAAAGGTCAAGAGAAATGGAAAGGAAAACATCTAGCTGGCAGAAAGGGGGGGAGTATTTTGGGAAATCTTTTTCTAAAGTTGTTTCTTTCTTAAACTGATATCCTTTTAAGATTTCTTTTCCTTTTAAAAGGTTATTTATGTATGTATTAAATATATTAGCTTAAATGTAATTATGCAAAGAATCTAGAAAGAAATAAATGTTAAATTCTTATTTCATAGAATCATGGCTGTAGGAGACCAGAGGGGCAAATGAGCCCAGCCCCCTGCCAGACAGGAGACGCCATCGAGCACTCCTGATATATAGTTGTCAGGCTTTTTGTTTAAAGACCTCCAAAAGGAGATCTTTCATTGATGATGCATGAGAATGTGAACTTAAGATCCTTGACATCTGTTAAAGATAAAAATTTAAAACCATTAACGATCTGTTTTGGAGGGCAATAGGGCAAGGAGGGCAAGAGGTGAGCTGGTAATTAAGGTTCCTTGTTGAGATAAATGTAAGATAAATGATTACTTATTTGTCATTTATAGATAGAAGAATATATAGCTTTTGTCTCCCATAAAAGGCAAAAGGAAATGGGTGTATCTTTTGTGATTGGTTCTAGCAAACAGCCAATGGGAATTTCAACCAGGCTGATTGGACAGAGGCAGCCAAAGGAGGAGCAAGGAGGCTGGGATGAGGGAATATAAGTGCTGGCCAGAATGGCAGGAGGCCAGGCCAGAGCTTGGTAACCATATACCACTGTGCCTCTCATTTATTTGTCTGACAAATAAATTATTATTTTAATTTCTCTATTGCTGCGTTGAATATTTCATTCCAGCTAAGCGTTAACCACAAGCAGGGTGCTACATTTTATGGTGCCCCTGTGACTCGGATAAGTGGTCTGCTGGAACGCAGCCCCTTCGCCCTACTGGGCAGGGTACAAGAGGGAGGACCACGAACTGCTTACCCAAGCGCGCACTGGAAATTTTTTCCAGGGGAACGCAGAAGTCTCGTCTGTCTGATACCCTGCTCACTGGCGGCGACGGACCGGGGGGAACCAGAGAAATAAACTGGGAACCAGCCAAGGGTAAGTGCACTAAGGGGTTTTGGCCCTCCAATTAATTAGGAGGAAGAGAAGTCCTGATCAATCTTCTGCGTCTCAGTAAGGGGAAACTGAGTACGCTAGGTGGTTGGGTACATCAGATGGTGGTCTGGTGGAGGAAAAGGGAAAGGTTGGGAGGTAGAGTGTGGTGAAGTATCTAGCGCATTGTATGTGTGAGAAAGTACAGAGCAATCTGTAGCTGACCTGAGTGTGGAGTGGGCAGTACTTCGGTTCCTAGTAAGGCGACTTCACTAGGCAAGGAACCCCACAAGGCGCGTGTGTGAGTGACTGAGTGGATACTTCACAGGGCCATACAATGGGAGTCGGGGGTTCAAAGGGGGGAAATACACCTCTTGAATGTATGTTAAATAATTTTAAGAAAGCCTTCTCAGGGGCATATGGAGTCAAAATGACGCCAGAGCGCTTGAGAACGTTATGTGAACTAGAGTGGCCAAAACAAAATACTGAATGGCCATCTCAGGGAACCTTTGATATAAATTTAGTAAGCAAACTTTGGACTGATATTGCCAAAGAAACTGGAGGGTGCCCAGAACAATTTTCATATATAGATTCTTGGCTGAGCACATTAAATAAAAATCCTCCATGGATAAGGGAATGCAAAGTCAAACGATGCAAATTATTGGCTGTAAAAGCCGAAGCTAGGAAAGGAATCTTGCCAAATAAACTCAAACCCATTTTTGAGGGACCAGAGGAAGAGGTGCTTCCACCTCCACCCTATGCTCCACATCGAAGGGAGCCTGATCCAAACACTCCACCAGTTGTAACCCCAAGGCAAGAAAGTGGAATGAATAATGGGGGTGGAGTCACAGAGCTTGATTCCTTGATAGATTATGATAAATATCTTCAGGAGGCATTGGAGTCTTATAATAAAGCCCAAGCAGAAGTGGTTATTCCACCTGTGACTCCTAATAGACCTCCATCTACAGTCTCCGTTAGTGGAACAACTGATTGCCCACCCCAAACCCCTGTACATCCAAGTCCTAGAGAACTATTACAGAAGTTACAGGGAGACCTTGATCGGTCAGCAAGCAATACAGCCAGGCGTATAAAGCTGCTAAAAGAACGTCTTGGGACAGATACCATCCCCTATGATTTGAGGCCCCTAGAGCAAAGCGAAGAGAAAGGTCACATAGTAGCCCCTCTTAGAAGAGTATTTGATGCACTTGAGGAGCCTGTGCTGGTTAACAGGCAACCCGGACCAAGGCCACCTCGAACTTCGACCCTGCAATATATTCCATTCACGACTACGGATCTGATGAATTGGAAAACACACACCCCATCTTTCGCAGAAAAACCTCAGGCTATGATGGACTTGGTGACTTCAATAGTAAATACTCATAGTCCTACTTGGACAGATTGCCGCCAACTCCTGAATACTCTTTTCACCACTGAGGAAAGAGACATAATTGAAAAGGCACAGATATATTTGCGTGAGCAGGCCAGAGTGGGAAATATTTTTAATATTGACCGTCATCTCCAAGACAACTTTCCCTTGGAAGATCCTAATTGGGATCCAAACAATGCAATTCACCTGACCAGGCTTACCACCTACCGCCAGACGCTTGTGCAAGGTATCCGCAGGGCATGTCAGAAGCCCACTAATATGTCTAAAGTCTCAGAAGTAGAACAGAAACCAAATGAGAGTCCAGGAGACTTTTTAGAGAGGCTGCAGGAAGCCTATCGTATATGGACTCCTTTTGACCCTGAAGCCCCTGAAAACAGCAGAATGATTACTGCTACATTTGTGGCCCAGTGCGCTTCTGACATTCGTAAGAAAATTCAGAAATCAGAAGGATGGGAAGGGATGATGATGAGCCAAATTATGGCCATTGCACGCCGAGTTTATCGGAATAGGGATGAGGCTGAGAAACAAGAGAAGAAGAAGTGGCAGAAGGAAAAGATGGTGATGCTAGCCACAGCAGTAAAGCAAGACTACCGCCCCTTAAATGGAGGGAGAGGGCGGGGAAGGAATCCACCACTGGGAAGGAATCAATGTGCAAATTGCAAGAAGGAGGGTCACTGGAAGCGGGAGTGTCCTGAACTCCTGAGGTTGGAAGAAGTACACCCAGGCCCAGGCCCAGGCCCAGGCCCAGGCTCCGGCCCAAGAAACCAGGGACGGGGACGGGGAATGATCCGAGATGGAAGATATCAGAGACCTGGACAAGGACGGAGTAGAGACAATTTCATTGGACTGGCAGAAGAGGATTTTACCCAAGACTAGGAACGACCGGACTCCATAAAGTTATAAGCTTTCATGTGCATGCACACTTCTCTATTGCGACAGCATTTTAGACCTTTTATCCATTTTATCCCATTTGATATTCTCTAGTATTATTTAAGTTGTGTTGCATGTTTCCTGGAGAGGCACTTTATAAATTTATTAAGGCACTTTATAAATGTCAAATTCATGCAGTTGTCTTGTCTCCAACTCTGAAATCACGGTGGGTACCTTCCCCTTCTTTACATCTCCAACAATTCTTTTGTTCTATTTTATATATTTTTGGAAGTTTTAATGGTGCAATATACCACCTATAAATCATTTTCATGTAATTCTCTTTCAACAATATGCAATCCATAAATTTCAAGTTCACTTTCCAAAGCCTTATCCAATCCTCAAGTTGTATGTTGTGACCGAAATCCTGTGCCCAATTAATCATTACTGATTTGACTTCCTGATCTTTAGTTTTCCATTCCAACAGAATATTATACGTGTTCTTTAATAATTTGGAATTATCATCTATGATATCCTTTTGGAATTTGGAAAGTGTGTAAGTGAATCCTCTTATTATCTACTTTATAATTAAATTTTAAAATCTGGAAGAGAAAAGCCTCCTTTTTCTTTTAGATCTGTAAGTATTTTATGCTTTCTTCTTGGCCTTTTCCCACTCCAGATAAATTTTGAAATATATTTTTGCCATTTTTTGAAGCAGGCATTGTTACAGTGGTACTTCAGGTTACATACGCTTCAGGTTACATACGCTTCAGGTTACAGACTTCGCTAACCCAGAAATAGTGCTTCAGGTTAAGAACTTTGCTTCAGGATGAGAACAGAAATCGTGCTCTGGTGGCGCAGCGGCAGCAGGAGGCCCCATTAACTAAAATGGTGCTTCAGGTTAAGAACAGTTTCAGGTTAAGAACAGACCTCCGGAACAAATTAAGTACTTAACCCGAGGTACCACTGTACCTATTATCGGTATTGTCTGAAAGAGGAACAACATTTTGGGCAACACATTCATTTTAATTGCTGCAATTCTTCCTAAAAGGGAAAAGTTCATCCTGTTCCATATTTCTAAATTCCTTTTTATTTCATTCCAAATTTTTTCATAATTATCTTTGTAGATATTAAGATTCTTTGTCGTGAACCATATTCTGAAGTATTTTACCTTTTTATGAAGTATTTTACCTTTTTATTACCTTTCTATGTCTATAAGTTTGGATAACTCTTTTCTGATTCTTTAAGATTTTTGACTAACAATTTAGTTTTGTTTTTATTGAGTTTAAACCCTGCCACCTGTCCAAACTTTTGAAATTTTTCAATTACTCTAGGAAGAGAATTCTTGTCTGCGAAGGCTTTCAATTTATGCTCATTTTTCTTTATTTTTATTCCTGCCACATCTATGTCAGCTCTAATATTTCTTGCTAAAACCTCCAGGACCAGAATAAACAAAAGTGATGATAACAATCTCTGCTCTCTTTCTAACTTGCTTGTTAGCTGCCCAATTGGAGCATAAATATTTTAAATAAATAAAGCAAAACCTTTTCCTTGATCAAATGAATGGGGAATCCTTTCCACACTTGAGAGCTTTGAGTATTGGAATTTATTCTCTAAGTCTAAGTCTGGATTAGCCTGACTGCTGCAAATAACAACCGACACTAAGAATTCTCTTTTACCCAGCATTGTTCCAGAATTCTGAGAAATCAAAAAATCAGTGCCGTTTTGAAATCCAGTGGTTAAATTCAGTGCAGTTTGAAAGATTCAGTCTGCCATCTTGATTCAAAATGGCATCTAATTGGATCCAAATTATGGCTGCATATATTTCAAACACATCTGTAGGAGTGTTGTTGGCTGATCCCTAAGTTGGGGAGGTTCATTTGACAAGAAACCAATCCTTTCGTGTCATTGGCCCAATAGTGTTGGCTGCCCTGCCAACAGAGATTCTGTAGGTGCTGTCTGTTTCTGATGAAAAAGGCTTATGCAGGCAATTAAGAATACATCATCATCATCATCATTATTAATTTTATTTCTATACCACTTTATATTTTTAAGAAAAAATCTCAAAGCAGTTTACAGCATATTAAAACATCAATAAAACAATCCAGAATTAAACATTTCTGAAGAAAGTCAAATATAGAGTATACAGTCAAAGCCACATAATTAACAGAAAACTAAAATACTATCTTAAAGATGTCAAAATAAAACATTACAAAGGAGGTAAACTACAGAATACATATTTAAAACAAAGTTAACCCAAAAAAACTTAAACATTTCAAAAAGAAAAAAACATTGCTAAACGAAGTCAAATATAAAATACACATTTAAAACAGCATAGTTAACAAAAGAATAAAATATTATCATAAGCATGACACGGCTGTTTGGCAGGCACAAAAGGGTGGGGCAAAAGAATCCAGTAACTAGGACTGGTTGCCAGGCATAGTGCTGTTCCTCCGGTCTCATGAGGAGCCTCTTCAGTGGGGCTGGTGAGTGTGGCCCCCCAGGCCAGGTGGAAAGGGCCTTGCAGGGAGCAGCCTTCACCACTCACAGCCAGGTGATCGTCCTTTCACAATAGCTGGTTTCTGATTTTGTCCTTTTTCCATTTTTTAATTGTATGGTTTTATGCACAATTGTTGTAAACTGCTCTGATATTATTTTTTATGAATAGAGATTTTTATAAATAATTAAAATAATATTTCTAAAATATATAGTAGAAATATCTATAATACCAAGGGCTCTAATCACTTCCCATTAACCTGAGAGGGAGGAGAAAGTGCAGTTGCTTTGGACTTGCTTAAGAAATGAAAGCAGCTTGCTTGGTCTCCACCTGCAAACAGAAGATGTCAGTGCAGCACAGCAAGAGTTAATGTAAATGACAGGCCACAACTTCAGGGCACCAGCTGCTTTTGCATCAGATTCACAATCCCCTGGGGTCCCTTAACTACTTCATAAACCTGGTCTTTGTGGATGCAATGCCTTGCACCATTAGCATTTTGGGGATGTGCTGGTGTTATATGTGCCCCAGCAGACACACAAACAAAAAGGGCGGGGGGGGGGCTTTCTCAATGTTGCCTTCCTCTCCCATTTTGTCCCACAACCTGTCAGAAATGAAGGAAAGGTCATCCCCACAACACCATTCAGGAATTACTTAGGGGTAGAGGTATGCAACCAGACTTGACTGATTATTTGGGGCTTTCCGGACTGGGGGTAGGAAAGGCAGTAATTGCAGGGTGGGGGTGAGGAGAGACATGAGAGACATAATTAAAATTATGTATGCTATGGAGAAAGTGAGTTTTTCTCCCTCTCTGATAAAACCAGAACTCTCAGTCAGTGAGTGAAGCTCAACACCAGATGATTCTTGCACAGAGTGACTTCAGTTTACGTGCCACGGCTAAGCTGTGGAATAGGCTGCTGTAACATGTGGCGATGACCATCATCGTGGGTGTCCTCAAAGCTAGGAACCTTTGGCTCTTCTGATGTTGCTGAACTACAACTCAGGATGGTGGGAGTTGCAGTTCAGCAACATCAGGAGGGCCAAAGGTTCCCCAAAATCATTTTAAACAAATCCTGATGAGATGGAAGTGCTGGCGGGTGGGGTTTCCTGTGCCCAGGCATTGACAAAATTACTTGTTCTTAATGGGGTTTAAGGAGCAGCTCCATGCATTGGCGCTTGTCCTGGATCTATCATCGCTTGAGGCAAGGGCTGCCAGGTCAGAAGCACTCCAGACCCAGAGGAGACCTCAAGGCAGCTCAGGGATATCACAGAGGACTTTTTCTCCTCAGCCACCATGTCCTTTTTGTGACATCACAGACAGTTTACAGCCAATGGCTACAGGTGGAGAGACATCAGACCATCTCCTCAGCACTGATTTATCGTTTATTTCTCACCCAGCCCACTCCCCAGGCGTACTGATACTGGGGGTGCTGTGGGGGACACACACTATAAAACTCAGGTATTTGATTTTCCGTAAGATGGAATTTACACTACTGTACAGCCAGATGTATTGAGAAAGCCATTCATTTATAAATGTAAGTTGGTTTGCTTAAGCACTGCAATTCTCTTCATTGCTTTCAGAGGTGGTCTTGAGAAAACCTCACTGAGTTCAGACAATGAAGGGCACGGCTACCATTCAAGAGCATCCCCAGGCAGCTCAACTGACTCCAGCCTGGCAACTTCATCCATTAAGTTCATCCTTCCAACTTCCAGGGGCTTCATCTATTCATGAATATACACCAGTTTCCTGTCACACATTGCATTCATTCACCACAACCACATCTGAAACCCCCCATGCGCCAGCTGACAGCCATGAAGAATGCCAATGGACACATTCATTCTTGTTCATTCTCCATTCACATACCCACAGATATCCACTGGCTTCTCCAGACCAGCTTCCAAAGATGAATTGCCCACTTGGGGGTGGGGGACAGCAGCTGCCCATCTAGATGCTGCAGAATTTTGAGGGGGCTCAACCCCCTCTTTGAATTTTTTTTTGGGGGGCTGGGCCCCCTGAGCAACCCTAGATGGTGCCCTGTGTAGCACTTAGCAGTATCTGAATACAAACTTCACTGACTTCAATATCTGCCAGCTTCTGCTAGGTCTACCACTAGGTATCAGTCAGCTTCCAGCTGTGGATATCAGCCCCCTTCAAGCTGCAATCCCACTCAGCAAGTTATTAGTGCTCCTGCTGCTGGATGGTCACCTCCATCCATCTGACAATTTGCCTCCTACAGGTGGAAGAAAATTGGGCAATGCTGAATGTCACAGGTGTTTCTTGCTGTGTTCAGTTGGGTAAAAGGAAAAGACACACACCTAAAGCCACTCAGCTGTGATGTGCCTTTGTGACATCACAGGTAGACCCTAGCCAATAGTACCAGGCTGGAAAGCCTCACAATTGTGGGTGCACCTCAGCAATTATTTATTTGTGAGCCCCTTTATTACTAAAAATATTCATTTGAGCCCACTGATACTGATACTTGGGGGGGCACACACCATAAAGTTGTGGCAGGGGACTTTTTTTTAGCACAATCTCTTGCAGGCAACCTTTCAGGGGCTGTAGGCCAGAGTTGGGCAGGATCAGAGGCAAAAGGGAGTGGAACAATTAAGGTGACTCCTCTTTGTACAAGGGGCTTCATTCCAGCTGTGCAAAAGCCACACTTTCTATGCCAACACCCCCACCCTGCTAATCTCCAGTTAAGCAAGAAGCATCATCCCAGTTCAAGGGAACTAGGGAAAAACTCTTGAGGAGGGGCATGAAATAAAGAAAGAAATAAACAACTATCTGACTTTCAGAAGACACCTGAAGGCAGCCCTGTTTAGGGAAGCTTTTAATATTTGATGAATTATTGTATTTTAATATTTTGCTGGAAGCCGCCCAGGGTGGCTGGGGAAACCCAGCCAGATGGGCAGAGTATAAATTGTTTTGTTGTTGTTGTTGTTGTTGTAGCCTCTTGAGAAGATTTGGCTTACAGACTAAGGCTCTCTAATAGAGCAGCCAAGTGAGATTTCATGGCCCAAAATGGAGACATGAAGCAGCCCCAGTGATGTTATTAAGCATTAACCACAGTCACCAAGAGCATGTCGTTCACATAAAAAAACCACAACATTTAACAAATGAGCAAATATGTCACTGGTTAGAAAGATAACGATAGAAAGCTTAGCCAAAAGGTGTTTTCCCAGGTCCAGCTAAAACACTGTGCTTAAGGCACAGGATGGAATGGGAGTTGTAGTCCACCAAAGTAAAAATTGCAAGGATCCTCTTTTCACACTAAGAACAGATGTTTCCAAACTTCTGCTTTACACATCAGCACAATTTATTTCCAAAGCTCTTTGGTGGGATGAGGAGAACCAAAAATACCACTGGACTAGCAGAAGCTAGAGAACATTACACCCTTTTTAAAAGCCCCACATCACCCTTCAGTTGCCAGGTTATAGGCCTATTCTTAATCACTGAGACAGTGAAAATGTGTAACAGCATTTAATCAGGGACATTCTGTCATGGAACAGTTACCGTATTTTTCGCCCTATAGGACGCACTTTTTCCCCTTCAAAAATGAAGGGGAAATGTGTGTGCGTCCTATGGGGCGAATGCAGGCTTTCGCAGAAGCCTGGAGAGCGAGAGGCGTCGGTGCGAACTGACCCCTCTCGCTCTCCAGGCTTCAGGAAGCTATCCGCAAACCTTGCGCGCCCAAGGGGAGTTCCAGCGGGCTCGCAAGGCTTGCGGGCGGCAGCCTGTTCTGGGGGCTGGGGAAGCTCGGGCTTCCCCAACCCCCAACTCCCAGTGACGCGAGCAAGCTCCGGGAGCGATGGCAAGGTTGCAAAAGCTCGCCATCGCTCCCGGACCCATTCTGGGGGCTGGGGACGGGGGAAGCTCTGGCATCCCCCGCCCCCAGCGACGCAAGCAAGCTCCGGGAGCGATGGCGAGGTTGCGCAACCTCGCCATCGCTCCCGGACCCGTTCTGGGGGCTGGGGATGGGGGAAGCTCGGGCTTCCCCAGCCCCAAAAGCTCCGGGAGTGATGGTGAGGTTGTGCAACCTCGCCTTCGCTCCTGGACCCCCAACCCCGAGGCTAAAAACGAAGCCAGGACAGCTTCTTTGCTCTTTGGGGCTCGGGGGGGGAAAAATAATTTTCTTTTTATTTATTCCCCCCCCCCAAAAAATAAGTGTGTCCTATGGGCCGGTGCGTCCTATAGGGCGAAAAATACGGTAGTTTTTCAGCTGGGCTAATACAACCACAGGTACATGTCAAACCTTTGTGTTTCTCTTTTCCTAGGCACCTTTCACAGGCATAAGCAACTGGATCACCCTTTACTTATGTCCCAAATTTGTTTCCTTATTTGTTGGCCTTCATGAAACACTGCAGTACTTAGATTTTTTAGATGATTTATGATGGTTGTTGTCTCTGCACTTTTTTTAGCAGCAGTCTGGTTTGCGGGTAAGTTCCCACAGGCTTTTGTGCAGGCATTTGACATATCAATTTAGCACTACTGCAACAGAGATGAGAAGCATGATTGCACTGTGTAGCTGGCAGTGCTGTAGGTATCCAGGTTGTACAATGATCTGTCTTGGCCTGTCAAACCTGCACCCTCTCAAAAGGTTATGATAAAAGGACTGGCATTTATATTTTGAAACATTCCTACCAATTGTATATATTCCTATTTGATTCTATCTTCACCCATCCTGACCATTGTATATGGTCCTAGATACTTGCAATCTCATGACTGTACCTAGGCAAAAACAGGGATGTTGCAAGATTGGGCCTCTGAAATTCTGCAGGCTACTTTCCTAGGGGGCACCTCTGCAATGTATGTTATTTGCATAATAAAATTATTGCCTGAGAAACCACTGGGAATGAATCAAATCATTTTTAGCTGTCTCCTACCAAACAAAAAAAATGTAAACTTTAAAGGTGCCTTGCCCATAGACCCATATTGGTTTGCCATTTGGTCAGGCTTGTTTGCGTGTTTCTTTAACTAGGGGTGCCTCCCATGTGTACAATTATCAAATTTATTGTTCAAGGAGATTAAGTGGTTCATTTTTAGCTCACCTTAAAACTATAAAGGCTGCCCTTGTAGGAAAACTACTGTAGCTATCCTTCCACAAGCTGACAGGACAGGCCTGATATCTTCAGAAGGGTATACTATGTTTGCAAATTTCATCAATTTCTATCAAGAAATTTAAAAAGTATTTGAAGAGTGTATGTGATGAGCAAACAACACTAGTGGGTTTTAAAGAAGCTTTGTGAAAGAATAAGGGATATTGCAAGAATGCAAATATGTTGGTAAAGGTATCTTAAAAGGCGATATTAATTTTGGGAATGCGTAGATAATAAATTTAAATACGGATGATTGTCAGAGAAGCTGAGGGAAGTCCAAAAGAGAAAAATATGTTAATTGGGAATTGTTAATTGGACATATTTGTGTAAAACTTAATAAAAATTATTTTTTTAAAAAAAGAAATTTAAAAAGTGGTAGATGTTTCCCTTTAAAAAGAAGCAAACTTTAAGCACATCCAGCATAAACAAATAAACCAAAACTGGTTCTATTCACCTGTAATTAGGACTGCTATATGAACTGTGCAGTGGTTACAATGCCTGCAAATTCCATTCACTTCTGCCAATAGAGGGAAAATGTTATATCCATTTTTAGTCCTCATAATAGAAGAAGAGGAGGAGTTTGGATTTGATATCCCACTTTATCACTACTCTAAGGAGTCTCAAAGTGGCTAACATTCTCCTTTCCCTTCCTCCCCCACAACAAACACTTTGTGAGGTGAGTGGGGCTGAGAGACTTCAGAGAAGTGCGACTAGTCCAAGGTCACCCAGCAGCTGCATGTGGAGGAGCGGAGATGCGAACCCGGTTCACCAGATTACGAGTCCACCGCTCTTAACCATTACACCACACTGAGCAGGGCAGGAAGTAGCTTCATTTTTTTCCAGAACTGGATTTGGACCCTGAGGTGAATCAAGCAACCTCAGAAGTGCTTCAGACAAAAGTGAACTATTTCCCAAACAGCTGAATCAGGATCTACCAAATACTGTGGTGGGTTCACACTTCTAACATTGTAAGCAGCACTTAAAATGCACAAGTCTGGCTAATTAAAAAGGAAGATATATTGCAAAGAACAAACAGAAAGTCTGGCAGGTCGCTCCTGAACAGCCTCCATTACAGCCTCCAATGACTCAACTGGACTTTGGTTTCCCTTTCTCTTACTACGGAAGAAGCAACGGCAGTAGGTCTTTTTCCTGCGCTGCTTCTCCCTCTATGTTGTAAGCCTGCCCTCCAGTGACGTCTGTGACTGATGGCCTCCGATTCCCTTTTTGACAAGCTGTCACTCTGTGCAGGCTCCCACTCTACCACTTGACCCGTCACCTATATCCTGCCTGCTTGTTTCCTTGGCAACTTGAAGTCCATTCTCTCCTTGACCCCTCTCTTCAGACTCTGCTAACATGTGCTCTCCAGACAGCAGCAAATTCTTATATGAGGGTTCTTCCATCTTGACAAACATGTCAAGATGACCCCTGAGACTGGAATTCCAGGTGTGGAATCCCTAGTCTGTCATTCCAGTCCCAGAGACCCAACATTCCAGTCCCAGGCCTGTCATTCTATCCTCATGGGTCTTCATCTCACTCCAAGCAGTCCCAGGTCTATAATTCCAGTGCCAGAGGCTGGAGAACCCATAATCCAAACCAGTTAGTCACAAGTCATCTATCCAAGCTAGCCTCACTTGGTCAATGGAGTCAGCAGAGCCCTCTCCCAACCAAACAGGTTTATTTTCATCCATTCCAGACAACCTGTGATGGAGAGGCATAGCAGTCCACAGTCCTCTAATCGAGGCACATTAAGCTCTTGTTCCAAGTCTGCATCAATCTTCTTTGGTGATCACTTGTAGCCAAGTAAGATTGTTTTCCGAAACAGGGTTTTAGCAGTGAGTCCGTAAGTGACTGTGGAGGCCAATTCTGGATCCACACGTCCTTCCACTGTAGGGACACTGGTTTCCGGGCAGGAGTTGATCACGGTGTGGCTTTGCCAAGTGTGCCTTCCTCTTAGCACGTTTCTCCCTTGCGTCCTGTGTTTGAGTGCCTTCAAAGCCCACCTTTGGTAAAGCCTGTTCTCCAAATGGAGCACTCGCAGGCCAGTGTTTCCCAGTTGTCAGTGTTTATACTACATTTTTTTAGATTTGCCTTGAGACAGTCTTTAAACATATTTTGTTGACCACCAGCATTACGCTTTCCATTTTTAAGTTGGGAATAGAGTAGTTGCTTTGGAAGACGATCGTCAGGCATCCGCACAACATGACCAGTCCAGCGAAGTGGATGTAGAAGAATCATCGCTTCAACACTGGTGATCTTTGCGAATTCCAGTACACTGGTATTAGTTCGCCTGTCTTTCCAAGTGATGTGTTAAATTTTTCGGAGACACCGTTGATGGAATATTTCGAGGAGCTGGAGATGGCGTTTATCAGTGGTCCGTGTTTCACAAGCATAAGTAATGTTGGTAGTACAGCAGCTTTGTAAACAAGCCTTTTGGTTTCCCTGCGAATGTCCCGGTCCCCAAACACTCTGCGCTGCAATCGGGAGAAAGCTCCCTGGGGAAAGAGAGCTGCCCAGGCATTCCCCCCCCCCCCCCGCTGTGTTTTCAGCTCCTCAGGCGCCATAGAAGAGCCAGAACGAGGCGCCCTCGATGACGTCACTGCCCTCCCGCCCTCTTTTCCGCGCGAGGCCCACGTGAGCGTCACGCGCCGCGCGTGCGTGGGCGGACGAGGCGCGGGTTCGGGCGCCGGCCCGTTGCTAAGGCGCCTCGGCCGCGGCCGCAGAAAGAGCCCCCCTGCTGCCGACCAATCGCCAGCCCCGCTCTCCGCTGCGGTCGAGGCTCACGGGCCACCGCCGCTGCCACTCGGACAGGTCGCCCCGCTATTGCCCCTTCGCTCCAGCCTATCAGCGGCCGACGTGGAGGAGCTCCGCCCACGCCGCCGCCCCCTTCTCAGCTGGTCTGCCGGCGGGGGGGAGGGCGAGGGGGCTGTCTGCCGCGAACCAATCAGCGGAGACCGCCGGGGTACGGGGCGTGGCCAAGGCTTGGCGAGGAGAGGAAGCGTCCGGTGAGCCGGGGCGGGGGGCGCGGGACCCCGGGGGGCTGGGAGGGTCGCAGGCCGAGACCCCCGGGCGGGAAGGCGGGGCTGCGGCCCAGGGGGGGTTCAGAGCCGCAGTCTCGCGGCATTCCGCCAGTGGGGAACGCTTCGCAACGTTGGCCAAGGTGGCGCCATATTTCCCAAGCGTAGGCTGCCAGCTGCTTTTGGACTCCAGTTCCCATCATCTCTCACTGCTGGTATTGCTAGCTGGGGATGGTGGGAGTTGTAGTCCAGAAATAGCTGGAGCCCCCGGTTTGGGAAAGACTCTCCAACTCGCCTCTGCCCCAGCTGATGGCCATGCAGAGGGCACCACCTTTGGCAAAGGCTGCTTGAGCCAGTATGTGCAGCAGCTAGAGCGTTGGTCAGGGTAGGACCTGGGAGACCCAGCCATGAAGCCCCTTTGGGCCAGTCACTGTCTCGCTTAATCTCCCTGGCAAGGTTGCTATGCGGATTCAATGAGGTCATGTGGGTGAAATCGATGGGGTTGCAATGTGCATACTTATGGAGAACAGGGAGTTCAAGGTACATAAGATATGGGGCTCTGCGTTCCGGAGGTGTGGAGGGTTGTATGAAAGGGAGTGTTTGCGTCAGTGGGAGAGGGGCTCAGGCTCATGTGCTGGTATGTTAGGTATGAAGGTGTCCCAGTGGGGATGCTTAGGAGCTCCATTAGGGTCTTCAGCGTAGCATCCTAGAAGACAGTAGGGCAGTAATAGCCATGTTGAGTTGAAAACATTCCACATTTTCCAGCTCTTTATTTTTCTATGAAAATGCTTCCATTTTAAAAGTTTGTTACTAAGAATGAATGGATACCAAGTGCAATAATTCAATATTAGGCTACTTTGGAGTTTTAATTTTTTAATCTATTTGCTAAATGCAAGTAAAACAAATGTGCTAAATTAGATTACTCCAATGCATCACAATATCTTCTGATGGAAACAGAAAACTATTCAGTGCAAATTTCCCTAAGTTGTATGGGGGAGGGGGAATTTATTTTATTAACCCACATCACTAAGTAATAGTCGAGTTAGCAGAAATCCTCCCTGTGCTCTGGGGCAATTGTAATAGGAATTCTTAGAAATAACACAGGTTCTAATGTGGGGGTAGAGAAAAAAACAACCCTGTGGATGTCTTGCTGTGAGCTATGCAGTTGTAATGAGGATTTTGGGAATGACAAGCAACATCCATGGACGGGCTTTTTATTCTGGAGAGCTGAGAGACTGCAGCTGGGGTTGCTTGCAGATTTACAACCTGTGTTGTGTAGGGGGTTGACTTACAGCATGGGTAGAGAAACTAAGGCCCAGGGGCCGGATGCGGCCCAATCGCCTTCTCAATCCGGCCCATGGATGGTCCAGGAATCAGCGTGGGGCCTGCCTGGTGTTTTTACACGAGTAGAATGTGTGCTTTTATTTAAAGTGCAAGGGGTGAGAATACCTTGACCTCAGGGGGTTGGACTCGATGGCCCTTGTGGTCTCTTCCAACTCTATGATTCTATGATTCCCCAACTTTGAGGTGGGAAGGGGGGGCGTGTTGTCTTTGTTGCCCTGAACCTCAGAGCCATTTGGAAAATGATGAGAAGTCTACTTGCTGAGTGCCTCTTAGGTGCAATGTGGCCCCTCCACTCCTCCCAAGCAGAGAAGGTCAGAGGCTGTCCCTAATGCTATCCTTGCTTTTTCTAGGGGAAGACTGGCAAGTGCAATTGTGGATCCCTGAATAGAAAAACAGGAATGTGGATGCTGGAGACCCTGGTGATTACTAAGGGAAAGCCTGGGAGAAATTCACAGCAGAGCTTTGGGGTCACATAGTATATTATTATATGGTACAACATTAATTTGTAATACTAGCATTTTATTATAAGCAGCAAAGAAAGGAAACATTCTTGTAAATTTAAATAAAGTCTGCAATCCCAGCTGTCAAACAACTGCACAAATAAAATAAGTTTTATTCTGCTCTTGAAACGCATTGAGGTTTGGGTTCTAGCAAACCCTAAGCGAGAATCTGATCCAGAAATGCAGCATTGTCAGAAATGCCCCTGTGCATTCCCTTGATATTTGACATTGGTGCATGGATGTCATTGTAGAGAGAGTGCTTGTTGGTCAGGCTCAAGCCTTCACAAGGTATGTGACCCTGTGGAGAAAGCCTAACTGGAACTGATCAGTACATGCAGAAAACATACCACCATTTCTGCAAATACTGTCGCTGTTACTTTCCATCCATGCAATTGCATTGTAATCACATCACGTTTACTGCCATGGTCCCACACCTGAAATTCTCACTCCAACTCTCTCTTGGTTGTGACTGCAAGTGTGAACCATCTCTCAGTTTGCTGTAGTCTTCAAAGCTTAACACAGGATGAGCTAATTGGATGAAGGCTAGGAATGAAAGGAAGGTATCTTACTTGTAATGGGGCACCTGGAAGTGAAAGGACAAGACTGGCTCAAGCTTAATAGATGATTGATAAAGTGAGCACTCTGAAATTTGAGGAGGTGGGGGCTGAAGTAGAGGGACATGAGAGGGTATGTGAATGGAGACTGGCCAAGGGTTGCGGGGGATGGTGGGGGGGGGTGTTGTTTTTTGTTTTGAAGATCTGTTCTGCAAGATGTCATTGACACAGTAATGGGGCATTAGTGGTGGGTATATACTGGACCAGCCACACATCATTCCCCCTCCTTGGTTATTCAGGGATGCCTCCTCAGCATTATTGCATTATTGCCGCCTGGAGGGGCCCCTCATTGCAGCATAAAGAGATACAGGGTTTCAGCAGGAAGTTAAACATGGAAACAAAGTTGTAGGTATGTCCTTAAACTTCTGAAGGCACAAACAGTATTAAAACTGAGATTGCATATAACCACCCCAACACCATCATGAGCTGCTGCTGCTGCTTCGCCAAAGAATCTCACTTCGTAGCCGAGTGAGATTGTCTTCCATAAACACTGTTTTAACAGTGAACCATCTTGAGCAGCTGGATGGGAGCTGCTGTGGCTGCTGGGCAATAAGGACTGGGGGCGGGGGGTGAAATGACTGAGATTTATTTGTCCTGAGATTTATTTGTTCTGATTACTCCTTTTATATCCCATCTTTTTATCCTTACAGCAACCCTGTGAGGTAGGTTAGGCAGAGAGACAGTGAGCTTCATGCTTGAGCTGGAATCTGAATCCTGGTCTCCCAGGTGCTAGTACAACACTTGTGAGCTGGCCTTCCTCAATAACACTCAATGAAGTAATATATATTTTGTCACTGTTGATTTTTTAAAGATCTGAAGTAGCACAGTCCAACTTCCTTTGGACTTGGCAAGGCATCTCCAGCGTTGGGCTTCCCTGTTGGACCAGCCATGATTCACAGCCTCTTCCTGATCAACTCTTCTGGGGACATCTTCCTTGAGAAACACTGGAAAAGTGTGGTTAGCCGCTCGGTTTGTGACTACTTCTTTGAGGCACAGGAAAGAGCCTCAGAGGCAGAAAATGTGCCCCCCGTGATCCCCACCCCTCACCACTATCTCTTGAGTGTCTATCGGCACAAGATCTTCTTTGTGGCAGTGATCCAGACAGAGGTACCCCCGCTTTTTGTCATTGAATTTCTTCATCGGGTTGTGGATACTTTTCAGGTACGTAAAATGGCAACGAGGACTAGAAACTGGTGTAGGATTCTGTGTTTTGTCACAGGGCACCTCATGATCAGGAACATACGAAGCTGCCTTATACAGAGTCAGACCACTGCTCCATCTAGTTTTCCATGGTCTACACTGCCGGGGGGGGGGGGGTTCAAAACCCTCCAGACGGTGGACTATTTGTTTGTTTGTTTGTTTGTTTGATAGGTTGTTATTTATTTGTTAAGCTTTCAGACCGCTTTTCAGGAGATGTTTGCAGCTCATGCAATCTCTTGCCATTGGGCATGGTGACTGGGGAGGATGGAAGCTTGAGTCCATCGACATCTGGAGGGCCACAGGTTGCCTGCCACCAGTCCCACTGACTAAGGGCTTCTGGAAGGAGTCTTTTGCCACCCCACCTGGAGATGCGTTCAGAGCAGGTGCTCCACCACTGAAGAACCACCCTTGTTTTGGGCTCTTGGCCATGCAGACTCCTAGACCCCATTTAAAAGGCCACCTCAGAGATGCTCCAGTTCTCTTTCCTAATTTTTTACCCTTCCTTACAGAAAAATCGCTTTCGCCTCCTTTCTTACTTTGGGCATGCTCAGACTGCACACCCACCACAATTTTCTAACTACCTGTCAGCACATGAGAACCAGTGATGGAATCTGAGTTGTAATCTGATGAGCTGAGCATCAGGGATGCTTCTCTGCACTCCTTCATTATTTATGTGCCTCATTTTCTCCTCCTCCAGTTACCACTGTAGCTTCCTGGTGACTGTAAGAAAAGGGTCGGGGAAGACGGAGAAGGAGAGCCCACCCTCCCAAATTTGGGAAACTCCAAACCAACTTGGGTCACAATCCAGGGTGATGTTCTGACATGAACAGGGCCAGATGCTTCCTTACTTCTAATAGTTTTATACTTCAATTCTTCCAAGTAACTTGTGGTGACAAGCATGGGTCTCTCCCCCCCCCCTGCCCTGCCCTGCCCCCCACCACACAAAATATTCCCACTTTATCCTCACAAGACCCTGTAGGAGTAAGGTCAGTAAATAGTCACTGGCCCCAAGGTGCCTTGTGAGCCTCATGGCTGGGTGACATTGAAATGCTTGTCTCCTTGGCCCTATTCCAGCATTCTCTCCACAATTACAGAGTGCTCTGGTTCACTTCCAGGTGGACCAGCATTGTTCCCCTATTATTTTACTTTACTGTGTTTTTTTAATACTGAAATGCTATTCTTCATTTATACATTTTATAAATCTCAAAGTGGCTCACAGTATACATACAATCAATAAATAACACCAGTTAAAACACCAACAAGCCATATACAGTACTTTTCAACAGCAGCAGCAACCAAGAGAGCAAAATTCTGTCTGAATTCCAGTTGCTGGAAACCACAGTGGGTGAGACTGCTCTTGTGCTCGAGTGCTGCTTTTGGGTTTCCCACAGACCTCTGGTTGGCCACAGGTTGTTGGACTAGATGGGCTGCCTGATCCAGCAGGTTCTTAAAATGTTCTTAAAGGAGTTCTATACCAATAGTCAAGGAATCCCAGAAAGGTCTTCAGTTGTCTGCAAAAGGCCTCCATTGTCTATGCTCACCTGGTCTCTATAGGGAGCTTGTTCCACAAAATGGGCTCCCCAGTGGAAAAGGCCCTCCTTTGAACCCATGCCAAATGGACTTTGGTATGGGTAGCAGTGCCCCCCCCCCATAGATTGCAGTCACCTGCATGAACCGTGGATGGAAAAGGCTGACCTAACCTGGTCCCAAGCGGTCCCATTTGTTCCTTGTGATCTTGTCAAGAGAACATCTCCCAGGATTGTATCCCATGGGCCAGGACTCTCCATCTCTCACTCTGCTGCTCCCAGTGATGCCTCAAAACGCCTGCTTGAAGTGGCTTCCTCACCTTGCTACACAGGAAAACCACCTCTGGCTTTTCTTTTCATGGGGAATAAGCGGAGCTCTCCCTCTTTGGCCTGTTTCAGCAGATACCCTGAGGAGGCTTGTTAACCTTGTTTCCACACACAGGATTATTTTGGAGTCTGCTCCGAGATTGTCATCAAGGACAATGTCGTGGTGGTCTATGAGGTGCTGGAGGAGATGCTGGACAATGGATTCCCATTGGCTACTGAGTCCAACATTCTGAAGGAGCTGATCAAGCCCCCGACCATCCTACGGACAGTTGTCAACACCATTACAGGTCTGTGATTTTGGGTGGGTGGGTGGGTGTTGCCTCCAAATAACCTATTTATTCAGCGTTCACACTGATTTGTTCGCAGGGAGATTGGATGGCGTTAACTGATGAGCACGCATTCTCATTTGTTGGTGGGGTGGTTAGATGATGATGCAGTGCAGCTGGAGTTATCTCACACTTTTCACTGGATTTTCCCATCCCTGGTGGTGGGCAAGGGCTGAGCCTTAACAGGTGAACTAGTGGAGAACTGGTGTAAGAGCTTTAAAGTAAAAAGGTTTCACAGCTGCATTTTGCAACTGGAAGTTTGTCCCCACTGAGACAAGTAGGATTTGCTTACAAGTAAATTTTATGCAGAGTTGCATCAATGAGAGATGCATTTGATGAGAGATGCATCAGACTCTGGTGGTGGTCATAACTTCCTGAAGAATCTTCACTGCATGTGCTAGATGGATCCCATGACTTACTGTTTTCACTGGGGAAGCACATGTGGCATTGTGGACCTCCTCTTGACAAAGAGCACAGCCAGGTTTATCCTCCTGAACAGCTAGAATGAATGGAAGAGGTAGCTCTTTCAGCTCAGTTCAGATGATGTCAAGAAGACTGTCACGAACAAGTTTGACAACTGAATGGTTCTGAGACACTATTCTGCATGTAGACAACCTGACAACTGACCCATATTCAGTTCAACAACTGTTCTCCATATTTGGCTTTGACCGCTTTCTACTTCTAATTTTTGTCAATAGGTTTTCTCACACTGCAATACAGGTCAGTGAGCTGATTGTCTGCACTGAAGGCAGGGAACCTATGGCTCTCTAGATAACATTGGGCTCCAACTCTTATCAGCCTCAGCTCACATGGTCTGTGGTCAGGAATGAGGAGATTTGGAGCCTTAACAACATCTAGAGGGCTTCCCATTCCTGGTTTGCATGCAGATTGTATACCCCCACAGCTCCTACCTTCAGATAGTCTCATTTGGTCATCAGTGGCTGTGTTTGGATGATCAAATCTTGGCTTAATATGCCAAGTTATGAGCCAGCGTTGTTCCTCCACATGCAGCTGCTTTGCTGTTCCCTTCATAGGATGGGGAAATGAGCCAGGAAGCCACAGTTTAAAAATAGCTTCTCATTATGTACCAACCAGGAAACTATGATTAATGGATTCTCAGCAAGCCAGAATATGGAGAGACAGCCTAAGGTTGGTTGGCTTGGAAGCAGTTAACCATAGTTTGTTGGTTTGAATGTAAGGAGAAGCTATGGTTAACTGTTGCATGTACCCATTGTAGCTTTGGGGACCTAAACAAAGCTTTTCTGAAAAAGCAACTTCTCCCATTCATCCTAGATCTCTGCGAGGATGAAGGTAGCCAAGAGGTTATGCCTCAGTTTGAGAATAATGTTCTCAGGGCTAATGGTGATGGGATCCGTCTTGTCAATGTGGAGAAGATTTTTATTTTTATTTAATTTTATTTTATTTATAACTTGTTCTGAACCACAAATGAACAGTCAGAATCCCAGCAGGGATCTTGCCCTCCCATGTTCCCACACTGTAAGATTTATACACAGTTTCAGTGTGCATAAGACAATGTTCATGCATATGACTTCTCCTACTGTACCAGAAGTTGTCCCTGGAGGGTGAATGCCTGACAGACCTGCAAGAACATATGCAAAGAAGATTTTTCAAGAAGACACAAATACCCCCAAGTTTGGTGCATTCCTTGCCATAAAAATGTGAGCAAATTTATGTGTGAGTAGCTCTCATTAACCTCAGTGAGACTTAGCTGCTCCCTTTGGGCTGTGGGATATTTTGCTGCAAGAGTTGCAAACTTCCATATGCATACAGCTTCTGCCCTATGAATCTGGTATGCAGAAGAAAAATATTTTGGCTCTTCCTGGTAGGAACTCCTTGCACTAAATGCAATCTGAAAATACTGCCGTTTCTGAGAGAGAGAGAGAGCAGTGTTTTGCTGTGGTACAAGAGAATGAGAAATTAGGAAATGGGTTTGTTTGTCCACTTGTCTACTGCCATCTCTTTTAACCTTTTCAGGAAGCACCAATGTGGGAGAGCAGCTCCCCACAGGACAGCTGTCTGTTGTTCCTTGGCGAAGAACCGGTGTGAAGTACACCAACAACGAGGCCTATTTTGATGTGATTGAGGAGATAGATGCCATCATTGACAAATCAGGTACATAGATCTGTATTCACATGGCATCGCCTCTAGGCAGTAGTGTCCTTGCCTCAGTGAACAGAAGCAGCAGCATTTGGGGCCAAAGTAAGACACATTTCAATGCATTCCCCTCCTCTTGTTCATTTCCCTCGTCAGTGATGGTGTTTGCATGCTTCTTTTCCGATGTAACTTACAAAGTGATCTACCATTTTGAAAAGTCTCGACTACTGTTAACCATAATCAGTGTCCAAAGTGATTTCCCCGGGTTTCCTGGCCTCCTTTGTGACCCACTTGGGTTTTATTTCCCATGGCAGGTTCCACGATTACGGCTGAAATCCAAGGGGTGATTGATGCTTGCGTGAAATTAACTGGGATGCCAGACCTTACCCTCTCCTTTATGGTAAAGTTTGAGAGGAAGGACCTCTTGCTTGCTTTTTTCATGCTCTGAGTAGACCTACTTGAATTAAGGATCATCACAAGCTTATGATACCCTCCGTATGTCCTTTCTGTTGTGCCTTCATGATTATTTGCACCCATGATGCTGATGGGGCAGTTATAGGCTATCCCACTTGCTATACTGCTTGTGCCTGCAAAACTTTTGGGGCAGACACCCTGCTTCATTTCCAATCCATGCATGTCTTGTAACTTTCTGCTGAAATCTTGTATTTTTTTATACTGTAAATATTCTGTTTGTTTTTTGTCCTTTTATTGCGCTATAGTGCAATAATGGCCCACCAGGCAGCAGTGATGTGGTCGCGTTGGGCAAAGATTGCAGAACAAATGAAGTGGAATGGCATGGGTGGGTGGTCCATTAATCCCAATGGTTCCAGTTTAATTGGATACAACTCCGTGCTGCTCTTCTGTATAAAAATGTCAGGGTGGCATATGTAATACAGTAGAACAGTTGGTGTATAGAAACATTCACATGCCAGATAGTAAAAAAGCAGGAGGAGCCAAGCAGAAAAATTGCTGCCTACAGCGATGCTTAGGCAATTTTAAAAATTATTTGCCTAGCAACATTACAGCATCAAAGTCAGCACCAGGCAAGCACCCCCAGGGAAGGCATTCCATATCTGGCTATATGGAGCCTCACAACAGAGAAAGACCTTTTTCCTGCTCTCTCTCTGCCTTGATTCAGATGTCAGGGAAGCCTGGAAGATGGCCATCAAGCCCGATGGGGCTTGTGTGGTCCTTCATCACTTGATGACTGTTGAGGTCCCGACATTCAAGTGGGGCTTGTCCTGCAGACCCGCCAAGGTTCCCTGGGGGAAGATGCCAGAGGAACTGGCTGGTGTGGGTGGAAGGCACTGCAGAATGTTGTGGTGGGAAGGAGGGTTTAAAGTAGGGGTGGGGGACACTTTTTCAGCTGAAGGGCCATATTTCCTTCTGGGCAACCCCTTGGGGGCCACATGACAGTGGTGCATGGAGACAGAGGCAAAAGCAAGGAGAGCAACAAACCTTTGTCTAGTAGGCTAGTTTCTACACATGCTCATCTCTCCTCCATCCAGACAAGCAAGAGTCACTACCAAAGTTCAAGGACACCTATCCAAGCGAAAGCACCCAAGGAGGGTCCAATGCCTGGCTGGGGAGGGTGTGTGACCTGGGGAGAGTCCCAATGGCCCAGCCCTCAGTTAGACCTCTGAAATGGGTATTGGGAATACATCAGGAACTGTGGGGAAGAGACAGGCAGCAGAAAAGACAACCCACATTGATTTCAGGAGAGAGAACAGTCTGGTTAGAAATCTGTGCTGTCTTTATCTTGCTTGCATTAGAATCCCAGGTTGCTGGACGACGTCAGCTTCCACCCATGTGTGCGTTTCAAGCGTTGGGAATCAGAACGAATCCTCTCCTTCATTCCTCCAGATGGGAACTTCCGTCTGCTGTCATATCATGTCAGCGCTCAGAAGTAAGGAGCGGGGTTGGGAGCAATCATTGGCTCCCAAGGTCCAGGATCTTTCCCTAAACACTTGGTTTGAAAAGGAATCCCTCGTGGTGACATTGTGCCTCTTCCCCCCCCCCCCAGGGGAACTGCCACCCTCTTATTGGCTCCATTCCCTTTTTGATTTTATTTTTATTTCTCTTCTCTTCATTGCCCACACTTCATCATCAAGTCCCAGAGCAGGTTACAACAACTTAAAATTCTGAATTAAAAACAGAACATACTACATTCACAAGAATACGGTATGTCCTGAAAACACACATCTCAGGCGTCTAAGGGTAAAGAGGTATGTCTCCAGCATTTGCCGAAAGCTACGTAGCAAAGAAGCCAGTCCGTAAGGCAAGGTTTTAAATATATATATATACTTGAGGCTGAGTCATTTAGGGTTTTAAACATGAACATGAAACCTTGAATTGGGCCCAGAAACAGATCAGCAACTGTGTGGCATGAAGTCAACCTTGGCTTGGAAATGCCACAAGGAACCTGCAACGAAATGTTACAGCATGGTGTATTGCTGTTCAGGATACTCTGCTTTGTTCCTCATCCCCAGCAGTCAGTCCGTATTCAGTGGTCACTGCAGACACTCAGTCCCGGAGGTTTCTGTTTTTGCTCCATAAGCAGTGACATCCCTGAATGCTGGAAATAGAGGGAGTGATGAAACGGGATATTGCAGACCCTTTGCTAAAACTGAGCACAGAAAGAGCAGAATTAAGACAAAGGAGCAGCTCCTTTGTCCTGGATCAGTGGGAAGACTAGATGCTAGGGGTGTGCACAGAGGGACCCCACCTCCCTCCCAGTGACCTTCAGAAGTGCCATTTAGAATCATAGAGTTGGAAGAGACCCCAAGGGCCATCGGATCCAACCCCTTGCCAATCAGGAAACACCACCAGAGCACTCCTGACATATGGTTGTCAAGCCTCTGCTTAAAGACCTCCAAAGAAGGAGACTCCACCACACTCCTTGGCAGCAAATTCCACTGTCAAACAGCTGTTACTGTCAGGAAGTTCTTCCTAATGTTTAGGTGGAATCTTCTTTCTTGTAGTTTGGCTCCATTGCTCCGTGTCCGCTTCTCTGGAGCAGCAGAAAACCACCTTTCTCCCTCCTCTATGTGACATCCTTTTATATATTTGAACATGGCTATCATATCACCCCTTAACCTCCTCTTCTCCAGGCTAAACATGCCCAGCTCCCTTAGCCGTTCCTCATAAGGCATCGTTTCCAGGCCTTTGACCATTTTGGTTGCCCTCCTCTGGACACGTTCCAGTTTGTCAGTGTCCTTCTTGAACTGTGGTGCCGAGAACTGGACACAGTACTCCAGGTGAGGTCTGACCAGAGCAGAATACAGTGGCACTATTACTTCCCTTGATCTAGATGCTATACTCCTATTGATGCAGCCATAGTCAGACTGGCTCTTGAAAAATCAAGATGACAAAGCTAATTTGCTCTATAGTAGAGCTGAAACAAAACCTTACACAAACTAAAAATATTGCCATTGCCATTCAGTGTTGAGAGTTGCTTTTGGGATGTAACAGTACTCATGGATTTTAAGGTGATGATGCTTAGGGACTGACTGACTGACTAAAATCTATAAATCTGAAAGTAGTTGTCATTGGCAATGCTGACAATGTAAATTCAAAGTTTTGCAAGCCAAATTTAAAAAGGAAAAAAGCACTTGGGAGCCACCATCCCTCCCCCAAATTTGTTTCAGATCTACAGTGCATCTTTGGCTCCACAAAAATCCTTCTCCTACACAGGACTGGGCAGGTTAGGGCAGCTTTCTCCAACCTGGTGCCCTGCTCCAGATGCTTTTAACTGCAATTCCCATCATCGTTGGCCAGCAGTGGGGCAGCTGGGGGGGGGGAGGTGGCGGTTTGGACCACAGTGCCGAAACGTGACTCCCCTGCTGGCTAGGCTTGATGAGAGTTGTTTTCCAAAACATACGGAGCAGGAGACCAGGTTGGGGGGAGCTGGTTTTTACTGCTGCTGCTGCTGCTGCTGCTGCTGCTGCTGCAATGGTGTCTCCTCTCTTCCAGCTTGGTGTCCATCCCTGTTTATGTGAAGCACAACATCAGTTTCCGGGACAGCAACTCCTTGGGCCGCTTTGAGATCACCGTGGGTCCCAAGCAGACAATGGGGAAGAGCGTGGAGGGGGTGATGGTCACCAGCCAGATGCCCAAAGGAGTCTTAAACATGACCCTCACGCCTTCGCAGGGGGCGCACACATTTGATCCTGTCACAAAGGTGAGAAGGGAGGTGGGACTGGGGCAGCAAAGTCTGGTTCTTGAACAATTTCTCTCGTCTTCCAGGAAGAGATGAGATGAGAGCCCCTTGACCCATTTAGATGCTTTTCAGCATCTTTTCAAAGTAGGGCAATTAGAGTGGCACAATTTCTGCATGCAGTTCTCCAGCCAAATAATGTGTACAGAAATATATACTAAACTGTGCCTAAAAACACATGTATTAGTGAAAACCACATACAATAATGCATTATATTACAGGAAATTGCTTGTGAAATTGTGTATATTACTAAAAATAGTATACCAAAATGTGTTCACTAGGAGAAATTAGCACTAAAATGCTGGTGAATTTTCAGGAGGATTAAAAAATAATAATCCACAAGTTGCTACAGAAATTTGGACTGAAATTATGACTGAAAAAATGAGAACCTGAGATCCATTCCTACTTGCCACACAATGTTCTTTCTTTCTTTGGCGATCACTTGTAGCAGAGTAAGATGGTCTTCCACAAACAGAGTTTTAGCAACGAGTCCGTAAGTGACTGTGGAGGCCAATTCTGGATCCACACCTCCTTCCACAGTGGGGACATTGGTTTCCAGGTGGGAGTGGATCATGGTGTGGACTTGCCAAGCGGGCCTTCTTCTTAGCATGTTTCTCCCTTGCGTCCTGAGTTCGAGTGTCTTCAAAGCCAAGACACTCAAAGACAGGCCACACAATGTGCATATGCACTGATATATTAAAACCAAGTTAAAAACAATTTGCAGTCACCAGGGCAGTCAAGTGAGTAGAGTGGAACTGGAGATGGCAGCAATAGGAATGACCAGTTTGCTTTAAGAGAGGAAAGGTTTTGGTCAGCCCACTAGAGGTTTCCAGTGAGCAAACCATGAATTCCCCAGGGAGGGCACCACTGCTTAGAAGCCCATGTTCTGGTTCCTCCCTTTGCCCTCCCCACCCTCTGATTCCAAAGGCAGCAGCACCCTGGGAAGGGTGTCTTGGATGATTAACTAAAGCTTCCTATCCACACTTAGGTCCTCTGAATAGAGCAAGAACTTGCTTCTGAATAAGCACACAAGAGGGTTGAGATGTAAACTCAAATTAATTCACAGTGCATTAGTTGCAGATTGGTCTGTATGTCTGAGGTCAAGGCAGAGGCATATTCTGATACCCTTCCTTCCTTCCTGTGTGTCAGCACTGCAAGTCCTACACTTTCCAGGCCCCAAACCTTATTTTATTTATTAATTTATTACCTTTATATCACAACTTCCCTCCAAGGAACTCAAGGTGATACACTTTACTTCTCCTCCCCGTTTTATCTTCACAACAAGCTTGTGAGGTAGGTTAGGCTGAGAGTGAGCGACTGTCCCCAGGTCACCCAGCGAGCTTCATGGCCGAGTGGGGATTTGAACCCTGGTCTCTCCCAGGTCGCAGTCCAGCCCTCCAGCCACGACACCACACTGGCTTTCAACCTTCCTCTGTCTTACTGACTCCAAGCTCTGTGGTTGCCTGTCTTCTGTTTCTCCTGTGAAGCTGCTGTCTTGGGATGTGGGGAAGATCAACCCCCAAAAGCTGCCCAATCTGAAGGGGACCATGAGCCTCCAGGCAGGAGCCTCCAAGCCGGACGAGAACCCCACCATCAACCTGCAGTTCAAAATCCAGCAGCTGGCCATTTCCGGTATGTGGGCAGAGAGTTCAGTGACACTCCACTTTTTTAAACTTTTTCTCTCTCAGTTGACCCAGTTAGGATAAACCAAAGCAGACGACAGCAGAAGATGGTGGGCCTGCAAGGCAATTTAACAGCCTGTTGCTGACACAAAAGCCACCCTTATTCCATCTTAATGGTTGCTTTGAGCCGCCTTGAAAAGCTCCCACTCTGTTGGGCAAATAGGTGGGGGGGATTGGTGTTTTAATGAATGCCCAGTGTCCCCTTTGCCAGTTTCTTAAAAGAGGCACCTCACCAAAGCAGGTAGGTCTTCCTAGGCCAAACATTCTCTATCCTGGACACCATCCTTGAGAATCCCCTCTCTTCTGTCATGCCCTATCAGTCTGGTGTCTGGAGGAGCTCACGTATCCAGACCAGTCAGCTGCCTCAGTGGCACGGAGCGTGCCCAGTGAGTGACTTGCTACGAGAAGGTTGGGAGTGAACGGAGGCCTCTTCAGCCTCTGCCTTCCGTCCTGCCTCTTCTGGCTCCACGTCCTTTGGGGAAGCAGTGTCCTTAAAGGGGCAGCCTCTGGCCTGAAGATGGCCACTTCTCCTAGGTGCTGTGGCCTCCTGCCTCCTGTGGTCCCTGGTCAGATCATTTGGGAAGGGCAGGCACTTGGTTCCTCGAGCTCAGGTGAAGCATCTTGGCTCTGGTTCTCTGACCCCTGGTGTTGTGGGAGCTGGGCTCAGAGATTCCCTTACTACCTGTGTCAAGCTTGGAGCCAGGAACCTGATCTGGCTCCTTAACTGAAGGCTGTAGCCTCTGACTTGGTATCCTGGTCGTTGCTGGACTCTGTTCTGGGGCACTTAGCCACTCACCTAACATTTATTAGTTTATTAAACTTCTTAATGACATTATCTCGCCCAAGGCAACCCAAAGCGACTTAACAACCCACTCACCCACCCCACAGAGATACACTAAAACCAGGGAAGGGGATACATTAAAAACATCCCACCCCCTTCTAAAAGGCCACAGATAGTTAAAGGCCGAAGTCTTGGTTACAGAGGATTTTTTTTTTTTTTTGCCTGGTGCCTAAAGACAGGGATGTACAAAGCAGCAATCTTACTGCTACAGGGAGACATGTGAAAGAAACTATATGGCTCAGTGGACTGCAGCAGACAATTAGTCCCCTCCTTTGCTCCTTCCCATCACTAGCATAATAGGTTTCATGAAGATTAAGCAGTTCTGTGCATATGTGCCTAACAGTCGCAACATCCTAAGGGGCTAAGAGGAGCCCACTGGATCAGGCCAGTGGCCCATCTAGTCCCACACTCTGTTCTCACGGTGGCCAACCAGATGCCCTGCGAAGTGCGCAAGCCGGCCCTGAGTACAAGAGCACTCTCCTCACCTGTGGTTCCCAGAAATGGGCACCCAGGTCTTCTGCCTCCGTCAGTGGAGGCAGAACAGAGCCGCCATGTCTGGTCTTCCCCAGTTGCTCTCCCCCAACCTCTCTCCTTACCTTTTCCACCCTCCTAGGTTTGAAAGTGAATCGCCTGGACATGTACGGAGAGAAATACAAGCCTTTCAAAGGGATCAAATACATGACCAAAGCTGGGAAGTTCCAAGTGAGAACCTAACGGTGGCCCTGCCCGCAAAAAAGGCTTGTGTGTGCCCTGACTTTCAGTCCGACTGTGTCCCACCTCCCAGAGCTGCTCCTTGCTATGGCCCACCTGGAGTAGGTCAAGGCAGGTATCTCTTCCCACCCCCCCCACCCCCGCCAGCTGGGCAAACCTAGCAATTACACCTGGATCTTAAATTGTGAAGCTCTTGGGTGGGATTGAAGAGCAAATGGGAAACTGAACCATCTTCCCGGCTTACCAGTGAATGTTTCAGCTCATGAAAATCCTGCCCCCTTCTCCCTATTTTTTGGCTGGCATTTGCTTAGTTATTTGCTGTCTGGCGTTCCAGTAGCATCTGAAGACAGGAGGAGACGTCTTTAGAGGTTGAGGGGTTTGATCCTGAAGATGATCCTCCTCTTTTGCATCTAGGACTCTTCTTGTTTGTTTCAAAGACTGCCTAGGAAAGAACTCCCCACCCGTAAATCCTTGACAAAGAGCTGGCTGAAGAGGACTGGACAGGGGAACAGGATGCTCTCCTCATTTCCTCCTGTCCCGTTTTAAATGTATTGCTTGGGGAAGAGGTTGGAAAGAGCTAATAGTCTTGCGGGGCCTGAAGGTCACGTGGAAGAGGCACTTGAGCTCCTTGCAGATCTGCCAAGGGCCAGTCCAACACTCATCTGTCTCGAATGGCTTTTTGCAGATTTCTTGGTCATGCTTTGAAAACCACAAAGCCTGTTCATCCAGAGATAGCAGTGCGACACAAAGTGCAACTGTGTTCAGGGCTGCTGCTGCTGCTGCTGTACCATCTTTTGCTGTCCAAAAAATCTCCGTTATTTTCTTTGCTGAAGGGTTGTAGTGGGAGGGGAGGCTGTGTCCCCTGCGTCCTTCGTCTTGCTAAGGCAGCCCCTTCACCAACCTGGCTGACCTCCAGGCACTTTGGACCACCCTGGGGCTGATGAGAGTTGTAGTCCCAAACATCTGGAGGGCACCAAGACAGTGAAGGCTGGATTCAGGGAGTGGAGTGGTGGCAGGAGCCTGGGGCTTTGCGGGGGCTGCGTTGTGGCTCCTCTTCCTGCATGCAGTGGTGTGTTGCTCTCCTGGCTGTCCTCTCTCTTATGCATATCGCTCCTATGCAAGTAGATTATAGCTGTGTGCTTACATCAATTTTCACGCTTGTTTGTTTTATAAAACGCAGCAAAGCCAGGTTGTTTCCTTTTTGACACAGCAAACCATCTTCCGAATGTCCCCATTGTTGAGAACTCTAAAAGCACAGCATACAGCTGTGAGCCACATGGGGAGAATCCACGAGGGTGGTTAGTTACTGTGCCAAAACAATCCTTGCATGCTGGACTTCACGATTGAAGTGCCCATTTTTTTAAAAAATAATAATTATTAAAATGGCAGTGTACCTTGGATTGCTTTTTCAGGACTCTGGTGGGTCAGAATCTCAGAAGACCCTTTCGCCCGTCAGATACCTGCCACTCTCTGAGTGCAAAGAAGACAGAATGAGGTGCATCCCCTTGTAGCAGTGGAGGTTTTCTCTTAAAGAAACTTCCTCCACCCTCAATGATCACCTTCCTACAGTAAAACCCCATATGTAATCACCAGCCCATTGAATTGCAGCCACTAGCAGATTGCAAGGTGGTGCCATTTTTAGCAGAGTGTTGTAATGTGGTAATCTGTCTGCATGATTCTGCACCAGCTGTCATTTCCAAACACTTTTGAATGATAATTCCATGTGTAGATCTGATCCAAATGTGACAAAGTCACTGGCCAGATCTGCTTTCTCCAGGGAGGGGTGCAGCTGACACACCTGCCGAAACTGGGCCAAAGCACTCCTTGCCACCTGAGGATCTGGAAGCAGCTCCAGATCTGAGAGCACCTACAAAACTTGAATTGGGTCCTTCAGAGGGAGCACAAGCCCACCAGGAACAGGTCTGCCCTTCTGTTCTTGCCCCAGCATTTCCACAGACCATTACTTGGCTTAAGCCTCAGCTTCCCATGTGAAGGGGAGTCCACATCCAGACAGGCTGCAGGGCCAGCCCTCTGTCCTCAGCCCCAAGATGGTGCATCACTCCTGAAGTTTCTCCTACACATTAAGAGTGGACATCTGCAAAGAAAAGTCTACATGTATAGACTTCCAAACACATTAGACTTTCTGTGTGTTCTGGAATCCTGCCTAGATGTGAACATGGGGAGGCTTTCCTTTGCAAATGCCTAATTTGTGGGTGTTGTGGAGGAGGCCAGTGTTGGGGTGTGGCTTTGGCAGTGTGTGTGTGCAACCGTGAGTGCAGCCCTTTTCTACCTACAATTTCCACCCCCCACATCTACAGTCCTTGTGTGAAAGGAACTCTGGTCTCTGATATTTCCATATAAAAGTGCATAAAAGTAGTGAACTATTTAAAAACAACAAAATCTCAATAAAACCAGATGAACTCTGGCATAAAGACAGATCTACAGCAAGGGTGGACAGGCTTCAGGCTTGTGTGATGTGCTTTGTTGTGTGTTTTATTTATACTGTAGCCTCAAGATCTGTCAACTGGAGCCAAGTACGAAAGACATACACTTAGATGTAAAAGAATTATGAGCCCAGGACTTCGTTTTGAGTCTTGGAACCATGGATGAAGCGGTCAGGGATTACGTGAGGTAGAAGGTCTGTTCCTATTTCAGCACTTGGTGCAGGCAAGAAATCAGAGTTGGTGTCAAGAGAGCATTCCATGAAGACAACGGAACAGAGCCTTTCCCTCTTGCTTCAAAGGACATGTGGACTTGTAGAAGCCTCCCAGGACAATCTTAGAAATTCAGGCAGATTTAAGCAGGAGAAAGGAGTCCTTTAGGGTCCTAAAGCACCGTATATGAGAGGATGATATTCAGTGCATGCTGTCATTAGCAATGGAATTGGATATGCACAGCGGTGCTGAAGCCCACCACACCCATGTGAGTGTGTGTAAAGGAAAGAAAAGCTTAGGTGTGGTTTTGGCACATGTGAGAAGTGCACTCTCCTCTTTCTGTGGATAGGAGAAATGTGCTTGCTTCCCATGCTCAGTAGGTGGAGCTGCAACTTCAGGAATGGTGATTCTGTGCCCTTGGATAGTTATTCCCCTTCCGCCAAGAGGAAGGCCTAGTTTGGGTGCGTGATGTTTGGCACCATTTAAGAACAGGAGAGCAAGAGGTGCACAGATCTGGCCCGTCAGGTACAACAAGGAGGAAATCCTGCACCTGAGACCATGCTCTTCCGCAGCTCCTCCCATTGATGGCAATGTCTTGCTTCATTTCAAGGGAGCAGGCGCAGCACTTCTGCATATGTTGTGCCCTAGGTTAGCTGATGGCAGGGTTGCAGGATGTTCCGATGGAGGGCTTCCCAAGGGGCACCTGCGATGGCCACAATAGGATGATGGACTAGGCAGGAGCAGCAGAAGCTGCTCTTCTACCCTCAGACCAGCATTCCTTCTAGCCCACTATTAAGGAAGGGCCAGAGCTCAGTAAGAGAGCATCTGCTTTGCGTGCAGAAGGTCCCAGGTTAAGTCCCCACCAGGTCGGGGTAAGAACACCCCTTCTCTGAAATGGTTGGGAACTGTTGCCAGTCAGTGCAGACAGTACTGAGTGAGATGGACCAGTGGATTCATTTGACTACATTGGCTGGCCAGCAGCTCTCCCAAGTTTTCAGGCAGGGTCTCCCAGTCCTTGCTGGAGATGTCAGAAGTTGAATTTGAGACCTTCTGCATGAAAAGCATGTGCACTACACATTCCTGCCTGCAGATCTCTGGCACTTCTGTCTGATTGAACAGGTGTCTCTCAAGTGCTTGTGCCTAATGGGAATGTCTCCTTGAACTTGGAAGGGTCAAGAGGTGTGTGTAGAAACCTCTGACTTTGCATGGCTCAGATATAGCCTCCTGCATAAGACTAAGAGTCATATCCGTTGAGCTGCTCGCCTGCATGTCTGGCGGTGCCCATCTTTGGCAGGTAGCCCCTGCCAGGCAGCCTATGAGAGAATTGGGCTGGAAAAGATTCCATGCCTCTGCTCTAACCACTCACCGTGCTGGTTTTAATGTAATACGCATGCCCCCAGCGCGTGTGCCAATCCACTTGATGCACTGTTACCCCACTCTTCCAAACCAGTATGTTTACTGGACTTCTGAGGAGGAATTGTGGTGGACTAGATGTTGACTGCTGACACTCCTGTCAGCAGAGATAATCATGTACGGGCTCACTAGCAGTACATGTGGAAAGGGTCAGCAGAAGAATCAGCAGAAGTTTAGTGTCCAGATCAAAGGAAGTTATAGTCCCACTCTATTCTGCATTGGTCAGACCACACCTGGAATACTGGGTCCAGTTCTGGGCACCACAGTTTAAGAAGGATGTTGACAAGCTGGAAGGCATGCAGAGGAGGGTGACCAAGATGACCAAGGGTCTGGAAACCCAGCTTTCTGAGGAAAGGTTGAAGGAGGTGGGTATGTTTAGCCTGGAGATGTTTAGACTGGGAGGATATGAGAGCCATCTTCAAATATCGCAAGGGTTGTCACATGGAAGATGGAGCAAGCTTGTTTTCAGCTGCTCTAGAAGCAATGGCTTCATGTTACAAGAAAGGAGATTATGACTAAACATCAGGAGAAATTTTCTGACAGTAAGAGCAGTTTGGCAGTGGAACAGACTCCCTGGGGAGTTGGTGGCCTCTCCTTCCTTGGAGGTTTCTGAGCAGAGATTGGGTGGCCATCTGTCAGGGATGCTTTAGCTGGGATTCCTGCATTGGAGGGGGTTGGACTGGAGGACTGGGGGTCCCTTCCAACTCTACAATTCTGTGGTTCTATTCTTGCTTTTCTCTCTCTGTTGCTTTCTCTTTAGATTAGCTTGGCTTTTATTGTATTTTATGTGGAAAACTTCCAATAAAAATTGATAAAAACAAAAGAACAAACCAGTATGTTTGGTAACTTGGAAGCATTCTGTTGATTTTGATCTCTGAGGGCAAGTTCAGCTTGCTCAAAGGCCTCGAATTTGATGTTGCTTCCAAGTTTAATCCTGGGATGACCCAGTTCTGTATCATCATCAGGCCTTCCTGATGAGTTTGCATCCTCTTCAGCTTTTGAGCTTGGAAAGATGAGGCTTGGGCTGGGCTGCCTGCCAGGTGCTGCCGCTGCCGCCACACTCCCTTCAGTGCTGCTGTCTCCTGGTCCCCGCTGAAAGCCTGATTCCAGTTGGTGGATCTGATGGTCTCGTGCTGCTCACCTTCAGTCCAATGGGAATATAGGAAGCTGCCTCCTGTCAAGTTGGCCCATTGACCTAAGTGTTGCTGACACTGACCGGCAGTGACTCTTCAGGGTTTGGGGCAGGGAAATGTTGACTGAAACTGGGAACCTTCTGTGTTTAAAGTGTGCACTCTGCTACCTCCAAAATAAAACCCTTCCCCCTCAAAATAAAGTAAGATTCCAGCCCTCATGATTCTGAATAAAGGACTGATTATAAAAGGAGACAAATCCTTATTCCATTGAGCCAGTTGCAAAGTGTGTGTTCTGAGCCATGGCCCTCCGCCAGCAACTTCTGCAAGTGAGCTTCCCTACAAACTGGTGTCCTCCCCACCCAGGGGGGTCAGATTTCACACCCAATTTGTGGTGGTGTTGGTTGACAGCCATCTGTATCAAGAGACAACTGCATATGCCTTGGCAGGGGTGGGAATCAAACCGCTGAGAATCACAGCACCTGCTGTGGCTGCTGAGAACAGTAACTCGTGACTGCTGCCTCCCGCCTTGTTTTTGCTGCGTTAGTAGCACCAAAGCAACCTTCCCAGGGCGCCAGCCTGGGCCATGTGAAGGGAGGTTTTTGGCTTCCCAGACGACAAGACCCACCTCTCTGCCTCACTGGTGGGGTCCAAAGGAAAGCAGAGCAACACATTTGGCACCAGCTGGGCTGCAGGAGTTGCTGAAAGGAGACACCTCTGGTACTACACAAAATCGACAGCCTCTGCCCCCCCAGATCTCTGTGGTAGAGATGTGGCCCTTCAGGAATTGCTGGATTACAAGTCACATCATCCCTGACTATTAGCTATGCTAGGATTGCCATACGTCTGGAATTTCCCGGACATAGCCAGGATCCATCCCTTGGAAACAGCGTCTGGTTGAAAACCACTGAAATGTCCAGGAAAATCTGGACGTATGGCAACCCATGTTGGAAGTGTGGATTTTGGCTAATTTCCTTTAAAACTTCGTATATTTTTTTGAGATTTTGCAAAAGAAGCTCAACAACTTTGGCCAAAAATAAACACACACACACCCGCCGCCCAAAAAATACAACCCTAAGATATGCTGACTGGGGCTGATGGGAGTTGTAGTTCAACATCATCTGGAAAACCATGGCTTATCTGTGCCAAGGACACAGCAGAGGGAGCCAGGCAAGCGCCCACATTACTGCCGTCATTTGTTCTGTTGTTGGGGCTTCTGGAGAGGGAGAAATGCCCGTCTCATTTCTCTGAGTCAACAAGCCTCCCGCCGAAGGCCTTGTTCACTGCGGTGGAGTGAGGCCTTCATTCCTGAAAGGCTAAATCACCAGAAGGCCAAATCAGCCCTGGCTTGAACTTTGAACAACAGCAGAGCAGAAAGACCTTGTGAAGTTGGGAGGAGGAAAGCCTGGAATTCCCAACCCTGATACCTCAATACAGATGCAAGTCCTCTTGAATTCAGTGGGACATGCCCAAGTAATTGTGTATGCCATCCATCTCTTATTTTCAGAAATAATAGTACTGTAATATCCTTTTTGCAAGATTTCTGCTTCTTTTCTTCACCTTTAACTGCCCTGAAAACATTTTGCTTGTTTTTCTTTTATCTTACTTGCTACTATCTTTCTCCTTTCATCTATTTCTGTCATTTCTATATACGAGGACGGTTTGATTCCTGCAGTTGACCTTTCACCAACATTTGCTGTTTGTGCTGTCCTCAGCATCCTGCTGGGCACCACGCAGAAATCAAAGAGGGGCACATTCTGACCCCCAGGCTTGCAATCTAATAAACTATGGTATGCAAGAGAAAGGGAATGCAGAGGGGAGAAAGGAAGATCATGAAAAAACAGCAGGACGGACAGAGCGAGAAAATGCACTTTCAATAAGTAGCTGTTTGGATCAAAGGTGGAGAAATATTCCAGGCTTATGGAGCAGCAGGGTCAAAAAATGAACTGCTGAAAAATGGCATACGAGAGCTGGGGTATGAAATGCAGATTAACATTGAAAGTTAGCGTCCTTCAGTCTTGAGACAATGGAGTGCACCTCTGGGGGTGAATTCCACTTGCTGCTATAGCCGCACCGAAGTGACTTCCCTGGAGCACAAGCTTGGGCCGTGTGGATGGAGGTCCTGGGCTGCCAGGTGACAAGACCCTGCTCTGGGCCTCGCTAACATGGTCCCAAGGCTGCCAGAAGGAGGCATACAAGGTGCCATCCAACTGCCTTGGGGACTCCACTCCAGATTTGTGTAGGGTTTACTCCTGAGCTTTTTCTTCTCCCAACGGTATCCCACATGGCAGTGGAGGTTTAGGGTCAGGCCAGACCAGGCCTAGTGAGCACAGCAACTCATCCCTGTAGATCTAGCCCCTATGAGGCAGTTGTGTGGACTGAAGATCCCCACCTTCCCACAGTTGCCTAAGTCTCCTCTCCCAAGTCTTTCTCAAACAACCGGACTCCATTGCTGTGCCTGTTGGTGTTCCACCCTTTTCCACACCTCTTCTGGTTCTGGGAGATCAGGGGGAAGGGAGCTGGTCGCAGGAGGGGGGCGGACCCCCCAGCTTCTTCAGCAGCCAGACTCATCTCTGCCTCTTGGCCCCTCCTCTCCTCTCCAGCCTCCACTTCTGGACTGCTCTCTGCCCCAGCCCCTTCCCACCCACTAAGCCCTGTTGCCTCTTATACAGTAAACAGCTCTGTGATCCTCAAAGGGCAGTATAGAAATTTAATGACTAATACTCAAGAAAAATGTGGAACAGGACTGGGGCAGATTCCCAAGGGAGGCCTGAAGCGCCACATTTGGCCCAGAGGTTCCCAATCCTTGCACTGTCGTGTCAATTCAAACTCCACCCTCCAAGCTGGTCACAGCTCTTTCCAATGTTCATCGAGCACACAACCTAGGAGAAAGATCTCCTGCACAACCCGCCTCAAAATGTGTGGGAACTGGGCAAGCAGAACTACTGTGTTCTTGATTTCAGTGGGACTCTGGATCGGTCGATACACACTGTGCCCGTGCCTTTTCTTTGTAACCCTTTTTAAAAAAAAATAAGGAAAAAACATTGAAGCAAATTAATACAATACACACCAATTAATTCAAAGACAAGGTAGTTTAATGCCCTAGGAACCACACGCAGAAGGACAATTTTCAGCAGGGGAGTATTTTCAAGTAGCAGCAGAAGACAACTCTGCCTTTGGACAGATAGTTAACATTGTATTAAAGAGTGTTTTATATAAAACATACACAGAAAGGTTAAATACCTGCAAACAAACTTTTGGATTAAAAGGATCTGAATATGTTCCTGACTAGAAGTGCGATTTGGTCCCCAGCTGGGGGAGCCTTGGGTCTTTCAGGTCAGGGGCCTTGCAGGAGAGAAGTGGCAAGCTGGCTTGGAGAAACGGTGGAGCAGATCAGGGCCCTTCTTTGCAATGCCCACGTTCTCTTCGAATACCTTTAGGAAACTGGAGCTTTCTTCATTCAGCAGGCTAAGCGTGTGTGAGAGAATTTCTTATTGCTGGCTGCACATATCGGTATTGTGTAGCCTGCTGCTAGAGTAATATACTCTCTGTCTTCTCCTGTTCATAAACTGCTCTTTAGAACGCTTCCTGGTTTGAAAAGTTCTTTACTGTGTGGAAGTGGGAAAGATATACACTCCTTTAAACAAGGCAAGTGTGGCTCTATGCTGAAGATTTCATTTGTCTCATAAAGTGCATGTCGAGGTCATATGCATGCTGGACATGCAGGTGCATTCAGACGTGCACATGCCTGCTTTCTGCTAGTTCCCACTCCATACATATGGAAACAAGTTTCGTGTTCTGCCATCCACTGTCTCTCCCTGATGCAAGGAGATTCCAGTGGGAGGAATGACTGGCTTGCAGGTGCCATTAAGGCTTCATGTTCTCCTGAATCCAGCTCAGATAGTGAACCACCTTTGTGTAGACACCCGGAATGCCTTTCTTCCCACAACCCACGCCCCAGCTGATGATCCCCAGCAGGTTCATTTGGCCATTGTTCAGACAAACCAAAGGCCCACCAGAATCACCCTGCAAAAAGAAAAGAAAAAGGAGGGGTGAATTAAGTGAGCAACAGGTTCATTATTCATTTTAAAGTTCACTGAAGACAAGTCTTTAGCCACAATGAGCCACCTAGTCCTCCTACGATCAGCAGATCCAGGAACCAGTATCTAAATCAGCTGGCTATACCCAGGTGCCCAAATGAGCTAACCTTTAAGTGGGTCAGTGGGCCTCCTTGCTGCTTTCATGACCGCTCTTTGCAAAGGTCCATGCCAAAGAGATATTGTGATCTAGGAGGAAAGGGTGAAGCAGCCTTCCCCAGCCTGGTACCTGAAGGCTAGTTCAAAATGTTTGCATCCACTCCAAAAACTATATTTTAAAAAGGCCCCCCAAAGGAAATACAACAGAATCACAGAATTGTAGAGTTCATCATCACAAAACTCAAGGTTACACAATTAAATTGATTGGCAGTGTTTCTCAAACTTGGGTCCTCAGCTGTTGTTGTACAACACCCATCATCCTTAGCTAGCAGAACCAGTGGTCAGCCATGAGGGGAGTTGAAGTCCAACAACAGCTGAGGACCCAAGTCTGAAAAACACTGCTCTATGCGATTCACTGCTGCAAAGTGCAGGGATGGTCGACAGCTTAGGCAGACAAAATTCATGGCAGATAAAAGGCCTTCTGGGTAGTGGCACCCAACCTGTGGAACACTCTCCCATCATATGTCAGATAAACAAATGGCTTTTAGAAGACATCTGAAGGCACCCCTGTTCTGGGAAGTTTTTAATGTTTGGTGTTTTATTGTGTGTTTTTTTATTTTGCTGAAAGCTGCCCAGAGTGGCTGGGGCAATCCAGTCAGGTGAGTTGCATATAAATATCATCATCATCATCATCAAACCATGGCTATAAGCCACAATGGCTATTTACTTTTTAAAATCCTATGTCCAGCTTCCCCCACCCGCTCTGAAATATGGGATCTCCAAAGTCAGATGTTCAAAGTCAGATGTTATTTACCTCTGATCCTCAGAATCTAGAGACAAAAAATAGGACATTGCTTTGATGTCCTCTTTGTGAGCTTTGCGGGGTGCTGGTCTGATCCAGCAGGGCAATTCCTAACATTCCTAGAACTGGGATTACCTTGCAGGCATCGTCAATCTCCCTGGTGTCTCCTGCACACAGCATGTTCTCAGTGACCGTCCTGTTTGAAAGGAGCTTGGGTGTACATTGGCTGTCTGGATAGAGCCTCACATGTCCTTCCTTCAGACGCTCCGAGAAGAAAGCAGAAACTGTAGATAGAAAGAGAACATATTCATCTGGATTATTGTCTTAATACATAATCACAGTGAAGAAAGAGCAAGGACTGAATACTTCTTAATATTAGAGCAAAAGTTGTGATGTTGGATTAGCAGAAGGTTATGGATGATGTTTATCTATAAAAATAATCAGAGAACCTCTTTTGGACTTCTTGTCTTGAAAGAAAATTGAATGCCTGAATTGAAGACTGGAAAAACATCACCTAGCAGAGGGAAGAACAGGACTTTGAATCATTCTTCCACCCCTCTTTTTTTCTTTGTTTTTGCTTAGATTAGTTTGTTGTTTAATTGTATGTATTACGAAAAGTCTTAGTAAAATCTTTTTTTAAAAAAGAAAAAAGGAACAGGTGCATATAGCCAAAGCACAGCACTGGGGCTGTTTGCAAAAGGCTTTCAAACCATCCCATACTGCACTTTGAAGTCCTGGCAAATTGGAGCGTCAAAGTGCAGCATCACCTGACATCATAGTGATGTCAAGCGACTGACCCAAGTCTGGCCGGGCAGGGGTGGGGAGATAAAGATATTGCCCCCCAGTCAGAAAAGGTTCCCCACCCCTGATTCAACAAGTCTCTGCACCATGTTCTGCATACTGCGGGATATATATGATCACTGACTGTAGAGTCAGCCATGAAGGCAGTTAAGAGTCAGAGGCTCAAATGCCAGAATGTTCCTCAATACCAAAGAAAAACAAAGAATTCACTGCACACAGAAAACTAGATTTCAGAGAAAAGCCAGGTTTCTGCATACAGAGATATGCTTTTGTTTGAATGAGCTTTCCATCATGCAAGCTCTCCACCCCAGCCCTCTGAAGAAAGGCATCCCAGACACAGGCGGACATGCAAGGACCAGGCCCATGCGCTGCCTGCCTCTGCTCCAGGTAGCTGCCTTTTCATTGGCTTTGGAAGCCGTGACACACAGAAATTTGAAAAGAAGAAATGAAGTTCCCAAAACACGTAGGATAAAGGTCACCACTTTTGGGATCTGGCTAGCTCTAATAGAAGCCAGATGCTCTGCTGGTGTAAACTTGGTTCAATCATATAGATCAGTTAGTAACCAGATAGGAATTCAGCTCACAGACAAACACTGCATCAAATTAGGAGCAGGGAGATGTTTGTTGAGAGAGGCTGATTCTGCAGCTGTGCAACAGACGAAATCTGGCAGCTGGACAGTCCCATTCCAGACCAAGTGACCTTAATTTCAGCAAGTACATAAGACATTTGTGAAACAACCTCCCCACCCCACTGCCGCCTAGGTGAGTGGTGGTGAAGCTATGGCATGCGTGCCAGAGGGGGCACTCAGAGCCCTCTCTGTGGGCACGCACCCCGTTGCCCTTTCCAACTCCCCACACTCCTATGATTCAATGGCTAGCCCGCCGGGCTGCACTTCTCAAGCCCACTTGTGCAGGAGGGAGCAAAATGCCACCCGGCTTACTGGCACTTCTGCACCGAGGTGCTTTAAGACAGCGGAATGGAACTTTCCCGTTTCAGCTGCAGCCCGCGGGTGGCAAACCGGCTACTCGCACATGCGCAGCTCCACTCAGTGCGCATGCTACCCCTATGAACTGTGCTGGGGCTCCTCCCTCCCAGGCTGCGACCGATATTTCCTTTTTGCCTGCTTGGTAAACTTTCGAGCTGAACTCTCTCCCATCGCCATGGGTAAGTGCAAGCTCCTCCCTGCTGGGGACACACAGTGGAGGGCAAAAGAGACTGTTTTGGTTTTCTCATAGGATTGTGGGGAGTTGGAAGGGAACCCGCGGGTGATCGAATCCAACCCCCCCTACAGCATCCATGACAGAAGGCCATGCAGCTTCTGCTTTGAAATCTCCCAAAGAAGTTTCTGGAAGGGAAACTATCAAAATGGCCATGTTGTCTGGGAGTAATTCCCCTTTTCATGATTTCCCAAACAAGGATAATGCAAACTTTTACCTTTCAATAAAAAGTTGTTTGTATCATTGAAAGCTCTGTTATTGTGTTTTTCTTTTAAGACAAAATATGTTAATGTACAAGCTGTTTTTTTCTAAACTAAAACCTCAGTATTCAGGTTAAATTGCCGTGTTGGCACTTTGCGAAAAATAAGTGGGTTTTGGGTTGCAGTTTGGGCACTCAGTCTCTAAAAGGTTCGCCATCACTGGCCTAGGACCACTGCAAGGAAAGAAAAGGTTGCAGAGGAGTTGTTTTTTGGGGGGAGGCTGTCAAAGGCAGTGAGAGAGACCCAGAATCCAATGGCAAGTTCTCCAACACTGCTCAACATTGCTCAAAATGCAGAAGGGGTTTGGCTGCAGAATAGGAGAGGGAGAAATCTGCTTGGTCTGATCTGAAAAACTAACATATTTGCATTTCCCAAACCACAATGCCGTTATCTTTTGAGATTCACCCTTCTCCAAATTTTGCAAAGCACTTTTCCAAACAAAAGATGCATACACCTTAATAAACAAACATTAGAAAAATCATGCACAGGAATGCCTGTATTAGTTAAAATAAGATGACTTTCATTATTTTAGGGGAAACTGTTTAGAAAATGGACATGTACAAAAATTCTCAAACTGATGCAGAAGTGTAACAAACTGGAAAGATGAGAAAGAGAAATGGACAGGGTTGGTGTCTCCCTAGCTAGCTACTGGGATGGGGCTTAGTCCTTTGAGCAGAACTCTCAGAGGCCACCGTTTGGAGCAAGCCAGAAGTTCTTACATTCTTCATGCTTGCCGTAGCCTGAGATCTCACATTCGGTCCAGTCAGGCAGCTTCAGGCCAGGCTCTGGGAGGCAGACAGGACGAACGGAATCTGTTTCCATTGCACACTCATTGTACAAGGACTTCAGCTTCAGAAGAGCTAGCAAAAAGAGAAAAAGCAAAGAAAAAGGCAGGGTGGGTCAAGGCAAGAGGCTGGAGCAGGTGCAGATCTAGGTCTGTGTGTAGGGAGGGAAAGGTCTTACCAATATCGTTGTCAAAGGTGCTTTGTACAAAGCTTTTATGTACAACGTATTTCTCCACTGAGAATGTCTGTTCAGACCATTCTGGGTTTCTGCGGGAAGTCCTGCCCAGCACAACCTTGAGACGACTGGTGTCAAACCTACAGAATCGGGGGGCGGGGGGGGGACAGCTTTGGTGACTGCCAAGTTCAGGTGTAATTTATGCTCCTAAAAATACAGACTACAACTTCCTTGCTCAAGCGTTCAAGGCCTTCAAGGTCCAGTTGTAACCATTGCTTTGCAGCTAACTGACCACCATGGTTGTCCAGAAGAGGAGCTGGAAGGCCTCTGCTCAAGCTTCAGCTCAACCATGTGCAACATCCCTTACAGGGGGAGAAAACTGGCTGCCTTGCAAAGTTGCTGGGTGGATTACTTTCATATAACAACAAAGCAAACATTTTGTGTCTTGGGCAAACAAACAAAAAACCCTGCCCCAGACCTTGAAGGGATGTTTCCTGCCGGGGGGGGGGGTATTGAGGTAGATGGAGAATTGGGACTTGCCTCCCAATACAAATAGCAGGAACAGGAGTGGGGGAGATCTGGACTGCAGCAGCAAACCCTCCCTACAGCAGAATCCCACCTGCTATTTACTCCAAGAAAAACCTGCACGAATGGCACAATTGATAAATGCAGGCATGTTGCTGCCTCCCACTTGGCCCTTCATCTCCAGAACCACAAATTGCCTCTGACTTCAAGAGGCTTCCTGAGGGGGCAGCAAGTGCAGAAGAGACGGCAAATCGGGCGCTGGACTCTTACCTTTCCACAAAGCAGTGGGCAGCTGAGAGGACCCAACAGGAATGGATCAGGACCCCACCACAGAGGTAGGCCTCCACTCCTTGTATCCTGACAAAGATGGCCGCCTGCCACGGGTGGGACTGGATATACGAGTAGAGGCCTCCTTTGATCCGAAACTGAGACTGACGGTACTTTCTCGTTCCACACGTGGCTGTAGGTGGCCAGGAAAATAAGGAAAATGTATCCCAGACTCAGATACAACGTTAACTCTCCGCTTGGGGCAAAATGCTCTCACAGGGCCGACCTCTTCATTTATTTAGCACATTGCTATCCCATCCGTCCTCTCAAAGGAGCCCAGGGTGGCAAACAGTTTAATGATAAAAGCATCTTCAAAACAATTCCACTACAGATGCAGACACAGAAAGATCTCTGCTTAAAAGTTGGAAGAGGAAGGTCTTTGGTGCTCATAAAACAACAGACAGCAGTAGTATTTATCCCACCTTTCCTCCCAAAGCTAGAGCCAAGGTGGCTCACAACATTTGGAAACATTATTATAAAATACAAAGCAATGAAAACAATAGTAAAGGTACATCAAAACACCATTGGAGCCAGGAACTGAAATGCAGTTTGCTGGCATTTTGCCCCACGGATGGGTCGGGCACTTACAGCAAGCCGGCACATTGCAGTATTCCCATTTCCTCTTGCCACCCCTGAGCACGTGGCACCAAGGCTGGGCGCTATTATCAGGATTCCTGCAACACAAAAGCGGAACAGGATTACTTCAGAGATCAAAAGCTCCCCCCTCTCTGCCCCTGCAAAGAGCAGCAGTGTGGGCTACCCAGGTTTGTAAGTCCCTGGAGGATGATGTTCTGGAGTTTACAGAAGGCTGCTTTATAACCTTCTTTGATTTTTGCATGTACTTAGAACAGCTTTTTCCCAACACTCCTGACGTTTTGGCCATCAGCCCCATTCAATGCAGATTGGTCAAGGCTCTAACGAAGGTGCCACATTCTCACCATACATTTAAAACACTATGATACCACTTTAGAGGGCTTCCTGCAAAGAATTCTGGGAGCTGCAGTTTGTTAAGTGGCCTGACGGTTAGTAGGAGACTCCTCTTCCTGATCCGAGAGCTAGAATTCCCAGAGTTCCCTGTGAAGAGGGATGGGAATTGTAGCTCTGGGAGGCGAATATGAGTCTCCTAACAACTCTGAGCACCCTTAACAAACCATATTTCCCAGAATTATTTGGTGGAAAGCCATGACTGTTTCAAGTGGCCCTCCAGATGTTGCTGAATGATAGTTCCCAACATCCTTGGCCATTTTTGTGGGTGCATGGGAGTTGGAGTTCAGCAACAGCTGGAGGGCCAAAGGTTCCCCACCCAGCTTAACACAACCTGAATTTGAAACTGCTCCATGCCACAGAAAGCTCTGCATCCCATGTCCCATGTTCAATCCCTGAAATGTTCAGTTAAAAGGATCTCAGACAGAAGGGAATTCTCAGTGAAAGTTGGAAAGTGGCTGCTAAACATGCCCTCCAGATGTTTCCCACCCAGCCAATGGGACCCATGTTTCATCTCCAGTCAGTGCCAATGCCAGTCAGTGCCGTATTGTGGTGGGTGCAGGGAATGTACAAGTCCACTTTCTGAGTTTCTAGATAACTGCATCGAGATTCATTGTGTGTGGTGTTGTTTTTTTTACCAGTGTGCAAGATCATATATGCGTAAACCAGTGGAACACACACCAAGACCCTGAATGCAATCCTACACATGACCTGTCAGGGGTTCAGGAGCAGAGGCACAGGGGAAGGAGGAAGAGGAGAGCGAAGGGGAACAATCCGAAGGCAGTGTAGGTGAGGATGACAGTGGGGCAAGAGATTCCATGAGTCTGTCCAGTGATTCGGAAGATTCCCAGAAGGGGGCACCGATAGCCAGAGCAAGGGGGGTCCCGGGGGGACGCACCAGAAGCAAGGGACCAGCGGTGACTCCCAAAGCAGCAGCTGGAGATCGGGACCAGCTTCCGTAGCGGGGGGGAAGAGTCCCATGTGTCAGGACCAGCTTCCCCTCCAGGGGAAAGAGAAGATGAGTCAGGGCTGACCACGCCCCTATCGCTGAGTGAGGGAATAGAGGGGAAGTCAGAGCCAGCTAGCCCCCCCGAAGGGGGAAGCAGTGAAAGGAGCAGTGTAACGGTCAGGAGGAAGGTTGCCGGCTGGGCGCGCGCGCCAAGTTCAAATGCACAGGCGCGCGGAACAGCCGGGAGCGCAGACTGGGAGCCAGGTCCTAAAGCACGCCGGAGGCAGGGGGAAGAATCCGGGGACTCGTCAGCATCAGCATCAGAAGAGTCCAGAAAGGGCAACACCCCAGCGGGCAGAAGGACCCAGAGGAGAAAGGAGCAAAGGAGGAGGTGGAGCAAGGCTAGGGTCTTGAACTGGTGTCTGGGGGGAGGAGATTCAGACGGAGCTTCAGCGGTCTAGGGTTGAGACGTAGAGCTGCGCGCCGCGGCTTTAGAATGGAAACTGAACCTTAATAAAGACTTTTGTATATACAGTGGTGCCTCGCAAGACGAAATTAATTCGTTCCGCAAGTCTCTTCGTCTTGCGGTTTTTTCGTCTTGCGATGCACGGTTTCCCATAGGAATGCATTGAAAATCAATTAATGCGTTCCTAGGGAAACCGCCTTCAGACCAGGTCCGGGGACAGTCTGTCCCCCGACCTCTTCTGAAGGCTGGGGGGGGGGACAAGGGCTTTTCTTCCCACTGCCAGCCTTCAGAAGGCTGTTCTGAAGGCTGGCGGTGGGAAGAAAAGCCCTTCTTCCCACCTCCCGCCCCGCAAGCTCCGGGGACAGGAGGGCTTTGCTGCCGACCGCCAGCATTTTAAAAGCCCCTGCTGTCCCGGGGCGATTTTAAAATGCTGGCGGGCGGGAGCGAAGTCTCCGCTGCCCCAAGGAGATTTTAAAATGCTGGGGGTCGGCAGCGAACGCTTCGCTCCCGCCCGCCAGCATTTTAAGATCGCCCGGGGCAGCGGAGAAGTCTCCGCTGTCCCGGGAAGGCAGGCGGGGGGAGCAAAGACTTTTGCCCCCGCCTGCCTTCAGAAGAGGTCCAGGACCTCGTTCCGATGCCCGGCGGAGGGGGGAGAGGTTCCCGCCCCACCGCCCGGCATCGGGGCATCGTTCCGATGCCCGGCGGCGGGGTGCGAGGTTCCCGCCCCCCCCGCCCCGCTTCGGAGCAGCGTTCCGAAGCGGGGCGGCTGGGGCAGGTGTTCCCGCCCCCCCGCCCCGCTTCGGAGCAGCGTTCCGAAGCGGGGCGGCTGGGGCAGGTGTTCCCGCCCCCCGCCCCGCTTCGGAGCAGCGTTCCGAAGCGGGGCGGCTGGGGCAGGTGTTCCCTCCCCCCCGCCCCGCTTCGGAGCAGCGTTCCGAAGCCGGGCGGTGGGGGCAGGTGTTCCCTCCCCCCCGCCCGGCTTCGGAGCACCGGGAGAAGCGATCTCCCCACAGCCCCTTGCTTCAAAAGAGGTCCGGGGGCAGCGGGGAAGAAGCGCTGCGCTTCCCGCTGCCCCCGGACCTCTTTTGAAGCAAGGGGCTGCGGGGAGATCGCTTTTCCCCGCAAACCCTTGCTTCAAAAGAGGTCCGGGGGCAGCGCGAAGCGCTTCCCGCTGTCCCCGGACCTCTTTTGAAGCAAGGGGCGGTGGGGAGAAGCGATCTCCCCGCAAACCCTTGCTTCAAAATAGGTCCGGTGGCAGCGCGAAGCGCTTCCCGCTGTCCCCGGACCTCTTTTGAAGCAAGGGGCGGTGGGGAGAAGCGATCTCCCCGCAGCCCCTTGCTTCAAAAGAGGTCCGGGGGCAGCGCGAAGCGCTTCCCGCTGTCCCCGGACCTCTTTTGAAGCAAGGGGCGGTGGGGAGAAGCGATCTCCCCGCAGCCCCTTGCTTCAAAAGAGGTCCGGGGGCAGCGGGAAGCGCTTCCCGCTGTCCCCGGACCTGGGGCTGCGGGGAGAAGATCGCTTCTCCCCGCCGCCCCTTGCTTCAAAAGAGAAGACCCGCTGTCCCCTGGACAAGCTTCGTTTTGCGAAGCAAGCCCATAGGGAAATTCGTCTTGCGAGGCAACTCGAAAACGAAAAAACCTTTCGTTTTGCGAGTTTTTCGTCTCGCGAGGCGTTCGTCTTGCGGGGTACCACTGTAACAAGAACTGGCGTTGGTCCTCTGTGAGTTGGGACCTTGGGCAGCTCTGACAGACCACATCCAAATTTGGGTTTTCACCAATATTTTATCAACAACCACATAGGCATTTGTAGCAAACATGAATGAAATGGCACAAATGGATTGGATGACCCAAAAAACACAGCCTCATCTAATTGCAGAATTATTTCTATGAATTCAATAAAAGCAGCACACAGGGCAGAGCAAATCAGCGGGTGATTGTTCTTACACTAGATAAGGCAGAGCAGTCCAAACACATATCTTATCCATAAGCCATGTTTTGCATTTAGTTTTTCTTTTTGGACAAAAAACTGCAAGGAGAAAAGGTGAGGGTCTGCTTACCTGCAGAAGTTGTGGCTAGTGAGACCGAGCTGCTCTGCATCCTCCCTACGGGAATTGAAGACCAGCCCAGTAAGGAACTGGGAATCCCACCTCAAGCAAGCAGCACCCGATTCTGTGCGGTTGTGGGCACCTCGATAGTTGTTGCCTCTTCCAGAAATGCAGGTATGGCTTTCTGTGACAAAAAAGGCAGGTTTGCCTCAGTCCCGAACCACATTCATGGGGCATATAGTTTGAGGTTTTTTCTCACTGCAGATTTTCAATTGTGAAGCCTACATTAAAAGCACATCCCCCGCCCAAGAATCATAGGAGCTCCAGTTTACCTCTCACAGAGCTACAACTCCCAGCACCCCTGGTGACCCACAGTTTCCAAGTTGAGGGGGGGATGTGCCTTAAATGTAGGATCCTTGGGGCAGGGATCCACTTTTCATCTGTAAAGCCCCATAGATATTACAAGGGATGGGGCTGCTTCTTAAATTAAATTTTACATATTTTATTTAACTAGAAAAGTTTTAAATGATTTTTATTTATCTAGAAAACAAACACAGAAAAAGCCGAAAGTTACTGTACATGTCTTAGAACAAAGCTGACACATACCTTATGAATACAAGCCCTATTAAATAATTTGTAATAAACAAGATAATACATTTTTGCTGCAAACATGAAGGTATCAATATCCAAAATGCAACATTAAGAAAATGTTTAAGTTGAATGTCATCAGAACATTGCAAAATGATTATTTGAAGCCAGCACCCTCCCATTTTTATTTAATTCATAATCAAGTCTCTTTTAGTATATATTGTATCTTCTCATCTTCTCTTTTTTTACCGTAATGAGCGAGTTTGGTCATTGAGGCCAACTACCACAAGTTTTCTACTCCGTTTTCCTGCAAGCATGGCAATAACCATATATGAAGCCAATTCTTTGTTTCTGCAAAACTAAACATGCTGCACAAATAGGGAATGATTGTGATGGAACTAGAGCTCAAGATTCCATGCAAGATTCTCAGAGTCAGGTGCATATTTCTTCTGAAAAGGAGCAGACCAAAATACAAGTGTGTGGGTGTGGAATTCACACAAGTTAATTTGGATCAGGGCCGTAATGTGGAGAGAAACTGCTAACAGCCTTCTTCCCTTCGGCTCCAATGCTCATAGCACAACACTTTCACAACCCCACCTGGCTCTGCCCCACTGCAGAGGAGCCTTGAACCTACTGTTGGCGCAGGGAGGGAGGCTGCAGAACTCAAAGCTGTACTTGTTTCCTTTGTAGACAAAGCACCAGGGCATGGTGTCGGAATCGGGGTTTCTAGAGGAAAGGAAAGGCAAACACTGGGCATTTTGTACCATTAAGACATTTATCATAGAAGTGTGGAATTGTAGAGCTGGAAGGGACTCCAGGGGTCATCTAGTCCAACCACCAACCTTCTGGTTGATAGTCAGATGCACTGGCCCACTGCACCACTGGAGACAGCTGCAGACTCAGCTGCAACCTCAAAAATAAGGGGGGAAATGGGGGGGAGGCCAACATTTATGCTCAAAATAATGCACTGATAATTTTAAGGATGTAGGAAGAGTCTTGCTAGATCATACGAAGAAACATCTAGACAGACGCTCGGTTCTCACAGCAGCCAACTAGAAGTCAGTGAAAGGCTTGGAAGCAGCCTTTCCTGGGTGCAACAGCACTTGCCCTGTCCCACCCCCCACTTGCTATTCAGAGGCCGACTGCCTCCCCCCCCCAAGGGAAGCATCACCTCCGTCAAGGCCAGTAGCCACTGACAGCCTTATCCCCCAGGAAAAGGTCAAGAAAAGGGCTGCCAAAATAATTAAGGGATGGAGTGACTCTCGTATGAAGAAAGGCTGTTGCATTGGGGACTTTTTAATTTAGAGAAAAGGCAAGTGTGAGGTGACACGATGAAATTTTATGAAATTATGCAAGGCATGAAGAAAGTGGTTGGAGACATTTTCTTCCCTCTCTCATAACACACCCAATGAAGCTGAATGTTGGAAGATTCAGGATAGATTTTTTAAAAAAGTATTTCTTCATGAAGTGCAGAATTCAGCTCTGGAACTCACTCCCACAGGGGCAGTGGTAACCACCAACCGGAATGTCTTTAAAAGAGGATTGGACCAATTCATGGAGGAGATGGAGGAGGAGGAGGAGGAGGAGGAGGAGGGGGAGGAGGAGGAGGAGGGGGAGGAGGAGGGGGAGGAGGAGGAGGGGCTCTTGATGGCTGCTGGCCATTTGACTATGCTTTGCCTCCACCAGCTCCTCTTAGGCTCGTGGGAATTGGTCTTCTCAACCCAAGCTGGTGGTTGACACTACGCTGCCTTGGGGGAAGGAGCTCCATAGTTTAATTCTAAGCCCTGAGGGAAGACGTCTTTCCTGTTGTCAGCCCTGAATCTTCCAATCTTCAGCTTCACTTTATTCCCTTTCTCCACAAAGCGCACACAGTTTCATGACATTAGGATGAAATGATATTATACACCTCCACCTTGTGTGTCTTCCCAAAGTCTCACTTACACTAAACTAAAATGTTGTAACCTTTCCTCACAGTGGAGATGCTCTCAACCATTTTGGTTGCCCTTTTCTGAACCTTTTCCAGCTCTGCAGCATCCTTATTCGACAATGTCAATATTTCTCCCGCTCAGAGTAGATTTTGCCTACAAGGATGTATTTGTGGGAATGGATTTAGGCACTAGGAGAGGAAACATGGTTTAGTTATTATCCTTCCTTGCTCACATTTGTGAGATCAACAGAGTACCATCCTTTGCAGCTTAAACTTTGAAGCTAAGGAAAGTTTGATTTAAGCTTCTACAAACAATAATCCAGGATGCTCTAAAGGCAGACTGGATTTTCCTGGTATTACCCATTGTCTACCCCTTAAAAACAACAATCACACATTGTTTTGTAAAGAAGTAAAAGTAGTATTTACTTACATAATCTAGGTTGAAGTAACAATTGCAGCATCAAATAAAAGCATGTTTATAACTACAGTCGTACCTTGGAAGTCAAAAGGAATCCATTCTGGAAGTCCATTTGACTTCCAAATTGTTCAGAAACTAAAGCATGGCTTCTGATTGGCTGCAGGAAGCTCCTGCAGCCAATCGGAAGCCGCAGAAGCCCTGTTGGACATTCAGCTTCCAAAAATAGTTTGCAAACTGAAACAGTCACTTCTGGGTTTGCAGCATTCAGGAGCCAAAATGTTCAGGAAATAAGCTGTTCCAAAACCACAGTACGATTGTAATATCTAAGTTACCAAAGTACAAAAGGTAAGTTCAAAATTATGTCTGAGCTGCAGACCTCAGACATGGACATGTGGTCAGCTTGGAAGCATGACGAAGAAAGAGGAGGCTGCCCAGGCTGGAAGGATGTAGTGCTAAAGCTTCCTGCCAAAGCAGACAAAGGAAGTGATCTCACAGAGTTCTCTCTAGCAAATTTGACAAGAAAGCTCTATGAGCCTCCGCCCCTTCATGTACCTATCTGGTAAAACATGAATTATTGGTTTGACTGCAATAATGTCCCACAGTATTGGGGGACAAGAAGATGGGGGGCAGTATTGGGGGGCAAGAAGAGGAAGAGGCCCCTCCTAAACTCACTTTCTCACCTGCAATAGTTGTGGTTTCCAAGGCCCAACCTAGCGGCATCTGCCCGGTACGCATTGTACCGCTTATTCCTCAAGGAATTGAGCTTCCAGTTCAAGCACTTGGCTCCACTCACAGTTGTGTTCCATGTCCCCATGTAGCCCTCTCCAGCGCCCTCGTAACACTTGGCTTTGGTATCTGAAAAAGGAGGAGCAGAGTATTCAGTCTCCCTCCTGTTCTCCAAAGGTACTCTGCACACATCTTGCATCCATGGGGCTGCTCAGGATCAAGATGGGAGATTGCAGCCGTGGTCACTGGGGGCTAGACGGCAGAGGCCTGTGGGCCACATGTGACCCCCCCCCCAGGTCTATTCTGTTTAGCTCCTGGGACTCTCTCCAGGCCCCCCGGCCCTCAGCATCTCCATCCCTCTCACTAGCCCTACTTTGCAGCCTCTCCTCAAATGTTTTTGACTTGCTGGAATGTGGTCTTGAACTCTGATCATGGTTCTTGCTTGTCTGGCTGGAGGATAGAGAGGAATGGCACAGTTTGTGTGTAGAAACCAGCCTCATGAACCAAAGCAAAATTCACATTTCCTCCTGTGCCCATTTTTGCCCCCTGCCAGATGAGGTGGAGGATGGAAGAACCACAAGGCAATCTCCGTGGATATCTTCCCTGCTCTGTGATCCCCACTATTCCAGCCGTTTTGGACTGGAAGAAACAGGAAGCTCATGACACTTTATGCCAGATCCTGCTTCCACGCTGCCTCTCCCTCACAGGCACAGCTAGCAAAGCCAGCAGGCCTGGCAGCCAAGCTACATACAATTTATTTTTATTATAATTTATTTATTACATTTCTATACCACCCTTTTCTTCCAAAGAGCTGGTTGGGAGTAAAGGTGGTATAGAAATGTAATAAACACACACACACACACACAAAGTGGTGTACACGGTTCTCCTCCTCCCCATTTCTTCTTCACAACAACCCTGTGAGGTAGGCTACAAATGCCGAGTGGCCAAGGTCACCCAAGGTGCTTCCTGGCTGAGTGGGGAATTGAACCCTCCTCCCCTGGAGTAGGAGCTGGCACTCTGAGCATCCCACCACAGTCACATCTTGGAACAAGGCTGCTTAAACTTGCTCGCTTTTCTTGGGGGGGGCTGCTGCAGGTATACCAAATTCAGGTATTACTTCTAGAAATGAAAGGCCACATCTGCAGTCTTGTACTAATTAATCATAACAGCAGCAGCAGCCAGGCAGGGGGCCATTTTCAGTGGGGAACCAAAGCAGGGTTCTGATCTGGTTCAGGAGTGTTCTCCAAATTGGGGACCCACAGCTATTTCCCCCAAAAAGGCTGCAGGCAAAGAAGTTTCCAGTTCATATTATGGCTTCATTTGTGTCAAACGCAGATGTGGTCTTAAGCAGACCAGAATTTTTCTGTGTAAGCAACTGCAGCCATTGGTTTTATTTCTTTTAAACTGCTTTTTGTATGTTATATTTTAAATTGTTGTGACCCAGCCTTGGATCTTACGCTGAGGGAAGGTAATAAATCAAATGTGGGAATGTTGTGGATACTAGGAGATGATATATTGATTAAATATTATCCTTCCTAACTCACACTTGTGAGTCATACAGCAAAGTTCATTCCCCAATATATAGCAGGAAGCTAGTTGGTGGATTCGGTTGAATCTCTATACTTAAGTAATCCAATCTGGCTTTGTTCAGGTTGGATTTTGTTCCTGGTAAGATCCCTTTTATCCCTCCTAAAAAGAATAAATACACAAGAAGCTTCTTTTAAAAGTAATACAAAGTTTACTCACATTCAGTTCACAGCTGGATCCTGAAGGCAAGCTTTAGCTTAGAGTTACGGAAGAGAGTTTGAGTTCATCCCATATGGGAATGAGCCCCTGTCCCGGTGGCTGAGAGTCAGCAGACAGCAAAATGCATCAGGATCAGGAGAGCATGGCATCAAGAGGAAGCAGCAGCATCAAGAGAGGAGGGCGGCTGCATGACTGGACCTTTTCTGGGGTCTGCAAGGGCCACGCCCACCTACCTGGTCACATGCAGGGGGAGGATGTTCCAGACCAGGTGTAACAGGAAGTTCAACTGGCTGGATCAACATCCCCCTGTCTGTGTCCACTCTAGGCAAACAAGGAATGTTGTATTTGACTGTGCCAATGGATTACCGTATTGGCCCAAATATAAGCCGCACCCGCACCTTTAAAATTCAAGACTTATTTGCAGGTGCAGCCCACCTCCTGGCACTACTGCCCTCAACGGGGGGGGGGGGGGGTTGGCACCAGTGCTTGCCACCCCACTCCCCAAGCCGGTGCCGGTGCTCAGTTCTGAGGGTGCTGCGGGCCACCTCCCAACACTACCGCCTGCTGGCACTCCCTCCCCAAGCCGACACCAGAGGAGGCTTGGCAGTGGCAGGTGGCCTGTGCGCCACTGCCCCACACTCCCGGGCTGCTTCCTTGTGGGGGGAGCCACACCGTTTTGCCGGAGGCCTGTCCCCCTTCCCCCTTCCTTACAGTGGCTTAGGGGAGGCTTGAGAGATGCAGTTGGGACGGGAGCTGTTGTCCCACACTCCTGACGGCCTTCGTGGGCAGCTCTTTCAGCAGTGATACTGTAAGGTCACAAATATAAGCCACACTTTAACTTTTCACAATCAGAATTTGGGGGGGAAAGGATGGCTTACTTTTGGGCCAATATGGTACAGTAGTACCTTGGATTAAGTACTTAATTCGTTCCGGAGGTCTGTTCTTAACTTGAAACTGTTCTTAACCTGAAGTACCACTTTAGCTAATGGGGCCTCCTGCTGCTGCCACGCCGCCGGAGCACAATTTCTGTTCTCATCCTGAAGTAAAGTTCTTAACCCGAGGTAATATTTCTGGGTTAGCGGAGTCTGTAACCGGAAGCGTCTGTAACCCGAGGTACCACATCAAATGCATCCAATAATAGAGAAGCAAGGCAGGGGAGAATAATGCCCGCCTGCCTGCCTGCCTGCCTGCCAGCTAGAACTGTTGTAAGGATTACCCAGACGAAAGCCAAATAAAGGCAGAGCGTCTACACAGTGGCTTTCAGCCCAAGTCCGGGCTCCTTATATTGCACCCCACAATAAATGTGGTGCAGTGGTTAGAGTGTCAGGCCTCGGAGAGTGGGGTTCAAATCCTGTTCGACACGGAGCCAGTCACTGCCCCTCAGCTTCACAGGGTTGTTGTGTGGATTAAATGAGGAGGGGAAGGCCCCCGTATAATACCTTCAACTCCTTGGAGAAGAAGGTGAACTATAAATGCAATCAATCAATTAATCAATCAGCCATCCAACCACATTGCATACCAATTACTCACCAATCTCACAGCGTTTCCCAGAGAAGCCTGGGCGGCATAAGCAGATGAAGAGGTTAGAAGAGTATAATGCTTGCTTGCAGCGGCCCTCATTGAAGCACTGTTGCCTCCTGCTGCAGGCTGTCAGACAAAGAAGAAAGAGAACATCAGGTTTCCCCCGCCAGCAGTCGAGTGCTTTCAGTTCCTGGGCCCATAACCTCTTGGGGTGGAGGAGCAACTCAAAGGCAGAGTGGATACGTGGCTTGCAGAAGGTCTCAAGTGCACTACTTGCTGGTCTCTGCAGTTAAAAGGAGTTCTAGGGAGCCACATGGTGGGTCAGGCGTTTTCAACTACCCCACTCACTGCCTTTGGAAGCCTTGCAAGTTGCTGCAGGAGGAGGACAGTGAGCAACATCACAGGAGAGGTGTTCCTAGGACCAAGGCAAGACTGTCATGCTCCCGCCATCGGGTCCCAGGGTCCTATGAAAGAAGCTGCAAAAGTTTGGGTCACCCGCTTCATTGTCTCATCCTGCACCCAAACTGTCTCCCATATCTACCCATCTAATACCCACCTGTGCCTGGCACGATATGACAAATGATGCTGTTGGTCGCACACCGACAATATTCAAGTTCTTTTTCTCTTTGGCGTAGCCAGCTGTCCCTGAACTGGTAGATCTCTTGTGTTACTGGGTCTTTGCATACAACTGCAATCAGGAGAGAGGAAGGGCTCCTGAGAAGAGTCCCCCACACCACCACTTCCCACCCTCCAGGCACCAAACTCCCCTTTGCTCCCTGCTCAGCAGCAATGGTGGCTGGAAGTGGGAGGACATAAGCCAGGAGGCCAACAGTAGGTGGTGCCAGGTCGCCAGTGACAGGCAGAGCCAGCAAATCCTAGGTTTGTCACCATCTTCCTCCTCCCTGCAAAGCTCTACAAAGGGGACACTGAGATGGAGGAGCAGGCAGGTGGGGGTTGTGGGACGTTATTATGGTCAAACCAACAATTCATGCTTTGCTAGATAGGCACATGAAGGGGCTGAACTGATAGAACTTTCCTGTGAAATTTGCTAGAGAGAACTCTGTAAGATCACTTCCTCTGTCTGCCTTGGCAGGAAGCTATTACACTACATCCTTCCTTCCTGCCCGGGCAGTCTCCTTTTTCTTTATCCTGCTTCCAAATTGACCACACGTGCCCATCTGGGGTCTACAGCTCAGACAGCACTTTGTACTTTGGTAACTTAGCAGTTTTAAACCTGCCTTCATTTTGCTACTCTAACTCCTGCTTCAAGATCTAGATTATGTAAGTAAATACTACTTTTATTTCTTCACAAAACAATGTTTGTGTGATTGGTGTTTTTACGGGGGAGAAAAGGAGTAACACCAGGATATCCAGTCTGCCTTAAAACATCCTGGATTATTGTTGTAGAAGGTTAAATTAACCTTGCCTTAGCTTCCAAGTTTAAAAACTGCAAAGGATGGTACTCTGATCTTACAAATGTGAACAAGGAAGGATAACAACTAAACAATATATCCTCTCCTAGTGTCTAGATCCTTTCCTTGAAAGCAGACTGAGGATGGTAGGGCACTGCCCCATATGCCCTCACGAAGCAGCCTCCACTGCTCAGCAGTCACCCTCTTTCTGCCTCACTGCTGTCTGTGGGTGATGGGACCATTTTGGAGCCTGCCACTTGCCAAAGTCCATGTGTGCTGTAAAGGAGAAAGGGCAATGTCTACCTTCTCTTCCAAGTTCTTGGAAATACTTTCAAACCTTGTCAGCCAAAGGGAGGGTGGTAAATCCAAAATATTTTCCCTCCAGGGCAGTGCATTTGCATCTGCATAGGGCTGCCAAGTGACCATAACAACTAGACAGTCCCTGTAATATTAATCAAAAGCAAGCTTCTGCCTGGTCCTCATGGCTGCAGAGAAAAGTTTGAAAAACCATGTTGGGCAGAGCCTCCTGACGTCCCAGGAGCCTTGGGGGGCAAGGAGGCAATAGCTGGTGATTTTGGCCAGGGGGAGCAATGCAGGATTGGCAGTTGTGCTGCCTGATTTAAGCAGCCTGCTTTCTTCCAGTACACTCTGCAGTTTTAAAGTCCCCAGTGCTCACTCTTCTTGCAAGCAAACGGATCGTGCCATGTGGGTATCCGGGGTCAGCAACTTGGAATACTTGTGCAGCTGGTCCTGCCTGCCCGTGACCGTTCTGCTTTGGCCCTACGGTTCATTTATCCTCAACTTCATAAAACTGCTTGGCATTAAGCAGTGTATGAAATATTAATATTAATGGTGTTTCCTTGTTTCCAATGCTAGTCAGGCTCCAAGTAGCCTCATTGAAATTAAAGCAGCTCAGCCATGTCCATTAACTTCCATAGGTCTACTCAGAGTAGGACTAAGCTCTGGATAAATCCCAATACTATCATTAACAATAGCTACTTTTACGCTACTTTTGGCCTTGCCAAACGAATCCCAACTTCATTCCATTTACAAAACCCAAGTTATGAACAAGTTTTTGAACAAGTTAGGTCACAGATTTCCATGCTTGCTTAAAATTCCAGTTACAGATCCTGAGCACGGAACGGGGCTTAGTTTGGTGCTCTTTGTGAGGACCCCTAGGACCGGGAGAGCAAAATCAAAATAGACCACCCAGTTTGTTTGTGACTATCTGCTCAAAATAGCACACCCCACTCATTCATTTTGGAACTGGGGTGCTAATCCTGGCTACTTACCCTTTGACCGAGCTCCTAGTGCAGCATACCAAGAAAATTCCTGCCAAGACACAGAGGGGAAATGTGGGCGTTTTTAAGGAAATACTATTGTCAGAGAAAGTCCTATTTCACAGCTACTTCCTAAGCTCTGGAGCAGCCTTCCCCAACCCGGAGCCCTCCAGATATTTTGGGCTGCAACTCCAATCAGTCCCAACCAGCAAGCTAGAGATGCTTTGCAGCAGGGAGGTGGAGTAGGAAGAGCTCCATGTCCTGCCATTCCCAAGTGAAGCAAAATGAGTTACGGGTTCTCAGGTGGTCCCTTTGTTGTTTAACTCACTTAAACACTGTTTTTTAAGAAGAGATAAATTGGCTGAGTAACCTAGTCCCCCCCCCCACCAGAGAGAATTTGATTGGGTGGAGGTGCCACTACAGGCTAAACTGGCATCCTGCCTGAGGGGTGATGAGCGCCCCCCCAAAAAAAATGTCCAGGCAGGTGATGTTCCAGAGGCAGGGAGGGGCTGAGTCAGCCCAGGATCTACTGGATCCCAAGCAAGTCCCAATGACGTTGCATGATAGCATGGGGTCCAGTTGGACTACTTCAAGCTGCTGCAACAATTGTCTGCCTGTCTTCCAACACATCTCCGCCCGCCAGCTGCTGCACCAGTTAGGATTGCTCCCCCAAACAGTGTGCAGCGCAGGACTTAAAACTAAGCACTGCACACTTACAACATTCTCTCTTGCTCCTTCTTGCCATTCTGGGGGGCGGGTGTGTAAGGGATTGAAGCAAGAGGCCATGCCCCATAGTGCTGTCAGGGTTGGACTTTGGGACAGACATCAGCAGCAGGGGCAGAAGGGGTCCCCAAACAGAGCAGAGCTGGCCTTGTAATGGAAGTGAAGCAATACATGACCATCTCAAGAGGCTCCCCATCCCTCAAACCTGCTAAGGTGATTTAAGTCCAGAGTCTAAAATTACCCAACTGCACCGCAAGCTGGAAGTCTGCTTATCCCTCTTCTAATGCGCTGCTAAGGCGGCTGGAAAGAAAAGCCAAAGTGAACAGACAGGTTGGCAGGATGAACTCTTACCTGGCACTGAATTGTGGCAAACCCTCCCAGCAGCAGGAGAAGTGGGGAAAGTCCTTGTCCCAGCCTCATTCTGAAGTCTTTTCTCTTCCAAGTGTAATCAAGAACTCTAAAAGAAAACAGAGGTAGGAGAGAAGGCAGCTAAGGAAGACCTAACCCATCATAAAACTGCAGACCTCTACTTGGAGGAAGGGAGTTGCGATGGCAAACTCTGGCCCAGGAGCTGACTGGCTTCTTCTAGGAACTTTGCCCAAGACTCGTGAAGCACACACAACAACGGATGGCCGGGCAGCAAGAGCGGATCTCTCAGCTGGAGAGCTGAGCCTGGAAGCGCAACAGCAGCTGCCGCAGCAGCAGAACATATTTACTGGTAGATTCCAAGCCAGGCGCATCTGCTCCAGCATTTCAGCCCAGGCTGGCTGTTTGCATTCTGGTCCCTCCCTTTGGCTTGCTGACGAAAGTAGGTTACTTGGCCTGGGAGCAATGGGGCTTGTGGTCTTGGCTCTCTGCTCATCCGGGTGGCGGTGCTTTCACCTCCTTGACTCACTTCCCTGCAGCCACAACAAGCCTCTTGTAGCCTTGAGTCGAGGCCAAGAGCCAGGCCTTTGACTGCTGCCCATCTGGTTTAACTCTCCTGCTGCCATATTCACAACATTGTGCCCACCCCAAAAGAAGTTGTGGCTGTGGGTGCTCCATTATCCAAGTCTTCCTCCAAAGGCAAAATTTATTTTCTCCTTCCCCTTATCCCCATACTTTCCCTATTTTAAAATTGCCCTCTAAAGCTGCCCTTCCAGATGCTTTAGGCAAATTGGCTGAAACTGAGGGGAGTTTTGGCCCAAAATCTCTGGATGGAAATTTGAGCCCAAAACCTTGGAGGGCACACGGTTTAGAAAGGTGCTGCCATCCAGCAAGGTCACTGAAGGTTTCTGAAGGCCTCCTCCTGCAGAGCATCTTGGCTGTGAGTCCTGGAAGACTTGACCCCTGCCTTGCCGGCCTTTTCCCACCTGGCCTGGGAGGAAGGGCCCTGACTGACTCAGCTACAAAAGCTGGGGCTGCTGAAGAGGCCAGAGACCATCTTGGCTTTCTCTTAGCACAGACGCAGTTCTTCAAGCCTGAGCTTTCACAGCCAGCACCAACCACCATTGGCAGGACTGGCAGCAACCGCAGCAGGTATGTTATCTGTTTAAGACAAGTGCTTTTTTCTGGGGGGACGCAGACCCCTAAACATTTTATGACTCTAAGTTTGGCCTCATTGGGGGGCAGTATTTCAATATGAGTAGGAAAATGAGAGTAACCCTAAACATTTTTTTAAGAAAAAAAGCACTGGTTTAAGGTAAAATTTTATTCTCTTGCTAATTGTGCTGTTTTAAATGTGCATTTTATATCAGACTTCCTTCTTTGAAATGTTTAACTTTTTTTGTTAACTTTGCTGTGTTAAATGCACATTCTGTAGTTGACCACCTTTATAAGGTTTTGTTTTGAAATCTTGAAGGTAATACTTTAGTTTCCTGTTAACTACATTACTTTGAATACATACTTTATCTTTGACTTTCTTCAGTAATGTTTTATTCTGGATTGTTTTATTTGATGTTTTAATTTGTTACAAACGGCTTTGAGACTTTTTCTTAAAAATATGAAGCGGTATAGAAAAGAAAAGAAAAGAAATAATAATACTCTGCAAACATTTTATTTGGATGTCTACAAAAACCTGAGTTTACTGAGTGAGGGTAGCACTGTACTGTTTGATAATGTTTGCATTTTAAAATCATATTTATCTACCTCAAGCCTGAGGCAGAAGACTGGAGAAAGATTAATTAAAACCCTTGCTTAAAGGTAGCCACCTGCCTAAGGAAAAGAAAAACCTCCCAAGAGGTTTGCATTTGCATTACTTCATTAAGATACCAAAGTGAGGCATCGGTCCATCCTGGAACCTGAAAATCAAGGAATGACTGGTGAGTTTGCAAGCAAAAGGAATACGTGTGTTTCAGTTTGCTTATTAGCTTAGGAAGGGCATATTAGGTTTGCATGAATGAATTTCTCTTCCACAGCCTTATTGAGAAGCTGTCTGCTTCCTATAGCCACAGAACACAGGATTAACACTGGTTAAGAAAGTGAAATTAACTAGGGGTTAATTTAAGGATAATTATGAGAAATGTTGGATGGAAGTGAAAAAGGATTTAGAAATATGGTCAAATCTGAGGCTATCATTGCTGGGCCGAATTGCTGTGATAAAAATGAATGTATTGCCAAGAATGTTGTTTTTGTTTCAAACATTGCAAGTTTTGGATAAAATGGAGTGTTTCAAGAAGTGGCAGAGAGATACTTCTAGATTTGTCTGGCAGGGCAAGAAGCCTCGAATAAAATTTAAGATATTAACTGATGCTAAAGAAAGAGGTGGATTTGCCGTGCCAGACTTAAAACTTTATTATGAATCAGCCGCTTTTTGCTGGCTGAGAGAATGGCTGCTTCTTGAAAACACTGACGTGCTGGACTTAGGTTTTAACAATGTATTTGGGTGGCATGCATATTTGTGGTATGATAAGGTCAAAGCACATAAAGCATTTAAAAACCATATTGTCAGAAAAGCACTGTTCAGTGTCTGGATAAGATATAAGGACTTGCTTGAAAATAAAACCCCAAGGTGGTTGTCACCGATGGAAGCGAAGGCTCAGAAAAAGCTCAATATGGAGGCCAAATGGCCGAAATATTGGGAAATTTTGGAACAAGAGGGAGACAGATTAAAACTGCAGAGTTTTGAAAAATTAAAAAATAGAGTGCGAGATTGGCTTCATTATTACCAGATAATGGAGGCATTTAATTTGGACAAAAAAAATGGCTTCCAGGTAGAAAAATCAAAATTGGAAACAGAATTGCTAGATCCCCAAATTAAGAACTTGTCAAGAATGTATAACTTGCTGTTGAAATGGAACACTCAGGATGAAACGGTGAAATCTGCTATGATTAAATGGGCACAAGATGTTGGACATAACATTATGATGGCTGACTGGCAACAGTTATGGACCACAGGTATGAAGTTCACGGCATGTAATGCCTTAAGAGAGAATATAATGAAAATGATCTACAGGTGGTACATGGCACCAGTCAAGCTTGCAAAAATTTATCATTTGCCCGATAATAAATGTTGAAAATGCAAAGAGACTGAAGGTACATTCTTTCACCTTTGGTGGACATGCCCAAGGATTAAGACTTTCTGGGAGATGATCTATAATGAAATGAAAAAGGTATTTAAATATACCTTTCTGAAGAAACCAGAGGCCTTTCTCCTGGGCATGGTCGGCCAATTGGTGCCAAAGAAGGATAGAATTTTCTTTATGTATGCTACAACAGCAGCAAGAATACTTATTGCAAAGTACTGGAAGACACAAGATCTACCCACCCAGGAAGAATGGCAGATGAAGGTGATGGACTACATGGAACTGGCGGAAATGATTGGCAGAATCCGAGATCAGGGAGAAGAGTCGGTGGAGGAAGATTGGAAGAAATTTAAAGACTATCTACAGAAACATTGTAAAATTAATGAATGTTAGAAGGATGTTGGAATGAAGTTATGTGGTTTTAGCAGAAATGTTATAAAGGTTTAGGAAAAAACAGACTGTTAATTGGTGAAAGGAGGGAAAGTAAAGTTACATTATATTAAGATAAATTACAGGACAAAAATTGGAAAAGATGGAAAGGATTTGCTGAAATAGTTAACCGACCTAGAATACAAAAAAGGGAGGAGTGAGGAGGTCAAGGAAACAAGCAAATGAAAGATGTTATGGGAAGATTCGCTGTGTTTTTTAATGGATTTTATTTTTTTTATTTTATCTCTCTTTTTTTCTTTTTCCTTATTGTGATGTGCTGTTTTGTTCTTGTTTAATATGGTGTTTTTACTTTTTCTTTTTGTAACCTTTAAAACTTTAATAAATATTATTTAAAAAATAATCCCCTTCATGGATCACTGCCTTGCCGTGGCGAAGGGGCTTGAAGAACTCAGAGAAGCTATGAAATATGCCGTGGAGGGCACCCAAGATGGACAGGTCATAGTGGAGAGTTTTGACCAAACATGATCCACCTGGAGGAGGAACCGGCAAGCCACTCCAGTATCCCTGCCAAGAAAACTCCATGGACAAAGACAACAGGCATATAAAAGTTATGATGCTGAAATATGAGCCCCTCAGGTCGGAAGGCGTCCAACATGCTACTGGGTAGTGATGTATGGAAGTGAGAGCTGGACCATAAAGAAGGCTGATCGCCGAAGAATTGATGCTTTTGAATTCTGGTGCTGGAGGAGACTCTTGAGAGTCCCATGGACTGCAAGAAGATCAAATGCATCCATTCTGAAGGAAATCAGCCCTGAGTGCTCACTGGAAGGACAGATCGTGAAGCTGAGACTCCAATACTTTGGCCACCTCATGAGAAGAGAAGACTCCCTGGAAAAGACCCTGATGTTGGGAAAGATGGAGGGCAGAAGGAGAAGGGGACGACAGAGGATGAGATGATTGGATAGTGTCTTCGAAGCTACAAACATGAGTCTGACCAAACTGCGGGAGGCAGTGGAAGACAGGAGTGCCTGGCGTGCTCTGGTCCATGGGGTCACGAAGAGTCGGACACGACTAAACGACTAAACAACAACAATAAAAAAAGAGAGAGAAGCTGTCTGCTTTCTATAGGCACAGAACAAACACATTTCTTTTGTCTGTGAAAAGGTTTTGCGAACCCACAAACCACAGGCAAAAGCGGGATGAGCAAACTCTTCCTTCAACCAGTGCTCTGCACCCTCCTTGTCTGGCTGGAATATGTCCTTGAAAGCTGACAGTGACTCTCAGCTTGCAGGGATGGAGAACAGAGAGGTAGGTGTGTGTGTGTGTGTGTGTGTGTGTGTGTGTGTGTGTGTGTGTGTAAACCAGCCTCCTGTGCAAAGGCAAAATCCACATTTATTGCTCTGCCCCCCCCCCCCGAGCATGTGTCCCCCACCCCAGAAGGCAACAAGGCCCGTGGACAAAGAAGGGGCTGCTCTACACAAAGTGACATTTTGCAGGGCCCCACAAGGTCCTTTTCCATGGTGGAATTGCTTCTCAGGGAGTCTCTCTTACCTCACTTCAGTACTAGCACTCCAGCAGAGAGACCGAGAGGGCTCAGTCAGCGGAGAAGGAGACTCAGGGTTGTGAGTTTGCGCCCCATGTTGGGCAATAGATTCCTGCATTGCAGAGGGTGGACTAGATCAGTGTTTCCCAACCTTTGGTCTCCAGCTGTTTATGGACTACAGTTCCCTTAATCCCTGACCACTGGGTCTTGCTAGCAAGGGATGATGGGAGTTGTAGTCCAAAACAGCTGGAGGCCAAAGGTTGGGAAACACTGGACTAGATGATCCTTGTGGTCCCCTCCAACTCTACAATTCTATGATCTATATCCTCTGCACTATGAATCTGCACTGTTGCCCTCTGTTTTTAAAAAAATCATTATTGCTGTATTATGGTAGAAAAGTATTATGGCAATTTGCACATCTGAGTGCTTGGCACAAAATGTTGACCAGCATTTTTTAAAAAAGAAACCCAGACACCACACCTGCTGTTCCCAGTGGCCAATGATGTGCAGAGCCCACTTTCTGTATGCTGGTGCCGGCGCCCTTTTCTCCAGCCAGCAACAAGGATGTTCCAAAAAGATAAAGCAATCTAACTGGATCCACATGTCAGAGATACAGCTGTGTTTACAGGGGTGGAAACTGAGTTTGGCAAGCACATCTCAAGGAAGCAAATGGTTCTAAGAACCCAAAGGCTGCTAGCTCCAACCTGCTTCCTGCCCCCAAAGCCCCTGCCAGCCAGCTCCAAGGATCAGCCCCACCAGAAGGGAGTCAGCCTGATGCTTGTATAGAATATAATCCTGTATTAGAAAGAAGGAGAAATAACTTCTTGAGCCACAAAGAGAGAGCTGCCTCTTGTAGTTCCCTTAGCAACGCTCTTGCTTCCAGCGTAGGACTTGGCCGAGCCTGAATGGAAATTGGGAGCCCTGTAAGATGCTCTTAAATAGACTGAAAGCAGGGGGTTTGTTTTTAAAGAACTGGTTCCTAGTCTGAATTTAAGGAGGACAAACAGCAGACAGCTGACCTTCCTCTGAGGTACCAGAGGACATTAGGAAAATAGGGATCTGCCTTCTGTTGAGGCAGACCATTAATCCACCTGGGTCACTATTGTAAACACTTCCTTCAGCCCCATCCTACAAGTCAAGGATAAGGGCAGTGGTCGTGCAGCAGTGTCTGTGGCGGCACAGGCTGGCTGCCCCTGTTGTCCACAAGAAGCTTCCACTGGCCCATCGAGAGCAGTGCAGTCTACACTCAGCGGCAGCAGCTCCCTGGGGCTTCAGGGCAGGCCAGCCACACCAGGATAGGCAGACGACTGAAACCAGGACTTTCTGCATGCAAATCTGATGATGTCCTGTGGCACGGAGCTACAGCTGCCCTTCTGTGACTGAGTTAGACCTTCCCCAGGCTATTAGATTGCATAGTTAGCTGGATAAAGAGTGGCACAAGCAAATACTGACAATTAAATAACAATACAATTACAGTGGTACCTTGGGTTACATACTCTTCAGGTTACAGACTCTGCTAACCCAGAAATAGTACCTCGGGTTAAGAACTTTGCTTCAGGATGAGAACAGAAATTGTGCGGTGGCGGTGTGGCAGCAGCAGGAGGTCCCATTAGCTAACATGGTGCTTCAGGTTAAGAACGGTTTCAGGTTAAGAACGGACCTCCAGAGTGAATTAAGTACTTAACCCGAAGCATCACTGTATTTTCAAAAACTTATTTGGGCTCCTTTTAAAAAAACCTCATACATACACACAAACACCCACCCACTGTACTCTTGCTTACTGTGTCCTAGTACTGAGTATGAGAAGTAGATCCAAAATCTAATATTTTGGAGAATGAATTAACTGTGAAGGGTAAAATATACAAAGCAGATGCCCAAGCCCAGCTTAACTAACATGGTCGTCACAAAACTCAAAACTGAACATCTACCTGGTTATTTTGCATTGCATCAGAGTGGGTTGTTGCCTTACTATATTATTTTCTTGTTATACAAGTCTTTTATTTGTTTCCAGAAGAGACCAGCCTCTTTGAGGTACCCACCCAATTCCCTGCCCAAACAAGTGATTCAAAAGAATTGCTTTACAAGATAATAAACCAGCCCTGCTGTCCCCTCCTGGGTTGGTCCAAAATCCTACCTAATGCGGCACCTGTTCTTCCTGGAAGCCCCTGAACTGGGCCTTGGGGCAGTGACCCTCTCCCTCACAATCCTGCCTCTGATCCTGGAGATAAATCAGTGGCCACTGATAGCTTTATCCTCCACTAAGTTGTCCAAACCCCTATTAAACCATGCACTGAGTTCAGCAACCAGAGCTACATGCAGCAATCCAACTGCAGTTGCACCACAGATTTGCATTCAGGCATCCTTGCATCCTTTTCTCAGCAGTTTTATTTTTTACTCCTTTGTTATTGATCCCCAACATGAATTCTGACTTTTTCACAGCAGCTGTTCAGCATTCACACTGAGCTGTCCACCACAAAGCCAAGATCCCTTTAGTGGTCAGTTATTGCCCATTCAGACCACAATCATATACACACACGCGTGCAAAGTTGGGATTCTCCCTCCACCCCCTGCCTGTGCAACATTTTACCCCTGCATGCATCAAACCCCATTTGCCATTTGGCCTCCCAGTTACTCCTTTAGAGAGACAATCTGGAAAATCCAGCACCTCACAGCTCACCCTGGACTCTAGGCTATTTATGAGGAAGTTAAAAGGCAAAGTGAGACAATACAGATTCTCTGTGACAACTGTCCATACTTCCATTCTGCTTCCTGCTGTTTCAGTTGGTTATTGATCCACATGAGGATGCCTTAGCTCACGGCTGCACCGCACATACAAAAACATTTAAAACATGTGGTTCCTCCCCAAGAATCCTGGGAGCCATAGTTTGTTAAGGGTGCTGGAAACTGTATCTCTGTGCCAGGTAAACTACAGCTCTTGGGTGGCAGAAGCCATGCGTTTCAAATTTGTGGTGTGGTTGTGACCTTGGTTTACTCAGGACGGGAGCCTTGGGTGAGGGATTTCATGGAAAGAAAGCTCTCTAGATTTCTCATCACCTGAGGAAGTGGGAAGGCTAGCAGGCCTTGATACCAGCATCTCACTGGCAAATATAGTAATGCAATAAACAAAATAAATAAAACGGCATTGATTGTGAACAGGCTACACAATAGCAGCACCTGTCTGGGACACTTACAAAATTCCTTGGCCCATCTGTGTCCTGTGCTGACACAGGGCTGCTCTAGGGGATCCACCCACTGCAATGGAGCCCACTGCAAAGCCTTAAGTGGGAGCAACTGGGCATCACAATGATGCATCTGGACAGCCTGGCGTCTCTCTTCACTGCCCCTTTATCTCTCTTCTCATTCAAAGCTTTCCTGCCCTTACAGTCTTCGCATTATGGGTACGGCTCACTAGCAATGTATCAAGAGAGAGAACAAACACAGCTTTCCAAGTATTGCTTTCTAGAAAGGACTCAAATAGCAAAGACTTGAAAAGGAATAGCCATCCATAAATGGTATAACAGAGAGTCCGAGAAATTGGCTTTAACAAAAAACCAACCCAGAAGTCGTGCATCACCAGAGGACAAAAGACAAAGGGAGCATTCTCTGCAGTCTGGTGAACCTTTGTTGCCTTTACAAACAAAGGTAAAGTAAAAGGTAAAGGTATCCCTGCCCGTACGGGCCAGTCTTGACAGACTCTGGGGTTGTGCGCCCATCTCACTTAAGAGGCCAGGGGCCAGCGCTGTCCGGAGACACTTCCGGGTCCCTATTTATCTACTTGCACCCGGAGGTGCTTTCGAACTGCTAGGTTGGCAGGCGCTGGGACCGAGCAGCGGGAGCGCACCCCGCCGCAGGGATTCGAACCGCTGACCTTTCAATCGGCAAGTCCTAGGCGCTGAGGCTTTAACCCACAGCGCCACCTGCGTCCCTACAAACAAAGGAGAAGATAGTAAATCCAGTGCCAAAGGCAGTCTAAAAGCATGTGGACTGGATGGCCTTTTGGGAACATCAATTTTCTGCAAAGGCAGCCAGAACCCTCAGAAAGACAAAACAACATGATGTGACTCTCAAATTCCTGAGTGCTGTCTGTGCAAAAAGGGGAGGAGGGAGTTTCCCCCCTCCCACTTATATGTAGTTGTAAAGATGTATGATGATAATTTGGATTTTTTATTTTTAATTATAAACCACTTGGAGGTGGTTAAAAAAAATTAAGCAGAATATCAGTTCTGCCCTGGATGCTTTGCTGAGATCCTTGCATTGCAGGGGGTTGGACTCGATGACCCTCGGGGTCCCTTCCAACTCTACAACTCTGTGATTCTATGAAATAGAATTAATTATTTACAAAATAAAGCGTGGCTTTCAGTTCTATTAGCCGCGATGGCTACTTTCGGTAGCACTGACATCTCCAGAGGAGAGATCAGTCTGTGTCTTGATCCATTTATGCCCGGTGCTCGTGGCAGAAGGCATCTATGCAAGAGGGTGCTGAGTGGGAGACGTGGAAGTCCTCAGGGCATTCGCCCCGCGCACAGAAGGTTAGAGGGTGGGGTTCTGCTGCGTAGGCGTCTTCGGACAAACCGTTTCCCCTCCTGGCAGGGAGGTTTGGCAAGGGGGGTCCCCCACAGAAGCAGCCCCCCCCACCTGCAGCCTGAAGTGACGGAGCCCTGGAGGCGGCGTCGGGGGCTTCCCCACGGAGGGCGGATTCGAACCTGCCTCCGCCGTCTTTGACCACGACGCCCCGCAGGCGGTCGGAGCTCCGGCGCTGGGGAAGGGGAAGGGCGGGCCGAGGCCCCGGCGCCCGGGCGCGCTCGGCTCCGAGGGGCTGCCTGCCTGCCTGCGCCCCAGCCGCCCGGAGGGGCTCCCCGAGCCCCGCGCAGCCAGGGCCGAGGGGGCATCCCGACCCCAAGTCCCGAAGGGCCGCCCCACGCCGGCTTTCACGCGGCCCCCTGAAATCTCTTTCCTCGACTCGGAAACAAGCAGCACGTGCGGAGCGCCGTGCGAGTCGGAAGGCGGGGACTCCTGCCGGGACTCCGGCTCCGCTCCCGCCCGCGGCCCCCGGCCGGACTCACCTGCCTGCCTGCCTGCCTGCCTGCCGGGTGGGCGTCCGCGCCTCGCGCTCCCGTCGCGGCTCCTTCTTAAGACTCGGGCGGGCGGGCGGGGCCAGAAGAGCCCTGAGCTGCCGGCGCCGCCCCGAGGCGGGCGGAGGCCGCCGGCGACCCCCTCGGGCCGCCCCTTTCCTCCGGGAAGGGGCCGGCGAGGCCCTCGATGCTCCCCCGAGAGAGCGCCGGGCTCCGAGGCCGCGTCCCCCTCGCCCCTCCCGGGCCAACCTCGAGGGGAGGGCGGCGCGACCCCCGCGGGTCCCTCGAAGTGGGCCGGGCCGGGGGGGCATGGGGACCCCTCGGGGGCAGAGAGGCTCCCAGCCCCTTTCAGGCCACTCCGGGGCAGAGTTCTTCGTGGAAGGTTCCGTGGTCACTTTCAGAGCCTCTTGTGAGTCAGGCGCGTTGCGGAAATTGGGCTTCATTTTAAGAATATGCGGAAAGATTTGTTACCAATTAAGACTATCTGAGCGGGGTAACTTGTATGGTCATTCATTCCAATGAGAAGCAGGGGTGCGGCGAGGTATTTGGGGACCCCCTTCACTGCCTCCAAGGCCTTCAGCTGAGGACTCCACGAAAACCCCTTCCAAAACAGGTGCTGCACCAGCAGAGAAAGTCCAGGCCGACTGCGGCCAAGAGGAAAGCCTTTGACCTGTCCCAATAACTCACTACCAAGAGGAGCCAGGCTGCAAGCAAAATATTCTGCTGGCCTTTCATGGGAAACTAGGGTGGTGGCTGCAAGAGGCACACAGCTGCTGGGCTGGAGAAGGAGCAAAGGAAAGCAGCGGACAACCGTGTGGTGGCCCAGATGCCTCCAGAAACACTCGCTCTGGGTTTGGGTCATGGCCATGCTAGATGCATCAAGCAGGAAATGGCTGCCTCAGCACCAAGGGGTTGCCACCTTCTTATTTGTAAGCACACCCTCTGCCCTTGTGCTAATTAAGTTGATGGCTCACCATACCATAGAATCATAAGAGTTGGAAGAGACCCCGAGGGTCATCTAGTCCAACCCCCTGCAATGCAGGAATCTCAGCTGCAGCATCCATGGCAGATGGCCACCCAGCCTCTGCTTAAAAACCTCCAAGGAAAGCGAGGCCACAACCTCCTGAGAGAGTCTGTTCCCCTGTCAAACAGCTCTGATTGTCAGAAAGGTCTTCCTGATGTTTAGTCCGAATCTCCTTTCTTGCAACTTGAAGCCATTGGTTGGAATCTTCCCCTCCAGAGCAAGAGAAAACAAGCTTGCTCCATCTTCCATGTGACAGCCCTTTAGATATTTGAAGATGTCATTCATATCTCTTCAGCCACCTCCTTTTCCAGGCTAAACCTACCCAGCTCCTTCAAGTGCTCCTCACAAGACTTATTTTCCAGACCCTTGATCATTTGCATTGTCCTCACCTGTCAACGTTCCAGCTTGTCAACATCCTTCTTAAATTGTGGTATGTCCAGAATTGGACACAGTATTCCAGGTGTGGTCTGACCAAGGCAGCAGAGAGTGGTAGATTGGGATTTGTGGGCTGCGATACCAAAAGTTTGAGAAGCCCTTAGGGTGGCTTAACAGGAAAGGGTTATCAAGGGTTATCAATTTCATTCAATGAGCCAGCTGTGTGTGTCACCAGCATTAGCCTCATTGAACTCATTGGAAGGTGCTAGCCAAGATGTCTCGTTCAAAGACTTGAAACTTTAGTAGCAGTGTACACTACATAAAAATAGTGCAGAAATCAGAGGCAGACACCAGAGGTCTTTCCTTGGACTTAAGGTATGGTTAGCCTTGGATTGTTGCCAAAGCTAAAAAATTAAGCTGTCTGCTTCAAAAAGCACAAAGATGCACAAAAACAGACAATTTCCCCCTCACTTGGTTTCTTCTTCAATTGTTTAGTTCATCGGAACAGAGGCAGCAACCACCAGCCACACCTAGGCACATGTGGCAGTTCAGTGCCACTAATGCAGCGGTGTGACTTCACCCCCAGAGGTGCACTCCATTGTCTCAAGACAGACGGAGGCTAGAAACAACAACAACAACAACAAACAACAACAACACCACACTAGCAGCCGGTGCACAGAGTGAGGAACTACCTAGCAGAAAGGGTTGGTACATATAATTTTTATATTTATTTGCTTCCATTTCTCTTCATTTATACTCAAAGCAGTTAATAAATGGGTGAAAACACAGCATTCACAAAATGTTCATTAGAGGTTTTTAAGCAGAGGGCTGGCTGACCACCTAGCAAGGATGTTGTAGGCTAGTGGTGGACTAGATCACTTGGAGATCCCCCTCTGTGATTCTGTAGTATAAGTCAGTTCAATTTGTATCCCCTTTTACAGCTCAACCCAGAATTGGCTTTATTACTTGTATTTGATGGACAAATACTTGGCAACTTTTTAATTCATCAGTTCAAGACTTATTATTGCTAAAAACTGGAAGGTTCTAAAACCCAATCTACAGTATTACAAAGCTGGCATCAAGAAGTGTGGAAACTAATCTGATGGGGAAATACACACACAAAAGCACAGTTATAAGGAACAGAGACAGGCAAGTTCACTAGTAGAGGGAAATTAAGTGGAATCAGATTTATTGTGAGATAAATCATTCTATTGAACTTTCATAAGAATAAGACTTTGGGAAAGCAAACTATTATTGCCAGCATAGAAAGCCAGCAACATCCTGCTTTTCATAAACACATCCAGCTTTAGAAGACAAGGCAAGAGAGGTTAACTGCCCAGCAGGCATGCAAAAGTGTGTTACAAATCTCCAACAGCCAGTTTCTGTAAACAAAGGCTGCATATGTACCATGCATTTAAAGAAGCCTGGGAAATGCAGGGGTGAACACAGTTCCCAGCATTCTGAGGGTGGGGGGGGCCATGTGCTTTAACTGTGCTTCCAATATATGGTGTGTGTGCAGCCAAAATGTGGGGGGGGGAGGGCACACTTTTGCGTAGAGAAATAGTGCAAGTGATTTTTTGTAAGCGACTGAGATTTTATTGCAATCAAGCAGTATATACATCTTGTGATATAAATCAACACATTAAAAATGTGTTTTTCACCTTTTCCCTGCCCACCATTTCACAGTTGATGGGAAGGTTGTCACTTCGTGGAAGAAAATATGCTTTGCTGCAGCGATAACCACACAGGAACAACAGGAAAGCTGATTCACCTTAAATCTCACTTTGGATCTCGGCAGCAGTTTTTATGCAAAAACTGCAGATCAATTGCTCATCCAGGGAAGCCAGGGAGAGAAAAGGGCTCTTTCCATCAGGAAAAAAGTTGGAACGCCCTAGGATGAAATGTCATGCCCTAGCTTTCGCTAGGGAGGAAATCCTGGTGAATCTCCAAAGAGGACATGATTTCCATGTGTGCCCCATCTGTAGCTTTGCCCACGTCAGTCCTAGGCCTTATCACAACACTGGGGAGTCGTCACAGGACAACAATCTGATAGGAGTCACAGAGACACATAATGTATCTGGACCTAGTTATGGCTCCTAACGGGCAGTGATTCAACAACTAGAATCACGATTACCTATTGCTCATGCCAAGGAGAAACTGTATAAGTTAGCCAATAAGTTGTTGGCATGAAATAAGTAAACAGTGAGGAGGACTCCATTTCCAGTACAAAGAGCCTTGTGACTTGCAATAATACTTTTGAAAATGTCAGGGTACAAATAATAGACTGTTACAACTGGATTTTGAAATGTTACCATGTGAAAGCTTTTAAAAGTTGTGGGAAAGTGAGCTAAGGCGGGAGCTGACAGATGAGCAAGATAAAGATGTCACAGACATATGGGGCAAATAAATCTAGCATCAGGATTCCTGTAGCTTCACAAAGTGCAACCAGACTCAAAAGAGATATTGCAGAGATGGGGAAAGTCAGAAATGGCACTCAGAATGACCAGGGGACTGGAGCAAATGCAGGGGGAAGCAGGCAGAAGCTCCAGACGGAATGCAAAATAAATCCAGTCACTGTGGCTCTAAAACTGAACTAATCCTAACATATTCACTCCACTCATTCAAGTTTACTCACAATGAATCATAGAACCAAGACAATAATGCCCATTTACACCACAAAGAACTCGTAACCAGAACTCAGAACTCACCAGCCAGAAACATCATAACCAGACACTGGTATGACCTGTCAAGAGTAAGCATGGACCAATGGTACCAAATAGTATGGGAAACGGCCTTATTAGAAAAAACTAACCAACAAACTGAAACTCACATGGGGACAAATAGAAGAAGACTTTATCACATACACAGCCTTTATCACATACACAGCCCAACAAGACAGTAACAAAAATCCACCAACAGCATACAAATCAATACTGTACAGTGGTACCTCGGGTTACAGACGCTTCAGGTTTCAGACTCTGCTAACCTAGAAATAGTACCTTGGGTTAAGAACTTTGCTTCAGGATGAGAACAGAAATTGCGCAGTGGCGGCGGCAGGAGGCCCCATTAGCTAAAGAGGTGCTTCAGGTTAAAAACGGTTTCAGGTTAAGAACGGACCTCCGGAACGAATTAAGTTCTTAATCTGAGATACCACTGTATGGCTAACCTGATCCAAAACACCCACCCACCCCACTCATACTTGAAAACAAAGACCACCACAGCCAATCACAAATGAACAGCCACCCCCTAGGCCACCCCCAACCTCTCTCACCACCAAAGGAACACAAGCATATAGCAGAGAACCTGCACAAGCGATGCTGACACAAAACCCCATACATATATGAAGTAAAATAGAAACATTGCCACCTGACCCCACCCACCTTTTCCCCTCCACCTCTTTCCCCCTTTTCTTCCTAATGTTTCAACAAATGAAACTGATCTGTAAAAAATGTTACTTGAAAAAAGAGAGAGAGAGACATTGCACATACTTTTGTAAACCAAGAAAATCTTTAAAAAAAATTCATTTAAAAAACCCAATGAATCACAGAATTGCAGAGTTAGAAGGGATCCAGCGGGTCATCTAGTCCAGCCCATCAGGTCCAATCAGCAAAACTGGGCAGCTTCATAGAAGATCCCCTCTTGGAACTCTGGCGCTGGGAAGGGAGCGGATTTTTCTGGTGATGGAAGGGGCCCTTCTTCACGACCAGGACGCCAAGTGGAAAGCTGCCGCGTCATTAGCTAAGAAGCCAAATCGGGTTCTTCACTCTGAGCCTGATGCCAGAGCAGGACCCTCACAGACACCTTTCTTTGAGCCCAGAGAACCACATTCCCCTCCCCCTGTGCCACCAGTTCACTGGCACAGAGAGCACGCCAGGTGGGAGGCCACAGAGGCTGTTACCTGTCCAGTTCAGCCCATGAGAATGACCTGGCCCACAGAACCCACAAGGGGTTCCAAACAGCCCAGCCCTCTGTGTGTCAGGGATTGGGGGGCTGGCCCTCTTAAGCCTCTCAGTGTCATTGCCTCCAGATGAGGGCATGGACTCTGAAGTGGAAGGGTAAGCAGGGCCAGCCCCACAAAGGCTCTCAGGTGAATCTGTGGGGCCAGTGCCCCACCCATTCCTGCCTGGGGATGTGGCACTGCCATTCTCTGACTCAGAGGACTCCGCTGGAGAAGAACAAGAAAGACCAGGGCTTCCCCCACTTTGTTGCAGTAGATTACTAGATTACTGGAGGAGGCTGGGCCCCTTTAGCTAGGGCAACATCTTGCAGCACAGGTGGAGCTAACAATTATGTTGCACCTGCTGCTACTTCTGTAAATGGACTCAGTTTCAGTTTGTTCCTTGCTGGAGCAGCTACAGAGCTTTGTTCTTTAGAGCACAGCCTTCAGAACCTTTACTTACACCCATGTTGGGCCTTGCTGCACAGAGGAACACAACAAACACCCCAGAGGTTACTGAAGGCAGAGCAAGTTGTTCCCTAGGAGCTCTCCACGGTGCTGAGACAACAGGCCTGCCTTGCTCAAAAGTCCTCAGAGGAAATGACTCACTTGAGATGTCTTCCCTGCTTCCTAGACTCCGAGGTGGGACCAGAACAGGGTGGCAGTCTTCCTTGGAAACATAAGAAATGCACTGGGACTAAACTCGACAAACCAAGGATTCAAATTTGGCCTGTTAGGGTATTTTCCCTAAGCTATGCTCACCTGCCTCACAATTGATGGCATACCTGATGTTAGATGTGAGGGCAGGTAGAGACAGGGCTGCCAGTGCACAACTAGGAGCCTTAAAGAGCACTCCCAACTGTGCACCTGGAAAGGAAAGCAGGTGGCAGATTCCCTGTGAAGCACCTTCTCAGTCCACCCAGGCTGGCCACTGGTTCGTCTAGAACAGGAAGTATACAGGGGCTTCCTGTTCTAGCGAAGCAACAAGATCTCACTGAGTTGCGGTGTTGAACCTGGGACCATCTGTGTGCAAAGCAGATGTTCCAACTCCTTTTTTTTTTTAACAAAGCACATAGTTAAACTATGGAATTTGCTACAAGATGTCATGGTGGGCATTATTCAAATCAGTGGCTGCAAGTCATGATGGTTGTACGCTGCCTTGGATGCCAGTTGCTGGGAACAAGAGTTTCATTCATGTCCTGCTCTTGTCCCTGACCCTTTCATGGGTATAAATGCGGGGGAAAGTGTGCATGCCTCACTCCACCCATTAAGCACATTAAGAAGTAAGCAGGCCTCGACTGGTCAAGAGTTGGGCCAAAATGGGCAGAGCCACTGAGATAACAGGCACAGCCCAGCCCTTACTTGTAATTTGCAGGCTGCAATCCTATAGACACTCCCCTGGGAGTAGGATTGAACTCATTTAATTCTGAGTATAGGATTGCACTGTAAATGCTATTTTATGAATATTTGGCTTTATTTCATAAATTTGAACATATTAGGCTGCCTGCATTTGGGACGTGACTGTTCTGCCTCAGCCCTCCACCTCCAGCCTTTCCAAACTGGTGTTTGTGGTGGATCTATTCGAATTTATCAGTTGTTCTAGGATGGGCTCTGATTGCTACCATATTGCTGTCTGGGAGGGGGGTGGGCTATCATACAACAAAAGCTTGACAAAAAAACCACCCTCAGAACATTTGTGGTATGAAAAGTTACAAGGTATGCACTGGTTGGAAATGAATGAGTAGGCCCACCCCAAAACCTTTGCAGGAGCAAACAATACAGTGCTGCTGCTGCTGCTGCTGCTGCTGCTGCTGCTGCTGCTGCTGCTGCTGCAAGGCTATTGAAGAGAAGAAGTCGGTTGCAAATGGCTGCTTAGCAGAGGACCAGCTTCATTGTAAAAGAACCTTGCACAAGAGCTGGACACAGCGCCACCTTTAGTTGAAATAGCCATATAACGATTCCATGATATATAAATGCCATAAATAAACAAATAAATAAAATGGTGTTGAAAGTGGGAATGTGTATGACCACCCAGATCGCATCCTGAGTGCATAATGAAAAGGATGTCTGCAAGGACCCAGGTACTCCTTTAGGTTCCCCACCACAATACTTCTGGCTCCCAGCCTGCAAGAATCCTTTCCGCTTCGCTGCTCAGGGGCAGAACTGAAAAAGAGGAATTTGCTGGTCAATTACAAATTCACATTTTCTCAATCAGTTGCTACTGATGAGTTTCACTGCAACAAAATGCTGCTTCCATTGCTTAATTCCCAAGCCACGTTGGAGAATATCAAAGAACCATGTAATCTTTGTGATATTTTGAGAACTTGCCGTTCCATTAAGCAATTGGATGACATCAGAACATTTTATCTGTGCAGCACACATCTGAAATGGCATTTCCCAGTAGATATGAATGCAGCCGGACAGTCTTTCACCCCTACTCCTCTTATCGGTGTCATTCTAACATTCCTTATGGAAGCCAAGGGAGGGGCCAAAGCCTCTACTACTGCATCATCCTCATTCTTTTTTTAAAAAATAAAAGCATAGGCACATGAGAAAAGCCGGATCAGCCCCACAGCCATCGAGCCCCACTTCCTGTTCTCACAGTGGCCCCTGGATGACGCCAGGAAACCCATGAGCCAAACCTTATTCCATCAGCGCTCTCTGCGCGGGAGACTTCCAGCAACTGGTATTCAGAGCCCGTTTTTGAGCCCTCTGTTCTTTGTGCCCAAATAAGTAGAAGGTTGGTGTGTTTTTTATTTGGTTTTCAGTTTATCCCCAATTTTAATTATTGAATGTGTTAAATAGTTGTTTTTAACTGTTTTACCAATAATTGTATTGTTTCATTTTTTTGTAAACTGCTTTGAGGTGTATACATTTTATGAAATAAATAAAATAAAGTGCAGTGCAGCAATGAAGGCAGGTCATTGTAAGAAGCTTACAATCAGCTCATTTACATTTAAGCCCTACGTGATTTTTCCAGTTCCCCACACAATCAGAATTACACGGAGAGGCAAGGACGGCCACGTTATTGGTCCATGATATGAAAATGCAACTCTGGGGCAGACTCAGAGGAACAAGAGACAGAGCCTGGGAGCCAGTGCCCCCTCTTCATGGACCATCCAGGCCAGAAGATGGAGGACTGCCCAACAGCCCTGGCTCCAAGGTCAGCCTTCCTGGCCAGCCTTCCCCATTCCCAGGGCTGCAGAACAGGGCAGGGGTCCTTTCAGCTCCTTAGAGGGGCAGCAGCGCTAACAGGAGGTATCAGGTCAGTCTCCATAAGGCAGTGCTTCTCAAACTTTGTTCTCTGGGCCACACTTTCAGAATAAAAATTTGCTAGTGCTAGTTTTTTAAATAGATAATAAATACATTGGAAAACAAAATGAAACAACTCCTAGTAGTGCTTGATTTATAACTTGGAACACAACTGTTTTAAAGTATGATCATGGCACATCCAGAAAGTATAAAACAATGCAGCTACATAAGAACATGAATCATTCCTAGAGGTCCTGGGCCCTAAGGAAGTTAGATTAGCCTCAACCAGAGCCAGGGCCTTTTCAACACTGGTGGAACGCTCTGCCTCATGAGACCAGGGCCCTGCGGGATCTCATTTCTTTCCGCAGGGCTTGTAAGACAGAGTTGTTCCGCCTGGCCAGTTTGATTCCCTCCCCCTCTTTTTCCTTTTTCCTCCTGTGATGAGGCTGCATTTTAATGTTTTAATGTTGTATTTTAATCTTGTTTTTAAGTTGTATTCATGCAACTTGTTTTTATTATTGCTTGTTAGCCGCCCTGAGCCCGGCCTTGGCTGGGGAAGGTGGGGCATAAATAAAAATTATTATTTTTATTATTATTATTATTATTATTATTATTATTATTATTATTATTATTCCAGAGGCGTTGACTTATGCCCAAGATTGTGTCTGACGTCATGTGCCTGGCCTGCAATGTGCGGGACATTACATTGTCAGCCCAGAGAGCTGTGGCTTCAATGGCCAGCAGCCCCTCCTCTCCTGCTCAGGAGGAACTGACCACTGAAGCTCTGCTCCATGCTTGGACTCCTGTCCCAATCAGCATTGAGGGGGGCCAGCCAACAGATATTGGGGGAGCAAAAGCACCTCGTCCCCATAGAGTTGGTGGCCCTGAATCATTCCAGAAATATAATTATAAAACGAGTCTCTTAAATATGCACCTTAAGTATGTCTACAAACTCAATGAGAGGTGCAAACTTGTTTTAGCAGGCTAAGCGCCACCCTCTTAATCATTTTGCTTGTCCTTTTCTAAACCTTTTCCAACTCTACAATTTCTTTTTTGAGGTGAGACAACCTTAACTTCACAGTACTCCAAATTATGGTTCCCACCATAAGGAAACTCTGAGCTGAACCCAAATTGAAACTGTACCAACTTTCGGCATGTGATGTTGTCCAACATGGAATGAACAAAAGTCACAGCTGGAAGCGAGGTGGGAGCCTTCCTGCTATTGAGAGAGGAAAGAAAGATATGCTGTGGAACCATAAGAATCCCTGCCCTCGTGCTTTCCTGCAGACAACAGCCTGGACGGCCCTCAAAGAGAAACCTTTTCCATAAACAGGAGCACCTGGCCTAAGCGGAGGTGCAAACCACATAAGATGCAGGAGTCCAGTGACTGGAGCTCCCAAAGCCCCCCCCCCTTTTAACCTTAAATGCAGGTGTGGCATTTAATCCAGATCTGATTGGAGCAAGGACAGCAGTGGAGCAAGGTGAAACATTTCCTTTGCAACATTTTTCCAATTAAATTGGTTGTGGTTATTATTCTGTATTAAGTTACATACAGTTTCCTTGCCGAAATGGCTTCTAGACTCTCAAAGATAGTTATTAAACCTTCTCTGAAGATTATTAGACCTTCAGTAGAAAAAAATTATCCTCCTTTCCCCCCCATTCTAATATCAGCTTGAGTAACAATTCTTTGTGGGGGGAGGTTGAAACCCCTTTCCCCTTGCAACCCTTCTCCAATCAGTTTCTAAAACACACACTATGGCTGTTTTAAGGTACTTAGGAAGCTGCCTTATTCGTCTACACCAGTGGGTCTCAAAGGGTGTGGCAGGAGAAGATGGCAAGTGTGGCAAGAAGATTCAAGGACAATCAAAGAAACATTTAAACATTTATGTGTAGCATAATATAGTACACACACACTTATTTGCAGAACATGGATAGGTATCTTTTCAAAATGAGAGCAAGAGCATCAAGTGAGACTGAGGACCACCCTAGTTCTGATCGAGAATCACCATTCATACAGAGTGCTGGAGAGGCCTATTTTATTCAACACCAGTAGCAGGCCCAATGGGACACAGGTGGCGCTGTGGGTTAAAGCCTCAGCGCCTAGGACTTGCTGATCGAAAGGTCGGCGGTTCGAATCCCTGCTGCGGGGTGCGCTCCCGCTGCTCGGTCCCAGCGCCTGCCAACCTAGCAGTTCGAAAGCACCTCCGGGTGCAAGTAGATAAATAGGGACCGCTTACCAGCGGGAAGGTAAACGGCGTTTCCGTGTGCAGCTCTGGCTCACCAGAGCAGCGATGTCACACTGGCCATGTGACCCGGAAGTGTCTCCGTACAGCGCTGGCCCCTGGCCTCTTAAGTGAGATGGGCGCACAACCCCAGAGTCTGTCAAGACTGGCCCGTACGGGCAGAGGTACCTTTACCTTTACCTTTAGCAGGCCCAAACAAACCTCCAAAAAAGGAAGTTTGTCAACAATATATGGATAGCTATCTGAGTCTCAGTTTCAGGTGGAATGGAGATGACAATGTCCCTCAGCCTATAGGTTTGATCTGTGGTAAGAAGCTTTCAAAGTCCAATATGGGCCCAAACAAGATGAAAAGACGTCAAAATATGGAAATCTGGCAAACATAAATATTTTGAAAGGCTTTTGGAACAGCAGAAATGCCAACTATCACATGTAAAAAAATGAGTAAAAGATAAGATGCAAATATATTCAGTGTGATGAGAGCAAATTTTTATTCTGAAAGTGTGAGAAAAAAGTTTGAGAATCATAGAATCATAGAGTTGGAAGAGACCACAAGGGCCATCGAGTCCAACCCCCTGCCAAGCAGGAAACACCATCAGAGCACTCCTGACATATGGTTGTCAAGCCTCTGCTTAAAGACCTCCAAAGAAGGAGACTCCACCACACTCCTTGGCAGCAAATTCCACTGTCGAACAGCTCTTAGCGTCAGGAAGTTCTTCCTAATGTTTAGGTGGAATCTTCTTTCTTGTAGTTTGGAGCCATTGCTCCGTGTCCGCTTCTTTGGAGAACTACGGTCCTACGCTGACTGGCAGTGACTCTTACTCAACAGAAGGAGTTCCTATATTCTGGGTGCAGACTAGGAACATTTCCTACCTAAGATGTCAAGGATCAGACCTGGGACAGACCCAGCCCAATACATTTTGCTGCTTGAGGCCAAACAGAAAATACCCCTCCCCCACCCCCACTCTTGCTGCTGCCTCCTCCTCTGCTGCCCCTGGAATATTGTGTCCAATTCTGGGCACCGTAATTTAAGAAGCATGTTGACAAGTTGGGACGTGTGCAGAGGAGGGTGACCAAGATGATCAAGGGTCTGGAAACCAAGCCTGATGAGGAACGGTTGAAGGAGCTGGGTATGTTCAGCCTGAAAAAGAGGAGACTGAGAGGAGAGATCCTTTGCCAAGTCTTCGCAGCGGTGGAGCAAGCCGATCGGGCGCCTGGGGCAGCGCATGTGCCACCGCGTCACTCCCAGGAGAGATGCGTGGCTCAGGCGCACTGCAGGCCCTGCAGTGAGTGCCGCCCAGCATTTTGTCACCCCCCTCAGTGGTGACACCCAGGGTGCACCGCCCCCCTTCCTCCGCTCCTGAGCCTTTGCATCTTTTAGCTTTGTAATACAGTCAAAGAAAACACTGCCATTTCATTTGAAAGATATTTGAGTATCATACAGGCATCAGTCCTTCTGGAAACCTCATCATCGACCAAAATAAGAGGGATCAAATGGTCGGTGGCTGTGGCCCAAAAATACCAGGATTTTTTTTCATAGGGAAATCATTGCCTATCTACCTCAAATAACTACTGATTTACAAGATTTCAACTCGGTTTTGAAACTTTTTAACCTTCTTATAACAAACCTCACCACTTTTTTTACATCACCTCCTCAAAAGGCGAAAGTGGCGCATTGCAGTACTGGGGCCCCTTGGTTTAACACCTCTTGCAAACAAGCAAGATCCCTTCTTCATTCTATCTATAATGAATACTAAAACTTTAATGCCCAGGCTCTACCACCCTCCTATTTACAAGCCAAAAGAGCATACAAACAGACTTTAAAGCTGGCCAAACGCGAGTGGTACCAAAAGCGTTGGCGAGCCTTGATTGCGGCCTCTAGATCCCGCAGACCACAGGAATTTTGGGCTCTGATAAACAAAAGAGGAAGGAAGTACCCACTGGCGATTATCCCTGCGCCCACATGGGAACAATTCTTGAGTAAATATTTCTCTTTGGCAGAGGAATCCAACTCACCCATAGAATTCCGAGCCGACCATCTACCTTTGTGGCCCTCTACCGACCCAGAACTGATAATGGACTTGATACTAGATCCGAAAACGGGCAAAGCCCCTGGGCCGGATCTAGTCCCCGCTGAGGCTATTGTCGCGCAACCGAGGTGGTGGGCTGAAATTCTGGCCAAAGCCTTTGATGCAATTAATTCTACGGGGCTTATCCCTAGGTCATGGAAGGAGGCCGTGATCATACCAGTCCATAAAAATGGTTCTTTGCCAAGTCTTCGCAGTGGTGGAGCAAGCCGATCGGGCGCCTGGGGCAGCGCATGTGCCACCATGTCACTCCCAGGAGAGATGCGTGGCTCAGGCGCACTGCAGGCCCTGCAGTGAGTGCCGCCCAGCATTTTGTCACCCCCCTCAGTGGTGACACCCAGGGTGCACCGCCCCCCTTCCTCCGCTCCTGAGCCTTTGCATCTTTTAGCTTTGTAATACAGTCAAAGAAAACACTGCCATTTCATTTGAAAGATATTTGAGTATCATACAGGCAGGTGATGCTCCTGCCCACAAAAGTTTGGAGGTAGGTGTTCAAGTATCACATGTTACCCAAGTGCCCTGTGGTTATTGTGCCCTATGAGCTGGAGTGGGAGAGACGCTTGAACGATTTCCTGAGAAAGCAGCTGTGGGTGGAACTTTTGTACCTACTCAGTGAATGCGGATTCCAAACAGCTCTTGCCAGAACTACTCATTGCTCTCAGCATCACACATACTGTCCCCACCCTGACTGCACATGGTCTCCTACCGGGATCCCAATGACCAAAAAGACACCCTGTTGCTACCAGCAGAAATGTACCACCCTCCCCACATTCTTCCTGAATTGGAGCTATCCAAAATACGTTGGGTATTGAGGAGATGCCCCCCCCCCCCTGCCAGGCTACCATTGCTGTCTGTTGCTTCTTTCTGTGATGCATTCTTGTCTCCCTTGGAAGGTTCTGCAAATGCCAGCCGAAGCCAAAGGGTGTTGCTTTCCTTTCACAAGTGGCCAGCTAATTAGATAAATTCCTGGGATTCCTGGAGGCTGACGGGGAGCCGAGCTGTACTCCTCTCCAGGCCTGCAAGGGCAGGCCAACTTGCTGAGAGCGGAGTTGGTGGCTCTCTGCCCCCGGCTGGCTGCCCAGCAAGTCTGCAGTTCCATGCAGAGGAGCAGAGGGAGCCGCCTGGCTGCCCCCGTCCCGTCCCGTCCCGTCCCGGGGTCTGCGGCAGATGAAGCCCGTGCTGGGCGGGGAGGGGGGTTAGGGAAGGGCCCTCCCTGCCGACCGAAGATCGATGCCTTTCTTTATTTGAATCGCATTCTGTTTTCTCGTTTGTGTTCTTTCCTTGTTTCTGCTCTCCCCGGTCCCCCGTTGGGGTGGCGGCGAAGCCCTCCTTCCCTCCGCCCCTTTAAGCGCCGGCCCGGCCCGCCTCCTGGCGCCTCTCGGCCAAGGCGGAAGCCGCGGCGGAGCCCGAGAAGGAAGGCCCGGCGGGAAGGAGGGAGGCCTGGGCCATGGCGCCGCCTCTGCAGCCCCCGGGCAGCTGCGGACCCTGGGAGATGCGCGAGCGCCTCGGCACCGGAGGCTTCGGCAACGTCCTCCGCTGGCAGAACCAGGTGAGGGGAAGAGGCGCCCGCGCATTCACACGTGCACCCCGCGCGCGGCTCTCGGGCCTGCGACGCGGAGAAGGGGAGCCTCGGAGGCCTCCGGGAGCCGCTTCTGAAGTCCGGCGCCCGCCTCCAGGTCCGCCTTGAGAACCAGCCCCTGGGAAGGCGGCGGCTTCGCTGGCGGGGAAAGGAAAAGACTTCGCTCTGCCGCTTCGCCTCCCGCTCGGTTTCCGTGGCAGCCTCCCCCCCCCCCCCCGGCAGGAGGCCACCTCGGTAAACTCCAGATATATATTAAAAAGAGTCAGCTTGGCTGGCCCGATGTGTGCTGTGTGAGCCGCAGTTATGTCCTGGGTCCGGTGAAATGGACAGGTGGCCCTTGAAGGCGCCATTGCCTCCACTTGCGCTCTTAGGGCGGCGCTGCTGTGCCAAGACGTCCAAGGTCCCCCGAGTGTGGATCCTGAGTGTGTGGACTCTTGGAGTTTTAGGAGATCTTTCACATGGCAACATTTCTCCCTGCAAGGTATTTCCACATAGGATTTTTTAATAAAAAAACCCCGGCTGCAGATAGATGGTACATCAAACACAGGAAGCTGCCCTGCACCAAGTCGGAGTATTGGTCCGCCTGGCTCTGTGGCGCTTGAGTGGCAGCCGCTCTTCAGGGCTGAAGACCAGAGCCTCCTTCCCAGCTCTGTCTGGAGATGCCGGGGATCAAACCAGGGACATTCTGCATGCAAGGCAGCTGCTGCACCACTGAGCTGAAGCCAATCTTCTACGCGTGGGGTTGCCAAAGGACGTACAGGGAGCATACCACCCTCATTTACAGATTCACACACCTCTGTGCTCATTCCACACATAACTCTATGCCAACTCCAGTGCTGTTGGCTCTGAGTCTCTGTTCTGTTCATTATCTCTGCAATAACTGCTCCAGCACTGGCTTCTGAAACAGGGCAAGTTAGTAAATTGACCAACAGTTGGCAGATTTATTACTGAGTAGATTGGCTTCAGTAACTTGTGTGTGTGCATACACAACAAAAGGGCCGTTTGTAAAATAATCCTGATAGAGTCTGCACTTGGTTTTCTCCTCAGAGAGCCAGTGTGGTGTAGTGGTTAAGAGTGGTAGTCTCATAATCTGGGGAACCGGGTTCGCTTCCCTGCTCCTCCACCTGCAGCTGCTGGGTGACCTTGGGCCAGTCACACGTCTCTGAAGTCTCTCAGCCCCACCTGACAGAGTGTTTGTTGTGGGGGAGGAAGAGAAAGGAGAATGTGTGCCGCTTTGAGACTCCTCCGGGTAGTGATAAAGCAGGATATCAAGTCCAAACTACTACTCCTCCTCCTCCTCCTCCTCCTCCTCCTCCTCCTCCTCCTCTTCTTCTTCTTCTCAGATTCATATAAGAATGGCATAGGAATTTTGTAGCATCTGCAGCAGTACTAACACTGTCAGGGTTCTGAGAGTTTGAAGGTCAGAGCACTTGGTTCACATGAATAAACTCACCCTTTTTTAACAGGAGAGTGGGGAAGAAATTGCTATCAAACAGTGTCGTCAGGAGCTCAGCCCACGGAACAGAGAAAGATGGTGCTTAGAAATACAAATCATGAAACGGTGAGCAGTATTGGGAAATGTGTGGCTTGTGTAAATATCATGGGCAGTGAACTTTGCCTTCTAGTAAATGCATTTAGCACCAGGATTTTAATCCTGTCTATTTACAGAGTTATCTTTTAGTTTGCCCAATCTTGAGAAGGAAGGTGTGGCAGCATTAACCCATTAAGCCAGGCTTTGGTTTTCCAAGTGAGGATGGGGAAACTTCTGGTCCACAGGCCAAATCAGGCCCTGCACAGGTCCCAGTCTGGTCCACAAGGCCATTTCCCCCAAACTGTGCCCAAGCCATATGTGGCATTAAGGGAAGCACAGGTAGAGACACACTGCAAAGGACAGCCAGGAGCCTTAAAGTGGCAAGTGACGTTTGCTGTCAGTACCAGTCAGCTGACTGACAGTGACAGCAGGCCCCAGTGGGACTCTGCTCAACACGATGCTTCCTCCAAAGAGTTTAATATGCAGAATCTTCTTTCATGTTTTTGTCTTCTTGATGAGAATGGTAAGGACATTGATTTTAAAAAGCTAAAAAAAACCCACCTCCTGCAACATGAAGCTCCAGGAGAATGTTTTAGAGCACACTGTCAGTTCACATGGGGGGATTGTGGGGCCCAGCAGGATGACCTGTTCTGAAGAATATGCTCCAGAATCTGTTTCTACACTCGTTTCATGGTGGACCTTCAGGAATTGCATAGCAAGACAGGCCAATGTAGAAAGTGTTTCTCAGAAAGTTAGAAAGCCATTGCTTAAAGGTAAAGTGAGAGATCCACCTGAGATCTTACTGTGTTTTCTTTTCCTCAGGCTAAACCACCCCAATGTGGTGGCTGCCCGGGATGTCCCAGAAGGGATGCAAAACCTTGCCCTGAATGACTTGCCATTGCTGGCTATGGAGTACTGCCAGGGAGGAGATCTCAGGAGGGTGAGTGAGGGGCGGAAAGGGGGGGAGACTGAGAAAATGGACTGGGTTTAATCAAACGGCTGCTCTGTATTCCCAGTCATAGTGAGGGCTTTGCCTGAGTTTGTGGCACAGAGGGAGGAGCTTCATTCTTCTCAAATAATGTGCCACCCATTAGTGGTTTCTTCTGAAGTTATCATTTAAGAGATATTTATTATTAAGCTTACATACAAGGTACGAGTATCTGCAGGCAGCAATGACAGGCTAGTTCCAAAGCCCTTGAGAGCAGGGATAGAGTGTTGGTGCTGTTTTATGCTTGAATGCCCATTGAGGCCTGGATAGTGGAGAGGCAGGTGGTCAAGACTTCCTCCACTGTCGGGAGGAAGCAGGAGGCCCTGAGCATTCCTGGGAGTCACAAGTGGGGGGAGCTGCTGCTGCGTTCAGGTCCGGCTTGCAGGCTTCTAGAGGCACTTGGTTGGTGGCTGCAGGAGAACAGAAGGCTGGGCTGGCCCAAATGGGCTGTCTGCCTGATCCAGCAGGACACTTTTTGTGAATTCTGCTTGAATACCTTCCTGCTGCAGTTGCCGTCTTGCTCCCAGAGAAGGTTGCTAGAAATATGTGGTTGGTTAGTTCTTGGTATGAGCTTTCGTGTGCATGCACACTTCTTCAGATACACATATGTGTGTATCTGAAGAAGTGTGCATGCACACGAAAGCTCATACCAAGAACTAACTTAGTTGGTCTTTAAGGTGCTACTGGAAGGAATTTTTTTTGTTTTGACTATGGCAGACCAACACGGCTACTTATCTGTATTTGAAAAGTATGTTCTTTTCCCTGATGTGGAGATATTGTGCCTTCAGGATAGCTCAGTTGGCTAGAGCGTGGTGCTGATGACACGGCCATCATCTCACGTTCCAGACCGGGTTTGAATTATCTGCTGAGGAAATTATCTGATTACTGTTCTGGAAATGGTTTATCCATTAATTATGAAAAATCTAAAATTTTAGTCTTCGAAAGAAGATTCTCCCAGTCTAAATGGGTGCTGGATGGCCATAACCTTGAACAGGTAAAATGCTTCAGTTATCTAGGGCTCACATTCCATCATACAGGATCTTGGAAGCACCACCGGAAAACCTCCCTTCAAAAGGCGGAGATTACAAAGCTAGCCATACTCAGATTCTTCTTCACAAAGGGCGGCAAATATATTCCAGCAGCCTTAAGGGTTTTCAACACAAAGCCCGTTTCCCAACTCCTGTATGCAGCAAATGTCTGGCATAATGGGGACCTGCCAAAGCTAGATGGCTTTCAGGCAAAATTTCTACGATCTCTGCTGCAGGTACCTAACTGCGTCCCCAACTCCGTCCTCCGTTAGAAGCTGGTGAATGCCCAATTTCAACTAAAGCGTGGTGGGCTGCCCTAAAATATTGGCTCAGGATTTCAGTGTTTAACCTAGGGAGAGATCTACAACCTCTCCTGGACAATGACAGTTCTCTTTCTCAAGCTCTGGGAGGAAGACCTTTCATTGCCTACAGACAGCCACCCAATCTCAAACAACTCCTAACCCACAATAATACTACAACCAGACCTAACACGGACACTGGCACCAGAGCCTGCAATAAACCCAGATGCCAACTTTGCTGCCACATACACCCAGACAACACCATTACTGGCCCCAACAACATCACACATACCATCTCAGGACTATTTAATTGCTCATCGTCTAATATTGTGTATGCCATCAAATGCCAACAGTGTCCCTCAGCTCTCTATATTGGACAAACAGGCCAGACCTTACGCCAAAGAATAAACGGACATAAATCGGACATCAGGAATCACAAAACAGAGAAACCAGTAGGAGAACACTTCAATCTCCCAGGACATTCTATACAAGATCTCAAAGTAGCTGTTTTACTACAAAGGAATTTCAGAAATAGACTGGAAAGAGAAGCTGCTGAATTGCAACTTATCAGCAAACTTAAAACCATGGAGAAACCTGGCCTGAACAAAGACATTGGATTCTTATCTCATTATACATGACAAAGCCACTTTTCACCTTCTCACCCCTTGCTTCTTCCTGTAATACCTATTGCAGTCGTTAAGAGTCGTCAACAGGCTCATCACAGCTATCTGCCAATCACCCATTCCCACCACCCTTCTGAGTAATACCCCTCCCCACCTTCTCACTATATAGAAGGGTCTGGAAACTTCTGTTTCAGTGTATCTGAAGAAGTGTGCATGCACACGAAAGCTCATACCAAGAACTAACTTAGTTGGTCTTTAAGGTGCTACTGGAAGGAATTTTTTTTCGTCTGAATATGGTTCTTGGATGAATAAAAATATCCACACAGGATTACAACTTGTTTTAACCCGCTTTGGAGAGCATCAGAGGTCACAAAGAGAAAGGAAAAATATATGAGAATAACAAGAGGAGATGTGGAAAACAATAAGAAAGGACTGGACAGTATTGTGAACATCATATGGACAGATTTGTGGACATTAAAGCAGCAGCAAGAAGATGATTGGATCCCCTTCGGAACTTGAAATATGGGTACCCCCAACAAAAATTTAAAATTCGGCTTTGTAATTTGTAATTTATGTAATTTGGTTTGATTTGATGTGATTGGTCAGTTAATAAAAATTATTTTTTTAAAAAAAGAAATAAGGATTTGTTTTAAGTTTTTCGTGTGTGCTAAAACTCAGTCTAAATTGGTTTTTTTTTTTAACCACATAATGGTTAACACATATGGAAGCTCAACAGAAACCTTTCTCATGTCCTCTCGTTACACCTTTCAGCACCTGAATCAGCTTGAGAACTGCTGTGGCCTGCGGGAGAGAGCTATCCTTATCTTGCTGTCAGACATTGGTAAGTGACCAGGGGTGGTCCTGCGGGGAGGGAAGGAGCCTCAGATGGTGGGTTTTGAGTGGAATTAAGGACAGCATATCGGGACGCGGGTGGCGCTGTGGGCTAAACCACAGAGCCTAGGACTTGACGATCAGAAGGTCGGCAGTTTGAATCCCCGCGACGGGGTGAGCGCCCATTGCTCGGTCCCTGCTCCTGCCAACCTAGCAATTTGAAAGCACGTCAAAGTGCAAGTATATAATAGGTACCGCTCCGGCGGGAAGGTAAACAGCGTTTCTGTGTGCTGCTCTGGTTCGCCAGAAGCAGCTTAGTCATGCTGGCCGCATAACCCGGAAGCTGTACGCCGGCTCCCTCGGCCAGTCGGTCACGACTGGACCTAATGGTCAGGGGTCCCTTTACCTTTACCTTAAGGACAGCATAGTGAGATGCAAACACCTGTCAGGGAACAAGCGCACTGAAATGAACAGGTGTGTGCAAGAACTCCTCATTTCAATGAGGATTTGGTGCCCCCTAGGTGGTGTGGTTGCAGATGCCTATCAGATTTTATGTCTCGGGTATTATCTCATCTTTTGAATATGTCCTTATCAAAAAAAAGTATATTCTCATACATGCAAGGGCTTTTTCTTCTATCCCTTGGCTAGAGTAGGAGTTAGAAATCAGGGCAGGGCAAAACAGATTCTCAGGAGAAATGTGCTCTAGCAGCTGGTCTGGATGGCCCCAGCTGTTAGGCTACTGCACCTTGTGCTTGTGTGTTCTTGCTGCTACACGTGAACTCTGCTGCTCTACTTCTAATGACAGACGCTGCACTTCTGGTGCTCTGAGCAGGGCCAGATTGAGGTTTGATGAGGCCCTAAGCTACTGAAGGTAATGGGGCCCTTTATATGTCCAGCTGTCCTTTGTCAAAAACAAATTGTCTGTTTTTTGTGTTGAATATATGCTATATGGTAATTTATGGACCTAATAGGTATCTAAAGCCATTTGCCACTGTTGCTGTATGTAGGTTTTATTTTATTTGTTTTTTACCATATATTTTGGAAATGCACATCCAGGTTTTTTTTCCTTTAATTTTTTGGGGACCTCCAAGAGAGTGGGGCCCTAAGCTATAGCTTGTTTAGCTTATACGTAAATCCGGCACTGGCTCTGAGCCTATACAGTGCTGCTGCTGCTTTTCTGACTTAACAACAGAATGCACTAATTGATTCATACGGATAGATTTTGGTCATGACAATACATTCCTCTCTCTTTCCCTCTTTCTCCACCCCCCTTCCGTCTCAGCCTCTGCTCTCAGATACCTTCACGAGAACAGGATCATCCATAGAGACCTGAAACCAGAAAACATTGTCCTTCAACAAGGAAAAGAGAGGGTGGGTGATGCTCTTCTGTTAAGCTTCCCCACCTGTCACCACTAAGGCAGGGTGCTGGGCAGAGTTGTATCCCTCCTGCCAAAGGCGCTGTTTGAGAAGACTCAGTGAATAGGGGTTGGGTGTGCTTCAGCTAAGATACTGATCTAGCATATTTACTTACAAAAGAAAAGACTAAACTGGCTGGAGGTTTGTAGTGATGTGAGTTGCTTTCCTGCAGCATGTTCTGGTGGTCTTGCTCAAATTTGGATGATGGACTCAAGGGCATCCTGATCAAATTTGCAGATGACACCAAGCTGGGAGGAGTGGCCCCAGAGGACAGGATCACATTCAAAACGACCTTGACAGATTAGAGAACTGGGCCAAAACAAACAAGATGAATTTTAACAGGGAGAAATGTAAAGTATTGCATTTGGGCAAAAAAAAATAAAAAAAATGAGAGGCACAAATACAAGATGGGTGACACCTGGCTTGAGAGCAGTACATGTGAAAAGGATCTAGGAGTCTTGGTTGACCACAAACTTGACATGAGCCAACAGTGTGATGCGGCAGCTAAAAAAGCCAATGCAATTCTGGGCTGCATCAATTGGAGTATAGCATCTAGATCAAGGGAAGTAATAGTGCCACTGTATTCTGCTCTGGTCAGACCTCACCTGGAGTACTGTGTCCAGTTCTGGGCACCACAGTTCAAGAAGGACACTGACAAACTGGAATGTGTCCAGAGGAGGGCAACCAAAATGGTCAAAGGCCTGGAAACGATGCCTCATGAGGAACGGCTAAGGGAGCTGGGCATGTTTAGCCTGGAGAAGAGGAGGTTAAGGGGTGATATGATAGCCATGTTCAAATATATAAAAGGATGTCACATAGAGGAGGGAGAAAGTTGTTTTCTGCTGCTCCAGAGAAGCGGACACGGAGCAATGGATCCAAACTACAAGAAAGAAGATTCCACCTAAACATTAGGAAGAACTTCCTGACAGTAAGAGCTGTTTGACAGTGGAATTTGCTGCCAAGGAGTGTGGTGGAGTCTCCTTCTTTGGAGGTCTTTAAGCAGAGGCTTGACAACCACATGTCAGGAGTGCTCTGATGGTGTTTCCTGCTTGGCAGGGGATTGGACTCGATGGCCCTTGTGGTCTCTTCCAACTCTATGATTCTATGATTCTATTCTATGATTCTAAATCACTTTGAATTTGTTGATGTGCAGACATCCCTTTGCAGTGCAGCTGCTCTCTGGTTGTGGCACTCTGGTGTGAATCATGAGGTCTGGTATATGGTGGGCTGTGGCAGGTTGGTCCTGCTTTTCTGTTTGGGAAAGTTGTCAGCTGTAGGGCTTAGTCCCTTTCAGCTCTGAAGGGGAGGGCTGTTTTTTTGGAACCCCCTCCAGACATGATCACGCTACTTAACAATACTTTCGCAGTCCTCGATTCTTCCAAGCACAGAGATAGGATGAATGGGATATTGTGCTGGGTCCAGAGCTGATCCAACTCTGTGCTTGTGCTATATATTTATCAGCCATTTGGGTGTTGTTTTTTGCCAAAGCTCTCAGGTTCTAGTTCTGTTTACCACAACTGCCCTCTCTGCTTTCTCTCAGCTAATACACAAGATCATTGATTTGGGGTATGCCAAAGAGCTGGATCAAGGCAGCCTTTGCACTTCCTTCGTTGGGACATTGCAGTATCTGGTAAGGATTTGCAAGTGCAAATAGCGTGCTTGCACCCAGGAGGGCACAATTAGGCAGGAGGAGTGGAAGCAGCACATTAAAGGTGGCAACAAATGGATGGGAAGCTGAGCTGTTAGGAACCAGGAAGCCAAAGCCAGTATCCCAAAGAAGCATTTCAAATGAGTTGCAAAAATGTTGCTTTCCTGGGTCCGACCAAGGGTCCATCTGGACACTTCTAAGTGGGACAAGGGAGGTGATGGCCTTTCAGTACTGTTTGTCCCCAGGATCTGATCCTTAGAGGTATATTGCCTCTCTATACATGGCAGTTCCATTTTGCTCTCATGGCCAGTAGCCAGTGACAGACCTTGAACCGATATGAACCCATTTTTATACTGTGATCCTTGGATAAAGGGTGATATATAAATGTAATTAATAAGAAGAATAGGATTTTTTGTGTTTTTTACAAAAGAAATCTGTCCAAGCTAGTATCTATCGCCGCATCTTGTGTTAGTGAATTCCACAACAGATTTACATTGTGTCATGGAGTCCTTCCTGTCTCTAGTCCTCAGCCTGGCGATTGCTGTTTTAAAATTTATTTAAAATTCTATTTTAAGTAAAATCTGTCTTAAGGAAGTAGAGGGAAGGGATCATATCTCAAGTTCTCCCTTGGTTCGAGGGAGCCTTTTTAGGAAGCTGGGAGCTTCTGGGGTGTAGGATTGCATTCCACCTAGGAGTGAGTCTCATTGGACTCAAAAGGGGTTTGCTTCTGAGTAGACAGGTAAAGGATTGCACTGCTAGCCTTTTCCTGGTTCTCAATGTTTCAGGCCCCGGAACTTCTGGAGCAGCAGAAATACACAGTGACTGTGGATTACTGGAGCTTTGGCACATTGGCCTTTGAGTGTATCACAGGCTTCCGACCTTTTCTTCCCTCCTGGCAGCCAGTGCAATGGTGAGTAACTCTGGCTCCATTGTGAGGTTCTTAGGAAATGTCCTTTTCACTTGAAAACTGAGAATACAACGGTCAGCATTTTTCTTGGCAGGGAGGTGAGAGGAGGAGTTAATGCTGATCAGGGTGATCTGTAAGAAATAACTTAATAATTTCTATAGCAGTGTATAAAAAGAGGCACATTTTGCATCTGAGAGGTGAGCCTGGCTCCAGCTTCAAATAACATGTCTTGGCAGCAACCAAGATTTCCTCACCTGTTTGGCTATCCTGCCTGTCTCTGGTGGATGTCTTCTTTCTTCTTGCCATACTGGTTTTATTCACTATTACATTTGCGACTTCTGATTTAAACTGTGGCCCTCCAGGCGCCGTTGGAGGCAGGAGCTGGTGGGAGTTATAGTTCAACACACCTGGAGGACCATGGGTTCCCCATCCATGGTTTAAATGTATAATTGTACAATCATATGGTGTCTGATTAAAAACAAAACAGAATCCGAACAGTCTTGGTTTTTTAAGCTGAAAATCTACTCCAGAGGCTGGAGAGAAGGGTGTTCATTATGTCACAGGTGCCAAGCCAGGTGGTCTTCTGCACAGCACCATTGGCTTCAGACAGAGAGAACTTTTCCTCCAGTTCTTAGACACAGTCCTCAGAGACAATTCTCTGTGTGGTAATGAGTGTGTTTAGATGTATTTATTTCATTAACGCACATACTGTTGGTTGTAACAAAACCTCGAAGTGGTTTCCAAAAAATAAAACATCGCAATTGTCAATAAAAGACCGCTGAAAATAGATATTTAGAAAACATTCAGAACTACTGAAAATCAACAGTAAGCTAAAAACAGATTAAAACACATGTAGCTTTTACGTGTCTGGATGGCTTGATGAAAAAAATGTTTGAAGCAGGTGCTGGAAGAAGTGCAGTGAAGACACACGCCTGGTGCCAGGAGGCAGGGAGCGGCAGACTCTCAAGTGCTGCCACACAAAAATGCAGAATGGATATTATTTGGTAGCTGCAGCAGTGCTAGTTCTGCAGATCGGAGCAGTCAAGTGGGCACATGAAGAGTCAGGCAATCCCACGAGTAAACGGGTGCTGAGCTGTTAAGGGCTTTATATTCTAAGAGTGACTCATTGAACTTGGCCCAGTAGCAAATGGGCACTCAGTGCAGACTTCTGAGCAGAGCTGTAGTATTTTGACAAGGCCTCATTCCTGTCAACAATTGTGCCGCAGCATTCTGAAATAATTGCAGCTTCCTCATCACCACATAGAGGGCCCTGTAGTGATCCAATCTGGAAGACACCACTGCTTGGACTTCTGGGGTCAAGGTATGGCTTAGCGTGACCAGAAAGGGCTTGGTGAGCTCTGGGCTCTTCCACTCCCTCCCGTTTCCTCTGGAGTGGCCACAAGGAGCAGTCTGAAAGCTTTTGCTTCCATTTTAGCTTCACCACAACTTGCCTTTGCTTCCAGGCAAATTGGTTAATGTTTAGTATGGCTGGTTGAGGTAGGCCATCCTCATAAACTCTGGTTTGATGTTGGCATGTTTCAGTTAACCAATTTGTGTGGGTTTGGATGACACTGCAAGCTGTGATTAATTTAAAATGGAACCGAAAGCTCCTAAATTCTTCCTCTGCTGTAGCAAAAGGCCTTGGTGCAGTTATAAGGGTAAGCTAAAGTCTGAACCCACCCAATGTGTGCTTCTTCTTAGGCATGCAAAAGTCCGGCAGAAAAGTGAGCTGGATATTGTTGTCTATGAAGACTTGTCGGGAGAAGTGAAATTTTCTAGCAAGCTGCCACACCCCAACAATCTGAACTGGTAAGGAACGACTGACGCCTCAAGGAAAACTCGGGTGCCCATTTTGCAGGCTGGCTGGGACTTTCCTTGTTTCTGGTTCTGCAACTCTCAAATCAGAGTTATGAACTGACAGCAATTTATGCAAATGAGTTGTTGTTAAGAAACTTCCACTGCTTATTTTATGACTGGTCAACCAGGACTTGAGGAGTGTATTTAGAGCCAAAAAAGGCGAATGCTATTCTATACAGAAGTATAGTATCCAGATCAAGGGAAGTAATAGTCCCACTTGTCCACACCTGGAATACTGTGTCCAATTCTGGGCACCACAATTTAAGAAGGATGTTGACAAGCTGGGGCATGTGCAGAGGAAGGTGAGCAAGATGATCAAGGGTCTGGAAACCAAGCCTTAGGAAGAACAGTTGAAGGAGCTGGGTATGTTCAGCCTGAAAAAGAGGAGACTGAGAGGAGATATGATAGGAAGAAGAATTGGCTTATTTATTGTAGTTCAGTCTTGCCCTCCCTCTAAGTGGCTCAGGGTGAGGTTCTGTTCCCTGTGGGGCAAGTTAGGTGAGTGAATGTTTTGTCCTAGGCCATCCATTGAGTCTTGTAGCTAAGCAGAGGTTTTAACTTGGGTTTTCCTTGCTCCGAACCCCACATCTAGCAATTTATGCAGCAACCAACAACAATTATATTTAAAACATACCACCATCAATGCATACTGTGATGGGACAATGAGCTACTTGTGCGTAAAAGGGTTGGTCCCTCAGAGTTTGCTAAGCGTAGCAAAGCTCTGCCTTGAGCGGAGCCCTTTGACATGGCTCCGTCAGTCGCTGGTAGAATCCGACAGTGGGCGCCTGCGGAAACGCTTCCAGCATAAAAGCTGCTTAACGGAAACACGTCTCCTGGATTCCCTGCGTGACAGTTTCCGGCGAGGGGTGGGGGTTCCTAAAGGGGGCCTTGATACCTCTTCGCTGTTTTCACTGGAAGTGTCCCAGAGCCTCTCCTCCGATTCCCTTCCCCTTGGAGCTCCTGCTCCCCCCCTACTGGTTCCCTCTTCTGCTGCAGAGTCTCTCCTATTCTCCTGGAGCCCTTCCGCCACCTGTTCTTCCGATGGCAATTTCCTGACACATACCTTCATTTTTGAATAACATTCATGGGGGGAAAGGATCCCTGCCCCCCAAAAAGCTTACTAGTTAATTTGAGGGAATTGGGGAGGCGGGAATCACATGGGATACATCCTGTAGTTAAGGGTCCCGTGAATTGAACCATGGAGAGAATAGCAAGTCTGCAGAATATGTTATGTCTCTTAAAGATAACTTTTAGGACTCTTCTCTGCAGAAAAGATGTTTGACTCATCCCCCTGCACCCCCACCTCAGCACTTTCTTCATTCCAGTGCTTTCTTTTTCCTGCTTTCCTTCAGTGTTTTGGCTGAGCGGCTGGAGAAATGGCTGCAGCTGATGCTCCAATGGCATGCGCGGCAGAGAGGCACTGACCCTACATATGGCCCCAATGGTTGTTTCAAGGCTTTGGATGATATATTGAATTTAAAAGTAAGTGTTATTAATGGGGGGGGGTGCCTGTAGATTTCGCTTTATTTCCTTTAGATGTGACATTGCAAAAAAATAGGGAATAATCTAAAGTGGCTTATTGGAGCAGTTGTGGTACAGAAACTTCTCTTGCTGCAAAATGGGCACCAGGAGTTCTGCACACATGGCACCACTTTTGTGCCAGTTGCACTGGCTGTTACTGCACTCCCAGTTTGAAGAGCTGATGTTAACATTTAAGGCCATAAATGGTTTAGAGCTGAATTACCGAAAGAATTCCTACTCCTATAAAACCCCATAATCAAAATCTATGCTTGAGGTCCTTCTTGTGTCTCTGCTGGTGACATCCATTTGGCTGGTTGGTGAGCACCAAAGACAAGGTCATGGCCTTGCAGAACTTTATTCCACTGAATATTCATTTGGCTCCTTCAGTGTTGGCATTCAGGGAGGCCCTAAAAGCTTTTCGTTTTACTCTTGCCTTTTCTTCACAAAATTTTGGTGATTCAGTTTCCCTCATGCCTTATTTTTGTCTGTATCCATTCAGTGTTTCAAATTCCGCCTGAAGCTCTATTATTATCTACGTCACTTGGTGTGAGCTTGATACAGTATATAGCGTACTATATAATTGCTCAAATAAATTATGTGTGTACGCATTTTCTGTTTTTCTGAAAGGTAATGATATTTTTATTTACTCAGTGCCACCAGTTAGCTAAACTGACAAGTTTTTATTAACTTTTAAAAAATTATTTGTTGAGAGAGTTGCATTACTGTATTCAGTATATTATATTACAGAGTAATGTATCAAATATTAGGTTTGTTTTTGTTTTTACTGTGCAATACGTTTATCAGAGATTTTCTTTGGAAAGAGGCATGACAAATATTTAAATATAGATAAGTGTGAAAACATTTTAGTGGCAGTTTCACAGCTTTGCTGAAATAGGTTTGAAATTTCCCTATAAGCCACTTAGTGTCCAAAGATACATTTAGTTTTCTGGCTGATGCAGAGAAGGGGAGAGAAACAAGTCATGTAGATTAATATATGGTGCTGTGATCCATCTGGTTGCACCACCTCAGAATGCAGGTGGGAAATGGCTTGTTTGTGCCAAAAACATTCCCTATGCATGGAGTCCCAGAATCTGAATTGCTCTGAAGCAGAATTTACCCCGGCCTATTATCCTTTCTTTTACTCTGGCAGAGAGGGTGGTCTTGCTATTGGTGGCCTTTATTTCTGGACAAATTCTCAAACTGGAGCAAGTTGGGATGTGTCCTGTACTGGTTCCAGTTTCTCTCTGTTTTGGGGGGTTTTTTCTTTTGCAGCTGGTGCAGATCCTAGACATGGTAACGGGTACTGTGCACGTGTATCCTCTGGCAGAGGACGAGACCTTGCAGAGTGTGAAAGCCAAGATCCAGGCAGATACTGGCATCCCAGAGCAGGAGCAGGAGCTACTTCAGGAAGGAGGGTTGGCATTATTTTCTGAGAAACCAGCCACTCAGTATCTGGCTGACATCAAGGTGTGTCCAATAGCATTTTCACCCACGGATACCAAATTAGCTACTGTTGCTTTAGGAATACTCCCAGCTAGTGAAATTTCAGTTTTGTCCTTTACCTTAACTACAAAGCCTTGGAAGGAATTGCCATTGTTTTAAAGGGATGGGGAGTGCAGAAGCAGGGGGATGGATTCCCCTTTTTGTGGGAGATGGTTTGGTTGAGAGTAAATTTGTGAGCAAAGGAAAACCACTCAAGGAAAGATAACAAGGGAAACAGAAGAGGCTTGAGGGATGAGGAACAGGACTTGTGTAGCAATGAATGAGGTACAAATTTTCTCATTGTATTAAGAACACTGCATCTTTTCCTTACATAATGTTATTTCTTTCAGATAGAACACTTGGGAGAATGACTTTGAGTGACTCCTTTAGAGAATTAGCTATTAATATCCTATTTCTGTTGGCCGCTCTTAGTCCTTTGGATAGGGCATGATTGTAGGAGATGTTTCCAGGTTATAGGCCCCATGATAAGGGATCCGTGCTTCCTTTTCCTTGCAGTTAAATGATGCCACAGTTGCTGACACAGGCCTCTTCTTCCTGTTCGACAACCGAAAAGTTACATACAGGCCTCAGATCTCTCCCCGACCTCATCCAGAAAGCATTAACAGTATTCGTAAGAACCTTTTCTGTGTTTTGGTGCTACTTGGGGGGGGGGAATTAATTGTTTTGAGGTGAATATATAGTGAGGAATACTTGCTGCCTTTGTGACTGATTGGAAATATATGTGTGCTCTGTGCTTACAAAAATAATAATCCAAATTCAGCTTCAAGAAACGTGTAACATGTACAAATTAAGCACCTTGTTTTATTTGCTATATTTATAAAAAACTGCCCAATATATCATTCTCTATTCTGTTTACAACATAAAATGATAAAATACAGTTGAAAATGAAGTATCATAAAATAACAATTTATGGCATAAAAACTTGCAGCATATAGTTTTATATTTCCTTACCTGGCATGACTGAGGAGGGGCAGTGAGCACTCCTCCAGCCACTAGAAGTCCTCATACAGCTGAGGTCTTCTCTGGCTGGTGAGATTCTTTCTGGTTTTGCTTACACACTTTCAAGCTTATCTCTGCAACCATATGGGCTAGGAACTTCCTTAAAAAAATTTTTTTTAAGAAGTCAGGACACCATACTATGACAATTCAGGTTTCTGTACATACATGAATTGCAGAATACATACCACACTGAACACAAGGCGACACGGTGGCAGCCTCTAGATGTGTCATTCCACAATTTCTGTATTACACGCTTTTCATCATAGGAAATATATTTTTGTATATTTTCTTGGCTACCTGGTGAGCTAGTTTAGCCTAAGGGGGATTGGCTTGCCCAAAGCCCCCAGTGATCTTCCTGGCTAAGCGGAATTTGAAGCTGAGTCTTTCACTCCCCAAGAAAAGGAGTGAATTTTTCTCAAGTGCACAGACCCGTGACGGATGTGAGCCCCAAGCTCAGCTTGGTTTTTTGAAACATCATTTATACTGATCAGTAAGACTGAGATAACAAATTAATTCAGCCCTTGATATTTTTACTGCAGAAGTTGGAATGAACGGAAAGAGTCAGGAAATGCTGGCAAGATAAGGAGCTTTTGGAATTCCTTGCCTGTGTAGACAAAGTTAGTTACCGTATCTCAAAACCTAATGGACACTTGTAAGTTGTGTGATGACAGGCAGGTGGACCGTGTAAGACACAGACTACGGCTGCTCTCTCATTCATTGGTTGTGTCTGCATCTCCTGGGAGATGAGCCAACAGGTGGGTATTTTTGCCACTGATGTCTGTGGCAGCGGTAGAACCCACGCCTATGATTGACTAGATTAATTATTTGGTTCACCATGCAGGCAGGGGCTGAAAGAGACAAGTCAGGGAGTAGTTTTGGCTTGCTGGTTGCAGAACTGAGGATTTGACTTGACTCCTGAGAGAGTTTTTTGTAGCATCCAGCTAATTAAGAGACCAGTCAAGTCCTGGGATAGCCTGAAAAAGTCCAGACATATTCTAATTTTGTCGAAACCAGCACTTGGCCTGTAAAGCATACAAAATCCTAATTGTGGCTTTGGGTTTCCCCACTGGTGTCCCTCTTCCCTGTCGATCTTCTCTTCTTTCTTCTGCAGTTCAAGATCCAAAGAAGAACCTCTCCTTCCTCCAGCTGCGCAAAGTGTGGGGGCAGGTCTGGCATACCATCCGAAGACTGAATGAGGACTTCCACCAGCTCCAGCATGGGCAGCGGGCAGCCATGTGCGTGATGGGATCCTGCTACGTTTGGGGCTGCCAGTTCTGTCCACTGGGCTCAGACCTCGCTGGCCTGTTCTATGAGCAGCCTAAGTGAAGTCTGCACCACAAAGGAAATGTTCCCTGTTCTGTGCCCAGAGACGCTTCCGTTCCAATGCCTTAAACATTTCTGCAAATTTGCATTATATTTATTTGGCCAGTTGATTTTTCTTATGCTAGCCCAGGGTGAGAGGGTGCAGAGAGTCTGGGGCTATAGCTGGAAGGCCTGCCTTCTGAAACCTCAAGAGGGCTCCCAGGTGTTGTTCTGCTTATGCTTGTAGTTCTTGGGGCTGGAAGCCTTGCTTTAAAAAGGAAAGGAGAAACACGGAAATTACCAAGGGACTAATTTTTTGCCCTCAGTAACCACATTTGTGTACCCCAGCTGTGTGGATTGCATGCCACTCTAAATACAGATTATATGAAATAGGCTCCTGCTTGGCTCCTCTTTGGCTTTTTCTATGCCAAGGTTTTATTGACCAAGGCTTTTTGCATTTTTAGTTTAATCCAGACTGTAAATGTTTGATGCTGTCTCTATTGTTGGTTTTTTCTTGGCTGGTTTTTTAATGCTTTTTGTTGGTTTCTATTATTACACGCTGCAATGTTAGCAAGCCACCCCAGGAATATTTATAGACAGACAGACATATAAATTTACAATACTGTCTTTGAGACTGAGACAGAACTACTGGTTAAAAGGTGTGCCATGTCATTGTGCTGACGCTGAGTGGGGATGATGGCTGTGGAGCCCAAGCAAAGGGGAGCAGACAAGGTCTGGTCAGCTGGGCCTCCAAGGGGGCGACTCTTTCTCTCTCTTTCTGCCTGGCTTTGTAGGAGGAACCTTCTGCGCCACAACAGTACCCTTTCCAAGATGAAGAACACGATGGCCTCCCTGTCGCAGCAGCTGAAGGCAAAGCTGGACTTCTTCAAAGCCAGTATCCAGATTGACTTGGAGAAGTACAATGAGCAAACTGAATTTGGAATCAGTGAGTTTGGCTGTTTTTAATGATAGGAAAGCAGTTGCTAGGACAGACCTCTTCCCTGGGTTTTGTTTGCCTTGATGCCAGGTCACGCTCCCTACAATATCACATTTTGCGCTTCTTCCTCGACTGGACCACCAGAGACTGCTAAGAAATGATAGCAAGCCTGAATCCTTCCCCAGGCCAGAAAGCATGGGCTGGGTGACAGGGGGTTAGGCTAAACTCCTCCTTCATCTGCCAGGATGTTTTTGTGCAGGGAATTCTTGAAGGGAGAGAGAATTTAAACAAACAACAGAATTTTAATAGTGCTTATTTGCTTTATACGCTTAAGAAATTATGTTTATCTTCTTCTCTGTATTATTGCATAGCTTGGGCGTTGGTTGAGGAAAGCGGTTCCTGGCCTGCTCTCCACCCCCACCCCTGCATTCCCTGCAGTGACAGGAGTTGTGCCCCATGTGCTCCCACCCCATTTTCAATGTCTGATGAGAGTCTGAATACTCCTGGGCAGCTCCCTGCTTTCACAAGCTTTTCTTGTGTCTGTGGTGCCTCAAAGGCTTCCTGTTGACTTCTAGGACGGCCTTTGATCTTGGACTTCCCACCTTTATTATATTGCATGTCAGAGCTCTCTAATCACCTCCTCCTCAGTCTGAACAGCAACAGACCCCTTCAGTCCTAGCTCAGTTTAGAAAATGGTTCCTGTAAAAATGAGTTGTTCTGCAATGTAGTGCCTCTTTTCAGTAAACCATGTCTTGCATCAGCCCTGCCCTAAATTCCCATATTCCCCCATCAGACTTGGTTTTCACCAGCCACAGCATCTAATGTTTATGGTGACTCCTTGAGAAGGCTCAAAGGGATACTTTTGCTGATCTAGGAAGGGTCTCTTGAAAACCAGAGCTCTTTTCTTTTTACAGCTTCTGAGAAACTGCTGCTTGCATGGAAGGAAATGGAGCAGACTGTGGAGCTCTGTGGGCGGGTAGGCTTGGACTTTTTTCTCTCTTGTTTTGCTTGGATGAGTGTTTTGCCTTGCAAAGGATGGTTAGAGTTGCCAGGCCATAACCTGTGAGGTGCCTGGGATCAATTTCTTGGCAATCCTGTCTGAATTGTTGGACTTTGGGAAGCAGCAGATTAATGGACGAGGAATAAACCCAAGATGTTCCTTGTTTCTTTCAGAGCTTGTGGGCAAGGGGTAGAAAATTAGCTGGAGATTAACAGAGTTGTGTGGTCACAGGAGGAGGAAGGATAAGAGGATCCAGTAACAATAAACGATAACAAGTACTTGAGAGCAGAGGTGGGCAGAGGCTAGATCTCTGTGAGTGATTTGCAGTAAACCAGAATGCATTTCTGACTCTCAGTTCCTTAACCATGGCAGCAGCAAAATGACTCTCCCCTACCTGTCCTAAATTATACTGCTGAAATGAAAACCTTTTGAGGCAAGCAGCTTTGATATGAAAATAGCTTGGGGAGGGGCTGGAGCTCAATGGTAGAGGATCTCGTTTGCATGCCAAAGGTTCAGATTCAATCTCGAATAGCGTCTCTGGCTAGGGCTGGCAGAGAACCCTGTCCCAAACCCTCAAGAGTCACTGCCATCCACAGTGTAGATAGCAGGCAGTATAGACTGTGAGCCCCATCCTGTTCTGGAACATACAGTAAATCCCTGAGCTCAGAACTCTCTTCATTGTGCATCTTTTGCATCAGGTTCTGGTTGGTGGATCTTGATGTTCTAGTAACAAGCAAAGTGTATCCCCAAGCCTGATGTCTCCCCACCCCTGCTGTAAAGTGTTCCAAGTATCTTTAAAAAACCTTTTCTTGGTGATCCTTGTACCAGCCCTGTAAGACCTGGTATTGCATATGGTATTGCACCCATATGGTTGATGTAGAGCTGAAGCTGAGAGCGAGGGCTTACCAAAGGCCACTGACGAGGACTGCTGCGTTACAAGTGACTTAACAGGGAAAGCAATGAATAAACTGTGATAACTATCTGTTAAAAATGAGCAATATAAAAATGTAACTCTTTCAGCCAAACCACTTAAAATAATCATTAGAACTAATTCAGTCACATCCCCCAAGATGCTGAAGTCTGGCTAGGTCTTTTTATGGGCCATTCTGATGGTTGTGATATGCTCTTTTTGGCTCTTTTTCTGGTAAGGTTTTTAGAGAGACTTTTGAAACAAACAGCTAAGTCTAAATAACAATCACAATCACAATTAAAACTGATCTGGCTTAAAAGATACCCCAAAAAATACCCAAAAAGATACCCAACAGCAATAAGACCTTAAACAACATTCCAGATCATCTTAAAGATGTTAATGTGGAGGCCAGATGAGCCTCTTTGCAGAGGGCAAGACGTAAGAGGAAGGCCAGAATGCAAATTTCCTTCTTGTCAGCACCTGCTGTGCTTTTGCAAGAGGAGCACACAGGTGAGAAGTGCTAGGTTTAGGTACTAGAATTGTCTGTCTTGCTGGCTTCAGAGGTAGAACTTCAAGTATTGTCAAAAGGCTCTGAAAATTATACCTTCCAGTGTGTTGGCCAAAAGCTAACAGTGTGGCAACAAAACATCTTATATTTGTTTGTTTTACTTGGTTGGTTGGCTTTGAAATTTGTTTCCCCTGGATGGATCTTAGGCAGCCTTCACTAACCTGGCACCCTCCAGATGTTTTGGACTACAATTCCCATTAACCCCCAATAGCATGGCTGTCATGGCTGGGGCTGACGGCAGTTGTAGCCCAAAATATCTGGAGGGTGCCAGATCGGTGAAGGCTGCTCTTGAGGAGTCAGCAGGTGGGCTCAAGACTGCAAGCCCCTCACAACACCAGCTCTGGCTGTGAATTTTGAGTCAATGGCAGAAGGCAGTGCGCAGGTGCCTGGTATTAAAAGGGCATTTCCTCCAGCCTCCTTGGGCATGATACCACTGTCTCATTGCTAGCCTGGGATTGTTTAAGACTGGCTGGAAAGAGTTGGGTTACCTGCAGCCTAGGCTACTGGAAATGATGTCTTGCAACATGACCAAACCATTCCTGGTTTGCTGTCCTTTCCTTGTCCCCTCCTCTGCCTCCCGAGGAGGAGGAAGTTGAGCAGCTGGTGAAGAAGACGATGGCCCTACAGACAGACATTGTGGACCTGCAGAGAATCCCACAGGGCCCGAAACAAGGGAGCTCTCTGGACGCCCTGTAAGTAGTTGCTTGTAGTGCCTTTGCTTGTTTTAGCCCTTTCCTAAATACCATTTTCTCCAGTATCCATCATCCTGGGGCAGCATAAAATCACCTCCTTTGTTTGATAGACATGTACCCTGGGAAGAGGTCAGATAGGCATGTGTAACACGACAAACATGATAGCTTTTGGGTTTCCCTATACTTAAAGGACAGCATAGGAAACTTAGAAAGTTCGGCACACCTAAGTCACGGAATCCAGTGGCACAGCACTTAAATATACCTATTTTAAAAATTGATTTTTAGTTTTTTTGGTGCTTACCTTTCTCTAGGTTGCACTTATAGCCAACCCGGCCAGGTCTGATCCAGCCCCACAAGCAAATGTTTATGTCCCCTGCCCATCAAGACTCCACCAATTTTGTCAGTGGTGGCAGAAAAGAAAAAAATAAGGTACACACCATGCTGGAGTGGGTGGCACAGCTTAAACCTCTCTGCCCTGCCCAGGCCCCAGTAGCCTGATGACTATTGGAGGCAAATTGCCCCTTCCACAGCCATCAGAGCAGCCATTTGATGTGCTGGGAGGGGCCATCACTTTCGCCTCCTCATCTGATCCACAGGGATCAGCAGATTTTTTTGGGGGGGGGTTGTGTGCCCTACAAATGCGGGTGGTGCCCACGACTACTGCTGTCATGTGGCCCAAAGGAGGTTATCCACGCCAACACACAACATAGCCAGGTTGAAAAGACTGGTGCAACTTATCCAAATCTGGAAGGCAACAGGCTGGGGGAGGCTAATCTAATCTCTCTCCCTCCATTGTATACATTCAGCAGAGTCTCACCTGAACTCTACCATTTCAGGCTGCAGATAGGTTAAAGCTCCATGCACCAAAAAACCAGCAACAGCATATCATGAAGAAGACTGGCCAGAACTTTTCTTCTTGCCTAGTCTTTCTAGTTACATGTGTGCAGGGGGAGCAATCAAAGAGCACCCTCCTGGTCACTTGGAGTGTAAGGGATAGGTTTTCCACTTTATTCTAAGAAATGTATAGCTGAACCTTGTACTGGCTAAGGAAATTTGCATTTTAGATTAAGAATCTTCTGGGTCTTGTTAATCCTTGGGATTAAATCTAAACTGGCAAATGAACAGCAGATCTGTATTTACTCCACTGAGAGGCTGCAAGATAATATGGCACAGAATTTGAGTTGCTCCTTGTTCCCCCCTCCATCTCCATACGGAAGAGTGCCATTGTCAATAAGAGAGGAGTACTAGAAAAGGGGGCAGGAGAGGCACTGAGGAAAATCATGTCAAAAGAAAGGCTGATGTAGTTATGTTAGTATTCTGTTTGTTCTTTTAAGTTGTTGTTAAATGATGTTTTTATAGTAATTTTATTTTGTAAATAATTTAAATAAGTGGAACATTAAACTGTAGCCAAATGGGATTTACGGGAGAGAAGGGCAAGCTGTACAGGGGCTATGCTCGAAGTTACCATTGCAACTTAAAAGTGCTTTACCAATTGTAATGTGTGTAAGTCTCTAGGATTCTCACTTCTTACAGAAAGGTAACAGGCTAAGAGAGCAATTTTTTCCCAAAGCCACGCAGAAGGTGTTGAACCATGCTGAGCACTCAGTTGGTCTGAACATGGTGTTGGGTGGGGTGGGCTTGCTTCTACACTCACAAGCACTGGAGAAAATTTGTCTTTTCTGTTTCTTTTATAGAGAGGGACAAGCAAAGGACTTGTACCAGAGACTGAGAGAAAAGCCAAGAGGTAAAAAAAAGCCTTTGTAGCATAGGAATCTTGTTGCGGCATGATCTGTTCCAAAGGAAACTGACTACAGCTGGGCACAGGAGAGGAATTGCCGCAAGACCATGTGCTAGCGCTGCTTTCTCATCTCACCGTTTCCCCCCAACCTTGTGCTCCTTGACAGTGCTGTGGAGATGCATGTTTACAATCCCCGTTCTTTGAGCATCAACCTCCCCCACCCCGTCTCCTTTGAGACTTCTGTAGTACAAAACACAACACAGAATAGTGTGTTACTAATAATGAGAAGATTGTTACCCCTTAACATGCTTTTGCCCCACTTTTTTGTGGACATGGTGAGGGATGAATACTAAAGAGCAGTGACTTGCGTTCTGGCAACCACTTCAACGGCATTTGGTATTCCATTCACATTTCACTCTGCTGAACTAGCTGTTACCAGTTGGCTCCAAGTTTTACTGAGCAATGTTGAAGAATGCCGCCAAATATAGAGCGGTGATTTTAATCTGCATTAGTGGCAGTGATGCCAAATCCAGAGAGGGGTATTAATTTATACCAGAATAGATCCAATCTTGCTGAAGCTGTTCAAGGGTTTTAATTCCTTTGCCTGTTGCCCAACAGTCACAGCAATGGGGGCTGTTTCCTTTCTTATGTCTTTGAGGAGCTTTCTCGCCCCTGCCCCCCCCTCTGTCACTTGATTCTGCACACTTTTTGTCTAGACCAAAGGACTAGCGGAGACAGCCAAGAAGTCGTGAGGCTACTTCTGCAAGCAATCCAGACCTTTGAAAAGAAAGTCGGCCTCCTTTATGCTCAGCTCAGGTAGGACTCCCAAAGACCCACTCTAGTGAGGTTGTCCTGGTTACTGGGAATACTGTTTAGTGGAACTCTGCCATTGTCCCGCACCTCTCAGAGTTCTCTGTCTCTCCCCCTCTCCTTGTGCTAGTAGAGCTGATGACACGTGACTAGAAGGCTATCTCTTCTTTACAGTAAAACAGTTGTCTGCAAGCAAAAGGCACTGGAGTTATTTCCTAAAGTGGACGAGGTGATGAGCCTGATGAATGAGGATGAGAAAATGGTTGTTGAGCTTCAGGATAAACGGCAGAAAGAGCTGTGGAACCTGTTGAAAATTGCCTGTGTGAGTAAAGTGGAATATATGTTTTCTGGTTAGGAACATCAGATTCTTCTCCATCTGGCGAAGATCAAGTAGCATTAACTGTGCCCACGGCTCCCTCCCAACTCTCAAAATCTTCTGAGAACCCTTTCCCCATCATCTTGCCTGCTAAGAAACCAGTGGGCTTCACAAATTCTGAGGGCTCTAGGCCAGACTTGTTGGGCCTCACGTTAACTGAGTGTATAACCCTAGAGCAGTGTTTCCCAACCTTGGGCCTCCAGCTGTTTTTGGACTACAACTCCCATCATCCCTAGCTAGCAAGACCAGTGGTCAGGGATTAAGGGAACTGTAGTCCATAAACATCTGGAGGCCCAAGGTTGGGAAACACTGCCCTAGAGCATGCCCCGTCTTTTCCTGTTGCTGCCCCCTGCATTGTGAACTTTGTATTACTGATATTCTTCAGGGATCCTGACAGCTGTTTGGAAATCACTGGCATCAATGCCTTTAAATGAAAATAGTGTATTTCTTCATATTGCATGTAGAAAGCTTGATCTGTGTTCTTCCTCTCCTGCAGAGCAAGGTGCGTGGGCCTGTCAGTGGGAGCCCAGACAGCATAAGCGCATCACGCCTTAGTAATCCTGGTCAACTCTCATTGCAGGTTCCAGCCCTGCACAGTAATTTACAGGATCCTGGGATTAAAAGGTAATATTTAAGGCAATGGTTTGCTCTCATAGTTATTGGTTACCTCTGCACTGGTCTTCAGCAGGTGGCTTGGGACCACTAGTGTGTCACAGCCTGATCCAGAATGTGGCAGCTAGACTGGTGACTGGGAGCAGCCACCGAGACCACATAACACCAGTCTTGAAAGACCTACATTGGCTCCCAGTATGTTTCTGAGGACAATTAAAAGTGTTGGTGCTGACCTTTAAAGCCCTAAACAGCCTCAGCCCTGTATACCTGAAGGAGCGTCTCCACCCCCATCATTCTGCCCAGACACTGAGGTCCAGCGCCGAGGGCCTTCTGGCAGTTCCCTCACTGCAAGAAGCAAAGCTACAGGGAACCGGGCAGAAGGCCTTCTCAGTGGTGGCTCCCGCCCTGTGGAACGCCCTCCCACCAGATGTCAAAGAGAAAAACAACTACCAGACTTTTAGAAGACATCTGAAGGTAGCTCTGTTTAGGGAAGCTTTTAATGTTTAATAGACTATTGTATTTTAATATTCTGTTGGAAGCCGCCCAGAGTGGCTGGGGAAACCCAGCCAGATGGGCGGGGTATAAAAATAAATTATTATTATCCACAGTGGGTCATAACAAGGGCAGCAGCCCCATGCAAATATATGGTAGAAGAGTAAGAATTGGGTCCCCAACTGCATGTTTGAATTAAAAGTGGGTACTGGGTCTGAAAAGATTGAAGGTACCTGTTCTGCATTACCCTTTTGTCTGCAGTTAGTTGAACTGGGTAATACTTTCCCTTGCTGTTTCCCTTGCACACGCATAGACTATGTCATCTTACAAATGTGTCTAAAGTTCCTGTGTTGCATTTTTGTATGTTACATATGTGCTACAACTCGCAGGCAATACTCGTCACAGATTACCTTGACACCGGTGATGGATACTCATGACAGAAGAAAGGTGTGTGAATGGTAGCATGCTTGGTTGGAGCTGGCTGACTTCACAAGGAAATACTTTACTGGCTTCCGATAACATTCTCAAAGACAAACAGATTCATTCCTCTGTTCAGCATTGCAATGTACATGCTTTTTTTCAAGCAAGGAATGAATTATTTTTAAAACATGCACTGTATCACTTTTTATTATCTGTTCTCAGCCAAAGGGAGCAAACTTTACACTTCCTTTGAAGAACACCCCTTTAGTCACACAGCAAACTGTCAAACTGAAGGCAGTTAAAGCAGTTTGTGATTCACTTTTTAAAAACAAAACAACAAAAATAGGTTCCCACTAGCCTAGTGAAGGCATGAAGCAGCTCTGCTAATCCTGGCAAAAGTATGCCGTGATGAAAAAATGGACCTCCTTTATGCCAGTTCCTTTTATTGTGATATTCTTAAAAATCTTCTGATTTGTTTTAGTGAGGAGTTACTGATGGAATCTCGAAGTCTCTGCAATCAGCTAGAGAATGTGATGCACCACACAATGAAGGATCAAGAGCACAGCTTTATGGTAACATCTTATGTTTTCTGTTGTAAAGTGACTGGGGCGAGGGAAGCGGAGAGACTGATGCTTTGCCAGTACAGTCCCTGCAGGTCAGTTTGAAAGTGGGTGGCATTGCCCCTCTCTCAGACACCTGATGTTAGATGGTTGAAAGGTAGGTGGCCTTCCCCATATGAAAGCACCAATAACTTGTTTCTAGCCAGCGAGAAAGCACTCTTATTTAGACTAGCTTATAGTCACACAAGAGAGGATATAACCTGAGCTGAAAAATACTTTGGAGGAAATTGGACAGGAAGCCACAGTTTTTATGAATGAGGTGTCTCAATAAGCACTTGTTTTGTTTTTAGGCTCTGGACTGGAGTTGGTTGAAACTTCAAGAGGAAGAAAGAGGAAAAGGCCTAGAACAAACCCAGATGTGAAAAGGGCCACTATTAAATCGCTTAAAAGCTAACATTTTAAAAGTTGGTAGCCTGCTATGAATGGAGGCTGCTATCCTTGTTGAGAAATCTATGCCTATTGCCCACTGACTGATTGTATTCATTTTTTACTCTTAATCATCTGTATATGTAAAAAATATACTGTTTGTGAACTATGTTTGAGTGTGAATTCTCTCTAGACCTCCCTAAAGCATAAATTGCCCACTCTGACCATTTCCCACTTGGTATTTATTAAACCTCTGACTTGGAAGCAAACTTAGAAGCACCAGTTTTAGAAATAGCATACATGCAGGATATAGGTCAGTATGCACCATTACAGATCAGGATAGCCATTCAGGGAGGCTTACCTCTTCCACTAGTACCGTAAGTTGGTCTCTGCAATTAGCTTTGAACTTAATGGTCACCAGGTACGGGTAACCACCTTTGTTCCAGTGATGCTGACTTCAAAGGACCCCATACCTTGCAAGTTGTACAGTACCCAGTGCAAGCAGAGGCAATGCCAGGTCTAGCTTAGGCAATAAAGTTCAAGCAGCTAAGGCAGGTTATGTGGTTGGGCATGCAGCTACAAACATACTGGCTTAAAAGCCTAAGGACCATGTAACTTAGGGATAACCAGTTTGGTGCTTGCTAGCAGTTGCTGGACATACAACTCCACAGGTTTGCCACAGGTTGAATTGAGGGATGTTGTACAGCAGCCTTTGGGGAGCACCATGTTGGCTGTCCCTGATATAACTACCGTATCCTGTGAAATGCATTGCCTTGAACAACAAAGCTGGTAGGATCCCAGTGTTTGGATGGGGTCACACTGATCATAATGAGAGAGATAATAAGATGGCCTTTCCAAGGACAAAATTATGTTCTTTCCTGCACTTAACAAGGCAGAAGTGTTAGGTCCTCATTTTTCCATAGCCAAAGTATCCTTCTGACTGAAGCATCTGAAGGGGTTCACAACTCAAGGATGGACTAAAGTTAAGATCTGGAGCACTGGCTCTTCAGACCTTGGCATTCATTGCCCAAGCTATAATTCTGAAATTTTCCTCGAAATTAAAAAGCTTAGCAGATTCTCACAAGATTGTAGAGATGTGACAAGTGTTAGAGATGCACTCTGAGCTGGGCTTAGAGTACCTTATACACACTTCCACTGTCAACACTCCCATCTAGAACACTGTGTCAAATTCAGTTACAAGAAAGCAGAACTGATTCTGGTGCTGCTGCTTCACTGGCCTTGAAGGACTTGGGTTACAGAACTACTACAATCAACCTGACCAAGTCTCTGTCCAAAGCTATGAGAAACTACTGAATGTTCTCCCAAAACATTTCTCTCTCAGGCAATGCAGGTTTTGCTTCAGCCATGCTGCAATGGGGGAAGCACTTTACCCAAATACTTCTTGATGCCAGAAAGCCCTAGCTAGGGTTTTGGGGGAAGGGATTTCAATGCCTCATCTGAAGCGCTATTGGAGTTTTGCATTCCATATTGCTGCACAAGAACTCAACCGAGATTGTGAAAAGAACTTCAGACCAGGCAGACACTGAACCAATCAAGTAAATTTCCTCTCAAGTTGCTGCCCTGGAAATACTTGTTCTTAGTTGTCATAAATTGGCCAGACAAATTTCAGCCCTTGTTGTTGTATCAGTCAGTGCTGACTAAACTAATCTTTCCTGCACCCTGAAGGTCAAAACTTTGCTTCATATGCCTCAGGAGTATCTAGATTGTGTCCAATGCTACACACCCAGAGTTCCACTAATGGAACAGGACTGCCCCTTTCTCTCCCCACACCCTCAAAACCTGCTCCAATCTTCTGGAGTGGATTTTGAGAGTACGAGAAGGGGTTTTGTTGTGCAAGCAGGTCTACTGCACTTGGGAAACAGCAGCACTGGATATGACCCCATGTCCCTATCCTTTTGTCTAAAGCACACAGACACCAAAGAGAACTGATGGCATACTTGACTTTGGTAAACATTATCAGTTGAGTACTCTCCTCCCCAAAGGCACCCCCATTCTTGTTACTCAAGAAAGAAAATGGCAGAAAGGCTAGCCCCCCCACCCAGAATAGTCAGTGCTGCTATCCAACATCCCTTGTTTGGATCCCCCACCTCAAAAGCACCTCAGCTGAATTACATGCTGAAACTACCAGACAGGACTTAATCCAACGCTTTAGCACAGGCCAGCCTACAGTGCAAGTGAGGAGAGTGACAGTTGCCTGGTTCCCTTCCATCTACTGAAGAGAATGAACATTCAGAGTAACGCAAATGTCCCTCTCTAATTGCCAGGTGTTGCACTTGTCTAGCAGAGCAATGTGCTTTATATACAGCCACTCTCCAATTAGATATGAGAGCAAAATGTAATACAACCCTCTCTCCTTGTCTCCCTATTGTAGCTTAGTCTTTGGCTTTTTAGCTGTGTGCTAAAAGAGACAGTAACCATACAAGGAGTAACTTCCAAATGTGATTTTGATTTATTTCCACTTTGATGCAAAACCAAAGCTTTCACTACAGCACAGAGACCAGTTATACAAAAGGTCGTGAGGTGCAGGACATGCAGGATGTGATGTAGGAACACAGAAGGATGGGAGATTATTTCCTTTCACCAGATGCTATGCTGTCTTCTGAGGAACACATTTTAAAGAAACTGAGGAACTGAACTGAAATGTAGCACAACCATTACAACTTCCATGCATCCCTTCAAGTATTGCCCTTCATGGTAGGTTTGCACTCTCCAGACTTCAGATGTTGGGGGTTACAACAATTCTTTGGAAGAGTATCAAGTTCACACTTTTTGAAGTTTCACGGAAGAGTTTAAGGCCAGAACATGTGGGGTTTGTTTTCTCCTTCATCTTCCAAATAAAGATCTAATACTTCATTAAAACCTACATTAAGCTTCGAGCTCAAATCCCAGCCCAATTTTATGGCCGCCAGTACTGAAATTCTTGCCATCGATCAGAGCAGAGAGAGTCAACTTCACACCTGGGAGAAACACAGTGCCATTATTAAGAGAATACAGCAGACTATCAACCAGTAAGGGAGAATAGGGGGGGAAAGTCAGAAGAGAAGACTCGCAGCTGAGAGAACCAGTGTGTGCTAGATCTCAAGGTAATTCTTTGGTAAGACTCCCATGCACCGAGGTTTCTCAGGCAAGTTGTTCTCTCTAGACACACATTGGCTACATTAGCTTCCCTTTGTGGCAGGATTTACTCAAGGCATAATCCAAAAATAAGGTGGCGCATACTGTTCTTTACAGGGTTTGGACCCACTACCCCATGATGCCCTGGAAGTATCACTGGAATTTTCTAACTCGTTTTGTCCTACAGCCAAAATGCAAGCAAAATTAAGGTATGCATTCAATACATTCAACAGTTTACATACCAGGTCGTAAGGTCTGAGTGTAGCCAAGTCCAATGAGGCTGGCATTATTGACTTTGGCCTAGAAAGAAAAAAAGGAACATTCAACAGCGTTACCAGTTTTTACTTGCTTTCCTGAGAAAGTTTATGAAGAGTCAGCAGTCTTCTAGAACTAGATCTATCAGTAAAGAGATGGAAGACGCTGGTAGTTATATGTTGGCAACTGCTTTCTGAGCATAAAAAGTCCCTCCTTCACCAGTCTGGGTAAAGGAATGGTGCCCACACTAGTGGAAACACTAATGTTATTGCCCTTAAGCATCAATGTAGTCAAAATCCATTCTCCTGTGTGTCACGAAGAGGAAATGATCACATGCAATATAGTCAACATTACCCAGAAGGAAGGAAGATTGGATGTTAAACAAAACTTAGGGTAAAGGTAAAGGGTAAAGGGACCCCTGACCATTAGGTCCAGTCGTGACTGACTCTGGGGTTGCGGCGCTCATCTCACTTTACTGGCTGAGGGAGCCGGCGTACAGCTTCTGGGTCATGTGGCCAGCAAGACTAAGCCGCTTCTGGCAAACCAGAGCAGTGCACGAAAACGCCGTTTACCTTCCTGCCGGAGCGGTACCTATTTATCTACTTGCACTTTGACGTGCTTTCGAACTGCTAGGTGGGCAGGAGCAGGGACCGAGCAACGGGAGCTCACCCCGTCGTGGGGATTCGAACCACCCACCTGATCGGCAAGCCCTAGGCTCTGGTTTAACCCACAGCGCCTCCTGTGTCCCTCAAAAAATCCTCAAAAAATCCTCAAAAACACAAAAGGCTTCATTCTTAGTAAGATGATAAACCTAAGTCCTTAACCTACAGGTGGAATACTGCTCCATATAAAACAGTACCCTGCATGCGGAAAGGCTACGTTCAAACCCTTCTCCCAGAGGACATATTCTATATGTAGGAAATTCAATAAGAGCACTCACTCCACCTGAAGTTGGACCTGGCTGAAGACTGATCTACCAAATGAGATCTCAATACAGTACGTAGGACTGCCAAATACACCAAAAATCTCGCAAATAGTGGAAGTCTTCCTACTCCCTAAGTTGATTCTACACAAACAATTCACAGCTAGCATAAAACAAACAAGTGAATTTGTTTTTATAAGACACTAGTCCATACTGAAACTTTCACTTGACAACTCGTATCACTGTAATTGTTCCATATAGGGTTCATACAAAAGGTTAACATAAAACTTCTGCTATTGTTAAGGCTGCTCCAAAGACATCTGAGGCATAAAGCCAAGAGGCAAGGGAAATGGGACAGTGCTATACAATTAACTTGAAATTATCAGCACACATGTATAACATACCTCCAGAGGAGGGCAACCAAAATGGTCAAAGGCCTGGAAACAATGCCTTATGAGGAACGGCTAAGGGAGCTGGGCATGTTTAGCCTGGAGAAGAGGAGGTTAAGGGGTGATATGATAGCCATGTTCAAATATATAAAAGGATGTCACATAGAGGAGGGAGAAAGGTTGTTTTCTGCTGCTCCAGAGAAGCGGACACGGAGCAATGGATCCAAACTACAAGAAAGAAGATTCCACCTAAACATTAGGAAGAACTTCCTGACAGCAAGAGCTGTTTGACAGTGGAATTTGCTGCCAAGGAGTGTGGTGGAGTCTCCTTCTTTGGAGGTCTTTAAGCAGAGGCTTGACAACCATATGTCAGGAGTGCTCTGATGGTGTTTCCTGCTTGGCAAGGGGTTGGACTTGATGGCCCTTGTGGTCTCTTCCAACTCTATGATTCTATGATACTGGGAAGATGGCAAAATTCTTACCGAGACAGAAGCTTTATCATCCAACTGGTACTTGGTGGCAATACCAAACCGAGTGTTATTACTGCCAGCGGTCCAAGCAAGACTGACAGATGTTTCAATGTTGCTATTAACCTTCTGATAGATGGAGCCACCAAATTCAGTGCCATCATTCCTATTTTTTAAGAGATCAAATGAAGATTCAATTTTGCCTTTATAATAGTTTTTCAACAATTGCAAATATTTGCCCTTATTCTCTTTAGCTCTACCCCAGCCTTATTCTAGCTTGTAATGATTTTCTGTTTTTCTAGTCCGTCCCCACCCCACCCTGCTTTTAGGGCTAAGAGTGGCTGACAACAATTTTGAATAAAATGGTTAAATCCGTATATATTCCCTTCTTGTCCTGACATTTTCCCTACTAGACTAGAGGTTCTATAGCTAAAGTTAGACTTAGGTTAATATATGAAGATGCACCAATTATCAGCTGGAATAGGGAAAGATCTGAAATAATGACAAGCATAAAAATGATATTTTTTTCCCCCAGCTGGATTGAGAGGGAAGCACTTTCTGATATGAAGCAGAAAGACCAAATATAAGCTAAAATGTTCCTTTCTAAACTGCACTCTGAATGCAAGAGCAAGTGAATGGAGATTGGAAGGAGCCATTTCCCATCCAGATCTCCTTAGCTTCAGCATGTGCCTTCATGATGGAATATACCCTGCTCCATGCAAATTAACTACCTCGGTGCTAGCATAATGTGAGAGAACCAAAAGTAATTCAACTGTGCAGTCATTTCCTTTTTAATGAGTTCCTGGATCCTGGCAAATGCCCTAGAAATCTACGGAGACTAAGAATTGTGCTCTTTCTGGGAAAGAACCATAGGTGGTCAGAGAAGACTTGGTTTGCAACCTTCAAGACTGAAGGCAAAGGTCACCTTCAACACAACCTCAAATTTAATCCCTTTCATGCATGCATATCGCCTGACTTAGCAGAAAGCTCATATTGCATATTTTATTATGTTTTCTGGTTTCTGTACATTCTGGCCTCCTGACCACAAAGAAATACTTACACATTTGTGTGCAGCTGGAAGTCTGCTGCCTTATATCCCAATGCAAAGTTATTCTGTGAAAGTTTGGACTTGGCTGTGTCGAAAGCCATCTGATACCCAGCAAGCCAACCTTCATAGCCCAGAACAGCCCAGCCATGGATGGTTGGTCCAGCGAGGTCAATATCAACATTACAACCTAGGTTTAGATACTCCCGTTTATAGGATGTCTTCAACTTTCCACTCTTCTTCCTGGGAAGGTGTAAGAACAGGGAATCAAGTTTAATCCCATCTATAACCTCTAGTAGGCATTTCTTACAAACCCATACATTTAGCAGAGAACTGGGCATGAATTACCCCTGCGTGCTACCTGATGTTACATAATTGATTCAGTGTCACTGTCAATATTTCAATACATTCATTTAAAGACAGCCTTAAGCAAAAGAATAGGAAAGCACCTCCTATGTGAGCTAGCAGCTCCAGTACAACAGTCTGCAAGTGGTACCATCACCTATGAGGAAAGCACCCAGCTAAAAGTAGCCCTCTCGAGGGATGAATACTTACCCTGTGTTTGGTACAAACATGGTTTCAAGGGTCAGCTTCAGTCCCTCAGCCAGCTGAAGTGAAAAAAGAAAAACATAGTACTCGTCTTTAAAAAATAATTACTTAATAAGTGGTATTTTCTTCCTACTTTTAACTGCTTCTACTTAGCATTTCTTGTTCTTTGTAAATTATGGTAGTCTGCAGCACAGAAAAATGAAAAAAAAATGTATGATGGAAATCCTAGAGAATCAAAAGTTTTCAAATGTTACAGTCTCTGAAAACCAGGCCATTATACATTACCTCATTATTTAGTGCCACCTGTGATAAAATGGAAGGTTCCCAAATTACATATAACTGAAAAGATCTCACACTTTTTGCCTCAAATACCTAAGTAGCAGCCCAAGTACTTGTTGTTTCTGCATATGTGAATTCATTGACATACTAATTATATTTCTTGGATTGAAACTCAAGAACTCACAAAAGCACACCTAGGCATTAATTTTTGATAGATTATAAAGCAGCTTCACCATTTGATGGTTAAGGTATATTCAGAACACCAATTTTCCCTATCTTCAGAGGTAAGGTGGCTGATAAATGGTGAGAGGACCTTTTCAGCAATGGTGTCTATCTGTAGATATAGTCTGTAGATATCTCCAGATATAATCTACATTACATTACTACCAACCACTAACTTCAGAATCCCTCACCCCCACTTAAAAAACTCCCCACAACATAGAAAAAGCTATTTTACACAACTCATTCTTTCCCCATAAGCCTTTGCTTAATTTCTTCTAGTTTACCTGCTATGCTGAAGTCATGATTCCATTTCCTCTTACCTTATTCTCCATGGACAGTTCTGTCCCCAAGGTGTTGTCAGTGTTCCATTTCTGAGTGAACGTAAGTCCATAATCCTTGAACTTATATTTGGTCTCTAGGCTGCCTGAGGCTTTGCCTGTGTCTGTGTTGGAGGAACCAGTGGTGATAAATTCCTGTAAACATACCACATTTGAATCACAATGCAATTATGTTTTAAAATGAATATGCAATTCCAGCAAATCATGCAAGCTTTAGTTCCGCCTACACAATATGTTTTATAATCACCCTGCAACATTTATTCACATCTGCACTGGATTTCATGGTCCTACCGCATCTAACTTCTCCTTTCTGATGTCTAGAACCAACAATTATGGTTGGTGGAAACAACAAACGCTTCATAAGGTACAAAAAATTACAATATATTGGGTGCTAGACACAGCCACCAGAATGTTCACTGAAGGGCTTTCTGATAATACAGTTTCAATCTTTCCTGATCAATATCCTGCCCTACTTCCAAATATTCTTTTAAGTAATCAGTTTGTGTGCATAAAAGAATTACACATTGACACAGCAGTTTTTTAATCAAGTGTGCAACACAGAAGTTGTGTTACATGAGGCTAATACTTCTTTTCTTCAATAGTGTTGAAAGACTCATACTGCAACTGCTCCATTGACCATCTTAATGGAGCTTGCAGACCACCATTTGAGAACCTCTGGTCTAGGTCATTACTCTTTATTTATTTATTTAAAGCATCTATAAACCACTTATTTTTAAAATGAGCCTTGCATATCAGGCTATATATGTTACTATTCAACAAAAAACCCTTCTAGTCAGCTTGCCTACAGTCTGCCTTTGTTGGCTATTTAGAGCCTAAGAGGCACACACAGACACCTGTAAGCTTTTGTGGCCACCTAAAGCCTATTTTTATGTGCCACAGGAATCAGGCAAGTAGCTGATAATCAGGGTTATAAATAGCCAACTGCCTAATCTAAAGTTATGAGTCTGTGGGCACAGCCCATCTTTTTAGGTTATTTTTTGTGCAGTGATTAGCTTCTTGGTGCTAGATGCTAATGTTGCCTTAGATACTGTACAATTTTACACACATACAAGTGCCTGACAACAACTTACAAGCTAATGAGGAAGAGAAGCAATTGGAAAAAAGAAAACAGGAAGGCAATTTTAGTTCAGAAACATGGTTCAGCTTCAACACAGATTTTCCCTGGCTTAAGAAGGATATGACATCTTGGGTAACTTTCTGTGTGTGTGTGTAGCGGCCAGTTAAAAATAATTCCTAGATCCTCTTTAAAAAGGTTGAGCTGGCGCCAGTGGAGGAGAAATATTTCATTTAACTTTCTTTGTTTGCTGAGTGGGAAGAAAAGAAAGAATCTTGCAGTCATATGATCAGACCAGGATTTTCCTGGCAGCTGCAACAAGATCTGAGTGGGGAAAGCAAGAGCGCACACAACATATGTTACTTTTCATCTTACAACTGTCATATGTGATGGTTGCTTAGACCCCCATATGTCTGGAGTGCCAAGCTCCACTTAATCTGAGCCAATCCCCAAATTCTGCTTTTGACGTGACATTTCAGCTCAGCACATACATGTGGAGTTATAGGTCTTCATGACGTCAGACAGATCAAAAAGGAAGGCCACAGCAGCATAGAGGCCTTCTAGCTTTACATGATTTTGTTGAAACACATGATGGCCAGGAACGTAACCCCTGCATAAGATGCGAGTTACCTGTACTGTGCAGTTTGCAGAAATAAATTTTCTGAAACAATTGAGCAGAACTAGAATACTAATGGTCAAAGGGGTGGCGCATGACAACCAACAAACACCTTGGGAAGGAATAGAGCTCCAAGGAGGGCAATGAAGTGCCACACACCACACTAAAAAGTCTTTCCAAGATCCCTGCACTTAAGAGCCTTCAGAAGATGCTGCTCACATATCTTCAGAAATATGGATATGCATAAGAAGTCCTGTCATTATAAATATACAAACTGCTGCAACTTCCAGGACCACCCTCTTTTCATATACAGTGGTACCTCTAGATACGAATGGAATCCGTTCCGGAGCCCCGATCGCATCTAGAAGCAAACGTAACTAGCGATGGCACGACTGCGCACGCCGCTTTTCGTCGCTTCTGCGCATGATGTCATTTTGAGCGTCTGCGCATGCGCAAGTGGCGAAACCCAGAAGTAACGCACTCCGTTACTTCCGGGTTGCCACGGAGTGCAACTCGAACGCAACCAAGCAAACAAACACACACACACACACAGCGTTTAGGATTCCAAGAGGAGGTTTTTTAAAAAAGCTTAAGTCCTGCTGCAAGGTGAGCAGGGATGCTACTGGCTGGATGGGGAGCTCTCCATGAGCCACCAGTTCCTCACCAACTACTTCAGAGATTTAGTCACCAAGTGATACTACTCAGAAATACTAACTTCTAAATTTGAGGCATGCCTGTGATCACACTGCTGTCTCCAATTCTTTTGACAGTTCAAGTGCAAATGCTACTGATGTATGGAGCTGTACACAATGCAACATTTAGTGTCTGGTTAACCACATTTACGGGACACGTAACCCTTTACCTTTAACCACATTTACTTAGTCATTAGAATGGATTAGGAATGGCAGTGGGTCATGGTCCAAGTACACAAACCTGAAGGAGAAATATATAACAAGAAAGCAAATACGTGGTTCTCTTACCAGCTGAATAAACATCCAAAAATCAGTGTTGCATGTAAAAGGGAGAAGTCGCGTTAGAAGTTAGCATCTTTAATAAGTCAGTAAAGGTGAACCAATCCAAGTATCCATACTGCCACTTCCACTTGCAGAGTCAGATTGTTTAAGCCATAGTTCTAGCTCTAAACTCCTTCAAATGATTACCTCTCCCCACTACAGCTATTCTGAACATGGCAGACAAGTGGACAGGTCATTTGTCACCAGTCCAAATCCTTTCTTCACAGTTTACTAACAGCTGCTCTATGAGATGTCAAGCACTCAGGAGTCAAGCCTCAAAACACTAAAGCTAATACTGCATGGAGAGGTCCTAAGTATAACCTTCAGGACACCCCAAACATACAGGAGAAGCAGAATGTTAGGTGTGTACATTGACTCTGCCAATGCTGTAAAGGTAATATTAGTGCTCCATAAACTCTACTGTTGCAACAATAATTCAAAGTACTCATTACTTACCACTCCGCTGGAAGACTTGGTCTTCAACTCTAGCTTGACCATTCCAAACCCTGAAATTGCCAAAACATTAGTTTCTTATTTATACCACAATAAATGAATGAGAAACAAAGCCCAAGAAGTAACAAGTTGGGTGCATCTGCCTTTAAAAGGTGCTTGTGATGAGCACGAATAAAAAGAGAGGCCAGCTTAGCTCTAATGGAAATTCTAGGAATCACTTGACAGAGACCCACATATTTTGGCAGGCACTGGCAACATCTGGTTGACTGAACAACTCTGATTCAGGGAACTAATGGCGTCCCATCTCATTACAAGGGTCCTGTTGGATCAGATCTAGCACTCAACTACCACAGCAGCCAAACAGATGCCTATGGAAAGGCCATAAACAGGATGTGAGTACATGTTCACTTTTTGGAATCGTGCTAAGATTTGGACATTTTGGGTGCATTTTAAGTAAAGTACCTCCAAAGAACAGCTCAAAGACAATCAACAAACCCCTTTAAACTCAGGGAAACTGATATGGAGCTCACCTATGTTATGCCATACTTCATATTCTCAAAATTCCACTAAAGTTGCAGCGTTGCTGCAGAGACAATCCCAGAGCTGAATATGCAAGCCAATATGTGGTGCAGAGCCCGCTTTAATAAGCCTAATGTGAGCCAATAGGAGGTTCCATGCCAGTTTGTGAAATCTGCAATCACCATAGAATGGAGGCCCTCATCCATCTTGAGAGATTATGGACAAAGTCAGATGAGGAGAGTCAGAAAGCAGAAGACTGAAATGCAAGTGTTGCAGGCACCAGCTCAAAACCAATTGATTCATCTGAGAATTTAAGAGATGGGCTTTCCTTCCTGCTAGTGCTAGTTTTTAGCTCGTGTTACATTTTTGGAGAAAATGAATATACACTTTAAATAAAATATAGCATTTAAATAAAACAAGCATTAACTAAATCAGCAAGGGATGAAAGCAAGGCCATCAATCCAATAAAAACTCTTAAGGATGGATGACAGATTGATAGAGTGAAGAAGGATAGAGAACTAGGCGAAGGAGCAAGAACATTTCAAAGATGTGAACAAAAATACGCCATTCTTAACACATCTGAAGACCTTTAGCAACAGATTTCCAAAATATTTAGAGAATATATGCATAATGCTAGCATTTCTGGCCATTGTCCTGCTTACCATATCCTTTGTTGAATACATCCCTGGCAGATTTCCCCAGGTCACAGTAGGATGGTGGGATAGCCATGGGGTCTGGAAGAAGCAAAAAAAACCCAGTACATATTTGGAAATAAATGAGCATGTATGAACACCATTCTCAGCAATTTCTTGCCACTACCTTACATGTCACATATGATGAAGAACCATGAGTCTATTCATAAATCTTCCTTTCCGACTATCAAGAATTTTTTCGAGGGCAAATAAATAATCCAAAATTTGATAGAAAGATTTAATAGTTTGAGTTCAATAACATATTTATTCCATGGCACAGTCTGCTAAGCCAACAACTTCTTTCTCTTGTGTATGGTTCCAAGAGCAACAGAATGGCTCCTTTGTATCAACAGCTTCCTCATCAACCTTAAAAGCCTTTGATCCAAAATTCATATTGGCTCCCCCCCACCCCACTGCCACCCACAGAAAATTGCCAGGCTTGTGGGAAGTGACAAGTCTTTTTACAGCAAGGCCAAACTCCACTAAAGATACTTGCTGCTTGATTACTTGGGGAAGTAGTTTCGTTGCATTATTCCATTATTCCATGTACTGGAAAACCTTGTCTTAAGGAAATAAATTTAGTGGTAAAAACTAAATTGGCTGTTGACTCTACCCTATGAGGTGTTGACCTATTGGGCTGTACAGAGAAACTTATGCATAGTTATCTTGCTACTCCCAAGCATCTATTTCCATTTCCCCCCTAAAGCATAGCAGGAGTTCTTCTGAACTTTGCTGAAGAAATCTATTCTTGGTACATTCCTCTCCAATGTCACCTTCAGGAAGATAGCAGCGGTCAAAACGCAGATCTGCTTTGCAAGTCTGACATGTGGGATATCAGCAAGCCAGCTTTGTGCTGCTGGATAACATAACTCTTGCTTTTAAACACATCATCTTAGTATTAAGCTTCTAAAAAAAATTCTTTAATATCTGAACTTCCATATACGTATAGATACCTGGGGGTCTAGCAGGACCACAGCTGAACATGGTTGCAGACTTCTTATTTCACAATTTAGCTCCTAAATCATTTACTTCTCAACGTGAACCTACAGGACTCTCCTCTAGCTCTTTGATATACACCTGTCAAATATGGGGGGGAAATGCATGCATCATTAAAGATCAAAGCTATCACTTATAATACCTGCAACCACTACTTTTACACTCACTGTAACGCAATGTTTATACCAAACCTTCAAGGACAGCATGACAGGCAAACTTTAAAAAAAAATACACATTAATATCACTACTCTACTAGTTACAGATAGGTAGCCGTGTTGGTCTGCCATAGTCAAAACAAAAAAAATTCCTTCCAGTAGCACCTTAAAGACCAACTAAGTTAGTTCTTGGTATGAACTTTCGTGTGCATGCACAGTGTATCTGAAGAAGTGTGCATGCACACGAAAGCTCATACCAAGAACTAACTTAGTTGGTCTTTAAGGTGCTACTGGAAGGAATTTTTTTTGTTTTGACTACTCTACTAGGTTTAACCCCTGAAGGAAAGGAGCCGCTTCATATAAGTCCAGAGGTGTGAAAAGCATGTATGTGCAATATGTGGGGGATAGGGACAGGGAGATAGTATATGTGGCCATGTGCACTGGGAAACTGTTTACTACTGGCTTCTCAAATGTACACATAAGTTATACATAACATTCACATATGACAGGTCTACTTGAAGAGACCCTTACCTTACTATACATCAGACCAACCTCTCCCTTGGAAAAGGGAATATGACACCTATGATTATCATTATCAAACGCCTGCCAGCTATAGAGGCTCCAAGCCTCCTGCTTGGGGGGGAAAGGGAGTATCTGTATGCAGTCAGCTCTTGTAATTACTGGCAGCAGTGCATTCTGAATTCAGCCATTCAATTCCTAATCCAGCTCTTCAGTTCATTCAGGTGAGTCAATTCTTTCTATAAAGTAGATTCACTAAAAAGCATGGATCCAACCTAAGCCTGACCATTCTAATTCTTTCAATAATAAATCATGGTTCCAAGCTTTCCTCAAGTCAAATTAACATTGATTCTGGAGGTATTTCAAATCAGCCTCCCCATTTTAGGCAGAATGTGTTAATCTGGACTCTCCAAGTGGAGATGGCTTTTTATTTTATGTTTGTCTGCTTGCTTCCTATATGCCTCTCAAAGTATTTTTTTACCCCCTTCAATTTCTTCTCCCTTTTCCTTTCACATATAATTTGTGCCCTATTCCCACCCCCAAGTACAGGCAATTTCTTCCATCCCTCCTCCCAGCTCCTTGTACATTCACTTCCTCCTATACCAGCTACCCTCTCTATTCCCAGTTTATCATGACTTTTAGAGCTGCTGTTTGTATCTGTCCCCTGTGAGAAGGGGTGGACTGCAGTGCTAACACTGATCTGGAAGTGGGCTAGTTCTTCCTCTTTGGCGATCACTCGTAGCCAAGTAAGATTGTCTTCCATTAACACGGTTTTAACAAAGAGGCCCTAAGTGACCGTGGAGGCCAATTCTGGATCCACACGTCCTTTCACAGTGGGGACATTGGTTTCCGGAGGGGGGGAGTTGATCACGGTGTGGCTTTGCCAAGCATGCCTTCCTCTTAGCACATTTCTCCCTTACGTCCTGAGTTCGAGTGTCTTCAAAGCCCATGACAGTGTTTCCCAGTTGTCAGTGTTTATACTACATTTTTTAATATTTGCCTTGAGACAGTCTTTAAACTTCTTTTGTTGACCACCAGCAATAGAGTAGTTGCTTTGGAAGACAATCATCAGGCATCCGCACATGACTAGTCCAACGAAGGTAATGTTGAAGAATTATTGCTTCAACACTGGTATCTTTGCTTCTTCCAGTGGGCTAGTGCCCAATGGTGGTCCCCAGTCCTCAGTTTCAGAAATTATGATCTATACTAATTGGCGCCTATAAAAAACCCTTGTCAACTGAATGCAAGGCAGGAAAAAGAAAATGTCTGAAGACATTTATACTCCCAAGAAAGACAAAGGTACTAATCACTAGTTTTCTTTTTCCCAACCCTTCCTTTTCTGGTGAAATTCTGTACTGTGCATCCATCATTTCAGCCTAATATAATGTTTTACCACCAAGCCAAGCCAGCCCAATGAAAGATACCAACCTTCTGTGTGCCATCCATGTACATTGTAGTATTGCACTTTAGGAATATTTTAGATAAGAACAATTTGTATTGTTGTAGACAGAATAGTTTTCAAAGGTAGCATTAGAAGCAATAATTATTATTTTGTTCTTTTCTTTTTGCTCTTCCCAAGATTTTTTTTAAAAAATTCACAATACAATAAAATTGTATTCAGAAACATTAAAAATAGTGCCAATAATAATAGTAATCATCATCAACATCATCATAAAGTTTATTTTCATCTTGGCTTCTTCCACCCTCTGCCTCAAATAAGAGATTGTATTTTTAAGGAAATTAAATTGTAACATATTTAGCATTATTGATCTGCAGTGTTGCAGTTTTGAGACTAAGAGATCAGTGGAAAAAAAACCAGAGTACTAATTTATTGGCTTTTATAAACATATTGTTTCATTCATGATTTTTTTTTTTTTTTAGTTTTCAAATTGAAGCCCACTCTGCTTTTAATTAATGTGCTATTTCTAACAGGTTCCCCAATTGGTTAATTTTCAGCTGAACCAGAAGAGAAGGCAAAAGAGTTATTGTAAGAAAGCAGTACTGAGTTATGTGGGGGCTTTATGCTCCAACCAATCCTTGGGACTACCACCTGCCAGGGTCTGTACAGACTTAACGTCCATCAGGTGTAGTGCCCAGCCAGCCTGTATTGATTCACATATCAGCCATTTCTGTATGTGCCAATGCCACATACTGAATGAAACATGGACTGGATTTTCCTATTCCAAAACTGCAATTGTTATGCAGCTTTTCAAGAAGTTGCAGTCAAATGCCAGACATTCAGACATCAAATCATTCCAAGTTCAGTGCTGGCACCAACATATCCAGCGTACCTAGTGTGTGACTACTCACCTGGCTGCATAGCACGACTATGAGAAGCTCAAAGGCTACTACTGTCATCCCCAGCCAGCATGGCTATGCTGACTGGAGTTGATGGGAGTTGTAGTCCAAAATGTCTGACAGGCAACAGGCTGAGGAAGGCTGAGCTAAGATCTGCCTGTTTACAGCTCTCATACAACAGGGTTTAAAGTAAGCACTCAAAACCACCCACCCACTTCTCCAGTCTTTCCTGGGTGTAAAAAAATTGCTTCCTTGAGACAGTGACAAAATTCACTTTGATATCTATAACTATGATAAGGTAATATTGGCCTCTCCTGGCAGATCTGCCTGCCCATCCAATGCTCCTATTATCTTTGCCACTCAAAACGTTTCCTATAGCTCTAAACCAACTTCCTTGTTAGTGATAACATTTTAAAAGGTTGGCATTTCAGAAGGAAACCAAAGCAGCATGAGTTTAACCATACTACCCTTTCATTTTCAGCAGCAGCAGCTCCCTCTTTGGAGTTGCTCCGCAAGGAATCACAATTAGAATGACCATGAAGAAGAGAGGTAAGCACGTGTGGATGAACCTGGGCACACACGGCTGCAAGAATAGATATATACGCTTGAGCAAGATTGAGAGGTGCTACTGAATGCAGTCCACCTGCAGATTTACAATAGTCCTGGGAGCCAAAAGAGCCGGGCAACTCCTATGTCCACCCAATACAATCATTGTGGGGTTACTACAAATTTCAGGAGGTATCACACACACACACACAAAAAGCCCTATGGCCACAGCACTTATTGTGGAATTATCAGTATGGAACTTCCCCCCCTTAGTTCTGCATCAAAATAGTAGTATTTTTGTTTAAAATAAAATGCTCAATTGCTGAGATTCCAAGCAATTCCACTGACATTGTCATGAATGTGACACCTCAGGAGATTTCACAAAAGTTGTATGCCTATCTACAACTCTCATGCTTCCATTTAATGATGGATGAATAGGAATTGTGTATATGCTCTAATTCAGTTATTGCCAGGGCTTAAGCTTGCAAAGATTTACTTTTGAGTCCAGTTAAACATTGCTCTCTCTTACATCCATAACTTACCAGCATGTCTGTCAGACATAGATAGTGGAGTCCTTGCTTAAAATTCTTGCTCAGCCTCAAAGCTCTTTGGATAACCATCCCCTCCAAATGAGGGGGCAGTACAAGCTATCCTGAGCTCTTTGAAAGAGATCAAAGCAGAAAATACCATGCATGTACAAATGAGCATCACCATCTCAAGACTCTCTCTGTGCAGATTTTAAAATCTACGTTTTTCAGAGCAAGGCCAACACATTTTTAAACCAAGCCACTGAATTCCAATAAGCCTACTAACAACTGCTGACACCATGCAAGTACAAACCGCCTTTAACTGTGGTTTTATTGTCACATATTCCCTTTTGCTGTTACCCAAAAGCAGAGTTAGAAACGCAGATATGTAAACTAATTGCCAAATGGCACCTTAAACCTGGGTTACGGTCGCCACAACAGAATATCTAAGCACTATCCTTATTTCTATACTGCTTTACATTTTAAAGAAAAAAAACCCTAAATGATATACAACACAACACATTAAAACATCAAATAAAACAATCCAGAATAAAACAAATTTAAGCCTCAAGGAAAATATTTCAGATTCTTCTCTAAGTGACATTTTGCTTTCCACATATTTATTTACTTACTTAATTTATAGAGCTGCCCCATAGCAGAAGTACTTTAGGAAACCAGTGTGGGACAGTGCTTAGAGTGTCGGACTAGGACCTGGGAGATCAGGGTTCAAATCCCCACTCAGTCATGAAGCTCACTGAGTGAACATGGAGTCAGTCACAGTCTCTTAATTTACCTCAAAGAGTCACAGCAGGGATTAATTGGGGGTGGTGGTGGGGAAACCATGTACTCCTTGGAGGAAAAGGTGGGAGATAAATGCAATAACTAAGTTATTCTGCCTACCTGCTTAAGAAAGCTGGAGGGTCCAGCCAGATGGAGATGTCAGTTGCCACCTGGCATTCAAAGATCTCCATGTGGTCACAACTGGACCTGCACAGTTCACAAAATGCACCTGATGCCTGGCTAATTTTGAACACTGCTTAAAAGAAGAGGAAGAAACCATAATAGCTTGTGCTTTGCACAGCAAAGGTCCTAGGTTCAATTTCTTGGTTATCTCCATTTAAACAAAAAAGGAGGATCAGGAAGCAGGTGATGTTAAGCCCTGGAGAGTTGCTACCAGTCAGAGGAGACCATGATGAGCTACACAGGCTCCCATCACCCCTTGCTATGGGCCATGCTGGCTGGGGCTGATGGGACTTTCAGTCCAGCAACATCCAGAGGCCACTACATTGGCTAACCCCGAACTAGACTGATAAACAACCCGATCCCACACAAAGCAATTTCACACATTCCCATAGTTCACCTGTCAATAAACTGCATGTAGAATTATTAATTGCATCTTTATCACCCCACCATCACTACTTGTTCTCTAAACAGTGTTCAAAATTAGCCAGGCGCCAGACTACTGGCCACTTGTGACCAAGTGAAGCTGCTTGGGCACTGCCAGGATGGTGCCTGACATCACCACCATCTGGAAGTGCATACCTGGGAATCTTGGGGTCTTAATTGTTTTCACACACTGATTCCACATCTTGCAGAATTCTATCAGTTACATTTTATCTGCACAATCAGAATGAATTTCAGGAACCAATATGCTTTTTCTGTGCAGCCTGAGAAGGAGCAGTGAACAATGTTATAGTGAATTGTTGCTTGTCTTCACTTACCCCAACCCACAGTTCACAGCTGTGAATAATATTATTATGTTATGAATGGTCTGTTACCATTATGAAAAACAGGTTGGAATAGGCTACAACTGCTGTATTTCAAAAAGTGAAAATCCGGACACACACAAAATACCACTTTTGAGCTATTTTTTGGGGAAATCAGCAAAAACGACACTGCTGACATGGCTTACCATACATCTGGATTCTCCCAGACATTTTGCCGATTTCCGCTGGGACAGTGCTTCCAACTACAGTAGTCCAGGAAATTCTGGACGTATGGCAACCCTAGAACAGGCCGTTATATGTGGGCTGTCCCTGGATAAAGTGACCTTTCTTCTTTAAGCTCTCAAAGTTCTTAACCTAGCTCAGGCTTCCTCAACCTCGGCCCTCCAGGTATTTTTGACCTACAACTCCCATGATCCCTAGCTAGCAAGACCAGTGGTCAGGGATGATGGGAAATGTAGTCTCAAAAATATCTGGAGGGCCAAGGCTGAGGAAGCCTGACCTGACTCAAAGTTGCCATCTGTTAGCCAGATGTTTAACTGATAATCAATCATGATCAGTCCATCATTTGAAAAATAAAACTTTAGAACAGTCTTGCCCCAAAATGGAAACCAGAAGTTCTGTTCTGGTGGCTATAACCTTGGTTTAATGAGCCATTTGGTGCCTAGCTTATATATCTGAGTTTCTGACACTATCTCTAAAGAGCTTGAGATGGCAGACAAGCCTGCACACTTTAACCTGACAACAACCCTGTGAAGCAGCCTATGCAGAGGGATGGGGGTGGGAATCCCCAAAGCCATCCAGTGAGCAGAGATTTGAACCTGTGGCTTCCTCTTGCTCTCAGTTTTTTCTCTGGAACGCACTTGCAGAATAAAAATTTGCTGGCACCACACCGTATCAATGAGAAATACATTGGAAAGCACGATTAGCAGTGCCCTCGGTATCCTGACACTTGACAGTCTTGCTCTCATACTGAAACTATTCATATTCCGCAAGTAATTTTTTTAGAAAAATACTTTGATGCCATAATATATCACACCACACTGAAATGTTCAGATGTTGCCCTTGAACCTTCCCGCCCCGCCTGCCAGCTTCTCCCTTTGGGTTCTGCTGCCTCAATTTCTTCATTGGTTTTTATTCTGCTCATTTTGTATGCCGAAGACCGCCAAATACATAGGACGCCGCCGCCGCCGCCGCCGCTGCCGCCGTGGCGGGGTCTCCGCGTCTCCCCGCCGCCCTCCCCTCCCCCCTCGCGAGCGCGGCCTTGGCAACAGCCCTCAGGCGGCGAGAGGCCGGGCGGGCGGGCGGGCGGGCGGAGGGGGGCTGGAGGGAGGCCCGCCCGCCCGCCCTCAGAGGAGCCCCTCGCTCGGCAGCGCTTCCCCACAAGGCCCTCGGCGCCCCAGGCCAAGCCGGCCCTCTCCGCGCCCTCCACCCGAAGCCTCAGGCGGCCCCGCTCGCCGTTGCGAGGGCGTCGCCGGGCTCCTCCAGCCGCGAGCCGCTTCCCTCGCCGCGCACCTCAAGGGCCGCTGCCGCCTCCGCCTCCTCCGTCAGTCCGTCCCTCCTTGTCAAGCTGAAGGTCTCCGTCTCCGCGCACTGCGCAGGCGTAACGCTCGGGGCCCGACTCTGGCCCCGCCCCCTTGCCGGAGCTTGCGTCTCAAGGCGCAGGCGCGGCACCAGCCTCTGCCCCGCCTCTCTTTCTCTCGCGTCATCTCTGCGCAAGCGCACCGATTCCTTCCGAGGCGCAAGGTGGGGCTCCCTGGCCGCCTGCTCTTCGCGAAGGGGGAGGCACCCCGGGGCCATCTAGTCCAACCCCCCGCGAGGCAGGAAACGTTTGCTCCACGTGGGGCTCGAACCCACAACCAGGAGATTAAGAGTCTCACGCTCCACAGACTGGGCTGCCCCCGTTTTTTGTTTTTGATTTCCAGTTACAAATAAATTAGAGATAAAAAAGGAGAACAGTAAAGATAATACCAATAATAACAACATTTGTCCATTTATTCCTGCTCTGCATTGTCTCGTTTCTTAACCAATTACTGAGTCACAAGAGAACTGTTGTTCTATGACTTCTAAGCTTAGGAGTATTTGGTGAGTTACTTTGTCCAAAAAATTTGAGAGTCTGTGTACAGCGTCCACTGGGTCACCTTTATACTGTACACATGTTGACACTCTTAAAAAGCTCTAGTTAACAAGACATAGTAAACTCTTACAGAAGTTATACTAGTTTTTCTTCTATATGCTTGGTAGTTCTATCTTTAACAATACTTTACACCAGTTTTCTTGGAACAGACATTAAATTAACCAACCTGTAATTTCCAGCAAAAAGCCCCTGGATTGCTTTTTAAAAATGGTGTTCCCTTGACTGCTTTCCAGTCCTCAGATATGGAGGCTGTTCTTAGCAACAGGTTAAATATTTTTGTTAGAAGATCAGCAATTGCACATTTTTGTTATTTAAGAATTCTTGGGGGCTTGCCATCCAGACCTAGTGATCTGTTAGTTCTTATTTAAGAAGGCCCATTACTTTGATTTGTCTAAATTTGTGTTTTTGTTTTCCTCACTGGACGAAACTACCTGAGCTCCTAGTGCTTTGTATGTTAGTACCAACACCCTGTACATGGGCCAGCAGCAGATTGGCAGGCAGTGCAAATCCTGAAAGCATGGTTAATATCCTGGCGGGAGGGAGTGGGTGGCACTGTGGTCTAAACCACTGAGCCTCTTGGGCTTGCCGATCGGAAGGTTGGTTTGAATCCATGCAATGGGGTGAGTTCCCATTGCTCTGTCCCAGCTGCTGCCAACCTAGCAGTTCGAAGGTACGCCCAAAAGTGCAAGTAGATAAATGGGTACCGCTGCAGCGGGAAGGTAAACGGCATTTCCATGCACTCTGGTTTCTGTCATAGTATCCCATTGTGCCAGAAGCGGTTTAGTCATGCTGGTCACAACTCAGAAAGCTGTCTGTGGACTGGACCTAACCGTCTAGGGGTCATTTACCTTTACCTTACCTTATATCCTGGCTAAAGCCTCCTGCCCAACCTCAAAGAGTAGCCCCATATAGAATGCATTACTGTACAGTAATCCAATCCAATGCATGGACAGTTGTGTCCAAACTATCCCAATCCAGGAATGGCTCCAACTATCTTACCAGCCTAACCCATCTTAGCAGTCTGAAGTGGTATAGCCCACCCAACACTTCGGTCCCATCACCTCATTTACAGAACAGGCATCCAAAGGGTATTCTGCAGAGGTGTGTCTGTCATGTCAACATCATTTAGGAATATACCTGTGTCTATGATTTTATGGGCAAAGGAACAATAGAGATTTGGGGGGTAGGGAAATGGTAGATGGAATCAGCCAAGGAGAGGCAGAGCCAACTTAGTTTTGTGCCCCTGCTCCTTGCTGCTGAAGAGTGCATCAAGCCCATCTCCTCCAGCATGCCATCCCCACAGGGGCCCACAAGCAGGACCTGAGTGCAACAGTGCTCCCCCAGACTGAGGTTCTTCGGGCTGTGTCCCATTTGCCCAAACAGACCAGAAACCACTGTGCAGAAATATTATGAAGTTGTTTTGCTGATCTCTGGAAACTGGAATTGCTTTGTATGGAAAGTAGGAGGGTTAGGCAACAGAGAGCAGTTGTCTTGTTTTTGTTTAGTAGTTTAAAATGACATGGCTCTAGATAATGGCTGCTGCAATAACCCTTTTTTGACTTCCTGCTTTTATCAGCTTTGAAAGCTCTGTAATTTGTCAGATTGATAGGTGGTAACCCTAATGCTGCCCATGTAAAGGAAAGTGATGCAAGCACCAGCCTCCTAAAGTTGAAGTCTGCTATCCATTCTGTAGTCTCACAAATCTGCACAATGTATTCCTTCAACATTTCTTCTGCAATGTTTACTATTTTGCATTATTTATTTTGATTTTGCTAGTTATGGGAAATGCAAGAACATAAACAAATTTAAAACCTTCTCTGTGGCTTCGGAGATTTCAGCAGACATGACCCATATTTTCAAGCAATTTTCACAGCTATGAGGTCTAGAAACTTGTTTATTAAAAACAGAAAGCTGAGACTCAGGAATCTGAACTCTATACCTATTATATTCTGCTCTTGTGAAACCTTTGTATGTACACAGGGCCTCTCCAGACTGAGGTCTTTGTTGGGGGGGGGCTGACTTGATCGTGGATGGAAGACTTGACCTGGCATGTGTAACAGACTTGGTTGGATGAAGTAGATGGGCCTATCTTGCCACTGCTTGTCTGCCAGCCTTCTCTTACGCACAGCAACCCATCATATGGGTGGGGAAGGGGTTTGCAGTGATTTTTAGGAAGTCATTAGCTTGCACCAGGCATCCTATTGGGAAGACCCAATTTTCTGAGTGCAAGTTCTAGAAGCTGGGCAATAGGGGCATTACAGGATCCTATTTGGGGTATCAACCTCCCTGCTGCACCAAGCATTCCCTGGCCGAGCTGCTTCAGGTCATGGTGGATGTTTTCCTAGAGATACCTAGTTTGGTTGTTCTAGGGGATTTTAACATCCACACCAACACAACCTTACAAGGGGCTGCTCAGGACTTCGTGGAAAGCATGACCTCCATGGGGCTGTCCCTGAATAAGTTTGGCCCAACTCATAGGCGCAGACATGCCTTAGACCTGGTGTTCACCTCTATGGATGTGGGTGATCTGACACTAAGTAAAAGCAAAACAAACGAAGTGCCATGGTTGGATCACTTCCTGGTGCAACTGGACTTCTCCACAACCCTTCCCCTCTGGGACGGAGGTGGAACTGATTTGGATGGTCCACCCCTGCCACTTAATGGATCCAAATGGTTTCCAGAGAGTGATAGGAGATGTTTTATCCCATGTTGATGGCCTTTCAGCTGATTCCCTGGTGGCCCGCTGGAAGGTGGAGTTAACCAGGGCTACCGACTGTCTGGCTCCAAAGCGCCCTTTCTGATTGCATGGCGCCTGGACAGCCCCGTGGTTTTCCCCAGAGCAGAGGGCAATGAAACAGTCGCTGAGATGGCTAAAGAGCAAGTGGTGGAAAACTCATTCTGAATCGGACTGGACACATCGAGCCTACCAAGTGGTGATAGCAATGGTGAAGAGGACCTTCTTCACCGCCTCTATGGCATCTGCAGAAAACAGCAGCAGGAGACTCTTTTAGGTGCTTTGCAATCTAACGGAACCACCTTCATCATTGGGGCCTGGTAAGGCCCCCAGGATCTCCTGCAATGATTTTGCAAAGTTTTTTTAACATCTATATGGAGCCGCTGAGAGAGATCATCAGTGGGTTTGGGCTGGATGTTCATTAGTATGCGGATGATACCCAGCTCTACCTCTCCTTTAAATCAGAACCAGTAAAGGTAGGGAATGTCCTGTGTGAGTGCCTGGAGATGGTTGGAAGTTGGATGGCAGCTAACAGATTGAGGTAGAATCCTGACAAGACAGAAATACTGTTTCTGGGATACAGGGGGCAGGCAGGTGTGGAGGAGTCCCTGGTGCTGAATGGGGTAACTGTGCTCCTGAAGGATCAAGTGTGTGGCCTGGGAGTCATTTTAGACTCCCAGCTGTCCATGAAGGCACAGATCAATTCTGTGTCCAGGGCAGCTGTCTACCAGCTCCACCCCCATCATTCAGCCTGGACACTGAGGCCCAGCTCCAAGGGCCTTCTGGTGGTTCCCTCACTGCAAGAAGTGAGGTTGCAGGGAACCAGGCAGAGGGCCTTCTCGATAGTGGCACCCGCCTTGTGGAATGCCCTCCCATCAGGTGTCAAGGAAATAAACAACTATCTCACTTTTAGAAGACATCTGAAGGCTGACATATAAGGGTAAAAATATATTTTTTAATTGTTGTTGGCATATTAATAAGGCATTGGTGATAATTTATTCTGCTGTATTAGTTCTGTGACACTTTCCCGATACATTATTGCTGTCTGGACAAGCTGTAGTACAAAATACATGGGGGGGGGGACGGACAACCCTGAACATTTGTGGTATTGTGGGTCTTTTGTGGAATTTCAGCTGGAAGTTTTCAGCCACTTCTCTGACCCCCCCGTGGGGCTGCCCACCAGATCTCAGGTTTAGGAAATCATTGTCAGTCTCAGCGCTTCGCTTCTCCTGTTGTGTCCCTAGTCAGGCTCAAATCTTTTTGTACACTTATTCCTTTAAGCACCAGGGGGCAGTGCAGTGTCCAGCAATATGCATTGCCTCTTTGACATGACCCAGTGCTCTCCTGTGAACTACTTTCAGTGGGCAGAACAAGATTAGTGTTTTACAAGAGCACTCAGGCAGTAATACCTTGGGGAAAGGGGACAAAATACTTAGGGTGACACGCTATGCCTGCCTGTTCCATTCAGTGCCTCTTCCAAAGGAGTGTATTGTCTTAGCAGGTTCACTGATTTTGCTGCTCCTTTTAGCAACCCGTTTCATCGCTTGAATTCTTGTTTAAATGGCAGGATATTAATCCACAAGTAAATAATAAAGACTGCAAATCTATGCAGACTTAACTAAAAAAATAACTTCCACTAAATGCAATAAGGTGTTCTTGCTAAATGTGGTTCAGATCAAGCTGCAAAAACAATCCGCTGGCAACTTTCCCAAAGGAAGCTGAAGGGCTGCGCTGGGAAACCTTTGTCCTGGCACATGTTGTTGGATCACAGCTCCTGGCAATCCTTCCTGCTGGCTGCTGGACCCCAACATGTGGATGGCCACCAAGTGTGGAAGGAGAGAAATGTGGGAACTAAAGTAGCATATCAAAGTGGATGGGTTTGTTTTTTACCTGGAAAGTGCTAGGCCTCGTTTTTTCATCTACACCAGTTCCTAGTTTCCAGGGTCAATTCAAGATGCTGGTGTTAGCCCTGAATGACCTGGGACTCCTGTCCATTCGTTTCCACATCTGAAACACTACACAACACCATGAAGAATGGTGGGCAGCCACAAGGAGCAGGTTTATTGCTTGAGTGGCACCCACTCTATGGAATGACTTGCCAGTGGAGATCCTTTAGGCAACAAATACTCTGGAACTGAATCTTCTGGTTTTTTAAAAAATGCTGTTGCCAGAAGCTCTTTATACAGACAAGCAAGCAAAACTCTGTTTCCTTCACTTAAAATCAGTGGAAGAGGCTTTGTCCAGTGATCTACCTTTTGTGAATGAGACCAACTGAGCTGATCAAGACTCTAGACAGCACTTAAAACAGCTCTATATCATCAAGCAAGTCTCCACAGCCAAGATCCTCTTATGATTGCTCACTGTGAAGTCCTATTTAGCAAAGTCTCCAGCAACGTTGAGTTTCCTATTTTATTGCACCCTGATGAGAATAGCTGCGATAACAGCAATAAATTGCTGCTTAATTTTGTTGCTTGGGGCAAGGTGTAATCTTACAGATTCCCTTTCATTATTATTTTTCCTTAATTGAAGAATAAGAGCCATTTTGCTATAAAAGGGAAAAAGGGGGTGCTGAGGAAAGGAAACCTGTTAAGGGGCAAATTATAACTAATCCCCTAGTCACTGGAATGGAAAATATTAAAATGACTTGCAAGGAATAATCTGTCAGTAAAAGACACTAGTCCTAAAACTGAGAAGTTTGCGTTTCTGCATTAAACAGCCCAGAACTGCAACTGCATTTTATTTCACTAAAATGCTGCAAATGAGGTCTGAAAAACAGAATAAATTTAATGCAAGGAATACTTTAATGCACTGAAGTGTGTGAATGAATAATGGACATTCTATTTTAAAGGCGAACTACAAAATTCGTTTACAATGAAGCTTATTCTCAGAACTGCAGCTTCAGGCTACAATCCACCAGAAGGAAGGAGAGTACTCAGCCCAGGTTTGTATCGAGCCCATGATACAAAACTGTATTTAGATTACTCATTAGTTCACATTCCAGTAGCTTAGAACCAGGAGAGAGCTATTTACAGGCCAGGCAAAGCAGAAATACTTCAATGGTCTTTCCTTAAACAGTATTTCTGCATGTTCCTGCACTTACACTCAAATCTCACCACAGCCACAAAGCTGCTGTTCAGACTGGCAGCTGCCACCAAGGCCTAGAAAGGATCTCATGGGCCTGACACACTTTAGAACCAGAGCTGTGGGGAAAGCAGCTTAAAGGCTTTAGCTGAGGAAGCAGTTTACACAGGCAGTAGGTCAGGGACTGGGCTCCACTGACAATGTGTGACAGGCTCCCACAACAATGAGCCTTTTTAAAAACAGCGCACTGGTTGCCTGTTTGCTTCTAGGCCCAATTCAAGAGGCTCATATCCATATAGTTGAGGTAGCAGGCATGGCTTGCAGCTAATAGCCTTATTCTCCACGATGCCTTCCTGGAACTAGGGATTACCCCCCACCCTTGATGTCACAGGGGCCTTTTTGCAAATATACTAGAAGCCCTGTTCAGATACCATGTCTCTTTCCCTACAAGCCCTCACAGATGTTAGTAACAGCAGCATCCTAGCAAGTTTGATTATCTTGAGCAGCACAGGGAATCCTTCCAGTGGCACCTTAAAGACCAACTAAGTTAGTTCTTGGTATGAGCTTTCTTCAGGTATTTGAAGAAGTGTGCACGCACACGAAAGCTCATACCAAGAACTAACTTAGTTGGTCTTTAAGGTGCTACTGGAAGGATTTTTTTTTGTTTTGACTATGGCAGACCAACACGGCTACCTATCTGTAACTAGCACAGGGAATGGCAGACCGGAGGAAAAGCTTCTCCAAAATGACAGAAATCCCTCCCCACAAAGGTGCATCTAATGATTATTGTATAGCATCTAACATATGCTGAAAATGCACTTCTTCAGGACCTTCAACACCAAATACATATTTCAGGACCTATACTACTGTTCTGATGGCAAATAGTTTTGAACAGTGGGCCTTGGGCCACATTACTGTCATAGATGCTCCCTAGTGACTTTGCTGACTCTTTGTCCAAAATTAGCCTTTTACCAGCTCCCATCTTCCCAAACAGACATATGCTGCTCATCCTGAAGCTTCCTACTGGAATGTTTTATCCTACAAATGTTCCACTTGTGCCTGGAGGGGACCCCTAGATCTAAGATGACAGGAAGGTGGGGCTGAATGATGCCTTACAGCAACAAAGGAGACACAGCAGGCAACTGTTCCTGCTCAAATCTGAACCTGCCTGCAGAGGTAGAAGCCCATTAACTGCTGACAAAAGAAATGAATAGAGCAGGACAGTAACAGCCAGGGGTCTCAACCATCTTCCTGCAATGCAGAACACTGGCAAAGATCTACATGTGCTCTCCAGTCAGTTACAGAACCAGTGGACTTGGGCAGTGAGCTGAATATTCAACCCAAATGCACAACAGAATGTTCACCCTTATTGCACCAGGGTCGCAGGAGGGAATAAGCTGTACAATGCAATAAACTTGAATCCGAGAAAGTTTCTGGCTATCTGGAGAGTAGCATCAGTCAGCTCAATAAAGTAGCAGCTAGACCCCACCATATGCAGGATGGTGCCATATTCAGCAAATCAACCTGCTTTAAAAATATGAATGGAATAGAAACATTTCAAACACTCAAAATAGGCCAGCGAAGTGGGTGATATCTGAGAAGTTGGTTAGTACCTGCAACATCAAGTGGTCTGTTCATACACCCTTTTTTCTTCCCACCTTCATTACTTTCTCTGTGATACCTTGGGTTACATATGCTTCAGGTTACAGACTCTGCTAACCCAGAAACAGTACCTCGGGTTAAGAACTTTGCTTCAGGATGAGAACAGAAATCGCACAGTGGCGTTGTGGCAGCAGCAGGAGGCCCCATTAGGTGAAGTGGTGCTTCAGGTTAAGAACGGACCTCTGGAACGAATTAAGTACGTAACCAGAGGCACCACTGTAGTTTGCTGCCACAATGGTGATGGTGCTACCGGCAGCATATGAAGCTTAGTTCCTTCCCCTTACAGCTCCAGGTGATCTATGTCCATAACTACTTGTCCATAGTTTTTATATGTTTGCTGCTCGCACAGCTGTTTTAAGCTGCCACATGCATAACCAATTTTGCACAAGTTGACAACAGGACATTCAGTCAAGTATTAAAATACCGTATTTTTTGCTCTATAAGACTCACTTTTTCCCTCCTAAAAAGTAAGGGGAAATGTGTGTGCGTCTTATGGAGCGAATGCAGGCTGCGCAGCTATCCCAGAAGCCAGAACAGCAAGAGGGATTGCTGCTTTCACTGCACAGCGATCCCTCTTGCTGTTCTGGCTTCTGAGATTCAGAATTTTTTTTTTCTTGTTTTCCTCCTCCAAAAACTAGGTGCGTCTTGTGGTCTGGTGCGTCTTATAGAGCGAAAAATACGGTAATCCCAACACAGGTAGCGAAGTAAATGCATTGGCATCAAGCTCCAACTCAGGCATGACTTCATAAAGAATGGTGTGCATTCCAGGAACTTCTAAAATGCAAGTAACTTCATCCTGCTCAATTTTTGTTTCCCCTCTTCTGTATACAATGCAAGTTATAGCAAGAGCCTCTTATTCCTGATTTAGTACACCTCCAACCTTGACATTCAAACCAGAGACACACGACACAGTAAGATAGAACCTAGCACTTTATTAAGAACTTTAAAATCAACTTGGAATTGAACCAGACATACGTAATAAACGCCCAGAAAAAAAATTGGAACGCAAAAGGCACTTCCTGCTTAGGACACTTGCCATGGAATGGGCAGGTAAACAAGCTGGTTTCTCTGTACAACACCAGCCAAGTCAGCCTCTCCCAAGGCCAGTTATCCTGAGCACTGCCCTCCCCTGTTTTACACAAGCCAGACCCCCTGCAGGTTGTGACCCAAGGCTTTTCTGTAGGACACCTTGGCCTATCAGGGAATGCTGGGTACTGTCAAGGAATTTATGGTGTCAAAATAAAGTTAAAAAGCTGCCATTTGAGACCAGGGCTTCTCTGTACTCACACCCTATCCCAAACACAATAAATAAGCAAGTATAAAAAAATTTCAAGTATGTAGGGTTTTCCCCCACGTCCTTTCCAAATGCACTTACACTCTGAAGGGAACTGGCTTCTCTGTAGCTACGCCAGTACTTCAGAATGCAGTTTGGACCTGGCTTTGAAACTAAACCCTGGGAGTCTTGTGCAACATGAAATTCTTGGCTCTTCTAAAGAAAAAAATTCCAGGTGCCAAAAGTATGCAGCCTACAGACCTCAGACACAACCCTGTGACTTCTCTGCAGTACATCACAAGGCTGGCCAAGGGCCCGCTTAATAAAAGATGGTGAGGTTTGGCTAGTGCTAAAACTGTGCATAGGATTTTTTTTTTAAAAAAAAAAACCTTTATTACGTACATCCCCCAAGAAGATAAGAACAGAAAATGATTAAGGTATGGTGCTGACTGATTTTAAGAGAATAATACCATGAGTTGTGGGCCCAAAATTGCCTCAATTAAAAAACCACACAAGACTCGAGTTCCAAAATGGAACTTGCGGAGCATGCAGGGCCATCTGCTAAGGCGGGGATGACTCACTCACAAGAGATCGGGGGGGGGGGGCGTCCAATCATTGCACCATCCTGCTCTAGATATCTGGACAGAGACTATGTGAAACCACGCAGTGCACATTAGAAGAGAGGCATCTTGCTCATTGTTGAAAAGAAATTCTCGTTAGCCTTTGGGCAACACAAAGGATTAGACTGAAGCACTGTTTTGACTACAGCCTGTTCTTCTGATTTACATATAGTGCCTATGCTCAACTGGCTCTACACATACGTCAAGCACACCAGGAAGAGGAGAAAGCACAGTGCAATTGCGGTCCCCGGAGGACTAATATTCATGGCAATGGACAGAATGTGCCAAATTAAGAGCAGAGGACAGAACCAGTTTAGGGAATGGGGCTCTTTCCCACAGAAAAGCCTGGAGGTTTCTCTGTAATGCACACCAACAGGTCTGGGGAAAGAAGCCCAACATATTCAGTATTTAAGCTTTTTGGGCACTTCCCATGGGAAGTTGTCCCTACCAAAGTGGCCATAGGCTGCAGTCTTCTGATAAATAGGCCTCTTCAGATCCAGATCCCTGGAATATACAAGTCCGTAACTCAATACAAGGCATTTATCAAGCAAAGCAAAAACCAGCTACACTGAAGGGGCCACTTGATGTTCAACGCTGTAGTCCCAAGACATGGACCAACGGCTACTTTGTACACAGAAAGTAGATGGGACTCATTTGCTCCCAATTCTGGGTGCCAATGCAAATACATCCCAAGGAAACTAAGCCCCTGGGCTCAACTGACATTACAGAATACTTACCCTCCATTATGAGTGGCTACATCCAACTGTAGATCACCACAAGTTTCTCCACTGGGAATGGTACTCCCTATCTGAATAATCAGCTCATATTACAACCAAACCTGCCTACTTCCAGCTTGGAGCTTTTAGAAGCAGTTAGTCAGTGTAGGCAGCAGCACCACTCAGAACACCCATGTTTGCAGAGCTAAGCACCCACAACTTCACACTTTGATTCCAGGACAGTACAACGTAACTGGCCTTGGGTGTCAGTGGTTGGGCCAAAATACCCAGAAGATCTCAGGAAAATGAGCTTTAATACTCAAAAGCACATGACTGAAGTGCCCAAGAGGAGTCTGTAATAACTCACAGAAATCCTCATATCCCTGCACTATCCACACTTTCCAAATCAGTGCAAGAGCCACAAGGGCTGTGCCAATTTGCAAGGGTGGATTTAATATTACTGTATCTATACACCACTTGCTGCATTAAAAGAGAATAGCTTTTCAGTCTTGGGTATGTATGCCAATGGTGCAACTCCAAACTGGCTGGGGATCATGGCCAGGCAGCAACAAGCTACTTTGCCCCAAAATGTGCTATTCTAAGACATTTCTCATTTTCTGTGCCTTCCCCTGGCATGTCACATCATAAACTCTAATTTGCCTTACTATACAGTGACAAAGAGGCACAGACTAGCACACCATTCTGCTTTAACTACTACATATTAAAGAGCAAGCACTACTTTGTTTTATCTCTAGAAAAATGAACCACCCCAAAGCTCCTCTACAGCGGTGCTGGGGAACTGTCTCCACCACTCCCCAGGAGACTAGGTGTTTTGACAAGTGCCTATGGTAGGAGATTGTGCAACATCATGTATATTTAGGGGAGACTGCCAAATAGTAATGCCTTGTTTATGCCTAGTCCCATCCTTATTGCCTCTTTTTTATCTGTCTGAATATTACGTGCATGCACCACCATGTTTTACCTGACAATAACCCCTGGGCGGAGGTCAAAGTTCTTCTTCACAATGTCTAGCAGCTCATGCTCAGTCTTTTGGGAGGTGCCGTAATGAAAAATGGAGACTGACAGTGGGTGGGCCACTCCAATGGCATAGGAGACCTAAGAGCAAAGTTAACATAAACCAAAAGCATTAAAATGTGTGGTTTCAGCTACTTTGTAGGGTATCCCATTTCTCTTCTCCCTCTTCACACACCATTATTCCAATATTTCCCTCTCAACTTTCCTTTCAACCCACACTCCCTGCCTAGCCAGTTGTTTTTACTACTAATCCTTACGTTGTACCTCCATAATGAATTCTGAATGCTTATTTCATCCAACTTACCTTCCCTAAAAGACACGTAACGGCACAGCCACACATCAAGTTGGCCAATACTGCATGGCACCCAAGTAACTCTTGCCAGAACAGGAGTTGGAAATGTGGCATCCTCCAAATGCTGCTGGGATGCCCATGAGCCCCAGCAACCATGGCCAATGGTCAAGGATGATGGGAGCTGTAGTCTAAGAAACCTGGCAAGGATTGCAATGGCCACTGCAAGGCAGCATTTGAGATTTACTGTGGCATTGATTACAGGTGCAAGAATCATGGGGGTGCTGGATGTGTTAATACAAGGACTGCATTTTTCAGAAGCAGCTGTTATACAGCTGAGCATTACCAGACCTGATTTACATCTCTGCTGCATTGCAGCTGCCTGTACACACTTCCCAGCTTCTAATTGTGCACCTATACTATCAAAGTAACATCTTAAACCCCAAATACTCATTTGAAGAAAACACTAATGTTGCAAATCTTGGGGAAATGCATCTCGTTGCCCAGAAACAACAGACTGAACATACCTGAACAAGCACTCTCCGACAGAGACCAGACTTCACAAGGGATTTTGCAACCCAGCGAGCAGCGTAAGATGCTGAACGGTCAACTTTTGTGTAGTCTTTACCAGAGAAAGCACCACCTCCATGAGCTCCCCAGCCACCATAGGTATCAACAATGATCTTCCGGCCAGTCAAGCCAGCATCTCCCTGAAATTGGCAATTTTTTTCATTATTTATTTGCCAACCTTCCTGCAGAGTCCATCTCATCTGACTGGACACAACACCACCTGTCTATAAGACTGGAATGAGGAACCCATAGCTCTCCAGATTGTGAACTTGCATCAGCCCCCAGCCAAGGTGATGGGGGAGGAGGTTTTAGTCCAATAAAATGTGGCAGTTCAGAGGCTCTCCACCCCTAGTCTATAACAAGGCAAAGCTACCAGAAGGAGAACTGTGCTGTGTTTCTAGACACTAGAACTCTAGATGGCATATGGAGCAAAGGCATTTGATTTGTCACAAAAGCATGATGCTTCTGAACTGTAACACTGCAGCTGAGATCTTCCAATAAGGTACCATCAATTGTACAGATTAGGCAAGGGACAAGAATCCAACCTTCATCATACCTGGGGGCCACCAATTACAAAACGGCCACTAGGCTGCAGGTGGTAGACAGTATCATCATCCAGGTATTTTGCAGGTACAACAGTTCTGACCACTTTCTCTTTCAGGGCATCCCTCATCTCATCCAGCCCAATTTTATCATCATGTTGAACAGAAATAACAATTGTATGGACTCTAATAGGGATGACTGCACCACGGTCTTGTCTGTACTGTACAGTCACCTAAAAGGGAATCAAGGAAAACATAATTTTTGCATTATTTCATGTCCAAGTTCTTCATACACTTTGATTGTAGTTTAAAAGGCCTTAATAGAAGATTGACTATGGTTTCCATTTTCAAGACCTTTCAACGCAAGTTAAAGACAACATTTACCTGAGTTTTAGAATCTGGTCGTAGCCAGGGCAAGGTATGGTTACGACGAAGCTCTGCCAGTTTGGCGTTCAGCTGGTGTGCAAGGAGAAGAGTCAGGGGCATGCACTCTTCCGTCTCATCCGTAGCATAGCCAAACATCAAGCCCTATTTTTGTAACCAAACCAAGATATGAATTTCAGCTTCCTAAGGTGAAGTTTTAAGAATGTACACCACAAAGAAATTTTGAGTAATCCGCAGCCTCTTATAACACTGACCTGATCCCCAGCACCAATGTCTTCTTCCTTTCTGTCAAGATGAACTCCCTGAGCAATATCAGGGGACTGCTGCTCCAGGGCAACCAATACATTGCATGTCTTGTAGTCAAAACCTAGGACACATACATAATGCTTGTAAGTCCCAATCTTATTAACAGTCAACATTTCTATTCAAAATTAAAACGGCCAGAAGCAATCCAATCTGCTTACCTTTTGAGGAATCATCATAGCCAATGTGCTTTATTGTTTCACGAACAATTTTCTGATAGTCAACCGCAGCTCTAGACGTGATCTCCCCAGCCAGAAGGATCATTCCTGTCTTTGCAGCAGTTTCTGCAAAATACAGAACCAGAACTGTCAACTCAAAGTACAGAGGAGTTGTAGTTCTTTGACCACACTCTCAATGGATTCCATTTCTTCCCATAATGGTCAAGGGAACTTACCACATGCTACTTTGGCATCCGGATCTTGTTTAAGATGTGCATCAAGGACAGCATCACTAATTTGGTCACAGATCTTATCTAAAATCAGAAACAGCTTCCATTACTTTTCAGACCTCAAGGTTGCCACTATTTCACATGTTAAAAAGTATTCAGCCAACACCCATGCAGATTTGAGCCTTTTACCACTTTTTTCCTGGTATCATCAACCAATTAAAGAACAGCTGTTTGTGTCAATATGGAACTCCCTTTCCCAAGAAAGCTTGATCTGCTTGTTTTCTGGTAACAGACATGGATAGAGGACTTTATAGGAGACCTTGGTTTAGGAACAGCCACTGGTTCCTGCTGACCTGTTGCAACTGCTAGTTTTGACATTAATGACTTATACCAACACTACAACAAAAAGACCCAGCATTCACAATTAATGGTTCAGCAGAAAACCTGGGAAGTAATTAGGCACCAATGAATGAAGTGGGGAAAATTATAATTAAGCAAACTTGCCAATGCTTGATAGCACAAATTCAAGCTTTCCTCATTCCCTCTAGACACACAAACAAAATTATCCTCAGAATTGCACAGGTGTCCCGCAGTTCTCAAGCTAGTTTTGGTTGACTAAACCTTGCAGCTCTCTGTGTTTCCTACCCACTGGTTTCCACATGGAAACTGCACTGTTTGAGATGGAATTTTAATGCTGTGCATCCAAGCACAGTTTGCACCTTCAAGGTATACCGGTACATGTTACCTTTTATTCTGCTGCCCTTATATTTGCCCTTTACAAATAATGCCTCACACCTAACCATGCATCTTGGCATTAAGATTCAATCGCTCCAATACTGCATTGATGACTCTGAGTTTCTATAAGCAGAATGAAAGGACCTAGTTACAAAACACCCACTCAATTCTGTAGAACTTTACATAATCTAATCCTACAGTTGTACCTTAGAGCCCAAATGCCTTGGCACTCGGGCGTTTTGGCTTCTGAATGCAGCAAACCCGGAAGTGAGTGTTCCAGTTTGCGAACATTCTTTGGAACTCGAACATCCAAGTCAGCCAATCAGAAGCTGCACTTTGGTTTCCAAACGTTTTGGAAGTCAAACAAACTTCTGGAACGGATTCCATTTAACTTCTAAGGTACGACTGTACTTGCCATTTTGAAACTGGAACTGCTTTCAACCAGCAAAGTCAACCCACACTGCAATGAAATTTATTATAGAGCACTCAAGTCTGGAATGCCAAAATGCTTTACAACCCCTTATGTATGCTTCAGTGATCAACACAGCCTGACACATAGTCCTTAACAGCCATTCTTCAGATGTGATCTACCATTTCATTCAATGGTCAAGATTTAGCCATCTCGTTACCTCTGAGGCACCAACGTGCCACAGATAAGGCTCCCCACCACCAACACTTCAGCTAGTGCTCTAGACACATGAAGTCTTTATTTAAGAGAAATATTTAACAGAAATTCTAAGGCATACTTCAAAAGCCATCAATTTGTTTAATGTGTATAACTGGTTACTGCCAGAAGCATTGTCTGCACACAAGGCTGCAGGCTATAAATGCAGACTAGTGTCATCCTATATCTGGCAGTGAGGATAAATTACCACCAGCACAGGATTCCTAAATATGGCTAAGTCTGAGACAGAAGATACACAGCTGCACACACCACTAGTACTAAATGAACATTTTACAGTATTATAAAATAGACCTCCAGCTTGGAGTTCCACCTAAGCCAGAAACAAGGAAGCTCTAACAGCGCAGATTTAGCAGTCGTGCCAAAGGTGGATGTTGTGCTTAAAGTGTTTATTCTATCAAGAGGTACTAAGTCGTCAATACAAATGCCTAATCTACATAAAGTTCAGTTGCATGACATACTCATTTGACTAGTTTCACAGTATAAAGAACTTGAACATAGTCAGAAAGCCCAAATCAGAATATTTTACAGAAATTTAAACACATAAAAATAGTGGGCAATTTCTAAACAAGAAACTAAAATAGCTCCCTAGGAGACTGAGTTACAGAGGGAACAAAGGTCTAGCAAGTATAAAGAACAGGCACTTAGAATTGTGGATTTCAAAGTCAGAAGAGCAGATGCCATTCACTGTGTCTTTGAAAACAGAATAAAAGCACCAGCGATGCTTTTCTGCCCTGTTCTCTGCATACTACTCAGGCAAAAAGAAGCCGGATATCCAGCAGTCGTCCCCCCAACTGAAAACACTACAAGGTGCTATTCTTCAATGGAGCCACATGGGTTCAACCACCACATGGCAGAAACAGAGGTGCAACACCTCCCCCCCCTTTCCTGCAGCAAAGGAAATGGCCAAAGCTGAATTCCCCTGCATCAAAGAGTTCTTGTTCCTATGCAGCCTCCTGGCAAAGGCTATCTTTAGAATAGTACAAAAAAGCACATATGCCCAGCCACCAGGATCGGGGACAGCCTTCTCCAACTCCCGCCCTCCCTCTATGCATGCTGCAGGCTCTGCCCAGACATCATGGCGGAGAAGGACAATGAAAGCGCAAGTCTCCTCCTCCTCCAGCGTCGCTGGGCATCCAGACCGTTTTGAGCCGACAACGAAGTCTTCCGCTCTGTGTAGTTTTGAATTGCTTTTTGACTCTGTGTAACGTAGACAGATACGTGATTGTGCGTACTTACATGAAAGCCCACCTGCTTCTGTATGTAAAAGGCAGGCGCGTGGTCCTTGTCTCCCCCACCCCCGTTTTTACACGCGCGCGCTGCAGTTTTGGGCTTCCGGCTTCTTTCTTCCATTTCCACACACAAAATCCCTTTTCTCAGGGGCTGCTCCCTTCCTACCATCCACCGTCCCTCCCAAGATCGCGCCATGCGGATACCACGTGGTCGCCTGCAATGCGGGGGCGCGTCCCCGAAACCGAGCGGGAGCGCGCGCTCCGAGCCCGCTTTCACCGTCTCCCTCCCATGCCGCCGTCTACCCTGCCCCCCCCCCCGCAGTCCAGGGGGCAGCGGGGAACCTCCCGCTCCTGTCCGGGGCGGCCGAGCGGAGCCTGGAAGCGGCGCCCGAGACCCCAGCCCCCCCCCCCGCGCGCCCTCGTGGCGCTTCCCCCTCCCTCAGCCGCCGAAACGGGCCCCCGAGAGCCGGACGCGAGCCAGCCAGGCAGCCGGAGGGCGCGCGCCCCAGCACGGCAGCCAATCAGCGAGAGAGCGGTCGGCCGGCCGCGCGCGCGCCCCCGGCCCCACAGCCGGGTTTTTCGCCCCCCGCGGGCGCGCGCGCCTCCTTCTGCCGCGAGGGCGCTCACCTGGGTGCCCCTCCCCCACCGACTCTGAGGTGAAGAGGAAGGTGCCCTCATCGATCCTGCTGTCGCGGAAACCGTTCATCATCGCGCCGGAGGAGAGTCGCTGAGGAGAACGAGGCGGAAGCGTGGTCGGAGCGCGCCGCGGAAGAGCCCACAAAGCAAGCGAGCGAGCGAGCGAACGCCGGAGAAGCGCGAGTGAAGAAGCTCTGGCCCCTCGCCGGAATGGAGGACCGGCCCTCCGGCGCGGGCATTTATAGCGCCTGGCCCCGCCTCCTCCGGCGAAGCCCCGCCTCCTGCTCCTCTGCCCAGGGGAGGGGGCGCTGTCCTCTGGCTCCTCCTCCCTCAGGCGAAGCCCCTCTTCCCCGAATCTCCTCAGGGCGGCGCCGGGCGGCCGGCCTGCTTGGCATTTCCCCTGCGCGCGAGGGCGCGGGCTCCGAGGACGAGGCGAGGCCTGCAGCGCGAGGCGCCGGCCGGGCGGCCATGTTGGCTCCCTCCGCTCAGCCTCGAGGGCGGCGCAGGGCCCGGCAGCGGCTGAGCCTCCGCCACCCGGGCGCCATGCTCGCCGAGCCCATTGTCCCGAGGGCGAGCCGAGACGCGGCTCGTCGCTCCCAGTTTCGCTCGCCTCACTTGGCCACTTACTCGCCCGCCCGCCGCAAAACAGGGCGCTTCCTCCCCCCCCCGAGCGCGCCCCCAGGACAAACACATTTTCAAATAAATTCTGCATTCGATCCATACGTATAGAGCGCTTTCGTGTTTTGAGACGTAGGCTGAAAGGATGCCGTGGTATGAACTCGATGGGGCTCCAGAGTAAACGGGCATGGGAGCGAAGGCCTCCTTTCTCCGTAAAACTGATGCCCGAAGCAGTGAGGGCGATATTTTAGAACCGAAGTCCTTCCAATACAGCATACCCTCCAACATTTCTCTGGTGAAAATAGGGACGTCCCATTCCATAAGGAGAATATTACTATTTATACTCCACACATCTTACTGGATTGCCACCCACTCTGGGCAGCTTCCAACATATATAAAAACAATAAAGCACTAAACATTTTTTTTAAAAAAACCCTTCCCTTTACAGGGTTGCCTTCAGATGACTCGGGGGTCAGATAACTCCATACCCTCCCAACATTTCTCCAATGAAAATATGGACATTGCACAAAATTCTGAGGAGGCATAGGAGCCAACTCTGAGTGGAGGGGTCTTTGGCCTGCCTAATGAAAGATATGAGGGGGGTGGCCCCGCCAAGTTGATGGACATTGCCATTGCCCTGAGAGGAGGGGCAACCCCCCTTCGTGGAGGGGGGATTCTTCCACCAAGGGCCACGTCAACGGGCGGGCTCCCCCTGCACGAGCAGGCGGCACAGCCTGGTACCACTTGGCGGGGGGGGGGGCTGTGCCCGCCCTGGGCACTGGCAACCTATGCTATGCTGCTGTATTGACCCCTTCACGCCCAGAACCCATAGAAAACATTTATTGTACTCCTGAGCTAGCCAAACCTAGCAGATGCACAAGCCACTAGATCATGTTAATGCAGCAAGTAACCAAAGAAGAAGAAGAACCCACCCAAATCATGTTCTGATGCCCATTCTGAACCACAGATGATATTCCAGAAAAAAATGGCCCGGCACACCAAATTCTGAGCAAACCAACAAAATTGAAAAGTCATTTCATGCATATCAGCTTCCAGGTTAACAAAACCAAATTTACGCATCACACAGCATTAGATGGGATTGATTCAGCTATTAGCCTTCACCCCACCCCACCCCCCGCCATGCAGTAGATGTTAGTTATGCAGGAAACTATTTCAATCTCACCTTTAGATTTTTCACTTATCAAACCTTTATTAGGCATTATGCGAATAAAACCATAAGAGAGAAAATAACATATAAAAGCCTTGAAATATATATAAAAGGGCAGCAGTTGGCTACATACATATATATATATATATACATATAGAGTCAATGGTTTTCTTTGTTAACCTTGTTAACCTTGCTCCTTGGAGGACTGCTACCAAAAACTCGGCTACCCCCGCCGTTACCCTTTGGTCAACGTCGGATAGGTAGAGTCCCACACATTCACCTTGCTGGGGTTCCAGACCACCCGAGAGAGGGGACAGCACGCGTTGACGGAGCGTACTGTACAATGGGCAATGAAAGAGAATATGCTCTACAGTGTCCGGGACATTCATAGAACATCTGCAGAATCTCTTGTTTCTAGGAATGTTTTGATATCTTCCCCTGGCAAATGCTGAGGGAAAAACATTCAAACGGGCCAGCATAAAAGCCCTACGTTGGGCTGGGATTATTAATTTAGTGACGTAATTGGCTCTGCTATCTAAGATATTTAAATCATAGAATATGGGGGAGCAAATTTTGTTTACAGCTGCCATAATATTTTGTCTCTCGACATCCTTTAGTCTAGTTAGGATATTATGGAAAATGTATTGCTCATTAGAATTGTACAGGGGCTCCAGCTCGATGCCTAAAGATTCAATCTTTTTTTCGAGGTGCTGATACCATCTTGATTTATAGGAGTCATTGAGCAAATCAGCGAGCAGACTTGATGGAGGGCAGCGAAAATGGCAGCGTAACCAGTACTTTATTGAGGTGGACCATGCCCAATATTCCATTGTGTGTATGCCTATTTCTGCACACATTGTTTCATATTTGATCATAGCTGGGAGTCCAAGAATACGTCTCAGAAAGCTGGAGTGAATCTTTTTTAAGTCACTGTTATATGCTTGGACCCATAGCGGGATTCCATAGAATATCTGGGATTGCACTTTTGTTTGAAATATCTGATTGGCCGCAGGAATAAATTGATTACCTTTCTGATAGTAAAAACGGGCAACTGCTGATGAGGTGCACTTTGCCTGTTTTATGGCGTTTGTGCGATGGGTTGCCCACCCTAAATTGCTCTGGAATAAGATTCCCAGATACCTATAGATTTTCACTTGTTGGATTTCTTGCCCTCTTATTTTCCATTTCTCTAATTTCCAACCATTCGAGAAGACCAAAATTTTTGTCTTCTCATAATTTATAGAGAGTTTGTTGCATTCGCAGTAAAGGATCAGTGAAGATATAAGACGTTTCAGACCCAAGCTCGTTAATGATAGTAGGACAGCATCGTCTGCGTATAATAAGAGAGGAACTGGTTTCTGATTAAGTTTAGGGGCATGTGATTCTATTTTTTGAAGGTAATCTGGCAAGTCTGATAGAAATAAATTAAATAGAAAGGGGGCAAGGATACACCCTTGTTTTACCCCTTTCGAGTTAGGGATGTCTGATGAAAGGTGACCTTTGGTGTTAAGTTTGACTTGACAGGTATTGGAAGAGTGTAGATTTTGCATTAGAATCAATAAGCGCTGATCAATTTTTAATTCTGCGAGTTTCCTCCACAACTTTGGGCGGTCAATTGAGTCGAATGCACCACGAAAATCTACAAAAGCAGCATATATCTTAGATTGCCTTTGGAATCTGTATTTTTCAACCAAGTGCATAAGTATAAGACAGTGGTCTAGTGTAGAGCAACCTTTGGAGAAACCTATTTGTTCTTTCCCTGGTAAACTTAGATTTTTCATCCAGGTAAGGAGTTTAGATAAGAGGTGCTTGGCGTAGATTTTCCCTATCACTGATAATAGGCTAATCGGTCTATAATTCCTTGGTTCTTTTGGGTCGCCATTTTTAAAGATTGGAATAATTATTGATCTTAACCATATCTCAGGTATGATCCCATATTTATCTATGAGAGTAAACAGTTGAGCTAAGGGTTCTGCCCACCAATCTATATAGGTCTTAAATAGTTCTATTGGTAGACCGTCTGGCCCAGGAGATTTCCCCGATTTGAAATTTTTAACTATCTCTCTAATTTCCTCTTCCTCTACCCTTGGCCACTCCTGGAGTTTATTGATTTTATTTTTAGTGGTTTCATTTCCTTTAAGTTCACTGTGTAGATTGTTAAATACAGATGTAAAGTATTGGGACCATTTGGATTCTTCAATTGATGGTAGAGTTAGTTGATTTTCGGCTTTCAATCCTCCGTACACTAAGTTCCAGAACGCTTTGTTGTTTTTACTCTGAATTGAGTCGAATAATTAGATTTAGATTTTTCATGTGTTGCAAATTGCTGCATATGCAATCCATAAGGTTATTTATCACACCCCAGGCTCCTTTTCATTCCCAGACAGTAGCCTCTGCCCTAGCCACTTGAAGAGGCAGCTTAAAAGAGAAAAATATCTTATAAACTGTGATTATGATTATTAATTGAATTTCTATACCACCCTCTACCCACAGGTCTCAGGGTGGTTCACAGAAAACAGCTTCCATACGATGTAACATGAGAAGCTGATTTGGGGACAATGGATCCTTTAAATTCTTATATGCATTTTTAAATGGACTCTTGGGCTTGGAGGCACATTGAATTTGTTTAAAGTTTAAACTATTTGTATCCCTCTCCACAAGGGATGCGGGTGGCGCTGTGGGTTAAACAACAGAGCCTAGGACTTGCTGATCAGAAGTTCAGCGGTTCGAATCCCCGTGACGGGGTGAGCTCCCGTTGCTCAGTCCCTGCTCCTGCCAACCTAGCAGTTCGAAAGCACGTCAAAGTGCAAGTAGATAAATAGGTACCGCTCCGGTGGGAAGGTAAACGGCGTTTCTGTGCGATGCTCTGGTTCGCCAGAAACGGCTTAGTCCTCCTGGCCACATGACCCGGAAGCTGCACACCAGCTCCCTCGGCCAATAAAGCGAGATGAGCGCCGCAACCCCAGTGTCGGCCACGACTGGACCTAATGGTCAGGGGTCCTTTATCCCTCTCCACAAAGCAGATGCTTCTCTCAGCAACAGTATAATAAGAGAATGAGGTTAGCATTGGGCACTAAAATTTCACCACAAAAGAGTGGGATTTGGGGGATTTAGATGTTGCTGCTCAAGCAAAGCAACCGGGGAATTTTGAGGGAAACAGAAGAGTTTTGTATTAGGAGAAGTTCCAGCGATAACTTTTTGAGCTTCTTTCGTGGCTTTGTTTAAAAGCAAATGTTTTCCAGATGGGCTAGAAATGCAATTTTAGAGATAAAAGCTTCCAGAATTCTGTAATGGATCTTTCCAGCTGCTTGAGCTGACGGAAGAAGCTGGCTCTCTACCCACCATGAGGGAGGGTGAAACCTACCATTAGGCAGAGTGAGGAGGGGGCAGCAGTGGGAGCCATTCTGCAGCTAGAGAGCTGAATGAGTGGCAGCAAGCAAGGTGTAGAAGCAAGTGGAGTGGAGGACGCTGCCCCATGGCCGGTTTTGAGGTGTGGTGCAGGAGGAATGCCAGTTCAGATTCTATTCACTTAATCATCGAACTGTAGAGTTGGGTGGAACTCCACCTAGTCCAACCCCTTACAATGCAGGAATCCTGCCCACAACATCCCCTGGGTGGGCTCGGACCACCCACCTTCTGGTTAACCTGGGGTTAACCACTCCAAGCGGCAAAATATATTGGACAAGGGCCTTTCTGGCGTCATGTGAAACCAGGGCTGCCTTTATTTGTCTGACAAATGTTGCCCCACAACCATCTCAACAACATTACACCCATCTTCATCAAACCTGAAGGCTTTTAGTACAGTTGAATAGGAGTGCTTCTGTCTCTGTTAGCAAGTGAATGAAAAACATAAATTCAGTGGTCCAAATACAGTAGTGGTGATTTATATTATTGTTCTCCTGAGTAAGTGTGTTTGGGTAGCATTGCATTGGAATTCAGTAAACCAATACCTGTGACAGCTAGTTTTGCCTCCACCTTCTGACACCATTGTTTTATGGGGCTGAGAGCTCGTTCAACCTCCTCTGATTCTGCAGGCAAAGAAGCTGCCACAGCAGAATCGGTGACCTCATCCATGGTGGATCCCTCTGGGTCTTCTGCTGCAGGTGAGGCAGCCATAGCTTTTCCATAGATGCTGGAGGTATCTGAGGTAGTCTGAAGCAAAGATACCCAAAAGCTGCTGAAAATGTCAAATATATCTGTTCATTTATGCCAAAGGTGAGCAACTTTCTCCCCCTTATGACTACGTTTTCTTATCACTACATTGTAGTATCACCTTACCCCATGTATGCCCACCAAATCTGCACAGCTGTAAAAAGGTGATCTCTTAGTGTTGCAGTTGCAGCAGCACCTACTTTAGAAGTCCCTGCCTACTGGATCAGGCAGGTGGCTTTGCTTCACTCTTTCCAGCTCCTGCTTAAAACATTTTTATTTGGCAAGCCTATTCAGATATGCAGAATGTGGACATGTGTTTTAATCTCTTTTTAGCTTACCTTTGATTTGAAGTATCTTTTGAATATTCTCAAATACCTGTCTTTTATTGAACGTTTTAATGTCTAATGAGGGTTTTGTTTGTGTGTTTTTGTAAACCAACTAGAGGTTTCATTAAAATCAAGTGGTAATTAAATTTAGCTAAATAAATATGTATATTCCTTAGAGACAATTTGTCAGGGGCCGCATGCCAGGTGGCAGCAAGGGCAGAGCAAAACATTTATTTCTCTCTCTTTCTGCCACCCCCTTCTCCCCCACCCCTGCTCCCTCTCTCTTCCTCCCCACCCAGAAGGCTGCTAGGAAAGGGACAGATAGCTCTTGCAACAGGTCTTGTTGAGGTCAAAGGAAGCATTATATTAGGCCAAGGGAGGCAAATGAGCCTAAGAGACACAGGTTGCCCATCTCTGATTTATTCTAAGAACTTGTGTTGCACTTCCCATTACCATTAGATGACAGAGCTGATACAATAGACACTGGATTTATTAAGTGCTCTTCAATAAGCTACAGCAGCTAAAACCTTTCCCATGGTGCAATATATCTTTCTCAAAAGTGCTATTAGTGTACAAGCCTTTGGGGCAGAGAGATGTTTCAAAATGAAATAAGATCAGGTCAGAGGAAGTGCTGGGGACAAGACTCTATGACAGGAACAGGTGCACCCAAATGAACTAGTTTTACACACAAGGATAAACTGTATGCTAGTGAACTACAGTGGTACCTCGGGTTACAGACGCTTCAGGTTACAGGCTCTTCAGGTTACAGACTCCGCTAACCCAGAAATAGTACCTCAGGTTAAGAACTTTGCTTCAGGATGAGAACAGAAATCGGGCAGCGGCAGTGCAGCGGCAGCAGGAGGCCCCATTAGCTAAAGTGGTACCTCAGGTTAAGAACAATTTCAGGTTAAGAACGGACCTCCGGAACGAATTAAGTTCTTAATCCGAGGTACCGCTGTACAGCAATTGAGTAGAAAGCAGCATTGCAGGGTGGGGTGGAGACTCAGTGCTTACCCCCCCCCCAATAATCTGCTTGGTCATTCTGGTGCATCTAAAGCAGAGGTCAGCAACCTTAATTGGAAGATGGGCCAGTCGATGCTCCGTCCGTCGGAGGATGGGTTGGAGCGTGTGCACACATGTGCTCTTCCGGGTTAGAGGAGCACCTGTGTGCGTGCACACACACTATTTCCGGCGCTTCTCCGAACCTGAAGTGCGCTGGAAATAGCGTGTGTGCATACGCACGGGTGCTTCTCCGTCCTGCACACATGCTCACATGCTATTTCTGGCGCACTTCAGGGTCAGAGGAGCACCTGTGTGCATGCGCACAGGCACCATCAACCTGGTCGATCTCTGCGCCACACCACTCCAGTAAGAGTGAACGGGGGGGGGGGGCGGCAGCAGGGGTCGCCATGGGCTGGTTAGACAAGGCTCCTGGGCCACTACCGGCCCATGGGCCTTCGGTTGCCGACCCCTGGTCTAGCAGATTCAGAACAAAATGTTTCCACGGCAATTGTTTTAAACTACTTTCTTCTGACCTCAGGCGCTTAAAAAATATGTCAAAAAATTTCTACAGTTTCTACTTTTAGTTGAGTATTTTTATTTATTTACTTGATTTAGTGGGGGCAGCTACTCCCCCCCCTGCTATGCCCATGATACGGTGGCCTAGTTTGCTGAAGGTACTAAATTGTTCAGGATTGTTAAAAGAAAAAGTGATTGCCATTTGTCCCATAATTCCTAGGCGTGGGTTGGTCTTTTGTCCTGCTGCTTTCTCTGGGAAAATCCACCATTTACTGCTGAATCAGAACAAATGTCATTTGGTTTTTCGCAGATTGAGGTTTGTTCTGATTCAGCAGTGAGTAGGTTTCCCTGGGGAAAGCAGTGGGACAAAACAAAAACCTCTCCGACCCATGCCTAGAAATCATGGGACAAATGGAATAAATTGTGGGAGGAAGGAAAGTGTGGAGGAGCCCTGAGTGAATGGGAGATAAGATGGCAAATTCAGCTGAATGTGTGAAACAAGTGCAAAGTAATGCCTGCTGAGAGGGCGGGAGTCTTCATTTTACATGTGTGCTCATGGAATCTGAACTGGTGGTGACTGGCAACTGTGCAACATCAAATCCCATGCTAGGGATCCTTATAGGAAAGAACTGAAAATAAAATTGCCAATATCATCATTCAGTTATGCAAATTTCTGGTGCAACATTTGAAATACTGCCTACAGTTCAGGTCACCTCACCTCAAAAAGGATATTGTAGAGTTGAAAAGGGATCGGGAAAGAGCAGCTAAAAGCAGTGCTATTTTTCTAGAAAAAGATGTGTCAGAACTCACCATGAACGCCTCCCTTCTCTTATCATAGCAATGGCACCCACCTGAGAGTTGCTGGAAATGAGTTCTAGTTCTAAAAAAAAGCCCTGGCTAAAAGTATCAAGGTGGTGGAACGACTCACTTATAAGGGAAGATTGTAGCATTGGGGGCATTTGTGTTTGGAGAACAGGCAAGTACGAGGATACTGTACATAAAAGAGGAGTATAGAATGATGTATGGCAAGGAGAAAGTGGACAGGGAGAATATTTCCTTTCTCAGAACACTAGAACTTGTGGACATCTAATGAAGATGACTGTTGGAAGATTCAGGTCAAACAAAAGAAATAACTTCACAGTGCATAGCTAAGCTATGGCACTCACTTCCACAGGCCACCAACTTGGATGGCTTTAGAAGAGACACATTCATGGAGGTCAAGGCTATCCGTGGCTACCAGCTGCAATAGTTATGCTTTGACTCCACAGTCTGAAGCAGCTGAATGGCAGCTGCTAGAAACCTCCGGCAGCAAGAGTGCTCTTGTGCTCTGGTCCTGCTGGCAGGCTTCCCATCTGGTTGGCCACTGTGGGAACAAGATGCTGAACCAAATGGATCATTCCCCTGATACAGCAGGCTCTTCTTATGTCCCTGTCCTGTTGTGACTTAGGAAATAGTGCATTTTGATGTGTGTGTTACAGATAGGTAGCCGTGTTGGTCTGCCATAGTCAAAACAAAGAAAATTCCTTCCAGTAGCACCTTAAAGACCAACTAAGTTAGTTCTTGGTATGAGCTTTCGTGTGCATGCACACTTCTTCAGATACACATGGTATCTGAAGAAGTGTGCATGCACACGAAAGCTCATACCAAGAACTAACTTAGTTGGTCTTTAAGGTGCTACTGGAAGGAATTTTCTTTGTTTTGATGTGTGTGTGTCCCCCTGCAACAAAATTTGATGCAAACTGAGAAAAAGAACAACCTACAGTATCTGCATTTTAAGCTAATGATGCAGACACAGACAGCCAGGACTTCAAGAGGTACAGCTTGTCATGCAAGGAAAGCTGTGCCAACTGAACCTTGCTCTCCTACACTACCATTTCAAAAAATAAGAAGAGTCCTGCCTTTCTCATTTGCAGCCAGTTACCCGAGCTAAGCAGCCCTGCTTTCTTGTCTGCTGTGATAGTGCCAGGCACTTGGTTGGAGCACAGACCCAATGTCCTTTTCCGTAGATAGACTCTTCAAGTGACAGAAACATCACTCCTTCATTAAACTTGCCTCTGGCAAGCACAACCCAAGGCGTGGGTTGGCTCCCTCTTTTAAATTAATGAAGACCCACTTATGACAGAGTCAGCCTGGCAGGTGACAGGAAAGGCCAACCGACCAGAGAAAGGACTGCCCATATGTTTGTTTATGAGATGTGGTGTGTGGCCTCAGGGGCATGTCAGGCTGCCCCATATGATGCAACAGAGCCACTGCCTTGCCACACTTATTCTCCAGCTGCCTTGGACAAGGAGCATTTGGAAGTGAGAGGTCTAGTTCCTGAAGAGGGATAGGATCCTGAGGGAGGGGGTCCTCCTTCCCTATCAGCCCAAAGTGGACAGACCAAATGCCTCTTGGACAGTGGATTGAAGTGGGATTTATGACCCCACCATCCCAACATGATGTGTGAAGAAGTGAGCTTAAGAAAAACATATCCCTCCAAAGAATCCTGGGAACTTTAGTTTATGAATGGTGCTGGGGATTCTAGCTCTGTGAGCAATAAACTGCAGTTCTCCAATTCTTGGCAAGGACAGTGCTTTAAATGTGTTGTGTGCATGCAGCCTTTGGTTGCTTCCATAGTCCTTTTATCCAGCACTTATCCTGATTTGTTTGCACAAAGTTTCCAAGGAGGTTACACAATGTGAACTATTTATTGAGCATCCATTTTGATTTGTTTTCAGGGCGGTTATACAATTGTTATCCCATACTTTCCAGTGCATTTCTCCATGACTTATGTTATTGCAAAAAGTTCCAATAATGGGTGGGTGGGATCAGGTGTGTTGTGCAATGATGCCAGAACAACTGCAATTATGTAACCTGAATTTGCTGATGTGATTGAATCCCACCTGAAAATGGCAGCAATCTAGAAATTCAGCAGCCAGTTGAGAGCCTCTTGAACATAGTAGAATCAATACATAACACTGTGGTCTCCAGTTGACCTGTTTATTGACTTTTCTTCTGATTTGCTTGCACAAAGCTTCCATGGATGTTAAATTATATTTGGTGTTTATTCAGAATTTATTCTGATTTGTTTACAGGGAGGTTATATGACAATGAATATTAATATTGCATTCATCCATTTTACAAAAGCAATTCATCCTCTTTGCTTGTGGGGTGTTTCTATGTCTTCCTGATAACATTTTGTTAATCCCACACATTTAAATGCATGTTCCTGTCACTTTCCTATAGCCAAAAAAATCAGATTTTTTAAAAAAAGTGGATTTGCTGTGCTAGGATGACCAAGCACCTTAATCAATTTCTATTGCACAAACCTAAATTTTTCAGTAAGCACTTGAATTGCTCCTGTAAGATACTGGCAGTTTGGAAGCACCCTAGAATCATCTAATTGTAGAGTTGGAAGGGACCATAAGTGTCATCTAGTCCAACCCCCTGCAATGCAGGGATCTCAGCTAAAGCATCCATGACAGATGGCCATCCAACCTCTGCTTAAAAACCTCCAAGGAAGGAGAGTCTACAGCCTTCTGGAGGACTCTGGTCAACTGTTGAACTTCCTCAAAAGGCTTCATTTCCTGACCCTTGACCAGCTTGGTTGTCCTCCTCTGCACACATTCCAGCCTTCTTAAATTGTAGTGTCCAGAACTGGACACAGTATTCCAGGTGTGGTCTGGCCAAGGCAGAACAGAGTGGGACTATTACTTCCCTTGATCTGGACACTATGGTTCTGTTGATGCATCCTAGAATAGCATTAGCTTTTTTTGCTGCTGCATCACACGGTTGACTCATGCTCAGCTTGTGGTCCACCAAGACCCCCAGATCCTTTTCATGTATTGTCAGGCCAACCCCCATGGCAGGTTGCCAGGAATGGATAAGACAAGGAAAAGTCCTTACCATCTGCTTTTTATTCAATATTCACAGAGGTTTGGAATGCAGCCTCTTGGAATAATGGTGAAGCCCTGAAGTACTCTCCACCCCCTTTTCTCCCACTTCCTCATTTGTCATCATCTCCTCCATGGGTGGCACTGAGGGCCGTTTGCTCTACTATCAATGCCCGTCGGGTTCTGGGGGGGGAGGGTCTGGATGCTTTCTAAAGACACTGTGTCCATCAACTGTTGCCGTCCTGGTTCTTCCTCTTCCTCCTCCTCCTCCTCTCCCATTATTTCCCAGTTTTCTGGAAGGGTCAGGCTGGGGAGGTGGTCTCCACCATTCCTCTTCTGCCCAGTTCCTGACACATGTACTGCTAGTAAGTGTCCCCAATCTTATTTTTGTGCGTCCGGTTCTTCCTGCCTAAGTGCAGAATCGTACATTTGTCCCTATTGAAATTCATTTTGTTCATTTGGGTCCAGTTTTCCAATCTGTTAAGGTCATTTTGAATCCCAATTCTGTCTTCTGTGGCATTAGCTGCCCCTCCCAGTTTGGTGTCACCTGCAAATTTGATGAACATCCCCTCAATTCCTTTGTCCAAGTTGTTTATAAAGATGTTGAAGAACAACAGGCCCAGGAAAGAACCGTGCAGCACCCCACTTGTCACTTTTTCCCAGTGTACAGTATAAGGTTCTCTGTACTTGTGGAGCATATATGATTGGTGCTGTGTTGTTTGGGTTGGGAGGCAGAAAGAAGAGGAAGTTTAGAAGCCCCCACACCTCCGCTTGGAAAGCTTGAGAAGAACTGCCTCTGTCTTCCCAGCACTTTCTGTTGCATCCACAAAGCAAAAATAGGTCAGGGCAATCCAGTTGCATACATCCCCGGATGATCCAGCTGCCTTAGTTCCAGGTAGCGTCTGCAAGATCTCAAAGAAGCAGACAGACCTGCTTTGCCATGATAGGCAGGTTAGGATACCTTGAGGCAATGCAGGTAGTCCATCTGGGCTGATGTAAGACAGGATAACTGTTGCCACATGCAGGCAATGAGTAAAGAGAAATAGGAGCCCAGCACATGGAGACAAAAGGTTTTCAAACATCAATAGAATATGTAACTAGAAATGGCTGCTCCACATGACCTGCTTATTCATCCTGATTTGCTTGCACAAAGCTTACGCAGTGGTTAGACTATGACCAGTCTTTATTGAACATTTGATTTTGCAAGGAGGTTATGTGACAATGACCATTCACCCTGATTTGCTTACAGGATGCTTACAGAATGTTCCTGTTAATCATTTGCTTGTCCCATACTTTTCAGTGTATTTTCTCTTCACTTTCCTAACCACAAAAAATCTGTTTCTGGGTTTTTTAAGTGGATTTGCTCTGCAGGAGCAACGGAGTACTTTACTTTACTCAAGTACTACTTGTCCAAACCAACATTTCCAGCATGTGCTTAAATCTGTCATGCAAAATAGTGACAGGCTGGAGGCACCTTAGGTTGCTGACTTTTTTAATGGCATTACCATGTAAAGGGCTCCTCTGTAACTAAAATTATCCAGCTGCATCTCTGTGTGCCCATAAAGATTATGGAACCTTCCACAAAACCTTATTTTACACCATTGTGTATATTCTCTTGGCACAGGCCTGGACTGTTTGTGCCCTGCCAAGCCAAACACAGCTGACCAGGGGCTCAATAAACCTCCTGTTTTTGCTGCCTTAAAGGGGAAAAGCAGGCGCCCCGGAAGCTCAGAGCAGTGGTCCATCTAGCTCAGTATTATCCACTGACTGGCAGCGGCTCTCAAGAGTTTCAGGCAGAGGTCTCTGCCAGCCCTACCTGGAGATGGAACCTGAAACTGAGTAGTGCCCTGTGCAAGGACAAAACTTGGCACCTCCACCCGCCTCTCTCATTCTGTTCTGCCCAGTTCACTACACCATAGTTGCAGTGCCCCCTAGGCTCAGCGCCCAGTGTGGCAGAACTGGTTGCACTGCCCTAATTCTGCCTCTGCAGTTTGGTTAGGTGTAGAGGCGGATTTAGGGCAGCATGACTGGTTTCTCTGCATTGGATGCCAAGCCAAGGGGGGCACCACAGGGTGTCACAACTATGCCCTAGCGCATGCACAGAATGGAAGGCGAGAGTTGGGGGAGGGATTTTGTCCTCCCACAGAGCTCCACTGAAATTTGAAAGACCAAAGTCCGACCCTGTTCTGTGGGACACAGTCATGCAGGTCTAGTGTGGTGAAAGCATACGTATTAGCCCTGTAAGCAGCTTAAGAGTGAAGCAAACAAGCACAGAGGAAGATGCTGAGGATCAAGAGGGGGAGTGCCTTCCCTTCGCTGCCTGGCCTGGGGGTGCCTAAAGGCACCCAGCGCGCTGCAGTTGGAAACAGAGCAGCAGATTAGCTGGGTCTTGCTTGCTCTGATCCCTCAAACTAATTATTATTGTCTTGTGTTCTTAAGCTTTGAGCAACAGGACTCTCATCATATGTACCAGATATGCTTCGGAAGGGACCCCTTTTGATTATATGCTTGTGGGTGTGGCATATCAGGGTCCCAGGTCTTACAGAGATCAGTGAACAGAGGAGAAAACAAAATACTGACATATGTAGCATATGTACCTGACATATGTACCTGACATTCAGAAGACATCTTCCCTGTTCAGGGAAGTTTTTAATGTGTGATATTTTAGTGTTTTTTGGTTTCTGTGGAAGCTGCCCAGAGTGGCTGGGGAAACCCAGCCAGGTGGGCGGGGTACAAATAATTAATAATAATAATAATAATAATAATAATAATAATAATAATAATTTCAGATGCCAGTTGCCAAGCCCAGTTTTTAAGCCATAGGGATCAAATGAGGCAGCCCTTACACTGGCATAAGCTCTTAGTGACATAAGCTCTCCAGGGTTTCAGACACGGGCCTTTTTCCAGCCCTGCCTGGAGACACCAGAGGTTGAACCCAGGTCTTTCAGCAACCCAAGGTGCTCTTCCACAAGTTGTATAAAAAGCTACCTTTTATACTCTGGCAAAATGGTCATCCACTCTCAACCCAGTGTGACATACATATGGTCAAACCAAAAACAAGTTATCAAGAAATGGAACTGGCACTTTTTGCATCCATTAAATCACCAAAGTAGCAGACGCTTTCCTCCGAGAACAAAATATTGCAGCCACCATGATGGAAAGTTTTGGGGTGGGTTGCGTGGTGGTGATTTTAAAGTTACGGAATCATGGATACATCTGAGCAAGCAACTTGGTCGAACAAAGTTTGAGAGAATTCCAAGCCTTTATAAGCCTCTGCCCACAGACCCTTTCTCCTCGACACCCCCAAAGGTACTGTACTACTTCCCTGGCCTCTCACCTAATGCATTCGCTGCACTGCTGGGTTGGTGAGGTGAAGTGGGAGCTGCTTGCTTCCTCAAACTCAAGGGTCCAGGCTCTCTCCCTACAATTATGGGAGGTCTTCTGATCTCCAACACCAGGAGCAGAGCCCTGCACCTGATCTGGCTCCTTAGCAACAGACTCTGCAAGCTTCACACCGTCTTGGTTGTTTCTGGACTCTGAGGTCGTGACAGGGATGAGACAATTCTTACCTACCACATGCAGCCAAACGAGTTAGCATTTAAAAGCCAGGAACAGATTAATACCACACTCAACAACCCAGCGCCCTATAGATGTTTTGCCCTCCCGATCTTCCAATGTTAGCTGTGGGTGATGGGAGTTGTAGTCCACAACATCTGGAGACCACCAGATTAGTGATCGCTGTGTTAATGCTATTTCCAGATAAATAAACTGCTTTGGGACAAGGCCTCATACTTCATTAGTTTCTATTCACAATCCATACTTTGTCTGGTTAATTATGGCCCCTATTTTCTTTTTATTTTGGAGATATCTTATTAAAATATGTCCGGAAAGAAGGCAAAAATTAGGTAATTGCATTGTTGGCACGAAAGACCCGTGCCGTGCAGTGCAATATGTGCAGTGCAGTGCAATGTGTCCAATTCTCTTTTATAAACTCAGGAAAATGAAGTTTTTATCTTGAAAATAGATATCTCATATCTTTTAGGATAGTATTGTATTTATATACTGTATCTTACATTATTGATGTATTATTATTTACCATTTTTTTAGTAGTAATTGCTAAGGTACTAATTTATATTTGTATTTAAAAATTAAAAATAAGTAAATAAAATATAGCAACACAAGTTGCTGAGGTGGCAATGCCTGTCCAAAACATTTTTTGGGTGAAGCAGAGCCCAGATACCCCCGACACTATGTTAAAATGGTGCTGCCAGTGGCGTAGCGTGGGGGGTGCAGGGGGGGCCGGCCGCACCGGGCACAACAGCTGGGGGTTAGGGTCAGGGGGCGCAAATCCATGGGTTAGGGGGCACAAATTACTTGCCTTGCCCCGGGTGCTGACAACCCACGCTACGCCACTGGGTGCTGCTGCGCTATTCAGACACCAATTACGGCCTTCATGTACTGTATTGCCTGATCCCACCCCATCCTTGCTGTCTGAAGGTCAGTTTTTGCCATGAACGGAATAGTCCACATGTGCTATCTAGCCATGACATATTTGTAGTCTACCAAGGTCCAACGTTTGCTGTGGTAGCTCAGGTAGCTTTAATGCAGGGAACAGGTGGCCCTTCAGAAGTTGCTGAACTCCAACTTCCATCAGCCCTGCTCAACCAGCAGGGTCATGCTCAGAGATGGTGGGAGCTGCAGTCCAATGACATCTAGAGGGCCACGGATTCCTGAGCCCTGTTTTATAAAATATACTTTTAAACAATTGGTGCCCTTAATTGTAGTGATATGGCTTCCTCTTTTGCCATCTGACAGAGGTTGATATTGTTGTTTTTCCGTATAAAACAGTTGTGCAGAGTTTTCCAATGGCCTAGCTGACTGGTCATAAATAAAAGCCTTGACTGACTGAGGTCATCAGACTGTCAGTATTTTGTGGGAGGGGTTCAAGCTCATATCGTAACTTTTGGTCTGCAAAGTCACAGTTGATTAAAGTGATCTGTTGTCCTGGTGCAACAAATTCCCCTTTAAAAAGCTTTTTGCAGTTAGGAAAGTGATGGGGAAATGCACTGTTCCCCCCCCCTCCACTTCCAAGATTGCCAGTTTGCTGTGTGGCAGGCACGCCTGGTGTCTTGCTCAGAAGAGAGTGCAGAAAGGATCCTGGGGAAAACATGCATTTCCCAGTTCACTGTCACATGTGAATTGAGGGAATACCTGGGTCACAAACTGGCAACATGGGAGTGGAGGATGAAAAGGTGGGGAAATATTATCCTGCTTGATTTTGGCCTGTGAGGCTGCTGTTAAAGACAGCCTGGCAGTAAGAAAGTTGGCCATGCTAAAGAAATAGCACATATAGACATCAGAGGAAAGAATCATACTTGTTTGACCCAACAACACTTTGAAGCTTTGCTCTTTACATCCTAAACAAAGCTTCTATAACAATTGTTCAGTGTATACATCACTAAAAAGGATTAGGTAATATTTAACTACAGAAATACTTCAAATTAATTCTTGGCAGGCACATGTTGCATCAGAGAAATAATTCTGCCTGTACATACAGAGAAATATCTCACAGTGTGATACATACGTCTTTGGTTCCATGCTTCAAAATGCAAGCACACACATTTGTTATAATTACTGACGTTGAAGATGGGGAGAAGCAGCTGCACACAGACAGGAAGTGACTCAAGGAAGGCCCCAGGAGAGAAATGGTTTGTGCTTTAGTTTATAGGGTCAGAAGTTTAATTGTTGGATAGCCTTTGTTTCGAAAGGAGCAACATTCCTTTCAGAATCTGCCCCATACTCCAGCAAGCTTTGGAAAACACCCCATAAAACAGACAGAAAGGTCAAAATATACTAAGCAGAGAGATTTCAGAGCACATGTGATTATTCCTTAATACAACCTTTGTCATCCTTTGACACCAGATGTGCTGGACTGAATCCCCAGCTGTGATAGCTGGGGCTGATAGGAGTTGTGACCCAGCACATCTGGAGGGCACCAGGTTGGGGAAAGCTGCCTTAGGAGAACTTCTCTCTGTGCATGCTTCACTCTTTGGGAATATTGAGCAATTAATAAGAGTTGTCCACAGTACAGTGGTCTTCCCTGCTGCGTGTGCATGAAAAAAAGCCCATAGATTCTGATAGAATGTCTGTTTGGCCCATGTGGGCCCATGACTATAGTTATTAAACAAGGCAACCATCAACCAGGAATATTATTTTCCTCAACTTCCCTAGTAGGTAGGTGGTTTCAGAGAGCATTCTTCAAGGTCATTTTCTATGCGAGAAGAGAATTCTGGGGGCTTAGGGTGCCATCTGTAGTATTTGTCTATTTAATTCATTTCTCAGTGCTGGTCTTCAAAGCCATCTCAGACTTCTGTCTTTCCACCCACCCATCACTGCCACAACTGCACACACTTAAAGCCTCCCAAGATTGCTACCTGAAAATCTCAGATTCCTTTCTCTTTCTGAACAAATTCAAGCTGTCTCTTTTCTTGCCTTCTCCCACAACTGTGTCCAACCCTTGGTCCACCAAGCTCAGTGCTGTCAACACTGACTGGCAGCAACTCTTTGGGATCTCTCTCAGCCCTATGTGGAGATCAATGCAGGGATCAAACTTGGGATCTTCTGCAAGCAAAGTAGGACACAGATTTGCATATTCTTTAAGCATACAGATTCACATTTAGAAAGAGTTACTATAATGTACACAGAAATGCAACACATTTCCCATAGCTGGGAAGAAACTGTGCCCAGGTGAGCTGTGTGCCTGCAGCCATCTGCTCAGTGTTGATGGGCTACTTCAAGGCCTCACCCCTCCGCTCTCTCTTCCTGAGGTTCTTTATCTTTAATCTTAATTAGACTGATTAGTCCTTAAAACAAGAGGGTGCCTTCAAACACAAAACTGCCCTTTAAAGTAGGGCACATGCCCACCCTGCCCAAGGGCCAGCAAAGTTCATGAAGCAAGCTTTTTTAGGTTACCTTCTCACTTTGTATGGCACCAAACACTTTTGGCAAAGGCTGTTCTGTCATTTACTGCTGTCTTCTGAACATGTTCTCATCTAAATTATGTCTCTCCCCCCCCCTTCTTTAGAACTCACGGTTGTATGATACAATCTGTTTGTTTTTTTTATAAATATTTATTGAATTTTTTGAGTTACAATATACCAAACAAACAAAGTTTATAACATAACATATTTTCTCATCTTCTTGTGACCTCCTCACATCTCCCGCCCCTACCTTCCATGTTAAAAAATTAATCCAGCAAATTATCACCTTACTTCCATCCTTACTGTCTGGTTATCAATTAAATTTAGCCAAATAATTATCCAAAAGAAAAATTATTTTTTCTTACATTTTAACTTATCTTCCTACTTCGCTTCATCTATTTTGATGGTGCCAAATTGTTTATAATCAAGCATCCTGCTTAACATTCATACAGTTTACAATGTTTTTGCAAATAAATCTTAAATTTTTTCCAATCTTCTTCTACCGTCTCCTCTCCCAGATCTCGGATTCTGCCGGTCATCTCAGCCAGTTGCATATAGTCCATCAGTTGCATCTGCCATTCTTCCAGTGTGGGTAAATCTTGAGTTTTCCAGTGTTTCGCGAGAAGTATCCTTGCTGCTGTTGTTGCGTACATAAAGAGTGTTCGATCCTTCTTTACCACCCCTTGGCCGACAATACCCAAAAGGAAGGCCTCTGGTTTCTTAGAGAAGGTATACTTAAATACCTTTTTCAGTTCATTATATATCATTTCCCAGAAGGCCTTCACTTTAGGGCAAGTCCACCAGAGGTGAAAGAATGTTCCTTCATATTCCTTACATTTCCAACACTTATTATCAGACAAGTGGTATATTTTTGCAAGTTTGACTGGGGTCATGTACCATCTATATATCATTTTCATTACATTTTCTTTCAAAGCATTACATGCAGTGAAATTCAAACCAGTAGTCCACAACCTTTCCCAGTCCTCAAACATGATATTGTACCCAATGTCCTGTGCCCACTTAATCATGGCCGATTTTACCATTTCATCTTGTGTGTTCCATTTTAACAGCAAGTTGTACATTTTTGAAAGTACCTTAGTATTAGGCTCTAACAATTCTGTTTCCAACTTTGATTTCTCCACCTGGAATCCTAACTTTTTGTCAAGTTTAAAAACTTCCTTAATCTGAGCGTAATGTAGCCAATCTCGCACTTTATCTCTCATTTTCTCCACACTCTGCAATTTCCAATTGTCTCCATCTTTTTCTAATATTTCCCAATACTTTGGCCAATTGGCCTCCATATTGAGTCTTTTTCGGGCCTTAGCTTCCAATGGTGAAAGCCACCTTGGAGTTTTGTTTTCCAGTAAGTCTTTATATTTTGTCCAGACATTAAACACTGCTTTTCTGACAATATGATTCTTGAAAACCTTGTTAATCCTAACCTTGTCATACCATAAATATGCATGCCATCCAAAAGCATTGTTAAAACCTTCCAAATCCAACACATCAGTGTCTTCAAGAAGTAGCCAGTCTTTTAGCCAGCAGAAAGCTGCTGCTTCATAATAGAGCCTTAAGTCTGGCAGGGCAAAGCCCCCTCTTTCTTTCGCATCTGTTAGTATCTTAAACTTAATTCTGGGCTTTTTGCCCTGCCAGACAAATTTAGAAATATCTCTCTGCCACTTCCGAAAACACTCCGTCTTGTCCACAATCTGTAATGTTTGAAACAAAAACAACATTTTTGGCAATACATTCATCTTGATAGCAGCAATTCGGCCTAACAACGAAAGTTTCAGTCTTGTCCAACTGTCTAAATCTCTCTTAATTTCTGACCAACATTTCTCATAGTTGTCCTTAAATAGACTCAAATTTTTTGCTGTTATGTTTACCCCTAGGTATTTTACTTTTTTCACCACATTTAACTCTGTCTCTCTCTGAAACCGTTCTGACTCTGCATCTGTCAATTTTTTTCCCAATACCTTAGTTTTCTGCTTGTTTAGTTTGAATCCCGCCACCCGACCAAAGTCTTGAATTAATTGTAATACTCTTTTCGTGCTAGATTCTGGCTCCTGCAGGGTCAAAACTAGGTCATCTGCAAAAGCTTTGAGTTTATATTGTTTCACTCCGACCTGGATTCCTTCCACCAACCGGTCTCCTCTAATCATATTCAAGAGCACCTCCAGAACTGAGATAAATAACAATGGGGAGATAGGACAATCTTGTCGTGTTCCTTTTTCAATTTTAAACTCTTCTGTAACCACATTGTTAACTATCAATTTGGCCTTTTGTTCTGAATAGATTGCGTCAATCCCATTTTCAAAACCCCGTCCCACTCCCATCCCTTCTAAGTTCCCTTTCATAAACTTCCAAGAGATGTTGTCAAAGGCCTTCTCCGCATCTATAAAAATTAACACTGCTTTTATGTTGACATCTGTTTGCAAGAGTTCCAAGATATCTATAATGTTCCTTGTGTTAGCAAACAAGTGTCTGTTGGGGATAAGCAGTGTCCAGTGCACAGCGGAATGATGAAAAATACGTGCCAACATGCTCTATACTACTTTATTTAGAGTTCAAAGCTGGTAAGTTACAGAAAAACATCTTCCCTCTGCCGGAGCAGAGAAAGCGTCATCTCTCCTCTAAAGCACGGAGAGAATCACACAAACTGAAACTGCAAAGAGAACAGTGAAAAACAGGAAACCAGTGTACGTCATATCCAGTCTCCCGTTCCCGTGGGAACCCAACAGTACAGACTCTGTGGAATGTAAACAACCTGTCTCGTGACAAGCACTTCGCTGCACAGAGAAGAAAGCAGAAACCAACATCCTCCCCCTTTCTGTGAACATCTCTGGGCAGCGTGTTCGTACAATATCAGTACAAACCCAACTTCTGCACATAGGTACAGTGTTGATCCCTTGATACAATCTTGGACAATACATCAGTAGGAATTTCATTACCTGGCATATAGGACACCGTTACGAGTCCCTTCTGAATACGTTCCCTAGCATGTTGCAACTTCAATTGCAAGTGCTTCGTGCTTTGCTTACAACCTTCAGAACTCAGCAAAGCCAAACATGCTTTGTTGTCCTGGTAAACCTGGATTGGACATTTGACAGGAATTTTCATGTCTTTGCACAATTGTAACAACCATTCACAATCTTTAAGTGAATAAGACAGTGCATTCAGTTCAGCTTCACAAGTACTTAAGCTAACTGTTGTTTGCTTCTTGCATGACCAATCAAATAGACCCTGATTGTACTTATAGCAAACTCCAGACGTACTTTTCCTGTCTGTAGTGTCACTTCCAAAACTTGCATCTGCAAATATCTCAAGACCACCAGACTTCTGATTGTTAAATCTCAGTCTGTAATGCATAGTGCCTTTCAAATACCGCGCTATGCGTTTCAGAGCTTTCCAATCCTTAACAGTAGGATTGTTGACTTGTCTGCTTAGCAAATTACAGCTAACAGCAATGTCTGGTCTTGAACATCTGGCAATGAAGTTTAGCTTGCCTAGCACACTTCTGTACAGTGTAGTGTCAGAAAATGCTTCTTCAGTGTCATCTACCTGATAACCTGTTATCATCGGTGTGTCCACAGGGTTAGCATCCATCAGGTTTAGCTTGCTTAACACATCAGCAATTTTCCGTGACTGGTGTACTAGAATGTTACCATCTTGATCTCTCTCTATTTCCAGAGATAGGTAGTTGTTTACCTCACCAAGATCTTTCATGTCAAAGTGCTCTTTCAGTTGAGCTAGGGCGTTATTGTACATTGTGACATCTTTCCAAAAGAATAAAAGATCCCATGTTTTGTTCCTTTCCAAGGAATCAAGCTCAGCCTTCATGGCATTTAACCATGGCTCAGCTTCCTTTGAATCCAAACCTGGATTTCTTGGAAACTTGAAGGTTCAAAAACCTTCTTGGAGCTTTTAACAGCTGTTACTGCTATCTTAGCAAACTCATCAGCAAATCTCTTTGGAGGTCTGCCTTTTGTGGCTCTCTGTGACCTACGAATTAGCCTTAAGTCTTCAACACTCTCCTCTTCCTTCTTAGGAGAAAAACGACCTATTGTGAACAATGGTTCCTCCAATTCTTGATCAGAGCTTTCAGAGGGTCGCATAGAGGCTTTCGCACTCTTGAAATCCTCTGAATCACCCGATTCAGTTTCAGACTCAGAATCAGAACCTTCATCAGTGGGTGTGGGTTGTTGTGGTTGCTTTTTTTTTATATAAATATTTTATTAGGTTTTTAATAAACAAATTTCCACTTTCAAATACATACTTCCATGAATCCAATGGACTTCCCCCATCTCCCGAGCACTGCATTCCCTGTGTAACCAAAACCTCAGCAATTTGTTGACTTGTTTTGTACATAACAATATATCTTCCATTTTATCGTGTTATCTGATGTAAACATTTCGATACAATTGCATTAATTTTTAATTTCCACACAATAAAAATATTTCGTTACCTCACTTCTGTCTTATAGTGTCTTATTTATCAATTCAGAAATTTGCCGATACTGAAGCTATACCTTCCTAGAAAGGAGCATTTTTTAACATTCATACAACTTATAATGCTTTTTCAAATAGTCCTTAAAATTTTTCCAAACTTCCTCCGTTTCTTCTTCTCCCGAGTCTCGAATTCTGCCAGTCATTTCAGCCAACTCCATATAGTCCATCAGCTGCGTCTGCCATTCTTCCAATGTGGGTAAATTTTGTGTCTTCCAGTGCTTTGCCAACAGAATCCTCGCTGCTGTAGTAGCGTACATAAAGAAAATTCTATCTTTCTTGACCATCCTCTGGTCTACCATGCCCAGAAGGAAGGCCTCCGGTTTCTTAGGTAAGGTGAATCTCAGCACCTTTTTTAGTTCATTATGTATCATTTCCCAGAAGGCCTTCACTTTCGGGCAGGTCCACCAGAGGTGTAAAAATGTCCCTTCCTCTTCCTTACATTTCCAGCATTTATTGTCAGACAGGTGATATATCTTTGCAAGCTTGACTGGGGTCATGTACCACCGGTATATCATTTTCATAATGTTTTCCTTCAAGGCAGTACATGCCGTGAATTTCATTCCGGTGTTCCATAACCTTTCCCAGTCTTCAAACATAATGTTATGCCCCAAATCCTGTGCCCACTTTATCATAGAGGATTTGACAATCTCATCCTGTGTGTTCCATTTAAGCAGCAAGTTATACATTCTCGAAATTAGCTTGGATTTTGGCTCAAGCAACTCTGTTTCTAGTTTCGATTTTTCCTCCTGAAAACCCACTTTTTTGTCTGCTTTAAAAACTTCCTGAATTTGAGCATAATGCAACCAATCTCGCACCTTGTTTTTTAACTTTTCCATACTCTGTAACCTCCATTTATCTCCAATTTTTTCAATTATTTCCCAATATTTAGGCCAGTGGGCCTCCATATTGAGTCTTTTACGTGCTTTGGCCTCCATCGGTGAGAGCCACCTCGGAGTTTTACTCTCCAATAAGTCTTTATATTTTGACCAGACCATGAAAATTGCCCGGTTGTTGTGGTTGCTTTTGACTATCCTCAGTCTCATCACTGTCATCAGGATAACATTGGAAAATTCCCACATTCTCCCCCCACTTGGCATTGTACTCAACACTTCTTGTGAGCTTAATTTCCTTAGAGTCAGTCATCATTATTCTGTAAGAGCCTTTCTGATAACCTAGAAAGATACCATGCAATCCACGCTTGTCTAATTTGGAGTTTTGTGGTGAGTGAACCCACATGTCAGAACCAAAAATTTTCATGTGTTTGATGTATGGCTTCTTGCCAAACATCTTCTCATAGGGGGTACAACCAATCGCTGATGATAACCTGCGATTATAACTGTAAGTGAAACATGAGAGAGCTTCGGCCCAATAACTCTCTGGAAGATTTGCATCATGCAGCAAGGTCTTTAACCCTTGAAGCAATGTTTGATTTGCCCGTTCCGCAAGTCCATTCTGCCATGGCGAGCGAGGACTAGACAAATCGTGTTGAATTCCTTTCTCAGCCAGAAAAGCTTCAAACTGCTGAGAAGTGAATTCTCCCCCGCGATCAGAGAAAAGAGTCTTTATTTTCTTACCATGCACATTTCCCAACCAAGCACAGAATTCCTTGAACCTAGGAAAAGCCTCTGATTTCTGCTTGAGATTGTACACATAAATATATCTGGAAAATGCATCAATGAGAACCATGAAGTACCTATTCCCACCCAAAGAGGGCGCTAGTGGTCCAACCAAATCAGCATGAATAATTTGGTATGGTTCTGTAGCTTGCCTACTAGACACCTTACCTTTCGCAGCCATTTTCACCTTGTTTGCTGCGCATGCCTTGCACTTCATGTGGTACCTGCAGGGTTTAATAGTCATACCTTCAACCAAGGCAGGCATTTTAGATACTGCCTCAAAATGCAAATGACCAAATTTTCGATGAAAATCGTGAATACATTCTGCATGCAAACTTTTGTTAGAACCTGCAATGCAACAAGTGTCATCCTGCACAACATCATCATAATACAAAACAAACAAACGATCAACAAATTCAGCATACAATTGATAATCATTTTTCTTAGTGATGATGCATCTATTGTTCTTAAAGGAAACGTCAATCTTCTTCTCAATCAGCTGTCCAACGCTGAGCAGATTATGTTTCGCATCCGGCACATAAAGAACATCCTGTATCGATAAGTCCAAACTGTGAAGAACAACAGTTCCGTAGCCTTTACTGGGGATTGTGTGGTCATCCGCCTGGTGAATCGCACCTTCCTGCGGTGTAAAAGACACGAACAATCGCTTATCGTTGCACATGTGATGCGTTGCCGCTGAATCAACAACGAAGAAAGATCTAGACGTCTTCTGGACCTCTGCAACCTCTGCAACCTCTGCAACCTTTGGAGCGTAGCGTGAGACCATTGCCTTGTGCTGCGTTGTCCTGGACACCGGACCTTTGCCTTTGCTCTGGCCTTTTCCACGCGGTGAGCTTTCGCTGCGCTGCTCTGTCTTGGCCCTGGGATATTTGCATTCCCTCTTCATATGGCCTAGACGTCCACACGAGTAGCATTTCACTGCCTTCAAAGCTTTGGCGCCATCTGGTGGTTCCACTGCACTATGGGATGACGTCTGTGAAGACTCCCCCTTTCCCATGCAGCCAGCACCCCGCCGATCTGCTTCATTCTGAATCATGGCAGTATCACAAGCTACTGTGAGTTGAGCATTTGGCTGATCAGTGGTATCAAATCCCCACTTGCTTCATCCAGCCTTCTGCAGCTAGCCATCATGACTCTGCTTTAAATCAAGCTGCTTCTGTGTACAGCTGCTTCAATCCAAAGGCAAATCAAAACAGCCTTGCCTGTGCTGCTCTTTTGCTCAACTGCTTTGTTTATCTGCAGCTGCTTCAAACTGCATTCCAGGAGCAAGTTCAAAAGCGAAAGTCCCCAAGTGCTTTCTCTATGTTGCCCTTTAATTCTAGCTGCGTCATGTCTGCAGCTGCTTTGAAACTGCAGCATTTGTAAAAGTTACTTTCAATTTCCCACCCATCCAAGCCACTACGCTTGTGCCGTGGAAAACGGCTTTAAAAGTTCAAAGTCCAGCCATAAAGCCATTAATTAGAAGCTGGCAGGCTGCTCGGAGCAGTAGCACATACCTCATCATTCATTTTGACGCGCAGAGCAGATACCTTGCGATCCGTGCCTCTGCCGCTGTTCCGATCCTCTGCCGGCACTTAGTTTCTTGCTCCTTTGTTCCCTTGCCAGGAGCCCGACTTGTGAAGTCCATCCTCAAAACACTGCGTTCTTCTGGGCCCATAACCAAATGTTGGGGATAAGCAGTGTCCAGTGCACAGCGGAATGATGAAAAATACGTGCCAACATGCTCTATACTACTTTATTTAGAGTTCAAAGCTGGTAAGTTACAGAAAAACATCTTCCCTCTGCCGGAGCAGAGAAAGCGTCATCTCTCCTCTAAAGCACGGAGAGAATCACACAAACTGAAACTGCAAAGAGAACAGTGAAAAACAGGAAACCAGTGTACGTCATATCCAGTCTCCCGTTCCCGTGGGAACCCAACAGTACAGACTCTGTGGAATGTAAACAACCTGTCTCGTGACAAGCACTTCGCTGCACAGAGAAGAAAGCAGAAACCAACAGTGTCTACCTGGGAGAAAGCCTGCTTGGTCCTTATGGATTACTTCATTTAGAACTTTTTTAAATCTACTTGCTAAAATGTCTGCAAATATTTTGTAATCCACGTTTAGGAGAGAGATGGGACGGTAGTTCTTAAGTTGTGTCTTTTCAGCTTCCGATTTTGGTATCAATGTGATAAAAGCTTCTTTCCACGATTCCGGCGCCTTCTTCCCCTCCATAATTTCATTGCTGACCTCCATCAGTGGTTGTATCAAATAGTCCTTCAATATCTTATAGTACTTGGAGGTCAGTCCATCTGGCCCTGGAGATTTGCCCAGTTTCATGTTCTGAATGGCAAGTTCAATCTCTTGTGGTGTTATTTTACAATTCAGGATTGATCTGTTTTCTTGTGACAATTTTGGTAGTCCATTCTTTTCCAAGAATTTTTTAATCTCAGCCTCATCTTGCGGCCCTTGTGTATATAATTTTTTAAAATATCTCTGGAAGCATTTTCTAATGTCCACGGGGTTCTGAATGTTTCTTCCTTCAATCTCTAAATTGGTAACTGTATTTAGTTTTTGTCTTTTCTTCAACTGCCAAGCTAGCAGTTTCCCGCATTTATTTGCAGATTCAAATGTTTTTTGTTTCATTAGTTTAACTTTCCACTCTATTTCCTGGTTTATCAGTTTAGAATATTGTGCTTGATAGAGTTTAATTTCTCTCAGAATCGGCTGTGACTTCGGATTAGATCTTAACTTCTTCTCTAATTCTTTAATTTTCTCCAATATCTTGTCTTTTTTTCTCATTTTGTGTCCTTTTCTTTACAGCGTTCTGTTGTATCAAGAACCCCCTCATCACGGCCTTGCTTGCGTCCCAGATAGTTCTTTTTTCCACCGAGGTGTTCAAATTTATCTCAAAATAATCCTTCAAAGCTTTTTGGGCCTTCTTAATGATCTCCTGATCTCTAAACAAATTGTCGTTCATTTTCCATCTAAAGGAGCCGGTTGGTAATAGTGTCATATCCATCTTTACCGCATTATGGTCGGAGCAGGTCTTTGGGCAGATTTCCACCTTTCTGATCTTAGGTGCCAGACCTCTAGATACCCATATTTGGTCGATTCTTGTCCATGTCAGTTGGGCTTCAGAAAAGAATGTTCCTTCTCTTCCCAAGGGGTTCTTTGTCCTCCAAATGTCAATCAAGTCCATATTGTCAGTCAGTTCAAAAAAAGTCTTAGGTAGTCTGCCATCTTTTGTCACATTTTGGTTTTGAGACTTATCCATATTGGTTGAGACCACGCCTGTATGATACAATCTGGATTCATTTAGACATGAAAGCTGATGTCATAATAAAATGGTTCGTTTTTAAGATGCCACAAGACTTTGTCCTTTTTTTCCCTTTAGAGGAAAAGGTCACTCTTTGGAGCAGCCGCTCAGGAAAGCTGAGGCAAGCCAACTCTGACCCTGCTAAATCCACCATCCAGCACTGAGTAGCTGCTGACCAGCTAATGATGTGCACTCTAATCCACAAAATCAGGAATTGCCAAAGTGGTGCCCTAGGGGGGCCAGTGTCCAATCCAGTACCTCCTGTGGCATTCCTGAAGGGTCTTGGTAAATCGCTTGCAGCCAAGTAGGATTGTCTTCCATGAATATCGTCTGGATCCACATGTCCTTCCACAGTGGAGTTGATTATGGTGAGAGTTTGCCAAATGTGCCTTCCTCTTAGCTCGTTTCTCCTTTTCGCCCTGAGTTCATGTTTCTTCAAAGTACATGACATCTTTGGTAACGGCTGTTCTCCAATTGGAGCAGTCGCAGGCCAGTGTTTCCCAGTTATCAGTGCTTATATTACATTTTTTAAGATTTGCCTTGAGAGTGTCTTTAAACCTCTTTTGTTGTCCACCAGTATTTCACTTTCCATTCTTAAGTTGGGAATAGAGTAGTTGCTTTGGAAGACAATAATCAGGCATCCGCACAACATGACCGGTAGGGCTGTGCAATAAATCATCATATGGTTGAATATACCGGTGGAGACATAACAGCTTCCCAGGGGTAGGTCAGCTGAATACAAATTTTGCAAACAATTTGCAGGTACAGTGTCTCCAGCTTTTTTGCTCTCTCCCTCCTCCCTCCTAACCAATAAGAAATGAAGATAAGCCCTCACACAAACCAGCAAATGCTTTCAGCTTCACAGGTATCTTTCCACTTAGAGCTCAGCTAATTATGCAGAGCCTGCTAACAATCAGGAGGGACCCCCCATGGCTAGAAAAGCAAAAAGGTAAAGTAAACAAAGACCTGGAAAGCACTTCTGTTGATGCATCCTAGAATAGCATTCGCGGACTCATGTTCAGCTTGTGTTCCACCAAGACCCCTAGATCCTTTTCACAGGTACTGCTAGTAAGCCAGGTGTCCCCCATCCTATATTTGTGCATCTGGTTCTTCCTGCCTAAGTGCAGAACCTTACATTTGTCCCTAATGAAATTCCTTTTGTTAGCTTGCACCCAGTTCTCCAGTCTGTTAAAGATTCTGAATTTTGATTATGTCTTCTGCGGCATTAGCTACCCCTCCCAGTCTGGTGTCATCTGCAAATTTGATGAGCATCCCCTCAATTCTTTCATCCAAGTCATTTATAATGTTGAACAACAACGGGCCCAGGACAGAACCCCGCAGCACCCCACTTGTCACTTTTTTCCAGGATGCCAAGGAACCATTAATGAGTACTCTTTGGGTTCAGCCAGTCAACCAGCTACAAATCCACCTAACAGTTACCTTGTTCAACCCACACTTACTAGCTTCCTCCCAAGAATATCGTGGGGGACTTGTCAAAAGCCTTACTGAGATCAAGATACACTAAGTCCACAGCATTTCCCTGATCCACCAAGTTTGTAATTCCATCAGAAAAAGAAATCAGATTGGTCTGTCATGACTTATTTTAGAGGTGTTTGTAAGTGCTACTGTATAAGCGTACAGTAAAGTTGGTAGTACTATAGCTTTGTAAACAAGCATTTTTGTGTCCCTGTGAATGTTCTGGTCCTCAAACACTCTGTTCTCCAATTGGGAGAATTGAATCAGATAAATATCCCCTTAGAAATTCACAATGCACTCGATACAGTTTGCTTTTCCTGCTCAGTTCCTGCTTGCACTCCCCTTTCCATTCTGAACAGAGGAGAAGGGCAGAGTGAGTGAGCACAGTGGCAGCTGATGTTGGTGCCCTTTTTCCTGTTGATTCAGACAGGGGAGACTGATGCAGGAGCCTGCCCACAACATTTTGTGGCACTATCTCTTTTTCTGCTCCTTAAAATGTAGAAGTCTTATGTGTTACGTAGGCTTTTGTTAGGGGGACAGGCTTTTGTTAGTGGAGGCAGAACCTCAGATTTGCACTAATTTGTATTGATTTAGGGGGGCAGTTGTCCCCCCCCCCCCCGGCTATGCCCATGTCACCCACAGAAACCTTTTAATGTTAAGCCACCCACCTCCACAGTTTTCTTTTGTGATTGGTCACCACAGCACTTTCTCAGACACGCCCACTGTCTTTAAAAAAAGCTGGCTACCCCTGGTTTGTTGTTTAGTTGTTTAGTCATGTCCGACTCTTCGTGACCCCCTGGACCAGAGCATGCCAGGCACTTATGCAACGATAAAAATGTATTGCACTTTAAGGTGCTTCTCAATGTTTTTAGTCTCTTTTTTATTGTCTCTTCATTTTTTTTGCAGCAAAAAACTTAGACAGTAATCCCTCTGGAAATTGCCATTGCACAGAACTCTAAGCGGATCCATAAAAAAACCTGTTGAGTAGCAGCCCTGGCAATTATTGGCAGACAATTTCACTCAGTAAACCAACATTTCCTATCCAACCTTATGTTTATGAAATACAGCAACACCAAGAAGTACAAAGGGCAGCTCGCTGAGATGGATACTTGCTCCCACCCCTTTAAGTGTTCTGCTGATCTATAAAGCTATTTTTATAGCGGAATTCAACTGAGGCTGATATTCACCAACAAGAACAAGAATCTTCGTATCCGCCCACATTGTCAGTCATTCAGATTGTTTCTGCTAACATGGCACTTTTCGCTTTCTTAGCTCAAGGGAATGGAAAGACTGCAGAAGTGGAAGTACCAGAAATGGACAAAGCTTTGCCTCAGAAGGTGTAAGAACAGGTGATTGGCATAAATAACCAATTTCAGTAGATCTTGAAATCTGAACACAAAGCATTACTATACTACACCATTGGTTAAAGAGGAAGCTCTAGTGAGCAGATGTGGGGTAGATGATGATGATTCTTTGTGAGCCGACCCTTTTGTTGTTGTTTAGTCATTTAGTCGTGTCCGACTCTTCGTGACCCCCTGGACCAGAGCACGCCAGGCACTCCTGTCTTCCACTTCCTCCCACAGTTTGGTCAACCTCATGCTGGTAGCTTCGAAAACACTGTCCCACCATCTCGGCCTCTGTCATCCCCTTCTCCTTTCCCAACATCAGGGTCTTTTCCAGGGAGTCTTCTCTTCTCATGAGGTGGCCAAAGTCTTGGAGCCTCAGCTTCAGGATCTGTCCTTCCAGTGAGCACTCAGGGCTGATTTCCTTCAGAATGGATAGGTTTGATCTTCTTGCAGTCCATGGGACTCTCAAGAGTCTCCTCCAGCACCATAATTCAAAAGCATCCATTCTTTGGCGATCAGCCTTCTTTATGGTCCAGCTCTCACTTCCATACATCACTACTGGGGAAACCATGGCTTTTACTATATGGACCTTTGTTGGCAAGGTGATGTCTCTACTTTTTAAGATGCTGTCTAGGTTTGTCATTGCCCTTCTCCCAAGAAGCAGGCGTCTTTTAATTTAATGGCTGCTGTCACCATCTGCTGTGATCATGGAGCCCAATAATCTCTCACTGCCTCCATTGCTTCCCCTTCTATTTGCCAGGAGGTGATGGGCCCAGTGGCCATGATCTTCATTTTTTTGATGTTGAGCTTCAGACCATATTTTGCGCTCTCCACTTTCACCCTCAATAAAAGGTTCTTTAATTCCTCCTCACTTTCTGCCATCAAGGTTGTGTCATCTGCATATCTGAGGTTGTTGATATTTCTTCTGGCAATCTTAATTCCGGCTAGGGATTCATCCAGCCCAGCCTTTCGCATGATGAATTCTGCATATAAGTTAAACAAGTAGGGAGACAATATACAGCCTTGTGGTACTTCTTTTCCAATTTTGAACCAATCAGTTGTTCCATATCCCATTCTAACTGTAGCTTTTGAGCTGGCCCTACTAGGAAGCAAAATGAGCAGCTGTCGCAGGCAGCAGATGCTGGCGGGTGGGGAGCTCAGCTGTTCCTGTTAATAATAGTAATAATAGTAACAATTTATTATTATTATTATTATTTATACCTGGCCCATCTGGCTGGGTTGCCCTAGCCCAGGGGTCCTCAAACTACAGTCCGCGGGCCAGATCCGGCCCGCCAGGGTGCTGAACCCGGCCCACCGGCAGGGGAGAACGAAGGGGGGAGGGGCGTGGGAGGGCGGCCTACAGCAAGCGGCAAAGCGGCGGCAAAGCATTCTCACTGAACACAATGAAAGCATTTGGCAACAACTCCGCGCCCAGCCTAATCATGCTCTCTGTGACTGCATTGCATGCTGGGATGATTTGTAGTGTCTGGCTGAGGCAGAGGGATGTCTGGGCATAGCTCCCTCCCTCCTCTTGCGTTTCGAGTGTTCCGTGGAACTTTGCTCGTGACCCCTCCGCCTTCCCGTAGTTGCCCGCTCCCCGCTAAGGCGGAGGCGCCTGCCGGGCAATGGTACCACAAACCCTTTGGCTCCAGACTCTCCGTTCTGCCCGCCTTGTCACAGGCACAGCTGTGCTGCTTAGTCCTTGGAGCCCCCTCAGCCCGCAGGCGCCTCCCTGCCGAGCGGGGTCCCATGGGCTGGAGGCGGAGAGAAGGGGCAGCCTCTCCCGACAAGCAGCCAGCTCTTGCAACAGGAGGAGGAGGAGGAGAAAGAGGCATGGGGACCTGCCAGACCATCGCTCAGTATTGCCTACCCTGGCGGGCAGCAGCACTCCAGGGTTTCATGCAGGAGGCTCTCCCAATGCCACCTGGGCATGCCAGGGGTTGAATTTGGGACTGCCACTGAGTTCTTCTTGTTGTTAATTGAATTTATATATGCCCTATACTCGGAGGTCTCACAGAACAAAATCTAAATCTAAAACCACAATATATATATAATCAAAATAAAAACAACAACCCAATAACATCTCCCCCCCCCCAAAGAACCACATTTAAAAAGGGCATAGGATGTCAATCAAATTAACCGAAAGCCTGGCTAAAATGGAACACTTTTGCCTGGTGCCTAAAGGTGTATAATGAAGGCACCCTTTTTTCAAACTATAGTCCGGCCCCCAACAGTGGCTGAGGGACAGTGAAGTGGCCCCCTGTTTAAAAAGTTTGAGGACTCCTGCCCCAGCCACTCTGTGCAGCTTCTAACACATATAAAAACATAACATAACATAACACCACACATTAAAAACTTCCCAATGCAGGTCTACCTTCAGGTGTCTTGAGGTGTCTGGACGCTGGCCTAGGCACTGTCTCCTAACACAGTATGGTTGGAAAAGGCAGAGCAAGGAGGGAAGGAGACAGCCAGCTCAGGCCAGGCTCTCCAGTAGACATTGTGAATCTGTTGCTCGGCTCACGTGACAAACCTTAGTACCACTGCTGCTCTGCAACATTTCTTGAGCAGATAGAAGAAATTTGATCCTGCTCACATTTAATGGCAAATCTACATAATTTGCAATATCCGAAACAATATGAGAACAATAAGTCATTCTGGTATATCCTCAGAATTTTGCAGTGTAGCTCCCCAGCCAACTTATGTACAAAAATGCACATACTGCAGTAAAGTATGCATAAAAGTGCATGTATTAGTGAAAATTTCATACAAAAATAAATTGTATTACGGGAAATTGCTTTGCAAAAAAGGCATATATTAATCTAAAAACCACTAAAATGATGGTGAATTTTCTTGAATACAGGTACTTCCTTTTGTGGGAAAAAAGAGAAAACTATTGTGGAAGTGCAAGAATTGAACTTAACAATTCAGAAAATGAGAAAGTGTCACATCACAGAAATGTGTATTTCACTTTCTGTTTCACATAAATCTTCCCACTGGATAATGTCATGGTACACTTCTACCCATCAACAAGTTTTGTGAGTGTAAGATGGTAACAGGCAAAAGATGTGTCTGAAGCTACCCCGTAATTTCTTTTAAAAATTAATTTCTTTTCTCATCAGTTCAATTCAAAATCCTTTATTAGGTATAGCACACCACACATAAATAACATAATACAATATAATATAAAATAATAATGCAACGCAACATCATCACCTACTATTAACAACCACTAAGTCTCTTTATCACGGCCCATTCTTTCTTCATGGACAGCTCTTAAAAATTCGGCCGCTATTAAAGTAATTTGATCATCGCTGTCCGCCAGCATGTCCTGAACAGTTGGTTGAGTAAAAGTCTGTTTATTGAATTTTAGGGCCTCATACAATTGTATTCTGGCATAACTGCCAAAATCACAGGAAAAGAATATATGCTCTAGAGTATCTAGTTCCTTTTTACTGCATTTGCAGAGACGCTCTGATTCTGGGATAGCTAAATATCTTCCTCTCACTACCACCGAGGGAAACATGTTAAATCTGGCCAACATAAACAGCCTACACGATTCATGTTTCTTCAGATTTGTCATGTATCCCTTTTGGAAATCTCTACACAAAGGGAGATTAAAGTGGATAGGAGAGCAGGTGCTATGCTTTGCAACCTCAAGCATGGCGAGAGCACTTTTTTCTGTGCTCATCTTTTCTCATCAAATTCATTCTTATTAGCCATTAATGGAGGCTACCCATTATTTTCCTATTTTAGTGGTACTGTGGTCTAAACCACCGAGCCTCTTGGGCTTGCTGATCAGAAGGTTGGCGGTTCGAATCCCCGCAACGGGGTGAGCTCCCGTTGCTCGGTCCCTGCTCCTGCCCACCTAGCAGTTTGAAAGCGTGTCAAAGTGCAAGTAGATACTGTCCGGGGCGATTTAAAAGTCCTGGACCTCTTCTGAAGGCCGGCGGGGGGCGAAAGTCTTTGCTCCCCCCGCCTGACCTTCCCGGGAGAGCGGAAAAACGTGCTGCGATTCTCCGCTCTCCCCGACGGCTTTTGAAGGCAGGCGGGGGGGAGCAAAGACTTCCCCCCCCCCCGCCGGCTCTTCTGAAGGCTGGCGGGGGGCAAAAGTCTTTGTCCCCCCTGCCTGCCTTCCCGGGAGAGCGGGAAGGCAGCGCTGCGTTTTCCGCTCTCCCGGGAAGGCAGGCAGGGGGGAGCAAAGACTCCCCCCCCCCGCCAGCCTTCAGAAGAGGTCGGGCGACAGACTGTCCCCGGACCTGGTCTGAAGGCGGTTTCCATAGGAACGCATTAATTGATTTCTAATGCATTCCTATGGGAAACCGTGCTTCGCAAGACGAAAAACTCGCAAGACGAAAAGACTTGCGGAACGAATTAATTTCGTCTTGCGAGGCACCACTGTAAATAGGTACCGCTCCGGCGGAAAGGTAAATGGCGTTTCCGTGCGCTGCTCTGGTTCGCCAAAAGCGGCTTGGTCATGCTGGCCACATGACCTGGAAGCTATATGCCGGCTCCCTCGGCCAATAAAGCAAGATGAGCACTGCAACCCCAGAGTCGGCCACGACTGGACCTAATGGTCAGGGGTCCCTTTACCTTTACCTTTTTATGGTAACACAGGAAAGTCTTATAGTCAGACCCTGGGTCCATCTAGCTCGATACTGTCTGCGCTGACTGGCTGCAACTCTCCAGGATTTCAGACGGGGAGTCTGTGCCAGGCCTTGAACCTGGGACCTTCTGCATGCACTGCAGTTGCCTCTACTCAAAATGTTAGCTCACAGGTCATCTCCACAGCACTTATTTAAAGCACATACTATTTTAACAGTCATGACAGTGGTGAAGGTTCCTAAATTATTGGTATTACTGGCTTGCACCAACCAGCCCAAAAGCTTTTCACAGGTTGAGTGTCTCTGGTAGACTGGAAGAGAACAATAGGCCTGATTCCCTTGTTGCTCCCAAGGGGAGCTAAGCCTGGCAGGACAGCTTACTCTATGGTCTTAACCCCTTCATGCATTAATTTGACTTAAGCATGTGGTTATATGAGGTTGGATAAGTCACATGTTCTACCTCCACTTCTGAATATGAGTTGATGGAAATTGTGGGACAGGTGGGACATTGAGCTCAGGTCCTGCTTGTACGTTTGCTGCTGAGGCATCTGCTGGCCCTGTGAGAACAGGATGCCGGGCTAGATGCCCCCTTGGCCTGATCCCACAGGCTCTTCTTAAGTTCTTATGCCACAACTAAGTGGTATAAGAAGAGTCTGCGAGATGAGGCCAAGGGGGCATCTAGCTGATTGCCCCCCTTTTACATTTTCCAAATCATTGGTCCCCTCAGGGGAGCAGCTCTCTCCTGTCCAAGGCTAGCCTGGCTACCCCAGCACCGGGTTCCAGCTTGCCTTCCTCATTGCCAGCAGCCTCAGGCTTCGGAACATCTCTGTTGCCATGGTAACTGAGGATTTGAAAGACCTCTCGGAGTGTGCCTATGGAAGCAGGGCTAAAAGGAAAGAGGCCGTCAGTCAGCCGAGGTGGGGAAAGAGTGGGTTGCAGTGAGTTCTCTCTTCTGTTGACAGTGCAGATCATTCTAATCTCTTGCAGATGGGCTGCGGTTAATCCTATTCAAAACTGTAAAATAAATCACATTAGAGAGAGGGGAGAAAGTCCTAATTTTGCTGACCAGTTTTCTTTGCAGCACAATAAAAGCCAGAACAAGGTGGTATTAAGACGGCATTCAGCCCAATCTATCCCAGACAGTTCCTAGGAATATTTGCCCCCTCCCCATCCCTCCTTCTACTATCACTTTTACTGCTCCACAAATTATGTGGGCAAAGAGGTATAATTGCTGTTCTGAATGAGGCCTTGCACAATACATATGGATCACAAGTGTTTTGTTACTTCTTCTCCTGAGTTAATAATGCCGGGCACTTCCAGCCAAACGGTTTACTGAGCATTCATCCTGATTTGTTTGTGAGGAGGTTAGATGCTGCACCAAAGCCAGACTTATTTCCCCCACTTTCCTGATCCTTACTGAGGAAAGTCCAATCTTTTGGGGAACCTGGTTTGTTGCAAAACAATAATTTTGCTTCTGGAATTTGACAGTGACTGAATCCTGCCCAAAAGTAGAACCAGTCTGGAAGCGCAGCCTGTCTCCACACAGGACTGCAACGTTGTTGTATTGTTTTAATGAATTTTTCTATATTATTTTCACTAATATATGCCGGGGGGGGCACAATTTACCCCAGTATATCCATGTACAGATTACTTGGCTGGAGAGTTGCATTGCAAAAGGATGGCTCTGCTTAGGGACTCAGCTACATTAGTAAAGAAAAAGCATTTTACAGTATATATGTTTAACACTAGGGCACCAGATGGTGCTGTGGAGTTCTGCCGTTTGCCAACGTGTTTTCCCACGTTGAGGTTTACAATGCGTTTCCCTGAAACACTTTTTAAATGTGTCTAGATCTAGCCTTGGTTCTCATATTGTTTCAGAGAGTGCAAATTAGGTAAATTCACCTTTAAATGCAAATTGTTTCAATGTTCTCTCCCCCCCCCCCCCCCGCAACCTGAATTTGCTGGTATGCGTTTAACAGCCTGGCAGTTATTTTATTCCTAGGAGCTCAGCTCCCACATACTAATGCTGATATTTTTCACCACCACTTTTTCCTTCAAAGATAGACTGGAAAGTATAAGAGACGGGTGCTATTTTTATTTATATAGCCCAAGTACATGGTGCCTAACATAGGTGGAAATGAAATTTTTGCCCCAAGGAAGTGATACATCTTCCTATCAATCAGTTGTTTATCCCACATTTTAGTTAGTGTATTCTTCTAATTGCAATAAAATCTGGGATTTTTATATAATCAACTTCAATTGTGCAAACCTACATTTATGGTTTGCAATTGTGTCTCTCCAGTAAAATATTAACAGTTTGGATGATTAGAAGCCCTCACACCTCTGTTCAAAAACTTTGAGAAACATTGCCTTCCCAGCACTTTGTGTTGTGCCTACAAAGCAAAAATACATCATGGTAGTTCACCCACCCAGTTGTGTACATCCCCAGTCATTTTGCTTCCCTCTGCTCCAGTTGCCTTAATGCCAGGTAATGTCTGTAGGACCTCAAAAAGAAGCTTGAAGCTGACCAAAGTAAGGATACACTGCAACATTGTGTTGCAAACCTCTGCAAAAGTAACATGCAGCTCTCACCTCAGTGGGCCCAACTAACTAGAATCATAGAATCATAGAATCATAGAGTTGGAAGAGACCACAAGGGCCATCGAGTCCAACCCCCTGCCAAGCAGGAAACACCATCCGAGCACTCCCGACATATGGTTCTCAAGCCTCTGCTTAAAGACCTCCAAAGAAGGAGACTCCACCACACTCCTTGGCAGCAAATTCCACTGTCGAACAGCTCTTACTGTCAGGAAGTTCTTCCTAATGTTTAGGTGGAATCTTCTTTCTTGTAGTTTGGATCCATTGCTCCGTGTCCGCTTCTCTGGAGCAGCAGAAAACAACCTTTCTGCCTCCTCTATGTGACATCCTTTTATATATTTGAACATGGCTATCTGGAACGTGTCTGGTAGAACTAGAGTTGTACCAGAGGAGAATTTGCTGAATAAACTGGACTTCTGATTAACCACGGGGCAGAGGTTGCACAAACAGGACCCTCACCTCCCCAAAGAACATGTGTGACAGTTTCCATTCCAGTGATTCTTTTCTGCCCCTTGCAGTTAATGCCTTTGTCTCCCTCTGACTGGCTCTTCTTGCCTGCTCAGCATAATAAGACAGGGAGACTTTTCCCTTGCAGACAATTGCAGTCTGGCAGCAGCCATGTCCCGTGCCTGAACGTGGAAACGGGGCAGGTGGAGCAAGGAAAATCTCCTTCAGCCCTGGAAAGAGGTTCTAAAATAGCAATGCAACAGCATGGAGAAGATGGTGGAAATGCTGCAGTGCAGACACTGCCAGATAACAAAGAATCCAGGACTAAGAAGAAATGCCTTTAGGTTGCCATACGTCTGGAATTTCCCTGACACAGCTGGGATTCATCTGTCAAAAATGGCATCCGGGCGGAATTAACGAAAAGTGGCTAAAATGTCCAGGGAATCTCATGTGTATGGCAGCCCATATGAGAAGCGTAGGTTTTTTTTTATGATTTCCCTACAAAAATGGTAAAAACTAAAAACTATATTTTTTGAGATATTACACACACACACACACAAACTCCGCCAAAAAATCTCAACAACTCAACAACTTTTGTAGCTGCATTTTCACTTTTACAGTGAAAATTACAGTGGTACCTCGGGTTAAGAACTTAATTCGTTCTGGAGGTCCGTTCTTAACCTGAAACTGTTCTTAACCTGAAGCACCACTTTAGCTAATGGGGCCTTCTGCCGCCGCCACTGCACGATTTCCGTTCTCATCCTGAAGCAAAGTTCTTAACCGAGGTAATATTTCTGGGTTAGCGGAGTCTGTAACCTGAAGCGTATGTAACCTGAAGCGTATGTAACCCGAGGTACCACTGTATGGCAACCCTGTTTCAGGAAGCGCATGAGGAGAGGGCTTCTATGATGTAAACCAGCCCCTCAAATCAGTGGCACAAACTTTTGCATGTGGTCAAAACTGTACCAGGCCTGCGGTCGTTCTTCCTTCTCAGCCTGGTTTCAGGTCACATGTGATGACACACAGAAACACAAGAAGATGTGTTCTACTGTGTCAAACCATTAATCCATCTAGTTCAATATTGGTGACACTGGTGGTCACAGTTCTCCCGGATCTCAGGCTGGAATCCTTTCCCATTCTACCTGGACATGCAGGGATGGAACGTGGAGCCTTTTTGGATACAGAGCATGTGCTCTGCCGCAGGGCTATGGGCTTTCCCCAAAGGGCCAGAGGGCCAACTATATTTCTAGATGACCCAGAGATTCTACACACTGTCAGTCTGCTGTCACAAGCAATTAAATAGGAATAAATAGGGCTGCCTTGTTATAACAGCTCCAGTGTCTAATGGTCTGGTTCTGGACACAGACCAACAAAGCCTTGTGTGGCTTAGGTCCAGGCTATTTGGAAGACCATAGTTTCTCATATGAACCTGCCCAGGCTCTGAGGGCAGAGGAGACCCTTCTCTCAGGCCTCCACCCTCACAGGTAAGAGGGAGAGGGCCTTCTTGGTGGCTGCTCCCAAACTTTGGAACTCCCTTCCTAGAGAAGTTAGACTGGCTCCCTCCTTGTTCCTTCTGCCAGCAGATGAAGACCTTTTTATTTCAACACCTTTTTAATGCTGTGATGATTTTATTCCTGGTATTATTTTTATTTTTAATAGAATTAAAAGAATATATTAAAAGGATCTATTATTGTTGAATTACTTTTTAGCTTTCTCTAATTTAGCTGCATTGTTGCATATTCATCTAAAAGCAACCTTGTTTCCCAGTCTGGGGGAAATGTGGGATACAAATAAAAAAATATGATAATAATAATGAATGCAAGGGCACATATGGCTTTGCTTAAGAAGAAAGCTGGCTGTTGGGCTTGAGCTGATAATAATAATAATAATAATAATAATAATAATAATAATAATAATTTATTATTTGTACCCCGCCCATCTGGCTGCGTTTCCCCAGCCACTCTGGGCGGCTTCCAACAAAGATGAAAGATACACTAAAATGTCACATATTAAAAACTTCCCTGAACTTCATATGTCTTCTGAATGTCAGGTAGATGTTTATCGCTTTGACATCTGATGGGAGGGCGTTCCACAGGGCGGACGCCACTACCGAGAAGGCCCTCTGCCTGGTTCCCTGTAACTTGGCCTCTCGCAGTGAGGGAACCGCCAGAAGGTAATGTTGCTACAAGGTTATTACCAGGTGCAGCCCCCCCTTTCGGAACACTGGGTACCGTTTTGACCACTGCATCTTAGAAAGGACCTTGGAGAGCAAACAACGCACAGGAAATGATCAAGGGATTGGAGCACCTTTCCTAATAAGGAAGATTGGTGCAAAAAGCTTTCTGTTGTATTTAGGGTGCCCACTATGGAAGGACGTGTGGATCCAGAATTGGCCTCCACGATCACTTATGGACTCATTGTTAAAACCGTGTTTATGGAAGACAATCTTACTCGGCTACGAGGGATCACCAAAGAAGAAGAAGAAGAAGAAGCCCCTTCATTGTGCTTGAATTATTTGGGGCTCTTTAGCTCAGACAAAAGAGAACTAAGAGGTGGAATGTGACAGAGGTAATAGAATTATGAACTGTGTGAAAACGAAGAAAGTGGATAGAGATTGAAAGATTGAAAGCACAGAGTCTGAGTCATCATGATTGAAAATTCCTCCCTGTACACAGAGAGAGGGAGGGAGAAAAAGAGAAAGGTTTCAACCTATTTTCTGCTGAGTCATAGCCAACAAATTGCACACAGCAATGCCATAGGTGATGTTCAGTGGGAGGGAAAGCCCCCACATTCCAGACTTCGGGCCCTATTTAATGTAGGCGTCTGTTCTATCAGCCCAGCAACCTCCCTCCTCTCCTGTGCAGACAAGCTCATGGAGCATTTGATTTAGGCTCAGCAGCTGTTTCAAGGCATCTGGTGCGGTCTGGTGCACAAGAAAAGGACCTGTTATGTAAAAATCTTTCATTGCCTCCAGGGGATGTGACTTTTGCTTTGTGACTCTAGGACTGTAATCCAATGTGCACTTACTTGTGTTGTGAGCAAATCCCATGGAACTCAATAGAACTTGTTTCCAAGTGTTTCAGCCTTTAACCTTATGCCCAATACAGTGGTACCTCGGGTTACATACGCTTCAGGTTACAGACGCTTCAGGTTACAGACTCCGCTAATCCAGAAATAGTACCTCGGGTTAAAAACTTTGCTTCAGGATGAGAAGAGGAATCGTGCGATGGCGGCACGGTGGCAGCAGGAGGCCCCATTAGCTAAAGTGGTGCTTCAGGTTAAGAACAGTTTCAGGATAAGAACGGACCTCTGGAATGAATTAAGTACTTAACCCAAGGTACCATTGTAGAGAAGTTACACACATCAGGAACTAAAAAAAGATTGGTTTATTGCTTGAAATGAAAATGACAGGTGCTGCTTCAGACAGTATCACAGTTATGTGGCCAGCAAACCATGCATACCTTGATTTTAAGAGTAAACAAATTCCTAACTGCCCCAAAGCCTGAAGAGTAGGCACAGCAACTTGCCACAGACCCACACTAAAGAGGGAGTGGGGTGGTATACCTGTCCTGAAGTAAATGGAATCCAAGTCAGGGATGTGTGCCTTCCATGCTGAGAGTAATCTCTCCCCTCCAATAGCCTGTCCTCCAGGAAGGTTTACAGCATCTCTCTCACCTGCTTCTTGGCCCCTTGTCCAGTGCAGCATGAAACTGATTCTTGAGAGTGTACGACAAAAAGGGGGTCCTGTTGGAGCTTATGAGCTACCCAACAATTACAGATCTGGGGTTTAAGTACTATTTTGGGCTAAAATTAACTTATGGTGATGGGGGGGGGAGGTTTCCTGGATAAGTGTCATAACAACTTTATTCCTTTGCTTCATTGTTTATTTCCTGCAAGTTCCTGTCTTTTTGCTATTTTGTTCACCTTGCCCAGTTTGAAGTTGAAAGGACACGAGCTTTGTGAGAAATGACTAAGTGGTTAACTTGCATATATTCTGAATTCATGACTTTACTTTCTAAGTCATTTAGGATTTTAAAGACTAAAATGAGCCCCGTGAATTGGGCTTGGAAACTAAGAGCCCCCCCCCCCAATGCAGCTGCTGTAGAACATGTTTTAAATGTGTTTGAGCAGCTGTCCCCACCAAAACCTGGCTGCTGCCTTCCGCACCAGTTTTCAAGGACAATCTCACACAGAGCACAGGCAGTCTTCTAATCTGCAAGTAACTACAGTCTGGAGTACTGTGGCTACGTCATCTCTTTCTAAGAGAGTCCAAAGCTGGCGAACCAGTCGTAGCTGGAAATAGGCACTGCTAGCTGCAGAGGCAAATCCGAGCCTCCGGTGACCATGTGGGATACAGGAGTAACCCCAGGCTATGCCCTCATCGAGAGCAGGCTGCCATCCTACCTCTGGGACCCAAGAATTCGAAACACACCATGTCTACATTTAGTTTAAGTTTCTTGGCCCACTTCCAGCTCACTACCACCTCCAGGCACTGATCTAGCACCTGAACCGCCTCTCCTGATTCAGTTGGGACAGAGAGCTAGAGAGTCATCCGCATATTCATGGCAAATCGCCTGGTGACATTTCCTAGCAGCTTCATGTAGATATTAAAAAGCATTTAGATCATTAAAATAGTGTTACACGCCTCCCCAATCTCCACAAGATTCCAGGGGCTGCAGGCGCGCTTTACCCAGGGTCTGTGTCTCCTTTGGAAATGAGGCCTAGTGGAGACAGTGGTGTCTTTGTTATATATGGTTTATTTACACTCATAAACAACCTGCATCTAAATGCAGACAGTTCAGAGCATTCACATTCCAAAAAGGACTCTGGTTTCTCCCAAAGACACAGCAGGCGTAGGTTTTAGAACAGAGAATTCAGCCATGTGCGATCTCTCTCTCTCTCTCTCTCTCTCTCTCACAGTTGGCCCATGTGGTGCTCTTTGCCCCTCTTCTTCTTCCTTGTCACCATTTACAGACTGAAAAGGATTTCTCACCAGCCTACACCATCCACAACTGAAATCCTAACCCCTTTTTGTCTCTGCCCACCAACACACAGCTGGAAGAGGGGTTCACTCCCCTTGCCGTCCAGCACCGAATGTTCTGATGGCTCATCTTTTGTTAGGTTAAGAACCTGGCCATCATCAGGTGCCCACCTCGTGAGGAAGCTGGCTTCTGTTATTTCAACCTTGAATCCCTGCTGGATCCTTGCTGGATCTGGGAGTTCAGGGCTGGCAGTTTAACTCCCCAAACCTTGATTAAATTCTAACACTTACTAAATCCATAAATTACGGGTGCCTTGTGCCCACAAACTCTGGAAAGGGTTAAGCATGCACCCCTTCAGCGCTACTGCTCTGATCAAAGAGAGCATCTGCGGGGGCTCTAAAGGGAAAACAACACACATGGAAATCTGATTACAGCCTCCAAGCTCTTGCAAAGTTATTGGATAATGCCTGTGTGGACGGGAACTGGGCAAACTCTGCCAAGCACCTTTCTGCAGTCAAACACGCACGCACACACGCACACACCCTTTCCTGTGCTCCACATCTTCATTCCTGGGATCCACTTACGGTACAAGCAGCTCAGGGCGAAAAGAGTTCAGGCTGAGTTCCTGGAGAGAGGACAAAGGCACGTGTCCAGGAATCTGCCAGCCTTGGCACAGTGACGTCTGCTACTGTACCCTCTCGTTCCAGGAGCACCAGCAGAGGACAGATCCGGGAGGTGTGAGCAGGGAGGCCGTGAAACCGACACCTGCGTCAGATGCAGAGCCCTTTGGTGTCCAGCCTCCAGATTCATGTTGCAGGCCAGTCTTCACCCTCGTGCTGGGCCTCGTGCTGGGGGGGGGGGAATCAAAGGCAGCTGCACATTAAGAAGCCTCCTCCGCGCTGCCCAGCTTTTGCAGTCAGCAAAGAAACAGGTGGTTGCTTAGATCCCTGGTGGGCCTCCCCACATGGTGACCTTGCATTCATCCTGGTCAGTTCCAAGCTGCCCAGCCCTGCCTCTGCTCAGTGAGCAGCTCCCTTGTCAGGCTGCGACTGCCATTCATGTTCCGCCATCTGGATGAGAGAGCCTCTGAACATGCCCGGAGGGCCCTCCCCTTCCTACTGTATCGTCCCAGCATGCCTCCATGCACCAGCCTTCAAAGTGCAGCATGTTCAAGGATAAGCAGAAATTCAACAGGTAAAGCTTTACCAAGCGCTGTGTCTCTGTGCACAAGGAAAGTGTACCACCTCTACCACGGAAGGCAAAAGCCCCAATTCCTGTGTCCCCCCCCCCCCACCTACAGATCACACAAAAATGAGGCCACATTTCAAGATGCTGAGGGATTTTTATCAACAGCCCAACACCTTTTGGCCCCAGGGCGTTCTTCAGCAGCTTCCTACAATGAATGTATGTATGTAACCCGAGGTACCACTGTAAAACCAAACAGTGTCAAAGAGATTTTTTTTCACCTTTCACAGCCTTCACTCTTCCCGACAACTTTTCAGCTAAAGCAATTTGACAAATGTTTGTGTTCCAAAGATAATGTTTGACAAATGTTTGTGTTCCAAAGATAATGTGCTTACTGATCAGATGATGAGCTGCCATTTGATGGTTCATTTTCTAGAAACCAGGCATTGATAAAATTTGTATTTATTCATTTTTTAAAAGAATTATAGCCTGTTTAATCAAAATATCAATAAAGCTCTAAGTGGTTTATTCATAAGGAAAGCATTGATAAAATCAACAGACTTTAACAATAAGTAGACCTATTAAAATGATCAAAACGGAGATAAAATCTACAGAGCTTAAGAACAAATATACATCATAAAATTGCATGTCTAGTCAGGCTTGCCTAAACAATTTATTTTAGCAGGCACGTAAAACAATGCCACAAAGGTTCCAACCCAGTATTATCTGGAGCAGGCAGGGTGTTCCAGAGCTGCTGCCACACTATAAGACATGATTGCTCCTTGGTGTGTAACAAATACTGTAAGGCGCTTGCAAAATTAGCACATGCCTGCGAGCACCAACTTATTGTGCTTCCTCCCTCGGCAGGCAGGCAAGACAGGCATTGCATTCGGCCTTATCTCATTCCTGTGTGCTGCTGTTTCTCACGCAGGAACTCTTATGACCCTGTACATGCAGTCTCTCTCTCTCTCCCCCCCCCCTCTCTTTTCTTTTTCATTTTGATAGCTAGCTGCGTGAATCATTTGTTTGGGCCTCTTTTCAGCCGGAAAGAGATTAAAGGTAGGTAAGGGCAAGGCATGGAAGCAGCGCTGGCCAGTGGGCCCCACACCAGCAACTCTGCAGGGCTGCTTCAAGACATTTTGCCCCCTGTCCCCCCAAAACAGTACTTCTGTCTTGTCAGGATTCAACTTGTTAGCCGCCATCCTGGCACAAACATTCATGGACTAGAATTATTTTCACCAGATTTGAAAAGCATAAACTTAGCAGTTTTCTGCAGCAACCATAGACACACCTGTGTATGGTAGAGCAGGGAGCTGTAAACAATGGGGTTAAATAGTCAGTGAAATGCGAAAAGTACAGTCTGTGCAGTCTTGACAAACAGTACAGTGTTTAGTGTTTGAAATTATCAGATCCCCGTCCTTCCAAAGGCAATAACACTTCTCAGGGAAAATGTGAGCTCAGGAACAGGAGTCGTTTCAATACTTGGCCTTTATCCCCAGCTCCGCTTCTCTGAGACCATTGAAGGTGCTTCCAGACATTTTGCTGGGTCAAGGGGAGGGGGGATTCCAGTTCATGCCAGAAGTTAAGCTTTGCTGAGTTAAAGCAGATTTTTAAAAAGAACAGACGTTTTATGCTTACAATGGGGAACAAATAATTAACAGGAAGATGTGTAAAGACCCTGCAAGCAAATCTGTATAAATTCAGGATGATTGTCATAAACAAACGAGAATACTCGATAAAGACATAGTGTGCCCACTGCAGAGTGTTGTGGAAGCAACTGATGATGAATGCTGACTGAACAGGTGATCTGAGGAGCCCTGAGCTCACTGGAGGGGATCTGTCTTTATCATTCTGTTGCTTGACCTGCAAATCTAATCAACACATTCCCCAAGCTACCCAGTTTGGCCTCTAATGCTTTTACCTTGAAATTAACCTTCAGCTGTGTTAATATTGTTATAGGATTCAGAAAGGTGATTCTGCATAATACCTATGGGTCCCTTCCAAGCCTGTGTAGCAGCCCAGCCAGTTCCTTTCCACTCCTGTTCTGCCCTGGTGAAGAATTCTGGAGCACTCCAACAATTGTAAACTTTAAATATATTTCATTTAGGCTAGCAGGTGGCTGGAGGGTAGGAAAACACAGCCAATTGCAGCAAGGAATACTTACTAGCTCAAATGCAAACTGTTACCTTTGCCACAGAAGTTTATGTTATTTACTGACGGCATGGGTGAAGAGCAAATCCAGTCATTGGTTCCCTTGCATCCTAAGGTAAATGAACTTAAGGAAGTTCGTGGAAGGCAGTTTCCCATTCCTCTTTTCCTTCCCCCAGCAGGAGAGTGGCTTGGAATCCTACTCTGCAGAGGACAGTCCTCTGTTTGAAGCTGCCCTCTGTTTGCAGGGCTTCCCAGTCCAAGTCCATCTTAAAGTTTAGGAACCACAAGAACCAAAGAGCATAAACCCTTTATGTTGCCCATCAACAACACACTGAGTTGGCACATGACTCACCTGGTCACATTCTTTCTCACTGTGGTGAGCTGTATTGTACAGTGGTACCTTGGTTCTCAAACTTAAACTTTTCTGGAAGTCTGTTCCAAAACCAAAGCACAAATTTCCCATAGAAAGTAATGGAAAATGGATTAATCCGTTCCAGACTTTTAAAAACAACCCCTAAAACAGCAATTTAACATGAATTTTACTATCTAACTAGACCTTTGATCCCTAAAATGAAAGCAATAATCAATGTTCTGTACTATAAAATAAATAAGACAGTATTGTAGAAGATAAAAATAAAAATTATTATTTTTTCTTACCTGCATGATGATAGTCATTGTTGGGGGGGGGGGCTTTTATTGATTTCCACAGTCAACCAACCAACCAACCATAAAACGAAAAACAAGCCACAGTCATAAAAATGAAAAAGCCATACCAACAAAAACGCAAAAAATAGCAAAAACAAAAGACCAAATATCACCTCAGAACACTGCAATCAGAAACGGAAGGCTTTAGTTATGATGGGGGCGGGGCTTAAATTAGCTGCTCAAGGAAACAAACAGAATGAAAAAAGTCTTTATTACGATGGGGGGGGGGACTCAAATGAGCTGCGCAACAGTGAAAACGGAAGCGCAAGAGCATGTTTGGCTTCCGAGGCAAATTTCAAAAACCAGAACACCTACTTCCGGTTTTGCAGCATTCAGATTCTGAGTTGTTTGGGAACTAAGCTGTTTGAAAACCAAGGTACTACTGTCTTTCTGTTTGAAGTATGGAAATTGTTTCTAAATTTGCAGCTATACATATTGCGAAGGAATCGAACTGTAGTCCCCGACTGCTTACATTTATCCTTGTATTTACTGTAGCGTGGGAAATTATGTGTTACACACCATCCCAATATCTGAGTGTCAAGAGACTCCAGGGGTGCCAGCACTTGCCCAGGGTTTGGCTTCCTTGGAATGAAGGTCAGTGGAGACTGTGGAGTCTTTAGGATATCTGGTTTTATGCGCGCGCGCACACACACACACACAAACCCTGAGCATAGGATGGGGGGGCTCAGAGCATTAACACACCAAATGATCTTGCTTCTCCATTAGTCACAGCTTTGGATCCAGCACAAAGCAGGCATGTCTCTGTGTATCCACCTTCCAGCCTCTTCCCAGCTCATTCACACATAGCTGTGGCCATTGTTCTCCTACCTAGCTGCTAGGTGAGCCGTCTGGGGTGTGGGGAGGCCCACTCTTCTGTTCTATGGCGCACAGCAACTTCATGGTGCTTAACTAGTCAGCCAAAGCCATTGCCCAGAGAAGGAAAATTTGCTCTTACACATTCTACCCCCACAGATACAGGATCCCAAGAGCTGGAAGGGACTCAGGACATCATCCAGACTGACCTACCAAACTCACCTTGTTGCCTCTTATTTGGGGAGTATAGGGTCAAACCAGTGGGTAGATCACCACCAGTTTTTTATTGTGGGAATAGATCACAGTCTCTTGGAAGCTGGACAAGCTGGATCTAGGGTATTCCCTCCCATAGAAATAAACAACAACCATGTCATCACGGGATGCAGTAAGAAGGTGGCAGGCGGAGCTCAAATGAGGCGATGATTCAGTCCGACCTCCACCCTGGCCAAACCTTTCCCTGCCCAAGTCCCTTCTCAAGCTGCCTTCCCCTTGTTGCCAAGGCAACACGATGGTTCAGCATCAGGTGATCTGGCATCGAGATCCCTGCCTGAGGTTTGTTTGGGCTGCCAAGAAACAAAAGAGCTATGTGTAAGGATGGCACAGATAGCCTTTTCTCTCGTCCTTTGTCAGTGCGCTTTTTAGAGCCAAATGTGCTCTACGGCTGATTCCAAAAATTATTCAGCCTTTGATCATGCACAGTCATTGAACAACTCACTAAATGGATGAATGAGTAAAAGAATGAATGAGCAAACAAACAGCGCATGTGCATTTATATGTGAACTGTGTCACAAAAGCAACCAAGTATGCAAATTTGACACATTTCACAGAAAACTCAAGAAAAGTGGAGCGGATACCTCTCTCAAACAAACTGACCATGGGCTCAGCAGCAGCTGCTCAGATCTCTTTACTGCCTAATGGTCAAGCTTATTAACACACCTTGTAATATATCTTGGTATTTAGAAACAAAAACCCTGGTTACCTGCCAATAGAATTGCCCAAGGACACCCAAGCAATGTTGATAAATAAAATATCTCTCTGAGCATAATTTTCATTTACACAGTAAGTAATGGAGAGCGAAAATTTGTTACCATTGACTAAGGTGCAGACACCAATGGTCACCCATAAAGTAGCACCCTGCTTGTGGTTAACGCTTAGCTGGAATGAAATATTCAACGCAGCAATAGAGAAATTAAAATAATAATTTATTTGTCAGACAAATAAATGAGAGATACAGTGGTATATGGTTACCAAAGCTCTGCCCCTTCCAGCCCTGATGGCCAGCACTTATATTTCCTCAGCCCAGCCCCCTGGCTCCTCCTTTGGCTGCCTCTGTCCAATCAGCCTGGTTGAAATTACCTATTGGCTGTTTGCTAGAACCAATCATAAAAGATACACCCATTTCCTATTACCTTTTATGGGAGACAAAGAGCTATATTTCCTTCTATCCATAAATGGCAGACAAGTAGCCATATATCTTACATTTGCCTCAACAAGGCACCTTAATTACCAGATCACCTTTTGCCCCTGTTGCCCCTGCATTCCAAAACAAATGGCTAAAACAAATGGCTCATGGTATTAAATTCTATCTAAACAGAGATCTTGGGTTCACATTCTCACACACCATCAATGAAATACAGTGGTGCCCCGCAAGACGAACGCCTCGCAAGACGAAAAACCCGCTAGACGAAAGGGTTTTCCGTTTTGGAGGCGCTTCGTAAAACGAATTCCCCTATGGGGTTGCTTCGCAAGACGAAAAAAATCTTGCATCCCCCCGCGGTTTTTTCCCGCTTTTTCCGCCCTTTTCTTAAGCCGCTAAGCCGCTTATCAGCTGTTCCGCTGATAAGCCGCTTAACAGCTGATCGCTGGAAGCCGCTTGACAGCTGTAGCGCTAATCCGCTAAGCTGTCAATGGGCTTGCTTCGCTAGACGAAAAAACCGCTAGACGAAGAGAATTGCGGAATGGATTCTTTTCGTCTTGCGAGGCACCACTGTAAGAATCTAACATAAGAATCTAACATTTCTTACTTTCTAAATCCTTTGCCTAATTACATTAAGCCAACAAATCTCATACATAACATAGATAGCTTTTTAGAAGAAAAGGCCTTTGCAAAGTAAAAAGGAACTCAGTAAAAAACAGCTTCAAAAGAAGCCTCTTCAGTTTAGACCCCCCCCTTTCCCAGCCAGCTGCTTTTCCCATTAGCTCTTCCCAAAATTTATTGCCCTTTAACTTCTCTCAGTATACCTTAAACCTTAGGAAAATATGGCTAGAGTCTGATGAGAGGCACGTGGTATTATTTTCTGTTAAACAATAAATCTTACTATTTACCAACTCTTAATTAGTGTTTTTGCAGCTTGATTGTGAATATGGAGGGTCAGTGTAACATTTGCTCCCAGCCTGTAATTCCCTTTTACAACTTTGAGAAACTTGTCTCCTGCTACTGCTATAAATCAGGGGGGCCCTTGTTCAGGAGAGCAGGAAGATAAACAACTGCCAAAGTACTTAGCCAGCTGGTTTCTGCCTGGCATGAAACATACAAACATTTGCAAATATATCTTTAAGCTCATTTTAAAATACAAGCCTTGATCAGATGCCTCAATAACTTTATGGACAGGGTGGGGGGAGGGAAGAAAGGCATATGTAGCCGGAAGAAAGGCAAATAGCAAATGTGGAGAAGCTTGAGGCTCAGGTGGCCTCAGCGGCCCAGAGGGCCTTCCATTAGCTTCAGCTGGTGGACCAGCTCCGCCCCTATCTGAACAGAGAGAAACAGCTTTACTTCTCTTGTCTTTGCTCTACTAGCTTCTGGGTTAGATTACTGCAACATGTTACACGTGGGGCTGCCTCTGAAGACGGTTCAGAAGCTTCAGCTGGTGCAGAATTTGGTGGCCAGGTTGCTCACCGGGGCAAGACGGTTTGAGCAGATTATGCCAATCCTGACCTGACGGCACTGGCTGCCAAATAGTTTCTGGGCCCACGGTAAAGTGCTCGTTTTGACCTAGAAAGTCTTAAACCGCTCAGTAATAACTCAAGAACCGCCTCTCTCCATACAAACCTACCTGGACCCTGCAAACACTATGTGAGGCCCTTTTTCGTGTCTGGATGGTGGCAACATGAGAACGGGCCTTTTCTGCAGTGGCTCCCTGCTTGTGGAATGCTCTCCCCAGGGAGGCACGCTGGGCGCCTTCATTATGGGTCTTTAGACACCGGGCAAAAATGTTTCCCTACAACCAGGTCTTTGATTAACCTCCTGTATCCTTTTAAATGTGATTGTGGGAGGGGTGGGGGAGAGGGTGGTAATTAGTTTGTTCTGTTCTTGTTTTTATGATATATTTTGTGTTTTTTATATTGCATATTTATGCTGTGAACTGTCCTGAGATCTTCAGATGAAGGGCAGTGTACAAACTTAATAAATAAGTAAAATTAAAATAAAATAAATGCAGCCCCTCCACATTGCACATTCAGGGTGCTTTTGGGGTGGTCACACACAGTTCTACTTTCAATACTTTTTGCGCTTGTAAAGGTTTTGTGGTTTTCATACTGCTTCGTTTCCATTCAGTGCCTATGCTGTAACATCCTGCTGAAATCCCAAATTCCCTTGCTGTGTTCTCCCACTTTTGTTGTGCTATAGCAGTCTGAATACTTCAAGGTGCTCTACACGGAGGCCTCCCCACACCCACATTTCATCCTCACAGCGTCCCTGCAGGGTAGACTAGATTAAGGCTGTGTGACAGGCGCCTCAAGTGAACTGAACCTTTTGATGCTGCTGCAGACACTATAAGGTCCTGTAAAAGTGTTCCTTGAATAGATATGGGCACAAAGTTGGTGACTGGATTTCTTGTAGGATCCAGGCCCTGTCTTGGCTCCTCTTTAGAGTGGCCTGTTGCTGCTGAGGAGCTGCACTTGGTCGGAGGACTGCCTAAATAGGTCAAATCACGAGTCAGAAAATGTAACATCTTGTCCTGAGGAAGAAAACACAAGGAATCGTGAAAACACAACAACCCCTCTGGGGTTTTGTTTGCTGTCCCTTATTGGAGAGGCAAGATCTAGTGAAAACTGAGGACACCTTCGGGTCATTCAGTGAGTTGCCAGTAGACCGACATTTCCAATTTTTAAAAAAATGCTTGTTGAGCTCTGCAAAGAAAAAAACCCTCCCAAATGCACAACAGACCAAACCTTTATTAGGACCCCTCAAAATGTCACAGAACAGGCATGTAGTCTGGCCAGAAGCAGAAGAGACCAGGACTCCTGCACCTTTGATAATTGCATTGTCCTTCTGCATGCAAGACAGTTGCTCCACCACAGAGCTCCAGCGCTCACCCTTCATAGTGTTCCTTTTCTTTAAACTGGACTTGGACTGGGCAGGCCTTCAAATACAGGATGGCTTAAATTAGAGGACCATCCTCTGTAAAGGAGGGCACAAGGCCACCTTCCTCTTTATAATGTTTTATTGAGTTCACATGACAGGTCATACAGAAAACAACAAACGGAACAAACCCACCCTACTGACAAAGTGAACCAAGATGAGAATAAGCATTATCATTTTAGAAAAATCACTACAAACTAGAAGGCAATATATTCTGAGGCAATCAGTACAGCTATATAGTTTTGTACTGATTTGGCTGGTTCTCGTGGGCATTCTCTACATGTTCCTGGAAGCTATTCTCCCGATGCTTCTTTGTGCTGAACAGGAGGGGGAAATGCTTTTCTACTAGATGGGCTGTAATTTGCAAGTCATGCTGGGCCTTGCATAAATTTCATGCAGAATAAAATCCTTGCAGTTATTAGAAAATACAGAAACAGATGAGTTGAGTTATTCTGTTACCGTAATTCATTTTTCTTCTGAGGATGAGCAGCTAGGGAAATTGGAATAATGTTTTCAGAATAAAAGCCTGTGGTTTGCAATGTAAAAGATTTTAACATACATTAAAACAAAACTGTATATCAGTACTATATATGGAAACCAAGATTTTCTAGAATTGGGGTGAGCAGAAGGGAGACAGGGGTCTACTGGCAGATTTCAGGGTGATTTGCAGTAGATCAGAAAGGCTTTATGACTCCCAATGTTTTAACAATTGCAAAAGGAAACTTACATTTCCCCCCAGATAAATTAGGCTACTAAAATGAAGGCGAAAGCCTGCCAGGAGTGGATTTTTGTGTTAGCTGATATTGGCAGTTCTTGCGAATTTAGGAAAAGACAAAGTAGATCCAACAAGCCTGAAAGCTACCCACCTTTGAGTTAAGAATGTAGTGTTTTGTGTTTCGGGCTGGGGCTGGTGGGTCTGAATATGCCTGAGTCCCTTCCAATTCCTGGATTAAACAAGGACTAATTTGTTGGAACGGCCTGACAAATTTATTGGTAGTGGCCCCCTAAGTATGGGTCGTCAATGTAACAAAGGAAGTGGGTCCCCATTCCTCAATTGTCTATTAATTAGAAAGACAAAATGCTGAAATCCAGCATTGCCTGAGCTCTGCAAGTGCGGCTTACTCCTGATTGAAGTGCAGAGTGTTTGAGGACCAGGACATTCACAGGGAAACCAAAATGCTTGTTTACAAAGCTATTGTACTACCAACATTACTGTATGCTTGTGAAACACGGACCACTGAAAAATGCCATCTCCAACTCCTCGAAATATTCCATCAACGGTGTCTCCGAAAAATTTAACACATCACTTGGAAAGACAGGAGAACTAATACCAGTGTACTGGAAGAAGCAAAGATCACCAGTGTTGAAGCAATGATTCTTCAACATCCACTTTGTTGGACTGGTCATGTTGGGGATGCCTGATGATTGTCTTCCAAAGCAACTACTCTATTCCGAACTTAAAAATGGAAAGTGTAATGCTGGTGGTCAACAAAAGAGGTTTAAAGACTTTCTCAAGGCAAATCTAAAAAATGTAGTATAAACACTGACAACTGGGAAACACTGGCCTGCGAGTGCTCCAGTTGGAGAACAGCCTTTACCAAAGGTGTTGTGGGCTTTGAAGACACTCAAACTCAGGACGCAAGGGAGAAATGTGCTAAGAGGAAGGCACGCTTAACAAATCCACACCGTGATCAACTCCCCCCGGAAACTAATGTCCCCACTGTGAAAGGACATGTGGATCCAGAATTGGCCTCCACAGTCACTTAGGGCCTCATTGTTAAAACTGTGTTTATGGAAGAGAATCTTACTAGGCTACGAGTGATCGCCAAAGAAGAAGAAGAAAGACAAAAGGCCAAGGTGTGTGAGTGGGGAGCTGGAAGCAGGAGGCTGCAGGCTGGGCAGCTGAGAGACAGGGCCATGCCTGGTTTTTGCTTGAATCCAAGGCTGTGCCTTTGGGAGAAGCAAGACCCTCTTGGGGTGTTAATGCTGTGAGCCCTTCCATCGTAGGCTCATCGTAGGCACATATGTGTACATAAGCCACATATCCTAAAGATGCCACAGTCTCCGCTGCCCCTCATTCCGAGGGAACCAAGCCCTGGAGAAGCGCATGGAACCCCTGGAATCTCACATTGCTTAGAGATTGGAGTGCTGTGCAACAGTGTTATTAACTGGGTGCAAAATTTCAAATTTGTAACAAATAGAACAAACCAACCGCAGGACTGGTGCCTTAGGTGGGAATCCCTGCTAAACTCTCCCTTCCATCCCACCAGCCCACAAGTTCCCTTGCTTTGCCGTTTCAGTACCAGTGGAATATATTTGCAGATGCACTGCTGTTTGCCAGAAGAAGACTATTGAGGAATATTGAAGAATGATTCACAAGAACCTTTTGCAGAATGCCAGGGTGCCACGCTGATCCTTTGGCCTTGTGTCGGTCCAGCCAGGCAAATGAAGCCGTTTGTGCCTGAGGTCGGGGAGGACGTAGCTGGTCCTACTCCCCAGGCCCCAAAGTCATGGCTTCACTGGAAACAGCAAGCAAGTCTGTTCCTTTGCAGAAGTGCTGCCATCAACCAGCACCAAGGGGCGCTCGCTGTAGCTTTGGATCATGCTGGAAACGCTGTCAAAGAGCTGGCAAGGAAAAGAGCAGAACAGGGAGCAGATCAGCTTCTTTCTGTACCTCAAGGGACTAGCTTTTTTAGTCCAGTTTCCCTCAAGTCATGAGGTGGCAGAGCTCTGCTGACTGAGGTCACATTCACCCTATATACTGAACACACACCTCGGCCACTTTAAGAGTCATGGCTTTCCCTCAAAGAATCCTGGGGACAGTAGTTTGCCAAGGGTGCTGGGAATTGTTAGGGGGTCCTCAACCACTACAGCTCCCAGAATTCTTTGGGGAAAGCCGTGGCTCTTAAGGTGGTACAGCAATGCTTTAACATGCATAGTGTGGGTGGGAGCTGAGAGGGAGACGGGTGCATTTGTTTTTTCCATCATGGAACTCAGGGTGGTGGGCAGGGGGTTACCAGGTGCTTATCCAGACACTGAGGAGACCTGGACCTCCTTGGCTTCTGCAAGGTGGGCCTACATCAGGTGCCCTCTGCCTGGGGATGGGAGAGAAAAACAGTTCAGTTCACATTTCAGTGTACACTTAACTAATTTGACTCCTTCTCCTAGGACAGGCATCCCCAAACTCGGCCCTCCAGATGCTTTGGGACTATAACTCCCACCATCCCTAGCTAACAGGACCAGTGGTCAGGGATGCTGGGAATTGTAGTCCACACTGAGGGAGGGAGGCAGGGAGGCAGGAGGGGCAAGAGAAGAAGGAGCAACAGCGGAAGCAAGATTAAAATGGCCTGCAACCAATTTTTGGTGCCCATTCCACAACTTAGTTTCCAGCATCTCTTTGTCATAAAAGGAGAGTAAGCACAGTTGGAACATTCTTCCACATACCGGTAATCCCCCTGAAATGAAAAACATGAGAAATACAGGTGACAGGGCTCAGTTGACTAAGCTGATTGCCAGTGGAGCTCCAGTATTGCAGAGAGAGGGTCTCTCAGCCTTTCCTGCAGATGCTGGAGATGGAACTTGCGACCTTCTGCCTGCTCTACGGCTGCGCCACAGCCCTCCCAACCTAGAAAGAGAGCACTCGCCTCTTCATGGCTCCTGCCATCCTTGCCAAGCGTGTATTGATGACTGCTCTCTACGTAGCGGATGGGGATGTTGTAGACGTGCTTCTTGAAGAGCACAGCCAAAGTGAATGGCTGGTTCCAGCCGTGTCGTGAGCTCTGCCTCACCAGGTAGGCACTGTCCTTTTGTGAAAAAAGAGGGTGGAGACATTCAGGTTAAGGAAGGAGACGTCAAATGCAGGTGAAAATCTGGATCTTGGAATCGGAATAGGCTTTCTTCCCCCAGCCCATAATTTAAGTGTCAGTTTCACTGCTTAATAGGGCAAGTGTCTCATCATGTGCAGCCGACACCTGCTTTCTGTTACTTCCCTTGACTCTGGTTCTCCCTTGTGGAGTAGCAGAAGAGAAGCCTGTCCATCTCCTCCTTTTCAGCCCTTGGGATAACCTTCCCCCCCCCCATTTTTTGTTGTTGATTTTGCATTGCATGTATACAATAAATTCAACACAAAGAGAAAATTTAAACCCCCATTTCCTCCTCCTCTCTTTAAAAGCCAGTAGCTATTATTCATATTCTATTGTGCAATCTTCAATCCTGTTTTACTATACAATCTTATCATTCCTTCAACCAAATCTTGTATACCAAATCATCATGGTCTCCATCAACCAAAGGAGACAAGACACACATGACCTTAGTTTTAACAAAAGGTAAAACCAGTGTGAGAGACAGTGTGGTGCAATGGTCACAGTGTCAGACTAGGACCTGGGAGACCAGGGTTCAAATTCCCACTCAGCCATGAAGCTCACTGGGTGACCGTGGGCTAGTCACCACCTTTTAGCCTAACCTACCTCATAGTGTTGCTGTGAAGAAGAAATGGGGACGAGGAGAACCATGTACAACAACTTTAGCTTCTTGGAAGAAAAGGGTTATATAAATATAATAAATAAATAATTATCTCCACAAGGGCCATTCTCCATACAGTCTTAAAACATTAGTCCTATACCTTGTAAAATCTGTCAGGTTTGGGCTATGGAGATTCTTGCTGCAACTAGTAAAATTCTTAACAGGCCCTTTGCCTCAATATCTTTATTTACCCCCTCAGAAGGAGAGAGCACTGCCATTCTGAGGACGATGCTGCAATGTCTCCTCTTCTTCCTTCTCATTTTTCTCCAGGCTAAAAATATCCAGCTCTTTCTATCATTCTCACCATCCTGGCTGCCCCCCCCCCCGACGCTCCAGCTGGTCAATGTCCTCTGGAGCATAGGAAGCTTCCTCATGCAGAGCACTGATCCAGCCAACCTTGTACTGCCAACACTGACTGGCAGTGTCTCCACAGGATTCCAGCTCTCCCTGAAGATGCCAGTGGGGGGTGACCCTGGGGCCTTTGGGATGCAAGGCTTGTGCTGTGCCCCCAAAAGGGGCCCTTTTTGAAACATGGTGCCCAGAACTGGACACACTACTTCAGGTGTGCTCTGACCCAAGGCCAGTCCACCCATGAGGTAGGCTGAGGCAGCTGCTCCAGGGAGCAGAATGCCCAGAGGCGGTGCGTGCCCAAGGGCGTCTTCTGTGGAAAATTCCTCCCCATTAACAACAGGATATCCTATCTTTGCCCAGCTCCTGCCAGCCAGTGGGGTTAAGCAAGAAAATGTATTGGTTGATTGTGCCCAGTATCAGATGATCTGTCCATCGTGCTACACTGACGCCTTTAAAATGGAGCCCCCAAACTGGCTCCCTGCAGGGTCTCTCTCTCTCTTCTGGTCTCATGACACTCAGAAATCCCCTTCAGCCGCAGCTGCTGGACCTCCGAGTTACTTAGCTGCAGCTAATTCAGCTGGGGAGCACCATGGAGACTTCGTGGCTCCAGAAGGCAAAGGGATTGGAAGAGCCTCTTCCTTGAACAGCCGCTGCATTATGATGGTGCTGCAGGGCAACTTCAGGAAAGCAACTTCACCTTTACCTTATTAAACCGGAGGAGGGCAGCCTCAGCCGTATGTCGGTCACAGCTCCCTGCATACCAGGCCTTGTTTTGCATGCAAAAATCCTAAGGGAATGTAACAGATGATAAGGCAAGCACAGTCACAGGGAATGGTAGGGGCACAGACGAAAGTGGCAGTTCCATTCGGACCCATGTCTTTCCACCTTCACTGAAGACCTCCGCCCACAGGTACCATTTCAGATTTCTCTGGGGAGGTGGCAAGATTACTGCTGCAGCAACAGAAAACGTGCCCTGCCAGGTACCTGGATGGGAGAACACCTGGAAACCATATGTTAAAAGTGCTCTTTGTTCTAGTCAGAGGAGCAGAAAACAAGGGCAAATTAAACAAATGGCATGTCAAGCAAAGGTGAAAGGCTCCCTCCTGGGTGTTTTTAAAGACCAACTGCAAAAAAAAGGAGCAAAGCAAAACTCAACAAACAGTAAAGTTTTATGAGCACTGGTTGAGATCTCTCACACACACACACACATGTACCACAGAGGGGTTCAGTGGGAGGGTGGGGAGAAATGTGATTTTGCTTGCATTTTAATCAGAAACTATCTAAATTTGCACTTCTCAAAATTTTGCAGTGCATTTCTCAATCAAACAATGTGTACAAAAATGCATCCGCAGGGTCAATTGTGCATATTAATGCATAAGTTTTTGAAAACAACATACAAAGTTTATATTGGGGGGAACTGCTTTTAAATGTGTGTATTAGGAGGAAAGGGCACTAAAATGACAACAATTTTTAATGGGGACTTAAAAATAATAATCACAAACTGAAAAAATCCACGGTGGAATGACAGATCTTGGGCACATTGCAGCAATAAAGTAAACTCAAAACCCCACACCCACAGCAATACTAAATAAATTCATATGTGCCTTGATAATGAATAAATTCATATGTGCCTTGATAATGTTAGAACCAAAAACCCCATGGTGGGTCTCACCGCTAGAAGTAATATCGGTTAAAAAGAAAAATACTATAGGAAGAATGGCAACTTACCAGCAGCTCCTAAAGGAAGAACAGGGCCAATTTAAACTAAGACCATACGATGAGGTGACCCAATACTGTACCACATGGTTACAATATCACCAAATTGCACAAATATTCAACCAGGATAAAGTAATAGGATTTGAAAAAGAAGAATCAAAATTACAAAAAGTATTATTACAAAACTCAAAAAAAAAAAATCCAAAATGTATAATTTATTATTAGAATGGGAATTAAAGGATGAAGAAGTAAAAGAAGTTATGATTAAATGGGCATGTGATATAGGATATGTAATTCGGCTGGACCAATGGGAGAAATTATGGAAATATGATATTAAATTCATGGCATGTTATACAATAAGAGAAAATTTTATGAAAATGGTGTACCAATGGTACTTAACTCCAGTAAAATTGGCTAAAATTTACAAATTAAAATAGAATACCTGTTGGAGATGTAAAAAAGAAATAGGAACAATGTTTCACATGTGGTGGGAATGCCGACCTATTAAACAATTCTGGAATGAAATCTGTGAAGAACTCAAAAAGATGTTTAAAATATCTTTTAGTAAAAAACCGGAGGCATTCCTTTAAGGTTTAATTACAAATGATATCCCTGAAAATCAAAGGAAAGTATTCCTTTATGCAACAACAGCTGCCAGGATGCTTATAGCTAAAAACTGGAAAGGCAGAAAAATTCCATCAGTGAAAGATTGGCAAATTAAATTTTGTGAATACATAAATCTGGCAAGACTCACAGCTTACATAAGGGGACAATCAGACCAGAAATTATTAAAAGAATGGGGTTGTGCTAAAGAGTATATGAAAAAACATTGTTCTGGAGTTAGTATATTGGTATGTAATGAATGATGCTTTACAGGGTTAAAGAATAAGAAAAATGGTGTAAAAAAGCACAAAGATGGAAGCAATCTAATTAGACACAACAATACAGTAAGAGTAAATTTTTTGAGGTCTTAGAACAAAGGAAGGAAGTCAATTTGTGTTTATGTATGTAAAGATATGGTTTTGTTCTGTAGATGTGTGCTTTTTTGTTTTTGTTTAGTTTAGTTTTGTTTCCTTTGCTTTTTTTCCCTTTTCCTTTTCTGTTTTTTTTCTATATGTTCCCGGGATTTTTGTCTGTATAGTATTATTTTGGATTCAATGTTTGTAATTTTTGTTATGATTCTGCATTGAAAATAAAAAATTTCAAAAAAAAGCAGATAATGAGGCATGGGAGGCGAAAGAAGAGGCATCACTCTTCTAGAACACAAACCCTTATGTCATAATAAATGCATTATCCTTAAGATACTGCAGGACTCTTTGCTGTTGGTAACAATCCTGTGTTAGCTACAGTAGTGCCCCCCCCCAGTTGTTATGCTTAGCCCCATGGGATTAGGAAGGTTAAACTTTAACTGCTGCTCTATAAGCAAGAGGACAGGGCAGCCAAAGAATCCTCAGGCAAGATCTCCTTGCTCACCTCTGGCACAGATCCACTCTTCAGACACACACCTGAAATAGACAGAACATTTCAGGGTTTCTGAGATATGTATTACATAGGCAAATATTCCCTGTGCCACATCAGTGCATGAATGACACACACATCGCATGAGCAATCAAGATCAGGGCACAGCTGTCGCTTGGGGATCGGGAATCTGCTCTGCATGAAGATGATCCCTGGTCCAATCTTCATGTACAGCTGAGCAGGGGCACCAAGCCCCCCTGCAAAAAAAAAATTCAAGGCGGGGCCAGACCCCTTCAAAATTCCATGGCAGCCGTGCAAAGAGATACTCAACACACTTGGCTAAAGTCATTAACTCAAAAAGAGACTTCTTTGATCATTTTAGCAATCTCTGTTTTTACAGAATTTCATCTTACAGATATGAAACCACAGACTAGGAGGGATCCCAAAGATAGCCACTAGAATAAGCCCCCAATCCTCAGCATCACATGGTTGGGGCTGGTGCATTCACCCCGCAAGTGTCCCAGAAAAACCAGGACATCCCATCCCCCAGGTCACCATGATCTCACACAATTTTGCACCGAGATCTTGCCCCAGAAACACACTTCTTTTCTGGGCTACAATCTTGTGCAGCACCCGAAAACACACATTTTTGGGCATAGTGAGAGCACGGTCCTGAAAAAAGCAAATCCTTTGGGCTCCATGATCTCATGCACCACATGTTGGAGGCTATGCTGGTGGGAGCTGTAGTCCAACATCTGGAGGGGCCAGGTTGGCAAAGGCTGGTGCAGAGGCTTCAGGATGTGGCACTTACCTTTGCACAGGTTTTCCGCAAAGGCCTGGAAAGAAAACGAGCGCACAGAGTTTTCACTTCCTGTTCCCATAACCTAGGTATCTTTACCTGTTGCCCAGCAATTGCATAGGGCTAACTCCATGCACCCCTGCTCCTGGACATCCTCTTCCTCATCACAGGCCTGATTTATAAACCACCATACAAAAAATTACAAACTCACTAAACTAAAAGCAATAATAAATGCATTTATAAAAATTCACAGGTTTCATTCCCTAAAATGACTGGGTCACACACTTCAGGGCAAGCCTCCGTAAACAAAAATGTTATCAAGGCGCTAGGCACCAGTCTAATTTCAGTTCATGGTTTACTCCAGAGGGCTGGAGCTGCAACACTAAAAGCCAGCCCTCAAGTGCTTATTAAGTGCAACTCTAGGACACTCGGTTCGCTTAGTGATGCCTCCTCTGAGGAGTGCAATTGCCAAGCAGGAAAATCTGAGACAAAGTGGTCCCATAGGTCCCTTTAGTTATCTTGCCCTTTCTTCTCATGAACAAGTTCCTCTCTTCCCTCCCTCCATTTTCTCAGCACAACAGCCCTGTAGGGTAGGTTAAGCAGTTTGGTTTGCTGCATCCTGAGTTTGTGGTGGCCTGCCTTAGCTTAGCAAAACAAAACAACAGTTAAGCCCATGAATGCAAAGTTCCAGAGACCTCCCCTGGCCATCACCCTCATCTCAAGCTCTCTAGTGCTCCCTTGCCAGCCCCAACACCTACCTTCTGGGGTCCTGATGGAGTGGTTGCTGGCCTAACATCAGAGAGAGAGGGGGGGGGAGAATAGGATTGTGGTGTGACATTAGCCCTGTGACGTTTAGGATCTAGAACCCCTTGATCCACAGATTTGCAAACCCAGGTCTCAGACTGAGAATTTGATTATGAAAAGGGAAAGAACTGTGAACATGCCCAGGTCCTTGGTGAATTTCAGAGAGCAGTTAATCTCTGTTCAATGTCTTGCTTCTTAACAACAACTACTATGTCTTTATTTCATGCCCTTACATGCTGTTTTTGATCCCATTGTGACCTCAAAGTGAAATACAATGCCATTCCAAATCATAATATGTAGTTAAAACCAGTGCTTCCCCCCCAAAAAAAAAATGTTTAGGGGTATTCTCATTTTCCTACTCATATTGAAATACTGCCCTTCAATGAGGCCAAACTTAGATTCACAAAATGTTTAGCGGTATGCATCCCCCTGCGTCCACTGGTTAAAATCATTAACAGTTTAAATAGCAGCAACAGTAAAGAGAAGCCTTGGTAGACACACTTCAGAAATCTGAGCAGGAGCAGCTCACAGGGCGAGGCAAGAGCTTCTTGGCAGGTGAGTCGCTGTCACGGGGGGGGGGGCGGGGAGAGAGGGGAGAAGGGTTGGGGAGTCCATGCCCTGCAAATGTGCTGGAGGCAGTTCTGGATTGGCTGCACTGCTGTCCTTGCACTGCACTGACCCCTCTGCCTCTCGCCCTCTCAGTAAGCAACAGTGACCCATTGGGTAGTTAGCGCAGCCACGTTGTGCAGCTTCTGAATCGGAACAGGAAATTTCTAGAGCATGCAACACTGTTCTCAGACCACCTTGGACCAGGGATGACCATAGCTGCTGAACCAGCTGCAGCTCCTTGGCACAAGACCTGGGTCTCAAGCAACAAGGCTGTATCCAGGAGCACAGCCAGCCTAGGTACTGGTTCCTCCAGTCTAGAACAGGCCAGCCCACTATGCTGATTGCTGAGCACTTGTTCAGGGCAGGGATAGGAGGGGTCAGGGAGGCAGTGCAGGGGCCCCCTCCCTAATACTGAACATCACCACTGAGAATGGGGGTGCAGTGCAAGTACAGAAGCAAGAGTGTCGGATTGACCCCTGGCTCAAAGAAAGACCACTTCATTCAGCTCTCAGGCTCTTCAGTGCAGCGAGTCCCAGAATGCAGGGCTAAAGTGAGGGATACCTGCCAAGGACCGTGGAAAACCGCTGCCCCTCTGAAGAGATGGTAAGGGACAGAGAGACTAATATCCTATCTCAGTGTTCATGGATGTTTTCACTCTCATCCTTCCTGACTAATGGCCATGGTGCAGTGGCTGATGAGGGCTGGAGCAGAGGTTGGATGGTCGTCTGTCATGGATGCTTGAGCTGAGATTCCTGCATTGCAGGGGGTTGGACTAGATGACCCTTGGGGTCCCTTCCAACTCTACGATTCTATGATTCTTTGAATATCTGGGGGGCACCATGTGGGCTACCCCATGTACAGATACTGGGACTTTCTCTTCTGGAAGGAGGACACACTCACCTGGCTTGCTTCAGAGGCTGGACAGGAGGCACTGGGGTTGGACAAGGAAGCACTTTGCGGGGCACGGAGGCTGGAAGGGGAAAAAGAGGATCAGGCCACAAGGAAGGTGGCAGGCTGGAGCTCAGCACCCCTCTTTGGGTGGGTTTGGTCCCAGCTGGCGTCTGCTGGATACAAGCACCTAGCACCACTGGGGACAATGTGAAGCTGCCGTATTCCAGATACAGCAGACCACCCATCCATTTGTCACATGTTTGGATCACTCAGATGATGATCACCCTTAACAAAATAAAAAAGCCCTAGTAGGTCAACAATAAAGTCCAATATGCAACAAATAAGCAAAATCACAATGAAGATCAAAGACAATGTTAAAATGGCAGCTGCTTAAAGGACATAATGAAAGGAAGATAATATGGCAAACGGAGTTTCCGTGTGCTCTGGTTTCCATCACGGTGTCCTGTTGTGCCAGAAGCGGTTTAGTCATGCTGGCCACATGACCCAGAAAACTATCTGTGGACAATTCCGGCTCCCTCGGCCTGAAAGCAAGATGAGCACCACACCCCATAGTCACCTTTGACTAGACCTAACTGTCCAGGGGTCCTTTACCTTTTTACCTTAATATGGTTTAAAACACAGAGGATTGTTTTGCTGTCAGGAGGCCATCAGTGGCGGGGGGGGGGGCAAGATGAGTCTGGGAACAGCCCTTAAGAAGGCCCCAAAGGTCCTGGACAAAAGGTCTTTCCCATCATAAGTCAGAAATGGCAGGCGTTGATGAACCCGGGACCTTCTGCTTGCTAAGTCTGCTATCCGGAACTGAGCTACAATCCTTTCCTAGAAGCATCACAGTGGTGGCTTCTGGTGGGGAAAGGGGCTTCACCTGTTCTGGGCTCACATTCCACGTAGATCGATTCCTCTTGGGTCTCCTCCTGGGGGTGGAGAGAGAGAGAGAGAGAGAGAGAGAGAGAGAGAGAGAGAACCTCACTTACATGCTGATAACTTGCTTCCCTCTGATTTTTTCTTCTCCAGCCAGGGCCGGCCTTATCATTAGGCCAAATGAGACAACAGCCTCAGGCAGCAGATGCTGGAGAAGGAAGTGGCAACAGCCCCCTGGCAGTTCCTCCTCAGCTCCTCCCGCCATTGGAAGACAGAGCTATGTATGCAACATGGCCTGCCTTGGTCCCCTAAATCTAGGTTCCTTGGGAGAACTATTTTCTCTTCAGTGCTGGAGATTCAGCAGCCAGACAGGTCAGCTTCTGCCCATGGAATGGTGAGGGAGGGCCCATCTTGTCCTTCCTATGGTCTTGGTCGTGTCTCCGGCTGCCCACAGGGAAACTTGCAAGTTACCCTTGCTAAAATGTGCTAACCAGGGACAGTAATCTGAAGCAGCATATGTTCTAAATGGCAGGTGGGTTCTTAGTTACCTCATCATCTTTCAGGGCTGGTAAAGGATCTGCAAAGTGGTGCAAAGGAAGACAAGAATTAGCAGCCAACAGCAATTCCTCTTCTGCCTCTTTCTCCAAGCCCCCAGCCCCCATTCTCTTCACCCCCTCCCAAAGGAAGCAGGAGCTCAGCAGAGCTCAGTTCCAGCCCCTCTCAGGTGGGCGCCATTGCCATTCTAAGAGAACAAGGGAAAAGTTCATGGTGAGCTCTGGCACCTCTTTTTCTAGAAAAACAGCAATGAGCATGAGCCTCTGCATTCCAAAACATCTGGAGGGCACCAGGTTGGCTGAATTGGACTCCAGTTTTATATGCTGCCCTTCCACAAAGGAAATTGTGACCAAGACAGCTACAATATGCAAGGTATTGAACAGCAAGAACAGCAATGCATAAAAATAACCATTAAGCAGTTCAGTAATACCAGCCGCAGTACATTTCAAACCTGTAATAACATTTCAATAATGTCCATTCATTCATTCATTTTTTAAAAAAGCACAGTTCAAACCGAAATATCTGCATATATATTAAGATCTAACTCTGCAAAGGCACCACTAACAACCAGACCAGTAATGGAAATTGTTCAGTGTTGTACCCCTGATATTGGTAGGGCAGAAAGCAGGGAGCCCCACAGCTGGTGGCGCCAGAGCCAATGACAGGCAGAGACAAGGAATGCTAGTTTGGTCCCCATTTTCTCCCTCCTTGTATGTCAGAGGGCAGGCAGTTGGGGCTGAGTGAGGGGGCAGTGCCCTGTTTGCCCACTGGAATTGCCAAAAACCCAACACACTTTCTGGCAACTTGCCTCTCCTCCCACCTATCACCTGGGGCCATGGCTCTCCCCCTCCCCACACCAGGGGCATTCTCAGCATGTTACCCCATTTAGCCCTGGGAGGGGTTAGGGCTATTTGGCTGTCACTTTGGCAGAGGCTGCTCCACTGGGCTCTGCCCCCCCCCCAACCTCAGTCAGCTTCCACCTGCCTGCCAGGAGGTGGCACCGTTTGTCAGCTTAGAATTTTATAAGGCTAAAATCATAGAGATGGACAGGACCCCTGAGGGTCATCTAGTCCAGCCCCTGCAATGCAGGAATCTTTTGCCCCAACGTGGGGCTTGAACCCATGACCCTGAGATTAGGAGTCTCATGCTCTACCAACTGAGCTATCCCAGCCCCCTCCTCCTTAGTCTCAGGTTGTAGATATGTGTAAATGAAGCCATATATCCTAAAGACACCTCAGTCTCCAGTGACCTTCATTCCAAGGAAGCCGAACCCTGGGCAAGTGCTGGCGCCCCTGGAGTCTCTTGACACTCAGAAATTGGGGTGGTGTGTAACACATCTGTTCCCACACTACTCAGCAAGTGGGACGTGCGCATCAACACACTAACATCTCATTCCTTAGCCTACTTTTCCCACCGGACCTGAAGCAGCCCCTATGCAAAGTGAACCCAACTGGCGCCATTCTTAGACTCACAGAGGCAGCCCTGGGGTGGAGAGTCTCCCAGGCCCATGAGAGGACAAGCTACAAGGAGTGGGCTCAGCCTGCCCTGGGCTCTGGCTCCACCTACTGTTGCAAATGATCCAACATTCTGCTGATAAAAACTGGGGCACGGGCCTCCCACCTCTTTCCCAAAGTGCTGCCAGCCCTGCCTTAGGGAAGAAGGCACCGTGCTCTGACTCTTCCCAAAGACAGGCAAGCGCTTAGCGACTGAGGAGAAGAGGCAGCCGGGCTCCAGGAGCCAGCCAGAGTCTCACGCCTCCTTCCCAAAGGCCGGGAAGTGCTCCTTCACAATGCCACTGCTGTTGCAGGAGCCGCTTCCGCCAGCCCCACCGCAGTCGGTGCAAAATCAGGGCACTCCAAGACGAAGGTTGAGCCCAGGGCGCCTTGAAGGAAAGCATGGTTGTCCCAGTTAAATTGGGGCACCTGGAAGGTATGCCGTAGGTCTCCCTGCCTTCTTCCTTTCCCATCCCAAAGACCACTGACGGACTGACGGGAGTTGTAGTCTAAAATATCTGGAGAGCACCAGGTGGGTGAAGGTTGGTAGTCTAATCTAGGAGACAAGGAGACAAGCAGGCAGAGGATCTTCAGGTATAACTTGGGAATGAATTTTACTTAATCCTCTGAAAGACCCTTAGCTGCCTGTCTCCAGTCAACTGAAGTAAGAATTTACTCAAGCAACCTTCAGTCACAGATTCCAGTGAGGCCACAGCTGGCTAGCAATTCCACCTACCTCTGCTGGTGAGAGCTTTTGCTTGTGGCCCAGAGGGACCCAGGACTGGCAGAGACCCCCGTCGGGCTGAGAGAGGAAGAGGCGGCGGCACAGACTGCTTCATCATCCCTTTTTGTAGAGCTGCAAAGAAAGGATCTGCATTACTTCTGAGCATGAGCAAAGTGCTTTCCACACACCACCCAGCAATTGCAAACCAATATGTAGGATTTGAGGAAGGGCTTCTAAGCAAGGACCACCGCCTCTCAGGTTAAGAAGAATATTTATTTCATAGCACTTTGGAGTAAACTGTTCGCTTCTGTTCAACAACCCTGTAAGGTAGAGCCATGCTGTCAAAGCCATATTACAGATTCTGGGTTGAGACTGAATCAAACTAGGCTACCTTGTGACTTCATTGTGACATTTAACCATAGAATGCCCCGGAGGAAGCTGACAGCACGAGCCTAAGCATGAAGCTTAACTCAGAAGTAAGCCCAATTGAATTCAATGGAGACTTAGGCTGCATATACACTATACATTTGAAGCATTTCACCCCTCAAAAATCCTGGGAACTGTGGCCTACCCCTCCAGCACTACAATTCCCAGCACCTTTAACAAACTACAGTTCCCAGGATTCTTTGGGGATGTTAAGTGTTTTAAATGTATGGGGTGTATGGGGTGCTTGCGGGGGCGGTGCCTCTGGTGGGGGCACGTCATGCTCCTTCTGGGGTGGTTTGTGAGCCTTTGGTCCCTAGCGTGTACTCAGATCTCACCTGTGACTTTTAGAAGCTGCCAGCAGGCGACAGCAGCCACACCCCAGGGAATGGCTTCCACTGGCTGGCTAAACCAGGGGAGGGGAGCTGATGGGTCTGAAACCCTCGGCTAGTTAGGGACTGCCTATCCCCTGCATGCAAAGAGAGGCTCCAGCAGATTGAGCAGATGAGAGCAAGAGGGAGTCCACCAGTCAAGAAGGCGGTTTCTGCCTGTGCTGGAGAGGGAAGTGAGGGGCAGGTGGGGCTCATCCGCCTGGGAAGGAAACCCAACATGGAGAAGAAAATCTCTGATCCTGAACCTCCACTGCCTTGTGGGATATTTTTGGAGAAGTAAAGGCTAAAGACTAAACCCTACACAAATCTGGAAGGAGTCCCTAAAAGGGTTGCATGGCGCTTTGTATGCCTCCTTCCAGCAACTCCTGCAGCTAAGATGGTGCCAAACGTCTTGCTCTGCTTTACTTTGGACCACATCAGCCAGGCCATTTTGGTGCCACTAATGCAGCAGTTTGATTCCCCCCCCCCGCCCCCGGCACACTCCATTGTCTCTCGAGACAGACGGATGCTAACAATGCTGCCATTGTTCATGCACAGCTATAAAACAAATTAAGCGCTCTCTCCTCTTTGTTGAAGAGCCTTGGACTCAGATATTTAATCTGGAAAGTGGCACAGACCTGCTTAGTGCTTTATGTTCTGAGCCTGTCTGTCTCTCAAGGTGCCACAGCTTTCCCCAACCCCCACTGGCCCAGCCTGGCTTTTCCAGGGTCAGGTGAAAAAACAACGAGACTCTTTGGCTTGCCAGCTTCCAAACATGACAATCACCCCATAATAATCCCAAGACCTTAGGGCTGTACTGGATAGCTCAGCGAAGAAGTTGACCCAGTGTGCAGCAGCTGTGAAAAAGGCAATTTCCATGCCAAGGACCATGAGAAAAGGAATTGAAAATAAAATTGCTTGATGTCATTATACAACCCCAGAGCACACTTGGAGTCCAGTGCGCAGTTCTGGTCGCCTCTTCTCAAAAAGGGGATTAAGAGTTCAAAAGGTTCAGAAAACGGCAATGAAAATGTTCAAGGGATGAAGTGACTTCTCTTTGAGGGCAGGTTGCAGAATTTGGACTTTTAAGTTCAGAGAAAAGGTGAGCAAGAGGTGACATGAAAGGAGTACACAAAATTATGCATGTCATGAAGAAAGTGGAGAGAGTTTATATCCCTCTCTCACGGTGCTACAGCTCAGGAACATCCAATGAAGCTGAACATTGAAAGATTCAGGACAGAAAAAAGAACAACGCACAGGTAAGCTATGGAACTGCCTGCCACAGGACAGTGGTGGCCGCCAACTTGGGCGGCTTTCCAAGAGGACTGGGTGGATCCATGGACTACGAGTCCCGGTGGCTCTGGCCTGCCTCCACAGCCCTGCTTCTGAACACCAGCTGCCTGGGAGGAGAGTGTTCTTGGGCTCGGATCCGGCTTGGTGGTTTCCCTTTGGGGCATCTGGCTGACCACTGTGAGAATGGAATGGCATCATAATAATAATAATAATTTATTAATCTGGCTGGGTTTCCCCAACCACTCTGGGCAGCTTCCAACAAAAGATCAAAAATACATTAAAACATCAGTCATTAAAAACTTCCCTAAGCAGAACTGTCTTCAGATGTCTTCTAAATGTCAGATAGTTGTTTATTTCTTTGACATCTGATGGGAGGGCGTTCCACAGGGTGGGCGCCACTACTGAGAAGGCCCTCTGCCTAGATGGGCCATGGGCCTGATCCCGCAGGTTCTTCAGACATCCTCAGTCCCCAGGAAGGCATCACCCCCCCTTCCACCTGCTCCCCTTCTCAGCCCAGCCCCTTCCTCTGACCTCTTTCTATGGCCAGGAAGTTGAACGTCCCGTCACTGGAGTCGTCAGCATCTGCTCCAGGCTTGGACAGGAACTGCAAGGCATGAAAGAGAACTGAATTGCGCTTCACATTGAAAGGGGACACTCCAGACATTCTTTTTATTCTGTATTCATGATGATTTCTGCTCCTGGTGGGATTGGTAGGGCTAGACAAGATCCCGCTTTCAACACTGCTTGTGCTTGTGAAAGTTTTGGAGTGGACAGACATACAGTTTTGCATCAGTACACGCCCTGTAACTTTTCATGCCATGCATTTACGGTGGGGTATTATCCTGATATTTATAGGGCTCTATTGCCATCTGGAGGGACACCCATGCAGTAATACCAGGGAAGCAACACAGAACAACTAAGAAAACAGAAGGGAGTGTGGACGGTTCAGTATAAATCCACCACTAATACACTATTTTTTTGGGCCAATGGTGCTGCAGAAAAACACCAATCTGGAGAAGGTCCTTGTGTGTCTTGAGCCCTTGTGCAAAAGAAATTTTGCTTTTCAAAAAAAGGACACATCCCAAATCCAAAAGATTTCATTTCTTAACTTAAAACTTATAAAAAGTAGGAAAATGATTAAAAATGCTGAACATACAATTTCTCCCTGCAGTTTTAATGCCCTGCAAGTTAGCCAGAGAGATGATACTTGGCTGTCTGGAGAGCACAGCTGTCCTGCCTGTGCAAGCAACACATCACTCACCGGAAGGGACTTGGGCTGGAGGAGGTTGTGTGGCTCAGAGAAGCGCCTCAAGGCCGGGCGATCTAAGGACAGAGAGACAACCTGAGAGGGAACTGGAGATCACAAGTCCCAGCTATAACTCTTGCGCCCCCACAAGCACCTTTCACTTCTCCCCTTCCTCTTCCTAGTCAACATGGCTCACTCCACCCACCCACCCTCTTCCCACTAGAATCCCGGGGGGGGGGGCTTGCAGGTGATGCAGTCACCTTGCTCAAGGCAGGTATTGCAGAGACAGAGCTTCTCCAGCAGACACCTGCGCAGCTTCTGCTTAAAGACCTCCAATGAGGGAGACCTCAACCCATCTAGGTAACTGATCCCATTGACAAACAGATCTTCTTATCAAGTAGTGATGGGCAAATCTGCCAATTTCAGTTTCTTTCAGTTTCTCAGTTTTCTACTCTTCTATTCAGTTCTCTACATTTCCACATCAGTTTGCAATTATTGCTATTTTGGATCCTCATGTAAATTCATTAGCTATTTAGTACAAATTTCTCCTCATAAACACATGTTTTTATGTACTTTTGCCTAATATGCACATTTTGCAATGCAATTTCCCTTAATATAATACATTTTTCTGCATCATTTTCACAAATATATGCATTTTTATGGAAACTTAATCCCAGTGTATGTATTTGTGTACATGTTACTTGGCTGGACAACTGCAATTTCGAATTGCTGTGTTTCTGTCTGCCTAGTGTTTAGGAAAGTTCAAATTAGGTAGGCTTCTTTATAGATATGAACTGAACTGAACTGTCCCCTATCCTTATTGTCAAGAAAGTTCTTCTAATGTTCAGCCAAAATCCACCTGCAGCTCAAGCCCATCTAGTTCTGCCCTCTGGGTGGCAGAAGAGAAGAAGTCCCTGCTCTCTTCTGTGTGACAGGCAGATACTTGTAACATCATTGTGCCCTCTGAGCTCTCTCTTCTCTAGGCTGTCCATATCCAGTTCCTTCAGCCCTTCCCCTCCATGTCCCCAGCCATCTGCAAAGCAGTTGTGCGTCATTTGCACATTTGTTAAGAATCCTAATGCCAGTGTACTGGAGAAAGCAAAGACCACCAGTGTCAAAGCAGTGATTCTTCAAAATCAACTTCGTTGGACTGGTCATGTTGTTTGGATGCCTGATTATCATCTTCCAAAACAACTACTCTATTCTGAACTTAAAAATGGAAAGTGTAATGCTGAAGGTCAACAAAAGAGGTTTAAAGACTTTCTCAAGGCAAATCTTAAAAAAAAAAGTAGTATAAACACTGACAACTGGGAAACACTGGCCTGCGAGCGCTCCACTTGGAGAACAACCTTTACCAAAGGTGTCATGGACTTTGAAGATGCTCAAACTCAGGATGAAAGGGGAAGAGGTGTGTGAAGAGGAAGGCATGCTTGGCAAACCCTCACCATGATCAACTCCCACCTGAAAACCTATGTCCCCACTGTGAATGGATGTGTGGATCCAGAATTGGCCTCCACAGTCACCTACGGACACACTGTTAAGACCATGTTCAATGGGGATTCACTGATGAGTACTCTCTGCGTACAGTTTTCCAACTTGGAATAAGCCTACCTGGCAGTACTGTCATTTAACCTGCAATTAACCAGTTTGTTAATCAAAATGGCACAGGGAACTTTGCTGGTTGTGATGATGGCTCCAGAGTATTGATGGGGGAATCTCTCTCCCTCTCTCTCTCTTTTTTTTTAAATATCTTTTTATTGAGTTCTTTACTACAGAAAACATAAAAACATTGAGAAACAAAACATAAAAAATACAAAAAAACCCCGAAGACAACACACATAGCAAATAAACAAACAAATCAACTTTAAAACACTAATTGACTTCCCTCCATCTCGGTTTGGGCTATACAAACCCAATAACTCTCTGCAGTTTTATTTGGCTAAATCTATACGTCGCAGGTTTTATATTTCACCTACTGTGATTTTAATATTTCCTAGATTTGCTTCAATGTATGTTGTAAATTTGTTCCAGTCATTAATAAATTTTATACTTTTTTGATGTCTGATTTTCTGTGTCATCTTTGCTAATTCTAGATACTCAAATAAGACAGAGGTCCTATGGCTAGGTCGGGATGGCATGGAGATGAGGGACCAACTCCCTTCTCTTGCGGGGGCCCAATTAGTGCCACTGCCTTCCGTTAAGAGTTTGGGTGTAATCCTTGACGCCTCCCTTTCCATGGAGGCGCAAGTTACAGCAACAGCCAAGGCGACATTTTTCCACCTTCGCCGCATCAAGCAGTTGGTCCCTTACCTTTCCCGCCCCGAACTGGCCACAGTGATCCATGCGACGGTCATCTCCAGGCTTGACTACTGTAATTCGCTCTACGCGGGGCTGCCCTTGAAGCTGTCCCAGAAACTCCAGCGGGTACAGAATGCTGCAGCGAGGCTCCTCACGGGGTCTCTGCTGCCATGGGAGCATATTCACCCAGTGCTTTTCCAGCTGCACTGGCTCCCGGTGGAGTACAGGGTCAGATTTAAGGTGCTGCTTTTGACCTTTAAAGCCCTTCACGGCCTAGGACCCTCGTACCTACGGGACCGCCTCTCCTGGTATGCCCCACGGAGAGCCTCAAGGTCCATAAATAACAACACCCTAGAGGTCCCAGGCCCTAAGGAAGTCAGATTAGTCTCAACCAGAGCCAGGGCCTTTTCAACTCTGGCTCCGGCCTGGTGGAACGCTCTGCCTCATGAGACCAGGGCCCTGCAGGATCTGATTTCTTTCCGCAGGGCCTGTAAGACAGAGTTGTTCCGCCTGGCCTTTGGCTTGGAGCCAATTTGATTCCCTTCCTCCCCCTCTTTCTTTTTTCTTTTCCTTCTCCTGCAATGAGGCTACATTTTAATATTTTAATGTTCCATTATTTTAATGTTGCATTTTATTTTTGTTTTTAAGTTGTAATCATTCATCTTGTTTTTATTATTGCTTGTAAGCCGCTCTGAGCCCGGCCTTGGCTGGGGAGGGCGGGGTACAAATAAATTATTATTATTATTATTATTATTATTATTATTATTATTATTATTATTATTAAATAATTTAATTTGCCATTCTCTGACGGTTGGGATGTTAGGAGTTTTCCAGTTTTGCGCTAGCAGTATCCTGGCGGCTATCGTTGCGTACTGGAATAATGTTTGATCTTCCTTTTTGATCTCCTCTCCAATCATTCCCAAAAGAAAAGCCTCGGGCTTTTTGGGAAAGGTGTATTTCAATATTTTTTTTAATTCATCATAAATAAGTCCCCAAAACCTTTTCACTTCTTCACAGGTCCACCACATGTGGTGGAAGCTACCCTCTTTAGTTTTGCATTTCCAGCATGTTTTGTCTCCTGTCTTGTACATTTTTTCCAATTTCACAGGTGTGATGTACCATCGGTACATCATTTTTTCCATATTTTCTCGGAGTCCAACACATGCTGTAAATTTCATACCCTTGTTCCAAAGTTTCACCCAGCTGTCATACTCTAAATTGTATCCGAGATCTATAGTCCATTTAATCATGACCTCCTTTACTTCTTCGTCCTTAGTCTCCCAATCCAACAATTGATTATACATTTTGGATAAAAGTTTGGAGTTACTTTCTAAAATTTCCACCTGATATCTGGACTTTTTTACATTCATCCCCATTTTTTTGTGTTCATTCCATAGGGGGTTAATTTGGTGGAATTGTAACCATCCTGTTAATTTGTCCTTTAAGTCTTCATATGGTCTAATTTTCCATCCTTTTTCTGATCTTACCAGGAGGTCTTCGTAAGTCCATCTTTCTCCTTCCATGTTTAGTTTTTTAATTGTTAGAATGTCAATTGGTGATAACCACCAGGGAGTGTCTTTTTCAATAAATCTTTTGTTCCTATCCCATACTTCGAGCAACGAACATCTAATGATGTGATTAGAGAAGCCCCTATGTACCCTCTCTTTATTGTGCCACAGATAGGCATGCCAGCCAAATCTGATGTTAAATCCCTCTAAGTCTAACAAATCTGTGTTTTTCAAAATGATCCATTCTTTGATCCAGCAAAGGCACGTGGCTTCGTAATATAATTTCAAATTCGGGACTGCAAACCCCCCTCTCTCTCTTCGATCTGTGAGTAGCTTAAATTTAATTCGTGCTCTTTTCCCTTGCCAGATAAATCTGGAAAGGGTTTTTTGCCAAACCTTAAAGTTTGCCGTTCCTCTGATCACCGGGATATTCTGAAATAAAAACAACAGTCTCGGAAGTATGCTCATCTTAATAACGGCAATTCTTCCTGACCAGGAGAGTTTTAACCTACTCCAGATGTCTAGATCTTTTTTAATCTCTCTCCAGATCTTTGTATAGTTATCTTCTACTAAGTTTATATTTTTCGGGGAGACCCATATTCCCAGATATTTCACCTTTTTCGCCACCTTGATTCCTGTTTGTAACTCTAGCTGGTTTCTTAAGTCTTCAGCCATATTCTTTGTCAAAATTTTGGTTTTCATTTTGTTCAGCTTAAAACCGGACAGTTTCCCAAATTCCTCTAATAACTCTAGAACTTTACCGGTACTTTCTACTGGATCTTCTAACGATATTACCAAATCATCGGCGTAAGCCTTTAATTTATACTCTTTCTCTCCAATTCTAATTCATCTTATTTCTGATGTTCTCCTTATTTTGTTTGCAATTATTTCCAACACCATAATGAATAAAAGGGAGGAACAACGGACACCCCTGTCTTGTTCCCTTCGAAATCTCAAAGGAATTAGTTAGATTGTTGTTAATAATCAGTTTAGCCCTTTGACTTGAATAAATCGCCTTTATTCCTTCCATGAACGGTCCTTCTATTCCTACTGTCTCCATGCTTTTCATTAGAAACCGCCAGGATACATTGTCGAAGGCCTTTTCGGCATCGATGAAAATCAATGCCGCGGGGATATCATTCCTGAGTTCCAAATATTCTATAATATTTATTATATGCCTTACGTTATCTTTTAATTGTCTGTTGGGGAGGAATCCAGCTTGATCTTTATGAACAAAATTTACTAGGTGTTTCTTAAGTCTATTCGCCATTATTTCCGCAAAGATTTTGTAATCGTTACTAAGCAATGAGATTGGTCTATAGTTTCTTATGTCCAATTTATCGGCTTCTAATTTAGGTATCAGTGTGATGTGTGCCTCTTTTCAGGAATCAGGTATCTTCCCTCCTTGTAAAATATTATTCATTACATCACAAAGCACCGGAGCTATAAGATCCACTAGTACTTTATAGTACTTCGATGACAGTCCATCTGGTCCTGGTGCTTTCCCTGGTTTCATCTTCTTAATTGCCTCCTTGATCTCATCTGTTGTTATCAGTTTGTTTAATTGGGCTTTTTCTTCATCCATTAAATATTCCCCTCTATTTCCTTCCAGGTATTTTCCTATTTCTGCTATATCCTCGTCTTCCTTTTTGTACAGCTTTTCATAAAATTGGAGAAACTTTTCCTTTATTTCATTTGGGTCTTCTATTATTTGGCCTTCTGCTTTTATTTTGTTGATCACGTTTTGTTTTTTCCTTTTTCTTAATTGCCACGCCAGTAATTTTCCTGGTTTATTTGCTGATTCAAAGTATTTTTGCTTCATAGATTTAATTCTCCATTCTACTTCCTGGCTTAATAAAGTTGAGTATTGTGTTTGTAGCATTTTAGAGATTTGTTTAATCCTTTCATCCCCAGGATTTGTTATTATTTTTTTCTCGCAGTCTCTTATTTGAGTGATAATTTCTTCTTTCTTTAGTTCTCTTAACTTCCTTCTATAGTTGTTTTGTTGGATTAGCAAGCCCCTTAAGACCGCCTTGCTGGCATCCCAGACTATGTCGATTTGTGTTTCTTTGTTAAGGTTTAAATCCAGGTAATCTTTCAGGGTACTTTTAGCCTTCTCAATCACCTCATCATTTTCAAATAAATATTCATTTATTCTCCACCTATACGGCCCTGATGTTTCACATTTTATTTCCACGATTATTGGGTTATGATCCGATAAGGTTCTGGGTTGTATCTCACATTTTGTTGTTCTTGTCGATAATTCTCTTGAGACCCATATCTGATCAATTCTACTCCAGGTCTGGTGTGGTTCTGAGAAGTATGTGAACTGTTTCGCTATTGGGTTTTTATGCCTCCAGATATCGATTAAATCTAGATTTTCCTCGAGGTTGCTAGATGATCTTGGTAATTTCCCTTGGTTCAATTTCCTCTTTTTTCCACTTCTATCTAATTCTGGTATTGGTACTCCATTCAAATCTCCAAGCAGAATTAATTTGTGATTTTCTAATTCTAATAGTACTTGTTCCAATTTTTTGAAAAACTCTGCTTTGTTTGTATTTGGGCATAAACAGTTACCACATTACATTTTTCCCCTTGGTGGTTAATTTGTACTCCCAAAATTCTTCCCTCCTCATATTTGCAGATTAATACAGGTTCCCATTTCTCCTTGACATAGATCACTAGCCCTCTTTTCTTATTTACATCTGAATTGATAAATTCAACCCCCAACCTTTTATTTATCAAGATATGTTTGTGTTTTTTGGCCACATGTGTCTCTTGACAACAGATCACATCATAGTTCTTGTTCTTCAAAACCTTCTCAATTTTATTCCTTTTAAGTTTTTCATTCAAACCATTCACATTCCAGGACAAAAATTTCAACGACATTATTATGCTTAACTTTTGTTATATTCGGGTTTCCGGGCTTATATTCTAGGACTTCTATTCCCTGTAAGTTCCTCCTCTTCTGCTTCTTCTCCTCCCACGGCACCTTCTTCCTCTTCTACTTCTTCTTCCTCTTCCTTCTCGTCCCCTTCCCTTCCCTTCTCTTTCCTTCTTCTTCTCTTGTCTTTGTTTCCCTCTCTATCTCAACCTATCTTCATTCTTTCCAAGCTCTTTCTCATACCTTCTCAGAAATTTCTCCACCTCTTGGGTATCCGTCAACTTAAATCTTTTATCTTTATAAAAGAAAGCAATCCCCTCAGGGAACTCCCATCTGTACTGTATGGCGTTTCTCTTCAGAGCTCCTACTATTTGTCTATATCCTTCCCTTTTGCGCAAAAGTCTGATTGGTATTTCTTTAAAAATGATAATTGGTCTGCCTTCAATTCTTAAATTTTTTTTGTAGCTTGTTTTCAAAATTAATTTTTTCATCTCTATTGAGTTAAAAATTACTAGGCAGTCCCCGGGAGGTTTTTTTAACTTAGTTTGTTGAGATCTCATTCTTATTCTGAAAACATTTTCTATGGTGTATGCCACCTCTTCTTCTTTTATTTCCAACCATTTAGTTAGTTCCTTGATCATTTTTTCCTTTATGTTCTCGTTCGCTTCTTCTCCTACTCCCCTAAATTTTAAGTGAAGCTGTTTCTGTCGCATTTCTGCCATGGCTAAGTTGTCCTACATTTGATCCTGCATTTTATTCACCTCTCTCATTTCTTCTTTAATTTTTTCCATCTCCCTCTTCTGTTCTCTCATCTCTTTTTGGATTTTTTTATTAGTTTCTTCAATTATTTTTGACTTGGTTGACAGATCCTGGATCTTAATTGAAAGTTCTCCTACTGCACCTTGTATCTTTTTATCTATCATCTCCTGCACTTCTCCTAATTTGTTTTCCATATGCAATTCATTTTGTTTAAATTCCTCCTTAATTTTTAGCCATAAAAATCTCTCAATTAATTCTGTTTCCTCATTTTTCCACTCTTAAGTTTATTTCTCCACATTCCCACATCAGTTTGCATTTTTTTTAAAAGTCCTCATAAAAATCCAGCAATGTTTCATTTTTAATTGCTCCTAATATAGAATTGTAGACCCGAGGATCATCTAGTTCACCCCATCTTTGTTTGCAATTCTGCCTGATAAACACATTTTTTGCAAAGCCATTTCCCCTTATATCCCCTTTTGTATGCTATTTCCACCAGTATATGCAATTTTGTGGACACTTTGCCCCAGTATATGCATTTTTTATGTACATTACTTGGCTGGAGAACTGCATTGCAAAATTCAGAAGAGTGCCGCCTTCAAAGGAGGGCTGTGCTTTGGTTCACATATTATTTCAGAAAGTCCAAAATAGGCAGGCTTGCCTATCAATGTAAACTAAATCACATTCCCCCCCCCATACTCTGGAGAGTCCTGTTTCCAGAGTCTTACCCACCCTTCCCAACTTACCAAGATATATGTTCTCTGCAAGCGCTGGAACCATTTGCTTGCTCTGCCCTTTACTTGGGGGGACTTCATATGTATACAGATCGTCTTCCCCCTCCTCTTGAGTATCACTGGGAACCTACAAGAACGGAAGGAGGAAGCTGGGTGAGGCCCTCACATTCTCGAATATGCGGTGGTCCAGGCTGTGTTGCAGTCATGGAAGGCTAGGGAGCAGCCACAAAAGAAACCGCTCTGGGCCTTAAGAACAAAATCGAAGCCAGCAAATAGCCAGGTCCAAAGGACATCCACCTGAGAGTGTGCAGCATGCATTGAAAGTGCCTTCTTTCCCTCAGAGAATCTTGGGAACTGTAGTTTAACACTAATGGAGCTACAATCCTGGCATCGTTAACAAACAATAGTTCCCAGGATTCAGGGGGAGTGGACATACAACCATTGGGCTGGTTTCCATAGATTTTTCTCAATCTCTCCCAAGGCAGAATTGAGAGCTATCCGTAGAAAGCGATAGAAAAACACAGGGCTTTGCCATTGCTATGACTGGGTGGCAAGTACACACACACAACCCCCCCCCCCCGGAAAAGGGGGAAGCAAGTAGAGAAAGTCAGGTTCACTTGAACATACAGATGGTCTGCCATAGGGGGGCTATCTAGGGGTGACGTTGGCGTTAGGGAGCAAACATCAAGAGGGCTCTGGGGCCAAGATGGCAGGGATAGGGCTGGGAGCTGGCTGGTTGTGCAGAATACTTACCCCCTGCAGCTGTTTCTCTGAAACACACAAAGGGCTTTGGCTCAGCCATGTTTTTATCAAAACTTCCCGCAAAGTGTTTCCCCAAAAAACAGACATCAGCAACAAAATCAACAAGCATCATAAGATACCATTTAAAACTTTCATATTAATAAACAGATTCAGTCTCTCAAGGCTTTGGAAAACACCACTGAAAGCATAACTGGGCAGCTCAGCTCAAAGGGGCTGATGGCCTTTGTGCCCAGGGACTTAAGGACACTGCAATAAAGGAGTTTTGGAGGCTTCCTTATATTCTAAGGTCACATTTGCACCAAATGTTTAAAGCATTATGATACCCCTTTACACAGCCATGGCTTCCCCAAAGATTTCTGGGAGCTGAAGCTTGTTAAGGGGCTGAGAGTTAAAAGGGGACACACACACCCCACTTCTTTGTGATGAACGCAACACAGGCATCCCTGTGTAATGTACTCCACTGCTTACCTGGTCGCTTGGGAGGCACAGGTGGGACTCTGGACCTTTTAAGAAGGGCAGGAACAAAATTAGACATTCAGAAGCTTCATGAGCTAAGATGGCAATCTCCCTGTTCCTCTTCCACTTGGCCCTGGGTAGTTGCGTCCAAAAAGGACTGAACAAGTATCTGCTAGAGATGCTCTGCAGCAGTGCCTTAGCATAGTCTTCCCTCAGGACCCTCCTCCTTTCCCCAGCAAACTGTCTATGGAAGAACCTCGTATAATCCTCTGGGGAGGGGCAATGTGTTTTTCTTAAGAATCAATTTCTATTTAAAGTTTTTAAGATTAAAATACAACAAAAGCCAGGCTGATCTAAGAGAGAAAGATAGCAAAGAAACAGAAGAAGAGAAGAAAAAAGAGAGAAAAGAAAAAGAAAAGAAGGGGGGAAAGAGGACAAGCATACCAATCTCTTTATCACAGTTATACCTTAACCCTTATTCCACACACTGAAGAGTGAAGCCTCCAGTCACTATTTCATTTCTCAGAAGGTGGAAAAAGCAGCAAGGGGGTCAACTATTTTGGACCTTATTAACAGCTAAGAACTGATCAATGAGGTGGAAGTAGTGGGAACCTTGGGAGAAAGTGACCATGTCCTCTTGGGATTCATTATACAGTGGTACCTCGGGTTAAGTACTTAATTCGTTCCAGAGGTCCGTACTTAACCTGAAACTGTTCTTCACCTGAAGCACCACTTTAGCTAATGGGGCCTCCTGCTGCTGCCGCACTGCCGGAGCATGATTTCTGTTCTCATCCTGAAGCAAAGTTCTTAACCTGAAGCACTATTTCTGGGTTAGCGGAGTCTGTAACCTGAAGCGTATGTAACCCGAGGTACCACTGGACAGAGGAAAGGAAAAGCTGAGTGTAGCTGGACACACACACTGCACTTTAAGAAAGCTGATTTCAAAATGATTAAGGAATTACTGGGTGAAATCCCATGATCTGAAAACTCAAAGAGAAGGGAGTCGGTAATGGATGGAGTTTCTTAAAGGTGAGATACTGAAGGCACAATTGCAAACATTTCAATTGCAAAGAAAGAAAAGTGGGAGACATCTAAAAAACAACAGTGTGACTGCATAAGGAGCTTGCAGATGAGCTGAGATTTAACAGAGGCATGTGTAAGGAATGGAAGAAGGGGCAAATCACGAAGGAAGAATATAATGAGTAGCCAAGGTCAGGTGGGCTAAAACTCAGAACAAGCTCAAGCTTGCAAGGAGGTTCCAGATAATAAAAAGGTTTCTTCGACTATGTTTGAAGCAAGAGGAAGAGCAAGCAAGTGGCAGTCCCTCTGCATGGAGAAGACAGAGAAATGCTGTCGGATGACAGAGAGAAGGCAGAACTGTTCAACCTGTACCTGCCTCTGTCTTCTTCCTAAAGGAAAAGAGTGCCCAACCTGGTAATAGTAGAATAAAGGATGAAGAGGGAAAAAAGGACAAATGGGGAGCCCGAGGCCCAGTGTTGCTCAGTATCTTTGGATATGACTTGAATGAAGGAATTAAGGGGATGCTCATCAGATTTGAAGATGACACTAAACTAGGAGGGGTAGCTAATACCTAGCTATGATAGAACCAGGTTCAAGAGGATCTTACCAAAGTAAAGAACTGAGTCAAAACTAATAAAATGAATTTCAATAGGTACAAATGTCACTTAGGCAGGAAGAACCAGATGCACAAATGTAAGATGGGGGACACCTGGATTGCCTGTGGTACATGTGAAAAGAAACCTGGTGGACCACAGGTTTAACATGAGTCATCAGTGTGATTGCAGCAGCAAAAAATGCTAATGCAATTCTGGGCTGCAACAATAGAAGTATAATGTCCAAAGCAAGGAAAGCCATAGCCCCACTCTATTCTTCCTTGGTCAGACCACACCTGGAATATTGTGCCCAGTTCTGAACACTACAGTTTAAGAAGGATATTGACAAGCTGTAAGGTGTGCAGAGGAGGGTGACCAAGATGATCAAGGGTCTGGAAACCAAGCCTTGTGGGAAATGGTTGAGGGAGCTAGGTTTGCTTCGCATGCATAAGAGAAGTGATATAATAACCTTATTCAAATATCTGAAGGACTGCCATACTGAATAGAATAAGCTTGGGGTTTTTGCTGCTCCAGAGTGGGACCCAAACAAATGGATTCAAATTACATGAAAGGAGATTCTGACTAAATGTGAGGGAAAAGTTTCTGATGGTAAGAGCTTCCCCCCCCCATCAAGTAAATAAATAAAAATACGTCACTAAGTGACCAATCACGTGGCAGATAGCTCAGTTCTGCCCCCAACACAATTCCTGGCTACACCTATGCTTCCAACTCTGCCGTTCTACGATTCTATGGCTCTATGATTCTAAGCCCACTTTTCTGCTTGCGGTTGAGTATAAGCCACAAGTCAATAAAAGGTTGCTCACGGAGTCTTATTCTTCCCAAATATGTTCTGCAAAAAGAAGGAAAGGAAATTATAGAGAGAAAACAAAATTAAAATCTTCCTCTTATATTTGTTAATCAAGAATCCCCTTGGGTAGTATGGAGCCAGACTGTTTGGAAACAAAATAGAGCTATGCAAAAACTAAGTAGTGATTGCTGCATATAAGGACTCACATTAAAAAGCTACAGAATATTGAGGGTCCTTTTTTTGGTGCAGGGTGAAGGTGGCCCAATAGAGACTACAGTATTTTGCATGCCTTGAGGTTAAGCAACTCAAGTGTTTAATTGTCCCTTCTATACCACCTTCTAAAATAGTACAGTTTTGCTTTAATGGCAAAAAAGAGAAAAGAAATATCGGAAAGAAACCAGGAATTTAACACCCCGCTCCCAAAATAGTTCCAGTACACACTTATGTCAGAGTTGCATTTTTAAGTGCACAGACAACCCAAATAACCAAGTCTCAAAAAGCCCAGGACAACACTGGAATGCAATGACGTGATGACAACGTTGTGCGGATGCTCTGTGAAATGTGTAAAAGCATCCCACAGTCTGTAAAAGCATCTCTACAAAGAGTTCACATGATAAGAGGTGCCTTAATTTCTGCCCAGCCTGGGCAGACCTTGCAATGTGCACGTCCTTCTTCCACATACTCGCCACCCATTATAGTGGCAGCTGCCAGTCCTCAGTGTTTAACAGATGTGACATGAAATCAGTCCCAGTTCCAGTCCCCTGACAACTGAGGGGCAGAGGAGGACCACCAACTGCATAGTACATTTTATTCCCAAAGAAGACAGCTTCTCTGAAACAAGAAGCATAAAGATGGTTACCACAATTTTTATTAGGCTTTGGTAACACCTAGGAGTGTCGATTTCATTTTCTCATTTTTCAAATCTTCTGTTTACCACATTTCTCTATCAGTTTGCCATTTTAAAAAATAAGTCCCCACAAGCCACACGGTTGGACTCACTTTTAGCTGACCCAGATTCCCAGCAGAAAGCTCTCCCAAACACCAACCCTAAAATACCTGGGCAGAAAGCAAACGACAATCTTACCATTGTGGAAGAAGTGGAGCTCCACTCAGCCCAGCCAGGGGCCATGCAAATGGGGGCCTGGCCTTGCCAAACAGGCACAAAACGCCACTGTGCCTCATATTTACATACACCTTCCAAAGGATAGATTTACACAGAAATGGCAACAACAAAGGGGGGGGGGCTTAAAAAGAAGAGAGGGGTAGCTAATGCTGCAGAAAACAAAATCAGAATTCAAAATTACTTTAACAGATTGGAGAACTGGGTGCAAGCTAACAAAACGAATTTCAATAGGGACAAATTTAAGGTTCAGCACTTGGGCAGGAAGAACCAGATGCCCAAATATAGGATGGGGGACACCTGGCTTACTAGCAGTACATGTGAAAAGGATCTAGGGTCTTGATGGACCACAAGCTGAACATGAGTAAACAGTGTGATGCAACAGCAAAAAAAGCTAATGCTATTCTAAGCTGCATCAACAGAAGTCTCTAGTGTCCCAGTCAAGAGAAGTCATAGTCCCACTCTATTCTTCCTTGGTCAGACCACATCTGGAATACTGGGTCCAATTCTGGGCATCACAATTTAAGAAGGATTTTGACAAGCTGGAAGGTGTGTAGAGGAAGGTGATCAAGATAATCAAGGGTCTGGAAACCAATTCTCATGAGAAATGGTTGAAGGAGGTGGGTATATTTAGCCTGAAGAAGAGGAGATTGAGAGGAGATATGAGAGCCATCTTCAAATACCTGAAGGGCTGCCATATGGAATAGGGTGCATGCTTGTTTTCTCCTGCTCTGGAGGGGAGGACTCAAACCAATGGCTTCAAGTTGCAAGAAAGAAGATTCCAACTAAACATTCAGAAAAGCTTTCTGACAGTAAGAGCTGTTCAGCAGTGGAACAGACTCTCACAAGAGGTGATGGACTCTCCTTCCTTGGAGGTTTTCAAGCAGAGGTTGGATGGTCATCTGTCATTGATACATTAGCTGGGATTCCTGCATTGCAGGGGCTGGGACTAGATGACAGTCATGGTCCCAGTCTACTGCTGAATCAAAGCAAAATCAGTGAGGTTTTCTGCAAACTGACAATTGTTCCGATTCAGCGGTAAACAGTGGGTTTTCCAGGGAACCTGACGGGACAAATGGAAGAGATTTCGGGAGAAAAAGAGTGGGAATGATCCCACAGAGAGCAGCTGCCTTATACCTAAGCTGACCATTGGTATTGGCAACACCAATAGATTGAGGGCAGTGTGGGAGGTTCCCCCATACTGGGCGCCAAGCCAAGGGGGCACACAGTTGAGAAGATCCCTCACTGAGAAGATCCATTTGGGGGCGCCAAATTGTGGCCTTGCTCAGGGCGCCCACTACCAAAGAGCCCCAAGGTCCGCTCCAAGTGGGATCTTCCCAGCCTTACCCGAGATGTTGAGGATTGAAGTAAGGAGACTCTACCACTGAACCAACCTTTAAAAATAATGTTTGAATCAGCCTTCTGTACTAATTTATGCTTATTTAAATGTTACAGTATTTCCCAATTACTCTTCAGGACTAGAATTTTTTAAAAAGTTAATTAGCATGTTAAGAGTAAATTTGAAACACGCCCATCACTAGAATGATAAATATAAGGGCAGAGGTGTGCAACGGGTTTAAAATGCATATATTTAAAAATAGGATTACAGTGCTCTTTCATTTTAGTGCAATTGCACAAATTTTACATTTTCAATAACCATTTTTGTGTGCTAATGAAAGTGTTGATTTAAAAAAGTGTGTGTGTGTGTGTTATAATGGCACCAACCAGAAAAGTATTTGTGATGGTATGGCAAGTGGCTATAGATGGACCATCCTGATCTGTCACACGTCAAAGCCAAGACAAGAGGAGTCGCAGCTAAGAGAAGCTGCCTTGCTCTGCTAGCCTTTCCAACCAAGCAGGAGAAATGGAAGCAGAATGGGGAAAACACAGGGCAACAACTTGATGAAAACGTGAGTGAATGAAGAAACATGAAATGCCCCTATAGAAATTTGTATCACTGCTTTTAAATATATCATGTGATATTGTAATGTGGCACATTATTGTGTATTGCTTTTAGGACTCTGAAAGCTACTTTGAGTACATATTTGTAAAACAGAGGGACATAAATTTTATCAATCAACCCATAATTACACATCCATATGCACCAGGCAAAAACATTTCTTTTTTAAAAAAATATTTTTATTAAACAATTTCAGCCTAACAAATTATCCGACCATATAATCATTTCTCTTCTGCCAGGACTTTGGCTTTTAATGATCTATGGCCTCTTTTAGTGGATGGGATGCTTTAATTCTGCCTTTTAAAAATACATTTGAAAGATTTTTCTGTTTTGTTTTATAGTTTTAACATAAATGCTACTTAATCATTGTTGTAAATTGCTTTGCAAAACTTTTGGTTTTAAAAAAGGCAACTCATAAATTTCATCCATAATGATGATTTCAGTTCTTTCAGGCACATTTTTTGCTTCCAGCTCTGTGCAATGATGGCACACCAGAAATGAGATTATGGGGAGACTCAGGCTCAGGGACCAGACCTCTCTCATCCGACCCTCAGGGCCAATTCGAGAACACGCTTCTCCCTAGCGCTGCTTCTTGCTCTCCCGGAGTGTTTCCGCCCGCCTGGAACGTGTCCTTGGACCCTGATCCTTACTTCTGCTGAGGTGGGGGGGGGCGTTAGAGAGACTGCGCATGGAGCCTGTACAGAGGTAACATTTCTATTCCTTGCTCTGGCCTCTTTGTGTCTCAGGCCCAGCCCACCACTGTGGACATGTGGCCCTGGAAGATGGTCCAAAAGGAAATGTCTTTCTCAGGCAGAAGCTGGTTCCCCACCCCTGCTACAAGACAGAATGATTTTCAGGCTTTGGGTTTCTTAATGCTTTTGCAGTCCTGACTATGGGTGGGATACAAAATCAAAGGAAGAAATCCGTTTGTTAACAGTTTTCAGGTATAGCTCTCCATGAAGCACAGAGGTAAATGCCCCTCCCTGCGCCGCAATTTGGCTTGGAAAAAGTTCTCTCTTGGCTCCAAGAAAAGGCTTTCCTCCCAAGCCTAAAACCTGCTTGTGGAAGAACAGGGCAAGGGGCTAATGGGAGGCCCCAGAGACTGGCTCTCTAACCCTGCTTTGGAAGATGGGTCCAGCTGGCTAAGCCCCGTCCATGGGCATGCATTGGGGCCCAATAAAAACTTTCATTTGCACTCCAAGGTCTCAGGATCTGGCTTGCAAATGCACACCATTGCCAGAGGCTACCAAGGTGGGGGGGAGTCAAGGTCTTCTAGGATTAGAAATATGACAGTGATGGGGAGATAAGGAAGTCCTTAAAGAGGGAGCAAAATTCCCCAACCCTTGGAGAGAACATCTCTCCTGCCCCAAATTCTGCCTCCTTCCCTTAGTGTCAGGTATGTTGGTTATGAAACATGCAAATAGGGCTGAGATGTGGTTTGGGATTGGTGTAAAGCTGATGATGCAACAATGGCACCGATACCTCCCCTTACGGAATGGGATGGGGTTCCAGCCCAGGATGAATGTTACAGGTTCCCCAAACACTGTTGGGTACATGGCTCTCTTCTCAGAGGTCAGTCAGTACTCGCAGCTGACATCGTGGATTTTTTAAACCAGCACAACCGCGGGAAATGACATTTACTGTAGGAAAGCAGGTCTTTGTGTGGCTCTTGAGGTCTGGCTCCTGTCTCTCCACATATAGAGCAGTAGCCATCACAGTCCATGCAAAGTCCAGATCAGTTTTTCTAACAAACAAGTCCTTTATTCCATTCTATTTCTTTTCACAGCACTTAAGGCAGAGAGGCACAGGCGAGACAACACAGCAACTGCCCGAGCTGCTGCAGGAGTTGATCAGAATCAGAACTTCTCAAAGCGGAGGAGTTACAAGGCACATGACAGTCACAAAAGGACAGGCAGCATCTCCAGCTCTCTGGGGGGAAAGAAGGCGCTGCAGGGCAGAATCTGCAATACTGATTCGTTATTAAAGGCGGGGTCCCAGACACCCCCAACAAGGCCGGGGAGAGGAGGGGAAGCAATCTTTCACCAGCTGGCCATGGGGAACCCCTGAGAGTGGGGCTGCTGGTCAGCAACTGACAGTCTAGGTCAGTGTTTCCCAACCTTGGGCCTCCAGCTGTTTTTGAACTACAATTCCCATCATCCCTGACCACTGGTCTTGCTAGCTAGGGATGATGGGAGTTGTAGTTCAAAAACAGCTGGAGGCCCAAGGTTGGGAAACACTGCTCTAGGTATCAGCCCTGCCCCCCCCAGTGGTGAAATCCGACCTGCCATTTGCCGAGTCTGGTGGCAAAGGCAAGGTGTAGGTGAGCAGCAAGAGGCAGGATGGGATATTGGAGCATTTTGATGGTGAAATCTGGCACAGGCACTTTCACCCCCCATCCCTCTCTCCCTCTCTTCTGCCAACCATACCCTCCAGGAAAGGATCCAGAAAGGAAAAAATCAGCATCAGCTTTGGCTTAAGAGCAGAGAAAAGAGGGGAGAGAGAGAGAGGAGAGACCCAGCGTGGGCTCCGTGTTCCCCTCGGCACAGACCCACAGCAAGAGCTGTGCTGCTGCTCCCTCAGGATCGGCAGGTGGCGCCAGAGCAGGCCTGCAGCTTGATCAGCCTCTGGTTCATCTGCTCCAGCTGTGCAGGGTCCACAGTTTTCACCACGTTGAAGAGCTGGTGTGGGTCTGAAGTCAGGTTATAGACTTCTACAAAATTCTGCAAGAGAAAAGACAGGGAGAAAGAGAGTCCCGTCCCCCCAAGGGGAGGGGCAGAAGTCACAATTTGCTAAAGGAAAGAAGACAAAATCCTCAACAACTTCTACTACTACAATGTACTACTATATGTGGGGCTCCCCTTGAAGACAGTTCAGAAGCTGCAACGGCTGCAATAGATCAGCATCCAGCCAGCAGGACACCTACTATTCCTGTCCTCAAAGACCTGCACTGGTTGCCAGTTTGCTTCTGATCCAAATTTAAGCTGGTTATGTGAATGTAGAAAGCCTTAAATGACCTGGGTTCGAAATACCTGAAGAAGTGCCTTGTCCCGTACAGACCAGCCTGAATGTTATGATCAGCAGAGGCGGCCCTGCCGGTGGTGGTGGCAGGTGCTATCAGAAGTGACTCTCCAGTTACGGAACTCCCTCCCCTCAGAAGTACATCTGGTGCTCTTTGTGTCCCTTGAGGGGGGGGGGACAACTCTTCTCCCAGGCTTTGGGGGGCTATTTTAGATCAGCTTGTTCCCCTTGCCACTTCTGCACAGTAATGATGGTTGAGTTTCAATTATGGTTTTAAGCGGTGCTTTAATTGTATTTCATATGTTCTACTGAATTTATGCACCCCACCCTGGGAACTTGTTATGAAAGGCTGGAAACAAATTAAATTCAACAGAATATTTTAAACCTAAGCCTGACCCAGGCCAAGAGTGAGGGCTAGCTGGTCCTGGGCACACCCTTCTGTGATTAAACATGCACCCCAGAATATGCACCAGACTCCTCTGCTATGGCTCCTCAATGAATGATGTCTGCATGAAGAGACTGGGAAGTTCTGAAAATGGTTGCTGTGTGGCAGCATCCCTTGGAGGCCACTGCTGACCATCAACAGGGAAAGGGTGTGGCCCTCTCTCTGGGCCTCGGTCAGGACAGGAGGGGCAGACGGTGCTCACCTGGGCATCCGCAAACTCACAGTACTGCAGGTTGATGGGGCTTAGTGTGCGCACACAGGCATACGTGTTGTTGAAGGCATCCTCGCACACACAGTCAGGGAAGCATTGCTGCCAAAGGGAGAGAGGGGGAGAGAGGCTTTATTCAAATCTAACACCTACCCAAGACTGCAACATTCCCTCCAACAACAAACTCAGCTGACGAGTGCCCACAGGGCTCCTGAGGGAGACAAGGGGGGCAGAAATATCCAGAGGCATCCTGATACCAAGGGAGACCACTGGTCCATCTGCTTCAGGACTGTCCACATGGACTGGGAGCAGCTCTCCAAGAGGCCAGGGATCAAACCTGGGGCCTTTTATCCACACAGCAGAAGTCCCTATCACTGAGCTATGCCCCTTGCCCACTTTTTTGTGGGGAGGGGGCCTGAGAAGGTAGCCTGCCCTTTTCCAAACAAGCCTAATGAGGGCTGAGTGTGCTCAGTGGCCGTGCTGAGCATTCCATAGGAGGAGGGGAAGGAATGGAGTCTCCTGAAGAGGGCATGGCTGGCTGAAGCATGCTGTACCGCAACACTGTGCAGGTCCCTGGGTTTCCAAAGAACACAACTTCCAGCCCTTCCCCCATCTCTTTCAACCCTTTGAAAGCAGGTTTGGAGGCACTTCAGCTCCAGACTCGTGGGGGTGTCTCCAACCCACTGAAATCAATGGACATGCCTAATTTAGGGCCACTAATTTCAAAGGGTCTACTCTGAGCACAACCCCAATGTGATGGGCAAAAGGCATAATTCCAACCTGTGCTAAGCAAGTGGAAACTCTAAGTGGGAGATGAGGTGGGAGCTGGGAATGTGGACTGCAAGATAAGAGCAGGAATGAGGAGAAGAGCGTTGGCTTCCCTCAGTGCTGTGGGCAGGGGGACTGAGGCTGAAGCAGACATTATGTAAACTAAGGTGAGCAAACCCCCTTTGCATAGGCAAATTTCAAGCCCAGCAAGCCTCAGGGCAAAACTTCCTACTGCAGAGCCAAAGCCTGCACACCCTTTAGCACCACCTCTGGGGGAGCGGCAGAGCAGGACCTGTTCCTCTGCTGCACAAGGCATCCCTCTCTTGAAAAGTAAAGCTAGGCAGAGCTCATTTGTTACATTTTTTATCCTGCCCTTCCTCCATCTAAAACCAACCCTGTGGGAGAGTGGCTAGTTTAAGGTCACCTGGTGAGTGCCAGGGCAGACTGGGGATTTGAAGCCGGGTCTAGTCCAACACTCTAAATCTGGGGTGGAGAACAGAAAGCAATAACTAAAAGAGAGAGAGAGAACAACAACAAAAAAACCCCCAGACAATTTCTGCCTCCACAAAAAACCTTATTTCTTCCTGTATACATAAAAACATAAGACTGTTATCACGCAGCCACCTGCAGTATGACAAGCTGCAAGCAGGCAGGTGAATGAGGAAGTAGAGCATGTGGCACGAGGGGAAGGGAAGAGGTGCTGTGTAAACATGTCTACTTGGAAGTAGGCTCTCCTGCTCTGTTAAATCCCACCTCCTTTAAAAGGAGGTGGGGCAAGCTGTGGAGGAGGTGTAAAAGGAGAATGGGAAAGCAGGGCAAGAAGGGGGGCAGCACCTTGTTTTTTAAAAAACTGTAATCATTGGGAGGCACCAAGAAGAACCACACTGAGTACCCCATGGTCAAATCAAGTAAATTTTTGGGGTGAAATCCTCCCCTCCAGACACAATCAGCAGATTTATGCCACTTTGCATGCTGTGTATAATTTCTAGGCAGTCTGCAGGATCCAGTTTCTCTTGTAGCAGAAGATTTGGACATTTGTAAGAAATGCAGAGTGCTCTAGGCATCTCTGTGCCTCCAGAGCCAGCACTCACCGACACGCCTGGCCCCAAGGCAGGGCAGTGGGGGTCTCGGTGAGTGTGGCCTTCACCAGTGTATTCCACCAGGAAATCCGACCGCCATCTGCTCTTGTGTGTCTCATTCACCTGGAGCCAAGGAAACACATTTCAGAAAGCATCACCCGCTGTTACAAACAAAAATAAAAACTCTCAAGACCGCATCCCTGACAGGCTCTCTGGGTTTTCTGGCCCAGTCTAGACATCCAGAGCAAATGCCCTGAAATGGCAGCCTGTCCCCTCTACTGTGGCATGTCAAGAATACAGCCACAGGTGAAGGTATGCTCTGGAGCAAGCAGGGATAGGGTACCTGTGACCTTCCCGTTGTAGGGACTCCCACTCTCATCACCCCCAGACAGCAGGGTCAAGGGACAATGGGAGCTGATGGGAGTTGTAGTCCAGCAACAGCTGAAGGGCCGCCACTCCCCATTCCAGCTCTAGAGTTTGCGTGGGAGCTCCAAGGGGTCTGCAGAAGTCCCACAGCAGCGGAAGGAAGGACAGACAAAGGCATCAAGCCAGCTAAGGGAGCAGCAGCCAGGGGCCCACCAGCAGCAATCCAGTCCCACTTCCAAAGTGTCATGCATACCACAAATCTTAAAGCACAGTTCGTTGTTTCTGCCATATGCTTCAAAATGCACTTCCTACGCTGCATCTATTGCTCATGGACATCAAATGCATATGACAGCCCACGCTTCCCCCTCAGAGCCCAGAACCCCTTTCAAACAGGGCTGCTTCTATGCAGATGTGCAGGCTTCACCTAGGCCAACCTGGAGTCCTCTGGGGATTTTGAACTCCAACTCTCATCAGCCCCAGCTGGGACATATTGCAGATATCCTCCCTCAACATGCAGCTGTCAGGGAAGAGGCCGGGGAAGTCTCAGGAGCAGGACCGGTAGACGGGTCCCACAGCTCCTTGTACACAGCAAGACTCTCAAGGCAAGCAAAGGGAGCTTGAGAGTCTTTTGCTTCCAATGATGCACAGAAAATGAAGATGTGGAGTTATTTCCAGCCACATCGTTGTACATAGCAGAGTTTCCTTCAGGACTTACATGACAAGAGTTCTGAGCAAAGGATTCTTTGGCAGAAAGAAGACCGTGTAAAGTTTGAAAATCTGCTTGTCTACAGGACTCCAGAGAACTCCTTTATTCAACACACACACACAAAATTCCCCTGTTTATTCTAGAAGGTTCTGGGCAAATTATTACCAACAGAGGCAAGAAAGACTGTCCGTCCATGGAGGTCTGAGATGCATCGATACCTGCGATATCTAGGAAGGTGGGTCCCAGATCGATGTTGAGGACAGGTTCCTGAGAGGAAGACAATATGGGACAGAGTTACAGAGACTTCCGGTCAGCGCCAGCGCTTAATGGCGGTCCTCCCTTCGAGCTCCGGAGGACTGCTTCACGAGTTCGGGTCTGACTGCTACGGCGAAGCGGGGACCCCCATAAATCACAGGCGCAGAAGCCTGTGAGCAAGGAGACTCGGTGGGCACCATTTGCGCCCCCCTTTACTGCAAAAGAGCCTTTTTAAAGGCTCCGGAGCGGCATCGGGTGTGCGCGCGGTGCTGAGAGTCGATACCCAGCCCGTGGAGTGAAGCCGCGTCGCCATGAGCGGAGAGCGCCGATTCCTTCCTGAAATTGGAAACTGAATTTGAATGCCCGTAAGTAGGATTGAAAGGCTTACTGGGACTTTAAACTTCATTTAGAAATTTGGCCGAAAACGGGAAAGGTAATAATTAAGGAAGTCTGCCTTTCCCGGACTGCATGACAGCTAAAGCAACGAAACTACAAAGCTGCAATTGGGTGAAAAATTGATTTGAAAATCGTAACCTGGGCATTGAACTTAACCTCCCCCTAGCAAGCAGGAGCAAGGGGGAAGATAAGTGGATTTTGTTTAACCTGCATGGAAGAAGTAAAGGAAAAAAAAGTTTTCTGCCGTTTTAGACTCTTGGAACGGACTGCCTGAGTAGGGCACTGAGACAGTGAACTGTCATTTGAGATTTGCTACAAAGTTGGGACTTTATTTGTTACAAGTTTGAGACTTTCACTTGAAACTATAAATTGATAGTTTTGATACATTGGAGGACTGTTGCTAAAAACTTTTTCTTTGGGGACTCTCTGTTTCTTTGTTCTTGTGCTTATTGGATACTTTGAATTACTCCCTCTAGAGGGCTGAGGGGTAACAGTTGCAAAACAGACTGTAAAAAACAAGTCAGTGGATTTTTCCATCTAAAAGCTGCTCCTGTGGGAACGACCTTGGGACATGAGTGGCCCACCAGAAGAGATAACAACAAGAGCTAAAAGTAAAATCGCACAAAAGAAAAGGGGCTCAATATCAAGCCTACTGCCAGCAGGTGCAGCCGGGCAGGAAAAAGTGACAAATATACCCATGGATCCAGTGACACAAGCATTACTTAAAATAAATGAATCTTTAGAAGTTTTGACAAAGCAGAGTACAGAAAATACCAAACAGCTGACAGAACTTTCAACAAAACTAGATCTGAATACTAAAAGTATTACATCTAATACAGAAACTATAAATAAATTGATTGAAGAAAATGCCATAACTCGGAAAATTGCTGAAGAAGCTAAAACTACTGCTGAAACTACACAGGAGAAATTGGCACCAGTCTGTAAAAAGTTGGATGAACATGATGCGACCTTGTCTTTGTGGGACCTACAGAGGAAAGAGAGAAATTTGAGATTAAGATTAGTCCCTGAAAATGAAAAAGATAACTTGGTGGACTTTCTCACAAAAGAGTTTTCGGAATTTTGGCAGGTAAACTTGAAGGAAGAAGAATTTAAGATAACAGCTGCCTTCAGACTGGGCAAGAGACAAAACAGAAAGAGCCCAAGGGATTGTCTGATAACTTTTAAGAGCCAAAGAGGAGACAAAATATTAAATCTACACTACCAGAAAACTTTAGAGATCGAAGACGCTTATGTGCAGATCTACAAGGACATCCCTAAATACATTTTGGAGGCGAGAACTCACTACAAAGACCTGGTTGACCTGCTGAAAAGTAACAATCTACCTTTCAGGTGGGAATTTCCACAAGGTTTGTCTTTTAACTACAAAGGAAAGAAAGTAAAAATAAGAACAATGCAAGACAAAGAACAATTCCTGCAAAGAAACGAGGAGGACCTTCAGAAGGGAGTGGTGGAACTGACTTCAGAAGCAGATATTCTAAATTTAACATTTGGACTTAAACCACAGACAGAGGAAGATCAGAAGCAGGGAGCAGCTGGAGGAGGGACTAACTAAACAACAAGATGTCTCTGCAGTTTCTAAGTTGGAACTGTAATGGCTTGAACCTTCCCAGAAAAAGGCGTGAGGTTTTTCACATTTTGAAAAGAGAACAATTGGACTTGATTTGCTTACAAGAAACCCACATGACCAGGGCACACAGAAAATTGCTTATAAATAAAAGATTAGGACAGGAATTTATCTCATCAGACAAAGTTAAGAAAAGAGGAGTGGTGATCTACGCAAAGGAAAAGTTGGCCCCAAAGCTGATTTTTAAAGATGAACAAGGAAGATTTTTGGCAATTGAAATACAAGTCCAAGGAGAAAAAATTTTGACAGTTGGAATTTATGCACCAAACGAAGGGAAGGCAGAATTCTTCAAGAAGTTGCATGAGACTTTAATGGACTATTTGGATTATAATGTAATTATGATGGGAGACATGAATGGTGTGGTCTCCACAAACATGGACAAAGCACAAAGACAGGTGGTCTCCAAGGATGGGAGATTACCAAAGACTTTCTTTGAAATGACTGAAAATATGGACTTGATTGACATTTGGAGAACAAGGAACCCTCTGGAAAGAGAGGGAACCTTTTTCTCTGAAGCAAACATGACATGGACAAGAATCGACCAAATATGGGTTACTAGTGGGATGGCTCCAAAGATTAAAAAAGTAGAAATCTGCCCAAAGATTTGCTCCGACCATAACACCGTAAAGATGGAGATGAAATTAACAACAGCTGGCTCCTTCAGATGGAGAATGAATGACACCCTATTTAGAGATGAAGAGATTTATAAGAAGGCCCAAAAAACTTTGAAAGACTATTTTGAGATAAATCTGAGGACAGATGTCGAGAAAAGAATAATCTGGGATGCAAGTAAAGCCGTGATGCAAGGTTTCCTAATACAACAGAATTCTTTAAAGAGGAAGAAACAAAATGAGAAGAAAGATAAGATCTTGGGAAAGATGAAAGAAGGAGAAAAGAAACTGAGGTCAAAACCAAAGTCTCATGAGATTTTAAGAGAAATTAAGTTTTACCAGATGCAGTATATGGAACTGATGAATCAAGAGATAGAATGGAAAATTAAGCAAATTAGACAAAGGACATTTGAATCAGCAGACAAATGTGGGAAACTTCTAGCATGGCAATTGAAGAAGAGACAAAAATTGAACACAGTTACAAGTTTGGAGGTGGAAGCAAAGAACATTTATAAACCAAATGAGATTAGTAACTGTTTTCAGAGTTATTTTAGAAGATTATATGCAAGAGGGCCGGAGAATGAAGGAGAAATAGATTATTTTCTTAAGAAATATGGTTTACAAAAGATTTCACAACAAAGTACAATGGTTTTGAATGAGAAAATAACAGAACAAGAAATAGAGGGTGCCATTCAAAATATGCAATTGGGGAAATCTCCAGGACCAGATGGGTTGACCTCCAGATATTACAAAGCTTTGAAGGAATGGTTAGTACAACCACTGAAGGAGGTCTGCAATGAAATTTTAGAGGGGAAAAAGGCACCTGAATCGTGGAAAGAAGCATTTATTACACTTATACCAAAAACTGAGACTGAAAAGAACCAGATAAAGAACTACCGCCCTATATCATTACTTAATGTGGATTACAAAATATTTGCTGACATTTTGGCAAAAAGATTAAAGAAGGTGTTGGTGGAAGAGATTCATAAGGACCAAGCTGGCTTTCTCCCAGGGAGACATTTGTCAGATAATGTGAGAAATATAATTGACATTATGGAATTGCTAGAAGTTAACATTAACACGAAGGCGGTATTAATATTTGTGGATGCGGAGAAAGCTTTTGATAATATTTCCTGGAGCTTTATGAAGAAGAATCTCCATGGGATGGGGGTAGGCCAAAGGTTTGAAAATGGTATAGGTGCAATATATTCTGAACAAAAAGCGAAATTAATTGTGAATAATGTGGTTACTGAAGAACTTCCTATAGAAAAAGGGACACGACAGGGGTGCCCAATATCCCCACTACTTTTTATACCTGTCCTGGAGGTTTTGTTAAATATGATCAGGGGGGACCAGCTGGTTAAAGGAATTCAGGTCGGAGCTAAACAATACAAACTGAGGGCCTTTGCAGATGACGTAGTATTAACTTTACAACAGCCAGACACTAGTACGAAAAGAGTTTTAGAACTAATTCAAGTTTTTGGTCACGTAGCAGGATTTAAGTTGAACAAGCAAAAAACTAAAGTTTTGGAGAAAAACTTAACAAACGCTGAAAAAGAGAGATTTCAAAGTGAAACTGGATTAATGGTGGCAAAGAAAGTGAAATATTTGGGGATTGACATGACATCTAAGAATGTGAACCTATTTAAAGATAATTATGATAAATGTTGGACAGAGATAAAGAAAGATCTAGAAATATGGTCAAGTTTGAGACTTTCCTTGTTAGGCCGAATTGCCGTAATTAAGATGAATGTATTGCCTAGAATGTTATTTTTGTTCCAAACATTACAGATTGTTGATAGAATGGACTGTTTCAAGAAGTGGCAGAAAGATATATCTAAATTTGTCTGGCAGGGCAAAAAGCCCAGAATAAAATTTAAGATATTAACTGATGCAAAAGATAGAGGGGGGTTTGCCCTGCCGGACTTAAAACTGTACTATGAATCGGCAGCTTTCTGCTGGTTGAAAGACTGGCTACTTCTTGAGAATACAGACATTTTGGATTTGGAAGGGTTTGATAATAGATTCGGTTGGCATGCATATATATGGTATGAAAAGGTAAAAACTCATAAAGGATTTAAAAACCATATTGTCAGGAAAGCACTATACAATGTTTGGATTTGATATAAAGATTTGTTGGAAAACAAAACCCCTAGGTGGTTGTCACCAATGGAAGCCAAGGAGGTGAAAAAACTTAATATGGAATCCAAATGGCCAAAATATTGTGAAATTTTGGAGCAAGAGAGTGGAAAAATCAAATTACAGAATTATGAGAAAATGAAGTCCAAAGTACGAGATTGGCTTCATTACCATCAAATAATGGAAGTGTTCAAACAAGGCAGGAAAATTGGCTTCCAGGTGGAGAGATCAAAACTAGAAACAGAACTGTTAGAACCCAATACTAAGAACTTGTCAAGAATGTATAACCTGCTGTTGAAATGGAATACATTAGATGAGACAGTTAAATCAGCCATGATTAAGTGGGCACAGGACATTGGTCATGATATTATGTTTGCTGACTGGGAACAGTTATGGACCACCGGTATAAAATTTACGGCATGTCATGCCTTAAGAGAAAATATTATGAAAATGATTTATAGGTGGTACATGACCCCAGTCAAGCTTGCAAAAATTTATCATTTGCCCAATAATAAATGTTGGAAATGTAATGAGACTGAAGGTACCTTCTACCACCTTTGGTGGACTTGCCCGAGGATTAAGGCCTTCTGGGAAATGATATATAATGAAATTAAGAAGGTACTTAAATGTACATTTCATAAGAAACCAGAGGCATTTCTCCTGGGCATAGTCGGCCAGGTGGTGTCTAAGAAGGATAGGACGTTTTTTATGTACGCCACCACAGCAGCAAGGATTCTTTTAGCAAAGTATTGGAAGACGCAAGAGCTACCCACGCTGGAAGAATGGCAGACGAAGGTGATCGACTATATGGGACTTGCGGAGATGACCGGCAGGATCCGTGACCAAGAAAAAGAGACAGTGGAAGAAGATTGGAAGAAATTTAAAGTATATCTTAAGAACTGTTGTAAAATTGAAGAGTGCTAAAATGTCAAGGGAAATGAAAATATGGAATTATAGCTGTAATTGATTAAGTATGAGAAGGAGTCAAAAAAGAAAATAAGTAATTAGACAATTGGTGTGAGGAGTTGTTGAAAAAACCTTAAAATAGGGATGCAGAAAGGGAGAGGTAAGGGGAAGTCTGGGAAGCAAGGTTTAGGAAAATGAGGATTGAAATTATACATGTTTTATATGTTCTGTTTGTTTATGTATTGTGTGTTGTTTTGTTGTTAATTTGTGTTGGAAAACTAATAAAAACAAAAACAAAACAGAGTTACAGAAGCCATCCAGCTATCCAGTTCAAGGCAATTATTTCTTCGTAGTAGCCTAGGAATGCCAAGAAACTAAAAAGTGCCCTTTTGGAAGGTTCAGCCCACCATCTCATTTCAAAATGACACCCAACTTTATTCAGACAAAAACCACATTGTTGGCTTCAGGAACTATCATGTAAAATTTGGTTAAGAGGTTTCCAAATGCATAGCAACAGACAGTTTCCCAAAACATATAGTAGTTGAAAGAAGAAGACACAGAGATTGACACAAGAATCAAAACCTCCTGACTGCACAGTATGTGACAAGGCCACTTGGAATTATATGCTGGACATTTATTGTAAAATGGGAGACATGCCTGTGCATTCACCAGAATGATTCATTTTATCTAATAGGCTGTTTTTGTTGTTACAATTTGAAAAATAAAAAGATGTTAAAAAATCAAACTCTTGACAGTAGAAAAGTAGTATGTCAGGAAGGAAGGTTCTAACTCAGCTTTTTTCTGGAAATTTTAGAATTCTACATGTTTCAAAGTGAGTTCACTGACTATAGTTCCCAACTCCACAAAATGTCCACAGGGACAGAGATTCAGGCTTTGAGTGCAATGACCATCCAGCAAATAGGCCTGGCTGAAAAATTAGGGGACTCCTTTACTCTCACCCAGGAAGCTGCCTTCTACCAGCTCAGGCCCTCGGCCCATACAATTCAACATTGCTTTTCACGCTGCCTGGCAGAAGCTTTCCCGGACCTCAGGAGGGGTCTTCTCCCAGCCCTACCGTGGGAAGCCAGGGATCTAACTTGAGACATTTGCATACAAGGCAGATGCTCTGGGCTTATGAAGATATGGCTTTGCCACAGCCTAATACTGAGGGTCCCTAGAGGCTTCGGGCAGAAATCTTTCCCCTTCAGCAACCTGAGATCTTTTTAACTGGAGATAGTCAGGGCAGAACCTGGGATTTTCTGCAAGGAAAGCAGCGCTTGAGTTAGGACTCCTTCAGCTCAAACACTTGAGTCGGGGGAAAGAAAGAAAGACACCCACCAGGTGAGTCTGATTTGGCTTGACGCCTGGACCTCGCACCAGCAGCGGCACCCGGATGTCAAACTCATAAAGCTGCCTCTTGTCAATGGGCAGCGAAAACTGACCTGGGGAGGCAAAAACAAGTCCTGACTGGAGTTCCCCCCCAGAAAAAGCAGGACCTATTTATTTATTTCTTACATTTGCACCCCACATTTCCTTCAAGAAGCTCAAGTGCTTCACCCTGTGAGGCAGCTAGGGCTGAGAGAGTACGCCCGTCCCAAGGTCACTGGCTAAGTGAGGATTTGAACCCAGGTCTCCACATTCCAACACTTTTAATCAGCTTTTGACAACCTGCTTTGGACTGCCACTCCCATCAGCCCCAGCCATCAGGAGGGCACCAGACTTAGCCACTAGCCCCCCATGAGCTCTCAGTGGGGGTGGCACTCGGGGCACAAACCCCCATTGGGAATGAAACACGCTCCCCTCTGACTGCTCATTCAGCCCCAGAGGTCAAGGGTCTGTTCTTGCTGCCATCAGGGCTCTGGCCCCCTCAGGGCCTTGGAGGCCCCCCTCAAGAAATCACCCTTCCCTGCATTTACCATTTCCTTTTTCTAAGTAAACCACTAAACATTTACAGAGATATGAAGAAAAAGGTGTTTTTAACACTGATTGGGAGCCGCCCAGAGTGGCTGGGGAAACTCAGCCAGATGGGCGGGGTATAAATAATAAATTATTATTATTATTATTATTATTATCAATGTACTTGAATGTTAGAATGCAAGCAGTTAACATCACTAGGATCATGTGGCATAATTTTTAATGTAAACCACAGGGTGGGGGTGGGGAATTGACTACTTTTTAAAAAAAAATCATTGGATGTCAGGCCGAGAGTTAAGTGCATAGCCGGTGGTGAGAAACTAGACCTAAGTCTTAGTTTTTGCCATTTCTCATGGACAACAGCCCCTTGGCTTCCACCCCCAGCACAAAAGGAGTTCTGGTTAGAGGCCTACGCAAGAGGCAGAAAGCAGATGCTGCTGGACTACAACTCCCATGATTCCTAGCCCTTGGCCACACGGACTGGGACTGGTTGAAGCAGCAGCTCACAACATCATTATTTTAATTTATTACCCTCCCTTCAGCCTCAGGCCCTAGGGAGAGGTACATAATCTCAAATACATTATAAGAAGCTTAAAACAGCTGACAATCACGAAATTAGGGTGGGTCCTTCCCCGAGGGCAAGGTAAAGAGGTTTGCTTTAGGCATTTTCCAAAGACCGTAGCTAAGTTGCCAGGCCCAGCTCTGCGAGGAGGAGGAGGAGGAAGAGGATGCACAGAGCCTTAGGGCTGCCTGGGAACTCTCTCTCCCAGGCCTCCCTCGCCCAGCTGCTGAGGGTGGTGGAATGGCCAAGAGGGCGCCACCCCCTGTTGATCTTAGTATTCCAGATGTTCTTCAAGGAAGGAGGCTGTCTTTTCAGATACCCGGAGTCAAAGTTTAGGGCTTTAAACATTAATGTGAGCACCTTGAATTGGGCCCACAAACAAACCGCCAGCCAATGCAGCTGTTTTAGAAACAGGGGTTACATGAGTTCTAAAAGCAGCTCCAGTCAGCAATCTGGCCACTGCATTTTGGACCAAGGAAAGTTTCCAAGTTGTCTTCAAGGGCAGCTCCACGGACAGCCCATTGCCATCATCCATCCTGTTTGCAACCCTGGCCTGATTCATCCCTACACATTCCACCAGTTTGCCACTGAAAGAGATATTGGAGCTATTCCCCCACCACCCCACAGGTCCCCCCCCAAAGGTTCTGTGGCAAAAGCAGGCCTCAACTCACCTGTGTGGTAACCATGATCTGAAGTATAGAACACGTATGTGCTGTCCAACAGGTGAAGGGACTTCAATTTTTCAAAAATCTTCTCCACCATGTCATCCACAGACAACAGAGTCTGCCACCTGCAAGAATATGAGGACATACTATATATTGCAGAGGTAGCAATGTGGTACCCTCCAGATGTTGTGGACTATGACTTCCATCAGTCTCAGCCAGAAACAGGATGATGGGAGTTGTAGTTCAACAACATTTTGGTGCAACAGATCAAGCTATCACAATAAACTGCATTATTGAAGCAGCAGGGAAGCCACTCAGTGTATGAGGGAAGAGTCTGTGCCTCTACTGTTGACCCTGCACAAACAGGCAATCTTCAAAGAGTCCTGCTGGGTCAGACCAAGGGTCCATAGTCCAATGTTCACTTTCCAACAGCAGCTAGGCAGATGCTTCTGGAAAGTTTGCAGCCAGGGTCCTGAAAGGGACTGTCCTGTTCTGGTTCCATGAAGATGCCCAGAAAGGAGGTCCAAGTGGGCAGGCCTTAAAGGGCCAACCCTGTCTGAAGGAGGACCCTTCTCCTGGGCTCCATGCCTCCCGCTTAGTGCACTCCCTGAACTGCTTTGGGAGGCACTCAGTTGATCAGGCCCAGGGGAAGGGGGCCTGGGAGGGCGTTGGCTCTAGTTCAGTGGGGCCTGGAGCTGTGGGGCGTGCGTCAGGGGCCTCCTGCCTGCCAGATGGAGTTCAGCAACATCCAGAGGCCCACACATTTCCCATTCCTGAAGACTCAATACTACAGTTAGGCAACGTGGAATTGTGCCCATTACTCTTTGACCAGGTACTTCTCACTTCACAGCTTCACTATACATCACATCTCACATCACATCTACACCAGCAATGGCTGGTGGGAGTTGTAGTCCAAAGCATCGGAAGGATGTCAGGTTGAAGGAAGATGCACAACACCTGAGTCTCACTGCCTCTCAGACGTCTGTCTCCGTCAGGGTCCCCCAGTGACTTTGGATAAAAGCCCCCACAAATGTCTCCCCCCCATGGCCTCACTCCTTTCAAGCTTCTACAGAGAAGTGGTTTCCCCCAGCTCCTACGAGTGGCATTTTGGACCCTTTCTTACCGTTCCCTGTAGACGTTGTCCAGGAACTCAATGGATGTGTTTGACATGGGAGTCTTTGCTTGCCTTATCAACCAGTGCTTGTCCTATAAAGGGAAGAAGATTGTGGAGGCTTTATCAACAGAATCCAGATGGCAAATATTTGGAGAAAAGACTTGGACCTGATGACACCATCACCCTTGTGCTCTTCCCCCTCCCCCGTGGATTTAACACTTGCCATTTTAAAATTCTGATTTACTTCTTAAAAAACAAAATACAGTAAGAAACGCACATAAGTGCCACAATTCTTTGATTATTATTGTCCTTGCAGTTCTCTGGGACCACAGAATGAAAGCTCCTGCTTCCTCGCTTGTCCTCTGCTGCGTACTGATTATGACTCCAGCAGGGGCAGCAACTTGCCACTTAAGAAGGCATCTTCCAAGGCAGAAGAGCCTGGCAAGACGCCCACCATTAGATCCTGGTGTTCCTGTGGAAGTGACCTCCCTGTTCCCAGCTGCCACCAGAGGGCTACCTGAGAAGCATCTTGCCCTGAGAGAAGCAGAGAGAGCAGCCGCCTATGGAGCTGCCCATGAGCCCTTCAAGCCCGCTGCCCACATCAAGGCCTTTGGACTCACCTTTCCGTGGACGTTGAAGCTTCCATTGCGTGGTGCTTTGATGCTGCTGTATGCCGACTTGTAGTGGGGGGCGGCCGTCCAGGGGGCGTGTGCAGCAGGTGGAGCCAGAACCATGAGAAAAGGAGGGTGGGAAAGCTTCTCCAGGAATTGGAGGCTCCGGTTGGTCTGCAGCAGGGAAGGGGTGGGGAAGGACAGAGAAAGAGACGAATGGCTCAAGCCGTGGTGCCATGGGAGGGAATCCTAGGGAGGCATGGAAGGGGTAAAATACAGCTGTACCTTGATTTTCAAACAGCTTAGTTCTTGAACATTTTGGCTCCCGAATGCCACAAACCCGGAAGTGAGTGTTCCAGTTTGTGAACTATTTTTGGAAGCCGAACATCCTGCAGCCAATCAGAAGCTGCGCTTTGCTTCCCATATGTTTAGGAAGTCGAACGGACTTTCGGAACAGATTCCGTTTGACTTCCAAGTACGACTGTACCTTGCTCCACAGGCTAAGGGTTTTGAAAGAGAAATAGATAGCGTATTTCCCATGTCTTTCCTCTGAAGTCCCATTTTCACGGGTGCGGAAACTGTGGCCCTCCAGGTGTTGTGTGGACTCCAGCTGCCATCAGCTCAGCCAGCGCAGTCCGTGGCCAACAAGATCTACCCTGTCCTAAGGATTTTGATGGAGTTAACTTTCAAAGTAAGCATGGGATTCTAAAGTGCCACTTTCTCGTGCAGTCATAGACAATCTTTCTCTCTCTATCGTGCTGAGTTTCCAGGTGCTGGTAGACGGGTGTGTTTTCCTGACTTGCAACCAACAGCAGGGAAACTGTTTTGCTTGTCCTGCAAAAGTGCACATGAAAACACTCTACCCACTTCACTGAATCAGGGCTGGGGAAACGCTTTCCAAGACATGCCTGCCTTCCTCCCCGGGCAATCTTCGGGGGAACCACATGCCTGTGGGGGGCAGGGCCAGAGGCAAAAAGTGGTGGGCAATGAATATAAATTTTATCCGCCAGCTAGTTTCTACACAAACCCCTCTCCACCCCCCATCCAGGCAAATGAGAGTCATGATTTAAGCACCCGTTCTAGCCAGGCAAAAACACCCAAGGAGGATGTGAAGGAAGGCTGGGCCAGAGAGGCCTAGAAGGATGCCTTTGGCCCCTCGCAGCCTGAGGCTGCCCACCGCTGCTCTAGGCCTCAGTGCCCCACCTATTACAGACTCAACTGATGTCTGGCTGCTGCAACAGAGAAGCAGAGGCAGAGGGGGAGGCCTCTTGTTTGCTTGGAAAAGCTCTTCTCCTGAAAGCCAAGAGTGGAGAAGTGGGAGAAAAAGAGGCCGGCAGGGAGGACTACAGATCCTTTCCACGAAGGGAGAGTTTCTGGAGGAAAGAGATGAACGTCAGAGACTTGGCAGGCCGTCTTCCAGCTTCAATGTTCTCTTTCTCACTTTAGTTCTTTCCTTGACAGACATAAATGAGCCAATGCAATACGACTGTTTTTTAGACTAATTGATGACACCGAAAGAAAGAATTCTGACTGTTGAATGGGGCTGCCCTTCCAGTGGTCTAGCTACTTGATCGCAGGGGGATCTGAGAAGCAGGTGACATGGAGGGACAACTCACAATGATGTCTGTGAGATAGTCTTCTTCATAGTGCTCCCCGTGCTTCTCCTCGTGTCCATTGGCTGAAAGAGTGTAGTTATAGTACTTGGAATTCCCCACCTATGGAAAGAGGCACAAAGTGATGATGAATCGAGTCACCAAAGAGCCAGCTCTGGAAACTGTTCTGAACACCAGGATCTTGGAACTGGGCCGCCCCACAATAAGGAAGTACAGTATTACAGATGGAAGCCAGCCGAGGCAGTAGACTGTCCTTTTAATTAAAACAAAAAAAATTCCTTCCAGTAGCACCTTAAAGACCAACTAAGTCAGTTCTTGGTATGAGCTTTCGTGTGCATGCACACTTCTTCAGATGCACACTTCTTCAGATACACTTTTAATTAAAATGCACCTCTGGGTTATTTGTGGGGCAAAGGAACGTGTTCTTTTTTCCCCTTCAAAATATAGTCCAGCCCTCCCACAAGGTCTGAGGGACAGTGGACCGGCCCCCTGCTGAAAAAGTTTGCTGACCCCTGGACTAGATGATTCTCAGGGTCACTTCCAACTCTATGGTTGTATGAATCTACAAGAATGTAGATTCAGCAGCTTATTGTCTCTCAGCAAAGGCCACCTGGCAAACTTCAGTTCTGAGCAGAGGTCAGATCTGGATCCTGCACATCAAAGTCCAGCACTCTGCCCCATGGATCTCACTGGGTCACCTAGCCTGCTGTGAACTTAGGAAAGGGAGGGAGGGAGGGAGGGAGGGAGGGAGGGAGGGAGAGAGAGAGAGAGAGAGAGAAGGGCACCTACTCACCAGACCTAACCAGTAGCTCCAGCCTGGTGGCATATATTGAATGCCTCCTGCTTTGGGGTCCCCATACTGTAATAGAGGAGAGTCGCCAAGTCAGATGCAAAAGGCATGCACACGGCTTTTAAAGGCAAGGAGAGGTGATGTGGATGGCCAGAGAACACCTATCATTTGCATATAATATTTGGGCATCAGTGGCATTTGTCTGCAGAGGACTTTACCTGGTTGAGATATTTGCCAGCATAGAAGGTCTGGTAGCCTTGCCTCTGTAGGTAAACCGGGAAGGTGAATGGCTCCTGAAACTTCTGCCAGGCTGGGCTGCTGCAATTGCCCTCCAAGGAATTGTTCCTCACCAGGTGGTTGTGAGGGTATCTGCCGGTCAGGATGCTGCTGCGGCTTGGACAGCACAGAGGAGTGACTGCAAACTGGAGGGCGACATGTCCATTCAGGAGGTCAGCCTCTGCCCTACAAATTAGCATCCCTCCCTCCCCAATCTGGGTACTGTCCCAAGCATCTCCCCAAACTCAGCAGGGGCACCGCCAGCATCCAAGCAGGGGTCGTTTGCAGCCGCTCTCTACCAAGAAAGGCTTAATATTAATATTAATAATTTATTTCTCGTGCCCCACCCACGTGGCTGGGTTGCCCCAGGCATGCCTTCAGGTCTACAGGGCCAAGGCTATTTAAAGGTCAGCATCAGCACTTTGAATTGTGCTCGGAAATGTACTAGGAGTCAATCTTTCAGGACTGGTGTTATGTGGTTCCAGCAGCTGTTCCCAGTTCCCAGTCTAGCAGCTGGGGTGTTTTAGCTTAGGAAAAAACCTGAAGTGGACACAAGCTAGCAGTTTATATATAATAAAAAAACAGCATGGAGAGGGGAGAAAGAGGAAACCACCCCCTCTCTGCTTCAGGGCTGTTTCCTATTCCCAATGCATCAAGGATTACAATCAGTTTAAACTTCCCACAGCAATTCTCAGTGGCACTGTCCAGATACTTACTGCGTTGGCAAAAGTGGCACCTAACTGACCGATCAGGGATGTTGTCTTCTTCATGGGGGTCTGAAAGATAGAACAAAAGAGTCACATCTGGGCCACAGGCCTGAAAATAAGCCTGCGAACACACAGCTGATCACCTAACCAACAAACTCTCATGTTCCTCATCGTTGCCGCTGCTCATGCTGGCTGCAAGGGACAGGAGTTGGACTCAAACAAAAGGCTAGAGGTTCCCCCAAACTGTGATACAGAAGATGGTTGGGATGAGGGCAGAATAGCCTTCTCCTTTCCACGTTCTGCAGCCTACAGTCATTTTCAGGAACACCTGCCACAAAATGTTCATAGGAGTGTTTGTGGGGTAATTTTCTTTTTCTGCAATTTAATCTTCAAAGCAACCCTTTGAATCTGGCTCAATATACACATCCACTCCCCAAAATACCTTTGCACCTCATCAATAAAGGCAAAATGGCATGCTTTGTCCATTGTAGCATAATGGTAGCCCAAAATACAGGTCTTGAACCAAGAGGTCAGGACCTCTGCCATTTTCAACATTTTTTATTTTAAGAGAAGAGAGTAAGAGCGAGTGAAAGAAAATGAGCCAGATGGAGATATGTCATAAACGTGCCCTCCCTTACATCAGCCTTCACCAACCTGGTGCCCTCCAGATGTTGTTGGGCTACAACTCCCATCAGCCCGACCCCACAGGTCTCCTTTGTGAACCATCTCTCAGGGTAAGCAACATGTTATGTTAGCTACGCAGGTGTTATCACAGTGTCTGTCATCATATCTGTGTTCAAGCTTTCCGAGGGGACTGGCCTCAGTGTTGCTGTGGGGATGCTACCTGGCCTCTGCCTGCTACAGCTGCCCAGAATTATTTAATTTCTTTCAAACATGAAGGGAAACTGTTCAAGAAGTTAGTGGTAACCTGAGGTTTGCAAGATGGATACTTAATTTCCTGCTCTAAATCCATGGAAATATTTGTCCCACACAAAAGCCATCAGACATATCAATTACATTTGTTACACCATTTGTGTAATTCATTTTAAGGAGAACTATAAACTGAAGTCCCAAAGGGGGTGTCAGAAAGAACAACCTCTGGAAGGAAGCTCCGCTTTTAAGGGTCCAAGGGTGCCGTCAAGCAGGCAGCATGTTGCGTGGGCTTGTTTCTGCATCTCCAAGATGCATGTGGGAGAAGAAGCCAGAATGTACGATGGGAAGCAACAATTCTGGCTAGGGAACCTCCGCAGAGAAATGATACCTGAGGCTGTGGCAGCCCTTTGGGGACCAGTTCTGATAAGCATGGCACACGACGATGGTCACTTGTTCTAAACTTCAGCCCCAGGTAAATGTTACAATGTGCGGTGGTTTCAGATTTTCACTTGCTCAGACTCCACACTACTTGAAGACAAGGCAAACTGAACCCTGCTCTCATTCCAGCAACCAAACATGATCTGGAAGCATAGAGAGCCACCGGCATTCGCGTGGGACTTTGTCACATGACTGGCTTCCTGCATGTCACCAGACAGGACGATAGTGCTCTCCAAGGCCAGGAACAGCAAGGCACAGTTTCTGGAGTCAGTTAACAAAGTACATAGGAAAGGGCCTTATCTTGACGCAGAGCAGTGGTCTTCCCGGTTCTCACACAAAGCGCCTGCCTCTCTGCCCCCCGCCCCCCAGCCGAGCAGCCCGCAGCCACACGTGCATTTCGGATCCCCCGTAACGTGGGGAGGCGGACCCCGGCACTTACCATGCCCCCGATCTCTCGGTCCTGGTCATCGGTCAGGATGAGCAGGATGTTGTCTTCCTTGGCTTCCCCGCTCTCCGCGGCCAGGAGAAGGCAGGCCGCCAGCAGGGCGCCCAGGACCCCCCGCGGCCAGAAGCGCCCCATGGGAAGCCCGCCCGGCGGCGCCTCACTTTCGGTTCCCGGAGCGGGAGGGGCGGGGCCAGGGAGGGATCCGCGGGCGCGCAGGAGCCGGGAAGCCGCGCTGCCGCCCGATCTGGCGCCTGGATCCGCGGTGAGTCCGGGCGGCGGGACCCGGGACTCCCCCTGGGCCGCTCCGCGCTCCTGGCCCGCCGAGCTCACCTTGCGGGGCCGCCATGCCCGGGAGGCTCGTGGGGATGCGTTGGCTCGCTGGATCCGCGCCTCTTTTCGAGGGGCGGCAGCAGCACCCACCGCCTGGAGCAGGGGGAGGTTGGGCGGGAGCCTTTGCTGCACTTTCTTCGGTGCCTGCTAAAAACCTATTTCGCTCCGACAAGCCTACCCAGATATGTAGAATTTTGAGATTATTTTAATCTCTTTTTATTGATCTTAAGTTGTTTTTCAGTGTTCCTGCATCCTGTGCCTGTTCTGGCTTTATTCTTTTTGTAGGCCACTTTGAGGTTTTTCAAAATACATTCAAACAGTATCTAAACTGTATGAAATAACTTCAAGCGAGTGAGCGCAACCCTCGAGGCTTCTCCGGCCTCCCTGAGGTCCTTCCAGGAAGCGCCCACTCGCCCCATCCCCGTCGGGGCTTCCGCGAGGCCACATTCCCGGCCAGCCACCCTCTGGGCGTGGCCAGAAGCAAAAGTGGGTGGAGCAACGAATCCTGGGAATTTACCTCTGCACGGAAAGACCCGCCTCCTCGCCGACGCTCCCTTCTCCGTCGCGCAGCCAAGCTCGGGCCTGGTGCCCCGGGCCTTCAGGAACAGATTCCAGCCAGACACAGACTCTGCATGAGGAGTGTGTCAGGATGGGCAGAATCATTCCCAATTCCTTTGCTCAGTCTGCGAGAGGACATTGCTGTGTTTTCCTTACTGCCTCTGCTCTTCATCTCTTCGTAGCAGCCTGAGACTCGGGTTTCAGTTGCAAGGAAAAGCTTCCTCTGCTTAACTATCCAGCAACATTCTAAGAGATAAAAAGTTTTAGCTAAGACTACTATTCAAGATGCAAGAGAAAGGCAGGTAAAAAGCAATATGTGCATGGCATATATGAATCGTATTATTCACTGGGAACATAGGAAATGGCATTATGCAATGTGACACTATTTGTCTCCCTAGTCCAGAGTTGTCTCTTCTGACTGGCAGCCCAAAAGAGCAACGCTATACCTGTCTACTCACAAGTAAACCCCCATTGAATCTGATAGGTCTTACTTGTAGGAAAGGGTGTCTAGGATTGCAGCCTACTGCTCGTCCCTTTTGCACAATTTCCCCTGCTTTTCATGGATAGGAAAGCTGTTATCCTGAGCATATCCGTTTTGCATACTTGCTCCAGCAGGAAAATTAGGATTTCTCTTGTCCTCTTGCTGGACAGCTGGGATTAAATATTGTGCAGGCAGGTGAGGGGCTTCTTTTGACATAACCGTTAGATTAAATACTATGTGGCAGGGATTCCATTTTTTAACTACTATTTTGTTGGTAGAAGGTTGCCTGTGAAAATAATTCCTCTCCCTGCATTTTATTTATTTAATATCTATTATATCTTATTTCATATACCGTATTTTTCGCTCCATTGGACGCACCCGACCATAGGGCGCATCTAGTTTTTAGAGGAGGAAAGCAAGGAAAAAATATTCTGAATCAAATGTTGTATAAACTACTGTATTTAATAAACAACCGGTATATCAGAATCACATTACAGCCATGTAAAGTGAACAGCAGTCAACAATGGCATTAAGAACCATCATCACTGTCATTAACAAATGAAGAGAGACTTTAAGGTTTGAGTACTCTTCTAGTCTTCTGTGAACCCCAAGAACTCATCACTGCTAGAGTCAGAATTTATGAAGCTCAGTTGCTCACAGTCACTGACATCACTTTCTTCGCTATCTTCATGTAAAATACCATCTTCATACCCATCCAAAGCATTGCTAATGCCACATTTTTTCCTCTCAATCCTCTTCTTCCCCTCTCTCAGCGAACAGCCTGCCAGCTGCTTGCAAACATTCCCTTTGCTTGAATTACAGTCAAGAAACAGCCAAGCAGAGCTTCTCAGCGGCAGTCTTGGGAGGCTTTCCTTTTCCCCACTTTTTTCTCCCCCCCCCCCAAGCAGAACAGTCCCCTTTTCCAGCCTCCTCCTCTCCACCCCTTTCACCCAAACTCCTCAGGGGACGTCTACAATTTCTCCCCTTCACTGCTCCCTCTCCTTTGCCCTCTACCATGACTCTCCACTCATGGCAACCTATGGTACCTCATCTCCCTTCACCCAGCTTCTTGGCCCCCCTCCTCTCCTTCCTCTTCCTCCCCTCTCTCAGTGAACAGCCTGCCCACTGCTCCAAACCTTGAGGGGAAGGGCAGGCTGCTGGCAGAGCAGCACCCCCCACCCACATTCAGCAGCCCAAGAGTGTGGGGCATGGGCGCACAGCCTGCCCACTGCTCCAAACCTTGAGGGGAAGGGCAGGCTGCTGGCAGAGCAGCACCCCCCACCCACATTCAGCAGCCCAAGAGTGTGGGGCATGGGCGCACAGCCTGCCCACTGCTCCAAACCTTGAGGGGAAGGGCAGGCTGTTGGCAGAGCAGCACCCCCCAACCCCATTCAGCAGCCCAGAAGCGCGGGGGATGGGCGCACAGCCCTCCCGTTCCTCCAAAGCTTCCCGGGGCTGCAAAGGGAAGCCGAGGCTGCCGGCAGATGAGCGCGGCCCCCCCCCCGCCCCCATTCAGCAGCCCAGGAGTGCGGGGCATGGGCGCACAGCCCTCCCCTTGCTCCAAAGCTTCCCGGGGCTGCAAAGGGAAGCCGAGGCTGCCGGCAGATGAGCGCGGCCCCCCCCGCCCCCATTCAGCAGCCCAGGAGTGCGGGGCATGGGCGCACAGCCCTCCCCTTGCTCCAAAGCTTCCCGGGGCTGCAAAGGGAAGCCGAGGCTGCCGGCAGATGAGTGCGGCTCCCCCCCCCCCGCCCCCATTCAGCAGCCCAGGAGTGCAGGGCATGGGCGCACAGCCCTCCCGTTCCTCCAAAGCTTCCCGGGGCTGCAGAGGGAAGCCGAGGCTGCCGGCAGGGGAGCGCGGCTCCACCACCACTACCAAAGACCAGTCCAAGAGTGTGCCGCACTCCGGCAATTTGGCTCCAGGGACCACACATTCGCTCCATAGGACGCACAGACATTTTCCCTTACTTTTTAAAAGTAAAAAAGTGCGTCCAATGGTGCGAAAAATACGGTAATTTATACACCGCCTGTTCATAAGAAAACCTCAGAGCTGTTTACAAAAGAAAAAACAGTAAAATCCAGAAAAATTACAACCCTACTTTAAAACAACCTGTGAACCTCCCTGAGATCTTCAAATGGGCAGAATACGAATTTAATTAAAAAAACTTAACAAGAAAACATACAAAAGATGAAATACTAAAGCAGATTAAAATTACCTCAGCTTTCTTAGCGTCTGGATAGGCCTGATTCTAGCAGGCCCTGCAAGTAGTGCAGGGGAGGCCCCGGCCCTCTTCGCCCGGTCTCTCGATCTTGACTGCTTTCTTTCTTTTGGGGAAGGGCCTTCCTTCGCTAAGCCAATGATGTCGCAGTTTCCAGTGAAGAAGAAGAAGAAGAAGGAGCAGCGCTTGCGCCTGCCCGGCCCGCCAGCTCCCCTGGTGCATCCTGTGCGCTTCCCCAAAGTGGTGCTGTGCCTGGTGGAGAAGAGGATGGGAGCCACGCGCAAGGCTTTCCTTACCACTCTGGCCCGCCAAAAGGGTTTCTGCGTGGAGGATGCCAACAGGTAACAAAGGAGGTGGGCCAGGCTCTCCCTCGGAAGAAGGAAGAGGGAAAAGGGGGCAGCCCATCCTGGATTTTCATGCCACAAATTTCCTGGGCACATTTTGTTCTGTTATGGTGCAAAAGTACTGCTCCAGAGAGCAATAATGTGGTAGCATGAGGAGGCCAAACAGCTGATAAAGTGGAGTGATGTGCCCTTCTAGGACAGTGACATGTTGCAGGACACCCCTGCCCCCCCGAAGCCTACAGTCCGGCAGTGGTGGAGGAAGAGGTGCGCACTGCCCCAGGTGTCATCACTGAGGGGGGTGACAAAATGATAAAAATAGGGTGTGTGTTTTTTAAAAAATGGGCTCACGAAACTTTTTAGTTCAGTCAACAAACGTAACAAAACGCAGCTGGCACTGGGCACCACATTGCCAGGGCCAGCACTTGCCTCCCTACAGCTGAGGGGAAAGCGGCGGGGAGGCTCCATGCAGCTTGCCCCGCCCCCATGCCCCGCGCCCAGCTTCAGGACACCTGCGACGCACCTGGCACCCGAGCAGCTAGCTACGCCACTGCAGTCTGGAGGGGCCCTCTGTTTGCTGGGTTGGATTGACTGGGTTGGGTTTGCACAACGATGTTACTCAGAGTCTTCTTTCCCCCTTCCTTCCCCCTCCATGTGGTGCTTTCCAGTGACAGAGTCACCCACGTGGTGTCAGAGGGCAACTCTGGAGATGAGGTGGTTGAGTGGCTGCTGAAGAACGGGAGCCGCAGCATCGATGTCTTGGGGGGCTGCCCAGCGCTGCTGAACGCCAGCTGGTTCACAGAGAGCATGAGTGCTGGGCGGCCAGCGGAGATTGAGCCCAGGCACCGTCTCCAGGTGAGGAAGGAACCTTGCAGAGCCTCCTCCTGGGTTCCAGCCAGATGCAGGTACACCAGGATTGCCATTCCAAGCATTACAGACGTAATTCATTCCTTTTAACATGAGGAGCACTTTCGCTAATGGCTGCTCCTGCTGCTGGTGCGCGGCTTCCGCTCGCATCCTGGGGCAAAGTTCGCAACCGGGAGCATCTACTTCCAGGTTAACAGAGCTCGTAATCCGAAGCATACGTAAGGAGGACGGTGCGTAACGAGGTTCCACTGTATTGATTACTTACAGAAACGCCTTTCTAGGCCCCCAGTGCACCTTACAACAATAAAACCGCCCTGCTCCTGTCAGGCAGATGCTGAGTGTCAGTTACAGATAGGTAGCCGTGTTGGTCTGCCATAGTCAAAACAAAAAAAATTCCTTCCAGTAGCACCTTAAAGACCAACTAAGTTAGTTCTTGGTATGAGCTTTCGTGTGCATGCACAGTGTATCTGAAGAAGTGTGCATGCACACGAAAGCTCATACCAAGAACTAACTTAGTTGGTCTTTAAGGTGCTACTGGAAGGATTTTTTTTTGTTTTGGCTGAGTGTCAGTCACTGTGTAGCCACAACAGGACTGCTGAGAAATTGGAGGTGGGGTTCTCAGCATATCTGGCAGGGTGGGGTGGGGGTGTCCGAAGTATAGAGGAGTACAAATGGTATTTAAGAAAAAGTCACCTAGGAGAGCAACACCCCCCCCCATCAAACCTGCCTGTAAAGACTTGAGTTTTGTTGTGTGTGCTGCAATCTCTGAGAGGCAAGACCCTCCCTGGGTGCCAGCGCTTCCCTGGGTTTGGTAGAGTAGAGTAGGTTCCAGCCCCATGTTGGGCAAAAGATTCCTGCATTGTAGGGGGTTGGACTAGATGATCCTCATGGTCCCTTCCAAGCCTGCAACTCTATGAATATAGGTTGATGGAGACGGTGGTGACCTTAGGCTACGTGCCTTTATTTACACATCTATGCAACCTGAGCAAAGGATGGAGGGGTTCACAGCATGAAAACTCCAACTGATAATGCTTTTTTCCTCTTGGCTTCCAGGGGAGCTCCTAGTCATAACTTTGGGGGGGTCAAGCTCAGGGCAGGCAGGCTTGCCTCTGGGTCTCCAGCATCAGCCAAAACTGAGACACCCAAAACTGACTCCCCCTGGCCTATTGTTCCCCTTTGTAGGAGGTGGGGGGGGGAGGGAAAATGCCTCCCCTCTGCTGGAAGACTCTTCAGTTGTCACTATGGCAACCCATCTCTTCTTTGAGGTGCTGAGGAGGCCAGCCAAGGAACAGGTCTGGAAGGGACCCATGGATGTCATGACAGACTAATCCCTCAAACCCATAGTGATAGGGCTGGCCGACGGCAACCCTGAACAGGAGCTCTCTCTACTGCAACATTTCATTGCGAGTCCTGCAGAGGAACAAGGTCAGGCAAGGCCCTGCATTGTTTAACACTTGCTCTTAACAGCGTTTGTCTAGAATAGCTGTGTGGTGTTTTTTTTGGGGGGGTGATCTGTAAGTTAAACAGGGAGGTAGACAAAGTCTGCCCAGCACCATTCCCAGAGTGGTTTAACAATCAATCCCTCTTTCCAGGGAACCCTGGGAATTGTAGCTCGTGACAACTCTTGGCACCCTTAACCACAGCTCTCAGAATTATTTGGGGGAAGCCATGGTTGTTTAAGGTGGTATTATAGCACTTTAAATGAATGTGGCCTAGGAGTGGCTTGAGTACTGTCATTTTTTGTGCAATTAGTAATTCCTTACCAGAAAAACAGGGTGGAGGGTGCCTCTCTAATGCAATTTCTCTGTTTCTCTCTCCGCAAACACAGTTTCCCAATTTCTCTCTTCCTACCCACCCCCCCGTTTCTTGCTCGTGCTCTGTTGTGACACTACTAGAGTGTGACTAAGAGAAAGCGTTTGGGGAACTGACACTTATACAGAAGGAGGATGTAAAGTTTAAAAACTATTTTTAGTTACTGACTTTGAGCCCTTCAATGCAGGGGAGCTAAGTGTTCTGTCTTTCAGGTGGCTGCCCATGCAGAGACGCTGGAGGCCAGGTGCCAGGTGCCAGTTTATGCTTGCCAGCGCCGAACTCTGCTGGCGCACAGGAACCAGACACTCACGGTAATAATCTGTTTCTGGGGACGGGAGTAGTTTGGGCATCCCCTTGGAGTGATTGAGCAGAGAACAAGGCTGCAGGGACAGAGAGTGTCTCTGTCACACTCGTGGCATATTATTTAATACTTACGAAAATCATTGCAGATAAATGCAGAAGCAGGAAACCAGAGGCACGTGGAAAACATGTTGAGCCCATTGGAAGGGATGAACAATAAGGGATGGAAGAAAAGCAGCTCAACCTAAATATGGCAAATCATAATATGGGAGAAGCTCTGGATTTCTTCCTTGCTCACCCAGCTCAAACACTGCCATATGGTGCAACCTCACTAAATTGCATAGCTCAGGTATTGAGGGCACCCCCATAATAGAAAGAAAGGTTCCACCGCTTTACCAGCCTTGACAAGCAGCCTGACAGCCACAAAACAGGTGAAGAGTTTCCTAGCGCGGAGGCAAACAGCAAATCTTGCATCTACCTCCCCCTCTGCCTGTTTTTAAATCACCTTTAAAAATTTATCAATGCTTCTGCTTATTGTGTGTGTTGCTGATTTGTTGATGTATTTTTTTAAAAAACTTGTAAGTTGTCTTGAAGTGGCATGTGTCTTAAAAAGGGAGTAATAGTAATAATTTTATTATTTGTACCCCGACCATCTGACTAGCTAGCCCCAGCCACTCTGGGCAGCTTCCAACATCATATAAAAACACAACAGAACATCACACATTAAAAACTTCCATTTCCAGGGCTGCCTTCAGATGTCATCTAAAGGTTGAGTAGTTCTTTATCTCCTTGATATCTGATGGGAGGGCATTCCACAGGGAGGGTGCCACTACCGAGAAGGCCCTCTGCCTGGTCCCCTGTAACCTCACTTCTTGAAATGAGGGAACAGCCAGAAGACCCTCGGAGTTGGACCTCAATGTCCATGCTGAATGATGGGAGTGGAGATGCCCCTTCAGGTATACTGGGCCGAGGGTATCAATTCTGTTCAGAAATAAGTGGTCGGGAAAGGTTCAGGTGCTAAACCGTTTGCGTGTCAGGCTGTTGTTGGGGGCACAGGAATGGTAAAGATGGCAACCCTAAGTCAGAGTATCGCTGTGTTCAAAGCTAGCAGGTCAGGGCAAACCCTTCTGCTCTGTCCTTCTCCCTGATGTGCTAGCTTTACCCATGCGGGGAGAGTCTGCCTTGATGAATATGTGGCTGCATTCAGAAGCATGATACTTTGCATATGCAGTTGGTGAGATGGTCAGATCCTCTTTTGAGTGTTTGAACTTGCATTTGCCAGGGAGCCCCCTTTGAGAATGATCCTTTATTGCCTTTCCCTTGACAGGAAATGCTGCAAACGATGGCAGAGGAGGCACACTTTTGTGGCAGCGAAGCCCGCAGCCTGGCCTTCTCCAGGGCTGCCTCTGTCCTCAAGTCCTTACCCTGGACAGTCAGAAGAGTGCAGCAGCTGCGCTCCCTTCCCTGCGTAGGAGAGCACTCCAGGAGAATCATCCAGGTGATGGCGCTCTCTGAATCTTCCTCTCTTTCCTCCACAGCCTTGGCTTCTCTCTTCTGCCACGCTCTACATGCCACCAGAAGGTTTCCTTGCTGACTTTGCACCCAGAAGGAAATGTGACCTTCAGGCTGATAAAACCTCTCCACTTCTACTCCGCCGCTGTTCCCTAAAGGAATGCAGACCTCCCAGAGTGGCAGGGAAGGTTTTCCCAGCCCTGATGGAGCCAAAATAGTGTCTGTTCTGATGCCCTTGTACACCTCCAGGAAGCACCGTGGTTTAGCCTGCTACAGCAACTGGTTTTTGCCATTACCAGGACACAGGTCTTTGGAGAATCTTTTTCCTAGACACAATACTGGTATATTTCACCTTGAGTTGCAGCTGGTACTTCATTATTCTTTGAATAATGTCTCTTCTGGTGTCTTGAGCAGAAAGAGGTCCATCTTTCCCATCAACTTCTGCCCGATCCCAACCCCCTTCTTTTAACCGGAAGTGTCTGGAGTTGAACCTTCCACACGCCAACCTGGGTGCTGCAACTGAGCCCTGCTCTCTTCCAGAGTGTCAGAGCTCCGTGCATCTTTTAGCAGTTCTGTGGATGGGGACCATCATGGCTGAGACAGCTCTGCCTTTGTCTCCCCTGACCAGGAGGTGCTGGAAGACGGGGTGTCTGCGGAGGTGGAGCGAGTCAAGCATTCTGAGAGATACCAGGCAATGAAGGTGCGATGGCTGTTACCGAATGGCTTTTGGCCTGGTGTGGGTAACCTGTGGTCCACCAGAGGTTGTTGGCCTAGAGCTTCTGCCAGTCAGTATGGCCCTGTGGTTAGGGATGATGGGATTTGTAGTCCACCGACATCTGGGAGGCCACAGGTTAGCAATCACTGGCCTAGTGGTTACGGGTGGGTGTTGGGGAACATGCAGTGGCCCTTGGGCACGTGTTCTGTGCCCCTGGATCAGGGCTTTGTCTGTCTCAGTTATGTGAGAGTAGAGAGGAAATGTTCCCTGTGGTGGGAAGAGTGTTGGGCTCAGGTCCTGCTTTTTGGATTTCCATAGACATTAGGTTGGCCACTGTGAGAACAGTATGTTAGGCTAGCTGGCCTTGGGCCTGATCCTGCAGGCTCTTCACAAATCAAATCAAATCTTTATTGTCGTAGTCAATGGCCAGCATTAAGAAAGCAAGTTGTTCCTGAAAAACCTCAGTCAGTGATGAACCCATCTAGACCACCTAAAAACATTTAAATCAATCCTCACAGTTATTAATGACATGGTTGCCATAACCAGTATCAGCCATCAAGTGCCTCGGTAAACGGGAATATTTTTAAATTTCTGAAAAATAGCAATGAGGGAGATGCAGCAGGGTGCGCATTGCACAAACAAGGAGCCACCACCAAGAAGGCCCTGTCACAAGTCGGCGTCGGTCAGGTAGCAGCCAGAGGAGGTGCTACCACAATGCAAGTCTCTTTGTACATGGCAGGGCAATGCTAAGGCACATCCTTAGGCCTTTGCCCTGTGCAGTGAACGGAATAGATGCCCTTGAATGTGCTCCAGAATCCTTCCATCAACAAACTTTCACTCGGTAGGTTTTCACAAAGATCTTTGGGGTTGGGGTGAAGACGGCCAGCCGGTGGTATCAGGAAGGACTGAGGACGCTGGCAGACCTGCAGGCACATCAAGCAAAGCTGAGCAAGGAGCAGGAAGTTGGTAAGTATCCATGCAGTAAGAAGAGGGACTTGGGGGTTAAAGGGGGGTAAGGGTAAAAGGAGCAAGAGAAGAACGTGGACTGATACTGTGGTGGCCGGGGGGGGGGGGCAGGAGGCTGTCTCTGTCTGTGTCCTTGGCATGTTAGCTTGGCATGTGTTCATTCAGAGGTCTGCCCTGTCCCATCCCATTTCTCATCAATTTCATGTTGTTGGCATGTATATAAAAATATATCTACACACATGTTGCTTTCCTCATCGTATCAGTAATTTCATTTTAAAACCCATGAAATTATACATCATTTTTGTACACATTTTGCCCTAAAGTATTCATAGTATGAATATTTCAACATATAATAAGCACTCTAACATAAAGATCCACATTATTTATATATGCATTTTTGACCCAGGCTTTAGAAACTGATTTTGTGGTTTAATAGCTATAGTTGCTTTTTCTATTTTTCTATGCATTTTTGACCCAGGCTTTAGAAACTGATTTTGTGGTTTAATAGCTATTTGCTTTTTCTATTTTCATTTATTTTATTTTTAGAAAAAGGTAACTGGAGCTGATCCTGTTCCACTTTAGATGCCAAATATATATTATCAGTGAATCATAAGTTTTCACAGAAAATTGAAATTACTGAAAAGTGGTATAATAACTTGTCAATTTTTAAGCAATTAAATCTCTTTGGGTTGTAGCCAACTAAATTTTACTCTGAGTAGGTTCATTGAAATGAATAGACTGAAGTTAGTTGCAATAATTAATTTCAGTGGGTCTCCTGGGTATGCCTAGCATTGCATACCAGTTGTTATTTCACAAAATAACACTCATCTAGTTTTTGTTAATTAGCAAAAGTATCAAACCAGAAGAAAAAATATATATTTTGTTATTGTAAGATTAATTTGCCATTATTTGAACTGTCAGATGCCTAGCTCTAGTTCTCGCTTGAGTACTTTGTGGAGAGTCACAGATGTACCTGCTTTGTGGCTGCCTTGGACCCTTTGCCCAGCACTGGCCTGGGCTCTTGCCTCCAGGACAGAAGCAAGAAGCTGCAAGAGCCCAGAACGCCATGCCTTATACCATGTCAGAGTCTGACCCCTTGGTCTATCTAGCTCAGTACTGTCTGCACTGACTGGCAGGGACTCCAAGGAGCTTCCGACCGGACCTTCCCTGCCCTCCCTGGGATCTTCTGCATGCAGTGCAGCAGCTCTGCCATTGGCTTGTGCTCCTTTCCTTATCTGTATTGGATGGACAGAAATCTGCTGCCTTCCTGTCTCCTTGCTTTTTCGTCCTCAAGTGCTGAGGGGCTCCTGAACACACCTGGTGGTGGGTTTCTTTTCCCCGCAGGGCTCCTTCATTATGACGACCTCAACACCCCAGTGGAGCGCGCTGACGCAGAGGCCATTAGCCAGGTGGTGCGAGACGCAGTGGGGCAGTGCTTGCCTGGGGCTTCTGTGACGTTGGCTGGTGGCTTTAGAAGGTGATGATGGGCTCTTGACAAACATGCTGGAAATCCTGTGCCAAGAATGTGCCAAGGTTGATTCTTCTCATTCCCAGGAGGTACTTACTCCTGCAGTGGGACAGGAGACTAATTTGCCCCTCTGGTAGAGCACAAGTCACTTTCAGAATTTGCTTATAAATGCCACATTGCAAGGAACTCTGGAAATTGCCCAGTAAAGCAGGATAGGGATCTATCGCAGATATTTTAAGCATGCTCTCAAAATGATGTCCTTCCTGGGCATCTTGAGAGAGGCTGGGACTGGTTGTCTGTAGCATAGATATGCATTGCCTTTGCTTCTGATGAGGAACAATTCAGGAAATGATGTTTGCAGTGGGCAGGGGAGACTGGCACAAAGTACAACTGTCACATTCCGATGAAGAAAGGAACACAGGCGTAAGTCCTCCTCTGCCATTCTTCCTTGGAGGCCAGCAGGTAGATGGGGTGTGCAGAAAGAGGAAGGTGTGCAATTAGGTTTTATTCAGTCAAGCATTTATTTAACCCAGCAAAGCAGGCCTGCTTCTGTTCTCACACTGGCTGCCTTTGCATGTCCTAAATGATAGTTCATTTAGTGTTTAGTGAGGGGTGTTGATGCACCGCAGGAAGCCTTCCATTCCACGCTGCCTCCTGCTTCCCACACGTCCAGGAGGAGGAGATCAGGCGCTTCTGCCTTTCCTCCACCACAGCTTGCGATTTAGTCACACTTCAGGGTCCAGCTAGACAACTTGACAGCGATTTATTTTAAACAAGCCAGACCTGCTAACTTTGGGTGGTATTCCTATAAGTTTTACTCAGAATAAACTCGCTTAAATTCATGACCGTGACTAAGCTAGGTCTATTAGTTCAAATGGGTCTACTGTGAGCAAAACATACTTGAATGACAGCCCATGGTTTGAAGTTGACCCGTGTTGTTGGACTACAACTCCCATCATCCCTGACCATCCCTGATCCTGCTAGCTAGGAATAATAGGAGTTGTAGTCCAACAACAGCTGGAGACTGTAGTTTGAGAAACACTGGCCCAGTGAGCCTATGGTTAAACAAAAGCCGAAGCTTCCATATCCCTCCAAGCCAGCCAGGAGCAGAAGAGTGAGCAAAGAGGCTCCCAGCGCTCCTTCCCATGGCATCAAGCTGTGTCTTAGGATGACATGTAAACATATCCATTAAATGAGCAAAGATTTGCCAGGTGGCAATGAGCAAACCAGGCTAGTTCTGACTTGGATTAAGTCTAGGCTTAGATGATGCGCGCAGCAAGAAAATAAACTGGAGTCATTGTCCAGAGATGGACTGGACGGAACAAGAGAGCACAGCCTGTTTTGCAGGGGCTTCCTCCCGTGAGAGAGGTGGCTTCTTCCTGCCTGCCTGCCTTCCCCGTGACTCAGTGGTTCCTGCTATGTCTTCTCTTACAGAGGGAAACAAACCGGCCATGATGTTGACTTGCTTCTCACACACCCTACGGAAGGCCAAGAAGTGGGACTGCTGAAGAAAGTCATCAGCTGGCTGGATAAGCAGGTTGGAGCAGAGTTGGGTAGCCCAGGGGGAAATATGGTGGGGAATCATAAGGATTACTGGGAAAGCGGTACATGGAACATTTCAGACACTCTCAAAGCAGAGGTAGCACAGTGACCCTCTAGATCACAACTCCCATCATCCCAACCATTGGCCATGCTGGCTGGGAGCTGGCGTCTGACAGCATCTGGAGGGCCACAGCTTCCCCCATGCCTGTCCTAAAGCCTTGATATTGGCAATTCCCAAACTGTATGGGAGGCTGCGTGGGAGTGGGGAAATTAAGGGATTGACGGCTGCTGTGAGCACTAAGTGCCCACCTACAGAAGAGCCAGCCCCTTGCATCTCTGCAGGTTCTGTTGCTCCAGCGTTCCCTTATTCCTATCAGCTTCCACACACTGGGTGGGTGGGTGGGTGATTCTGTTTTGCATTGCCGACCCAGGAGGCTGCTTGTTTCATTTCTGCAGGAGTCATTGTTCTGAGCATGACCATGTGTGTCCAAATCAGAGGCTTCAGCAAGAGCATAGAATCACAGAATTGTAGAGTTGGGAGGGAACCCCTGGAATGCTTAGGGCAACACGAAAACCTATTTCTGCACCTTTTCTAGGTGCAAGTGAGACACATGCCTCGGCCATCAGGTGTTCAGAAAACCCTTGGCCGTATAAATGCTGAGTGGTGTGACTTTTGCATTCTGCTGCCCTGTCTTTCTAGGGCTTCTTGCTCTATCACAGCAGCCGGAGAAACACTTTCCAGGCTCTTGAAGACCCGGAGCTGTGGAGCAGTGCAAGTAGAATGGACCATTTTGAACGATGTCTCTCCATTTTCTGCCTTCACCTTCCTGGGGGTGTTCAGATCGGTGCCGGGGCTCAGAAGCCTGGTGGTGCAGTGACAGGTTCTGGAGTGTCCAGTTTCTGGAAAGCTGTGAGGGTGGACTTGGTTGTGACTCCCTTCAGTCAGTTTCCATTTGCTTTGCTTGGCTGGACAGGCTCAAAGGTGAGTTCAACAGGTATCTTGCCTGGGATTGGAGTTTTCCATCATGGATCCTGGTTCTGTATTTCAATTTGCATCTTCCTTTCTTTTTCAAAACTTGGAAGGCCATAACACACTGTAAAGAATCCTTACAGCAGTTAGTAAATGTCTCAGGCCAGCACTAGGAACTGCACTGGAGTCACCACCTCCTGCTTTAGGGAGCCATTTCTTAGCATTTTATACAAGGCATTTATACCCCACTGTTTAGCCAAAAAGGCTCCTAGATACGTAGCGTTTCTCCCTAATTCTGGGTAATCTTTACATCGGGAAGGGACTGTGTAGTCCACTTGCCACTGGTTGCAAGAGATCTAGTAGAATTCCATGCTCTCTACAGAAAGCAGATGTGAGTTAAAAGGAGGTGAGAACAGTTCATCTTTCAGAGACCCTGCAGACACACTTTTGGTGGCTATGTGCTGCAGGTTTAAGAGCCTTTAATTACAGAATGAATGAAATTCTCATGCAAGCCATTTGGCAGGGACTGCCTTAGCAACCCATCTCCTTTCTTCTCTCCCCTTGGCTACGTCCCAGAATTTTGAGCGTGACCTCAGGCGCTACTCCAAGCACGAGAAGAAGATGGCCCTCAGCAATCATGCCCTTTATCACCTGGAGCAGGTACATGGCTTTTAACATAGGAGCATCAAAGAAGGAAGGGTCATTCCACCTGGGTTGCCTGTGGCTTTGCGCCTGGTTTATCCTTATAGAACCGGGGAGAGGGGCATTTTGGGCTCCTTTATAGAACAGGGGTCTTCTGTTTGTGGCCCTTCTTCATGGGCCAACATCAACAGGTGGGTGGGGCAACCTGCCTGTCAAATCACATGATGCCACATGATTGACAGGCTTGTCCTGCCCACCTGTCATCCCTTGTGCAGGGATTGCCAAAGTGGTGGGGAGGGCAAAGGAAAGGAGCACAGGCAGTGGATCTTCTGCTTTGCCTTGACTTGCAAAACACCCCTCTGATTTCTCCCCCCACCCTTACGCTGGCAGGGAGGGAGGGAAGGGAGCGAGGAAGGGCCTTTTGCAAGGGGACTCCTTGTGCTTTGCTGATGCTTGCAGAAGGCGCCTTTCTTTCTGTTTGCCTTTCCGTCCCCAGTAGGGAAGTGGTGCATGCAGCCAAACTGAGCAGGATGTAGCCCCTGCTAAATCGTTTTGGCTGCAAGTGCCTGTTTCTGTAGCAAAGGCAGAATTGAAACCCTTTCTTCCTTCCCATGGTATCAGCTGATGGGACAGTGAGCGGGGATTGTGGAAAATTACCCCTCCCCATTTTTCAGGAGTCAGTCCTAAGGAAAAATCTGTACCTGCTGCCCTGCAGGAAATCTTTGGGAAAAGAAAAGGCTGAGGAGTGAACCCTGCACAGATCTGGAGTGGAGTCCCTAAGAGGGTTAGATGGCGCCTTCTACGCCTCCTTCCTGCAGCCAAGCTGGTGCCAAAGGTCTTGTTCTGCTTTCCTTTGGACGGCATCAGAGAGGCTGGGGGCAGCTCAGGACCTCCAGACATACTGCCCAGGCTTGCGCCCTGCAGAGGTTACTTCAGTGCAGCTTGACTTCACCCCTGGAGGCACACTCCATTGTCTCTTGAGACAACACTGGCATTGCTGCAGAATTTTCCATTTGTTTTTCCGCAAAAAGGCCGGTTTCCAGGCCTTTTCAACAGCTTGTGAAATGTCACCAGCTGGGATGGTTGCCCTCTGCCTCCAAGGTCGGTGGCAGCAATGCTTCTGGCAACTACTAGAGGGCAGCAGGCTCTTGTGCTCAGGTCCTGCTTGTGGGTTTCAGACAGGCACCTGGCTGGCCCTGTGAGAAGAGGGTGCTGGACTAGGAGGGCCCCTGGCCTGATCCAGGAAGGCACTTCTTACACACTTAGACAAGGTGGAGAAGACTTTCTGGCTGTTGGGCTCCTAGTCCTTTACCATTAAGCGTCCGAAGTAGAAGCATTGCCCTTTCTTACAGTGCCTGAGACAGGAGTGACACAAATTCTGCAAAACAAGGATGTTTGCATGCAATCTCTTTAAGATGCATAATTTGTGCAGCTTACAAAGTTTGGTGCAAAATTTTTGTGGTGGTTTTGTTTTTTCCAGAATGGAGTCTACAGAGCCCTACTTAATGGGCATAGGGAGAAGGTAGGATGTGGAGGAAATCATTTCAGCCTCTGGTTAATTTGTTTATGTGTGTGTCTTTTAAACACCCTTCAGAAAACATTTTTGACCGCTGCCTCTGAAGAAGAGATTTTCCAGCATTTAGACTTGGAGTATGTACCCCCAGAAGAGAGAAACTCCTGATTTCTGCCATGCAAATCACCTACTTCATCCCACGGAAATCACTGGCCCATCCAAGTGAAATGGGAACACATTCCAGCTCCTCTGAATTGCCTGGCACTCTTGCTGTTGGAACAGGAGAACCTCTTGCCTTTTTACACTGATTTCGGACATAGGCCTGTTGGATCAGAAACGTGTGTGTGTGTGTGTGTGTGTGCGCGCGCGCCTGGTTGTCCTATTCTTTGTTCATGGATTTTAAGGAAATAAACAAGCACTTTTTTCTGTGTCTGTGCTGCCTCAGTTTCTGTCTTGAATTTTTCTTAGCACAGCAAATGATGGAGGTAGCCTGTGTGTTTGCATGGTTCCTGTCACAGTTTGACTGCTTTGCAAATCTGCCCACAGGCCCAAAGGTCTTGGTGAGCCTTGCAAGGACAAGGGGATGCCTCATATTTTGCTTCCGTATTGGGGACTGGCAGGCAGGCAGGCATTCCCAGTGGGGCACAGTGCAGGGTGCAGGCAGGTGCATGTTTGTAGGGAAGTGGGACTGGGCCCCTCCAACCACTAGGCAGCAGGTGCTGGAGTAGCTGTGGGGTCCTGCAGGACAGAGCTGTCTGTGCCCCCCAAGTATCAGCAGCCAAGGGCAAGCCAGGAATAAGACACCTGGTGTCAGTGAAGTTAACTCTTTTTTTCAGGAAACCAAAAGAGTGCAGGCCTAGTGATCCCAGCAACTCTTCCCAGTAGGTCTTTCCCCAATGAGGCCGTTGTGAGGACTGAAGGTCCCACCTTCCCACAGTTCCCCAAATTCCCTCTTCCTCTGGGTCCTTCCCCAGCACCCTGAGGCTCCTTCATGTTCTGGGAGACCAGGGGGGAAGAGAGCTGCTTGCAGCAGGAGGGGGAGGCCAGCTGGCTACTTGATCTCTGCCTCCTGACCCCCCCCCCCTCCTCTGCAGCCTCTGGACTGCTCTCTGCCACAGCCTCTTCCTGCTCACTAAACCCAGTTGCCTTTTCCCTCTGACTACTCATTGGTGTCCCACCACCAACCCCCTGGCTCTGAGTCTTCTTCCCCTGGGGGTTCCCCACCTGCTGCCTCCCACCACTCCTCTGCATCCAGCCAGTTCTGCGTAAGCTTGCTGCTTCTGCTGCTACCGCCGCCCTTGTGGGTGATGCTCTCCTGCCACCAGTCTTCACTGAGATGCATCTCCCAGGCTGATCAGATTTTGGGCAAGGCAGGGTAGGGAACCCATTTTATCGTCCTGCTCAGGCAGCAAAATGTCTTGAGCCATCCCTGAAGGAGAAGTGTCTTCCTGAGCATTATTTCTCAGAGCTGTTAAGAACTTGGAATAATAATAATAAACCACTTGCCCCCTTGTCCTGGAGAGCAACTGCTGCACTGGAGCTGACTAAAGTTTTGTCTGCTCCTGCTGCTTTTCACTGGAATTTTTTTTGCTGTGATGCATCTGGAGGATAAGGCTCTGCGTGCGCTCTGACACCACTGCTGGAGGCAACATGCCTTCTGAATGCAACTTGCTATGGGTCACAATCGAGGAGAGGGCTTGTGCACTTGGTCCTGCTTGTGGGCTTCTCAGAGGCAGTGGGTGGCCACTGGGAGTACATGATGCTGGACCAGATGGACTTTGTGGCTGATCCAGCAAGGTGCATGCTTCAATGTAAACTGATTCTGAAGTCTCCCACCCCACACCTAAAAGAAGAGTTGGGATAGAGAAGTTACAAATATCACACCACCACCTTCTCTCTGACTGCGGCAGTTGCTGATCCCCCCCTTGTGGTGGAAACAGGTCAAGCAGGAGGCCTTAACAGGTCAAGTAGGAGGCCCCGTGGTGGAAACAGGTCAAGCAGGTTGGACTTGGCATGGTTGGGCGTTGCTCTCGGGTGTGCCCATCTGCCTCCTTCCCTGTTCCAGTTAGCTCAAGATCTGCATGGTTGCGTGACTCCCCCACCCCAGTGGCACGGCTTCCGTGAGGGGGACCAGAGTCTTTGCACACTGCCCAGCTCTCCCCACCGCTAGGGACTCTGCCCAGTCAGATCCAATAAGCGTTCACCACTCTCCCGCTGCATGGACTTTGAGGGGGGTCTTGCATATTTCATGGTGGTTCTTGCTGTGACCCTGGACCCACGACTCCTTGCCATAATCTGCTACCCTCCTCCCAAATGGATTATTTATGGCAGTGTACCCTCAACTTAATGGGGAAGCAACGGGTTTTCCGCTACAATGCTTGGGTGGATGAACAAGGGCTTTTACTTCCCAATCTCCCACTCCTCCTGACTGCAAAATGTGCTCCAGGAGATCAGGCAGAGTTCAACTTCCTTCCTTGAAAGGTGGGCTACCTATGTAGGTGGTGGATGGAAGTCTGGTTGGGTCGCAATTTTTAAGCAGTGTTTTTCCTGTTGGAGTCACCAGTGTGAGAAGTTCCAGGGCATAACAAAGGGTCGCAAAACATTTTTTTGCCATGTGAAATATGTGACTTTGGTCACGGTCCTTTTGTCCTCCTCTCTAGGGCTTTGTATACACAACCATTTTTGGCAGGAGTTCTAACCCTGGCAGTTAGCGCACTTTGCTTCCTTGAAGCATCCTCCCCAGTCTTCTCCAATGCGGTGCTCTCTAGTTGTTTTGGACCACAACTCCCATCGGCCCCAGTCAGCATGATCACATAGTGCTGGGGCGCATGGGGGCATGGCTGATGGTGCCAGGCTGGTTAAAGCAGAGGTTTATCCAGGTTTTCAGAAAATCCAGAATGAAAATGCACAGAGGGGCTGGGCTGGTGTGCTGGATCCACTCCCTCGTGAGCAGGAGGACAACTGTTTGCCGGGGAGCCTGCCTTGGCAAGTCCTGCTTTCCCTTTGTCCCTTAACGTTGAGTCCCTTTCCTGTTTGACAGGGAGGTTAAGAGAACAAATTGCCCCCCCATCCCCGCTTGCTTTGCCACTTAGATCAGAGGTGTGGAACCTTTTTCAGCCAAAGGGCCGCAATCCCTCATGGAGAGCCTTCCAGGGGCCAATGGTGGGCAGGGCCAGGAGTCGAAAGTCGTGGAGAAAAAGGTGGGATGCTCACCATAGGCTACCTTTCAGCTGCCCAAAAGGCATACACAGTGCTCCATCGTTCATTCTGGCAAGTGAGGGGCATTGGAATAGTTCAAGCACACTGATGGGATGGTGTGGGACAGGACTGGTGAGGTGCATGGCCATGGGGCAGCGCCAGCTCCCAAGCCCTATAGTGTGACATTTTGCCCTGCAATGGGTGAGCAACAGAAAGCAATGCTGCTGTTTGGATCTGATGCTATGAAAGAGAGAGAGAGAGAGAGAGAGAGTTAGTTAGTTGCATCAAGCATGTTAAACCTGTTGCTCAAAATTAGCTGTTCAGAGCAAAATGGGAAAGGATGCCTTCTCAAGCAGAATTTACCTAGCTATGAATCCTGTCTCATAGCTCAAAGCAATAGGAAGTTAATCAATGCTAGAAGCAGATTCCCCTTCATGGATCACTGCCTTGCCGTGGCGAAGGGCCTTGAATAACTCAGAGAAGCTATGAACTATGCCGTGCAGGGCCACCCAAGATGGACAGGTCATAGTGGAGAGTTTTGACCAAATGTGATCCACCTGGAGCAGGAACTGGCAAGCCACTCCAGTATAAATTTATGATGCTGGAAGATGAGCCCCTCAGGTCGGAAGGCGTCCAACATGCTACTGAGGAAGAGTGGAGGACAAGTACAAGTAGATTCAGAGCTGATGAAGCGGCTGGGCCAAAGCCGAAAGGTCGCTCAGTTGTGGATATGCCTGGAAGCGAAAGGAAAGTCCAATGCTGTAAAGAAAAATATTGCATAGGAACCTGGAATGTAAGAACCATGAACCTGGGTAAGTTGGATGTGGTCAAAAATGAGATGGCAAGAATAAATATTGACATGCTGGGCATCAGTGAACTAAAATGGATGGAAATGGGTGAATTCCGTTCGGATGACCATCATATCTACTACTGTGGGCAAGAATCCCGTAAAAGAAATGGAGTGGCCCTCATAGTCAACAAAAGAGTGGCGAAAGCTGTACTGGGATGCAATCTCAAAAATGATAGAATGATATCGATACAAATCCAAGGCAGATCTTTTAACATCACAGTAATCCAAGTTTATGCACCAACTACTGGTGCTGAAGAAACTGAAATTGAGCAATTCTATTAAGACTTACAACACCTTATAGAAATGACACCAAAGAAGGATGTTTTTCTCATTATAGGGGATTGGAATGCTAAAGTAGGGAATCAAGAGATAAAAGGAACAACTGGCAAGTTTGGCCTCAGAGTTCAAAATGAAGCAGGGCAAAGGCTAATAGAGTTCTGCCAAGAGAACAAGCTGGTCATCACAAACACTCTTTTCCAACAACACAAGAAACGACTCTACACATGGACATCACCAGATGGGCAGCATCAAAATCAGATTGATTATATTCTCTGCAGCCAAAGATGGAGAAGCTCTATACAGAAGAAGAAGAAGAAGAAGAAGAAGAAGAAGAAGAAGAAGAAGAAGAAGAAGAAGAAGAAGAAGAAGAAGAGTAGTAGTTTGGATTTGATATCCCACCTTTCACTCCCTTTAAGGAGTCTCAAAGCGGCTAACATTCTCCTTTCCCTTCCTCCCCCACAACAAACACTCTGTGAGGTGAGTGGGGCTGAGAGACCTCAAAGAAGTATGACTGGCCCAAGGTCACCCAGCAGCTGCATGTGGAGGAGCGGAGATGCGAACCCGGTTCCCCAGATTATGAGACTACCGCTCTTAACCACTACACCACACTGGCTCTCAAAAGTCAGCAAAAACAGTCAGCAAAAACAAAATCTGGAGCTGACTGTGGCTCAGATCATCAGCTTCTTATAGCAAAATTCAAGCTTAAACTGAAGAAAGTAGGAAAAACCACTGGGCCGGTAAGATACAATCTAAATCAAATCCCTTATGAATACACAGTGGAAGTGAGGAACAGGTTTAAGGATTTGGATTTGCTGGACAGAGTGCCTGAAGAACTATGGATGGAGGCTTGCAACATTATACAGGAGGCAGCAACGAAAACCATCCCAATGAAAAGGAAATGCAAGAAAGCAAAGCGGCTGTCCGACGAGGCCTTACAAATAGCGGGGCAGAGAAGGCAAGCAAAATGTGAGGGAGATAGTGAAAGATACAGGAAATTGAATGCAGATTTCCAAAAAATAGCAAGGAGAGACAAGAAGGCCTTCTTAAATGAGCAATGCAAAGAAATAGAGGAAAACAATAGAATGGGAAAAACCAGAGATCTGTTCAATAAAATTGGAGATATGAAAGGAACATTTCATATAAAGATTACCATAATAAAGGACAAAAGTGGTAAGGACCCAACAGAAACAGAAGACATCAAGAAGGGGTGGCAAGAATACACAGAGGAATTATACCAGAAATATATGGATGGCTCGTACACCCCAGGTAGTGCGATTGCTGACCTTCAGCCAGACATCCTGGAGAGTGAAGTCAAATGGGCCTTAGAAAGCACTGCAAATAACAAGACCAGTGGAAGTGATGGTATTCCAGCTGAACTATTTAAAATTTTAAAAGATGATGCTGTTAAGGTGCTACACTCAATATGCCAGCAAGTTTGGAAAACTCAGCAGCGGCAAGAGGATTGGAGAAGATCAGTCTACATCCCAATCCCAAAGAAGGGCAGTGCCAAAGAATGCTCCAACTACCGCACAATTGCACTCATTTCACACACTAGCAAGGTTATGCTTAAAATTCTACAAGCCAGGCTCAAGCAGTATGTGGACTGAGAACTCCCAGAAGTGCAAGCTGGATTTCGAAGGGCAGAGGAACCAGAGACCAAATTGCAAACATGTGCTGGATTATGGAGAAAGCTAGAGAGTTCCAGAAAGACATCTACTTCTGCTTCATTGACTATGCAAAAGCCTTTGACTGTGTCGACCACAGCAAACTATGGCAAGTTCTTAAAGAAATGGGAGTGCCAGATCACCTCATCTGTCTCCTGAGAAATCTCTATGTGGGACAAGAAGCTACAGTTAGAACGGGATATGGAACAACTGATTGGTTCAAAATTGGGAAAGGAGTACAACAAGGCTGTATTTTGTCTCCCTGCTTATTTAACTTATATGCAGAATTCATCATGCGAAAGGCTGGGCTGGATGAATCCCTAGCCGGAATTAAGATTGCCGGAAGAAATATCAACAACCTCAGATATGCAGATGACACAACCTTGATGGCAGAAAGTGAGGAGGAATTAAAGAACCTTTTAATGAGGGTGAAAGAGGAGAGCACAAAATATGGTCTGAAGCTCAACATAAAAAAACTGAAGATCATGGCCACTGGTCCCATCACCTCCTGGCAAATAGAAGGGGAAGAAATGGAGGCAGTGAGAGATTTTACTTTCTTGGGCTCCATGATCACTGCAGATGGTGACAGCAGTCACAAAATTAAAAGACGCCTGCTTCTTGGGAAAAAGCAAAGACAAACCTAGACAGCATCTTAAAAAGCAGAGACATCACCTTGTCAACAAAGGTCTGTATAGTTAAAGCCATGGTTTTCCCAGTAGTGATGTATGGAAGTGAGAGCTGGACCATAAAGAAGGCTGATCGCTGAAGAATGGATGTTTTTGAATTTTGGTGCTGGAGGAGATTCTTGAGAGTCCCATGGACTGCAAGAAGATTAAACCTCTCCATTCTTATAGAAATCAGCCCTGAGTGCTCACTGGAAGGACAGATCCTGAAGCTGAGGCTCCAATCCTTTGGCCACCTCATGAGAAGAGAAGACTCCCTGGAAAAGACCCTGATGTTGGGTCAGATTGAGGGCACAAGGAGAAGGGGACGACGGAGGACGAGATGGTTGGATAGTGTTCTCGAAGCTACCAGCATGAGTTTGACCAAACTGCGGGAGGCAATGGAAGACAGGAGTGCCTGGTGTGCTCTGGTCCAGGGGGTCACGAAGAGTCGGACACGACTAAACGACTAAACAACAACAAGAACAACAGAAGCAGATTAATGACAAATCTTACCACCACAGTCCAAATTGCAAAAAGTCCCTCCAGGGACAAAGTGCTTTTGGTAATTCCACCGCCCACAGAAGCTTCGGGAGTTGGTGACCCAGGAGAGGACCTTCTCTGTGGGGGCACCTAAGCTGCCAAATTTGGTCTGGACAGAGGTGAAGATGCACCCTCTGCCCTGCATGAGATGTGTATTTCTAGAGAAAACACACATCCTTCTAGTAATTTCACTAAGCTGTTTTTAATGTACATATTTGTTGTGACTTGCCCAGGGACCTTATGGTGAAGGGGGGCTAATAATAATAATAATAATAATAATAATAATAATAATAATAATAATACAGTGGTACCTCGGGTTACATACGCTTCAGGTTACATACGCTTCAGGTTACAGACTCCGCTAACCCAGAAATAGTGCTTCAGGTTAAGAATTTTGCTTCAGGATGAGAACAGAAATCATGCTCTGGCGGCGCGGCAGCAGCAGGAGGCCCCATTAGCTAAAGAGGTGCTTCAGGTTAAGAACAGTTTCAGGTTAAGTACGGACCTCCGGAACGAATTAAGTACTTAACCCGAGGTACCACTGTAATAGACTTCCCCTCAACCTGCTATGTACATATTACGAACAGTGAGAGCAAACTGTCTTCTTCTTAAACATTTCTAGGCACTATAGTTTACCCGTCACAGAGCTACAATTGCCAGCAACCCTAAACATAATTTTCTGAGGGGGCGGGGAAGATGTGCTTTGAATGTGCTTCAAGGGTCTAGTGTGTGGGCTGCCCTCCCCACTTTGGGAAATGACACGAACAGGAGTGAAGCAGGCAATTAAGTTCAGCACCGTTTGTGCCATACAAAATCTGCTGCCACCAGAGCCGGCCCTACCATGAGGAGGAGTGAGCATCAGCCTCAGGCAGCAAACGCTGGGGGGCAGGTGGGCGTGGAGAATGGACAGGGCTGTGGGTGTCATGACCTGCACTCCCTAAACTAGCCTGCTGCCCTCGGGTGCAGGAGAGGCTGGCTGCCCCAATGCCAGAGTAGAAGGAGCAGTTGGCTGCCCTTGGTCTCGGCTTTAGAACCTGTTATGGAGGAAGAGACAATCTTGTCCTTTGCCTTGAGCCAGTCCTGGTTGCCACAAGATGTGGCAATGGTTGCTAACAGAGAAGGCTTTAAAGGGGAGTTATAGAAGTCCTCCAGAAAGTTGTCTATTTACTATGGTGATTAAAACTGATCTTCACATTTAGAGGCACTGAACCTCTGAGCACTATTTGCTGAAAAGCAGGCAAACTGCAAGAAATGGCTGTTGCATCTGTGACCTCTTTGTGACAGACCTGGGGGTGTCTGGCTTGCCTGCTGCTGCCAAAAGGAAGATGCTGGACTAAGTGGATGTTTGATGAGCTGCAGTTTTAAGAACTTGAGTTTGAGTTTGTTTCTCCCTCCTCCCTCCTCTTCCTTTCTCATCATTTGCCAGGTCTTTATAGGCCATGTGCTTGTGCTCAGGCAATGTCTTTATACCAATTTTTGTAAGCTGCTCCAAAAGCCTTTTTGACTAAAGGGTATTAAATGCCATAAATAAATAAGATCTCGGATCCAACAGAGCTGCCAGAGAGAAGGAGGGCAAGATTCAATTTTGTCTGCATTTTAATAAGAAGATCTCTACATTTGCATTTCCAATGTTCAATCCAATATACAGCTATCCTTCAAACTTCTCTGAATTTTTGCAGCACAGTTCTCCAACCACTGTGTACAAACTTCCATATATGACTGAAATTAACATACAGTGGTACCTCGGGTTAAGAGCTTAATTCGTTCCGGAGGTCTGTTCTTAACCTGAAACTGTTCTTAACCTGAAGCACCACTTTAGCTAATGGGGCCTCCAGCTGCCACCGTGTGATTTCTGTTCTCAACCTGAAGCAAAGTTCTTAACCAGAGGTACTATTTCTGAGTTAGTGGAGTCTGTAACCTGAAGTGTCTGTAAACTGAAGCGTCTGTAACCTGAGGTACCACTGTATAGAGATGCACATTAGAAAAAATTGCTTGCAAAAGAATGAGAGCATTAGTCAAAACTGCATACTAAAACATGTTTAGTTGCATAAATTTGCACTAAAATACTGATGAATATATATATATTTAACCATAAATTGCTGCAGAAATGTGGAGAACTGAATTTAATATTGAAAACATAAGAAACTGAGGGAACCAGAAATTACCAGATTTGCCCATCCCTGCCTAGAAGAAATGGACCCCTGGAATGGCACATTAAGGAATGCTGAGCGGAGACCAGAGGAAAGGAGAAGAACCTTCTCCTCATGTACTTGTGGGGTTCATGGAATTACCCAGATTGTGTCACGATTGTAACATTCTCATTTGTAAAACCTTCCTTAATTATTTAATGCCCTTCTGGTGAAATGGCAACTACCTCTGGGAGGGTGAGGGTGAGGTCAGTGGATTATGAACTGTGGTTGAACCTGTTCCTGTCATCTGCGTGCTGCATCGCTCAGGACAGTTTGGCGCCTAAGGCAGACAATCCAACTGACAAGGGCAACAATCCAGACTCATTGTGAGCTCCGCCCCTGGTGTGTGAGTGCAGTAGGCCAGGCCTGGCAAAAGGGGTGGCCCTCCAGGTGTTGTTGAGCTCCAGCAGCCAGATGTGATGGGAGTTGTAGTCCAACAACTGCTGGAGAACAACAGGTTCCCCTGCCCTGCTGGACAAACAAACATACGGTACACCTGCTCCCCTTTGCCAATCTGTCCATGTTTCTGAACAGTGAAAACACAAGAGCAAGCAGCTGCTCGCCGTATCAGGATTCCTGCATTGCAGGGGGTTGGACTAGATGACCCTGGGGCTCCCTTCCAACTCTACAGTTCTATGGGTTCTCAACTGGTGGGCCGGGAGGCCCCACTGGACAGCAGCTACCAGGCCGCTGACTAGTTTGGAAAAACTCCTCCTAACAACAGAGGGAGGGACACAGCAGAGGGATGGTATCGAACCACAACCCCCCACACCACAATTAAAAATTACTGGGAACATGACATAGGATTTGAAATAAACCCTACCCAATGGTCAAAATGTGGTCTAAACTACCATTTAAATCCATCTCAACCAAAAAAAGAGAACTTCCTAGGAAACCTATCTACAGATGGTACCTAACACCAAGGAAATTGTCACTAATACACTTAGAAACCTCATCCAAATGCTGAAGAGACTGCACCTCCATAGGCACATACCTCCACATGGGGTGGGAATGCCCCAAAGTACAATCCTTGGGAAATCCCCAAAATAACAAAACAGGTAATAGAAGTAACTCCAGAATTAGCCTTATTAAATACCTTCCAAGATAATAATGCAAATGCACATGACAAAGAATTCATAAATAATTTATTCTCAGCAGCAAAAAACATCGTAACTAGACACTGAGAGGACCTATGAGGAGTAAACATAAACCACTGGTACCAAAATGTATGGGAAACTTCCCTACTAGAAGAGCTAACTAACAAACTTAAATTAGCATGAGGACAAGCAAAGGAGGATGCCTTCACCACAGTGTGGTTCCCCTTTATCACATACATAACACAACAGGACAATGACCTACCCCCCCAACACCATTTGAATCAGTATGACTAACCTGATCCAACAACACCCCCCCCCAGCACACACATACAAACAAGCTACACTGCAACCATCTGAACACAACCAACCAAATTTGGGACCCACTAACCTCTCACAATGTCTCTCTATACCTCTCTATACCATAAGGGCCTACCCATGTGATGCTGGCATAACCCCTACACCATGGGTAGGCAAACTAAGGCGCGGGGCCAGATCTGGCCCAATCGCCTTCTAAATCCGGCCCACGGATGGTTCAGGAATCATCGTGTTTTTACATGAGTAGAATGTGTGCTTTTATTTAAAATGCATCTCTGGGTTATTTGTGGGGCATAGGAATTCGTTCATTTATTTCCCCAAAATATAGTCTGGCCCCCCACAAGGTCTGAGGGACAGTGGACCGGCCCCCGGCTGAAAAGCTTTGCTGACCCCTGTGCTACACTAACACTAACCAATAGAATGAAAGAAAAACACCCCCATCTCCCTCCCTCTTTCTCTCTCCCCTCTTTTCCCCCATTGTACTTTTAACCGCTTATTTGTCTCTTTTGTAACACAATAAAATCTTTAATAAAAACTAATTTACAAAAACTTCCTCCCAAAGAATAATGCCTCATGGGGAGAGGTAGGAAGCAAGGCTCAGTCCATCACCTTTGCAGAAAGAACAGCTCCATCGGGCACTTCCTGCCTCTGAACTCTGAATGGCTATTTAAAAATTGGGGCCTGGGTTTTATCTTTATTTTACCTCTTCCCTCCTTGTCCCTTGTGTATTTATTCTTTTTTTTAGATTGTAAGCCTGTGGACAGGATCTGTCCTGTTTTAATTGATTGCATGTGGCAGTTGGGAGCTTTTGGGGCTGGAGAGTGGAGTGCAAATGCTCTAAGTAAATAAGTAACATTATTTATTTATTTATTTATTTATTTATTTATTTATTTATTTATTTTCTACTACTACTACTACTACTACTACTACTACTACTACTACTACTGCAAAGTTGGTCCCATGCTATTCTGCATGTTTGGGAGCCAGAGCCGTCTTTCCCATAGGGCTTAGTGGTGCATCGCGCCAGGGCGCTGGCCTCTCAGGGGCGCCCCAGTGAGTGGGGGAGCTGTGCGGCTTTGACAGTGGCCTCCCCTTTCCTTGCATGCCTGCCAGCTGTGCCCTGCCAACTATATGGCTGGTGGGTGTGCAGCTTCCTTCCCAAGCCTCCGCGGGAGGTTAGTGTATATCACCCATGCTCAGAGATCTGCTCTGTTTGCCAATTTGCTACTGGGGCCAGGTTCAAGGTGTTACCATGAGTATATAAAGCTCTTAACAACTTGGGGCCGGTTTACCCGTGAGATAACAATCCTATATGCATGCACACAACTGCAGCGATTGGCAGAACTGGCACTCCTACAGGTGCCACATAATACCTGTTCTGCATTTGTAAGAACTTGATCGTTCAATTCTGTTGTGACGCAGGATGCGGGACACCCGCTGGGACACGGGTGGCACTGTGGTCCAAACCACTGAGCCTCTTGGGCTTGCCAATTGGAAGGTCAGCAGTTCAAATCCCCGTGACGGGGTGAACTCCCTAACCCTAATCTTGTCAGTAGATTTTTTCCCCTATTAGACGCAAAGATTTCACATTTTGAGGAAAGTGAGGAGAATGAACAGGGAGAATGCAGGAGAAGCAGCATGCAAGGCTGCCATCTTACACCTGCTTACTTAGGAGTACGTCTAGTGGTTCCACCCCTAAAAAAAGGTTGACAACTCGGGGAAACAGGGTGGGGGTGCGCCAGAGGGATCTTTGCACCACGGTGCTGGATATGCTTAAGATGGCCCTGCTGGGAGTTGTAGCTCTGTGGAGGTTCACTACACTTCCCAAGAAAGTCATGCACCATAATGATATGTAAATGCAAGGTGTGTATACAGACAGTGTGCTCAAAGCTTTAATGCTGCTGGACTTCACCCGTGGAGATCCGGTGGGTGCAGAACCAGGGTGCTGTTGGCTCAGTCACTTTCTTCACCAGACCTACCTACCTACCAAGGTTATTGTGGGGATGACAGTGACAAAGTATACCACCAGGGATGGGGAAGATTTGAAGTGAAGTGGCAGGCTGGAAGTGTGTTGCTAACCATCACCCCCCCCCAAGCTGCTTCCACTAAGCCACATTTCTCACGCAGAGCTTACTTCTAGTCTTGGGACCCGGCCTGCAATCCCTGGAGGGAAGGTGGGATACAGATGAGCTGTTTACTCAGCATTCACCCTGATTTGTTTGCACAAAGTTTGCAGCGAGTTTAGATGACACCGGCGATTTAAACTGAGCATTTGTTCTGATGGGTTTGCCTCGAAGCATGTTTCCCTGGCCCATCATTTTCCTTATTGCAAAAAGTTTGATTGGGGAGGGGGAATTCCCCCTCCATCGAGGGTGTCACTGAATTGTTTTGTAAGCAGTGGGAGAAGGCAGTGGAGGGTGACTGAGTGTGCTTTGCTTCTGCCCCACAGTCCCAGAGCAAGTGCCAACTGAAGCCCCTTTTTGTCCTGGCAGGGATGGAGGTAAGGAAGCTCCTTGCAGCTGCTGCTTCTCTGGCCAAACGGTGGGGCCAGGTTGATCCTCTAGTGGTTCATGTATGAGGAGTCAAGGCTCTGTAGAGGTGACACAATACAATTTAAAAAATGTTCTGAGATGCAGGTCAGTTTCTGAGGTGCTTCCGTTTAGTTCCTTGTTTTGAAGCTCTTCAGGGGCCAAACTCCCTCAGCATAGCTGTACACTTAAGGGTGGCATGGGGCTTAACCCCCCCTCCCCAATTCCCCTGGAGGGGCCTAGCTGGCCCCACAGGCACCAGACTGTGCCAGGGATTTCGACAGGCTCACGGTTGGCCTATCCAGCTCCCTCGCTCCCTCCATCTTTCATCTTTCTGCCGCAAGCAGAACATCAACCTCTCCTCAGCTGCACAGACCATTGCATTGCTTGTTATTTTCTCTAACACGGTCCCCTGAAGACTGCAATGCTCTCTCTTTCTCTCCCTCTCCAAGGAAAGAGGGCAGGACAGGATTTCTGCTCAGAGAGAGCACCATGTGCTTGTGGGCGGGCAAGAGACACAGTACAAAGGGGCTGTCCCTGGGCAGAGGAGCTAGAGGGAGGCAGAGGCAGCCTGAGCGCAGAGGCTGGTGGAGACAGCGGCTTCCTCTGGAGCCCTTGGCTTGGAACTGGACAGGTAAGAATTTGATTATGGGGAGATGGAGGCGATAGACCAGCCTGTGCAGGGGAAGACCTGGTGGGCAATGCTGCCAAACTGGCGTCTCTTGAGTTTTAGCTAATGCACACTGATCTCCAGTTTTGCTAATACTGTATAAAAAACATAATTTTGCTGTTTATTTTTTCCCTCCCAAGGGGTCTGTGTGTGTTTCAATTAGGAGAAAAAAATGAATAAATACTAGTTTTAATATTATTGAAAATGCGAGAGGGCATTGCCATCATTTTTGGTCCTACTGACCTGGATGCATCTTGCAAAGGGGGCTAATCCTCCCGGAGAGGCAAAATCCAGTTATGTCTGCAAAACCTTTCTTCTTGCATTGTAGTTCAAAATTGTTGTGAATTGCAAACTTGGGGTACCCTGTACACTACCCCAGCTTTAATATCCTTGATTAACAGAGTGGGAGAATGCAAAAGTGTGCTCATTATTTCAAGGGATTTTAGTTGGTCCTAATAAAGATCTTGCTTTGGTGTGGGTTTGGAGTTGATTTATTTTGTAATTATCTGGCACTGCTGCCTATGCTCTGTCCCCTCTCCTAGACAAGTCTTAGATGCTGATGTGGGCCATAGCATTTTGGGTTGTAGACTTGGGGTTCTAAGTACAGTGGTGTCAGAGCACCTGCTTGGTCTTTTGGACGGAAATTCAATTATTATACTTCTGAGGGCAAAACAACACCTGGGAGAGGAACACTTGTTGTCTTCTGTGTTCCTCTGTGTTTGGCATTGCAGAGAGGGCGTGATACTCCTGCAAAAACGCAGCCTAGCACTTCTCATATTCCATGCCAACTTCTCTTCACTTCCAAACAACTTCCTTCTCTTGCATGGCCTCAGGTTCAATGCCCAACGGCATCTTCAGGTGGGGCTGGGAGAGACTTCTGCCTGAAATCCTGGTGAGCCAAGGCCAGCCAGAGCAGCCAGCACTCAGCGGGATGAACCAAGGGTCTGACTCAGTATAAGACAACTTCTTGTGTTCCTCTCTTTCGCCTCCACAAATGTGAAATTGCATCCTCCATTCCCTTGCTCCTCTTGGTCTCTTGGCTTATTGTCATCCCCCTCGCTTTGCACTGATCTTTTCCTTTGTTTACAAAATGTGCACGCACCTTGCCCCTTCGCAACAGACCTCAGACCTCTGCCCCCTTATTTATTATTTAGCTTGATCTGCTGAAATAAGCTGGTAATGCTTTTATCACCATGGGGATAAATATGATCACCTGCAAACTTGTACAGATAAAGCTGCTCTTAAAGGCAATGGAGCAAAGAGAAGGGGGGGGGAATGGCAACCCCTAAATGACTGGTGCTACCTGACATGCGCCACAATCACAGGAAGCTTTAATTTAACTTTCAAATTCTCTTTTTGACAACATCTAAAACTAATGCATCCTTTCTGGCACAGTTAGTATTTTGGCAGTGCTTTGAATTTTTGCCCAGCATTATGTCTGTGTTTCTGTAACTTAAACTTTACTGAATTTTTGTAAGAGATAATATAGAAAAACATTAAGCAGCACTCCCCACCCTTACTACAAAAACAAAAAATAATTGTAAAGCAATTCCCCTCCCTGGTTGCTCATGCTTATGTGCATTCTGGAAACTAAATGAAAGCCATCTATCAGGTACTGATGATAAAGCTGTAGCAAGAGCTCATTTGGGAGTGGACTGGCAGCCAAATTAGCCAACTCCTAATAACAAATCCACATGCTAATTAGATTCTCAAAAAGTGCATTTCTTAAAAAATCTGAATTGCAAAATTGCATGGATTGACTGAACCTTTTTATTTTAACCTTTTCCTCCTGTCTCTATTTTTAGGAACTGATGCCTCTGCTGTATTCTGATGCTGCACATAGAATCAGCAACCTTGGGCTCACCCATCACTGCCAGTAGAGGTACAGTCGGTATAAACATTTAACACCGCATCTTCCCCATAGAATCACAGAATTGTAGAGTTGGACGGGATCCAGTCCAACCCCCTACAATGCAAGAATCTTTCTGCCCAATGTGGGGCTTGAACCCATGGCCCTGAGATTAAGAGTCTCATGATCCACTGACAGAGCTATCCCACCTCCCCCTCAAACATTGCAAATTCCGCTTTCTCCTTCCTCTTCAGTCTTTCTGATGTCCTGGAGCTTATATATCCCCAGAAGTGGGCTGAAGGGCACAGAGGATGGCTGGTCCTTGCAGGTGGAGCTGCTTTTTGTGTTGGTCGGGGTCTAGGCAAGAGCTGCTGCTCCCTCCGGGTGCACTGGGATCTCTTGCTTTCACAGCAAAGAACCGTCCTCTATATCCTTTGTGCTGCTCATGGGCGAGCCTGCCAAAGTTGGCTACTACTTCAGCGTCCCAGCCAGCATGACAGACGTTGAGGTCCAGCAACATGTGGAGCAATATTGCAGGTTTCTTACTCTAGGGTGTCCAGGTGCAAAACCATTAAAGTTTGCTGAGAAGAGTTGGTTTCCAGGGAGTCCTCAGGGCCAGGCTCAGCAGGGCTCCTGAGACCCCTTATGGGGGGAAAGCACAGCCTGCCATTGGAGCAATGTCCTGCCGTGGTCTGACATTGTATGGTGGGAAATTAAAATTCAGCCTGCCTCTCCTGTTGCTCAGAGCACTGCTGCCAGATATGCCCAAAGATGTCTTGCAGACAGAGTTGGGGGGGTGGGATCCGAAGCTCCTTTGCCCAAGATCCCATCAAATCGGGAGATGAGTCCAGAGATGATGGCAGGTTCAAGGGGGAAAACAGCTGGAACATGGGAATCTGCCTTATGCCCAAGCCAGACCATGTGGCTCAGTATTGTCTACACTGACTGGCAGGGACTCTCCAGGGTTTCAGGCAAGGGTCTCTCCCAGCCCTACCGGAGATGCTGGGGATTGAACCTGGGATCTCAGCGTGCAGAGCAGATGCTCTGCCACTGAGCTGAGACCTGCAGAAATGCTGCATGCTCACCTGTCCTCCTTTACACCTGGCTTGCCTCTTCCTGGTGGCCTGTTATGTCACACCGGCCTTCTGGTGTTTAGGAAGCGCTGCCCTCCCTGTCCATCAGCCATCCTTCAAATCCCTTTTCCTTCTTCTGCAAAGATCTCCCTCAGAAACACTCCCCTCCTTTTCTCTCCTGCCTTCCTCTCCCGGTGTCCCCTTACACCTTTTTGCAGCTCTGGTTGCCCTGGCAACCCCAGGTACGCCAGCTGCCTGCCCCAGGGACCCCAAACATGTCATACTCTATCATTAGCAAGTCTTAGGAAGTGGAAATCATTCCCCACTGGAGGGATCTTTCTCATTACAGAAAAGCAAGGTGCCAGGAAAACAACTTCCAAACAGTGTCCATTGCCATCAGTCACTCCACCTTGTTGCCCACCTGCAGGGGCAGGTAGCAGCAGCAGCAACAACAGGTCATGACATCCAACAGGACTGGCTTGTGTGCCCCTGTAGTGAGAGCGCATAGCTGGCAGCCACAAGGGCCCACATGAATATACAGGCAAAAGCTGTAGCTTGGTGGTAGAGCATGTGCTTTAGGTCCTCAGCATCTCCAGGGAGGGCTTGGAAAGACTCCATGTCTGAAGCCCAAGGGAGTCACTTCCAGCTGGTGTAGCGAAGACAGCACTGAGCTAGCTGTGTCAATGGTCTAACAGCATAAGGCAACTTCATATGTTCCTATAGGGCAGAGAGTAGGAACCTGCTGACCTCCAGGTAGGGCTGGATTCCAGCTGCTGTCAGTCATGGCCAATGGTTAGGGAAGATGGGGGAGTTGTACACCAACAATATATAGAGGGCCACATTTTCGCTATCCCTGCTGCGTGGAGAAAGCCATCTCTCAATGGCTGAGCACATCGTCACATGCAGAATGTCCCAAGCCCATTGCCAGCCTTATCTTGACAACCAGTCAACGCAAGTAACACTGGGTGAGTTGGGCCAATGGTGTCTGGGGAACCTGTCGCCCTCCAAATGTTGAGGGACTTCGACTCCCAACAGCCCCACCAAGTGTGGCCAACAGCCCGGGATGATGGGAACTGGAGTTCCGCAACACATTGGAGGGCCAAAGGTTCCTCATGCCTGCTGCAGGTTTCCTGCAAGTTGACCTGTTGGTTTCTCCAACACAGTAAAATTGCCTGACTGGTGGCAGACCTCAAAGACCTCCTCCCTCTATGCTACTCTTGGATATCCTGTGATCTGAAGACAGGATCGTATCTGGGGCATTTTGCATGCCAAGTATATGGTCTACCACTACAGGCTGCTTGATTCTTTTAAGGGATGGCAGAGTGAGAGACTTGCCTTTGTGGGGATGACACAATCCATGGAGAGGTTCTTCTGGGCAAGCCCCATCGAAATGCAGGGAAATTGCAGAAACCCACAGTCCTCCTCTTAAGCAAGGTGAGGCAACCATGTCAGGCAGGAAAGCTGGGGTGTGGGCTGAGTGCAGCAGAGTAGGATTCAGATCTGGTCTCCTGCAAAATACCTGTTGACATGCACTGAACTGTATGAGCACAGCCATTTGCACCCGTTGATTAGCAGCAGGCAGTAATCTTGCCTTCACTTGCAAGAGCCCCAGGAAGCAGCCACTTGGCAGCCGCAGTACGAAATTTGCCAGAGCTCAGTTAAACATGTGCAGGGAACTGGAGTTGCCCCTGGAGTCTTCCAGCAGAGTTCATCAAACTGTTTAGAGCAGCAGTATGGCACCAAGTGACGCCACGTCAGGCCCTGGAGAGGAATTTAGACAGATGCACACACCAAGAATCCTGAGCTCCAGCCTCCTGAGCCTCATTTAGGAGGAAGGAGAGCTGAAACATTCTTATGAGGTGGGGAGAAGGCAGGTCCATTATCTCCACGATCAGCTCAGTACATGCCTGCCTAGGACGTGTGTGTGTTTGTAGTCATAGTGTAATAGAAGACCTTCCCTTCCTCCATGTTCCCAGCACTCTTGTGAGGTAGACAAGGCTGAATATGACTGACAGCCACCCAATAAGCTTCAGTCCGAGCAAAGGTTCAAAACTAGAGATCAGCACAGATTCCCCTTTGCCTAGAAACCAGCAAGGGGTGCCTGCTAGCTACAATTCCAGGCAACACAGCTCCCTCTCCCAGAATTCAGCATCTGAAAATCTGTTTGCATTTAAACCAACTCAAGATAAGTACCTTTTGAGTTATAGGCATGACTCCTCTATATAAATCAAGAGGATGGGCAAAGATCAACCGTACATGTGAAGATCCACTGGTCATATGAAGCATACATGCATGCATTAATTGTCTAACTAAACTAATATTTATACACCACCCATCTGGGTGGATTTCCCCAGCCAACTAACTAACTAACTAACTAACTAACTAACTAACTAACTAATGAAACCAGAGCACAATTGTCTAAAAGGTGGAAAGTTCATGTGGGAATGAACATGCACACCCTCCCACCCCAGCCGCTTAAGGAAAAGTCATAGGCACCTATAGACTTCCTCATCCTATGGTGATTTTTAATTTTTTTATTTTTGCTGGGCGGGGAGATTTTAAGCAGAAACCCCACCAGGGGAACCCCCCACCCCACCCCGAACCATTTCTCACTTCTGACTGAACGTTTTTTTAGCTCAGACTTCCAAACAGCATGACCCTGAATGGTGCTAAAACTTTGGCTTGGATGGTGACTCTAGTTTCTAGGCCTGGCCATAGCAAAGATCTGCTTTTCTTTCCATTCAAAATATTGAAATTCTCAGGCATCCCGCTCTCTGGCATATACTCAATTACGTGTGCCATAGCAGCAGTTTACTCTCCCCCAGAGTTAGCCAGCACTGTTGTGTGTGTTCTGCATCCAGACCCCAAAAAGTGCACATCTCTGTGTTCTGTATACTCATCTGATTGAGGGGTGCCCAAGACAGAGAAAACTGTGGGCAATTCCAGCATAGCAAGTCTGTGCCATAAATGCACCACAGCTGCAATCCAAACATATGACGGGGTATGAAAAGTGCAAGACTTGGGTGATTTGGTGTGACTTACTGTACCGGTTGTATAAAGATACAAATAAGCATACAAATACAGCTGTCCCAGGAGATGCACGCATTGGTTTTGCAACACCCTCCATTATGCTTACTAAGAAATGTGTACCAAATTCTGCCCACAGTGCCAATTTTCACATGCATGATTCTCTGGATTGTGACTTTTGTGCATATGACAGCTGCAGTGTGCCAATGATTCTGGGGGGCCAGCTGTAAATCGTAAAATCTGGGCTCTATCTCAATGGAAGAAAAAATAAATAAAAACCTGGGCACAGGATATTCTCCTCACCTTTCTGGTAGTTCATGCTTGCTACCAGCATGGCATTTTATTTTACTGAACACATAATTTGTAGACATAAGATGTAGAATAGTCACTAGCTTAGATGGCTCTTAGGGGATTAGGCAAATTCCTAACCAAGAAGCCACTATCAACAGCTATGAGCCACAACAGCTAATTAGGACCCCATCTTCAGAGGCAGCCAAATGCTGAATAGAAACAGAAGACCATGTTGCCTTCAAGCCCCAGTAGTTGGGCACTGGAAGCAACACTGGAACCTTAATCTGGTGGAGCAGGCTTATTTGTAGGTTAAATGCATTTAAATAAACTGCAGCTGGCTACTTCCTCAATTTGTAACCTTCCATATTGTGTCCCCCCTGCCAAACTGTGTCCCTCCTCTTCCATTAGAAAAAGATGGTACCTACCAGGGACCAGATACAAACCTATTTTAGGAAGAAGTGGCTAATGGGTACCTGGATTTTATTCATTCATGTGTGTGTGTGTGTGTGTGTGTGTGTGTGTGTGTGCGTGCATGCTTAAATTATGAAAGTTTCCAAACAAGGCCTGCTATGTTTTGCTTTGCTCAGCACCTTTTGAGCTACCCACAATAATATTCTCATTTTCTCAGGTGGCAGCAACTTCCCTGAGCTAGGCTGTTGGTAAGTGAATCACCTTTTGTTGAAGTGATTTTGGAGATCCACATTGCAGGAAGCTCCTGGCAGCGGAATCCAAAACTAGAACAAAAGCAGAGGCCATTGTGAAGACAGAAGATGCCTAGGTAAGAGCACAATTGCCTGCATGCAGTGAAATCCCAGTTAATAAGCCTGGAGATGGAATAGCTCAGCTAGGAAAAACAACACACAATTTTCCTCAGCACACGTTCACTCAGCGGACTTAGAGATGGCTAGAGCCTGCTTACTGCTCCTGCTTCTGAAGATGTGTGGAATCAACACGGAGGAGGAAACAAAGATCCCCTGGGGCTGGAAAGCCCCATGGAAAAGAAACAACACCCAGATCTCAAGTGAAGATTGGAAGCAACGACTGCCCCAAAGCATAATTATTGGAGTGCGGAAAGGAGGCACACGGGCCCTGCTGGAGATGCTGAGTCTGCATCCCCAGGTGGCAGCTGCCCATTCCGAGGTGCATTTCTTCAATGTGGAGGAGAATTACCGCAAAGGACTTGGTTGGTACAGTCAGCAGATGCCTATTTCACACCCCACTCAAATCACCGTGGAAAAGACACCAGGCTATTTTTCTTCTCTCAAAGCCCCGGAAAGGATCCATGCTATGGACAACTCAATGAAGCTCCTTCTGATCGTACGGGACCCTGTGGAAAGGTTGGTGTCTGATTATACACAAATCCTTCACAACCGCAAGGCACGGCACAAGCCCTACCAAGCTCTGGAGCAGATTCTCTTGAGGCAGGGCCAGGAACTCAACACCCGGTACAAAGCCATGCAGCGCAGCCTGTATGCCTTACACCTGGCTCGGTGGCTGGAGTTCTTTCCCCGGTCACAGATTCACGTGGTGGATGGAGGCACCCTGATCCGGGAGCCGCTCTCAGAGATGCGCCACGTAGAGCACTTCTTGGGATTGGAGCCTTACCTTGGCCCAGACAACTTTTACTTCAACCAGACCAAGGGCTTCTACTGCCTACAAGCAAAGGGGTATCAGCACTGCCTAGACCAATCCAAAGGACGACCTCATCCCACCGTTGATGAAGTACTGCTTGAGCAACTCTGCACCTACTTCAGTGAGCACAACGAGAACTTCTTTGCCATGGTGGGTCGAGCGTTCAACTGGTGCTAAGTTCTGCTTTGGGGCTTACGGGGGTGCTCTGTTGGGACAGAGAAAAATCGGAGAATGGCCTCCAGATGTTTAGAAAAAGTTTTTTTGTGGTAGAGTTCTGTACTCTCTTCTTTTGACTGGGCTGGGAAAAGAGCTCTATCAATAAGGGCTTTGCTCAGTGGTACACACATTTAGAGGAAAACAACACAACAGAAGTAGCTTTCACACTGGAGAATGGAAAGAGCGCTTTGACAAAAAAAATTCATAGCAAGTGGAGCTATATCCTCTGCAGCTGTGTGCCCAGGAAATGCTATATTCTAGGCCAGCCTTCCCCAAGCTGGTGCCCTCCAGATGCTCTGAACTACAACTCCTATCATCCCTCACCACTGGCCATGCTTGCTGAGGCTAGTGGAAATTGCAGTCCAAAATATAATCCACATCTTGTTTGGCATCTATTCCCAGCAATTGTGTGCTGCATGGAAAGCCAAGGGTGAAAAGCCATCTGTTCTCAGCGTTAACTGTCTCTCCAATATTCCCACACAACACAACCAGCTGCAGGAACTTTTGTTCCATCCACTTAATGCCCAATACCTGAAAGCCAAGTAATTCCTTTTCTGTTCAACATAGGGCAGCTGTTCCAAAGACAAGAGTTCCTGAAATACAGTACTGTACTCTGTAAGATCTGACTTGTGTTAACTGAATACAGGACAGATAAGTCTGATATACCCATTTGGATATCTTGAATCTATTATAAATATATCAAGTCCTTATAGTCAGGCCATCAACAAATAAAGGGCAATTTTCATTTCAATCCATTCTCCTCTCATTGATTCACATACATGAGTCTTCCTTCCTCCTCTATCTGCTTAGAAAAAGTCTTTTCTAATAGAAATGCATTCACTGACAAGATATACCGTATTTTTCGCTCTATAAGATGCACCAGACCACAAGACGCACCTAGTTTTTGGAGGGGGAAAACAAGAAAAAAAATATTCTGAATCTCAGAAGCCAGAACAGCCAGAGGGATTGCTGTGCAGTGAAAGCAGCAATCCCTCTTGCTGTTCTGGCTTCTGGGATAGCTGTGCAGCCTGCATTCACTCCATAAGACGCACACACATTTCCCCTTACTTTTTAGGAGGGAAAAAGTGAGTCTTATAGAGCAAAAAATATGGTAATCTGTCAAGAGAGAATGAACATGCTCAATGAGGGAATATAGAGAAGTGTCAAATATACAGTGATGATTAGGGTAGGCCAAGAGTACCTAGGATGTCACTTGTATGTAACTAACCGGCCCAAATGGACTGATAAAACTGAAATGTTTTTCTTGTCTCCCATCATCAAAAGGTTCAGTATTGCAGGGATTGGAACTTTCAGTTACAGCCTTCAGTACCAAGTGTGCTGCACTGCTTCATTTTCTTTCCTCTACCATTGTGCTTACGGTATTATGGCACAGCTTCTAGCAAAGGGGCAACTGAAATCAAACCAGGTCCAATTCACTGGCTTCTTTTGTTGGCACATGCATGCTAAAATAAACTAGGCTTTGTTTGTCCAACATCCATCCATATTACTAATGACCAAAACTCCCAATCTAATATTCATATGAACAACTGCAGAAGAATGTAAGAACCTGCTGCATCAGGCCAATAGCCCCTCTAGTCCAGCATCCTGTTCTCAGTGGCCAACCAGACGTCTGTAGGGTATCTTCAAGCACAAGAACACTCCCCCCCCCCCCCGCAGTTTCCAGCAACCGGGATTTAGAAGCTTGACTATCTCTGGCTATGGAGACAGAGCACAGCCATGGTGCCTAGTAACCATTGATAGCCTTGCCCTATATATCATCCACCTAAACCATTATTTGCCTTATCCAGCAATTTGACAATTGTTTAAAAAAAGAACAGGAAATTCATGAAAGTCATGCACATCACTAACAGGAATAGATAAACAATCAGAGTCCTATATAACCGAGAATAATTGAGCCCCATTCATTTCCTACAATGCCCTAGCTTAAAGGTTACAACATATATATAGTGAGTGTGAATGTTTGTCCCAATCTGAAACAATAATCCCAGGATACAGATTGAGAACTGATTCAGACATGCCAAGAACCTGGAAGGCACTCAAGCAAATACACGAGAATAGGATTGGAGACCTTCCAGTTATTATTATTTGTCACCATATTGCCTGAAATTGCACTGTATGAAGCAGTCCTAACAAGAGCTAAAAACATTACAGTAGTTTATTAGTTCTCCAACCTTACTCTTATGCACAGCCAGCCCAAGAACTACTACACAAAGGGCTCAAAATCACACACTGACAAGGTTGCTAATAAAAGCATGGCAGCGCTGCTGGTTTAGCACCGTGTTACAGAAAATTTTGTACATTATAGCACAACAAGGCATTGACACTGAAGCAAGTGATTGTGCTAGCTCAAGGACACAGCATAATTCAGCGCAAGGCAACTAACCCATGGGCAGTACACCAGCTGAGGGCAGAAAAGATGCATTTTGGCTTCTTCCTACTATACACATCCCCACCTTTCCCATTATATCCTCACACCGTTCACAAGTTCAGACAGTACTTCTATCCTGGGGCTGGGGGGAGAGCTTTAGCAGCCTCCGTTGCATTAAACTCTGTATATTCTACTAAGTTTAAATTAAATGCCGGACTTAGATAATTGTGGTAGCTGTATTAGATCAACAGCAATCAATCAGCTAGAGAACACAGAAGTTAACCATGAACACAGCCACCATTAAAATCTATAATTTGGAAAGTTTTTATTTTATTTTAAAATCTCTAATAGGATATTAGGGCACTGATGTTTTGCTGCAATAACCCTTTTACCCCAGAATGATACACAAGAACAAGTTTTGTAAAAAATGGTTTTATCAGTTCCATTTTTGTATAAAACACATGGGAGAAACCTAGCCAATCAACACACAAATTGCTGCCACGTAACAAGGTACTTTTGTGTCAAACTTTGAATCTAAAGAACATACAAATGTTTTAAGTCTACAGTCAATTGTCTATGCTCTTCCATTTAACTATTTTTTTAAAAAATTCCACATATCCCCATATTTCTTCTGTCCCAGTTACAGTACAATGACAGGGAGGAAGAGGGCTGTTTAAAACTCCTCTCTATGCAGTTTTCTGCTGCCCCTTCTTTCCAATCAGAGACTTGTGGATGTGAGGAATTACACCTGTAAAGAGAATAATGGATTAGAGCTGAAGAATACACAATAGTTCAGCACTCATATCAATACATTCTCAAATAACATATTTTGCTAACTCTGTTAGAACTATGCTTACCAAACCCTTCAATAAAAATCCACTTGAACACACTAAGAGGAGAACTGGGATGCAGCTATGTAGCTGTATTGGATCAAATGTTGACTCAAGGCCTAATTTTCTTGTTACAAAAACAATTAAATGGTGCCATACAGAGTTACTATACTCTGGGGTGAGGGATGGGGAGAAGGGGGGAATAATCTGGATTGTGTTCTTCAGGTTAGGTTCCTTCATGTTACCAAGATGGATGTGAAGATTTACTGGGACATACTGAGAAGCAGAACTGTATTCCCTGGCCTGGTTTGGAGCCTCAATTAAAGAGTTATAAATGATTGGGGAGGAGTACTTAGAATGCTCACCAAAAAAACAGATGGTGCAAAACACAGTTTACAGGAGACCTAATCTATACCAGATTCACCTAGTACAGTAGTCAGGGTGAAATACAAGAACCCATCACTATCAAAGTTACTACTAAGCCAGTGAACTAAAAACTATACTGATAAGTACCCATTTGGTTCATACAGTGGTAAGAACTTGCTATGGCAGTACATGCAACTACAACGTAAATCAACTGTGTAACATTCTGCCAAGCAAAATAAGCAGTTTTCCAAACACCCTGGCATAATCAGAAATCCAAGTAAGAAGAATATCACGATTCTACTTATCACTTGGCAAACTGCTTATCTATAACATCCTGCAGAGTAGTTAAAGGGAGCCACCCTGTCTCCAAAGATGAAAATGAAGGGGAAATGTGTGTGCGTCCTATGGGGCGAATGCAGGCTTTCGCTGAAGCCTGGAGAGCGAGAGGCGTCGGTGTGCACCGACCCCTCTCGCTCTCCAGGCTTCAGGAAGCTATTCGCAAGCCTTGGGAGCCCGCGGGAGTGACGACAGGCTCCGAAGGCTTGCGGGCAGCAACCTGCAGCCTGAAGCATGGGGCGCGCTGCGGAGCACGCCACGTGCTTCGGGCAGATGTCCGCAAGCCTTGCGCGCCCGGCGGGAGGTCCCGCGGGCTCGCGGGCGGCAGCCTGTTCTGTTCTGGGGGCTGGGGTTGGGGGAAGCTCGGGCTTCCCCCGCCCCAGCCCTGCGGCTGGTGGTGGTGGGGAATATTTTTTTAAAAAAATTCCCCCCTAAAAAACTAGGTGCGTCCTATGGGCTGGTGCGCCCTATAGGACGAAAAATAAGGTACTTTTCATATCCAAGCTTTCCAGAAGCTCTAATACTACATACCTCCACCAGCAATGGTAGCTTTAATAAGGGAATCCAATTCCTCATCACCACGAATAGCAAGCTGCAAATGACGAGGAGTGATACGTTTTACCTTGAGATCCTTGGAGGCATTACCTGCCAATTCCAAAACCTGTTGGAAGAAACAGTGCTTTGTATGCCAGCCTCCTAGGAAAATACTGAACAGTGAAATACTGAAAATACTCAAAACTAAGTTACAAACTGCAACAGACTACTTTTTTCATACATTTAGTAGATTCGAGGCAAAAGCTCAGGTACCTAAAACTAAATTTTCTTTTTCTTTTTAAAAAATAACCATCTACTACTATTCCTTGAAGATGACCCAGCAGGCTCAGCCCTACTCCCTTGCCTCAGATGACTTTGGTGGGAACTATTTCTCTTCTTGATCAGGGAAGGTCCAGGATAAAGGCAGCAGTGCAGCCTGAATAATCTTGAGCCACATTGGGCAAAAGATTCATTCACTGCAAGGGGTTGGACTAGATGACCCTCATGGTCCCTTCTATCCCTACAATTCTATGCTTATGTCTCCACATAATTCAGTACCCGCTTCAAGAGCCTTTAGGGGCTATAAAGTAGGGCCAGTATTCTAAACAAATAAGTCAGTTTAAGCTGGGGTGGAGGACATCAGCTCCAGATGGAGATCTGGCCCTTGCAATTCTTCCTGGGCCACACCCCTCATAGGCCTGGTGTCATACCTCAAGTGCTTTTGCCTGACTGGAATATGTCCTTGAATTCTGATGCTTCTTTTTTGTCTAAATGAAGAAGGGTGTCTCAGCATGTAAAATTTACATTATTTGCACAACGTACTTTTGTCTGGCCCCCACCCACCACTGGCACAGAAGGTTGCTCTTGAGCTGAAAAGAGTTTCCCCACCCCTTGCTGTATGTTTTCCCCCATACGTAGTGAGCTTTTCCCATAAAATGTTTTGCTTTCATATTCAGGATACAAATGTATCAAGTGTAATAACTGCAAATAACCTCTTGGTCAGATTCTGCCTTTACCTAAAACACACAAGTTCATTTTATTCTCTGTCTCTCTCACCCCCCCCCCAAACCTATTCCTCACAGTGTTCTAATGTGTGTCATATTACCCCCACCCCATCTCAGGAATATGTTAGATGGGAAGTAAACAAATAAATTAAAAGTGTAGGCCATGAAAGCAATTCTTTTTTTCTGGATTTAGCAGAAACACATACTCACCCCAAACTCAACCATGCAAAAAACTAAGCCAGAGAGAAAACATAATCAATCGAGTATGTTAGCCATTAAAGCTCTTGCAGAATTATTTGATCTGGGCAGCTAAAACACAGGTTTTTAAAGAGAGCAGGAGCAGCAAGGTTATACTACTCTGGAGGTTCCTGCCAGGCTCCACCAACCAATCTATTATCTGGGCCTTTGATTACATTCAGATCATGTAGTCTAACAAGATCAATTTTCAGAACCTACCTCAGCAGTGAGGTATTCGAGAATTGCAGCACTGTACACAGCAGCAGTAGCACCAACTCGTCCATGGCTTGTGGTGCGAGTCTTCAAGTGTCTATGGATACGACCCACTGGGAACTGAAAGCAGAAGGACCTGTTCAGGATACATGGTCAAAGCCAACACTGCTCTTCCAAAGGTAATTAATTCTGACATCTGGTTCAGTGAACTATTTCCAGAGAGAGAGAGAGAGGGTGCATTTAATAGAGGCACCTCATCTAATAGAACTAGTCAGGATTTGAGTTGCAGTTTTGTTTTTTAACAGACTGGTCATCAAATGCCAAGTCACACACAGTTCTTGCACTGCATTATCTTAAACTGGAAATGGGAGGGAGTGATGTGGTCTGCGTTGCAGTTCAAGCTGGGTTTCACAGGCCAAACTGCCTGGCACCAGGCTTCTTGACAATGCTTGCAAACCAGTAATGAGCTCCATGAGCTCATTCATAAATGTAAAAACAAATTTTCAGCACTAGAAAGTATGCTGTGTGTCTTATTCTTAAGGCAGTGTAACAGCTTCCACAGTGTATATGGTATTATATTCTTAATTTAATAAAATTCTAAAAATGTTCATTGGGCAAGCATTCAAATAACTGGCAAAGGCTAAGGACAACGAAGTCCCTGCAGCTGACCAATCAGACACACTATTATTTTCTTTAATACAAGAAGCTTAAGTTCTCCTTAAATAAACACACGACTCAACAAAAATCAGATTTTTGCCAGGAGTGGGAAGTTGGGGGCAGAAGAAAGAGACAAGACAGAAGAGTTGCCTCTTCTGGATCAAGTGGCAGGAAAAAGTGGTAACTTCCTCACAGGGAAGGGTGCTTATTTGCCAAAGCCATAGGAAGCACATGGAAAACCTCAAACAAGTAAAAAACTTAGGATTATAAAAAGAGTCAAAATCGCAAACAAGCTGGAGAAGGGAAAACATGATTTAAACAAACAGGCAAAACATGACAAAAAGATGACAGCTCCCAAGAGCTCACTTAGCATTTTACAAAGCTAGACTTAATTGGTTCCCATGACCTCCAAATGAGATATTGGTGGGTTAGGTCTTGCTCCTAACAAGATTTATAGGTATGTGAATAAGATTTCCACATATTAGTCAGAAGCAGAAAGACATTTTTAACTGAAACAGCAGCTCTGATGAGAGATTCTCATGCTATTATTGTATCTCTAGCTATTATTTAAGGCTGCGTCTGCCAAAACTCAGGTGTCTAATGATGTGCAGGTTGTCACCAGGTTTCTACTCTACAGATGTCCATGGCAGGAATATTACCTGGAAGGCTACTAAGGTAATTATCTTGTATTTGTTACTCTTATACTTAAATGCATTCTATGAAACCATTTGCCAAAACTGAGCTTGTCAAAAGATTTCTCTCTGAATAATACAGTATTGCAAAACACCACACCAAAACCCAGGTGTGGTCAATACAAAACTTCAGGATGCTCTAGATATCCAAGATGTACCAGACCTATCCTTATCAGTTTTTGGATCTCGGCAAAGGGGAAGTAAAGAGCTCATTTGATTTAGGAAAGATAGTTTACACTGAATATAGCTAAAGGTTGTAGTCAGAGCACTTTGCAGTAAGGATTAGGGGAAAACACATATCTCTTTAGCTACTCAAAGCATGTTCAATTCTACGACACATCTACCTGGTGTTAAAAATACCAGAAACACTCTTTTAGGCTAAAGCTTAGACAGCATGCCCTAACAATCTGAATAGGTCAGAAACTAGACCCGAGAGAACTAGTGTCAAGTTCCAGGCTAAAAGTCAATGGACTGTAAGGGGGCATCACGTAACTCCTGCCAGAAAATGCTTAATGTGCAGATGGTTTGATTTGTGTTTCCTCCTCTTATATGAGATGGAACTGCCTTACGACCCTGATATCTGACTTCAGGGAAATGTGCACAAGGAGAGCAGACCAACAGGTGGTTGTGAGAGAGGGAAAGAAAGGCAATCGTGGAAGATGACAGAAAAAAATGCAGTAACGGGAAGGGAGACTCAGCTCCCCAGGGAAGGAGGAACCAAGTTAATTTTAATTAAAGTAATGTACAAATCATATGCATGTCTACTGAGAAGTAAGGCCCACTTATTTTAATGGAACTTACCCTCAAATAGCATGCACAGGACTACAACTTTAATATTTCAGGGTTGATTTGGAATGAAAATTAGTTTTATTTAGTTGAATTTTAAAAAGACTTATAAAATGACAAAACTTTTACTAACTCTCGGGAACCCTTTTTTGTTTTCCTTTACAACTAAAACTGTATGTTTCTTCAGTGTGGGAGAATCTAGGGAGGTTCCTCAAACTTCATTATACAACCAAGGGGCAACAGATAACAGGTTCTAAGTATGGTAAAGCTTTCCCAGAAATCCTGTCCATTTTTATTTCAGGCAAGTTGATATTAGGAGGGAGCAAGAATCATGCAGAACTGAATTAAAGATGATACAAGGTGGAAGAAAGCAAGGTAAGGTGAAATGAGATGGAGAGGGAAGAAATAGGAGGTGAAATGATACAGAAGGTGAGAAAAGGAAAGTATAAAACATTCTGAGAAGAAAATGTGGAAGAAGGCATAAGCAGAAAGAGAAATGAAGCAGATTGGTGCATGGTATGTGGTGAGACGCTAGCACTATTAAGTATCAAGAATGAAACTAATAATAATAATAATAATAATAATAATAATAATAATAATAATACCACCTTTCATCCAAGGATCACAGGGCAGTTTATAATATTAAAACACAAAAATGTGAAAGTGGGTCCCATGTTCCTGGTTGGGAGTCTAAGGTGGGTCTTGGGTCTGGACTAGTTCAAGATCGCTAGTACAGTATACATCATAGTTATTTCGAATGACAAATTTATTATTTCGGTCACAGACCAGTTCCAGCCCACATACAATATCAAGGAAGTCATAAAACACGATAGGGATACATTTGAATTTGCAATTAGGTATAACAGGGAAATTACAGTTAAATATATATATAAATTAAAACTTAGTCACTAACATAACGTAAAATTATCATTTAAGGCCTTAATCATTATGATAGCACAGCTTGTTCCCTAGGTTTTATGGCAATCGCACAGAATTTGGCTACCCTTAACATGAGCTCAGGATCCTTGTACTCTATCAGGGACTTTAGACATTGAAGTTCAGATTCATTTGGAGATTTTTGCATAGCAGGGGTAATAAATACCAAGCGTATATCCCCATAAAAATGGCAGCGTAACAAGGCGTGAGAGACAGTTTCTACCTCCATCAAGCTGCAGGGGCAGACTCGTTCAGCCTATGGTTTACCCTCAAATCTGTCCTGCAATAAGGCAGATGGCAGCACGTTGAATCTAGTGAGGGTAAATGACCGTCTATATTTAGGTATTTGTAATTTTGACAAATAATGTGCTGTGGGAAATCCTCTCCCATTATCTTTTATTACTGGGTGTTTATTCATCTTGCTCATGTGGCACTGCAGTTCCACATCCCAAATTCGTTGGCGGATTATTGCTCTAGCTTTCTCATAACCTACAGCTATCAGGGCCTGTGGGGAAAACCCAAAGCCTCTTAGCTCTTCATGCAGTGTAGCTTTCCATTTGGATTGGTAGAAATCCAGTAGGGTTAAGGGTGCCAGCCCAACAGGGAAAAATATAAGTTTTAACCAATAATGGATCTTCAGAATCCATATCCGAGTGCTAACAGGGATTTGCCGGACCTCCAGGCAGACAGCTATTTTAGACACATAAGAAGGGATCCCTAGCAGGCAGCGATAGAACTTAGTTTGGAATGATTCTAAGGGAGCAAGGTTTAAGAAGCTGCAGATCTGAGAGCCATATGTCAGTTGTGTTAATATTTTTGCAGCAAAGACCTGGGAGGCTGCCGGAATATACTGGCCCCCTTTTCCATAGAAAAACCTTTTATTAGCTTTGGTAGATCTTCAGGCATTTGCAATAGTTATTACAATAAATGAACTTACCTGAAGTCCAGCTCTTTGTGAGCGAGACACTGCCTTTGCCTTAGCCTTTCCACTGTCCTTGCCAGCCTTGCCTCCAGCCTAAATAAGAAATAAAAACATGAACTAGATCTACTGAACAAGTCAGCTGAAAAGAGAAGAGCTTTTAAAATCCTATCTTATCACCACTGTTGATAATACATAGTTGTCGAGGTAAAAAATGTAATTATAGGTCTCCTATAAATTCAAAACATGCAGTCTTGATGGAATATTTAGAATGCAATTTTGTTCTTCAGGTCATTATCTGTTAAAACAAGTGCATGAAGGAAATTTAAAAGAACCCAAAGACTCTAAATTGCTTTTAAATATGCCAATATGTAGAGTATACAAGCTATTGGGCCAGAATTCTATGCATACTTTTAAATACCATACATTTTAAACTAAATCTAATTAGGGCCACAATCCTAGTTTATTTAATTTATTTGGGGGGATTTTTATACCATCCTTTACCAAATGGTAAGAGGTGATTTACAAATTTAAAATGTCATACATGCCTAATATTAATAAAAATGAACCAGCAGCTATTTTCTACATGCAAGATCATATGAAGACATGTTCATGTGAACAGAGAATGCATGGATACAACTTGCAGTGGCCAGCATTATTAAGGTAGTCCCATGTACCGTATTTTTCGCTCTATAACACGCACCAGACCATAACACGCACATAGTTTTTAGAGGAGGAAAACAAGGGAAAAAATATTCTAAACGAAACAGTGGATGTATGATTTTTGTGGTTCATGCTGTGGCCACAGACATGTGATCTGACAGTGAGTTTGGAGTAGCCCAGTGCAAAAATCCTGAGGATCCATGTGGATCCAAGCTTTGTAACCACGTTTTTGCACCACCGCGACCCCAGGCAACAGTGGGTGCGTGATTTTTTTGGTGCAAGATGTAGCCATGGACATGCTATGTGATCTGATGGTGAATTTGGAGTGACCCAGTGCAAAAATCCTGAGGATCCATGTGGATCCGTGGTTTGTAACCACGTTTTAAGTGGGGAGGGAAGGAAAAGCACTCAAGGGACAAGGAGCACGCATGGGGTGTGTGGAGAAGGATGCTGCTATTAATGCTATTTAGCAAGCTGAGTGGGGAGGAGAGAGGGACAGAGAGCCTGCTTGCTTTAAAGGAACCAACCGGACAGGAGCCGCTTACACTCGTGTAAGCAGCTCCTCTCCCCTCCCACTTTGCTCCTTTAAAGCAAGCAGGCTCCCTGTCCCTCTCTCCTCCCCACTCAGTGCCTCTTCTCCCGCTTTGCTGTTTCAAAGCGAGCCAATGAGGAGGGAAGGAAGGGGAACCATGGATCCTCTGCTCACGATTGCAACAGATTCCCCCCCCCCCGCCACCCATCCATAGGCATTCGCTCCATAACACGCACAGACATTTCCCCTTACTTTCTAGGAGGAAAAAAGTGAGTGTTATAGTACAAAAAATACGGTAATTAGAAGAATGACAGCTATTGGCTGTATCTACATGAAGCCTAGTTCACAGAGAAGAACATTCAAATCATCTCATGCATAAGAAGGAACATGTAAAGCTGTTAAGTGGTTTGCAAACACAGGTGTGAACAGGCCAATATGGAGTTTTTCATTTTAATACATCTCAGTGGTGTGGGATGGAAATTTTCTAGAAAGTGTTCTGTTGTATAAATTCATTAGAATAGTAACAAAATGTAGTTGCCAACTACAAATACTATTAGGTAAGTCTGGCAGTTTCAAAGTTTTTTGCTTTGTTTACCAAATGCAAGTGAAATAAACATGCTCAATTAGATGTCTCTCTGGGACATCATAATTTTTTTAATGCAAACTACACTGATTTGTGTATTTTTTCACATATTTTCTAGGATGTTTCAAATCTTGAAACTAAATGTTTTAGATTATACACACTTTTCAGGATTAAAAATATTGCTCACAAACAAGCTGACTTTAGTTGTGTGCTATAATACTCAAATACTCAAAGTTTGCACAAAGAGCTTCTGGGAATCCTGAAAGCTAGAAACTCTCTTTTCACAAGCTAATAATAGTAATAATAATAATAATAATAAAAAAAAACCTTTATTGTCCCTACACCACCTGTGTGCACTGTTATTTAACCTGTTGGTGCGGCTGACTATACTTCTGTATCTCCTGCCTGAAGGTAAGAGATTAAAGAAGTGCTGGCCAGGGTATCCCTAAGAATTTCCTCACTCTCCTGAGGCAGCGGTCTCCCAATAGCTGAACCAATAGCTACATTCCTAAGCACTTGCCCAGGAAAAAGGTCTACTGAACACTTAAAGACTTACTTCTGAATAAAAATACAGTGGTACCTCGGGTTAAGTACTTAATTCGTTCGGGAGGTCCGTTCTTAACCTGAAACTGTTCTTAACCTGAAGCACCACTTTAGCTAATGGGGCCTCCCGCTGCCGCCGGAGCATGATTTTTGTTCTCATCCTGAAGCAAAGTTCTCAACCCGAGGTAATACTTTTGGGTTAGTCTGTAACCTGAAGCGTATGTAACCCGAAGTACCACTGTACATAGGATTACACTGTAAAATATCCAGGTTTTTATTACGTTTCTGAGGACCTAACAAGTGCCAAGAGGAGTGTAGAGTTGCATTCATGAATTTCAGTCACCTAGAAAATATTTGGCAACTTATACATTGAATTAAATAAGGTAAGGAAAGTGAATAATTTAGACTACTTGGTTTTGACCCTTTATTTTAAAGAATGTTAATAATCTGGGCATTTTATAATGTAAAACTCTAGTGCCAACAAGAGAACATATGGCCTACACAAGAGTTAACTTAATAATGTTCATGGCAGACCCATTTATCCAGATAGTAATTAAAGGAGAAAAGCTATGACAGGAGCAAGTGAAGCTTTACATACAATGAATCAGAATCTATGTCAAATACACTGCCAGTGATGTACTTCAAAACCACTATGTATAACAGTCAACCTGATCCTACAAATATGCTTTAGCTGCTGCACTGTAAACAGGGTTTCCCCCCAATATTAGCTAATGAAGGGTGTCACTGACCACCAACAGGCTTTAAAGGGCTATCACAAGCTCTGTAAGGAAGAAATGGATGAGAACCATATATTTTCTCCACCTTTGGCAGCACATCTGTGCTGGTACCACAGCAGGAGCAATGATGGATGTGGACTTGGTTTTGGGACCCTAGCACTCAAGTTATGGACTGATAAGCCAATTAAGAGACTCCAATCAAGTTAGATAATCTAACTGAACACACACATATATTTTTAGCAAAGGAAATTATTTTTATCTACTTTATTGAAGAAGGAAAAGTTGTACAGATGCCAAATGATAATACCAGAGATATTTTATCTTATTTATGCACGCTTTTTTACTAAATTATGTTCCAAAATCTAGGGTGTGCATAAGATTTGATGGCACATTTACATTCACCAGCAAATACTTTTTTCATTTCAAGGTTTTGAAAATTGAAGTGAGCATTAGATTCGATCGCACATTAGATTTGTGTAAATACGGTACCTTTTAACTACATGGCTGTAACTAGACTGTGTTCACTTAAGTGCTACTGAAACTTATGTACATGTGATTTAAGATAATTTACCGTATTTTTCGCACCATAGGACGCACTTTTTCCCTCCTAAAAAGCAAGGGAAAATGTGTGTGCGTCCTATGGAGCGAATGCAGGCTTTCGCTGAAGCCTGGAGAGCGAGAGGGGTCGGTGCGCACCGACCCCTCTCGCTCTCCAGGCTTCAGGAAGCTATCCGCTAGGAGTGGGAGACCCAGCTCTCCCACCGCTAGCGGAGCGCTGCATTAATCCCGAAGCTTGGGGCGTGCGGAGCTCAGCGCGCCCCAAGCTTCTGGGTGCCGGCAAGGTCTCCGCTAGCCCTGGGAGAGCCCCGCGACGTCGCCCGGCTCTCCCAGGGCTAGCGGACCACTGCGCTAATCCAGAAGCTTGGGGCGTGCGGAGCTCAGCGCGCCCCAAGCTTCTGGGTGCCGGCAAGGTCTCCGCTAGCCCTGGGAGAGCCCCGCGACGTCGCCCGGCTCTCCCAGGGCTAGCGGACCACTGCGCTAATCCAGAAGCTTGGGGCGTGCGGAGCTAAGCGCGCCCCAAGCTTCTGGGTGCCAGCAAGGTCTTCGCTACGCTCAGCCAAAAGCCTCATCGAGCAAAGATTAGCAGACATTGACAATCAACACAACCTCTCCAGGGGTGGGGGTGTCTGCTCTCCCAGGTATCACGGAATAACCCCACCACTTGGCCTTCCATCATACATGTCATCTCTTTCATCAGTACCACACCGACTTGCATTTATTCGTGCAAGGTTCAATGTTTTTCCATCGAACCTGCTGAACCACAGATTTTCCAAGGGTTTGGTGTCTCCGCTTTGCGAGTGTGACGGGAAAACAGTTGAATCTCTTCCACACATAATGTTCAACTGTCCCTTACATAGCATAGCCAGGACTAAATTCCTGGGTCCTGCTTTACTGCGCTTGGTTGGCAGGCCTGTTGAGTCACATGCCGCACTGCTCTTGCAGGATACAGATCCTTCTGTAACTCTGCAGGTGGCGAGATTCCTGAATGCGGTTATCTCACACACAAAAACCACCAAAAAACAACAACAACAAAAACTAATCGGACAGTTATGATGAGAGTGCATGACGGATCTCGTCTCCAGTTCTCCTTTCTCTGTGAACCGTCCTTCGGATCTTTCCAGGCCCCAAGCTGTTATTTGTCACTGCTCAATGTCCCACTCTTGCAGCGTGGTGTTCCCCTTATGTCGTTCGATGTATTGGTTTTTATGCTTCTGTGCTTTTATGTTTGTACATATTTTATGGGCTAATAGCCGTAAATAAATATAAGTAAGTAAGTAAGGTCTTCGCTAGCCCTGGGAGAGCCCCGCGACGTCGCGCGGCTCTCCCAGGGCTAGCGGACCACTGCGCTAATCCCGAAGCTTGGGGCGTGCGGAGCTCAGCGCGCCCCAAGCTTCTGGGTGCCGGCAAGGTCTCCGCTAGCCCTGGGAGAGCCCCGCGACGGCTAGCGGAGACCTTGCCGGCGCCCAGAAGCTTGGGGCGCGCTGAGCTCCGCACGCCCCAAGCTTCGGGATTAGCGCTCCGCTAGCCGTGTCTAGGCTGCGGGTAGCAGCCTGCTTCCCGGAGCGTCGGGCGCCCTGAAAGCAGAGCTCCCGGCGCTTCGGGAACACACCCGCAGCGTGGGGACCCTTGCAGGAGCTCCCCGCAAGGCTCCCCACGCTGCGGATAGCAGCCTGCCGCCCGGCGGGTGGGGCGCCCTGAAGCAGAGCGCCCCTCACGCCAGGCATACATCCGCAGCTTGGGGAGCCCTGCAGCAGTTCCCCGCAAGGCTCCCCAAGCTGCGGATAGCAGCCTGCTTCCCGGAGCGTCGGGCGCCCTGAAAGTAGAGCGCCCGGCACTTCAGGAACACATCCGCTGCGTGGAGAGCCTTGCAGGAGTTCCCCGCAAGGCTCCCCACGCTGCGGATAGCAGCCTGCCGCCCGGCGCGAGGGGCGCCCTGAAGCAGAGCGCCCCTCGCGCCGGGCAGACATCTGCAGCGTGCAGAGCCCTGCAGCAGTTCCTCACAGGGCTCCCCACACTGCGGATAGCAGCCTGCTTCCCGGAGCGTCGGGCGCCCTGAAAGCAGAGCGCCTGGCGCTTCGGGAACACATCCGCTGCGTGGAGAGCCTTGCAGGAGTTCCCCGCAAGGCTCCCCAAGCTGCGGATAGCAGCCTGCCGCCTGGCGGGTGGGGCGCCCTAAAGCAGAGCGCCCCTCACGCCAGGCATACATCCGCAGCGTGGGGAGCCCTGCAGCAGTTCCCCGCAAGGCTCCCCAAGCTGTGGATAGCAGCCTGCCGCCCGGCGGGTGGGGCGCCCTGAAGCAGAGCGCCCCGCGCGCTAGGCAGACATCAGCCAGCCCCACAAGCTCGGGGGACAGCAGGGAGGCGCAGCGCCACTATCCCGCTGTTCCTCGACCTGGTTCGGTTTCCCTGACCTGCTTTTGGGGGGGAAATAAAGGGAAATTTTTTTTCCTTTATTTCCCCCCCAAAAAACTAGGCGCGTCCTATGGTCCGGTGCGTCCAATCGTGCGAAAAATACGGTAATTCAATAATCATTTCAGATTACCTCCGTGTCAGGTAGAACAACCCTACACCAAAATAACCACTTGTTTCAATGGGGCATATTCACAACCTGAGACAAATAGCTATTCAAAAGCTGTTGACACAGCATTGAGATGCTCACATATTGCATAACCCAGGGGATTAGGAACTTGTTGCCCTCCAGATGTTGTTGGACTCCAATTCCCATCTCCCTGATCATTGGTCATATTGACTGAGGCTGGTGGGAGCCGACAGACGCAGGCTCCTCATTCCTGCCGATCGCTTGTGTGCAACCCTCAGATATGGGTAGGTGTTGCATGTAAACACCTGCACATATTGAGAACCTTGCCTACTGTTTGGGCATTTTAACTGCAGTTAATGTCTTGCTGCTCCCTTGTCTCCATACATTTTTTATTTTTTAAAATAAGCTGTATATTTTATATCCATATTTCCCAAGACTTCTCAAACTAAATTTGAATTTTCTGTTGAGTCAAAAGGCATCTTGTACAAGCAAAGCTATGCGTTAGGGGATGTGTAAGTTAAGGGATATCGTAACAGGCTTACCTGGAACTAAATTATCACCAGATTAAACCTTATTAAGTTGCTAGTTTTTAAACCCCTGGTGTTCGTTTCACTTCTCAATTTTTATATACTATTTTTATATTGTCTGTATTGGACTGTTTAATTTATTTTTAAGCTGTATTAAACTTGTTTAGTCAAAGGCAGAGTACAAAATGTTTTAAATATATCTTACAGTTTGCTGAAAGACAGACTTTACTATTAGTTTATAGCTTTTTAAAGAAAAATGAAAGCCAATTATGTAATAAAAGTCAGGCTCAATGGGTTATAAAACCAAAATTGATAATTTTGCAAATTATCAGTCCTGTCACATTATGTTCAGCAGTTGAATTAACCATTTACCCAGTCACATCAGCTGACCAAAAAAGATGAGCCCTGTATTCTATGGTAAGCTTATGATGAAGTAGAAAGATAAGATCTTAGATCAGACTATCAGTACTAAGCCTGTTTAGTCCAAACTGCCCCAAGTTCAATGCTCCCTATGAGCTATGCTTAAGATTATATTTATATTATGGGACAAAAACAGTCAACAGTTAGAATCTTACCTGAGATTCCTCTAAGGACACAATGCTAACTGCATGCAGACAGTAAGTTAACAAAAGCTGCGCATTTCTGCAAGCAATTTCTTTGGAATTTAGAATGCTATATCAAACTTGATTACTGCAGACTTGTAAAGTAAGATTGAAATATACTAAGTTACTTCCAAGTGATATAGAAGAACTGAGCAGAATGAATAATAATTGCCAGATCTGCCAGAAAAACGTTTAAGCTCTACATGCATAGCTTTTAAACCAGACAGGCAAACTTCAGTGCCATCTTACTGGGACAATCTCTACCTTAGGTTTCTTATGCAAATAACCGTGATTAAAATGTTTTTCTATTGGGCATTCAACTATAAGAATATATAAATTATCTTGTATCCTTTAACAATTTACATTAACTTTGAATACAAAGAGAACAGATCAAGTCACTTGCAGCCAAAGCAAGAAGTGATAACTCCTTGCCTATTAACCTGCTCACTAGAAGGTATCTCACCATTAAGTAAAATACTTTTAAAAATTCCTGCTTGCAAAACTAAAACCTTAAAGTAGCATTGCAACCACATCAGCAGTGAAACTTAAAATTATTCTTTAGCCTGCCCATTGGCAGCCCAATCCTATGTGCGTTTATAAAAAATTAAGTCCCACTGAGAGCAACTGGACTTAGCGCCACTTAAACAGCCCTAAACATGGTTAAGATGGGCGTTAAGTCCCCTGCAACCAGTAGGATTTGCTTTTAAGTAAACACGCATAGGCTCACGCTGCATTGGAAGGCAGCACATCTTCAGACGTCATTCGCCTACAACCCCGTTGACTTGGCGAGGGGGGAGGAGCAGAAAGGCCACTTCCCGAAGCGGCAGGCAGGGGCTCCAGTGCGCCAGGCTGTCACATCGAGGGCCGCTTCTGGCGGGACCCGTCAGACTCAAGCTGAAGCCCGCGTCAGGAAATAAATCCGGAGCGCCTGACGTTTACACAGCATTACGTTGCTAGGAAATCTCTTCCCAGATGCGCCTTAGAGAGGCGAGGAGGTGGTGACGAGCCGGCCTGCTGGCACCGCTTGGCAGCTGCCCCCTAGCACCTCAAATGCCTGGAGAAGCGACGAGGCCCTTCGGCCTGTCCTCTCGGGCGCGTCTGGGACGGGAGAAGCCGCCCCGTTTGTGAAGATGGCACATGCTCCACAAGATTCCTCCCAGAGCCAGGATTCACACGTGACACAAGGCAGACCCCGGGCTGCCACCAAGCGCGCACATCCCCGACTCTGGAAGTTGCTGCGCGCCACCAAGAGTATCCGCCTGAGACTCGCATCACGCGCGTTCACACCCCCCCAGAAAACTCCGAAGCGGGAAGAGGCCCCGGCGGAGGCGGGGCTTCCAAGGCGCCTCGTAAAAGAAAGGCAGGCGGCAGCGTCACCCCTCGCTTCCCCGCCAGCCCTTGCCAACGGGGTTCCAGCTCACGCGTCCCTGCCCCGTGACACGCGAAGCAGCCCAGCTCCAGGACGCCGCAGGAGGAGCCGGGAGCGCAACTTGCGCGGGTCCTTCCCCGCCCCCGACACCCTTCCCTTGGCGCCGGCGCGGTCTTCCTGCCTGGGGGTCCGGAGCTATTTCTCCGCGAGGTTCGCTTCACCCTGCCCCGCGTCCTTATTCCTCCTCCCCGCTTACCATGGTTCCGTCGCTGCCCTGTGAGGACCGGTCCCGATTCCGAGCTAGAGCCGCCTCAGAAAGTCGACAGACAATAACCCGCCTGAGCGCGAGGAGGGAGCCTGGCCTGCCGCGGCCACCGCGAACCAATCAGGGCAGGCCATGCTAGTTTGAACCTCCCGCCTTGACCAATCCAATTACTGCTTCTTACTTCCTCGCGTAAGCTCCGCCCCGCGGTCCGTTTAACGGCTGTTTTTTTTTACAATCATCAACCCCCCCCCCATCCCCTCTTCCTTTGCACACGGCACGTAGAAAGCGAAGGGGGCGGAACGAGGCGTCGCTCCGCGTAGGAGGGAAGAGTGTGGAGTGACTACCCTTTTGACCAGTAAACGACAAAAGCGGTCGTACAGGAGGCGGTATCAACTGAGTAACAGCACTTTGAACCAATCGGGAAGAAGGAGAGTTTCCCGCCCATATTGTCTCCCCCTCCCCTGCTTGTTTGTTTGCGAGGAGAGAGAAAAATGGAGGTGGCGGCCTGCGCGGGGGAGGGGCGTTATTCCCCTCCTATTCCAAGAGAGCGCTCGGTGGATCTCAAGCCTGCGGACCTCATTAAGTCCCGCCATTAAGACAATCGCGCCTTCTATTTCGTCTGCAAACGGAGGACATCAGGAGGAGGCGCTTCCACTCCCCCCCCCCCCGCCAAACTGCACAAACAAGGCGAAAAGGTTCCCCTGACGCAGGAGGGAGAGCCTCTCGTAACTGTCTCTCTTGTAGGCCGCCCTGCGATCCTCGGTTGGATGAAGGGCAGCAGCAGCAGCAGCAGCTCCCCTTGCCGCGCCTTCTTCCGGGGAAGGAAGCCCCACCGAGGTCCTTCTGAGGAAACGGCTCTCTCTGCGCCCAGCGCCTGCCTCAGCCCGGTTCGGCTTTGCTCAGGTGTAGCGTCAAGTGAGAGAGACTTGCATTGCACCCTTGCTATCCTACCCTTCTATACATACTCATGCTTGGTGGGGCATCCTGTGAGCTGAAAAAGTATCTGGTCGTTTCGTTACAGGAATAATAATAGGGGGGCACATGTGCTTTTCCTCATTTATTCCCACAACAACCCTGTGAGGTAGGTTAGGCAGAGAGCGAGTGGCCCAATTACAATGAGGTTCATGGCTAGTAGGGTGGTTCATAAAAAAACTTTTTAAAAAAAACACCTGCTGCAAAGGTCTTGCTACAATAGGAATTATATAGCTATATCTAAAATTTCATGCATATCAGTTAATATATTGACCCTCCATTGAATTGAAATTTCAGCCTTCATGACATAGGAAAACGGCCAAGTAAACAGCTATTTTCATCACTTTATGACCAATTCAGCTTTATTTTGTAGGAATTGCATTTTTTAAGAACAAGATGCTGAATATGATTTCCTTTATCCCAGCTATTTTCAATATATGTTTTTCTCTTATTATATCCCAAAATATTAATCTTCTGTCTTGTTCACAGGTGTGCAACTCTAATATTTTGATTGAAGAGTCTGAGGACAGTATGTATTAAGTGAAAGACATTTAAGGAGTGAGAGCAATATACGATTAGATAATGGCAGCTTCACCATCAATACCCACAAGAATATCTACAGATCAACTGGCGTTTGGTCAGCCAGCCGATTTGCCTGTGAGCGTACTTCCAACAGAATTGGATATTGCTAAGTGCTTCTTGCATGAGAAAGAAAAATGGATGATTGAAAACTCTGCAAAAAAGGAACCAGACAATTCTATTATTGCAGAGATTGTTGTGTCGAAAGTTGAAAGTGTTTACAAACGTGCATCCATACCAACAGTCCGAAAAGACACAATTAAGGCCCGTGTTCTGAAAGTGTATGAAAAGCGTCAAAGCATAATCAGAATACCAGCTGCCAGAAGGTATAAGAATCCAAAGCGTCCAAATCCCTATGATCTTTCAGACTTCTTCAAAAATAAGAAAGATGTGTTTCTGAAAGGAATTTCCTGTTTGTTTGAAGTTGTTGACAATGAGAATGTGCCAAAGATAGAGAGTGAATTTCTCAAAAATCAGCGATCCATTCGGAAGATGACCATAAGTAGTACAGTGGATAAAGGCTACCAGGAAACAACAGCAGAAAGAGTTAAGTAAGAAAGCAGAGGGAACCAGGGTTGCTCAGGAATGACAACAACGAGAATCTCACTTTCAAATTGTTGCTGCCGATAATGTTGATATTGTTGATACTGGTGACTGTGGTGAAGATAAAGTTGAAACAATAGAGGAAGATATTTGTCCTGCAAATCATTCAGACTTATTTTTTAAGACTTATTAATTAAGACCTAAATTTAAGTGTTACACATAAATGGTGGAGAGGGCTGTCAAGGAGGTGACAAAAACAAGCCAGAATGTAGTTGGTATGAAGTGACATGATGCAACTATAAAGACATCAATGGAGAATTGGGCCAAATACCCAAAAAGGAATCAAAGGATCTTGTCCAAAAATAGTTCACATTCACAGCTTTATTTTTTTATTTGTTCTTGAAGTAATGTAAATGTAACTTTACGTGTCATTATTAGTATTAAGTTATGTCATAATAAAAGTTGGTAATCAATATTCATGTATCCAGTTGCTTAAATGTAGAAATAATAATGATGTAGGTTTGTATGAGTCATATTTGCATTTAAATCTCAATACTATCATCATTAAAAGGTTTTTTTTTAAAAAAAAAAAAGTACTGGTGTATCAATTTGTATTCTGTATCTTTTATTGTTCTTTTAAAAAGTGCAATTCCTGCAAAATAAAGCTGAATTAGTCATAAAGTGACTAAAATAGCTGTTTACTTAGCCGTTTTCCTATGTCATGAAGGCTGAAATTTCTATTCAGTGAAGGAGGATCAAGATATTAACTGATATGCATGAAATTTTAGATATAATCCCTACTGCAGTAAGATAAGTCCTTTGGAGCAGACATTTAAAAAAAAAAGTTTTTTATGAACAGCCCTAATGGCTAGGTGGGGATTTGAACTCTGGTCTCCCAGGTTTTAGTGTGATGCTCTGCCCACTATATCACCCTGCCAGATAAGGGGCAGAGCTGGGAATTGGGAGCCCCTGAATTTCACCTCACATAAGAGGTGACATAAAACTCTCAGCCTCTGCCTGACGTGCACAGGGTGGGAATATTTTCCCGCCATTATTATTTATTCAGTTAAATTGTTTATATGCCAACTTTCCATATACACATCATGACAGCTTAACACACCAACAAAACTAGAATCATACAATCATAGAGTTGGAAGAGACCACAAGGGCCATCGAGTCCAACCCTCTGCCAAGGCATCGTTTCCAGCCTTTGACCATTTTGGTTGCCCTCCTCTGGACATGTTCCAGTTTGTCAGTGTCCTTCTTGAACTGTGGTGCCCAGAAGTGGACACAGTACTCCAGGTGAGGTCTGACCAGAGCAGAATACAGTGGCACTATTACTTCCCTTGATCTAGATGCTATACTCCTATTGATGCAGCCCAGAATTGCATTGGCTAACATACTTGCTACGTTTCGTGGAGATGACATTGGAGAAAGGGCATTGCAGCCTAGAGATGACAAGCAGAGTATGAAGTACTCAAAGCATAAGGTTCCGGCCTCTGCAACTTATAGCAACAATATCAAAACAAGCTCCAATAAACAATCAGGGTGGTAAAAACAAAAAGCTCCAAAAGGATCTCTCCAGAATTAGGCAGATGCAATTCAAAGCAAGCAAGTATAAATTGATGCACACTGGGGCAAAACATCTAAATTTCACATTTAGGGATAGTGTTGTACTCAGGTTTTGCTTGGTTTCAAATAAGGACATCTGGTTGTGTGAACAGAGATGAACCATTGTACTGATTCAGTAGACTTTTCTTATGTTACATACTTGCATCACAGCTTTTGAAACTTTCTCCCATCAAGAAACATTTTCCACATCAAGTTGGTTGCTGTGGGAATGAAATGCAAACACTATGGACAGCGATAATTAAATTAGACCAAGAAGGTATGCAAAAAAAACCCCACAGTGGTTTTTTAAAACAGCAGTGATGAGACAATCAACTGGGAATGCTGCATTATAATTAGCCATCAGACACCAAATGTCATTAATACTCATTGATGGAACATGTTTGTCTATTAGCTATGCCAGTCTTCTATATGACAATTCTGAAGAGCACCACCTTCTGATTATTCTTTATGCCAAGCTAAATATACCTAGCTCCCCCATCCATTTATCATAGAACATGTTTTCCGCATATCTGATCATTTTCATTGCCCCTCTTTGAACCTGTTTCTTTATATTCTTTTTAAAATATGGTGCCTAAAGCAGGTCCCCGTCTGAAGTATGAACAGACAGAATAAAGTGGAATTATTTTCCACGACTTCAAAATTATGGTTCTCTGAATGCAGACAAAACCACATTAGGCTTGTTTTGCATTTGCATCTCATGGCTGACCCAAATTCAGCTTGAGATTTCCTATAATTCTGAGATCTTTTTCACATGTTCTGCTGCTAAGCCAAGTCTCCACCATCCTAGTAACTATGCACCTGATATTTGCCTAAATGTATAAATTTAAATTTCTCTCTGTTGAATGCTATTATGTTAATTTTAAGGTAAAGGGATCCCTGATGATTAAGTCCAGTCGCAGACGACTCTGGGGTTGCGGCGCTCATCTCGCTTTCTTGGCCGAGGGAGCCGGCGTTTGTCCACAGACAGCTTCCGGGTCATGTGGCCAGCATGACTAAGCCACTTCTGGCGAACCAGAGCAGCGCACGGAAACGCCGTTTACCTTCCCGCCGGAGCGGTACCTATTTATTGACTTGCACTTCGTGCTTTCAAACTGCTAGGTAGGCAGGAGCAGGGACCCAGCAAAGGGAGCTCACCCCGTTGCGGGGATTCGAACCGCCGACCTTCTGATCATCAAGCCCTAGGCTCTGTGGTTTAGACCACAGTGCAACCTGCATCCCTCTATGTTAATTTTAATATAGTTTAAATTCTATAAAAGTCATTCTGTTCCATCTTCTGAGCTGTCACAAATTTTCCTAATAATTCCCTCCTCCTTTCAAATAAGGTGCTATTGTACATCTGTCCACTAGAGGGCAAATCAACACTTCAGAAATTTAAAGTGAGATTGCGTATATTGATAATTTTTATTAATCATGGTTGTGCTATCAAATGGTATGTCATAAGTCACATTGAATACTTTTCTTTAAGTGGAAAGATGAGATATAGATATTTAAAAATGGATAAATAATTGCCATTAAATAAATAAAGGTTCTAGATTCAGGTAGATAGCCATGTTGGTCTGACGCAGTAGAAATATATTTAATTTTTTTTTTACAAAAATTGTCCAGTAGCACCTTAGAAACCAACTAAGTTTGTTCTTGGTATGAGAACACAGATGCTCATACCAAGAACAAACTTAGTTGGTCTCTATGGTGCTACTGGACAATTTTTTTATTTTTAATTTATATATATATATATATATATATCCTAAAGGTGTTAGCTTTTGGGATCTGTCCCACTGGACTCAGTTGTGAGCAGGAAGTTTTCCTGCATAGTCTTCACTGAGATGAATGCCGTTTGAAAATCCCCAACACTTGGTCAGCCCTGATTTGCCTCCAGACATCTTACCTATCTTGGTAATCAAAAAGTAATATTTTTACTGTTGGGCCCCTGTGCATGGATCTACCTCATACAGCACATGGAATGAACTAGTTCAGTTTAGCAAAGTTCACTGGATAAGTTCAAAAATACTTAACTACACCTGGTAGTAGTTTCCATAGTTGCTCGTTGAACTGAACATGAACTAAGTTCATTTTGGGGGTAGAACTTTAAATTATTTCTAATTAGAATCATAGAATCATAGAGTTGGAAGAGACCACAAGGGCCATTGAGTCCAACCCCCTGCCAAGCAGGAAACACCATCAGAGCACTCCTGACATATGGTTGTCAAGCCTCTGCTTAAAGACCTACAAAGAAGGAGACTCCACCACACTCCTTGGCAGCAAATTCCACTGTCAAACAGCTCTTACTGCCAGGAAGTTCTTCCTAATGCTTAGGTGGAATCTTCTTTCTTGTAGTTTGGATCCATTGCTCCGTGTCCGCGGATCTTCAATTATCTCACATGTGGGGTTTCCCCCCCTCTTTAAGCTCTTTGGGCCTTTAAACTTAAAGATCGTGATTTTTTTGGGGGGGGGGAGGAATAAACTAAACAATTCACATTCCACTCAGTAGCCAGCTTGTAACATTCTGAATGCTATTTTCTATTTTCTATTGCCAAGCATCATTTGAATGACCTTGAACTTAACTGTGAGCTGAATGTGCACTGAACCAGCTCATTAAAGGAACAGATATGAACTGGGATGAGTTCCATGTTGAACTTGAGCTAATTCCTTTTTAAAGGTGCTACTGGACAATTTTTTAATTTTTTAATTTATTTTAAACACTGATATGCATGGTATGGGGAGGAAGTAACAGAACAAATGCTTTGCTTGCAGAAAGTCCCAGGATCAGTCAACTCCCAACATCTTTAGCTAAAAGGAACAGCTGGTGACTTGCAGATGAGCTTGCAACCAGTTTCCTTGCACAATGGCCTTACCCTATATATGTCCCCTCAAGCATTTCAGTCTGCAGACTGGCAGTCCCTCAACCCCAGCCTGCCAGCACGGAAGGCATCCGGTTGGCAAATGCTTTGTAAGAGTATGAGCCAAGGATAAGCAAGAGCTGGATTCCAATTCCCCACTCAGCGAAGACTTAACCAGTCCTGAGTGACCTTGGGCCGGGGAGACAATCTCTCTAAGCCTAGCCTTTCTCAAAGAGTTGTTGGGAGGATAAAATGGGCAGGGGAAAACTTTGTACGCTATCTTGAGTTTCTTGGGAAATGGAATAAAACACTGAGTACAGGGAGTGACTATTTTGTGTGCGTTCAATTGATGCGTGACAGCCAACCCGTGGGTCCTTTTGGAACCCAAAGAGGGCAGAACAGGGGTGGGGCATAAGAGGCTGGGCTGGGCTTATGCATGCTCCACCAACACACGTGGGGGCCAGGAACAAACCCCCCACAGAAACAATAATTATACTGTTACGGTAAAATCTGAGTGCGAGTCTGCTCTGCCACCCAGCTCATCGGACTAAGTCCGCGGGTCCCTGTGGAGGAAAATGAGCTCAGCCGGAGACAGGAGCAAGCTGCAGAAGATCGAAGTTTATTGCGCAACAGGTTCAAGGTGAGATTGAACAGCGAGAAAGGGGTGACATAAACTTTTGAAACTTCCCTCCATGTCCCAGAATACAGTGCAAAATACATCATAGTTACATCATGAATACATTAAAGAGAGGTTGGGTTACACAGATTACATCATGAATATTTTAAAGGGAGGTTGGGTTACGTGGATTAACATATGGAGGAGGGAGGGGGAATATGCAGAGCTGGAGATATGCGCAGCTAAGCAAATCCTGATGAGAAGACAATGGTCCATGTACTGGCATTGCACTCTGCATTGCTTGGCAGAGTGATTTGACAGGATTAGGGTCTTGACACCTTGCTTGAGGGATTATGGAGGACAGGGGAGGTGTGGTGGAGTCCTAGAGAAATTGAGCAAATTGGCACATTGATTTTCTATGAATTTTATAGATTTTAGTCCCTTTTGACATTGACAATTGGAAATAAATTGATATATTGTAGCAAAGAAGAAGGTGAAGAAGACATGCCCCCCCTTCCGTATCAATACAACTCCCTAGATCAGCCACTAGAGGGAAAGAAGTCACATATTTTCAAGATTGTCCATTTGCATTACAAATAAGATACAAATGGCACCAACATTAACAAAGCCTTCTCCCATCGCCATCTTATTCAGTGTTCCTCTTCATTTCCTTGCACAGAGATGATGTGGATGTTAGATTACATCCTGTCTTTACTAAGCCTTTGTTTTGTTTAGGCAGCAGTTAGGCGACAAGCATTTGTCCTAATTTCCATGAGTACATTGAGCAACTTAACAAAAAACAAAGTTCTCATTTGCACTGGTTTGAAGGTGGACTGCCTTGTTTTTCATTTTAGCTGAAGTGGTATTCAAGTTGGTAGGTGGTCTGGGGTACAGGTGTTGATCTCCTACCTGATTCTGGGCTCTTTAATGCCTGGTCTCATGGCTAATAAATAGAAATTTTCTACCTGCATATAGAGTTTAAGAGTTTGGATTTGATATCCCGCCTTTCACTCCCCTTCAGGAGTCTCAAAGCGGCTAACAATCTCCTTTCCCTTCCTCCCCCACAACAAACACTCTGTGAGGTGAGTGGGGCTGAGAGACTTCAAAGAAGTGTGACTGGCCCAAGGTCACCCAGCAGCTGCATGTGGAGGAGCGGAGACTCGAACCCGGTTCCCCAGATTACGTGACTACCGCTCTTAACCAATACACCACACTGGCTCTTGATATATTTGATATATATATTTGATATATATATATTGATATATTTAAATCAATTAATGTATGTGTGCAGATATGCAGTGGATGCAGTCATTTCTCCTCCCAACATGATAAGTAGAATATGAGGGAGGGGAGGGTGTGGTCAGAGACAAGTGAAAGGACCTAATCCCATTGCTGTATCCATCACAATCTGTTCCTGACCCAAGTGGAGTAGTTGTATACAGATTGTATATAGCATTGCGTTAATCTGCCAACTTCCTAACGCATCTTTTTTAGAAAAAGGGAAGTGGTGGCTTTCAGCTCCACGTTCTAGTTGTCTCCTTGCCCTCCCGCCTCCGTCTCCATCCCCCCAGCACAGTCACTCCCAGAGCCATAGTGCAAGTATGCAATGGCCCTCACAGTGTCAGCCTTTGTTTTATGGTGTATTTTAAGCACATGGCCCCATTTCCTTCCAATCTGATAGGCATGAGACCATCCAAGTTTGGTATTTTTAAAATTATGCTTGCATCTTGTTCTTCTTCCCAGGAGCTCTTGGCAGTGGCAGAGGAAGAGGAGTGCGGGGGGAGCGCACTGCCCCTGGCAGTGCAATCCCAGTGGGGTGCCATCGTGGCTGCCCCTCCATGTGTGCTGGGTGCCACGCCCCCACAGGTGGCATGCCAGGCCCCCAGGACATGCACCAGCCCCACCCCCGCCTGCTCTCCGCCCCCCGTTGCCACTGGCTCTCGGTAGCATACATGCTCAGAACCACCCTTGGCTGAGAGATAGTGATGGGCGCATCCTGACCGAGTGCTGTTTTGAACCTGGGTTTGCCTGCCTCTGTTGGACACTCTGACCAATACACCATGCCAGGTATAAACTGATAGATGTCATGCCTTAGTATTCCATACCTGGCCGCTGACAGCTTATGACATTTCATATTTCATGCTTGCCAGAACAATAATAACAAGAATAAAGCACTTTAATGTGAGGCTAATTTTCACATTCAAAAAACATGAAGTAAAATGCTGAGTTTGAAATGAGCACCAAAACTAGAAATTTCAGCAAGTTTCACACACCTGCAAATATTTGTGTCAGCTCTTATTTCACACCATTTCTAACGTTTTCCAGGCAAAAATTCTCAACAGCATGAGACTCTACAGGTGCAAAGTCCTAACAGTGCAGTCCTAAGCATTTCTGCTCTGAAGCAGGCCCCATTGCTACAGGGCCAGGTTCAAAGTGTTGTGACGTGGGGTTTGTGATTTCAGCTCTCTTGACATAATATGCTGGAGACAGTTCTCTAGTAACACTTCTTTATTCAAGCAAACAAGACTGAGACTGAGGAGGGGAAAGCTACATTTATAGGGACAGGGAACTAACTAGAAAGGATACATTTTGGAGGGAACAGTATCAGGCAATCACATTCCTGCCTTTTGGAGGAAACCAATAAGACAGAGGATCCAAATACAGCAGCTTAAATGAACCAATAGTAGCTGTACCCTCTGGAACCAAAAGGCAGTTACTTTACCCTAATGCAAATACAGACAATAATAATACAGACATAAAATCCTTTGACTCAATACACAACACCCCTCCCCCCCCCCAGTGAGCACAGCAGACGTAATCTCTCAGGTACTGTGGGGTCCTACAACTTCTACTTGATCTCCTGACAACAGGTTTTGCCGGTTCTGGATTGGGTGTCACCTGTGGTAGGGGGGAACAGATGGAGTCCCAGACATCTCAGGGTCCCCTACCTGTACCTCGTCATCCTGAGGACTAGCAGACCCTGGTTCATTTGCTGAAGCCCCTGGTGACTGCACCTCTGGGCCATTTTCACTCTGGTCTTGCAGCTCTGCATCGTTAGCCAGGGATGAATTATCAGACTCCTCCCTGCTGAGCGCCCGGCGCCTCAGCTGATCTATATGTCTCTTCCAAACTTGCCCATTTTCCAAGGTCACATAATAGGACACAGGTCCACTAGTCCGGGTGACCACACCAGCCACCCACCGCGAACCTCGTGAATAGTTCCTCACCCAGACCAGATCTTCAGGGGCGAGATACCTTGTTGTGTCAGTCTCAGCCTGGGGGGTTGCTCTTGAATTACGGTTTGGCATTTTATCCGGGTGGACATAATCCAGCACCGTTACCAGTCTTCTACCCAAGAGCAGCTCAGCTGGCGACTTGCCCGTCGCAGTACACGGTGTCGCATGCTGCAAAAATAACATTCGCGCTGTTACGGAAAAATCCCGGGTGCGGGGCTACCCTGCCACCCGGTTCGTCGGACAGAGTCCGCGGGTCCTAGCGGAAGAAATAAGCTCAGCCGGAGACTGGAGCAAGATGCGGAGATCCGAGTTTATTGCGCAACAGGTTCAAGATGGCATTGAACCCCGAGAATGGGGTGACATAGACTTTTAAAGGTTCCCTCCAAGTCCCAGAATACAATGCAGAAAACGTCATGAATATGTTATGGGAAGGTTGGGTTACATGTGAACACGTCATGAATACATTACAGATGGGCAGGGTTACACATATTAGCATTTCAGGAAGGGAGGGGAAGATATGCAGAATAAGGAATATGCATAGATAACATGGATAAACAGTTCTTGAGTACAGGTGATGGCGAGACAATGGAACAGATATGCGTCGTCTGCCACCTGGCATTGCCCGGAGGAAGTGTTTGGCAGAACGATTCGAGCGGATTAGAGGTCTTCCTGAGTACGTGACCTGTCGCTCAGGGGATTATGGCAGTGGAGCGGTAACATGGAGTCCAGAGGGAACTGAATAGAATGGCGTCAAAATGGAGAGAATCGGAGCTCTGGCTGATTTTATATCATTTTCCGAAGGTTCCGGCTGCTTTGCCGGTCAAGTGTGTATTGTATATTGAGAACGGAAACAAATGGATACATTGTAGCAAGACTTTGACAGTTTTACGAGGCCCCAGGTTTCGGTTCCATTGTTCTCGCAGCGGGGGGCCGTCAGCAGCTTGTCAGTGGGTTCAATGAGGCGTGCAAGAGCTCCCTGAGCTAGCTCCTGCAGGATGAATGCACGGCTGTGATTGGCTAAGGCGCAGCCCGTTTTGTGAATGGGGCTACAATGTAATACGGTCGACTCACGTTGGAAATAGGAGGGAGAAAGGTATAGAAAAGATGGGGCTTATTCCGCCCGCGTGAAGAGAGGAAAAGAGAGCCTTTTATTTACAAGGCAAGGCAGGGGTATAGTGTGGTGCTTGTGCAACGGTGTGGGGCTGAAGGTTCGGGGCCAGGCTGGTCACTGTGGAGGTCATCGGCTCGGGCCCCTTCAGGGAGCGCCGGGGAAGGATGGGTACCCCCCCTTGCTCCTTCCGTATCAGTCCCCCATTCGGAGATAGATTTGCATTAAAGTTCTGTAAGAACTTGCAAATCTTTTCTCCGCACCCTATACCCCTGTGATTTCATACTCTCCTTCCCCAAGGTGCCTCATCTGCACATATTCCGGGAAGACGGGATGGTTGCGAGTGTGAGAATAGGCTCGAAGAGAAAGGGAGGTGGGCTGAGTGGGACAGCGGAGAAGAGAACAGCAAGGGGAAACACAGTGTATAGCGCAGCAGAGCATTGAAAGGCAAAGGACGACTATAAGGGCGGTAAGTAACATCACCTTAAGTAACTGTCGGAGCCATCCAAGCTTGGGCAACCATCCCCATAAGTCTATGTCGGATAGTCCTTCATGTCGGATTTCATCTAGTTTCCCAGCCAACTCGTGGATATTGTTCAAGTGTCCGGTGATGTTCAAAGTCTGGTCCGTCACATAGGTGCAACACTCAGTACCTATTAAAGCGCATGTCCCCCCTTGGCTGGAAAGGAGAAAGTCCGTTGCAATCCGGGTTTGTAAACTCAGTTGTCTCACTTCTGACAGCTCTGACATCAGGGAGTCTGTGATTTGGGTCGCTTCCTGCATAAATTTCAGGAGGATGTCCGTAAGGCGGAGTATGTCCACATGGTTGGAGCCGGCCCCGTAGGCAGGGAAGAGTGCTCGACCAACAGTTTCTCCGTTTGCAGCGACATCGGACAAGTCCGATAGTCCCTTTTGTTCTCTCTTGTTCCTCTGCCTCCCGGGGGGTAGATGTGGGACCACTCTTATGCCGGGAACAATGTATCCCACGAAGCACGATCCTGACATATGTGGGCTCACCCAGGTGTATGCGCGATGGCCGCACACCCAAAACAGGCCGCTCAGGTAGGATTCCATTCTCCCGGAGGCGAAAGCTTGTAATAACATGGAGTCCGCAGGTTGAGGCTGCCAGGCCGGGGGGTGTCCGACGGCGGTGGCCCAGGCGAGGGTGAGGTTCGGGAAAGTCCGGGACCCGGTCATGTCAGTGACGGAGACATGGCCGGTGGGTAAAAGTTCCAGGTTGGACGTGCAGGTACTGGACCCAATGAATGTCCCTTCCCCCGTGAAGGTGCGGCAGAGAGGTCCTTTTGTCGGGCCGGTAAGGTAAAGGTATTGATGGGTCAAGTTCAACGCAGTTAGGTTCCAGGAGGCAACGTCCCCCGAACGGAATTGTTCTAAGGTGACTGGGACCGGAACGAGAGGAAGGCTCTGTTGAAGGTGGCTGGGCGCATGAGCGCAGATCCAGCATTCAGGGTAGGGTGCCTCCTTGGCCACCTGGCCCAGGAGTTTAATATATGAATTCTGCTCCCAGGAAGAAAGGAGATCTTCTCCCGGGAAGGAGGGGTCAGCACCAAGTTGCCGGGGTGCTGTGCCAAGTGGATGAAGGGGGTCGGTGGTGTTTAGGAGGCGTCTGTCTTTGGCTATACCCCCACATCTCAAAGGTCCAACGTTATCCCACGTGGGGGAGCGCGAGGGGTGTGCCGGATGATGCCACCCTTCTAGGTATTCTGCACCCCTCCAATCGTGGGTAGTTCCGAGGTTCCAAAGGCAACAGAACCGTCTCAGGCAAAGTCCTTGTAGTTGGGGTTTCCGCGGTTCCGGGGTCATGAGGAGGCATTGGAAGCCGAAAATCAAGTTATCCGAGGGGTGGCTTGTGTCTGTATAGGCTGTTATGCCTCCCCCTCTCTCGATTTCGGTCCAATTAGGGTTTCTCAAGAGTTCCCCGTTGCCGTAGAGAAAGTGGGTTCCGTTCTTACAGGTGAGTCGGTAGGAAGAATGGTCGAGGGTGAGGGCGGCTGATCCGATTCGGTGTAGGGCCTGGTCTCGGATGAAGAGTTCCCAATACTCATTGTCTGTCAGTCGGGGTACGAGAGAATGTCGTAGCAATGTCCGGGACTCAGGAAGGCAGAAGTCAAAGTCCCCCATTCGATCCGGGTTTGACCTACCGCCAGTCTCGAGTCGGTGGTAGTCTAGGAAGTGGTAATCCGTGGGTAGGCCAGTACAGTGGTCGGCGGGTACGGCTACAAATTGGGTGATAGCTTGGCAAATGATCAAGATAAGAAAGTTCATGGTTGTAGTCCGAGGATGGCAAGGCGTAGGAGTATAAGAGGGTCGAAGGGTCGTGAGAGCGCGCTGTCAGCGGAGCTGTCAAAGCTGTCAAAGCGCGCTGTCAGTGGAGCTGTCAAAGCGCGCTGTCAGTGGAGCTGTCAAAGCTGTCAAAGCGCGCTGTCAGTGGAGCTGTCAAAGCTGTCAAAGCGCGCTGTCAGTTCGCTTTAAGCGTAACTTGATGGCGTTGGGGTCGGAGACGATCTCAGATGTCCAATTAGCCGGGGTGGGTTCTGGTCCAGTCTGTTGGGCCCGAATTTGGCCCCGATCCGGTCCGGTCTGTTGGGCCCGATTCTGACCCCGATCTGGTCCGGTCTGTTGGGCCCGATTCTGACCCCGATCTGGTCCGGTCTGTTGGGCCCGATTCTGACCCCGATCTGGTCCGGTCTGTTGGGCCCGATTCTGACCCCGATCTGGTCCTGTCTGTTGGTTGTCGTTGTCGTCAATGTACGAAGTTGGTGGAGTGGGTGGAGTCGTGAAGGTGAAGTCCTCACCAATGTCTTCCTCGGTTTCTTGCGGGGGGGGTGAGGGCTTACACCTCGTGTGATGGATCCACGAACTCTTCTCACCTAATTTTATAGCCGTTGGTGACGTCAGAAGGATCTGGTATGGACCTTCCCACGCAGGTTGGAGGGGTTCCTTCTGGTAGACTTTGACGAGGATCCAATCACCCGGGCTGAAAGAGTGGGCTTGAACGTCGATGGGTAGGCTTTGTCCTTCGATGGCCGCGTACTGGTGGAGGCGTTGTAGCTGTGTCTGGAGCTGAATGACATAGTTAGTAAGCTCTGCTTCTCCTAGTTCAAGTTCTGAGAGCGGGAACTGAGTGTTATAGACGGGAGGAGGTCTCCCGAATAAAAGTTCGTAGGGAGACAGTTTTAACGGTCCAGTTGGGGCGCTCCGTATATTATGGAGGACCAACGGGAGTGCATTAACCCATTTCAGCCCAGTTATTCTGCAGAGTTTTCCTAGTTGAATTTTAATTTCTTGGTTCATTCGCTCTACCTGGCCCGATGATTGCGGGTGATAGGGTGTATGAAGGTCCCATTTTATTCGCAGGGCTTTGGCTACTAGTTGTACTATTTGGGCGGTGAAGTGGGTTCCTCTATCACTATCTAGGCGGCGGGGCACTCCGAATCGAGGTATAATATCTTGTAGGAGGGCTCTAGCTACCACAGAGGCAGTGGGTTTTCTACAGGGGAATCCTTCTACCCAGGAGGAGAGTTTATCTACGATGATGAGGGCATGCTTGAAACCCTGGCATTGCGGTAAGTCAATGAAATCCATCTGCAGGCTCTCAAATGGAACGAATGCCCACAGTCTGGCTCCTGGTGGCGTTCTGGGTTGCCGTTTGGGGTTGTAGGAGTTGCAGGTAACGCAGTTCTTTGATGCTGTTGTGGCTGCAACTGCGAGTCCTGGAGCGTACCAAGACCTCTTAACATGTTCTATCAGTCTCCCTTTTCCCCAGTGTGTTTGTTGATGGAGGACCCTCACCAACTTTGGAACCCAGGCTTTTGGGAGGATAGCCCTGCCATCTGGAAGAACCCAAACATTATTTTGTTCGGTTGCGCCCACCGATCGCCAGAGGGTCTTTTCGTCCTCGGGAGCTTCTTTGTAAATTTGTGTAGTGTCTATGTTGAGTGGTATTTGTGGGGCTTGAAACTCTGAGTCGTCGTTTGGGGGGCGGAGTGCGGCTGTTTGAGCCGCCTTATCTGCACGTCTGTTTCCCTTTGAAACAGGATCTCTACCCCGGGTGTGAGCTTTACAATGGATGACTGCGATTGCGGTAGGTAGGTGGATGGCAGTAAGTAGTCTCTCTACCAGGGCAGCGTGTGAGATCTTTGAGCCAGCAGCTGTTAAGAAACCCCTTTGTAACCAAATTTGGCCGGTTGTATGCACCAGTCCGAAGCAGTACTTGCTATCCGTATAGATTGTAGCCCGTTTGTTTTCACTGATTTCACAAGCCCGTATGAGAGCTATTAATTCTGCAGCCTGGGCGCTGTACTGAGGGTTTATCGGATTGGCTTCAATGACCTCGAAATCAGTGACCACTGCATACCCTGATTTCCTTTCCCCCTCAACAACCTTTGAGCTACCGTCCGTGTAAAGGATGATGTCTGGGTTCTCTAGGGGTAGGTGGTCTAGATCTTCCCTGGGCTTTTCAGCTTGCCGGACTATGGTGGCACAGTCATGGTGTGGAGTGCCGTCATCGGGGAGTGGAAGAAGGGTGGCAGGGTTGAGGGAGTTAACTCGCTTTATGGTGACATTCGATGGGGTCAGTAGGAGGGCCTCGTATCTGTTTAGTCTAGAATTTGAAAAATGATGGCAGCCTTTTAGGGTCAGGAGGGTGGAGACGGAATGGGGCACATGGATGGTGATCTCGTGCCCCAAGACCGTCTCTTGGGCCTTTTCTAGGAGGATCGCGGCGGCTGCTATGGCTCTTAGACAACCTACTGCCCCCTTTGCGGTGTTATCCAGCTGGAGGCTGTAATATGCTACCGGCCTCTCTGTATCTCGGAAAGGTTGGGTCAAAACTCCAGAAGCTACCCCCATCTGCTCGTGGATGAACAGGTTAAATGGGATCCTGTAGTCTGGCAGACCTAAGGCAGGGGCAGATCGTAATTCCCGTTTTATGCGTTCAAATGATTTATAAGCCTCTTCTTCCCAGACCAAGGTGTCTGGGTGGTCTTGGCGGGTCATGGCCGTCAGGGGCTTGGTTATCTCACTGTAACCCGCGATCCAAGCTCTGCAGAAGCCAGCCATTCCTAGGAACCCCCGTAGTTGCCGCTTTGTTTTAGGGAGGGGGATTTTTGTGACTGCTTCTATTCGGTCCGTGGCAAGGCTTCGGGTACCTATTCCTAGGATGTGCCCGAGGTACTTTACTTCTTGTTTGCAATACTGTAGCTTTTTTGGTGACACTTTGTGTCCCTTCCGTGCCAATTCAGCAAGGAGGTATTTAGTGTCCCCTTTACATGCTTCCTCACTAGTGGAGCAGAGGAGGAGGTCATCTACGTAGAGGAGGAGGGCGGAGCCAGCAGGGAGGTGAATATCCTGTAGATCTTGGTGTAATATGGCCGAAAAAATAGCGGGTGATTCTACATATCCTTGGGGTAACCTTGTCCAGGTTAACTGGCTGGGTCCCCAGGTGAAAGCGAAGAGGAACTGACTGGCTGGGTCCAAGGGTATACTAAAGAAGGCGGAGCATAAGTCTGCAGCGGTGTACCATTGAGTGTCAGCAGGTATGGCATTCAAAAGGGAATTCGGGTTGCCCACCACTGGGTGGCGGGGTATTACGAATTGATTCACGAGTCTCAAATCCTGTACAAAGCGGTATCGGACTGGAGCTCCTTCCGCAGATGGCTTTTTTACGGGAAGTACTGGAGTGTTACATGGAGACGCGCATGGGATTAGGATCCCCTTTTCGAGGAAGTCCTCTATCATGGGAGTTAGTCCGTCGATGGCTTCCTTGGGTAAGGGATATTGTTTGGTACACGGAAAGGGTAGGTCGGTTCTATAGGTGATTTTTACTGGGACTGCAGACAGCAAGAGACCCACTGAAGTCAATTCGGTGCCCCATAAGGAAGGGGGTAAATCGTTTTCCAATTCAGGTGGGAGTCCCGGGAACTGCCCGTCGGTTTTCGCTTCCTCTATTATTCCTTGGAACGCGGGGATGGAATCCTCCGGCATGTATAGATAGATACCCTCCTTGGAACATTTAATTGTTGCATTCAATTTACAAAGGAGGTCCCTTCCGAGGAGGTTTACTGGGCTGCTAGTTAAGAGGAAGGTGTGTTCAGCCAGTAAAGGTCCGAGTGTGACTTTAGTAGGGCGAGAAAGTGGACAAGTACGGGGAATCCCATCCAGACCCATAACTTTTCTGGTCTCTGAGCCTGCTTCGAGGTGACTATTGGTTAGGGTGGAATAGGTGGCTCCGGTGTCCAGTAGGCATTTGTATGGATGGCCATCTATATCTATGGTGCAAAATGGGTCTTCTGCGGATAACGCTAAGACTGGGCAGATAGTTAGGGTTTGTTCGGGATTCCCTTCTAATTGTCAATAGGTTTCTTGGTCGTCCGGTGGGGGTTGGTTAGGAGGGTGCAAGGGGGGTGCCGTGGCGTTGGCCCACGGGTGGGTGGATGTAGTTATAGCGGGCATCTGCGTTTTTGGTCCCGGCAGAGGTCTCTGGTTCGGGAAGGATGTGTTCGGAGGTAGTTGAGGTTTATATGGGGCATGGGCTGGTTGAGGGGCATGGGTGTTGGTTGGTTGGTTCCCGTATCCGTGAGTCGCGTTTGAATGTGGTGTTCCATAAGCCACGTTATTGAGGTAGGGGCAGAATCTTCTTATATGTCCCTCTTCCTGGCAGTAATAACACCCTCCGGTGGCCGGTCCCCATGATCTATGTGGGTTTGAGTTTCCTCCTCCCCGGAACCCTCTTCCTCGGCTGAAGCCCCTGCCCCTATTCGAGTTTAAGTCCATACTCAGGGCAAGAATCTGCTCAGGTTCTGATCTAGGGTCTTTTTTCTTCCTCTCATCTCGTGAGTTATAGACAGATTTGGCGATGGAGAGGATTTCGCTGATGCTTTTGCCATCGTATCCTATTTGCAAGTTCAGGGCCTTTCTTATGTCGGGGCAGGCTTGGTCCTTAAAGAAACCTTTGACTATGACCTCGTGTTGGGGGTTTTCAGGATCGATTCCCCCCCAGGTTTTAATGGCTGAGACCAGTCTAGTATAGTAATCGGATGGGTGCTCGCCGGCCCCCTGCAGTACGGTCTGGACCTTCGTCCAATTTACGGTACGTTGACCGGCGGCCTTAATGCCGTCTAGGATTGCCTTTTTAAATAAGTTCAAGTACCAGATGCCGTTGGTAGTATTGTAGTCCCAAGTTGGCTCGATGCGCAAGCACTGAGCCGTAAGTGGCTCTAACCCTTCTGGGCGTCCCGCTTGATAATTCGGGAGTTCGATTGCCTCTCCGGCCTTTGCTAGAATATCCGCCTTCTCAGCCTCGTTGAAGAGGGCGTTTAAGAGAACGTGAACATCTGGCCAGGTTGGCTTATGGGTTGAGAAGATCGCGCTGACCTGGCGGTGGCATTTGTCCGGGTCGTCTCTTAAAGATGGCATTTGATTCGACCAGGTTACCAGGTCTGCCGTAAAGAATGGTTGGTGAGTATACACCATCCGAGGGGGTCCATCTGGCTGCAGGGGTGGAATAGGCAGTGCCCTTAAGGGCATCTGAGTTGCTGCGGGGTCTGCCTGACCCGAGTCCGCCCGCTTGGATGTCCCTGGGATCTCTCTAGGTCTCTCAGAGGTCTCCTTTGATTTCTCATGGAGACTGGAGTATTCTGCGGTGGCATTTAATATCTCTCTAGCTCGTTGTCTAAGGGACAGGAGGTGAGAGCCATCTAAGGTAGCGTTCTGTATCTCTTTAGCTCGCTGCCTGGTTAATCGCGGGCTCGCGCCCCCCCGCGCTCCTGGTTCTTCTATATCTGCTTCGCTATCTGAGTCCTCCCTTGGGGCGGGTGGAATGGTTGGCCTGTAGTAGAATGGAACGAGCGCTTGTTCTATGGGGTCGTCTCCTGGGTGTCCTTCGTATGGGGGGGGCGGAGGCGACTTTCCATGGGTTAAGATAGGTAGTTGGTAGGTCGCCGCTCTCTTGGTGGTGGTTTGAATCAGTCCTCTGACCGTCTCAAAGGTGGCTAAGTATTCTAACTGGCGGGGTTTTTCTTCCATCAAATACTTCCTAAGGTGTTGCAGGCGTTCTTCATTAAAGGAGCCCCCTTTTGGCCACCGTAATTCTGGTTTAGCGGAGGCTGTTCCAGCGGGCCAAGTATCTGTACAGAGATCTTCTAACTTCTGCTTCGATAGCAATTTGTGGCCGGGAATAGATTTCCAATAAGAGATGACAAACTCAAGAGGGGAGTCGGTGTCCCTCTGGGATTCGGATGGCTTCCTTGAAGCCTTCCTCCCGGAGCGAGCCCGCTCATGTTTGGAAGCTTGGGTACCCATTTTATTCACGCGTGTCTAGGTAAAGAGAAGGGAGAGGGGTCGTTAAGGATATAGGGCTTTGGGAAAAAGGGTTTCGCTGTTTGGCAACTTCCTAACGGGTTTCTTTAGAGAGCTCTTCTTGCCTATTCTTTATCACTTCCTTTCTTACTCTTCTAATTCTTAAGGGGGTTCTCTCTCCACTCTGCCAAGTCCCACCCAACTCTTCTTGGGTTATTTCCCCCCTGGCAACCTCCTACCTATCGTCACAAGCTCAGAAGAGGGGCCCTACTGGACGCCCGCGTCGTGCGGTGCCAGATCGGGTGATCCCTTGATAGGACTTCGGACGGAAAATCCCCCTTGCTATCGGAAGCGGGCTCACGCACGATACACGTGTTACGTGGCCCGACCGGTGCGGCTGGGATTAATCAATAGGACAGCAAGACCCCTTCCTGCCCCCTCCGTAAGGGCGCTCGGGAAGTTCGGAAGAAGAACTCCAGCCCCTTGCTTTCAACTGAGATGTCCGTTGCGGGGAGTCGGCTGTCTTTCCAAGCCGGGTCTCTCCGTCTTATTTTCGGACTCTCAGTTGGTGCGGCTGGCTGGAGAATTTGAGAGGAAGAAGAGATAGAGCTCAGAGCCCCCCTTTCGGGCTGAGCGACGGTCTACGGTCTCTCTCACCACTTAGACCAAGAGATAGATGAGAAGGAACGATAGATAGAAGGGCAGAGAATTCGGTTGCCAGGAGACTTCCAACCCCCCTTCCCACCAGTGCACTGGATTTTCTATACTCACGCGTCTTCCGTGTGGATCCCGGGATCGTAGAAGCCGGCTGGATGTCCCTTTGCTCCCCGGCTGAACCCTTGGGACGTTTGATTACCGCCCGGAAGATGGCCGGAGGTCCAGAGGGTCTTCCCGGACAAGATGGCCTGGAGCCGGCTGAAGATTTCGGGGCCCCCGGTCAGCAACACGGGAGAACCGCTCGTCCCTGTTCGGGCGCCAAATGTTACGGAAAAATCCCGGGTGCGGGGCTACCCTGCCACCCGGTTCGTCGGACAGAGTCCGCGGGTCCTAGCGGAAGAAATAAGCTCAGCCGGAGACTGGAGCAAGATGCGGAGATCCGAGTTTATTGCGCAACAGGTTCAAGATGGCATTGAACCCCGAGAATGGAGTGACATAGACTTTTAAAGGTTCCCTCCAAGTCCCAGAATACAATGCAGAAAACGTCATGAATATGTTATGGGAAGGTTGGGTTACATGTGAACACGTCATGAATACATTACAGATGGGCAGGGTTACACATATTAGCATTTCAGGAAGGGAGGGGAAGATATGCAGAATAAGGAATATGCATAGATAACATGGATAAACAGTTCTTGAGTACAGGTGATGGCGAGACAATGGAACAGATATGCGTCGTCTGCCACCTGGCATTGCCCGGAGGAAGTGTTTGGCAGAACGATTCGAGCGGATTAGAGGTCTTCCTGAGTACATGACCTGTCGCTCAGGGGATTATGGCAGTGGAGCGGTAACATGGAGTCCAGAGGGAACTGAATAGAATGGCGTCAAAATGGAGAGAATCGGAGCTCTGGCTGATTTTATATCATTTTCCGAAGGTTCCGGCTGCTTTGCCGGTCAAGTGTGTATTGTATATTGAGAACGGAAACAAATGGATACATTGTAGCAAGACTTTGACAGTTTTACGAGGCCCCAGGTTTCGGTTCCATTGTTCTCGCAGCGGGGGGCCGTCAGCAGCTTGTCAGTGGGTTCAATGAGGCGTGCAAGAGCTCCCTGAGCTAGCTCCTGCAGGATGAATGCACGGCTGTGATTGGCTAAGGCGCAGCCCGTTTTGTGAATGGGGCTACAATGTAATACGGTCGACTCACGTTGGAAATAGGAGGGAGAAAGGTATAGAAAAGATGGGGCTTATTCCGCCCGCGTGAAGAGAGGAAAAGAGAGCCTTTTATTTACAAGGCAAGGCAGGGGTATAGTGTGGTGCTTGTGCAACGGTGTGGGGCTGAAGGTTCGGGGCCAGGCTGGTCACTGTGGAGGTCATCGGCTCGGGCCCCTTCAGGGAGCGCCGGGGAAGGATGGGTACCCCCCCTTGCTCCTTCCGTATCAGCGCGATGCGAGCTGACCAGTTACTCTCCATTAAGCGCGCAATGGATTCTTTGGCTGTTCTTACCATGCGCTCTGCCTGCCCATTGGAGGATGGGTGAAAGGGCGCGGATGTGACCCCTCTTATGAAGTTATCAGCCAAGAATGCCCTGAATTCTTGGGATACAAAAGCTGCCCCATTATCTGATACAATGGTCTCAGGTAACCCGTGGGTTGCAAACAGCTGCCTCAACACCTTGATTACGGCAGCTGATGCCATGCTAGGGACCATCGCCACTTCTAACCATTTGGAATATGCATCGGCGATAACCAAAAAGACCTTCCCCTGGAATGGCCCAGCAAAATCTAAGTGCAGCCGGCTCCAGGGAGATCTGGACTGCTCCCACCAGTGAACTGGTGCTCTGGCCACTTCTGGCCGCACCTCTTGGCATGCCTTGCATGTTCGTACCCATTGTTCTATGTTCTGGTCCATTCCAGGCCACCACACATAACATCGGGCTAGCGACTTCATCCTGACCATTCCTGGGTGTCCCATGTGAAGCGTCTCAAGAACCCTGTTTCTCAGTGGTGCTGGGATGATCACCCTATCTCCCCACAGGAGACAACCCTTATGCATGGACAACTCGTGCTGCCTTGTCGCATAAGGCCTGAATTTGTCTTCATGCGGACCACCTGGCCACCCCCTCCCCACCCAAGTGAGCACACGGGAGAGAACAGCATCTTTCCTCGTTTTCTCAGCTATATCAGTAGCCGTTACAGGAGCCCCCGGAAGTGTTTCCAGCATCATTATGTGCTCCGCTGGAGCAGGATCCTCATTGCTCCCGCCAGGAAGGGGCAATCGACTCAGCGCATCAGCGTGGCACAACCGTTTCCCCGGCACATGGGTCAAGGTGTACTGGAACCCGTTCAGGAATATAGACCAACGCAACATTCTGGGGGAGAGAATTTGTGGCGTTTGTTTGTTCGGGTTGAACAACCCTAACAGTGGTTTGTGGTCCGTTTCAGTGGAGAAATGGCGACCGTACACATAATCATGGAACTTTTTGATTCCTGCCACAATTGCAAGCGCCTCTTTGTCAATTTGAGCATAGTTGCGCTCCGTGGGTGACAACGTACGGGAATAGAAAGAGATGGGCTTTTCCGACCCATCCGGTTCCCTATGACTCAGCACCGCCCCCAGGCCGTATTGAGAGGCATCACATGCCAGGACCAGCGGCTTCGACTCATCATAATGAGCAAGGACGCTCTTGCTACTCAGCATTCCTCGCAAGGAGTCAAAAGCCTTCTGCTGCCCCTGCCCCCATCGCCACACATTCTTTTTCTGCAACAGTCTATGTAATGGTTCAGCTACCGAAGCTTTCTGGGGTAAGAACGAATGATAAAAGTTAATAAGTCCCAGGAATGACGGCAACTCCGTCTTGTTCTGTGGTCGTGGTGCCTCGATGATGGCCTTAACCTTAGCATCTGTGGGGTGGATGCCTGATGCATCAATTTTAAACCCCAAGAAATCCACAGTTGGCACCCCAAAACCGCATTTTTCCTTTTTTAGTTGCAATCCCACCTCCTTGAACTTGAGCAACACTGCACGGACACGCGCAACCAGTTCCTGTGGGTCTTTTCCAGCAATCAAAACGTCATCAAAAAATGGCAAGACCCCCGGCAGACCTCTTAACAGGCGTTCCATGAGCCCTTGAAAAATCCCTGGGGCCACACAAACTCCAAATCTGTCCAGAATGTATAATTTGCTGCTGAAATGGAACACACAGGATGAAACGGTGAAATCAGCTATGATTAAATGGGCACAGGACATCGGTCATGATATTATGTTCGCTGACTGGGAACAGTTATGGACCACCGGTATTAAGTTTACAGCATGTAGTGCCTTGAAAGAGAACATAATGAAAATGATCTACAGGTGGTACATGACCCCATTATTTGTATGTTTTTGTTTGTTGAGATATATGTGTTTTCTTGTGTTTGTTGTATGTTATATGTTTTGAAAATCATTAAAAATTATTATAAAAAACAAACAAACTCCAAATTGTAATCTGTTAACTCTGAACGCCCCTTTATGTGTGACAATAGTCTGTGCTTCCGCTGATTGTGGGGTTACTGGCAGCTGTTGGTAAGCTTGTGCCGGGTCAATTTTGGCGAACACCTTGCCCCCAGCCAGTTTAGCCAACAGATGTGATACGACTGGAATGGGGTATGAGTTTCCCCTGAGTGCCTTATTGATAGTACATTTGTAATCAGCACAGATCCTGACTTCCCCATTTGCTTTAAGGGGTGTGACGATTGGAGTCTCCCACTTAGCGGAGTCCACAGGTGAGAGAACTCCCTGCTTGACCAATTTATCCAGCTCTGCTTCGATCTTGGGTTGCAGTGCAAATGGCACTCGCCTTGGTTTGAGTCGGATTGGGGCCACCCCAGGGTCCAATTCGAAGTCAACTGGGGGCCCTTTATAACAACCCAGTTTTCCATTAAAGAGACCAGCAAATTCTTTGCATAATGCCTCGCTCATCTCAGGGCAGGTTTGGATTGAATTAAGCCCTGATATACTCAGTCCCAGGGCGGGGAACCAGTCAGTGCCCAGGAGACTGGGGCGACTGCCCTTCGCAATCACCAGTTTGAGTACCGCCTGTTTGTCCCGGAACTGTACTCTCACGGCACACATTCCCATGACATGGATGCAGCCCGCTGAGTATGACTGCAAAGTTGCCGGGAAGGGCTCCAGAGGGGGCAACTTACGCCTGGGGAAGAATGTCCTCGTGGTCTGGTCCGACACGATAGTGAATCCAGATCCGGAGTCCACCTCCATGTCGCACAGCTGACCCTCAATCTTCACCTTGACGTGTGCCTTGCCTTGCGCTGGAAACTGCACGACCCTCCCGTTGATCTCCGTTACGTAGTGGCAGTCCTTTAGAACATGGTTTGCTGTGGGCGGTCTGCGATGCTCCAGTCTAGGTGCTCCTGTCACTCCCAACGCCGCCAATCTACAGACCCTGGCGATGTGACCTGTCTTTCCGCACGTCCGGCACATAGCATCCCGGAAACGACAACTCTTCCGCTCATGGTTTCCGCCACAACCAGGGCACCTGCCTCGGTGATCTTTGTGCACTGTGCAGGCCTGACACACTGACTCGACCCCACAGACTGGGCTCTGGCTCGGAGTAGCCTCTAGCCTCTAGCTCGTCCATGGCATGCACAACTTCTATCTGTGGCTTAGGGGCCCTGCGACTGGCATCAAGCTCCTCTCTTTCATAATTCTCCGTGGCGGTGGCCTCCTTCAAGGCTGAAGCAAGGGTGACCTCTTCTTTATTTTTTTTTATAATAATTTTTAATGATTTTCAAAACAGACAACAAACAAAACAAGAAAAAAACAAACACACCTCAAAAGACAAATACATACAAATAAAATTGACTTCCCCATACCTCCCTTTTACCGCATCCTTATTTTTCCATTTTTTAGCAACCCTTAAATCAATTTTTCTAATTAACTCTCTTTTGAATTTTCTTAAGATTAACATTTACAGCTGTAATTCTCTGTTTCTTACCCCTTAACATCTCATCAATCCAAAATTTTACAACAAATTTTAAGATATACTTTAAATTTTCCCCAATCCTCCTCCACTGTCTCTTTCCTCTGGTCGCGGATTCTGCCGGTCATCTCTGCCAGTCCCATAAATTCAGTCACCTTCGTCTGCCATTCTTCCAGAGTAGGTAGTTCTTGCACCTTCCAATACTTTGCCAACAGGATTCTTGCTGCTGTAGTTGCATACATAAAGAATGTCCTATCCTTCTTTGGTACCAATTGGCCGACCATGCCCAAGAGAAAAGCCTCCGGTTTCTTTGCAAATGTCCACTTAAGGACTTTCTTAATTTCATTATAGATCATTTCCCAGTAGGCCTTAATCTTTGGGCAGGTCCACCAAAGGTGGTAGAAAGTTCCTTCAGATTCCTTACATTTCCAGCAATTATTATTGGGCAAATGATAGATCTTTGCAAGCTTGACTGGGGTCATGTACCACCTGTAGATCATTTTCATTATGTTCTCTTTCAAGGCACTACATGCCGTAAACTTAATACCGGTGGTCCATAACTGTTCCCAGTCAGCGAACATAATATCATGACCCATGTCCTGTGCCCATTTAATCATAGCTGATTTCACCGTTTCATCCTGTGTGTTCCATTTCAGCAGCAAATTATACATTCTGGACAGATTCTTAGTATTGGGTTCTAACAATTCTGTTTCTAACTTTGACCTCTCCTTCTGAAAACCTAGTTTCCTGTCTTGCTTAAATGTCTCATTTATCTGACGATAATGTAGCCAATCTCGAACTTTATGCTTTAGCTTCTCATAACTTTGAAGTTTCAACTTTTCGCCATCTTGTTCTAAAATTTCACAATATTTTGGCCAATTAGAATCCATGTTAAGTTTTTTCACTGCCTTAGCTTCCATTGGTGACAACCACCTGGGGGTTTTACTTTCCAGCAAATCTTTGTATCGGTTCCAAACGTTATACAATGCTTTCCTAACAATATGGTTTTTAAAACCTTTATACACCTTTGCCTTGTCATACCATAAATATGCGTGCCAGCCAAAATTATTGTCATACCCTTCCAGATCCAAAATGTCTGTATCCTCAAGAAGTAGCCATTGCTTCAACCAGCAGAATGCTGCTGATTCATAGTAGAGTCTTAAGTCCGGCAGGGCAAAGCCCCCTCTATCTTTTGCATCAGTTAAAATCTTAAATTTTATTCTGGGCTTTTTGCCCTGCCAGACAAATTTAGATATATCTTTCTGCCACTTCTTGAAACAGTCCATCTTGTCCAAAATCTGCAACGTCTGAAACAAAAACAACATTCTTGGCAGTACATTCATCTTGATAACAGCAATTCGGCCTAACAAGGAAAGTCTCAGCCTAGACCATATATCTAGATCCTTCTTTACTTCTGACCAACATTTTTCATAATTATCTTTAAATAAATTCACATTCTTAGATGTTAGGTTCACCCCCAGATATTTGACTTTTTTCGTTATTTCCAAACCAGTTTCACTCTGAAACCTATCTTTTTCTTCAATTGTTAAATTTTTTTCCAACACCTTTGTTTTCTGTTTGTTCAATTTAAATCCTGCTGCCTGACCAAATATCTCAATTAGTTCTAAAACTCTTTTGGTACTAGCTTCTGGCTGTTGCAAAGTTAACACTAAGTCATCTGCGAATGCCCTTAATTTATATTGTTTAGCTCCGACCTGTATTCCTTTAACCAGCTGGTCCTTTCTAATCATATTTAACAAAACCTCCAGGACAGATATAAAAAGTAAGGGGGATATTGGGCATCCCTGTCGTGTACCTTTTTCTATTGGTATTTCCTCCATCACCACACTGTTCACAATTAGTTTAGCTCTTTGTTCAGAATATACGAGGGTGACCTCTTCTTTAGCCACGATGCGTCTTCTGGCTTTCTTGCTGCTCAGACCACCGATAAACCGATCCAGGAGAGTCTCTTCCAGATCTTGGAAGTCGCAGTGCTGAGCGAGCTTCCGCAGTTCAGCTAGAAATGCAGATACAGACTCCCCAGCACGCTGCTGCCTCTTATGAAACTCCATCCGCCGGGCCATCTTGGTCTCAGTAGGCGCCAAATGGCTTGTTAGGCAGGCAAGAATATCTTTGAGAGATGTCTCACTTAGCTTCACTGGAGCAAGCAATGCCCTGGCCAGCGTGAAGATCTCAGGCCCACAGTAGCTCAGGAATGTGGCCCTTCTTTTGCTGGCATCGGTGATCCCTTGAGCCACTGCGAAGAACTCGAAGTGTTCGACGTAGTCTTCCCACATGTGGGGCTCTGATGGCTGGAAGGGCTCCAATACCCTTGGACTCTCCATGGTCCTGTGGGCAGGGTCGTCTTCTCAGCTGGCCAGTGAGTCTTGTTCTTAGCTACAATCCGGACTCTGAGGCAGGGCTGCGTTTAACCGCTCCTCGTCGCCAGTTGTTGTGACGTGGGGTTTGTGATTTCAGCTCTCTTGACATAATATGCTGAAGACAGTTCTCTAGTAACACTTCTTTATTAAAGCAAACAAGACTAAGACCTGAGGAGGGGAGAGCTACATTTATAGGGACAAGGAACTAGCTAGAAAGGATACATTTTGGAGGGAACAAATACAGCAGCTTAAATGAACCAATAGTAGCTGTACCCCCTGGAACCAAAAGGCAGTTACTTTACCCTAATGCAAATACAGACAATAATAATACAGATATAAAATCCTTTGACTCAATACACAACACAAAGTTCTTGTGTTAATTTACAAGACCCTTCACAATTTGGGTCCAGGATATCTTGAGGACCACCTTATTTCTTATCCCGATCACTGAGATATTGTGAAGAGTCTCTTTTGGTGGTCCCTAAAGTGAAGAGTGCGGCTCACAACTCATAGAATTTGTGCATTCCGTGGAGGTCTCTCCCAACAGAGATCAGACAGACCCCCCTCTTGCTGAACATTGGGTGCAAGACTGAGCCTTTCTTGTTCCAGCGGGCATTTTAAGATGTGTTCAGTTTTATGACAAACCTTTTATTTTATTGTTTCGTTTTCTGTGGTCTGTATTTTTGTACACTGCTTAGAAATGTGAATGACTTAATATATTAATGTCTTAAGTAAATAAATTATGGACAGATTGATTTCAGTGCAGCTTACAATGCAGCTTACTTCCTGGTAACTGGGCACAGGATTTGCAACCTAGTAATTCAAAGTCAGTTTCTACTCCTGCACGAGAGCTGAAGAGAATTCACTAGGAAATAACAATACTGAACCCCCATGGTGAGCTTCCATCTGTCCGAAGCTCTTCTCCCAGCTGACGTTAGCCTGCCTTGTGGAACCCGCCTGCATAACTTGGGGCTCATTCCATTTGTGCATCCTGCCAGAGCTTGCTGTCGGGCCAGAGGCCTTCACAATAGGTTGCATTCAGAGGATTCTGCCGCACCTGCCCCTTTGGGAGAGGAGCCAGTATCTGCGGCAAAGCCCACAGTGGCATCAAAGGTCAGGGCGGGGACGAGAGCAGCTGAAAGGCCACCCAGCCCAAGCGAAGCGGAAGTGAAGTTCTGGATTCTGTGGAAGGCAGGGGGAGAGACATTTGCTCCACGGTCACCCCCCAACACCTGTTGAGTCAGCTCACTTGGGGTGTTATTTTCCACTTTGGTATTCTGAAGGCCATAAAACAAGTCAGTGGGCTGTAAGCATATAAGGGAACATGGGAGGTTAACTCCAGGGAGTGTGGCGAAGGCATGTGGGGTGGGGGAAACAGCTGCTCTCTTGTCTTCTAGTCAGAGGCTTTAACCCAGCCTTTGCCAACCAGGTGCCCTCCAGATGTTTTGGCTTACAACTCCCAGCAGCCCCAGCCAGCACAACTGCATACCCTCCAAGTGTCCTTTTTTTCCAGGGAGATTCTCAGAATTACGAAAGCCATCCTGGCTTTTGATCCTGGGATGTCCCTATTTTCCCTGTCAGTCCCGCTGCCACCGAGCTCAGGGAGGAAGATGAGTTGGTGCTTGTCCTGGGCAGCGGCTGCGAGGGAGCACCCCGGGGCCTCTCCACGGCCTCTCCAGGACTGCCACCGCTGGCCTCCTCCCTTGAGCAGCTCCTAGCAGCTGCTGGAGAGGAGGAGAGGCTGCTGCTGCTGCTGCTGCCTCAGATAATGGGCTGGCTCTGAGGTGCAGGCAGAAGACATTTTGTAAAAGAACGCTTTGTGTGTCCACTTTGTGCATCTTCCCCTTTCTAAAATTTATTTGTTGGTGTGTGCTTTTATTTTTGTAAATCTACCAAAGAATAAAATAAAATAGGGATTGAGAGGTTTTCTCAGCATGGTGAAGGCATAGGAGGCAACCCCTAAGGGCCAAGGTTCCTTTAGCGGCATAGTGTGGGTGGCCAGCACCCAGGGTGGGTAAGCCGCCACTGGAGCGCTCCCCCCCCGAGTCAAGGGGGGCCACACTGTGCAGCCTGCCTGACCACGCAGTGGGGAGCCCAGCTGGCCAACGTGACTCTTGGCAGACAAATCCATCCGATGCCCACAGAGAGGAGCGCCAGGTCAAGCCATGCTGTGGTTGCCCCTTGCCCGCCTCCCTCTCTCCATGCCCACTCACGATGGGCCTGGGCTGCTCTCCTGCCTTCGCTGGGGTGGGGCAGGGATCCCTGTAGAAGCCAGTGCCTGTGGGGGGGGGGGGCAACTGGTTGCGCCCAGGGCCATGCCCCCTGCACCTCCCACTACCCCACTGGGTCCCTTTGGTTCCCCAATAAAATATTTAAGGGAATCAGCCCCCCACAAAGTTGATGGGCATTGCCATTCAAATGGTGTTTTTATCATGTAATTAATTATATGGGGCAGGACTCACCTGCCCCCCCATATTTTCTTCAAGCTGGCACCCCTGGGTGGAGGACATGCATGCTGCGTCCCATTGGTGAAGTTGTGGTGACACTTGCCCTTCTGATAGGAAATGCTCTGTGGGGCGTGGGGGACAAAAATGAGGGGCCAAGGAGGGTCATTTGGGGGAGTGAGAAAAGTCCCTATTTTCATCTGAGGAATTTTGGAGGGTCTGTGAATGTCCAAAACATCTGAAGCGCTCAGGTTGGCAAAGGCGGCCTTCCAAGCCCAAGTCTTTTCATTTGAACTGCAAGGTTTCTGCGCAAACACTCTCATTTCTAAAAACAAACACAATTTTAAGAAAAAACGTGAAGTTCAATAACTTTTATACTTTAGGATAATAACCTAAAGGTTGTTGTGACAATAATTTAACGCAGTGGCAAAACAGGGGTTTCTAGCAGCAATTGGCGATACTAACATCATGGTGATATTCTACTGCTAATATAGCATCTTTCATGTGATACTGAGAGGGGGAAATCTGCATTAATGTTTAACCTTATGCCTTTGCTTCCAAATGTCAAGAGGTAGGGCAAATGCAATTTTGAATATTCCTGTATGTCCTATCTCAAATTGCAATTAGTATACAAGAAAAAAAAGGGGGGGTGAAATTTTTTATTTCTCCCAATAAGACATACATATCTTGGACTCTATGGGTGGTATCCAATTATGTTTTGCTAACAGTAGACCTATTGAAACTAATGGACTGTGGAGCTGTGTCTCAATGACTCCATTCTGAGTATCAGTTGCATTAGATATAACCCTGTTGTCCTAAAGTGAAATAAAGAGACTCCATTTTTTATGATCACTCGGATTTTAATTTCAACCAGGGCTCAACCCCAGAAACTATTTTCAGTGCTGAGATGCAGACGTTTAATATTTGAATAAATGTGATAAGGTTCCTTCTTTTGGTGTGTGCAAAGGGTCTTTAAACCACAACTAGTTCTTGTACATCTGGGATCCGAGAGAAGGGTATCTAGGCCAGGGGTTCCCAGAATCCCCTCCCCCCACCCTAGAGCACTTGAACATTGCTAAGAATCTTGGCAGACCACTTCATGATTTTCTGCCTGTTGTAGCAGCAGCTGTAATTCCATAGAATCCAGACTGTAATACAATAAACTACAACACTCTGGAACTTCCTGCCTATTGAGAGCAGGCAGGCATCTTCGCTGCTCTCTTTTTGTTCTCTGCCTACCCAGACATGTAGAATGTTGGTGTATGTTTTTAACTGGTTTCAGTTGCTGGGTTTTTTTCCCTTTTAAATGTTTTAAAATATTGTTTTTGCTGTTTTTACTGCTAGTTTTATTGTTCCCTTTGTAAACCACTTTAAAAAAAACAATCAAACAGGGTATACTTTTTATTAAATAAATAAATAAGAAATAAAAGAAGCCACAAGAATACAATTAATAACCAAGACGAATGTTTAATACGCTGGATGTGCCATCTCCCATCTTAAACCACACATCCATGGACCACCTGAATGAAGCTTGTGAGCTATTGGTGGTTCGTGGACAACAGTTTGGAAACCCTGGCTATCAGAGGGAACCTTGCCATGAGGTCAGCATGCTGGTGGAGGAGAAAAGATAAGGAGAAGACTGCTACTCCCATTGTCCCTGACCATTGGCCATGCTGGCTGGGATTGATGGGAGTTGGAGTCCATCAGCATTTTGAGGGTCTCAGGCTTCCTCATCCCCAGGCACTTGAGGATGACGTGTTGGGTTAGGCATCTTTGCAGCTTTCACTACCAGTCAGCCAGATCCAACTGGTTCCACCCCTTGAGTCAGGGGCCTGACAGCATGTATCCAAAAGTGAATGGGACAGACCTATCCCGTTATTCAGGTTGACCCATGACATTTTGGTGCCCCAGACACTAATCGCCCATCCAAGCAGTATGCCCCAGGAGCCCTCACAGCCATAGAGTTGCATTAAAGGGTTACCACCCTTGCTTGGAACATGTGTATCTGACACATGGAAACCTGGTTCCTTTGTCCTCTTAATGTGCCCTCAAGAACAGTGGGAGATTGGGCAATTGAGCTGGTGCAAGGGAAACTGCTTCTCCCTGCAGCTCCTGGCTCTATTTCTGCCAATCAGGTGTACCAGTCAGGTGTACACAGATCTCCTCACCTTGGTTGCCAGCCCCTGTTGATGTGGCAGCTATAAACAGGCTGCATGGAACCTTGGAGAACAAATGGAGATGCCTTGGCAACAGGCAATAAAATGAGGTTCTCAAGCAATATTTTGGTCACTTGTGCAGTTGGGTCATCTCAAGCTGTCCTGGAGATCCTATGGTTCAGCAGAGGAGGAACAACACACAGCCGACATCCCAAACCTGCAAGGGAGCAAATAGCTCCAAGCATTAAAGGAGAAGCAAGTGCCTTAGCCCAAGACTGGCCCATGGGGTACAGAATTGAGCAAACAGTGGTGGAACGAAATGGGACTGAAAATGGGACTAAGGAAGAAGAAAAGGGGGAAGAATCTACAGATAATGCAGCCAGGTGTACCATTCAGGTGTTCCAGGGGAACTTCATGGGATTAGGTGAGCAATGCACAATGCGTCCTAGAAAGAATTTGGGATTGTTTCAGAATGAAGAGGACTGTTAAAATTTAGATCACTGGGGTCAATTTAAAGGCCTCCTTACCATGATTCAGAGCAAATGTAACCTTTTGTTTTCATGAGTGGGGTGAGAAGAGGTTCTGGAGCAGAAAAAAAGAGCTGGTCCTGCGGAGATCCAGCTGTGGAGGCAGGGCTGGATGAACCATGAAGCAAATTCTGTTTAGGGCATCAAGGGAAGGGGGAACCATGGGCATTTTCCATTGCTGGATTTTAAACATTAATGTTTACATATTGCTCCGATGAGCGTCTGTTTTCTTATCTGAAGTTTATTAAAAATCCCAACTGAACAACTGTGCAACAAAACAGGCTGGATGTATTATCTCTACAGTACTAAGTATAGAAGCAGATGTGTTATCTAAGATTAGTTTTGAGGATCTGATCAAAGAGTTTGCAATTAGAAAAAGTAGGAGAAGATTTTTCAAATATAAATAAAGTGGAAGGATACAAAAATAAAAATTATTTTCCAACTTTCAAAAAATAAAATTGTTTATATTTTGAAATAGAGATATATGGGGCACCCAAATCTTAAATGCTTAGCTCCTCCAAAGGTCTTAATCCGACCCTGTGTGGAGGGGGCCTCTGGGTGAACTCCCATCATGTCACCCACATTCTAAGCTCTCAGCTGTTTAAAACATGCATGTATTGTGGCAGGAGAAACACTGACAAGGACATGAATCAATGTGCACTCTATAGCTTTAAAAATAGGAGTGGGAAGTTTTTCTAAGCCACCTTGGAAAGGCAGCCTTCAGGGTGAAGAGGAGCATGGCAGGAGAGGATGGGAATCGAAGCAAAAGCATGGGGAGCAGAAGAGGCGACTTCTGATGCCACATTCTGACATCTCTCCATCTAGGCAAGCAGAAAGCTTTTTTTAAATTCAAGGACTCATTCTTGCCAGGCAAAAGTGGGTAAGGAGTGGGGGGCGGGTTGCCTGGGGAGCATCTCAAGAGCCTGGTGAAGAGGCCTGTAGGGTGTCCTCCCCATCACTGCCTTAAATGAGACCGAGGCCTCCCCAGTAGTCGAGGGGAGAGGAGGGCAAGGCTGATGGGTGATCCAGGGTTTTGACCAGCTGGTATGCAATGCAGGTGGCCAGGCTGGGTGAAGAACCAACTGCAACAACTGTCTTCACACTCAATTGGTTCAATAACTTCCAAATACTATTCCATACAACCCCTATAGATGACTAAAGGGCTCTCCAGGCATGGTTTCCATTGTGCATTCAGAATGGTCGGGGGGGGGTGGTGGTGGGGGAGGGTTATACAAGTTCCTGCTTTCAATGCTGCTTGTTCCCGCAGGTATTTTGGACAGACATGCTGCTTTGTTTTCAGTCTATGCCTGTCCTGTAGCTTCTGGCTGAAATCCTATAATTTTCCACACAACAAATATTCCCAGGGGTGAGTGTTTCCATCCCACTTCTTTTGCACCATAGAACAAGGGTGCCCTTCCAAGCAGAAATAATTTGGTAGCATTACAGAAGCATCAGAGGACAACTAATAAAGCAGAAGGATGTGCAGATGGTCCAATATAAATCCACCACTAATGCACGATTAGTGCATCAATGACAAGTTGCACAATAAATCCCCCCCCCCAAAACGTGCACACACGCCAGGGGGACCCTAACAACCCAATCCTTGTTCAGTTATCGTCCACAATAAAAACTCCTGCTATATGTCATGAGTTTGATTCCCATTAGCCATGTGAGTTGACCACCAGGTGGCAGCCTTTCTCCAAATATGACTCAACTGGGCACAGTATTTGTACTGTTTGTTCCCAAGCTCAGAAATCAACAGGCTGTCTCAAAAGGCTTCCAAAACTTACTTCCTGCCAACAGGCTCAAATCCCCCAGAATGAGCTGAAACCTGGCACCTGGGGCACGTTGGCAGGATACAGGTGGGGTGTGTGGGCTGAGGTGGGTGGGATTCTAGGAAGCTCACCTATCATGCAGCAGGAGGAGAGCAAGCGAAAGAAGAGAGCGGCCAAGCTCAGAAGAGATTCTGGTTTGCTAGTAACAGGCTGTCAGCAATCCAGCAGTCTTGTTTCCTCCTAATGAAGCGGAAGGGAGTGGAAGGGAGCACACACAGTTCCCCTGCTACCTCAAGGGGTCCTCTCAACCATCCTGTAAGGTGGGACAGGCTAAAAGAAAATGCCTGGCTCAAGGACAGCCAGTGAGCTCAGCATGGCTGAATGAGGACCTCAGCTCTCCCTGCTCCTATTCCAACCCTCTAACCAGTACACCACTCTGGATTTCCACCAGATTATCAGTTTGGAATCCTTGACCCAGAGCTTCAGCATCATTTGAATTCCTGTTTGGGGAGAGGAATTCCTGCCTAGCCTCCTCCTGTAGCCCTCCTCTTCCAACTTGTAATCTTGCTTGCATGAGGCTTGCTATTCCCACAAGGAACTGCTGCCTCGCAATCCAATTTAGCGGTGCACTGAGAAATACTGAAAACTCACACAAGAAGATTGCCAAAAGTCTCCTACGAAGACCACTCATCTGCAGTCACATGTAAGAATTCTCAGAAGGGTCACTTGAGGAGGGTCACTTGATGCAACTCCCAGGTTCTGGCAGTAAAGTTTTTCCTGGGGCTTGACTACTGCAGGCTGCATTGTTTGAATGATCTCCCTATGAATTATACTCCCTGGACATGGTGGTAGTGGGGGTGCTGTCAGGGAGACCTCTTGGCTGAAGTTTTCTCCCTGTACTGCTAGTTTTCTATGGGCAAGGAGTCAGGGATTTTCTGAGAGGCAGAGAGAGGGATGAACCTTGCAACCTCTCCTACCTGTAGCCTGAGCACTAAAGTCCAGGAAAATATCCACCATGTGATAGTGCCAAATGTAGAAATATTCATTTTGAATATTTCCTCCCAGCCAACCACAAGGTTTATGTGACAAGTGGGCAGTTCCTACTTTCAGGACTGATTCAGAATTTGTTGCTGTTCACTGATGTTCAAAGCCAAGGACACTTCAGTGCACTGTGTGTGCATACCCATACCCCGCCCCCACTCCCAGTGTACTGGGTATTGCAATGCATTACATGAGGCCTATGCTTTTAGTGGCTTTTAGCAGAACTTGAGAGCTTTTAAGTGCCTTTTATCCGCTGTCTAATTTGGTTTGGCCCTTCCCCTGCTGTTTTATCTGATGTTTCCATTTCCTATTTCATGTTATTGTTTTTCTTTTGTTATTACTGCATTTTATTGTGTTTTAAGGTTCTGTATTGCAAATTGTATTGGGGCCTTTTCTGGGGCAAAAGGTGTGTGGGGGTGGGGGGTGTAATTGCTATAAAATGAAATAAAACTGTGCAAAGTTCCAGTTCTGAAGATCTGCCTATCCCCAGAGAAGGGTCTGAAGATATCACAACCATCCGGTATGTCCAGAAACCTGTCACCTGTACATCAGGCCAGGCTCTGCCCCATTGCTTCCATAGAATTGTGTATACCCCATGTATTTAAGGCACATTTCCCCCCATCTAAAGAATCATGGGAGCTGTGATTACTTCAGGGGCTGGGGATTGTAGCTCTGTGAAGTGTAAAGTTCCCAGAAGTCTTTGTGGGGGGGTCCCTTAGGTTTTTTGCCCTGGGTGAAGTTGCCCGAGGGGCACCATTGAATCTCCCCGCCTGTGGGTGGATGGATGCAAATGTTTCTTTGTTTGTTTTTGCCAAACAGCGTCTTTGTCCCGGGTAGTTTCGCCCCAGCTTAAATGCGCATAGTCTGAGTGTGTGAACCATGCTAAAGACAAAGCTATTCCCTGCCAGGCTGTACATATTTGCCTGGATTTGCATAGACAAGATTTGTCTGCAGAATTGGGGGAGGGGTGAGCCGCCCTTGTGGAATTCTGCTGCGTTGGATGTCATCCCCAAAGCTCCCTGGATTCGGAACCAGAGAGGGTGGGGAGGGGTCTTACTGGAGATACTCGGCCATTCGTCAAAGTCACAAAACCATCTGGTTGCGCTGCAAGACCCCCTTTGTTTCCACATGTCATGTACAAAGGAACAGGAAGGCGCGCGCACGACAACCGCCACTTGGTGCTGTCCTTTTGAAAAGACCCCTAGGCTCCGCCAGGCCAGCAGAATCAGAGCTTATTGTCTTCCTCCCCCTTCTCCCCAACCCCCCACCCCCCGCTGATATGCTTGACCAAATTTTGCCCGCTGCTTTTCGGATTTCTTCTGTCCGCTATACAATGTCGGTGAAGCGCTCTGCATTTTGTGGAGGATAAACTTAAAGATTATCAACATACAAAAGGCGGGTACGGCCTGCTGGAGGAATGCGGGGGGGGGGAGCTTTTTGGCCATCCAGGGTTGCATCGGACAGCCTCTCAAATGCAGAGCAGATTTCGCTTGCTAGAATTCCTGGCGGCGGCAGGTGAGTATCTGAAACCCCGTATTGATCACGTCCATTAATCCTCTCTCTCCCCACCCCCGCGCTCCTTTTGGCGCATTCATTCATGGGGAAGGCTTGGAACAGATGGAAGTGCAGCCGAGGGCATCTGAGGACACAGGCGGGGAAGGGGCTGACAAGGAGCGGGCTGCCTCTGCGCAGCGCACGGAGGACGAGTGCTGCGCGTGTGCTGAGCATGCTCGATGCGGCGTCGGCTGAAGGACACAGCGGGGCAGCGGGGAGCTCTTCTGTCCCCGCTGGCTTCCAGCAAGATGGCAAGCCCGGCAGCAGCCATTTCAGGGAGCAGCGGCGGGTCTGCGCGTTGTTCCACGCAGCGCGGCAGACAGCAGGCAAGGCGCCATCTCGGGTTCTGCGAATGCAGCAGCCACACGCGGCACAGCTCAGCTCCCTTCATGTCAAGGAGACGCATGCAGGAGAACTCCCCAGAGGATTGTCTCTTGCACAGCTCCCCTTCCTTTCAATGGGGGTTGCGCAGGAGAACTCCCCAGAGGATTGTGCCTGAGGATGGGAGAGAAATTTGGTTCAATTCACTGCTGCAGGAAGGGTGAGTGAGTGGTCTTGTGCTCTGCGCCTGTTTGGCATTCAGCTGGCCACGGTGAGAGAAGGATGCTGGGCTAGGTGGGCCACGGGCCTGATCCAGTGGGCTCTCCTGATGCTCTTGTGCAATATGGCAGCTATCCTTGGATGTTTGCACTTCCCCGAATTTAATGCTGCCGTTCCCAAAACAAAACTAGTATGCAAAAGTGCATATATTAAGGGAACATGTGCCTTATAAATGTATGAGTGAAGATAAATTACCCAAATGCACTCTACTGCGGAAAACCTCCTGCAGCAAATGCTCATATTATGAGGAATGCATACCAAAATGATGGTAAATTTTGGGGAGGCCTCTTTGCAGGCAGAGATTCACAATCTGATACAGAAATGTGGCAAACCGCAGTTAAAATTAGAAAAAGTGGGGGAAACAAATCAAATGTGACGAATTTGTCCATCCCTAATTGTGCCCTAACTTATTGAGAGGAAGGTGAAGAAACATCAGCTGGATTGTATCCAACATCAGTCCTACTCAGAGTAGGCCCATTGAAATTAAAGGACATGGCTAACTTAGGCCCAATAATTTCAGTGGGGCTACTCTGAGTAAAAGTTAGTTTGACTTCACTCCCTAAATCTCTTGAGCCGGCACAGATGACAAACACTGACTTGCAATCCTGATCCATAGCAGCTACCAGGACCAGCAATACCAACTCTCTGTGCCCCAGAACAGCTGTTGGTGGCAATACTCTCACCGCCTGAGCCCACGGAAGAGCAATTCTCTTCCAAGAGGCACCTCTTTGCAGACTCAGGAAAGTGCAAAGGCGTGCATCTTTAAGTTGTCATGTGAACTGGAGGTTGCAGCTGTTTAAGAGAAATAGAGAAGTGGGGAGAAGAGAGAGACCAGCAGGTCAGTCTGGATGATGCCCTGGACCCCTTCCAAGCCTAGTGGAAGAGACTGCTGACCCAGCCAAACCCAATGAGTGCCCTTAGCTACAATCTCCAGAGAGGCTGCTCTGTTGCTTAGAGACATAAGGTGCAGCCTCCCCCACACCTTACCGAGCTGGATGCCACTTCATCCAAAGAATGGAGAAGCATGAGGCCCAGAAAAGCGCTGGTGGGGGGTGGGAATCCACATTCCACACTTACCATTTGCCCTGCGCTTTTCTGGTCTGTGTCTGAGCACTTTTTCTTTCTTTTAACCTGCCAGTTTCCTCAGGAAAGCCCACTCTTTAATGTTGAATCGGAGCAAATGGCAACTTGGGTTTTTCTTGGATTGCTGTTTGTTTGGATTCAGCAATAAAGAGCAGGTTTTCTTGGGGAAACTGCCAGAGGTGGGGGGGGAGTGCTTGGACAGGAAGCTTTTAAGTACACACCTGTGCCTAGAAATGCAGAGCAAAGGTGTGGAGAAGCCCTGAGTTTTGACTGATGCTGGACTCTGGAGACACAGAGGCCTGCCTTGCTCTGGGCTGGATCCAAGCTGCGACTGCTAGGGCTTTCCCTGGAACCCTAGTGAGGAGCAAGATCTGTTGGCATGTTAACACTGTGAGCCTTTGCTCAGGCTATATATATGTCTAAATGAAACCAGATATCCTAAAGACATCACAGTCTCCATTGAGCTGCCTTGCAAGGAAACCGATACAATGGTACCTCGAGTTACAAACGCCTCAGGTTACAAATGCTTCAGGTTACAAACTCCGCTAACCTAGAAGAGTTACCTCGAGTTGAGAACTTTGCCACAGGATGAGAATGGAAATTGTGCGCTGGTGGCGCAGCAGCAGCAAGGGGCCTAATTAGCAAAACCACACCTCTAGTTAAGAACAGTTTTAGGTTAAGAACGGACCTCCAGAACGAATTAAGTTCGTAACTACAGGTACTACTGTACTGGGTAAGTGCAGGCACCCCTGGAGTCTCTTGCTGCTCAGAGATTGGGAGTGTGCCACTGTATGTAGGTGTGTATGTATGTATGTATGTACTGTATTTTCCCCTGTATAAGACACCCCCATGTATAAGACGACCCCTATTTTTTGAGCCCAAAATTAAGAAATAAATATTTTAAACACCAAACAGAACAACTTTGATATTTTATTCAAAACACCGGTATATTTAGTACCGTATATTTAAACATCAAACAGAACAGCTTTACTGATATATTTAGTATCGTAATTACGGTGGGTAATTTTTTTTATTTTGCGGGGCTAGTCAGCATTATTATAACGTGCCGTATAAAAACTGGAGCAGCGGCAGCTGAGCTGGAATGAGAGCACGTCCCCGATGGCCGGGAACTGGTCGGCGCGGCAACGCAAGAATCATAGCTAAAGAACCCTTTGTGAGGGAATTTGTATGCTGCAGAAGTCAAACTGCATTTTTCTGCTCCACTCTCAAACATCCAGAGGAGCCAACTGCACTGCCCCTTGGGCCTCCCCTCCAGCCGTAGGCGGCTGAGTGGGAGAGGCAGGCAGGCTCCGGAGGCCCCACGGTGCGCCCCGTCCCCACCAGCGGCTCTCTCAGCCCCAGGCGCCCGAGCGGATTCCTCTGCCGCTGGGAGGAGCTGCGCCTGCCGGAGCTGCCTGAGTGAGTGCGCTTGGGGAATAGCCAGGGGGCGGCTGAGGGAACCGGGTGGAAGGGACAATGTCCGGAGTGGGGGCTGCTGGGGGGGGAGTACCAGACCAGGGTTTGTCGTGAGGCCAATAGTGAGGGGAGGCTGCGGGAAAAGAATATGGATGGTGGCATGTATTTATTTTTATACTTAATTGCAACGTTCCGTGTATAAGATGACTCCCAATTTTAAACTTTAAAATATTGGGGGGAAATATCGTCTTATACATGGAAAAATATGGTATGAATAAATAAGCAAGCAAGACCCCGCAAGCATTCTGGGCCCTAATTCAGTTCCATTATGACTTTCTTCTGTAGCATTGCTTAGCAGGTTCTTTCAGAAGGTACGAAGATAAGAAGAGCCAGGTTGCTGGATCAGACCAAAGGCCCTCCTAGCACAGCACCCCATCCTCACAGCCTGCGACCAGGTGCCCCACAAGCAGGGCTGAGCGCAGCAGCACCGCACAAACGTCTATTCGCCCCTGGAACCCATGGAGAAGAAGCTTCATGCTGCCCCTTGAACGTGGCACGCAGCTGACCCTCCGTCTCTCTCAAGCCTGTTCTTGATGGAGGTGCTCAGCCTCTCCTCCGTTCCCATTTAGGTCGGATGGCCATCAGCCATGGATGCTTTAGCCGAGATTCCTGCCTTGCAAAGAGTTGGACTAGATGACCCTTGGGGTCCCTTCCAGCTCTACAGTTCTATGATTCTTTGACACCCCCCCACTGTTTTTAAGAGCACCACAGAGTTTAACAGAAGTATAGATACCAGTTTATTAATAATACAACATCAATAATACATGTGAGCTCAACAGAATTGGCTCAATGTTTCCAGCAACTCACTAGGATTTATCCTCCTGAGACGTGTAGCAAAAATTTCCACAGCTGAGAGAGAACGGAGCTGAGAGGATTTGTCAGATTCACAGGAAGCTCCTTGGTCTCAGGAGCAGCTTGCATGACAACCCAGAGAAATGCACCTGGGCTCAGAGACCTGCACTGGGAGCCAATTTGCCACTGGGCCAAGTACACAAAGTCCTTAATAACTTGGGACCAGTTTACCTGTGATATTGCTTTACCCCATATTTGCCCACTTGATTGTGTCGACCTGCAGAACTGGCAGCGTTACGTGTGCCACACAATAATTGTTCCACCTTGGTAAGAAATCAGTCATTTAGTCGGCAGCAACACCCACGCTGGATCTCCCTGCCCGTGGACAGCAGGAAGGCACCCTCCTGACATTCTTTGTGGCCCCTCTGAAAACATTTTTGTTTAGGCAAGACTACACAGACATGAATAATGTTAATGTGTTTTAATTTATCATGTATTTAAATTGTTTTTGAATGTTTTCAATAGTTACTTTAAACTGTTATTACTGATAGCCTTATAGTTTTATTCTTTTTGTAAACTGCTTTGAGAGTGGTTTTTACAACCAAGTGGTATATAAATTTTATGAAATCAACAAAAGAACAATATAAAGTAAATCCCGCCCTTAACATTTGCACCCACACCCTGACTCTCTCCAGTATTCCTCACCATCACCAATGGTTATGGGGCAATTCACATGCCTAAACTGGAGGCGATTCTTCATTCTTCATTCAAACTCTGCTTAGAGCAAAGCAGGACTGTAATTGCTCCGCCGTGGCAAAACATGCTGAAACCATAAAGCAAAGCCAGCCCAGGAGAACAAACCACCCAACATGTTTTAAAGGGGGTGCCAGTGAAGCAGGGGTGGAACTGGAGGTGTGACCCCAAGATCTCTTCCAAGGCTGGAGATTTTCTTGGAGCACAAACGGAGCAATGGGCACCCAAGAATATTTTAGAGGCTTCTTTCTCTTGCTCTCTTGAAATGAAATGGAAGCAGAATTCCACTGCCAATGACTTTTCTGCACGGCAGGAGAATACATACAGTGTATGATTTTAGAACCAGAACACTGTTGGCTCCTGCCAAAGTTTTGGCGCTTCATTTGAAAATTGGTGCATGTCCTGTAATTTCCTGCTGACATCCTGAAAACATTTACCGTTTACACTGCAAATGTTCTAGCAGCAGGGCGGGGTGCAAAAAAGCCCCTTCAAAAGCCAATAATGCGGTCCCATTGGGGAAGCATTGCAGAGCAGCTAATAAAGTGGAGTGATGTGTGAATGATCCAGTATATATCCACCACTAATGCACGATTAGTGCTTCCTTCACATGTTGCACTGCTGCAGAATACACCCAGAAAACCTCCCCACCAATCTTGAGGGAGGGACCCCGACTCAAAATTCACTGCAGTCCAGCATTCTGTTCCCTACAGTCAGAAGGGAAAGGGTGATTCTCAGTGGTAGAGCATCTGCTTTGAACACAGAACACCCTGGGTTCAATCACTGATCTTTCCAGCTAGGATGTGGAACGCCCTCCTCTGCCCAGGACCCTAGGAAATGCTGCCAGTCTCCGCAGACAGCACTGAGCCAGGAGGCCCATCGGCCCGGCTGAAGTAGACGGTGCCTTTCTGGTTCCTTGCAAAGGCAGGGAGCACGTGCTTGTTCCAGAAAGACTCCCGTTAGCAAGCTTCTCCTGCTGAGGGCCACATTCCATCAGAACTATTCCTGAGGGCCACATGCCCGCTTCAGAGCGGGTGCTGAGCAGAGCCAAAGAACCCTCCAGGCTCTTAAGAGCCTCCTGAGAGAATGAGAGAGAGTTGGCGGGGGGGGGGGTGAGTTGATGATCCGAACTGCCCCCGCTCCCTTTGCAACTTGCTCCTTGTTACGTCCTGGCTCACGGTGGCCGCTCGCAAGTGCACCCTCTACGGATCTGTCCATCTTTCCAGACAGAGGCAGTGGAGGGACCCTTTTCAGCGGAGGGCCCTATGGGGGCCATAGGTGGGCGGGGCGGGGTAAGCAAGGAATGTGAACTAGAGCCCGGACACCTCCTTCTCTCGAGCCCCCGTCCGGGCAAGCAGAAAGCCATGTTCAGAGAGCGCAAGAGACTCATCCCAGCCAGGCAAAAACACGCAAGGTGTGCGCGTGCTATGCTAGCAGGTGAAGGTTGTGACTTGGGAAGTGTCCCAGGGGCCGGAGGGCCGGATTAGGGGCTTCCATCCCGGCTTCCTCTTTTCGACGCTTTTTGGGGGGGGGAGTGCGTGGATGGGGGAGGTAGGTGCCCTTTCTCTCTCCAAAGCCAGAGGGGGAGACGGGGAGCGGGCTGGCGCTACGGCCCATGCCCCGGAGGAGCCTCCCGGCCTGCGCGCTCCGCGCTGCGCAAAGCCTGTCCCGCAGCAAGGGCCGCGCCTGGCGGTGGGTCTTACGTGCGCGCCGAGTGTTCTGGCGCGGCTGCCTGGTTCGCTGCGTCCCTGCGGGGCGGGGAAGAGCGGCGGCGGCGGCAGCAGCAGCAGGAGGAGGAGGAGGAGGCGCTGAGCGCAGCACCAAGGCGAAAGGCACGTCCGCAAGCCGGAGCCGAGGAAGCCGGGCACCCCCGCGCCAGCTCCGGCCAGTGCGCACGTTGCCCCCTGGCTCCGCGCTGCCCGCACGGACCACCGGCAGCAGCTCTCCGGGAATCTGGAGGGGTCTCCCCAGCCCCACCTGGAGATGCCGGCGGGGACTGGACGCGGATAGCTTTTAAAGAAACTTCGACAGGGGCAGACAGTCTGCCTCGTCTACCTGACAGGGCTGTTTTGAGGGTACAATACATACTTCCTTGAGCCCCTTGGGAGGAAGGCGCAGTGTAAGAGTCGCTCCCTGTCATCGCCAACCAAAGGAAGACCAGGTGACAGGCCTGTGGGATGCAGTGCGCAGTCCCGGCTGCCTCGCCCCAAAAGTATATTGCAGAGTTGGAAAAGGGCAGGCGAGGCGAGGGAGCGACTCCCCATGTAGAAAGGCGGCAGCATCGGGGGCTTTTCAGCTTAGAGAAAAGGCGAGTAGAGGCGGCAGGATAGAAATTTATGACAAGGTGAAAGTGGAGAGAAAGTTCTCTCCCCCCTCCTAACCCTGGAACTTGTGGATTATTATTATTAGTAGTAGTAGTAGTAGTATTTATTCCCCGCCCTCCCCTGCCAAGGCCGGGCTCAGGGCGGCTTACAAGCAATAATAAAAACAAGTTGAATGATTACAACTTAAAAACAAAAATAAAATACAACATTAGAAAATTGAAACATTAAAATATTAAAATGTAGCTTCCTTCCAACTAAGTTAGTTCTTGGTATGAGCTTTCGTGTGCATGCACACTTCTTCAGATTGGGGAGGGAATCAAATTGGCTCCAAGCCAAAGGCCAGGCGGAACAACTCTGTCTTACAGGCCCTGCGGAAAGAGATCAGATCCTGCAGGGCCCTGGTCTCATGAGGCAGAGCGTTCCACCAGGCCGGAGTTGAAAAGGCCCTGGCTCTGGTTGAAGCCAATCTAACTTCTTTAGGGCCTGGGACCACTAGGGTGTTGTTATTTATGGACCTTGAGGCTCTCCGTGGGGCATACCAGGAGAGGCGGTCCCGTAGGTACGAGGGTCCTAGGCCGTGAAGGGCTTTAAAGGTCAAAAGCAGCACCTTAAATCTGACCCTGTACTCCACCGGGTGCCAGTGCAGCTGGAAAAGTACTGGGTGAATATGCTCCCATGGCAGAGACCCCGTGAGGAGCCTCGCTGCAGCATTCTGCACCCGCTGGAGTTTCTGGGACAGCTTCAAGGGCAGCCCTGCGTAGAGCAAATTACAGTAGTCAAGCCGGGAGATGACCGTCGCATGGATCACTGTGGCCAGGGCGGGGCGGGAAAGGTAAGGGACCAACTGCTTGATGCGGCGAAGGTGGAAAAATGTCGCCTTGGCTGTTGCTGTAACTTGCGCCTCCATGGAAAGGGAGGCGTCAAGGATTACACCCAAACTCTTAACGGAAGGCAATGGCACTAATTGGGCCCCGCAAGAGAAGGGAGTTGGCCCCCCAACCCCATGTCATCCCAATCCAGCCATAGGACCTCTGTCTTCGAAGGATTTAGTTTCAATCGGCTCCCAAGATTGAATTGTATTGGTTATCTTTTTTTAAAAAAATAATTTTTATTAAGGTTTTCCAAATTAAAACAAATAAAATCCAATTCATAAACTGGTCAGTGTGTTTGGGGCTGAATCGGTATAGCCATCCATCAGCAGACAGAGCTGCGTGTCATCAGCATATTGGTGACAACCCAGCCCAAAGCTCCGGATAATCTGGGCAAGGGACAACCAGGGAAGATTCGGGAGAGATGAGAGAAGTCCTTCTGCATCGTCTCACTCGGGAATTGGCTTCCACAAGAGACTCAGGGGTTGCCTGCTGTCTGACCCAGAAGGGTTTAGCCTTAGGTCACATCCACACCGTACATAGAATGAACATTTATACCACTTTAAGAGCGATGGCTTACTTCCCACCCCACCCCACCCCACCCCCAAATCCTGGGGTCTGAGTCTGTAGTTTGGGTCCCCTAATATTCTTCTGGAGAAGTCATGACTCCTATAGCGCTGCAAGAGTGCTATGTATGTACGGCGTGGGGGATGTGACCTTCGGTTCCCATTCGGATGCTCCGCCCTAGGTACCCAAATGTCTCTGGCCGGCGGCGGCCTCGCTTGTGAAACCTTCCCATCGCACGCCCGTTTCCCATTGATCCGCTACGTTGCAGAGAACAGCCAGCAGAGGCGGCGGCGGCAGCAAAGCAAGCCGGCCTGCCGGGTTCATCTAAGGTAAGGCGAGGGGCGGTCCTGTTGCAAAGGAGGAGCCTGCGAGGCGAGCAAATCTCTCGCAGGCTGGCTGATGAATGTGACCGCGCTCGGTGCGTGTGTGTACTTCTTGGCAGGGAGACAAGAGCGGGGAGGGGAGGGGAGAGGACCGCAGTGCGTAACCCCCGGATGGTGGATGGATGCGCCCCGCCTGTGGGGTGGGAGGCTGGGGGGAGCTTCCTGCCTGCCTGCGCTGCCCAGCCTCGCCTAGTAACAGTGCCCCCCCGGCGCCCCCTCCCAGGCACTGCCTTGCTCGCTCACCTCCCTCCTTCTTCTCCTGTGACAATGCATCAACCTCCCAGCATTTCACAGAGGAAAAGAGAGCCACGCAGCTCTGCTTGTAACAGAAGGAGATAAGGAGAGGCCAAAGGAACATCTCGTTCAGCGCCCTGTTCTCCCCGAGGCCAGCCAGACGCCCCACGTGCGAAGCTGGCAAGCGGGACCCGAGAGTGCAAGAGAGCTCCCTTCCCTCGCGATTCCCAGCCAAGGGAATCCAGAGGTATCTCTGTAGCCACCGAGAGCGTTATTCACCATCGATTTGCCTAATTCTCCTCTACAGTAAAGCCATCCAAGTTGGTGGTGTTCACTGCTCTCCGTGGGAGCAAATTTCAGAGTTTAACTATGCACAGGGTGAAGAAGAACTTTCTGGTGGCCTGTCCTGAACTGGCCCCCTGGTCAGTTCTGTGACCGCTGTCCTGGGGCACAATCATTTAGGGTCCGCCAAGGTGCATCTGCAGCACAAAACTGGGCCCCTCGCTCTGCCCCGGCTGCAACAAACCGTCTCTCCCACGTCGGTCTCAGCAGGAGCTGCAACCTTCCCCCAAAGGCACATTCCTTCATTTCCTCCCGAAACAACAAGACTCTTATGTCCTCTCTGAGGTAGAGAGAGAGCGACACCACCTCCCGTTTGCCCTTCCCTGTCCTTCCTATAAAGTTTGTCCCCATATACCACCAATTCTCTCCATTCCTCCATGTTTCTGTTATGCCCACTATAGCTGTGTTGTCCTCTAATCCCAAACACTCTAGACAGGTGCTCGGCTAAAAGTTTATGCTTTGCGTTGAGTACTATATAAAACAAGGTAAAAGCTTGTTAATGTGTTTTTTAAAGTTTTGAAAAAACTTTAGCCCAAGAGGCTAAACTGTCCTAACCCTTTCAAACTCCTGCTTTCTGGCATTTGAGCCGCACACCCTGGTCTGATTGGCTGCAGTCACAGCTGGGAAAAGCTAGCCAGGCATATAAATTTAGAGCAACCAAGTGAAGGTGCTCTGGCTTACTAAGCCTCACGCTAACAGGCAAGTTCAGCAGCAGGCAAAGCTGGGGCTGTCTCTTCTGCCCATTGCCCGATAAACCCCAAGCTTCCACATTAAATAAACCAATAAAAGCCAGCCAGGGTGTGGGGTGTTTTCCAGTGCCTTGCTCATTTTGCCACATGTATGACAACTGCGTGTGCTCGGATCCTCACCCTGATCCAGGAGCCAGGCCAGCTCACCTTTCCCACACCTTGCAAAAGGTCCTCTCTCTGCCTGTTGTGCGTTCTGTTCATGATGGCTGCATAAACACAGCGGGCTGGAGCCAATCCTAGTCATACTCTGACACATTGGAATTAATGGAGACGACTTAGGGCCATTCATTCCATTGGGGCTGCTCTGAGCCAAAGAATCGTGGTAACTGTTGTTTACCCCTCACAGAGCTACAATCCCCAGCATGCCTAACATGCCACAGTTACCAGAATTCTTTGGGTGAAAGCAATGTGTTTTAAATGTATGGTGTGTGCACAGTCTGACTCTGCATGGGAGCTGCAACAAAGTGTTGCAGTATATCATCACCAGTTCAGGGCTACAGCTTTGCAGCCATGACCTCTTCTATCCCATTCAGTTCCCATTCCCCCCATTGTCATCCTCCCTCACAATTTAAGAAGGATGTTGACAAGCTTGAAGATGTGCAGAGGAGGCAGACCAAGATGATCAAAGGCCTGGAAACCAAGCCTGATGAGGAGTGGTTGAAGAAGCCTGGGGAATAGAAGACTGAGAGGAGATATGATGGCCTTCTTCTTCTTCTTTTAAAATTTATTTATACTTTTCAGATATACGTATACATTTCACTGATTGTGCAATAATTTTAACATTTTAAAAATTGACTTCCTTCCCTCTATTTCTGCAGTTTCTTAAATTTATTTTTAATATCTTCTGCATATCCAGATTAACTTACTCATTTATTTCTCTTCTTTAAATAGATATACACCTGCAGGTTATTACAATAATCCTGCCAGTGTTTTTATCTGTTTACAATTTATCTGTAAATATTCAATAAATCTGAGAAGAGAAGACTCCCTGGAAAAGACCCTGATGTTGGGAAAGATGGAGGGCACAAGGAGAAGGGGACGACAGAGGACGAGATGGCTGGACAGTGTTCTCGAAGATACCAGCATGAGTTTGACCAAACTGTGGGAGGCAGTGGAAGACAGGAGTGCCTGGCGTGCTCTGGTCCAGGGGGTCACGAAGAGTTGGACACGACTAAATGACTAAACAACATTCAATAAACCATTTCTGTTCTTTTATAAAAAGTTTATTATGTTGTTTTCTTATTCTTCCAGGAAGTTCCTCCATTTCTACATATTCCATAAGTCCCCTCCAATTCTACAACTCTATGATTCTATGAAACTTAGCATTCTGTGATCTCTGAATATGCTCAGTCCTCAGTGGGCCATTGGAAGAGAAATGCCTTCTTAGGTTTTTGCCCTATATCCCTCCTCCCTGCCTCTTTTTGTATTTTTTGTATTTTTGTAATCTTTGGTTTTCCAGAGCATGATGCTACCTCCCTGTGGTTTCTCTGATGCCCTATTTTAGCTACAATCCGATCAGCACTTACCAGCTAAATTTGCTGTTAGAAGGAATGATATTTTAAAGCTGTCTGGGCAGGAATCTGAATTAGAAATTGTGATACAGTATCTAGAAAACAGTGGAGCATTTCAGAATATCAGAGTATGCTGTAACTCAAGGAATTGAACTTCAGGTCGATGGGTCCCAAGGCAGCCCTGCAGCCCTTTTTCTCTGGCTCTGAAACCTCTCCCTCTGCCACACCCATCACTGGCCCTGATCTGCCCCCCCCCCGCTTTTCCCTTTCAAGTCTGATAATTCCTTTGGCCTGTCCGCATGAAGAGGGTTGTGTGAGTGGGCTTAGAAGCTAGCCTATGGTACCTACAGGTAGAAACTGTTAGTTGCTCCGCCCACTTTTGCCTCTTGCCCCGCCCCTATCTCTAGAAGCATAGCTGTCAACGTTTTCCCTTTTTAAAAGGGAAATTCCCTTATTCCAAATAGGATTCCTCGCAAGAAAAGGGAAAAGTTGACAGCTATGTCTAGAAGGCTGCCCAGAAGGGAATGTTGCCCTCAGGCTGCAAAAGGCTTCTTGCCCCTGCGGCAAGTGATCTTAGAGCGGCCAAAGAAAGGACCTTCAAGGGAAACCTCTGAATCACAATTTATCAGGAAATTCAGTTTTTCACCTGTACTTGACTTTAGATGACGTATTTTTACAACGCTACGTATGTTACCTAGCTTACCAATTCCAGGATGTGTGCTTGTGTCAGTTTACGTTGATCGCCACTGTCCTCCTTGCATTTCACTTCCCTCTGACCTCTCGCCTGGGCACTTCCTGGCCATGCATAGAAGTGAGCATCGTTGCCGGCTTATGCTGTATCATAAATGTGCTGAAGCCTTCAGTTGTCATAAGACTCTTTGAGGTTATATGGAAAAGGCTGTGATGGTGGGGAAGGCAAGCCCAGCCAGCTGCAGTTTGCAGAGTCCCCTAGGGAGGCGGGTGGGTCGTCTATTGCATCCTGGGAATTGTAGCCCTGCCTGGGAAGGGACAACTCTCAGCACAGACTGCCGTTCCCAGGATTTCTTTGGGTTTACAGTGGTGCCTTAAATGCATGATGCGGATGTGGCCTTATTATGCACTCATTTTTTAATAAAATGAAAGCAGGGGACCTGAGGATTATGTCTGAGGGCGAGTAGGGCTCCCCACCCCCCCACTCCACAACAACCCACCAGCATTTAAAACAAAGGATCCTCGATCTCACATCAGATCTGGCCCGGGAGCAGAATAATCGCCCGGATAAACCGGGACACCTTGGAGCAGCTTCCCTTGGCTGACGCAGCCGCGCGGGGCAGCGGGCGCGCCGCCGGCTCCCTTCTATATATAACCAGCGCGCGCGGCTGCAGCCGACGCAGCGCCGAGCCCGCCGGGCTCCCCTTCCCTTGGCTGGAGGGTCGTCCCTGGGCGCCATTCCCAAGCTGTTAGGCGCTGGCTCCTCGGAGCCCCCCAGCACCAGCCCGTCGAGCCTGGCCGCTCTTCCACCCTGGACTGGATTGCCCTCGGAGTCCCTCTCACGCCACAGTTCTATGGGACCAGCGGATTGAGGGCGCCCAGCTTCTGCACAGGATGCCATCGCTCGCTGAGGCCCCTCCCCGTTGCAGAGGTTCAGCGGAAAGTGCCCCACCTTCGGCGCTGGGGGGCCGGGATGAGATGCTGCCGCTCTTCGCTCTGCACTCTTCCAGGAAGTGGCTCCTTCAGAGCAGAGGCAGGTTGAGGGGAGAGCTGGGGGGGGGGGCACGACTCTTATTTAGGATGGAGTGAGAGAAGCAGGGAGAGGGTGAATGTTGGCGTCACTCAGGGCAGTGTTGAAATCTGAGCCCCCAGGGTCTGCCCCTGTTCAGAGCCCTGGCCAAGCTTCCCTAACCTGGTGCCCTGCAGCGCTTCTGGACTGCAAGGCCCATCAGTCGAGAAGAAGTGATTTGGGTCCTTACTGTCCAACTGAGTGTCTGGTGAGCTTTGCAGGATGCAGCGGAGTCGCTCATGATTTGGAGCAGGTGGCAGGTGTTGACTACAGCTACAGCCCTGTGGACATGTATGCACTAGTAAATTTCATCAAATCCAGTGGCCGTTTGCAGGGCCGGCAAGGTGAGGCAGCTGCCTCAGGTGGCAGGATCCACAGGGGTGGCAGATCCCCATGTAGATCTTTACCCGCCTCCTTTGTTCTTGATATAGATCTTCACTCACCCCTTTTCTCCTGACCATTAACTTCTGAAGAAACAGGCACCAGATTAGGCTGCAGGTGGCAGGAACTGTGTAGCTTCTATACCAAGCCTGGAGCTCTTTGCTCTGTGAAATGTCACTTTTTTGTGAAAAGGGCAATATGGATTTTCTGCCCCCCCCCCAGTTGCTAAGAGCCAAGGCAAGAAGAAAAGGAAGATACAGGCAGGTAGAAACTAAGGGATAGTGTGGCGATGCTTTTTTGCTGCAATTGGTGAAGCTTAGAAGCTATCTCAGACATTGCTCCTGTGGGAGAGGGAGGGCAGCTGGGAAAGAAGGAGATAGAGTCATAGAATGGTAGAGTTGGAAGTGACCCTGAGGATGATCTAGTCCAACCGCCTGCAATTCAGCTGCCCCATATGAGGATTGAGCCTGCAACCCTGGTATCATCAGCACCATGCTCTAATCGATTGAGCTATCCAGTGGTGGGGAGGAGCTAGAGGAGCAGGTGTAGAGGCATTTTCCAGTCCAAGGGCCACTATCACTTCTGAGAAACCTTTTGGGGGCCACATGCCAGTGGTGGGCAGGACTAGAGGCAAAAGTGGGAGAAGCTACACATGTGAATTTTACCTTTGTACAGCAGGCTAGTTTCTATGCAAACACATCCATCCTCTATCCGGCAAGCAAAGGTGTGGTCAAAGTCCAAAGGCCTATTTCAGGCAGGCAAAAGCACATCAAGTCTGGCAAGGGGCTTAGAAGGTTGCACTCAGCCCCCAAGACAGATGTTCCCCACCCCTCCTATAGAAGGCAAGTGACCATAAAAAGATAATTTTAAAAAGAAAGTCTAGGGGAATGGTGAGGGCATAGGGAAGGAAGAGAGCTACTGATAAATGTGGATCTGCAGAGATATTGTTGTTTAGTCGTTTAGTCATGTCTGACTCTTCGTGACCCCCTGGACCAGAACACGCCAGGCACTCCTGTCTTCCACTGCCTCCCACAGTTTGGTCAGACTCATGCTGGTAGCTTCAAGAACACTGTCCAACCATCTCGTCCTCTGTCGTCCCCTTCTCCTTGTGCCCTCAATCTTTCCCAACATCAGGGTCTTTTCCAGGGAGTCTTCTCTTCTCATGAGGTGGCCAAAGTATTGGAGCCTCAGCTTCAGGATCTGTCCTTCCAGTGAGCACTCAGGGCTGATTTCCTTCAGAATGGATACGTTTGATCTTCTTGCAGTCCATGGGACTCTCAAGAGTCTCCTTCAGCACCAGAATTCAAAGCATCCATTCTTCGGCAATCAGCCTTCTTTATGGTCCAGCTCTCACTTCCATACATCACTACTGGGAAAACCATGGCTTTAACTATATGGACCTTTGTTGGTAAGGTGATGTCTCCGCTTTTTGCAGAGATGAAGTAGTACTAAAATCCACAAACTGATTTGAAATAAAGCAAATATTTGGGTTTTAGGCCTCCCTTGGACTGATAAGTCATCAGAAATAGCCCAAGTAGAATGTTGGGAATGTAGCTAAAGCTTTTGACTAGGGGAAGCAAGCTAGGGATAGCTGGGGATGAGATGGGGCAGAGAGAGAAGCAGGGGGAAGAGCAAGGCTGCAATAAGCGGATGCTGCAGGCAGATGAGGAGGCAGTGTTGGCAAAACTCCACTGGGGAGCCCTTACTGGAGCTACGTGCAGCACACCCTGTTCAAACCATCCCTAATAGCTTCTTTTACAAGTACTGAAGCGATACAGTCCACCCCACTCCTGTTTTGTAAAGAAATCAATAAGATCCTCTTGCAGCAGGAAACCAAAACTGTCTGAAAAACCTTTGCCTCTGCAATACACCTCTTGGCACCTGGGCAAACCAGACCCCCCCTACCTGTGCAGGCGGATATCAATAGCAGTAATGCTACACTGGTCAGAACAAACTGCTGCTCAGGAGCAGTGGAGCAAAGCAATTTTACACTCTCGATATCGTGTTCTTAAAGGGAAGCCCTTATTTAGACTGCAAAGCATCTTACTTCCCTTATTTCAAAATGTGGCTAAGGTGCCCCAGCTGTTTGTGGGCCACCCTGCTCATTCTAAGTGCAGCCCTGAGCTTCTGCTCCAAAGTCCAGTCCTGACAGCACCACTGCAAACTGGCCTCTTGCAGCTACTACTGTCACTGCAGACTCTGAAAACAAACCCAAAAATATGAAACCCCATTTCAAATTCCAGCCAAGATTATGCAAATCAATGAACTGTACTATCATGGGTTGAAATGCACAAACATCTACAACTAGAGAGGCTCCACACTCAACTTGGTATTCTTGCAAGACTTGGAATCTCTATTGGAAAGTAGTACAATGTCAGGAATGGGTAATCAAGTTGTCTGTCTTCCACATGGAACAATATTATAATTTTGCATTAAGGTGATTCTGCACCAAGACCCAAACTGCCAGAGTTGAGCAGTACAGTGGTACCTCTAGTTGCAAACGGGATCCGTTCCGGAGGCCCATTTGCAACATGAACAGAACGCAACCCGCAGCGGTGCACCTGCGCACACGCAGGTCGCAATTCGCTGCTTCTGCGCATGCATGTGACGTCATTTGGCACGTCTGCGCATGTGCGAGCGGCGAAACCCAGAAGTAACCCTTTCTGGTACTTCCAGGTCACCGCGGGATGCAACCTGAAAAAACATATCATGAAGCAAATGTAACACAAGGTATGATCTGTACTGCATATAATATCTTGCATGTTTTGTTCTGCAAGTATATTATTTTTAATGAATTATTCTGGCACTGCTATACAAGCTAGAAGCCTACTCTTAAAAATAGCAGAAAGCAAGATACACCAGAAGCCTAATTTCACTTTGCATTTTTGTGTTCCTTCCTGCAGAATACACTTGCAATGGGATGTAAGTATAAGGAGATAGGACTGCACGACCAAGCCAGCCATGGCAGATCTGTGAGCAGCACATCACATATTCTATCAAAAGATAACAAAATACTTAATACAAAATATCAAAATACTTAATAAAAAACATCCTTGGTGTGTGGAGTGCCACAGGGCGCAATTCTCTCCCCGATGCTTTTTAACATCTTTATGCGCCCTCTTGCCCAGATTATCCGGAGCTTTGGGCTGGTGTGTCACCAATATGCTGATGACACTCAGCTCTATCTGCTGATGGATGGCCACACTGACTCGGCCCCAAACACACTGACCAGATGCTTGGAAGCTGTGGCTGGATGGTTTCGTGGGAGCCGATTGAAACTAAATCCTTCGAAGACAGAGGTCCTATGGCTAGGTCGGGATGGCATGGGGATGAGGGACCAACTCCCTTCTCTTGTGGGGGCCCAATTAGTGCCATTGCCTTCCGTTAAGAGTTTTGGTGTAATCCAAGAAGCCTCCCTTTCCATGGAGGCGCAAGTTACAGCAACAGCCAAGGCGACATTTTTCCACCTTCGCCGCATCAAGCAGTTGGTCCCTTACCTTTCCCGCCCCGACCTGGCCACAGTGATCCATGGGACGGTCATCTCCAGGCTTGACTACTGTAATTCGCTCTACGCGGGGCTGCCCTTGAAGCTGTCCCAGAAACTCCAGCGGGTACAGAATGCTGCAGCGAGGCTCCTCACGGGGTCTCTGCCATGGGAGCATATTCACCCAGTGCTTTTCAAGCTGCACTGGCTCCTGGTGGAGTACAGGGTCAGATTTAAGGTGCCGGGCCCTAAGGAAGTTAGATTGGCTTCAACCAGAGCCAGGGCCTTTTCAACTCTGGCTCCGGCCTGGTGGAACGCTCTGCCTCATGAGACCAGGGCCCTGCAGGATCTGATTTCTTTCCGCAGGGCCTGTAAGACAGAGTTGTTCCGCCTGGCCTTTGGCTTGGAGCCAATTTGATTCCCTCCCCCCCTCTCTCTTTTTTCTTTTCTTTTCCTTCTCCTCCTGCGATGAGGCTACATTTTAATATTTTAATGTTCCATTATTTTAATGTTGTATTTTATTTTTGTTTTTAAGTTGTAATAATTCATCTTGTTTTTATTATTGCTTGTAAGCCGCTCTGAGCCCGGCCTTTGCTGGGGAGGGCGGGGTATAAATAAAAAAAATATTATTATTATTACCTGCACTGCTGAAATATTCTATGGCGTTAGCAATACCAGTATTAACAAGGGTGTCCCACATGACCTTAAAGTGGCACTGTGCCAAGTCAATGGTCCACAAGATCCATGTCTTGATCGTGGATGGAGGACTTGACCTGGCATGTGTAACAGAGACTTGGTTGGATGAGGCGGATGAGCCTGTTCTTGCCACTGCTTGTCTGCCAGCCTTCTCTTACACACAGCAACCCAGGGTTACAGTGATGTTTAGAAAGACACTGTTTTTTGAATGCTTGTTGTGGAAGCTGGGCTATAGGGGCAGTACCGGATTCACTTTGGTGTACCGACCTCCCCGCTGCACCAAGGATTCCCTGCCTGAACTGCTTCAGGTCATGGAGGATGTTCTCCTGGAGACACCTAGTTTGGTTGTCCTGAAGGGATTTTAACATCCATGCTGACATGACCTTACAAGGGGCCTCTTGGGACTTCATGGAAAACATGGCCTCCATGGGGCTATCCCTGAATAAGCCATGGACATGCCTTAGATCTGGTGTTCACCACTGTGGAGGTGAGTGATCTGACACTAAGTTCCAGCATAACAAAAAAAGTACCATTGTCAGATCATTTCCTGGTGCATCTAGACTTCTCTGCAACCCTTCCCCTTCGCAGGGAGGTGGGACCGATTTGGATGGTCCGCCCCCACCATTTAATGGATCCAGATGGTTTCCAGAGGGTGGTAGGGGATGTCTTATCCCATGCTGGTGGCCTTTCAGCTGACGCCCTGGTGGCCCACTGGAATGCAGAGTTAACCAGGATTATCCACTGTTTGGCTCCAAAGCACCCTCTCCGATTACAAGGAGCTCAGATGGTTCCCTGGTATTCCCCAGGACAGAGGGTGATGAAACAATCGCTGAGATGGCTAGAGGGGTGGAAAACTTACTTCAAATCGGACTGAACATGGGTTGGAGCTCAACATCGAGCCTACCAAGTGGTGATGGCAACAGTGAAGATGTTCTTCACCACCTCCATTGCACTTGCAAAAAACAGATCCAGGAGACTTTTTCAGGTGGTTCATAGTTTAACAGAACCACGTTCACCATCAGGGTTCAGTAAGGACACCAAGATCTCCTACTGTGATAGCAGGGTCAGGGTGGGAGAGTGCCAGCTGCATGGGATCAGTTTCAACCTGTTACTTCCAAGGATGTGGACAGGCTGCTTGGGCAAGTGAAACCAACCACTTGTCTCCTTGATTCTTACCCATCCTGGCTCATAAAAGCAAGCCAGGCAAGGCTGGGCAATGGGCTCCATGGGGTGGTGAACGTGAGGGAGTCTTCCCAGACCCACTTAAACAGTTATTAAATCACTTTTTTAAAAACCATCTTTGGACCCGGACACTAAGGCCAGTTATCGCCCAGTCTCAAATCTTCCATTCCTGGGCAAGGTGATTGAGTGGGTGGTTGCGGAACAACTCCAGGCACACCTGAAGGGTGCTGACTACTTGAACCCCTTCCAGTCAGTTTTCAGGCCCCATCATAGGATTGAAACCACCATGGCCACACCGGTTGATGATCTCCGGCAGGCTAGGGACAAAGGTGAAAGCTGTTTCCTAGTTCTGCTGGATCTCTCAGCGGCCTTTGATACCATCGACCATGACCTCCTTCTGGACCGTCTAGAGGAGCTGGGAGCACTGTTATACAGTGGTTCTGCTCCTTCCTCCTGTGGTCTCACTTGTGGGGTGCCTCAGGGTTGTCCTCTTCCCCACACTTTTTAACATTTATATGAAACTGCTGGGAGAGATCATTGGGGGGGTATGGGCTAAGCATTCACCAGTATGCAGAGGATACCCAGCTCTACCTCATTTAAACCAGTGAAGGCAGTGAACGTCCTGTGTGGGTATCTGGAGGCAATTGGGAGATGGATAGCAGTCAACAGATTGAGATTGAACCTCAACAAGACAGTACTGTTTCTGGGTCACAGGGGACAGGGAGGTGTGGGGCATTTCCTGGTCCTGAAGGACCCGGTGCGCAGACTGGGAATTATTTTGGACTCACAGCTGTCCATGGAGGCACAGGTCAATTCTATGTCCATCTGGTACGCCAGCTGAAACCCTACCTGTTTGTGCCATGTCTCACCAGAGTGGTACATGCCTGGCTATCTCCCACTTAAGACTACTGCAATGCACGCTACATGGGGTTACCTTTGAAGGTGACTCAGAAACTACAACTAAACCAGAATGCCGCAGCTAGACTGGTGACTGGGAGCTGACATTACACTGGTCCTAAAAGATCTAAATTTCTAAGCACAATTCAGTGTTGGTGCTGACTTTTAAAGCCCTAAATGGCTTTGGCCCTGTATACCTGAAGGAGCGTCTCCACCACCATCATTTAGCCGGAGGTCCAGCTCCGAGGGCCTTTTGGCAGCTCCCTCACTGCGAGAAGTGAGGTTACAGGGAACCAGGCAGAGGGCCTCCTTGGTAGTGGAGCCTGTCCTGTGGAACACCCTCCAATCAGATGTCAAGGAAACAAACTACTGTATCTGACTTTTAGAAGACATCTGAAGGCAACCCTGTATTGGGAAGTTTTTTATGTCTAATGTTTTACTGTGTCTGATGTTTTAATTTGCTGGAAGCTGCCCAGAGTGGCTGGGGCTATCCAGTCAGATGGGCAGGGTACAAACAAACTTTCAAATTGCGATTGTGTATACAACAACAAATCCGTTTATTGTGAGGCCCATGCCTGTACACAAAAATCAACTAGTTTATAACATTTCTCCCGGAGATTGGTGCCAGATTCTTTCAGAAGCAGCATTCCACATGGCATATTTTGAACAATGCACCTATCTCCATGGTTATTTTAAGAGTTTTAAAAGGTTTTTCTAGTCACTTTGGCCTATAATCATAGATGGTTTACAAAATTAGTTTCAGCCAACAAGTTGGAAACTCCACTTTTGCACATTGTGAGAAGCTTGTGGGGATCTCCCAGTTGTAGGCTTTCTTCTCGCAGAAGCTAACTAACAGTTAAGAGGCTACGTACTCCAGAAGGGTGGATTTTTGGGTTTAAATCCAAGCTCAGGGAGAGAATCACAAGCCTCAGTTCTATGGCTCTAAAGTGCTGTGAAGCTGTCATCACACACACAACACACTACTCTCTCTTGGGGTGGCCAGATTACGATAATAAAAAGTAACACCTTCTTTATTTGGATGAATATTTTAATATTTGTATCATTTTAGTGAACATATGTATATGTTGTATTTTGTTCTTGGAAATTGCTCCAGGGTGCCTCTGGATGTGTGTAGTGATATACAAATAAAATAACCTAGCATTCACAGACAGCAGCTGGCAAAAGATGGAATCCTTATAGGAGTTCAAGCTTCTCCTGCTCCCTTGCCCTCCCTGCCCCACTCCAGGAATTCATCTTCAGTCCCTGAGATCCGTCAGGATTGATAGAATCTTGCTTCCCTACTTGGATATTTCCCACTCATTCAAACAGGCAATGCTTTGCCACAGGCCCATCAACTCATGACAGATCTAACATAGCTCCAGGGTAATAAATGATTAATTTTCAATTGCATCACAAAAATACACTATTTCCCACTACATAAAAAAACCAAGAGACAGAGGTACATGTTCATTCACTTTTCCGCATACTTTTATTTGTTACAAACATACATTTTTTTAAATATAGACTGTAAAACTCCATTTGCAAAAACCTGTTATGGTAAGGAGTGCTCAACTAGCACGAGGAGTTCTTAATGTCGTTTGGACTGGTTTGTTGTTGTTTTGCTAGTCAGCTAGTGGTAAATCCAGGACCTGCCTTTGTTTGACAGCAGCCTGTAGTGTCTGGCTGCATCTGCATTGCTCTTTAAAAGCAGGCCTGCCGGCCCCCCTCCCCACCCAAAAGGGAAATCAGAATCTCAGCTTCAGCCAACAGGCAGCAAGACAAATAGGCAGCTCTTTGCCCTGGGACTGTAAATACTTTCCAGCGCTCTGCTTGATGGGTGAGAAAGGAACATTTCTGAATGGGTGCTGCACTTTTAAAACATCTCTGTATGCTTGAAACTGCACCATGCAGCTGTTTGTGTTTGTTTTGCCAGTTAAAGTGCATTTAATTTTTTTTATATAAAAAAATAAAAGAGAGGAATAAACTTTATTCTTTAATTAAGGTACTTAAAAGTGAACTTTTTGGTCTCTCAGCAGATATTCCTGAAATCAGATCTATTTTACTACAAATTAACGTCTAGCATTTATATAATATATTTATAGAGGGGGAGTTTTTTTTAAATATATAGATATATATAGAGAGATAGATATAAAATTAGAGCTACTTTTGCATTTACTATCTAGCAGAGAAACATGTTTTTATAAATACATACACATGTACACAGACATTTCTTTCTATGTATACAATGTACAAACGTGTATATTTACATATGGGCTGATTACATCCATATATGATCAATTATCACTTACACAAGGTTTTCTCAACTTTATACCAAATTAAAATATTTGCTCACTACTGAAATTGTACATTCAGCCCAGCAAAACCTCCACTTCCCAAGGGCAGCGATTCTGCACCACCCTGCCCTTTCTTTATAACCCTGCATATCACTTTTGACAAATTTGTTAGCATCAAATTGAGCAACAGATACTGTAGTATCTGTAGTAATCAATACCTCTAACTGGAAGAGGCAGCTGACTGCGGCACCCTCTGCTGGAAAAGGACTTTGGCGGCTACGCCAGCAAGCACAGCAGCGGGGGCACTATCCATTCATTTCAATGGAAGACCTGTGCTTGCAAAATCCACCTGCAGTGCAAAGGTTAATTCAATGAGGCAAGGAGAAAGAGCAAGAGACTTGGAAACGAGATTATGAGTGTTTGTTCCACCAGTCTTGGCAAAACATGGAAGACTACCAGCACCAACTGGTAACATAACATGGGGGAAAATAAGCTACCTACAGTACGGGCTGCAATTGCTCAACATTTGCTTGACTTTCAAACATATCACCTCCTCAGAGAACCTGCTTCACATAGGGTTTTGCCTGCCTTGAGCATCTGCTGCAACCTGTGCACTGCAGAAGATTCTACGGTATGTTTAAATACGGGCACTGATCAGACCTCTCACCAAGAAAGGTTATGTTCCAAAATGCCCTAACCTTCCTGTGCAGCTGGACATTGAGACAGCGGACAAAGTCTTCTCACTGAGGAACTTGATAGGCTTCTGTGGAACCACAGCATTCTTAGTAGCATGGAAATCACTGAATGCAGCTTCAGCAATCTATACTAACACATTTCCTCTTAATAATAGGCCAGCAAGGATGATGTGAAAGTGCTGGAGGGAAAGGTAGTATGGAGAGCTGCTCAGATTATTACCCAATGTTATTATTGGGCCAATGACCTGCCTTCTCCTAATGGGCCCCTCTCTACAAATGTTGGTAAGGTTAAAATATTCACAGCACATGTAAGCTAGGAGATAACTGGCTAACTTGTTTATCATGGTTCTTTACATCTGAGCATGCCTGAGTCAACAGCTCCAGTTCTGAAGAGGGGCAGTGTGAAGAAACAACAAGATTAAGCTATATTCTTGTAAATCCCACATGCATTCAAATATGGGATTTTCTAACCAGATGGGCCTTTCAACACAGAAAAAGCAGGGCAGGAAATTAAACATATTGTCTTGGAAACTTGCCTGGGTTAAAATGGTGCACAGTGACTGCTGTTTTAAATTATGTCCTCTGCAAGTCTTAAAGACAGTTTACCTTGGCTACACAAAGCAGTGATAGGCCAGGAGTGGGGGAAGCAGCAGTAAGCTTTCCTGTACAATAGCTTTGACAAACTTGTACTTCTTTGCTGTGGGCCGCTTACTTTGTATGTATGTGTATATATACCTATACACACACACAGCACATTATGAGATTAAGGCTACATAGCAGCTTATTACAAAATGGCTTTGACAAAGCACACTTAACCTTCCCTTTCACGGAATTTAAGAGACAAAATTGTGTTGGTATTTCTATATTTCTAGTAGACATTGAAACCTTGAGCTCTCCCCCACTCTTCCCCTTGTCAGATTAAAAAAAAAGAGGAGCTGGAGTGAGAAGGCTAGCAAAAAAAAATTCATGGTAACTATTGATTAGAAATCAGCTAATAAACATCCTGGAACATTCTTCTTTCCTTAGGTGAGCATTTTTGGCAAGTTAATGATTCTCATGCTCTAAAAATTGGGCGATGGTAGAACAGTTATTCTCTAAAGACTCTGGGAACAGTCCCATAGACTTCAGTTGTGCTGCTCTGAAGTCTACAACTTAGTTCTCCTCTGTCAAATCAGATACAAGCAAATTTACACAACTGGCCTTAATTATACTGCTGCAAGCTGAATACGAGAGGCTGGGACCCAAAGAAACACTTTCACTGTGCCCAATGGAATAGTACACAGCCAGTGAAATTTTGGGCTATTCGCATCTGAAGAGATCCCCCATGCTACTAACTGCTTTTGAAGCTCCTCCTTAAGAACCACAAGACCAACCCCACCTCAAGCACACCCAGCTAGCAAATCAGTTCTTTAGATCCCAGCGACTGTGTTATTGCTTACTCCCTACAACTATGCAAAATACCTGTTGTTTGTGTGACTAGACCATAATGTTGGGACTTTATTTTATTAAAAAGGAAAATTTTACTCCATATACTACACCAACCTCATTATATTAAGATGGAGTTAGTTTAACACCACTGCAGATTAACTGTCATTCTACAGGTAGGAGAGGTAGCAGCTCATGGCCACATTCACAGGTTTGAATGTCTGCTTCCAATATTAAACTTCTCTGGAACCTTACACGAAACAGCTGTGATGCTTCAGCCACGTGCTTTCCTCTCACAATACCTCAATAAAGCAATCTGTCAGTCTTAATTCTTTTTAACTCTTCCTCTGTTGGCTAAAAACTACAAAGTGCAAAAGATGAGGTTCCTGAGAACCTGCAAGAGGGAGGAAGAAATCTTTTTTACTGCAACCAGTCTTTCCTTACCTTAGCCAAACTCCATCAAGCTAATAAATCAAACCCAAGTATGCAATTTTAAGAAGTAAATGCCACCTGACAATTAAGATGATCTGGCTAATGCTCAAGCACAACAAATTGCTACAGTAATTTTGCTGACACTGAATTACCATAAGCACCATTGCTGGACAAGAGGCAAGCTTTCTAAATACCTCTAGCACACCTGGAATCAGACTATCAAGAACATGGGGGAAGGAAGCTACCATGAAGAGTATGTACATCGCAAATTCATCAGTGAACAAATAATCAAGAAATACATAGTAAGAGACATGCCACTACCAGTTTGGCATTCAGAAAGACTGCAGAAGACTGGTCTGAGTGCAATAGCTCAAAGCATATAGGTCTAAACTGGTTTAATCACCATTCCCTCTCAGTGAGAGTCTACAAATCTCCCAGCACTCTCATCAAACTAATGTTTCTTTGAGGAAAGTCTTCATATTCTTCTGGTATAAAATGATTCAGATTTGTAGCATAGGTAGACTCTAAGCTAAGGGTTCTGCTGGGTAATATTAAATTGCCTACACAATGTTTCCAGAAATAATTTTGAATAATGCATATTAAAAGTATCAGGATCCATTAAGTTTTAAATATTTAGCCTCAAGTAGATTGGTAATCCCAATTACACTATCCCTTTAAAAAACTAAATTTGTTTCATAGCAAACATACTTCAATACATTTACCATTTTACCAAAGGAAGCATATCAACAACATGTTTACCAAGATCTACATAGTATTAGAATAATTTTGAAGCCAAAAAGTGCCACTTTTAAAGGGAAAAACTAAGTTTTCCTCCCTTCCACTAAGTTGAGTCAAGGCCACAAGTTTATTTATTTTTAAATAATAACTGAATATCTGCTGAGAGATTAAATTGTGCATCAGATAAAGTACCATAATCTTTCTGTTAAAACATTGAGATGTCCATGCATGTTTATGCACTGAACAGTTTTCCACCAAAATCACAAAACTGCTGCCCTCACAAGTGAAAAGTAGCCCGAGTTAGTCACTTTTCCAATGTCCCCTTTAATGATAGGAACAGATCAAAAATCATCCTCAGCTATTCCAACACCTGAAGCGTGCAGCCAATGATGGGACCACTCAATATGAGGGCTTATTGTAACCTGCATCTTGTGCCCATTATCCTGAAAATTGTAAGCCAGGGCATGATAAGAATGTGTGTTTTGGGGGAGAGAAACTGAAGCAGAAGCTTGAATCTTAATTTATTTTTAAAAAGATCTGTGGTTGCAGAGCGGATTCCAGGGTAAGCAACAGTGACTGCTTTTTATTTGAGGAAAAAAGAAAAAAGCATTCACTGTTAGGTCTGCAACCGCTCTGCAGCAGACAGCTATGGAAAGAAGAACAAGAACCCGTAACTAGATGTGAGCTAAAGATACGGGTGTTTATACCTGTATGCCTCAAATATTTACAATTTTTGGTGCTATACAAGATTTACATTTTGTTTTGTACAGCAGATGCATCACTCCAAGGACAGTAGAAGTCTAGAAATGTTGGATATGCAGAACTCCACAGGGAGGTTTGCCCATTTCCCCCTCACACAGAACCGACATTTTTAAGACAACAGTGTGATCCACAAGCCACATAACTCAACATACCTGAACGTGTGACAGCTAAACTCCAGTAAATTTATGGAATTGAGCTATTTTAAGCACAGATATGCCAGACGGCAGCTTGTAAACTGCACTGAGGTACTGTCAATGTTGCTGCAGAAAAATTCAAAGACACAATTTAACTGCAGCACCAAGAATGGGGAAGCCTTTACCCAAATTGACATTTAAGCACAAGAATATAAACAGGAATAACAAGATCATTCATCTGAGATGTAATCCAGGCAGTAATTTTTTTCCAACATGGCTGAATATCCCTATCACATGAACGGAAGCTACTCTGAACAGGGACAAGTCTGCCTACTTAGAATTTGCAGAGACCAATTGTTGAGACAAAACTACTAGGCTTAGAGAGCAGTGTGATTTTTCTTTTAAAGGCGCAGTTTGTACAAAGTGCACACATGTGTGCAAGGGGGGGGGGGGGAGATTTCTAACAGTTATCCCTACACCAAATAGGATTCATCTTTCATTAGAGGCCAATCAATGCTTCCAAGTGACCCTTAAACAATACAGTATTTGCAATCTCCACTATTTTAATCACAGAAGTCCCAAATTTTACAACAGGGAGGAGAGGTTCAAAGCTCTACAGATGCCAGGCAAGCCCCCTTCCCTCACTCTCAGAGTTCTATGGATTTTCCTCCATAAACCCCTGCACCTAACAAGGGCTTGTGCCACCAGACTAATTTTCCTATAGCATGAGGCTTGGCCGTTAACCTGCTATGGTGAGATAACCTCAGTATTACTCAAAACATTTAAAATCTTACCATTTATACTTAAGCTGGACACAAGCATGCCCAGTATTTTCACTGAGACTCTCCTACTGACACACTGCATTGTCACCACCTACATACCTTGGAGGGTCATGTGTCAATCTGTGTACCCAATATACAATGCTTTAACTGGTCTAATGACTACAGAAGATTTTTTTCTGGTTGCCAAAACAACACCATATATGGCAGCATTCTTGGCATACAATTGATATATGCTTCTGTCTACTTCCACATACTTCCTAGACAGCTAATTATAGCATATGTAGCCACTGGCCAGGGACAGTCAAACCCTGTCACTACCACGTAATACAAAGGTAAGACTAGTTACTGCAATTCAGCCAAAAAAAAAAAATTCTCCTGAAAAGGAGAGGTACTGCATTTTAATTGGCTCACAGCAGCTGAGCAACAAAAGGGAAAAAAAACCCAATTACCACTGAAGCAACAAAACATTGTTGGTCTATACAAGTATTGTACATTGGTTTAAAATGAGTGAAGAGTTACAGCAATATACACCAAGCATCTGCAGCCTCAATTTTCATTGCTGCCTAGAGCTCTAATTAGTTTAGTAGTTTTCTGCAATCCTAGAGGGCTGTGGTATCCCAGTTAACCTGCTGAAACTTTTGTTGGTGAAAGTTGTTCTCCGGAGCAAAGAACTACATACATTTGAACAAAAATACATAGGTAGATACAGCAGGACATTATTGAAAACAGCTGCCTTGGAGAGTACAAAATACAGTACGAGTATACGGATGTAATTAAAACATCAAGAAATACTATTGCTCCCATTACAATTCAGGAAACAAGTTCTTTGCGACGGAGAAAAATGGAAAGAAAGATTTCTTCAAAAATACAATAAAAATATCTACTGTGGACACTGGGAATAAAGAAATATCTTTGAAAATAAACAATAATATGTGTGGCTGAACATCTTGTGGTAAACTATTCTGACATTATTTGCAGATCTTTATAATAGCCATAGTAAAACCAATTAATTTTTCTAAAGAAAATTCCTGCAAATTTCCCCACTTCAGTGACAACCGTGTGAAGAAATGCCTTTTATGTCTCCTTGCTTTCTAATAAATACAAAACAAAGATAGTATAGGTAAGAGTAATACCAAAATAAGGTAATAAGGGTATGCAATAAATTAAAAAGGCAGCTCAAATAAAGGACAGGCATGCACAATTAAAAAAGATTGTAGAGGAAGGTTTACCTGCCTCTCTTAAGATGTTGCACAAATAATACCTGAAACTTTGTAGTGAACAGTACACTTCCATTCAATTCAAAGTTGCCAGTATAGAATGTATCTAAAAACACTTTTGGAGGGAATAGGTCTGACTTCATTTGTTTTAAAAAAATATCATTTTAGATTAAGAATCCATTCAAAATATAGATGAGGCAATTATTTGGGTGGAGACACCCAACTTTGTTTGGAAAGGACAGCTGGATAAATTGGCAGTAGCCAGTCTATAATAAAATGTGAAGATGGTAAAACGCTGCTAGGGAATGATCAGTCACAGATCTTTTGTGGGGTTGTTTCTGCTCCTTTTTAGTGGTGGATATCAAGCTCCAACTGGACATGCATTGCTCTGAACAATCCATCCCATCAATTCATTCTTGCCAACTCTGCTGTTAACATAATGTGAGGTACTGAGAAAATGGATAGTTCTTTTTTTGTTAAAAAAAAAATCTTGTTAAAAGAATAACTGATGCTGGACTTCTGGACCTGAGGTTCTTGGTGTCTGTGTTCATGTCCACTAGTTTGCACGATGAAAGAAGCCTTCCGTTTTCCTACATGGTTCTTTTCACAGACCTGTAGCCACACAGTTCCTTTGCCAAATTACAATTTCAAGATTTTGCTTTTTAAAAACCCAGCTACAGATTTCACTTCTTTGACCAGATCATCTTTTGAAGTCAGCAGAAAGACAGCTCCAGTTTCCACCTCCTATTAAAGCCATTTGCTTTCACCTTATTTGGAGAGAAGGGGAAGAACTTTAGCGAGCAGCGACCAGTCCACTCTGCATGCCTTGTGCTTTATGCCTGTTTTTCTTTAATCTACCTGTTTGCAAACCCCATTAAAAAAAGAAAAATGAAATACCATTTAAGATCTTTAGAACCTGCCAGCTTTAAAGTAATTCACTTATCAATTCCAGTTCAGGCACCTGGAGCTTAGCAATTTGCACCCCCAAAATAAAACAAACAATTCTGCAAAGGGGGGGGGGGGGAAAGACAACAATGGACATTGGTCCAGATACAGGCTCCCCCCACCCAATTACCTTTCTGAAAAGGTATTTTGAGTTGGTTGCTTCTTTCCCCTGCCCACCTGCTATGTCCCCTTCCCCGAGCCATTTCAATCCCCATTTTCTGCTGGTCTAAGTCCATGATTGATCTCTACGACTTTCCCCATCGGGATCTGCACCCCCCTCAAAATAAGCCCCATGCCCCCACTGATTTGGACAGCGGTGGTAGCTTCTCCCCTCCCTTCAAACAATGCTCAGTGGCCTTTTATTCTCCAGACTGCTGGTTTCAAGAGTAGAGGGGCACCATCTCAGAAATGCAAGAGTGAAGGGTCTGGGTGGAAGTGAAAGAGAGAGTCAAGATCCAAGTAACATTTCTCCCTCCCTTCCTCCCAAATAAAACATCTCAGCCATTCGGTAGAGGAGGAGCCTCGGAAGGCAGGACAGATTTAGATGGCCGAGATCCCCTTCTCTCCGCCATGGGCGAAGGTTGAGGTTAACTGAGGCCACAAAGCTTCCTCTCTGCAGGGGAGGCGGCAATGATGTCGGTGAAGCCCAACAGATGCTGCATCCCTGGGAAAAATAAAAGGGTCACAGAGATAGAGATCAGGAGGGCGCTCCAGAAGTGGTGCAGGTCGGGGGTGTATGCAGGCGATCTCGAAGCTTGCTCTCTCCCATGGCAGAAGAATGCGTGTGAGGTGGGGAGGAAGCTTGGGCCAGGTTTCCCTCCCTGCTCCACCCAGTCCCCTACTCCATGGCAACTCCGGCCGGCGCGGAGAAGGGGGTTGTCAGAAGCAGGGGGCGACGGGGAGAGGGCGGCCGGGGAGGAGGAGGAGGGGGGGGAGGCTCAGTCGTCGTCTACATCGTCTCCGTCGGAATCGTCGCCGGCTCCGCTGCCGCTGCCCGGCCCGGCCGGCCCGGCTCGTCGGTCGTACAGCTTGTCCCGCTGGCGCTCCTGGATGTCTCGCATCTCGTCGGCGTAGCGGCAGAAGGCGCCTCCGAACTTGGCCCAGGCCTTGTAGGGCACCGTGATGGCGTTGCGGTAGGAAGGCTTCACCTCGCTGACGCGCAGGAAGACGCCGTACTTGTTGCAGCCCACGTCGAAGAAGAAGCGCTTCGAGTCCACCGTGATGGAGGTGCCTTCGGGGAGCTCGCCGTACAGGCCGCCCCCGCCGCCGGGGCCCCCCCCGCCGCCGCCCAGCTCGTCCTCGTCGGCGCCGTAGTCGTCGATCAGCTTGGCCAGCGCGTCGCGGAACTCGATCAGGCCCTGCGCCGGCAGCGCGATGGTCTGGCCGCTCTGCAGGCCCGGCGGGCCCCCGGGGAAGCCCGGCCCTCCGCCGCCGCCGCCGCCCGGCCCGCGGTTGATGGTCTGGCGGATGCGCAGGAAGCGGCCGCGCTGGTTCTCCTTCAGGTCCAGGTAGTACTTGCGGTTCTCGCGCACCAGGAACTCGCTCTTGAGGGCGCGCCGGGGCCCCGCGCCGCCGCCGCCCTCCTCCCCGCCGGGCGAGGCCTGCGCCAGCTGCTCGGGGCTGCTGGGCCCCAGCTGCGCGTAGTGCTCGATGAAGTCGCCCAGGTAGTCCCGGAACTCGGCGGCCACCGCCATGGAGAGCGTGAGGCGGCTCTTGGAGCCCCCCGCGCCCACCTCCGCGATCTTCAGGAAGCGGCCCTTGGCGTTCTGCTTCACGTCCAGGTAGAAGCGCTTGTTCTGGATGTCCAGGCGCTTCGAGGCCAGCTCCTGCGTCTCCTGCTCCGGGCCGGGGCCCCCGCCGCCCCCGCCGCCGCGGTGTCCCTGGAAGCCGCCGCCGCCGCCGCCTCCGCCGCCGCCTCCTCCGCCACTGCCACTCCCGCTGCCCCCTCGCTCGCTCCCGCTGTCGCCATCCGCCATCTTCTCCTTCCTCGGGTTCCTTCTGCCGCCGTCAGGCCCAGCCCGCCTTCCGCCCGTCCGGCTCTCCGCCGCCTTCTCCTCCTCCACACACGCACGCGCGCGTGCACACACACACTCACTCACTCACTCGCGCAGGCGCGCGCCTTCCTCGCCCGCCCGCTCTCTGCCTCTCTCTCTCTCTCTCTCTCTCTCTCTCTCCCGCTCTCCCTCACACGCACTTCGCTCCCTCAGGCCGCCTCCCCTTCCGCCGCCGCCTCCCGCCCCGCCTGCAGCGCCAATGCCCACTTCCGGGGACGCGCGGACGGACGGAGTCCAGGCAGGATCCACAACCGGAAGTCAGCGGCTTTCCACGCTATGCCCCGCCTCCCCCGAAGAAACCAGCGGGAGGGAGAGAAGCCTCTGGCGCCTGCGCACTCCCTCTCGCCTGCCCCCCCCTCGCCCGCCCCTCGCAGGCCTAAGAAGCGCAAGACCCCTTTTTTGCGGGCGGGAGGGGGGACAGAAAAGGCGGGAGTGGCACGTAAGCATGTGCAGAGTTCCCTGCACTCTGGAGTCCGGCTCTCATAAAACATTGGGGGGGGGCAGTTGAGCCCCAGCCTGCGCAACCCGTCACCAGATGTGGCGCACGCGCACCAGTGGAGTGGCAAAGCCCCTGGGGGGGGGGCACCGATGATCCTGCGCTCTGGCCCTCGATCCCGGGGTCCCGTTGCGCCAGAAGCGGTTTAGTCCTGCTGGGCAGATGACCCGGAAAGCTGTCTGTGGACAACCGCCGGCTCCCTCAGCCTAGAAAGCGAGATGAGCGCCAGAACCCCAGAGTCGCCTTGGCCTGGACTTAACCATCCTTTACCTTTACGCTTCAAATATTTTATGGGGGGCAAAGGGACCTCGGCCCCTAGCAGTTGGCTCCTGCGCTCTCAGCTAAATCAGAGAATGGCAGAGTTGGAAGGGACCACCTTTTAAATAAAACACAGAGCCAAGGAAATTCATGCAAGTCCAGCATTCAGGAGGGACCTGGCATTTATTTCAGCTGTACCACCGCTTAGAGGAGCATCAGAACAAAGGTTTTATAGGCACAGCGCAAAAAGAGTCATTCTACATACATGGAAAAAGGTTACAAATCAAGAGAGAGGAAGAGACAGGGCTCAACCTGGGATCAGCTTCCTTGGGGTGTTCCAAAACATGTGGTCTTGGCTTATAACTTATCGGACGGTTGTCAAGGCAACCAGACCTTCGGTGGGGCTGTTGACAGTCCTTTCCCATATCTGGAATCTTTCAAGGAGATGTCCGTGCTAACTCACAACAGACAGAGGAAAAGATCCTGCCATTTGTACCACTTTCAGGGTCAGACAGGAGAGATGGAATGCAGCGTGGGAGGGAGGCAAGAGAGAGTCACAACATGCAGGAATCATTCATGGATGCATGCTAGCCAAAGGCTGAATGCAATTAATACTGGAAATCAAACAAATTACACCCTGGGTCTCTAATTCTTATATTAGGGCCCCCTAGGGTCATCTAGTCCAACCTTTGCAGAAATCTCAGCTAGATCATCCGTTACTGATGGCCATCAAATCTCTGCTTAAAAACAATCAAGAAAGAGAGTCCACCTCCCCGCCCCAGGGAATCCAATCCTGATGTTTAATTGGAATCTCCTTTCTTCTAAGTTGAATCCGTTGGTTCAGGTCCTATTCTCCAGAGCAGGAGAAAACAAATGTGCTCCATCCATGGGACAGCCCTTGAGCTCTTTGAAGATATCAATTATATCTCCTCTCAGTCTCCTCTTTCCCAGGCTAAACATACCCACCTCATCATCAGGCTTGGTTTCCAGACCCTGGATCCCCTTGGTCACCCTCCTCTGCCCACCTTCCAGCTTGTCAATACTATCCTTCTTAAACTGTGGCACCAAGGACTGGACACAGGACTCCAGGTGTGGTCTGACCAAATGTGCCCAAGGTTGCCACCTGAAGGGTGGTTTATTCCCACCCCTACTCCCCAATACCTTTTTAAAATGCTAGCTATCCTGGGTAGCAGACATCGGCTGGAAGCCAGAGGAAGGAAGAGGGAAAACAGCAGGTACAGTAGTGAAGCTATGGAGCTGTAGAAAGGAGCAGCCAAGAAAAGGGCAGGAGACAGGCTTCATGTGCCACTTAGGAACAGCAGGATCTGTCAGTTATTGGCATAAAAGAAAGGAACTTTGGAGGCTGGAGGTATGTTGACCGGAAAGGCAAGGGTGCATAGACATGTCCGCTGCCCAAATGGCCAGCTGCAGCCCCCAGCTCCCATTAGCCTTGGTCAGCCTGGCCAGTAGTCAGGATGATGGGAGCTGTATTCCAGCAACTCTAGAGGGGCGCATCCTTACGCTAAGAGATGCATAGAAGGGAAAGCAGCCAGGTGCAGATTCTTCTGTCTGGGCACTGCTGTAATAGTTGGAGGGAACCCACACAGGATGACATTTCCCCTCCGCAGCTCTTACAGGACCTGGAAAAGCCAAGGAGGCAGCAAACGCAGAAAGGAAGAAATTCAAACCAGTTAGTAGAATCTAACAAGCCAAATAAGGCGACAAGGTTAAAATGAACCCTGGGCTATTCTTCCATCTGTAGGGCATAAGAGAAACCAGCATGGAGGTCTTAGAACCAGCCAGGTCTTGTGTGTATGTGTGTACAGGCAGGTTTTCATGATGGCTGCATCTGCATCCTTCCCCTATACGGTATTGAAGCTTAAGAAGCCAACTTCAGATACTCCCTTTTCCAAGACCTCGATTTTTAGATCTGCAGAATCAATTACTGAATAATATTTTTTCTTGTGAAAATGAAGACTTGCTGGCAAGGAATTTGTTTCAGTTGTGCTCAGCTCAGAGAGAGGATTTAAGTGCTGGCTGGATAATGTAATTTGTGTTCCCAACACACAGTAAGATCACTTTCCCCAGCTGCCCTGCTTGCAGGGGGCAAAGCAGGTCATGGAGGGCTCTTCATTTGTGCCCCATCCTATTCCCAGCTTTCAAGGGTCAACAGGATTGTGACTAGTACTGAAAAAAGAGACATGACCCAGAATGGCTGCCAATCGCCTTGTCTGGGAATGCTAACAGGTTGCATATCTTTGTTAGCTGAGGTGCTTAACAGGAACTGATATATTAATAATGTCCATGTTATAGGATTCAATGGTCTTGGGAGACCTCTGCTGGTAAAATCATGAAATGGCAAGTTTTGGTTTTCAGAACCTCTCTGGGTGGTCATTTTATTGCACGTTCATTATTATTTCTGCTCATGATGCTATTGGGGTAGTCACACGTGACTTGTTTGTGCCTTCAAAAGTTTTGGGGTTGGTCACACTGCTTCCTTTACAATCAGTGTATATCCTGTATCTTCCTGAGGAAATCCCACAACTTTTTAATACCACAAATGTTTGTTCTCTATACTGTAGTTCCTTATAGTTGTTGCTCTATAGTGTTTCCAGACAGCACTAATTATTGTGTCACTATTATTGTGTCAAAAACACCCTAGTGGTTTATGAGAGGGCTTCTCAATGAGAAGATCACTAATGGGGGACAATATTTCTTGAAGGAAAGCTTGCCCACCTCTGCATAAGCTCTCTTTCTACTACACGGCTGTGGGAGTGTTTGGTTATGTGCCACAGTGCACATGAACTGACCTTGTACCATAAATGATGTCTGAGAATCTTCGGTAAAAGTGGAAGGAGTCCTTGCTGAAAGCTGCAGAGTTCCTAGCAGACAAATTGATGTGAAAAATGGTTCCTAGAAGCTAGACAATTTGTGAACCATTGATCATTGATAGTACTACCGTTAAGGCAGAAGGGCTGAACTTGATGTATGGCTCATTCTCTCATCTTGGCTCATGGCTACTAGGGGGACGGGGCTGGCCCATAGTGGCATTAAGCTATGATAATATGCAATTTCCCAGCATTGGCTTTTGGACTACCACCCCTAATTGGGTTGCCAACTTCTTACTGACCTGTGCATTCATTCCATTATATCTAGCCATTCTCTGACGCAGGTAAATCCAAGACAGGCTATAAAGAAATAGAGCAGAGGTAGCAGCCACTATTGTGTACTCTAGGTGTTGAACTGCAGCTCCCATCATTCACAGCAAGCATGACTAATAGTTCAACAGAATTTGGAGGGCACCATGTTGGCTACCCCTGGTATGTATCAACAGCAAAGCAAATATTTTACAGCAGCCAAAGGCTGTAATACTGTAAGAATGTCATCACATAGGCCCCTTTGGAGGATTTGTAGTCCTGCATCATAGCCTTAGATTTGCAATGAAGTTTTGGTGGGATGGAGAGCAAAGGTGAACACATGTTGCACAACAGCAGTGGCAGCAACTTGGGAGTGAGAAGGGAGAGAAAGTGGTGGATTAAAACAGTGACAGAAGTTTGAATTAAGCAGGCATGGAGAAACATAGAGGGGGGAGGGCATGATTTTAAACAATGGCAAAGCAGATGCGGGAACCTCTGCCCTGTGGGCTGAATGTGGCTCTTGGAAAATAGGAAGCCCCCCTCCCTTACCCTGTTCTCTGCTCTTCTAGACTGCCTTAGCCTGGCTGCAATGTTTCCTTGAACTATGACCAGGCTTCTTGCTTGCCTGGATGGTGAAAGGGTTTGTGGACGTGGAGTAGAAACCTTGGACATTTGTGTGGCTTGAGCATAGAGTAGTGATCAAAATTAAGAGTTGCATCCGTTGTTTTGCCCACTTTTGCCCCTAATGCTGACCAATGACCATCGTTGGCTCTTGGCAGTCCAGAAAGTTATCATTGAGGAGACATGGCTGAAAAAGGGTTCCTGACTCAATATTAAAGGTACAGGACTTCTTCCCCCTTTTGCATCTGCTTATCCTAGCTGTAGTCTTACATCCTACTTTTATGTATTTACTTTGAAATACATTCTGTTGAAATGTATTGAATTCCATTGAAATGAATGAGGATTATCTGGGGGAAATGCATATAGGGCTGCAGCCCTAATAACTGCTCTGCTGGATAAATCTTAAATCATGCTAACCCCGAATTCTGTTTCTTCCAACAGCATCCATCCAGGAGCAGAGGATGCAGATGGGGCCTGCTGCCCATGGCTATTAACCCTGATATTGAACTGGAACCTCCCTGTTTAGAGGCATTCTGTCTCCTTGTGCCAAATCCAAGAACAAACAAAGGGTGGCCATCGGGATCATTCCTTGGCAATAAGATCTTACAGGTGCTCAACCGGCCACCATTGCAAACAGAACCAGACAAGATGGATCTTTGATCCAGGAAGGCAATCCTAATATCCTCTGTGCTCTGCATGTTTCAGACCAGGGCTATAATGGAATTATGAAGCATCTGCAAATGAAGCTTTTTAAAAAAGGAAATCCTGCCAACAGAAAAAGCATCCCGCATTGTGGACTGCACCTTTCACTCAAATCTTCAAGTGGCAGCAGATTGTGGTTGCTCCAGGAATCTGCTCCAGTGAGAGTGTGGATTGCATTGCATTCATTTGGTTATTCTATTGCTGTGATCACAGGTGGGTTTTCCTCATTTTAAAAGGCTTGTTTCCCTCTCCTCCTTTATTTAGGTTTATTTTTTAATATTATATTTCCTACTTGCTCCCTGTCAAACCCTTTCACCTAGTCTCCACTGCAGGCACATAACTTAGCCTCCAGCTGCTGCTGTCTGCCTATGCTGGTCTGTAAGTGGATCCTTGTGGCATGAGCTCTTCAGTAGCTAACTGATCCTGGGGGGGCTGTGCAAAGCGCGCGGGCGCGGGGGGGGGGGGAGCCACATGCCTACAGTTCTAAAGATAACTTCTTCTGGCCAAGAAGTGTGGTGTGGGGAGATTTAACCCATCAATAGCAGGATCCTACTAGTTCATCCTTTCATCCTGGTTCATGAAAAATTATGGGATCGTGACTTTTCAAAATGCGTACGTAGGAGCATGATGCAGATTTGGTAACTGGATTCAGGGACTGAGTTCTCTCTCTACAAAACTTACCTTTTCCAACCATCCAGAATCTTAGTTTTACTAAGAGGAGACCCATTGAAATTAATGGATCTAACAGTCATGTTTATTAATTCCAGTGGGTTTGCTCTGAGGAGAAGTTTAAAGTGTGTTTATTGCAATGTGTAATTCAGTCCTGAGAATTGACTGGCCCAAGAATAATTGTTCTCCATATTTTACTTCCATCTGTTTGCATTCAGGGCATCTGCTAAAAATTCCACATGACAGTGTTTGTGATACACTGCTTCTAAGGCAACCAGGTTCAAAGAGTTAGTCTGAAGTTTCTCATCTTCAATTGCTTTTTAAAATATTATTTCAGCTATTTATTTTCACCAAAGGACCATCGCATGTGCATGCATATTTGGATCAATACCAAGGATCGAAGCACACACTCATTTTTTCTATAGCACCTCTCTCCTCACAGAAGATGGACTTAGACGAGGCAAAGTCATTTTAGGACTAGAAGACTCATAGGGTCCCTCCAACTCTACAGTCATAGAATCATACAACCTCTGGTTGAAAAGCTCCAAGGAAGGAGAGTCCACAACCTCCTGAGGGAGACCATTCCACTGCCCAACAGCTATTACTGTCAGAAATTTTTTCCTGATGTTTAGACACACTGGCACTCATTTGAAGGCAGGTCCTGGGTGCAGCCTGGCAGAATCTGGAGTTTATTTGAATTTTTCAGATACACTCTTCCCTCCTTCCCCATTTACAGATTATCCAACACACAATATTGTGGATTTATTGTTCAGATCTGTATGGATGGTATTCAGCTAACAGCTGTGCCCTATCATTGAAACTTCTCAGGACTCTGTGACATATACAGTAGCTGGTCCTTAGAAATGTATTCCTTCATTTGTTGTTTGGCTCCCCCGCCTGCCCCCTTTGGGGTCAATGCAGCTTCCTGAACTTTTTGTTCACTTCTGATATGAATTTACAGTGGTACCTCGGGTTACATACGCTTCAGGTTACAGACTCCGCTAACCCAGAAATATTACCTCTGGTTAAGAACTTTGCTTCAGGATGAGAACAGAAATCACGCAGTGGCAGTGGGAGGCCCCATCAGCTAAAGTGGTGCTTCAGGTTAAGAACAGTTTCAGGATAAGAACGGACCTCCAGAACAAATTAAGTACCGTACGTAACCAGAGGTACCACTGTATTTGCTGGGATCATTGGAGTGTAAGATATTTTGATGGCAGAGACACATTTCCGTCACCAGGGGTCCCCATTGAATCAGTTTTGGCCATTGTGATAATATCATCCCAAAGGATGGTGCAGCTGGGAAAGCAGTTTGTCTGCCTGCTTCTCAAGATACCATTGCCAAACGCCCAGGTGGGAGTGGTGGCCTTTGTCAACATTTGGTGTTTACTTTGCCCATTTCTTTGGTGCAATGAGTGCAAACTACATTGATTTGGATGCCTCCGAAGATATTGTCACCCAACTTGGCTCAAGGACTCCCGAGGTGAATGTCAAAGACCAGTTGAATCAAGATGGCAGACCAAATCAAGCGTATTTAAAAATTAGTTCCCACCTCCAAATTGATTGGGGTCCTGGCTTGGAGAAAGAGAGAGAGAGTGTGCGCACATGCACACACACAAATTGCACTATCCATTTTAAAATCACAATATTTTTTGGTGTCTTCTCATTTCTGCATAGTGCTGGGCACTTCCTGCTAGTTATGTATCTTCTTCTTCTTTCTTCTTCTTTGGCAGTTACTTGCAGCCGAGTAAGATTGTCTTCCATAAACAGGGTTTTAGCAGTGAGTCCGTAAGTGACTGTGGAGGCCAATTCATGTCCTTCCACAGTGGGGACATAGGTTTCCGGGCAGGAGTTGATCACGGTGTGGATTTGCCAAGCGTGCCTTCCTCTTAGCACGCTAGTTATGTATAAAAGGACTGTGACAGGTGCTCAAGGATTAGGCCTGCGTCTCAGATACAGAATATTGTCCCTCTGCACAAAACCACAATCCTCATGGTCCTTTGTAGGAGCCACAGCACTTAAAACTCAGTTTCAAACAAATTTTCAGACTGTTTTCTCTCTCTGATGTTGGCCTTGGGGATACTGTTAGAGCCAATTCAAGTGCGTTTTGCTACTGTTTCTGTCTCTATTTTACTTTCAGCTTTGCAGGAGGTTTTGAGAAAGAGGCAGCCGTCAGATTTAGGGCCTGCCTTTTGCTGCTTCAGACAAAGAACAAGGCTCCCACCACCAGCGCCATTCCACATGCTGAAACCAACTAGACTGCAGTTGACTCTTACTTCAACACTGACAACAAAGCACTGGCAACAAAACGGATGGGCGACAAAAGCGTCTATTCCTATTGGTGGCTAAGAAACAAAGCGGGAAGATTTTTGAATCTTATTGTTAGAAAATCAATATACTCTATATGGGAAAAGTATAAGAATCTATTGGAAAATAAGACCCTGTGGTGGATATCACCATTAGAAGCGTTCTCAGTTAAAAAATTAAATATGGAAAAAGAATGAGCAACATATAGAGAGTTGCTGGTAGAGGAGGGAAATCAGGTGAAACTGAAGAACTATGAGAATAAAGGCATTTGTTATCTGATTGGCTCCAATATCATCAGCTAAATGACATTTTAAAAATGGATAAAGGAGTGGGATTTAAGAAAGAACTCACAAGATTACAAAAAGACTTGTTGGAAAATAACAAAAAGGGTCTGTCAAAAATATATAAAATGTTGCTGGAATGGGAGACAAAAGATGAAGTAAAATCTGTAATGATACATTGGGCAAAAGATGTGGGTCGTAATATACAACTTGATTCATGGGAAAAGGTGTGGTATGTGGATTTAAGATTTACTGCTTGCTGTTCATTAAAAGAGAATTATATGAAAATGATGTACCAATGGTACTTAACTCCTACAAGACTTGCAAAAATATATAAGAAAATGTCTAATATGTGTTGGAAATGTAAGGACAATGAAGGTACATTTTATCATATGTGGTGGACCTGTAAATTAGCAAAAACCTTCTGGGAAATGATTTATAATGAGTTACAAAAATGTTTAAAATAACTTTTGTTAAAAAAGCCAGAGACTTTTCTATTAGGTATAACAGGAGAAGAATTACCGAAGGAGAAAAAAGTTCTATTTATTTATGTGACGACAGCAGCAGGAATGTTGTATGCCCAGGGATGGAAGGAAGAATGAACCCCATTAAAAGAAGAATGGATATTGAAACTGATGGACTATGCCGAAATGGCGAAATTTATAGAATATATGAAGGAGCACTGCAGATCTCTAAAAAAGTTAGCAGGATTGGACTAGCACTTGTAATATACGGTAATTTGACAAAGGATATTAAAAAGGAAATTTAATAGTTTGGATTAAGGTATTTAGATGCAGAAAAGAGAATAGATAATTATTGGAAACTGGGGAGGAGGGTGGGGGGAAGTCTGGGGGTTGGAAGAACCCCCATAAAGATACTGAGATGGTTTGTGGACTAATGCAAATAATAATGTATGTAAAAACCTTTAAAATAAAATTTATATATATAAAAAGAAACAAACCTGGAAGGGCAAACACTCATCAGCTGCTACTGCTTATAGTCACCAGTCTCATTTAGATACCTATCTGGACATAAGGACTGCCTGTATTAATCTATACTTTTATACTGGAATTGATGGAACATTTTTATTGATAATGTCACCTGCCAGTTTGCTTGTTGCCCCCCCTCTCTTGCATTTGGAAATAAACAATACAAGCAAAATGGAAAGACTGCCAGTGGGGTTCCACCTGAGGTCCCAGCAGGCTTGCTTAGGGTTGGCCGTGTGGCACACAGAGCTCTGTCCTCCAGCACCACCACTGCTCCTCGCCTCCATCCAGCGCCTGATGCCTGTGGCAGCCACCACATTCTGCCTAATGGAAGGGCCGACCCAGCTGAGTTTTCTTCCAGAGTGATTTGCTGTTATCAGGGGATCTGTTGCTAAGCAATGCTCTGGGATTTATTTGTTTTTTAACCCACTGCAATTTAAACATACATTGCAGGAGGGCACCAGTCTTCAGATTTACACTCATTAGTTTATTATCCCCAAATTAGGCTTGTATTTTTCTCATAGCATCTAGTATTTCTCTAATCAGAGGGTCCTTCGAGATGTTGTTTTTATTGCACGTTCATCATGATTTGGGCTCATGATGTTTCTTGGGCTGTTACAAATCATCATGCTTTCAATGCCATTTGTGCCTGCAGAATATTTGGGGTGGTCATACTGCTTTGCTTCCCACTAGGGCATGTTCCATAACTTCCTGCTAAAAGCCTGTCCCGTGTCTGTTTAGGAGAAACCTGGAAACTGGGGGAGTGCAGCCCCCACTTGTATTACTATAATATAGAATTTAAAAGAGAAATTATGAAAGATTGTATTTATTAACCAACTAAACTTTTCTTTTTAAAATGTTTGATGGCCCACAGTGGAAAAGAGGATTCATACTCTCTGACCCAATCCCGAGGTGGGCATGAGAATTCAAATCTCTGTTGCTCCCACAGAATGTGACACGGAGCTGTGAAGAGCAGGGGGTTTGTGCAACGGTATCTGGTTCCCACAGAGTTGTATTAAGATGCAAGATGGAAACACCACAAAGTTTGCTGACATGAAGGACAGAGAATTTTGAATCTTTTAAGGGTGGCAGAGGGGCAAAGAGGCACAATCCCTGGAAGTATGCATTCTCTGATTCACACTTAGCTGAATACCACCTGTCACAGATAAGTACTGTACTTTGCAGCCAAGGTCAGGATTACATCTGCATTACAGATGGATTTAAAGGGAAACACAGTTTAAATCTTGCACAGTCACCCCCAGAAAGGGGAAGCAAGGCCTGGGCCAGGTCACAGTGCCAGTATCCCTCAGCTTGGATAAGGCTTATCTACACAACACAGTCTTGGATTGGGGAGCAGCATGAAGTGAGAACAGGAGGCTTCTGAGGTCCTACACCAAAGGGCTGGCAAGGGAGGTGAGTGAAGGACAACTGGAGCCAATTTTCTCATATCTGGTTCCAACTTCAGCAGTGATGCCCAAACCCTTTCTCCCATGGACCACTCAAAAATTGCTGAGGGCCGTGGTGGACGACTTAATGATACACCCGCCTACTGTAGCAATGGTAGTGCACTGTGTTATATGCTATATGATTTTTGTAATACAATTTGAGTCCCAAGAATTCAGATTGTAATACATGAGGTGCAATGTGTTTCTGACCCTTTTCAGGCCACTTCCTCCTGCCCATCACTTCCGGTCCATCCTGGAGCAGCTGTAGTTGCTGTTGCCACTGCCACCATTCACAACCACAGCCCTGGTTCTTCACAGACATGCTGCAGGCAGACCCCTGGTGGTCCATGGACAGCCGGCTGGGAACCCCTGATCTACAGCATCTCTGAAATGCAAAGAAGAAACAAATGCATCTCTTCAGTGGCTTTGCGCATCAGCCTCCCTAATATTTCATACCAGGCCTGGATCTTGGCTCTTACTTCCAATAAATGCACATACTTTCCTCAACAGGTTCTTTAAACATATTTCAGTTGAAAGAGGGGAAATAATGATGCACTGTTGCCATAGAGACAGCACTGTTTCTATGACAACCCCCTCTCCAGAGAAGATGCTCTTGTGGGTTCCATGGCAACCATGGGTCACCACCTTCAGGTAAACTGATATTTATACACTCATCCATAGCACAGGTAACACCCACGTCTGGTGGGCTGCATAGAAGCATTGCCATGGATACCCTTTCCGCAAACCATGGCAACATCTATCGCTACTCTCATGTAGAACAATAGAGCTGACTGCTAATCACAGTGACTAAGAAGAGTTGGTGAGATCAGCAAATTCCTCCACATTTCTGCTCTGACTGAGGCTGATTTGTGGTTGCCCCTCCCCCTTTTTGGCATGATTCTGACTGCTCCTTTGATTCTTTCTCCATTTTCATTTTGCTGCCTTTGCACAGTGGTCATTGAGCGGCCTATTAAACAGTGCAATCCAAACCCAAGATCCTTTGTGTGGAGACAGTTTGGTGGATCCCATCCGGTGGATCTTGGTTGGATCTTATCTTCTATAAAGAATAATTAAACTGGCCTCATTTTATAAGTGCTGAAGACTGGCATGGAAAGCAACATCAGCCCCTGAGGTTGGCAGGCCATGTTAAACCTCTGGTTGGGCCCCTGTAATAGCAGAGCACCCGTCAGGTCTTGGATTCAGTAAGCAGCCCCTGACAGAGGCCTCATCCATACCTTTCAAGCCCCATGATGCCACGTCAGACATGGCTTCCCCCAAAGAATTCTATACCCTCCAGGTACCCTGATTTTCCAGGGACAGTCCTGGAATTATGAAAGCCATCCCAGCTTCTGAGTTGATCCCAGGTGTCCCTATTTCCCCCCCCCCCCCAGTACTCAGGGGGGAGGAGGAACTGCTGCTTGTCCCCAGCAACAGCGATGATGGCAGTGGCAGCTCTGGGGTCCAGGCAGAAGGCAGGGCCAGCCTGGCTGAGAAGAAAGAGGAGCTTTCTTATATTTCCCCTTTCTAAAATTCCTTTACTGATGTGTCTTTATCTTTTTGTAAATCTACCAAAGAATAAAATAAAATAGGGATCAAGGGGTTTTATCAGAATGGTGGAGGGTGTTTGTGCTGTGTCCCATTCGTGTTGTGGTGGTGGATATGCTTGGGGGGAGGGGACACAAAAAGTGGGGGGTTGAGAAGGGTCAGTTTGGGGGAGCGAGAAATGTCCCTCTTTTCATCTGAGGAATGTCGGGTATAGAATTCTGGGAGCTGAAGTTTGTTAAGGGCGCTGTGAATTGTTAGAAACGCCCCTATTTGCCTTCCAGAGCTACAATTCTCAGAGTTCCCTGGGAAGAAGAATTTCTTGTTAAACTGCTCTGGCATTGTAGCTCTCGGAGGGGAACTGGGGACTCCTAACAGCCCTCAGCACCTTTAACTACAATTCCCAGGATTCTATGGGGGAAGCCTTGATGCTAGTGTCACTCACACCGGCAACTTGAAAGGGGCACAGTCTAGACTCTAGAGAGAGGTTTGCTCCCTCAGAGAGGACAGGGAAGTTACATTTACAGTGGTACCTCAGGTTACATACGCTTCAGGTTACATACACTTCAGGTTAAAGACTCCGCTAACCCAGAAATAGTGCTTCAGGTTAAGAACTTTGCTTCAGGATGAGAACAGAAATCATGCTCCGGCAGCGCGGCAGCAGCAGGAGGCCCATTAGCTAAAGTGGTGCTTCAGGTTAAGAACAGTTTCAGGTTAAGAACAGCCCTCCGGAACGAATTAAGTACTTAACCCGAGGTACCACTCTATTTCCAAAGAACCTCTTTAGGATCAGCAGGTGAATTAGCATCCTTTTATGGAGCCCTACAATCCGAGGAAGGCTATAGTCCTGATGACAGGTGTGTGCTAACTCAAGGTAATGGCTGTGGTGTGCACCTCATGCCTGCTGCCTTCCTTCCACCGAGCCCCATATTATGAATTTCCCCCAAACCCCAGGGCACTATCATAGAGCAGTTGCAATAATCCTACTTATGAGCTACTAGTTTATGGGCCTCCAGCTATAAAGCAATACGGGGTCTGTAATTGTGGTGTGGAGTAGAGGCCTCATTACTGTAAACATTGCTACAATTTAGTTGATGCTCTTGGCTTTGTTCCTGGGTAGTTATTAAACTAGCAGACAAACTGCTGCTTCCTTGACAAAGTGTTTTAAAAATGGGGTCATGCAATAATAGGCAAGGAGGATGGGCAATGTCTCCCTTTTGCGCAACTCATTTCCATGTCAAAGGTTCGTATTTGGTTCCCTGGATTTGTAAGGAAGAGGAGCAAACCTGTGAGAGGAGTCTCTTCCGATCATTCTGGCAGCAACAACAAAAGCAGCACAATCTGCAGATGTTTTATAAATCATTTTAAAATGACGGCCTAAAGGATGATGACCAACCTTCTTGAGACAATAAAGGCCCATAGGGCAGGCTGTTGAATTTACAAATTCATTTTTCAAATATATTTTTCATTATTATATATATATAAAATAACATGGGATATGCAACAAAATGTTGCAGTACACCATCATCCGCAAGCAGGAGTGTTCCAGCTTTGATGCCTTCCTCAAGGCTAGTTTAGCACAGTGATTCCCAAACTCCTCTGCCACAGACCACTTGAAAATGGCTGAGGATCTTGGAGGACCACTTAATAATTCCACACATGTACCGTGCTGGATGCTGTACGATTTTTTTGTTTATTTTTTGTTTATTTCTTATATATTGTATTTTATTGTATTACAAATTGAATTCCATAGAATTCCAATTGTAATGCAGTTCAGTGCAATGCAATGCAATGCAATAGGCAAGAAAAATACAAGAAAAATCAGGTTAAGAACAGTTTCAGGTTAAGAGAGGACCTCCAGAACGAAATAAGCTCTTAACCCAAGGTATCACTGCATTATTGTTTTCTGCTAGCTAACACATGAGTGTTTAACCTTAGATCAAGTGATTAAGGTATTGAATGGCAAGATGCCATTTTGAAGGGAGTTGCCTTTGGTTCTTTGTTCCCAGGCTGCGTGGAATAAGGACATGTAAATGGCTCTCCAGGAGCTCAGCAGCCTGGGGGGCTGGAATGCAGGCAATGAAGCCTCTTTTGTGTGTGTGTGTGTGTGTGTGTGTGTGTGAGAGAGAGAGAGAGAGAGAGAGAGAGAGAGAGAGCGCTATGTTTGTAAGCTCTGATAATAAGTTATTTTATTTCTGAGATGATGCTGAGCCTATGCTTGGATAAGCATATGTTATTTGGATGTATCTTTGATGTTTCTGTTATGTTTTGAAGAAAGTTCTTCAAGTAAAAAGTTGAACAATTGAATGGGTATGGACAATGCTTCATTTCCAAAAGGAGTCAGTTTTCATGCATCCAGTCTCTTTAAACTGCAATATTAATATCTGCAATAGGAACTTGGCTCACAAAAAGGCTTTATCTAGCCTCTGCACCAAATCAGCTAAAGCAACTACAGAATGTACTGTTTTCCTTTCCCCAGGCAGCTGTGCTGAGGAATGTTGACATTCCCAGCTTCCTTCAGCAAGGACACATTCCAGTGGCTTAGGAGGCAGCTGCATCCCCAGACCTTGAGGGAAGGGGGCATCCTAGAGGAACAAGATAGAAAGAAAGGGGGTAATATTTGTGCAGTTTCTACGGACATGTGTTTAGTTTTGGAGCTGAAAAGTGGTTGAGAATGTGTAGGTCAGCCTGTACAAAGAGTGAGAACCACTTGCAGAGCTGATGAGAGATCTGCTGGCAAGGACTGTAGCTCATGCCTTCCATGAGATGGTCCCAGGTTCATAGAATCATAGAGTTGGAAGAGACCACAAGGGCCATCGAGTCCAACCCCCTGCCAAGCAGGAAACACCATCAGAGCACTCCTGACATATGGTAATAATAATAATAATAATAATAATAATAATAATAATAATAATAATAATAATAATTTATTATTTATACCCCGCCCATCTGGCTGAGTTTCCCCAGCCACTCTGGGCGGCTCCCAATCAGTGTTAAAAACAGTACAGCATTACATATTAAAAACTTCCCTGAACAGGGCTGCCTTAAGATGTTTTCTGAATGTCAGGTAATTCTTTATCTCTTTGACATCTGATGGGAGGGCGTTCCACAGGGCGGGCGCCACTACCGAGAAGGCCCTCTGTCTGGTTCCCTGTAGCCTCACTTCTCGCAATGACGGAACCGCCAGAAGGCCCTCGGCACTGGATCTCAGTGTCCGGGCTGAACGATGGGGGTGGAGACGCTCCTTCAGGTATACAGGACCGAGGCCGTTTAGGGCTTTAAAGGTCAGCACCAACACTTTGAATCGTGCTCGGAAACGTACTGGGAGCCAGTGCAGATCTCTCAGAACCGGTGTTATGTGGTCCCGGCGGCCACTCCCAGTCACCAGTCTAACTGCCGCATTCTGGATTAATTGCAGTTTCCGGGTCACCTTCAAAGGTAGCCCCACGTAGAGCGCGTTACAGTAGTCCAAGCGTGAGATAACTAGAGCATGCACCACTCTGGCGAGACAGTCCGCGGGGAGGTAGGGTCTTAGCCTGCGTACCAGGTGGAGCTGGTAGACAGCTGCCCTGGACACAGAGTTAACCTGCGCCTCCATGGACAGCTGTGAGTCCAAAATGACTCCCAGGCTGCGCACCTGGTCCTTCAGGGGCACAGTTACCCCATTCAGGACCAGGGAATCCTCCACACCTGCCCGCCTCCTGTCCCCCAAAAACAGTACTTCTGTCTTGTCAGGATTCAACCTCAATCTGTTAGCCGCCATCCAACCTCCAACCGCCTCCAGGCACTCACACAGGACCTTCACCGTCTTCACTGGTTCTGATTTAAAGGAGAGGTAGAGCTGGGTGTCATCTGCATACTGATGAACACCCAGTCCAAACCCCCTGATGATCTCTCCCAGCGGCTTCATATAGATATTAAAAAGCATGGGGGAGAGGACAGAACCCTGAGGCACCCCACAAGTGAGAGCCCAGGGGTCTGAACACTCACCCCCCACCACCACTTTCTGGACACGGCCCAGGAGGAAGGAGCGGAACCACTGTATGACAGTGCCCCCAGCTCCCAGCCCCTCTAGACGGTCCAGAAGGATGTTATGGTCGATGGTGTCAAAGGCCGCTGAGAGATCCAGCAGAACTAGGAAACAGCTCTCACCTTTGTCCCTAGCCCGCCGGAGATCATCAACCAGCGCGACCAAGGCAGTTTCAGTCCCATGGTGAGGCCTGAATCCCGATTGGAAGGGATCCAAATGGTCCGTTTCCTCCAGGCGTGCTTGGAGTTGTTCAGCAACCACCCGCTCAATCACCTTGCCCAAGAATGGCAGATTTGAGACTGGGCGATAGTTGGCCAAATTGGCCGGGTCTAAAGATGTTTTTTTAAGAAGCGGTTTAATGACCGCCTCTTTCAGCGGGTCTGGGAAGGCTCCCTCACAGAGGGAAGCATTCACCACCCCGCAGAGCCCATCGCCCAGCGCTTCCCGGCTCGCTTTTATCAGCCAGGATGGGCAAGGATCAAGGAGACAGGTGGTCGGTTTCACTCGTCCAAGCAGCCTGTCCACATCCTCGGAGGTAACAGATTGGAATTGATCCCATATAACAGGACCAGACAGAACTCTAGCACTCTCCCGCCCTGGCCCTGCTCCCACGGTGGAGTCTACCTCCTTCTGAATCTGAGCGATTTTATCTGCAAAAAACTTTGCAAAAGCATTGCAGGAGATCTTGGGGTCCCTACCAGGCCCCGGTGGTACAGGTGGTTCCGATAAACTGCGAACCACCTGAAAAAGTCTCCTGCTGCTGTTTTCTGCAGATGCAATGGAGGCGGCGAAGAAGGCCCTCTTCGCCGTCGCCATTGCCACTTGGTAGGCTCGACGTTGAGCTCTAACCCGTGTCTGGTCTGATTCAGAATGAGTTTTCCGCCACCGGCGCTCTAGCCGTCTCAACGATTGTTTCATCACCCTCAGCTCCGGGGAAAACCACGGGGCTGTCCGGGCTCCATGCAATCGGAGAGGGCGCTTCGGAGCCAGACAGTCAATTGCCCTGGTTAACTCCGCATTCCAGCGGGCCACCAGGGAATCAGCTGAAAGGCCATCAACTTGGGATAAAGCATCCCCTACCACTCTCTGGAAGCCAATTGGATCCATTAAGTGGCGGGGGCGGACCATCCGAATCGGTCCCACCTCCCTGCGGAGGGGAAGGGTTGCGGAGAAGTCCAGTTGCACCAGGAAGTGATCTGACCATGGCACTTCTTTTGTTTCGCTTTTAGTTAATGTCAGATCACCAACATCCGTAGAGGTAAACACCAAGTCTAAGGCATGTCCGTGGCTATGAGTTGGGCCAGACTTATTCAGGGACAGCCCCATGGAGGCCATGCTTTCCACGAAGTCCCGAGCGGCTCCTTGTAAGGTCATGTCGGCATGGATGTTAAAATCCCCCAGGACAACCAAGCTAGGTGTCTCCAGGAGCATATCCGCCACAACCTGAAGCAGCTCGGGCAGGGAATCCTTGGTGCAGCGGGGAGGTCGGTACACCAGTAGGAATCCTGTACTGCCCCTATTGCCCAACTTCCAGAACATGCACTCAGAAAACTGGGTCTTCCCAATAGGACACCTGGTGCAGACTAATGACTTCCTAAAAATCACTGCAACCCCCCCTCCCCGCCCACATGACCTGGGTTGCTGTGCGTAAGAGAAACCTGGTGGGCAAGCAGCGGCAAGGACAGGCCCATCTGCTTCATCCAACCAGGTCTCCGTCACACATGCCAGGTCAAATCCTCCATCCACAATCAGGTCGTGGATGGCAGTGGTTTTATTCATCATTGACCTGGCATTGCACAGCAACACTTTCAGGTCATGTGGGTTTCCCTTGCTGATTACTGTATCCTTCCGGTCAGGACCAGACCTGGAGGCAGGGATAGTCCTCAAACAACGACTAAACCTGCCTCCTCGGTAATGACATGGTCTGGTCTTAGCATAACTCCTCCTCCTGCCCGTGATCACTGAGATCGGGTTGTCAAGCCTCTGCTTAAAGACCTCCAAAGAAGGAGACTCCACCACACTCCTTGGCAGCAAATTCCACTGCTGAACAGCTCTTACTGTCAGGAAGTTCTTCCTAATGTTTAGGTGGAATCTTCTTTCTTGTAGTTTGGATCCATTGCTCCGTGTCCGCTTCTCTGGAGCAGCAGAAAACAACCTTTCTCCCTCCTCTATGTGACATCCTTTTATATATTTGAACATGGCTATCATATCACCCCTTAACCTCCTCTTCTCCAGGCTAAACATGCCCAGCTCCCTTAGCCGTTCCTCATAAGGCATCGTTTCCAGGCCTTTGACCATTTTGGTTGCCCTCCTCTGGACACGTTCCAGTTTCTTCCTCTGGACACGTTCCTGTTTGTCAGTGTCCTTCTTGAACTGTGGTGCCCAGAACTGGACACAGTACTCCAGGTGAGGTCTGACCAGAGCAGAATACAGTGGCACTATTACTTCCCTTGATCTAGATGCTATACTCCTATTGAGCTTCATGCATGGGTTGAGCATGCTGCTCTGGGAAGCCCCTTCTCTCTTTTAAATGAGGGAGGGGCTTGGGGTCAGCTTTTGGGGGAGAAGTGGGGGGCAGGAGGTGTCAAGCGGGTTGGTTGGCAAAAGGGTAGGCAGGTGTAGCAGGTGGAGCTAGAATATATATATATTCTAGAATACAGAAAAATATAATATTCTAGTATGGTGTAGTGGTTTGAGTGTCAAGTTAAGTTTGCTGAGACCCAGGCTTAGGTTCCTGCTGAAAGTGGGTTTGTTGCCCTAGGACAGGGGTCAGCAGCCTTTTTCAGCCATGGGCTGGTCCACCGTCCCTCAGACCATGTGATAGGCTGGACTATATTTTGGAAAAAAATAATGAACGAATTCCTATGCCCCACAAATAACCCAGAGATGCATTTTAAATAAAAGGACACATTCTACTCATGTAAAAACACGCTGATTCCCAGACCATCTGCAGGCCGGATTTAGAAGGTGATTGGGCCACATCCGGCCCCTGGGCCTTAGGTTGCCTACCCCTGCCTAGGACAACAGAGCACTTTAACCAACTTCATTTCTGCTGACTCTAACGCACTATGCATCAGAAGGACTGTGATACTACCATAAACAGTTTGTTAAGGGTGCTTAGAGTTGTTAGGAGACTCCTATTCCCATCTCAGCACTACAATTTTCAGAGTTCCCTGGGAAGAATGATTAATTGTCAAGCCACTCTGACAATTGTAGCTCTATGGGGAGAACAGGGGTCTCCTGACAACTCTCAGCGCTCTTAAAAACTACAGTTCCCAGGATTCTTTGTGATAAGCCTGTTGTGACGTGGGGTTTGTGATTTCAGCTCTCTTGACATAATATGCTGGAGACAGTTCTCTAGTAACACTTCTTTATTCAAGCAAACAAGACTGAGACTGAGGAGGGAAGAGCTACATTTATAGGGACAGGGAACTAACTAGAAAGGATACATTTTGGAGGGAACAATATCAGGCAATCACAGTCCTGCCTTTTGGAGGAAACCAATAAGACAGAGGATCCAAATACAGCAGCTTAAATGAACCAATAGTAGCTGTACCCTCTGGAACCAAAAGGCAGTTACTTTACCCTAATGCAAATACAGACAATAATAATACAGACATAAAATCCTTTGACTCAATACACAACACCCCTCCCCCCCTAGTGAGCACAGCAGACGTAATCTCTCAGGTACTGTGGGGTCCTACAACTTCTACTTGATCTCCTGACAACAGGTGTTGCCGGTTCTGGATTGGGTGTCACCTGTGGTAGGGGGGAACAGATGGAGTCCCAGACATCTCAGGGTCCCCTACCTGTACCTCGTCATCCTGAGGACTAGCAGACCCTGGTTCATTTGCTGAAGCCCCTGGTGACTGCACCTCTGGGCCATTTTCACTCTGGTCTTGCAGCTCTGCATCGTTAGCCAGGGATGAATTATCAGACTCCTCCCTGCTGAGCGCCCGGCGCCTCAGCTGATCTATATGTCTCTTCCAAACTTGCCCATTTTCCAAGGTCACATAATAGGACACAGGTCCACTAGTCCGGGTGACCACACCAGCCACCCACCGCGGACCTCGTGAATAGTTCCTCACCCAGACCAGATCTTCAGGGGCGAGATACCTTGTTGTGTCAGTCTCAGCCTGGGGGGTTGCTCTTGAATTACGGTTTGGCATTTTATCCGGGTGGACATAATCCAGCACCGTTACCAGTCTTCTACCCAAGAGCAGCTCAGCTGGCGACTTGCCCGTCGCAGTACACGGTGTCGCATGCTGCAAAAATAACATTCGCGCGATGCGAGCTGACCAGTTACTCTCCATTAAGCGCGCAATGGATTCTTTGGCTGTTCTTACCATGCGCTCCGCCTGCCCATTGGAGGATGGGTGAAAGGGCGCGGATGTGACCCCTCTTATGAAGTTATCAGCCTAGAATGCCCTGAATTCTTGGGATACAAAAGCTGCCCCATTATCTGATACAATGGTCTCAGGTAACCCGTGGGTTGCAAACAGCTGCCTCAACACCTTGATTACGGCAGCTGATGCCATGCTAGGGACCATCGCCACTTCTAACCATTTGGAATATGCATCGACGATAACCAAAAAGACCTTCCCCTGGAATGGCCCAGCAAAATCTAAGTGCAGCCGGCTCCAGGGAGATCTGGACTGCTCCCACCAGTGAACTGGTGCTCTGGCCACTTTTGGCCGCACCTCTTGGCATGCCTTGCATGTCCGTACCCATTGTTCTATGTTCTGGTCCATTCTAGGCCACCACACATAACATCGGGCTAGCGACTTCATCCTGACCATTCCCGGGTGTCCCATGTGAAGCGTCTCAAGAACCCTGTTTCTCAGTGGTGCTGGGATGATCACCCTATCTCCCCACAGGAGACAACCCTTATGCATGGACAACTCGTGCTGCCTTGTCGCATAAGGCCTGAATTTGTCTTCGTGCGGACCACCTGGGCACCCCCTCCCCACCCAAGTGAGCACACGGGAGAGAACAGCATCTTTCCTCGTTTTCTCAGCTATATCAGTAGCCGTTACAGGAGCCCCCGGAAGTGTTTCCAGCATCATTATGTGCTCCGCTGGAGCAGGATCCTCATTGCTCCCGCCAGGAAGGGGCAATCGACTCAGCGCATCAGTGTGGCACAACCGTTTCCCCGGCACATGGGTCAAGGTGTACTGGAACCCGTTCAGGAATATAGACCAACGCAACATTCTGGGGGAGAGAATTTGTGGCGTTTGTTTGTTCGGGTTGAACAACCCTAACAGTGGTTTGTGGTCCGTTTCAATGGAGAATTGGCGACCGTACACATAATCATGGAACTTTTTGATTCCCGCCACAATTGCAAGCGCCTCTTTGTCAATTTGAGCATAGTTGCGCTCCGTGGGCGACAACGTACGGGAATAGAAAGAGATGGGCTTTTCCGACCCATCCGGTTCCCTATGACTCAGCACCGCCCCCAGGCCGTATTGAGAGGCATCACATGCCAGGACCAGCGGCTTCGACTCATCATAATGAGCAAGGACGCTCTTGCTACTCAGCATTCCTCGCAAGGAGTCAAAAGCCTTCTGCTGCCCCTGCCCCCATCGCCACACATTCTTTTTCTGCAACAGTCTATGTAATGGTTCAGCTACTGAAGCTTTCTGGGGTAAGAACGAATGATAAAAGTTAATAAGTCCCAGGAATGACTGCAACTCCGTCTTGTTCTGTGGTCGTGGTGCCTCGATGATGGCCTTACTTAACCTTAGCATCTGTGGGGTGGATGCCTGATGCATCAATTTTAAACCCCAAGAAATCCACAGTTGGCACCCCAAAACTGCATTTTTCCTTTTTTAGTTGCAACCCCACCTCCTTGAACTTGAGCAACACTGCACGGACACGCGCAACCAGTTCCTGTGGGTCTTTTCCAGCAATCAAAACGTCATCAAAAAACGGCAAGACCCCCGGCAGACCTCTTAACAGGCGTTCCATGAGCCCTTGAAAAATCCCTGGGGCCACACAAACTCCAAATTGTAATCTGTTAACTCTGAACGCCCCTTTATGTGTGACAATAGTCTGTGCTTCCGCTGATTGTGGGGTTACTGGCAGCTGTTGGTAAGCTTGTGCCGGGTCAATTTTGGCGAACACCTTGCCCCCAGCCAGTTTAGCCAACAGATGTGATACGACTGGAATGGGGTATGAGTTTCCCCTGAGTGCCTTATTGATAGTACATTTGTAATCAGCACAGATCCTGACTTCCCCATTTGCTTTAAGGGGCGTGACGATTGGAGTCTCCCACTTAGCGGAGTCCACGGGTGAGAGAACTCCCTGCTTGACCAATTTATCCAGCTCTGCTTCGATCTTGGGTTGCAGTGCAAATGGCACTCGCCTTGGTTTGAGTCGGATTGGGGCCACCCCAGGGTCCAATTCGAAGTCAACTGGGGGCCCTTTATAACAACCCAGTTTTCCATTAAAGAGACCAGCATATTCTTTGCATAATGCCTCGCTCATCTCAGGGCAGGTTTGGATTGAATTAAGCCCTGATATACTCAGTCCCAGGGCGGGGAACCAGTCAGTGCCCAGGAGACTGGGGCAACTGCCCTTCGCAATCACCAGTTTGAGTACCGCCTGTTTGTCCCGGAACTGTACTCTCATGGCACACATTCCCATGACATGGATGCGGCCCGCTGAGTATGACTGCAAAGTTGCCGGGAAGGGCTCCAGAGGAGGCAACTTACCCCTGGTTGCGGTCTGGTCCGACACGATAGTGAATCCAGATCTGGAGTCCACCTCCATGTCACACAGCTGACCCTCAATCTTCACCTTGACGTATGCCTTGCCTTGCGCTGGAAACTGCATGACCCTCTTGTTGATCTCCGTTACGTAGTGGCAGTCCTTTAGAACATGGTTTGCTGTGGGCGGTCTGCGATGCTCCAGTCTAGGTGCTCCTGTCGCTCCCAACGCCGCCGATCTACAGACCCTGGCGATGTGACCTGTCTTTCCGCACGTCCGGCACATAGCATCCCGGAAACGACAACTCTTCCGCTCATGGTTTCCGCCACAACCAGGGCACCTGCCTCGGTGATCTTTGTGCACTGTGCAGGCCTGATGCACTGACTCAACCCCACAGACTGGGCTCTGGCTCGGAGTAGCCTCTAGCTCGTCCATGGCATGCGCAACTGAGTGAGCTTCCGCAGTTCAGCTAGAAATGCAGATACAGACTCCCCAGCACGCTGCTGCCTCTTATGAAACTCCATCCGCCGGGCCATCTTGGTCTCAGTAGGCGCCAAATGGCTTGTTAGGCAGGCAAGAATATCTTTGAGAGATGTCTCACTTAGCTTCGCTGGAGCAAGCAATGCCTTGGCCAGCGTGAAGATCTCAGGCCCACAGTAGCTCAGGAATGTGGCCCTTCTTTTGCTGGCATCGGTGATCCCTTGAGCCACCGCGAAGAACTCGAAGCGTTCGACGTAGTCTTCCCACGTGTGGGGCTCTGATGGCTGGAAGGGCTCCAATACCCTTGGACTCTCCATGGTCCTGTGGGCAGGGTCGTCTTCTCAGCTGGCCAGTGAGTCTTGTTCTTAGCTACAATCCGGACTCTGAGGCGGGGCTGCGTTTAACCGCTCCTCAGCATTCCGGATCCCATCCTTGTCGCCAGTTGTTGTGACGTGGGGTTTGTGATTTCAGCTCTCTTGACATAATATGCTGGAGACAGTTCTCTAGTAACACTTCTTTATTCAAGCAAACAAGACTGAGACTGAGGAGGGAAGAGCTACATTTATAGGGACAGGGAACTAACTAGAAAGGATACATTTTGGAGGGAACAATATCAGGCAATCACAGTCCTGCCTTTTGGAGGAAACCAATAAGACAGAGGATCCAAATACAGCAGCTTAAATGAACCAATAGTAGCTGTACCCTCTGGAACCAAAAGGCAGTTACTTTACCCTAATGCAAATACAGACAATAATAATACAGACATAAAATCCTTTGACTCAATACACAACAAAGCCATGGCTGTTTAAAGTGGTGTGATACTGCTTTAGATAGTGCAGATTTCCAGTATGCACCTGAATCCCTCTTGCAAGACTCTGACAGTCTGGAGGTGCCCTGAGATAAAGTAGGAGAAGAAGCACTTTTTTTTAGCACGGCATTAACTCAGGTAAACAAGAGTTTAGGACATATCTTCTGAGTCTTGGTCGGTCTCTGGCAGCTGCGGAAAGTAGGCCTGGGGGCTTAGCCTTGTGCCAAAAGCTGAGAATGTCTTTTTGCTTGGAACAACCTTTGCACTTGGCACCTGGGACACCAGTCCTTGAGGAAGCGAAGCCAGCTCTCTCGCTTCCTCACCCCACTGCTGCTTTGCTGCCCTTCCTTCCTGCCTCCCTCCCTCAGCCAGCTGCTGTCTTGAGGAACACACATCTAAGGAACACACATGTAAGGAAAGGAGCTGGGGAGGGTGCGTGAGTGTGTCACAGCTGAGCACAACAGGAGACCACCTCCAGCGTCAGCAGCAGGCTCTTTACCTCATCAGCTCCAGGATTTGTGGCAGTGGCGGCAAAAACAAAGGCCCCTTCCTTCTCCTAAGCCACCTGCAACCCACATCCTGTCAGCTTCAAGGCCAGGGCAGCTGGCTGGGAGGAAGGACTTACTAGGCCAAAGTCATGGGCCGGGAGAGGGTGACTCATCCACAGAAGCCAAACACTTATGCTCCGAGCATGATTCTTCCTATGGCATTGTCTGCCTCTGAGGTTCAGAGACAAAGAAGCATGGTGGCCGTGATTTGGAAAGAAGAAGCTGGATGTGGAACAGGCTATGGAGCCAGGCAGGGGATGAGGAGGAATACTCTCAGTGCAATTTCTCTAGAAAGGAGGGGCTGTAACTCACCATGAATGTCTCCCTTGTTCTCACATAATGACAATGGCGCTGCCCCGACAGGTGTCAGAACTGAGTTCCAGTGAGTTCCAGTGGAAACCCCCCCTGAATACTCTGATTGTGAACATGTCACAAAGCAAGCCAGCACTGCAGCTGGAGAATTTGACACCCCGTGTGGTGCTTTGGAGGTGCAAGTTGATGTGGATATGGCACCAGATGAGGGAGGGGCGAAAATGAAGCTACTGATCTGGGGTCTGGATCTGATATGGGCCTTCAGGAAATGTTACCTAAGGATCCAGTCCCTGGGGGCATCTTCAAAAGAGATCCAATCGTGTCTGAGCTCCCACCAACCCAAACTTGCAAATGTGCCATATTTCTCTTCTGCCACACTGCAAAGTGGCAAGAGTGTTCCATTCTTCATTTCTTAACTTTGCAGCATGAGTTTAATAAACAGTTTGTGTGCTGAGTGTTAGCTTGCCTCTGAGGCAAGCTCTGCCAATCTGCCTTTCTAATGATAAACCCTCTTGTTTCCAGGGCAAGGAAGAGCTGAGATTTCAATTTCTTGCAGATGGTCTGTGGGGATTCTGCAGGCCAACTCTGCACATGCACCATAAACCCTCTGGCCAGCCCTCAGTCAGAGTAGACCATGCTATGTTAGATGGAAAAAACAGGTGCCTTATTATTATTTTTACTGCTACTATTATTGCTTTTATTATTGCAAATGATTTATTAATCACCTTCTAAACCACCACTTGAAGGCAATTTGCACATCAGAGAATTGAAAACAGTAAAAAAAACAAAAAAACAAATCAATTTAAAACCACACTGAAGCCATGGCTCATTTATCCACCTGGGAAACCCTGTGGGAACAAAAAATGTCTTCAACTCTTTCCAGAAAATGCAGATATAATTATTATTTAGAGTGTTTGTGCCTTGCTCCTCAGCCAAAAGGGCTCCCAGAGTGTCTTACACACAATCAGTTAAAACAAGATGGTCTTACAGTAAATAAAAAAGAGATACACAAGGGAAAAGGGATACGGGGAGAAGAGGGAAAATCAAACTCGGGGACCAATTCTTAAGCAGTTGTTCTTTGTAAGGACTGGCTTGTATTGTTCAGGGGGAGGAGGTGCCAGATGTTGCTGGTCTTTTGGAGAGAATGGCTGCTGCCCCCAATGGCTGAGGGAGAAGAGGCCTGGCTCCCAGCCATGGAATTCCCCTGAAGTATAGCAATAGGAAGGCTGTTCCATAGGCTATACAGAATAACCTGCTCTAAAACTCACTTGATCCTTGGAAATGACCTTATTAGCACTGCCCCAATACTGAACTTGGCTAGCATGCAATTTTGTGATGATACTTACTGAACTAATAGGCCTTTAATCACAAGTTCAATTTCTGGCACCCTCCTTGAAGCTGGCAATAATAATACTGAACGTGCCAGCCAACTGGAACCTTGCTTGATGGGCTGATAGCATCAATGGTCTGGCAACCGTTGGAACCCACTGCTTCAGATTGGCTTGGAATAATTCAGAAGTAGTCCAGTCTTGGGCAGAGAGGCAACTCACCTTCTCCTGGTCTCTGCTTCTGTCGCTGGAGATCAGGGGTGATCTCAACAGACGATCCTGTGCTCCCCTCTTCCATGCCCTCTCTTTGAAGGGGTGTCTGTTCCAAGTGCAGTTTAAAGATAAAGAGGAGGGGGCAAGGGCTTGAAGTTGCTTGCTAAAAGGTTTCATAATTGGCTGCTGTGTTTCTGTGTAGGTTTTTAAATTGTTTTTCTGCATTGTATTGCACTCTTGCTTAATAATAAATAATAATAAAATAATAAAATGTTATTTATATCCCCCCTCCCCAGCTGAAGCTGGGCTCAGAGCGGCTAACAATAAAATGATACACATTCTAAAATCATTTCATTATAAAATGAATTCAAATCAGATTAATGGCAATCAATTGGGCTAGGGTTCTGTGAGGATTGCCAAAGGAGGGGGTCAGACTGTGCCCTGGCCAAAGGCCAGGTGGAACAGCTCTGTCTTGCAGGCCCTGCGGAAAGATGTCAAGTCCCACAGGGCCCTAGTCTCTTGTGACAGAGCGTTCCACCAGTTTGGGGCCACAGCCGAAAATGCCCTGGTTCTGGTTGAGGCCAGCCTAACTTCTCTGTGGCCCTGGATCTCCAAGGTGTTTTTGTCTGAAGACCGTAAGTTGTTTGAAGACTGTAATATTGTATTATAGCCTTTCCATTTAATTGTTTGTATATGTACATGTTTTATTTGTTGTTTTGTGAACCACCTGGAGTATCTTCAGTATTAAGTGGTATATAAATAAATGAAATTAAACAATTAAATAAATAATGGAGGGGCAGGAGGGGAGAAAGGGCCTTTGAGGGAGCAGTAGATGTCTCCTCCTTCTTGTCTGCTCTCCAGCAGCCCCTACGAGCTGCCCGAGGGAAGAAGCCAGCAGCAGCATGGAGAGGCCCTTGTAGCAGCAGCAGCAGTAGCAGCCACCACTGCCATCGCTCAGGACAAGCACCGGCTCCTCCTCCTCCCCAGCTCAGTGGTGGCAGGCAGCACTGGTGGGGGAAAGAGGGACATTCCTGGATCAAATCAGAAGCTGGGGTGGTTTTTGTAATCCCAGGAGTGTCCCTGGAAAACAGAGGCACTTGGAGGATATGCAGTTGTAGCCAACTGATGTCTACTCAGAGTAGACCCATTGAAATTAATTCACCTCAGTTTGTTCTTTAGTCGTTCAGTTGTGTCTGCCTCTTCATGACCCCCTGGACCAGAGCACGCCAGGCCCTCCTGTCTTCCACTGCCTCCCTCAGTTTGGTCAAACTCAGGTTTGTAGCTTCGAGAACACTGTCCCACCATCTTGTCCTCTGTCATCCCCTTCTCCTTATGCCCTCCATCTTTCCCAGCATCAGGGTCTTTTCCAAGGAGTCTTCTCTTCTCATGAGGTGGCCAAAGTACTGGAGCCCCAGCTTCACGATCTCAGTTCAGAGATGACCTCAGTTAGACAGTTCTATTAATTTCAGTGGGAGGAATGCAACATTGCACTGAGGCAATTGTTTCACCAGGCCAAGCATTTTGGCTGGCCAGATGGAACGATCCCAATCTGCCATCCCCTGCACTGTTCCGGGGGTTCTTAAACATGGCCCTAGCCCATTTGGGGGGCACATGGTGGGGAGGAGAGGACCAGAGAATCATATAATTGTAGAGTTGGAACGGACCACGAGAATCATTCAGTCCAACCGCCTGCAATGCAGGAATCTTTTTGCCCTTCAGTACCAGGAAAGAGGTCCAAGGACTGAGCATGGACAGTAACTTAGGTCCCATCTCCTCAAATGTCCAGTTTGAGCAGGGTTGCCACTTGTCCCTAGAAAAACGGGATCGTCCCTTTTTTGGACAAAAGAGTCCCCTGTCCCAAAGAAACCAAGAATAAAATAAAAGTTACTAATAGATCCTAAAGAAAGAGGAGGCTTCTCCTTGCTTGATTTGAAGTTATATTATAAAGATTTACTAGATATGGAAGGTCATGGTAACAGGTTTGGGTGGCACACATATTTATGGTATGATAAAACGAAAGTACATAAAGGATTCCTGAACCACTTGGTAAGAAAATCAATCTACGAGGTATGAGATAGATATAAAAACTTACTAGAATGTAGAACACCATGGTGGCTCTCTCCTCATGAGGTGGCCAAAGCAATTTCAGTTAAAAGATTAAATATGAGAGGGAATTGGACCAGATTTGTTAATAGAGGCAGAAGACCAACTAAAATTGAGGAAACTAGAGATGTAAGAGCGTTATTAACGGAGTGGTTACAGTATCACCAATTAAGTGATGTTTTTAAGGTAGACAAAAAAATGGTTTTGATACAGTGAGATCGAGGTTTGAAATAGATCTGTTTGAAAATAATAGTGTTATAAAAAATGTACAAAATACTTTTGGAACGGTATACAAAAGATGAAGAAGTTAAGGCAGTGATGATACATTGGGCTAGAGATTTTGGGTATAATATCCAACTTTCATCTTGGGAAAAGTTATGGAAAGAGGAAATAAAATTTACTGCATGCTGTTTGTTGAAAGAAAACTATATGAAAATGATGTGTCATTGGTATCTAACACCAAGTAAAATTGCAAAAATGTACAAAACGAGTTCAAATCTGTGTTGAAAATGCAAAGGAAAGGGAGATACCGTATTTTTCGCTCTATAAGACGCACCAGACCACAAGACGCACCTAGTTTTTGTAGGAGGAATACAAGAAAAAAAATATTCTGAATCTCAGAAGCCAGAACAGCAAGAGGGATCGCTGTGCAGCGAAAGCAGCAATCCCTCTTGCTGTTCTGGCTTCTGGGATAGCTGCGCAGCCTGCATTCGCTCCATAAGACACGCACACATTTCCCCTTACTTTTTAGGAGAGCAAAAAATACGGTACTTTTTATCATATGTGGTGGACATGTACACTGGTAAAGGCTTTCTGGGAAATGATATATAATAAAGAAAATATTTAAAAAATACATTTGTTAATAAACCAGAAGACTTTTTGTAGGTATAATAGGTGAAGAGATACCAAGAGAGGACAAAAGACTTTTTATGTATGCAATGACGGTAGCGAGAATGCTACTAGCCCAGAGATGGAAAGAAGGAGAAGTACCAACAAAAGAAGAATGGCAGACGAAACTGATGGAGTAGGCAGAGATGGCGAAACAGATGGGGAAGATTTGAAACCAGGAAGATCACATATTTTTAAAAGACTGGAGCAAATTCTTAATTTATTTAAAAGACCACTGTAAACATTTAAAATCATTGGCAGGGATGTAATGACACTTGTAATATAAAGCGGTATAGAAATGAAATAAATAATAATAATAATGTGGAACTGACTGCGTTAACTAGGGATATATAATAGATGGATAATGGTAAAAGATGCAGAAAATTTAATCTTAAATATGGAATCCATGGAGGGAGGGAAGGAGGTCCGAAGGTTCAAAAGAACCTTTTATTTTAATGTTTGAAATGGTTAAAGTTAAAATGTATACAATTGTGTAAAACCAATAAAAATATTATTAATAAAAGAGTCCCCAGTCCCATTTGGATTTCAAATGGGATGCCTGCCTGCCCCCCCCCCCCGTATTTAAACTCCTCCTCCTCAAAACTGCATGGGCAGAGGGTGGCTGGGGGAGAGCGAGAGTTTGTGCAGGCAGGGCAGAGGGTGGGTCCAGTTCATTGGTTGGTGTTATAAGAAAAAAACTGTTCCAATATCCCTTATGGGGTATCCAAGAGCCATATAGAGTCCTTATGCAAGTTCTCTATTAGTAGGAGAAAATAACAGAGGCCAACCAGAGAATATTGAGAAGCAAAGCAGCTAATAAGTCTGATCTTTATTGAACTGTTGCAACAGAATCCCCCCACTCCCCCCACGCAGGGAGGGAGGAGAAGAACCTAGAACAATGGTGTGCAAGCTCTTATATAGACTTTTGAAACTGCCTCCCGTGTAGCTCAAGACCACCACCCAAAACATCATATATACGTCACAGAAAGAGGGGGTCCTCAGCAGAAATAAATCACAGGGGGTGGTCTGCAGCAGAAAACCTGTCAATGGTCAATCATTGCTAGATCTTGGCAGCCTGGTCATTCTTTGTTGTTGTTTAGTCGTTCAGTTGTGTTCGACTCTTCGTGACCCCCTAGGCCAGAGCATGCCAGGCACTCCTGTCTTCCACTGCCTCCCGCAGTTTAGTCAAACTCATGCTGGTAGCTTTGAGAACACTATCCAAGCCAGGTCACAGGCTCACCGTTAAGACAGGATTTGTGAGCAATGGGGAAGACATTTGAGGTTGCTGGAAGAGTCAAAATGGCTTCAGGATTGTTCTCCTGTACTATTTCAGACACATGGCTTATATACTTATGTATGTGTTTGCCACGTACATTTTTATGAACGTTTATATTATATATATAAGACCTTAGAATTCCTATAACAGTTGATGTTGCCCACCACCTCTCTTCTCCTCACTCTCTGTCACTGTCCTTGCAACTGCTGTATTATCCTCCCCAACCCCAAGCGAAGCCCTTTCCTCCTTGACACCAGTGGGCATGAGAGGGTGGCAGCTGGCCCAAAATGGCGGCTGCATTACTGTAGGTGCGGCTGACAAGCGACAATAGAAAGAAGGGGGAAGGAGCAACCTCCTTTGCCTCCCTCGCCCTCTCCTTCCTCACCCCCCATTGGTGCATCTCTTCAGCCACCACTGCCACCACTTGGACTCCTCCGCCACCCTGACCTGACCTTCCCTCCTCTTTGGTGCTGGAGTCTCTTCTGACACCAGCTTGGGAGAGAGGCTACAGCTGTGGCTCAAGCCCCCTGTGGGAGCCATCCCACGTTGACCGCTGGCCCCGGCCCATCTACGTGACTTGAGGCCGGGGTGGTGAGGGAGGCAGCAGGCCAAATGCGAGGAACCCCCCTCCACAAAGGGGGGCTTGGTGTCATGAGAGTATGCATGTGCCCCTCAATCCCCACCCTCCAACCTGTCCCATAAGTTTGAGTGCTCCTTGGCAAACCCTTCCCAAGCCCACACACCAAAGGAGAGACACAACAAAGCCAAAGAAAAGACAGTTGGAATTTTGTAACTGCAGCATGTTTTATTCTTTCCTAGCAGGTTTTTTTTGGGGGGGGGCATATAATACAACCAGTTTTATGGCACATACCCCCTCCCTGGAATATTATTGGATTACTGTTATTATAGTTCAAGCAAAACAGAAGAAGAAGTCTATTTCACAGACCAGATGGGCCTCTGCACAGTTAAAGGGCACATCTACACTGCAGAGCCAAACTGCTTCAGAAGTCAGAACTTTGCTTCATAGGAGGCTGGGAACTGTAGCTACCAGCACTCTCACAAAACTACAGATCCCAGGATTCTTTGAGGGCGGAGGGAGGATCTTGATGATTAACCTGATATAGAACTATCAGATTTGCTGTGTGGTCTGACAGTTTGCGTGGGGATATCTTTTTAACTGACTGTGACATAAATATACTCTCCAAGTTAGTTTCAAGGAGAAAAACACTTGTTGTATAAAAAAGAGGCTAGTAATGCTTTTCTAGCCCTTCTGTTGCAAAGAAAAACGTCCCTTGTTGTCCTGCCGGCTTGCCCTAAAACAACCGTCTTGTGGCCAGATGAAGCCAAGACAGTTAAATGGTTTAGAAATGATATAAAACTGTAGTGTAGCCACTATATTTCTGAGGAATTCTAGGTCAGAAAAAGGCTGGCCTCCACTGCCAGCTAGGGACGGTTTCTATCTCACCCCAGTGATTTTGAACTTGGCATCAAACCTGGAGGAGTTTCAATAAAGAACCTTAACTTTTACACTGCTTTAGTGAGTCCCTGTTCCTGTCAGTTCCTGCCAGGCTTAGAGGGAGACCACGGATCTCCTCCTTCCCCAGGCTGGTGCCCTCCAGATGTTTCAAACTGCAACTTCCACCTGCTGTGTTGGCAAAGGGGCAGATGGGAGTTGAAGTCCAAGACGTCTACACCAGGTTGCGGAGGGCCAGCCTACATCAGGTTTTTTTCCTCCACATGTTCTGGTTCACTGGAGAAAAGCGTGTCTGAACATGGGCAAAGTTTTTTTCTGTCCTCAGTAAGCAAGCTTGCTCACAGCTAACCCAGGAACATAGGCACACACCTTGCTTTTCATGTGCCGCCTCAAGTTTATTTAAAGGACATTGCTCATGTATTAGGTAAAGGAAGTGGCAGGAAAACAGACTTTCTTCTTCTCACAAAGTAGACCCATGGCTATGCAGTTAGATAAAGTACATGTTTCAAAACTGGTTGAAAACACAAGCACTGTTTGCCTGCAGGTTCCTAGATCTAGGAGTCAGCAGACATCACCATATTAAGAGATCAGGCATTAGGATACATTCAGCTGATGTTGAAAGGTTGGAAGAACACAGTTAGCTTAGACAAATATTCTAGAATGTTCGCTTTATGCTTGTAAATATCAGAGTGTGTCCAACTAACTTCTGCTCAGAGTGGACCCATTGAAATCAATATACCTAAGTTAGCCACGATTATGAATCTCAAAAAATTGTCACAAATCTAGAGGTTGAAGGAAGAAATATTCAGAATCGAGTGGAGATAAGAAAGTGTTTCCAGAGATATTTCAAACAACTATACACTCAAGGGCCGCAAAATGAGGTTGAGATAGAACAATTTTTGATAAAGAATGGTCTACCAAAGCCGTCTCAAGAAGATAGGACAATCCTGAATTATAAAATAACACAACAAGAGATTGAAGAAGCCATTCAGAATATGCAACTGGGCAAGTCTCCAGGGCCAGATGGGCTTACCTCCAAATATTATAAGACATTGAAAGATTACTTGATACATCCATTAATGGAGGTTTGCAATGAAATTATGGAGGGGAAGAAGGCACCGGAATCGTGGAAAGAAGCTTTCATCACATTGATACCTAAACTAGAAACTGAAAAGACACAACTCAAGAACTACTGCCCCATCTCCCTCCTAAATGTGGATTATAAAATATTTGCAGACATTTTAGCAAGTAGATTTTAAAAAGTTTTAAATGAAGTAATTCATAAGGACCAGGCAGGCTTTCTCCCAGGTAGACATTTGTTTGCTAACACAAGGAACATTATTGACATTTTGGAACTTTTGCAAACAAATATTAATACAAAAGCAGTGTTAATATTTATAGACGCGGAGAAGGCCTTTGATAATATTTCATGGAATTTTATGAAGAAAAACTTGGAAGGGATGGGAGTGGGATGGGGATTTGAGAATGGGATAGACCCAATTTATTCAGAACAAAAGGCTAAATTGATAGTGAACAATGTGGTGACGGAAGAGTTCAAAATTGAAAAAGGAACACGACAAGGTTGCCCTATCTCTCCTTTGTTATTTATCTCGGTCCTGGAGGTGCTCTTGAATATGATTAGAGGGGACCGGTTGGTGGAAGGAATTCAGGTCGGAGCGAAACAGTATAAATTTAAAGCTTTTGCAGATGACCTGGTTTTGACCCTACAGGAGCCAGAATCTAGCACGAAAAGGGTATTACAATTGATTCAGGAGTTTGGTCGGGTGGCGGGATTTAAACTTAACAAGCAAAAAACTAAGGTATTGGGGAAAAATTTGACACATTCAGAATCAGAAAGGTTTCAGAAAGAGACAGAGTTAAACGTGGTCAAAAAAGTAAGATACCTAGGGGTAAACATAACAGCTAAGAACCTGAGTCTATTTAAGGATAACTATGATAAGTGTTGGTCAGAAATTAATAGGGATTTAGAAGGTTGGTCAAGATTGAAACTTTCCTTGTCGGGCCGACTTGCTGCTATAAAGATGAATGTATTGCCAAAAATGCTGTTTTTGTTCCAGACTTTACAGATCGTGGACAAAATGGAGTGTTTTGGGAGGTGGCAAAGAGATATTTCCAAATTTGTCTGGCAGGGCAAAAAGCCCAGAATTAAGTTCAAGATATTAACTGATGCTAAAGAAAGAGGGGGCTTTGCCCTGCCAGACTTAAAGTTGTATTATGAATCAGCAGCTTTCTGCTGGTTTAAAGATTGGCTGCTTCTTGAAAACACTGATGTTTTGGATCTGGAAGGTTTTAACAATGCTTATGGATGGCATGCATATTTGTGGTATGACAAGGTTAAAAGTCACAAGGCTTTCAAGAACCATATTGTCAGGAAAGCAGTGTTTAATGTCTGGACAAAATATAAAGACTTATTGGAAAACAAGACCCCAAGGTGGTTATCACCAATGGAAGCTAAGGCCCAGAAAAGACTCAATATGGAGGCCAAATGGCCGAAATATTGGGAAATATTAGAAAAAGATGGAGATAATTGGAGGCTGCAGAGTTTGGAGAAACTAAAAGATAAAGTGCGAGATTGGTTACATTATGCTCAGATTAAAGAGGTTTTTAAGTTGGATAAAAAGATAGGATTCCAGGTGGAAAAATGAAAGTTGGAAACGGAATTGCTAGAACCTAAGACTAAGGTTCTTTCAAGAATGTATAACTTGCTGTTAAAATGGAATACACAAGATGAAACGGTCAAATTGGCTATGATAAAATGGGCACAGGACATTGGGTACAATATCATGTTTGCTGACTGGGAAAGGTTATGGACCACCGGTCTGAAATTCACAGCATGTAATGCCTTGAAAGAAAATATTATGAAAATGATATATAGGTGGTACATGACTCCAGTCAAGCTCGCAAAAATATATCATTTGTCTGACAATAAATGTTGGAAATGTAAAGAAACTGAAGGAACGTTCTTTCACCTCTGGTGGACCTGCCCTAGAGTTAAGGCTTTCTGGGAAATGATATATAATGAGTTGAAAAAGGTATTTAAGTATACCTTTCCTAAGAAACCAGAGGCCTTTCTTTTAGGCATCGTCAGCCAGAGGGTGTTAAAGAAGGACCGAACATTCTTTATGTATGCAACAACAGCAGCAAGGATACTTGTAGCCAAGCACTGGAAAACCCAAGATTTACCCACACTGGAAGAATGGCAGATGCAACTGATAGACTATATGGAACTAGCAGAAATGACTGGCAGAATCCGAGACCTGGGAGAAGATGCAGTGGAGGAGGACTGGAAGAAATTCAAGGACTATTTACAAAAATATTGTAAATTGTATGAGTGTTAAGAAAGATGTAAGATTATAAACAATATGGTACCATTAAGTTAGTTGAAAGGAATATGAAGATAAGTGAAAATATAAGAAAAGATAAATTTTGGATAAATATTATGCTAAAATTAAGTTTTTAAGGTCTGGGTAAAAATATCTAAAATTAGGGACACGATATTGGAAAATTATAAAATAAGAATTGAAACAAGGTGATAAATTGCTGGGTAAAGTTTAATAAACTTGGAACGCAGGAATGAGAGATGTGAGGAAGTCCAAAGAAGCGAAGAAAATATGGCTATTGTAATGTTATATGTTATTTTGTTTGGTTTTTTTTCTATTGTATTAAGAAAATCTTTAATAAATATCTTATAAAAAAAAATGAATCTCAAAAAATTGACTCAGTGGCTAGCATTAGATACGACCTTGTATGTCTTTCCTATGAATGTTATGAAAAAATCCTCTGGCTTGATCTGTGCATCCCAAACATCGCAGCATTTTTGCCAGGGCATGAGACTCAGTTAATAAATGGACTAGAAATGGACCAGGGTAGGGAGTGAGATAGCTGATATCCCAGCCCAAAGCTATCTCCATAAAAGTTAGCCCCAGGAAGTCTGGTGGAATTTTACCTGTGAAAAAGTTTGTGATATGTCTTAGTCACCTTCTGAAGGTTTAGTCTGAGGTCCAGATTTTTATTTTTATTTTTACAACAGTAACATATTTGCTAGCAGTACACTTTCTTTTGCATTATGGATTTTCTGATCAGAGTGAAAACCCAGAAATGTCCCATGTCAAATCAGTCTTCATTAAAGCCACAAGCCAAAATGGAAAAATGTTCTAGACTGTAGTAGTCCATGAAACTTTATGCCATAATAATAATATTTTTTTAGCTTTTGAGGTGCCACAAGACACTTCAGGTTTTTACTGATTGATAACATAATATTAAGGAAAGCATGGCAGAAAGATCAATTACAACTAATTTATGAAACAGAACAAGAACACTCACACTGGTCAGGAATTCTGGGTGATTTTGAAAGAAATGTGAGGCAATGTAGAAGATGATTAAAAAGTGACTCCTCACTAATACAAGGAAATGCCATCTTTACTATTTTCTTTTTAATTCGTTGTTACAATCATTCACTCAAACCTAATGGCATTTTTAAACCCACACACACAAACATACATACACACTTGTGCCATTTGGTTTTGGCCCAGGTGATGAATGAGTTAAAGCTTTAGACCTGCTTGCCAAAAACGTTGTGCCTCCAAATGTTTGGGGCTGCAACTGCCACTATCCTGACTATTGGTCATGCTGCCTGGGAATTATGGGACTTGTAGTCCAAAACACCTGGATGACCAAAGGTCAGGGAAGGCTGCTACAGACTGTAAATAGTGCAATACCACAGATGCCATTCTGATTTGAATGAACGGAATCTTGCCTGTGACAGCGTCCTGATATCCTGAATGGATTCCCACCCCCTGAAAAATATTACAAAGCTCAACTTACTAAGAATTTTAGTTACATTATTTTCAGATTAATCATTATGGAGCCTTCGTCAGCAACTACGGTAGTCCCCCCCCCCCCAAAAAAAGAGGACTGTTCTCAAGAAACAAGTGAGAGGTATCTAAGCTCTAATAAGCAATAAAGACAGAATAGACCATCTGTGTTACTTGTAGCATTAAGGATGGGTAGTCATACAGTCAGTTGCCTGATCTCCCCATTAAGTGCACCAGCAGCAGGGAGAAAACTGAATTTAGCTGTACAAATAATTATGCATCTAGCTGCCATTTGCCATTTAAATTCCTTGGTTGGAACATGCAACTGGGATTTGCATTTGCTTTGTTTTGGATGTTCACCTCTGCCTCAATCATGGATTTATTTAAATTGGGGATAGCCTACTTCTCTGTTCTTGAGGGCTGCTCTCCTCTCCAGACAATGAGCTTTCGGGTTGCAAATGCATTTCACTACCCAAAACCAGCACCCTTGTGGGAGTGCAGGATCCTCCATAGAGCTGCAGCCATTCATCTGCAAGGGCTTCCCTGCTGGCTGGACTGATGGGAACTGTGGCCCCAGACGCCTGGGGAGTCCCAGCTTGGGGGGAAGGCTGGTAGAAGGCATATGCACTCCGGCACAGCATAGCATTCAGTTGTGCACATTTACATATTACATGCATGAGAGAGATGTACCCTGGAACACGGGGGACTCTTTGTTTCTTACAAGATGGCAACTTTTTCTTTATCCTGATGAGGGAAACTGATCACATCCTCATGTGACTGACATTTGCTCAGGCCATCTGATGAAAAGGTGCCCTCTGAAGGCCAGCTCCTGTCCATTCCTGATTTAAATATTAAGGCTAAAGTGATAATACCGTTCTGAAGAGTCTTCCTGTGTTAGAAAAAAAAGGGACACTAAGCTACACATCACTGTCCTCAGCAGGATTATGCAGTGCCAGCACTCATTGACTCATCCTTTTAATGCAGTGCATTTTGCATCCAGAGAGTTTTAGGAATGAAGTATTTCTCACCCCTTTCTCCCCAGTAAATGTGCAATAAATGAGAATTGCTGATTATATACGGTAGTTCCAATAGGCAAATGAAGGCAGAGCTCTCAAAGCCAAAACCCTTCAAGCTCCGTGTCTTAATACACATTCCAAACTCATAAGTCCTTTATATTAAATGGACTAATTTTCATGGAAATAAAAGGGCAGAACCAATCAGAACAATATCTCATCTTTCTCAGTTTGTATTACGGAAACGCTTGCTTTATTATTATTCAAAAGAAAGAGAGAAGATCAAACAAAGTTTCAATTGATGCAATTATATTGACAGGACATGATAGCAAGTTTCTGAGTAGGGCAAAACATTTCTTCAGGTGGGGGAAATGCAGACTAAACCATCCAGGGTGGGGTAGAGGAAGGCCTTTAAAGTTTTCTGCCTTGGCCGTTGGGATGACTGGGAGGCTCTCTCAAAATCTTGATGTGTTACCCAGACATTTCATACTAAGGATTTCAACTGAACCAGTTTGGATCTTACCAGTTCTATTTTTTAAAGCTCTTCTTCAACCAGGATAATTCCATTTGCATGGAGATGGAGACTCACTTAGGGCATCGTTTTTCCAGGTTCCTACCTTCAAAAAATGCTTTTCAAGGGACACATCTACCATGGATTCCCAGAGCACTGCAGACGTTTCTGGAACACAGGACACCAGCCCATTGGTTCATCCTGCTCTGTGCTGCCTATATTGACTGGCAGTGGTGGGTCTCCATGATGTGAGACAGGAGTCTCCTTCCAGTCCAGCCTGGAGATTGAACCTGGGACCTTCTGCATGCAAAGCAGATGCTCTACCACTGAGCTTCGGTCCTTGTACCAGGGAACACATTTAGTTCATGTAGGACAATGACCAGGCCTGTCAAGCCCAAGTTGGTCCATCTGAATGGAGAATACAACCCAGGACACACCCAATGTTGTCCTGAAGTTCAGTCTAGCACAAAAAAATCAGGAGTGCTGGGGAAGCTTTCTTTCGGGAAATGTTTCTTTGCCATGATCAATCTTCTCTTTGAAGGACCATTTGTGAAGATCTGCTTCTAAGTTGCCTAATGCTGATGAATGCAACTCTTAACAGAGTTGGATGATTTATTTAGGGGCCCTTGGATCTTCTTGAGAGGCTAAGCAGAATGTAAGTTGCTTAGTTATTTTCCCAGAACTCACAGTTTCCATCCGTTTTAGTGGAGTACAACCATATTCTCAAGGAAGTTTTCAAAGCTCCAAATGTTAAAATGGGTTAAGGGTCAAAGAGAATAACTTGGATTTGAACTCAAGACACACTGTTCCCCAATCCTCTGGGTCATTCCCTCCCCACCTCAGTACATATTCTTTGTTTGAAATGGGATACCCCAGATAATTGCAGATGATCCCTGATACAAGTTTGGTATGAGATATGTTGGGGGGTGGAGTAACCAGAGAATTGGAAATATGCAGACAGCGAAGATACTTCCAGCTTGGCTCAGCTGAGAAATGGACCGGTTGCTGTTGGAAGGCACTGCATGGGATCTTGGCAGTCACGCGTGGGTACTGGTGCCAGCCCCGCTATGGAGAGAGGCCTTGGAGATCTCCGTGCTGACTGTGGAAAGGGGGAAGCTTTCATACTTGTCCTTCTCACTGCTGCAGCTGCAGCGATACAGCAATGCCTTGACTTCCTTTTGGAAATTGCTGTTGAGGAAACCATACATGATGGGGTTGATGCAAGTGGAAGCCATGGCCATAAGGTGGCAGAGGGAGAAGATGAAGTTGTGGTAGCACACTGAGATCTTCTCATGGTCCCAGTCATAGAGGGCATTGAAGACAGTGAGTGGAAACCAACAGGCGGCAAAAGCAACGACGATGCAAGCCAACATAATGTTGACCTTCCTGTGGCTAGTGGCCCGGGAGCCATCCTTGGAGCGCTCCACCATGTCCTTGCGACGCTGAAGGCGCAGGAAGATGCGGAAATAGCAGGCCATGATGAGGAGCAGGGGCAGGCAGTACTGGAAAAGCAAGAGGAAGGTGGTGTAAGCTAGGCGATGCTGATCCGATGGCCAGTGCTCAATGCAGGCCACGTGGTTGGCAAACGGGTCAAAGGGAAGGCTTAAGTTTTGAAAGGGCTCATTGGTCAGGATGGTGAAGGAGAGGAAGGGCAGGGAAATGAAGCAGGCCACCACCCAGGTAATGGCCACAGCCAGGTACGCATGGTTAGCTCCTGGCTTCCGCCCAGTCGGATTGATGATGAGCTGATGCCGTTCCAGGGCAATCCATACGAGGGAGAGGATGGAGACAGTGACGGAGATGCACTGGACAAAGGGGCTGGCCTTGCAGAGCACTTCTCCTAAGATCCAGCGGTCCATCAAGGTGTAAATGACCGTGACAGGCATGCAAACAAGTGACATGAGGATATCAGAGCAGGAGAGGTTGGCGATGAAGATGTTGGTGACATTTCTCATCTCCTTCTGCTGGATGATGACACACACCAAGCAGAGGTTGCCAATCAACCCCACTGCAATGACTGCGCTGTAAGCTACGATCAGGAAAGTGCCGTTCCCCACAGAGTCACTGCAGGACATGTCGTTTTCCTCTAGCAGGCTCAGCTGCTCTGAGAAGTTGAGGTAGAGGAGATTCATCAGCTGGTCCATGGCACGTCCCAACTCTACCTTAGAGATGGAAGGATGGAGAGCTCTCTAGTGCAGGTGGCAAAAAAGGCTGCGGCGGCAGCAGCAGCGGCAGCAGCAGCTGTCCCTCCTCATGAGATGCTGTGCTCGCTTGCCCTGTGCCAAGGAAGAAGACATCCAGTCATTAGGAGGCACTTACTTATTGACTACATTTATATATTGCCTTTCTTCCATGGAGCTCAAGGTGGCATCTAGAAGTGCCCAGGGGGCTCCTAGGATTGCTTCAGGCATTCTGGGTGGCTTACAACATATCTAAAAACATCCTTAAAAACTTCCCTAAACAGAACTGCCTTCAGATGTCTTCTAAAAGTCAGATAGTTGTTTATTTCCTTGACATCTGAAGGGAGGGCGTTCCACAGGGTGGGTGCCACTACTGAGAAGGCCCTCTGCCTGGTTCCCTGTAGCTTCACTTCTCGCAGTGAGGAAACCAGCAGAAGACCCTTGGAGGAGGACCTAAGTGGTATACAGGGCCGAGGCTGTTTAGGGCTTTAAAGATCAGCACCAACACTTTGAATTGTACTTGGAAACATACTGGGAGCCAGAAGATCCTTTAGGACCAGTTTTTCAGTATATGGCCTGGGCAGTCACTCCCAGACCCAAGTGTGGTTAGCTTCACCAAGTGGTTGGCTGTATCAGGAGTCTTCAGAGCATGCCCTACTGCAGCCTTCCCCAATCTGGCACCTTCCATATGTTCCCATTAATCCCAGCCAACTGATGGGAGTTGTAGTCCAAAACATCTGGAGGGTGCTAGTCTGGATCAGCTGCCCAAGGACTACTCATCTTCTGTCCCACATAGTTTAGTCTTACGGCCCATCCATACCTTGGCTTAATGCCCATTGGGAACCCTTGTGCCCCCTTTAATTCCTCCTCATCCTGGTGACATTCTCCTCCAACTACCACCCCAATTTTTCTCCTCCCTAAATCAGATATTCCCTATGTAACGGATGTTAAACCACAAAGCCTAGGACTTGCCGATCAGAAGGTCGGCGGTTCGAATCCCCACGACGGGGTGAGCTCCCATTGCTCGGTCCCTGCTCCTGCCAACCTAGCAGTTCGTAAGCACGTTAGAATGCAAGTAGATAAAAAGGTACCGCTCCGGCGGGAAGGTAAACAGGGTTTCCTTGCGCTGCTCTGGTTCGCCAGAAGCGGCTTAGTCATGCTGGTCACATGACCCGGAAGCTGTACGCCGGCTCCCTCAGCCAATAAAGCGAGATGAGCGCCGCAACCCCAGAGTCGGTCACAACTGGACATAATGGTCAGGGGTCCCTTTACCTTTACCTTTACGGAATCTCCAGATCTAGGGAGAAGAAAATGTGAGGCTGCAGTAAATGGAGGAGAACACCAAGTGGGCTAAGGAGCCACAGGAGGCATGGGGGGGTCCACACTAAGCTGAGGTATGGATGGGCCACACTCTGCAGTGACCCCACCTTATCCTAGAAGCTTCTATTGGGTAAGAACACGCTCACTGAAAGTATTTAAAATGTGTTCTTTGTCTTGAGACAGCCCTTTCCTGTGGTTGCCATTTACTGTGAAGACAGACATGAGATCTTAAGAGTGAGTTATCCACCTGCTGTAAAGCAGAGTTCCTATTCATTGCAATGGAGGCAGAGAAAATGAGAACACCCCCCTCCGCCTTTTATCTGCATGGCCTGGTACTCTACATTTTTCTAGACAATCCCCGCCCTGTTGTTCAGGAAAGTCATGGCCACCACTTATTGTCTTTTCCTGCCCTCTGTTCCCATCTAGCCCATCAGCTATGATAATGCAGCCCTGCAAATGAAGTCCACAGAAGATATAAGCCTGCAAAAAAAATTGTTCACAAGTCCCTGTCTAGTGAGAGTTATTTGTAGAGTGTCTAAGGCCTGCAAAAAGGAAAATGAAATTGAGAGGGAGAAGACAGACTCTTCCAACCTAGAAAAGCATTCTTGCCAGAGGCAATTTTTACTTGTCACAGGCAAACAGCTATTTTCAAGCCTACATAGTAACTGCTGAGTATCAGTACAGTATCGGTATCAAAGTTTATTTCAGTCACAGACCAGCATAAGATAAAACATATGGATAAACTGAACACATAAGACTTAAAACAGGTGAGGAGTAACTGCTGAGTAGGATATGGCCAGGCAACTATCACAAGCACCTGTTGGCCAGTGTCAGAGCAGGAAGGCAACTTCCACCATTTATATCTGCAACATCCTCTGAAATGTTAAAAAAAAAAATCATTTCCTACTTCTTTCAATGTAGAGATATTGCCTACAATACTGTTTCCAATGCAGGACACCCAGGTAGTCCCTTAAAGGGCAAAATGGGAGGCAGTGGAAGCAAGGCTGCTTCTGCGGGTGCCCACGTCAACATCCCATTTCATGGACAGTTTGCTTTATTTGTAAAATGTTTGTCAACTGGAGCTTGTGTGCTTAGGTCCTCCCCTTCAGCGCTGCAATGCACAACCTGCCCTCTTTCAGAAAAAGCTGCACGGGGCTGCCCCCCCCAGCCCCCCCCATCCTTTCCTTTCGATTCCAAGACCAGCATTTAATGGTAGGGAGGGATAGAGGAATGAAGGCAGAGTACCCTTCCCCTCTTGGAACTTGGTCTGCAGGCTAGCCTTGGAATGCCAGCGCTAGCTGGGGAGCAGGTACCCCCCCCCATGTCTCCCACCCGCCCCCAGCCCAGCAGGCCAGCCGCCGACCACTGCCCAGACAGATGCGCACGCGGCGGAGCGGTAGATTGCTGCAGCTTTTGACGGGAGACGCTGTGGTTGTCATCCCTCCACTCTGCCCCAGCTTTGGAGAATTAGCTCTGAGGCTGGTAGAGGCTGGCAAGCCCAGCAGAAAATGCAGCTTGGGACTATTACACAAGTTCTAGTGCTGTTGCTGCTACAGGGTCAGGGGAGTGAGGACGGTACTCCTGGGGCACCCAGCCCCAAGTGCAGCCCCCAAGCAAGCGCGCGTACACACACACACACACACGCCCCTCACTCACCTGATGCTGAACTAGTTCTCGTGTCGGTTCAGCCTCTTCTTAAACCCGGGCAGATCTGCTCTGAAATATGGTGCAACACCCTCCCGGTACACGTGAATGCGTCTCCCAGCTCAGGGGTCCTCCTCTTCTTCTTTTCTCTCCCCCAAATGATGGGCTCCAGGGTTTTGGGGGAGGGGGAAGCAAGGAGACACCCAGCGTAAAGGCTGCCTTAAGAAGAACTAGGGAAGCCCCCTGCCCCCCCCCCGACCCATATAAAAAACTCCACCCCTGGGAGGAGCGAGGCTTAGCCCCACCCGGGACTCTGGCTTCCAGGCGGAGAGGGGATGCTTCTTCCACGTGGGTACCACTCCTCTCCCCCGCCCAGCCGCGCGCTCCAGTCTCTCAATGTGAGAGCACGTGAAGGGGGGGGGGGAGGCTGCTGTTGCTGCTGCATGCGGGGGCGGAGGTGCCCCAGATCCAGCTCTGGCAAAGGTCCAGCTCCCTGGCAGGCTGGCAGGCAGGCAAGCGAGCGGGGGTTTTATTCAGGCGAGCGTTGATGGGCGGAAGGTAAGGAGGTCAGGCGCTCCTGGGAGATCTCTGGGCGCTGGGAAGTAGATGGGCGAGGATTCCTGGCTCCCAAAACGGTTTTGCAACTGGCGACACCACCGCTAAAATAAAGAAAGCTAAGGTGGGGTGAGCAAGAGTGGATTTTTGTGCAGAAAGACTGCGAGCTCTGCTCATCTCTGGGATTCCAAACAAACCCCTTCTGCGCCAGGTTTCGGTGGGCGGTTTCTAGTAGGAAGGCCGTGAGTCGATCCTGACAGCCAGGCAGTGGACAGCCATGCCAACTGGTTAGGAGGAAGGAAGGGGCTTAGCTTTAAATCACCCATCAAGGGATGGCTGGGCAAGGCAAACTAGCAGGCACCTGCACTGTCTATGGTGAAGGACAGTCTTCTCCAACCTGGTGCCCTCCAGATGTTTGGCTACAACTCCCATCAACCCCAGCCAGAATGGCTGTAGGATTCCAGGGCTGATCATACTGGCTGGGGCTCAAGGGACTTGGGATTAAAATCTATTAAATAATAACTCACATGACCACAAAGAAGGCATGAAGGTAAAAGACCCTCCCTGTTCTTTTATCCCAGCACTGCATAGAATATTGGAACAGGTATTAGGGACCTGAGTTCAAATCCTGATGTGGCTCATCTCAAGATGGAGACACAGCATAAGAACATAAGAAGAGCCTGCTGAATCAGGCCGGTGGCCAGTTTCCTTCTCTCATAATGGCCAACCAGATGCCTCTAGGAAGTCTGCAAGCAGGATCTGAGCACAAGAGCACTTTGCCCTCCTCTGGCCTCCAGCAGCTGGGACTCAGAAGCATCACTGTGGAGGCAGAGCAGAGCCACTGACAGCTCTGCGTCTTCCACAAATTTGTCCAATCCTTTTTTTTAAAAAAAGATATTTATTAAAGTTTAACAATTACAAAGAAAGAAAAACAGACAATAATAATAGAAAAGATTACAATACTTCAAAAATACAGGAAAATACAATGCTAAAAAAAGAAAAAAAGAGAAAAAAGAAAAAAGAGAAAACCCAAAAACAATACAGCTAAGCAATAACATTTAAAAACAATAACATCCAATATTTTCATATCTTTATCTTTCATTTACTTATTTCCATGACTTCCTCACGCCTCCCTTTTTGTATTCTTAATTCATAATTGCTTCAGCAAGTCCTTTCCCTCTTTCTCAGATTTTATTCCATAATTTATCTTAACGCAATTTAACCTTAAATTTTACACTTTAACCCATTAACAATCCATTTTAACTTAATTCTTTATAACCTTTCTGCTAAGACCGTGTAGGTTCATTCCAGCATCCTTCTAACATTCATTAATTTTACAATACTTTTTAAAATATACTTTAATTTTTTTCCAATCTTCTTCCATCGACTCTTCTCCCTGGTCTCGGATTCTGCCAGTCATTTCCGCCATTTCCATGTAGTCCATCAGTTTCATCTGCCATTCTTCCCTGGTGGGTAGATCTTGCGTCTTCCAATACTTTGCAATAAGTATTCTTGCTGCTGTTGTGGCATACATAAAAAACGTTCTATCTTTCTTTGGCACCAATTGGCCAACCATGCCCAAAAGCAAGGCCTCTGGTTTCTTCAGAAAGGTATATTTAAATACCTTTTTCATTTCATTATAGATCATCTCCCAGAATGCCTTCTGTCTCCTTACATTTCCAGCATTTATTATCAGGCAAATGGTAATTTTTTGCAAGCTTGACTGATGTTATGTACCACCTGTAGATCATTTTCATTAAATTCTCTTTTAAGGCATTACATGCCGTAAATTTCATACCAGTGGTCCATAACTTCCCAGTCAGCCATCATAATATTATGTCCAACATCTTGTGCCTATTTAATCACAGCAGATTTCACCATTTCATCTTGAGTATTCCGTTTCAACAGCAAGTTATACATTCTTGACAAATTCTTAATTTTAGAGTCTAGCAGTTCTGTTTCCAATTTGGATTTTTCCACCTGGAAACCATTTTTTTGTCCAAATTATATGCCTCCATTATTTGATAATAATGGAGCCAGTCTCGCACTCTGTTTTTTAATTTTTCAAAACTCTGCAATTTTAGTCTGTCTCCCTCTTGTTCCAAAATTTCCCAATACTTCGGCCATTTAGCCTCCATATTAAGTTTTTTTCTGAGCCTTTGCTTCCATTGGTGACAGCCATCTTGTGGTTTTATTTTTTAGCAAATCCTTATATCTTATCCAAACATTAAACAATGCTTTTCTAACAACGTGGCTTTTGAACGCTTTATGTGCTTTAACCTTATCATACCACAATCCATACTTATGGATCATAGCAATCCTAAAGCCATCCAAGCTGATGGACATTGCTGCCTCTGGGGGAGCAAGTGCATGAGGAAGTCCTTTCTTTCACTGTCCTGAAGCATTCAGCTTCATTAAATGTCTGCAAGTCGTAGTGTTATGAGAGAGGGAGAAAAACTTTTTTTCTATCCACTCTTTCTATGCCATGCATAAACCTCTGGTATGTTCCCTCTTACTTGCCTATTCTCTAAACTAAAGAGTTCTAAATGCTGTAAAAGAATTGAAAGGGAGTTTGAAGGAGGTTTGACTTCCTAGGAGAACCTTCCCAATCCCTGAATGCTGTACATGTGTTGGATTGCAACTTGTAGCCCAAAATATCTAGAGGACACTAGAATTGGGGAGGCTGAAACAGACAAGAATTTGCTTCAGAGAGCTTTGAAAGAGGGAGTGAAACTATGATTCCTGCATTCCATCCCACTACTGCCTCTGGTAAACAGGTTTTGCAGGGGTGGGTTTAACGGTTTCAAAAACCTGCAGAACCTCTTGTACCAAACGGCAGCAATAGAAGCACATCTGCACAGGCTCTCCAGCCCCTTCCTCTCTCTTAGGAGCTGCTTTCTTCTTTCTGTCTAAAGACACTTTGTGGCAGAAACCAAGAACGTTCTGATTCATCACCAGCAGCTTCAGACATCACAATGCAAAAAACTGTTAGCTTGCCCATTGCTGTGGCACTATGACTGTTCCAATCTCTTTGATGGGTATGCTTGGATGACGATTGCGTTTCCAAGCACCTGTTTGTTGTGTTCACACTTCTACTGCACATTTCAGAAGAATGTACAGTAGTTGAATATGTAAAACCATGGTGTGTGTAGCTGCAGTTCCACAGGAGGCCTCTGGGCGGCCTCACCTTCCACCTTCACCAATTCCTGGTGGCACAACAACAGCCAGTTTCCTGGGAAGCTAATGAGATACTTTGGCGCCACTGATGCCAATGTTGCCGCTGGGATTCATCAGCACAAATGCTCCTGCTTATCTGGAGGGTCAATCTATATTGATATTCACCTCAGCAAAAGACAGGGCCTGGTGTTGATTTAATTTTCTGAAGCAGTAAGCGCTTTTGCTAGGAGAGAGAAAAGCAGCCTTGTGTTCCAGGAGCACGTTTTTCAGGGCTTTCTCCTCTTATCCATGCACCAACCCATCTTCCTTCCTGCCTGCTTGCAGTAGTCAGTTGAGTGCATGTATGAATCAGCAAAGTTGAGTTAGGAACAATTTACACCTTGCAAACTTGCAAAATTAATTTAAATCAACACTCATCATAGTTTTGAACACCAATCTATGAGACTTCCAGGGGTTTCTTCCAGGACTTTCTCAGGATTTAGTTTTCATGGAATAAAGGTTAGTGGGCACTATGGTGTATTTCAGAACTATGGTTTTCTTTCTGCAGGTCTACAACCTGAGCTTCCCATTAGGGTTCCAGGGAAGGCCTCAGTGGCCACAGCCTGGGTTCTTAGGATGATGTGGCCTCCAGCCTGGAAGCTGGAGGCACAGCAGCATGTCTTTTTTGGGGGGGGATTTGATATCCTGCTTTATCACTACCCGAAGGAGTCTCAAAGCGGCTAACATTCTCCTTTCCCTTCCTCCCCCACAACAAACACTCTTTGAGGTGAGTGGGGCTGAGAGACTTCAGAGAAGTGTGACTAGTCCAAGGTCACCCAGCAGCTGCATGTGGAGGAGTGGAGATGCGAACCCGGTCCACCAGATTAGGAGTCTACCGCTCTTAACCACTACACCACACTGGCTCTTGCTCCAGTGTCAGCCAAACTCAAACACATAACTTACGCATCTGCAGCTTGCCTTGGCCTCATGTTCTCCATCCCAGGATGATGTGGCCTCCAGCCAGGTAATGTAGGAAAAGGCCACTCATTTGTCTCTATGGCAACAAGATGCAGGTGGTGGATACCTAGTTGAGTGGCTAAGGTCATGAACTTGACAGAGAAACTGATCAGACAGGTCTCCTGCTATAGAGCCCACCCTCACAAATACAGGATCCTCCGTTGGAAGGGACCCACAGTATCCTCCGGAGCTCCAACGTACCTGAGCCCTGAAACTCAGAGAATAATGATAAAGAGGCAGATGCATCTGGGACTGTGCAAAGTTCTTGTCCCTTGCCATCTGGGATGAGGGGCAGGGGTTTTGGTTCAGGTAGAGGATTGGGACTTCATGGCACATTGGACAATTGGTCCCTCTTTGTTATGGTTTGTTATGGTTTGTTGTTGGTTGTTTGTTTGTTTGTTGTTTAAAAAACCAGTTTTCCTATCCCTGGTGCCCTCTAAAGATTTTGAACTACATCTCCCATGCTGGCTGAGGCTGATGGGAGTTGTAGCCCAAACATCAGAAAGGCACTAGGATGGGAAAGGCTCTTTCCAACATTCACCGCCCGGCTTTGGGTTCTGCTGGTGTCTGTGCTAAACTGCGTAGCCAATCAGGGCTCTGGACAGTGTAGGCTGGCATGGCCAGAAAACTCCAGGAACCGCTTGCTGGAAAGTCAAAGCCTCAGAAGCACGAGGTTGATATCTCTGCTGAAGAAAGTGGAAGCAAAGGAGTTGCCAGGTCTTGGGGCTTGACCTGGAATGCCAGGGTTTTAGCTTCCAGGAGAAGCAAAGTCCAAGAGAAGGGACCCTGCGTCTTGGAGGCGGAAGGCTATTTTCTGCTTGGCTTAAGAGGTTTTGCCATTTTCTCCATCCCTTATCCTTCCCCATGAGACACCTGATCAACCAGGCTCTTCCCTGGCCACCGTGTCCAGGTCTCATCCATGGAGATGAGCTCACCACACTTAAAGCATGGCTCGTGGTTGACATGAGTGAGGCCTCTATCCACAGGGAACCACTAATCATCACTGCCCACGCCCAGGGTTCCAGTCTAGAGACTTTGAGTCTAGAGGGTAGGGCAGACCATAAGATATTCTGGGCCTAAGTTATTCAGGGCTTTGTACACAAGTGCAAGAACACTGGACTTGGCCCAGCAGCAGACAGGCAGCCAGTCCAGTTGAAAGACGGCCATGGGAGCCTCAGACCGAGAAAACTGGCTTTGCCTAAGCACTGAAGCTCTCAGGGACCAGGGAGGGTAAGTGGGGGGGGGGGGAATAAATGGGGATGGAATCTCCAGGCACCTGACTGGCATGGAGCCAGTGATGTCAATGGAACTTCCTGCCATTCTGTGAACTAGGGGAAGCCCGGCAGGTGAAGGATGCAGCTTGTCCAGGAAATGCCTTCCCTGCTATAGACCTGGGGGGTTTCTGCAGTGGCCGGGGGTGGGGGTGGGGTGGCGGCATTCAAGGGACCCCCTGGAATGTGGGAGAAAGAGCAAGCAGAATGTTGATAGGAAGCCAAAAGAAGTTCTCATTTATTTATTTTGTTAAAAAAGGAGGAAGTGGCCTCTGCTAGTTTGAGAAGGGAAAGCAGAGGGTTGAAGTATAAGCGAGAATTTGATGCTACTCCTCATTAACATCTATAGCATAAAGGCGGCTAGGCTTAATTAATAGATGCAGCAAATAAAGCTTTGGCTTATCAATAAAATGTGACCAACTTTGAGGGAAGGCAAATTTTAATAAGCTGGACTGAGAGTGGCAAGAGAGGCCTCTGAGAGGCGTGATGCCTCTTTTTACTCCCCCACCAGCCTGGGCACAGTGGGGGCTGAGGGGTATAAAGGAGGCAATGGCAGCAGTGGAGGGGAGGCTGCAGAGGAGGAGGAGGAGGTGGGAGGTGGCTTTTCTGTTTTGCCTCAAGCGGCAAAACATCCTGAGCTGGCCCTGCCCACCCCCCTGCCCACTGGCCGTATTGGCTGGGGCTGATGAGAGCAGGAGTCCAAGAGGATATGGCAGGACCCAGGTTCTCCATCCCAGTTATAGTGGGTGAGCTGCCACTCAGTGGGTGGCAACAGGTCCAGTGCGGTCAGGATGCGATCCAACCCAGACCTTGGAGAGACCTCTTTGGAGCAAGAGGCTTCAGAGAACTTCACTGCAACTGAAGACCTGGAAGAACCTCTATGGGTGCCAAGACAGCTAGGAGAGCCCCACCTCAGGAATGCCTTTGCCCTGTCTTGATCCCAAATTCTCTCCCTTCCCCCCTCTGGGTCTAAGGAGTGAAGGTGACTGGAGCCCAATGAGCTCACAGAAGGCTCTGTCACAGGAGAAAAGGTCTCCATGAGCAGAGGGGAATCTCCAGCTTGTGGTCCAGTCTTTTCCCCAAACCACACTCTCATGGGTGACATCAGGAGATGGACCAGGTTGAGAAGTTCGAGTCTCTGCTGGCTGCTCATGCCAATTCCCCACAGCCAAAGCAGAAGGATTTTGCAGCACACGTTTGATGAGTGTTTTAAATCCTGCTTAGTCCTTTGCAGAGAGCAGGAGTGAACTTTCCACTCACCAAATGATGCGTGGAGACTTCAGTCCTGCTGGGTGCTGCTTCAAAGTGCAGTGTGGGACTGTTTGAAAGCCCTTTTGCAAACAGCTCCACATTGCTCTTTCAGCCTTCAGTTTTTGTAGAGAAATTATTCAGCCAGACCTAGTCCAGACTGTTTCCCTAACTAAGCTAACAGTTAAAACGCTTTGCACCTCTCAATTCAACTTATTCTGGGTCCCTCTGCAACCTTCTCCTCACTCCTTTCTGCCACAGTTTCCCAACTGTGCTCTTCAACACTTTCCCGTGTTCCAGCTCTCTTAAAGTGTTCCAGCCCTTTCTCTTCCTTGCAGCTCTTCAACTTCTCTAATTACCCTATTGCGCAGCTTGACTTTTTTACAGCTTTTTCACTCCTCCTCCCAGTGTTTCAGCCAGCTGAGCCCTGGTTATGTTTCTCTTTTATTGCTGGATTCCTAGGCTGAACCTTTTACCCTCCTGTGTATTTTCTACCTTCCTGTGAACTTTTGACCCTCCTGTGCAGAAGAGCCTCATCTAAAACCAAAAGCAGCCTATGGCTTCCAACCCCAAACCAAATACAATAGAGCTGGACGTCATATGTTGCAGTGCGGGGACCAAGAACTGCTGCACATCCCTGTATGTTCAGAGCACACACAGTAGCCCTGTGAGCTGGGTGGCATGTTGCTCATTTAGGATAAATACGGGCTGTATAACAGGGTTGTGTGCCAGAGAGGAAAGTGCTGCTGTGTTGGAATAAAAAATGTTAATGCATCTGCAACATGAAACAACAATTTCATCCCCAACCATGAGCAAAACAACCAAATACGAGTCAGATTCATTAGGTGGAGACGTCATGAATTGGCTGATTTAGCATGTAAGAGTTTTTCATCCTCTTAATTGAGGGAAATTGGTGTGTTTTCTCCCTTTGATGGAATGAGTCACTCTGGATTTATTTCCTCTTCATTCCTTTATTTGTCTCATTAAAATTATTCATGTAGTTTTCAAAGCACCCTAGCCAGATTGGATCGATGATCTCCACAGCCTTGCCCCCTTCTCTGTTTTGGCTCTGGTTTAATAGGAAGATGTGTTATATACCATACCCTCCAACATTTCTATGATGAAAATAGGGACGTCCTATTCCTCTGTCACCAACATCCTCATCACCACCACCATCATTTAAAAATTTATACCCGGCCCATCTGGCGGGGGGCTCCAGCCACTTTGAGCTGCTTCCAACACACATACAAATATAATAAAACATTTTTAAAAAACTTTCCCTATGTAGGGCTGCCTTCAGATGTCTTTTAAAAGTTGTGCAGTATCTCCTTGACATTTGATGGGGGTGGTTCACAGGGCAGGCACCGCTGCTAGCCTGGTCAGTTCTTGTACTTGCCATGGTGGGAGCACCATCTTGTCTTTTCCCCACAGGGGGCAAAATCTTTTGCTCTGGCTCTGCTCAGTCACCTCCAAAGCTCCTATTTGTTACATGTCTGGTACCCCAAGCTTTGTTCAATGTGCTTTGTTCAATCAGACACCTAGCAAGTGCCAAGTCATTTCTGGTTGCTTTTGGAAACCTGGACTTGCAGGAACATTTTTTTTAAGCTGATAGAAATTTCTTTCTCTCTCTCTCACCCTCTCTCTCTCTCTCTCTCTCTCACACACACACACACACTCACACACACACACACAGAGAGAGAGAGAGAGAGCTCAACACAGGAATCTAACTTATGCTCTTATTATCTATCTAGCCCTGTATTTTCTACACTGACTTCCTGTAAAGGGAAGTTTTTAATGGTTGTTTTATTGTGTTTTTAATATTTTGTTGGGAGCTGCCCAGAGTGAATGGGACAGCCTAGTCAAATGGCCAGCATATAAACAATACAATTATTATCATTATCATTATCATTATCATTATTATCATTATTATGAATAATAATAAGGGTTTGGCTTCTTCAGTCATGTTTTCTGCTTCCTTGAAGAAGGACTTCTGGCAAGAGATGGGCTGCACCTCACAGCGGCTGGCAAGAATATGTTTGCTAAGAGTCTCCCAGACCTGATCCAGAGAGCTTTAAACTAGATCTTGAGGGCGGGGGGAGATGACATTACTGGCCGGCCGGCTCTGAGGGCGCACTTGGTGCCCTGTGAGTCCAGCATCGCTTTGCAAGACCCACAAAAACAGGGCTGGACTCGCAGGGGGTCCTGAGCTGTTGCATCCTTCTCAGCTGGCCTCCCGCTGGAGGTTCCCTGAGAAGGATGCAGCAGCTCAGGTGCCCTGCGAGTCCAGCACCACTCTAGTTACTCAGCTCCAAGCAAGCTGGAAACGCTGCAGCCACTTCCCTCTTTACCTGCAGAAAGTAAGAATTGCTTCCAGGGGAAAAGGTAGGGATGTTTTTGTGAACTGGATGAGAATGTGATTCCCCCCCCCCTTTTTTTAAAAAAGCCTGCTTGATGTGCCACAAACAGCCTGGTATGGTGGGCGAATAACTTACATGGACCGATTTGCAAGGCTGGTGACTAATTTAATGCACTTCACAAATCAAACACGTTGCTGAAGCTGATGAAAAATTGACACCTTTCATAAATGTTAGATTTGCAAAGTGGGTCAGTGGATAGGAGGCTGAACAGGAAGGCCCTGAAATGCAAGTGGCCAAAGAGTCTGTAACACTCCTTGGCCAGTGCCGGTTTTGAACAGGAATATTGCACAGCCAAGTGCTCCTCATGCCAACTGAGAGTTCGGGGGGGGGGGAGTTGGCGTTGGTCCATGAAACCCTCTGCCAGAATGGATCTGCTAGTTTTTAAGGGGTCAGGACACACTTTTGTTATTTCGCTACTACAGACCAACACAGCCCCACCCCCACCCCCAGAATTCATTAGCATCAGCTATATCTTAGGTGTAGAGATTTATTTATTTTGAGCTTGCCCTGGAAAAAACAAGCTGCAGATAGAAGCCATCTGGCCCCCTGCTTTTTTGCAGATTGCCCATGCTTTTTTAGAACATTCCTGTAGGAGGGCATCTGGGATCCCAGATTTGCAGGGAACTCGGGTCCTTGGCACTGCATGATGGCCTGCCTGGAGGGCTGGCTGGAGCAACAAGGGAGAGATTGACAGTGGTCCTGGCACTGTTTGTCTTCTTTCTGTCTGTTTGCTTCCATCCCTGCTCCTTTTTCTCTGGAGCTTCTATCCTTTGTTCATTCAGTTTTTACAGATAATCCTGGCAACCTCACTGACATCCCATTGCATTTGGTGTTTTCCATGTTGTTCCTCTGTCTTTTAAAAAATATAATTTGTGATTATTTATTTATTTTATTGATCTTAAAATGTGGCTGCAGTGGCATCCTGTCCCGCATGGACTGGCAAAACATTGTAGAGGCTTTTGGAAGCTATTGTCCCTTCCTTAATATTGTTGCCTGCCACCCCAATCGCTGAGTGGTGTCAGAGTTCAGGGGTTCCAGGCACTTCCCCAGGGTTCATGTTTCCTATTGGAAAGAGGCACAGCAGAGGCTGTGGCATCTTCATGATATATTTATCATGCGTTTATTTACGCAGATATACAACCTGAGCCTGCAATGGAGGGGATCTCCAGATCGCTTCTTTTCAATTCTACCTTTTTCCTTCTAACTATCTGTGAGTTGAGGGAGGCCCCCACCCCCACCCCCACCCCACCAATTTGTCATCTCCCACAGAACCCCTTTCCTTTGTTCCCCTTAATGGGCCATCACACAGGCCATCACCTCATCAGGAAGACAGCCTGCCTTATATTTTAACATTTGCTGGTTAGAAGGGTCTTAGCATACATAACAACTCCAGCTCATAACAATATTGTTCCTCTTGCTCCTTTCTTTTCAAATAACTCCTGCCCTTTACTGAGTTCCTTCCTGTCCCCACTTGGATCGCCCCTTAATTACTTCCTGTTGCCCCCAGGAGATAGTTATTAAAATGCTATTTATCTAAAACATTTATTATTATTATTATTATTATTATTATTAGAATTTATATACCACCCTATACTTGGAGGTCTCAGGACAGTTCACATAAAATATCACAATGTATAAAATAAAAGTAAAAACAATAACCCAATAACCCCCCCCCCAAAAAGAGCCACATTTTAAAAGGGTAAAGGATGTAAATCAGGTCAACCAAAGGCCTGGTTGAAAATGACATTTTTACCTGGTGCCTAAAGGTGTATAATGAAGGCGCCAGGTGAACTTTCCACCCTTTTAGCCTGGAGACCCCTGCAATTGCAGAATTGCTCTCATAAACGTGAAGCTAAACTGAATTATTGAACAATTGGAAAGAGGAAATCAATAACTGAAGCCCCTAAGTAATGAACAATTCAGGAATGTCATGGATATGCATATTAATAGGGAGAAAATAATCACGGGGATAGAAGCTGTTTTAAAGGAATGGGGCAGGCAGAAGTTTACTAATTAAAGGGAGAAAGGTGAGGAAAACATGGACATTTTTTTGAATGAACTTACTGCTGAGTAAGCATTGTAAAAGGTTCCTTCTTATGACCCCAGAAACCAGCACAGACAAGGACACCAAGTGGGAGGCTCAGCATCGCCTGAGGGCTGAGGAGCTGGACTAGTTTTCTGTCTCCGAGCCTGAAGCTGGTGGCCAGGGACTCCTGAATGGGAAGCTGGTCTGTGGAACCAGAGCCAAGACCCTCACAGACACCTTCCCCTGGACCCAAGGAGCTGTGCTGAGGCTGATGGGAATTGTAGACAAAAACAGCGGGAGGGCGCCAGGTTGGACAAAGCTGTCCTAGGGTGCCTCCTCCAGATTGTTGCTATTTTGTAGCTCTGCATTCCAGAAATTTAGGTTTTTCCAATTGCAACAGATTAAAGCTTGCTGTCACCCTGATGCAACAAATGCACTTTTTTATTTTTAAAGGACTTTTTTGCAGTTAGGAAAGTGACAAGGAAATGCACAGAAAGGAGTGGGATGAATAAATTATTAATTGGGAGATGCATAACTTGTTCACAAAAGAACATACTCCAAGCACCATGTAAGCTTTGTGCAAGCAAATCAGGAGGAATTCTGAGTGAACGGGTCATGTGGAGGAATTAGAGCAGGGGTCAGCAAACTTTTTCAGCAGGGGCTGGTCCACTGTCCCTCAGACCTTGGGGGGGCGGACTATATTTTTTTGGGGGGAATGAATGGATTCCTAAGCCCCACAAATAACCCAGAGATGCATTTTAAATAAAAGGACACATTCTACTCATGTAAAAACATGTTGATTCCCAGACCATCCGTGGGCCGGATTGAGAAGGCAATGGGGCCTGATCCGGCCCCTGAGCCTTAGTTTGCCTACCCTTGAATTAGAGAATTGTAGGGTTGGAAAGGATCGCCTTAGGGTGCCGTCCAACTCTGCAGTTCTATGATTCTATGGATGTCAGGTGATCTATTTTGGGATGGGTGACTTTTTATATTGCTCTCCAGAGGACTCCAATGCATCAGGTGTGCTAGCAGAAACTCTATGCGCAATAGATCACACCATCTATAGTGCAGCAAAGCGTCCTACTTATGCATCCTTTTGGGCAACAACAAACATTCTCCAGCAGAACTTAGCACTATATAATCCTGTAAACCCCACCATGAGATGACAGAGTGAAGGGGAGCCTGTAAGTGCAAGCAGGCAGGCAGGCAGGCAGGCAGGCAGGTAGGTGGTGGGGAGAGAGATTTGCTGCACATGAGAACTGCTCATGTGCATAAGAAATACACAAACTAAACAATTAGAGGCCCAGCAAAGTCTGAAGTAAGTGCTCTCCCCACTCAGCTAGCCACCCACTGTGCCTCTAGATGCCCTGGGCTCCTTCCAAACAGCGAAAATACTCAGAATAGTGACTCACACAGAAACACAGAGCAATGCTGATGCTTTCACACTCAAAAGCCTTCTCAGGTGCAAGGGAGAAATGTGTGTCCAGTTCTAATTCAGGGGGGTGGAATAGCATGATTCAAATCCCTGATATTTTGGCAAATTCTGCATTATAGAATAGCATAAGTGAAAAATATAGTTCTCCGCACTTGAGGAGCTTACAGTTTTTTAAATAGATCTGCAAAGGGTGCAGAGTAAAGGAGTCTGGCTCTGGTTTATTTGGAACAGCTTCCACCTCCATGTCTGTCTGTCTGTCTGTGTGTGTCCCTTCCCAGCTAATGAAAACAAAACAGCTCTTTCCAAGGCGTGTGAAGGCACCTCTCAGATCTCTCCTACTCCAGTGGACCAAGGTGGCATAATTCACTTTACTGCTCCGCTCTCTTGGCCTCCAAAGGCCAAGTTAAATCAAGAGCAGCCCCTCCCTCCTCTCCCTCCACTTGCCAATTTTGTGCCTCCCTTGCCAGCTTTTCACAGGTGCGGGAGCTGGGGGTGGCCAGTGACATTTCAGTGCTCAAGGCAGAAAACCCAGAGCATCCCTTCCTATGGGGACAATCCCTCAAGGGCATTCTCCTGTGGCAGCCGCCTTGAAATAAATGGGCAGCAGGGAAGGAAAAGGAACCAAGAAATGATGTTAAAAAAGGATGCTGCGGAGGACTGGGGTGGGGGTGGGCTGGTGGATATGTGTATAGAATGGTGGGCCCCAGGGTGGGGGAAATGATTCAGTGCTGAGCCAGATCACAGGGACTTGTCACTTAGCAACCATGCGGAACTAGGGTGCCCAATGTGGGTTGCACTGCTGGAAGCATCTAAATCAAGCACAAACGAGGAGATGGAATGGGGGGGGCTACTGGGGGAGAGGCATTGCAAGCCGGGCCACCCAATCCCCTTAGACCGGGGGTGGGGAAATGTATGTCCTCCAGATATTGTTCAACTCCGGCTCCCATCAGCCCCAGCCAGCATGACCAATGGTCAGGGAAGACGGGAGCTGAATTGAACAACACCCCCCACCCCATAAATGGCTGGTTGCTGTTCCACGTTTCCTGGTCAGAAGGCAGGTATGAGAGTCGGATGCAGCAGTCAGGCTCCCCTTCACAGAGGGTTTGCCAATGATGAGTTAATGCAGAGGTGAATTTCAACACTTCAGGAAAAAAATTAAAGCCCCAAGATTTAAGATAAACCAATAAAGAGTTTTAAAGCAAGTGTAGCAGAGAAAACAGTTGACTGTAACTATCATAAAGCCACCAGAATTCAGGGTTTTCCTAAATGCCAATACACATTTCCTTGGGCAGGGCATTCCAAAATATGAGCCCATCACAAAATATCTGTCTGGAAGAATGCTAGACTCAATGGACCTTAGGTTAATATAGTCAGGCAATCCTAATGAAAATTGTATCCATAATCCTGCCCACCCCCCCAAGCTACCAATTCCACTCCACTGGATAAGAAGAACTCTGTGTAGCTCAAAAGCTCTAAAAGCCCTAAACCACAGAGCCTAGGACTTGCCAATCGGAAGGTTGGCGGTTCGAATTCCCGCAACGGGGTGAGCTCCCATTGCTCGGTCCCGCTCGGTCCCTTCTCCTGCCAATCTAGCAGTTTGAAAGCATGTCAAAGTGCAAGTAGATAAATAGGTACCACTCTGGCGGGAAGGTAAACAGCGTTTCCATGCCTTGCTCTGGTTCGCCAGAAGCAGCTTAGTCATGACCCACATTACCCGGAAGCTGTACACTGGCTCCCTCGGCCAGTAAAGCGAGATGAGCGCCTCAACCCCAGAGTTGTCCGCGACTGGACCTAACAGTCAGGGGTTCCTTTACCTTTACTTTACTTGTTCTGTTGGCTGGGTAACATAACTTAATGTGCTTCCAGTTAGGAGCTTAATATGACAAGGGCAACAGGTTTGGTTTTTGTTTTTATAAAAAAAACCTTATTGGATTTTCAGTGGAAAATGTATATTGGATTAAATGGGGCGGGGATTAGAATGCAGGCTGGCATTTTGATGCCCACAATACCATGTGGATGCTATGAAAAACCTGTATGCGTGAGGAGCACCAATCCCACAATAAACACCTTTCCGGCAGCACCCTTAAACCCAATTATTTGGAAATGTGGGAGAGAAACCTTAGGTGTCATTCCTTAGGCCACCAGTACCACCTTGTGGCCAAGTAGGAATGCACTCTTACTATTTTTTAATTAAAGGGTGGATGAGTTCAGCAGGCAAAAGTTGGAGGTTCTCCCATGACCCTGGGTTCTATGCCATGGGCTGTTATTCTCAGTGAAGCAGCTTGGCTGTCCATAACCCTCATCATTAATTCAACTATCTTGCTGTCTTATTCATTTAACAAAATTTATATACTGTTTGATTGTAAGAAAACCTCTACCACTGAGCTTCTGCACCACCCTGATGGACACTTCTTTCTCATCCTGTCCAAACAACACCCCCCCCCCCAATAATCTTGCATCGTCTTCGTGAATGACATAACATGCTGGCTGGGGCTGATGGGAGCCAGAGACCAAAACATCTGGGAGGCACCAGGTTGCGACTCTTAGCAAGATGAAAAAACTGGCAGTTATTTATATGGCATTTATATCCCACCTTTCCACCCAAGGAGTTCAAGGTGGTGTACATGGTTCTGTGCCCTCCCTGTTTTATCTTCAAAACAACCCTGCAAGGTTGGCCAGGCTGAGACACCCTGATTGGCTCAAAGACCACCCTCACACCATGCATTCAAAGCGCTATGGTGCCACTTTAAACAGTATTAGCTGCTCCCAAAGACTCCCGCCAACCTGTTAAGTTAAGGGAGCTGAGAACTGTTAGAAGCCCCTCTCTCTGCCCCCGCAAATAACAGCCAATCCTTCTTCTCAAGGAATTCTGGGTGGGGAAGACCATAGTGGCTCCTTAATGGTATGCCATTAAAAAAAAGCTTTGGGCCTCCTCTGGTCTAGTCCCAAGAACAAAAGGTGGAAGATCTGGCCTTCTGTGACAATTGACTAGACCATCTCTAGGGCTGGAGTTTGTAATGCTGGGCTGCCTGCCTGCTTTCTCTTAATTTGTGAATAGATATCAGCTGATAACGTGGGGTGGGGGACCTTTCCCTTCTGTAAACAGTTGGATTCCATGGGGGTGTCGTATGCAGTGCCAAAGCCAGCTGCTGCTATGGGCTGCTGGGGCCACTTTTACAGAGGGCAAATGGGACCCTGCCCCACCCACCCCTTGCTTAGCCTCCACTTCCTTTTATTACTAGCAGCCTGGGGGAGTTGCCAGTCAGCTTCCTCCTCCTTAGTCTCTGGACTCGTCCCCCCCTTGCCCCAGGCCTGGCAAGAGCCCAAGCCGTTTCCCACTTGCCTTCTAGGCATGGCCCTGCCGCTCCCCCCACAAAACCTGCTATTTTGTGCTTAATCGGGGAAAATGTCAAACTGGAGAAAATGCAGCAGCGCTTGCTCCAGTTCAGCAGTGGGCATTGTCCTTTGAGGATGGGCTGGGCATTGTAACTGCCAACTCCAGGTTCTGTGCATCAATCATTCTAGGCTGAGAGGCAGCACTTGCTAGCCCAGGGTCTGATCCTGAAATACTTTTTAGCTTGGCACCAATAAGAACTTGCTTCCCTCCAAGGCCTAGAAGGGCTTGTGCAGGAGGGCCCTTCAGAGCAGATTTGGGGGTGCACAGGGGGAGGAGAGGAAGAGGGAGTCCCCCTGCGCCAGCAGAGCTGCATGTGTGGAGTATTGGACAGACATTCTGGATGACAACTCTCATGAGGGCTGATGGAGCTGGGACTGGGCCAAGTTGGCTGGACTGGGGGTGGGGAGGAGAGAGGATTTCATAATCAGAGAGTTGCATTTCCAAAAAGACCTGAGCTGCACCATCTCTTTGCACCCCTGGCAGGAGACTGGCTAGCCTTTTCCCCATACCAAGCTGCCTCAGGACGGGGGTCGGGAGAAGCTGCAGCCTTCCAGATGCTGCTGGACCCCCATGTCCCGCCGCCCTGACCCACTGGCTGCGCCAGCTGAGTCCGAGGGGGGTTGTAGCCCTGTAGCACCAGGAGGACACTGGGTTGGGGAAGGCTGGGATAAGAAACAAGCAAACCTCTGCATTGTTCTTCAGTAAACCAAGTGAAGCAGCAGTAGCAATTCTCCATGGTCACAAAGAGGACACTTACAGCTTGACTCCTTTATTTAACTCCTGGTTTACAAAGAGATCAGAGCACAGCCCCGTGCAAGGGGAGCAACCAGGCAGAAGAGAGTCAAAGAGCCAGACTGCCGATAAACCACCAGCTTAAGAAGAAGCAGACTTCGCCCAGTCCGGCCTAAATGGAGCACCTTGCCCTCTCCGCAAACCACAGCAGCAAAGCCCAGAGTGCTTCCTCTTGGGAGCGGAGTCGACTGGCCTAAAATCCATCCCAGAGAGGAATCCAGTTTCTTTTGAGGAGCTTTGGAGCGGTGTGTGTGTCTCTTGAGCGTGCATGGGTGCCTTTCCTGCCCTAGCTGAGCCCTGCTTCACTGCCGCTGTCCTCATCGAGCTGAGTGGAGTTCCTTTCCATGTCCCCTTTCTCCACAAAGTTGAGGATGCGCCGGTTGGCTTGGATCAGGTACTGCTGCTGGCGAAAGTAGACCTTCAGGGCTCCCTTCAGGGCCACAAAAGCAATGCCCCCCTGGCAGGGAAACAGAGAAAAGGAGGGGTAGGTGAAGTTAAGAGCCTCAAACCACCTCTTTTGCCTTCTGAGCATTGGAGAGGCAGGTCCATGTGAACCACCACTCGGTATGGGAGGGAGGAGAGAGCAGTTCCCTCAAGCCCCTTCCTGAGAGGAGTCTGATTGACAGAGGGAAGCAGCCAGATCATCATTATCTGCTCCAGTCCAGGATTTCCTTTTCCTTTAGAACATTTAGACACGGCTCTTCGGCCAGAAGACTCCAAGGTTAAATCAATCAGTTAAAACAAAACGGCCCTTTCCCCACAGGCTTACAATCTAAAAGGCACAGCACAAAAGAAAAAAGGGCCAGGGAGGGAAGAAGAAAAAAAAAACACGGGGGCCAATTCTTAAAGTAAAATTGTGGTTCTTATAATGACCAGCTTGAATGGAGAGAGTTCCGAGGTGGAAGGTGCCAGGTGCATCTGGTCTTCCATGCTGAGAGGGTGCAATGAGCCCCCTTGCCCATCTCTGCCATGGAGGCAGCCTACCAGGTGAGAGCCTACCAGGTGGAAGCCTAGGATCGAGCACTTTCAGTGGCGCTGTAGGAAGGAGCCCTCTCTCCCACTGAGGCAGCAGAAGCATCACCTGAGGGGGATACCAGAGGGGACTGGCCTTCTGTAACAGCCAACATGGTGCCCTCCCAGTGCTGTGAGACTCCAGCTCCCACCAGCCCCAGCCCCATAGCCAGTGGTTGGGGATGATAGGAGCTGGTGTCTCTCCAAAATTATCTGGGGGACACAAATTGGTGACTCCTGGCTTAAGACAAAAGGGATCTACAGGCTTCCTCCAGGTTCTGCAGTATGGAGGCCTCCTCCTGCCCCCTCAGACTGAAAACAACTGTGCTAACATATGTTTTCAAGCCACCTAAAAAAGAGGGAAGACCTAAATGATGGAGAGGCAGGATATAAATCCAGAAAGAAAAGTGGAAATGTGGAGCTCCTTCTTTCGAGTCAGACCATTATTGTTACTTATTAAATTTATATACCACCCTCCATCCGAAGATCACAGTATAAAAACACATGGATAACATAATAATAAACAAAGCAATAACCCCACACAGTTTAAAACACTGTATATTGTTCAATTGGCCAAAGGCCTGGGAGAAGAGGCATGTTCTTGCCTGGTGCTGAAAGATATGCAATGAAAGTGCCAGGCAAGCCTCCTTGGCGAGAGCATCCCACAAACAGGTCCATCAGTCCATCTGGCCCAGCACCTTGGCGGCTGCATGCCTTCCTGATGGACTGAACTGCAACTTTCACCAGCCACAACCAGCACAGCCATATGGCGCCAGGCTGGTAGGAGTTGTAGTCCAAAACTTCTGGAGGGCACCAGGTTGGAGAAGCTGAGTCTCATCCAATGGGCATCATCTCCAAGAAAGGTCCTTCCCAGCCTGGCTGTTTGAGATCCTTTTACCCAGAGGTGCCAGTGCACCAAACCTTCTGCATATGAACTATGTGCTGTGCCAGCTCACCCGAGGGCTGTCCCAGCCTTGCCACCATGGCTAGCAGCATTAGGGTGCTGTGGCAGGGATGCTACGTCGAACCAAGAATGGGAGTGATCCCTTCAAATACTTGAATTCTGACCCAAGTATTGCACCCAGTTGACTCCAGAGTTCCTTCCCCAGTCTCTCCACTCACCAGGATGGTACGCTGGAGGCTGGAGTTCACCCTGCGGAAGGTGACTCTGCCAACTAGGTTGGCAATGGTGGGGAAGACCAGGGCCCCGCACAGCGTGCGCGAGATGGAGAGGTGGTCACTCTGGTAGCGCGACTCGGCGAGAGGGATGTGCAGAACAGGGCGGCTGATCCCTGAGGATGCAAGAGAGATTAGGAAAAACATGGTGAGACCTAAAAATCTGTTTAATAAAAATAAGAACAGCTGCAGAATAAAAAATATTTAGCATGATTTGGACAGACAGCAAACTTTGCTTGGTGCAAATTTGTTGCTGTTGTTGATTACTATTATTCTGCACAATGGAGGAGCATGCCTTGCCTCTGCCCTTCCTTCCACTGCATCCTGGCCAAATGCACATGGATTAGAGGGATCAGGTCATGCTGCAGCTCATGGCAATTGCAGTTACTTGTTGTGTGTGCTGCTGTTGCCAAGCAGAATAGTCCATAACTCCAGATGCCATTCAACTCCCACTGGCAAAGCTATGTATACAGGTGGGCTCTTGGCTTACCAAAAGGACAAGGAATGGGGGATCTGCTTTTTTGTCCTGCTGCCCCAGATGCAGAGCTGTGCTCTGCCCAGTAACTAGTCCGGAAGTAGGATGGCTGTGAGAAATCCATATTCTTGTGAATTCCATGAATAGTTCAGCTTTGTCCAACCTGGTGCCCTCCCACTGCTTCTGACTACAATTCCCACCAGCTGGCTGAGGCCAATGGGAATTGTAGTCAAAAACAGTGGGAGGGCAGCGGCACCAAGTTAGACAAGCTGTCCTAGGGTGCTGCCAATTGCCACTGTTTTGTAGGAGGGATTCATCCGCATACCATAAATTTTGGTTGGCCCACCTTTCCTTCCAAATGCAGAGTCCAGGGGAAGCCTGCCTCATGCTGGTCTCCCGGCCAAAGCCCAGGCCAGGAGGGGTGAGCGGAGGGTGGCACTCACCTGGCACCAAGGCCTGCAGGGCTTGGAGCTTGCTGGAGTATTTCCGCCACACCCGCAGCACGTAGTCTTCCCAGCGGATCATCTTGCCCAGCACTAGCATGACAGGGATGGTGGGGAGCCCCATGAGCAAGAAAAGGGGGTCTGCCCGCTCCATCACATCCAGGCCCTTTTTATGACCAACAACCTGCCAAAGGAGAAGAGACTGATCAGCAATGCAGTGGGGCGAGCCGGGTGGCTTCTGCCTTCATCAGCGAGGAGAATAAAACTCCATTCCCATAACCCAAATGGTCAGATTCTTACTGGATAGCTTCAGATTCCTAGCACAGCACCGTCTGAAGTACTATGATATCACATTAAAGAGTCATTGCTTCCCCCAAAGAATTCTGGAAGTTTTAGTTTGTTAAGGGTGCTGAGAGTTGTTAGGGCGCACACACCCACAATTTCTCTCACAGAGCTCCAAAGTGGACAGAGTTACATGTGAAGAGGAACTGACTGTTTAACCATGCTGGGAATGGTAGCTCTGGGAACAGGGGTCTCCTAACAACTCTTAACAACTGACAGTTCCCAGAATTCTTTGCAGGAAACCATGATTGTTTAAGGTGGTATCATAGTGTGAATGCACCCCCTTTTTATCCCACTGATTAATCAGTCATAACCTTTGTCAATTCTGATTAAACCGTGCAGCCTCATTAAGCTTTCTTGCATATGATTTTATTTCACAAATTTTCTCCACTGCTCGATTATAATAAAATTTCCAAGTGACTTTCAAAGCTACTGACTGAGCTGAAGGCCATCTGATTCATTCTTTCCCTGCACCCCTTTGCTTTACCTGCATGACAGTGACAGCTCCATACGTCACAGCCGACCAGTAGAGTGTCCCCACGACAATGCCAGCTGCAGCGAAGGGGCTCACTTTGGATAAAATTTGGTCCACTTGTTGCAAGAAATACACCAAGGGTCCTACAAAGGAAGGACAGCAGAAACTTAGTGTTGCAGGCACTCAGCTTGGGCTCTCAACAGCCACCAGGATCATGGCCTAGGCATTCAGGCCCCTTCAGAGGTGTCGCATCCCTCAGCCACTGAGATTCCATTGAAAGAGGGGTGAAATCCCAAGTCCTCTCACAAGTGAGAAGGAAAAGGGAACAGGAAGGGGGTCTATCCGCTTCCTTGGTATTCTGGCCCCTTCTGCTCCTGGTTTCTCAAAGTTCCTGCCAATGAGCCCGAATGAGTTGAGTAACCAACAAATGGTAAGTGATTGTTCCTTTTTAATTTTTTTCTTAAAATCTAACTTACTTTATTAAAACTAGCTCATAACATATTAGACTACTTTAGGTTTCTGCCATACATTTTAAGCACTATGATACTACTTAAAACGGTCATAGGTAAAGATAAAGGTAAAGGGACCCCTGACAATTAGGTCCAGTCGTGACCAACTCTGGGGTTGCGGCACTCATCTCACTTTATTGGCCGAGGGAGCCGGCATACAGCTTCCGGGTCATGTGGCCAGCAGGACTAAGCCACTTCTGGCGAACCAGAGCAGTGCATGGAAACGCCATTTACCTTCCCACCGGAGCGGTACCTATTTATCTACTTGCACTTTGATGTGCTTTCGAACTGCTAGGTTGGCAGGAGCATGGACCGAGCAACGGGAGCTCACCCTGTCGCGGGGATTCGAACCGCCAACCTTCTGATTGGCAAGTCCTAGGCTCTGTGGTTTAACCCACAGCGCCACCTGCATCCCTTAAACAGTCATAGCTTCCCCCAAATAATTTTGGGAGCTGTAGTTTGTTAAGGGTGCTGAGAGTTGTCCTAATCAATCCCTCTTCATTAGGAACTCTGGGAATTGTAGCTCTGTGAGGGGAATAAGAAACACCTAACAAGTCTTGGTACCCTTAACTACAGCTCCCAGAATTCTCTGGGGAAAGCCATGACAGTTTAAAGTGGTATCATAGTGCTTTCCATGTATGCTATGGATGAGGCCTCATCATAAAATGCCTGTCTGTGACAGGGGGTGTGCTCCCAATTGTTCCTTTGCAGCCATGGCTTTGCTTTCGGCACCGCTTGAATTTGGCACATCGTGTTGCTTTTGGAAAGGGCTGGATACACCCATTAGTGATGGGGAGCTCTTGAGTGCATCAGATCCCTTCAGAAAACACTGCAACAGGGAAAGGTGCTAAATTCAAACAGGCCTGAATCTGGCACTTCTTGCAGATGTGCCTTTTGTGAGTTTACATTTCTTAGTACAGAAAGTATTGTGTGTATGATGTGTAGAGATCTTGCCTAAATAATTCAAGAGGGTTCTGGAAGTTTCTCTGTGTGAAAGAAACAAGCAGGAGGTTAATGATGTTTGGGCTATTCCTTCAGGGAAGCTGAGTACAACTGGCCTAAACTGGTTCTGTTATCTTTTCTGTCAAGGTCATGCTGACTATAATAAGAGACCGGAAGGGACCTGGGCTTCACTTTCTCTTTCTATCTCTTTTCCTTCTGCTGTGATGTTCTGTGCACAGTGTGCTTAGTGTTAAGGTTTAGACTTGTTATAAGTTCTTGTAAGTTTAAGTTAAGTCCCCTTCAACCAGATTTCTTATGGACAGTGCCAATCCTGAATGTATTGGATTTGTGACCATTATGCTCACTTGCCTTCAGTAGCAGCAAAGCTCTGCTGGATGAAATGAAATTGCCTCTGGCCTATTCTTTTGGAATCCTGCAACATGTTAAAGTTTTTACTCTGCTAACCCTATCTTAAAGATTCTGCTCTGGATCACTACTGAGTACAATACATGACACCATTACCTGTCCTGCAACTGATGCCACACAATGTGGGTGTGATTTGTGCAAACCAACCAACTGGGTCCATTGGGGAAGTCTGGCAGGGGTCTCATTTGGCTGACCCATTGGCTGTTCCCCACTGCTGGTCTATGGGATCAAGCGAGCTGTTTTATTTCTTGGAAGTGTTGGGATGCAACTCAGCTTGCATTAATGCTGACCACATTTGCATGGGGAGAAAGTAGACCTCCAAGCTTCTTAAACTTTCTCACTGTCCTCTGCACCTGTGCTGGCCTTCCTTCTGAGGTTAGACTGATTCTTAGGGTTGCTGACCTAACTTCAAGCTTCCTCTCCCGCTTCCTTCTGGAGCAGAAAAGGAGAGGGGACAACCTCCTACTGTCTCTCTGCTGCAGAGATCAAGGGACAAGGACGGCTCCTTTGGATTCACAACTAGCTAGAATAGGAGCTCTTTCCTATCCAATACGTTTCCCCTATAATTCTATACGCTTTCTCATTTTCCACATTTAGAAGTCTCACTCTGATTGCTTTACCAGCCAAGGGTGCTCATACGACAAGTATTCAGAAGTGGCCTGCTTCCAAGCTGTGTGCTAACTCTCCAAAGCAGCCCAACATTATTAAACTATGACTCTGCTCCTGCATCTTGATCTCGTTTTGGCTTTTAATGACACTGACCATGTTATCCTCCTGGACCGGCCCCAGGGAATTTTGTGCTGCAGTGGTTTTGGTCCCGCCTCCTGGACTGAGTCCAGAGAGTGGCGTTAGGGGAATGCTTCTCAGTCCCCTGGTGGCTACGTCACAGGGCACCATCTCATCTCCAGTGCTATTTAATATCTATAGGAAGGTGCTGGGAGTGGTCATCAGGAGTTTTGGGATAAGACACCATGAGTATGCTGAGGATGCTCAGCTCAATTTCTCCATAGCATCTGAACTGGGAGAGGCCAAGCAGTCCCTGGCCTGGACACAGGGGTGAGATGGAGGAGGAAAAACATGCTGAGCTTGAATCCTGCCAAGACAAAGGCACTGTGGTTGGTTGGTTGGTTGGTTGGTTGGCTGGCTGGCACCCATGTCTGAGAATTGGGGCAGTTCCCTATCCTGGAGGGGCTGCACTTCCTCTGAAGGAGCAGGTTCACAGTCTGGGGGTGCTTCTGAGTCCAACTTTGTCCCTGGAACCCAAAGTAGCCTCAGGTGCTAGTAGCACCTTTTACCAGCTGCGACAGGTATGGCAGCTTTGACTGTTCCTGGATCAGGAAGGCTCGGTCAGTCATTCATGCAGTGGTTAATTTAAGGTTGGATTGCCGCCATGCGCTCTGCGTGGTGTTACAGGTGCCGTAGGATGCCTGTTCTGCATTTGTAAGTGTGGCGGCACCCACACTCTGGAACTCCCTAATCAAATTACTGAAATTGTTATTCTTACTATTTGGAGGGCACCAGGTTGGCAAAGGCCCACCAACATTGTCTGTAAGTTTCCCTTGGGCAGGTGGCTGGCTGGGGTGGGAGATCGGAGTGCTGAAGCACATGGACTTTGGATCTGATCCAGCCAAGCAGCCCTTAGCTCAGGGATGGGGAACCTGGAGCCCTCCAGTCACTGGACCCCACCTCCAACAGCCCCAGCCCACATGGGGAGCCGGGGTGCCCTCCTGCTTCATTCACGTCCAGCATTATTCTCTCTCTCAAGCTTAAGGCTGGTCTCCAACAAATTCTGCAAATTCCTCCCCAAAAGTAACACAACATTGTTTTTTATTTTCCAGGCAATGATACTACTTAGAAGATAAGTGGCTCGTTTTTGTGTAATGGTGGCTTGTATTCTAGTACAATTTTAGAAAAGGTGTGTGTGTGCATTTGCGCAGGGAAGGGGAAGCCAAAGCAGAGCCACACAGAGATGCTGGGACCAGGGAGACCAGGGCTCAGGAGCTGCAACCCTTAACCAGCCCTGCCGCCCTCTCTCAGCCTAACCTACCTCACAGGGTTGTTCTGAGGATAAAATGGAGAGCTCCTTGGAGGAAAGGTGGAATATAAATGTAATGATCAAGAACGTGATTTGAAGGAACCGCTTCTGCTATGGGTAGGAGAGGGATCTCTAAATATTTTGCATACCCCCATCCACAAAGAAGACTGTGTGTGCCTAAGTGCATGGCAAGGAAGTTGCCATTGACCACCACTGCATTGCTCCCTTTCTGACAGCAGCAATCGGCTGCCAGAGGAAGAGTGAGCAAAAAACCAGTCTGCCAGAGTTTTACTCATGCTCCCAGCTTGGGCTTGGAAACAGGTGAGACTTCTTTCTCCCAGGACCTCCAAGACCACCCCTACCCAGGAAGTCTGCAGAAGGGGCCTGGATGCTCACCAACCAAAGACCTTCCTTTATTAGCTTAAGACAGCTCAAGACAGAGCTGTTCCACCAGGCCTTTGGTCAGGGCGCAGCCTGACTCCCTCCTCTGGCAATCTGCACAGAATTTTGCTTAATGGTTGCCATCAATTTGATTTAATTAATTTTTATAATGAAATGTTTTTAGAATGTTGGTTTATTTGAATGTTGTTAGCCGCCCTGAGCCCAGCTTCGGCTGGAGAGGGCAGGATATAAATAAAATTTATTATTATTAATAATAATAATAATAATAATAATAATAATAATATTTTTATTTATACCCTGCTCTCCCCAGCCAAGACCGGGCTCAGGGCGGCTAACAACCAATAATAAAAACAAATTGATTAAAATACAATTTAAAAAGATTAAAATAGAACATTAAAACATTAGGATGCAGCATCTTCACAGGAGGAGAAAGGAAATAGAAAGAGGGGGAGGGAATCAAACTGATTCTAAGCCAAAGGCCAGGTGGAACAACTCTGTCTTACAGGCTCTGCGGAAAGAAATCAGATCCCGCAGGGCCCTGTTCCACCAGGCCGGAGCCAGTGTTGAAAAGGCCCTGGCTCTGGTTGAGGCTAATCTAATTTCCTTAGGGCCTGGGACCTCTAGGGTGTTGCTATATGTGGACCTTAAGGTCCTCCGTGGGGCATACCAGGAGAGGCGGTCCCGAAGGTACGAGGGTCCTAGGCCGTGAAGGGCTTTAAAGGTCAAAAGCAGCACCTTAAATCTGACCCTGTACTCCACCGGGAGCCAGTGCAGCTTGAAAAGCACTGGGTGAATATGCTCCCATGGCAGAGACCCCGTGAGGAGCCTCGCTGCAGCATTCTGCACCCGCTGGAGTTTCTGGGACAGCTTCAAGGGCAGCCCCGCGTAGAGCAAATTACAGTAGTCAAGCCTGGAGGTGACTGTCGCATGGATCACTGTGGTCAGGTCAGGTCAGGAAAGGTAAGGGACCAACTGCTTGATGCGGCGAAGGCGGAAAAATGTTGGCTGTTGCTGTAATCTGTGCTTATTACCCCCAAGATCCCAGGAACACAGGAAGTAGCAAGGCCAAGCTGATGGCCAAACTAAATGCCAGAATGTATGTATTTGGCAGTACAACAAGGCCTTCCATCACTGGGCTCAATAACTGGATGTGCACCTTTGGATCAGGACCCTGCTGACACTCCAGGAAGGCTGTAGGAACAGCTACACAACTGCTATGTTGCTGCCTGGCTGTTTTGTTGTTGGCATCCATCTCTCTCAAAAGAAAATGAAATGTGCTTCCAGAGGCAAAGTCAACCATTGTAGCATCACAGCGCCTGCTGTGGCTGAACACGACAAGACCCTCTCTTGGCCTTGCTGATGTGGTCCAAAGGAAAGCAGAGCAATCCATTTGGCCTCAAGGATTTGAGACCCATTGGCTCCCCTCACCTGGGTTAGCCAGCCAGTGGAAGCCATTCCTAGGGTGTGGCTGCTGTTGCCTGCTAGGAGCCACAGGTGAGAGCTGATCGCAGGGTGGGGACCAAGGGTGGGCAAACTACCGTATTTTTTGCTCTATAAGACTCACTTTTTCCCTTCTAAAAAGTAAGGGGAAATGTGTGTGCGTCTTATGGAGCGAATGCAGGCTGCGCAGCTATCCCAGAAGCCAGAACAGCAAGAGGGATTGCTACTTTCACTGCGCAGTGATCCCTCTTGCTGTTCTGGCTTCTGAGATTCAGAATATTTTTTCCCCTTGTTTTCCTCCTCCAAAAACTAGGTGCGTCTTGTGGTCTGGTGCATCTTATAGAGTGAAAAATACAGTACTTCAGAAAGAGTACTGTGTGTCCCCTAGCCCAGTGGAAATCCTTGGCTGGACAGCTCACCTGCTGCTTAAACACACCTTGCCTTGAACCTGGCTTTGCTGGGCAGCTCCACAACTTTGCTAGGGACTCAATCTAGCCACACCAGGGAATGGGGCTAGCCAGGCCACCCCTACAACTCACCTAGTTTGGGGAAGACAATGCGATACTCCGTTCCACACTGTGGGCAGCTCACACTGCCTGTGCTGTTGCCTTTCTGCTTCTCATCCAGCCACCGCTGGAGGCAGGCCTGGTGGATCCATTTGGTGGAGCCTTTGCAGCGGCAGGGGCAGACCCACTCAGCTGAGCGGTCATCGCTCTCTGTGCCAAAACAGACCCAGCAGTGCCTGGGGGGGGGGGAGAGAGCATAGCTGTCACTTGTTCAACCAGTTTGAAGGTACCTAAGAAGCTGGGCAAGGTAAGGTTTTAAACTCCGTAAATCATAAGACTGATATGTGATAGGATTGAGGTAGTATGGAAGGAGGATAAAATTATAAAGGAATTAAATAATTTTAAAAAGTTGAAATCTGTGTTACAAGTAAATGAGAGCTGGAAGATGAAGGTTGTCTTTGCAAGAGTACCATGTGAGCATGTAAGCAAGAGATTGTTATAACTGTTGTAGCCACAGAGATAAGAAAGTTGCAATGCCCCGTGGTTAAACCAGTAGAAGCCAGTCTTGCCATATATTGATGTAACTGCCGCCATTGCTTGTGTGTAAATCAGTGGCTCTGAAAGGGTGTGGCAGGTTTGGCAAGTGTGGCAGGAAGATTCAAGAACAAAGAAAATTTAAACATTTCAGAATAGTATAGGATACTATTAGTGCAACGTAGTGCGCACACACACACACACACACACACACACAGAGTGGTACTTCGGGTTACATACGCTTCCAGTTACATCCACTTCAGGTTACAGACTCCGCTAACCCAGAAATAATACCTTGGGTTAAGAACTTTGCTTCAGGATGAGAACAGAAATCGCACGGCGGCAGCAGGAGGCCCCATTAGCTAAAGTGGTTCTTCAGGTTAAGAACAGTTTCAGGTTAAGAACAGACCTCCAGAACAAATTAAGTACATAACCAGAGGTACCACTGTAAATGAATATGGGTAGATATGAGAGCAAGAGCATCAAACAACTCTCACCTCTCATTCAGTTTCTATACATACTTAAGGTACCTTAAGGTGCTTATAATTCTACTTTGGGAATGATTTGTGCTCTTATGTAGCTGCACTATTTTATAATTTCTGGATCATACAGTATTATAAAGTGGATGTCTTCTATGTTATAAATCAAGCACTGCCAGGAGTTGCTCCCCCCCCCCCCAATATATTTCTTATCAATAAAAGAATTGGTGCAGTGTGAGCGTGTTTTTATTCTGAAAGTCTGGCCCAGAGAAAAGAGCTTGAGAACCACTGGAATACAGGGCAGGCCAGGCTGTGTTTTCCAGGCTCAACCTTCCCCCCGACTTTTATTTCCCTGGGAGAAGTGGGTGGGCCGGGCCGGGGCTGCCTATCAGTAGTGGACAGGCACCATCCATACCACAAGCACATGGGCACAGACATGCCCTCTCCGTGCACAGCCCACAACCCACATTCTTCCTCCTTGGGTAGTTTGGGGACAGGGCTCAGCCACACAGAAACACCCAGTTTCCACTGCAGAGCTGTTTTCAAGGGCTCAGCTGAGCAGCTTGAGAGCAGGACACAGGATGGAGAAAGGTGAGCATCAAGAAGAAATGGCCGGGGCCTGGGAAGAGGCCAGGGGGTCAGATCAGGAGACGCATTGGGACCCATCCCTGCTCTAAAAGGAAAGCCATGGGAAGACAAAAAGGACTTCCCAGAGTCCAGCAGGTACTTGGCCTACAGGATGCTTTTCACATCGTTCAGGAATGTCTCCCTCTGACCACAGCTTGGGCAGGAGCCTGTGGTCCCTGTTGGTTCCCCAGTGGTTTCCAAGACTATACCATCAGCCACGGTAATCCTTCTGCACTAGCGCTGAAAACAGGTCCTGAGACATGCCTGAGGCACAGGTGTAGTGCAGGTCGGCACACCCAGCGTGTCCCAGTTACAGCACACAGAGTTTTAGTGTGTAAAGTGCTTTGATAAGGCTTCTAGCGGCCCTGTAATGTAATACTGCAGATGAAAGCATGAAAGATGAAAGAACAGGAGCAAATATAGGAGTACGCAAGATCTAAATGTGGGACTTCCTGATTTGTGGCTCCTTGTTCTCAGTCACCTTGAAATGATAGCTCACAAGACTCGTTCCCCACAGCTTGGCCATCAACCCCACGATCCTATGCATTTCTGCTCCGACATACCTGGGATTTCCTCCAGCCCAGGTATGTTTATAGCAGGGATGGGGAAACGGTAGGCCTCAAGATGTTGCTGGACTACAACTCCCATCATCCATGGCAACATCTGTATAATAAAGGGTTACAGCTGAAGGGTTGTATGCCATGCTAGTTCATCTTGGACCCACTGAAATCAGTGGATTCACGGCCATTGGTTGCAATGTGTTTACTCGGAGCAGAACTCACAATGGAGACAACCCTTATCGATCTGGATTTCTGCTGCTTTTCCTGAGTGAGACTGGGGGACTTCAGACACCTTTGATATAAGAGGTGCTCAACTGACAACATTTTCTGGGATGGGAAGCTTGCTGATGTCTTGCCTCAGCACCAGGCAGCGGAAGGGCAAAGGGCATTTCATTTCACCAATTTAGATTTAACATAGGATTGCTTTGATGTGGCTCTTACACCCTACTGTTTAATTACTCTAGTCTTTTATTTATTCTGTTTCTTTTCATTTATTTTATTTTATTTTATTGTAAGCCACATTTGGTATCTATCAGAGGGCAGCATTACCTTTTATTAATATAAATACAGACAATCAAGCCGGTTTTTCTAAATGTGTGGAAAACCGGCTAGAGAGAGGCTAACCGGTTTCCCTAAAAGAGCCTTCCCCAACCTGGCGCCCTCCAGATGTTTTGGACTACAACACTCATGCGGTGGCAGTTGGGAGAGAAACTTGGGAAAGGCTGTCCTACGATTTGCTCTAGAGACGCTCATTCTGTCTTTCCGGACAAAAAAGCGCTGCGAGGCTTTAAAGAAAATTGGGAGTTTAAATTTCAGTTTCAGCCGAGGCAAGAAGAGCGAGCCCTTTCCGCCCAAGAAGCGCCCGCGGCTGCCGGGGGCCGAAGCCCACCGAAGGGGCCCTTGGAGCAGCCCCTCTCTCGGCCCAGCCGGCTTCCCGGGGCTGCGGCGAAGCGGAGGCGGAGGAGAGAGCAAGGCCCCTTTCGGCTCTCGGGAAACGAAACCCGAAGCAGCCGCCCAGCCTCTTGGGCTTCGGAAGCCGCAGCCCGCCGCGCCGCCACCTTCGCGCCCGAAGGCAAGAGGGGCTGGACATCCAAGATGCCCCCCAACACCCAGGGGCTGAGGCGGGGGGGGGGAGAAGGGGCGGCCATCGGCACGAGCCCCCCCCCCCCGCCGGCCTGGCGCGCCCAGCCCAGCCTACCTCTCCGAGGCTTCCCCGGGGGCCGCCGCGTCTGCCATCGCCCGCCGTCAGCCCGGAGATGCGGCCCGCGCGGCGAGGCCTGGCCCGGCTTCCGCTCCTGCTGGCCTCCGCCTCTGGCCGCGCCCGGCTCTTCTCCGCTCGCCAGGAGGAGCTTCACCTGCCGGAAGGCCGCCTGGCCGCTCGCAGGAGCAACCCGAGACGCGCCCAAGGCCGGCCGAAGGCGGCGGGACTCGCTCCCCGGGGAGGGAATGGGGCCAGGATCGCAGCCCAGCCCCGCAGCCCAGGGATCGCGCGGCTCCTCCGAGTTTCTCTAGGAAAGTCCCCGCTCGGCCTTGGCACTCCAGGGGTTTACCTTGGCGAGGATAGCCCAAGCCTCCTCCCGGAAGGCTTAAAACTGGGCCACGGGGCATAGTACTTCCCCATTGTTCTTTCTTTTTGCTTCGTGCATCCGTCTAGTCACCTCAAAATAGGCTTCCCAGGTCTCCTGGAAAAGGACAGCCAGAGGACAGTCCTCTAGGTAAAAGCATCCTTCATTTTTCCAGCACCTGAAGAGCAGACCTTGCAGCACTCAGCACTCCTGGCCACGCTTTCCCCTCTAGGGAGAGAGCTATTGTATTTAAGATTACTTTTTTCTAATTCTAATTCAAGGTAAAGGGACCCCTGACCATTAGGACCAGTCATAGCCGACTCTGGGGTTGCGGCGCTCATCTCGCTTTACTGGCTGGGGGAACCGGCATACAGCTTCTGGGTCGTGTGGCCAGCATGACTAAGCCGCTTCTGGCGAACCAGAGAAGTGCACGGAAACGCCGTTTACCTTCCCGCCGGAGCGGTGCCTATTTATCTACTTGCACTTTGATGTACTTTCGAACTGCTAGGTTGGCAGGAGAAGGGACCGAGCAACTTTTATGCAAAGCATGCTCTCCCTTTTGGATGTGTAAGTGGGGCACCCTACCTCAAAAGCTCCCTAGAGCAGGCATGGGGAACCTGTTGCCCTCCAGAGGTTACTGATGTTTTAATCTGTTGGACACCACCCAGAGTGGCTGGGGCAACCTAGTCAGATGGGTGGCATATAAATAATAATTTAGTATTAGTATTAGTAGTATTGGGCTGCAGCACTCATCTTCCCAGATCATTAGCCACTCTATCTTTGCCCCCAAAAGAGAGCCTTCCAGTAAGCCAGGGGCGGCGGCTTTTGGCCCTCCAGATGTTGCTGAACGACTCCTCTAATCAGCTCCAGCATAGCTAACAGCCAGGAAGAAGAGAAGAGTTTAGATTTGATATCCCGCTTTATCCCTACCCTAAGAAGTCTCAAAGCGGCTAACATTCTCCTTTCCTTTCCTCCCCCACAACAAACACTCTTTGAGGTGAGTGGGGCTGAGAGACTTCAAAGAAGTGTGACTAGTCCAAGGTCACCCAGCAGCTGCAGGTGGAGGAGTGGAGATGTAAACCTGGTCCACCAGATTACAAGTCTACCGCTCTTAACCACACTGGAAGAATGGGAGTTGTCCTTCAGCAACATCTGGAGGGCCAAAGTTCACTAGCACCTGCAATAAACCTACCTGGGAATCAAATGAACATTGCAACTCTCATTCCAACCTTGCTTCCTTATTCCTTCCATTGACATTTTATTTGGTTGGAGTTTCTTCCTGGCCCCTCCTTTTTTGTGGATACACATAAATTAAATGGCATTGTTGCACATTCAGAATAGAAAGATGAAAGGTCAGAAGGAATCACAAGCTATCTAAATGTAGAGTGCTGAGATCCAGTGCAGAGTATTGCTCTTGGGCTGGAGAGGCCTAGATTTAAATCCTTGCTCCCAAATTCATTGGTGATTCTGCATGGATCACCATCAATCTGCTGAACCTCCTTCACAGAGTTGTTGTGAAGGTGCAATGTGGGGAAAGGACATTTAGGCTGCCCTGAACTGTTGGGAGGAGTGCCAGCCTGCAAATGTAGGGAACTCCCTTGCTCCACAGGGCCACCCACCACTGTGGGAAAGATCCCAGGAGAAGACACCCGTGGGCTAGCTCCTCTCCTCTCTCTACCTTCAGCTGCCCAGAGGGAAAGATCCTCATAGAATCATAGAGTTGGAAGAGAACACAAGGGCCATCGAGTCCAACCCCCTGCCAAGCAGGAAACACCATCAGAGCACTCCTGACATATGGTTGTCAAGCCTCTGCTTAAAGACCTCCAAAGAAGGAGACTCCACCACACTCCTTGGCAGCAAATTCCACTGTCGAACAGCTCTTACTGTCAGGAAGTTCTTCCTAATGTTTAGGTGGAATCTGTTGAAATTCTGCCTGAGTCAGAGGAATGTGCCACAACGTAGGCACCGGCAGATATTCCTTGGCGACCTCCCCGCTGCTACTCCCGGCAGATAAGCAGGCGAGGTCTCGGCGATTCTTCCCAGATGTATGAGAAGAACACACCGTTCCTTCTCTCTCCCCTTTGGTGTCCCCCAGGGAGGGGAAAGAAGCAGACAGAAATCTATTTACATCCTTTATTTCTGTCTCTTACATCAGTACAGAGAAACATGTCTGCACTCAACAGCAGTAAGAATAAACTCCACCCATGTACTTCCAGTACGGGTCATATGACACACACACTGAGCTAACATCCGGTGCTCAGTACAGAATGGACTGCCCCTTTGTTCCCATGGCAACAGTCACAAACATCCTGTCTGGCTTTCCAGCCACAAGCAGCTGACTGAGCTGCTATAGCCTTTGCTTGCTGCTGCATTGGTGCTTTATGGTTGTCAAGCCTCTGCTTAAAGACCTCCAAAGAAGGAGACTCCACCACACTCCTTGGCAGCAAATCCCACTGTCGAACAGCTCTTACTGTCAGGAAGTTCTTCCTAATGTTTAGGTGGAATCTTCTTTCTTGTAGTTTGGATCCATTGCTCCGTGTCCGCTTCTCTGGAGCAGCAGAAAACAACCTTTCTCCCTCCTCTATGTGACATCCTTTTATATATTTGAACATGGCTATCATATCACCCCTTAACCTCCTCTTCTCCAGGCTAAACATGCCCAGCTCCCTTAGCCGTTCCTCATAAGGCATCGTTTCCAGGCCTTTGACCATTTTGGTTGCCCTCCTCTGGACACGTTCCAGTTTGTCAGTGTCCTTCTTGAACTGTGGTGCCCAGAACTGGACACAGTACTCCAGGTGAGGTCTGACCAGAGCAGAATACAGTGGCACTATTACTTTCCTTGATCTAGATGCTATACTCCTATTGATGCAGCCCAGAATTGCATTGGCTTTTTTAGCTGCCGCGTCACACTGTTGGCTCATGTCAAGTTTGTGGTCAACCAAGACTCCTAGATCCTTTTCACATGTACTGCTCTCAAGCCAGGTGTCACCCATCTTGTATTTGTGCCTCTCATTTTTTTTGTCCAAGTGCAATACTTTACATTTCTCCCTGTTAAAATTCATCTTGTTTGTTTTGGCCCAGTTCTCTAATCTGTCAAGGTCGTTTTGAAGTGTGATCCTGTCCTTTGGATTGTTAGCCACCCCTCCCAGCTAAAGCTAAAGGAAAATAAGCAATGGAAAATCTGTGTGTTTTTAATTATTTTTATTTTTGTATTTTTGTTATTTTTTATTTTTATTTTTATTGTATTATTACTAAAATTTTTAATAAATATTCTATATAAAAAAAATCATTTTCACCCAGCTGAATGACAAGGGCATCTGGTGGGCCTTTCACTGTGGCTCTAGCTTTTACTGCTGGCAGAAATTCCACCCAACGCATTCCACGGCGAGTGATCCAGGAGATTTCAACATTTTTTGGCAGATCGAACCTGCACCCCTGGCCATGGCTGACAGCACGGTTTCTGGCCCAGTGGACGTTACTATGGCCTATGAGCCAAACACGCACAACCACATCACCTAAAAGGAAAAGAGCATAATAAGGAGGGGTCAGGGCTGATGAAAATAGTCATAAAGGCCTCCGAATATACCCTTTAAAAGCATCTGACTTCCATGGACCCAGATCCTTTATCCTTTCAGCCGGTAAGCCTAAATGTACCACTGTGGTGGCTGCCCCGATCCGAAATGAGTGGGCCACAAATTCAGCTGGGGGAAAACCGCAAGCAGCAAATGCCTTACGCATAACGCGTGTAAACTGATGTCTTGTAAGGCGGGAGCCATCTGCATGTATGAAAAATGGTCTAGGGGTATTTGGTCTCAAATATATAAATCGTCTTGCGTCCTTTACTGGGCATGGCCCTTTCTTTTGAGTTGCTATAAGTCGAATTAGGGCTCCTTTAGAGGATCCCACGTGCGACAGAATCTGGCTGGTCGTCGCAAAGCACCTCACCTATGTACAAGGCACTGAAAAAGGCGATGGAGTAAGCCGCTGAAAATAGACGTGCTTCATACTTTGACCAACAAATGGCCCTGAGTTTTTTGCGGATTTGACATAGGATGTTGAAGTTTATGGGTCTTCTACCATCGGTGCTGGGAGGCTGAAGCCTGCGCCAGCCCTCCAGCACCTTCCACACCAGAAAATCAGCACAAGAGTCTACCGAGTACATGGCCTTACAAAAGAAGGAGATCACTTTAGACTGTATGTTAAGTGTCTTTGCTGTGAGGCCCAACCCTCGTAAATGCACCAGGTATTTTAGAACCTCTGCCTTCGTAGGGGGGGGGGTGTCACACCTATCTTCTCTATTTTATTACGGAACGCCCAAAAATCTGACCAAGCCTTTTTATATAATCTAAGTGTTGACAGGGCAACAGATGCTAATACTCTCTTCAGGACGTCTTGCTCCCAAGGCTCAAAGGTGCTCTGGAAATGGTTGTAGCAATTGCTGTGCTTCTGGTGCTAACTAGCAGAAGCGATCCGTCTGGAAATGAGATAGAGCATCCGCAATGTCGTTATTAACTCCTGGTACAAACTTAGCCGAGAAATAAATGTTTAGTTTTAGGCACAAAAGGACAAAGGATCTCAGCAGGGCTGCCACCCTCGGGGAATGTGATGACTGTTTTGACAGGACTGAGGCAACTGCCTGATTGTCTGTCCAGAAGCCTACCCGGTGATCTTTGAACTCCTCCGCCCACCAAGTGTACCGCGACCACGATCGGAAAAAAATCTAGGAAGGTGAGGTCACACATTAGAGGCTTACCTGCCAGGTCGAAGGTCAAGGTTGCGCACACCACTGTCCTTTAAAATAGACGCCAAACCCTAAGGAACCTGCCGCATCAGACTGTACCTGAAAGTCAGCCTGAAGCTACAGATTGGATCCAAACTACAAGAAAGAAGATTCCACCTAAACATTAGGAAGAACTTCCTGACAGTAAGAGCTGTTCGACAGTGGAATTTGCTGCCAAGGAGTGTGGTGGAGTCTCCTTCTTTGGAGGTCTTTAAGCAGAGGCTTGACAACCATATGTCAGGAGTGCTCTGATGGTGTTTCCTGCTTGGCAGGGGGTTGGACTCGATGGCCCTTGGGGTCTCTTCCAACTCTATGATTCTGATTCTAAGATTGTCTTGCGACGAGAATAAAGTCATCAAGATAATGTCCCACCCCATTGGAACCGGTTTAAAGTGAAGAGCCCAGTCCAGAATACAGTGGTGCCCCGCAAGACGAATGCCTCGCAAGACGAAAAACTCTCTAGACGAAAGGGTTTTTCGGTTTTTGCGTCGCTTCGCTAGACGAATTTCCCTATGGGCGTGCCTCGCAAGACGAAAACATCTTGCGACTTTGTTTCCTTTGTCTTAAAACCGTTAAAACCAAGGGTGCTTTGCTTGAACAGCTGCAGTTGCGACTTGACTTCGAGGAGCAACTGTTAGCACGCGGTTTGGTAGCCTTTTCTCAGACTTTGCTCATTTTTGAAGCTTTTCCAAAACTTTTCCAGAACTTCTTCTGCATTCATTTGGTAAGTTAAACTTTTAAAACTTTTTTGGGGGTTTTTGGATTTTGGGTTGGGGTGTTTGGGATTCAAGGACTTAGTGTTGGGGGGTGGGTTAAGAGAATCTGGGAACTTGTGGGGGGTTTTTTGAATTTTTTTGATTTTTTTGTGACCATTGGGCCATGTGGTTGTTTTTTAAAAATTTTCTGAGTTTGAATTTCTGTGTGCTGGGTGGCTGGGGGAACAGTTGGGGAGGTTTCTGCAGCAATCTGGGAGCTTGTGGGGGGGGGTTTGATTTTTTTTTATTTTCTGTGACCATTGGGCCATGTTGTTGTTGTTTTTGAAAATTTTTCTGGGTTTGAATTTCTGTGTGCTGGTTGGCTGGGGGAACAGTTGGGGAGGTTTCTGCAGCAATCTGGGAGCTTGTGGTTTTTTTTAATTTTTTTGATTTTCTGTGACCATTGGGCCATGTTGTTGTTTTTTTAAAATTTTCTGAGTTTGAATTTCTGTGTGCTGGTTGGCTGGGGGAACAGTTGGGGAGGGGTTTGCAGCAGTTGGGGAGGGGCTGGGGGAGCAGTTGGGTAGGGGTTTGCAATTTCTGCGTGGTATGGGTGGCTGGGGGAACAGTTGAGGTTTTTGAAGACTTTGGTGATTTTTTAAGCTTTTCCAAAACTTCTTTTGCAGCCATTTGAGGTTTCTGAAGACTTCGGTGATTGATTGTTGAAGCTTTTCCAGAACTTCTTTTGCATCCATTTGGTTAGTTAAACTTTTAAAACTTTTTTTGGGGGGGTTGGATTTTGGGTTGGGGTGTTTGGGATTCAAGGACTTGGTTCTGGGTTTTAATTTCTGTGTGGTGGGTGGCTGTGTGCTTTTGAATTTTTTGGATTTGAAGCACATCACTGATTTTTTTTTCTTTTTCTGAGTTTACGAAGGAGCTGTGCTGCCATGGGACCCAAGAAGACTGCTGCTGCAGAGACCGGCGAGAGGAAGAAGGAGAAGGTGACGCTGGAAATGAAGAAGGAGATCATCCAGAAGCACGACAGCGGAATGCGTGTGACGGACCTCGCCAGGGAGTATGGCAGGAATCCATCGACCATCGGGACCATCCTGAAGATGAGGGAGAAGATCATGGCGACTGATGCAGCCAAGGGAGTCACCAGGATCATGAAGAACCGGCCAGCTGTTCTGGAGGAGGTCGAGAAGTTGCTGCTCATCTGGTTAGAAGAGAAGCAGCATGCAGGGGACACAGTGACTGAGGCCATCATTTGCGAGAAGGCCAAGGCCTTGCACACAGACCTCGTCCAGGATCAGCCAGGAACCTCAGGCGAGCCAGAAGTCTTCAAGGCAAGCAGAGGTTGGTTTGACCGGTTCAAGACAAGATCCGGAATCCACAGCGTGGTCAGGCATGGAGAGGCTGCCAGTTCTGATGTTCCTGCGGCTGAAGACTTTGCAGTGGAGTTCCTGGAGGTTGTGAAGACGGAGGGCTACGTTCCACAGCAGGTTCCACAGCAGGTCTTCAACTGTGACGAGACCGGGCTGTTTTGGAAGAGGATGCCCAAAAGGACTTTCATCACTCCGGAGGAGGCCAAGTTGCCTGGCCACAAGCCCATGAAGGACCGTCTGACCCTGCTCTTCTGTGCCAACGCAAGCGGCAACCTGAAGATCAAGCCCCTGCTGGTGTACCACTCGGAGAACCCACGGGCCTTCAAGAGACACAAGATCGACAAGGAGCAGCTGAGTGTCATGTGGCGATCCAACAGCAAGGCTTGGGTCACACGTGTGCTGGTTGTGGACTGGGTCAATCTTGCTTTTGGCCCTGCTGTCAAACAGTACCTGCTGGACAACAACCTGCCTCTGAAGGCTTTGCTTCTGATGGACAATGCTCCTGCTCATCCTAAAGGCCTTGAGGTGGACTTGTTGGAGGAGTTTAGCTTCATCAGCATCATGTTCCTGCCGCCTAACACCACGCCACTGCTCCAGCCGATGGATCAGCAGGTCATCGCCAATTTCAAGAAACTGTACACCAAGGAGCTTTTCAGGCGATGCTTCGAGGTGACTGACTGCACCACCATCACCCTGCGGGAATTCTGGAAGGACCACTTCGACATTGTCACCTGCTTGAAGATGATCACCACGGCCTGGAACGGGATCAGCCAGAGAAATTTGAATTGCGCTTGGCGCAGCCTGTGGCTGGACTGTGTGGCACCAAGTGACTCTGATGCACCAGAGTCAACAGTGGTGCAGGACATTGTTGCCTTGGGGAGGACCATGGGACTGGAGGTCACAGAGGAGGACATCAGCGAGCTGGTGAAGGAGCACGACCACGAGCTGACCATCCAGGAGCTGGTTGAACTGCAGGCAGAGGCTGCGCAGGAGTGGGCCTCGCTGGAAGAGGAGGAAGCAACTGAGGAACGGCTGTCCTCCGAAAAACTGAGGGACATTTGCCAGAAGTGGAAGGAGGTGCAGACTTTTGCAGACCAGCACCACCCTGACAAGCACAAGGCACGTGACTTTGGGAACAGTTATGATGCGACGGTCATGTCACCTTTCAGGGAGGTGCTGAAAAGGCGGATGAAGCAGCAGACTATGGACAGGTTCTTGAGCAAGAAGCAAAGAGTGGAAGAGGAGCCTTCTTCGAGTGGTCCCCCAGAGTCTTAGAAAATGTACTGTACACTTTGTTGATTTTTAAATGTTTTTCTGTCATGTTTAGAAACTTAATTTATTGTTCCTTCAATTTTTGAACTGCTCTTTACAGTATGTGTGACTTTAAAGAGCAGTTAATAAACTCTTGTTGTACCAAATTTGGCTTTGTTTGGACTTTTTTTGACCATAGGAACGCATTAATTGATTTTCAATGCATTCCTATGGGAAACCGTGCTTCGCAAGACGAAAAATTCACTAGACGAAAAAACTCGCGGAACGAATTAATTTCGTCTTGCGAGGCACCACTGTATGTGCCATTCACTACTACTGACCTGCTAAACTGGAAAACCCATACCCTGCCTTTTTCTGAAAATGCTCAAGCTATGCAGGACCTAATTGCCTCAGTCACAGTAACCCATCTACCCACGTGGCAAGATTGCAGGCATCTTTTAACGACCCTCTTCACCACTGAGGAAAGAAGGAGAATAGATGCCACCGCAGAGCGAAACCAAAGGGGTAGGTGCCACCAGCAGAGCCAAACCCTGATAATGGGTCTGTACTCGGTACCCCCTTGCAGTTTCAAACCGGCTTGGACTGGCACCAACCGGCCTCAACCTGTATGAACTGGTTCTGACTGATGTGGGCTGGTTCCAAGTGACATAGTCCTGTTTGAACCGGCCTGGACCTGTACTAACCAGCTTGGGCCAATTCCAACCCACTTGGAACTGTTTAAACTGGCTTGGGCCATTTCAAACCAGCCTAGACCGGTTGAAACTGGCCAAGACTGGTTCAAACTGGCCTCGACTGGTTCAAACTGGCTTGGACCGGTTCAAACAGGCCTAGATAGAGTCCAACCAGCTTGGACCTGTTTCAACCAACTTGGACCGGTTGGAACCAGCCTAGACCAGTTCCAACCAGTCTGAGCCAGTTCCAACCCGTCTGGGCCAGTTCAAACTGGTCTGGGCATGTTGGAACCCGCATGGACTTTTCCCAACTGGTTACAGCTGGTTCAAACTGTCTTGGACCGGTTCCAACCGGTCTGAACCGGTTCCAACAGAATTGATGGTAACAGGGCGTCTAGACCAGTTCCAACCAGTCTGTGCAAGTTCCAACCCGTCTGGGCCAGTTCAAACTGGTCTGGGCATGTTGAAACCCGCCTAGACTTTTCTCCAATTAGTTTGAGCTGGTTCAAACCAGCTTGGACCGGTTCCAACCGACTTGTACCGGATACAACGGGTATGAACTGGTTCCAACAGGTTTGGGCTGGTTCCAAGTGACATAAACCTGTTCCAAGCGACCTGGACCTGTTCCAACTAGTCTGAGCTAGTTCCAACGAGTCTGGGCCAGTTCAAACTTTGGACCGGCACATACTGGCCTCAACAGGTTCAAATCGGCTTGGAGCAGCACAAACCGGCCTAGTCCTGTTCAAACCGGCTTGGACCAGTACAAACCGGCCTGGACCAGTTCAAACAGGCCTAGACCTATTCAAACTGGCTTGGACTGGCACAAACTGGCCTAGACTGGTTCATGCCAGCCTAGACCTTTTCAAACAGGCTTGGACCGGTTTCACCAGGACTGAACAGGATCCAACTGGCTTGGACCTGTTCCAACCTGCTTGGACTGGTTCAAAGCAGTCTAGACCTGTTCCTGTGTAAGCTAGTTCCAACCGGTTTGGGCTAGTTCAAACTAGCCTGGGCAAGTTGGAACACGCCTGGACCTTTTCTAACTAGTTTGGGCTGGTTCCTACTGGCTGGGACCGGATCCAACTGGTATGAACTGGTTTTAACAGGTCTGGGCTGCTTCCAAGTGACACAGAACTGGTCCAAGCAGCCTCAAACTGTTCAAACCGGCTTGGACGGGCACAAACCGGCCTAGACTTGTTCAAATCGGCTTGGACTGGTTCAAACCGGTCTGAACAGGTTCCAAGCGGCTTGGACTGGTTCCAACTGACCTGGACCTGTTCCAACCAGCTTGGGCAAATTTCAAATGACCTGTGTGATGGGTTAAGGGGCTGCTTGTGCGTAAATGGCTGAGTTCTTAACTCCTGCAATCAGTTTCTAAACTCTCCCTGTCCGCGGAGCCATGGGCGCATGGCTACCTCAATCGCTGGCAGAATCCGTCAGTGGGCGCTTCCGGAATTTGCGCCAACATAGGAGTTCCTTAACGGAAACTCTCCTTTTGGAATCTCTGCGTGACAGTTTCCTGCGCGGAGTGGGCGTCCCCAGCGGAGGTCCTGAAACCTCTCCGCTGTTCTCACTGGAAGTATCTTGGAGCCATCCCTCCGACTGAGTTTCTGCGGGAACTCTCTCTCTCCCCCTGCTGGTTCCTTCCTCAGCATCCGAGGGTCTCCTAGCCTCCTTGAGCCCTTCCACCATCTGACTCTCCAATGGCAGTTCCCTGACAACCTGCACCTGCTCCAACTGGCCTGGGCCTGCTCCAACCTGTCTGGGCCTGCTCCAACCCACTTGGAACAGTTCATACTGGCTTCGGCTGGTTCAAACTGGCCCGGACTGGTTGAAACCGGCCTCGACCGGTTCAAACAGGCCTAGACCAGTTGAAACCAGATTGGACCAGCACAAATTGGCTTTGACCGGTTCAAACCAGCCTAGACCTGTTTCCAGCAGTCTGAGGTAATTCAAACCAGTTTGGGCCAGTTCAAACTAGTCTGGGCAAATTAGAACCTGCCTGGACTTTTTCCAACTGGTTTGAGCTGGTTGAAACCAGCTTGGACTGGCTCAAACCGGCCTAGTCCTATTCAAACCGGCTTGGAAAGGTTCTCACCAGTCTGAACAGCTTTCAACCGGCCTTGACCGGTTCAAACCAACCTAGACCGGTTCCAACTAGTCTAGACCAGTTCAAACTGGTCTGGGCAATCCACCAGGAGCTTTTCCAACTGGTTTGTGCTGGTTCCAACTGGCTTGGATCGGATCCAACTGGTATGAACTTGTTCCAACTGGTCTGGGCTGGTTCCAGGCGACATAAACCTGTTCCAACCAGCCTGGACCTTTTCTAACCAGCTTGGGTCAGTTTCAAATGACCTGCACCTGCTCCATCTGGCCCAGACCTGCTCCAACCTGTCTGGGCTGGTTCCAATCCACTTGGACCTGTTCAAACTGGCTTGGACCAGCACAAACTGGCTTCGACCAGCACAAACCACCCTAGATAGGTTCAAACCAGCCTAGACCGGTTGAAACCAGCTTGGACTGGTTCAAACCAGCCTAGACATGTTGAAACCGGCTGGGACCGGTTCCAATGGGTCTCAACAGGTTCCAACTGGCCAGGACCTGTTCTAACCAATTTGGGCCAGTTTCAAATGACCTGCACCTGCTCCAACCTGTCTGGGCCAGTTCCAACCCACTTGGAACTGCTCAAACTGGCTTGGGCCATTTCAAACCAGCCTAAAGCGGTTGAAACCAGCCTAGACTGGTTCAAACCGGCCTTGATTGGTTCAAAACAGCTTGGACTGGTTCAAACCACTCTCAACAGTTTTGAACCAGCTTGGACCAGTTCCAACCAGCCTGGACCTGTTCTAAACAGCTTGGGCCAGTTTCAGATGACCTGCACCTACTCCAACTGGCCTGGATCTGTCTAGAACTGTTCAAACTGGCTTGGCTCGGTTCAAACTGGCCTAGACATGTTCAAACTGGCTTGAACCAGTTCCAACCGGTCTCAAAAGGTTCCAAACGGCTTGAACTAGTTCAAACCGGCCTTGACCGGTTCAAACCGGTTTGGACCAGAACAAACTGGTCTGGGTAAGTTGGAACCCACCTGGACTTTTCCCAACTGGTTTCAGCTGGTTCAAACCAGCCTAGACCTGTTCAAATGTTACGGAAGGGGGGGCATGTCTTCTTCACCTTCTTCGCTACAATATATCCATTTATTCCCAATTGTCAATGTCAAAAGGGACTAAAATCTATAAAATCCATAGAAAATCAACGTGCCAATTTGCTCAATTTCTCTAGGACTCCATCACCCTTCCCCTGTCCTCCATAATCCCTCAAGTAAGGTGTCAAGACCCTAGTCCTGTCAAATCACTCTGCCAAGCCTTTCCTCCGGTCAATGCCAGGTGGCAGACTATGCATACATGGACCATTGTCTTCCCATCACCGGCACTCAGGAAGCGCTTATCTGCGCATATCTCCAGCTCTGCATATTCCCCCCTCCCTCCTCCATATGTTAATCCGGTGTAACCCAACCTCTCCTTAATGTATTCATGATGTAATCTGTGTAACCCAACCTTTCCTTAATATATTCGTGATGTAACTGGGATGTATTTTTGCACTGTATTCTGGGACATGGAGGGAGTTTCAAAAGTTCATGTCACCCCTTTCTCGCTGTTCAATCTCGTCTTGAACCTGTTGCGCAATAAACTTGGATCTTCTGCAGTTTGCTCCTGTGCCCGTCTGAGCTCATTTTCTTCCGCAGGGACCCGCGGACTTAGTCCGACGAGCTGGGTGGCAGAGTAGCCCTGCACCCAGATTTTAGCCGTAACACAAACCAGTCTGAGCCAGTTCCATTACAGAACTGTATGGCGCCGCAACCCCATAGTCTCCTTTGACTGGACTTAACCATCCAGGGGTCCTTTGCCCTTTTTTTTTATCTGTTTGATCTGCAACGTGGCAGAGAGAGAGGTTTGCAGCATTGGGGAGGGAAGGCTATCTTTTTAGTCTGGATGTCTATAACATCCAGACTAAAAAGATTTGACGGAAGTAGCCCGCCTGCTGCTTTGACGGCATGCAAGTTGCTGCGAGACCCCGCAGGCTCCTCTGCTGTTGCCTGCACATGATGTGCTTCTTTCGAGGAAGGCTACTTTCGCCCAGCACCAGCATGTCTCATGCACACACCCTGCCCCATTGCATGGATGTTGTTGCTGTTCACCTCTGCCGCTTCTCCCCTGCTTTCCAGGCATGCTGTGTTTGGCTGTCTGCTTTGCACCACCACCCCGCCCCCAGTGTGGCTTGTGCTCCTCTTTTTCTCTCTCTCTTCCCAGGCAACCAGGGAGGTGGGCCTTGAGCCGCATGCTGCTAACGAGGTATTTACTGTGGCATGGCAAAGGGAAGGCCAAAATGCACGACTAGAGGGGGTCAGAGAGAATGGAGCACGGGGAGGGGGGGCTGATTAACCCAAGCACAGATTTGCTGGTTGAATGGAAGAATTTGTTGCTGCGATGCTGGGCAGGCCCGTAAAAGTGCCAGGTAAAGCTCCACCACTGATCAGAATTAGCTTGGCAAAGGTAACAGGGAGATTTGCAGGAAAGCGATGTGGGAGCTAGTCTTAAGAGGAGCTGCCTGCTCCAAAGCCTGCAGGCCATGCTCTCTGCTAACCTTTCTGTCTGACAAGCAATCATAGAATCACTGGGAGTGGCTGCCGAGACCACATAACACCAGTCTTGAAAGACCTACATTGGCTTCCAGTACGTTTCCGAGCACAATTCAAAGTGCTGGTGTTGACTGTTATGTACTGAAGTTCTCACCCTGGGCCAGCAGGGGGATACTTTAGATAGTTATGCAAATGAAGGATTGAAAGTGACGTTCAGTGATTGGATAGTTTTAGAAAGTTGCTACAGTTACATTGTTCTGGAGTTCTATGTAAGCAGGCTGACTGAGCTCTTCAGTTCAGTTCTGTTCTGACCTCTGAATAAACAAGAGCTGTTTGAAGAATCGCTGTGTTGTCTGATATGTTCGCCCACAACTTAACACTGGCGACGAGGATGGGATCGATGGACATCAAAGCACAGCCAGATGCGGCCACCCTCTGAACTGAGCTGAATCACTGAGCTGAATCACTGAGCGAAATCACTGAGTGAAATCACTGAACAGAACCAATTCAGAGTTGACTGTTCTGGCTAGAGCACTGTATTCCATCCATCGCCCTTCACGCCGGCATCGGAATCATGGCTTCACTTGTGCCTCTACCGCCGTTTGTGTCAGCCTCTGAATCATGGGACTCCTACCTCGCTCGGTTCGACTGCTACCTCCAAGCCAACGAGCTGACAGAAGTATCAAAGGAACGGAAGCGGGGCCTATTCCTCAGCCTCTGTGGGCCTGAGGTGTTTGAGACGGCCCGAGCATTGGTTGCGCCTGAAGCAGTCCAGGCAACACCATGGGACACGATTCAAGAGAAGCTCTGCAACCACTACGTGCCAAAGCCGTCCAAGATTGCTGCCTGCCATGCATTCTACCACCGGAACCAGTCAGAGGGGGAGTCAATCAACAACTACACCACCGCCCTCCGACAGGCTGCAATGCACTGCGAGCTCCGAGACTTAGACGATGCCCTGATGGATCGAATCATCTGCAGGGTCCGGGACATCCGTCTGCAACGGTGTCTCCTCGCCAAGCCAGACCTCACACTGCAGAAAGCCATTGAGGAGGCTGTGGCCTCAGAAGCTGCCGAACGCTCCACCCAGGAGATCCGTAAGGCCAGCAGCCCGCGTCTTGCTAGGAAGCCAGTTCCAGTGCATCACGAAGAGGCCAGCAGTGATGAGGCATCCTCCAGTGAAGACGATGACATGCACCAGACAAAGTGGGAGTGCAGGAAGTTCCAAAAGAAATCCAAGGGCAAATTGGAATGTGCCAGCTGCAGAGGCAACCATTCCCGTGCCAAGTGTCAATTCACAGATGCCATCTGTCAGAAGTGTTCCAGAAGGGGCCACATCGCGAAGGTCTGCCGATCGGCTCCGTCTGACACACCCCCTTCACCGACTTCACCGACACCAAGTCTTCACTCCAGTCCACCAAGGAAAGCTGTTTCGCTCTCACCAACTGTCGCTGCCCGTCTGGAACCACGATTGGCCAAACCAACTCGCCTACGCGACACAAGCTGAACGTCACGGTGCTCATTGAAGGAGCTCCATGTGACATGGAGATTGACACCGGGTCTGTCCTGTCCATCATGTCTTGGAGCACCATCAAAAGACTGGTACCCAGAGTGTTCAAAAGGCAACTCGACTCTTACCCCGTACACCTGAGAGACTACCAGGGAAATGACATTCCCGTGGTAGGCGTTGGCCGGTTCCGGATCGCCTTCAAGGATTTTTCGGTCCTGCTCTGACTGGTAGTGGTCGAAGGTCAGCGGCCAAGCCTCCTAGGGCTAGACTGGTTTGATGCCCACGGCTTGGAAGTCACCAGCATCAACTGCATCTCTAATGCAGAGACTGAGCGTCTGGTCAAATACTTTGCCGAGGTTTTTGACGGCACTTTGGTGCAATATACAGGTGCGCCCATCTTCTTTAGCCTTGATCCACAAGTTGCTCCCATCAAGCTAAAGCCACGCTGGATCCCCTTTGCTCTCAAGGCTAAGGTGGACAAACAACTGGACAAGCTGATCACCCAAGGAGTTTTGGAGCCAGTTGACCACGCCAAGTGGGAAACCCCCATCGTCACGCCTGTCAAGCCAGACGGGTCGGTGAGAATCTGCGCTGACTACAAGTGCACGATCAACAAGGCACTTCAGCAGCACGCTTATCCGGTTCCTGTTGTTCAACACCTGCTGCATTCCCTGGGTGAGGGTAAGGTCTTCGCTTAGCTGGACCTTGCCCAAGCCTATCAACAACTGCCCATCGATGATGCCACTGCTGAAGCCCAGACGATCATCACCCATCGAGGGGCATTCCATTGCCGCCGTTTGCAGTTCGGGGTGAGTGTGGCTCCTGGCATCTTCCAAAGCCTTATGGAGCGTCTCCTCCAAGGGCTTCCGGGCGTGGTATCATACTTCGATGACGTCTTGGTGTCCGCAGACTCACACCAGCAGCTGTTCGAGTGCCTCCGCGCCATGCTGACCAGGTTCCAGGAGGCCGGGCTCAAGGTAAAGAGGGAGAAGTGCCAGATCGCTGTTCCACAGGTGGAGTTCCTGGACTATCTTATCGATGCCTCCGGCCTTCACCCGACCATATCCAAGATCCGCGCTATCCAGCAGCTCCCCATCCCAAAGAATAAGACGGAGTTGCAGGCATTCCTGGGTCTGCTGAAGTTTTATAACATGTTCCTGCCCCACAAAGCCACGGTGGCTGAGCCTCTTCGCCGACTCCTCAGCACAAAGACGCCTTGGTCCTGGGGTCATTGGGAGACGGCGGCCTTCAACGCGGTCAAGGCTCTCCTTTCATCGAACAGTGTGCTGGTACAGTACAGTGAAGCCAGGCCGCTGGTCCTTGCCTGCGACGCCTCACCTTTTGGCACCGGCGCTGTCCTTAGTCACCGTTTTCCATATGGAAGAGAAGCACCGCTCGCCTACTTTTCCAGGACGCTATCTCTGACTGAACGGAATTACAGCCAGCTCGACAAGGAGGCACTGGCACTTGTGAAGAGGTTCCATGAATACCTCTACGGCAGGACTTTTGACCTCATCACAGACCACAAGCCGCTCCTGGGCCTCCTCGCCGATGATCGTCCAACTCCACCGGTCCTCTCGCATGCTGCGATGGACTGTTTTCCTGGCTGCCTACCACTGCCGGCTCGTCCATCGCCCAGGGAAATTGATGAGCCATGCCGACGCCCTCAGCCGTTGCCCTCTTCTAGCGTTTGTGGAAGACCCGGATCCTGCTTCATCGCTCCTCCTGATTGAGGATCTTTCGGCAGCGTCTGTATCAGCTGCCACTGTGGCCTCCGCATCTGCCCAGGATCACACCATCAGCCGTGTGCTCAACTGGGTGTGGAGGGGGTGGCCACAAGGGCCTTTTGCATTGGAGTTCCAGCCATTCGCAACCAGACAACATGAACTCTCGGCTCATCGCAGCTGTCTGCTGTGAGGAGACCGCGTCATGATTCCCCAAAGACTCCGTCAACATGTGCTGGAGGCTCTGCATGTTGGGCACCCGAGAATCATCAAAATGAAGGCGTTGGCTCGATGTTACGTCTGGTGGCCTAACATGGATGATGCCATCACTGCCTGGGTTTCCACCTGTCAAGCGTGCCAAGAATCAAAGCCTGTGCCACCGGCAGCTAAGGGACACACCTGGGAGACGCCCAAGACACCCTGGTCGAGGGTGCACATCGATCTGGCCGGCCCCTTTCACAGCGACGCATGGGTGTCCTGATGTCCTGATCTCCGACAACGGACCGCAGTTCACGTCAGGCACTTTTGAGCGGTATCTTTTGGGACTGGGCATCCGCCATGCCCTAACGGCACCATTTTATCCATGCAGCAACGGGCAAGCAGAGAGAATGGTGCGCTCGGCAAAAGAGGCACTGGCGCGCCTGGACCGGGGAGACTGGCACGAGCAGGTCGCCGACTACTTGTTTGTACAACACATCACCCCTCATGCGGCCACAGGGTGGAGTCCTGCCGAACTGCTTATGGGCCGCCGCCTCAGGTCCCCGCTTGGGAACTTTGTGGGGGACATTCCTTGGGTGCCAGCCACAGTAGTGGGAGTCACTGGACCTTGCTCGTACCAGGTGGCACTCGAAGACGGACGCTTGTGGCGCCGGCACATAGACCAGCTTAGGCGCAGGGTTGGGGACTTGGATGCTGCCGTGGTGCCCCCAACTGCGCTCGTGGCTCCGGAACAGACACTTACAGATGGTGAGGCTCCACCTACACCTCTCTTGCAAACTGCCGTCGTGGAGCCGAACCAAGCCGCTTCAGAGGATGTGCCGGACTTACCACAGACTCAGACCACTGCCGTGCCTGACATTCCGCCAACTCCATTTGCAGAGGTTCCATCCACAGCAGCGGATCTAGGGGACTTGGTTTCAACGCCACCTAGGGTCGCACCACAGCCTCAGCATGAATTGGGTGGCCCCCCGGACTTGGCTACCAGTCCCCGTCGGACTGGCAGAGTTTCCAAGCGCCCAACTTATTTAAAGGGCTATGTTGTTGGACATGTATCACTGTTGGTCTAAGTATGTAAAATGTAACTGATATGCTTTTGTGCCTAATTGAACCATTACGTGTAGTGCTGTATATAAGGAAACCATTACGATTGTAACTAATGCCTTATCTCGGTGGGGAGGGGTGTTATGTACTGAAGTTCTCACCCTGGGCCAGCAGGGGGATACTGTAGATAGTTATGCAAATGAAGGATCGAAAGTGACATTCAATGATTGGATAGTTTGTATGCAAATGAAGGATCGAAAGTGACGTTCAGTGATTGGATAGTTTTAGAAAGTTGCTACAGTTACACTGTTCTGGAGCTCTATATAAGCAGGCTGACTGAGCTCTTCAGTTCAGTTCTGTTCTGACCTCTGAATAAACAAGAGCTGTTTGAAGAATCGCTGTGTCGTCTGATATGTTCGCCCACAACTTAACATTGACCTTTAAAGCCCTAAACAGCATTGGCCCAGTATACCTGAAGGAGCATCTCCACCCCATTGTTCAGCCCGGACACTGAGGTCCAGCTCCGAGAGCCTTCTGGCGGTTCTCTCCCTGGGAGAAGTGAGGTTACAAGGAACCAGGCAGAGGGCCTTCATTTATTTCAGTAATTCAGCTTAAAAGGTGAAACTAATATATGAGATAGACTCATGACATGCAAAGTGAGATATGTCAAGCCTTTATTTGTTATAATTGTGATGATCATGGTGTACAGCTGATGAAAACCCCAAATTAACAATCTCAGAAAATTAGAATATTAAATGAAATCAGCAAAACGAGGGCTGCAAATAGACCAATATTGGACCTCTGAGAAGTAGAAGCATGCATATGTACTCAGTACTTGGTTTGGGCCCCTTTTGCATCAGTTACTGCCTCAATGTGGTGTGGCATGGATGCTATCAGCCTGTGGCACTGCTGGGCTGTTATGAAAGACCAGGATGCTTCAATAGCAGCCTTCAGCTCTTCTGCATTGCTCGGTCTCATGTCTCTTATCTTTCTCTTGGCAATGCCCCATAGATTCTCTATGGGGTTCAGGTCAGGCGAGTTTGCTGGCCAATCAAGCACAGTAATCCCATGGGCACTGAACCAGGTTTTGGTACTTTGGGCAGTGTGGGCAGGTGCCAAAGTCCTGCTGGAAAATGAAGTCAGCATCCCCATAAAGCTCGTGTGCGGACGGAAGCATGAAGTGCTCCAAAATCTCTTGGTAGACTGCTGCATTGACCCTGGACTTAATGAAGCACAGTGAACCAACACCAGCTGATGACATGGCTCCCCAAATCTCTTTTCTGATGAGAGCAGCTTTTGCATCTCATTTGGAAACCAAGGACCCAGAGTCTGGAGGAAGAATAGGGAGGCACCCATGCCAGTCCAGCGCTTGAAGTCCAGTGTGAAGTTTCCACAGTCTGTGTTGATTTGGGAAGCCATGTCATAGCTGTGATCTATTTCTGTGATACAGCAGCATATAATTTATTTTTTAAAATAAATGCATAAAAACATACAGTATTGGCCTGAATATAAGCCGCACCTTTTAAACTGGGGGGGGGGGGGGATACTCGAATATAAGCTGCTCGCTGTCCCAGTGTGCATACTAGGCGGGGGGAGGTGCACTGAGTTGCTGGCGGCCTTCCACTTTCTTCGCTGTCTTCCTTGGGGGAGAGGATGAGGTACTACGTGTGGGGCGGGCGTCGCTTTGCTGTTCTCCTGGTACTGTTCGCCCCGCGTTCCTGGCTGCACACCATAAGGTTGCGCGTATAAACTTCACTTTAACTTTTCACCGTCAGAATTGGGGGGGGGGTGTGTGGCTTATATTCAGGCCAATACGGAGAAAACAGCAAAGGCCTGATGAAGAGAGGACAGCAGAGGTTATATTTTCTGAGAATCCTCCGGAAAAACAATATCTCAAAGGACCTGTTGATTGCATTTTACCATTGTATTGTGGAGAGTGTATTAGGTTATGGTCTGTGCGTGTGGTTTGGGAGCTGCATGGTCAGGGGTGAGGGGAAATGCTGTCCAGGGTTGTAAAGACTGTGGAGAGAATAATTGGGTGCACTCTTCCCACCTTGGATCAAATTGATGCTTCCAGGTGCTATAAGAAAGCTGCAGAGATAGCGCAGGATAGTGCGCACCCCGGAAATGATTTCTTTCAGCTTCTGCCTTCTGGAAGAAGGTCCAGGGTTATAAAGACTAGGACTAGCCGCCTGAGAAACAGTTTCTACCCAATTGCGATTTTGGTTTTAATCGCAGTGTAAGGAGTCTGTATGGGAGTATATTGTATTTAAAAATGGGGTATCAGAGTTTTTAGGGGGCTTTCAAGGAACCAGGCAGAGGGTGTTGCTCTTGTGCTGGTGTCCTGCTCCCTGGTTTCCCACGGGCACCTGCTTGGCCACTCTGAGTAGGGGATGCTGGACTCGATGGATGGGCCATTGGCCCGCTGCAGCAGATTCTTATGTTTATTTTTTGCGGGGGGGGGGCGCGGACACGAACACTGGATGACCTGCATCTTAGCCATGGCAACCTCTTTTTTGTGAGAGTGCGACCTGTCGCTGACCTCCTTTATCATATATACTTTGTCAAGGGCTGCATCAACACCATGATTTTCTGACACGTAACGTGTGAGTGCGTCGCCGGTAAAGCAGTAGCTCACTCGACTACCAATTCACAATCCTGACCTCAGCATATTTCCATGAAAGCAAACCCTTATGTTTCCCCCCGGGGTTTACTTCCGAGGAGGCAGCCGCAACACCCAATGCGGACTCGCCTCAGGCAGATCAGGGCGGGGAGCAAAGCGACGCCTCTGGCCCTTTAAGAGCCGCGCTATGACATCACTCCCCCTTCCCCGCTCCCTCCCGCAGCGTGCCCGCTCCACTAAGCTTGATGCGGAAGACCCGCCCCTCGCAGCCGAGCGGGCCAATAGCTTGGCAGCTGTCAAGGCCGGAGCCGCACCCGGGCAGGCGCATCTCCGGCTTGTTGGCGGCTGTCGGGGTTCCGATTGGGCGAGGGAGCGTGAAGCGACGCTTGGTCCCGCCTCCCTCCGCGGCGGACACGGGCAGCGGGCTGGGTTGCGCCGCACTGGGTGGTGGTTCCCGGGCCACGGCAGCGGCGGCGGCGCATCGCGGAGTCCTGGGCCCGGCTTGGCCCCGCGGCGGCGGCCCCGGCCATGGAGTCCTACGATATCATCGCCAACCAGCCCGTGGTGATTGACAACGTAAGCGGGGCCGGGAGCGCGGGCGGCGGCGGAGGAGCCGGGTCCGGGGGGGGGCTGGGGGCCTGCGCTGGCGGACGCGCCCCGCCCGGCCCCGATCCCGGCGAGGCCAGGCGCGCTGCTCCCTTGAGTCGGCTGGGCGAGCCCGGCTTCAGAAAGGCCAGCGCGGGCCCGAACCCCCCTCCGCCTCGGAGAAGGAGCGGCCATCGGGCCCCTCTTCGCAGCCCGGGCTGTGAGGCGGGGTGGAGGGCCTTGGTGCTGCCGCCCGAAGAGTATCGCCAAGGAGAGCAGGAGCCGAGGAGGTTTCCCGCTCGGGAGGATCGGGGCCCCGCTGCCCGCCAGGCTTAAGAGCAGCAGCAGCAGCATCTGCTAGATGAGGCCCCGGGCCTCTCTGGGGAGGGGGAAAGGGGGTGTTGTGGGACTGCAACTCCCATCAGGCCAGGCCATTTGCGGGTAAGGGCTGAGAGGAGGTGTAGTCAACCAGGGCTGAGGGAGCCGCCTTTTCGGCTGCCCTGGCTTTTCTATGCAAGCCAACAAGCAAGTCATGAAGGGACCAGCTCTCCTGTTCTCCAGGGCTGAAGAGTTTAGGGGACTCGGTTCCTGAAAATGGCATATAGCCATCATGGTCATGTAACATATTTATTTTTTGTTTTAGATGTTTTCAAGGTAAGGATTGCAAAGCAAGACACATAAAATCATTAAAACAGTAAATTGCATTTATAGTGTTGGGAAACCCCTTGCTTTACATGCATTCTTTAAAACCAGGTTTGAATTCCTGTTAAAAGGATCCAGTTAGCAAATGATTGGAAAGGGTCTCTGCCTGAAAGTCTGGAGAGAGAGAATTGGACTAAGAAGGATCTGGGATTTTTGTCTTCACAACTGGAACTCCAATATCTGCTATGGGAATTGAATCTGGAGGATTGTCATGGCACTTCTGTTTGTTTTACAAAATAATACTTAAGTCTGAATTGTATCAATAATCATTGCTAAACCATTCCTTATAGTGTTATTGTTGCCGTTATTGCTGTTGTACAGCACATTCTCTTAAGAAGTTATCATGCTTAGTTATTAAGTTGTGTAATAACCTTGTTGTAGATACTAGCTTTTGGTGATTAGGACTAAAAGTAACTTTGCATTCTTAGCGCTTGGCATTCTTAGCAGCATCTTTCCTCTCCATATTAGTAGTAGTAGTAGTAAGGTTAAGGGACCCCTGACCATTAGGTCCAGTCACAATCAACTCCGGGGTTGCGGCGCTCATCTCGCTTTATTGGCCAAGGGAGCCGGCATACAGCTTCGTAGTAGTAGTAATAATAATTTTATTATTTATACCCCACCCATCTGGCTGGGTTTCCTCAGCCACTCTTGGCGGCTTACAGCACATAAAAAATTGTAAAACATTAGACATAAAAATTTTCCCTAAGCAGAACTGCCTTCGGATGTCTTCTAAAAGTCAGATAGTTGTTTATTTCCTTGACATCTGCTGGAAGGGCATTCCACAGGGCAGGAGCCACCACTGAGAAGGCCCTCTGCCTGGTTCCCTGTAGCTTTGCTTCTCGCAATGAGGGAACCGCCAGAAGGCCCTCGGCGCTGGATCTCAGTGTCCGGGCTGAACGATGGGGGTGGAGACGCTCCTTCAGGTCTACTGGACCGAGGCCGTTTAGGGCTTTAAAGGTCAACACCAGCACTTTGTAAGAATATAGTGGGTGGAACCCAACATTGTGGGAGTGGACTTCTACTCATGCAGTGGGAATTTATCCTTTTCCCACCTCCTCAACCCTCCAAACACTGCTGTAGTCATCCAGAGCAGATTTTGAGGGCACATGGGAGACAAGTGGAGAGGAGAAGAAGGTGAAGCCCCATTGCTTGAGCAGCATTGGATGTCACATCCCACAATATAAACGGCAGCCGAAAATCTGCCACTTAGGCAGGTCACCTCAGCCAGCTTACTTGAAGGCTTAACTATATTGTCACTTATTACTCTTGCATTCACCGTTTCTGGGAATCATAATATGTAAAAAATAAAGAAGGAAAACAAGTGCAAAAAATAATGATACCATACCTTGTATACCATACCATGCCCTTTATTTCTGAGACTCTGAATTTCTGATTTTTTTGCACCATAGCTCATAAACTTCTTTTCCACCCCAGGGTCATTCCAGACCCAATGTCTTTATTCAAACCCTGCATAGCCCCATTGTTCCTAGAGGGGTCAATATCAACCACTTTCAGTGACCCTGGTTGAGATGCTCCTCACTGCGAGAAGTAAAGGGAACCAGCCAGAAGGGCTTCTCAGTAATAATAATAATAATAATTTTTTATTTATACCCCGCCCTCCCCAGCCAAGGCCGGGCTCAGAGCGGCTTACAAGCAATAATAAAAACAAGATGAATGATTACAACTTAAAAACAAAAATAAAATACAACATTAAAATAATGGAACATTAAAATATTAAAATGTAGCCTCATCGCAGGAGGAGAAGGAAAAGAAAGGGAAAAAAAGAGAGGGAGGGAATCAAATTGGCTCCAAGCCAAAGGCCAGGCGGAACAACTCTGTCTTACAGGCCCTGCGGAAAGAAATCAGATCCTGCAGGGCCCTGGTCTCATGAGGCAGAGCGTTCCACCAGGCCGGAGCCAGAGTTGAAAAGGCCCTGGCTCTGGTTGAAGCCAATCTAACTTCTTTAGGGCCTGGGACCACTAGGGTGTTGTTATTTATGGACCTTGAGGCTCTCCGTGGGGCATACCAGGAGAGGCGGTCCCGTAGGTACGAGGGTCCTAGGCCGTGAAGGGCTTTAAAGGTCAAAAGCAGCACCTTAAATCTGACCCTGTACTCCACCGGGAGCCAGTTCAGCTTGAAAAGCACTGGGTGAATATGCTCCCATGGCAGAGACCCCGTGAGGAGCCTCGCTGCAGCATTCTGTACCCGCTGGAGTTTCTGGGACAGCTTCAAGGGGGCAGCCCCGCATAGAGCGAATTACAGTAGTCAAGCCTGGAGATGACCGTCCCATGGATCACTGTGGCCAGGTCGGGGCGGGAAAGGTAAGGGACCAACTGCTTGATGCGGCGAAGGTGGAAAAATGTCGCCTTGGCTGTTGCTGTAACTTGCGCCTCCATGGAAAGGGAGGCGTCAAGGATTACACCCAAACTCTTAACGGAAGGCAGTGGCACTAATTGGGCCCCCGCAAGAGAAGGGAGTTGGTCCCTCATCCCCATGCCATCCCGACCTAGCCATAGGACCTCTGTCTTCGAAGGATTTAGTTTCAATCGGCTCCCACGAAACCATCCAGCCACAGCTTCCAAGCATCTGGTCAGTGTGTTCGGGGCCGAGTCGGTGTGGCCATCCATCAGCAGATAGAGCTGAGTGTCATCAGCATATTGGTGACAGCCCAGCCCAAAGCTCTGGATAATCTGGGCAAGGGGGCGCATAAAGATGTTAAAAAGCATTGGGGAGAGAATTGCGCCCTGCGGCACTCCACACACCAAGGAGTGGTGCGACGACATTTCCCTCCCTAGTGCCACCCTCTGTCCCCGACCAGAGATAAAAGAGCACAACCAGTTACGGGTTATGCCCTGTATCCCCACGTCTGCGAGGCGGTGGTTCAGAAGATCATGATCGACCATGTCAAAGGCTGCTGACAAATCTAAAAGGATCAGCAGTCGTGACCCGCCTCGATCCAGTTGTCTACGGAGATCATCTGTTAGGGCAACCAGAGCCGTCTCCGTCCCAAAACCAGGACGGAAACCGGACTGAAATGGATCTAATGCCGATTTTTCCTCCAGAAACCTACCAAGCTGTTCAGCAACCGCTCTCTCAGTTACCTTACCCAGGTATGGAAGATTTGAAACTGGGCGGTAATTGGATAGGTCTAAGGGATCTAATGAAGTTTTTTTTAAGAGTGGACACACCACTGCTTCCTTCAGTTCCCCTGGGAATGTCCCCGTGTCAAGGGACAAATTGATAATTTCAACCAGGGGGGTCCGCGCAACATCTGGACACTCCCTAATCAGCCAAGACGGGCACGGATCAAGGAGGCAGGTGGTGGGCCTACCAACTTGGAGGAATCTATCCACATCAGTAGGGAGTATCCGATCGAAATGGTCCAACACTGGACCTGAAGTCAGTCGAGGGGCCTCCAGTTCAGTCACTGCATCTAAATTGGCAGGGAGGTCACGGCGGAGCAACAGGACTTTCTCCAGTAGTGGCCCCTCCTTGTGGAATGCCCCCCCCCATCAGATGTCAAAGAAATAAACAATTATATGACCTTTAGAAGACATCTGCCAGGCAGCCCTGTATAGGGAATTTTTAAATGTTCGATGTTTTACTGTGTTTTATGTTTTGTTGAAAGCCGCCCAGAGTGGCTGGAGCAACTCAGTCAGATGGGTGGATGATGATGATGATGATGATGATATTTGCAGTTATCATCTATTCATTATTGCTAAAGACCTTATGAATGGAAAATGTACCCCAGAAAAATAAAGATTGGAAATATTTTCAGAAAATTTTCCAGTTTGGATTTGTTTTCACAGAAAATTTTCCACTGCATATGCATGTCATGTATGGAGAAAAATTGTGTAGGCATTGAATCTTGTCAGAGGTGGAGATGCGATGTAATGCGGTGCAAAACTGTGGACGTCCTCTTTTTTGTCTGATGGCTGTCTAGCGATGGTTTCCAACACTATAAAGGCAAATTTTGCCTGAAAGAATCCTTATATATACTGACCAAACTCTGGATTTTCCAAAGTACTGCCATCTGGAGTCCATTCTTCAGCTTTGAGATGACATGTGCTCACTAGCTGTACTTTCAAGAAACAATGGAAGACATTTTTGTTTTGAAATGATTTCCAGGTAGACAAAATGCTCTCTGCCTTCGGTATTAATTTTGTATTTATTGCTTTTAAACTTGTTTTCTGTACTATTTTAAAAACTATTTTTAGTTGTTTGGGGGTATGTTTGTTGAAGATATAACTTGTAGGAGCGTTCATAGTCTTGGGAATGGAAAGGTACCTGGAGAATTCCCTGTCTGCAATGTTTCCAGGCTCCCCATGTTCCTTTCGGATAAAGGTCCAAGTCCAAGAAGAGGAACACAGAAGAAGTGTTTTTCTAGGAAAGTGACTTTGCTGATGGCTCTTGTCTTCCGATAGCTCTTGTCTTCGTACTGTTTTCCGTGTAAAGGTCTTCGCCCTGTTTATGCCCATTGCTGGGGTGTGTCTGTGAAAGAGACTTGCTTATTCATGCTGCGAAGAAATAATTAGGAACAGGAATGAGAGCAGCCCAGCCTCATAGTTGCTTTTGGAGGCTGGCAAGACTAGTCAGCTGAGCTGCTACATGATCCTCCAGGATGGGCACAGTGGGGTTTTTCACTGACCGCTATTCACTTTTGGGGGGCACTTGTTCTCTTTTCAATCATAGAAGGTCTGAATCGTGGGCCTTGTCACTAGGCCGGGGTGGGGAGGGGGGGGCTGGCTGCCTTTCTACACAGCCATTGGGAATCTTTGTCATTGGCCTGGAGAACTAAAAGGCAGATCTTGTGACTGAAAGAAAATCAGGCTCAACTTCTATTCTTGGTTTGGATTCTTGCGCCATGGGAAGTTATTTCCCTGCACTCTCTCTGCCTTGGTTTCCACATTTCTGAGATGAAGCAGTGATTTTGACCCTTTGGGAGTGGGGCCAGAGGGCCATCTAAACAGGGTCCTAAACTCAGCTTTCCAGGGTTTTGGAGGCAGACCTCTAAAAATCTGAGATCTCTTAATCTTGTCTGCAGCCCTTCTTCTTTTAATTGCCTTTAATTTGGCTTGAAGGAAGCTGTGGGCGGCCACAGTCTATGCCCCCATGGGGTTGTAATTGGTATGGGCCTTGGCCTTGGTTTTACAGAGTGGTTTGGTTTTACCAGCAGGCAAGGAATTTTGGTACTAAGCCCTACTCATGAAAAACATAGGATGCTATCTCATACCCTGTATCCCAGAACTGTCATCTCTGACTAGTAATGTTCTCTGGATTCTCAGGCCATGATCATCCCCAGCCTTTTGCGTAACTGGAGATTCCAGGGACTTCAGCATGCTGTGTGAAGCATGGAGTCAGTCACTGAGTTATGGTCCTTCCCATTGGTAATGTTGGAAGGAAAGGACTTACGTGAGGCATTTGTATGCCTCAAGTGCTTTGCAAGTTATGTGCATGTTATCTTTCAATCTGTGGTGACTCAGGAACTAAATAGAAGCTGAAAGGTGACTTAAACCCAAAAGAGGAAATGGAGCTCATGGTGTAAGTTTTGAAGTAATGGCCGCTGGTCAGTCCTCATGAGTTTTAGGAAATGTTTCTCAGACTTTGTCTTGCACTGAAAAGTCTTTTCCCTTTCTCTCTTAACTGGTTTTTCTTCTTTCTTCAGGGTTCCGGTGTGGTGAAGGCTGGTTTTGCTGGAGATCAGATCCCCAAATACTGCTTCCCAAACTAGTGAGTGTTGCTGTGATATTTGATTGATTGTCTCATCAATAATAAAGTGTGGTAGTTTTTGAAGACAATATGTGCTTAGTGAGGCTTTGTTTTTGTTTTGTTTTAAATTCACTTGCCATGGTTCATAACACTCAACCTGGCAGTGTAGACAGATAACCAGTCTCTTTTTTCTTGTCAGTGTGGGCCGTCCAAAACATGTCCGGGTTATGGCTGGGGCGCTGGAAGGAGACCTTTTCATTGGACCCAAAGCAGAGGTAAAGTCCACCTTGCCTCTGTGTGTGTTTGGGGGGAGAGGGGGGGTGTTGACTCCCTATTTTGTGTGTGTTCCCTTTGCGTTTGACAGAAACATTTTGTAGCTGTCATCCCGTAGGGTTGTAGCTAACAAAGTCCCACTTAAAGTAGAAAGATCATTAAGAACATAGATAATTGGGCGTGTGATGGATATACATGTCTGCCTGCTGCAAAGGTTGTGGGTGTTGCACATTGCCTAGATAGCCTAGTAGAGAGTGCTGGGGAGGAGCTAGTGGCACATGTTGGTATTAATAACATGGGAAAATGTAGTCCTGAGATCCTGGAAGCCAAATTTAGGTCGCTGGTAGGATGCTGGAGGCTGGGACCTCCAAGGTAACTTTCTCTGAAATGCTACTGGTTCCATGTGCAGGACTAACTTTGTAGTTTCAATGAGTGGATGAGTCAGTGGTGTCGAGAGGAGGAGTTGGATTTGTTGGGCATTGGGGAATATTGTGAGGGAAGCCAGGCCTGTACAAAAGGGACAGGCTCCACCTGAGCCAGGATAGAAACAGACTGCTGGTGCCCAAAATGAAAAAAGGTGGCAGAGCAGTTTTAAAACTGATTGGCATTGTGTGGTGGGGGGCTGACAGGAGCGGAGGAGGGTCTGGCTCAGAACAAATCTCCCTTAGGATGAAGAACATAAAATTGATGAAAATTTAAATGGGGTGGCATAGAACAAGGCACTGTGAGTACAGGGGCACAGGATGGCAGCTCAGAGAGACCAAAGCACCACAGTTAAAATGCAAGAGACTTGGAAGAGAGAGCCTGTCCAGGTGTGTGCAAGCTCTAAGGTTAGAAGACTCCTGGCCAAGATGGGCAAACCAGAGTGCTAGGTCTTAGCAGACAGCACTGATATAGTGGGGATAACGGCATCCTGGTGGAGTGCAGAGAACCAGGAGGACATAGTTACCTCCACATGTAAACTCTATAGGAAGGACAAAGCGGAGGGAGTGTCACTCTGTATGTCAAAGAAGGCATTGAGTCCAGCAAGCTAGAAATCCCCAAAGGGGCAGGCTCCCCCACAGAAGCATTGTGTGTTGTGATACTGCACCCCAAAGCCATTGAGTACCGGGGACATGCCATTATCCTCCTGATCAAAATGCTCTTGCTCCAACACATTGCTTACTCTTTCCTTGCGCAGGAGCATAGAGGATTGTTATCTATCCGGTATCCCATGGAACACGGCATTGTCCGGGACTGGAATGACATGGAGAGGATCTGGCAGTATGTTTATTCCAAAGATCAGCTGCAGACGTTCTCAGAAGAGGTAATAGTTGCAAGAACAATGCTTCTAGCCAGCCTTTGAATATTAGCATTAGGTGGGGGGCTGGGAAATTGCATTTGCTGTACCTTTATGTGACACTTCCCCTTAGCTGCTGTTTTAGACAGTTACAATGCAGGCAGTCCTTCATGCCTTGAGGAGGACCTTCTTCTGTACGAACTTCTCCGGCCACAGGAGGCCTTGAGGAGGCAGTCTTGCTCACGTTGGGGATGGAGGACTGCTTGATGAGCATTCAAAGTCCAGCTTCTTTCTGCATCAGCAATGTGGTGGTCCCTCTGGGAGCTTGGCAGGGCATGCCTGGTTTTTTCCAGGCCTATGACTGTTAACCCTTCCTAGGAAAATAGTTTCTGGCTGGTGTTTTTTTTGGTGCCTGTCAAGGAGACGCCAAATTTCTTAATTTTCTGTGTTTAACTTGTGGACTTTTAATCTCTTTAACTCAAGGGGAAAAGAACTAGAGGCATATCTTAACAGATAATTAAACCTTCACCCTATCCCTGGAAAGATGTTTGTCGTTCCCTGCAAGTTGATTCTCAGAAGGAAACCTTGAATTCCTTCTGGGGTGGGCAGATATGAAGGCGCTTCACCCTCTGGGTCCCTGTGCTGGTTGTTTTCTAATCCTGAAGAAAGGCAGCAGCCACACTTCTGGCTGTTGTGATGCAGGTCTGCTGGGAAGTTGAGGAGACTTGGAGGGAGGGACACTGTATTCCGCAACATCAGTGGATCAAATTATTCCTGGAGAAGAGCAGTTTGATAGAAAGGTCAACAGAACATTTAACAGTTCCCTCAGTTTTAATGGATGTGCTGCATTTAGCATTTTAATGTGTGTATCATTTTAGGAGCCAACAGCTTCTAGTAGTAAAACCAGAGCATCACTTCCTGAAGGGGCTTCTGTGAGGGCAGCTTAGCAGAACTTGGAGCAGGCTACCAGGAAGGAGTGTGTGGACCTCCTCCAGTGAATAGCATGTGGGCATTCAGCCAGTTTTCCCCACGACTGTCACTTCCTGCTTTCCTTCCAGCATCCAGTTCTCCTGACAGAAGCCCCGCTAAACCCCAGCAAAAATCGAGAGAAGGCCGCCGAGGTTTTCTTTGAGACTTTCAACGTTCCAGCTCTTTTCATCTCCATGCAAGCTGTCCTCAGCCTGTGAGTATCCAGCCTGCTGGAAGGTTGGGGAGGTGGTTGCTTCTGGCATTGCTTCACTGTGATGACCAGAAGACTTTGGATACTTTTCTCTTCTGAGCCTAATCTGTTTCCTGTGCTCTGGAGGGCCATGGCCAGACTAAGAACAGAGGAAAAGCCTGTCTCTTGGATCAGGCCAAAGGCTCATTTAGTCATTTTGTAGTTCCCAGCATACTGCCTCTGACGGTGGCAGTAGAAAGCTGTTATGGCTAGTTGCCATTCATAGCCGTGTCCGTCATGAATTTGTCTAATTCCCTTTTCTATCCATCCAAATTGGTGGCCGTTACTGCATCTTGTGAGAGTGCATGCCATAGTTGTTTGAAGAAGTCCTGAACTAATTACCCTTCTTGTTTCCCTCTGCGCTCTCTCTCTCTAAGCTACGCCACTGGCCGCACTACAGGGGTGGTGCTGGACGCAGGGGATGGAGTGACACATGCGGTCCCCATCTACGAGGGCTTTGCCATGCCTCACTCGATCATGCGCGTAGACATTGCTGGGCGAGACGTCTCCCGTTACCTCCGTCTGCTGCTACGGAAAGAGGGCTATGACTTCCACACCTCAGCTGAGTTTGAAGTCGTGAAGACAATAAAAGAGGTGAGGTTGGGGCAGATGGATACATGCCTGCCATGGGGGGGGGGGATATCCTGCTCCTGCCGAGAGACAGTCCTAGGATTTAAATAAGGTGTTTTTGGTTACTGAGCAGCACACTGGACTAGACCTCTAAATTGTTAAAAATCTAGTTCCAGGTGACCCCTGTCTTTAAACACTCCTCTGTCGAATTGGAGCAGTAACTGGCCAAGTGATTCAGAGAATGTTCCATAAGAGCCTTGTAAATCAGAAAGAGGATATGGTTGAGCAGTGCTATGACAGTCTTCCCAGCTAGATGGTGCCAAGTCTGGTTCTTAAACTAGTGCATTTTCAGTTTACATCTGAGGTTGCAATGATCTTAAAAGAGAAAAGTTCTGATGAACCAGGGGTTTCTTTTTGACATTTCCATCATATACTGAAGAGGCAAGCAACTCTTGAGTTTAATGAGTCAAAACTGTGTGCTTCTTAAGCAGTGCGACCACCTGTAGTCAATTTTTCACACATTCTGTATCCATCCTCAGGTATATGTATACAGCTTTTCAGAGCTGTAGCCATGGAAGACAAATGCAGGAGCTAGGAAGTTCTTGAAGCAATTTGCTACATGCTGTCCATAAAATAAGACAATGTGGTTGTCTGCAGAGAGCAAGAAACCCAGGATAGTTCGCTAATTTGGGTGAACTATCCTGGGTTGGGTTGTAGTATGAGATTGTGCAAGATAACTGGTCTATGTCATGATGGTAAGTGCATCTGCAGAGGGGAGGCTTGAATTCTGGTCCTCTGTCCAGTTAGCTCGCTGTGGGCCTGGGTGGATGGAGCTGCTAGGAGTTCTTCTAGCAAGTGGCTTCCAGGACCCAGCTGCCTCACATGCTGCCTTCCTCCTTGCAGAGAGCTTGTTACTTGTCCATCAACCCTCAGAAGGATGAGGCCCTGGAGACAGAGAAGGTGCAGTACACGCTGCCTGATGGAAGCACTTTAGATGTAAGTTTTTGAACTGGAAAAGGGGTCTTGCAGGAAATCTTGAGGTTTGGGGCTTCTTCACATTGCATTTTGCAGTAGAGGTGTTTGCAATTATTTCTGGAGAAGTTTTGCAATGTTCATGCTGTGTACAAGAAGGTGGTTGACACAAACTTCTCACAGTCATGCAGAACCCCCTAGTGACAAAAAAGACTGTCTTTTGAATGCTGTAGCTGTTGTGGGTTGAAGTAGAGCTTATTTGTCCTCTTGCCCTACTTTGATTGGCACTGTGGCTTTCCTGGCAGGTTGGTCCATCCCGGTTCCGAGCCCCTGAGCTGCTGTTCCAGCCGGACTTAATAGGAGATGAAAGCGAGGGGATCCATGAAGTGCTAGCATTTGCTATTCAGAAATCTGACATGGACCTGCGGCGGACATTATTTGGGAATATTGTTCTGTCTGGAGGATCTACACTTTTTAAAGGTACGGGGGCTCCCCAGAAGAGGTAGAGAGCTTGTTTGTCTTATAAGAGGAGGCTGCTTCACACCATGAATTGTCAGGTAGTCCAACTAGCTGCATATGCTCTATTCTTATTGGGAGAGGCCTGAATGAAAGGTTCTCAGCCTGTGAATGAACTCTGGTTGAGACTGTGGAGAACCATTGCCAGTCAGATCCTGCATGAGATCTGTTTTAGCTGAGGAATGCTAGGAATGGAACTTGGGACCTTGTGTATGTAAAGCATGTATCATTCCAGTGAGCTTGATATGTGTAGGAGACAAAGTGCTGATATTAAGAGGCTGGGTTTCTGACAATAGTCTTCCTCTGTGCCCTCTCTTGCTGCCCTGTTTTGTGTGAAAGCTCCAAAGCTTGCACTGTTAAAACCTCTGGCACACCCAGTCTCATGCCCTGCTTTCAGCCGAGCATGTAACTCTTGGGATGAGTCTCTGCTTCTTCCTGTGTCAGTACATATCCAAGTCCCCTCTGCACTTCCCAGTCCTCTGGAGGACCATTTTTGCCCTGAAAAACAGGTGTGCATTGCAGACGATCAAGCACCAGGATCTTGGAACCCTTCAAGCAAGGTGACCTCAGGAAGATGTGTTAACCTGGAAGAGGGAGGGGTGTTAAAAACTACAATTTACTGGTCTACCCCCAATTTATTTGGCGTTTCCTACAAATCAAGAATAGTGTTGGTATTGTGAGGAGCCCTAGCAATTACTTAACACTATTGATAAAGGAGTCCTGTTCCACACACCCAAAGGTGGTGGCGAGGAGGAGCATATGTAGAACATTAGGCTTCCAGTGGAGGCCAAATTAACCCAGTTGACTTTGGATGGAGGCTAATTGTGAATAACTTCTGGGACTCAAAAAGCTTCCCACCTGCTTCCCCAGAGTAAATTGTCTTATAGCAGAATCTGCCAACACAGCAGTTAAATTGGAGATTCGTAGATCTTCATGGGCACCCGAGCTGCTAAATGGGGCAGGGTATACAATATATCCAAAGTGTGCAGGGATACTAGATAAATATCTAAATATTAGTACATGAATAGGAATGAATATGCACACAATACAAACATGCAGACAAACCTGGATCAGGATTCTACAGTCTATTTCATCTAACTGCATGTGAATCAATGTTAAGGCAAGACAAGAAGTGTGTAATTGCCCCAAGCGGAGGGCAGTGTCCCTATTACAATATTAATATTTTTTGTGGGATGCAGGGAAGAGATTACCAGAAACGCCATCCAGGCTTTCTCTGGCTTTTGTGTCTTAGGCAAATACTGTCTTAGTTTTTCTTTTCCCTTTCTGAAAGCCAGAGAGTGAATGGCTTTTTTGTTTTAACGAAACAAGTTCAATGTCATATTTGGGAATCAGAATTGTGGCTTCCCCCAGGCCCTGTTCTCTACAGATTCCGAGGGTGTTTACTTTTTTTATACAATACCTATTCCACTTTTTATATAACACATTCAGAGTGATTCATGAGAATATCAGAACAAAGCATTAAAACAGTTTCTAAAGGATGGGAGGTGGAACAAAGAATAAAAAAGAGCCATAAAATCACAGAAAGCAATCATCGAAAGCAGTTTGCATCCATCACTCACCAAGAGCCTCAGAGAATAAGGTCTTCATTTGAGCTTTAGACAAGAAGAGTTTGTGCCTGCCAAACCTGGCCAGGGAAACAAAAGTTGGCACCACCCCCACCTGGCCTCTGGAGGGGCGGAAGGACGGGGACATTTCTGCTGTGAAGAGATGCTGAAAAGCTAACTGTGTCCAGTCCTTTTTGGGATTAGCATTGGAACGATGAGGCACATGAAATGTAGTCGATACTTGACCTCTATGGTACAGCGCCTTGCACTCTAAGCTTCCTCACTTGTCTCTCAACTCCTCAGGTTTTGGAGACCGGCTGCTCAGCGAGGTGAAGAAACTTGCTCCAAAAGATGTCAAAATTAAGGTGAGGCTTTGGAGGAACTCCGGCCCCAAGGCAGTTTGTGTGCAGTGACCATGGTGGGTGGAGGAGGAGCAGGAGGAGCAGAGTGATCTGGTTTCCAATACACTCTCCATAACGAAGGCTGGCAACTCGCTCTTTAAAGGGAAACACAAAGTGTCTGAATTTTCTTAAGTTGCTAAGCTCTGTACTGGAGGATGCATTCTCTTATTACAAAGGCAAGGATGTCCAGATGTTTGAAATAATGTGTTTCCTGCATCTTAGCAGGTGATGTTCCAGTGGAAGGAGGGGTTGGGTGCTCAGAAGGGCAGTTCCTGTGTGCCCGTGTACCCTTGTTCCCCGGAGGCTATGTCTCTGATTTGTGCTTTCTTCTTTGCAGATCTCTGCACCTCAGGAAAGATTATACTCTACGTGGATTGGGTAAGAGCATTCTGCAGGGAGGGATAAAAACAACCCCTGACCCCTCTGGCACCTCACATCAGGTGCTCCTATTGGGCTTAACAAAATTGGTCAAGTTGTCCTTAGTGCACTGAGGCCTCCATAGAAGCAGAGGGCTGTGATGTAGAGGCTTTTTCTCAGCACAGGGAGCCTGATACTGCAGCATGAACTTGGGTTGGGTGAGGCAGCTCCTGTTCTTCCATCTGGAAAGTTCTCCTGTGCTTGGGTTAGTTTCAGAAAATGAACTGGCTCCAAGTTGTGAGTGGCAGTGGAGCCGTAAGTCCTGGATCAGGAGTGAGGGTTATACCATCTCTGGTGGGCATTCTCTGTGCGGCAATTCCATCAGTGGGCGGGCCCTTCATTTCTCCTCTGTTTGCATGCCTTGCTTCCATTGGTCAGGCCTGCTGAGTCTGTGCTCTTTTCCCCACAGTGGCTCTATTCTCGCCTCCCTGGACACGTTCAAGAAGATGTGGGTGTCCAAAAAGGAGTATGAAGAGGACGGGAGCCGGGCCATCCATCGGAAGACATTCTAGGGAAGGGGCGGGGGGGGGGCAGGGCAGCAGCAAGGCAGCTGGTGCCTGTGGGCGACTCATCCAGGTTGTGTCTTTTTTTCTCTTAACCCTTACTTGTCCAGGGCTGCTGCATCCCTGCTGGCTGGGTCCAATTCCTGCCTTCCTCCCAGGCCTCATGCTTTCCTGTCTTAGTGCCCTGTCCGATGCATGTTGCTAGCACGCACCCCCTTGGGAGGGAGGTGCAGCTGTATTTCGAGGCCTTGGCTGTGGTGGAGGAGGGCAGCGGCCCCAGCCAGGAAGGAAACTCAAGCTCCATTCCACTTTCTAATCGGTTCCATGAGCCTCACTGCTGCTTTGACCTGGTGCTCCTTGTGCCTGTCAGCTGGTAGGAAGGCTGGTTTTTTCCCCTGAGTAGGGAGCTGTTGTGCGGCCTCTGGCTGCCCTGCCCTTGGGGAAAGGTGCCTGCCTGCCTGCTCCACAGTTTGTTGCGGAAATCTCAAACGTTCAGATGCCCCCCAAAAGGAATAAATCAGTTTGTTGATGTGACTGCCTGGGGCAGCTGCATTGCCTGCCTAAAGCATAGGAAAGGTGTAGGCCAGGAGGTGCTATCGTCCCCCTCAAGTTCCCCTGCCTTTTGAGTGGCCGTGTCTGCCAAGCAGTCTTCAGCCTGCTTCTCGGAGAGGTCCTCCTGGCAGGGCCTCACTCAGGGCTCAGTGCCAAGGTGTTTCAAGGAGTGCTGAGGAACTCTTGCCTCAGTGCAACCCACCCGCCCCGCTCTCATGGACTGCCAGATTTGGTAAGAAAGAGGATCTTGGTTACCTCTTGGAGGAAGAGGTATAGGAAGGGAAATAGGGCAGGGGTCTCTCCCCACCGTCTCCCCACCTACTCCCCTGTCCAGTCCCAGGGGAGTAGGGTCAGCATGCTGTTAGTTTCGGTTAGAAGTCTGTGAGGCAGCAGGAGATAGAAGAGTCCAGCCATGACATTTCTGGGCCTGGTGGCTTCTGCAGTGTGGCCTAGCCAGCTTCGAAGGGACTATCTGTGATGGCAGAGGAGGAGGAAGATTGTCTGTGCTTCCCCCTTTTGAGAGTTGATCTGCTCATGTAATGCAAGAGAATGTTGCGAACTGGCTATTGGACAAGACAGGATGGGATGACCGCAGTTGGAGGGGGCTGCAAATCCTTTCTCCAGGCCTAGCACTCAGCTGGAGTCCGAGTCAGGGGGAAGATAAGGAGGAATACTCTCACCTGTCTGTCTTTTAAGCTACCACACTTACAGGTGCGCCCTGCATCTCCAGCTTGCCCCTCTTGGGAGTGCCTGCTCCTCTCGCTGCGCTGTACTCCCCTCTCCCTGCACCCCTTTTATCCTTCTGCTCCCTGTAGGAAACGGTGGCTGGGCCTCCTTGTTCACGGACTCTCTGATGTGCATAAGCTTGACCTAAGGTCCCGATTCTGCTGCAGTTCCATTAAAAATTGCCAGGCCATGCTGGGTATGTAGAGAATCGCACTGGGTGGGATTGCGGAACATGGGAGGAGGACTGTCCTGTGGCAGCCAAAGTATATACAAGAGCTAAAATGATGGGAAGCTACTCAGCTGCCTTCTGCTGACTCCAGGTGCATTGCAAAGATAGATGCTCTTTGTAGCCTTGGACTGGAAAGGGTTAAAAACTTTTTTTTAAGGAATTGAATTAATTTAAGAGACCCCCCTGTTGACTGGTGGGCCCATGGCTCCACCCCTCCAAGTGTGTGTATATTGGCTTCTCCATCTTATTGACCTATCGTGATCTTATACCAAATGGAGGCAAGAGCAAAGCCCCCCACCCTCCAAAAAACTATACACCCCCCGGGCTGCAATGTACAATAACACAGTTGCCTGTATTTTTATTTTGTAAATTCATTATAGTAATAATTATAAATTAACAGCCAGTGGCTTTGCATGGGTCTGAGACTGCTGTCATTGCTCAAAGGTGGTGTGGTGTCTTTACTGTGACTAATTGGGAACAGTGCATACAAGAACGCAGGCAGGAGACTTCTGTGGACCCCAATATACACTAGGAACACCTAGGGCTAAATTTAACAGTGCATGTTTTTGAAAAGGTGAAGGGTTAGAGCAAGGACTGAGGTCAAGAGATAGGTGGCTAACGGACAAAATGGCTCTACAGATATCCAATACTGATCCCTCTGCCTTTTCAGTAGACATTGCACGCAAAACAGGTAAAAAGCTGCTTTGAACTGCTGAAGAGAAAGCAAGGTGAAAATACAACCATATGTGTAGACAAAAGCCTTGTCTACACATATGAAAGGTGTGTTTTGGTGTAAACTGCTTAAAAAGTACGTTTCCCAGTACGTTTCCGAGCACAATTCAAAGTGCTGGTGTTGACCTTTAAAGCCCTAAACGGTCTCGGCCCAGTATACCTGAAGGAGCATCTCCCCCCCATCGTTCTGCCCGGACACTGAGGTCCAGCACTGAGGGCCTTCTGGCGGTTCCCTCATTGCGAGAAGCAAAGCTACAGGGAACCAGGCAGAGGGCCTTCTCAGTGGTGGCGCCCGCCCTGTGGAACGCCCTCCCATCAAATGTCAAAGCGATAAATAACTATCTGACATTCAGAAGACATCTTAAGGCAGCCCTGTTCAGGGAAGTTTTTAATCTGTGATATTTTAGTGTATTTTTGTTTTCTGTGGAAGCCGCCCAGAGTGGCTCGGGAAATGCAGCCAGATGGGCGGGGTACAAATAATAAATTATTATTAAAAGGGGTTCATGCTTGTCAGCAGCTTCATAGGCTACTGTATGTGGAAAACATGCTGGGGAGCCAGAATCTCTTACAGCTGTGATAGGCTATATGCAGTTTCAAACCAAGCTGCACAGATTATATTGTGGCAGATGGAGATGTTCACATGGGCAAAAATGCCTAAAAACCCTTTACTGGGAAAAGGAAACTAGGAACAAATGAGGAAAATTGTGCTAGACAAGATACATCCTCTGCTTTTGTGGTTCTGGAAGAATTCTAATGAAGACACAAAGAGGGAGGGTCGCTTGAAGGAAAGGAACCTGTATTTTCATGGAGCTTTAGAAAGATTACTTTAACAGCTTAAGTTTTCTTCATAAGTAATGGGAGAGGGGCTTCTCCGAGACATGCATGAGCCATGGGAACGTCTCTTTTGAAGGGGTAGTGGTGTGGCCTTCCTGGAACAGCCCAGCTGAATACTGCAGGAATCTTGATGCAGGACTAGGGTTTGAACAATCCCTACAAGACAAAGATGGCTTGTACTGTTAATGTGACCAACAGCAAGTTTCCACATACTTGGCCAAGAACCCAATCTTAATGAAGAATGTTTTCAATCTTCCATAGGGACTGCTTAAGTATGTCATCATTTTGGAGAATGTTCTCTGAAGCAAGAGAAATGGGGAAATGGCTTGAGCTCAAGATATATTGCTGGATGCCAAAGTGCAACCATCTACCCACGCGAACCTAAGTTGCTCTTTCAAGCAGCATCAGCAATGACTCTTCCAACTAATCTGTTCCCTTGAAGCCATGGGTCACTTTCCCACCAAGTTTTGCTTGCTTCCCAGCCTTGGATCAGTTAGCTAGCACATTTTCTCCTCCTGGTTCCTGGAGGCTAGGCTAAATTGGTCTGTAAGGTAAAAGTAAAGGTAAAGGAACCCTGGATGTTTAAGTCCAGTTAAAGGCAACTACGGGCCAGTGTTTGTCCATAGACAGCTTTCTGGGTCATGTGGCCAGCAGGACTAAACCGCTTCTGGTGCAACGGGACACTGACAAGCCAGAGCACATGGAAACGTCGTTTAATTTCCCGCCACAGTGGTACCTATTTATCTACTTGCATTAGTGTGATATCAAACTGGTTGTAAGTAGTGTCTGTTCAGCTTTAGAATGCTAAAAATTAGAAAGCTCACATATCTAGAGATAAAAGAACTAAGGTCGCTGGTAGATTTGTACAGCTGCCCTTTCAAGAGAAGTGACACCCACTTTCCTCCCAGAAGAGCTGTACCTCACTCAAAAAAAGGAGGGAGGAATACCACCACCCTCTTCTGCTCCAGCACAAGAGCAGCTACAGTAAAGAAAAAAAGCTCCAAGGCACACACAGCTAGTTTTAGCAGCTGGGTTAGACCATAAAGAGAGAATTCATTCACACAATGAGTCAAAGACTTTATTAGGTTTCAAGGAATGTGATACATCGTGACATAAACAGCTACGTAGCTCAGCCCTGTATCCAGAAATCATAAATGGAAAGCTCAGCAAAGCTTTGAAGCCAAATCAGGGCAATTGGTAGCCAACCAACTTGTAATGGGCTCCACAGGAGGGGCAGCGCTGGGGATTTCCCTTGTGCAGCCAGAACCAGATCACAGTGCTGTTGTCTTCTTCACCTGCAATGTGTGGGATAAAGTAGATTAGGCAAGATACTGCAGACACATTGGCAAAATGTACATAGGAATGATGGCAGGGGGTTGCATCTCTAGGCAATACAAGTTGATTCAATAAAAGAGCAAGCACAAAGAAAAAGTTGATTAATAAACTAAATCACCAAGAGTGAATTTAATAGCCACTCAAGCTATTAAAGAAACTACTTTAGGCAGAGGCCATTTATGAGGCTTGTTTTGTTACACTGATCGTGTCTATAAGAGTTCAGCTGCATCTGCAGGCAAGCCAACAATTTGCCTTCACAAATTTTGCAGATGTTCCAACTCAAACATGTCACATCTTCAGCCATATTCTTCCCGCCTACCCAAAGGAGGTTCAACACAAATGAGATGCTTCCCCCCCCCCCAGGCAACACTGATTTCACATACAGATAAGTGACTGCATAAGAAAGTTCCCTTGAAATGATGTGAACAAACAGCACTGAGCCAGAAGCTATTTCTGTATTTAAGAGAGACTTACAGATGCAGCCCACAAGCCTCTTGTCTGTAATTGAAGGGACTATGTTGGGGTCTTCCTTTGTTCCAGCATATCGTTTGGGTGGTAGCATGTTGTAAGGATCCTACAAGCAGCAGGAGAGTTGAAGACCACTTTAGAAACCAAAAAAAAAGTGCTGCACATGTTCCCAGTAACTGACTATTTGCCTTTCCCACCCCTGAGGTTTGTGGCAGCAAATCAGCTTGCAGCCAAATGCCCTAGACATCCCCCCCTCCAGCCAGTTATTCTAGTTTTATAATTTTGTCACTAAAATACCTGATTTCCAAGCCAAGATATTAACTCAACCACACCCAGTCCAGCAAACCTGACAGTTTCTCAGATTCAGTTCAAGTACTGTACTATGAAGCAAATAAAAAACAGTCTCCATCTCTCATTTGATGGAAGCACCAGAATGTTATTTATTTATAAAGTGTTCTATACTGCTGTATCATAAAAATATATTGCAGTGGTTTACAACATTGTAAAACAATAGAGTAAAATAATAAAAAAGCAGATACAAAAGGGGAAAAACTAAAAACGAGCATCAGTAAATTATTGTGGGGGATCTACTCAATTGATTTTTATTTAGCTGAATATTGAATAAAGAGAAAATGTTTAGTGGGACAGGCTGTTGCTGCTACCTAATAAATTCATTTTTAAGTCTAAAGTATTCTAAGTGATCCAATTACAGTGGTATCTTGGTTTAAGAACAGCTTAGTTTATGAACAACTTGGATTAAGAACGCTGCAAACCCGGAGGTAGGTGTTTTGGTTTGTGACCTTTGCCTTGGAAGCAGAACATGTTCCGCTTCCTGTTGAGTGTGTTCCATTTGTAAACTGAGTCCCCCGCTGCTATGGGAAAGCATGCTTTGGTTAAAGAACACTTCGGTTTAAGAACGGACTTCTGGAACGGATTAAGTTCGTAAACCAAGGTACCACTGTAAAAGTGCCAGTGTTCTGGGGGAAGTTACAATCACAACACAGTTTTATCAATAAAGGTCATTTCCCTTGCTTGTTTTTACTCACCAGCCCCTTCTCTAAAGCTTTCATGGTTTTCCTCTCCATTCCTGTAGCCTGCTCTTCATCACTGGGAATACCTAGGATAGAGAACAACAGTGAACTGTTGGGGATGAAAGAGTGCTCCCTATGTCAGGGAAGACACAAAATATTTGTTTTACTACCAGTGAGCCTCTTGGCATCTGTGCCCCTGGCATTTACCACTTTGTCCAGTCCATGTCAAGTGATCCAATGACTTTTACCATACCATTTTAAATTGCTTTCCGTTTCTGTTTCCTAAAAGTAGTATAAGAGAAGGCCCTATATCTGTTTTGAGATCCCAAGTTAAAATTTTGCAGGAAGCTCTTTGAAATATTAATACATTTGGAGGGGGTGGATTTTTAACCATATTGATTTTTAAATCATTTTTTAAAGTATAAATTTTGTAACTTAACTTTATGTGCCAAATCATATTAAAGCCTATGAAGTTCTGAAGAGAATGGTATTTTTAGTTTTGCAATATCTCCGTTCTGGATTGAGCCATGTTTAAGGTTTTTGTGCAGTCCGGCAAATCCCCCCAAAATTAAAAACAGAGACGTGGGACTTTCTCTTCTACTGTACTACTTTTAGGAAACTGAAAACGGAAGCAATATAAAACGGAAAGGTAAAAGTCGCTGGGTCCCTTGGCAGGAGGCGACCCTGGGGAAGAGTGAGGGTCCTCTCCTGAAACGTCCCTTCAGCGCGGCCCGCATTCCCCTCGCATCTTCCCGCCACGCCCGGGGAGACCAGGGCGGCGGCTCTGCCCCCGTCGCAGTCGCGGCCGAGAGACCCAGCAAGGTCCCCCCCGCCCGCCGCTCACCTCCGGCGCCCATGGAGCGGGCGGCCCCCGTCGGGCGCAGCGGCCCCCGGCCCAGGGGACTCCGGCCCGCGCTGAGGCCTCGCAGGGCCCCGCACACCCGCAGTAACCTTGACGCCATGGCAACCCTCAGAGCAGAGCGAGAGAGAGGCGCAGAGAGGCAGCCTCCCCACAGGATCTCTTCCGCTTCCTGCCCTTCACTTCGCCGCCTAAGAAGGCGCCCGCCCACCTAGTTCCGGTGTGAAAAATAAAACAAAGCCCCCATTGGTCGCGACGCCCTGTGGGCGGGCCCAGGGCAGCAGCGCCCTCGCGAGAAGGGCCGGGCCCAAGAGGCGCCATCTTGAAGCCAGAGGCCGTTCCTTGGCAGAGCGCGGCCTCCCTCCCGGGAAGCTCCAGCTGCTCTCCCAAGCAAAATGCCCAGCAGCCCAGACGGGAGGGGACACGAGTCCTGACACGCTCACATCGGGCTGCCGTGCGTCCGGACTTTCCCGGACAAAAGTCATGCCAAGGGCGGGGTTTACGTCCGGGATCTTAGACAAATCAATCGAAAAATCGCGGTGCTTTGTGGCGTTTTTGTATCGAGAAGAAGAAGAGCTCAACCATGTTGGGGTCTTCCTTAAAAAAGCTCCACAACAACTTTTGGGGGGGGTCCAGGTTTTTACTTTTTGAAACATGGGACCCCTCGGCTCACCCCAAAGACGCGTCTTTCCTTGAGCCCCGCCTGCCCTGTGAGGAAGGAAACCCAGCCAGCCTCGCTCTCTTCTCCCTTCCCAGGCAGGGCAGCTGCTCCCGGACTCTGGCCTTGGGCCTCTGCCTCAGCGTCCCCATCCTTCCATGGGGCAACACATCAGAAATGCCTGCTGGTTTGGATGCCTCTGTGTCCGCGTGGCGTGTGGGCGCCTTGACTGGCCTCGCACCCGATTTCTGGCCTGTTTCCAGCCATGCTGTGGCTGCCCCTCTTGTTGACTGTTTTTGTATTTCTTTTTAAAAATATATTTCCCCTTTATGCCTGGGCTGAATATGAGAGGAAACACCTAGAATCTCACCATGTCAGTTAGATAGTTGCTGCAATTCAGGATTATATATGCCAGCCTTCTTAGGGTCCCCAGCATGGTGCCTGTGGGCAGCAGTGTACCTACCAGTATCGCTTACAGCACCTGTGAAAGGTCTCAGTAAATATCCCCTCACAAATCCAAACTTTTGCTCTTCCTGCTCAGTTCTTGTTACATTGAACTCTCACCACTCCAAACATGTCCACTTTGAAGTGGGTGACAGGAGTGGATGCCCACTTTCTCTTCTGAACAAAGGGGAGGTGCACAGGGCTTCTCTTTCAGAGCAAGTGAAGTGGGATGGTGGCAGGTGTAGTTCCCTTTCTCTCTCTCTGGTGAGGGTGGCTGATGCAGGGGCATGCCTGCAACATTTTGTGCACCAATTTCTCTGCTCTTTAAGATGTGGCAGCCATTTTGTGTTATGCAGCACTCCACTCCTGGCACCCACTTTGTGACTGGCATCCACAGCACTCTCTCAAAATCCGATGTGCTCACTGCTATTCAGGACAACTTGCAAGTAAAACATTAGAAAATGCAATGAAATGACATCAAAGTAATATAAGATGAAGAAAGGTTCAACAAATAAAGCAAATACATTAGGTAGGAAATTATTTATTTGGTAAAACAAACGAAAAGGTAAAGGGACCCCTGACCATTAGGTCCAGTCGTGGCCGACCTTGGGGTTGCGGAGCTCATCTCACTTTATTGGCCGAGGGAGCCGGCGTACAGCTTCCGGGTCATGTGGCCAGTATGACTAAGCCACTTCTGGCGAACCAGAGCAGCGCACGGAAACACCGTTTACCTTCCCGCTGGAGCAGTACCTATTTATCTACTTGCACTTGGACATGCTTTCGAACTGCTAGGTGGGCAGGAGCCGGGACCGAGCAACGGGAGCTCACCCCATCGTGGGGATTCGAACCGCCGACCTTCTGATTGGCAAGTCCTAGGCTCTGTTTAACCCACAGCTTGAATTTAAAAAACCCTCTTTACCATCTGATGAAAGAACAAGTGAGGGAACCAGTCAAGCTTTCTAGGACCAATAATTCCATTATATTTGCTGCAAAAAACCCTTCCATATCAACCTGCCCTTACTCTAAGATGAGCAACTGAGGCCCTCCTGGAGGCCCATCCTCAGTATCAGATACCTGGTGTGCTCTCCTGGGCCCAACTAGATGCTTCTTTTTGATGGGCACTTAAGGAGAAAAGCTGCAACTACTGCATTAGCAATGATTTGTTGTTGTTGTTCATTAAATTTCTATACCGCCCTTCATCTGAAGATCACAGGGTGTTTTACAGTATAAAAACACAAACATAACATAATGACAAACAAAAACAATAACTCCAAACCCACAGTTAAAAAGGCCAAAGATTATTTAATTTGCCAAAGGCCTGGGAGAAGAGAAATGTTTTTGTCCCTCCAGGAAAGGCTCACTCTCATGTTGCAATTCTCTGGATCTCATGGAGGAGGTGCACGAAGGAGGGCCTCAGATGATGGTTGCAGAGTCCAGGTAGCTTCGTAGGGGAAAGATGACCCTTGAGGTACTGCTGTTTAACACTTTATTGGGACAAAAAAACAGCACTTTGAATTGGGCTCGGAAACTAATTGGCAGCCACTGCGGTTGGATCAGTGTTGTCTGCTCAAACCGTCTTGCCCCAGTGAGCAACCGGGGCCCCAAATTCTGCACCAGCTGAAGTTTCCCAGCTGTCTTGAGAGGTAGCCCAATGTAAAACGCATTGCAGTAATCTAACCCAGAGGCTACTAGAGCATAGATGACAGAAATTAGACCACCCCTGTCCTTTGATGTGTCATTACATGTTTTTAAAGGCTTGTGTCATTTTGTGGGTTTTTATGGATTTGCCTGTTGGAAAAACTCCTGTGCCTTTATGCAAATTATTTAAAATAAATGAGTTTGTATACATACTTACATACTTAGATACGTATGTCAGAGGCTCATTTATAATTCTATTTCATGAATGATTCATGTTCTTATGTAGCTGCATTGTTTTATAATTTCTGAATGTCCCATGATCATGATCATATTATGAAGCAGTCGTGTTCTATGTTATTCATCAGTGGTTCCCAATTAGGGGTTGGGGGACTCCTGGGACTCCCATGGAATGCACCCAGGGGCTCTGCAGCCCCATCCCTTGCCTCCTCCCCCCCCCCCCCACTATTTTTTTGTTTGTTTGTCATTTTTGCAGGGTTATATCACAAATTGTATGGTCTGTTTTAGTGCTGTGCAATTTTTCAGTATATGGGCCAAAATTGGTTTTTAAATCACACTGCAATAACGATTTTGACCCGGCAATACATAGCAACAGATCACTCTCTCTCACGCGAGGGAGAGCAGGGCAGCCGATTGCGAGTCTCTGCCTTTCCCTCACACTGATGGAGAATATCACTTCAAGGCACTGTGTGGCACCACCTTCCCCTGGCACTGAGGCAGAGCAGCTTTTCTCTTATGTTTATTTTTTTATTGGTTTTTACACATATTTTCCTTTTAAACATCATTTCAAATTTTTTGACTATCACAGCCTAGGACTTCCTTCAACCTCGACCAGTGGTTTTCTAAAATCTTTTCTAATTGTGCATTTTGTTACTTTTCTTTACATTTCCAACATTTTTGTCCTTTTCTTTACATTTCCAACATTTATTGTCTGTTTTATACATTTCAGCTAATTTCACTAGTGTTGTAAATCATTTTCATAATATTTTCTTTCAGTGCACTGCAAGCAGTAAATTTTATTCCCTCTTTCCACAGTTTCGCCCAATCTATTTGTATATTGTGACCAACATCTTTAGCCCAATGAATTATAACCGATTGAACTTCCTCATCTTTCTGATGCCATTCCAATAATTATTTGTACATTTTAGATAATATTTTAAATCTATTATTTAATAACTCCAATTCAAATTTGATTTTGTATATCCAAATCCATTTTTTCTTTTTATCCTCTTTAAACATTTTGTTGACTTGACGATAATGCAACCAATCATTCACCAAACCTTTTACATCTTCATATGGTTTTAGCTTCCATTGGTTCGCCATCTCTGTTACTAATTGCTCACAGGTGGCCCAATTTTTACCCATGTTTATCTTTTTTACACTCATTGCCTCAAGAGGCGAAAGCCACCATGGTGTCTTGTGTTGTAATAGATTCTTATATCTGTCCCACACCTCATGCAATGACTTTCGAAATACAGTCATACCTCATGTTATGTTTGCTTCAGGTTGAGCATTTCCAGGTTGGGTCCGGCGGCGACCCAGGAAGTACTATCGGAAAGGGTTACTTCGGGGTTTCGCCACTTGCGCATTCACAGACGCGCAAAATGACGTTACACGCATGCGCAGAAGTGGTGAATTGCGACCTGTGCACTCGGAGATGCGGCTTGCATTCTGCTCATGTTGCAAATGGGGCTCCGGAATGGGTCCTTTCCGCAATCCGAGGCACCACTGTATGTGGTTTCCAAATCCTTTATGAACTTTGATTTTATCATACCAAAGATATGCGTGCCATCTGAGGCTTACAAGTTGGACAGGAAAATTGGCTTCCAGGTGGAAAAATCAAATTTGGAAACAGAATTGTTAGAACCCAATACTAAGAATTTGTCAAAAATGTATAACTTGCTGTTGAAATGGAATACGCAGGATGAAACGGTGAAATCAGCCATGATTAAGTGGGCACAAGATATTGGTCATAACATTATGTTTGCTGACTGGGAAAAGTTGTGGACCACCGGTATGAAATTTACGGCATGTAATGCCCTAAGAGAGAATATTATGAAAATGATTTATAGGTGGTACATGACCCCAGTCAAGCTTGCAAAAATTTACCACTTACCTGATAATAAATGTTGGAAATGTAAAGAGACTGAAGGTACATTCTTTCATCTTTGGTGGACATGCCCAAAGATTAAGGCTATCTGGGAAATGATATATAATGAAATGAAAAAGGTATTTAAATATACCTTCCTGAAGAAACCAGAGGCCTTTCTCCAGGGTATGGTCGGCCAATTGGTGCCAAAGAAGGATAGAACATTCTTTATGTATGCTACAACAGCAGCAAGAATACTCATCGCAAAGTATTGGAAGACACAAGATCTACCCACCTTGGAAGAATGCAGATGAAGGTGATAGACTATATGGGACTGGCAGAAATGACTGGCAGAATCCAAGAACAGGGAAGAGAGACAGCGGAAGAAGATTGGAAGAAATTTAAGGACTATCTTAGGAAACATTGCAAAATTAATGAATGTTAGAATGGCGTTGGTTTAGAAATTATGTGGTTTTCAGCTGTAATGGTTAAGTAAAAAGAAAAGAAAGGATAAAAAATTAAATGAAAAATAAGGGAGAGGATTTGCTGAATTAATAATTAGAAATTGGAATACAGAAAGGGGAGGTATGAGGAAGTCGGGGAAGTAAGTTACAAGAAAATAAGGGATTGAAACTATACTTGTTTTTGTTTGTGTTTGTTTGTATTGTTGTTTTGTCTTGTTTTTATATAATTTTTGAAACTTTAATAAATATATTAAAAAGAAAAAAAAATGTGTGCCATCTGAATCTGTTGCCAAATCCTTCCAGATCTAAAAGGTCTTTATTCTCCAACAACATCCAATCCCTTAACCAATAAAGGCATGATGCTTGCTTTTCTCACTCAGCAAGAAAGCAGCCACAGAAGGACGTGCATCTCCACTGGACTGCGACTTGATGCACCCCCACCCCTCCCACTCAAACCATGCAGTGGAGGGGATGCCGCTTCCTTTCCTCCCCCCCCATCTCTGCGGCTGCTGCTTCCTGCATTGTGGGGGGATGTTGGACTAGATGACCCTCGGCTCCCTTCCAAGTCTCAGATTCTGTGATTCCCTCATCTCCACGCCTGATAAGCAGGCACCCCACCTGTGCGATCTCCGAGACTGCTCCTTCCCTCATCCTCACACCTGATCTTCAACTTCAGGCATTGTGATATAGCAGATTATTATTATTATTAATTATTGATTTATTGAATTTATATACTGCCGTATATCTGGTGTTTTCAGGGTGGTTCACAGCACAAAATCAAAATACAAAACCACAAAATACAAAATCAAAACCACCCAATAACGATGTTTAGCTGCTGATATATCACAGCGTTGAAAACCATATAACACTCATCCCTAGTCTGTGTTTTTTTAGTATACCTAAAATCCTTAAAAGACGCCTGCTCCTTGGGAGAAAGGCGATGACAAACCTAGACAGCATCCTAAAAAGCAGAGACATCACCTTGCCAACAAAGGTCCGTATAGTTAAAGCCATGGTTTTCCCAGTAGTGATGTATGGAAGTGAAGGCTGGACCATAAAGAAGGCTGATTGCCGAAGAATTGATGCTTTTGAATTATGGTGCTGGAGGAGACTCTTGAGAGTCCCATGGATTGCAAGAAGATCAAATCTATCAGCCCTGAGTGCTCACTGGAAGGACAGATCGCGAAGCTGAGGCTCCAATCCTTTGGCCACCTCATGAGAAGAGAAGACTCCCTGGAAAAGACCCTGATGTTGGGAAAGGTGGAGGGCACAAGGAGAAGGGGACGACAGAGGACGAGATGGTGGGACAGTGTTCTCGAAGCTACCAGCATGAGTTTGACCAAACTGCGGGAGGCAGTGGAAGACAGGAGTGCCTGGCGTGCTCTGGTCCAGGGGGTCACAAAGAGTCGGACACGACTAAACAACAACAAAATCCTTTGCTTATTATGGGCTACCCCACCGTTTTGTTCAAAAAAATTGCTTTGTAGAGGTAAACTACCTTAGAGTTATCAAAATTTTCAAAAGTGGGGGATGCGTGGCTTGGCTTTTGAAAAATAGGGGGTCCTCAGTAATTAACTAATTGGGAACCACTGTTATAAACCAAGCACAGCTATAAGTTTTTTTCTTTTTGTATTCCAGTGTACTTATTATCAATTATTTTAAAAAATGGTGCAGCGCAAAGCACATTTTTATTCTGAAAGTGTGGCCCAGTTTTTTAGCCAGTGTTTTAGCAGGTGGAGGTTGCATCTTGGAGCCGCATCTCATGAACCCGCTCCAGGCAATTTAAAGCACCCCTCCCTGCAACAGAAAGAATCCTGGGAACCATAGTCCACCCCTCAGGGGCTACAATGCGCAGGACCCTTAAACCACAGTTCCCCGCATTCCGGAGGGGTGGGGTGCCTGTAAGCTTAGGATCGGGCTGCGCGCGCGGAAAGGACCCCTTCTCCCTCCCGAGCCCTCGAGGCCACCGCGTGGCTGGCTTGGGATCCCCGCTTGCTGATTGGCTGCCGCCGGGCGCCCCGGGCGACCGAGGATGGAGCGTTCGGGCTGGTTTTTGAATCGGGCCGAAGCAGGTGGGAGTTGGGCGGCGGCAGAAGCGGCCGGAGGAGTTTTTTCGCAGGTAGAGAGCGGGGTGCAGCCTTCCTCCGAGTGCAGCCCCTTCCCAGTTCTCGGGGTCCTTTTCCTCCCCTCTTTTTCTTGCATCCTTCGCTGGGATCAGCCTTCCTCTCCCACGCCAGCCTCCCAAGGCGGTGGCAGTTCCCGTGGTCAAGCTGCGGCAAAGCAAAAGGCCGCTATGGCAAGGTGGCCTCATCCTCGAATGCCCGCTGCCTTCAGGGTTGCGATGCATTGGCAACGACCTGCCTGCTTGTAATATCAAAGGACTTGGTGAGGTGCAAAGATACTGGATCTTGCATGCTGTGGCCTCTGAGTACCCCCCGCCCACCTCCTCCTCTTCCTGCTGCTGCTGCTGCTGCTTTGTGCTAGATGCCACTGCTTTTAGCCACGATTCTGAGTTAGCCCCTATAGTAACCCTCTTCCTACCTATAGTTACACAGAGCATGATATATCACACACATAAAATATCAACACACATATGTTGTTCTCTTCCAGTGGTTCCCAAAATGAGTGGTAGTGCCCCCTGGAGGGTTTACCTTGGGGGAGCTAAGAGGCCAGGGGGACCGTGGGCGGGTGCTGGAGGTGTAAGGGACCATCAGACTTTGAAAAACTGGTATCTGTGGATCAAGTTCATCCGTTTTGTCAACTTAATTAAACTGAATAGTTTGAACAAATGTGCAATTAATTGCTACTGGTTTGAATTCTATTGTGTTACCTTCCTTGGTGGGTTGTGTAAATTGTTGTTCCAAAAATGCTTGTTCTAGAACAGGGTGGCGGGGGCACTGGGGATGAGTTTATGGAACTAAGGGCATGATGGCTCAAAAAAGTTTTGTAAGCACTGTTCTAGTCCTACACCAGCAAGTTATCATCTGAAAGTCCTCTGTTTCCACATATTTGTTCCTTAATAAATCTTTAAAAATTTGCGAACTCGCCTGATCTGTCACTGCCTGGCTCCAATGGTGGGTGGATTATCAAGGACCCCAGAAATGAATGCTTTGGAACAGTAGGGCTCTGACCTTGCTGAGAGATGCTGGAGCCACATTTTAAGCTGTCAGTACAAAATCCCACAGTGGTGCAGAGTGAAAGACCTTGGGACTTTTTAAGAGCAACAAGCAATTGTTGCTGCTTTTTGCGTGTAGATAAGACTCACAGACTCAACTTTCAAAAAGCGTAGGCTGTGTGCGGTAAAATAACCGCCCTATGGTAACTTTTTTCTTCTTGCATTGCCATGATCATTTTTTGATGGAAGGCTTTGCAATGAGGTGGTGGAGGCTTTCAGCCCTGCTGCCACTGTATTCTGGTCATTCAAGTCGAATGCACATGAATGAGAAGCAGGCCCCCTCCAGACTGGCGTTCTGCCGCCGTGTGTTCTGGAAGCCCTTGTGTGCTGCTGCTTCCTGTAATGCAACTGTCACAGAATCATAGAGTGGGAAGGAGCCCAACGGGTTAGCTAGTCCAACCCCTGCAATGCAGGATCCTGGAGTTAGAGTCCTCAGCCCCTCCAGACAGGTGCTTCATTGAGGTGCATTCTGCAGCATGTTCTTGCTGACATGATCACAGTACATTAGTGATGGATTTATTCTGCAATGTTTCCTTAGTGCTGCCACATTACTGCTCCTGAGAGAGGCTATAGTGCAACATAAGTGGGACAGCCCACCCCCAACATTTGGGTTATGAAAAGTTAAGGGATTTTAGCAGAAAGTTAAAGGTCATGCACTGATTGGAAACAAGCAGGATGACCGCTCCCAAACTTTGCAGACACAAATAGTATTGAAAGTGGGATCACATATGACTGTCCCAATAGGATCATGAGCACAAAGCAGCATGAATGAGCAATAAAATGACCTCTGGAGATGCCTGCAATGAGGAATAGTCTATTCTGTCTTCCTGAGTGATTCACAAGAGCGAAAACTTTTATTTGTGCTGTAGGTACAAGAATAAAACAAGACCCCCACATTGGGGTGGGGAAGCCTGTAGGCCTTCAGATTGGCTGGACTGCCGTTCTCATCACCCCTGACCCCTGGCCATGCTGGCTGCTGCTCCTGCGATTCATCTGGTGTCTTGGGAGTTTGGGTGCAACTCAGCTTGGAGGAGTTAAGACGAGAGAGGGCAGGTACCCACATTCCCATACTTTCCTGCCCCTTTCACCCATCAGCTGACTTCTCTATCTTCTTCTTGCTTAGACTGACATGTCTTGGGTTGCATCCTGTTTACCACTTCCTCCTCAGACTTCTATCTCAGACTTCAAGATGAGAGGTCATCTTTAACTCTTCTATGAGAGAACAAAGGAGCAAGTGTGGCTTTCTTGTTCTTCTCTGGACTAGCTGGATAGAGGTTTCTAGTTCTAGTTTCAGTTATGTATTTCCTGCAATTAACAACTTTACTATTTTCTTCTCTGCAAGCATTTATCTCTGCGTGATTGTGACAGGCAATGTCTCTTCTCTAACCAAGGTTTCACTAGTTTAAACACTGCTTGCTCTGCATACCAAAAGGGTTTCAATAAGTCATTCACTAAGTTATCCCAATCAATAGTATTGTTAATGAGTGGCAAAAAATGCTTTAATAAATAAAATAAAGTAGCTTAAGCACCAGACAGATGATGACTGCAATAAGGGGGTGGGGTGGGATTTATTCTTTGTAGAATAAATTGGGGGTGGGGTGGGATTTATTCTTTGTAGCAAGAAGATAAATATTGTTTGCCTCCCTTTCCCTCACTCCAGGTGGCTGGAGGCCTTCCAGAAAGCAGGAGATAAGGCTGCTTTCCCCAGCTGCTGAACTCATTCCTTTAAGAAACTCCAGAGAGCAGACAGAACAAGCTGGAGGAGACATCAGCAGAGTTAGCCATGAAGAAGGCAGGGAAGCAAAGCCCTGGAGGCTCCTCTTCATCCAGTGACCCGCAGGGGACATCCAGGGATGCATCAGAGCAGATGTGCCCTAACCCACCTTCCCAGGAGGATGCCGTCAGAGTCACTTCACTTCCCCACCCAAAACAGCCATCCTACAGCATGGAGCTGTTTAACCCCTGGCAGGACCTTCGGTGGTACCAGATCCCTTTGTCATCTTCAAGGAGGCCCAAAGCAGGCCTCTTCAGCTTTACATTCCAGTCCAGCCTGGAGGAGTACCAGCAGCTCCGGAAGTCCAAGAATCTGAAAACCGGCCGGCCCTTCTCCATGCCGCCTCTTTCTTCTGTTCCCTTGATGCTCACTGATGGCTCCCAGGGAGCACCACACAAGAGGGTGAGTAATCCCTGGCCAAACGTGAAGCTAGAATTTGGGGCTTGGGAGGGAGGAGTGTGCTCATGGATTGACTCCTGGGGCTGGTGTGTACTGTTGCCTTTGTTGTCAGTCCAAATAGATATATGTGCAAATAAGTATTATTTTTAGAGTGTCCGAAAGGCACATGCCCTGCCCTTAGGCTTGGACTCTGAGAGGGCAGAAGACCGTCTTGCCCAATGCCTCTTGGAAGCCTCCGGCAAGAGGGAAGAGGCACTGCTCAGTGGCAGACGGTCCCAGCTTCAGTCCTTAGTATCTGCAGGTAGGGCTGGGAATCATCCTTGTTTATAATGCTAGAAAACCTCTGCCAGTCAGTGTGGACAATACCAAGCTTGTTACTGAGTAGATGGACCAAGGATCCAACCCTGTGGAAGGCAGCTTTCCATGTAGAGAAATGGTAGAGGGGGAGGGATCCGTTTGGCAATGCTAGGATGCAGAGGGTCCATCCTGCTGGAACCGCAATGTTCTTTACTTGCTGGTGGTCTTGCTGTGATGGAGGTGAAGGGGCTACCCAGCAGCTTGCGATAGGAGCCAGTCCTTCTTCGGCTTGTGATAGGAGCCCGTCATTTCCCTTCCCCAGCTCTCTGCAGCTACGTGGCAACAGCAACTAAGAGTCGCAGCAGAGTTCTTTCTGGAGAGTGTGGGGAGGAGAAAGCAAACTCCCTGCAGCTGTTGCGGTTGCCTAGAAGGGTTCAGGCTGCTCTTTCCCTAGGTGACCCGCGGTCATCCTCGGCTGGTAGATACCTCGAGTTACAAATGCCTCAGGTTACAAACTCCGCTAACCTGGAAGAGTTACCTCGAGTTGAGAACTTTGCCCCAGGATGAGAACGGAAATTGTGTGTCGGTGGCGCAGCAGCAGCTAGAGGCCCCATTAGCGAAAGTACGCCTCTAGTTAAGAACAGTTTCAGCTTAAGAATGGACCTCTGGAACGAATTAAGTTCGTAACTAGAGGTACCGCTGTACATCGTGCCACAAATGTCCCAGTACAAGTTCTAATTCCCAAGCATCCTGCATTACCATGAGATCTCTGTAAGCACGAATTGGGTCCTATCAGTTTCGTCCCCAGCACAGACAGCCAAACTGCTCATACAAGACAGTAGTGCAAAAGCCACAGAAAGCGCTGATGAAGTTGCTGCAGAGAGGCTTCCTTTGGATAATGACACACCTTGAACGGATGTCCCTTTTGTCCTACAGCAAGACGGCCGCAGGCGCTCAAGAGCTGGTGAAGCCAAAGGTGGCAAATCCCTCTCCTATATCAAAGGTAATATTTTAAAACAGGGGTGGGCAAGACGTCAGGCTTGTTGGATCTACGCTTCACTTTTTGCTAGAGCCCTGAGATTTATCAAGGAGAGCCATGTGCAAAAGGCACCCAGTTTGAATGAAAGAGCCGGGAGCCTCTGAGCTGAGAGGCAGGTCTTCAGGACTGGGAATGAACTGAGCTCACACAGTCCTCCCCCCCCCCCATTAGCTCTCTACATTTCAGCAGCCTGATTTAAGTTGGATTTCTTTTTCATTGCCCCTGAGTCATGTTGATCTGCTGCAAATCATTCAGAGATCCACCATTATCTTTTGATCTACCTTCTTCCCACCCTTGATCCAAAATGTCACCAGTGACTTTGGCAGTGCAAAGGGATTGCTTCTGGCAGGGCAATCCCCTAAGGTCCTGCTTCGAAGACAGCTCTGCTTTGCTGGACCTTAAAGGTAAAGGTAAAGGTACCCCTGCCCGTACGGGCCAGTCTTGCCAGACTCTGGGGTTGTGCGCCCATCTCACTTAAGAGGCCAGGGGCCAGCGCTGTCCGGAGACACTTCCGGGTCACATGGCCAGTGTGACATCGCTGCTCTGGCGAGCCAGAGCTGCACACGGAAACGCCGTTTACCTTCCCGCTGGTAAGCGGTCCCTATTTATCTACTTGCACCCGGAGGTGCTTTCGAACTGCTAGGTTGGCAGGTGCTGGGACCGAGCAGCGGGAGCACACCCCGCAGCAGGGATTCGAACCGCCGACCTTTCGATCAGCAAGTCCTAGGTGCTGAGGCTTTAACCCACAGCGCCACCTGTGTCCCTACCTTGCTGGACCTTACACCAGGGCAATTAATGGACACCCTTTGCTTTTCGGGACGCAGGTGGCGCTGTGGGTTAAAGCCTCAGCGCCTAGGACTTGCCGATCGAAAGGTTGGCGGTTCGAATCCCTGCGGCGGGGTGCGCTCCCGCTGCTCGGTCCCAGCGCCTGCCAACCTAGCAGTTCGAAAGCACCTCCAGGTGCAAGTAGATAAATAGGGACCGCTTACCAGTGGGAAGGTAAACGGCGTTTCCGTGTGCAGCTCTGGCTCACCAGAGCAGCGATGTCACACTGGCCATGTGACCCGGAAGTGTCTCCGGACAGCGCTGGCCCCTGGCCTCTTAAGTGAGATGGGCGCACAACCCCAGAGTCTGGCAAGACTGGCCCGTACGGGCAGGGGTACCTTTACCTTTACCTTTGCTTTTCCAGAGGCAATGCTAAAAGCACAACAATGGCCGTAGTTGGCCATCCTCTTGCTGTCAGTGTGATGAAGGAGGGTTTAGGGATTCTCATAAATGGTTGGTGGCAGGTGAGTTCACCTGAGTGGTTCTTCAGTGCTCTGGCCCCTCAGTCAGACTAGGCTTGGTGGGTCAAGGGTTCCCCCCAACAGGCCAGCTAGGAAACACTGTCTTATGAAACCATCCAATCCACGTCAGCTCCTCATTCTGGGGTTGCTTCCAGATTTGCTTCCACAGAATTTCTGCAGAAGTTTATGCTATCACCACCAAGTGGCTCATGAATGTGTATTTAGCACTTGCTATTTATTGCAATGTTCTTGCTTTTTTGTAGGATCTCAGCTAAAGCATCCATGGCAGACGGCCATCCAATCTCTGCTGTGGGCTGTGATCCCATGGAGATAGTTGAAAGGGAGGAGTGGATCATACGTCTGATAAATGCAGGCGTAACTCAATTTCTTTCTCAAAATGTAATGCCCCAACAATTCAAAAAGTGTTTTGCATTGGCTTTAAAAATAAATCCAGCCAGCAGAAAAAGATCCATATCCAGTTTGGCAGTCCCAGGCTCTGTTGAAAGGGAAAGTTTTGATGCATAATGTAAGGCCAGGGTAATGTAGTGGTTATACTGTTGGACTAGGAGCTGGGAGACTAGGGTTCAAATCCCCACTCAGCTATTATGCTCGCTGAGTGACCCTGGGACAGTCACTGTCTCTTAGCCTGACCTACCTCACAGGTTTGTTGTGAGAATACATGTCTGCCACCTTGAGCTCCTTACAGGGAAATGTGAGATGTAAATAAAATTAAATTAAATGTGTTGAAGAGTCATGAAGCTGTGAGTCCCACCACAGATAAAGCCCTCGTCTGAGCAGCCTCTGGTTGTACTTTGGATGGCAGACACCCCAAGGAGGTCCTTCTCCTTTCCTAAGATTTCTAAGCAAGGTGGGGGGAGGCGCTCACTCCGTTATCCTTGACTGCACCAACCGCCCCTAATTCTGGGGGTCCTCGCCTGGCTCGTCTTTCATTCTCAGCCCCCACCCATAATATGGAGGGTAGTATTTATTTTAGGACATAAGAAAAGCCCTGCTGGACCAGTCCAAAGGCCTGTCTTGTCGTCTTCCCTTCTGCTTCCCACAATGGACAACCAGGGTGCCTGTGAGAAGCCTGCCAGCAGTGTTAATTGGTGAAAGGAGGGAAAGTAAAGTTACATTAATATTAAGATAAATTACAGGACAAAAATTGGAAAAGATGGGAAGGATTTGCTGAAATAGCTAATTGAACTAGAATACAAAAAAGGGAGGTGTGAGGAGGTCAAGGAAACAAGCTAATGAACGATAAGTTATGGGAAGAGTTGCTGTGTTTTTTAATTGTTTGTATTTTTCTGTTCTTTTTTTCTTCTTTTTTTCTTTTCTTTTTTACTCATTGTGATGTGTGGACTTGCTTTTGTTTAATATGGTGTTTTTACTTTTGTTTTTTGTAACCCTTAAAACTTTAATAAATATTATTTTTTTTAAAAAAGATAGAGAAGCCTGCCAGCAGGACCTGGGGCAGCAGGGCTCTCCTGGTCTTGGTGCCCTTTGAGAGATTTACCTCCCTGCAGCGTTTGCCTAATCTCCTTTTAGAGCTGTCCATGCTGGGGGCCTGCAGTTCCTTACCCATAGATTTGAGGATTACAGTGGTAAAATTCGTAATCTCAAGCACTTTGTATACTAAACCACATCCCCTTGGAATGCAGTCTACAGAATCAAACCACATCCTCTTGGAATGCAGCCTACAGAATAGTGATATTTGAAGCACGTGATACTGGTAGTGCAGCTGTTTTGATGTAGTCAACAGTGGGCTCCTTCAAATGTCCTTTATATTGTCCATTCACAATAAAATTATTTGTGCTCAAGATGGTATTGGGACAATTATATGCAATCCCATGTTCAAGTTTTGGGGGCAGACATAGCAACATTTTTCCACCTTCGCCGCATCAAGCAGTTGGTCCCTTACCTTTCCCGCCCCGACCTGGCCACAGTGATCCATGCGATGGTCACCTCCAGGCTTGACTACTGTCATTCGCTCTATGCGGGGCTGCCCTTGAAGCTGTCCCAGAAACTCCAGCGGGTGCAGAATGCTGCAGCGAGGCTCCTCACGGGGTCTCTGCCATGGGAGCATATTCACCCAGTGCTTTTCAAGCTGCACTGGCTCCCGGTGGAGTACAGGGTCAGATTTAAGGTGCTGCTTTTGACCTTTAAAGCCCTTCACGGCCTAGGACCCTCGTACCTACGGGACCGCCTCTCCTGGTATGCCCCACGGAGAGCCTCAAGGTCCATAAATAACAACACCCTAGTGGTCCCAGGCCCTAAGGAAGTTAGATTGGCTTCAACCAGAGCCAGGGCCTTTTCAGCACTGGCTCCGGCCTGGTGGAAGGCTCTGCCTCATGAGACCAGGGCCCTGCAGGATCTGATTTCTTTCCGCAGGGCCTGTAAGACAGAGTTGTTCCGCCTGGCCTTTGGCTTGGAGCCAATTTGATTCCCTCCCTCTCTTTCTTTTTCCTTTCACCTCCTGTGAAGAGGCTGCATCCTAATGCTGTATTTTAATCTTTTTAAAATTGTATTTTAATCAACTTGTTTTTATTATTGGTTGTTAGCCGCCCTGAGCCCGGTCTTGGCTGGGGAGGGCGGGGTATAAATAAAAATGTATTATTATTATTATTATTATTATTATTATTATTATTATTATTATTTGTTTCCAGTCAGTGCACCCCCCCCCCCATTGGTAATAATGCAGTAGGATTGGGGAAGGCTGGCAGAATGGAGTGGAGTGATATGTGTGGACAGTTCAGGATGAATCCACCAGTCATGCACTGTTATTGCATCAAGCACATGTTGCAGAATAAGCCGACCAGTCTGGTTTGCGAAGTAAACGTCTGCATGGCGGAGGAGGGAAGCAACACCAAGGGAAACGCCTATCTTCTTGGACTGCAGGAGGAGTCAGCAGAGGGCGCTTTCCCCTTGAAAATGTTCCTGAATGCCAGGAGTTTTTCACTAAATGAAAGTTGTATTTTTCACAGGTCAGAAAGCCCCTTAGAAGCACCAGTCTAGTGGAACAATATAGTAGGATTTCTGAAACTTCTTAAAACTGGCCTCCATCAATACAAATGTGTAAAGGTCTGAAGCCAAAACAACTTAGTTAAGGGGATGGATCTTGACTCAGGAGCGCTGAATATTCCAGCTAAACATTAGGAAGAACTTTCTGACGCTAAGAGCTGTTTGACTGTGAATCAGGCTTCCTCTAAAGGTGGTGGACTCTCCTTCCTTGGAAGTTTTTTAACAGTTTGTTTGGCCGTCTGTCAGGGATTCTTCAGCTGCGATTCCTGCATTGCAAAGGGTTGGACTAGATGACCCCTGGGGTCCCTTGCATCTCTACAGTTCTGTTTCTAATCTTTAGGAAGGTTCTTTGAGACCTTCACGTAACAGGTGGGGTCTGTTTGCATCCTGGGTTTATGCAAACCCCTCAAGGTCCTGTGTCAGCATTAACCCAACGTGTACCAGAGCCTTGCCTTGTGAAGGGGCAAGGACCTTAGCAGGGCACAGACGCCCTGCCCTTTGGCCACAGAAATCTTATCCATCCACTCCTCCGGTGGCTTCTGATTTCTTATCTGACACTCTCCAGGCACTTTCAGTTATATATTTGCAGCCTTAAGGGCCAGATTCTAAACACACATACACACACACCAAAATAAACGCGAAATTCTTAGAAAGTTGAATTCTGTGCTCAGTCCTCCCTGCCCATTGCGCCTTTTGTTTGTTTGTCCTCCTGTGGCATTGTAGCATGCTAATTGCCAGAGCATTAACTCCTCTCTCTCTCTCTCTCTCTCTCTCTCTCTCTCTCTCTCTCTCTCTCTCTCTCTCTCCCTGTCTTCGGCAGAGCCCCAGGCCGCTTTGCGGCAGATGCAAAAACGGTCCCAGAAATGCAGGTCATCAGCAGCCCGCTTTTTGTCCAAGAGAGACACAGGCTTCTTGGGAGCTCCCAGCCAGGGACAGAAGAAGGGGCCTGGCAGCAGCTGCAGCAACAAAGAGGGGCAGCAAGGCCTCTCTTTGTATCAGCACGGCCTCCCTAATTTGTTCCCCCCTGCACATCCCCTGGAAGAGGCATCCCACAGCAGCCACAGCTCCAGCCTGTGGGGCAACCCAGACTCTCCGCTGGAGGAAGATCAAGAGGACACCATGTTCCCTCCAGACTGGTCCCCACCCCGGATTGAATTCCTGTACAATGACGAACTGCCGCCCTTGAGCCCTGCCCCAGACCCCGCATCTGAGTACCAAAGCTTGGAGGAGATGCCTGATATCACCCAAGAGCCTGCTGAGCTGCACATGATGGAGTCCACAGCCATGGCCTCTTCCCCCGCTGGGGCCCACCCACAGTTCCTAGAAGAGCCTGTGATCCTGCAGCCAAAGAATGCAACTCTTCAGGAGGCAGAGAGAGTTGGTCCAGTGCTCCCCATGGCCAGTGTCTTTCACATGGCAAGTGAGCAGCTGGAAGGAGCCCCGCTTGAGGGCCAAACCCAGACAAGCACCCAGAGGGCCTTAGAGCTGGAGTCTCCTAGCCATCCACTGGCCACACCCCCTGCCACCTACCTTGGAAGCAGTGCCTCAACATCCTCCAGTGAGCTTGCTGGGGACCCAGGGAGGCTGCCCTATGATTCAGACCAAGAGGAAGACCCAGGCCCAGAGCATTCCTCTTTTCCCACCCCTGCCCATTTCCCGATGACATCCTCCAGCATCTCAGCCTCCCCAGATGAGCTTTCAGGTGACCCAAGGAGACTGGCTCTGGGCTCAGACATGGATGAAGACACTGATGACCTTGTGTCTCTGGGAGACCTCCTGCAGATGAGCAATTCAGATCCGGGCTCTGAGGACCTTTACACAGTAGGTAACACTCTGTGGACTAGAGGTTTGGAATGTAATGGCATAGAGTTGGCTTAGTTTGGTTCAGTAGCCCAGTAGTCCTTACCAGTGTGATTTCAGAGAGGTAGCACCCCACAAGGTCCCTGGACACTGTCAAGGGCAGCAGGCCGGATGTCTGATGCAGACTTTGCCCCATAGAAATGCACAAAGAGAGACTGCAAAGCTGAAGGCAGGGAGAATAACGCACAGCCCGTGGGTTGTGTGGCCGGGCCAATTCTCAATTTAAAGGGAGAGGTAGTTACCGTATTTTTTGCTCTATAAGACTCACTTTTTCCCTCCTAAAGAGGGGAAATGTGTGTGCGTCTTATGGAGCGAATGCAGGCTGCGCAGCTATCTCAGAAGCCAGAACAGCAAGAGGGATTGCTTGCTTTCCCTCTTGCTGTTCTGGCTTCTGAGATTCAGAATATTATTTTTCTTGTTTTCCTCCTCTAAAAACTAGGTGCGTCTTGTGGTCTGGTGCGTCTTATAGAGTGAAAAATACAGTGAATGCCCTCTGGTGGACCCCCCCTCCTATGTTGATGGAGCCCCCTGGTGGCAGCAGTGGACACAGTACTGCTTTTTACGATGCAATCTGCCTGCCGTTTTAATTATCTGCAATGCTTTTGATGTAGCATTGCTCCGGGGCAAAAATGGTGGCCTGCATGGGCAGCATTGAGATCCTGCTGCTGCCACATGTCATGTGTGTGTCCCTACTGGGTCCTTGGCAGCTGCCCCAGAATGCCAGGTGCCAACACCAGCCCTGTTTAGTAGTTGTGCAGCACTGCTCTGTCCTCGTCTGCTAAAATGACACATTTCTCCTCCACCTTTGCATCCAGCTCCTTTCTCCAGAGCCAGACGGTTATCTCAGCAGCCTTGACAAGTTCCTTGAGAAAAGGTAAGGCACTCCACTGGTGCATGTTGTGTCTTGCAGCTACACCTTGAAGCAACCTGCGCATGCCATGTGTTCATTGCTGCGTGGGCCCCTCCATTCAGGTTTATTGGTGTGCCTTCTGCATTGGACCCACCCACACATCATTCTGCTCCCCCCCATGTTATCCCCCTTATTGCCACATTGGGGGGGGGGGCTCCTGCGCTGTAGCAGAACAGAGGCGGGGCAAAAAAACTGGGACACCTGAGGTATGAAAAGGGACAGAATTTCAGCAGAAAGTTACAGGACATGGACTGAGTGGAAAAGAAGCAGTTGGTCCATCCCGAAACTTCTGCAGGTGCAGTTGAAAGTGGGATTGTGTATAATTGCCCCAGGTATAATTGTACTCAGGTAATTTTACTGGGAAAGGGGAATCATGTCCAGCACCCCAGTACCATTGTGAGGACAAGTCATCAGGAATGCCCAATGAAAGGGTTGCCGAGAGGGGCCCTGCCGTCAGGACACAGGAAGAGACTGGGCTTGGCACGTCTCAGAGCCCACTTGCTGTGGGTGGTTCCATGAAGCATCCATCTCCGGAGAGCCCCAGGAGAGCTGCCAGAGAGCTTTTCTGTTTCAGTGCTGCTTTTATGGTAACTTTATGGAATCCTATCATTGGAGGCTGTGATATAAACCAAAGGTGGCTGGGCCTCTGGCTTTCAGGATCTCCTTGCTTTTCACCCAGAACCTCAAGGCTCAGCTGGGTGGACATATGCTAGCCTTTAGGCCCCAAATTTCTGAAAGAGCACCTCCACCCATACAGACCTTATTGGGTGTTTCTTGATAGAATTCTGCCCCCCCCCCGAAGTATGGGGTGAAGGAGAAGTATGGGGAGGAGTGAAATGCTAACATCGGGAATGCCAGCTTGGAAGAGGGCATTCTCGGGGGCAGCCCCTCACTTTTGGAACTCCATCCCCACAGGGGTGCATGCTGAAGATGAAATTTTCTGCCCTGCTCTTCTGATTTCAAATGGTTTAAATTGACTTACTACATTTTTGTATTGTTATAACCTGCTCTGTGGCCTTGTGGTGAAGGATGGGTAAGAAATTGAAATAACAGTAAAGGAACTGGGTTCCTCTGAACACATGTTCAGCTCAGGAACTTTTATTCAGTACCAGGATCAAACTCACAATTTCTTTCATGAAAAAAGCCACTCATTTTTTTCACCCAAGCATTCTTTCTTAGCAACCTCAGGGAGTGAAGGAGGTTTTCCCTCCTCCAGCTGCTGCCACTGTTAAACAATTGGGAGGGAGAAATCCTTGCCAGTCACTCAGCTCTACAAAAGCAGATCCCAGCCTGCCTTTTCCCACTCTTGTTCTATATGCACACCCTTCTCCATGCACTGGACAAACCTTCCACTGGGATTTCCAGGTTGTTGCAGCCTAGATAACATCCATATTCCTCTAAGTCAGAATGGGGAACGTGAGGCCTTTCAGGTGTTGCTGGACTACATCTCCCACCATCCCCGTCTGCTGGCCATGGTGGCAGAGGATGATGGGAGTCCAACAACATCCGCAGGGCCACAAGCTCCCCTACGGTCTTGTGTCTCAAGACTCGGCTTAGTCAAGAACATAAGAGGAGCCTGTTGGATCAGGCACTGGCCCATCTAGTCCAGTATCCTAAAATCCTAGAATTGTAGAGTTGGAAGGGACACCAAGGATCATCTAGCCCACCCCTTGCAATGTGGGAATCACAGCCAGAGAATCCCTGACTGGTGGCCACCTAACCTTGGCTTAAGAACCTCCAACCTCTTGAGACTGTCCCACTGTTGAACAGCTCCTACTGTCAGAAAGTTCTTCCTGATGTTTAGTTGGAATCTTCTTTCTTGGTTTGAGTCCTGCCCTCCAGAGCAGGAGAAAACAAGCTTGCTCCCTCCTCCATGTGGCAGCCCTTGAGATATTTGAAGATGGCTATCATATCTCCTCTCAGTCTCCTCTTTTCCGGGCTAAACATACCAAGCTCCTTTAACCATTCCTCATAAGGCTTGGTTTCCAGACCTTCCTCTGCACATGTTTGTCAACATCCATCTCAAATTGTGGTGCCCAGAACTGGACACAGTAGTATTCCAGGTGTGGTCCGACCAAGGCAGAATAGAGCGGTGCTGTTACTTCCCGTAATCTGGACACTAGACTTCTGTTGATGCAGCCTAGAATAGCATGAGCATTTCTATTTTTTATTTTTTGTTCCTGCACCACACTGTTGACTCATGTTAAGCTTGTGGTCCACTAAGACCCCTAGATCCTTTTCACAGGAACTGCTAGTGTCTCCCATCCTATATTTGGGCATCTGGTTCTTCCTGCCTAAGTGCAGAACCTGACATTTGCCCCTATTGAATTTCGTTTTGTTAGTTTGGGCCCAGTTCTCCAATCTTTTGAGGTCCTCTTGAATCTCAGTTCTGTCTTCAGTGGCATTGGCTACATCTCCCAGTTTGGTGTCATCTGCAAATTTGATGAGCATCCCTCAACACCTTCATCCAAGTTGTTTATAAAGATGTTGAACGGCGGGGTGGCTCCCTGTGGCACCCCACTTGTCACTTTTCCCCAGGATGACAATGAACCATTAATGAGCACTCTTTGGGTTTGGTCAGTCCTCAAGCTACAAATCCACTTAAGAGTAACCTCATCCAGTCCACATTTTACCAGCTTCTCTGAAAGACAATCATGGGAGACTTGGTTGAAAGCCTTATTGAAACCAAGATACATTACATCCACAGCATTCCTCTAGTCCATCAAGCTTGTAACTCTTATAAAAAAAAGAAATAAAATTAGTCTTGCATGCCTTGCTTTTAAGAAACCCATGCTGGCTCTTACTAATCACAGCATCTTTTTCTAATTGCTCACAGACCGACTGTTTAATTATCTGTTCTAGGCCTTTTCCTGGTATGGACGTCAACCAGACTGACCGGTAGTTGCCTGGGCCCTCTCCCCCCCACTTTGAAGATGGGGACAACATTTGCTCATCTCAAGTCCACAGGGACCTCACATGTTCTCCAAGAATTCTCATATATTATATTCTGAGGCTCTGAGATTGCATCTGCAAGTTCCTGTCCTCCCTGTGGCCAGCCAGATGCCTCTCCCTCCTCTGGTTTCCAGCAACTTGTATTCTGAAGCATTACTCCTGGTTCGCGGCCTCCACGGCTAGTAGCCACTGATAGCTTTCTCCCCCATGATTTCTGCCATGCTTCAACCCCCCTGGTCTGCTTTGCAGTGCACCTGGAGAGCTGATGGAGCAGGACTAGGTGAAGGGGGGGGCAGAACTGCAGCCTCTTCTTGCTTCACTGGGAGTCAGCAGCTGCAGAATGTATTTCTGGCTTGCAGCTTGGCAGCATTGCTTTCCACACATCCTGTCGTTGGTAATCTGCACTGTCTGCTCATTGTGTCACAGCCAAAGATGTGCGCAGCCGGAAGGTGGCACCTGTTCAGAAAATAGCTCTGGCTGGCTCATGATAGCGAGCCAAACCACATCTTGCACTGTGGAGCCCAGAGCTGCTAGCCAGTTTGGCTAGAGGGATTTTGAAGTTGGATTCTCCCACTTCTTTTAAAAAACATTCCAGACGTTAATACAGCAAAGAGAACTGAGAATCTAGAATCACAACAGAAACACCCCCCTCAAGTAATTCCCTCTACCTATATATATATATATATATATATATACCAGTTTTATACCAGTTAATAAATTTATACCTCTTTTAATAAAAAGTGTCAAATTTCTTGCCCATCCATTTTTCTACAAACATGGGTTACTAATTTGTCCATCCGAATTAAATCCCAAAGTTGAGACCCAAAGTGTTCAATGTTTTCCTCTACTTGACAATGGTTTGTTTTGCTGCAGTCATTGGGTGGGTGACGGGGTCTTATGTGATCTTGGGTGGCCACAGAGCAGGATAAAAGGGCAATTTGGGATCAAGGAAGATAGTCTGTTCTGCAATGAGGCTTGCCTCATGAAACACCTTTATCCAAAAAGAAGAAGCACAACACCACCACCACCACATATGACTAGATGAATCAGTTACATAGCAGTTTATCCAATAGAGTGTTGAGGTTTTTTAGTTATTTTGCTTAAAGGAAGTGGGTGCCTATATCAGCTATGAACAAGTTCTCCACCATCTGTGCTGAGGTAGATTTAAAAGGCGCTCCCTCCCCATTTGTCAGGGCCTTTGGCCATGCTCCCACTCCAGCACTCTCTCCATGGCACCACCCAGGCTCCAGCTTCAGCCTTCCCTAAGCTGGGGCCCCCCAGTCTGGATGTTTTGGACCACAACTCCCATCAGCATGCTGTTGCCATGCTAGCCTGGGGCTGATGGGAGCTGTAGTTGAGAGCCAGTGGTGTAACGGTTAGAGTGTTGGACTGTGGCCTGGGGAACCAGAGTTCAGATCCCTACTTGGTCATGAAGCTCCCTGGGTGACCTTGGGCCAGCCACCATCTCTTGGCTTAGCCATCTCACAGGGTTGTTGGGAGGAGAACAATGTGTGCCACCTTGAGCTCTTTGGAGAAAAGGTGTGACATAAACGTAATAATAAATAAGCAGGCCCTCAGGACTGGAGGCTGGCAGCCGGGGCAAAGCTGCTCCACTGATCCTTATGAAGCCCACATATCCCACTCAATCCTCTGCCCGCTGCCCCTATTCTCATGCTGCTGCTGTGGCTTTCTAGGGAACAATCCTGTGCGGATGAGGAGCTGGAAAGAAGCCTGGGGGAGAAGCTGCTGCTCTCCAACTCATTCAGTTTGGTGGAGGCAACGGAAGAGAATGCAGCCTTGTCTCCTGAGGCCCGCAGGTAATGAGCCCCCCTTCTGCAGCTGGGCAGCAGGGAGTGGGAAGGGCTCAGCGCTTAGAGAAGGGTGGCCCTGGTTTTGGCGCCTTGAGCACTTCAGGTGTTGGGCAGCATCTTCCGAGGACTAGCTGGATGACTGCAGAAAGATAACACAAGACGATCAGACTCTTGAAAGCCGATAGTGAGAGCAGATGCTGCTGCAGGGGGCCCACAGAGCATCTGGCTTGCAGACCGAAGGTTGCCAGTTCAATCCCTGGCATCTCCAGATAGGACTGGGAGAGATCCCCTGCCTGAAACCCTGGAGAGCTGCTGCCAGTCAGTGTAGGCAGTGCAGAGCTCAATGGGCCCCATGGTCTGACTAAGTATAACATGAGAGGGAATATACTCTGTACCAGAATGTTCTGTACCAGAACGTACAGAACTCAGAGGCTCCAGCTGTCTTCACATTCCCGTTTTACTGTGCACTCCATGGACTGTTCTGGGTTTTTAACCCGTGTTCACACAAACACATTATCCTGAATGCATATGTATACTGTACTTTGTTACAAAATGCGGCTGTTTGACATTATTTCTCAAACCAGCTTTGCAGCAGCTGGAGTCCTTAAGCTGATCTTTATTTGTTTCTAGCCAAGACGTGTTCGCCTCCTCATATGGTAGAGACATCCTTGGCCCATCATTGGGGGGCAGCAGGGGGACAGCAGCTTCACTGTGCTGTAAGGGGCTCATGTGAACACAGCCAGAGCTGAAAAGGAAGCTGGGCACCCACAGCAAAAATTTTGTGGCTGCCGGGGTCCCCAGGAGTTTGCACCAGTGGGCCTGTATATCTTGGGCCAGGGGTTGAATGCTCGCCCAAAGGTCAAACTCCTGTTTGAAAAAAAGGAAAGAATCAGTGGCAAACCCTAGGCTTCATTAGTTGCCCTGTGATGTTTCCCCAGTGTTACTGCATTGTGGATTTCTGGAGGGGTCACTCTTGCACTGCAGCACAGCAGAAGCAGGACAAAAAATTGACATATAAAAAGTTAACAGGAAATCAGCAGGAAACTGTGAGACACAGCTGGAAGCAAAGCAGTATGTCCGCCCCAAAAGTTTTGCAGGGACAAACAGCTTTGAAAGGGGAATGTGCACAGCTGCCCCAAATCCTACTAAGTTCAAAATGAAAAAGGTGCCTGGAGGGACCTATTGTCTAACTTCCATGTAAGCTTTGTGTGAGCAAGTCAGGATGAGTGCTGATTAAATGGGTCACCTGGAGGAGCCCAAAGAAGCTTTGGGAGTCACATTTGCAGAGAAAGGCTTTCTGTCCACACCCTCCATTTCTCCTCCTATGAAGTTGTTTTCCTGCCCCCATAGGAATGATTGGCTCCATTAGTTCTGACGGGGGGGGGCACAAAATCAGAGGGCAGTGGCTGAAGGCCCCCCTCTTCCCTTGCAGGGCATTCGGGTGGGAAGGGGCTTTCAGATGCCACTTGAGCATTTTGTGTGCTGAGTAGCGGATTCAACCTCTGTCCTCCATCTTTGGCTTTGATATTCAAGATGGCCACTGAAATGGGCCCAATTCTTTTTCAGACCTTGGCCGGCCCCATTATGTCCCAGACAGAGGCCTTTCTGTCCCAGCCCTGCTGCTAACTGCTGGCCCTCATAGCTTCACCTGCCACGGGATAATTGAGACCAGGCCTTTCTGCCGTTGACCCACATGAAACACCCTCTGCTTGGACTGTTGACCTCAGGCAGAAGTCTTTTCTAGCTGGATGCTGAGGGTTTTGCCTTCTGTAGGCAAAACAAAACACACTCTCTGCCACTGAGCTGAAGGCTTCAGTTCCTTTCATGTTGTATTGCTGCAAATCAAGTTTAGACAACAGTTGCAAAGGATGCAGGCGCACAACCCCACCGCTTGATGGCAGGAGCTGAACTGGGGGGAAATGTGGGGAACCAGGTTTATGGGGCCCTCTGTACCCTCCTTCAGGAGCCATTGGGTGCCATCCTGGTGCCCACTCAGCACCAGGGTTGGAGAGCAGCTGCTTTACAGTTGCCCTATGCCAGGCAGGCTGCTTGATTGAGCCTGGGGAGTGATCTCCTAGGAGCCATGGCAGCAAGGCGGGTGTGCCAGCTCCCCACCCAGCTCTTGGCACTGCAGCAGTGGTCCAATCTCGCCGTCTCTTTTGGGGGAACAAATGGCTCTGCATCGGTGGTTGTCGCTCATTATCCCAGCAAGGGAGGTGGGCAATTATCCGGAGACCTGGCAGAAGAGTTATTAGTCTGTCAGGCTGCAGTCAAAGAAAAAGTGGGGGGAAGGCAGGAATTCGCAGTTCCTGAGATCAAAAACAAATAACCCCTTGTGGGATGAGAATGGCTGCTGTTCCCACAGAATGCAGTAAGATGCAGAATGCTGAATGCAGTGGCCGTTTCCTCAAAACAATAATTTAAAAAGAGACGGATGACAAAGGAGGGACCTGTGAGGAGTGGAAGGTCTTAGGAACTCTCTACCAGGCCTGGCTATTTCTCCGCCTAACCCAGTGCTGTCTACTCTGACTGGCAGAGGCGCTTCCATGCCTCTGGCAATGAGAAATCTTTGCTGTTGCCTGCTGCTAGCAAGACAGGAAAATGCCAAATGTTTAAAGCACACTTAAAACACATGGCTTTCCTCAAATAATTCTGGGAACTGTGGTTTGTTAAGAGTGCTGGGAATTGTATCTCTGTAGGGGATAAACTGCAGTTCCCAGGATTTTTCCTTTTGGCTGGGGGAGCAAGACAAGAACCCCCTCTTCTTTTCAGAACCCCCTCTTCTGGAAGAGTTCTCCTCAGGGAGGTTTGCTTGTATTTGCGGCACTAGCTGAGGACATTTCTCCTCTCCCAGGCCTTTGCGTGTTAATTCCTGTGGCAGCTAGTGGTGCTTTTCTGGGGGATTCCTTGGTGGTGAAGCCTCTGGGGTTTTGGAGGGCTTTGATCATAGACTCCCAATCTGCAAGCCCCCTTGGTCCACCTGGCCCTGTGCTGGCACCGCATGGACGGGCTGTGGCTCTCTGGGGCGTCCGTCTCCCCCAGCCTTCTCTGGAGGCACCCGGATTTCAGCCTGCGAGCTTCTGCCTGCAGCGCATGGTCTCTGTCACAGAGCTGTGGCCCCTCCCTGCCTTTTTGTGGGTGGATAGGTGGGGATGCCCCTTCATGGATCCTTGCCTTGTCGTGGCGAAGGGGCTTGAATAACTCAAGAAGCTGTGCGCCATGCCATGCAGGGCCACTAAAGACAGACAGGTCATAGTCGAGAGTTTAGACTAAATGTGATCCACCTGGAGAAGGAACTGGCAAACCACTCCAGGATTTTGCCAAGAAAACTCCATAGACATAAAAAAGGAGAAGCTTTGAGAAGAAAACGAGAGTTTCCAAGGCCTGCTCTTGTTCATGGGGTCACGGAGAGTCAAACACGACTAAGATGACCAAGCAACAATGTGGGGGTGGCTTGCTGCTAGAGGTCAGTGCAGCAGGAGCGCTTGCTGGGGTTTAGGCCCCGCAAAGGGCCTGCAGAGTTGAGCTCCAGAGTTTTTCTCCATGAAGGGGGGGGGGGCAAGGCTAGAGGCTGCCAGCACTGAGCGGGTTTAGTGTTTCCCACTGCAGAGGACTTTCCAGGGGGGATGAATGGGGGTGCTGCGGAACTTGGGCACACAGACTGTGCTTTGTGAATTTTGCTAGGAAGGTGACTTTACCTGTTGCGATCATAGGGAAACAATAGTTGTTTATCGTAGAAAGTAAAAGACCTGCATAGAAAAGTTTCCAGTTGTAACCAAGCTAACTGATCTAGAGAAGTGAAAGTCAGCCATGCTTTGCTGCTTCTGTTCTCAGAGGATAGATCCAGGATGGCCTCTCATCTTGAGGTCTGAGAGAGGTGTCAGGAGGTGGAAGTTGCAAACAGGATGCCTCCTAAGACATATCCATCTAAATTTAAAAAGATAGGGAGGTCAGCACAGAGGCAGAAGACATAGGAGTAGCCTGGGAATCTGGAGGCCTCTTGCTCTATCTGGTTCTAACCTCATGCAACCCCGTTTCTGCAAGCTGAGTTGCACCCAAATTTCTACCCACAAAGCGTGACTGTGGAAAGTTCAGAGGCAGCTGCTTCACCACTTTGAAAGTGGGCTGTTCCCTTCCTCCCCCCCCCCATCCCTGGAGTCGTGTCATGGGAACAGGGGACAGTGCTGAACATGAGACGGACAGGCCCATTTGTGTCTCGTGCCCCAAGACAGAGATGAATCAGGAGCCTTCTTCCTTTATCCCTCATCTGGGCCAGGATAGACAAGGATAACTGAGAGCAATTGTCCATCCTTATCCATGTTAGACCACCACAATGTGTTCTGAAGCTGTTTTTGAGGGCTCCTTGAAGTCTGTTCAACTACCAGGTTGCTGAACAGGAAACATATGAGCTCCACTCGTGTCAAGCTGGGTCTTCCCAGTTCTAACACCTGCTCCATCCATCCATTCCTCTGACCATTTGCTTGGGCACCCAAGACTTTATTTGCCAGACTTGACATGACGTGGAAGATCTGCGACTGGACCTCCCCATGGGAATGGAAGAGTCCTGGGAGAGAGGTTTAATGGTGCTTAATGGTGGGGCTGGCCCCATGCTCTCCCCTCCACCAAACCTTCTTTCCCGCCTCCTCTGTTTTGGCTCTGCACAGGATTGGAGAGGGAAGGCCGCAGTTCTCCTTCCAGGCGAGGCCCCCTGTATCTGGGCGAGGACCCCTGTTTATTGCACTGGCACAGATCCGCAATCGCAACCTGTCAGTGGAGTTGTTTTCTGCATGCAGTCATTGTCCTACTTCTCTTGTGAGTGTTGCTTCAAAACTCATCAGTTCAGGAGCCCTGCTGGGGGCAGAGATTAAAGGAGAAATCAATCCAGTGGTTTGCTGTTAATCTTCCTCACTTTCTCCAGAATTCCAGCCAGAGAAATGCTGGTCAGCACTTTAGGCTAACGGGAAAGCGAACCCGAGCAAAATTGGTTGGTCTTTTTAGCTGTATCATATCATTCCTTTGCCTAGTGCTTTAAAGCCTTGCTATACTTGCTTGGAAAAAAATCTGTTGTTTCCTTGGGATTTACTTGCAGGAAAATACGCTCAGTTCAATGCAGCTGCTTTTACTGATGGAGCCCTGAGGCTTGCCAAAAGCCAATCAGGGAGGGCATTCTGGTCACAGTTTTCGTATGGATCATTGTTACTACATGCCAACAAACTCTGCCTGCTGGCTTAGAACCTAGAAGAGGGCAAGGGACACCCAAGCGATTTGTTGAAAGTATTTATACTCCCAGAGTGGCTTGCAGGCAGGCAGGCAGATATACAGATGATAGCTCCTCAGCAGCAGAGCATCTGCTTGGCATGCAGAAGGTTGCAGGTTGAATTCCTGGCATCTCCAGGTAAGGCTGGGAATGGTTTCCTGTCTGAAACCCAGGAGAGCTGCTGCCAGTCAGTGTTGAAAAGCTGCGCATGATGGACCAATGGCCTGACTGCACTAAGCCTCTTCTGATGTTTCCATACCCAAAAGGACCCCCCCCCAACTAGAATTTGCAGCCTTTGATCTTTTTGAGTTGCTTAAACATTCATGGCCACCATCCTGCTCTTCTTTTAAGGATGTGCAGGGCAAGGCAGATGCAGTGGCGTAGCAAGTGGTACCCGGTGCAGAAAATTTCTTGTCCCCCCCCCCCCATTGAACTTACAGTTGCAAGTGTTATTTTCTGGTTTATTTACTTAACAAGGTGAGCATAAGCACTTAAAACCATTTCCCCCTAACTTTGTTCTCTGCAAATTTTGAAATTGCATCGTCAAAATCAGTTCCTTTCGCTACTTGCTTTTCAACTGACAAGATGGCTAAGCCAGAGAGCCGAGCCTGGCTCACAGTGGACCTAAGATAACTCTTGACTGAGCCTTTTATCCTTACAACAACAACCTTGTGAGGCAGCTCAGACTGAGAGGGAGCGGCCTGCCCAAGGTCACCCAGTAAATTTCTTGGCTGAATGGGGATTTGAATTCTGGTCTCTCGACCAGGTCCTGGCCCTTCACTCTAAGCACTACTGGACCATACTTTTGTTTAGCCATAGTCTCCTAGAGTGAGCTCCAGCCAAGCCTCATTGGCAATGGCTGTAAAATGGAACCAAGTCCCCTTGCATGTAGTGTGCAGCAGAAAACTCAGGGCAGGGATGCTGCAGCCTATTGTGGCTCTTATCTGAAGAGCACACCTGCCTGAAACATGCATTTCCAAAACCCACCCCAGCCTTACATTTCTCCTTTTTTATATATATAAATAATTTTTATTATTTTCCATTACAAATATACAATTCTGCCAAATTTTCACAATTTTAGTTCTTTTTAGACTTCCTTCGGCTTCTCTGACAATCCCAGCCTTACATTTCTCAGTGTGCACTTTGCAAAACCCTGAAACCCAAGTTTCACTCATCCTTTTTTAAAAAAAATAATATTTATTAAAGTTTCAAAAAAGTTACAAAAATGAGAAGAAGAAGAAAAAAGGAAAAAAAGAGAAACAAAAAATACAAAATACAGGAAAATAAAAACAATTAAAAACAAACCAGTCTTTCCATGTCTTGTCTTTCATTTGCTTGTTTCCCTGACCTCCTCACACCTCCCTTTTTTGTATTCTAGTTCAATAGTTTTTTCAGCAAGTCCTTTTCATCTTTGTTTTTATCTTAATATTTTATCTTAATATATTGTAACTTTACATTTTCACCTGTTAACAGTCCATTTTTACATACTCCTTTGTAACATTATTGCTAAAACCACATAACTTCATTCCAGCATCCTTCTAACATTCCTTAATTTTACAGTGTTTCTGTAGATAGTCTTTAAATTTCTTCCAATCTTCTTCTACCGACTCTTCTCCCTGGTCTGGGATTCTGCCAGTCATTTCCGCCAGTTCCATGTAGTTCATCAACTTCATCTGCCATTCTTCCCGGGTGGGTAGATCTTGTGTCTTCCAATACTTTGCGATGAGTATTCTTGCTGCTGTTGTTGCATACATAAAAAAAGTTCTATCCTTCTTTAACACCGATTGGCCAACCATGCCCAGGAGAAAGGCCTCTGGTTTCTTCAGGAAGGTATATTTAAATACCTTTTTCATTTCATTATAGATCATCTCCCAGAAAGCCTTAATCCTTGGGCACGTCCACCAAAGGTGAAAGAATGTACCTTCATTTTCTTTACATTTCCAGCACTTATTATCGGGCAAATGATATATTTTTGCAAGCTTGACTGGTGTCATGTACCACCTGTATATCATTTTCATAATATTCTCTCTTAAGGCATTACATGCCATAAATTTCATACCTGTGGTCCATAACTGTTCCCCGTCAGCCAACATAATGTTATGTCCGACATCCTGTGCCCATTTTATCATAGCAGATTTCACCGTTTCATCCTGAGTATTCCATTTCAACAGCAAGCTATACATTCTTGATAATATCTTAGTTTTGGGATCTAACAGTTCTGTTTCCAATTTTGATTTTTCCACCTGGAAGCCAATTTTCTTGTCCAAATTGTAAGCCTCCCTTATTTGATAATAATGAAGCCAATCTCGCACTTTGTCTTTTAGTTTCTCAAAGCTCTGCAATTTCAATTTATCTCCTTCTTGTTCCAAAATCTCCCAATATTTTGGCCATTTGGCCTCCATATTGAGCTTTTTCTGAGCCTTCGCTTCCATCGGTGACAACCACCTTCGGGTTTTATTTTCAAGTAGATCTTTATATCTTATCCAGACATTGAATAATGCTTTCCTGACAATATGGTTTTTAAACGCTTTATTTGCTTTGACCTTATCATACCACAAATATGCATGCCACCCAAATACATTATTGAAACCTTCTAGGTCCAAAATGTCTGTGTTCTCAAGAAGCAGCCATTCTTTCAGCCAGCAAAATGCAGCTGATTCACTCTGTGTGTTGCCATTGGCTGTCTCTTTAAGAAGCCGGCAGAACCCAAGCCAAGAAGGAGGAATAAGGAAGTTGGGGGGGCGGGAAACACTTTTTATTAAGTGTAGGCTGTTGTATAAAAGAGGCACATCTTTGCTACTCATAAAAAATGTATTCCCACGTCTCTTGAAAACACATAATTGAAGGGGGAGGAAATTAAATCAATGAACTCTTTTGGGGTTTCTGGCAGAGGCAAGGGTTGGGGGCTATCTCTGTCCAGATAAGAGTTGCAGCTGATTTATTTGCATAAACTGGGTTCTTTTGTTTTGTTTTTTAATGCTGTTAATCATGGAGGCCACTTGGTCCTCCAGTGACAATGCCAGATCCAAGAGCACTCTCAGATTACAAACCTGATCCCTTTAGGCCAGGGTGGTGTAACCTGCTCCAGAATAGGCTGAACACTAGGAGGCTGGATGAGACAAACCACCAACAAATCTCCCTTTTGTCAGGTTTATTGACTATCACAGGGTAGGCCAAAGCACAACACAGCCATTTGTGATACATTTCCAAAGCTGGGTGAGCAGGGTGGATTTGATTTAAATCACAGTTTAAACCACAATTTCATAGAATCATAGAGTTGGAAGAGACCACAAGGGCCATCGAGTCCAACCCCCTGCCAAGCAGGAAACACCATCAGAGCACTCCTGACATATGGTTGTCAAGCCTCTGCTTAAAGACCTCCAAAGAAGGAGACTCCACCACACTCCTTGGCAGCAAATTCCACTGTTGAACAGCTCTTACTGTCAGGAAATTCTTCCTAATGTTTAGGTGGAATCTTCTTTCTTGTAGTTTGGATCCATTGCTCCATGTCCGCTTCTCTGGAGCAGCAGAAAACAACCTTTCTCCCTCCTCTATGTGACATCCTTTTATATATTTGAACATGCCCAGCTCCCTTAGCCGTTCCTCATAAGGCATCGTTTCCAGGCCTTTGACCATTTTGGTTGCCCTCCTCTGGACACGTTCCAGTTTGTCAGTGTCCTTCTTGAACTGTGGTGCCCAGAACTGGACACAGTACTCCAGGTGAGGTCTGACCAGAGCAGAATACAGTGGCACTATTACTTCCCTTGATCTAGATGCTATACTCCTATTGATGCAGCCCAGAATTTCATTGGCTTTTTTAGCTGCCGCGTCACACTGTTGGCTCATGTCAAGTTTGTGGTCAACCAAGACTCCTAGATCCTTTTAATCCAATTTAATCCAATTTAAATCACTAGTCAGTAAGACTCGATTTAAATCACTTTTTTTTCTAACAGAAAGACTCATTCTTGCTGGTATAATCTTAATTTTTACAACCGGATGAAGGTTTCATTTTTGGAATAATAAATGCTACCTACACGGAGGGGAGACTGGGGGCAAAGGGGAGGCCAGCCTGCCGAGCACCCAGGGCTGCGCTGTGCTGCTCCTCCCAGTGCCACGTGTGGGCAAAATGGGGCTGGTGCATTGTCCCGCGTGCTCCACTTTCGGAGGCAGCAGGGGCTTCTCGGAGGGGGGTCGGGGCCCAAAGGGGGCGCGCGGGACAGGCAATGTCCTCGGCCTCGGCAGGCCGCTGCAGCGGCCCAGGAAGTCGGGCTGGAGGGAAACAAAATGAGACTGGGCTGAGCAGCACCGGCCCTTTCCTTTCCTTCACCCGGCCCCCAGGCTGCAGCCAATTGGCCAGCTGGGTTGGGGGCAGGGCGAAGACCCCAAGGCAAGGAGGGTGGCGTCCGGGACCTGGGAAGCCCTGCGCCAGATTGCAAACTCTGCCCACCTCTTGGAGGGGAGGGCGGTAATTGTTGATAATTTTGTCACCCCCCTCAGGATTGACACCCGGGGCGGCCTGCCCCACTGCCACCCCCTTCCTACGCCTCTGTGCAGCTGAGGAGAGGCGTCCTGTATCCGTGACCCTCTGCCTTGGAGCTCAGTGGCAGAGCACCTGATGAGCATACAGACACCCCAGATCCCTGCATCTCCAGCCGCAGCTGGGAAGGGGTCCCTGGGAAAGCCTGAAACCCTGGAGACCTGCTACCAGCATAGAGTGCTGTGCTCAAGGGACGTAAGAGCCTAAGGAGAGCCTGCAGGATCAGGCCCATGGCCCCTCTAGCCCAGCATCCTGTTCTGACAGTGGCCAACCAGGTGCCTGTGGGAAACCAGGGAGCAGAACCTGAGCCCAAGAGCAGCCCTCTCCCCTCTCCTGGTTTCCAGCAAGTGGCATTTGGGAGCCATCATGGCTGGGAGCCGAGCCGTTAGCTCTCTCCTCCAGAATCTGAGTCAGGACAAGCCAGCTTCCTATGTTCCTGCCTCACAGTTTCCCATTTGAAAGCCAGTGTAACTATTTCCTTCTTGCAGCTGTTTCTAAAAGGCTGGTTTTCCTCCTCTTCCCAGGTTCCTCCTGGAGCAGTTCCTTGTCAGCCAGGCCACAATCCCAGCTGTTCATCCCGGGGAATGCATCTTCGTGTTGCCTCCCTACCTGAGGACGGCTTTGACCCTTGACACTGTTCAGCTGAAACCCCAGAATCAGCTAGAAAGATATTTCTTTGGGTGAGTTCTCTGTTCAACTGCAAGGTAAAGAATATATTGTGGGCCTCAAGGAAGTCACGGCTTCAGGCCAGAGGGTGCAGGAGGCCGGCTGATGTAGGTCTGGTGTTCACTGAGAGGGTCAAACCTGTCCCTGGTCTGTACCATTTCAGCCTGAAGGTCAGTGAATAGCTGAATGCCAGGGAGAAGAGATCCTGCCTAGACTTCTCCTTGACACGCTAGCTTTCTATGTGCAGGGATTCCGACCCACCCCTTCCCATAGAGAAGAAGAAGAAGAGAAGAGTTTGGATTTGATATGCCGCTTTATCACTATCCGAAGGAGTATCAAAGCAGCTAACAATCTCCTTTCCCTTCCTCCCCCACAACAAACACTCTGTGGGGTGAGTGGGGCTGAGAGACATCAGAGAAGTGTGACTGGCCCAAGGTCACCCAGCAGCTGCATGTGGAGGAGCGGAGACACGAACCCGGTTCCCCAGATTACAAGACTACCACTCTTAACCACTACACCACACTGGCTCTCCGTGTGGCTTCCATCATATTATCCTTCTGCCTGCAGTCTGAAATGGTGTAACTCAGGCACAAGTTGATCACCTCAGTGAGAACTAGGCCAGTCCCTTAGTCCACTCTTGCAAAATGCAGGGGATTCTATTTCTAAATCCACCTCTGAGGAGCAGTATACATTGGTATGGTACTGGAGATTTCACCATGGCCTTGATCCAGGACTCCTTGGAGTTAGTCCTCTAGTCACTCCACTCCAAAGAGGAGATGGATTCATTACCTGGCCCTCCCCCCGTGTCAGTCTACGGACATCAGAGCCTGCCTCCGTTCCCCCAACCCCCCCCCCCAAAGAGACACACAAACTCCTTGGGGGACCAAGAGAGCCCTTTGGAAAGATCCTCGCAGCTGGGAACCCCATTACCCCCAAGGGGCCAATGGCTGCAGATGTCAGTGCTGGTCCTGTGGCTGATCAGGAGGCAGCAGGGCTGGTCCTTCAGTAAGTGACTCCCTAGCTTTGCTATAAAGCTCAGCCTATGGCTACAGGACCTTGCTGAGACGTGGAGGTAAGGCCTCAGTTGCAGGAGCACTAGCCATGGTCCTGAATCCACACGATGACGTCCCCCAAAGATGCCTTGCCTTGGGAACCAGAAATGCCCACCCTTCCTTTGCTCAGACCTTCGCCCCTCCTCCAGAGTGAGCATCCCCACAGATCCCGACATGCTTATTGTGGAAGTAGAAGCTGGAGGAAGATCACCTGTGGATCTTGGGGGCATGAGCCTGGAACTTCCTTGACTGAAACATCTCTCCGCTGAGGAACACTGCCTCTTACTGATCACATGGCCTGACCCCTCATCTTTCGCAGCCCCCGTGGGGCAGAAGTTGCTCTCGTCTCTTGCAGAAGAAGCCTCCTGTCCCCCCGCCCGCCCGCCTGCCTGCCACTTGCTGAGCATTTTACTCGCTCGAGTGAGTGATTTGAACGATGTGGACACAGATGATCTTCCCAGGTCAATGTTGCTTTCCCTGTCGCTGGAAATGGGGGGCCTGCGGCCATCATGATAATTGGCTTCAAAACAGCTTAGGTTTGCTTCTGCTTCTCTTGCCTCTGTGTCGCCAGCCAGCGTATTATTTCAGCATCAGAATGAATAACTAATGGCCTTCTGCTTTTTGGGGGCAGCAGTGAGGCCTGGATCCTGGTGAACACATTAAGCCTTGGTGAAATTTGGAAGCAGTGAGGAATTGGGCAGAAGTGGGAATCCGAGTGGCCTCCACCAAGAACGCAGATTCATACTTTCAGTTTGCAAAGATGAGGAGTTTTTCTTTCCTTCTTCCTTCAGTGGAGGAACTGAATCTCTCCAGCTGTGGTGTGGCCCCCCTTAAAACCTGGTCCTCTTTTAGGTAGCCCCCAAGGCCCTGGTGGAAACAGAAGAAAATGCTAAGAGTTTATTTTGCTCTTTAAAGTTTTCACCATATGCAGAAGAGGCAACCCACTTTTAAAAAGCACCTTGCCTCTTCAGTAACACTGCTGTGCAACTGTGTTCTGCAGGGGCCATGGGCATATGAAATTGCAAGTCCGTGGGTTTCCATGACAGTGTGACGGTGATTCACATACCAAATAGTCTTGTTTCTGGAGTTGTAAAGAACCTTTTCAGACAATTGAGACAGGAAAATGGCAGAAGCAGACTTAATGTACTGTCAGTTTAGCTTGGTCTATTAATGCAACAAGAACTGTTCAAATCAAAGAACTGGCTAGCCTGGTGTTTTGCCTCTGACAGTGGCCAGCCACTACTGGAGCACACAGTTCCCATCGTTCAGTTCAGTTCCCATCACTCTCTGCAAAGAAGAATTGATTGACAAACCACTCTGAAAAATGTAGCTCTGTGAAGGGAGAAGCTGTCTCCCAACACCTCTCAGCATCTTTAACAACTACACTTCCCAGGCGTCTCTGGGGAAACCCACAACTGCTGAATGTGGCAGGATGCCTCTTTAAATGCGTAGTGCAGATGGGACCTGATTCCTTCCATGGGGGTTTTGCCCAGGGAAGTGGCTGGCATTTCCTTTGCCTGTCTTGGTGGGTTGAAATGACATTCGTGCCTGTCAGCGGATGTTCCTGATTCAGGGTGTGCATCCCTCCTGCTCTTCCTCTGTCAACCGCACAACTCCCCTCTTGTCTGACATCCTTGCAATTCCGCTTCCAACAGTGCCGTGCAGCTCCTCCAATTAGCAGAGCCAATGCGGGCTAATTACTGTCAGAATCTCGTTCAGTGCAGCGGTTTCCCTCCCTCCCCCCCACCTCCCTGCTTGGTTGGAGCTGAGCAAAGCAGTCGCTTCATTGTTATTCTGGCGCAGGCTCCACTGTGCTCTGGGGGGGGGGGCCTCTCAATTGCCATTTATCATAGGGATGATGTGCGTTACAGGTAACCTACTTTTGCAGCTCTGCTAGAATATTCACAAGTTTGTGCTGCACATATTCCCATACAAATGAGCACATGGACAAGGCACATGCGTAAAACACACATATAGAGTGAAAGGAAGCACTCTGGTTGCAGTCCAGCCTGCCCATAGTGTGCTTCCAGGTGGGGCTCAGTGTTGCCAGCAGGCGTGCTTAATTTTCTGTAGAAAGGATAAATCTGGATTATATGAGGGGGAAACTACGGGCTGCCACATTGAACCCAATGGCGTCACATGGGCACTGCAGAAAACCCTGTGCCATCCTGTCTCAAAGCTCCTGTGCAATCAAAGGCACAAGCATATTGTCTCTGCATGCGATGAAGATTGAGCCAAGAGATGGACGTATCCATCCATGTCAGTTTCACATGTGCTCATTCATATAAACCTGTGTTGTCGTTTTTCTGCAGGGGACTGTTGCTGTGGCAGCAGACCAAGGTGTTCTGGATTAACTAATCCAGAATAAAGATTGTCTCGCTTCAGTGTTCACTGTGTCTTTCTCAGATTAAATTCCCAATCCTGCAAAGGTCTACCCGGCAGTAAACCCCACTGGGTTTGATGGGGTCACACTTGAGTATACAAAGGATTTTTTCATATTTGTATTTTTTGATACAACAGAACAAAATAGCTCTAGTTCCAGAAAACAAGTGAAGGTAATTCCCTGTTGGCTTCGCTGAGCTGTACACACCCACACATATATATGTCGGAAGCCTACCAATTTGTTCTCAGGCAGCTGGGGAGAAATTTCTTTTTCTTGTCATGCAACCCAGAAAAAGGTAAAAAGAAAGAAAGAAAACGCAACACACTGATTTATTTTTATCAAATAAAATACTGCCAATCATTCTAAAATTACATAGGAAGAGGTAAAAAAAGAAGATTTTAAAAAGAAAATAAGCCAAGGAGTAAGGAGAAAATTTACAGGAAGGAAGGAACTGTGATAGGATGCAAGAATGGGGCAGTTTCAGAAGGTCTTGGGGGCAGCATAAAATTAGGTTGAGTGTGGATGTGGCTGCCCGGTTGTAGGCTAGATTGCTGTACTTCTTGGACCATCCTCATTGGCATTTCCAGTTCACGTTCCCTTCTTCCAGTGATAATCTGTCTCTTACCACGTAGGAGCTTCAGCAGCATCTGAGAGAACTTGGACAGAGACTGAGCTTGTCTGTCACTGCCAGGCTCCAGCCAAACCGTCAGCGCTTTCCAAACTGTGTGTTGCGACATGTTAATGTGTCGGCTGTAGTGTGTAGGTGTGTTGCGCAAAAGCTCCCCGTGCTCCTGCCAGGGTTGCAAAGGGGTTAGTTTAAACTCTGGTTTGCTAGTAAAACTGATTTGCTGTGTCGCGAAATAATGCATGTCTTAAGACTGTGTCACCAACATGAAAAATTAGGAAAGCTTTTGAAATATACTCAGAGTCGCAAAGTGATTTCATGCTCTTTATTCAGCTCATAGTGGTGAGGAGGAATGAATGAAAGTCCCCTCAAAGTATCTGCTTTATATACATTATTTACACAATGGGCTGCACATGATTGGCTAATTCCGGAATTCTACTGTAAGCCAATCAGGTTGTGGATTCACTCCTATCTGGAGCTGGATTGGGTGGCTCCTGCCAACCAATCATACTGCTGCACTGTTCTAGGACCAATCAGACTGCTGCATTCTGAATCATATTGTTCTAGGACCAATCAGACTGCTGCCTTTTGGAGCCTATTGTTCTAGGACCAATCAGACTGCTGCAGTTTGGATCCTATTCAACTCAGTACATAACAGCTTTGCATCAAAATAAGTCAGATGGTGCTGCCTAACTTTTATAAATGCTCTGCCCACAATGCAGTTCCTCAGCACTTCTGCCAGGAGCTGCCAGGGCTACAACCAGGAGCTCACGGTTCTTTGCGCAGGTGCCCTATGTGGCTACAGGTCAAAGCGGCATCTTGGGAAGTGAAGCCCACAACTAGACAGGGTGATAAAGGCAAACCTATGTAATTCATCCTTCCGCAATCAGTACAGAACTGAAGCTTAGCGATCCTTCAAAATTTATGCTTCTCCGAATTTTGTGACGCACTTCTCCAATCAAACAGTGTATGCCAAACTACACATGTTAGGGGAAGTGTACGTTGAAATGCATCTCTTAGTGACAATAGTATGCAAAATGAATTATGATAGAATAATTGCTTGCAGAAATGCATATGTTAGGAGAAATTTGCACTAAAATGCTGGTGGATTTTCTTGAGGAAAGTGCAAAAATGTGGAAAACTGAAGTTAGGATTGGAAAAACAAGAAACTGAAATGGAGACATTGGCCTGCTCTGGTTCCTGGCTCCCACTGGACACTCAGCTCTGGCAGTGACTGAGCACCCAGCATGCAAACAAGCCGCATTGTTACAACGGCGGCCGTCTTTCCCTTTCTAGTATCGTTTGGGTTGTGTGCCAAGTCTCTGAACCCTGGACTAGGACGTTTCTGCATGGAAATGCCCTGCTGACACCCCTCAAGTCCCGACACCCGCTCCGTCATTTACACAGGCTTGCACAGCACATTTCATTAGCATGTGCACCCAAGGAATTTATTTAGTTCAACAAAGGAGAGAATTGGGGGGAAATTGCAAGACAAACAAAGAAGGACAAGGAAGAGTGAAGAGGCAAAAAGCTAACAAAACGTCTACAACAAGAGCAGTCAAGAAGTCAAAACAGAATTTTTCCTGCAGAGAAAAGGAGCTGTGCCAAGCTGAGCGGGGGCAGGTCGATCTGGAGGGCCAAGGGCGGGCGGGGGGCTTCTCCTCCCCCTTGCTTGCGTGCCATAAAAGCAGCCTCTCACCCCCGCTAATATCTCTCCACAAAAGGCGGCAAGCAGAGCTCAGGTGGAGACAGAGCCATGAGACAAACACAGGCAGAAGAAAAAGGCTGGAGTGGATCTGCAGCTTCTGTCTGTGCCAACAACAACAAAAAATTATTATTTATACCCCGCCCACCTGGCTGGGTTTCCCCAGCCACTCTGCAAGCAGCCTCCTCCCTAACCACAGCTTCCAGGGGCAGACACAGGTAGAACCCTTTTCTTCTTCTGTGTCTCTCTCTGCCCCCCCCCCCGCCTTCCACCTTTGTTGCTCTCCCCTTGCCACTCCCCACAAGTCGTGGCAACTGAGGGAGCCGAGTTGCCACTCCGTGCTCCTTGCCGCAAACCCCAAATCTTTTTGAAACACCCTGTGTGCATCCCTATACAGTGGTACCTCGGGTTAAGTACTTAATTCGTTCTGGAGGTCCGTTCTTAACCTGAAACTGTTCTTAACCTGAAGCACCACTTTAGCTAATGGGGCCTCCTGCTGCCGCCACGCTGCCAGAGCCTGATTTCTGTTCTCATCCTGAAGCAATGTTCTTAACCTGAAGCACTATTTCTGGGTTAGCGGAGTCTGTAACCTGAAGCGTATGAAACCTGAAACATATGTAACCTCAGGTCATCACTTACCTTGGCCCCAGGTTGCTCTCCTGGCTGTAGGGGCATTGCTGAGTACATAAGAGATTCAGGGCACTGACCCCTAGATACATATTTGCACATGTCGCCTAATAGGTACAGACGTAACTTTAGCTAGAAAGCAAGCCAGAAACTTTGGCTAGAAAGCAAGCCAACTAATTTCCCAATCAAATCACCCTAGGTGAATTCCCCAATTAATCTGCCACCCCAACCCCAGATCGCTCCAAATCAGATCTGCTTCAATGCACTCATATCCCCCACATGAATCTCTAGATGAAGTCATCCTAATTTATTTCCCCAAATTTAATACCTTACTGCATAACCCAGATCACACACACCCAATTTTACTTCCCCGAAATTCATCAAGTAATATTCAGCACTTTTACGACTACAACAACAACCCCGCACACACAACATTTGAGGTCTCATGAGCCCCCCACCCCCACCCCCGAGTCACTTTTCCTTCTTGGATTCTCCTTGAATCTCCTTGAACAGAATTGGCCTTTTGGAGCCTGTGGTCCTCACTAGGCTGATCTAATACCTACATCAGCTCCACACACGCAATTAACCTCTGACCTGGCCTATATTTAAATGCCCTTTCCATTATCCGACAAAGGCCCTTTGGATTCCAACGACACGAGGCAAGTCTGTGCTTTCCTTGTAACTCCATGCTCATCAATCCCCTTTATGTCAGGATCCAGCCTCGCTCCCCTAAGGGCTGACGCTGGACTGGCTGGGAGACAGGCAAGGCGAATTGGAGGCCAGAGCAGCCGGAGCCCAGCAGCTGGAATTTCGGACAAGTCACTCAGCCTATTGAGAGGCCTCCAGACAGGCAGGAAGTGGGGCACAAGGAGACCAGCTCATCTTCCTTTGTGCAATTAAAAGAAGAGTTGCAGCTGGATGACCCTGAAGTGATTGATACTCTGCAGAATTTGCTGGCTTTGTGTTTGGAGGAAAACAGATTCAACATTTAAGAACAGTAGAGCCCTTTTGAAAGTGTTTCCCCCTCTTTCAGTACATGTGTGCCCTTTTCTGTTCTGGGGCAAGCTCTGGAAACCAAATTCCCCATATTTGGAACTGGGGGTGGAGGGACTAGTTGTGGAGGGTGCCTCTTGGCTAGTGCCTGTGACAGCGCCAACTCACTTTATGCTGCAATTCCTAGAGCCCCCTGATTCCTTGGTTCTGGGGGCAAAATGCGTTGTTCTTCATGGAGTAAAGTTCCACTGGACCCTTCCTCTCCTCCACCCATCCGACAAAGAAAAAAATGTGTTTGCATTTCACTTTTGCATGCGTGAATCTGAATGCAAACTCTGCGTTTCAGAGAATAAAGACTCTTTTTTCCTAGCAAGCCAGAACCGGGAGCTCTTTTCGTTTCCAAATTTGCAGCAATTCCTGCTGAGGAGAAATTCATCAAATTGCCTAGACGCAGTCAGGGAGCGGAATGACAGCCTGCGTGGCCCAGGGGGGAACCATCACTACGGATCATTATGTTCTGAGCAGCTTAAATATATTTTGTCCCAGAAAAGTATGGCATCAAATGCTCTGGAAAGATTTATTTGAAAAACAGCCGCTTTTAGGGGGGCCGCCGGGTGTCTTTTAAATTGTGTTTTCTCTTTAATGCACAAGACTTCTTCCTGCATCTTTTATTTTCACTTACAGGAGTTGTTTAGAAATAATGCTCTGAAGGAGTGACTGGCTTGGGGATTTTTTTCCATTTCTGGGGTGCTTTTTTTCTTTGTTTACCTCCAACTTGATTTAGACGGATGGATTTGTGAGCCCCAGGAGAGCTTAGCACAGAATCACAAGAGCCCCCCCCCCCCTTGTCAAAAGGAGGCCTGGGGGAAAGGCTTCTCCTGAAGGCTATGTCCCCCTCACTCCTCCTCTCTGAAGAGCAGCCGTGTCCTTTGATCAATGAACAAAGTATGCAGAAGAGGAGTGGAGAACCTGTGGGTTACAACCCCCCCCTTATCCCTGAGCATGGGAGGTGCCAGCTGGGCGGGGGGGGGGTGCAGCCTGCAGCCTCCCAAGGACCAAAGGTTCCCCTTTCTGGCCACAGAGACAGCTCATTCACAAGACCCTGTTAGAGTGGGAAGGTGGGGTCTGCAAATACAGTCCAATCTAAGAGTTTGCCTGTTCCCAGCAGAAACCCCACACTTCCTTTTTCTTTTTAATAAGATTTTTAAAAGCTTTTTCATCATAGTTCCAGTTACACAGGTATCTGAAGAAGTGTGCATGCACACGAAAGCTCATATCAAGAACTAACTTAATTGGTCTTTAAGGTGCTACTGGAAGGATTTTTTTTCCATCATACAATAAGATAAAATAAATGAATCTAAATAAAAACTGAAACAGAAAAAAGCAAAGAAAACGCGGAGTCTCAAAAGCAGCTTGCAACCAGGGCTTTTTTCCCCAGCGGGAACTTGCTGGAACTCAGTTCCAGCCCCTCTCAGGTTCTAAGAGAAGGAGGGAAGTGTTCAGGGTGAGTTCCAGCACCTCTTTTTCTAGAAAAATAGCACTGCTTGAAATGCTTGTCTCACAGAAAGTGCTGGACGCTCCTAGCTCTTCTCACCTGGCAGCTTTCCTTTCTTCTCCCAGCCTCTCCCCCTTCCCCATCTCTCCGCCTTCCTGTGTGTGATGCTTGGATCCCAATAATGGCCCTCAGCAGAGAACACCAAACGAAAATAAAAGAAGAGAGCAGAGAAAACAGAAGAAAGAAGATAAAAAGAAGCAAATACAGTGGTACCTCGGGTTAAGAACTTAATTCGTTCTGTAGGTCTGTTCTTAAGCTGAGACTGTTCTTAACCTGAGATAAAACTTTAGCTAATGGGGCCTCCTGCTGCCGCCGCGCAATTTCTGTTCTCATCCTGAAGCAAAGTTCTTAACCCAAGGTAATATTTCTGGGTTAGCAGAGTCTGTAACCTGAAGCATCTGTAACCCGAGGAACCACTGTAATAGAAACAAGAAATAAAAAGAAAAAGGACATCCAATTTTCCATCTGCCAAAACCCCATAATTTCCTCTGCAATTTAGGGAGCCAAGATATAGAACCATTTGGAAACATTTTCAGTTGTGCCCTCTCTGGCCTAGCTGCAGATGCTTCCTCCATCACGGGGTGGAGTCGGATCAGAACACAGGCCTTGCAGTCCCAATACTCTGTTTCTGGAGTGTGAATGTGACGTCTTGCCCTGCTGTGCACCCTCAGCGTCTAATACAGAGGCATACGGCCCCTGCAGGTGGAGGTTCTTAGCTGCTGTCGTAGTTCGTTCACTTCTGTGTTTCCTTTCTGCCTCCGCGCTTCAGGGGAGGGGCCGTGGGGCGCAGGCATCCACCTTGCACGCAGAGGTCCCAAGTGCAATCCCCAGCGTCTCCCGGTGCAGCTGCAAAAGTTTCCTGCCTGAAACCCCAGAGAGGCACTGCCAGTCAGTGTGGGCAGTACTGAGCTAGGCAGCCCCATGATCAGACTCAGCAGAAGGCAGCTTCCTGCATTGCGTTCATCTCCTAAGATGCCCCACCTATCCTGTGGGGCTGGGTTGAGATTTGGATGATGGTTGTTGGCGAAGCTCACAAGCCTATTGATCCTCAGTGCTCCGTCCCTTTCCCCTCTTTGTCTCCAGCGCTCCATCGGCCCTCCAGATGGCGCTCCTCCAAGACGGCTTCCTTGGCGCCCTGTACCACGGCACCTGCCCCTGCCCTCAGCCTCTCCTGCACTGGCTCTTCCAGGTAAGCCAAGCAGCCCACCTGCAGGCAGAAGGCCTGGCCACTAGATGGCAGCAGTGCCCAAGGCGGGACTGCCTTGGGAGGCGCCAGCCATCACCTTTTGAGCTCCCAATAGTTCAGGGCACACTGCCGGGACACTAATCAATTAGCATGGCTAATCCACTAAAACGTTAATCACTGGTTTTAGCATGCAAGTCTGGCTAATTGGGCAAGTCCTCAGCCTTGCGGAACAGGCGCCTTTGGGCTCCCCAAAGCACCTTTGCTTGACTAAGGACAATTGGGGCAGGGGGCGGTGGAGGGGCTCCTGTATCTCCCAAGCGCATCAGGACTTTGCGAAAAGGATGTTCAGTGCTGCTGGTGTGCCGAACAAGCCACACGTCGGTTGAAGCGGCCAGTGCTAGCAAGCTGGCGCATATCTAGCATCATGATTATGCCTAAAGGACCCTCCAAGTTGATTGAGAAGGAGGAACGGACTTGTAAATAATTGTTTGTCCCCTGTGGGGTGGAACTTGGTATTCATTTTTGTTTCTTTGTATTTTGCATTCTCTTTTTGTAGTTTTATGTTGTGAACCACCCTGCAATCTTTGGATGGAGGGTGCATACAAATTTGTGTATACTGGGGATAATGGGATTTGTGTGAATAAGGGGATTTATAGTCTGTGGCCTGGAGAGTCCACAGGTTAGTCATGCCAGCCTGATAGGGCATTGCCCGTTTTGCAGATTTGATGGATGCAAAGGTGAAGATGGATGCAATCCTTTCAGAGCTGTGAGGCTGCTTTGAAGCACTCTGTTCAAAGCAGAGCCATGGCAATGCGGGGGCTAGCTGGGTGTTTTACTCTGGGTGAAGCCTCCAGAGGGGTGCATTGAGGCTTCCAGCCTGTGTGTGTGTGAGCAAATGCACTGGGTCTTTGACCTGGGTGAAATAAATCCTAGTTTCACCCCTCATTCAAAACATGCAGTTCCTGCCTCCCCACCCCCGGTTGAGCTCTGGAAAAGCAAAAGATTCTGAACATCCAAAGCAGAAATCGATTATGATTGGTGCTGATTGGCTAACTCCCACCCTCACAGCAGCTTTGCACTTTTAAAAAATGATTTACGGTATTGTTTCAGGTGGTTATTAAAGTGACAAGTTCATGCAGTGCTTTAAAAGAAAAGGAAAAAGTGGACAGGCTGCATGAAGCATTTGAGGAATTTAGTTCACTGACTTGCATGTCTGTCGCTGCAATTGCAAGCTGGAAGGAAGATGAACTTCCCTTGGGTCTGTGGGACAAGCTCACTGGAGCTCTTTTTCAGACTTTATATCCATCTTCATCATCCAGAAATGGCCTTTCCTACGTCATATGGCATGTTCAAACCACATCAAAATAGAATGCTGCAACTTTGCTTCCCTGCCTTTGAGGAAACTGTATTTCTTTGAGGGGTTTGGGAATGTCTAAAGCTTCCTTGGTCTGGGTAGCTCCTTTGTGGGCCCTTTGCGGCCCCGATTCTGCATCTAGGCTGACTCCTCTCCTTCCCTTCTGGCTCCTTGATCCACCAGCCACCTGCTGATGGCACAAACTGCCTCCTTGCTCACTTGAAGTCCTGCCCAAGTTTTCTAGTTCCTGAGCTTTCACCGGATTCTCCCTACATGTCCCATAACTGATTCCCCACCCACCCCAAACAATGAAGACTACAAATTTGACTTACAAACAAACAAACAAACAAAAACAGAAAGTTTAAACAGCTTCAAGTTCTCAGGTGGCCAAATTTTGTGTCATAGCAGATGATGATAGAACTGTATCTGTTCAGGCATTGCACACGACCCCTCTATTTGCAACATAGCTAAGGAAAAGCAGCTCTCAGAGAATATTACCAGGAACTTACTATGGAGTCTCCACACAATGTTCAGGAAGTCCTGTGGCCTTGGTGTGTCCAACTCCAATATCACATTTGGTCTTGGCTGCTTTCCCACTTAGAAACAGGAGAGCGTTGGGTTCAGCTAGCCTAGCGTCCTCTTTCCAGCAGTGGCTGTGGGTAGCCTGATATCTCTGGGAAACCCAGAGCAGACCCTGGAGGCCCGAGGCCTTTTGGGGTGGACTGTCTCTTAATCTGGTGTTTCTACTTACAGTATCTCTTGTGGCTAGGAGCAGGGGCGGACCCTGGGGGCTCAGATTTCAGCAGCACCCTGTGCAACACCAAAATTCAGTGCCCCTGCCTCTTGCCTTCCATTCTACATCATAGTAGTGACATTCCCTGAAGTGCCCCAAGACTTTGCGCCCAGTGTGCCATGCTCCTCTAAACCCGCCTGTGCTGGTAGACCCTGGTAGACCTCTCCTCTTCAAGTTTTCTAGTCCTCTTTTAAAACTACCCTGGACCCCCTCCAGACTGGTGTGTTTTTGCAGGTATATTCATTCTGCAGCATGTCCCAAGAGGGCATTAGTGATGGATTTGTGCCATTCTGTCCACACATAATTCTGCTTTATTAGTTGTTCTGTGATACTTTCCCAATATTACTGCCTTGTTGCCATATGGAGAATCACTCCTGGGCTATAGTGCAATGAAAGTGGAACATAAAATTGACCAGGTCATTTGTGGTATAAAAAGTTAAAGGATTTCAGCAGGAAGCCATGGCACATGCACCAGTCGGAAACAAAGAAGAGTTTCCCTCCTGGAAATGTTTGCAGGCACAAACAGTCCCAAAAACGGGATAACATAGAACGACCCTGATGCCATCATATGAGTGCAAATAATCTCAATAAAAAGAATGTCTGGAATGGGCCCTAAGCGAATGCCCATCATTACACCTTGTGCTGATGAGTTTCACAAATTCCACTAAATAAAACGGAATTCCCTTTTGTAAGTCCTAAATTGATTGTTGACAAGTTTTATTGAGTATCCCTAATATTATGAGAAAAGGAGAGGGAGAGAAATCTTTCCAGCCTCTCCTATCCAGATGTTTTGGGCTGCAGGAGGACAGCTGGGCTGGATGGGGCTGATGGGGGTTGCCGTCCGAAACATGAGCTTGTTCCATCAGATGTGCTGGAAGTCCAGCTGCATCAGGCACCTCCTGCACCCAAACTGTTTTCAGCTTGACATTATAGGAAGTTGCTATGTAACTTTAAGACCTGGAGCGTCTTGCCTTACTTGGTTGCATGTAGCCTGCTCTTCCAGTGCTGTAAATAAATAGAACATCTGAAGTCTGCTGGGTTGGGGAATGTTGCTGTGACCTCACCCACCCCATCGTCTAAAGCCCAAACACTTCAGCCTTATCTTGGGGTGGGGGTTGTGCTTTGACATCTTAGTCTTAGTGCCCCCTTTCTCCCCCTTCCCAGCACTGATCCCATTAACTATGTCCCCCAAAATTTGGGATCCACTCCAAACCTGTTCCAAAGTTTTGCAGTTAATTTGCAGCATTTTTCAGCGAAAGCCCCGCCCACAGGTGTTAGTTACAACCCCCGTGATTGATGTATTTGATTACTCAGTTAGTGGGGTGCTACAAATTGTGATGTTTTCACTGCAAAATGCTGCAAAACAACTGCAAAACTTTGGAACAGGTTTGGAGGGGATCTCAAACTTTGGGCTTCATAGTTAGTTATCCTCCCAGCACATCCTTGAGCAGACTGCTGAGTGATCCTGGCTGCTTTGGAGCTTCATTAACTATGTACCCCATAATCTGGGATCCCCTTAAAACTGGTGCCAAAGTTTTGTAATTGTTTTGTTGTGAAAACCCCAGATTTTGCAGCACCCTACAAATAGAGTAATTTAAACTCAAAATGGGGGCCATGGGTATGACCCCCAAACCCAATGCTTTTCAATCCAAACTTTGGCAAATGTTTTACAGCATTTTGCATTCCACTCATGTAAATCCCGTGTTTTTGCAGCATCCCACAAATGGGTCAATAGACCCTCAAACCCAGGGGTCGCAGGGTCATCCAAAAACCCAGCATTGTTTGGTTCACTCCAAACTAACGCCCTTCTTTTTTATTGTATGATAAGTTTATAAGTTTAAAATCCACAGATGTAGAAGAGTCAGCAGATTCTGGGCTTCTTAGTTAATGGAGCTGGCTGCAGGCTCAAGCCAAGGCCATTTCTCCTTGCCCTTGGAGCCCTCCTGCACATCCGCCAACCCTTCTCCCGCTTCCAGCTCTCCATGGCTCTGGGGATGTGGGGGCACGTTGGCGGGGGCTGCCTTTGAAATACATTCTGCACCTCCCTTTCCTTCCTGCCTCACATCACATCCAGCCAGATGATAATGCCGTGCATTTACAGAGGACACTCCCTGCTCCCAGCAGCTCTTGGGCAGGCTGTGCTTGTCTGCCCCCCAGGGAGGGAGGCAAGCAAGCTGCACTCCCCTTACTTTCTCCAGTGTAGCAGATGCCACTGGGCATGGCGTGGTGGATCTCTCACTATCTCTCACCACCCTACCCCCCCTCTCTCTCACGTGTCATATATCACACAGGCAAGTGGTTAGAGTGCCAAAGACCCCCCCCCATAGCTGTGATTTTCATGAATGCATTTGTTTTGTTCTGTGGCAAAAAAGCAACGAATGAATTTAATGCTGTAACACAGGAGTAGGCAACCTAAGACCCATGGGCCGGATGCAGCCCAATCGCCGCCTCACTCCGGCCCGTGGACGGTCCAGGAATCGGCGTGTTTTTACATGAGTAGAATGTGTCCTTTTATTTAAAATGCATCTCTGGGTTATTTGTGGGGCATAGGAATTTGTTCATCCCCCCCCCAATATAGTCTGGCTGCCCACACGGCTGAAAAAGGTTGCTGACCCCTGCCTTTAACAGGTAAAAGGTACCACCTGCATCCCCAAATGCTGCAATAATAGTAACGACAGAACTGAGAGGATGTTTGGAATTCACGCGGAGGAAGGGGAGGAACATGAACAAACTGCTCTTTGCTTGCATCCCGTTAGCTCAGGTGCGCAGTCAGGAGTGGGCCAAAGCCTCCCTCTTGGCCCGTGTCCCAAGGTGTGCAGGCCCAAGTCAGCAAGTGACGCCGATGGCTCTGCAGCCGCCCCTCAGGTCCAAAGGCAGCTCTCAATTGCCAGCCCAACTGGAGATGCTTTTGCAGGTGACTGGCAGCTTGCCTCTCTGTGTCGGGCACCTGAAAGTGGATGTCAGCTGTGCTGATCCCTGTGGCGAAGGCAGAGAGGCCAAACATTCTTGCTGGACCAGACTGGAGTGGGGTGTCCTCTTTTGTGGGACACTTCTTGCTTAGAGGAAGCACTTCCTGTCTCAGGGAACTGATCTCTACTTTACAGCCATTAGAGTTAAGATGGATGGCCGTCTGCCATGTGTTATAGGAATTTATGTAAAGGTTGGGGGGGGGTTGCCCCTCCAGCAGACATCACACACACACCGACTACCAAACGCAAAACATCACTCCTGCAAATGTCCCCACAAAACACTTCATCACAGTTTTTCCCTATTTCTATTCAACAAATCCAACAATTCACTGATAAATATATTTATGTACTGGTTCACTGGGAAAACTTTAGAAAGTCATATAAAATTGCTCCAGTATGGATTTGCGCCATTCCAAATTTGTTCTGTTTGGGAAAGGAATGGTTACCGGGGGGGGGGGGGGTCTGGAATGTGAGCAGCCAAAATCCCTGAAAGGTGGGATCACGTACACAGCAGCCTGTTGCACAAGACTGGCATCCTGGCAGATGGGTGCCAGGCAGGCAGTCATCCCATGGGCAATGGCAAACCACCCAGGAATGGATTAGGTCCTCAGGGGAAAACCAGGAACTTGTAAATATTCCTATTGTATTACTTGATGGGTTTGTGGCAGTGGGTAAGGGAGTGAAATATACTCAGATTCGAGTGTGGATTTAATGCTCTTTATTCAGCTCATAGTAGTGAGGAATGGAAGTTCCCCCAGAATGTCTGCTTTATATACATTATTTACACAATGGGCCCCACGTGATTGGCTAATTCCGGGATTCTCCTGTAGGCCAATCAGGTTGTGGACTCACTTCCACCTGGAGCTGGATTGAGTGGCTCCTGTGGACCAATCAGACTGCTGCATTTTGGATCCTATTCAACTCAGTACATAACAGGGAGGTTCTGTGGGGTGGGTGGAAGTCCTGTTGCAACAGGCAACAGTCTTTTAAATAAAGGCCAGGCCAGTTTTGCTCCTATTGTCTTGGAATTTTCCTTTTACACATGGATACTTTAGCTGAGATTCCTACATTGCAGGGGGCTGGACTAGATGATCCTTGGGGTCCCTTTCAGCTCTACAATACTGTGATTCTATGGTCTACACAGGAACTGAAAGCAAATAATGCTTATGGGGAGGACTTAAAATACCTGAAAGTCCTTCTGTATCCCAGAACTTGTCCACACGTGTAAAAGTATATACTCAAGGAAAAATTGATGCTTAAAATGTGCAGGGGAACTTTGATGCAGGAGAGGGGGCTGTTTTCCAACAAATACCCCTTCCCCCCCCCCACTCATTTTAAGGCAGAGGTGGTACAAGGCAAGCCTGGGAGGACTCTGCCACACGCCCTTCCTCGGTGTTTGAATCACCTCTGGGACATTTCTTCTGATGCATTTTCTCTCACATGCTGCTGGCCGCTGCTGTAAGTAATAATTCCTGCATGATGTTTGGTGGGCAGGGAGCATTTTAAGTTCATAGTGTAGGTGTAATTTATGTGGTTGCTGCGGGTTCATGCATCTTAATCCAGAAGGGGCTGCAACAATGATCTTGTTTCTCCTACACAACTCCAGGCATAAAATTCACCCCTGCTGTTCCGTGCATTGAGACTATTATACCTTAATGACTCAAGAGCTGAACCACAGAGCGCAAAGATTTTCGCTTCTCCGTCAGATAGATGGAGAGAGTCAGGGACACTTGAGGTTGGTGCTGGCATTACTATGAGTGGCAGCCAGTGCCATCTTTGCCTGTTGCATGAACTGGCCGAAAGTGAGCCTGCCCCCCCCCCCCAAGGAGCTCCAGGTGGTGCACATGGTTCTCGCCCTCCCCATTTCCTTCTCACAATAACCCTGTGAGGTTGTAGGCTGAGAGATGGTGACTGGCGCAAGGCCACCCTGTGAGCTTCATGGCTGAGTTGGGATTGCTCCCGCCAAAGGAAACACATCTTCTAAAGAGAGGACAAAAAGGGAAACATATTTGCATAAATTTTACATATGCTCATTTAAAGTTGTAGGTCAAATTTTGAAATAATTACTGTAATTTAAGTAGCAATGCAGTCCAAGTCTCCATGCAGTGGCCATTGTGCCCACTCAGTCTGCTGTCCAGGTGGTGATTTTGGATGGGCAAATTCAAAACTGCTCCCTGCTTTCTCTCCTTCTCTCTTTCACATGAAACCACACTTGGACACGAGCAAAAGACCTCTGGCCTGTGCATAAATCATTTCTCTTCTTGCCTGGGGCAACCTTTCCCCCTTGGGTCTGGTGTGCTCTCACCTGGGGTGGCATTTTGATGAGGATGACGATGTCTGGATGTTGCAACACACACACACACACACACACACACACACACCAAAAGAACCCCTCAAGGCATGAGCAGCACTGAGTCCACAAGGAATGGCTGTGTGCAAATCCCCTGTAGCCCCCGTCCTCAGAACCTAAGAGCCTGTAAGCAACCATCAGCCCAGGAGAGAGTGGCCCCTGCTGCTTCTGTTGTGTATTGAGTCAAAGGATTTTATGTCTGTATTATTATTGTCTGTATTTGCATTAGGGTAAAGTAACTGCCTTTTGGTTCCAGAGGGTACAGCTACTATTGGTTCATTTAAGCTGCTGTATTTGGATCCTCTGTCTTATTGGTTTCCTCCAAAAGGCAGGACTGTGATTGTCTGATATTGTTCCCTCCAAAATGTATCCTTTCTAGTTAGTTCCCTGTCCCTATAAATGTAGCTTTCCCCTCCTCAGTCTCAGTCTTGTTTGCTTTAATAAAGAAGTGTTACTAGAGAACTGTCTCCAGCATATTATGTCAAGAGAGCTGAAATCACAAACCCCACGTCACAACAGCTTCATAGGTGTAGTCCACGGGTAGACAACCTAAGGCCCGGGGGCCAGATCTGGCCCAATCGCCTTCTCAATCTGGCCCGCAGATGGTCCGGGAATCAGTGTGTTTTTACATGAGTAGAATGTCTGCTTTTATTTCAAATGCATCTCTGGGTTATCTGTGGGGCATAGGAATTCATTCATTTCCCCTCCCCCCCAAATATAGTCCGGCCCCCAACAGGGTCTGAGGGACAGTGGATCGGCCCCCTGCTGAAAAGGTTTGCTGACCCCTGGTGTAGTCTAAGTCCAGTGTCATTTTTTTACTCTGTATACTACACTGCTGCCAGTAGCAGCGAAATACCCTGAGGAAGATTTGGAGCTGCTTACACTGAGTCTGACTATTCATCCATCTAGCCTAAGGGTTGCTGTGCACCCACCTAGGCCTTCCCTGCTGCCTGTAGGTTCTGCTTCCCCTGCTAAAATTAGGCTGGAAAGGAGTACGCGAGGTTGCCATGTGTTTGGTGTGTCCACCACAAGTTTCTCCGGTCTGCAACTGCCCATTGGCCCCCAAAAGGTTAGCAGCCATTGACTAGCCCAGTGCTGTATACTCTGACTGGCAGCTGCTGAGCCCCAGCCTGAGGCAGAGTCTTCCCTCACACTTGGGATGTGAGATTTGTTTGGACTCGAGTTGTTCTGAATACAAACCCTGAGGTCTGACTACTGGAGATGAATAAGAAGTGTGGGGCTATCCCCATGGCACACTGCTGGGGGGCTCTCTCGGGGCATGCGGTAGGTCAGTAGGGTTGACCAGGGACAGTCAGACCTGAGCCATGTTCAGACATAACACTGACCGTTAACTCGGCTTGGGCAAATTAATTTGTGTGCAAGCTGCGTAAAGGGCACTCACACTGAGAGCTCCTCACAGGGAAACAAATCACAAAGTGACAGGCTTAGGGTTGCCTCCAGTGCTTGAGATTGGTTGGGAGAAACAAACCACCGTACTGGTTCAGACATCATGACAAGCCAGTCATTCCATGGTTTGCAGACCCTCCCTGTGCCCCGATTTTCCAGGGACAGTCCCGAATTTACAGAAGCCGTCCCAGTTTCTGAATTGTTCCCTGAATGTCCCGCTTTTCCATAAGGACGTCCCTATTTCACTTGGAGAAATGCTGGAGGGTATGGAGTTATGTGACCCCTGAGCCAAGGAGATAAGTAACTATACAACCTTTAGAAGACATCTGAAGGCAGCCCTGCACAGGGAAGTTTTTTATTGTTTAATGTTTTATTATGTTTTTACTGTATATATGTTGGAAGCTACCCAGAGTGGTTGGGGCAACCCAGTCACATGGACAGGGTGTGTTGTTGTTGTTGTTGTTAAAAAATAGGATGTCCCTATTTTCATCAGACAAATTTGGTAGGTATGTGTTTGATTCCCTGCTGGATAGAAAGCCGGATAGAAAGCTTGTGCACAGGCTCATTTGCCTTACTGTAGCTAATGGGTAGCACCCTGACTGAATGTGGCCCCAGTGTGACAGTTGCTCCACATGGCCTGTGTGGTGATTGTGGAGTATTCTGTGTTCAGACACTGGTCACTTCCAGAGGCCCAGTTTACTGAGCTGTCACTCTGGATTGTTTGCACAGCATTTGGGAGTGGTTAGATGACATTGGCCAGTTTACCGAGCATTCATTCTGATTTGCTTGCAAGAAGGTTAGACAGTTAAGCATCCTGTTGGCAACTTCCACCTCCTCACACTTCTCTCCCAGACGCCAGGATGAGAGATCACCCTGGATCTTTCCTCTGAGAACAAAGGAGCAAGCATGGCTGCCTTTCACTTTTCTGGGTTAAACAAGAAACTTTTCTATGCAGGTTATTTACTTCCTATAATAAACAATTTTCTTATTTTTCTCACCCATATCTATCTATGAGTGATTGCAAAAGGTAATTCACAAACCACACTCTGCATACCAAAGCTTCAATGGGATCGTGGTCTTTCAGTCTCTCCAGGGGTGCCTCCATACATTATGGTATTGGGGTAGTTATATGTGAAGCCACTTTCAATACTTGTTTGTACCTTTCAAGGTTTTTGAGTCGACATACTGGTACATCATCATCATCATCATCATCATCATCATCATCATCATCATCATTTATTAAATTCAGATACCACCCTATATCTGAAGATCAGGGGGTGGTTTTGTGAATGAGCCTCACTGACATGAACTGCCCAAGGACACTTCTTCCACAGCTCTTTTTCATTTCAGTGAGGCTCATGCAGCAGAACCTCTTCCTGGACTGAGCCTGCGTTGATGCGTGGGAAGTGAGCGGTGGGCCATTTTGGATTTTCTGCATCAGGTATTAAGATGCCTCACTCCAACCACCTCACAGGATGTTATTACAGCAAAGGCACCCACCTCATGCCAGGTTGACCTCAGTTTCTGGAAATCCCGTCTCTTGCTGTGGTGAAAGCTCCTATGTTCTGGCTTCTTGCAAGAACAACAAAAAGACCTTGCTGAGTAGGGAACTGTTAAGAGGTTCTTGGCTCCAAAAAAGGGAGGAGGCTTGCAGCTCTGCCTTCATACTCCTTGTTTTCAAGCACGTCCATCTTCACACACCCCTGCTTTTTCTCCCTTGATGGCACTCTTGAGAACATCATGACGACAATGGTGCATTTGTTTGTTTTTCCAAACCCACAAGTGTCTAGCCCTCATAGGTGAAGAAAGAATACCAAAAAGTGCATTCCCTTGGAAGATGAGATAAGCTGGGTCATGTTTTAGCTTGGTAAGAGAAAAAGCAACAAGCCTGTCGTTGCATAGAAAGTTAGCAAGTCAGGAGGAAGGTTGTATGAAACCCTTCTCCTTGCCTTGGTTGAGTTCTGCTGCTGAGAGTTCTATCCATTCAGACAAACAGCCCCCCTAACTTAGATCCTGACGTCTAGGAAAAGCTGTTACGACTTGAGTCTGCTGTGGGCATTTCCACACAGCAGAGTTTCATGTGGGCTCAGTGCTGCTGACACATGCAAGTTTTGCACACCATCAACATGGCATTGGCCTCCTCAGTATGCCATTCCCATATTATTTTCCCATTTAAAGCATGTTTACCATTTTCAGGGGAAATCCAGTTACTCAATCCAGTCCCATGGAAACAGTAAATCCAGATTGAGAGAGAACTGGGAGGAGATATGGCATATGGAATGGCATTTTGATGAGGAGGAGGCTGTGTGGATGTTGTGAAAAAATCCCATGCCTGAGATGAGCAGCACTGAGTTCATAGGGAACTGGAACTGGAAGTGCCCTGTGTGGAGTGGCTGCCCGATGTCCTCTTCGTGGTGCTTTTCTGATCTCCTTTGCTCTGTCAGCACATACACCAAGTTAAAGAGGATCCAAAATTACCTGTGCAGTCAACTCAAATTTTACTACCAGAACCCCCAAATTCTGCAACTGAGATTTGGAAGCAATATGGGTCTGTTGGGCCAACTTAGAGCAGATGGGCTGAATGATACATGGAGTGAAGGAGTCCCTCATCCCTTTTCTGGGATCCAAGGGCAAACCAGAAAACATCTGGGACAACTGAGCATTGCTTGTAGTGTGGTCTTCACCTTTAGCCCCCCAATTTTTTTCAAGTTTTCCTACAACACAAGTGAGAATTAGAAACTCCAATACTTTTCTCCCCTGTCCCATTCCTGACAGCGACAATTATCGTGTGGTTGTTGTCCCTGGGTTTTGAGTTCCTTGTTGTACTCCATACGCTTTTCACAAGCCACCATGTTACAGGACATGGCATTTTTGAGTATAGCTTCCTGGATCTCTGTTCTGGCTCTGTTTCCCTGTCTGTCATGGAGGGATGAACAAATCAGATTTCTTCATTTCCCCCAATCTTAAATTCATTTCTCCACATTCCCACAGCAATTTCCATTTTTTAAAAAAACATTTAAATTTCCCCTAATATGTGTGTTTTTCTGCAATGTTGATAAATATGCATATTTTTGCAAGCAGTTTCTCCATAACTTAATGGATTTTTATATGGTATTTCCACTGTTTTATACATTTTATATGCATTTTTTTACACATGACTTGGCTGGAGAACAGCATGACAAATTTCAGAAATGTGTGAATTTCAAAGGAAGGCTGTGTTACAATTCACATATTGTTTCAGAAAGTGTGGATTTTCATCAGTTTGCCTGCAATGGAGAACTGAGTTGAATTGCATCCCCCCCCCAGCCCTCCCACTATGCCAGCATTTCCTTTCCCTTCCTCCTTGTCTCTTTCTCATTTGCTTTCCCACCTCCACTTCGCCGTCTTTAGCTCTCTCTCACCTTCCCTTCTTCCATACAACACTGCAGGGAGAGTCTTTCACTGCCATCCCAACGGGATTCATGCTGCAGGCCTACCCAGCTGCCCAGGACAAGAGGGGGCTTTGGAGGGCCGTTGGTCCTGCTGCTGCTCCAAGCTCCCCGCCTCCCCATAAGTGGGTATATGGACACACACACCCCTTCTCCAACTGCTGCATCCCTCTGGCTCCCCCTCCGCCAAGCCTAAGAATGGAGTCGCCTAATTGTTTAAGCCACACAGAAAGAGGCACCCAGGTACTACCGTAAATTACAGGGTTGGAGCTGCACTGGCAGTCAAACAGCAGGCCCGTGACAAATGCAGTTAAGTGCAGTCTAATGAGCCTGGCCAGATGTGCTCCACCACAGCAGTGCGAAACTGAGTGCGAGAGGATGAAAGAGGGAGACTGAGAGGGACATGAAAAGGAGTCCTGAGGTTGCCCAGTCCAAGCTTAGTGGCTGGTTTGACCCTGGCAGAACAGAGATCAGGAGGTAGATAAAAGAAGGGTTGGGAAAGGAAAATCTTATTAAGAGCTGTGGGAAGAGTGGGATGCTGCCAGCTGCCAGCAGGGGCAGCCAACTTCTGGGCAGGCTCCAGTCTCCAGGCAGAGCTCTGCCACCTGGTGGGTCTTGGGTCTTGTCAAGGTTGGCAGGTCTGTTACCCACCAGGAGGCAGGAGCTGCTCCCGGTCAAGCACTGCTGGAACCAAGAGGAGCTGCACAAGAGCACAGGAGTTCCAGACATGAATGCAGAACAGAGAAAGCTTCTTTACACCACTTCAGAACATTGGCCCATATAGCCCAATATTACCAACACTAACTGGCAGTGATCACTTTCAGGCAACCCTACTTGGAGGTGTTGGGTGTTGAAACTGAGATGTGCCAAGGCTCCCTTGCACCCTGGCAAAGGAGCTGCATTGGCTCCCCGCATCACCTGCACCCTTGGTAAGGGACTAATAGCACTCGCTGCCAGCCGACTGGGGAGGGCGCCCCACAGGACTGTTGCGATGGCCCCCGCCAGTGACCAGATTCCTTCACTGAGGTGCCCAGAGGAGCTTCAGTGTGCTGATGACAACATAGTGTGCACACTCAGAGAATGACCTCCAAGCCATCCTAAATATATTTGCAGAAGTTTACAAAAAGCTTGGCCTGTTGCTCAACATCCAAAAAACCAAAGTGCTGCACCAACAAGCACAAAACAACCCCTCTGCAGCGCCACAGATCCAACTGGTGTAAAGTTGGAAAATGTCGATCACTTCTCCTACCTGGGCAGTTCTCTTTCCTCAAGGGCCGACACTGATGCCAAAATCCAGCATCGCCTGAGCTCTGCAAGTGCGGCTTTCTCCCGACTGAAGTGCAGGACTCTCCCCACCGTGGTTTGCAGCAACGGGTATTCAGAGGCCTACCCCTGCCTTCCGCAGCAGACGCAAAACATAGCAGTCATGGCTAGCAACCTTCCATAGTCTTATCCTTCATGAAATTGTCTAATCCTCCTTGAATCTCATTCATTGTTTTCATTGCCTTTTCATCTTGTGGCAGCCAATTCTATAGTCCAACTATGGGAAGAAGTGCCTCCTTCTGTAGTGAGCTAGCCTGTGTGGAGAGAGGCGGTGCTAAAACTTTCCCCTACAAAGTGCTGGTTGTGTGGATTGAAGGAGGTTTTCACACGAGGGAAGCATCACCAACCTGATTCCCCATCCCTGCCCTCTGGTGCTGTGCAATGCATAATTCCACCCCTCCCGGCACAGCCTGCTGTCTCTGGCTTCCAGCCTCTTCCACTGGGGTGAAGTGCAGCCGAGGGTGGCCGGGCTCCCCCAGGAAGTCTTGCCTGTGTGAGGTGATAGACCTGGTGGTAAGGAAATGCTGCCTACGGTGTTTGGGTAGAGGTAGCTCCTCCACACTTGTATGTCGTCACTTGAGGTTGCAGCCATCAAGTGATAATACTTGCCAGCACTTACATAAGCCTTTTAGAGTGCTTCACTTGGTATTTTTTCTGTTGCTTCCTGTGGCTATGTTTAATATGGAAGATACACACATGTATTACTGATAGGTCTGCGTTGTATGTTAATGTTTTATGTGATTTTTTTTTAATGGCATAATGTATTTACATTTTTAAATGGGGACCTTTTAGGCCACTGATAACTCTGAGTGATGGTGTGTCCCTGCTTCTTTTGCAGCTGATGTCTTGGAGCCCAGTTGCCTCACCAGGAGCCTTCCAAACTCTCTGGGAAACCAGCGCTCCTCAGACTGCCTCAGCCGGTCAGTGTGGGGTTGTGTGAGGGGGCAGTTTGTAAGATGAAGCTGTACTTGTCTGGAAATGGGAGTTGTAGTCTGAAGGGCAGCAGGTTGGGGATGGCTGGGGAAGAAGTTCCAAACTGCTGCAGGCAACTTGAGCCTTTTGTTTTATTCCATTCCTGCCTCTACTGTACTGGGTCTAAGGTCCATTTCACACATTACACAGCGGTGAACTTGGGTTTCCTCCAGGGCACATGCTCAGCAGGGAGCCACAACCAACCCCAGCTCCCGGCCTGTGTGAGAGACCACTTTAGGAACACAGACAGGTGGCTTAATCAGAGTCAGAGCAATTGCCCCATCTAGCTCAGTGCTGTCTACACTGACTGGTAGCAGCTCTCCAGGATTTCACACGGGGAGTCTTTCTCAGTCCTACCTGGAAATGCTGTTGACCTTCTGCATGCAAACCCGGCCACCCACCCAGGGCTGGCTCAAGACATTTTGCTGCTTGAGGTGAAGGACAAGATGCCTCTCCCTGCCCACACTCCACAGCCGCTCCCCGGAACAGGCACTGACCAGATTGGGCAGCTGAATCCAGAGCCTTAGCTTCCGGAGGGCTAGCCAGGCTTTTTGCCCCGGGGGAAGCCTCCAGAGGGGTGCCATTGAGGCTCCCAGCCTGTGGGTGTGTGGACGCAAATGCATGTGGGAGGGGGCTGCCGTGGCTTCTCTGCCTTCCACTCGCACACAGGGGGAGATGCCTCACTCTGCCTGAGGCAGCAGGGGTGGGGAACCTCAAGACTCACGGCCAAATGTGCCCCTCCAGGTCTCTCCATCTGGTCCTGGATCCTGGAGGGATGGGTGACTGTCAGTTTTGGTTTCACTCCCCCTCGCATTTTGGCAGTCTTAAGTTTGGTTCTCCACATTTATGTACTAGTCAATTTTGTTTCATAAAGCCCTCTTGAAAATTTGTCAGCACTTTAGTGCAGCTCTTTCCTAATGTTCATGTTTTTGTGTGCAAGTTTGCCTGAGATGCACATTATTGGCGAGCATTTTTCATAATGCATCTTGTAGGTTATTTTCAAAGTGCCAGTTTTTAAGGACAGCTGTACTTCAGCATATTGCTTTTGAAAGTGCAAATTAAAATTTCTCCCCATGCCTAGCCCCGCCCTTCCTCAACCCCGCCCCCTCCTCCGAGGCCACCCCCCTCGCTCTTTGCCTTTACAAAACTCTCGGCTTCCTTTCAATTCCTCGGCTGTTTTGCCGGAGCAGAAACCATTTAAACTCATTTCTAAAAGATTTGCTTTTGATGAGATTCGGCGGCAACTCTCTGTTGACGGGGAGGCAGGGAAGATGAGCATCTCGTGTGCGCCGGGGAGGGGGAGCAGCCTTTCATTGCCTGTGTGGGCAGCCACAGAAGGAGGTCTGATACGGCTTTAGATATTCTGGGCTTCTCTCCTAGGGAATTTGCTTACTTTAGCGAGCTTCTCATCTGTTCTCTGGCTGCTGCTCCACATGCAAACACTTCCCCGCTTCCCTCCGAGCTTCCAGGGCTGGGCTGGGGGAAGAGGAACACTTCAAACAGAAAGAAACATCTAAGGCAGCACCAGAGATGAGGGAGACTTAATCTCCTGTTTGCTACATCCTCCTCCTCCTCTTCTTCTCCTCCACGGCAATTAACTTCGGTGCCGCAAACAAAGATTAGGAATTCCAGGTGGATAAGGAGCAGCCGGAGCCAATGAGGTTATACGTACCTGAGATTTTGCTTTCATGCAGTTGTCAGCCGCTGAGGGAAAGAAGAGACACAAACAGGGAGGGAAAGATGCTCATGGCGCCAGACCAGAGCCTCTTGGTCGGGAGGCTTCCCTTCTTAGTAGTGACGCTTCCACATGATCAGAATCTGTGCCCCAGCCCAGCGTTGTTATCCGTGCATTGGCTGGAGCCCAAAGCCTGTCCCTTTGTCTTGGTCGTGCTCCGCACAGGTGACCAAGGTTAGAGACAGGGAAGCGCAAGCCAGCAGCCCCCCAAGGCAGCCTTGGCAGGACCCCCCTCCAGCCCCAGCCCAGCCTCCTCTGCTTCTGCGCCCGTTGTGCAGGGAGGGCTTTTTCAGGATCCTGGAGGGGGGGTGCATTTCAGTCCTTGGCCTGCCAACTGTGGTTCAGATCTGGATTGGGGCCCTGTGCCGGGAATATGTGTGCATGGGCCATTTGTGCAATATCCCACTGAAGTGAATAGGAGGTTTGTTTGCTTTTCTCCAGTACAAATTCGGTGCAGAGCCTGTGTTTGTGAATGGTTGGGGTTGAGGGGTGTGTGTGAGAGAGAAAGAGAAGTTCTCTTCCTCCTTTTGGCCCAAGCTCTGTCTTAGTTTTACAACCGTTTGCACAAACTCAGTCACCTTCCTCCTTCCCACAAAGATCTAGTAGCAGTACTTACAGACTTGCTTAATGTTTGTGAGAGTTATCCAACAAAAATCTTGTTTTGCTTCAGGAGTAGGAAACTGCCAACCTGTATAGCATTCTTTCCTTCAATTGCAAGGTAACCCACTGTTATGTACTGAGTCGAATAGGATCCAAACTGCAGCAGTCTGATTGGTCCTAGAACAATAGGCTCCAAAAGGCAGCAGTCTGATTGGTCCTAGAACAATGCAGCAGTATGATTGGTTAGCAGGAACCACCCAATCATGCTCCAGATAGAAGTGAATCCACAACCTGATTGGCTTACAGTAGAATTCCGGAATTAGCCAATCATGTGCAGCCCATTGTGTAAATAATGTATATAAAGCAGATACTCTGAGGGGACATTCATTCATTCCTCCTCACCACTATGAGCTGAATAAAGAGCATGAAATCACTTTGCGACTCTGAGTATATTTCACCCACATTGAGCTCCAGTAGTGCTATGATGTCTACTTGTAAATAACAATCTGCTTTTTATCCCTCCCCTCCTTTCCCCCCTAAACCGAGCTGAATGAGTGCTGTATCATTGGCTTTGAGATATGAGGATGTGCGCTGCCAGCCCAGAAATAAATAACGTAAAAGTAAAGGTTTACAAATTGAGATAGGAGTGTGCAAGAGAGATGGGGAAGCCCTGAGTTTTGCTAATTCATAATAATAATCTCACTTTACTGGGGTTGCACAACCCAGGAAGGGTGCAGGAGGAATAGAGCCAAAGGAATTAAATTACATTTTAAAAGTTGGAGTTTGCAGAATGGTAAAGGGAGATCAAATGACACTGCCAATTGGATAGCCCCTTTCAATGGAAACTCCCACAGCAAGCTTTAGGTTGCTAGAACCTATGGAACTCCCTGCCACAAGAGGCCGTCATGGCCACCAACTTGGATGGCTTTAAGAGAGGACTGGACAAATTCATGGATGAAAGGGCTATCAAGGGCTGCTAACCACAATGGCTCTGCTCTGCTTCCACGGTTCTGAACCCCAGTTGCTGGAAACCACAGGAGGGGAGAGATGCTCTTGTGCTCAGATCCTGCTTGCGGGTTTCCTACGGGCATCTGGTTGGCCACTGGTGAGAACAGGATGCTGGACAAAAAGGGCCATGGGCCTGATCCAGCAAGACTTTTCTTATGTTCTAATGTAGAACATTCTGCATGGAAGCCCCAGGAGGCCATCCACACCACAGACTTAACATTGTTTAACAGTGATTCCCTCCCAGCTGGAAACCCTGGGAGTTGCGGTTCTTTGTAGAGAGGCCTGGGGTCTAGAGAGATATTAAGAGTATTCTCTGCACCCTTACCAAATGTCAGGGAGTGAGAGGAAGCCATGGCAGTTGTAGTAGTTTAAGACCCAAACTAGCTAACTATCAGTATGTCAGCACTTGGAAATATGAGCCATTCTTTTGACAATTTTTCTCCATCCCAAGCAGACCTGGAATTGTACTTTTCTGTAAAGGTGCTCAGAACTCTCTCTCATCAGTCCCTGACCCACCTGCGCACCTAGGATTCCTTGCAGGGAGGAACACGAGATTATAAAACTGATTTTAATCTGCAGTACAGACGTGCACTTTTGCCTGCAGAAGGTATATTGCACGGGTTACACTTGGAGCTGACAGGAGTTGCATTCCAAAAAAGCTGGAAAACAGCCGGTTGGGGAGGCTGGTTTATTGCCTCATTCTGTTCTCTCCGGGCAATGCCAAACTTTTTTGTCCTTTTTTGTTGCCATGCTAGTTTGGGAAGTGACAGAACTTTACAGCGTCCTCCTCTTGGTTTCCGTTCTCTCTGATGCCACCCATCCCCATCGCCTCTCCCCTGGGCCAGCAAATGCTCTCCTGCTTTTCCCCAAGCCAGGACTTAATTCCCCTTCTTCAAGGTCCCCACAATGGGTTCTGGTGTTCACCACTGCTCATAGCTGTCAACCTTTCCCTTTTCTGGCAAGGAATCCTATTCGGAATAAGGAAATTTCCCTTAAAAAAAGGGAAACGTTGACAGCTATGCCACTGCTTGGCTGCAGCTGTGCCTACACCAGAGGTGGACTTGCCCTCCGCTACTCCAAGGTATCTGTGTGCAGGCAGCCTCTGACAGCCCCTGTCCACAGGGGAGAGGGTTGGTGCACGGCCGTCAGGAAGTGGCAGAGAGCCTCCAGCTCAGTGTGCTTCTTTTCAGTTGCTTACAGAGTGGCCAGGTGTGTAAGCAAACAGAGCAGAGAGGGACGTAACCAATGGTGGCGCCTCACCTATGACTCACATTGGGGATGAAAAAAGCTGTGACATTTTAGCAGTGGGCTCTTCACTTGCGGTGTGAGCCTGACTTTGCCACTTGCCTTTTAAAAGTGCATCGCTACAAGTCACGTGCTGCCTCCGCCATTCGTCTTGTCCCTCAGCCAGCACCTCATGTGAGCCATTTGCTATGATTGTCATTACTGCATGTGCATGTGCTAGCCTCAACTAGAGCCAGGGCTTTTTCGGCTGTGGCTCCGATCTGGTGGAACACTCTGTCATAAGAGACTAGGGCCCTGCGGGACTTGACATCTTTCCGCAGGGCCTGCAAGACAGAGCTGTTCCACCAGCCTTTGGCCAGGGCACAGCCTGACTCCCTCCTTCGGCAATCTTCGTGGAGCTCTGCCCCAATGGTTGCCATTGGTTTGATTTGAATTAATTTTATAATGAATGATTTTAGAGTGTTGTGTTGTGTTATACGTTGTACTGTTTTATTGTTGTTAGCCGCCCTGAGCCCAGCTTCGGCTGGGGAGGGCGGGATATAAATAAAAATTATTATTATTATTATTATTATTATTATTATTATTATTAATCCTTTGCCTTAGCTTTAAAAAACGGCAGCACCGAAAGCTGCAATAAATTGCAAAACTGCTCCAGAAATCAGTATGTTAGGGACACCATAGGAACTAACTGATTTATATTGTCCACAGCAGTCTTTCCCTCAGATTTACACATTCTGAAAAGACCAAAAATGTGCCCCCTCACCTCCACCCCAGAGTGGAGCCCTGGAGAGAAAAAGGCACCTTTAGATTCAATGCCACTCGCCCTCTGCTCTGAGAAAGTTGCATCTGTCTTCACCTGCCTTTATCCTGTTACGCAGACTCACGGTCCCTCACCCCCTTGCAGACCTTCCTATCAGTGGGATACTGCAGCTCAAAGCAGTCCAGTGGGGATGAAAAACAAGTCCTGCCTAGATGATCAACCATGTTGTGCTCACCCCACCCTCTCAAAAGCAAATCCTTGGTCGGTTGCTCTAATACATTGGTAGTGCACCACAGGGAATATGTAGCCACTGAGGACATTAAAAACAAGCAAATAAAATTGCTCTCAAAGCCAGAGGCCAAGTATTTGGCTGCTGCTGTTTTTCCAAATTGACTTGTCTCTGATCAGCAACTAGTTATATGGGATGATCACTTTGGGAAGAGAGGGTGGAGGACTAGAGCATGGGTAGGCAAACTAAGGCCCGGGGGCCGGATCAGGCCCAATCGCCTTCTAAATCCAGCCCGCGAACCGTCTGGGAATCAGCATGCTTTTACATGAGAATAATGTGTCCTTTTATTTAAAATGCATCTCTGGGTTATTTGTGGGGCATAGGAATTCATTCATATTTTTTTTTTCAGAATACAGTCTGGCCCTCCACAAGGTCTGAAGGACAGTGGACCGGCCCCCTGCTGAAAAATTTTGCTGACGCCCTGGACTAGAGTAATCCCATTTGCCTGTTAGTCACACACAGAGACACTGCCCCATAGGTTCCCAATAAGTCTGACTACCGTAGCCTCTGCTTCCTTCATATTGTTCCGAAAGTTGGGTGCCAACCCTACTCTCTGCCGAGTGTTGGTGAGATCCCAGGGGGTCCTGGGCACTCTCATAGGGTCTGTGCTACTCTGGAGATTTGAAGATGTGGCAGAGACTTTCATAGATTTAAGAACTATGGCTTATTCACCTATTTACACCTTCCGTCTGCATGGAGAGAGTCCAGATCTTACAGCTTGGTCATTTCAAGAGGGATTGTCCCCTACAGCAGTGCAGCTGTCCAGGGCATCTCTCCCAGCCAGCCTTCAGCCAGCCTGTCCATGATGGATCCCAGACCTTGTTCTCCCCCACTTCTTTCCAGAACACCTTGCTAAAACTCTCTTCCCGTCACTTCAAACATACATCCCATCACCTTGGCACCATCTGACTCCCCAGGCCAAAGGATTCCTCTCAGATGCCCATCAACCCCTTTTGTCATGTTAAGTCGGCCCAGCTTATACCAGGGTGCCAACTTGACTAAAATATTTTGGGGGTGAGTAAGCCCTCTCCCCCCCCCCCCCACATAATCAATCACATGACGTGGTGCACAGACACCATTTGTTTTTTAAAAAAAATAATATTTATTAGAGTTTCAAACAAATCACAAAAATGAAAAAAAGAAAAAGATAATAAAACAAAAAAGAATAGAAAATACAAAATATACAGAAGTAAGACCAATTAAAAACAAATCAATCCTTCCATGTCTTATCTTTCATTTGCTTGTTTCCCTGACCACCTCACACCTCCCTTTTTTGTATTCCAGTTCAATAGTTGTTTCAGCAAATCCTTACCATTTTTTCCTTTTATCTTAATAGTTTATCTTAATATATTGTAGCTTTACATTCTCACCTGTTAACAATCCATTTTTACATATCCCTTTGTAATATTACTGCTAAAACCACATAACTTCATTCCAACATCCTTCTAACATTCCTTAATTTTACAGTATTTCTGTAGATAATCTTTAAATTTCTTCCAGTCTTCTTCCACCAACTCTTCTCCCTGGTCCCGGATTCTGCCAGTCATTTCTGCCAATTCCATATAGTCCATCACCTTCATCTGCCATTCTTCCCGGGTGGGTAGATCTTGTGTCTTCCAATACTTTGCGATGAGTATTCCTGCTGCTGTTGTAGCATACATAAAGAAAGTTCTATCCTTCTTTAGCACCAATTGGCCGACCATGCCCAGGAGAAAGGCCTCTGGTTTCTTCAGGAAGGTATATTTAAATACCTTTTTCATTTCATTATAGATCATCTCCCAGAAAGCCTTAATCCTCGGGCACGTCCACCAAAGGTAAAATAAAGTACCTTCATTTTCTTTACATTTCCAACATTTATTATCGGGCAGATGATAGATTTTTGCAAGCTTGACTGGTGTCATGTACCACCTGTATACCATTTTCATAATATTCTCTCTTAAGGCATTACATGCCGTGAACTTCATACCTGTGGTCCATAAGTGTTCCCAGTCAGCCAACATAATGTTATGTCCAACATCTTGTGCCCATTTTATCATAGCAGATTTCACTGTTTCATCCTGAGTGTTCCATTTCAACAGCAAGTTATACATTCTTGATAAAATCTTAGTTTTGGGATCTAACAGTTCTGTTTCCAATTTTGATTTTTCCACCCGAAAGCCAGTTTTCTTATCCAAATTGTAAGCCTCCCTTATTTGAAAATAATGAAGCCAATTTCGCACTTTGTTTTTTAGTTTCTCAAAGCTCTGCAATTTCAATTTGTCTCCTTCTTGTTGCAAAATCTCCCAATATTTCGGCCATTTGGCCTCCATATTGAGCTTTTTCTGGGCCTTCGCTTCCATCGGTGATAACCACCTTGGAGTTTTATTTTCAAGTAAGTCTTTGTATCTTATCCAGACAATGCTTTCCTGACAATATGGTTTTTAAATGCTTTATGTGCTTTGACCTTATCATACCACAGATATGCATGCTACCCAAATACATTGTTGAAACCTTCTAAATCCAAAATGTCTGTGTTCTCAAGAAGCAGCCATTCTTTCAACCAGCAAAATGCTGCTGATTCATAGTAAAGTTTAAGATCTGGCAGGGCAAACCCACCTCTTTCTTTTGCATCCGTTAATATTTTAAATTTTATTCTAGGCTTCTTGCCCTGCCAGACAAATCTAGAAATATCTCTCTGCCACTTCTTGAAACAGTCCATTTTGTCCAAAATTTGCAGTGTTTGAAACAAAAACAACATTCTTGGCAATACATTCATTTTTATCACAGCAATGCGGCCTAGCAATGAAAGCTTCAGATTTGACCATATTTCTAAATCATTTTTGACTTCCATCCAACACTTTTCATAGTTGTCTTTAAATAAATTCACATTCTTGGCTGTCATATTAACCCCCAGGTATTTCACTTTCTTAACCAATGTTAGACCTGTCTCCTTCTGAAACCTCTCTCTCTCAATCACTGTTAGATTCTTCTCCAAAACCTTGGTTTTTAACTTATTTAATTAAATCCTGCAACCTGACCAAATTCTTGAATCAATTCTAATACTCTTTTAGTACTAGATTCTGGCTCCTGTAATGTCAGCACAGACACCATTTGAATGGCAAAGCCCATCAACTTTTGGAGGACCGGCCCAAATATTTTTTTGGGGTGGGGCAAAGGGACCTCAGGCCCTAAGAGTTGGCTCCTATGGCTTGTACTTTCATCCATATCCCAATTCATCAAAACCCTTCCATTTATTAATTTCCATCCAGGGTTTAGGTGTGGGGTCTCCCCAGAATCTATAGCAATATATAATACTCCTTCTGCCTCCCTATAATGCACACAAATCCTCACATTGACACCTGTGCCATGCATTTAAAGCACAGGGCTTCCTCCCAAGAATCCAGGGAACTGTCATTTGTTATAAGGGCACTGAGTTCCCAGGATTCTTTGGGGGAAGCCCTCCCTATAATGCACACAAATCCTCACATTGACACCTGTGCCATGCATTTAAAGCACAGGGCTTCCTCCCAAGAATCCAGGGAACTGTCATTTGTTATAAGGGCACTGAGTTCCCAGGATTCTTTGGGGGAAGCCCTGTGCTTTAAATGCATGGCATGGGTGTGCCTCCTCTCCTCCTCTCCTCCTTTCCCCAGCTCACTCTCACTTCCAGCTCTCTGCAGTGCACAGCTGATGGAAGGGGGAAGCTGCTCTGGTGCAAGAGCCTTGCTCTGGGCCACCCGTGACAGGCAGCCTGTCAGCTGTCACAGAGCCTGGATGCAAGTCTCCGAAGCCACTGCAGAGCACACTCCCCTTCCCACTGATGCCGCCAGGCCAGTGGCGCACACACGTTCTGACATGCGTGAGCCAGGAGAGTAAGTGAGTCAGGCAGACAGAGGAAAGGGAACATCTAGTGTGAATCAGCAGGAGGGAGGCCGTGGAGCAAGGAACATGAAAGGTTTGGAAGAGGGCTGGGCAAGGTCAGAGGCTGAATGCTGAGTGGGGGAAGAGAAGGGGAGGGCAGGGGGAGGGTCAGACGGATGAGACAACAAAAAGCAGAAGCCACTTCCTTCTTCAGCATGTGCAGACCAGACGACACCCAGGTGGTGGGGCTGAATGATGAGGTCCTAAGAAGGAAGGAGGACAGAGGCTCTGTGGCGACTGCTTTTGCTCCACTGGTGAAAATTTTGAAATAAGTGGGTGCAAACATATGGTACCTGTTGCCCACGGGTTATAACCATGGGTTATATAGCCTCTCAAGTGCTCTTTGTGTTGCTTGTGGATTTTTAGGAAATCCCTGAGAACAGGAAATACAAGTGGATCACACACCTCCATCCACCTCTCTGTCTTATTTCAGAACCAAAGTTTCCCATCTCCTCTGCCTAGGATATGCTCATGCATCAGGAGCGTGGCCATCTCTCAGGGGGGAGACAGGAAATATATGAATGACAGACAGTTGTAGGTGAGCAAGTCATAGTAGCATCAACGTCACATCCAAAGCTGCTGTGTGACCGTGGGCAATGCCAGCAGTGGGTGAACCTTTTCCAGATTCTGGGCAGCCTTCCAGTGGCCCCTTGCCGGTCCTGGTGCCAGAGAAAGAGTGGGTGGAGCAATGAACATACATTGCACAGTAGGCTGGTTTCTACATACAGACACACTGTCCTCTTTCCATCATCCAAGAAGGAAAGACGCTTTAGCAGAGTTTGAAGACATTTTCCAGTCAGGCAAAAATGCTCAGGGGTATTTTTGGCTGGGTAGAGAAGCAAACTTAGGGTCCCTTGTGCCTTTGGCAAGGAGCTGTATTGGCATCCTCTCGCGCCCCCCATCACTTTCTCACAATAGCCACATTAGAAATTACATTTTACGTAGCCCAAGTTCTCAAAGCATCCGGAGTGATGGTGAGGGGAGGCGGAAGGTGAAAAGTGGAGCAAGACTGACAGGAAACTTATCCGGCATTTGATCTCACCTTGACAGCAGTAGCTCATTGCCAAACACATATACACCATACACTTCATAGTCCGAGAGGTGATTTTTGTGCCCCCTCGCCGCCTGGGCCTGCCCCGCCCCCAGTGAGGACTGGTTTCACCAACTCCTAGGTGCGCCTTTCGCTGGGTAGTTTTGCAAGGGCCAAACAGAGAAACCTAGAGGGCTGGATTTGGCCTTGTGCCTGAGCTCCCCCCCCCCCGCACTACGCAAATAGATTTTGGGGGGGTCTTCTCTTTGGAGTGTGTGTGTGTTTCTGCTCTGTGCATGCCTCCTTCCGTGCCCTTTAAAAGAAGGGCTCTCCTCCTGCAGTGAGGCCCTTTCAGTTCCATGGGAATGGGGATTCAGGTAGGTAGCCCGTGTTGGTCTGACGCAATCAAAATAAATTTAAAAATTTAAAAAATTGTCCAGTAGCATCTTAGAGACCAACTAAATTTGTTCTGGGTATAAGCTTTCATGTATCTGAAGAAGTGTGCATGCACACGAAAGCTTATACCCAGAACCAACTTAGTTGGTCTCTAAGATGCTACTGGACAATTTTTTAATTTTAGTTATTTATTTTGAATGGGAATGGGGAATTTGCAGCCACCAGGGATACAGGAAATAATCATCTTTGTGGAAACAAAACCATTGTGTGGAAACCCCATGAATTTTTTCGAGATGAAAAGAGGCATTTCCTCCATCTCAATGCTGTGTCCAAAGCAGAGGCCTTTCCCATGAGGCAGAAGTTTGGAGAAGTGCTCAGGTTAAGAGAAGATGAGACAAGCCGGAGCTAGAGGCCACAATCCACCAATGCATTCTCTTGGAGAAGGCCTGCAGAGAAGCGCACGGCTGTGCTCAGGAGCTTTCCCACGTCAGTTTTGAGACGGAAGGAGCTGTCTCAGATGCCGTCAGCTTCCGCCTCCTGCTCAGCTCCTCGGGGAGGTTGCCCTCTCCACTGAAGAGCGTGTGGGCAGGCGTCAAGTGCTTGGACTCACCCAGCAGATGTGAAAGTAGCCAAGAGATCCGGGGATATAATGGCTTTATCAGAGGGAGAAGGAACTTTCTTCACTTCCTGCATCCGTTCTCGGGTTTCAGGAAAGCAGCTTTTTCTCATTGTAGCATAAGCTATGGGGGAGTGGGCATGTTTACCAGACTTGACTTTTCTGGCTTTCATAAGCTTCACCGTGGGGCTATCACTCTTGCACAGAGTGGAGAACACCAGCAATAAACATTCAGGAACTAATGGCTTAGCACAGCTGGGGAAGTTATTAGAGACAGTCGGCTCCGGCTCGGAACCACCCATGTGGGTAGCAGTGCAGGCTTCCATGAGGATGCAAAGACCGCAGGCAAATTGGAGATGTGTTTTAGTGGTTGTTAAGATTTCGGACAAATATTGTTGCAGATGAGCCTATAATAGGGCTCATCCACACTCCCATTCATCTTGTGCTTTTTAGGCACGGGTCTGAGAGGTTTTTTGTTGGCTCTGTTGCTTTCCTCAGAAACATCCACTGTTTACTGCTAAACTGTAAAAAAAGGTGAGTTGGGTTTTCTGCAGATTGATGTTTCTTCTGATTCAGTGGTAAACAGTGGGTTTTCCCAGGGAAAGCAGTAGAGCGAACGAAAAGCCGCTTGGACTTGTGCCCCAAAAGCACAAGACAAGCGTAAGTGAACACAGGACAAGTGGGATTGTGGATTATTATTAGTAGCAGTAGTGCCCAAGCCACTCTGGGCAGCTTCCAACACATATAAAAACATAATAGAACTTTAAACATTAAAAAAAACTTCCCTTGCCTTCAGATGGCTTCTAAAGCCATGAGGCTCCTGCTTCTCAGGGTAGTTCACAACATAAAATTACAAGATGTGTCCAAGTGCAAGCCAAGACATTGCTGCAACAAGTGACACACTCCCTGCATCTTCCTTTGGAAGAGCGAGTCATGCCCAGCTCTTAGTGCAGCAAGCAGCTGGAGTCCCAGGACTGGGCAAACAGATGTGGGCAATCCTTTGAGTGGGTTGGGTCTGCAAGATTTATTTGTGCCAGGGTTGGCATCTCCATATCCTTGGAGACAGAGGTGCTGTCAGTGCTCATGCTCAGGGGCACCCTTTGGTCTTTCAGATTTCCGCGGCACAGTGTGTGAGCCCAAACTTTGGCACGCCCATGCCTCTTGCCTTCCATTGTGCATGTGCACTACGTCATGGATGCAGCGTGCAGCAGCACCTCCCTCAGCTTGGCACCCAGTGGGGGGGGGGGACCAGTCATGCTGCCCTGAATCTGCCTCTGCTATCCTGATGCCTCCCCAGCATCTGATTTACTTTCAGCCTCCTCCCCAGAAGGAGGAGGCCACTCATTGACAGGAGGCGGAGCTGGGGGCCGCTCCACACCAAAAGGTATCTGGCTAGGGTATCTGATGTCACCGGGTGGTCCATCTCCTGGATGCAGCTCTCCATCCCTTGGACTACTGGCCCCTTCCCCAGACCCAATATTGCTAACCTTGCAGCACCAGCTTCCCAGCCAGCCGTCTGCCCAGGAGGCCCACATCTGGCTCCGTCCCTCCTTCATTTCTCCCACTCCTAGCGCTCTTGTGTGTGTGATGCCGCTCTGCCCCCACCCTCCATATCCCTTCCAGATGCACAGCAGTTTGTTGCTGCTCTTGCGCCCCACCCTGCCCCAGCCCAGGAATCTTCCCACCCCCAGCAACTAAATTGCTCAGGATATGGCCCAGCCAGGCGTCAGGTAATTGTGAGGTGAAGAGGGAAAAGGGAGGGAGGGAATTTGCCACCTAAAAGCGGCCATTTCCCTCCTCCCATCCTACATGGTAATTAGAGGATCTGTTAAGCTGGCGAAGAAGCAAAGGGTGGGGAGGAGGGGGAGCCCACCAGCTGCAAATGGCTGCAACAAAGAAAGGCAGTGGTTTGTCTGATGGTAAAGATTTGTTTCCCTCAGGCAATTATGTGCTATGAGGGCTTGAGTCACCCTGAGCAGCCAGCTCGCTTATCTGCTTAGACGCCGGAAGGGAAGGGGCCTCAGCGCTCTGGGATTTGGGTGGGGGTCTTCTGGCCTTTCTAGCTGAGGTAGTTAAGCCAAGTGGCGGGGGGGGGGGGCAGCAGAATGGTGACCACACCTGGCCTTGGGGTGGGGGCAAGGCCTGCTTTCACAAGGCTCTTGTTCCTTCATCCATCAGGCAGGCAGCAGTTCTGGTTTCTTTTGGGACAAAGGTAACAAATTCTTAGTCCAAGTGAGAGGAGCATAAAAACTTGCTGTAATACATACAGATTCTCTGGTCACTTGTGGCTGGTTGTAGCATAGTCCCCCTAACCTTGGCACCAGTGAGGTAGCATGGGGGGCTGCGGCCCCAGGTGTGCCGAGGTGCCTCCATGACAGGCCCCTCATCGTAGCCAGAGCCACAGGGAGGGAAGCCGAACCCAGCCGGGTCTCTGAGGCCTGGCTCTAGCACGAGAGAGAGCTGCGGAGACAGCTGCTTCTTGCAATGGCCCAACGCCCCACCCGTCACGGCTCCATTCCCGGGGCAGGCCTGACCTGGAGGAGGAGAGGCAGCGGCAGCAGCAGCAGAGTTGCCGCCTCTCTCCTGCCCTGGCCTGCAGCACCTTGCAAAGCTGTGCAGGACGGCCTGAGTGTGCCCTTGAAGCAGTGGCGAGGGCTGGGCTGGTGCGGCTGCAGTGCGCTCCCTCTGCTTGCCTGCCCTGGCTGGCAGTAGCATATGCTCCGCCGCTGCTCAGCATGTCAAAAACATGCAAGACAATGTACCCACCAACAGGCCACTCAGAGCGTCTCTGGGATGCTCTCCCCAGAGAGTCTCGCCTGGCACCTTCATTACATATTTCCAGGCGCCAGGCAATCGCGTTTCTCTGTAACCAGAGCCTTGGCTGGGCATTCTGTGACTCTTTCAGTGTTTCTGGGCTATTGGTTTGCTTTGTTTGTTCTTTTGTTATGTTGTGAACCCCCTTGTGATCTTCAGATGAAGGGCATTGTACATATTTAATGAATTAACAAAAAAGAGGGCTAAACCAGAATTCTTCGAGGGGGAGAATGTGCTTTGAAGGTGCTTTAAAGGTACAGTGTGTGCACAGCCCAAATTTATTGTGGGAATAGTCCCCCACTGCCAGAAGCCTTGGGGCTCTAAATCTGTGGATATCTAGCCCAAAAAGCTACTACCCTCAATAGAGAGAAGTTATGAAAGTTAAACTAACATAGAGCTCGTATAAGTTTGTATTGCGGGTGTGCACTTATAAAGGTGCTGACTCCTGCAGCACTCCCCCCCCCCCCCGAGGCAAGGAGAAGCAAGTGGCAAGGAACACCATCTCCTTCAAGCTTGCTGCTTGAAATGCAGGAGGAGATGCTGCTTATTCACGTTCCAGACCAAAATGCTCCAGATCAGTGAAAGGTTCTGATATTTCTTTCTCACTGGAGAAGGGACAAGGATCTGTTCCTGTGTTCTGCAACTGGACACCTAATGAAATTGGATTCTGGGTGAATCTATGCCTTCATTTGCCCTGAGAAACTTTCCCCTGAGAAAACCCGCAGTTTAGCTCAGAATTGGAACAAACAGCAGGCAGGTTTTTTATGGATTGACATTTGTTCTGATTTAGCGCCAGAGTGGGGTTTTTCAGCAGAAAACAATGGGGCAAAGAGGAAAAACCCGTGTCTAGAAAGCATGGGACAAGCAGAAAACTGCTTTCTAGGCACAGGGCAAGTGGAAGTGTAGATGAGCCCAGAGGTTCCTATTTAAAAGTGAGCCTACCTCATTTGCACTTTATGAAACAATACATGAACAGAAACACGGCCATCCTTCAGTGAAGTTCTCCAGCCACATAATGTATTCAAAAATTTATATGCTGGGGTAAGGTGTGCATTAAAATACATATATTCGTGAAAATAAAATACAAAAATGTATTCTATTAGGGAAAATTGCTTAGCAAAAATGTGCATTTAGGCAAAGTGAATAGATGTCTATATTACAAGAAAAAATGAAGAAACAAGAAATTGAAAGAACCTCAAATAGATACACTCAAACTCTTTTTCTCTTATTAGCAGACAAGATCCCAGATCTTTGGTGCCCAATGCTGAAGGACATCACACAAGCCTTCTACAATTTGGGAGCCTGTACATCTGCCTTGTACCTTCCTGGGCTTGTTCAGCCAGAATTCAGACCTAAAGAAGTAAAGTGAGTTAAGTTTTATTTTTGTGGACCATGCTTGAACTCTTTTTCAACTTCTAAAGAAATTTGGGGAAGGGCCATTGTGGTAGAGCAACTACCTTGCATGAGGAAGGTCCCAGATTCCTTAGCATCTCCAGGTTGGACTGGGAATGTCTTCCTCTCTGAAACTCTGGGGATTTGCTGCCAGTCGGTTGAGACAATACAGACTGCACTGCTAAGATGCATCACATTGTCTGACTTGGTATAAGGCTATTTCCTATATTCATGTAACTTTTCAAGTCATTGGAGCAGCAGCAGCAGCTCTCTCGTCCTTGGAACCAGTAGACACAGAGGACTGGGGCTGCACTGACGCGTCCCTTTTGACGCAGGACCGAGTGAATGGTCTGAGGTGGCTGATGTAAGCTGTAAGCTGGTCTGGGCCTGGCCAGGATCAGAGAAACTTCCTGTAAATCCTTGGGAGATATAAATGTCATATGTGAAAATAAGTAGAGAGGTGAGAAAGCAAGACCGTCAGATGAACAAATTGAGCCTTCATCCCCATGCTGCTGGTTTGGATGCCTTCGAAACTTGTGGAGGTGATGAGCCCTGGATTTTTGTCTCTGTTTCTAAAGCAATAATGTACAGCTTTGCAGATTGTTTCCTGTGAGACATTCTGACCATGAGACAAGGAATGCTGCAGCAACAAGCATTTGGCCCCTGGGAAGAGGACCAATAGGTTCCTGCTCCAGGACATTTCTGTGCTGCTTGCTCAGCGCAGAAGCCTTGGGTGGATGATACAACAAGAAAGTTAAGCCAATTTTAACCTGTCTAATAGTAATGACTCCCAGTCAGAGGACCCTGGGAATTGTACATTCTCTTTGCTATCTTTGAAGAAAGGCAAAGCCTAGAAACAGATGGCTGTTTTTCAGAGTCGGAAGTAATTTGAAACAGGGATCATTGCCTATAGTATGTGCTCATCTTGCTTTTGCTGCTGGTAAACAAGATGTGCTGGATTTTGTATTTTCTAACCTATAGAAACTGTTTAACCAGAGAGGGAAAGTGGGACAAAGAAATACATGTGTATATTATGGGGAGCAATGCCACTGCCAAATGACTTTCAGTTCTTCTTGACCATTGGACTCACTCTTGGTCTCGTCCATTCAATCCGCCAGAGCCTGTCTTCGCATGCAGGGAAAGTCCCTAACTCACCAAGGGTTTGGGACCCATTGGCTACCCTCGCCTGGTTTAGGGTTTATGGGGTGGTGGTGGGGGAAACATTGTGCTCCTTCAGGGATAGTTTGTCCACCTTTGGTCCCCATCCTGCTCCCTGCTCTCACCTGTGGCTCCTAGAAGCTGTCAGCAGGCGACAGCGGCCACAATCCCGAGAAACAGCTTTGACTGGCTAAACCAGACAGTAGTGTAACGTTTTATGTGATGTTGTCCTTCGTGAGGTATTCTTGCCCAGTTACTACATCTAGATCAGCCTTTCTCAACTTGGTTCGCTCTAGATATTTTGGACTACATTGCCTATCAGCACCAGTCCAGTGAGCATGAAAAAGGCCTTTCTTTATACAAGCAGATTGGTGTGTGTTGTTGTGGATGGGTTTGGCATTGGGCAAAGCAATGCTGAGTTTGCCTCACTAAGCACCCAGCTTGTGGTTTCATATCCACACACCCCTAGAGCAATGGAGAGCAGCCCAAAGCAGGTTGGCAGTGGAGCAGCAAAGGCAAGTTGGGATGATTCGGGTGTATGGGGAAGAAATAGCACAAGTACTTTACTGAACTGACTTTCACACTTGAGTTTTAAGCCTTCTCCCTGTTTTATCTGCACATCCATGAGGACTAGAAAAAGAAAGTGTTGGCTTTTTCCAGTCTGATGGATGTACTGGATTCTGCTCTGACCCACAACAGAAGGTGACATAATGACAGAACTTTGGGTCTGAAAACCAGGGATGGATAAACTTGCAAATTTTGGTTTCTATCACTTTCTCATTTTTCCAATTGTAAATTCAGTCCATCCCATTTTCACATCACTTTGCAAAAAATAAATTAAAAAAAAATCAAATGAAAATTTGTGCATATTTTTGTGTGCATCTCTCCTAATTATAGTGCATGCTATTTTTGCCAATATGTGCATTTTGTGCACACTTTCTCTTATATAAGGGGAGTTTTTGTACACATTTTTGGGTTGGAGAACTGCATTGCACAATTCAGAGTGAATTTAGGAGGACAGGTGTGTTTTGATTTGTGTAACACAATTCCTGTCATTCCCAACAATTGACCATTGTGATGTGAGTTCAAGTCCAAGAACTTGTCAGGGGCCCATGCTCCTCAGCTGCTATTGTTGTGGCGCCTTGTAGGTGTAGTTCTAGGACTCTCAGTCTCACCTCCATGTTACTGGATGTTTCCAATGCGGCAGCAGCATGACTTCAACACCCCCGCTCATCCGTGAAGTGCTCCCCTGAGACCAGACTAGATAGTGAGCCCGCCGTATTGTCTCTGCCTCCATTGCCAAGGATGCAACAGCAACTGGGCTGAGCAGACCCAGCCTCCTCCCAGGAGCGCTCTCTTTATTGCCCAGTCCCAGGCCTTGGGATGACCACCATGCCCACCCAGCTCAGAGGGCAGGTCAAGTGTTGGGACAACGCCGTCTTAGCTTATGCCTAGCTGTGCACCTTAGAACCCTGCGGTGACACCCTGAGCCCAGCATTGACTCAGTACGGCTGTTAGTGCCTGAGAGCTGAAATTAAGAACTGAGAGGGACTGAGAAGGCTCCATGTGTGGGACGCCCAGAGCTGCAATAAGGAGATGGCTGGAGGCCAGGAGCAGCATCGGCAGGGCGGGGGGGGGTGTCTTTCCCGGCATCTGCTGCCACCTGGTCCCAGCTGGCACCTCTCAATCCTTCACTTTTATGAGCCACCAGTTCCTGAACATAGTTTGAACCAGAGCAGGTTATAAATCCTGGTGGTGAGCCGCAGGGAGAGGATCCTGGTATAAATCTTCCTCTTTTAACTCACCTCTTCCAGTTTCCAAAGTCTGGCAGGGGGAAGGAAACAAAAGCAGTTATCCATCTAAATAACACCCCCTCCCTCTATTCTGTTCGCCCACATCAGGCCTGTAATTAACAGGCCGGGAAGCAAAGAAGCAAGTAAATGATGGGAGTCTGGAAAGAGAAGATAGCCAGGTTCATAAAGGCAGCCACAAAGCCAGGATGGGGAGGAGAAACAGAGGGCTTGCGGGTGCTGGAAAGCTGTGCTGAGCAACCACGTTGCAAGGTGGGCCAGATGTTTCTGGCCTTGTCACATGCAACCACGCTAGGAGGGAAGTTTGCTGCCCAGATTGAGTGCAGGCCCAGCTGTAGCCCAGGGCCCTTCCCAGGAGAGGGTGCGCTTGGTGGCTCACGAATCGACGAGCTTGGTCCCCTTTCTAGAAGGCTGGAGGGAGGCAAATAGCCCTTTTGCCAAGAGAGGGACCTTCCAGGCGGCATCCTGATTGCTTGCACCTTGCTTACATCGTGGTTAGATGATAGCAGATAGCTACTTATTTATTTTAATGTTTATAATCTACACTTTCATATCTTAATATCACAAGGTGTGTTACCAACTAAAAGCACAGTATTGCAGTAAAACAAGTTAGAAATGTCAAGCACATCAGTAAAAGCTGGTGGAGCTTTTGTTCTTTACAGGCCAGTTACATGAGGTGTCTTCAACCTTTTCAGACCCAGGACCCACTTATTTATTTATTTGGTTTTATAAACAAGAATAATGTTATACAAATAAGTATACCAAGTTTTCTCATGTCATTTGTATATCACAAAAATAGCATATTAATGTGGGAAAATATTTACAACATATGTTTCATTATTAGTAGTCAATGTATAGGTTCTTGGTTCATGAATTTCTTTAAACAATTAGGGAGAAAAAAGGGGGCGGGGGGAATGGTGAGTGGGGTGGGGTCAGGTAGTTATGCTTCTGTTCTTCTACTTAGTGGGGGGGGGGGTTGTGTCAGCGTCACTTGTATGGGTTCTCTTACTATTCATTTGCTGTGTTTCCTTGGTGGTGAGAAAGGTTGCGGGGAGCTTAGGGTGTGGTTGGTTGTCTTTGGTTGGCTGTAGTGAGAATTGTTTTTATGTGTGAGCGGAGTGTGAGTATGTATTTTTGAATCAGTTTAGCCAGACTGATTCGTATGCTGTCGGCGGATACTTGTCATTGTCTTGTTGGGCTGTGTACGTGATAAAGGGGAACCATACCAGGGTGAAGGCGTCGTCTTCTATTTGTCCCTGGGTAAATTTCAGTTTGTTGGCTAGTTTTTCTAATAAGGCCGTTTCCCATACTGGTACCATTGGTCCATACTTACTCCTGACAGGTCTCTCCAGTGTCTGGCTATGATTTTTCTGTCTGCTGAGAGTAGGTGGGTTATGAGCTCTTTATGGTGTGAGTGGGCATTATTATCTTGGAAAGCGTTTAGTAGGGCCAGTTCTGGGGTGACGTCTAATACTTGTTTAGTTATCTAATACTTGTTTAGTTTCGTTATTTTGCATATTTCTTGTATGATTGCCCTCCAGAAGAGTTGGATTTTAGGACATTCCCATCACATGTGAAGGTATGTGCCTGTGGAGGTGCATCCTCTCCAGCATTTTGGTGAGGTTCCTGGGCGTATTAGCACTAGTTTCCATGGTGTTAGGTACCACTTGTAAGTGAGTATCAGAGTGGGTTCTTTTCTTTTCACTGATAAGTGACTTCTTTTTGCTGTTATGGATTTAAAGAGGGGTTTAGACCACACCCTGTCCCACTGGGTGGGGTAATCTAATAGCCTATGTTGTCCTCCCATTGCTTTTTGATTACGTCTAGTGGGGTTTTGGAGCAGTATTTTGTATATTGTGGATATCATCCCTTTGCCATGTCTCTTGGTTGTTAGGAGGAGGTTTTTGAAGGTTGTCAAGAGCCTAGTTGCTGAGTTATTTAAAGAGGGCATGTAATTTGGTAGTGTGTTAGCCAGGGGCATGCCCTAGTTTGTCTTGTATTTCTTGTGTTGATATGGGTTTGTTGTTTTTGTAGAAGTCTGCTAGGCGGTATAAGCCTTTGGCTTGGCAGGTTTATATCTGGAGGTTTTGTGCTGCGTGGTGGAATAGTGGGTCCCAGGACCCACTTTTAATCCAAACATGCATTGGAGAACCCATTTCCTAATCTTTCTTACTCACTAGTCAGTACTAACCCACCAGCGGAAGACCAATGAGTTATACAACATAATTCATCCTGATTTTCTTGCAGGGTATATTTCCACAGCTTCCTCATTTCCACAGCTTCCTAAACTTTTCAATGCATTTCTCTGTCACTTCAAAAGGTTAAAACTTTTTAAAAAAGTGAATTTGTTGTTTAAGGATCCTTTAATCACCTTTACACATAACAGCTGTCTCCTATTTGCCACATTCTTCTTATAGTGTCTTATGTGAGATCAGTTGGACTTTTCACACCCCAGGGTTGCCCCCTGGCACGGAAACAGAAATTCAGGAAATAGCACCCAAGGAATAGGGCCACAGGATTGGACTGAGACATTTTGGCACATGAGATTTTTTAAAAATCCAAGTTTTGTGCGAGTCCCACCGAGAGGCCCTTGCTTAGCTCCACTTCATTTCCTGGGGCTTGTTTAGGAGGACCTTGCGGGGCATTGCAGCCTGGGAGGGACGAATCTGTCAATTTATCCCCGTTGCTCCTTTTTACAGTTTGTGATCCATATTTCTTCATCAGTTTCTGATTTGCCATTTTAAAAAAGTCCTAATGAATATTCATCAGCATTTTAGAACAAATTTATCCTAATGTGCATATTTTGTGTGCAGTTTTGACTAATCCATACATTTTTGCAAAGCATTGTTCTATGTTATTTTCACTCATATATTTATTTATTTCATAAAATTTATGTAACACTTGCTTTTAGAAAAAAAACACCCTCAGAAAGCTGTTTACAAAAAGAATCAAGCAATAAAATTATCAATAAAAAACAGTTAAGACAGCTGTTTAAAACATTCAAAATAATTAAAAACAAAATAACCTAAAAACAGATGAAAACACATGTCAACATTAGGTAGGCCTGCCTAAAGAAAAATGTTTTGAGCAGGTGGCAAATGGAGCCTGCCTGGCGTCACTAGGCAGGGAGTTCCAGAGTGTGGGAGCTGTCACACTCAAAGACTGTATTCTTACAAATGCAGAATGAATTTTAGGACTGTGTTTGTGCCAGCTCCGCAGATCAACGAGGGCAAGTGGATATATACTGGGGTAAAGCCGTCTTGCAGGTGAACTGGTCCCAAACTGTGAAGGGCACACTTGCCCCTTGCACACATGTTTTTGCAGCATCACAGCATTGGGAGAAATGCGAATGTCAAAGGACAGCTGTGTTTCAGTCAGTGTTAGAAACTGAGATATGAAAGCTAGGAGCTAAAGGGCACCTTAAATCAATGTTATGGACGCAACAACAGAATGTCTAGGCACGATACAACAAGAATACAAAACTGGAAGTGAATGAACTGCAGCTAAAATATTATGTTCATTTTCACATGATCTAGTCCTTACCCTGCACACCCCCCTAATATTCTTCTCCAATCTTCAGAGAGTAGCTGGAAGGGGGGAGGCAGAAAAGGGTCCTCCTTTCCTTCCACTCTGCAGTTTTAATCTGAAATCTTAGGCGCAGTACTGTACCCAGAGCTCAGAAACTACTTGTGCTAACGAAATTCCCTGTCACAAAATGTGCCTAGAACAATGGGAGTTTCAAAGACTGGTTTCAGTTCACATATTGTTTGGGAAAGTGCAAATTAGGTATTTTCACATCACAGTGGAATTCAAACTGTCCTGAATTTCTCTTCCCCCACCCCTCAGTTCCTAATGGTGCCCCCAGGGAGTTCTGCTATTCTGACAAGCAGGCAAAATCCGTCATCTCAGGTGATGACTTCACCTTTGCCTAACGCTTGCCATGTGCCTCTGAAGCTTGACATCAGCCCAGACGCTGGTCCTTCCATCTCTGGGCACTGGAGCAAGACATTTGGACAGGGCTGACTCTGCCATTAGTCTTGGGTGGCAGACACTGGGAGGGCAGCCGTGGCAGCCCCATGGCTGTGCTCTTTTTGTGTGTGAGAGAGAGACCAGAGCTATGTATGCTATGTGCCTGTTCTGCACTCTGATAACTGGCCAGGGGGGAGGGCCAAGCCACAAAACAATATAGGGTAATGATGCTGCCCTCAGATGTGATAGAGAACACTATTGCATTCAAATATAATGAAATAAGATTCAACTGCCAGGCCAGCTGGGTCTCCATCTTGTCCTTCGCCTCAAGCAGCAACACTGACTTGCTCCAGCCCAGCTCTTAAAAGTGACTGAGAATCTGAGGCCACATTTTCCACTGTTCAGTAGGAAGAATTTTTGTTCTCGGCAAGCTGTTTTCCCCATCATCCTTTTCCCTCTGAATGCTTTTGTGTGTGTGTCCTTGATAACCTATTGAGTGCATAATTCCCCCCTTTGAACGAGACGTCTTGTGACCCTTTCCAAACCCTTGACCTTGGGCCCAGTGGTAGGCTCTCTGCTCCATTCTCTCGCCAAACTGGGGGAGATTAAAGCCTCTGCGCAGAGCCAGGTGTAACTTCCACTGCCTGGCAGTCAAGAGGCTTCCCACCCACGGGATTAACAGGCGGGTTTGCTTTGTTAAGGCTCTATTGTTGCCAGCGCCTGGGCAGGCTGCCAGGTCCCCTCCTGCTGTGTTTGGCCTTTGTGATTTGCTCTGCCCCAATCCTCCTCCTCCTCCTCCTCCACCATCACCTGATCACTTTGCACCTGAGCAAGAGTGAATTGAGCTGTTTTTACATCGCAGCCAAGGGCTCATGCCATGTCTTATTCTCCCCTTTGCTCCTTTAGCTCTTGATAGCTCTGGGAGGGGAGAATCTAGCAGCTGTCACGGGGCCTTAGCTGAGCTTCTGGAGAACGGCAATCCCATGGCTGAATGAGCATAACACACAAGGCTCTGATTTGCTTCACACCTTTCCACTTATTTACATGAGCAGAGATAGCTGAGGTCCTTTCAAAGGCTGTAGCAACATAACATTTACCTCTGTGGGAATGTGTGTGTTTGTTTGCTTTTAAGCAATTTGAGCAGAGTATGCGTGGGGAACATGTTGCTCTGGAATGGAAAATCCAACAGCCTAGGAAGCATTCATGGGGTTCGTCCGTTTGTTGAATGGTTTATATTGCTGTTTTTGATATAGTTTTTTTGCTTGCATTTGGTTTCTATAGAAAGAAAAATGGGGAAATAAATATTAAACTGAAATGAAAAATCCTGTTTTGTTATCATGAGGGACTAGCAAAATACTGTGTTCTCTTAAAATATTTGACTGACTCGCATACCTGAAAAATCAAGTTTGAGGCTGCAATCCTAACTACCTTTCCCTTTTTGTAAGTAGACATTGTTAGGATTAATAATATTTTGTAAGTAGACATTGTTAGGATTAATAATAATAATAATAATAATAATAATAATATAATAACCGCTCAGAGCGGCTAACATCAGTAAAATTACAATAAAAACATAATAGGAAAAAACCAATTTAAAATACAGGTTAAAATGCAATTTAAAATGCAGCCTCATTTTAAAAGTAGCCAATAGATCAATAGATCAAAACCTAAGGGGAGGGAAACATAAGGGTCAGTCTGAGTCCAAACCAAAGGCCAGGCGGAACAGCTCTGTCTTGCAGGCCCTGTGGAAAGATGTCAAGTCCCGCAGGGTCCTAGTCTCTTGTGACAGAGCATTCCACCAAGTTGGGGCCATTGCTGAAAAGGCCCTGGTCCTAGTCAAGACCAATCTAACCACCTTGTGACTTGGGACCTCCAAAGTGTTGTCATTTGTGGCCTTAAGGTCCTCTGTGGGGCATACCAGGAGAGGCGGTCCCGTAGGTACGTGGGTCCTAGGCCATATAGGGCTTTAAAGGTCAAAACCAGCACCTTAAACCTGACCCTGTGCTCCACTGGGAAACCAGCGCAGTTGGTAAAGCACTGGATGAATGTGATCCCGCAGCAAAGACCCCGTAAGGAGCCTTGCCACGGCATTCTGCACCCGCTGGAGTTTCTCGGTCAGCTTCAAGGGCAGCCCCACATAGAGCGAGTTACAATAATCAAGCCTGGAGGTGACCGTCACATGGATCACTGTGGCCAGATCAGGGCGAGAAAGGTAAGGGACCAACTGCTTGATACGGCGGAGATGAAAAAACGCCACCTTTGTTGTGGCTGCAACCTGCGCCTCCATGGAAAGGGTGGCGTCAAAGGTTACACCCAGGCTCTTGACAGAAGGCGCTGGCACTAATTGAGCCCCCGCAAGAGATGAGAGTTGGCCCCCCAACCCCATGTCATCCCAACCCAGTCAGAGGACCTCTGTCTTCAAAGGGTTTAACTTCAACCGGCTCCCACCCAGCCATCCAGCCACAGCTTCCAAGCATCTGGTCAGTGTGTCTGGGGCCGAGTCAGGATGGCCATCCATCAACAGATAGAGTTGGGTGTCATCAGCATATTGATGACAACCCAGACCAAAACTCCGAAAAGTCTGGGCAAGGGGGCGCATAAAGATATTGAAAAGCATTGGGGAAAGGATTGCGCCCTGTGGGACTCCACACACCAAGGAGTGCTGCGGCAACAACTCCCTCCCTAGAGCCACCCTCTGTCCCCAACCTGAGATAAAGGACCACAGCCATTGTCGGACTGTGCCCTGAATCCCCATGTCGGCAAGGCGGTGGTCCAAAATATCATGATTGACCATGTCGAAGGCTGCCGACAGATCTAAGAGAATCAGCAGTCCCGACCCGCCTCAATCCAGCTGTCTACGGAGATCATCTGTTAGGGCGACCAAAGCCATCTCGGTCCCATAACCAGGGTGAAAGCCAGACTGAAATGGATCCAGAGCCGATGTCTCGCCCACAAACCTGCCAAGCTGTTTGGCAACTGCTCTCTCAATTACCTTACCCAGGTACAGAGGATCTAGAGATGTTTTCTTTAAGAGCAGATGCACCACTGCTTCCTTCAACTCCCCTGGGAAAGTCCCTGTGCCAAGTATTAAAAGAACTGGCAGATGTGATCTCGGAACCACTGGCAGTCATCTTTGAGAATTCCTAGAGAACAGGCGAACTCCCGGCAGACTGGAGGAGGGCAAATGTTGTCCCTATTTTCAAAAAGGAGAAAAGAGAGGACCCATTACTGCCCAGTCAGTCTGACATCAATACCAGGGAAGATTCTGGAGCAGATCATTAAGCAAACAGTCTGTGAGCACCTAGAAAGGAATGCTGTGATCACCAATAGTCAGCATGGATTTCTGAAAAATAAGTCATGTCAGACTAACCTGATCTCGTTTTTTGACAGAATTACAAGCTTGGTAGATGAAGGGAACGCAGTGGATGTAGCCTACCTTGATTTCAGCAAGGCATTTGACAAGGTGCCCCATGATATTCTTGTAAAGAAGCTGGTAAAATGCGGTCTTGACTTTGCTACCACTGAGTGGATTTGTAACTGGCTGACTAACCGAACCCAAAGTGTGCTCATCAATGGTTCCTCTTCATCCTGGAGAAGAGTGACTAGTGGGGTGCCACAGGGTTCTGTCTTGGGCCCGGTCTTATTCAACATTTTATCAATGACTTGGATGATGGACTCAAGGGCATCCTGATCAAATTTGCAGATGACACCAAACTGGGAGGGGTGGCTAACACCCCAGACGACAGGATCACACTTCAAAACGACCTTGACAGATTAGAGAACTGTGCCAAAACAAACAAGATGAATTTTAACAGGGAGAAATGTAAAGTATTGCACTTGGCCAAAAAAAATGAGAGGCACAAATACAAGATGGGTGACACCTGGCTTGAGAGCAGTACATGTGAAAAGGATCTAGGAGTCTTGGTTGACCACAAACTTGACATGAGCCAACAGTGTGACGCGGCAGCTAAAAAAGCCAATGCAATTCTGGGCTGCATCAATAGGAGTATAGCATCTAGATCAAGGGAAGTAATAGTGCCACTGTATTCTGCTCTGGTCAGACCTCACCTGGAGTACTGTGTCCAGTTCTAGGCACCACAGTTCAAGAAGGACACTGACGAACTGGAACGTGTCCAGAGGAGGGCAACCAAAATGGTCAAAGGCCTGGAAATGATGCCCTATGAGGAACGCCTAAGGGAGCTGGGCATGTTTAGCCTAGAGAAGAGGAGGTTAAGGGGTGATATGATAGCCACGTTCAAATATATAAAAGGATGTTACATAGAGGAGGGAGAAAGGTTGTTTTCTGCTGCTCCAGAGAAGTGGACACGGAGCAATGGATCCAAACTACAAGAAAGAAGATTCCACCTAAGCATTAGGAAGAACTTCCTGACAGTAAGAGCTGTTGGACAGTGGAATTTGCTGCCAAAGAGTGTGGTGGAGTCTCCTTCTTTGGAGGTCTTTAAGCAGAGGCTTGACAACCATATGTCAGGAGTGCTCTGATGGTGTTTCCTGCTTGGCAGGGGGTTGGACTCGATGGCCCTTGTGGTCTCTTCCAACTCTATGATTCTATGATTCTAAGGGACTGATTGATGATATCACCCAGGGAGACCCGCACCTCGTCTGGACACGCTCTAATCAGCCAGGGCGGGCACAGGTCAAGGGGGTAAGTGGTAGGCCTTCCAGCTCGGAGGAATCTGTCCTCATTGGCAGGGAGTATCCGGTCGAAATGGTCCAATACTGGACTCGAGGACAGTTAAGGGGCCTCCAGTTCTGTTACTGTATCCAAATTGGCACGGATGTCATGGTGGAGCAGCAAGACTTTCTCTGCAAAAAAGCTCGCAAATTATGCTGTTAGCCACTAAAAATCCCGTGTGGAGTTTCATAACCTGCAACTCGCAATCCATTCTCCCTTATGTCAAGGGCTGGATGATGTCATGAATGCTGTGATGAAACAGAGACGTCTTCCCAGTTATGGTTGGCAGAGTAGCTAAATTGCAGCTAGGAAGCCAAATCTTGAAATTTTATTTCCTGAAATTAGAATAGAACAGTGTTTAACACTTGTTAAACTATTCAAAAGCTATTACCTGTTTAACATATAGCTAAAGAAGATATATGCAAAATATTTACCTTCACATGCTTATCCAAGCATGGGCTTGGTTTTTCTTAGTTGAAGATTACAGCGTCTTCCTTAAACATTCAAACAAGTGGTGTCTTTCTCTCTTTCCAGTCCTTGCTCTCAGCCTTCTGCACATGACATGAGATACCTCCCATGTGACTAGAGTTAACCAATCACACAAGAGTTGCTGGGGAACATAAGACGCACAGAGTATGCATAAGAAACACTGTGCAGCCCCAGTTATATTGTCACTGTGTGAATGTGGCTGGCGCAGACAGGAAAGTGGAGGGCCATTTTTATGTCAAATTTGCAAAATTCCCTGTTATTACATACCCTCCAACATTTCTCCAATGAAAATAGGGAAGTCCAGTTCCATAATGATAATTTGGCTATGGCACAGGCAGACAGATTCTACCTTTCAGCCAAAGTTGAGTTTAGATTTGTATTGCCTACACATTTAAGCCTCGTGTGAAAATGCCTGTGCTTTGGAATAAAGAAAGAGTTAAAGATGGTGCCGCTGTGTGTCCCCCCCCCCAAGGAAATTCAAGAACAGTGCTTGTTTTTATGAGATTTCTCATCAACAGGATGGTAAGAGTTAAAAATGTGGTATTAAGAAATGAGAGAACTTTCTTTCATCCTGATTAAATTATACAGTCTTCAATGTAGGTCAGACTTTTGAGCTAAAAGCCTTCTAATAATAAAAAGAGGCATTTTTTAAAATCACTTTTGGTTATGAAGAAGAGGAAGACATAAATAAAAGAGAATAAAAGGCGGGTGGAATCAGAGCTGCCGTCTGATCCTGCATGTTCAGTTTCAGCCCAGAGCAATCTGAGATGGCTGAGAAATTGAGCCTTGAAATTGAAGGTTTCTAATGGGAACGAAGGGTGGGGGCTGAGAAGTGAGGTCTGCCCCCCTCCCCAAGTTAGATTTGCTGAGCAGAAATCTGGAGCAGAGTGTGAAATCGCCTTTTGCTCCACGTTGCCATGATGAAAGTGTGTGTTGGAAGCCCTCCACTCCCTGGGTTAGGATGAAGTTATTTCTCAAAACAGCAGCTGGCAACATGCCAGACTCAAGTGGCTTTGTGTGGGGAGGGGAGGGGGGGGACTCTGAAAAAACACAATTATTCCAGCTCTGTCCAGTTGACTTTACTCAGTCCCAATGGAAAGAAAGAGTTGCAACCAGTGCTTTTTTGTGACAGTCCTCACTGGTATGGAGAATAGTCACCTCTTTTTTTTATTTTGCTGTCCAAGTCCATTTTGTGTTGACACCTGCAGCACTTTTATCAAGTCATTGGTAGTGGCACCCAATTTGTTACCAAAAAAATGGGGTGTTGGGGGACGGGCAGTACCTCTGGTATGGGACACATCATGCTCCTCTTGGGGTAGTTCTTCCACCTTTGGTCCACACCCTGCGCTCAGCAATCACCTTTGGAAACTATTTTCAGATTGTTTCCATGCTTAATGGTTGCAAACTGTACTGGTGAATGATCATTTTTTTAGACTAGAAAAGATAAAGAATGATCTATGGTCACCAATGTCCCAAGATCAGTTTTCTGATCAAAGCATTCTCTGCATAGAGAATGGTAAACTGTGACTTATGGATTTTAATGATATAATTGATGTTTGCATCCAAAAGAGATTGAAAGAAACTGCTCTGTATATTTAATAATTACTTATAATAAGTAATTATAAGTAAGTTATAAAGCAATGTTATAATAATGTACCGTATTTTTCGCACCATAGGACGCACTTTTCCCCCTCCAAAAATGAAGGGGAAATGTGTGTGCGTCCTATGGAGCGAATGCAGGCTTTTGCTGAAGCCTGGAGAGCGAGAGGTGTCGGTGCGCACCGACCCCCCTCCCTCTCCAGGCTTCAGGTAGCTATCCGCAAGCCTTCTGAGCGCAGCGGGAGTTCCCGCCGGGCTCCGAAGGCTTGCGGATAGCAGCCTGTTCTGGGGGCTGGGGTCAGATCCCGCTCGCTGTCTTGGCTTCTTTGCTCTTTGGGGCTGGTGGGGAAATTTTTCCCCCTTTATTTCCCCCCCTAAAAACAATGTGCGCCCTATGGTCCAGTGCGCCCTATGGAGCGAAAAATACGGTACCTATGATTCTCCTATGAATGTTCTGTGTTAATGTGTTCATTAATCTCATACTTTTGTAAACTTATTAAAGGTTATACATTTATAAACAATCTTTTTATCCATGCTAAAATTTAAACAATGATCTGCTTTCATTGCGTGGATAAATAAGAGAGTGAGGTTTCATTTCTCGTGATCAGATGCTGTTCAGTTTGGCATTCCCAAGGTCTTCAGCCTCGGGACTCCAGGCCTGGTGCTAGAGCACCCAGGGTTGCCCTTGGTCTCCCCCTGCTGACCTCCTCCTTGTTCCTCTTGCCTCAAGGGTTTCTGAGCACCTTCCTGGCTCCGCAGACACCGAGAGCGAGAGCCTTCCCGAGGGAGCGTCTTGGCAGCTCACCTTGACATCAGTGCTTGGAGATATATTTAAGGTAAGCGTCAAGCAAAACACCCGGTGCATCCAGGCATAGCTACTCCCAGCTGTCGACCCAGCATGAAAACATGCCCACTGCATTTTGGGCACATGTCCCAATCTCTTCCTCCAGACTGAATTTAGAAGAAGCCTGTTTTTCCAGTCTGCAATGGAAACTGGATTTGTACAGGGTGGGTTGGCAGGCCCTGGTGCCAGCACTCTTCTCAGAGCAGATAAAATCGCTCAGATTCGGGAAGAAGTAGACTCCACCGTGGGAGCAGGGCCGGGGCGGGAGAGGGCTAGAGTTCTGTCTAGTCAAGTTGAGTGGGATCAATTCCAATCTGTTACCTCCGAGGATGTGGACAGGCTGCTTGGACGAGTGAAACCAACCACCTGTCTCCTGGATCCTTGCCCATCCTGGCTTATAAAAGCTAGCCGGGAAGGACTGGGCGATGGGCTTCGTGGGGTGGTGAATGCTTCCCTCCGTGAGGGAGCCTTCCCAGACCCACTGAAAGAGGCGGTTATTAAACCGCTTCTTAAAAAAACATCTTTAGATGCGGCCACGATGGCCAACTATCACCCAGTCTCAAATCTTCCATTCTTGGGCAAGGTGATAGAGCGAGCGGTTGCTGAACAACTCCAGGCACGCCTGGAAGAAGCGGACCATTTGGATCCCTTCCAGTTGGGATTCAGGCCTCATCATGGGACTGAAACTGCCTTGGTCGCACTGGTTGATGATCTCCGGCGGGCTAGGGACAAAGGTGAGAGCTGTTTCCTAGTTCTGCTGGATCTCTCAGCGGCGTTTGATACCATCGACCATAACATCTTTCTGGACCGTCTTGAGGGGCTGGGAGCTGGGGGCACTGTCATACAGTGGTTCCGCTCCTTCCTCCTGGGCCGTGTTCAGAAAGTGGTGGTGGGGGATGAGTGTTCAGACCCCTGGGCTCTCACTTGTGGGGTGCCTCAGGGTTCTGTCCTCTCCCCCATGCTTTTCAACATCTACATGCAGCCACTGGGAGAGATCATCAGGAGGTTTGGGCTGGGTGTTCATCAGTATGCAGATGATACCCAGCTCTACCTCTCTTTTAAATCAGAACCAGTGAGGGCAGTGAAGGTCCTGTGTGAGTGTCTGGAGGCGGTTGGAGGATGGATGGCGGCTAACAGATTGAGGTTGAATCCTGACAAGACAGAAGTACTGTTTCTGGGGGACAGGAGGCGGGCAGGTGTGGAGGATTCCCTGGTCCTGAATGGGGTAACTGTGCCCCTGAAGGACCAGGTGCGCAGCCTGGGAGTCATTTTGGACTCACAGCTGTCCATGGAGGCACAGGTCAAATCTGTGTCCAGGGCAGCTGTTTACCAGCTCCATCTGGTACGTAGGCTGAGACCCTATCTGCCTGCGGACTGTCTCGCCAGAGTGGTGCATGCTCTGGTTATCTCCCGCTTGGACTACTGCAATGCACTCTACGTGGGGCTACCTTTGAAGGTGACTCGGAAACTACAACTAATCCAGAATGCGGCAGCTAGACTGGTGACTGGGAGCGGCCGCCGAGACCATATAACACCGGTCTTGAAAGACCTACATTGGCTCCCAGTATGTTTCCGAGCACAATTCAAAGTGTTGGTGCTGACCTTTAAAGCCCTAAACGGCCTCGGTCCAGTATACCTGAAGGAGCGTCTCCACCCCCATCATTCTGCCCGGACGCTGAGGTCCAGCGCCGAGGGCCTTCTGGCGGTTCCCTCATTGCGAGAAGCAAAGCTACAGGGAACCAGGCAGAGGGCCTTCTCGGTAGTGGCGCCCACCCTGTGGAACGCCCTTCCAGCAGATGTCAAAGCAATAAACAACTACCTGACATTCAGAAGACATCTTAAGGCAGCCCTGTTCAGGGAAGTTTTTAACGTGTGATTTTACTGTATTTTTGGTTTTTATGGAAGCCGCCCAGAGTGGCTGGGGAGGCCCAGCCAGATGGGCGGGGTATAAATAATAAATTATTATTATTATTATTATTATTATTATTATTATTATTATTATTATTATTATAGCAGTTTTTCAGGGGTTAAAAAAGCTGGTTGGTTTTTTTTTAAAAAAAAACAAACAAACCACCAAAGAAGAGTTTCATGCAGGGTACTCACAGAGGGGGGACGGGGGATTAAACAAACAGCCTGTCTGAATCATGGGGAGACAGGCGCAGTGGAAGAGGTGTCATGATTTGATTTGAAGGCTGTACATGTGAGGGTGAAGGAACACAACTCACTGGCAGCATCAAAACCTATACCTGCGCCTGTGTCTGTTCATATGCAGCCACCATTTTCTGGCTGAGACACAGACAGTGAGGAAGGGGTTTAGGTTATCTAAAGCAGGTTCTGGAAACTAACATTACACATGATCTGCTGGGAGGCCCAGAATGTGATGGGTTCCAGAAAGCCTTTTTTGTCAAAGAGAAGCCATGTGACTGTCCCAGATTCTGGATGAAGAGGTCCTATTTAATAGCAAAGACCCAAAGCCTAGGTGCCCTCAACATGTTTTGGAGTGCAACTCCTGTCAGCCCTGACCATTGGTTGGAGCTGATGGGCATTGTAGTCCAAAACATCTGGAGGGCACCAGGTTGGGGAAGACTGAGCTAGGCCTGGAAATAAGGTTTTGACTGGCATTTACTGTATTTGCACAATCTGGTTCTGATGTTAGCTAATCTGGTTTCATTCACCCTGTGTGTGGATTAGCTCCTCTTGCCTCCCTGCAACGGCCTGCTCCTCTGCCTTCCATCCTCCTAATCCGCTGTTTGTCACACACCACAATCATCTCTGTGGCGGCTAATTGTGATGCCCCTACCCAGGGGATTAGGATTTCCAAGTGGTGATGGGGGAAAGCACTGCTGAAACCATCACAACCTTAAAGTGTCAGAGCTATTTGTTACACAGAAGCATTCCTGGTGTGACAGCGTGAGCCCAGAAATCTGATGCGCCAAGAAAAATGCTTGCAACAAGGACCAATTTTCCGTGCTTTGTGTGACATACTGCTCAGAAACAGGGCTTGGTTAAAAACTTTTAAAAGTGAGCTGCTGAATCAAATGCAAGGGCTGTGAAGCAGGGTGACATTCCATGGATGCAATTTTTCTTGTTGCTATGAAACTGTGACAGCAGCACAGTTACATTTGCAGAAAACTGCAACTGATGTGCTAGGTTTCTTTTGCAGGGGGGTGGATAACGTTTTTCCAGGGACAAAGATGTGGTTTGATAGCTAGGGGGAACATAACACCTTGCAACAGAAGCACCGCCTTCAGGGAAAGGCACCACTCCTCTACACCATCAAAGGCTCTGGTTGTTGGAATTATGATAAATTATGCAAAACAAGCTGGTATGTGTGGGTTTTCCCAATCTGAATCATTTAGATTGGGAATTTGAGCATGCTTTTGTGCAGAGTTTTAGGACTTGCTTGGCCGCAGAGCATCCATAAGGGGAAAGAATCACCATATTCTGTCTCCTGCAACAGACAAGCAGTCATGCCGGGGCACAAAGAGCCTGCCCCTTCCTGGGGGCTCTAAATGGAAAGCCACACAGAAACCGCTCTTCCTTTAGTCTGGCCTTGTGGAGGTGAAAATGGGTGAATAACCCTTAATCCACCCTTCCTGTGGCTGTTCTGGCTCTTGGGACTGAAGTAAGGAGGACGTCCTAAGGTTTATACTAGTAAAGGAGCACATAGGCGCCGACTCCATGGGGCTTGAGGGGGCCCGAGCCCCCTCAAAAATTCGTTTGGGGGGGCTCCGCCCCCCCAATAATCTCCGGCGCCCCTCCAGCAGAGCGCCATCGCCGCCCCTCCCCCAGCCCAAAATGCACAGGGAGGGGCGGGCTGCATGCCTCCTGCCCTCCCTCCCGAGCAAAAGCTCCACCCAATTTCCTTTGGAGCTGATTAATAAGCGCAGCACGCTCTCCCCTATTCGCTCACGAGGAGGCGGCGCCACTTTATTTGCATATTCATGAGCTTATTTATTATTCATGAGCTTTCCCGGGCCCCCCCCCCAATATTTTTTATAAGTCCGCGTCCCTGAAGGAGCAGCATGTTCTTTCAGTGGGGGAGCATCTGTCTTCCCCAGGCAAGAGATGAAGACACAGAGCAGGTTTCTAGTTCAGGCTCCTCCATCGCCAGGTCATACAGTCCCCCAACTAAATAGCTCCTGGAGCTCCTCAGATTTCCTGTTGAACATTTCAGATATGCTGGGCAGGTATTGCTTTTTGCATCAGAGGGGAAACCAAGTCACAAAGCGGGTGTTAATCTGCTTGAGGATTGGCAGCAATGAAGTGCTAGAACAGGGGTCAGCAGACTTTTTCAGCAGGGGGCCAGTCCACTGTCCCTCAGACCTTGTGGGGGGCCGGTCTATTTTTTTTTTGGGGGGGGGGGGAATGAAGAAATTCCTATGCCCCACAAATAACCCTGAGATGCATTTTAAATAAAAGGACACATTCTACTCGTGTAAAAACACACTGATTCCCAGACCGTCTATGGGCCGGACTGAGAAGGCAATTGGGCTGGATCTGGCCCATGGGCCTTAGTTTACCTACCCCTGTGCTAGAACCTGGATTGCCCCATGGTCCACCACTTCCTTCTGTACAGTGGCGTAGCGTGGGTTGTCAGCACCCGGGGCAAGGCAAGTAATTTGTGCCCCCTAACCCGTGGATTTGCGCCCCCTAACCCTAACCCCCAGATGTTGCGCCTGGTGCGGCCGGCCCCCCCTGCACCCCCCACGCTACGCCACTGCTTCTGTAACTACTTAGACCAACAACTTCATTCCCCGACTTGAATAATTCAGCAAGATACTGCTTTGGATTTCCATCCTTCCTTGGCCAGTTCCACTGCAGCCTTCAGCACAGAGAGGTAGGCTGCCTCTTGTTACCTACGCTCCTCCTCAGTAAGGGAGAGAACCACCAGTTCTTTCTCCTTGTATTATGCATCTGATTCTCTTCTCCTGCCAGAGGACACCTTCAGACAGACGGCAGCTTAAGCTTTATTGCAATCGTCTGTATGACACGCATGTCATGCATATTATCTGTCTCCAATGATACCAGCCAGCCTGAGTCATGTAGATGGTCTCAGTCTTTGCAATCAGAGCAGGTAACTGGGGTTAGCAGAATGTTGAGTTCAGGCTGGAGGCAAGGCTGGTCTGGTCCAGGTCAGAGTCAAGGCAGAAATAGATCCAGGGGCATCAGGCCAGCTTCCAGGCAGGATAATTAACTACAAACTCCAAAATTTTGTATCCCCTCCAAACCTGTGCCAAAGTTTTGTAGTTGCTTTGCAGCATTTTTCAAGGAAAACCCCATGTTTTGCACCACCTCACAAACTGAGTAATTGACACATCAAACATGAGGTCAGTGGTTAACACCCCAAAATCCAACATTGTCTGATTTACTCCAAACCGGTGCCAAAGTTTGGCAACAGTTTGGCAGCATTTTGCAGTGAAAACCCCCTGTTTTGTAGTGCCCCACACACTAATTGCTCCTCAAACCTAGGGTTAAAGCTATCGCCTCAAAACCCAATAAACAGCCTGTTTATTGAGCATTCATCCCGATTTCCTTGCACAAAGTTTCATGGAGGTTAGATAACACCTGCTATTTATTGAGCATTCTGATTTGTTTACAATGTTGTGTCAAGTTTTATCCTACACTTTCCAGTGCATTTTCCTGTTACTTTCCTTACAGCAAAAGCTCTTATTTTTTTGGGGGGGGGGCAGTTTTGCTGCTATTCCTGTGTTTGCAATTTGTTTTACCTGTTTTTAATACTGAAATTAAAATTGTGACCTGCCCTGAGACCTACTGGTGAAGGATGCAATATAAAATAATAAATAAACAAACTATAATAATAATAATACCACCATATAAAGGTGCAATTAACTTTTTGTTGCACCGCCCACTACTGCCCATCCCCACTAGCATTTGGCACCCCAAAAAGAATGGTTAAATATTCCTCAACAAACCATATCTGTTAATCTTAATGATTAGTGATTGTATCTGATGTCAGAACAACATAGTCATATATACAGAACAACAAGCAATATAGGCTTTCTTTGTAAAACAAATAAGGCTGATAGACAATGTATTTTCTGGACTTGTCCAAAAATAAAGACATTCTGTTGGGCGATGATAAAAGAAATAGAAACAGTCACAGGGTACAGTGGTACCTTGGGTTAAGAACTTAATTCATTCTGGAGGTCCATTCTTAACCTGAAGCAAAGTTCTTAAACCGAGGTACTATTTCTGGGTTAGCGGAGTCTGTAACCTGAAGCGTATGTAACCTGAGGTACCACTGCATACACTTTTAGTAGATCCATTGGTTATCCTTTGTGGATATATTAAAGACCATGTTATAAGGGATGATAAAAGACTGGTTTTAGTTTATTATGCATATGCTCATATAACCATAAGTCATGATTGGGGGGAAATAAGGGCCCCTTTGTTGGATAATCAGTGTGGGACATTGTAAATATGATCAAATTAACTTACTTAGTCAAAGTCAGAGCAGGCAGGCAATCTTATTATTGTTTTATAGAAAAATGGAGTGCATTTATAATGTATTGGTGTAATAAAGTACAGGAAAAAGCAAATCCACACATTTTATTAGGTATATGATAATGCATTTCTGAATAATTATACAGAGACTTTATGTAGATCAAGAAAGCAATATGTACTATAAGTTTCCATTATTATACTTTTTTATTACTTCTCTTTTGTTCTCTCAAATTAATATTGTATATACGTGGTGGGGGGAGAAATTATATATAAAGAGAGAGAAAGAGATAATGCAGCCCTTGGGCTGGAAAAGGTTCCTTAGTCCTGGGTAGAAACTACAAGGAGACCAGCAAAGGAGCCCCTTAATAATCAGTCTGAAGCTGACTTCTACGGATAGGACTTCAGACTTATTCGCCCTTACTTTCCCTCTGCCCTTTCCAGGCATGGTCTGCACTTTTGAGCTCCGTATCTGAGCACTGTGTTTTATTGCTTCACGAAAACCTGCTCTTTAAAGCTCACTCAGAGCAAATGTCAATCCATGGAAAGCCCAACTTGACATTTGCTCGGATTCAGCTTTAAAGAGTGGGGGTTTGCAGGGAGAATTTGGGGCAAAAAACCAACGCTTGGTAAAGCAAGGACCTGTGCCTGCAAAGAGTGGGACTAAAAGTAAGTGTGGACAAGCCCTGTGTCTGGCTTCCTTGGCATGTTCTGTGTTGTGTTCTCATAGCCCCCCTGAAGATGCACTGGGAGACTCTGCCCATCTCCAGGCTATTGCTCTGAAAACACAGTATTATCGTCTGTATTGCTGCTAGACTTTTTCACTCATCTGGCACTTCTAATCTACAAAGTGCTTCTCTATCTTTGTTGTGTTAGGTGACTTGTTCTTTCCGCATTATAGAGGGGAACTAATAGTGAGAGATAGTGGCACAAATTCACATTAGAGGTGGTCCTCAGACATGGATCTTGCTGGGTCCCAAGCCAGTGCCCAGTGCTTCAGGCCACGCTGTGCTGTGGCAGCTTGCAGTTAGAAGTAGGATTGATCTGGGAGCTTGGATTCCTAGCCCTGAATGTGTGCCAAATTAATCTGTATGCCTTATCCAACTGGTGTTGGAGAACCTCTGGGAAGCTCTTCTTAAGATATTCCTGGTGGGTCAGGCTTGGGGAAGACCCCCTGCCTCATTCTCCCCCTGCCACATCCTCCTGACACTGTTTGGGTTTCTCCTTTCCTTCCTAGTTCCTGACATTGTGTGTGGCATCCCAACCGCACTCCTACCCTGACCGCCAGCGCTTGGCCCTCCTCGTGTTGCTCTGCCGGCTTGGCCTGGACAAGAACCTGCGGAAGCATCCCCAGACAGGGCTTCAGCAACTGCTGCTGGTGCTGTTTGAAGGCATCCAGGACTGGTCAGAAAAGGTAGTGACCTCTCCAGTTAGTACACCTGTGAACAGAGTTTCCTCCCCTTTTTTGCTGACTCTGCTTGTGTGTCTTTGACATTGCCACGTCAGACTTTCCCATGTCCAGAAAAGCTTCACCTGCTGAATTTCTGTCTGCCAGGCTGCTGTCAAAGACAAAGGAGCGGTAAAAGAGTTGCCAGTCTTTCCTGTCAGGGCAGGATGGGATTGTCAGATTTCAGTCACAATGCACAACTAAAGTATCATTGGTTTAAGCTCATTACCAATTTTCCTGCCCAAGTGTGGGAAAGGAGACAGATTCTCTCTTGCACAGACTTCCTGTTGTTTTTCTCAAATGGAATGAAAATTATAATCCACTTTAGTTAGCAGTCTTGTCCACACAGGATGTTTAAAGCCTGTTCGCAGGGGTGGCCTGTCCTGTTTGAAACGGGAATGTCATCTTCCTGCTCCCCTGCCCCCTCTTGCACTTCTGTCGCCTGAGGCATGTGCATCACCCTGCCCCTTGGGTGGGCCCGGTCTGCAAATCCAAAACTGCTTGTTTCTCAGTTTTATTGCAGCTTCCACACAACATCCTCATCCAACTGGCAGCTGGCCCTTACTCCCAATTCAAATCTTCCTGAGCCACAGATAATCTATTAAGGGAAGAAAATCCAATATAAAAATCTCATGTTACCTCACCATGTATGCACTGAAACACATTGTGTGGATGGTGGTTTCCCCCTGCCCCCAACACACCACACATATGTAATGAATTTTTGCTGGGTGCTACACATTGCCATTCTTTCTGTTTGCTGTTCAAGAAAACACAGCCCTAAGGAAAGGATGCCGCATGCCTGGTTCCACCAGTTGTGGCTGAAGGCACATTGGCAGTATATTAATACTATAGCCTTAGAAGGTAGAATTTACTACTAAAAATTCTGCACCTTCAGAGTTTGAGTTTGCTGTTATTATTTTATTCTGTAAGTCTGCATTGCTTGTTCTCTGTTACCTGTTCTTTTGGTTCCTACATGTTCTTGAATAATAATAACTTTGAGTCTACAGAACAGGAGTGGAATGTTCGGTGGTTTCTTTTTCGTGATTTCTGCTGCTGTGCCCTTTCACAATATCCACACTCTTCCATTCTTCTAATCATTGGCTTAAAATAATTCTACTTTTTGGGGATGGGGAAAACAAATGTGGGTCAAGCAATCTGAATAAGTGATACAATATAAGGAAGTGTATGCATATTTCCTCAAGATACATGATTTATTTGGGGCTTAGATTTTGGAAGATTGGTTTTCATGTTGGGGGTCTACACATTGTCCTGGTTGTGGATAGCAGCAGCAGCAGCAGCAAGAGCAGAGCTTTTCAGTGTGCAATACTGGAGAGTCCCTGCCCATCGGCACTGCTTCTTCCTACAATCCATGTGTACCTTCTTCTTGTCTTCAGAAACCTGCTGCAGCAATAGGGTTCCCCTCCATTGGAGCCCTGCTGATTCAGGCTTGTCCTCTGCCTCTTTCTGCAACACAGCCAGCAGCATCTTCCATTCAGCTGCTTAATTAATTGCAAGCCTTAATGAACCTCTGGCTCGAGCTTTGGTTCGGCAATTCCCTGCAGAGCCTGACAGAGCTGCTGGCATTTGTATGCTTCTGTCTGGAGCTGACATGCTTGGCTAGGCTGGGGTCGCAGCAGCCTGCTGGGTGGAGGCAGGCACTGTGCTGAGACTGCTCCAGATCAGATCTCCAACGCCCCCTTCCAGCTGCAGTCTGGCCCTGAACACCCTTAATGGGAAAGAGTCCCCAGGATTTCATACCAGCTGTTGGTTAGAGGGATGTAGCTGTGCAACAGGGAGAAACTCAGGCTAGTTTAATATCAGCTGAGAGCTAGTGAGCAAAGGACATAAGAGCTGCACCGAGCATCAGGTTGGCTCCATGTTGCTTGCTGTCACCATGCAGCTGAGCAGACATCAGGCTCCACAAGAACTTGTGGAGGGGTTCAGAAAGGAACTGTAGAGGGGGGAACACTGGACATTACCAACCTATCGTTTGGACTGAACCAAGCACCGACGGACGAGGAACAAGAACTTGGAGCAGTGGGTGGGAAAAGTACCCAATAACAAAAATGTCTCTGCAACTTCTGAGTTGGAACTGTAATGGTCTAAACCATCCCCGAAAAAGAGATCAAGTTTTTCATATATTAAAGAAAGAACAGTTAGATATAATTTGCTTGCAAGAAACCCATATTGCCAGGATACACAGGAAACTTTTGATAAATAAAAGATTAGGACTGGAATTTATTTCCTCGGACAAAGTTAAGAAAAGAGGGGTGGTGATTTATGCCAAGGAAAAATGGGAACCAAAAATGATCTTCAAAGATGATGAAGGAAGATACCTGGCAGTAGAAATTCAAATTCAAGGAGAAAAGATCTTAATTGTTGGAGTTTATGCACCCAATGAGGGGAAGGCAGAGTTTTTCAAGAAGTTGCATGAGACCTTAATGGACTTTATGGACTTTAAAATTATAATGATGGGAGATTTCAACGGAGTTGTCTCCACAAACATGGACAAGGCACAAAGACAAGTAATATCCAAGGATGGGAGACTACCAAAGACCTTTTTCGAACTCACTGATACCATGGACTTGATTGACATTTGGAGAACTAGGAACCCTCTGGAAAGAGAGGGAACCTTCTTCTCGGAAGCAAAAATGACCTGGACTAGAATTGATCAAATTTGGATTTCTAGCAGTCTGGCACCAAGAGTGAAAAAAACAGAAATCTGCACAAAAACCTGCTCCGACCATAATGCAGTCAAGATGGAAATGAAATTAACAACGACTGGAACCTTCAGATGGAGAATGAATGACACCCTATTTAGAGATGAAGAAATTTATCATAAGGCCCAAAAAATATTGAAGGATTACTTTGAGATAAATTTGAGAACTGAGGTTGAAAAAAGAATAGTATGGGACGCAAGTAAGGCCGTGATGCGTGGATTCCTAATTCAGCAAAACTCTATAAAAAGGAAGAAACAAAATGAGAAGAAGGAAAAGATTTTGAACCAGATAAAGGAAGGAGAAAAGAAACTGAGATCTAAGCCGAAGTCTCACGAGATTCTAAGAGAAATAAAGTATCATCAGACGCAATATATGGAATTGATGAATCAGGAAATAGAATGGAAGATAAAGCAAATGAGACAAAGGACATTTGAATCGGCAGATAAATGCGGGAAACTGCTGTCATGGCAACTGAAAAAGAGGCAAAAGTTAAACACGGTGACATCCCTGGAAATAGATGGGAAAATTATTAACAAACCAAATGAAATAAGCAACTGTTTTCAAAGTTTCTTCAAAAAACTTTACGCACAAGGGCCTACTAATGAACAAGAAATAGAAGACTTCGTTAAAAAATATGGACTATCAAAGATTTCAGAACAAAATAAAAGGATTTTGAATGAAAAAATTACAGAACAAGAAATAGAGGGTGCCATCCAGAATACGAAATTGGGGAAATCACCAGGACCAGATGGTTTGACTGCAAAATACTACAAAGATCTTAAAGAATGGCTAATACAGCCATTGAAGGAAGTATGCAACCAGATATTAGAGGGGAAAAAGGCTCCCGAGTCGTGGAAAGACGCATTTATCTCACTTATACCGAAGACAGAAACTGAGAAACATCAAGTTAAAAACTACCGCCCTATATCACTCTTGAACGTGGATTATAAAATTTTTGCAGACGTTTTAGCAAAAAGATTTAAGAGAGTTTTGATGGAGGAGATTCATAAGAACCAAACAGGCTTTCTCCCAGGGAGACATATGTCAGAAAATGTGAGGAACATTATAGACATTTTGGAGATGCTAGAGGTGGACATTAATAGGAAGGCAGTTCTGATCTTTGTGGACGCGGAGAAGGCCTTTGACAACATTTCTTGGAAATTTATGAAGGAGAATCTCCATGGGATGGGGGTAGGCCAAGGGTTTGAAAACGGTATAGGTGCAATATATTCTGAACAAAGAGCGAAATTAATTGTGAACAATGTGGTAATGGATGAGATACCAATAGAGAAAGGTACACGACAGGGATGCCCTATATCCCCTTTACTGTTTATATCGGTCCTGGAGGTTTTATTAAACATGATTAGGAAGGACCAGTTGGTAAAAGGAATACAGGTCGGATCCAAACAATATAAGTTAAGGGCATTTGCAGATGATTTAGTGCTAACTTTGCAACAGCCAGAAGCTAGCACCAAAAGAGTTTTAGAATTAATGGAGATATTCGGTCAGGTCGCAGGATTTAAATTGAACAAACAGAAAACAAAGGTGCTGGAAAAAAATCTAACAAAAGAGGAGAAAGATAGGTTTCAAAGTGAAACTGGGTTGGAAATAGAAAAAAAGGTTAAATACCTGGGGGTAAATCTGACATCAAAAAATGTGAACCTATTTAAAGACAACTATGAAAAATGTTGGACAGAAGTTAAGAAAGATTTAGACATATGGTCTAGGCTGAAACTTTCCTTGTTAGGCCGAATTGCTGTTATCAAGATGAATGTATTGCCAAGAATGTTGTTTTTATTTCAGACGTTACAGATTCTAGACAAAATGGACTGTTTCAAGAGGTGGCAGAAAGATATATCTAAATTTGTCTGGCAGGGCAAAAAGCCCAGAATAAAATTTAAGATCTTAACCGATGCAAAAGATAGAGGGGGCTTTGCCCTGCCAGACGTAAGACTTTATTATGAATCAGCAGCCTTTTGCTGGTTGAAGCAATGGCTACTTCTTGAAGACACAGACATTCTTGATCTGGAAGGATATGACAATAGTTTTGGTTGGCATGCATATTTGTGGTATGACAAGGTAAAGGTGTATAAAAGTTTTAAGAACCATATTGTCAGGAAAGCATTGTATAATGTTTGGAATAGATATAAGGATCTATTGGAAAGTAAAACCCCTAGGTGGTTGTCACCAATGGAAGCGAAAGCAGTGAAAAAAATTAACATGGACGCTAATTGGCCTAAGTACTGTGAAATTTTAGAATATGATGGCGAAAGACTGAAGCTACAAAGTTTTGAGAAGCTAAAGCATAAAGTTCGAGACTGGTTACACTACCGTCAGATAAATGAGATGTTTAAGCAGGACAGGAAACTTGGTTTTCAGAAGGAGAGGTCAAAGTTAGAAACAGAATTGTTAGAATCCAATACTAAGAATTTATCTAAAATGTATAATTTGCTGCTGAAATGGAATACACAGGATGAAACAGTGAAATCAGCTATGATTAAATGGGCACAGGATATTGGTCATGACATTATGTTTGACGACTGGGAACAGTTATGGACCACCGGTGTTAAATTTACGGCATGTAATGCCCTGAAAGAGAATATAATGAAAATGATCTATAGGTGGTCCATGACCCCAGTCAAACTTGCAAAGATTTACCATTTGCCCAATAATAAATGTTGGAAATGTAATGAGGCTGAAGGTACCTTTTACCATCTTTGGTGGACCTGCCCAAAGATTAAAGCCTACTGGGAAATGATCTATAATGAAATTAAGAAAGTCCTTAAGTGGACATTTGTGAAGAAACCGGAGGCTTTTCTCTTGGGCATGGTTGGCCAATTGGTATCAAAGAAGGATAAAACATTCTTTATGTATGCAACTACGGCAGCAAGAATCCTGTTGGCAAAGTATTGGAAGATGCAAGAATTACCTACTCTGGAAGAATGGCAATCGAAGGTGATGGAATATATGGGACTGGCAGAGATGACCGGCAGAATCCGTGACCAGAGGAAAGAGACAGTGGAAGAGGACTGGGGGAAATTTAAAACATATTTAAAAAATTATTGTAAAATTGTGGACTGATAAGATGTTAAGGGGTAGGAAACAAAGAATTACAGCTGTAAATCTTAAACTTTAAGGAAATTCAAAAGGGACTTAACTAAAGACTTTTTGATGAGTTGCTCGAAAAATGGTAAAACAAGGATGTGGCGAAGGGAAGGCATGGGGAAGTCAATTTTTGTTGTTTGTTATTGATGTTTGTGTTTGTTTTGTATTGTTATTAATATGTGTAAAAACGAATAAAAATATTTTAAAAAAAAAGAACTTGTGGAGGGGTGAGGGGTGTGGCCTGAGGAAGGACATGTCTCAGGGAGAGTTCAGAGGGCCAGCTAGAGAGGCCTGAGGTTCCCTGCCCTGGTTTATGGGAAGCTTGCAAGCACAGCCTGCATAGCCTGCAGATGTTCACTGGAGCTGTTCATCTTGAAACATCACCCACCCACTCCGTCTCCTCCTTCTCCCCATAAGTAACCATCTCAACCCACCTCCCCGGCAACTTCACAACTGACACATCCTTTTCTTTTGCAGCTGCCAGAATTGTGCAGGTCCCTCTGCCATGTCTCACAGCACCATCACAATTTGGTAGCTGTTGTGCGTTCCTTTCCTGACACCACAGCCAGAGGACGGTGAGTTTGCCCTTGTTCAGTAAGAACGGGAGGGAGGATGACTTGCTGAAGAGATCCTGGAAGAAGTGTGGCTAGATGTCTCTGGAGGCACTAATTATTGCAAGTGCCCGCCATACTCAGACCTGAATGTTTCCGGGGGATGCTTGATGCTAATCAGAAACATGGCCATGCAGTGAAACATGCTGTTATCTGGGAAGTCCCCTTCTCTTTTTCTCTCTCTCCCAGTGCTTCCACTCTGCTCTCAGCCTTTTCCTGATTAGAATGCCAGATCCTTCCTAGCCTCCCCTGTCCAAACAGAGTGTCTGCATGTTGAGAAATGTGTGCTTTGGAAAAAAAGAAGGGGGGGCAGGAGTGTCTATTTCAGACCACATTGTTTAGAATGAGAACATGGTGCAACTTAAAACTGATACCACGGGCATCATATTGTGATGCACCGAGGGAGTTGGTGGTGGGACTGGTGATAACATCATCTCTGACATTGACTGGCTTCACCAACCCAATGTCTATCATGTTGCCGGGCTGTGAGTAAAACAGGCAGAGGATCCTCTACTGTGGGGCAGTAGTAGTAAGAGTTTAGGAAAACAGGAGGCACAGACTCCAATTTCAGCAAGCCTAAGGCAGCACAGAGGATTTGGAAAGGAAGGCTGGAAGGTGGGAGTACTCCAGAGGAACATCAGAAAAGGGAGCAGAAGGACAAGAGAACGGGCAGAGGCGGAAGCACACATGGCCCCAAAAACAGTTTCTTAAAAAGTTACAAGGCCACCCAAATCTCTGGCAGCTGCTGCAGGAGCAGATCTGTAGTGTAAAAAGTGTTAGGATAATGGAATTTAGAGGATTTAGCCCAGAGGCTGTTCCCTATGCAGAGACTGCTGCCACAATCTCTTGCTTGCCAGCCTGTCTCCCTTCTCCAGCTCCTGTACTAACTTTTCAATCCAATCACCATGAAATGAGCATACTATCCTCAATCATAGTGTGCCGTGATGACAGTCCAGCAGTCATGCTGTGAGAATCATGTCATTGCACGTGCACGACAGAGCATTTGAATGGTGCCTTAGACTGCATTCTACATGCAGTGGCAAATCCTTGCCCTCATCAGAACATACGTCTCAGGGCCCCTCCAGATGTCCTTGCTGTGTTCATCAGGATTTGTGCTCAGGATGCTATTGGGGCAAGTTATACACAATAACGTTTCCCATTCCATTTCCACCTGCGAAAGGTTTGGGGCAGTTTGGGGGCAGTCAGGTGCACTTAGTGCACGCACCGTAGTTTCCTGCTGAAATCCATACCTTTTTCTATACAACAAATGCTCTGCTTGTAGTAGTGCAGGAGTGCCTTGGCAATGTGCAGAAATGTGCTCTATCTGCCTCTGTGTGATATAACCCCTCCCACATACTTCCTGCTGATGCCAAATACTGTGGCATCCTGTAGTGGAAACAAGCTATGGCTCAGCACAAGAGTCACAGCCTGAGCATAAAAACTTCAAAAGTGCAGAAATAAAAGTAGGGTGTCATGGCATCCTGCACTCAGAGAGGATATGGGTGAAGATGGGAACACAGACAATGGCATGGACTGCGTTAAAGTGTAGGTGCAAGAATGCAGGAACACGGGGAAATCTGCACAGAACAACAGATAAAGCCGTATGAAGTGTGGATGGTCCATGCCAAAGACATTATTCATGTGTAAGTGATATCTTGCTGCATCCGCCTGCGAGAAACACCAGTCTGGATGTGCCCTGAGGAGGAGAGTGAGTCTGGGTGCTGGTGGAGGCAGCCCCCTATCACTACTTTCCCCTCCCAAGAACGTGTGAGCCAGGGTCTCCTCCACAGAAGCCCATCTCACACCATTTCCCTCCCTCAGGAAAGGGGACATTGCATGATTAAGACCTCCTCCTTAAGGCCTTCTCATGACTAGTCATCATGGTCGACTGCCCAGCTGGTGGTGTTTGGTGCTGAAGACAGCAGTCCACACACCAGTTGTGGCACCGGCCATGCCAAGGCCACCATCCCAGATGTATGAACAGAGAAGCATGGAGATGGGGAGAAATACCAGCTGGTGTAAGAAACATTTGCAGGGAGGGGGGTGTCTTCCATAGTTCCTTGATAGTGTGGTAGGTGGTGGTTGTGCACGCAGGAATTTCCTAGCCAAAAGGTTTGCTTGAAGGTTACTAGTCCCACAGATCTGATAGACAGATTGAAGTGAAAAGGGACAGGGCTGCCAGGGGCTCTGTGTGTTTCTGAAGGTGTTGATGTTATTCCTGTTCGGGGGAACTAAAAGGGCACTTGGCAGCTTTACGGAGGACCTGAGCAGAAGCTACAACTTTAGGGTTGCTAGATTAGCTTATGGCTCATAGGAAGTGCTGCATTCTATGCATCCCTTGGATATTTAAAGCATTGCTCATCTCCACATTTCCACATGTGTCCTCTTGTGGGAGCCGACTTAAGCAGCAGATCTGATGGGGAACAGTTGCTGGAAGGGAGTGGCCCAGATGAGAAACCCCAAATCATCTGTAACTACACAAAGGCCTCATCTCCTTTCTGAAACTTGCCGCTCTTCATGGGGCCCATTTCCTTCTTTGGGAGGTGGGGCAGAAATTTCCAAAGATTGCCTTTTCCTTTGCACATTGCTTGGGAGAGGAAAGGCATTCAGCCGTCCATTCCTGGGGTCAAGAGTTCAAGTCCCAGCAAAGGGAAGCGGAAGCAGAAGGGTGAGATGAACTCCCATGGCTTCCTCTGCGCACAGGCTGCTTCCACCCCATCCTGCTCACTCCCACCCAAGCCAGCACGAGAGCTCACAAGGGCCTCAGGAGATCAAGGCCAGGCCCAGAGGAGGGAGAGAACTAGAGGGGTTGGAGAGTTGGTTTGAATAAGGCCTTGTGACCCTCACTACAAAAGGAGGCACTGATTTTCAGCCCAGTCTTGTGCATGTTTACTGTGAAAGCTATTTGGCAGTGGAACGGTCTCCCTCGGGAGGTTGTGGACTCTCCTTCCTTGGCGGTTGGATGACCATCTGTCATGGATGCTTTAGTTGAGATTCCTGCATGACAAGACAAAGGTTGAACTAGAGATCCCTTGGGGTCCCTCCCAACATTCTATGTCCTATGATTCAATGGGCTTCTTCCAAAGTATACAGGACCACAACCTTACAGTTTATCCCCTCTCAGTGACTCCTGCTTGTTTCCACGTGCCAGTTCAGCTAAATGAGGGCTGTCGAGTGACTGAAGATCTTGTGTGTGTGTGTGTTATTATCAAAGAGTAAGCGTCTTTCCATTTCTCTCCATTCCTGTCCACTTTATCTCACCTACCCTGAGACCAAAAGTCTTGCCAAATGGTCTCAGCTCATTGGCACATCCACTTCTTCTTTTGCCTGACCCCAAATGGAGCTGCAGGTGAAACCAGTCTCTTGTATGCTTAGCAGTGCCTGGCCAATTCATGGCTACAAAACAACATGAACATGAGCATCCTGGCCTTTCACTAAGGCTCCTGCCTCCACCTGCCGCCCCGTTGCTCTAAAGCCCTGCCCCCCCCCCCACAACACACAGTTGCTGTTCCTCAATTATTAGCTTGTCGGGAAATGTTGAGCATAATAGTTGTTCTAGGGCATTCTTAGACTTTTGCAGTGGACTGACTACTTCTGTTACTGTGAGGGATAGAGCTGCTCATTAATACTCAAGTACATGAAGCCCTTCCTTCTTGGACGGAGCTGAAGTGGAACACTGCATTTCGCAACGGCCCTGACAGTAACATGCCAGTGCTAGCTATTCTTCAATAGGTCAGTCAGTTTAAGAGAAGTAGCCCAACCAATGAGAAGTTGGGGGTATGTTTTTATTGCATGGAATACATATATCCTTCCAGAATACTTCAGGATCAGGTATGTCTGTCCTCCACCCTGCCCTTAAATGCCCTCAAAATCCATTTCTGAGGAGACCTCCTCACCTTGCCTCATGGAAGGATTGTGGGGTGGGGTGAGTAAGGTCCAAACAGGCCCTAAGTTTCCTTTCTGTCTTTTGAAAAGTTAGGGCAGTTCCAGAGGTTAAAGCAGGATAATAACTCTACTTAGCTTTGTATAATCCTGACAGCTTTGAACAGGCATTAAGTATTTTATCTCCTTTCCACAGGCACAGAGGGGTGAATGACTTCCTTATGTAATGAGATAATAGTCTGAAAAGTGACTTGCCACCTCCTGGCTCCCCATAATTTGCATTCATTCCTCAGCAGTGCTCTGCTAGGGGCCTGGACTCCCGAGTTCTCTTCTCAGCTCAGCTCCGCTCCCGGTGCCTTTTTCTTGTGCATTCATGACGTTTTGTGCTCATGATGATATCAGGATGGTTACATGTTATCCTGCTTTCAATACAGTTTCTACCTGCAAAAGCTCCAGGGTGGACATCCTGCTTCATTTCCCATCAGTGCATGCCCTGTAACTTCCCACTGAAATCCTGTGACTTTTAATACTGCACATATTGGGGTGGGGTGCCCCGCTTTTGCGGCAGAGTGCCCTTCTGGACAGCAATGATGCAGTAGCATTGGGGAAGCATTGCAGAGCGGCTAATAAAGGCGAATGGTGTGTAGACTGTCCTGTTTAAATCCACCACTAATACTCTGTTCTTGTGTCAATGACACAGTACACCTCCCAACAAACACCCATCTAGAGGGATCCCAAATCTTCTCCGTGGTTTGGAAATCTTCTTTTTGAGAAGTATTTAGACCTGCATTTTAGACAACATATAAATTATTCCTCGAGATCATCTATATTTCTGTCCAGCTTGAATGGCTCTAATCTACACTGTAAGCCTCAGATGAGATGAGATACTGGCCACTGTGGATATTTCTCTTTTAATTGCGGCACAAACTGGACATGGCAGTAAGGATCCCTTGGCAGCGCATTAGGGGTGAATAGGAATAGGAGCAAGCGGGAGATCTTCTTAGGGACCAGAGTTGCAGGTTAGGAAGGTTTGAGATAAGTTCCCTTTCTGAATTTCCCCCTCCAAGACTAATAGCAGCATGGGATTGATTTTTGTTAGGATTATAGTTGCATTGTTGAAAATTTTGTGTGTTTGGGGAAGGGGCGCACACCAGTTATTATATATTTTTATATCCCTGATTTCCTTCTAAGTGACGCATTGAACAGCTTCATGTCTTGTGTGACCCTGAAATGCAGCTGCGAGGTGCTGCAAATCCGAGTGCTTCTTTTCTCCCTTGGGCCATTTATCCCCTCAGAATCAGCCCTCCCCCCATTACTTTCTATCTATAAGGCAAAAAAGGGGGGAACCCCATATCTTTCCTTTCATGAATGAGAAAGAACGGGGAGGAGAGGAATTTTGCTCAGGAAAATAGCCTGAGGGAAAGGTTAAAGTAGCCCATCCCCAGTTGCCATGCTGCTCCAGGCACATTTTCAGCCCCCTATAACTAAATTTCAGTTGTTGACTTTAGCTGATTATAATGCTGTAGTTATCATGAAGTTTGACAGAGTTCCCATAATACATGCTCTTATAAAGCTTCATTAACGTGTGACTCTCTTATAATATAGTCTTTTTCTGCAGTTTATTCTTGACTAGATCCAATAATAGATGTTTAAACTTTGCTGAGAATGTTGCTCCTACCCCTGAAAACTTCTTCCCACCCAAATTTGAAATGGTTCTCCAAAGTTTCTACACACAAACACACAATTTTCTTCTCTGCAAAAGCAGGAATGCACCTTTTCAGAGGCAAAACCAAAAGCTTTTGAGGGTTAACCAGTTGCTGATAGAAGTGCCTTCCATGCTGCATGATGCCAGAAGCCATGGAGTCTTATTTCCATTTGAAATCTTCCTGTTATGATTATCCTTCCAGTATCCTTCCTCATACACACACTTAAAAAATAATAATCTTATTTTTATTCCTGAGGTTGCAGACTCTTTCGTGCTCTATCCCCCATTGGCAAGCCCCCCCCCCCAGTATTTATAGAAAGGCGGTGGGAGAGATTTGGAGAGAAAAGAGAGGCTTCCAATTAGCATTTTTAAAATGCCAAAAGAATGTGACAGGAGACAATTATAGCTTTTGTGAAACAATTTGCCTCTTTCCAGGGCTGGCCTGTAACATTTGGGAGAACCCAAAGAGCCCCCATCTCCCCAATGCAGTTCAGTGGGAAATTGTCTTGTGCAAGCCCCACTGAAACGATTGGGAGATGCTCAAGGGCAGCCGCCCTCGTTCATTTCAATAGGATTTGCATTGGAGGACGAACCACTGGACTGTGCCACAAAGGTCTTCTGTCTCCCACTCTGACTCCCTTAGAAGCACCCAAATGGGGAGGGGGTGGGAAATGATTCACATCACATTTAAAGGCAAACCTACGTAGTGTGTGCTTTTTGAAGCAAAACACAGTCCTCTTTTGAAATTCACATTTCCCTGAATTTTGCAATGCAGTTTTCCAGCCCACTAGATACATATAAAATGCATGTGCATATGTAATGTGTACACAAAAATGCATGTATTGGGGGAAATAACATTAAAAATGCCTTCAATTAGAGGAAATCGTTTTGCAAAAATATGTGCACAAAGCAAAATTGTATGCAAAAATTTGTATGATAGGAGCCATTGATGGTGAATTTTCATGAGGTCTTTCCCCCGTGTTTAATACAAACTGATGTGGAAATGTATACAGCTGAATTTAAAATTGAAAAAATAAATGAGAAAGTAAGAGAAACTGAAGTTGTGAGATTTGCCCGTCCGTACATGGCAGATATGTTCCCTAGGCCATTGTGGGAGGGCCACCTCTTCTTGGGACTTCTCCTTGTCCCATGTCCCAAAGCAGGGCTGCCCCTGACAGTTTCTCCCACTCCTCCTGCTGTGCCTTCCGCAGTGATTCTCCTGTGAGCCCTTGGCCTGGAGCTCCTTCTCTCCTTCTCCCCTCTCTTCTGTGGATCCTGCTGGACAGCAGCCCAGCTGGCTGTATAAAACCTGCTTTTGCCAGAGAGGTTACTTGGAGTTGAGTTTTATTTTTCCCTTTGGTAGCTGGGATCAGCCCACTGGCATGATGCCAGCTGTTTCCCCTGAGCACAGAGGGGAGGAGGGGAGCTTTGTTGCTGTACGGCTCACTCTCACTCCCTTATTCTACCAGGCCCACATTCAAAGCAGGACCACGTTTCCCTCTGAAGGCTTCAGCCCAGATATGCTGAGACTTCTAGGCCTTTTGGATAATGCCATAAACTGCATTATCGTTGCCAGTGCATAATAGAAGGTTGAAAATATAGCAGGGGGCGTAGAGGCCCTTAGCTGATGACTTCTAGGCAAGAGACCTGCCCCCTAGCCCCAGTCAGGAGTATCCCCAGTTCACATCTCTTTGATGCTTGAAATATGGCAACCCTGGTATAATCCTCCCTCCTGGCAGGTCTTACAGTCCCCAGAACAGCAGTGGGAAAGATGGGCTGTAGAAAGCATCTAAACATCTTTGAGTCCAGTCTTGTCAGTTTTATTCATTTTTCTTTGAAAATGAGGTGCCGAAACTCACCCTGAACACAGCCCTCCTTTCTTAGAATGGAAAAGGTGGCCACCCTCTGAGAGGGGCCAGAAGGAGTTCTGGTGGCAAAGAAGGCCTGCATTTTGTATTAATTTAAAAATTATTTGCTTAATAATGTGTGTTATCCACCCCCTTCATTGTTACAAATGATTCCAGTATGGAGTAAATAACAGATGGTGAAAATGCAGCCCCTTAGATTAAAACACAAAACATCTATTCAGAGTTACTAACACAGGCAAGTTGCACCAGGCTCCAGCATTGACACCCTGCATATTGTGGAGCAAAGAAACGTCCCTTTCAGCTAGCGGTGAAAAGCTCATCTAAGTCGACGCCAGCTGTAACTCAGAGGGAGAGAGATCTGGGGGGGGGGGGCACCACTGAGAAGGTTGTATGGAATTCACTGTCACAAGATTTGGGGGGGGCATTAGCTTAGATGACCTCAAAATATGTGGCACAATGGGTCAGTGCACCTGGCTGCTAACCAGAAGGTTGGTGGTTCTAGCCCACCCAAGGACAGCTGTAGGCAGGATTCCTTCATTGCAGGGGGTTGGACTAGATGACCCTCAAGGTCCCTCCCAACTCCACAATTTTTTTATTCTATGAGCGAGACAAATTTTATAGAGGACAGATCTGTCAGTGGATAAGCCATGGTAGGTCACTAAGTGGAACCTCAAAGGAAGAGTAGTTGCTGGCCCTACTTGGCCCCTGCAGCCTTCTCCTGCATGGGACCTTCCAGATGTTTTGGACTGCCCGTTGCCACAAGCCCCAGCCAGCATGGCCAACAATCAGATAGCATCCTCTAACAACACCTGAAGGGCACCAGAGTGGAAGGCTCAATTGCTGGGACTGATCCACCAAGGCTCTTCTTACTTTATCTACTTTACTAAATTCATACCTCGCATTTGCACCACATGAAACCCAAGGGGGCTGTCTTGTGGTTCACAGATGGTCACCCATCCAGGTAGACCTGCTTAGCTTCAGCAAGGTGGTGGCCTTGGTTGCCTTTAAACCAAAAATAGGTTCTTACGCTCATCCTGCTGTTGTGTAGTCCTAGGATTATTGCACCATGCTCTTTTCTCTGACTGTGTTGATTTACCCAAAGTCAGGAGCAGAGAGTGTGGGAGAATTAAAAGCAAGAGCTAGAAAGATGAAGCTGATATGGAGCTTGACAGGGAGCCAGTGTACGGACGCTCATGGAATGTGTTTATAGTGATGGGAAGATGAGTTTAGCAGAAACATCCACAGTCAGCAGGCAGGGGCATCCTGGTGGGAGGAAAAGAGGACAAGAATGAGAATGGCCTTTGATGCAAACTCAACTAAGTACAGCTCAGCAACAGAGCCAGTGCCCTTCCTGCAGGACCAAGAAGACTTACTCAGCTATGCTCATTTGGTACCTCTGAGCAAGTCACTCTCTTTGTGCTTCCATTAGATAAATGTAACCCACTCCACTGACTTGTTGGGATGATGAATGAGGTATGGAGCAATTCAAGACAGGTTAGGCTATGAATCTTAAGTCCCATCTGATCGATTAGATACTGGACTACTCTCTTCCATTTATTTCCTGGTGCTTGGCCAAACAGTAATGCACATATAAGCCAAACTTCTTAGTAGGAAGTGGGCCTCCCTAAAGAGGCATTGGCAGTCGTACTGGAGGCATTAACAGTTGCTTCATGGGGAACGAGATCCTTCTCGGTTTCTTGGTTACCTTGACTGAGTCTGTCTAACCTTTGGCATTCGTTGAGGGGACCTCTGTGGCCTTTGGGCATCATGAGCCTAGAACAGGGCCAGAAAGATCCAAAGGTGACTGATAGGGAGGTGTAGCTCTTCAGACTCAGGCTCTGGGCAGGGGCTGGTGGATCTTTTATATGGTCTGGAGCTAATCTTGTAAGGGGTGTGAGGTCCTGTACAGCAGAGCATGAGAAAGTGTTGCTGGACTCCTTCAGCCCTGATCATTGGCTGTGCCGGCTGAACCTGATGGGAATTCTAGTCCAAGAACACTTGGAGGGCCACCCACAGGTTCTCCATTCCTGATGTGCACAGGCTGTGAGGTCAGACAGACGGAAGATATGCAGATCGTGCTGATATGCCTGGTTTTAATCTTCTTTAAAAAGAAATTCAAAGTGATTAATGTTATCAATACAGTATAAAAGTTTTTTGTTGATGTTGTGAACTACCCTATGCTCTTTGGATGAAGGGTGTAATAATAATAATAATAATAATAATAATAGTACCCCACCCATCTTGCTGGGTTTCTCCAGTCACTCTGGGCAGCTTACAGCACATATAAAAACATATTAAAACATGCAAAATTTAGTAGTAATAATAATAATAATAATCCGCAGCAGCAGCTCCCATTAATTTCAGTGAGTCTTGTGCAGGAGGACTTGACGGCTCACTCCATGTTGGCTCCATTGGACTTTCTCCCTACTTCACCTGGTGCCCAAACTTCAGGCAGGACTGAGCTTCAGTCTGGGCCCGGAAATGGCACCACCATGGAGGGAATGAGATGTCCCATTTATTTCCCACTGAGCTACTTCTTTTAGCAGAAGCCTTGGTAACTCTGTTGGGTTGCATCCTTCTGACCTTAAGGAGAACAAAGCTCAAGCTATATGCTTATGGGGAAACAGTCGCACGGGTGCCACCAACCTGAGTTTTCCAGAAGAAAATGTGATTTGGCGTGATTGTGTGTGATTTTTCTGCTTACTTGGCTGCTATTCATAACAGTGGGGAAACAAGGAAGCACTCGTGCAATGGTGTTGTATGTTTTGTTTTTCTACTGTGCATTACCAGTCAGACGCAGATTGGTGGAGCCCATTTGCTGCTGTTTGGGCTTCAGGTTTTGTATCTGAGCTGTTTCTCTTTGGAGAGACCTTCAGAGAGATTCCTTCAGAGAAAATCTTTTCTTTTCTTTTCTTTTCTTTTCTTTTTTCTCCTAAGGAGGCACACTGGTACACTTTGACACATTCTGATGAGGACCAGTTCCCTCTGCCAAAGTTGTCTCCCACAACCTTTCTCCACACAGAACATCTCCCAAGCTCTAGGAAAACTCCCACAACTTCTCCACCTAGATAACAGACACAGCCACCTAATTCTTTTGCCTTTCTGCTGGAAAGCATTTCTTTAGCCTTGCCCTCAGTTGCCCCTCATTCCTCGCCAGACACCCACACACCCCCTTCCAATAATTCCTCTGCCTGGGCCTCATGCCCTTATAAATCTCTGCAGCAGAGTTCTCCAGCCTGCTATTAGGCACGTGCCTGGCCAATTTCCCTCCCCGCCTCAGCTGCCCCTTGTGTTACATTCACCTCATTTTGCTGATGGAGTGCTTTCCAGCAAAGTCCTTAAAAGCAGCTGTTCAGAGATGAAGCCCAACGCCGCTGCTTCAGCTGACGGTTGTCATGCAATGACGATGCTTTGCATTGCCCTATGTAGAGCAATTTCCACATCTAAGGAGTCCTTCCTTATTGTGCTTGACAGCGGGTGTGGAGTGCATTCAGCTTTTCTGTACGGCAGCTCTCCCCACCCCCTGCCTCGCCTTCCAAGCCAGAACAAAAGTGACATGGAGTTTGACAGCTGCGGATGAACGCATTAGACAGACTGCTGGCATGATCAGCATGTATGTGTGCGTGCAGGCATATCTCTCTATATCCACCCCCACTCACCCATGCATGAACACCTCTATGTGGTTAGTTTACCTGATGTCCTGGTCCAGTCCCCGAGATAACTCTGTGGGAATTTGTTTATTGAGTTCTGGATAAGCCACAATAGTGGGATGAGCATGTGTCTTTTGTATTCACCCTGCTGAGGCACAGTGGCGGCGGCTGCACAACAATATGATTACACCCAGACCAGTCACTTCCTAATGCTTGGCAGAGCAATAGCAGCATCCCAAGCACAAGGTGGTGCCCAGGAGCTAAGGCTGCCTCTGTCATCCAGCAGCAAAATGGGGGGGGGGATTGAAATAATAGCCTGGAATCACCTGTTTTGCTGCACTGGACCTTGCACCCAGCAGAAGTGGAACAAAAATGTCCTGCGAGTGTGAATGGTCTTATCACCCCGCCCCACTCCTCCTTAAGCCGTGTCTCTTTAGCCTCCCTGCCCCCCTGCCCTGGGAAGGCCTCTTTGGGCACTTCCAGGCAGCCTCTTTGTGGAAAGTTCATCCTGACTTGTTTGCAGGAAGATTAGACAATGAATGAGCATCCATTCTGTATGCTGGGAGGTTAGAGGATGGTGCCTCAAAGCAAGTGTTATTATCCTACACTTTCCACATGCCTTGCCCCATAATAATAATAATAATAATAATAATAATAATAATAATAATAATAATTTATTTATTTATTTATTCATTCATTCATTCATTCATACATACATACATTCATACATACATACATACCCCGCCCTCTGGCTGGGTTTCCCCAGCCACTCTGGGCAGCTCCCAACCAAATATTAAAACACAATACAGCATTAAACATTAAAAACTTCCCGAAACAGGGCTGCCTTCAGGTGTCTTTTAAAAGTAGGATAGTTGCTTATTTCTTTGACATCTGATGGGAGGGCGTTCCACAGGGCAGGCGCCACCACTGAGAAGGCCCTCTGCCTGGTTCCCTGTAGCCTCACTTCTCGCAGTGAGGGAACTGCCAGAAGGCCCTCGGAGCTGGACCTCAGTGTCCAGGCTGAACAATGGGGGTGGAGACGCTCCTTCAGGTCTACTGGGCCAAGGCCGTTTAGGGCTTCAAAGGTCAGCACCAACACTTTGAATTGTGCTCGGAAACGTACTGGAAGCCAATGCAGATCTCTCAGGACCAGTATTATATGGTCTTGGCAGCCACTCCCAGTCACCAATCTAGCTGCGGTATTCTGGATTAATTGCAGTTTTCGAGTCACCTTCAAAGGTAGCCCCACATAGAGCGCATTGCAGTAGTCCAAGCAGGAGGTAACTAGAGCATGCACCACTCTGGCAAGACAGTCTATCGGCAGGTAGTCTGCATACTAGATGGAGCTGGTAGACAGCTGCCCTGGACACAGAATGCACCTGCGCCTCCATGGACAGCTGTGAGTTCAAAATGACCCCCAGGCTGCGCTCCTGCTCCTTCAGGGGCACAGTTACCCCATTCAGGACCAGGGAGTCCCCCTAAAATAGTACTTCTGTCTTGTCAGGATACAACATTAGCCGCCATCCATCCTTCAGCTGCCTCCAGACACTCACACAGGACCTTCACTGCCCTCACTGGTTCTGATTTAAAAGAGAGATAGAGCTGGGCATCATCCACATATTGATGAACACCCAGCCCAAACCCCCTGATGATCTCTCCCAGTGGCTTCACATAGATGTTAAAAAGCATGTGGGGGAGGATGGAACCCTGAGGCACCCCACAAGTGAGAGCCCAGGGGTTTGAACACTCATACCCTGCACATGGCCCAGGAGAAAGGAGTGGAACCACTGTATAACACTTATTGAAAAAGAAGTCCAATCTTTTGGGGGAGCTTTTTTGTTTTTGTTCGGCTCAATACCTTCCAAACAACTGTAATTGAATTTGCCAGTATGTAATTGCATCCCACCAGAAAATAGTGACAGTCTGAAAGCACCTTATATGAAGAAAGCAGATAGGAAATAATACAAGTGTAACCTGCGTCCAAGTTCTCTTTCCTCCCTCTCCCCCCAGCACTCAGCATCCCATGCCCACAGAGCCTCTTTCATCCTAATTGGGCTGTATGGCGCGTATTCCCCTCCCGAGGGTCCTGCCCCTGGAACAACAGTGGTACTTCTGTAAACCTTAGGGCTTCCCCAAGTCCGCTGATACCTCCCTCTGGTGCAACAGCACTCGCAAAATTAAGGTTGCTATTAATATGTGTGATAACACTATTATTGGGGTAACTGGCTCAATTACCTATTGTTCTTTAGACAGAATCATAGAATTGTTGAGTTGGAAGAGACCACAAGGCTCATCTAGTCCAACCCCCTGCAATGCAGGAATCTTTTGCCCAACATGGGGCTCAAACTCACAACCCTGAGATTGAAAGTCTCAGACTCCACAGACTGAGCTGAATGACAAGGTCTTCGAAGCCCTTTCTTATACTAAGTGTGCAGCGTTTGCTTAGTGGATCTGGTTAGAGAGTAGACTACACCTGCTGCAGTCTCACACACATAGATGCTTGTAGGTAAAAATAATAATAAAGTTGTTTGTTGTAGGAGATGCATAACTTGGATGGAAAAGGTTTCTAGATCTAGTCTAGAGAAGAACAAGGCAGCCATGAGGATAGTTAAAGATGACCTCCCATATTGAGGTCCGAGAGAGAAGTGTGAGGAAGAGGAGGAAGCTGTAAATGGTATACTCCCTAAGATGTATCAGTCTATAGACAACAAAAATAATGAGAGAGAGAGAGAAGTCCGCAGAGAGATAAAGTTACAGGGATAGTCTGGTAATTAGGAGGTTCCTTACTCGGTCATTGTAAACTCTTCACCTGCAAACTTCCAGCAAGAATAAAGAGAACTACTACTGAGCATGTAACAAGTGCTTTTCCTTCTCCACACTGAGTAAGAAGCAGGGCTTCCCATATAAATCTGAGTACCAAAGATTCTCAGGAAGTTATTTCCATATTGTGCAGCTTTTTGGTGCCCTCACACAGGAGACACACTCAATCCCTAACAGGGCTGGCTCTACCATTAGACAGAGAGAGGTGGCTGCCTCAGGTGGTAAGGGCTGAGGGGGAGGCAGTGAAGTGTTAGAAGACAGAGTTGCGGGGGAAATGTTGTGGATAGCAGGAGAGGATATATTGATTAAATATTATCCATCTTTATTCACACTAGTGAGCTAGTAGCAGAGCACATTCCCTTGCACATTTCTGGAAGTCAGTTGATAGATTCATTGGAATCATATAAGTTGAGCAGTCCAGTCTGGCTTGTCCAGATTGGATTGTTCCTGGTAAATTTCCTATTTAGTTCCCTCTTAAAAACAGTAATGACACGACAGTCTTCTTTTAAAAGTAATGATCATTACTTACATTCAGTTCACAGTATAGTCCTGAAGGCAGGCATTATCTTGTAGTTACAGTTGCAGAGAAAAGTGTGGGTTCATCCTCTGTGAGGGATGAGCCCATGTGCTGCTGGCTGAGAGCCAGCAGACAGCAAAAGGCAAAATGGAGAGAAGGGATCAAGAGAGAGAGAGATGGCTGCATGACTGGCCCTTTTGTAGGGTCTGCCAGGGTCACACCCATCTACCTGGTCATACACAGGGGGAGGACGCTCCAGACCAGGTGTGACAGTCCTTCTGGCTGGAGCAACATTCCCCTGTGTGTCCACTCTGGGCAAACAGGAAATGTTGTATTTGACTGCTTGAGTGATGGTACATCCCACAGTGTGTGCTATGCAGCCTTGCTATAGCAGAGTTGTCCAGTGTGACCTCTGAGCTAGTCCTTTATATTATTCAGTTTCCCCATCTGATATTTGGAAATGGCTTACCTTTTATCAGCAGGCAAGGTGGGAAGACAGAAAAAAACAGTGTGTTTAATTCTAATGTGGTTCAAGAGGTTTGCAGTGCAATCCTGACTTCAATGGGACTTACTCCCAGATGCATACATATATACATCATTTAATTTGTAGGCCACTTTTCCATAGTTCAAGCCATGCTCAAGGCAGCTTAAAACATGGGAAAATACATAATTACAAGATAGCATAAGAAGTTATAAATAATAAATAAAACATCAAAAAATACACAACCAAATTGCACAATTTCTACATATATATAAGATCCAAAATAAAGTTCCAAAAGATTAATATCAATAATAAAAACAAGGCCTCCACCACCAACAGCCCCCCAAGACCCCAGCCCAAGGGTAGGGGTCTATTGAATTGCAGCCCTAAAGTCGCTTGCTGGCAGACCTTAGAAGTGTGGAGTGTCTTCACTGTGCAGCTAGTGCCCAATGATAAAGCTACAATTGCAATAGACTTTGCAGCCATTTCTCTCCTAATCTAACTAAGGAAGTAATCATGACTCGAGTGCTGGCAGGGATCCAGGCTGTGTGAATTGCTGAGCTGAGTTTGCCCTGCATGGCTTTGTCTGGAGGGAGCAGTTACCTGGCTCCCTCCAGGGCTGCGGATTCTTCAGGTATCCCTCTTCCCAGTGAGTGGTTTTGTGGGTGACCATATCAGCATGCCAGTTGACAGACTCAACAACTTGGGGGGGGGGGGAGGTCAACTTTTGTGTCCGGATTTTCACCTTTTGAAAACCTTAATTTATTATGTTACTGTTGTCTATTAAATTTGTATACCCATAGATCTCAGGGCGGTTCACAACACAAAAGTACAACACAAAAAACAAAACAAAACACATAATAAAAATAAGAACAGAAACAAACCCATGATCCCTCCTTCCACGACATTAAAAGGCCATGTATTCTGGAGAAGAGCATTCCGAGCTTTCCCAACACAGATATAGACATGGTCTCTATGAGCCAGATTAATGCTGGATAAAAACCATAATTTTCAGGCAATATAATCCAAATTCTGCATGGAGAAAAAAAATGGATTCTGTAGCCTGTAAATTGAATAATTTATAAATTGTATAATTTATAAATTTATGTATTGTATAAATTGTAAATTGTATAATTTATAAATTGCATAATTTACTGTGCAATGCACATTATTTTGCCCCATTTAATCTAGTTGGAAGGAGCAAAGGGCTGCACAGGAGAAGCTCTACTACCATGAACTCCAGGAAACTACAAACGCTTTGGCAGTGCAAGAGGAAGTTGCAGCATGTCTTTCCCTAGAGCTTTTCAAGACAAGGTTGGACACGAATCTGTCATGGCTGCTTTATGTCCAGGAAATCCTGTCTTGGGGAGAAGGAGCTTAGCCGAGATGGTTCCCCGGGTTCCTTCCAACTCTTAAAGTTTTTTATGGTTCAGCAAAAGTCAAAGAGCTCAGCAAAAGTCTTGCGGGCCTAAAAAGAAGGCTTCCTCATGCCACTGCTTAAGAGCGCCAGATCTTTATGCTACTGTTGTGGGCAGACTAAGCTAGTGGTGAACTCTGTGGGAACACCTCCCTTCTCTTGTGGCAGTGAGCTGTTTAAGGAAGGCTCCCCAGATTAGCAGGAGCAGCAGTCCAAGTCAATGGAACTCCTATTCCACTGAAGTCCTGGATATTCTCATTGGCTGGCCAGTCTTATGTTCCAGATGTGGGTCTTGGCCCCAGAGGATAGCGAGGCTCTGGCTAACTTGAGAAGCAGAAGCTCTTAGGGGTGCACCTGACCTCCAAAAATTTGAATTTGTTTAAGGACAATTATGAGAAATGTTGGTCAGAGATCAAAAGAGACTTGGAAACATGGTCAAGATTGAAACTTTCCTTGTTGGGCAGAATAGCTGCTATAAAGATGAATGTTTTGCCGAAAATGCTATTTTTGTTTCAGGCCCTCCAGATCGTGGATAAGGTGGAATGTTTTGGAAAATGGCAGAGGGATATATCTAAATTTGTCTGGCAGGGCAAAAAGCCCCGAATAAAGTTTAAAATACTAACAGATGCGAAAGAAAGAGGGGGGTTTGCCCTGCCGGACTTGAAGTTATATTATGAATCTGCAGCCCTCTGCTGGTTGAAGGATTGGATTTTGTTGGAGAACACCGATGTCCTCGACCTGGAGGGATTTGATAATGCTTTTGGGTGGCATGCATATTTGTGGTACGACAAGGTTAAAGTTCATAAATTGTTCAAAAACCATATTGTCAGAAGGGCAATTTTTATGGTCTGGTCAAAATATAAAGACTTATTGGAGAGTAAAACTCCGAGGTGGCTCTCACCGATGGAGGCCAAAGCACGTAAAAGACTCAATATGGAGGCCCATTGGCCTAAATATTGGGAAATAATTGAAAAAATTGGAGATAAATGGAGGTTGCAGAGTATGGAAAAGTTAAAAAACAAGGTGCGAGATTGGTTGCATTATGCTCAAATCCAGGAAGTTTTTAAAGCGGACAAAAAAGTGGGTTTCCAGGAGGAAAAATCGAAACTAGAGACAGAGTTGCTTGAGCCAAAATCTAAGTTAATTTCGAGAATGTACAACTTGCTGCTTAAATGGAATACACAGGATGAGATTGTTAAATCCTCCATGATAAAGTGGGCGCAGGACTTGGGGCACAACATTATGTTTGAAGACTGGGAAAGGTTATGGAACACCGGAATGAAATTCACGGCATGTAGTGCCTTGAAGGAAAATATTATGAAAATGACATACCGGTGGTACATGACCCCAGTCAAGCTTGCAAAGATATATCACCTGTCTGACAATAAATGTTGGAAATGTAAAGAGGAGGAAGGGACATTTCTACACCTCTGGTGGACCTGCCCGAAGGTGAAGGCCTTCTGGGAGATGATACATAATGAACTAAAAAAGGTGCTTAGACTCACCTTACCCAAGAAACCGGAGGCCTTCCTCCTGGGCATGGTAGACCAGAGGGTGGCTAAGAAAGATAGAACTTTCTTTATGTACGCTACTACAGCAGCAAGGATCTTGATGGCAAAGCACTGGAAGACACAAAATCTACCCACATTGGAAGAATGGCAGACGCAGCTGATGGATTATATGGAACTGGCTGAAATGACTGGCAGAATTCGAGACTCGGGAGAAGAAGAAACGGAGGAAGTTTGGGAAAAATTTAAGGACTATTTGAAAAAGCATTATAAGTTGTATGAATGTTAAAAAATGCTTCTCTCTAGGAAATTATAGCTTCAGTATCGGTAAATCTTTGAATTGGTAAATAAGGCACAACAAGACAGAAGTGGTGTAATGAAATAATTTTATTGTGTTGAAACTAAAAATTAATGGATTTGGATTGAAATGTTTAGAGACCAGATATCACGATAAAATGGAAGATATATTATTATGTTTAAAATAAGTCAACAAATTGCTGAGGTTTTGGTTTTACAGAGAATGCAGTGTCCGGAAGATGGGGGGAGTCCATTAGATTTATGGAAACATGTATTTGGAATTTGAATTTTGTATATTATAAACCTAATAAAAATTATATTAAAAAAAAAGAGAAGCAGAAGCTCATCCACATTTCCATTTGTGCTGCGATTTCTAGGCACAGGTCTGTGATTCAGAGGCCTGGTCTGGGCAGTTTTGTGTGTGTGTGCCCGCCCTAACAATTTCCCCAGGAAAACATGCTGTTTACCACTGAATTGGAACAAATGTCAATTGAGTTGTCCATTCTCCTTAAGGACCACCTGCTCCCATGCCAACCTGCCCAAATCTTTAGCTAAGCTGTTTCTTCAGGTGCCCAAGATACTGGGGGAAAGGCAGGTGGCAACCCACACATTCCCCAAAGAAGTATACAGTCATACCTCGGGTTGAATATGCTTCAAGTTGAGTGTGTTTGAGTTGCACTCTGCGGCAACCGGGAAGTAACGGAGCGCATTACTTCCAGGTTTTGCCGCTTGCGCATGCACAGACGCTCAAAATGCATGCGCACGTGCATGCGCAGAAACGGCGAAAAGCGATGCGTGCGTGCGTAGACGTGCCATCGCTAGTCTACGTTTGCTTCTAGATGCGAACGGGGCTCCGGAACAGATCCTGTTCGTATCTAGAGGTACCACTGTATCTGGTCACTTTGGGTGCTTCCAGAATGTCACCATTTTTATGTGGGATTCAGTTACCAGCAAATGCAGGTTGTGCAATTCAGGTTTATTTGGAGCTCTTGCACAACGGACTTGCCCCCCCCCCGAAACTCCCCCCCCCCCGCTGCCTTTTTGCAGTAAGGAATGTGATGGGGAAAGGCACTGGAAAGTGTGAGATAACATTTGCTTAATGCAACATCATCTATCTTCCCCGGAAACAAATAAGAATGAATGCTCAGTAAATAGCTGTCACCTCTGCTCAACCTTTGTGCAAACACATCAGGATGAATGCTTAATAAACAGGTTGTGTGAAAGTGACCTTAGGCACCAGGTTAAGGTGTGATTGTTCTCTCAGGCATTTTAAACGATTTTATACTATGTTAAGTAGTGGTGTGTTTAATGTGGGTTACACTCTGCTTTAATGTTCTGTTGTATTTTGTTTTGCTATTGTTGTTTTAAAGTCTTAAACTATATTGTAAACGTCTCTGGGATTTTTCTGAAGGTTGGTGTACAAATATTCTAAAGAAATTTTAAAAATTAGGACTCTGCACATTATGTGACCCTCTTTGTGCATATTAAAAAAGAATCTGGAATTTGTGTGAAATCTCCATGCCGTGTGTATATACAGCGAAAAAGCTGCCTGTAGGAGGAATCCTGTAGGAAGTGAAGCAGCACTAAGTTGCAGAGTTTCACATGGTGCTAGTAATATTTACACATCACACAAAAGGAACGCACCCTCAGCAGAAGAAAACAAAAGGGCTTCTCTTTCAGCAGCAAGGAACACCACAGAAGGACAATGAATTCTCAGCGGTTTATTCAGGAATTAAGCGCTGTTATGTGTTCATTCCACTCAAAATGTGCCAACCTGGTGCCCTTCCACAGATGTTTTGCCCTGCATCTGCCACCAGCCTCTGCCAGAATGGCCATGCTCCCATGCTCCAGCCCCCATACGGCTGGCTGGGGCTGAGGGGAACTGTAATTCAGAACTTGGAGGCGGGGGCAGCAGGCTGGTGAAGGCTCCTCTTCTTCATTTAAACACTTCTTCATTTAAAGCAGGGATTCCCAAATGGTATGCAAATAGAGGGGCTGAAGGGTACCTTGAAACATCATGGATGAAGACATCATTTTGTAGAGCAGCGGGTTCAGTTTCAAAGTGGCTCAGCTCCGTTCAGTTCAGGCAGAACACCTTTTTCCATCTTCAGGGTCAAACTGCCAGGGAGGGGGGAATAATACTGCAAATTGTCAGTAAAAGCCAGCTGTGGCTGGTGCTGCTTATGATGCTTGCAATCTGCCCTCATTCCCAAACTCCCAGGACAGCTTTGCATATATAAAAGGAAAAGTTTCTCTTTCTTCCTATGAAGAAGCTGAAGGGTGGGCCTATAAACAGATATCATTCATGTGACACTTTAAAGGCAGGCAGCTTGCTCATGAATTGGGGAAAGACAGAGCCGGTGGCTGAATCAGGGCTCAGTTTGCTGCCATGTAGTCCCATTGCGGCAACTGCGAGCCCAAGAAGAAGCCAGGCTCACACAAGGACTCCTGTAAAGGCTCTGTTTGCATTAGGCCTTCTTTCACCCTAAGCCACCATATTGGGTGCACCCACCACTTTATTTGGCAGGGGTGGGGGGCCCTTTTTGTGACCACATTCCCTCATGGGCCACCTTCTGGGGGCTAAATGCCAGTGGCAGGTTGGGCCAAGGACCAAGGTCGGAGGAGCAGCCTTTCCATAAATGCCCCCCTTGTGCAATGGGCTCATTTCTGCACATGCTCACATTCATGGACACATTTTAGCCAGGCAAAAACACTCGAGGAGGGTGGGAAGCAGGGCTGGGGAGAAGGGTGTGGGCCTTGGCACAGTCCCAAGGGGCAGCAAGCTCTGGAGATTCTGCAGCGCTGAATCCCTGGAGGAGGATGCATGGGCTCATCCCTGCTCATCAGTGCTCTGGCCTTCTGGGGTCTGGTGCAGACGGAGGGGGGAGCGTTAACTCCCCCCCTCCTGCCATAACGCCATTCCCAATCTCCCATGACTGCTTTTACATCTTGCCTGGCTTGACCCTTAGGGATCCCGGGCTGCCAGCCTTGTTGCCAGGGCCGTCACCGTCAGCGAAAGAGCAGTGTGCCAGTTTGCGTTGTCAGAATGCATATAGCTGATTTAATTTACTTGCTGCTGCTTGGCGTTTGAATGTAGCCAAGGTGGCTTATTATGACTTGAAGTGAGGGTCAGGAGTTCCAGCCTAATGCTGGGGATGATAAGAGTGGCCTGTTAGCACAGAAGCTTTTGATTTGCATGGTGGTGCCAGAGTTCTGCAGTGGCCCTCGTGCAAGGGAGTAACGCAGCGCAACCGAGGAATCCAATGCAGTGTTGCGCCAGCAGAGAATCACTGTGCAGCAAAGATGCCAGCAACCTGCTCAGGCATTCCTTTGGGCAACAACATCCCACCAGTAGAGTAAGTATCCCACTAAGTGACTTTAACTTAGCACTGCACTGGATATAATCCAATTTTTAGATGCCAGGAGAAACCGTTCCTCTTCAACTAGGCCATGGGCTGATTAATATTCTACAGCCTTTTAAATGAGTCTGTGGGAAGGGTGTGCATGTTGTTGTTGTGCTGTTTTGTTTTACTTATTTTTATCCTGTGAACTGCCCTGAGACCTTATGATGAAGGGTGGTATATAAATCTAATAATAAAATAATAATAATACAACCCAGAATACGGAAAGAGGATACAACTGTAGTGCTAACATAATAAGAGGACAGTCTAAATTTAATTAGTAAAAAGAAAATCATCCAAAAGAATGCTCACAGAGTGGCTAGCAAATTAAATAAAGTGGGAGGCAGTAAAGCTCTGCCAATGCTTTAGCAAGAGGTTTGTGGTTCACTCCTAACCGACACCTTTGCATGGTGCTGGTGGGATCTGTCCAAGATGATTTCATTGCCTGAGAGAAGGGAAACCCAAAAGGCCACTCACTAATATGGGGCACAATCCACCCAGTGGTTCTCCTGACACAAATCTCATGGAGTGAAGGAAACCTGTGATGGGAGACTGAGGTCCCTCCAGACCAGTGGGGTTTTTGTGGGTGTATTCTGCAGCATGTCACAGATTCAGTAATAGTGCATGAGTTGTGAATTTATACTGGACCACCCACACATCCTCCCTCTTCAATCATTGCTCTGTGATGCTTCCCCAGTGTTACTGTACTGTTGCTGTCTAGAAGGGAACTCTTGTGCTATAGCACAGCAAAAGCAGGGTGAATCCTGTCCCCACCTGAATATTTGTGGTTATGAAAACTTACAGGATTCTAGCAGGATGTTACGGGGCAGGTGCTGATGATGCAAAGCAGTATGTTCATCCCAAAACCTTTGCAGACTTGAACAGTTCTTAAAAAGTGGGGTTGCATATGACTGCCCCAGTCTCCACGAATGCCCCATGAAAAGGATATCTGGAGGGTCCCTGAGAGCCTTGAAGAGAGAGAAAAAGAGTGGGGATCCTTAGGACTGATCCAAAGGGCACTTTGGCACCTGGGGCATACAATCCAAATGGTCCTGCCCGCCCTTGTTGGGTTGGTTTTTTAAAAAAAACAAGTAATAATTCCATTTAAAAACAGAAACTTTGCTGCCCTTTGGTAACATCACCAATCTGCCACCCTCTTGGCAGAGCTGGTCCATGGCATGGTGAAGGAAAGGAAGGCTTCTTGGCATGGGACTGGAGAGGCTGATGCTTTCTCATCTTTCCTCTAGACAACTGCGCAGGAACCTGAGTCTCTGTTTCATTACAAAGCTGCTGGGAAAGATGCAGACAGCAGTGAGCAATGAGGTTAGTGTGGGAAAATGTGGGAAGAGGGTGAACTGGTTCCAGGTCTGATGATGCTTTCCTGAGATCCTTCCAACAAAGAATCATAGAATCAAAGGATCACAGAATTTTAGAGTTGGAAGGGAAACCAAGGGCCATCTAGCCCAACCTGCAACACAGGGATCTCAGCTAAAGCATCCATGGCAGGTGGGCATCCAATCTCTGCCTAAAAACCTCCCAGGAAGGAGAGTCCACCACCTCCCAAGGGAGACCATCCCGCTGTCAAACAGCTCTTCCCGTCAGACGGTTCTTCTTGAGGTTTAGTCGGAATCGCCTTTCTTGTATAGCAGGAGCTCCCTAGGAATACTGGCTATGGGTTTTTCTGGGAGCATGGCTGGCAGGGATATTGCATCCTGTTTGTGGATGCTGAAACATTTGTGTAGACCAGCAGTTGTCAAATTTTTGCCTGTGAAAGAGGCCTTTCTATGTCTGTGTGACTGTCAGCGAGTTGTTGCATCCCTTTCTCCAAGCTCATATACACATTTTGGGGTGCAGACAGGGTGCCAGCCAGGCTTTCAGGGCCCCAAGAACTCCAGGTGTGACTTAGAATGCATTCAGAACTCCCCAGCAGGCTGAGCACTGCAGATGTGCACGTCTGAGCATGTCTACCCAGAAGGGGAAGCAAAGCAGGTGTGACACAGGGCAGCCTGGCCCTGGCACAGAAGGAGAGCCACGTTGTGCCTTGCAAACTCCCTGTCAGCAGAAGAAACCTTTGCAGGTCAGAATTCTGACACACATTACGGCACGAAAGGACAAGTCATTTTATTTTGAGGAATACATTCCGGGGGGGGGGAATCTGCCAGGGAACCCCAGGCTGGGGCCAGAAGTGGGCAGGACACCCCTTTTCTCCCTCCCTCGTTCTCTGCTTTCTCTTCCCCTTCTCTCTATTGCAGCCTGTGTTCTCCCTGCCCCTCTGCCACCCACTTCGCCCTCCCTCTCACTTCTCCCATTTCTCTTTCTTTTCTTTCTTCTCGCCCCTCCCTGCATTTAATCTAGAAGCAGCCCTCAGGCTCACGTTGACAACCGCCGAATTAGAAAGGTGGCACACCCTCTAGGACATCTAGAAACCATCGTTTCTTCCAGAAACTTTTCTGCCCTCATCTGGGTTCCATCTCCCTGCGCCCCCCCCCCAGGGCAGAGGAGGGGAGGAGAAAGGGAGGAGGTGCACACCGTGGTTTTGTGACTGCCATGTGTGACTGGGTTCCAATCCTTCCTGGCTTTGATTTCTCAACTTTGAACGCAATGCCAGAAAATTAATATAGCTGCTTGCATCTGGGACTGATAAAGGCTGATGGGATCCCTGGGGAGGAAAGCGACACGACAGCAGCAAGGCCGCCTGCTCTTAGCATCCTTTCTAGCAGCATGTGCCCTGCCGTCAGCATCTCCCGCACATTGCACTCTCGTGTAGACAGGAGCATGTATATCTGTCATACATGAGGGGCCAGATAGTCTGGTAGAATGTTTTCTGTGTCAAGAGTTTTGATGAATATTTATTTATTTATTTATTTATTTATAAAAGTATTTATATATCTACCCTCACAAAAGGATATCAAGGCCACTGGAAAAAGCCTGTGGGTCTTATGCGCCAGTGCCATAGGTGCACTGCTGGGAATCCTGCTGTCCCCGAACTCATTTTCTCCTCACTCATATGCCTCCTGGTTAACAACCAAGGAGGGAGGCAGTCATCAGAAGGGCTGGGTTTGGGGCCCAGCCAGGATGCCTGTTGCTGAAGCATTCATAGAATTGTAGAGCTGGAAGGGACCAAGAGGGTCATCTAGTCCAGGGACCAAGAGGGTCATCTAGTCCTTTGCAATGCAGGAATCTTTTTGACTGACGGGGGGGGGGGGCGCTCAGACCCACGACCCTGAGATTAAGAGTCTCATGTTCTACTGACTGAGACATTCATGCTGGTTTAAAGCAACCTTCCCCACCCCGGTGCCCTTTCTCCTGCTGTTTTGAACTCCAGCCAACAGAGCCAACGTTCAGTAAGGATGGAAGCCAGTACTTCCACATTGGCTGCCCCTGCTTTACAGGTGGCTCTGCACCTCAAAGAGCTTTCGCCCTACGTTTTGGCAGGAGGGGCTGGTAGCAAAGCAAGAGAGAGAGAGAAGGGGAGTCACATCCACTAAGGCAGTTGCACATTCTGCTGTGTCTTTGCCTTTCACCTGCTCATGCCCAGTCCTCCATCGCTCTTGCTTCCCATCCTTCTGTGTGTTCCAGCCGAACTCTCCCTACTCAGTTTAAAGAAAGCTTGCCGGTTTCCCAGAGGCGCCTGGTTTGCCCTGTGAGGACAGGAGGCAGAACTAGGTGGGCCCTCTTTAGCCTAATCCAGCAGGCTTCTCTTACGTTCTTATGATCTTAAACAAGCTGAAACATTTTTTAAAAAATCTGTAACTCTATTTGAATGATGCAAACTGATGAAGACTTGGCAGGATCACAGAATGAAAATAAACTTTTTTCTCCTTATGAGCAATACATCAGCCCTTTCCCACACATTTCTGTATATTAGGGGTAGGCAACTGGAGGTCTAGCAACTCAGTCTGGCACCCAGGGCTTCCCATCTGCTCCCCAGGAGGACCCCAAGAACCCCCACAATGTATCTGAGATGCTAGACAAATGACTCTTCAATTCCCCCCCCCCCCAGGCAGTGAACAGCTGCCCTTGCATTATGGACAAGAGTAAAAGGTGGGGTGCCTAAGATTGGGGTGGGGGGGGTTGCGTGCTACCCATGCCTCTCTTGCTGTGCACCAGGGGCAAAACTAGGCTTTATTTCACCAGGGTCAAAGACCCAGTTTGGTCTCCCATGTGCATTTGTGTACACACACACACACACACACAAACAAACACACACGCTAGGAGCCTCAATGGTATCCCTCTGGAGGCTTTGCCCAGGGCAAAAAACCTGGCTATCCCCCCTGTAGCCCCCTGCTGTGCACCAACTTTTACCAACATTGGTGCTCCGCATATGTTTTGGACTACATCTCCCATCGGCCCCAGGTTGGTAAAAGTTTTGTGTGCAATGGAGAGGAGAGAGTTCAGGAGTCCTTTGCATGCAGCTTGGGTTGCAAGGGAATGACTTGACAGACAAAGCCAGCTCTGGCTTTGCTTCGTTCAAAATCAACCCCCACCCCCATTTTAAAAAATTAGTTGACGTCCAGAGCTGTATACTTTGTTTTCTGCTCCAGCAACTGAATGTAATTTCGAAATTGCCAACTTGGCTTATTCCAAAGCCCATCACAGCAGAAACTCCTTTGGCTTCTGCGCTTGTGTGCCGAGAAAGGCGTGCAGGTGGGCGGCTTATTTTTGTATATTTAGCTCTATATATGTTTTGTGATTCATCCCAGCAAGTAAGCTATTGTTTAAATATTCTCCAAGGCTTCTTTTTAAGGAAGAAGAATAAGCAATCAGCAGGCACAATGGGGAGCGATGGGAATGGACGTGAACGGAGAGGAGATCTGACAGATTGCTTTCCCTCTCCTCCCCCCCCACCGCCCCCTCCCCTCCAGTGCTCCGTGGAAATGAAATTTCTGCTGATTTGTTAACATTCAAACCCACAACGAGGTTATGCAGAGTTAGAAGCACTTGGGAGGCAGGGAAAGAGAGCACAGGGAGGAATGGCTTTTACAAGGGCAAGTCTGCACAGGAGCTTGGCAGGGCAGTGGGGCCCAGAAGTGCCGACTCAGCCCATCCGATCTACGCAAGGCGTGCTGCCTCAGGGCTCGGCCAGGGGAGCAGGCAGCTGAGCCAGACTGGAAACAAAGCTGCACTCAGGCCTGAGGCAGCAAGCAGGCGGCCAGGCAAGAGCCGGTTTACACCTGGCCTGCCCAGTCCAGTCTGAAGGCCTTATATATGCCGGCCAGTCACAAGCACAGATGTGTGTCACATTACCATTCTTTGAAGAAGGACTTTGTGGCTTGAGCACACCCAGTCCTTGAAAGGACCACCGGGTTCCCAACTCAAGCCTTAGAATTTTGGACTTTATCAGGGATTAGCAGTGGAATTGCCAAAGTTTCTGAGAAGCTGGATCAGTTTTGTGACTCTGCTTAAGCCACCTTTTCCAGTTTCCACCATTTCAGGCTTCTTGCCAATTATTTGTTTAAATGCACAGTCTGACCTGGACCTATGATGTTATTGTGCATTCTTCCTTCCTGGAGCCTTGGGAAATTCAGGGTGGCCTTTACAAGGCCAGCTTGAAGAAGGATCAGTACTGACTTATGGTATACTGAGTCAGCAGGCGTTGTGGAGGTGCAGAAACAAGCACACTTTTTATAGGCAGCTAAAAAAAATGTACTCATCAGCATGGCTGGATTATGGGCTGAGTAGAGGAAATAATTGCAACCAACCCCCACTTAATATCTGGATGCCTTGTATTCTTCATCCTTGTCCTGAACAAGCAGCAAAGGTTTAGGTCTGATAATGACAGTAATGAGAGACGTTCTGGTTGCTAAAAAGGCGGATTAGGTTGCAGGGGAAGAAATAGTATATATCACCCATGTGGGCTAATTAATAAAAGAATGCGCTGGGTGCCTACATCCAGAAATGTGGGGCAGTCAAACTCCAGTAACAGAGCCAGAGTCCCAGCAGCAAAGTCATAAACCACAAAAGCAAGCAACAGTACAGCCTAGGAATATAGGCTGTTAGATTTAACCCATTTACAGCACTTCCCCATTTCTACCCTCCTTGCAATGAACAGATCACACCATTAGCAAGTTTAAATGTGTTATTCCATGCAGCAGCAAGAAGAACACAGGTAGAAAAAAAATGTTTTACAAAACACAGAAAAATACTTCTCGGCACACAGTCTGGGCTTGAAGCGCAGTGTTGTCTTGGTCAACTTTAGAATGAACAAAGATCCTTTACTTCCATCTTCACCAAAAGTGAAGGGGGAATAACCTGAGTCTTAACCCTTTCATGCGTTAACCAGCCCTAAGCTTGCTAGTTATATTTGACTGAAATTTCCCACATAAGTAAGGTTCCCCAAGGAGCTGTTTTGGTTTTTAACATGTTCATCAACAGCCTAGATACAGGGGAGGACGGTGAGAGGCCAGACTTGCTGATGACACCACAGTATTCAGGTTGGTATAAATGAAAAGAATTGTAAAGAGCTCCCAAAGATCCCTCAGAACCGAGTGAATGGGCAATAGCAAACAAGGTTCGTTGTAAGTAAGTGTACTGTTCAGCACATCTTGGCAAATAAAAATAAATCCTAGCTGCATGCATACTGATGGAGTCTGATGTAACAGGAATGGGGTCTTGGGATCATGCTGGGTAGCTCGGTCAAAACACTGTGCTAGAGTACACCAGCTGTTTTTTAAAAAGCAAATTTCAGGCTAGAGATCATTAGGGAAGGGATGAAAAAATAGAAGTTCCAATATCATAACAACTTTATAAAACTCTATGGTATAACCAGAATATGAGTACTGTGTGTGGCTTTTGATTGCCATATCTCAAAAAGAGTTGCAGAAAAAGTAAGCTAAAGTGATCTCCGCCCCCTGCCCTATTTCCTGCCTTACGGGTGGCATCCAACCCCATAAATCGCTGGTCCCTGGCTCTGCCATGTGCACTTTGGAGCCCCGCCAATCCCCGACACATGGCTGCCAGTCACAAACCCCCGTTACTGGAGAGCAGCAGCTGGAGGAGGCTACTGCCCTCATGTACCACGAGATATGGGATTCTTGGAGGCATCTGCTTCGCCAGCCCGAGAAACAGAATGCTGGACTACACAGACGGACGCTTCATCTAATCCAGCAGGGCTCTCTTAGTCTCACAGGCTGCCCCCTTCCCGCTAGCCTCCTTTCCCTCCCTGCTGGAGTCTGGATTTGACACCCACATTGCTACCCCCTCTCTCGTGCCATTTCGATGGGAGACAATGGTGAGGTCAAGGAATGGTGGCTTTGGGTCAGTGTCATGTGAATTGATCCCTTTCAGCAGAAACCCACATCCTATCCTACAGAAGGTCAGGCCTGGCTGGGAACAGAGGCTGTCTTTCTGAGTGGCCTTTTCCCTTCTCTCGGGGGAGTGGGGTGGATTGGCTGCCTTCCATTTGCTTGCTGTTCCATTGCCTTTTTAGGCTTGAAAACCCAGGCAGGCAGAGACTGTAGCACTGGTGGCAGCTCACAGAGCTCAAACAACATTATTCAGGGCAGGCAGGGTGAAGCCTAAGAAATGGAGCTGGGACTGCCTGCTAGCTCGGGTCCTTATAGGGGTTGAGAAGTGCAACCCCCGCCCTGCAAGTTGCACTTCCACTTACATGTATGCAAAGGGAGGAGGAGAGTCAATAGTCCCGGGAGAATCCTGGGAGCACGCCTGCAAAAGATGAAGCCCATCTCCCAAACAGTTCTTCTGCCCTTGCAAATCTCCCCTGCAAAAAGGAATGGCACGGAAAGGTTGGATTGGTGTCTCTCGTAAGTCTGCCCTTGTGTCCCTAGATTGTTGGCTCATTTTATTTCGGTGTCAGGGTGCCTCCTATTTCATAGGGCTGCCTTTTTCAGGAGAAGGGGTGGGGTTCTCTTTTGCTGCAAGTCAGTTGGGGGAGCTGAAAACACAGAACCGCTGTCTGGTTGCTGGTGAGTGAACTGATCCCACAACTTCTGCCAAGGGAAGGGAACCCGCCGTGCAGCCTCTTCAAGGGACGTGTCTGGGCCAGGGAAGAGGAGGTTGCTCTGCTTGTTCATCCCCAGTGCAGCCTCCGGCCCTCATCCTCTGACTGCAAGCCCACAAGCCGCACTGCTCACTCCCATGTGACATCTGTGGGGCGCATGTGTGGGGTAGAATCCTTTGGGCTCTGGTTCTGTGGTCTTGGGGCTCACATCATGTGAGCAGCAAGTGGCAGCTAAGACAGGAGCCAACAATCCCTTCTTTTTGCTAACGACAACAAAGTAACTGGAAACAAACGTCTTCACATTGGGGAGAAGCATGCAGGGCATTTCTAGGTCTATCAAGCTGCCCCCGCTGCGTGCCAAGCAGATCAGACAGAGGCTGCTATTCAGAGTCAAGTCTGAGTAGGCAGTGACAGGGAAACCAGTCCTGCAAGTTGGGAGCAGCACACTCTCTTCCCCAGAGCAGTTTAAAATAAATAAATAAAAACTTTTAAAATTAATACAGCAACAAATGATGATATAAAGGCAGGCATTTGTACAGCACTTCTAACAATGTTAAAAGGTATCAACACTCCTGAAGCATGGCAGAAGGGGCAAGGCTGCCGGCTGTGCCAGCCAAATGCCTGTCATTTCATTGGTGAAAGTTGAAGAAAGCCAGGCTGACATATCTGCTGTGAGCTGTTTCTTTATTATGCCTGTCTTCACCTTTCCTTTCTCCTCTCCCAGTTTTATTTGATTTCCTTCTCTCTCAGACCTTTGCCAGCATTATATCCTAGTTTGTTTTGAGTGGCTCCAGAAATGTCTTGGGCTCATCAGCTCACTCCATTGCCTCCTGGTCTCAAGAGCTGCAGTCCACAAACTGGCCAGGTCACAGTCCTTGCATTTGAGAGGCCTTCTTACTGTTTGATCCTTTCATTCACCTGCCCTGTCACCCTCCCTCCTCATGGGTCTGAGCGCAAAGTTCTGCTGCAGCTGCTGCTGACTCGCCCAACATCCCTATCATGCTGCCAGATAAGCTCCATGCAAAGGGGCAGAATGCCGTTAGTTCACTTCCCGGGCATTGTTGCTATTTTTGAGTGGGACTCATTCACATACCAGCAAATTCAGGTTTGGAAGCTCTGGCAGAACAAAACGGCTTCCCTAAAGGAAACCGACAGGAAAATGTACTGGAAAGTGTGCAATAACAACAACAAAGGCTTTGATGCTACAAATCACATTAAATAGCCCATGCTGTCTAATCTCCCTGCAAACAAATCAAGATGAATGCTCAATAAACAGGTTGTCTGGAAGTGCCCACTGACATTGCCATGCTTTTGTGGCCAAGTATGAACCATGAGTTCAGAGCTCAGCCTCAAGCGGCTGTTCTCCCGGCCTCAGCTCCTGCATCTGCAATGTGGGAATAAGAATAGTGCTTTTCCTTGTAAGGATGACTGAAGCATGTGAAGTACTCTGAACAACTGGATACATTCTTTGTATTAATGTTGTATGTATTAATTATGAACTGGATGGGGGTGAAGTGTGAGGGGTACCAGGGCCCTGGCCACATAATTTTTGAGTGGGTGTGAACCAGGCGCCTCCATACAGGTGACCCCGGCATGGCCCGTCCCAGTCCCCCATTTCTGCCCACCAAGGGCTGCGTTGGCTGGCTCCCCCCTTTGCAGGGGGGGGGGCAGGCAGCTCAGTGCAGCCCCGCTTTGCTCCAGTGCACACCCATCCCAGGCACCGGCAACCAGCACTACGTTGCTGAATCTGGCAATCTTTGGCCCACCTGTGATTCTGTTGCAGGAAAACTGGCTCTTCAATTCAAGACCCGGTGTCCATTGCTGGAAATCTGCCGCTGCCTTTAGAATCATAGAATCATAGAGTTGGAAGAGACCACAAGGGCCATCGAGTCCAACCCCCTGCCAAGCAGGAAACACCATCAGAGCACTCCTGACATATGGTTGTCAAGCCTCTGCTTAAAGACCTCCAAAGAAGGAGACTCCACCACACTCCTTGGCAGCAAATTCCACTGTCGAACAGCTCTTACTGTCAGGAAGTTCTTCCTAATGTTTAGGTGGAATCTTCTTTCTTGTAGTTTGGATCCATTGCTCCGTGTCCGCTTCTCTGGAGCAGCAGAAAACAACCTTTCTCCCTCCTCTATGTAACATCCTTTTATATATTTGAACATGGCTATCATATCACCCCTTAACCTCCTCTTCTCCAGCCTAAACATGCCCAGTTCCCTTAGCCGTTCCTCATAAGGCATCGTTTCCAGGCCTTTGACCATTTTGGTTGCCTTCCTCTGGACACGTTCCAGTTTGTCAGTGTCCTTCTTGAACTATGGTGCCCAGAACTGGACACAGTACTCCAGGTGAGGTCTGACCAGAGCAGAATACAGTGACACTATTACTTCCCTTGATCTAGATGCTATACTCCTATTGATGCAGCCCAGAATTGCATTGGCTTTTTTAGCTGCCGCGTCACACTGTTGGCTCATGTCAAGTTTGTGGTCAATCAAGACTCCTAGATCCTTTTCACATATACTGCTCTCAAGCCAGGTGTTACCCATCTTGTATTTGTGCCTCTCATTTTTTTTGCCCAAGTGCAATACTTTACATTTCTCCCTGTTAAAATTCATCTTGTTTGTTTTGGCCCAGTTCTCTAATCTGTCAAGGTCGTTTTGAAGTGTGATCCTGTCCTCTGGGGTGTTAGCCACCCCTCCCAGTTTGGTGTCATCTGCAAATTTGATCAGGATGCCCTTGAGTCCATCATCCAAGTCGTTGATAAAGATGTTGAATAAGATCGGGCCCAAGACAGAACCCTGTGGCACCCCACTAGTCACTCTTCTCCAGGATGAAGAGGAACCATTGATGAGCACCCTTTGGGTTCGGTCAGTCAGCCAGTTACAAATCCACTGAGTGGTAGCATAGTCAAGACCGCATTTTACCAGCTTCTTTACAAGAATATCATGGGGCACCTTGTCAAATGCCTTGCTGAAATCAAGGTAGGCTACATCCACTGCGTTCCCTTTATCTACCAGGCTTGTAATTCTGTCAAAAAACGAGATCAGGTTAGTCTGACATGACTTATTTTTCAGAAATCCATGCTGACTATTGGTGATCACAGCATTCCTTTCTAGGTGCTCACAGACTGTTTGCTTAATGATCTGCTCCAGAATCTTCCCTGGTATTGATGTCAGACTGACTGGGTGGTAATTATTTGGGTCCTCTCTTTTCCCCTTTTTGAAAATAGGGGCAACATTTGCCCTCCTCCAGTCTGCCGGGACTTCGCCTGTTCTCCAGGAATTCTCAAAGATGACTGCCAGTGGTTCCGAGATCACATCTGCCAGTTCTTTTAATACTCTTGGATGCAGTTCATCTGGCCCTGGAGACTTGAATACATCTAGACTAGCCAAGTATTCTTGTACTATCTCCTTAGTTATTCTGGGCTGTGTTTCCTCTGCTGAATCATTTGCTCCAAATTCTTCAGGTCGGGCATTGTTTTCTTTATCGGAGAAGACTGAGGCAAAGAAGGCATTGAGGAGTTCAGCCCTTTCTGTGTCCCCTGTTTGCATTTCACCATCTTCTCCTCTGAGTGACCCCACTGTTTCTTTGTTCTTCCTTTTGCTACGAACATACCCATAAAAGCCTTTTTTGTTGCTTTTAACCTCTCTAGCAAGCCTGAGTTCATTCTGTGCTTTAGCTTTTCTGACTTTGTGTCTACACGTGCTGGCTATTTGTTTGAATTCCTCTTTGGTGGTTCCCCCCTTTTCCATTTTTTGTACACATCCTTTTTTAATCTTAACTCAGTTAAAAGTTCATTAGATAGCCACCCTGGCTTCTTTAGGCACCTTCCATGTTTCCGTCTCATTGGTATTGCCTGAAGTTGTGCTTTTACTATCTCCCTCTTAACAAACTCCCAGCCATCATGAACTCCCTTTCCTTTTAGTATTACTGTCCATGGGATCTCACCCAGCACTTCCCTAAGTTTTATGAAGTCGGCTTTCTTAAAGTCAAGAAATTGAGTCCTAGTATGCTTGGCTGCTCCTTTCAGCTGTATAGTAAACTTCAGAAGAGCATGATCACTCGTGCCTAATGATCCTTCCACTTCTACCCCACTAACCAGGTCATCAACATTGGTTAGGACCAGATCTAAAATGGCTGTTCCTCTTGTTGCTTCTCCCACTTTCTGGACAATGAAGTTGTCTGCAAGGCCAGTGAGGAATCTGTTTGACCTTATGCTCTTGGCTGAGTTACAGATAGGTAGCCGTGTTGGTCTGCCATAGTAAAAACAAAAAAAAATCCTTCCAGTAGCACCTTAAAGACCAACTAAGTTAGTTCTTGGTATGAGCTTTCGTGTGCATGCACACTTCTTCAGATACACAGCTCTTGGCTGAGTTTGACATCCAACAAATATCCGGGTAACTGAAGTCCCCCATTACTACTATCTCCCTTCCTTTTGCATGCTTGGCCATCTGTTCCAGGAAGGCATCATCTATGTCCTCCGTTTGTCTTGGGGATCTATAGTAAACTCCCACAATGAGGTCATTGTTATTCTTCTCTCCCTTAATTTTGACCCAAATGCTCTCACTTTGGCTTTGAGGTTCTAAATCTTGGATCTCTTCACAGGTATACACATCCCTGACATATAACGCCACTCCTCCTCCTTTCTTGTCTGGTCTGTTTCTCTGAAATAGATTGTATCCCTCCATTATTACATTCCAATCGTGGGACTTATCCCACCAGGTTTCAGTGATGCCTATTATGTCATATTTAGTTTGCTGTACCAAGAGCTCAAGCTCATCTTGTTTATTTCCCATGCTTTGCGCATTAGTGTACAGACATTGAAGTCCATTAATCATTCCCCCGTGTCTCTTATTTAAGGATTTTTTCCTCCCACCATTAGGTCTGCGTGCTGTTTGCTCCATTCGGTCTATGACATTTGGATGATCATCTTCATCAATTGATAGACTCCTACCTTCAGGAGCACTGTCTCCCTTTATTATGCCCCCCACCAAGAAAAAGTTGTCCTAAGGCAAAGAACTGGATAGTTCTGCTCTGCTTGTGCTGCACAGCATAGTTCAATAGCAGCATAGCAATTGCACTATGCCCACGGCTCCATCGCAGAGCACACGACATCAGCAATAAAACCAGTGCACATGTGTGTGTGCCTGTATAGACTGCAGGCTTCTGATCCAGGGTTTGGAGCTCCTGCAATTTCCTGCCAAACTCTGCTATTCTTTGTGCCTTCAGTGGGATGCTGAGCTGTTGTTTGCCGGCAGAATGGGTGAGTCTTGCTGTCAGGCAGGCAGCCCTGAGTCACGAGCTGCTAACAACAAACCGGTTGGAGGACAGAGCAAGGGGCGAGCAGAGGCACGACACGCCTGCAAGCCGCTGCTTGAGCAGCCCCTTGGCTCACACACATCCAGGGCTGGGCCAAGATGTTTTGCTGCCTGAGGCAAAGGACAAGATGGCACACACACACACACACACACACACACACACACACACACACCCTTTCGATGTTCAAAAGGCAAGCAGACAGACAGCTGGATCTTACCTTGGCCCTGATGACAGGACTGCATGCTGCACTGCCCCTGAGGGCAGCAAGCTAGACCAGCAGGTGTAGAGCTGGCTATAGGGCACGTACAGGTCTTCCCCACAACACCTCATGGCTCCCCAGTGTCTGCCAGCGGAGGCGGCTGCTTTATTCTGCCCATTGTTAGGGCTGCATTGCTACAGGGGCCCAAGCTCTGCAGAAGCCCTGGGAGGAATTCCACACATCTCCCGGACATATCTTTTTTTAAAATAGTTTTTTATTAAATTTTCTAAATTACATTTCAGAATATTCATTTAAACAACCTTGAATCAATGACTCCCCTTCTTCTCTTTCAGTGGTTCGTTTTGCATACTATACAGCGCTGCATATTTTACATGAACTAAACCATTCAATAATCCATTGTTACATCTATCAAATCTTATTTACACTGTGAAATTATCTTAATGTTACCAGCGTTTTTAAATGAACACAGTTTTTACTCATAAACATTTTCCAGTCTTCTTTAAACTTGCATTTTTCTTGTTCTCTTATTCTATGTGTTAAATCTGCAAGTTGCCATTCTTCTTTGGTTGGGACCGCACTCGTTTTCCATTTTTGGGCTAACAAGACACGGGCTGCAATAATGGCACACATAAACAGTCCTTTTTGACACCTAGGAATTTCCCTCTGATTTATCCCCAACAAAAAGGACTCTTTTTGGAAAGGTACTTTTGAACATTTTTTCCAGTTCATTATATATCATTTCTCAATATTCTTTTACCCTTTTACAAGTCCACTACATATGATAAAACGTACCCTCAACCTTGTTAGATCTCCAGCACTTATTTTCAAAGATAATTATGTAAAGATCTAGAATGAAATAAAGAGGGATATGGAGGTATAGGGAAGGATGAATTTATCTTTGTGGGGGAAGGATCTCGATGATTAAAATGAATGTATTGCCAAGAATGCTATTTTTATTCCAATCAATACCGTGGTCAGAGGAGCCAGAACACTTTAAGCAATGGCAAAAGGATATTTCTAAATTTATCTGGCAGGGGAAGAAGCCCAGAATTAAATTTAATTGCTAACAGATGCTAAAGAAAGGGGTGGATTCTCTCTACCACATTTGAAATTATATTATGAAGTGTCCTTCTCTGCTGGCTACGGGAATGGATAATGTTAAAAAATACAGATGTATTAGACTTGGAAGGGCATGATCATAGATTTGGTTGGCATGCATACTTAGGATATGGGAAAACAAAGGTACACAAAGGGTTCCTGAACCACATTATAAGGAAATCAAGTTTTATGGTACAGGAAACATATTAACATTTATTAGAGAATAAAACATCATGATGGCTTTCCCCACTAGAAGCAATATCTGTTAAAAAAATTAACATGAAAGGAGAATGGACAATCTATAGAGAGCTGTTAACTGAAATGGAAAACCAATTGAAATTGAAAAAAATTCAAGATATAAGGCACCTATTAACGGACTGGTTGCAATATCACCAATTAAATATTTAGGAGCAACAAAGGAGTGGGCTTTGGGAAGGAATTCTCAAGGTTCAAAAAATAATTATTGGAGAACAATGAGAAACTATTATCAAGAATGTATAAGCTACTGTTAGAATGGGACACTAAGGATGAAGAAGTTAAAGCTGTAATATACACTGGGCAAAAGATGTGGGTTATAATATACAATTTAACTTATGGGAGAAGTTGTGGAAAGAGGATTTGAAATTTATGGCTTGTTGTACATTGAGAGAAAACTAAATGAAAATGATGTACTGTTGGTATTTGACTCCAGTAATGTATAAAAAAGGGACACAGGTGGCGCTGTGGGTTAAAGTGCAAGTAGATAAATAGGGACCGCTTACCAGCGGGAAGGTAAACGGCGTTTCCGTGTGCAGCTCTGGCTCGCCAGAGCAGCAATGTCACACTGGCCATGTGACCCGGAAGTGTCTCCGGACAGCGCTGGCCCCTGGCCTCTTAAGTGAGATGGGCGCACAACCCCAGAGTCTGTCAAGACTGGCCCGTACGGGCAGGGGTACCTTTACCTTTACCTTTAATGTATAAAAACACCTCCAACTTATGTTGGAAGTGTAAAGATAAAGAAGGTACTTTTTACCAAATCTGGTGGACATGTAAAATAATAAAAGACTTCTGGGAAATGATATATAATGAATTGAAAAAAATGTTTAAGATAACGTTTATCAAAAAACCAAAAGACTTTTTACTAGGGTTAACAGGAGACGAAATACCAAAAGATTTAAAAAGACTATGTACGCAACAACAGCTGCAAGACTGCTACTTGCCCAGAAGTGGAAGGAAGAGAAAGTCTCGACCAAAGAGTGGATAACCAAGATGATGGACTATGCCGAAATGGCAAAGATAACCGTGAGGATCAGGCCCCAAGATGACAAGAAATTCAGTCAAGAGTGGAAAATGTTTATAGAGACCACTGTGTATACATATAAACGTTAGCAGGATTGTTGTAATACTTATAATGTACTGTAATATGAATTAAGGTAAAAAAGGAGATAAAATGGATTAGAAAAATGTAATTAGATGCAAAAAAATTAGGGAAAAATTGGAAACCAGAGGGGCAGGGGAAAGTCCGAGGGATCTAAGTAATCTCAGAAGTGTAGAAATTGAAAACAATGTGAATGTATAAGAATATTGTTTTTAAAAATGAAAATTATATGTGTGTGTGTGTGTGTGTGTGTGTGTGTGTGTGTGTATATATAAAAACTTGGTCTCTATGGACTGTCTATTAGCTAAAATTGTGGCAAACAGTGTAATAGTCGCAATTCAGTAAAGAAATAGGTCTGTAATTTTTTGTCTTTGTTAGATCACTGTCCTGCTTGGGGATCAGGGTATTAGAGGCATCCTTCCATGATACAGGAATTACTCCCGTTCTATTCATGGTATCTTTAGGCGGGTCGATAAGAGCGTCCTGGAACTTTTTGTAATAAATTGCTGTAAGTCCATCTGGTCCCAGTGCGTCCCCCATCTTCATTTTCTGTATTGCCATTTGTACTTCCAATATTGATATGGGTGCATTCAAACTTATCTGGTTTTCTTTGGATACTTGTGGTATGATACAGTTACTCAAATAAGATTCCATTTTCTTACACTCCTCTTCACCACGGTGATATAGTAACCTATAAAATTTTCTGAATGCTTTCCTTTTTTCTTGTCAGGTGTTTATCCTCATCAATGATATTATTTATTATGAATAATAATAATGTATTAACTGAAAAGTTGGAAATTACAAAGGGCACAAGACAAGGTTGTCTGTCGTCTCCATTATTATTTATCATGGTCCTGGAAGTCCTGTTAAGAAATTTGAGAAATAAGGAGCAAATTAAGGGAATTCGAGTCGGTTGGAATGAATACAAATTAAGGGCCTTTCCAGATGATCTTGTTAAAACAGTGGAAGAACCTTTAATCAGTGCTAAAAGAGCACTTGAAATAATTGAACAATTTGGGCAAGTAGCAGGTTTTAAATTAAATAAATACAAAAATGCTTGTAAAGAATATGAATCGGGATTTGAAAGACAAATTGCAACAAGAAGGTATAGAGGTGGTTTAAAAGGTAAAATATTTAGGAATATGGCTAACATCTAAAAATATCAATTTGTTTAAAGATAATTACATACCAGTGTGGAATGGCATCAGATGAGATTTAGAAATATGGGGAAGAATAAAACTATCCCTGTGGGGTAGAACTTCTGTAATTAAAATGAATGTGCTACCAAAGATGTTTTTTTTCTATTCCAGTCAATCCCAATTATAAACGGACAAAGCAATTTTAAAGAGTGGCAAAAAGTAATTTTAAGATATATCTGGCAAGGGAAGAAACCAAGAATTAAATTTAAATTACCTACAGATGTAAAAGAAAGAGGTGGCTTCGCCTTGCCAAACCTAAAATTGTATTACGAAGCCTCTTGTCTGTGCTGGCTCAGGGATTGGATTTTATTAAAGAAATCAGATCTATTAGATCTCGAAAGATATGATAACAGATCTTATGTTATGATAAAGTAAAAGTAAACAAGGGTTTTTTGAACCATATAATTAAAAAATCATTATACGAGGTATGGAATAGATTTAAGAGTTTGTTAAAATGTAAAACACCATGGGCCACCTATGAAAATTTGGTAATCGAAGTAGACACATAGCTGTCAACCTTCCCTTTTTTTGCGGGAAATTCCCTTATTTCAGTGCCGTTTCCCGCTGCTTCCTGCTGCTATCCCGGATTGTTAGATATCCCATAGACTGTCTCTGGGACAGGTGAGACTGCTGATCCCTTATTTTCAAATCTGAAAGTTGACAGCTATGAGTAGACAATCAGTGGAAATTAAAATCTTACGAAGAAATTAAAAGCTTAGTGAAAGATTGGTTGCATTATCATCAAATAAATGAAATATTTAAAGAAGATAAGAAAAATAATGGGTTTGAATCTACAAAATCCAGGTTTGAAGTACATTTGTTGAGTTCTTAAATTAAAATATTGTCAAAAATGTGTAAACTACTTTTAGAATGGCATGTGAAAGATGAGGAAGTTAAATCAGTTATGATACATTGAGCAAAAACATTGGTTATAATATACAATTAGAGGATTGGGGAAAACTTTGGAATGATGGAATAAATTTTACAGCTTGCAGTTCACTTAAAGAAAATATAATGAAAATGATGTATGGATGGTACATAAACCAGTGAAGTTGGCAAAAATGTACAGACTAAATAATCAGTGTTGTAAATGTAAAGAAAAAGAGGTTGCCTTCTACCATATGCGGTGGGTTTGTAATCCTGGGAAATGATATATACTGAACTTTTAAAAAATGTTGAAATATACATTGTAAAGAAACAAGAAGCCTTTCTATTGGGTGTTGTAGGTAGAGAAATACATAAGCAAGATAAAACATGGTTTTGGAGTCCTTTTGAAGCCCAAAGGTGATCTATTCTGGAAAAAGAATTGTGAAAAGAGAAGAAAAATGTGAATTGGCATTCTAACGGGTGCTTAAAAAGCCATAGATCAATCAAATCAAAGTTGGACACCATATTAAAGAACGCAGTTGGTAGTTTCCCTTCCTTTGAGTCAGTTTTCCTCACGGTTCTGTCTTCATCAAGGGAGACCTGACATATCTTTAACCTGTAAAATAAGGCACCCATCCCTTGCTCCCGCCACACCCAGATTCTGCCTGAAGTGCACTGAGGAATCCAGAAACGGAGGGACAGTAATAGTGCCCCCCCTCATGTGGAAGAGCTGCAGAGCCGAGAACGGCTTCCCAGAACACCTACGTGGTGCCCCCCCCGCTCTTTTCCTTCCAGTCTCCCCCCCCCCCCAACTCACCTTTTCCATGAAGTCCACAGCCTTCTTCCTCTTCCACAGCCTTCACCTCTCGCTACCTTTGCGGCTCTTCATCCTTGCCTTTGTCAGCAAAGTATCTCAAAGGAGGGACAGCAAAGGAAAGATATCAAGGGGTGAATCCAAGGAAATGTCCTTAGACAGTAAATCGGGACGGAGGAGGACATGGGGCCAAAGGCTTGTGTTGCCAGCAGTGGGTGGTAAAATGTGCTTGTTTCTGAGCTGTACCACTTCTGGTGCCAGCTGAAGAGTCACATAGTTGAATGCTCCGCCATGCCAGGGGAAAAATAAAAATCCCCATACATAGAAAACGTGTATGTGGGGGGCAAGGCTGGCTTGTGAGTGCTCTCCTGGACTTATAACTGTGTGCAGATCTGTTTGTTCACATAGCTTTCAACATTGGGAGCACTTTAATTCATGTGAGTCCCCACTGCAATTCTTAAGTGGTACAGTCCAAACATCTGCAGTTTGTGGGAATGGTGCCAGAGTGAATAGTGTTTCACCCCGTTGATCTCAGCATGCGTCTGACTCGGTGGGCTTTCGATCTTCGCGGGCCTCTTGGCTGGGCTGTCGGCTGCAGCCATGGAACTGAAGGGTCTGCCCCTGCCTCTATTATTAGGTCGCAGCAAAGCACACAGCTGCTCTTGGCGCCAGGTGTTGCCGGGACAAAGCAGCCGCCCCCCTTCCCATGCTGCCATGGGGCTCGGCCCCTTCTGAAAGGCAGAAGTGGGAAGAGGTTGGCTGCAGCAATGGGGGAGAAATTGCCCTTTGGATTCTTAGTTCACACTTTCTGAAAATAATACGGGAATTTCACAATACATGAAATTCACATTTATAAACATTTGTATGCAAATAATATGTACAGTGGTACCTCGGGTTACATACACTTCAGGTTACATACGCTTCAGGTTACAGACACTTCAGGTTACATAGGCTTCAGGTTACAGACTCTGCTAACCCAGAAATATTACCTCAGATTAAGAACTTTGCTTCAGGATGAGAACAGAAATTGTGCTCCAGCGGAGCGGCAGCAGCAGGAGGCCCCATTAGCTAAAGTGGTGCTTCAGGTTAAGAACAGTTTCAGATTAAGAACGGACCTCCAGAATGAATTAAGTACTTAACCCGAGGTACCACTGTATAAAGATGCTTATAGTAGGGGGAAGTATGCGTAAAAGAGCAGGTGTGATTATTTTAGCTATTTATTAAGCAAATGTAGAATAGAATAGGATCATAGAGTTGGAAGAGACCACAAGGGCCATTGAGTCCAACCCCTGCCAAGCAGGAAACATCATCAGAGCACTCCTGACATATGGTTGTCAAGCCTCTGCTTAAAGACCTCCAAAGAAGGAGACTCCACCACACTCCTTGGCAGCAAATTCCACTGCTGAACAGCTCTTACTGTCAGGAAGTTCTTCCTAATGTTTAGGTGGAATCTTCTTTCTTGTAGTTTGGATCCATTGCTCCATGTCCGTTTCTCTGGAGCAGCAGAAAACAACCTTTCTCCCTCCTCTATGTGACATCCTTTTATATATTTGAACATGGCTATCATATCACCCCTTAACCTCCTCTTCTCCAGGCTAAACATGCCCAGCTCCCTTAGCCGTTCCTCATAAGGCATCGTTTCCAGGCCTTTGACCATTTTGGTTGCCCTCCTCTGGACACGTTCCAGTTTGTCAGTGTCCTTCTTGAACTATGGTGCCCAGAACTGGACACAGTACTCCAGGTGAGGTCTGACCAGAGCAGAATACAGTGGCACTATTACTTCCCTTGATCTAGATGCTATACTCCTATTGATGCAGCCCAGAATTGCATTGGCTTTTTTAGCTGCCGCGTCACACTGTTGGCTCATGTCAAGTTTGTGGTCAACCAAGACTCCTAGATCCTTTTCACATGTACTGCTCTCAAGCCAGGTGTCACCCATCTTGTATTTGTGCCTCTCATTTTTTTTGCCCAAGTGCAATACTTTACATTTCTCCCTGTTAAAATTCATCATGTTTGTTTTGGCCCAGTTCTCTAATCTGTCAAGGTCGTTTTGAAGTGTGGTCCTGTCCTCTGGTTTTGTTAGCCACCCCTCCCAGTTTGGTGTCATCTGCAAATTTGATCAGGATGCCCCTGAGTCCATCATCCAAGTCGTTGATAAAGATGTTGAATAAGACCGGGCCCAAAACAAACTACTTTGCAGCATAAAGCCACTGAACTGGTGTACAGAGTGAATAACAGACAATGTTAGTGAAAATACGACATACAAATGTATGTGGATAAATTGTTTGCAAAAAATATGTGCCTCAGGCCAAACTGCATGCAAAAATCTGTGTATTAGGAGAAATCCACACTAAAATGTTGATGAATTTTCATGAATACTCTCTCTCTATCTCTATATACAATGCACACAGTTGCAGAAATGTAGTGGAATTGAGCTTAAGACTGGAGAAATAAGAAACTGAGAGAACCCGACCCTGACAGATTTGTTGACCACTAATTGGGGGGTGTAGGGGGTGTCCCAGTTGATCACTTTAGAGCACCAATTCCCATGGTGTCAGCCACTAACTCTGAGCGCCTCTCTTCTCCCACAGTTGCAACAGCTGGTCCATCTCCTGCCCCTCATGAAGCCTGCCCTTTTGAAGCAGGGCCTGCAGCAAGATCAGCGGCTTCAGGTGCAGCCCGGGAAAAACCAGCAGGAGGTGCTTGCTGAACTTGACCTGGAGGTGAGCAAAGCAAAGGGGGTGAGGAAGGCTTTGACCGCCTTCGTTCCTTGCATTTAAAGCACTATGAAGCCACTTTAAAGCATTGTGGCATCTGCCAAAGTACTCTGGTTTGTTAGGGGTGCTGAAAGTTGTCAGGAGACCCCATTCCCAGGGTGCTTTAACAGTCAACCCCTCTTACCAGGGAACTATGGAAATTGTAGCTCTGTGAGGGGAATAAGGGTCTCCACACCTTTAACCAATGACAGCTCCCAGAATTCTTTAGGGGAAACCTGTGTGTTTCAGGCGGTATCATAGTGGTTTTAAATGTGTGGCGTGAATTGCACTTATTGGCCTTTGTCAGTGCAGAAGGTTGTGCAGTGGGGCAGAGCAGCAGCAGCGGCAGGGAATCAACAAGCAGAAAACATGGGCCGCTGGAGTGTGCAGAGTCCAGACTGACAAAACGGACAGACTTTTGTTGATGTGAAGTGGCTGCAATCTCCGAATAGAACTTCATTTAGTAAATTTGGAGACTTAAAACAGGATCCAGTGGAACATCTGAATGGGCGGGGGGGGGGGCTTCCATAAAGAAGGAACCCTGCAGATGCCTCTTCCACCTTGTGGAGATGGGATGAATAACTTTTGGAAGGGCCTGTGGAGACCCTTCCCTCTTTGCAGCAGAATGAAGAGTCCAAAGGTGCTGCAGACCCAACTGCCCCTCCAACAAAGCTGGGTGGGGCTGCCTAGAAAACCACCTTGCGCCCCCTAATAAATCTCACATCCTTTTCTTGTCAGTTTGCCGCACTGATGAATTATTCTTTAGGTGTTTTTATCTCTTGCCCTCAACTGCCTCCTGGCAGTTTAGAGCTACTGTCCTGCGCTCCATGTCTAAGTGACATTACTGCTCATCTCTTTCCATTTGTAAAAATCCAGCTGGAAACAAATTTTAGCTAGCTAACTGGTTTTCAAGCATTTAACCTTCAGGGACACATTTCCACGTGAACATGCTTGCTTGCTGTGGAACAGCCTTTGCTCATCACTGCAGATTATTTGGGGGAGTTGTTCTCAGTTCTCATTACTGCTCAGTCACATTCTCAGTTCCTGTGGGGTGATGCCCAGGCCTGCTGAGTCTCACTGTTGAACTGAGACTGTATCAGAACAGTCCCAACACATGATGGAAGAAAACTGGAAGACCTCAGGGCAGTACTTTGAAGTTAGCTGATTTTAGGGGCTTCCAAGTGCTGTGTCACCTGATGTCATTGTGACATGGCATGATTGACAGGTGAGTGGGGTCACCAACTCTTCACATTTGATGTACGGGTGAGGGAGGATGGGAAATCAGGATCTATCCCTCTGGCCAGACCTGGCACTTGCTCTAGATGAAACTTATCCAACCCACGTCATGCCTTCCTTGCAGAGGAACCATAGCTCAGCTGTAGATCTCAGAGCGTCTGAGGTCCAGCCTGGCATCTCCAGTTAGAAGGTGATGGAAAAGACCTCTCTCTCTCTCCCTCTCTCTGCCAGAGTTTCTGGGGAGCTGCTGCCCATCAGAGAATACTGGGCTAGATGGACAAAGGCAGCAACTTCCGATGTTTATCCTAGATGCTTTTATGAGGTGTTTTCGGAATATTTTGCAATTTGTCGACATTCTTCTTGAATTACTGGATGCAGTATGCACAAAGCCAGACTTTTCTTGATGACGTACCTGTACAGCGAGGTGGAACATTTTGATCATATGAAAGGGTGGGAAATTGTCAGCTATTTCATTAATTTTATTCTATGGAGAAGCACCTTTTCTTGCCTTGTAGATATAAAATAATAGCACTTCACAAAATAATTGGGACATGGCGAATTCCAGCTGCAAATATTTTGAAGGGGAAATGACAAAACAGCTTCCTCCTGAAGTGGTCCCAACTCCCTCATGTTTTGTTTTGTTTGTGGGTTCATTCAGCAACATCTCATTGACACTCTGTGGTGCAATACATTGCTGCATCAGTAGTGGATTTATACTAGACTGTCCACATCATTCTTCTGTATTAGTTGTCCTGAGATGCTTCCCCATTGCTGCTTGGAGGGGCAGTTTTGAGCTATAGCGCAACAGAAGTGGGACAGTCGCCACCTCTGCCCCAGAACATCTGCGCTATGAAATGTACAGGATATCAGCCGGAAGCTACAGTATACACACTGACTGAAAATTAAGTAGTATATGCACCCAGAAACTTTTGCAGGCACAAACAGTGTTTAAACTAGAGTTGCATACTGTCACGAGCACAAATAATCATGAATGTACAATGAACGGGAATTTGGGAGGGGCCCCCAGTCTGTGAGAGAACACATCCACATGATCACATAGTCGGTCGGTTAGATTTTACTAGGTGCTGATGTCATGGAGCCAGAGCAGTGGGGGTACCATCCTTCCTGCATTCACATTGATGGATGAACATTTTTAATCCCGTTTCACTGGCCTTCCTGAAAATTCACTGCCATGGATGTGAGCATATGGGAATCAGTTTTGTGTGGAGTGGATGTTGTTGTTGCTGTTAACCCCTCCATCCTCTGCATCCTCCCTCCCATTTCAGCTCAGTCTTATAAAACGAAAGCCTCCAAAGTTTTTGCCTAACCCCATTAGCTGGTGCTACATCATTTTTCTATCAGATGTTTCATCAGGGTTGAAGAGAAGGGCCAGGGCGTTCTAGGGGGGAGATATATCCAGCTGCGAGAGGTTTGCTGTTAAGGGGTTTGTTTTTACAGGCCTACAAAGGATCTCTTTATTTCTCGCCAGCATCAGAAGTTTGAAGTGAGGTCCACGTGGCCTTGGAGCCGGGGCCTCTGGCAGGAGGCATCAAAGGGGGAGAGGAGGGACTGGAGGAGTAAGAAAAAGCGCCTCTTTATTGCCAGCTACTGGGTCTTGTTTGCAAAGGGAAGCTGGGGAACAAGAGAGTACAGAACGGCTCTTTGGTGCATGGCTTTTAATTGCAGGCTGAGGTTGAAGGGAAAGGAGGGCAAAGTGTTGGGCTGCCGGAGCAAAAGCAGAGAGATAAGGAGGCAAAGGGAGGGAGGGAGAATGTGCTTGGGAAGAGGGACTGCCTTGCGCTGCCGCACGGACAGTCGCACGCTTGGGTGCAACCACCTACCAAGCCTTGAGCTGGATTTGAGCCTAACATTTCGCGTAGGACTAAATGGGGCCAAATCCAAACTCATAATGACTTCATATTATTATTACTTTTAATTGCATTTATATCCCACCTATTTCTGCAAGATCCTCAAGCTGCTGCATATGGTTCTCCTTCTCTCCAATTAATCCCCACAATTAATCCCCCCACCTGTGAGGTGGGCTAGGCTGAGAGGCAGCGCCTGGCCCCAGATTGCCAAGAGAGCTTCATGGCCAAATGGGGATTTGAGCCCTGGTCTCCCAGGTCCTTGTTCCATACTCTTGCCCCTCCACTTCACTGACTTGCACAGTAAGTGTTCACTTTGTTCTTGAATAAGTTATTTATCCTAATTTTCCCTTATTTTGTTCATTTATTCAGATTTTTTTAGCCCACCCTGCAATAAAGGAATCTAAAACCACCACCACAACAACATTTGATAATAACCCCATAAAGGAAAAAGCAGTAACAATCAAAACAGCATCCAGTAGAGAAATAACAGTCTCACCTTATCCCTGGCCTACATATTAACACCCAGAACCTGGTTGTGCAAATAAAAAAGTCTCCAGCTGGAGAGAAGAGGGACGGCGCCATGGAGCAGTTGCTTTGCCATGTTGCTGTGGAACAGATCTCAGCTGGCTGTGGAACACCCCCCCCCCCGCCACCCCCCACCACCCTGGGTATCTTAGTAGGTGAGCAAGCTGCTGCGGGAGGAGACACTCCTTCAAATATTTAGGTCCCAAGTTGTGTTGGGCTTTGTAATGTATTAAAAGGTAAAGGTAAAGGGACCCCTGACCATTAGGTCCAGTCGTGTCCAACACTGGGGTTGCGACACTCATCTCGCTTTATTGGCTGAGGGAGCCGGCGTACAGCTTCTGGGTCATGTGGCCAGCATGACTAAGCCGCTTCTGGCAAACCAGAGCAGTGCACGGAAACGCCGTTTACCTTCCCGCTGGAGAGGTACCTATTTATCTACTTGCACTTTGACGTGCTTTCGAACTGCTAGGTTGGCAGGAGCTGGGACCGACCAATGGGAGCTCACCCCGTTGCGGGGATTCGAACCGCCGACCTTCTGATTGGCAAGTCCTAGGCTCTGTGGTTTAACCCACAGCACCACCCGCGTCCCTTTGTAATGTATTACTTAGCACCAATAACGTGGTCCAGTAGCATATTGACAGTAGTAGCAGCCAACGTCGGATGGCTGCATCGATGACCTGCTTTCCGATGCCATACATCGCTTCCGGTGCCAGCTCAGCTGTACACCCATTTTGATGCTCATGCCACCACACTGTGCCAAGCTCCCTGCTGCCCTCCCCCTCTCCCTCACCGATCCCTGGCATTGGGAAACCGGGGCAGCAAAACCAGCAGCTATTGATTGGCAGCCGGTGGAGCTGCTTCAGGAGAGTGCTAGAAGATCCCAATAGACTAATCCCTACAAGAGCCTGGGGACTGAATTTTGCACTAACTGCAGCTTCAGGCTGTCTCCAAGGGCAGCTCTACATAGAGTGCGTTACAGTAGTCCAAGAAACCCCTTGCTTTTCTCTGTTGTTGTATCAAAGGCTGGAAACTTACCACAGCCTCTCCTTTCTCCTCACTGCTTGGCTCACCAAAGCAGAGGCAACAGAAATAAAAAGGGACATTCTAGCCAAGGGTATTAACTGATCTCAAGTGGAAAACAATCTCGTTTCTTCTGCAGCTCCTGTCACTTATATACTGAAACAAGAAATTAGAGGTTTTTGTCTGTACAAAGATCCCTGGACCTAGAGAATGTCGTCAGCAGGCAAATCTTTTCTCATGTGTAAGTTATTCCATAACCTCACATAGAAAAGTCAGCAGTTCCATGGCCAAGTATGCAGCAGGCAGGCAGGGCGCTGGCCAGAGGGTTTCAGTGGGAGATGAGGGGCAGATGTGTCTCCAGCACAGCTAGGCAAACCTGAGCACATGCACAAAGGACTCCCTCTTTCCTCTCTTCCTGTTAATGCTTTCCAGCCGGCCTGCACATAGCGAGACTCTTCAATGCAACTGAAGAGTCAGAGTAGTAGAAGCTCCAAGCGCCCACTCTCCGTACAAATGCCATGTGCCCCACATTCACATTAGGATGTCCAACAGGCTATAACTGTGCTGGTCAAAAATGGAGTTTCAGCAGTAAGCTAACCTGTTGGGATTAGACCAGGAAGGACAGGGTTAATCAGCCCCAAGATCTCCTCCACCCCCATACAAGCAAAGCCCTCTTTTAACAGGCATGGCTTCCCCCAAAGAATCCTGGGAGCTGCAGTTTTAAAAGGGTGCTGGGAACTGTAGCTCTGTGAGGAGCTCTTCTAATATTTCCCAGCACCCATAACAAACTACAGTTCTCGGTATTCATTGGGGAAGCTATAAGAGAGCTTTAAATTTGTGGTGGGGATGTGACCTTGGTATTACAGATCACAGATACTAGCGCTAGTAGGATAAAATGGGATCATCCACATGTGTTGTCCCAGTTCCCTGCAGCAGTTGAAAATCTTTGTTTCTTATATTCATTGGGGAGGGGTGCCCTCCATTTCCCTCCCTCCTCTCCCCATGACTAGCAAAGCCAAAATCAATTGCACAAAACAGTTTTAAGATCAGAATTATGCAACCTCAGAGATACCGTGCAAATATGCAGAATTTATGTAAACTGCAGAATTTGATTGATCTGAGCACAGAATTTTTGCTTTGCCTATTTATGCATATTTTTATCAGTGGGATTTATACCCTGCCTTTCCTCCCTAAAAGTGCACTCACAGCAGATTTCAATAGAGCAGCCTTCACCCGCTCCAGATGTTTTACATACAATTCCCACCAACCTCAGTCAGCATGTGTTGGCTGGGGCTGATGGGAGTAATATTTCAAAATATCTGGAGGGCACCAGGTTGGTGAAGGCTGCAATAGAGCACATGTTATCTTTCACATAGTCCTAGCCTGGTAGTTCTGGTGCACTTCTCTTTGGCCCCCATATGTGCAGGATCAGCGTTGATCAGGGACTTGGCCCTGGATGCAAGGTTGGAGGAGGGGAAGTAATGGGAGAAACAGCTGGAAAGGAAGAGCTGTTCCCTGGGCTCAGGGGCTGTTTTCCAGCTCTGGGAAGCTCATCACTTTATCCAGCCTCCGCAGCAGCTCTGACATACGTTGAAAGCAATAGGAGCGCATGCAGACGGCTGTGTGCAAGGAACCCATCTATTGCAGGTCAGAAAGGAAAGGTGTGGGGTGTGTTCCCCTGTGTTAAGGCGAAGGACCCAGCACACCCAAACAACTTGAGGACAATCTTTTCTGGAGCTAATAATACTGGAGCTCCTTTTGCTGAGAAAATGGCTTGATGACAAGACCGTTGTCAATTTTAAGTATCAGTTTGCAAGAGGGCAGATCAGAGTTTGTCTCCAATGAATATTTGAATTTCAGCAAGGGCTTGGATTGCAGATATCCAGCTTCAGAGAGCTGAGTTGCAGTGCTATATTATTATTATTATTAGGAAATGGTAAGCAAGGAAAATGTTTCATAACCAGCTGGACCTTCTCCCATGAGACAGGCAATAAATAACTGTTAAAATACAGTGGTACCTCAGGTTACATATGCTTCAGGTTACATACGCTTCAGGTTACAGACTCCGCTAACCCAAAAATATTACCTTGGGTTAAGAACTTTGCTTCAGGATGAGAACAGAAATTGTGCTTCGGCGGCGCAGCAGCAGCAGGAGGCCCCATTAGCTAAAGTGCTGCTTCAGGTAAAGAACAGTTTCAGGTTAAGAACAGACCTCCAGAACGAATTAAGTTCTTAACCCGAGGTACCACTGTATCAGACTCCAGGAGATCTTGCTGAATAATATTTCCAGCAGTCAGAGGCAGCATATGCAGAGGCAGGACAATTTATGCATAGGAAAAGACGTGCAAAAACACCAATCACAGACTTCAGCTATTGTTATTCTTGCAGAACATGGGTTCCACGAGTGCAGCATACATACCGGTAATCTTTTAGCCCAGACTTCTTGCTCTTTGATTTAGGACAAGCAGGAACATTTGCTCATATGTGGTCCCCCCTCTCTCCCCCTCCCCTTTTCACATGTTCCCCAAATAGTAACAGTAATGGGAAATGGAATAGCAAGCTCCTTAGCATTCTCCATGGGGGCTCAGCTTAGAAAGGCAGGGAAGAAGGATTCCATTAACAAGTAATGACATTAGGCTTTCTAAGATCCAGGCAGCTCAAAGGGTTCTTCTTAATGGTCTAGCATTTGCATGCATACAAAGAGGCAGAGGTAAGAGGAGGCGGCCTGATTGCTTTCTAACACTCCTATTTTATGTGTTGATGGATTCAAATGAAAGTTGGAATCCCCTTACACACTAGGCATCCTCAGAAGAGGAGTATTTGTGGCTCCACATAGCAGAGGCCAGTGGTCAAATTGTGACTGCGTTTGCAGTGCAAACTCCTTATCCAGCCTCTGGCAGTTTATGTATTTTATTATGGTGCAGATTTTCCAGAAGCCTGTTATAATTTCTCAAGTTTCATCTCCTGTCTGCTACACATTAGCCTATGCTGCTGATTTCGTCTTGTCTAACTCAGTAAAGGAGGTCAGCAAAAAAGAAACAAACCACAATAGATCAATCATGTTTAGGGAGGAGAATTGCTTCCCTGTGTTGGTTTTATTCTCCTAAATCAGGGATGTCCAACTCCCAATAGACTGTGATCTATTCGCAGTATTAAAAAACTGGCAGTGATCTACCCATTGTCTTTGGATGGTCCAGAGTTCTTGAGCTTTTTTTAGAGTTGTTGAGCTATTTTGGAAAAGGCAAAGTTGTTGAGCTTTTTTTAGGAAGCCACAGTGGTCCCCCCCCCTTTTGAGGAAGGGGGAGGAGATCACTGGGGGACCAAAGATCTACCAGGAACTACCAGTAGATCACAATCTACCTGTTGGACATGCCTGTCCTAAATTATCAATAAATGGACTCCCTCCAGCCTTTCCAAAAAGTTAATTGTGGGAGCTGAGGTTCAGTAGTTGCAAGCATTGAACTGAAACAGGGAAGTAAACACTTCCTTTAATGTTATTATTTGATTATAGGAAGTTGCTATTCCCCAGAAAATCACTGGGGCTTTTTCTGCCTGGGTATTTTCTGGAATTCATTCAATCACTTAAATCAGTACATAATTCTAGTTTTGTCCTCATTCACTTCCTTGTTGAGTTCTACAAAGGCAACATTGAGATGAAGGAGGAGGAGGCTGAGAGGCAGGCAGGGCTGGACTGGTTGTAAGTAAAGAGGCAGGTTGGGGGGGGCTGGATGAGCGCAAGCCAATGTCAGTGGGGCAGCCTCCACTAAATTTCCCACCCCATTCTTCATCTGTCATAATGAGGATTCTATTTGCCTTTAGAGTTTATTAAGCCTGTTACCTACTAGAAATTAGGATTTCAACAAAGGCCAGGTGTTCGCTAACTTCAGGGAATTCTGTTTTAGACTGTGTTGCTCCCCAGATTAGTTTCGATAAGACTAATGATTTTGGGAGTGGGGGTGGGGAAATACACATTCTTATTACAGGCAAATTCATGGAGTGCTTAAGGAAAGTTGAGCTTTTGGTTCAGCCCTTGCTGATTAAAGGCTGTCTATCACTCATGCTCACGGGTGAAATGCAGCAAATGGCAGAAACATGTATTTTCATGCCATTGAAAATACAGAGAAGAGGGGAGAGGTGTTTGTGTGTGTGTTTGTCTTTTCCTTTTGGATCAGAGGTTGCTTTCTCCATGCTGGCACAGAGAATATGCATGGTATAAACACTGCCAGAGCCTGGGGGGACCCCTGTCATGTTTTATTCATCTAGATGAACAGATTTCACAGCCGAGGCTTAGCAGTTTGCTAGCTTCTGCCTCCTGCTTTTGCAGGTTGGATCCCAAATGCAGTGTGTGTGCTTTCCATGCTTACTTGAAGATCCAGAGTGTGCATGTGTATGTGTTAAAGTTATCCTACGTCTTAGGGCCCCAGCTGATCCAGCTTTAGTTCATCATAGAGCCTAGAAAGCACGGGGTTGAGCAGTTGCCTCCTTGCCACACTCTTTCCCCATGGAAAACCTGCTCTTTAGTGCTAAATCAGAGCAAAACTCAGTCTGGAGAAAACCAGAATTGCCATTTGCTGCAGCTGAGCACTAAAGAGCGATTTTCCCCAGAGGAAAGCAGTGGGACAAGAGGATAAGTCTGAAGTCTTAGTGACTGTTTTTCTTGTGTAACCAATCTGGGGTTCACCCATAAGCATTTCAGAGAGGAGATAGATCAGCACAGACTTAGAGCAGCCACCCTGTGGTTGCAGTCATTTGATAATTGTTGGTTTCTGTGTTGGTGCATTCGGAAAAAATCCCAAAGTAATAGCTGGGTGATACCTACTTCTGTGATGCCACATAAAAGATGAGAAAGTAATGAGCAAAGATACTGCTCTCTGGTTTCTTCAACTAAGTGGACCAAAATATAAGTGAGGAAACAGGGAGGGGTGAATTGCAACTGATTTTTAAATGTTTCATAATTTAAGTATCACTTGTTATTAAAACTCAGTAAAAGAAAAAAAGATAGTAGCAAGCAAGCTTTTGCATTCCAGAGACTGGAGTGGGTAACAGGCTTGGTTGCTGCCATGGAGCCCTCACACAGCATTGCTGACACCACCCACCAATTTGGGCCGCCTTGTCTGATACTGCCAGCAACTTTCCCCAGATGTGCTCACTCAAGCAGGTGTGGTGCCATGTATAGATGAGAGCAGAGCAATGCCCAGCAGGGGCAGCAACAGTTCTGGGCAAGTGCCGAGGTCGGCGTTAGGTCAGCCCACCAGAGACAGATTTAGGGCAGAGGGACTGGTTTGCCCACACTGGACGCTGAGCTGAAAGGGTCCTTCAGGGGGTGCGGCAACAGTGACTTAGTACAGAATACACCGGGGGGCACTGAATTTTGGTGTTGCACAGGGAAGCACTGAAATGTGAAAACCCAAAGCCCGCCACATTACCCACTAAAGTCTGGATCCAGTCATAAAGTTGATGAAAGCAAAAATGGTTCCTGAGCACAGTGAAAAGCTTCCGTCTGCAGTTTGAAAGATGGAGCACTGAATGCGTTGTGCAGATTTAATTAGGTTTACTCCTAATAAAACCTAATATAAAACCTTAATTAGGTTTTATTTTTATTTTTTATTATACCATGCTGTCAATATACATGACATTTCTGCAGGGTAGGGTAAGCAAAAAAGAAAGGTTCATACCCCAAGGAGCTTACAATCTAATTTTGGCAGAGGTTGGTGAGGGGAGAGACAACAGACGTAGAGGAGGAAAGGGAGCGTCAAAGGAAGACCGTCAGCAAATGGAGCTGCACAAACTTCGTCTTTGTTTCCGTTGGGGGAGAAGCCAAAGGCTTCATGGCAAAGGGGGATTCCAGGGTGGGGTTTAAAGGGCTTTATAAATCCAGCTAACACGGCTGTGCCTGTGCAGGGGGTGCCAACCTTTCAGTGGCCTCTGGGCACATTTGGAATTCTGGGAAAGTGCCACCGGGATGTGGAATAACACATCATAGCTGCCACATTTAAAGAGCAAAGAGAATGAAATTACAAAATGGGGCAGGCTATGTCCCCCATTAGTCCAGTCCCCCCCCCCATTAATGGGAAAAGGCACCTACATCAGTCACAGCTGTACTCGCAGAAAGAAGCTCTTTGCACCTCCAGCTGAGTCCTTCACAGATGCCATAGGGGGCACCGCTGTGCACACTGGTGTTCATGGGTACCATGTTGGCAACCCCTGGACTATTGCATGGGGAGTTTGCTTGCTCTGGTGCTTTAACATGAATTCAGCAATTGGGAGAAGCCCCCCCCCCCCCCCGAACACAAACCCTGCCAAAGTAGGGATGATGTAGTGCAGGAGAACCTGAGTCCTCATCACATAGTTACCATGCCCTAAATCCATGGTCTCCTTCAGCCATTGAGACAAACAGGGTTCTTGTAAGGAGTCCTTCAGAAGATCTTGAGAAATTCAGGAGTTAATCCAATTATGCAAAGAAAGGCCTTTGTAGAGTGAGCACTTCTGATATGGAGGATTTTTTTTCTTTAGAAAGCCCCTTTGTGATATGAATACATCCCTGCCTATAGTGCTGGTAGGGAGAACACCTTTGTCCCCCAAAGAGCACAGCTGCATGTAGACACTTCAAATACTTTATCATCCGCTAGCAGCCTCACACATTGCTCAGGAGCTCTAAGAAACCAGTGCACTTTTGAAAGGTTCAGTCATTTTGGTTTAAAAGTGTGTCTAACGGTATTCAAACATAAATGAAAATCTGGACTTTGATCTCAGAAACCATAATGCAAAATTTGGTTGTGATGTTTTAAGAGCTGTCCATATGCATAGAGATTCCAAAATTCAACATTCCAAAATGTATCATAGATAGTAATAACAATTAGTTTGCACTTTGAATTTGCAAAGCCTTTTACATTTCTGCTCATTCTCACAATCATTTATGAGGTAGGCCATGGTGCAGATGGTGACTTGAGCCTGAAAGATATCAAGTCACCCTAAGCAAGTGGAGAAAGGTTTTAGCCCATTGGTAGAGCACATGCTTTGTGTGCGTAAGGTCCTAACTTCAGTGCTTACAGGCTTCCTCAGCCTCGGCCCTCCAGATGTTTTTGGCCTACAACTCCCATGATCCCTAGCTAGCAGGACCAGTGGTCAAGGATGATGGGAACTGTATCTCAAAACATCTGGGGGAGGTGAGGTTGACGAAGCCTGGCTTAGCATCTCCCTGTAGGGGAGGACTGTCCCCTGCCTGAGACCCCAGGGCCTTGATCATACTCAGTTCCTATGTAGCTGAATAGCCAAGCATTAATTTGAATCCTGAACTTACTGGCCAAAGTCCAGATTTTCTTTGTTAAAGATTGCCCTTTGTGTTTCTGAACCACCAAAGCAGGCGTCAGCAAACTTTTTCATCAGGGGGCCAGTCCACTGTCCCTCAGACTTTGTGGGGGACTTGACTATATTTTGAAAAATATAAATACCCTGCCAACCAGTCCCACAGCTGCTTCCGGACCTGGAGGAGGAAAGCACTCTGCACGCGCTTAGCAGCACAGCTTGGCACCGCCCACTCACCGGCGTTGTTGATGAGCAGCAGCTGCTCCATCGGCCCCGTATTCGCGGAGCTCCCAGGCGGCATGCACCATACGCTGCAGCCCGTCGCCTGAGGCCAGGTCGGCGGGCAGGCCATGCACACAGAGCACCGGGCAGGCGCCGTGCAGCTCGCCCTCCAACTGCTCCAGCGGCAGCAGCACCAAGCTCCAGCCGAAGCCCTGCAATGAACCCATCCTGATGCCCATGGTGTGGCCCAGACCCGCCTGCCAGCCTCTCTGTCCATGGCCGCGCCGGGTTTACCTCAGCCGTGGGCTGCGAGGCTTCGGGTTGGCTGCAGGAACTTCTTGCAGCCAATCTGAAGCCGCTCCAGCGTCACCGCCTGCCCAGAGCCGTCTGAAGTAGAGGCTATTTTCTAGGGTAATAAAGGGGTGTCATAGGCTAATCTATCTATATAGCCACTTGCAAGGGAGTTGGGTGGGCATTCACTGTAGACCTGATGCTTGCACTCCAGAACAAGAGATTTCAGCCAGGCTGGTCCCTCCCCGTCCCCCTCTCCTGCCCCTCCCTGTGACAGAAGAGTCCATTGTACAACCACGTGAGATTTGTGTAGGCGACATGAGCAAGGGCATCCGAAGGCTGAAGCAGTGAGTGGGGTTCTCAACTCCTGCAGGAGGAAGTGTCAAGGGAAAGATCCTCTAATGCCAGGGATGCAGGAATAGCCAAGGGCCAGGAAGGCACCATCCTGGGTGCGAGGGGGTGTCTGCAGCACATGCAACTCTGCTCAAGCCATTTGTGCAGTGCTGAGCTTACAGAACTGTGCAAGTGCAGACATTCAGAACAGTGAAGTTTTAGACTATAGCATTATTTATTTGTATTTGAAATTTATTAAACAAGTACTCATGGCGATATATGCATTTTCAAACAACTTGGCTTTAAAATAGTGCTTTAGAACAAAGCATGCAATAGCATGCAAAACAAAAGCAAAGGCCACCTAAGCTGAGCTAATAGTCACTTTGCTTAGCTCAAGGGAGTAAGATTCGCAGGCCTTTCCATAACCTTGCAGGACAGCCTTGCACCCACAAATCCAGAATATTGTGAGGCAGCCTGGCAGAAACTCTTCTCTGCATTCTGAGTAGTGAACCAACTCTCTGTGGGGCCAAGTACGGGAACATACAGCCAGCTGGGACCTGACACAAGAGGGAGCAGAGGGGAGGTGCTGAGGCTTGTGTGCTCCTGATCCGCCTCAGGGGTAGTGGCTCCAGAGCGAAAAGCCCTCAACATGCAGAGATCTTCAGGAGTCCTGTTCTTGCGTGTTCTCCTTTTACTTCCTTGTAGGCAGGTAGAACTGGGAAAGCAAGTTGCTTCTTGGGTCACATTCAGCGACACTTGCAGAACTTCCGAAGCGTGAGGGGGGGGGGGTCAGCTTTGTGTGCTTGAGTTTGGGGGCAGAGTACGCAGAGAGGTTGACTCAGCTGGTTCTTTCATCCAGGGATTTACTCTCAGCTGCGCCCAGGGAAATAACAGAGGAAGATAAAGGCAAGATTCTGGGTCACCTGGATCGCCCATCCACACAACTCCGTGAACAAAGGGGGAATAGAGGAGGAGGAGGAAGCAGCCAGCGCCCTTGGGCAGCTGTTGGGCCCAAGCCCCCTGGCAGAGTCCATTGGCACTGAGACCTTGGCTCTCCTGCCCCTTTGTTTCCCTGGCCCCAAACGTATCAGACATTAGCAGCTGGGTGTGGGAAGCTGCCTTCCATGTCAGGTTTCCCACAGCTCCCTGGCACATCTGATGTGCTGCTTGTCCAGGGCACTGGGGGAAATTTAACATAGCAGGTGGCTTTCCATCTGCTGCCATCAAATAAGGATATTACTGCTGCTGCTACCACCAACCCACAACAACCCTGTGAGGTAAATTAGGATGAGAGAACAGTCACAGGACTGGCCCAAGGTCACCCAGTGAGGGGTGGGGGGTTTGATGGATACTTTGCAGTGTGTGTCCTTAAACCAGCCATGAACTCTGCTGAGTGGATCCTTTCACAGCATGACCTGTGCAAAACCTTTGTGTTTACTAGGTTTCAGCTCAGTTAGGTCACATCCACACCATACATTGGCTCCCCCCCAAATATAGTCCCAGAAGCTTGTAGTTTGTCAGGGGTGTTGAGAATTTTAGCTCTTTGAGGGGTGAACTACAGTTCCCAAGATTCTGTGTTGGGAGCCATAGCAGTCTAAGTGATCTGAAAGTGCTTTAGACTGTATGCCATGACAATGCGCCCTCATTTTAATGTGCTACTCGCCCTTTTGCATGCTTTGGGCAGATTTGCAGTATCACAGTAAAAACAGACAGTGCGGTGAGATGCCATCCGAAAGAGCATGAAGAGCCCGGGGGGGGGGGGGAGAGAAGGCAGCCTTTGTGTGAGCGCTCAGCAGGGTTGGTGCAGGACTGCCGCAGCGTCATTCATAAGGGACGCCTGCCCCGTGTCCCTTGAGAGAAGAAGCGCAGGCTGGCCCTGGCCATTAGCCAGTTCTTTGGCCTGGGCTCCCACCTTCGGCGCCTTGGCTGCCCGGCTGATGCTGAGGCTGTTCCCACAAGAAGCTATCACACCGCTCCTGGTGATCTGCTGTACTGGCACTTCCTCCTTTTTTTTTTTAATATTTATTAAAGATTTTCAAATATAACAAAAAAAGAAAAACATCCAAAATTAAAACCTTATTTCCATTGGCATCTTTCCAGGACTTCCCCTCCCCTCCCCCTCTTGTATTCCAATTCTTTCAAATAAATTCAACAAATTCTTACCCCAAATTTTAAACTTATTATCACTGACCAAGTTTAAAAAAAATATTTTCCCATCCCCTAAAATCGACCTAATCCCTTCCACGAGTTCCCCTCTTTAATATGCAATACAGATTAGAATAGAAAAAATAGAAAAAAGACCACTCCTGGTGATCTGCTGTACTGGCACTTCCTCCTAAGAAGCCAGACTGGGAAAGAAAATGCATTCCCCCCCCCCCCCTTAGGCACTGTCAGTTTTTGAACACCCACATTTCCCCTGCCAGCTGCCAGAAGTTAAGTGCCTTGGAATTTGTCAGCTTTATCCAGAAAAGGGGTGCAGAAAAAGGAGAGGGGGGTCAGGGCAGAGTCGGCCAGGAGCGGCTTTGGTTCCTGCCCTGGCGCATGAAGCCAAGCCACTGAAGATGCCTCTGAATAAACAATCACATATTAAAAGGTATGCTCAATACAACAATAATACTGTATGTGTACATATGAGATGGCCATTGTGCATGTGCAAATAACACGCACAAATAACACGCACAATATACTGTATTGTCATTTTTGCTGTTTGCATAATTTATTTTGGTTTTGCTGACCATCAGAGGAGAAAGAAGACAGATACCTTCCTCACTCCTCTGCTGGAATTCTTATGCAACTGCCCTTCTGGCTGCTGAGATTTCAGCAATCATTGCCCTCCCCCCCCCAAAAAAATATATATGCCTGCAGCCATGAGGACTAGAATCTTGCTTTGTTTCTAATATTAAAAACTGCAGTTTTTATCTCAGGAAACAGCATTTTGTGCCTACTACCATTTTCAGTGTCCTTTCAAAACAATGGCTATAGTGGTAGAAGTTTAGAAAATGTCTACTTTTGGCTTCCAAAGGGCCCCCAAAGTAGCTTTAGGTTTGGAAGGGGGAAAGCTTAATGTTGTGTTCTCTGAAGTGGTGAGCACAGCATCGCACCACCAGTTGTGTGAAAATTCTTAAATCAAAGGCCGAAATGATATGCATGCCTACCTAGGAGTAAGCCCTGGTGAAGGGGATCAGGATGCACAGCTGACTGTGCTCACCTTCTGCCCCACTGGACCTGCGGTGGGCTGGCCAGCTGCCTGGCTTGGAGTCTGCCTCAGTGCAGGGGTGGCAAACAGGCATCTCTTGCCAGCTCTCAGTCAGCTCAATTCCATTAATACTCTGTTGGCCTGACAACTTACTCAAGGGTTGCCAAACTATATGAGGACAAATCGTAATGAAGGTTGCTCCCAATAAGCAGCATTCAACCCTAGAATGTCTCCTGCAGCAGGTTTAGTCATTTTCTTCACTCGTTGCGGCTGCTGCGTGTATCACTGGGTGGAGACAGATCTGTGGAGCAAATGGCACTGCTTTGGAAGTGCCCTTGCCCTGTTCTGTGCAAAGATATATATTTCTCTTTGGGGTTGTGCTCTGAAAAAGGAACAAAATAAATCAGTTCTGTAACTGTGCAGTAAGCCAGCTGTTGCTGCAGATTTTCTGGTGCAAGGGTGAGATGCCTCTGTCCCGTAGGCCAAAGGTGGCCCCCCAGCCCCCCCCCATTTGGCCCACCAAACCATTTCCCCAACATCGTGCCCACCTGCCCATATGTGACATCAGGTGTGTGGCAGGTTGAGACCCATTTGCAGAAGGCATGATTGAACTCCCCAGCTGCAGCGAGATCAGTCCAACTGGGACTGAGCTCACCAGCTGCTTCTCTCCTGGAACTGGCTGGCCTTGCATAAATCAGGATTGAATTCAGTCCTGCTTGGGCAGTATCTTCCCCCTCCCCTGGAGGCCAACTTTGACAGATGGGTGGCCCCAGCCCCTGCTAAAGTTGGCCCACCAGGGCGGGGGAGATAAAGATCTGGCCCGCTGGGTCAAAAAGGCTGCTCTCCCCTGGGCTTGTGATGTCAGCATGACTCCTCTGCTCCTTTTCCAAACCCCAGGACTGTTCAGCTGCTGTTGCTGTTGTTTGGGGGGAAAGGTTTGTATGTTTGTGAATGGGTAAAAAGATGATTGTATATGTTTGAAGAGCGTATTTGAAACATGCTGGGTGTGGGGAGGGGCAAGATTATGATATAATATGATATTATTTACTATCTTTATAGGTGTATATGATTTGCAGAGAATGAGAGAACAGCTCTCTGCTGCAAGGGCTTACAGTCTGAAAATAGCTCCCACAGAAGCAAGAAAAGGAAGGCGAGGGAAATGGAGACAGACATGAATGGGACAAATGTGCCATTATTTCTGTTATTGTGTATTTAGGATTAATTAAGGAAGGCTACAGGCGCTGGAAGTTGGCAGCAGGTCTATTTTATGTGTGCCATGCAGATGACAAAGCTGAGAGGGACCGTGGCTACAGGTGGAGAACCTGCTGTAGCTTCTCTTTAAATGTGAGGCCTCTCTTCCTAAAAGCCTGCATTGGCTCCCTTCTTTCAGAGGAGCACAGCCCCAAGGAACCTTGATTTCCCTCTAGTACTTCAGCCATGTGAAAGAACTGGGGATTCTCCCTCCCTCAGAACCCCAGATGTCCTTCTACTCCACTCATCCTCTCAGCCCCTCTCTAACAGCTAGGCAACAAGGTACTGCCAGAACTGTTGTCCAGGATCTTTGTTTTGATGGTTGTTCCTGCACCCCGCTTGGGAGCAATTCTTCCAAGGGGCAGGGAAGGGTGTAAAGTGGGAGGTGGGTCACATGTGGCAAGAATTGTAGAGTTGGGAGGGACCACAAGAGCCATCTAGTCCAACCCCCTGCCATGCAGGGATCTTTTGCCCAACATATCAGTGGGCTTGTGCAGCAGGAACACGTGGCAGAAGGACATTGCACCTGGGCGGGGGGGCTTGGGGGCTTTGTGAAGTGCCTTCCAGAATCAACTGGTGAAGTTTACCTTCTGTCCTTCATCTTGGGATCTCCAGAATATTTATGCTAGGAATCATTTTTATTGCATTGCATTTTGTCTAGCTGGGTGGCTTCCTCATTATCTCCATCAGCTTGGCCTGGGAAGACATTAATCCCGATAGAGCCGTGTCTCACTTTGGATCATGCATTAACACGTTGAGAAGGCGCGTTCCTTATGATTGATATTCATTACAGTGAAGCCTCGAGGCTCTATAATGTTCATAAACAAAATGGGAGGGGGGAAGGGGTGCACTAGAGATTCACCTAAATTCTCCATTAAGCTATAGGGGTCAGCAGCAGGAGGTTCCAGGGCCAGATCTGCCTCTTCCAGTTGCCCATCCAGAGGCAAGTATAGGGGCACTGGTAGTTAAGACAACTTTCTGGCCTGGGGTGGGGAAGCGGTTTATCCAGGTTTAGCCTCCACCCCTCATTCCCATTTCAGCCAGCAACACATGAACGTTTCCCATATGGACCTGCCCAGTTCCTGAAATTGTCCCCTGAGGTCTTTCTCTGTGTGCCACCTCTGACGGAGGTCCAAAGGATGGCGGCGAGAGCACAAGCCTTTCTGTTGTAGCTCCCGGTCTATGGAATGCCCTCCCCAGACATGCTGGCCTGGCACCAACTTTGTAATCTGCTTTTATTTCCCCATGCATTTGGGCAGCAGCACTTAGATATTTGACAGTGGAATGAACTCCCTTGGAAGGTGGTGGACTCACCTTCCTTGGAGGTTTTTAAACAAAATGGCCCTGTGTCAGGGATTCTTCAGCTGTAATTCCTGCATGAAAGGAGGCTGGACTCCATGAGCCCTGGGGTCCCTTCCAACTCTACAGTTCTGTGTTTTTATTCCAACTGTGTTTTCAATACAGCTACATCTTTTTATTATTGCATTTCATTCTTGTTGCAAATCACTTTGGGACTTTTCGTCATGGGAAGCGGCATTAAATTCCACAAACCTAACCAAACCAGCCACCTGGTGAAGCATGGCAGAGGCAAAAGGAGGGCATTGCCTCTTCTGCACTTCCCATCCCACTGGCATTCTAGGCAACTGTCCAGTTGGTGGGTCTGCCCTTTCCATGTCTGGGATATGCAGCAACCTCCAAATGACCCTTGTTCACCTTTTGCAAAGGCATCATGTTGATGGCTGCAGTCAGTTTGCAACACCCTGGAATGTCTGGGTGCTTCTGGCAATGAAGACAGCTTCAGATTAAAACTCCAGCGATGGACCATTGAGGCAGGGGTGCCTGTTGACCCGAATTCCTTGCTCCTGCTGCTCAATAGAAAGGCTTTATTGCCATCTCCCTAAGAAGCCTTGCAATTAAAGAGCCACCTCAAGGGAACCCCCAAGGCCCTAGGCAGGCTTTTTGTTGGGCCTCAAGAAGCCATGCCAATGGTGTGTGTCTCCTTGGCTCTGCAGCGTGATACAGGCAAGATGAGAGCCTGCCTAGAGGACAGTTTCACGCAACCACACTCAATTCCTTTTTTTTTTTTTTTTGGTCTGCACTTTTGGAAATGGGAGAGTCCACAGTGGCTACCTGCTCCACTAGCGAGCCCGGATATCAGTCTAGCAGGCTGCTACTGAAATTGCTGTGTTCAGCCCCTCCACAATCAGGCCAAATTGACCAAGAAATCAGGGCACTGGGGAGGAGAATACACATAACGAAAAGGACTGAGACCCTGTGAGCGTGGAACACCTCTGCTCAGACATCTGCACTGGTAGCCCATTTGCTTCTGGGCCAAGATCAAGGAGTTCCTGTTGGTATATAAAGCCCTTAACAGTTTGGGCCCAGTTTACCTGCAGGATCACCTATCCCTAAATGTGCCCACTTGATCTGCAGAACTGGCACTGTGACATAGTACTCATTCTGCAGTTGTAAGAAATAGATCTTTTAGTGTGGCAGGACCTACACGTTGGAACTCCCTGCCTATTGATATCAAGCAGGCAGCGTCACTGAATTCTTTAAGTGCCTGCTTACAAGATTCCTGCATAGGCAGGGCTGTCCAGATATGTGGAAGTTGCATGTGTTTTACCTCTTTTTAGCTGCTGTTGATTTTAACCATCATTTGAATGTTTTTAAATGCCTGTTTTTAACTGCTTTTTATCAAGAATATTAATCTTCTATTTTATATATTTTTAAACAATTTAGAGGTTTTCTACCAAGTCAGTAAATAAACAGAATTTAAATGTATACAAAAGTAGCCCTGTGACCCTCCAGAGCAGTACGACTTGGATCAGAAGTCCATAGTTTGACTCCGCTGTGTGTGAAGAACCAGCTTGTTTTCCTTGTCCTGAGCTTTCCAACACTCAGCTGCATAGGATGCCCTGGGTTCTAGAATTATGGGACGAGAAAAAAGTTCCTTTCTCTGCTCACTTTTTCCACACCACGTTTAAACTTATCCACCTCTATCATGCCCACCCCCGACCTACCTCTTCTCTAAACACAAAAGTCCTCCATGCTGTGACCATTCCTGACAGGGAAGCTGCTCCAGTCCCTTCGTCCTTTTGACTGACTGCCCTTTTCTGGACCTTTTCTGACCTTCTCCAACTCTGCAATACCTTTTCTGAGGTGAGGCAACCAGAACTGTACACAGTATTATTGCTAGTGTGGTCTTACCCTAGTTTTGCATAAGGACATTGTGGTATTGGAAGTTTATTTTTAGTCCCGTTTCTGATGATCCCTAAAATGAAGTTCACCTCCTCCACAACTACTGCACACTAGATTGGCATCAGCGTCACTGAGCTGTCCACTATGACTGCAAGGTCTTCTTCCCATCAGTCACTGCCAGTTCAGTCCCCATTCATGTCCGTGTGAAGTAAGGATCCTCTCCCCTCCAATCCCTTCACACTTGCTTACATTGAATTGCCTTCACCATTTTCTTGCTCACTCATCCAGTTGGGAGAGATCCTTTCAGAGCTCCTCACAATCCTTTTTGTTTTAGCCGCCCTGAACAATTTGCTATTATCAGCACATTTGGTTACATAACTCCAGATCATTTCTGAACAGTCATAACATCAGATGAAGTGTTATAATATAGGTTGTTTGGAAGAGGGACTGGTGTTCATTGTGGTATGTTTATCCTGTGTTTGCCTCTGTTAAGCAGGTCTTTCAGCTTTTTCTATTGTTTCAAAATCCCACAAGAGACTAGAGATGGCAGGCAGGGAAAAGAAATCAGTGTTCGTATCATCAGGGCGAATCTTCTCTTCAACCACTTCCAGCTCTCTTGTAACCTCTTGTTGGTCTCCAGCCTCATCCAAGAACCCTGCAGTGCATATATTCCCATTTTATTTTTATCCCATTTGTACAAGTATCCTCCCAATAGCAGAGCTGGTCTTCCAACCTTTAGGGAGTAAGGAAAGGGCTCAGGCAGCAGTGCCTTCTGCTACTCATCACCTCATTCTCGATCTAGAGTTTAACCACCCCCACCCCACCCCCACCCCCAGTTTGTAATCTAATAGCTAGAAGCAGCATAAACAGCTGGGAGCTGGCTCCAGTCTGCAAGGCCAGCCTGAACATCTGGTTCCGCACTGCATGCTCTCCCCCCTCCTCCTTGGCCACAGCAGCTGCCAAGGCTGGTGAGGAGGAGGAGGAGAGCCAGGGAAAGGGGGGGCATCGGAGTGACTCAACCCCCTGCTTTCTGATGAAATGAGAAGTTTTCTTTCCCTCACTTTTTAAACTCTCAGTCAAAGGGGATTTTCCCTCCTGAATTTCTACATCCGCGTCAAAAGCAAGCAGAGCAGCTAAGTAGGCCATCTGCCAGTCCCAAAAGGCCAAGGAATTTTTCAGAGGTTTGCCAGTTTTTCGGCTGGGGAATGGCAGAGTTCCCAGTGTGCTTGAGTTTACAGGTAGAGTTTCCAATTGAGTGGGGTTTTTGTAGTTCTTGTTCCTTTTTAACAGCAACACGGTCAATAGAGATTTAGCTGTCCAGGCTTCCCCGTCACAGCACCTCCATGCCCACAAAAGCTTCATCTGTTTATGTATCCATGTCTCACAGTTATTCAGTGTGTAAGACCCCTGCCAGGGGGGAAATGCAGCAACCCTCACTTACCTTTCCTCTGCACTTTCCAGGCATGCTCTGTGCTTTAAACTCTGTGAACTATACTCAGAGTCGCAAAGTGATTTCATGCTCTTTATTCAGCTCATAGTGATGAGGAGGGAATGGAAGTTTCCCCAAAGTATCTGCTTTATATACATTATTTACACAATGGGCTGCACGTGATTGGCTAATTCCGGACTTCTCCTGTAGGCCAATCAGGTTGTGGACATCACAAATGGCCCGTACCTTGTCCCCAGTCGGGTGGACCCCTTCTGCGTCCACCATAAATACCAGAAAGTCTACCTGAGGCACTCCTAGTAGACATTTTTCCCGCTTCACCTTGAGACCCGCCGTCTGGAAACGGTGCAGAACGGTGTGGAGGTGGTCCTCAAACTCCTCTGGTGTGGGCCCAGCAATCAACACATCATCAAAGAAGGGGGTGACGCCAGGAATTCCTTTAAGGAGGGAGTCCATTAGATTCTGGAATGTGCCTGGTGCCACACTGACACCGAATTGCAGCCGCTTTACCCTGAACGCTCCTCTGTGCGTCACGATCGTCTGTGCCTCTGCTGTGGCCTCATTTACTGGCAGCTGTTGATATGCTTGGGCCAAGTCCAGCTTGCCAAAAAATTTTGACCCAGCCAGGGTGGCAAGGACATGGCTGACCACTGGCACTGGGTATGCGTGGGCCGTGAGGGCCTTGTTTATGGTGCATTTGTAGTCTGCACAGATGCAGACCGAACCATTAGGCTTGACGGGTGTGATGATTGGGGTTTCCCAGGGGGCATTAGGCACCAGCTCCAGAACTCCTTGCTCCACGAGCCGGTCCAATTCCTCGTCTATGCAGGGTTTCAGGGCGAATGGGACCCGGCGGGCCTTGAGCCTGACAGGTCATACTGCGGGGTCAAGCTGTAGAGCAATGGGGGGACCCGTATACTGTCCCAATTTTCCATCGAAAACCCCTGGAAATTCCTTGCATATGGCATCCACGTCCACTTGTAAGCTAGTGTGGTTCACCCCAGTGACGGCTAGCCCCAGTGGTCCAAACCATGCCAATCCCAGTAAGCTAATGTCGGGCCCTTGACCACAAGCAAGTCCAGTTGCCGCGTCCGCCCTCGATATTGCACCCTGAAGGTCCCCACCCCCATTGTGGGGACCTTACGTTTCTGGAAGTCCCGGAGGGTGAATGGGGCTGGCCTGAGTTTGGGACCCCCCACTAGGACACAGTTTCCTTAAGGTCCTTGCTGAGATTATGGATAGAGTTGAACCCGTGTCAAGCTCCATTCTTAGGTCCTTCTTAGTGTAGAGGCATCATTGCAGCTTCTCATCCTTCAGGCCTCCGACAAGGCGGTCACGAAGCATGTTCTCCAATTCTGAGAAGTTGCAGAACCGGGCAGCTTGGCGGAGAGAGGTCACAAACCCAGTTATGGTTTCCCCAGGGGCTTGCCGCTTTGCGTAGAAGGCATTTCGACGAGCCACCACTGAGGGCTGCGGCGAAAAGTGCCCCTTCAGCTGTTCCATTATTGTTTTGTATGGAACAGTAGCGATGTCTTCAGGCGCAAGGAGAGCCTGGGCAATCTCAAACGTCTCCTCTCTGCAGACGCTAAAGAATATCACCCTCTTCTTGGCGTCTTCTTCGTCAGTGACCCCTTTGGCTTCTAGGAGGAAGGTGAAACGGGAGGCGTACGCTTCCCAGTCTCCAGATGCTGGCTTGAACTGCGAGAAGCTGCTGTTGGTTGCCATTCTGAGTTCCTTGTGTCCCGGAGCTGAAGCCTGGATACACGGTGCGAGGCAGTGGTGCGGCAGGTGGCGGTGCTGCGGTGCTGTGTGTGGCAGCCAGCTCAGCGGGATCCCACCTTCGTCGCCAGTGAAATATACTCAGAGTCGCATAGTGATTTCATGCTCTTTATTCAGCTCATAGTGGTGAGGAGGAATGGAAGTCCCCTCAAAGTATCTGCTTTATATACATTATTTACACAATGGGCCCCACGTGATTGGCTAATTCCGGACTTCTCCTATAGGCCCGTCAGGTTGTGGATTCACTTCCATCTGGAGCTGGATTGGGTGGCTCCTGCCAACCAATCATACTACTGCATTGTTCTAGGACCAATCAGACTGCTGCATTCTGAATCCTATTGTTCTAGGACCAATCAGACTGCTGCAGTTTGGATCCTATTCAACTCAGTACATAACACTCTGGTAATTTGCTTTTGTTTGGTTTTGGGGTTTTCTGCTCCAGAGCTTTCCCTGCAACAACCCCACTCTTTACTGTTGAATCAGAGCAAATGGCAAATTGCCATTTGTTCACTTCAGCTCTAAAGAGTGGGATTTTGCAGGGAAAGCTCTGGGATGAAAAAGTTCGCCTGGACTCAGAGTTTTGTTTTGTTTTTAAATACTTTTTATTAAGTTTTCAAAAGCAAACTGAAAGAAGAACATAAGTCAAATTTCCAAAAACAAAGTCCACTTAAACATAAACTCTTGCATCCAGCATCTTAGTGTTTTCTTATTTACACTGCGCTTTGTCACACTCAGACTTCCTTCCTTCCCTGCTTCGGCTTCCACACATTAACACCTACTCCTACAGATTCTTATTTACCCCCCACCCACATCACAAGATTTAAGTTAATCCTGCTACAGTTTTTAAACTTCTACAATTATTCCGTATATATACAACAAATTTATTCCACTCCTCTTCGAACTTTGTTACTTTTTGATGTCTAATCTTATTAGTCATTTTCGCCAACTCCGCATATTCAAACATCTTCACTTGCCACTCCACTAAGGTTGGGATCTCCTGGGATTTCCATTTCTGGGCCACAAGAATCCTAGAGGCAGTCGTAGCATACATAAATAACTTACGATCCTCTTTTTTTACTTCATCTCCTATTATCCCTAGCAGGAAAGCCTCTGGTTTCTTTGGGAATGTATATTTAAACAGTTTTTTCTTTTCATTATAAATCAAGTCCCAAAAGTTTTTCATTTTTTCGCAAGTCCACCACATGTGGAAGAGTTCACCATCTGTTAATTTACATTTCCAGCAGGCTTTGTTGCTCACTCTGTACATTTTAGCTAATTTAACCGGGGTAATATATATTTTCTTTAAATTTTCTTTTAAGGTAGAGCACGCTGTAAACCTCATACCTTCGTTCCATAGTTTTACCCAGTTGTCATAGTCAATGTTATATCCAAAGTCGACTGCCCGTTTTATCATGACTTCCTTTATCAATTCATCTTTTGTGTCCCATTCAAGGAGAAAATCATACATTTTGGATAGAAGTTTTGTTCTACCCTCTAAAATTTCAATTTGGAATCTTGACTTTTTATCACTAAATCCTGTTTTATTGTCTTCTGTTAATATTCCATGAACTTGATGGTATTGAAGCCATCCTGTGAAAGCGTTTTCTACACTTTCATAAGGTTTTAACTTCCACCCATCCTCGGTTTTCATTAAAATGTCTTCATAAGTTGCTCTTCCCCCCTCTATATTTAACTTTTTTACCATTAACACTTCTATCGGGGACTCAGAGTTTTAAAGTGCGGACCTCTGTGTAGACAGTGTGGGGCAAGAGGCACGTGTGGATGAGCTCCTAGTCCTGCCATCCATTAACACATCTGTGTGCTGGGAAGCAGTCAGGGCCTCTGAGCACAGGTTCATCCAGAAGCTAGGATTCAGCCTCACAACCTAAATAAACACACCTTTTTTTGGCCTGCCAGGGGTCACACGAGGCCCTGCCTCTGACCCACTTCCCCCAGTCCTGACCTCGCCACGGCTCCATGAAAAACAAGCCTAATCCTGACCGTAAGAGGATGAGCTGCTTGAGAGTTGCCAAGCACCAGGCAGGATTGGGCAGGTCTGGGGCAGCCCCGCTTGATGCGTCTCCAGGAGATATCAGGTTGCCCAGCTGAGGCAACGCTTGAGCCTCCGTGCAGAAAAGCAGGAACCTGGTTTTAACTTCTTGCAGTTCCTCCTCTTGACCTCTTCTCTGTTTCAGGGAAAGAGGCAGGAAAAGGGCTGAGTAGTGATAGGTCAGCATTTTTTTATCCCCTTGGCTCTGAACGATCCCTGCCAGGAAAGAGGCAACAACGCCTGTGCTCTGCTCAGTTGATAAGCCTGTTGGGCTTCCATATGCTTATTTGAGGTTTGTTGTCTTCACTTGTGAAAAATGTGAGACAGACCTAGAGAAACCTTGAGGCAAAGGCTTAAAAAACACCAGATTGAGGGGAAACTAGCAATCTGTATTTCACCACACACACACACACACACACACACACACACCTCTCCTTATTCCTGAGTGTCCAGTATTTTTGCTGCCAACTTTTGTGCAACATGGGGGGGGTGAGAACTAGATTACTACTAGAAAAGAAAGAAAGAAATTGGGATTCTCCTGAGTCCAGCAATTTTTTGCAGATGTACAGATATGCCCTAGGGACGGGCCACCTACCCTCCATGGCATTTCTCTGTCAACCTCACCTTTTTTAGTAAAGAAGCCTTTGATTTGTAGCTCTGATAACAGTTTGTGCTGCCAGCTGATCTCCAGGAGAGGAAAATCTGCTTCTGTGACTGAGTGCGGTTTGAACTGCAGAAACAAAGAGGTGAAGCTTATTCATAGCATGGGTTTAAGGATTATCTCCTGCTAATCAAGCTGCTACTGAAAACACAGAAGTTAAAAACAACAACAAACAGCAACCCCAAAAAGTATTGGTCAGGGTAGCAAACAATGTCCCTTAGCCTTGCCATCTTTTCAGCCAGGCAGTGTCGCCCCCGCCTTTAACAACAGATCAGGCTCTTAAGACGTAAGGCACAAGAGAGAGCTGGCGGAAGGAGGATGCTCCAGTCAGTTGCTGCTACTGTTAAAGACACATGTGCAGTGGCCAGTTCCAGTGGCGTAGCGTTGGTTGTCAGCACCCGGGGCAAGGCAAGTAATTTGCACCCCCTAACCCGTGGATTTGCGCCCCCTAACCCTAACCCCCAGATGTTGCGCCCAGTGCGGCCGGCCCCCTCTGCACCCCCCACGCTACGCCACTGGCCAGTTCAAAGACTGGCTGTGCTAATGTGCCCAGGGCTTGTATTTGTGCAGCAAGCCTATTGTCTTGTGTTTTTATAAACAGGAACATCTCATTCTCCTTCTCTGCTGCCCTTAGGATCCATTTTAAGGCTGGCTGCTAGACCTGTTCCCATGCCTTAAAGTGCAGCAGGAGATGCAGAAAATCAGCAGGTGGTGTTCCTCCTGCCTTGCATCTCCAAGCTGCTTCATCTCTGTGCCAGGCTACTGTTCTAAAAGCACTGGAACAGATAAAAGGTAGCCACTTTAGCCACAAAATAAGGCTTTTTGGGAAGTCCCACAAAGGGGTGCCCAGTAAGCTTGCACCTATGCCTTTAACAGCAACTTAAAATAGCAGAAATAAGTAGGTGGGATTTTTCACAGCCTGAAGAGGAACGTGATCACCTGCTAGTGCCAGCAGCACATCAATTTGCTGGCAAGGGCAGAGCAACAAGCGTGCTGAAAAGCTGGCAACCCTCCACTGAACATATTGATGCCACCATATGCACACTTCTGGATTGCACCATTTCCCCCTTCTTTCTGTATCTGAAGGAAAGCAAAGATTGCCAGGAAGCTGAACTTCCAGTGCCAGAGATGTGTAGAATTTATCCCGCTCCTGTTTCTGTATGTGTGCATAGCTCTGAACACAAGGAAGTTTTCATCTTGCAGTTAGTAGATGGCAAGACTACACTCAGGGCTTGAAGGATGATTCTGTAATTTCCTTCTCTCCACTCCCAACCCAGCTATCCAACAACTCATTACTTTAATTTGCCTTGGTTTTTTATTTTCTTTCATGCTTAATTAGAGCTCTTTTAATTGCTCAGAGATTCTTGGCTGGAAGGCAACTGGGGAAAGTATAGGATTAGAGAAAGAAGGAGGGTGGAAAATGATACATATTTATTAGCATTTTCTCTCTACTCAACAAAACAGACTGCATTCCAACATCTATTATTGCATATCTCTGTTTGGGCAATTAAAAATAACCCTCCCCAACCTCCCCCTTTTATCCTCAGCTGCCTAATTAATTATCCCTTCAAATAATTGCACTTAACATTTCTTAAATTATATGTGGATATGTGAAGATTACACATGAGAAGAGAGGCAGGCGCTTGGCGTGTGCTGGTCCTTTAAAAGCAGAGTTGTCTGGGAACACCACTCAGAGATGTGCCTGGCAACAGCTAGGAAGAGGGGGGTCTGCTGCTGGCAGAGCAGAGAAGGTGGTCTTTGCTGGCCTTTGCTTAGGGCAGCTTGAACACACACACACACACACGGAAGGGGTGGGCAGATTTTTGTGCAATCATATCATACCCACGAAGATGGTGTCATGTGTGTCGCATCCTGCGATCTGTCACTGGGGTTTGTGTACTTTGGGTTCTTAACATGAACATTTCTACTGCTAAGAAGATTAGAAGTTCCCTGTATTAGTCTGGGTGGCACTTCGTTCCCCTTCCTGCTCTTCCTTCTCTGTTATCAGACCCATTTTATTTCTGTGTCTTTTAACTGCTGAATTAGCGGGAGACAAACCTGCCTATATCCTGTTTGCTTGTATTCTGTCTTAACTTGTACACAAGGCAGCTGAGAAAAGCAAGAAACCCAACATTAAAATACTATAAAAATGTGCAAGGTTAAGATCAGCACTGAAACAGTTCAGTCAGTAGAGCATGATGAGGCTCTTTTCTTGCATTGCACAGGGTTGGATTAGATGACCTGGTGGTCCCTTTCTGCTCTACAAGCACCCAGACCTGTGCAAGTGGTTTCAGTTTTATTTATTTATTTTGACAGTTTACATGCTTAATTGCAGTTGCCTCTAAGCAATGTACAAGAGTCTCAATACATTGAAAAGAAAAATCAGTTAAAATTATAAAGTCAAAATTCAGTTTAAATGCCTGCTGGGATTTTTTAAAAAGTATTTGTTTATTTACTGCTTTCATTAAAAAAATGTCAAAGCAGTTTACAACAATTGTGCATAAGATGATACAATAAAAACCATATTTAAAAAGTTGAAATCAGAAATCAGTTGTTATGGGAAGATGTATTCTTCATTGCCTGCATAAATCTGACTGAACAGAAACATTTTCAGTAGGTGCTTAAAAGCTGACACAGAAGGTCTTTATTAGGTGCTGGAAGCTCAGCAGGGAGGAGGTCTGTCTGACCTCAGCTGAAATGGGCCCCAAGCCCTTCTGGCAGACATGCACCAAACATCTGAGCCATGGGGGACCACTAACAGTGACTCCCACCCCAAAGACCTCAGCAATAAGACAGAGATATAAGGAATCAGGGGGCTCCCTTGGCACTTTAGGCAACAAAGAGGTCTTCAGTGTTTATCCATTATGAAAAAACAAAAAAAAATCCTTCCAGTAGCACCTTAAAGACATTATGAGTGGGCTTCTCAGGCCTCAATCCTGAGCAGGTGGGATGCTCTCTACCCCCTCACCCCCAGTTGTTTTTCACTCAGGTGTTTCTGATGTCGGAGCTCAGCAAGGAAGAAAAGCAGCCATGCAAGGGTTCTCTCTCTCTCTCTCTCTCTCTCTCTCTCTCTCTCTCTCTCTCTCTCACACACACACACACACACACACACACACACCTGCCAGCACTCTATGAATCTGCCTCCCAGCTACCGAAGGAGGGGGGTCTTGGAAACCCTGTGTTTTGCTCCTAACATCTATTCCCTCCACATGCCCAAAGTCTAGCTGGGTCTAGTGAGAGCCAGCCCTATGTGATGCCTGGCTCCATCTGTCTGCCTGGGCTTTCTCCTCCCAGGCCTCCACTTCCCCTACTTGGACAGGCTCCAGGTAAAACCTTCCCCTGCACTGCACAATCGCATCCTGGAACGCGTTAGCTCTGGGGCTGGCAACTCCCGACCTGCTCCCCTTTCCGGGTGTGGAGGCGGAGAGGAGGCAGGGTGTGAAAAGGCACCACTCCAGCCGTCAGGAGTAGCCTGGCTTCTCAGATGCTCTGCCTGATTCATGGGCTCCCATGTCTTACGGAGGCAACGGGGCTTTGTTTTTACTGGTTGTGTTTTGCAAAAGAGGCCCATGTCTACAAAGAGAAATGCTGAAACTCAGAGAGCGATCTCTATTCACAGCTGGACTGTGATTACTCAGTGGGGATGGGAACATATTCTCAGAGGCACTCTCAACATTAGAATGATAGAATCGTAGAGTTGGAAAGGACCACGAGAATAATCTAGTCCAGCCCCCGCAATGTAGGAATCCTTTGCCCAACGTGGGGATCAAATCAGCGCATGACCCTGAGATTGTGAGTCTCAATTGAACTATGCCTCTTCCTTATTTCTTTTCATATTCCAGCCATGCCTTCCAAAAAAGGCTCCAGGGTTTTAAGTCCTGCACAGGAGCGCAAAACATTTTCATAATTGCAGTGCTGCTTTTTGTCTCAGGAACATATGCTACCTCAGTTAGTAAAGGGTGTTTCAAAATGTACATTTGGAAGCTGAGACTGTTCCCTTCATCCAGTAAACATCACGGCATTCTTCCAAAGCATTCTCCATAAAACTGTGGTCCACAATGTTTTTTCAGGTGATCTGTCAGTTTACAGGGTCGGCAAGGTTTACCTCACCTGGGCCAGTTCACTCCAGCAGAGATCCCTCCGTGGGCCGGATTGCACGTGTGCATGGCTGCGATTTTCGGCGCCTGAGCATGCGCAGATGAGATTTCCGGCACCGCGGAAGCAAGTCTCCGCGCTGTGCTGGTTTAATGCAGTTTGGGGGCGGCTTGTGGGCCAGTTAAATGACCCCCATGGGCTGCTTGTGGCCCATGGGCCTTAGGTTGCCTACCCCTGGTTTACAAAATAATCCTAATTATGTAGGAAAATGTTGGAGGTAAAGATTTTTAAAGGGGGGGGGGGCGTTCCAACTTAGACACATGCAATCCTGCAGAGGCAAACCACTTTGCAGTTTTATACTGACAATGGGCTAACTTATTCAGCAGTGCAGGGATGCAGTTGGTGAGATGTTCAAATGAATAAATAGGGGTTATTTTTAAGGTGGGGGAACCTGAAGTTGCAGACTTTTCCAGTGCCAGATGGTAGCATGTATCAGACAAGGGACCTGTGGCACTTGGGAGCTGGTAGGTAAAGGGAGGATTGTCTCCCACCCCTAAGCTTAATCCTGTTTGTCTTGCAATCTCTTAATGCAATTTGCTGGCGTCCCCACAGCAAACAGCTTACCTGCAAACCCCTTTACCTGCTGACCTCTTTGGCTAAGCTTGTGCAAAACGGCACACAATGCTTCACGGTTTCCTGTTGGCTACTGGGTTACTTGCTAGTTGAAAGATCACCAGCATAGGTTAAATCTTCAAAGGGACTTACTAGAGGGAATTGGGACAAACATCACCCGGCTAAATCAGGAATTTCCACAGAAGAACTGACTCCCAGGATTGTGCAATGTGCAGCTATGCAAAGCTGGGGGAGGCCAGAGGGGCTGGGCCAGCTTTTCAACATATTTAGCCCAATTCAAAAGCTGGAAGGTTTCCGTCTTGCTCCCTTCGCTCGCCCACAGCTCTCTGGCATGTATTCTGACTAATTCACCGCTTGAATTCCCCACGACCTTGATGCTACCAGCTGCTCCAGCTGAGATTGCTAATCAACATCAGCAATCACATTTATAAAACTACAGGGAGTTTTGTGGCACTATTAAAGACTTACAGGTTTACTGTGGCATAAGATTTTGTGAAGGAAAACCCAGTTTGTTAGAAGCATGAGGGTATCCCCAGTTGACAGAGAAACACACAAACCTACAGAAGATGGATTGTCAATCTGGGGCCAGGAGGCCGTGCAATGCAAGAGGAACAGCAGATCTGTGGCATTTCCAATCTATGCAAAGCTTGTATGTATGTAAGATAAGAAGCTAGGGAGGTTGCCTTATCATTAATTACTCCTGCTGCAAATGGCCACCGTGCTTCTCTTGCAGACATTGGAGCTTTGCATAGAAATGTATGCTGGGTGCGCCTCTTCCTTTGCTTGGCCTTTTGGCCCACTGTTTACACACACCCCAAACACGCCTGTTGTGTGTGTGTGTGTGTGTGTGAGAGAGAGAGAGAGAGAGAGAGAGAGAGAGCGCTAAGGATAATGTGTCATGTATCAGACAAAGTGGGCTCTCATCCAAGAAAATGTAAACTAGAAGAATTCTGCTGCTTTTTCTGGTGCTGTAAGATGTTTTTATTCTTGCTGCAAAAACTAGCATAACCATCTCTTTGGAATACATAAAAGTAAGGCGGAGCTTCAGGATCCCATGAGTTACACACTTCTACTAACCTTTAAGTCCCACTGAGTTCCATGGGGCTTGGCCACAACAAAGTGGGCGCAGGATTTCAGCCTTGGGACCTCCATCCTAACCCTGGAGCCCTGCCACTTTGCGCCAGCAAGAAAAGCTAGGGTTGCCATATGTCAAAATGTGAAAATGTTGAGCTTTTTGGGGTCAAAGTTGAACTTTTGAATGAAAAATGAAGTTGTTCAGATTTTTTAATATTTTTTTAAATAAATTTTTATTTCTTTTTCAAACACATAATAAAAAACAAACAAAACGCAAAACAGAAACAAACATACATTTAAACATGTATAATTTCTTACTCTTATTTTCATACACCTTCTTTCCCCGGACTTCCCCATACCTCCCTTTCACTGCATCCTTGTTTTACATTTCTTTAGCAACTCCTCCAGTCAATTAACTATTTAATTCCCTTTCGTTAAATTTTCTTTAACTTATTAGTTACAGCTGTAATTCTCTATTTCTTACTCCTTGACATCTTAACACTCCTCAACTTTACAACAATTTTTAAGATATATTTTAAATTTCTTCCAATCCTCTTCCACTGTCTCTTTCCCCTGGTCACAGATTCTGCCGGTCATCTCTGCCAGTCCCATGAAGTCAGTCACCTTTGTCTGCCATTCTTCCAGAGTAGGTAGTTCTTGCATCTTCCAATACTTTGCCAAAAGAATTCTTGCTGCTGTAGTGGCGTACATAAAAAATGTCCTATCCTTCTTTAACACCGATTGGCCCACCATGCCCAGGAGAAAAGCCTCAGGTTTCTTAGGAAAGGTCCACTTAAGGACTTTCTTAATTTCATTATAGATCATTTCCCAAAAGGCTTTAATCTTCGGGCAGGTCCACCAAAGGTGGTAAAAGGTACCTTCAGTCTCATTACATTTCCAACATTTATTATTGGGCAAATGATAAATTTTTGCAAGCTTGACTGGGGTCATGTACCACCTATAGATCATTTTCATTATGTTCTCTCTTAAGGCATTACATGCCGTAAATTTAATACCAGTGGTCCATAACTGTTCCCAGTCCGCAAACATAATGTCATGACCGATATCCTGTGCCCATTTAATCATAGCTGATTTCACCGTTTCATCCTGTGTTATTCCATTTCAACAGCAAATTATACATTCTTGACAAATTCTTAGTATTGGGTTCTAGTAATTCTGTTTCTAATTTTGACCTCACTTTCTGAAATCCTATCTTCCTGTCCTGTTTGAATGTCTCATTTATCTGATGGTAATGCAACCAGTCTCGTACTTTGGACTTTAATTTCTCATAACTCTGAAGTTTAACCTTTTCACCGTCTTGTTCTAGAATTTCACAATATTTTGGCCATTTAGACTCCATATTAAGTTTTTTCACCTCCTTAGCTTCCATTGGTGACAGCCACCTGGGGGTTTTACTTTCCAACAAATCTTTATACCGCATCCAAACATTGTATAATGCTTTCCTAACAATATGGTTTTTGAAACCCTTATACACTTTTGCCTTGTCATACCATGAATATGCATGCCAACCAAAGCTATTATCATACCCTTCCAAATCCAAAATGTCTGCGTTCTCAAGAAGTAGCCAGTGTTTCAACCAGCAAAAGGCTGCCGATTCATAGTAGAGTCTTAAGTCCGGCAGGGCAAAGCCCCCTCTATCTTTTGCATCAGTTAAAATCTTAAATTTTATTCTGGGCTTTTTGCCCTGCCAGACAAATTTTGATATATCTTTCTGCCACTTCTTGAAACAGTCCATCTTGTCCAAAATCTGCAACGTCTGGAATAAAAACAGCATTCTAGGCAATACATTCATCTTAATAACAGCAATTTGGCCTAACAAGGAGAGCTTCAACCTTGACCATATTTTCTAGATCTTTCTTTACTTCTGTCCAACATTTTTCATAATTATCCTTAAATAAATTCACATTCTTAGATGTTAAATTTACCCCCAGGTATTTCACTTTTTTCGTTATTACCAAACCTGTTTCACTCTGAAACTTCTCTCTTTCCTCCATTGTTAAATTTTTTTCCAGCACTTTCGTTTTCTGTTTGTTCAGTTTAAATCCTGCTACTTGACCAAACCTCTCAATTAATTCTAATACTCTTTTAGTACTAGTTTCTGGCTGTTGTAAAGTCAATACTAGGTCATCTGCAAATGCCCTTAATTTGTAATGTCTGACTCCGACCTGAATTCCTTTGACCAACTGGTCCCTTCTGATCATGTTTAACAAAACCTCCAGAACTGATATAAAAAGTAAAGGGGATATTGGGCATCCGTGTCGTGTACCTTTTTCTATAGATATTTCTTCCGTTACCACATTATTTACAATTAACTTTGCTCTTTGTTTAGAATATATTGCACCTATACCGTTTTCAAAACCTTGGCCTACCCCCATCCCTTGGAGATTTTTCTTCATAAAGCTCCAGCAAATGTTATCAAAGGCTTTCTCCGCGTCCACGAAGATTAAAACCGCCTTCCTGTTAATGTCCACTTCTAACAGCTCCAAAATGTCTATAATGTTCCTCACATTATCTGACATATGTCTCCCTGGAAGAAAGCCCGTTTGGTCCTTATGAATCTCCTCTAACAACACTCTCTTCAATCTTTTTGCCAAAATGTCTGCAAAGATTTTGTAATCCACATTAAGTAGTGATATAGGGCGGTAGTTTCTAACCTGGTTCTTGTCAGTCTCAGTTTTCGGTATAAGTGAAATAAAAGCCTCTTTCCACGATTCAGGTGCCTTTTTCCCCTCCAGAATTTCATTACAAACTTCCTTCAGTGGTTGTATTATCCATTCCTTCAGTGCTTTGTAGTATTTAGCAGTCAAACCATCTGGTCCTGGTGATTTTCCCAGTTGCATATTCTGAATAGCACCCTCTATTTCTTGTTCTGTTATTTTTTCATTTAAAATCATTTTACTTTGTTCTGAAATTTTTGGTAGTCCATATTTTTTAATAAATTCTTCTATTTCTTGTTCATTAACTGGCCCTTGTGAATATAATTTCCTGAAAAAACTTTGGAAACAATTAGTTATCTCATTAGGTTTGTGGATGATCTTTCCATCCATTTCTAGACTTGTCACGGTGTTCATTTTTTGCCTCTTTTTCAATTGCCATGACAGAAGTTTCCCACATTTGTCTGCTGATTCAAATGTCTTTTGTCTCATTTGCTTTATCTTCCATTCTATCTCTTGATTCATCAGTTCCATATATTGCATCTGGTAATACTTTATTTCTCTCAAAATCTCATGAGACTTTGGTTTAGACCTCAATTTCTTTTCCCCTTCTTTCATTTTTTCCATGATTTTTTCTTTCCTCTCATTTTGCTTTTTCCTCTTTATGGAGTTCTGTTGAATTAGGAAACCTCGCATCACGGCCTTACTTGCGTCCCAAATTATTCTCTTTTCCACATCCGTTCTCAGATTTATCTCAAAGTAATCTTTCAATGTTTTTTGGGCCTTCTTGTAAATATCTTCATCCCTAAATAGGGTGTCATTCATTCTCCATCTGAAGGATCCAGTTGATGTTAGTTTCATCTCCATCCTTACCGCATTATGGTCGGAGCAAGTCTTTGGGCAGATTTCTACTTTTTTTATCCTTGGCGCCATACTACTAGTTACCCAAATTTGGTCAATTCTTGTCCATGTCATTTTAAGTTGTTCAGATATTTTTAAGGAAATTCACCAAAATCTTGACTTTTGACATGGGTTGGCATGTCTGGTTTTCCCAGACATTCAAGTGATTTCCGCCCAGGCACTGTTTCAGAGTGCTGTATGTCCAGGAAATTCTGGATGCAAGGCAGCCCTAAGAAAAGCAGGTAACCAGCAGGCCTGGACTGGCTGAAGATCCAGTGGATCTTTGGGCACAACTCCCCCTCTTGCCTCCGAAACACGCCTTTTGGGGGCTTTGCACTGGCTGCCCCTGGTTGGGATGCCACCAGCAGTAGCTCCAAGTGGTGTGTGCTTTTAGGCAGCTGAGTCTCCCCATCAGTGAAGTCCAGCACAGCCAGGCAGAACTGAGCAGAAAGACATGTCCTCTGCCTCCAAACACCAGGCAGCACAATGGATCAGAGGCTAGATTGCTTTGTTCAGGAAGCAGGCAGGCTACGAATCTGCATTCCTGTACTCACTTACTGGCAGGCAGCTCCATGGAACTGAATGGAACTTACTAAGTTGACCTGTGTAACTTCTGCTGAAGGAAAAGGTGGGAGAGGGAAGGAACTCGTAGAGGCTGGATGGCCGTCTACTGCTGAAGATACTCTGAATATCTTGCAGTGAACAGAGAGTTCAAGCAGATGGCCTGCCAGGCCTCCTCCCACTCTAATCGCTCTGTTGTTGATACCTTTGGAAGCAGATACGTGGTTTAACACACACACCTACCCTGATCTTCTTTTCTCCATTGCCATGCAGTAAGTTGGCTGCCGTCTTCCACAGCTGAAGCAAGAGCTGAGGAGTTCTGCTGCCACGAGCTGAGCTGCAGGACATCTGTGGGAAGGACGGTTTGCACAAGGGACTCCATGAAGTCTGGCATAGAAGCTGGGGAGACTTTCAGGCCTGGACAGGTGGCACTGGCAGGGACAGGTGTGGGGGCAGAGGCTGAGGCAGGAGCACGGAGCCTAGGGTTGCCATATTTCAAAAAGTAAAAACCAGGACACCCCAAATATTGTTGAGCTTTTCTTTACAAAAACGGCAAAAAAATTGTTTACTTGCCAAAGATCCAGGACAAACTGCTGCCTTCCGGAAATTGGAAATTCCCCCGGATGTCACTTCTGCCTTTGAAATCCCGGTAATGTCCAGGAAATCCCAGGCGTGTGTCAGCCCTAACAGAGCCACACCCCTTCCCTGCTGCACTATAAGGTGGGTTTTAGCTTGGGAGACAACAGCTGCAGGGCTGACTCACCTGGCAGCTGCAAAGGGCTTGGATAGATTCTAGTTCTCCACTTCTTTGCAGGGGAGACTGAGTTTCCACTCTATACAGAACTTCTTTGTCCTTCTGCCTTCTCCCTACGAGACAAATCTCAGTACACCAAGTAGGCGGCTTGCTTGTGGCTACAATATCTAACTATCAAGCAGAGAGATTCATTGGGGGACTTTTTCAGTCAAAGTTTGTTGTGATACAAAGCAAGTTGTTCAGTAGTGGCTTCCTAACCATGTTTACTCAGAAGTCAGCCCTGTTGAATTCAGTGGGACTTAAACTGCCGGGTGCGTGGGGTTAGGCTTGCAACCTAAGCTTTCCAGCGAAACAAGGCAGCAGGATTTTCATGCCCTTTAGGGCAGAGGGTAGGAGACCAACAGATCTGCCCAAGCGCCAATCCACTGAGAAGTTCCTGTGCAAAAGCCCCCTTGATATGAGCTGGGAGTTGTGCAAGTGGGCAGACCTAGGAGGGGTCTTGCTCTCCCTGCAGGGTGGGCTAGTTGCTAGCAGGGCACGCCGCTGGAAGCAGTGGGGCTAGTGGCCATGGGGCCCCAAAACTGATAAAGCTTGCATGGTCATTTGTCTGTCTCCTTCTGCTGGACACCAGCTGGGTTGGCCATCCATGGTTCTGTCCTGAGAAGAGGCAGGGGGTCCCAGGAGGCTGAGGGAAGGGTCTGGCAGCTTTGTTCTTTTTCTCTCTAGAGGGCATCAAACCTCTGTCATCCTCTATTTTCCATGCGGGCCTTCCAACTTTTTCCACACTGCAGAAAGTCCAACGTTTTCCAGAAGCAGTGCATTCTCCACAGCTGAAATGTTTCCTCCGCTATTTTAATTTATTTCTAATGTGAAGGACATTTCAAGGGTGCTTCCCAACTGTTCCTATTTTCAGATTGGATTCATTTGCATACTGGCAAATTCAGGTTAAAGGTGGTTAGTGCTCATGCAGTACAAGCCTGCTTCCCCACCCCCAAAATCAGACTCTGCTGTAAGGAAAGTGACAGGTAACACTTGCTCTGACACAGCAATCTCTGACCTCCCCACAAACGAAAAGGAGTGAATGCTCGGTGCATAGCTGGCATTGTCTGATCTCCCTGCAAACAAATCAGGATAAATGCTCAATAAAGAGGTCAACTGGAAGCAACCGCAGTGCTAAAACCCTCTAATGCTCTGGCTCTGTAGTAGTAACGTGTGATCATACCATTGCATTACAGCCCTGTGCTGCCTCTCTTTCATTATAAACTGGAAAAGGGTTTTTTAGCAACAATGTCACCCACCAGCCGCAAGCATTATACGGAATGGGTGCTAAGTTTAAAAGGGCTCCACCCACAGCAGGAGCATCACTCCTGCTAATGTGGAGAGAACATAGTGGGGGGCACAGAAAAACTGCAGTAATCCAGAAGCTCAGTTGCAGTTCTACCTGTGTCTTACCACAGAAGAGCGGCATCTGGGTAGTGAGAGAGTATTCAGTCTGGAAACACACCTGCTTCTTTCTTTCTTTCCTTTCTTTCTCTCTCTCTCTCTCTCTCTCTCTCTCTCTCTCTCTCTCTCTCTCTCTCTCTCTCTGATGAATGTTGCATGAGCTGGTGTAGAGGTTAATATTCTGGGCTGGGGCCTGGGAGCCCAGCCATGAAGCCCACTGGGTCACCTTGGGCCAGTCGCGCTCTCTCTCTCTCACTAGCTAACCTACTTCCAAATGATATGCCTCTACCTCCCTCTCTCTTCCAGGCCTGCTACCTCTGCTACAGCCTCCTGACACTGGCCAATGTGGTTGTGGGAACCACGGCTGTCTCTCTGAGAGATCAGGTGAGCAAGGACAGCAGAGAGTGGCTATGTTGAAAAGGGGGCTGTGCCCAGGCCAGCTAAGAGAACAGATCGCTCACCAGGAGAAATGAAAACTGCACTGTGTGCACTGACATTTAGCCTGGTGTGGTGGAGGAGAAGGCTGGAGGCAGGCCAGCTTTGTGGGCAGCATAAACTGCAGCTTCACGGCTTTGCTGGAGCCAGCTCACACACACAACACACAGAAGCAACAAAAAGTCCTAGCTCAGAGCAACCGTGGGGCTGGGAGTGGCACAAAGCAGAACTCAGCTGCGGGGCTGCAGTGGTAGCTGAATGGTAGCCTAGCAGCCCCTGGGAGGGTGCGCTTGGGCAGAGAAGTGGCTCCACTCCCAAGGGAGTCCAAGCAAAAGCAAGAGGAAAGCAAAGGGGAACTGGGGGAAAGGTCTGGACTGAGCTACATATTACACACAAACCTGTCTTAAGCCTCCCTCAACTGTGTAATGTATGGCTTGGTCCAGAGCTTCTTCCAGTTCTCCTTTTGCCTTGTTTCTCTTCAGACTCCCTTTGGAGGCAGCCCTGTGTTGATACTGTTTTATTGTTGTTAGCCGCCCTGAGCCCGGCTTCGGCTGGGGAGGGCGGGATATAAATAAAATTTATTATTATTATTATTATACAACTAGCAGAATCAAGTCATCATGCTTTAAGCATAGCAGCAGCATTTCTGATTGAAGGCCACCCCACTGCCCTGCACATGAAACTTCCCTGCATGTGTGGGAGAAGGTTGACCTCCATGCTATCTATTTTAATTATATCTAGCTAAAGGCCCAGCGTTCTTTGTAAGCAGGGGCATTGGGTAACGCTCAGAAAAAGTATTGCTGAGGGGAAATACAGTAAGCAGTATTGAAGGCAACAGTAGCATCATGAGTACAAATCATGAAAAAGTGCAATGAAAAGGATGTCTGGTACCCAAAAATATTTTATTTATTTATTTTATTTAATATATTGGATACCACAAAATAGAAACACAAAATGCATAATAAAAACAAGAACAAACAAACCAATAACCCCCCGTCCCACAAACACATAAAGATATAAATGCATGATTTCTTCAGGTTGCAGAATGTGGCTTTCCCTGGACGCAGGATATCATCTACCCTGGTGCAGAATTCTGATATATATATATTAAAAAAACACAAAGTTATTCTGCACTCTGCTAATGCTTCACCAGACGAGAGCAGCTTCTGCTCCCTGATAGATGCCTCTCTTCCTGCCTTTCTGTTCCCTTGACTCTGTGCTCCCCTTGCTCCCGCACCAGAGGCACCTCCAGCAGCTCTGCATCCAGCTGCAGAAACACATCACCACCAGCATACGGGAAGAGGCTGGCCTCATGTACCGCACTGAGCTCAAGGACCTGGCTGCCCAAACCTTTCTCAAGTGGGAGGAGCTGCATTCTCGGGGCTGGCTCAAGATAACCTCCCTGCAGGTAACTTCCATGTAAAGAGGGACCTGGAAAGACGTGGGAAAGGGTGAGTGAGCAGATGGTGAGGCAGAGGAAGGGTCACAACTTCTCTCCCTGTCCTGTATTCAGGAGAAGGTGTGAAAGAGCCTCTGTGCACACACTCTGCAAAGGGTCCTGGCTTCACGGATGGAGCGGATGCACCTGCGTTTTGGAACATGGATAGGCTCTTTTACAGCTTTCACCAAACAGAAGAAGCTGCCTTGACATGGGTCCTTCTAGCTTAGTATTCTCTACACTGACCAGCAGCAGCTCTCCAGGGTTTCAGGAAGTCTGGAGGTGCCAGGGGCTGAGGCAAGACATCTGCTGTACCACCGAGCAGAGCATCCAGAGCTGAGCCAGGCCAGCAAGCACAAGCAGGTTCACACACTCACACAAAAGTGCAGTGGAACAAACCATGTGAAAGGAGCTAAAATGCCACCATGAGGCAAGCTGAAGATGATGGGAGGGTGCCCTTAAGGGCAGTACAATAAAATAGAGACCAGTCTGACCACAGCCACTGGGAGGACCAGGAGAACTGTTCTGTGCGGGGGTGTGTGTGTGTGTAAGGGGGGTGTCATTTGGATAGTCCACCAAAAGCCTGGCAGTATTTCAAGCCAGCCTGGGATGCATGGGACCCTGGCAGCTGTGGCTCCATCTCCAGCTGTCTGTGGCTAATCACACATGACACACACACCCGTCCCTGCTGGGTGGCAAGAAGCCCACTGCTCGGAGCCAGCAGAACAAGGAGGAAAGGGATCAAGCGTGCCAGAGCTGTGTCTGACTTGGAATCATAGAATTGCGGAGTTGGAAGTACCCCAAGCGTCATCTTGTCCCACCCCCCGCAATGCAGGAATCACAGCTCAAGAATCCCTGGCAGACGGCCATCCAGCCTCTGTTTAAAAACCTGCAGGGGAGGAGAGGCCACCCCTTTCCCAGGTAGCCTGGTCCACTTGGTGCCATTTGTGCTGCAGGTCAGCCAAGAAAGACTTCACTTGTACCCCAAAGCAAGGAGTGGGCAAGCTCCCAGCAGTTCCTGCTTTGGTCCTGGACAGCTCCAGAATATTAACCAAAAAACCCACCTGGAGCTCGTGTGTACTTGGTGCAAGAAAACCACACTTTCCCTTGCTTCCCACCTCCCCGTCTCCATTACTCCCAGTGACTGCAGGCCACAGCAGCACCCCTGCACAACCCCCCAGGAGAGGAGCAAAGCAATCTCTGCAGGATGCCGACCTGGCTGGAAAAGAGCTTCGCTGGTCTGGGTGAGGGGACTCCGGGCTCCGTTTCAGATTTCCGTAGGAGGGTACAATGAGATTTCAGTATGATGGTGCAAGATTCTCTATGAGGTTGGAAGGGCTGCTCCCTGTTCAAGATTAAATTACAACACGTTGGTTTATCTTCAGAAGGTTCCTATCTTTTAAAGAACTCAGTATGACTATGGCACTATTATGAACACAGGCTAGACAATCCTTTGTTTGTTTGTACACCAGTCCACTTCATAGATTAAAGCAATTGCCGTTCTGTGCTTGAGGCCAGCTGAGTTGCCAGAAGTCTAGGCGTTCCTGGGAAACAATCAGATGTGGCCTGAAAGGTGATGAGGCAAGTGACTGGTCGCTCTCCCATCTTCACTAAATCTTGTTCGGGGGGGGGGGGATGTTGCCTGAAGCCAACCCCCTGTAAAACATATCCTTGCGAATCCTGCCATCTTCCATTCTGTGGACATGACCAAGCCAGTACAGACGTCACTGAGACAGAAGCAGGGTATTTTTTCAGCTGGAACTTGCCAGAACTCAGTTCCGGCACCTCTCAAATAGGCATCACTGCCATGATAAGAGAGTTCTGGCACCTGTTTTTCTAGAAAAATAGCACTGGGCAGAAATGCAAACATGCTGGGAATGTGGACTTGGATCTGCAGGGGCAGGTCAGATACACAGCTGAACATGCACAAAACCTTGGTGCGTTCAAAACTGTGCCAACATAGTTAAGTGCAACAATATGATATTGCCAGCATACCAAGAAATTGTGGGTTGACTCCAATGCCAGTCCTACTCAGATCCATTAAAGTTAATGAACATGATTAACTTAGGTTCCTTCATTTCAGTTGGTCTACTCTGAGTAGAACTCAGATACAATTCTATACATTTTGAGTTTTCTTTGTACATATTGCTGTACAATTTTTGAATCTTATTTTAGTGCACTGGCTCTAGAGGGAAAGAAAGGGTTAATAAACTCCCCCCCCCTTGGGAAAGAGTGCCATGCCAGGGAGGCTGATCACTAGCTTTGGGCAGAGATTTGCAGGAAAGGGCCTCACTGGGGATGAGATCCTTTGTCTTCTGTACAGGCTTACAAAGCCAGAGAGAGCTGCAGCCCTGCTCAGGCAGATGTGCCTGGCTGCAGGATCCTGGGAGTAGAGTCCCGGGCACCACAGCAGAGGCTTTCTGACCAGGGAAATTAACTACAAAATTTTGGATCTCTTCCAGACCTCTGCCAAACTTTGGCAGTTGTTTTGCAGCAAAAAAAAAACACCCCTCTGCATTTTGCAGCATCTCACAAACTGAGCAACTGATACATGTAACATGGGGTTTGTACTTTGTTGTTTAGTCGTGTCCGACTCTTTGTGACCCCCTGGACCAGAGCACGCCAGGCACTCCTGTCTTCCACTGCCTCCCGCAGTTTGGTCAAACTCATGCTGGTAGCTTCGAGAACACTGTCCAGCCATCTCGTCCTCTGTCGTCCCCTTCTCCTTGTGCCTCCATCTTCCCCAACATCAGGGTCTTTTCCAGGGAGTCTTCTCTTCTCATGAGGTGGCCAAAGTCTTGGAGCCTCAGCTTCAGGATCTGTCCTTCCAGTGAGCACTCAGGGCTAATTTCCTTAAGTATGGATGCGTTTGATCTTCTTGCAGTCCATGGGGCTCTCAAGAGTCTCCTCCAGTACCAGAATTCAAAAGCATCCATTCTTTGGCGATCAGCCAACTACAAACCTCAAAATTTGGAATAACCTCCAAACCTTTAAAAAAAAATCCTTCCAGTAGCACCTTAAAGACCAACTAAGTTAGTTCTTGGTATGAGCTTTCGTGTGCATGCAGATACACCAGTCTATTTCTGAAATAGATTTTACTACAAAGGAATTTCAGAAATAGACTGGAAAGAGAAGCTGCCGAATTGCAACTTATCACCAAACTTAAAACCATGGAGAGACCTGGTCTGAACAAAAACCTTGGATTCTTATCTCATTATACATGACAAAGCCATTTTTCACCTTCTCACCCCTTGCTTTTTCCTGTAAGACCTATTGCAGTCGTTAAGAGTCGTCAACAGGCTCATCACAGCTATCTGCCAATCACCCATTCCCACCACCCTTCTGAGTAATACCCCTCCCCACCTTCTCACTATATAGAAGGGTCTGGAAACTTCTGTTTCAGTGTATCTGAAGAAGTGTGCATGCACATGAAAGCTCATACCAAGAACTGACTTAGTTGGTCTTTAAGGTGCTACTGGAAGGAATTTTTTTTGTTTCGACTATGGCAGACCAACACGGCTACCTATCTGTAACTCCAAACCTTTGTGACCCATTCCTGCACCCAGGAAGCCCAAGAGGGCTGCCTAGCACTCCCACCCCAATCCCTGATTTACGAGCTGGGAGGATGCTTACATCCTTTTGTGCAAACGTGATGGGAAATAGAAGCACCACTTCCATGACTCTTCTCCGCCCAGGAGTTAATGCTGGCTGGGCCCTTTCCTGCTAGTGTGGCCTGAAGTCATAGGGAGGGGGGGCTGGAGAGAGGAAATGATCTTCATCAGCGGGGCTCAAATCAAAGGGGTTCAGAGCTGTTACTGCCCACTTAATTACTAAACAGAGTTTAATGAGTTGTCTTCCCTTCCTGACCTGGTGGCTGCCCTCTTTTAATCCAATCAGCCAGGACAGGAGGAGAGCGCTGGATGCATCAATAGCTGCCTACGGGGTTGGGGTGTGTGGACACCTTGTGAGTTTCAGCGTTGTGAGCAAGTGTTCTTTGGGAAAGGGACACACTGAATTATTTGTAATACAGTGCCATCCATGCAAATGGCACTCTGCAAAGTTTCTTGAGCAATTTTTTTTAAGCTGGCGATATAAATTCCAGCAGTGCTCTTGCACAGCTCCTGTTTATTGTAATGTGCAGAGAAACTTCACTTTATGTTTTATGCCTCATGACGTCTCATGCTATTGTGAGGTGGGAAATGCCATTTGCCTCATGCCCCCAGATGCCTTTGGGTGACCCCAGTCCTCCACAGGGGGCAGAGGAGAGGCTGTCACTTTGGTGTTCAGGATCTGTGTGTCTTGATCTCTAACACCACCAGCCGTTCCCAGACCATCACCCTAAATCCCTTCCCTTTTTCCACAAGGGAGAACAGAGCCAGAATCCCTGTCCTGTCACACAAAATGTGAATCTGCAGAGGTTGGCTCCTCACCCCCAGCCACAGGGTTTGCCATGTGTGCAGATTAATGTGCCTTGGCATTCTGCTCCTGCCTGACAGCCTTCCCTGGCCCCTTCCCCCACCTATGTTGCAGGGGCCAGGAGAGGGAGAAAGCTGCCTGTAGGGGTTACTTCTGAGCCGCACCATGTCCTGCTTGCTCATGCACTAGAAGACCCAGATGTGCTGATAGAAAGCTCCCCCACAAGGGGTTGGTTGGCTCTTTTGCTGCCTGGGGCAGAACCTCAGTACCTCAAGGATCCTGCGATCCTCCTCTGGTGCCTCCTCCACAAGAAGTACAGGGGGGCAAAGCAGGCTCTGTGGTGGCTCCCCATTTGTGGAATGCTTTCCCCAAGGAGGCTTGCCTGGCACTTTCATGACATATCTTTAGGTGCCAGGCAAAAGCATTTTTATGTAATCAGGCTAACAATCTATGGTCTTTTAAACTGTGGAGGGGAGGTTTGTTTTGTTACTATGTTGCTTTTCGTGTTTTTGTACTGTAAACCACCTGTGATCCTCAGATGAAGGGTGGTATATAAATTTAATTAATTAATAAAAAACAAACAAAGCAAAAACCCCTGCAGCAGATGTTCAAAGCCCTGCCTGTCCTGACCACCTCGCGCATCCATCTGGAAGGGAAGAGCCCCCCCCCCCCCGCTACTCAGTCAGCATATGCTGCCTAGAGCCATACATTTTAACAGTAGCCACAGCTGCTTTGGACTATGCTCTTGGAACACTGCAAAGCAAAGCAAGAGCAAGCGCAAGAGCAAGAGTTGCCAGGGCTCAGCTTGTGCAGAAGCCATCTGCTCTGGTGGGAAGTTCTGCTCCTTGGAGATAGATTTCTGTGGGGCTGCCCATGGCTGTTAGCCCCACTGGCTGGACTTTGCCTCTGCCGTCAGAGGGTTGCATTGTTGGCAGCCACAGGAGCAGAGAGCTGTTGGAAACCCTCAGGTCCTGCTCAAGGGTTTCCCAAAGGCACCTGGGGCCACCGTGGCTGGAAGGGCCATTGGCCTGATCCAGCAGGCTCTGCTGATGTACTTAGTGGAGAGGAAAAGTCACGTCATGCCTGTTTACTTGAAAAGGGGATGCAGATGAGAGCAGTGCTCAATGGCTGTGGGTGTAGAAGGAGAACCAGTGTGGTCCAGTGGGCAGAATGTTGAGGCAGGACCTGGGAGTCCAGGCTTCAAATCCTGAAGCTCACTGGGTGGGTGTACCACGGATCAGCCACAGTTTCTCCACCTAACGTTCCTCACAGGGTTGTTGTGAGGATAAAATGAGAGGTGGGAGAACCACCTGCACCACCTTGGAATCCTTGGCGGACAGCTGAGCAATAATTGCAATCATCAAGGTGGAAGGGGGGGGGACAAAAGGCCAAGAGCGGCAGTGTCTGCAGGAGGCTTTGCTTACTCATAGCTGCCCCCCAGAGCTGGCGTCTGATGCAAAATATGTTTCTGAGAGTTTGTGATTGTGTTTTCCTCCCCTCTTAGGGCCAGAATGAAAACATCTGATGGGACATATCCCAAGAAACCAGGGCTTTGCCATAGGGAGCAGCAGCAAGGAGCCCAGCAAAGCAGTTTGGTGGAGTAAGGCAGGCGCACAACAGTTCCCCCCCAGTCCCCCCCCCCAGTTCCTCAGCCGCAGAGGCATTTTTAACTTGAGTTTCAAACCTTTCTTTCTAAAGGAGAAAAGTTCTTTCAAGGGCTAAGCTAACAATGTTTGCTATTTATTTGCACAACCTTGTGCCTTTAAGAAGTGTGCCTTTCAAAGCAAAAACGCTCAAGGAAGGAATATCCACCCCTCTCTGCACAGAGGAGGCCAAAATAAATGTCATTTTTAATGGATTTTATTTCTCTCTTCCTGGCTGTTCCCTGAGGTTGTAACAGTAAGTGCTCTACTGCATGGCGATGGGCCACATCAAGGGTGTGGAGAGGACTCTTAAAAGCATGCTGGATTCTTGTTACTTACCGGGGAGATCAGGAAAGGGATCTGGAGGAAACGGAGGCTGTACTTCCTGAACTGCTGGTGGGTCTACAGAACCACCAGGCGTTTGCGCAGCGGAGGTCAGTGCTAAGAGGCACACATGATTCACCTGCAGCAGGCTCTGGGTTCAAACTAGCATATCAGGTTGAAAGGACTCAAGGCCTTGCAAAGCTGCTACAGGCTGGCGCCAAGGGTCAGCATCTGCCAAGGGCTCAGGGCAGGTGAGGAGAGTGCCCTGGACCTGCTGTTGCAAGCAGGTAGATGCGAGGGAGGGGGGCCCTGGAGAGTGTCTTGTCCAAGGATCCTCCAAAACCTGGAGTCGATGCATGCTGCTCGCTTGCATGGCAAAGCGTCCGAGGAGTCACTGCTCTGTCTAAAGCACACTGGTGTGCAGTTCCAACCCACCACCATCTTTTTGCTTATTGATCTCGCTCTGAGGAGTGTCTTGGCTGGGCAACAAGAAGCAGCTGTAGAAAGCCAACTGAAAATAGAAAAGGGGGTGGGGGGAGTCGCAAGATAACCCTCCGTGACCCAGGCACTGTGACTTTACAGAGTCATTTAAGTTGGCGGCCACCATGTACCACTAGCCAAATGTCACTCCAAATAGGCAGGCAAGAGAGCAGGGGACACATTTGCAGACTCAGGTGGGCAAGATACGTGAGAGACCCCGCTCATCTCCGTTTGCATTCAAGAGACTTCTCTGCCTCAAAATAAAGGGACCTGAAAGAGCCAAATAGCTGCAACCCGCTCCCAACCACTCGCTCGCGTGGGGTTCAATCCACCAGGAAGTTCTCTGGAAGCGGCTGCTGGGTGGCTGGTGCCCCATCCAGAGTCAGCTGCCTTATGCCAGGCCATTGCTCCACCTAGCGCAGCACCGGGGACTCCGCTGTTTGGGGTGGTGCTGTAGACACGGCTGATGCGAAGCTGTAGTCCAGAACACAGTTCCCAGGCGGGAGGAGGCTAGTCTGCTTCGAGTGGGAGCAGCACTCCAGGGTTTCGGGGAGGGGCAAACTGGCGCTCCCCCCTGTGCTTAAGCATAGCCAGCCTTCCACCCAGCTCCTGCCCCCAGCCAAGCCTGGTTCTCCTCCTCGAGGGCCAGCTGCAGCACATTCACCAGCAAGAGGGTCCTGCGCTCAGTGTGGCTCAGTTCCCAGAAAGCAGGGCTGTGGAGGGAGAGTCGCTTCCCTGGACCAGACTGCGACGGGAAGGCCTGTCTCCTTAGAGTCATAGCGATAGAAGGGACCCCGAGGGTCATCTAGCCCAACTCCCTGCAGCGCAGGAATCTCCGCTAGATCAGACATGGAGAACCACAGAACAGTCCTCCCTTTAAACAGCGACTGGGTGCCCAGAAATCAGCAGGTGATGGTTTTCATGGCCCGGGACGGAGGCTTTAGCTTGTTGAAGGACGGAGGCGCTGCAGCAAGGGGTGCAGGGGAGGGCTGGGAGTGTGTAAGTAAGTAAGATCTGCCGGGCTCAAACAGGGAGGAAAGGGCTTGGATCAGGCCCGGGCCGAAGGTCACCGGGCAGGTGGGCAGACACGGCAGGCTGCGCCCCGGCTGCAGGGACGCCTGATCCGCTGCTCTTTGCTCGCTCTCCGCCCCGCCCCGCCAGAAATCAAGGCGATCGCGCCGATCCTGTTAGAGGATTAGCTGCCCCTGACCCGCCTTTGCTTCCAGGCGCCGCCTGATCGCCGGGAAGGAGCTGCCTTCGGGGAGCTCAGCCTCCGACGCCGCTGCCGCGGGTCTCTCGCCTCGCCGGCCTGGAGCCCAGAGGGCGGTCCGTGCGCTCAGGCGCCTGGCTGCGAGAAGAGTCCCCAGAGCGGGCCGGGATCTTCGTAAGCTGCCGCGGCTGGAAGGCGGGGAGCTGCCCCGGTGCCTTCAGCAGCCCTGGCGATGCAAGCAGTAAGGATTCCCCCACTGGCCACGAGGCTGGAGGAGAAGGGCAGGTCCAGTTCAGCATCCTGCTTCCGCATCAACCAGCCAGATGCTCCTTGGTACCTGGGAAGCAGACGCTGTTAATCCGATGTCAAGGAGGCCTCACTGGTGAGGGCCTTCCAGCAGGAATGAAGCAGTAAATTAAAATGGCCTTCCCTTTGGAAGGCAAAACAGCCAGGAGGAAGGATGGTGGTAACTCCATCGCCAGCAGAGTTCAGGATCTATTTTAATTTCTTAAAGCCATGGGTGGTTTATTCATATGGCGGGGAAATGTTATTTGAAAGATTTATACCCTGCCTTCTCAAGCAAGGGATATTCTAGAGGCAGCTTATAAATATAATTAAAACAACCCACAGATGACAAATCAGAACCACCAACAATTCAAAGGGAGCACCCATGTTCAAAGCCAATGAGGAAGCCGTCATCTTCCTTTTCCTGAAAGTGCGTCTGGCTGATGGAGATGGACGGGGACGTCCAGAGGCAAGGAAGGTGCCATAGCAGACACTCCTGCTCAGATTGGGGGGGGGGGTGCTGAGCAGGTCCTGTGGGCCCTTCTCCCATCTCAGACTTCCCAGGCAAAGCAATGGCCAGCTTCCTTGCAGAAGGACTTTTCCACTGCTGATTTGGCACAAAGGGTTAACCCAACCTTTGCTAACTTAGTACTGTCCAGTTGGCAGGTGTGTGCGGTTCTGTAGAAGTCCGGTCCTGAGGTTTCTCACCTCCTGCTGTGCACACTCCCTCCAAGAATCAAAATAGTCAGGCCTGCCTTTGCAACAGTAGTGGCCTGACAGGTCCCCGGATTGCATTCCTGACCCCCCTACCTGCCATCCAGTTCTATGGTTGCCACCCTCAATTTCCTGCCATGCAGCCACACAAAGTGTGCATGCGTGCGTCCACACATGGGTGTTCTGCATAGGGCCAGCCTGCTAAAACAGTTGCTGGATTGAATGAGCAGCATATTTTACCTGTAAGCAGGAAATGCCAGTGGGCCTGGATCTGGCCTGCAGCCATTTTCACTAGGGCTGAGAAGTCGCTGCAAGCAGCTGAGAGGGGACCCGCTGGGCATTCCCATTAGGAGATGGATGACTTCTTTGTCCATTTGTCATGCAGGGAAGCGGTTGTGTGGGCGGCAGTTTGTGTGCAGCAGCAGCAGCAGCAGCAGCAAAGCTGTGATTCCTCTTTGGGTGGTGGAATCAGGCAGCCCAGATGCTTATGTCTGCCAGGACAGGGAACCACTTCCGTCTGGGCTCCATGTGGGAATTGGTTTCATCTTGGAAGTTTCCTGCCTTTTGTGTTGTCTTCTACAAGAGCTCACAATGAGAGGAGGCAGCATTTGATCCAACATGCCCATTCCACAGGCAGAAGCCAATGGGACTGATGGCATAGTGTCCTCCAGAACATCTGAGACTGCAGGCTGGGCCACCTAACAGAAGGGTTGGTCCAGGCCAGAGGTTTCCATCCTGTGTTGTGTAGCAGTGAAGTTACTGAACTATGAGCAAAGATCCTTTGTTGCTTCTGCTTTGAATTAAGCAAATTACTAACATTCCCATTTGGGGATATCTCAAGGGTATAGGATGCCTGGCTTTGGTTGGTGGATCAGGGCCCTGACTGTGGCCTGATTTAAGGTTGGTTGCAACAGCAGCACTACCACCATACAATTATATGGTTCAAGATTAAAAAGGAGGTCCCCCCCCCGAAAATACATTTTTTTGTCTGAAAAATCCTCTACACGCAGAAGGTCCCAGGTTGTCCAGTACTCTAACCTAGCTTTCGCCAACTTGGTGGCCTCCAGATGTTTTGGACTTTAGCTCCCATCAGCCCCAGTAAGCATGTCAGTATGCTATTGGTGATGTTGGGCAACTCCTGGTGCAAGCAGGCAGGGAGCCAAGAGCAGTGAACAACTCAGATTGCCATATAATTTACTCATGTCAAATCTGTATCCTGCAATGCACCCCATATAAGCACACCTTTACATGTAAATAAATGCTCATGAGATTCAGGGCAGGGGAAACCAATGATGCAAGCAGAGTTCTGAGTTGTGACTCCCACCCGTCTCTTCAAATACAAGGGCATTTTCCCAGCACAATGAAGTCAGACAGGTTGTGCCCTGTGAAATCTATGTGGGACAATGGTCCTGGGATTGGTGATAAATCCCTCAGGATTAGCCACTGAGCTTCTCTATCTTTAGCCCTTTGAGGAAGGGACATGCCAGGCTCTTAGGCTAGCTGGGGACTTTACAAGCCACCCAGGCCCTGTCCTGTTCAGCCACCAGTGTTGTTGGTAGGTCAGTGTCCCAACTGCAATGCAAATATCCACTTCCAGGGTGGGAGGTGCTCTTCTAGGGACAAGGAGGGCCAGAAAAGATATTGGCGGAAAGCCTGTGGGTTGCACAAGGCAGGGTCTCCCTTTGCTTTTTTCAGTGAGTCCCTCACTGCATCCACAGGCAGCAAGGTGCAGAGGCTGACTCAAGCGGTGGACTATTACACGTCTATGTCACAGATATATACTCTGCCTATTAGAAAATCTTTTCACAAGGCAGCTTCCAAAGATATAAAAACGATACAAATGCAAGCAACAGATTGCCAATCTGTACTCAAGAGACAATGGAGTTTCTCTGGGTGTGAAGTCAAAGCACTGAGAATCACAGCACCTGCTGTGGCTGCGGAGAATGGTAACTTGTGATTGCTGCCTCCTGCGTTGTTTTGTTGCATTAGGAGCACCAAAGTGACCTCTCCAGGATGCATGCTTGGGCAGTGTGTATGGACTGCTCAGATGACAAACGGCCTTTCTGATGTGGTTCAAAGGAAATTATAGCAGTATGTTTGGCACCAGCTTGGCTGCAGGAGTTGCTGGAAGGAGGTGCATGAGGTGCCATCCAATTGTCTTGAGGACTCCTCTCCAGATTTGTGTAGGGTTTACTTCTCACAAGGCAGCGGCTACAAATTTTTCCTCAGGGTTTACTGCTTTCTTAGGAATGAATATAGCTGCAAAACAATGGAGATTTAGGATCAGAGTTTTCCTTCTGGAAGGGCTACCTTCCCAGGTTGACAAGCCCCATCTGCCCCTCATTTCTCTCTACAGCAAGTGCAACAACCTCCTTCTTGGCCATTTAGCCCACTCTTGGTCTTGTCTGCTCAATTTGCCTGAACCTGTATTTGCATGCAGGGGAAGTCCCTAACTCATCAAGGGTTTCAGACCCATCAGCTCCCCTCACCTGGTTTAGCCAGCCAGTGGAAGCCATTCCCTGGGGTGTGGCTGCTGTCGCCTGCTGACAGCTTCTAAAAGCCACAGGTGAGATCTGAGTACACGCTAGGGACCAAAGGTGCACAAACCACCCCAGAAGGAGCATGACTTGGCCCCACCAGAGGCACTGCCCTTCCCCTAAACCTCTATACAGATATGGTTACATTTAGGGTGACAGATGAATGCAGAAATGAATTGCTGAATGGTGCAGCAAGCTTTAATGGTGCTAGCATGGGGAAGGGTTCTCTGCATCAGGCAGCAAAAAATATTGGTGGCACTTGTTTTACTTGGCAGAGTTAGCACACAGCTTGAAGCTGACTATGTATGTATTGAATCCTTGCTGGGAGAGCAGGCTTACCTTGGTTGCTCACAGAAAATAAGAAAGCTTAGGTTTATTTTAGGAAACACTTACTTGGATAGAAAAGAGTTCCTAGTTCTAGCCAACTAAGTTGGAGTTGCGGAGAGTTGTGCTTGCCTCTTGCACTCAGCAGAGAGACACACAAATATGTCCTCTCTCCATCAGCTTCAGAATTAAGAGCCTGAAGAAAGGGGAAGCAGGATCCTAGGTCAGCACAGAGATCAAAGGATAGTGAGACAGATTGGGAATCTTGGAGGTTCCCTTCTCTATCTGCTTTAACCCCTTGCAAACCCTGCAACAAGCTGAGTTGCATCCCAGCAGGTCCAAAAGCAATGGCCACACTCTGAATGCACACCCTACCTTCTCTGAGCTGTTCCCAAAACATTTTGGAAGCCTGAGGTGTATTTCTAAAGAAAGCTAAAGTGGTACAGATAAATTGGCATATGCAAATTGTATGCAAAACTGCCTCTTCTTTTCTTCCCCTTTTGGTGATGTGTTTCCTCTTTTCCTGTCAATGTGTAAATGATCACCCTAATGAGACACAGTCTGCAAAGAATGCAAGAGAACCTCCCTCTGGATGGTAGCCTGTGGGTGATACCTGCCTGCCTGTCACTGTTAAGGGTGCTCAAAATCTGCAAATTGCTAAGTGGGAAATGGCCTTGGAAGCAACTTGGCCAGTCTTCCTGCAGGGTGTGTTGGGACTGGCCAGATGGCTGTGGGCGGGTTGCCAAACTGATAACAGGAAGTGTTGGGAGAACTCTGTCAAAGGATGCAGCCTTACCTTGCTTTAGGCAAAGGAAGGCAGCAGATTCTGGTTAAGAGGCAGCAAATGGCCAGGATTCTTTTTAAAAAATAATAAGCATTCTTTTAGCTATGTGCAGAGAAAGTGGGAAACCATTAAGATTTCCTTTAAACCACCTTGGGCCAGCCAAAGGGATGAAGAAAGTGCTGCTTGCCCATGACTTGCCCTTCTTGCAGTTGTTGCCTTTCTTGCACACATCCTGCTTCCCCTCAGGCCCAGTTTAGCCCCCTCGGCCCTCCAGAGGCTGGCGAACTGGGAGAGGGGGAAGCAATACCTGGCAGCTGAAGCAGATCCCTGGTTTCAACAGAACTGGGAAATCCCAGGGTGGGGTTAATTGTCACACAAGTAGGAACAAGATGCACATTTCTATTTATTGCAAAGAGTAAATGTGGAAACAAAGACTTTTTTTGGTGGAAAGGGACACACTGCTATGGCTGAGAATGCCCAGTTGTGTAACAAAGGTGTTGCAGTTTGGAATGGTGGTTAAGCACATGAAACTTAACCCAGTCTGAAAGTTCCCTCCGCCTCCTTCCATTTTGCCTCCTCCTGCAGTGAGTGTAAGGGGGGAGGGGGGAGGGAAACACTCAAAAAGTGCTCTATAAACATCCACCATTGTTATTCTCTCTCTACTACGGCTGTGTCTTTCCATCAACTCAGAAGTGTACCTACCGTACTCAGTGCAGTAACTCCAGGTCACTTAACACTATATATAAACTTTTCCAGCACATATTTTTGTAGGTGTGTGATGCGAGATTATTCCAACGCATGTGAAATAATTGTCATTGTTGAAGAACTGGGATAGTATGTATTTGGAACAGATACAGTCTAAAAAAAGAGCTTTTTCTTTTTATTACTATTCATCCTTCCATTTCTCCAGAGAGCACCATAAATTTCAACTTGGCTGTAGGATGATAAAGGGTAAGCAGAGATTTGAGCTGGTAGCTCCTGGATCAAAGTCCAACACTCAGTCCACACACCCCAAAAAAAACCCCCCAAAGCTGACCTGAAGCCACAACTGGAGGGTGGGCACAATGATTCTTGGTGAATATGGATTTACACAGGGATTCCATCACATCGAGAGAAGCTGCCGTGTTTCAGCTGTTGTATTAGCACAGACCCTTTTTATGCCTCTTCACAAATAAACTTTGATTTCCGAAGTCAGATTGTGCCCCCCTGCTCCCCCTCCCTTCCCTGTTGCCGTTGAACTATTGTCAGAGACCATCTGTTGCTTCAGCTGCGGTCTCCCTCACGCTATGGGGGGGGCTTCTGGACAGCTGCAGTTTTTGACATTTTGCACCACAAATACGGTTTCCTTGCAGATAAGTTTTTCATGGGGGGAGGGGGGAGCACACGCCCTTTTCAAACAAGCCTTCACAGCCTGAGATTGTTGCTTGTATCGCTTAGCAAAAGTGAAATGACTTCTCTTAACCAGATAGATCATTAATTCCCAAAGTGTGCCTCAGCCCAAAGAGCAAACCTGCAGAAGAGGCTGCCTACTGATCTCTGCATGATTCAGCATCCTGGCCTACCGTGTCTTCAAATAGCTGCCACTGGGAACGGATAACTCTGCACCTCTCCGCATCAGGTGCAAATGCTTAGTTCATTCCATCACTTCCATTGCACAGATGAAGCCAAATTAGCCATCCTTGAAGAAGGCTGCCCATTGCATCTCTGAATGAGTTGCTGTTCTGGGCAGCAGTCCCAGATCAGTGGCCAAGTACATGTGACATTATTGCTGCAGAATTTTCCTTATGGAAATAGCCTGCGCAAGTGACCTGAGTGTGGTGTGAGGAGGCAGTGGAACTTTAACGCATTGCCTCCACTGCACTCTAGACTCAAATCAGTGCCCTCCAGAAAAATATGCAGCTGGAACAAATGGGCATTTCTCCCCTCATGCAAACTGTAGGCAGGGAGGACTGATCTGGATTGGGACTGCCGCAGGGGAAGGGCTAAAGCTCCTCTGCCCCCATGTCAATGTTCTGATGTAGATTGGGCCCCCATGCCCTGGCCATTTCTGTAAGAAACACCCCTTCCTTAAGGCAAGTGAAATAATTAAATGGGGATGCACACCTTATTTGGTCCTCATGCACACACACAAGGGACCAGCTCATGGAAGGAAGAAGTGCAGTCCTTGACTCTTAGCCTTTGTAGAAGTCAATCTTTCCCCACCCCCAAAGTGAGAGAATTATTTGTGTACCCCAACTTCTAATTCGGGGGGACAGTGTGTCCTCAGCTTATCAGAAGTCTGGGAACCCTGTCCATACCAAGACACAATTCATCCTATTCTGTGGGAAGATTCACACCATCCAACTGGCCACGAGCAAGGCTGCACATTTCAACCCATGGTGAAGGACTAGTGTGCCCATGCTTTGCCCCACCACCGAGAGACCTTAGAGGAAAAATCAAAATGTTGCCTTCCTCTCCCAATATTTAACATGATGCATAACTGGGAAGGTATCTTGCACAATCGCCACCAGCATGAATGGATGCAATGCAAGAGCTTTGCCAGCAGCAGCAATGTTATCCTCTGTAAGGAACAGAATAGTAAACAACAGAACTATTGCTAGAGAAGTCCCTCTCAAGCAGTGCTGGCTGGGGTGCTGGGAGTTATAGTCCAGAACACCTGGAAGGGAACAGCTTGGGAAAGGCTGCAGTGTTATGTCGCCTCTGCCCCTTCTCCTGCTCCCCGACTTCAGACATAGGGGGGCACATAATAATAATAATAATAATAATAATAATAATAATAATAATAATAATAATTTATACCCTGCCCATCTGGCTGGGCCTCCCCAGCCACTCTGGGCGGCTTCCATAGAAACCAAAAATACACTAAAATATCACACGTTAAAAACTTCCCTGAACAGGGCTGCCTTAAGATGTCTTCTGAATGTCAGGTAGTTGTTTATCGCTTTGACATCTGCTGGAAGGGCATTCCACAGGGCAGGCGCCACTACCGAGAAGGTCCTCTGCCTGGTTCCCTGTAGCTTTGCTTCTCGCAATGAGGGAACCGCCAGAAGGCCCTCGGCACTGGACCTCAGCGTCCGGGCAGAATGATGGGGGTGGAGACACTCCTTCAGGTATACTGGACTGAGGCCGTTTAGGGCTTTAAAGGTCAGCACCAACATCTACACCACAGAGTGAAACTGGTTTAAAAGGAATGCTTTATCCCCCATGGGAATGTTCTGGAAGGAGAGCTAAAGATTTATCAGCTAAACAGAAATGATCAGGAGCAATCTATAATTCCCCAGAGTTTTTTGTCAGGGTGGGGGAACAATGATAGTTAAAACTGGTATAAAAACAATATAAAGTTCCCACCACTGCATGTCATTCCAGCCTTCCTTAGGAGGCTCAGTGGGGCTATATTCTGAATCAACAGCCAGGATCAGGTTACATACTATTAAAATAATTTGGTGATTCACCTCAGTTATAAGGAGCCCTTTTTCAAACCACCTCCCTTGCCCTTGTTCTGGCTCAGGTGTGATCCCACCTGAGGGCTCTCTCCAATTGCAGGTTTTTGCACCACTTCTGGGCTTGGCTAATTATAGCCCCAGCCAAGGAAGGGTCGGCAGCTCCTTCCAGGGAGAGCGAGGTCTGGCCCATGGGGCTCAGATGGGATTGCAAATTACTTTTAGAAAAGGAGCGGTAACATGTGACTAACCTGAGCAGCCCCAGGCACCCGGTAAGTATCTAGTGGAGAGAGAAAAGAAGCACATTTATGATGTGATCCACCCTGAACAGCACAGGGAGCAGAGGTGAACCGGGAGCTCAGATTAGACTGAGCAACTGTTATTTCTTCCAGAATTCAGAAAGTTGGCATTTCCATCTTTACTATTAGCCATCGCCCCTCCCATGCCTCTGCCCTGCTCCCAGGTGCTAAGGACAGCTTAACTGGAGGGAACAGTAACACAGGCGACACTTTCCCTGAGAGTGTGAGACACAGAGGTCCCAGTTTGCATCTCATCTCAATCGATCAGGATGCCAATTTTTCAACTGCCTGCTGCTCTCCTACCTTTAACCATTAGTGGATCTGCACATGTTGACAGATGTCAGTGCTAACATGCACAAAAGGCTCCTGCTAACTTACATTGTTAAAGTTAACTCTTTCTCAGCCTGGCCCACCTTACAGGGTTGTTGCAAGTCAGGGATGGGGTACCTGTGTCCCTTTTGATGCTGCTGAGCCTCTAACTCCCAGCACCCTTAAGTATTGGGCACGGTGACTGGAGCTGATGGGAGTTGGAGTCCAGCAACATCCAGGGATGATGTGTGAAGAAGTGCTTTGGGGACTAACATGTTTGGGTGCCTCCATGCTAATCCATTGCTGTTTGTCATCCAGCTGGGGGAGGCATTCAGGATCTAAAGGCGGCCTCCGGAGCCACTTCCTCTGCTGCCTTCAGGGGCCCCTTCAGAGAACCTTCCCTGCAGCAGCAACACCCACAGGGTGGGGGTCAGCGGAGTTTTATTGCAGTAGAAGACCAATCGAAATTAACGTAGTCATGTTCATTTTAATGCATCTACTCTGAGTAAAGCTTTGTTGACTACCACCCATAGTCTGCAGAGAGGATCTCCTCGCTTGAATGGGTTACAACCAACTAACATTTAGTCAGAGTAGACCCATTGAGATTAATGGACCTAAGGTAGCCATGGTCATTAATTTCAATGGGTCTACTCTTGAGTTAAGTAGTGTATAACCCAGTGACTTTTAAGTGCTAGGCTAAGACCTTTTTTAAAAAACCTAGACATTTAGTATTTCATAAATGCAATTCTGTTGCTTAAACACACACACACCTCTACTTAGCGAATTAATGATCACATTGTTTAGAAAATGTTTATTCCATCCCTTCAATAAAAACCTTTATGGAAGACCCACAGATAATTTATAGAAATAATAATAATAATAATAATAATAATAATAATAATAATAATAATGTTTTTATGTTGTCAGTAGCTTGTTGCTATTTATTTTTATCATAAGCCAGCTAGAATTCTTTCTAAATTATAAAGTGGGATTTCTCTCGATCTCTCTCTTTTAAAAAGTCCTGTTGATTATTCCCTCTATTTATGTTGCACAGGAATGAGTGCCAATGCTTATAAGGCCAGAAGAGCATCATCAAAGCACAACAAGGAGGCACGAGCCGGCTGGGTGAATTCCTGAAGTTTGCAGAAGTGTCTGAATAAATGAATAGCCCTTGGGTGAGATGGGGGACACCAAAGGGGCTCCGTCAGGCTGCCTTAGGAGAGACATGGGAAGCAGGGCATATTCCACCAGCTTTGCTGGAAGAGCAGCTCCATCAAGAATGGGCTGCCCCTGAACTGCTTCCATTCAAGCTGCACATTATAAGAACTGCTGTTTAAAAATTGGTGCCTACATTTGCCCCACCCCCCACCTTCCTTCCTTGTCCCTTTTCCCTTACGTGTTGTGTTTTCTAGATCGTAACCCTGCGGGCAAAGACTGCCTTGTTTTAACAGATTGTATGGAAGCTGCTCTGAGAACCTTTCTGGCTGAAGTGTGGGACACAAATGTTTTAATTAGATGAATAACCTCCTAAGGCAGCCCAGTAAGGACTGAGCATCCTCAGTGTCTGTGGAATGCTGACTGGCTGTTGGGAGCAGGGTGGATGGGGGGGCACCAAAAAATGGCTGAGAATCAGTGTGGCTGGCTGGCTGCCAATTCCTCCCCCCCTTAAAAGGACCCAAACCCCAAAATGGCTCTTCTCCTCATTTTTAACTTTGAAAATTAGGATTTCGTTCCTGAAGATCTGATAACCCATCTGACGATTGCTGCAAGGCTTATGACCACAAATGTTTGGAGAAGTGTGGTGCTAGTCTGACAATAACTTGGCACCAACAACTGTGGAGTTTTGTGCTCATGGACAAACTGACTTGGCAACTTTGTGCACAAGGAGAAGTCAGAACACAGAGAAATTTTATGTAGTTTGGTCAAATTTTATATCTGATTCAGCCACTTAGCAACATAGATTCAGGCAGACAGGTTCTCATGGAAATCTTTCCATGCCTGATGTAAACTCTCTGCTGGAACTGGCCTCTGCACTCCCCATTTGTGTTGTGTTGGTTTCTGAAAAATGAATAAAAATAGTTGTTCTATAAAAAAACCTTTATGTTCCCACACATGGTGATAAATGATGGGCAATGTTTCATATGCCTAGTTTCAGCATGTTAGTTTGCACCCTAAAGCACCGAAGAAATAGAATCAGCTTAATAGCTGTTTAAGAAATAGGAGGAGAAGCTGGGAACCATTGCGTGCTGCGTGTGAATGGAAGAGGACTGGGGTTCCAGCAGGCACCAGATGGATGGAGAGAGAAGTTGTGAATGATTGTGGGAGTGCAAGCTTCGAAGTTCCACACGAGGTCCTGAGCTTGTGATGGATGAGTTCCTGTTTGGAGATCTGCGCAGCGGGAAACTGTCTGTGTGGGTGGGTTAGGCAGAGAGACCCAAGCGCTTGCATTGTTCAGCAGAGGGTGGGTGTGGAACAGATGCAGGCCTGATTAATTAATTTCCCTTTGGATGAAAAGGAAGGAGAGCGTAGATTAGGAAGCAGATTGGGATGGGATTGATCTGCTGGCTGTTTTCCTCCCCATTAGGAGGGTAGCAAATGGGTGTGGGTGTGTTAATCGTTTGCCCTGGTCTCTCCCACCCCATACTGAGGCTCATCCATCTGCTCCACTTGTGACTGACACATCCATAAAATGTAATGCTCCACGTAAAAGGAACTCAAGTGATGCTCCATTGGCTCTTAGAGAGTTGCCAACTTTTCCTCTTGCCTTGCTCCTATCCCTTTCAATTTAGCTTGGCACACTGACATAGAGTATAGCTATTGTGGCTAGTACCCATGATGTGTGCATGGAGGACACTGGGCACAGCTCATAAACCTTTGCTGTTACTGCTGCTTGCCTCCCAACTGCTGCTGCCAGACAGAGCCAGCTGCCTCACTCTTCCCAACGGCTGAGCCGGCCCTGGCCACCCTCTGCACTAGCCTCAAGAGCAAGATCCCCTTCCTGGTTAGCCACTGCCAGTCCAGAAGGTATGCATAGAGATTTCTTTGCTCTGTTTGTGTGTAACACTTTAGGTTTCCTTTCCCTGAACCTCATTTGACTTTTTGTTCTCTGTTCAGTCAGACTTTGGAGAAATCCTGTTTGGATCTCTTTACAGTTTATGTGGAGCTTTCACCATCCTTAGTGACAAGCTGCATATCCCCCCCCCCCACCCACCCAGGAGATCAACAGTTTCACATCTGAGTTCTTGGAGAACTCTCCAGTGTGTGCCATATGAACCAATGAGCTTAATTTTTAATTTGTCAAAGGTTAGCTGTGGAACATCAACACTTGCCATCCCTGTCTGACGTGCTGGATCCTCAGTACTTAACTCCTGATCCTAATTCTCATGGGATGACGACGGATGATGACAGGCCAGCAAGTAAAGATACGTCTTTCAGAGGAGAGGTGCTGTCATAAGCAGACACTCTCCATATCCTGCAATAGCCTAGATCTGCGTCAGTGAACTCCAGCCCCAGTCACCACCGCCAAGGCCAAGATTACACACTGCCAGGCACCCCGGCGAGGGGAAAGGAAGCCTCTGTTTACACAGGCAAAGCTGGATGATCATCTGCAACAGAGACAAGGGAAATGCTGAGGCAGCAGGGCTGTTCAAAAGGGGCCTGTGTGGTAGAGGGGAAACTCCCAGGCAAAGGGATTGGACAAAGGGTTATGGGGCACCACCCTCCCCATAAACAACATGAGGCAAAATCCAGGGGGAATTTGCTCCTGTGCAAATGTGAACCCAGACTAGAGCCTCAGATTAACCCCCCACCCCCAACAAAATCCTGGCCACGTCCATGGATGAGCCCTTAGAGTGAGTCAGGCCTCTGGTCTGTCTTGCTCAGCATTGTCAACACTGCCTGGCAGCAGCTCTTCAGGATTTCAGGCAGGGAGCCTCTCCCAGCCCCACCTGGAGATGCCATTGGGAGCTTCTGCCTGCAGAACTATGGTCCTTCCCAGTCAGACCAGCCAGTTTCCCATTCTAATAGCCTTGCATCCAGACCCTGCACCATGTGCATTGGGAAGCAAGTTCTCTTGGGACTTGCATACCTATTAGGAACCAGCTCTTGGAGTTGAGAAACACCTGACAGCAGCCTCCCCCAGCCTAAGAACCTCCAGTTGTTTTAATCCACAGCTCCAACAAATATGGACAGATGGTGTTGGGTCTGTTGAGAGCTGTAGTCTAAAGCATCTGGAGGTTACCAGGTTGGGGAATTCGGAGGAATGAGGAAGGAGTTAAGAGGGTGGGAGCCAAGACAGGGATAGATGGCCAGGCTCTGCTTAATGCTGTTCCTCTGGGCAAGAGCACTGTCCTGCTCAGCTGGAGAAGCAGAATATTAAGGCCTTTGTGGCCAGAAATAAGCTGCATTTCCAGAAGCAAATGTATAACCTTAATGCAGGTTCGAAGAAAGGGAGCTTGGCATGGTTATTTACAAATGCACATAGAGAGCAATGCCGGAGGCACAGTTGCTCCTGGATGCAGATGAGATTGGCTTGTGCTGATTGATTCTGGTGCCTCTGGGTGCTTCAGAGCAATCTGAATCTCAAAAGAGTGCGTGATTTGGGAGGTGCCTCCTTGGCCCCACAAACTGAGCAAGCTTTGATGTTGATGGCTTCCTGGAATTGAGAGGTGGGTATACTTAGGGCAAAGAAAGCTGCTGACATCCCAGGAGCCATCCCAGGAGTCAGCCAAGACAGTTTGGGCTAAAAAAAACTTTTTTTGAATGTGGGAGGCTTGAGCCAATGTGCTTCCCCAGACACAGACCAGCAAAGGAGGGCACAGGGAGGAAGGTGACAATGCTCATTCCTTGCCTGCGGAAGGTCCCGTGTCAACTTCCTCACATCTCTAATTAAAAAGGGATTTCAGAGCAGCAGGTGATGCAAAAGGCCCATTCAGAGCCCAGTCATGGACTAGAAGGCAGGCTGGCAGGCTGGTATCAGGCAGCATCCAGAGTATATTAAAGTTTCACTTTGTTTATTAAATGACTTAAAAATCTATTTCAAAAGAAACTCATCTTGCAGCAGATTAAAATGTACAAAAATTAAACAATAATATAAAAGAGTCTAAGGAGTACCACGATACCATAGCCACATTATCCTAGCAGACAAAACATCAGGGATAATCAGCTAAAAATGTGCAAAATAACCATCCCAGCAGATGTTTGCAAGAAGAAGAACATCGTGACTTGACACCGGAAAGATGGCAAAGTCAGCGCCAGGAGGCCTTGCAGGGACAGCAGTCCATGGACAGAGGGGCCTCCCTCCTCTTAGGTCCTCACACAGGCCAGCAGCACAGACTCTCCAGCAGACGGGCATGGAGGGACATCCTTGCCAGCTCCCCAACACCACCAGCTCACTTTGCCCTCCAAATGTTTTGAGCCACAACTCCTACCAGCCCCAGCCCTGTTGGGATGGGAGTTGTAGCCCAAAATATTAGGTGAGCTCCAGGCTGGTGAAGTAGCCCCTGAAACACACTCTTGGAGGTGAAACAAGCTTGTGATGCCATCACTTCACCAACTCTGTCACATTAATTTGCCCAGGATGTTCCCTGGTTCTCAGCGCTGCCTCCTCCTCCCACTCCTCCATGGCTGGTTTTCCCTCTGACTTTTGAGCCACCCTCTGCAGCTGGGCCTTTAGCGGCCACTTGACTTGCAGGCAGCCAGCAGGGAATGAGAGGTGTGTCTTATTCTCTGTGACAGGAAATGCCTCCCCTCCTGATCTGTGCACATCCAGAGGCTTGACCAGGCTTGAAAACAGGTCCAGCTGGGCTCTGGTGGCCACGGCTGGACACACAACTCCCTGTTCCTTCTGCCACACTCTTGCACAGCTCCTGTGAACCTCAGAAAGGCTTGTGCTGCAGGACAACTTCCCAGCAGCAACTGGAGCTTTGGGAATCACCATTTACAACTATGCTTAGCTGGAGTTGATGGGAGTCATAGTCCAACCCCCCCCCCCCGAGGGCACCAGGCTGCCTGAGTGGTTTGCCACACGCCTGCCACCAGGCCTGGCACAGCAGCCTCTCTCTGTCCCCTGCTCCCATTGCCTCTCCAGAATATTGCTTTCCTGACTCTAATTCAGTGCGACGCTGACGTAGCACTCACCCAGGACTCTCTAATGCAAGGTGCTATATAGATGCAGAATCCTGCCTACCTTCTCTTAAACGGATGCTGGAGCTGAAGAAGACAGGCGGTGCTGCCTGGTGGCTGCCTTTTCCAGCTGTTGCAATTACACTCCCATCACCATCAACAGCGTGCTCACTGTCCTCTGCCCCTTTCCCTGCACAACTGCTTCAGAGACTAAAGCTCAGCGATCTGTAGCAGGGGCAACTTGTTTCCTCCCAATATGGTAGGAACAATAGGGGAACCGCGTAGGAATCTGCCTCCAATGGAGCCAGGCCACTGATCCATCTCTAGCTCATTATGGTCTGCACTGCGTGGTAGTGGCTCTCCTGGCACTTTGGGCAGGAAGACTGTCCCAAGTGCTGGGGGCTGAATCCAGGACTTCCTGCATGCAAAGCAGATGTTCTGTGACCGCTGAGCTGCACACCTTCCCCAAAGCTGCCGAAAGCCCAGTTCCTTTTGTGGAAAACTCCTCTCTGTCACATAAGGGAGTCTCAAGGAGAGACCCTGAAGAACAAGCAGCCAGCAGGGTTGTTAGAGAAGAAAGGAAGGAAACCACATCTGACAAAGGAAAAGTGGAGTACCCTGAGGCGTTCATGATTGCCGCAGGGCTTGTCCTACACCAGCTCTAGACTTCTGCTTGTGTGCTGTGTACCCTAAGAAACAGAGGCCAGGAGAAAGAGAACAAGGGTGGATTAAGGTCGACATCATTTGTTTCTGGCCCTTTATCAGCCACAAGACAGGCAGACGTTCAAGAGGTGATGCTTCCCCAGGGGATGGGGGGGGCAGGAGAATTTGCTTTGCATGTTTTTCTGCTTGCGGCACAGCAGTGAATCTTTAAAGATGAAAGGACAGGGCATTTCTGCCCGCTGTGCACACAGGAACACAGGAATCTGCCATATACCAAGTCAGACCATTGGTCCATCTAGCTTAGTATTGTCTACACTGACTGGCAGCAACTCTCTGGGGTTTCAAGCAGCGGTGTCTCTCTTAGCCCTACCCGGAGATACTGGGGATTGAACCTGGGAGCTTCTGCCTGCAAGGCAGATGCTCTACCGCTGAACTGCGACCATTCACACACACTGATACTGGTTTTGATGCTAGTCATACTGGGATGGAAATGCCTCTGGGTGCTTGGAAAAGGCAGCAGCAGAGATGGCTCTGCTGCAAGGCAGCAAACTTGTCCGCTGCTGAGTAAGGTCAGTTTTGATTATAGCAAACTGTCACATCTTCTCCTAAAGCATTCTGGGAATTGTAGTTTGGTGAGAGTGCTGACCATTTTTTATTGAGAATTCATAATCCTCTTTGAGAGAACTACAACACTCAGATTCCCCTGTCCTGGGAAAAGAACAATTATGCATTGCAGGGGGTTGGACTAGATGACCCTTGGGTCCCTTCCAACTCTGATTAAACCAGTTTAAGGCTGCAATGCAGTCTTCCTAAATCTCGTGCCCTTCAGACGACAGCCCCCTCCCGCCACCCCAGACACCACAGCCATGCTCCCATCAGCTTCAGCATCAGCACAGCTGTGTTGGCTGGGGCCGAGGGGAGTTGCAGCTGAAAACATCTGAAGGGCACCAGATTGGGATAAGCAGTTACAGTGCACACCCCAGAGGTGGCAGGTTTTAGGTGCAAACTGGGAGACCGATGCAGCTGGGAGAAGGGAGCCTTGTTCACCATCCAGGTCAACTGAAAGATTAGTGCAGGAAATTGAGAACTACAGTATCCTCAAGAGATGAATGTAAGAACATCAGGAGGCCCTGCTGGGTCAGGCAGAAGGTGCATCTGGTCCAGCCTCTTGTTCTCACAATGGCCAAGCAGACACAGTGGGAAGCCACAAGCAGGACTCTTCCCACTTGCAATTCCCGGCGGCTGCTCTGCAGAGGCATTTTGCACAGAAGAACGCAGCCATCCTGGCCAATGGCCTTTGGCAGCCTGCGTCACTTTGTCTAGCCCTCTTTTAAAGCCATCTCCTATCTTTCTGAAGCCCTTTCCGTGAGGTAGAACCCCACCCCCACCCCGAGGGGGGACCCAATCCATCAAGATGTCCTTCTCCGACACAAACTCATTTGAAGGCCAGTGTGGTGTAGTGAGGGATCACCCAGGGTTCAAAGGCCAGCTTGGCCATGATGCTCACCAGGTGATCTCTCAGTCACCATCTCTCAGACTAACCTACCTTGGAAGGTTGTTATGAGGAGAGAATGGGGAGGCAGAGAGCTGTATGCACCAACTGTAGGCTCCTTGGCAAAAAGGCAGGACAGAAATGTAATAAAAGAAATGAATAAAAGAAATAGGAGTTGGGCAAGAAGAATGGTTTTAATTAGGCTGGCTTGGAAGCAATTGTGCTGCATATTCATTAGTGGGGCAAATTGTTTCTTTTGCCTTAGGGCCCCCTCCTCACATATTTTATTGCAACCCCAGAGAGGATATCCTGGGGCCAGTCTTCTAAGAATGCCATGTAACTCTCCTCCCCCCATTACAGGCCTCTTCACACCAAGTTTCTTGCACTCATAAACCAAGTCGTTCTGGTGCTCCCTTTTGCTGACCGTCACTTGAGTCATTTCGGTGGCAACTTTAAGCTCCGCCAGGCAGATGCAACAGCTGGCGTATTGCTTGCATGTTGCTGGAAAGTGCTGCTGCTTTCCCCACTCACTGCAATGTCTGCTGGGCAGCTCCAAATAGTTTTGGTGTGGAAGATCCAAATGCAAGTCCGCACGCAGAATTATTACATGCCAGTTTGCGAGCCCCATTGTGGAGCACCTTTTTTGCATGCCGAAGGTCTCAGGTTCAGTCCCTGACATCTGCTGATAAAGGATCAAGGAGCAGGTGACAGAGAGGACCAGTCACGGCTGGAGACTCTAGGGAGCACTTCTGGGTTTTCAGCCCTCTCCTTGGTCCCCCCATGAGAGGAATGTGTCATATAGCCATGATATGAATGCCTCTTACTTCCCTGGATAGAGGTGTGCCTGTGGAAGACTCAGACTTTTGCACAGCTGGGGTGCAGCCTCCTGCACAAATGTAAGAGCCACATCCCTTTCTCTCCTTCTCCTCTGCCTCTGGCCTTGCCCCCTCTCAGGCTGAAAAAGCCCCCCCCCCCCCATCCACACTCAGTTAAATGGACAATAGCCCATGTGGAGGAGGCAGCTTCCTGTGTCCCACGCAAGCCCCTTTGATCTGGAGGCAAATGGGTGTTGTGCAAGAGCACAGCGCAAATGACAGGAAGGCAGAGATAACAGGATTGCAGGGATGGTGAAAGCCCAGGTGCAGGGAAACAGGAGTCATCAGCTTATCTATTTAGGCAACTTGTATGCTGATTCCAATGCGGTTTCCAATAAAGGGATAAAACAGAATCAGCAGAGAAACACAACCTGGTGCCCTCCAGGTGGTTGGGCTACAGCTTCCATCAGCTCCCCCCAGTGTGGCTCTAGGATGGTGGGGCTGATGGAAATGCAGCCATGCAAGCTGGTGCTGATGGGAGTTGGGAGTCCAATAGATTTAGAAAGTACTAGGCTGGGGAGTCTGCCATAGGGCCACAACGTGTTCAATGAAGCCATAAAAGATGAGGGCACCCAGACAAAACAAATAGGCCTGTGCCAGAGATGGGCAGGAATCAACCTTTCCTACCCAACTGCTTTCTCTAGGAAGGTCCCCCCACTACCCCCCCTAAAAACAATTGTGCTTCAGGAAGAAGCCATCTATTGGCGCCCTAGCATCGCTGGTGGAAAATCCCTTCAGGTGCTCTGTTGGTGACCCATGAGGTAGGCTGTGTGCAAAGCTGAAGTTGGTTCAGCCCACCCGTCCTGCAGATCACAAGGAGGACCTCCCAGCTTCAGGTGTTTGCTTGTTAATTGCAATCATCTATTAGGGTTGTCTATATGCTGCTCTTTATGCCTGAGTTCAGAATATTTGTTGTGGGGGTATCAATAAGCTACAACAGGTGGCTTGTGAGATGATTCCTAGAAGTCTTTTCTGCTTGGCTGTGCCTCTTCGGTGGCCTAACCTCAATCTGGTGCTGCCAGGTTTTTGGACTACAATCCCCATCGCTGTTGACAATTGACCATGCTGGCAAGGGATTGATGGGAGTTGTAGTCCAAAAACCATATGGCAGGCACCAGGTTGGAAAGGACTGATCCAGAGACAGTGGATCATATCCAACTAACTTTTACTAACCTAACTCTATATTAATTTCAATGGGTCTACTCTGTGTAGGATAAAACCAATTCATGTTAGAGAGCAGATGAACGAGGGACTGCTGTTTGTGGTGCATATAGTCACCCCATTTTTTGCCTCTAGTAATAATCATAGAATTATAATCATAGAATTGTAGAGTTGGATGGGATCCAGAGGATCATCTAGTCTAACCCCCTGCATTGCAGGAATATGCATCTGTCCCATACAGGGATTGAACCTCCAACCTTGGCATGATCAGCACCATGCTCTGAAAAACCTGCAAGACCTTTTTGGTCAGATGTGACACTGGGACAAAAGATATGTGTGCACATCAGGACAAGTAAAACCTCTCACAAACCCCTTTTGATGGAACAATCTCCCCTCTCCTCACCCCAACATGCTGTTGGGGGGTGGGTTCTCCTTACCCTGTCAGAGCCAATTAGGGGGCAAGGGTACCATGGCACTAGCAGGACTCATTACAGTATTCATTTGGCTCCAGCTCACTGCTCACATCCAGTACCATTCATTCTCAGTGCCAAGAAACCCAATTCAAAAGTTACCTGTGCTCAATTCAAAAGTTACTAGGACAGGGACCTTGCTTAAGCCAACTCTCTTGCCATGCCCTCTCCCACTTGCAATCTGGGGATATTTATACAGACCTACTTTACAGAGTTGTTATAGGATTACCAAAGAACTTTGAATAATTTAAAGTGCATTGTTCTTGTTGTCTTTATATTGCCTAAGAGAGCAGCCTCTGAGCCACATGAAATCCTGACTGGCCTTCAGGAGGGATAGAACAGTGATGGAGAAGAGGGGTCTTGGCCCCGGGAGCCCAGCAGTGATCGGGAAACTGAGACAAAGGCTGCAGTTTCACCAGCAAAGGAGCTGGCTGTGAGCCTGATGCTTGTGATCAGCAGGTGACTGAGGAGGTTCCCCCCCTTATCAGATCCCACAGCAGCAAAGCTCATAGAGTCAGAGTCAGGAGGAATCTCATGGGCGCCTTCCTTCAAGCCAAGTACCCAAGGCCAACTGTGGAACTCAATCCCACTGGAGGCAGCAACAGCCACCAACTTGGATGGCTCCAAAAGAGGATGAGACAAATTCATGGAGGAGAGGGCTAGCAATGGCTCCTAGCCACAATGGCTGTGTTCTGTCTCCACAGTTAGAGGCAGCAATGCTTCTGAACACCAGTTGCTGGAAGCCACAGGAGGGGGGAGGGCTCTTGTGCTTGGGTCTTGCTTGCTGGCTTCTCATGGGCATGTGGTTGGCCACTGCAAAAACAGGATGCTGGACTGGATGGGCTCTTCTGGTGTTTTTAAGCACCTAAATCCCTGTTTCAAATTGCACTTGCATCAGTCATCTGAGTGGGCATGGATGTCTTCATCTGGCTCACCTGTTCAATTGGATCAAAGCTTGCGGGGGCTGGGGGGGGACACACATCAAAGCACATTATTTCTTGAGAAACTCCCAGATAGATGTGAATTGTGGCTTACATTCTTGTGTCCACGTGGCTTCACAAACTAAACCACCGGATGCAGAACAAATGGGCGTGTGAACACAGCCCAGGAGGCAGAGGCTGGAAAGACCTCAACCAACCCCAGTTGGTTGGAGGCAAAACTGTGTGCTCAGTTCTTTGGGGTGATGTGACCAGTGGCGTAGCGTGGGCTGTCAGCACCCGGGGCAAGGCAAGTAATTTGCGCCCCCTAGCCCATGGATTTGCGCCCCCTAACCCGTGGATTTGCGCCCCCTAACCCCCAGATGTTGTGCCTGGTGCGGCCGGCCCCCCTGCACCCCCCACGCTATGCCACTGGATGTGACCACTGGCCTGGTCTTTTTTGCTGGGTTGCGGAGAAGGCAATGTCATTGTGATGGGGTGGTGCTCCCTCCTCCTCCCAAATTACTTTTTTACTATGCTTTATTATTGTTTATATATTGCACATTTGTGAAGGTTGTGTATGCTTCCTATATCCAGTGTGGTTTTTTCTTTAAAAGGTGTTTAGGGGTACTCTCATTTTGACTCAAGAAAACCACCCATTTCAAATGGGGAAAAATAAATACAATAAATGGACAAAAGTACAAAGATTCACAAAATGTTTAGGGGTATGCATCCCCCTGCATCCCTCCAGAAAAAAGCACTGCCTATATCCATAAGAAAAAGCATTTAAAAGTGGCAATTGCTTGTGAGCCCCTCGACCCGCCAGGACCATTAGCCGGCACAGCATTTGGCCCCTAGAGCCATTTCACACGTGCACCCCTTAAACGGGCTTGTGGCCTTAATCCTGTATCTGAAACCCGCTCCTGCTGGAAGGAAACTCAGCCAGGAAAACGAATTCGCGGGGAAGGGAAGGAAACTCCTCCCCGCCGTGTAGGGAATAGGAAGGTACATAACATCCAGAAAGCATCTCTGCCCGGCAGAGGGCAGCGCTCAACAGGCGCGAATACGCTTGAATAATCCGTGTGAATCCTTCCCCGGCGCCTGGACGCGGAGCAGAATAGGCTGGGCTTTGTTTCGCGGCGAGGGAGCGCGGAATGGTGGCTCCGTGAGTTGTACGCCCCCAGGTAGACACGTGCGCCTGCGAAATCAGGAGTCCCGGGCCGGGGGGCTGCGGGGCCGATGCTGGAGGGCCTCCCCGGGCGCCTTCCTCGGCCGCGGAGGGGCGCGCCCCAGGGAGCCCGGGGAGGGCGGCGGCCGAGCGACCCCGTCCCGCGGGAGCGAGGAGGGCGAGGGGTGGGGGGAGAGAGCGCGCGCCCTCGCCGCCCCCCGCTCCCGACTGGCGGCTCCCGCCCCGGCCTGACGTCAAGGAAGGAGGAGAGGGAAAGCAAAAGGGAGCGAAGGAAGGCGGGCGCGAGGGAGCCAGCCAGCCAGGAAAACACTCCCGCGCCAGCCGAGCCGGGCAGCAGCCGAGCGGGAGGAGCAGCCGGAGCAGCGCCGGCTTAGGAGCGGCCGGAGGTCGCCCGAAGTTCTGGGGTGCCGTCCCCTCGGCGCGGGGTGCGGGAGAAGCCGGGGCGCCGAGCGTGGATCTACGCCTTTCCCATCTGGCGGAGCCGAGGAGGGCGCGCGGGGCTGGCTGGCTGCCGGAGAGGTGAGCGCCCAGGCGCCCGAGGAGCCCGCGCCTCTGCCCCGCTTGGCTCCTCTCGGGCCGCCTTTGTCTGCCTCTGTTTCCCTTGCCGGGCAGGGTCCAGGGAAGGGGTCGCTCGAGGGGCGGACGCTGCGCGCAGGCGAGAGAAAGGAAGCGCCCCCCTCTCCTCCCCGGGGCCAAAACGGCGTGTTGCGTGGCGGGGGGGGGGTCTGCCTGGCGAACGCCCAGCCCGGCCAGCAGAGAGTTTCCTTGGGGAGACCCCCGCAGATAACGCCGCCACCCCCCTTGCCTACAATGCCGTGTGCACGCGCGGGGCCCCCTCGCCTTCCATCCTCGGATTTCCCCTCCATAACATCAACATTGCAGAGAAGCGCTTCTGGCGTGAAATTAATTTATTTGTCTGGGCGGGGGGGGGGGGTGGAGGAGAGAAAGACGATTCCCTTTTGGAAACGGGCTCAGAGTGTGACGATGTACCCCCGCCCGTCCTTCCTTCCGTTGCTTTCTCCTGGGATCCAGTAGATCGCGCATTGGCCAAGGATGGGCTTGGCCAGCGCCTTTCTCTCCGGAGAGGGTTGGGGGTGTTGCTATGTGTGTGTGTGTCTGTCTGTGTGTGTGTGTGTGTATGAGTATGAGAGAGAGAGAGAGAGATGATTTGCCTATTTGTTGCTGGCCTGATATTTTTTTTGCAAACGACCAAGTGTTATCTGGAACGTGGGCGCGATCCTGTTGCACGTTCATTGAGGAGTAAGTCCCGCTGGCTGCAACAGTTCCCAGGGAAATATGCGCTGGATCGCTCTTCTCAAGAGCTTTTGCGGAGCACCTCTGCCCCACCTCAATTTCTCACAAGGGCTTCGTTTTCCTTTCTTCTTTCTCGTGCTAACGCAGGTTTAAAATGTTGTTTTAGGCTTGCTTCCCTCTTGTGGGCCTGTTTTCTTTTTAAGCCAAAGAAAAAAACAGCTGTGGAAAGTTTTCTGTTCGCCTCTCGCCTTCCTTCGCAACCCCCCCCCCCCGCGCTGGGGCGTGTGCCTGTGTTTGCTCCGGATCAAGTTTCTTCTGGTGACTTTTGGAGGAGCGCGTTACGAGATCTCTCCCCCCCCCCCCGCCCGGCTCCTGCCCGGGGCATTCCCGCCCCCCCCACCCCTCTGCATCATTTGGTAGCCCGACCCTCCTGCCTGCATAGTTGTTGTTGTTGTTGAGTCGTGTCCGCCTCTTGGTGACCCCCTGAACCAGAGCACGCCAGGCCCTCCTGTCTTCCCCTGCCTGCCTGCATAGGTACTTGGAGGCAAGTTCCCCGGCCTTCCAAGCGAGGCATGCGCTCATCCTCTGCGCTCTTAGGCTCGCAGCCCGATCCCACTGGCGTTTCCCTTGGAGCAAATCCTGTTAAGTTCAGTGGGGCTTGCCTCCAGGTAAGGGGAAGCCTTGACTCTTGGGTAGGATGGCAGCATTCCCGCCGCCTTGGCAGTCCTCCCCCAGGTGTGTGGAGGGGGGAGGGTTGTCCCTAAGCCAGCTGCTGTGGCTTCTTGCTTCGGGCCCAAGAGCAGCTGCCCGGCCCAGGCAGAGAATCATCGTGAAAATTATTCTAGCAGATATTTGGCTAGTGATAGCACTACTCAACCTTTCCTATTCCTTTCCTTCACCACTAATATATATCTCACAATCTTAATCTAATATTTATTCCACCTGCTGCAGTTTTTGGGTCTGTTGCCCTCCCCCACTGACAGGCTCTTCCCAAAAAAGGAAAGGGGAAAAAGAAGAAGAAATACTGATGTCTCTCTTGTCAGCAAACATTTGAACCCTGCATGTCTGGGGCGGCCTCCCCACTTTTCAAACAGAGCAACACAAAAAAGCCCCTTCTGTGTATGTGTACACAACACCATCTGGGCTGCTTTTCTTTTCAGCCTCTATAGTCTCTTTCCCCTCCTGCTTTTAATGTTCTTTTCTCTCTCCTCCCTCTTTTTTCTCTTAAGTAATTTGAAAAACGCAAATAGATCCCTGGGGCTTGTTCACATCAGTTCAGTACAAAGCATGGGAGGCAACAGCCGCTCAATGTAGCTTCTTATTTTAAATAAACTCTCCAGTTCAAAACTGGCCAGATAGCCCCAGTCTCCCTTGCCGTTTCTCCACACCCACACATCCCATAGCCACACAGAATAGGGTTGCCAGCTGACCAGGAAAAGCGAACAAAAAGCCCCTTGCTAGGCTTGCTCCTTAATAATAGCCTGATCTGCAGAAGCAGCAGGGAATGCTTTTCTGGGCATGGGGGTAAGTGTGATGGCCAGCTAATACCTGCCAGTGAAGGTGCAGAACAGCTGCTTTAGCAGGGCATAGGACCGCTGGACAGTTGGGAAGTAAGCAACTCTGCATGCCATAGAATCCCAGAGGGATGGAGTGTGGTGATGTATTTGATGGAAACACTTGATGTGGATTCCTTGCTCTGTAAAATGTGCTTTCAACACAAGCAGAGAAAGATCCCCCTTCTCAATGCCTCATTAAGCCAGATATAATTTGCTCTGTGTGTGTCACCCTTTGAAATTGTTGGTAGGTTCAAGGTTGAGAAAAAGGAAAGACTTATTCCCATGTGAAGTTATGAGCTTATGGAATTCACTGCCACAAGATGTGGTGATGGACTCTAGCAAGAAGGACCAGGCGCATTTGTGGAGAGGGGGGGTTGTCTGCCAGCAGCTCTGGGGCATGATAACCAAATGGATCCACCATGTTCAGAGGCAAGGTACCTCTGGGGCAAACTAACCCCCCCCTCACCTGTCCAGCCCTGCTTGTGAGTCTGCAGAGGTGGAAATAGGTGGCTGGGCTTCTCCATGGGACTCCGTTCCATTTAGCTGGGCTGTTCTTGGACTAATAGATTTTGCTCAGAACCTGTTTGTTGTGTGTGTGCCAGCTGGGTGTCAGTTTTCCTTCTCAATCCACTCTGGCTGAGGTTTCTAATCTGTGAGCTGATTTTTGGTGTGGAGGCGAGGAGTAATTGTCCCTCCTTCTTAATTAGCACAGGAGTAGCAGCATCTGCAAAGTAAGTTAGCAAAGGAAATGTGGGCAGTCTTTGCTTATTTATTCCTGCTTTCTCTTCTGCTGCTCAGGTTCCCCAATTTTCTTCTCTTTCTAGACTCATTTTATTTGAGGGAGCCTTCCTCACAGGATTACTGTAAGGATTCGTTTAGATCATCTTAGTAGGGTTCTGATAGTTGCATGACTCTGGGTTGGGGGCTAATGACAGCCTCCCACTTTAACCCCCTGTCAACACCTTCCTGATGCTAAACTGAGGATGTTGGTCTTTCACGAAACTGTTCTACCTCTACAAGTGTTTTGCAAGATGTAGACTGCTTTGGACTCAAATGAGATGAACCCCAGGTGAGTTTTCCTCTGCTGGAAAAAGCAAATTGGGTGCTAAGGAGGGGCGCATCCTTCCCCAGCCTTTCCTGACCTGGTGCCCTCCAGATGCTTTGGATGACAACTTCCCTCAGCCCCAGCCAGCACAGCTGATGAGAATTGTAGTCCAAAACATCTGGAGGGCACCTGGTTGTGGAAGGCTGCTTTCACCTGAGCTATGCCTTCTGCGTGGACACACAAAAGGGAGCGGATCCATATTGTCAAATCCCTCTCTTTCTTACAGGATTGGGGACCAGTGGGGTGACTATGTATTCCTTTCCAGCAGGGGGCACCCTCATGCCCTCCTCCTCCTTATCTTCCCAAATGAGGGGAGTGGTCTCTCCCCCCCCTTTCTATTTTCTGTTCTGTAGGCAGGATCTGGGAATCTTCAACTCAGAAGCATTTTGGGCTTTGTGGGGGAGGGGTGCGAGGAGGCGGTAGTAAAGCTAGTTACTAAATGGCTCAGAGCCACAGATCCTCCTCCTTGATCTCTTGACGGCTCTTTTATCTCTGACTCTGGCTTTGCCTCTGGGCTGGAGTTGGCTTCATGGCTTCCAGACGACTGAAGTGGCTTTCAGAGGGGTACTAATTTAAACACAGGCGACACTGGTGTTCGCTTTTTGTGCCAACCAAGATCTTCCCAGCCAGGGCAGGAGGCGGCAAACTGCATCTTTTGTTTTCTCTCTTGTTTCCTCTCCTCCTTTTGCCTGCTTTCTCCTGCCTGCTGCCAACACAGCATTTTGTCAGGGATTGCCTCTGATTTCTGCTGCTGGGGGGCTACAGCATTTGGAGCTGGTGGCAAATGGCACCAGGGCAGTAGTGGGCAAATGCTTGCTGGGGAGGGTAGATTTGGGCATGAAACAAGACACCCCCCAGTTAGACCTTCTTAACCCAAAGGTGGACTCATTTTGAGGCCCCACAGATGTAGAGCTGTGCATACCCAAAGGTGTATCCAGTGTTAGTCCTACGCAGAGTAGACCCATTTAAAATTAACACACATTACTCTCTTCAGTCCATTAATTTCAATAGGTTTGGTCAGACTAAAGCCTATTACTTTTTCTATTTATTACCTGTCCTTCAGGAACAGGCATGCCACATGGGAAATAACATCAGGGGGTCAGAGCAAGTGAGTCAAGCTGTAATGCAGCTGTGCTGGCTGAGGCTGAGGGGAACTGTAGTCCAAAACAACTGGGACAGGCTGCTATGATGAATTGCCTGTGGAAATGTAGTTAGTTGTCCGGGGTCCTGCCCAGGCCCAGGCCGTGATATAAAAAGCCAGGCTGTTGGGACCTCCAAGTAGTTCGCTCTCCCAGTCTGGGGCCTGTTCCATTTCGCAAGCGTGGTTCTTTGCTCATTTTCATGATGGGTGGGGGCGACTGGAGGTGTGTGGGTGCAGGTCCTGCTTGGCAGGGCTTTTCTTCAGCTAGAACTCGCTAGAACTCAGTTCTGGCACCTCTCAGGTGGGGGCACCATTGCCATTATAAAAGAACAAGGAAGGTGTTCATAGTGAGTTCCATCACCTCTTTTTCTAGAAAAAGAGCTCTGCATTTTGGGGAAGGATCCTTCAATGGACTCCTACAGTTTGTCACTCATGTTCCTGTTTAGTCTGCCTTAAGGAAGAGGCCCTGGACGAAGTCCGCCCACCCACTTGCTGCAGTGGGTGCTCTGCACCATTGTTCAGGGCAATCTGAGAGACCCACGGCCACCAGGGTGAACCTGAGGGGACTGCAAGGGCTGTGGCTCAGGGCACAGTATCTGCCTTGCATGCAGAACATCTGAAGCCAGGGCTGGGAATTGTCTTCCAGCTGAAACCCTGGAGAGCTGTTGCCAGTCTGTGGACAATACTGAGCTTGATGGACCAATAGCTCTAAGCTTCATATGTGCACAATGCTTCTATATTATATAATGCTAATCAGCAACCTTTACATGAGCCCTAAAAGGTTGGCCAGTGCTGTTATCCCCATTTTGCAGATGCAAGACTGAGGGTGAGAGAACTGTAGTGTTCCTAATGCCATTTAGTGGCAGAGTGTAAGAGATTAGAACTGCAGGCTGCTTGGTGTGAATCTCTGCCTCTTAGCCACCAAGGATGACACCAATGATTTTGTTTTTATTCCTAGTCTGTCTTGCCAAGGTGTGAAACTGCAGTCTCAGGTAGCTTTGGTGGTTCTTTGATATAGCCATAGGTAAAAATTGGCTCCTTCCTACTGAGTTGGCTTCAGCTGGTGAAGTAACGGTGGAATGGCACAGATCTCCTTTCAGCCAAGTGGAAAGGCCTTTAAATTCTCCCCCGTGGAGAGTGAACGCCTGGTGTTACCGTCTGCACTAATGCAAATTTCTCCAGCTTGTTGGCTCACTTAGGCAACTGCAACTGTTTTGAGATGTAAGCCGCTATCTAACTGTAGCAGCTGAATATATTTGCATTGGAAAGCAGTCCTCACTGGTGTATAATTGAGAGCTACCTGTGTGTATTTGCATTAGTAAGTGGCCTGGTGGTTTCTCTAGTCAGGATTTCACTGCCGCCCCTGGAGTCTGATGGACACTTCAGCATTAATAGGAATGTTCCTGCCACCTTTTGCCAACATCATCAGCCCCCTATCAAAAGCATCCTCTGACCCGTTTGAAGCTGCTCATGCAGGCCTGTGGGCAATGGTGGATTTCTTGCCGCTTGGCTCTTCAGCGATTGACAGGGGGGCGAGGGGGGTGTCAGGCTGGAATGTGCTGCTTGTTAGCGGATGAAGACAAATTTGCAAGTGGCTTCTAGGGTGTCTATGGCTGGAGTCAGATGATCTTCCCCCTCCCTGCCAGAGTTTGTTAATTTTATTTCATAAAATACAGTACTGCATGATTGTGAAAAACAGAACAAAAACCTTCTGAATGCGTTGAAGTGCTTTGAGAGAGGTTTTGATGGGGGCACAGCAGGGCTGGCTGATGGGGATAGCAGTCCACCTGTAACACAGCCTTTGCCACCCTGGAGTCTTCCAGATGTTTTGGATGGCAACTTCTGCTCATTGGGAGCTGGGCTCCAAAACATCTTGAGTGCACTAGGCTGGCAAAGGATGTGTTATGGTATAAACTGATTGGCACACTTGGTTCCTGATGCACCGTCTGGGGAAGGGGCAGAGCATGCAGAAGGCGTGAGCTGCAACCCTTTCCCAAAATCTTGGAGAGCTGCTGCCAGTTGGTGTAAGGATGGACAACGAATCTGACTTGGCCTAAAGCAGTTCCCTATATTCCGGGTGGGGGGGTCACCCCCATTCAGTCCAGTAGCTTTCTTGTTGGCATTCATGGTTTGGCTCAGCCCAGATGCATAAACCGGGGGGGGGGGGGAGGGGATTGCGGGGCAGGGTGTGTTGCTGGGTTCCAAAGGTGTGCACTAAACAGACTTTTCCACATTTGTTGCTTATCTTGGTCTATTTCTGATCTGGTTGTAAGCACCTGCTCAACACTTGCCAAGGTTGCTGCCATTCTCCTGAGATCCAGCAGTGATCTACAGATCTGGCTTTTGTGCAGAGGGTGGGGTTTCCTGCTGCCACTGACTTTCAGACACCCCATGGTACCAGAGTGGGTTTCTCCTTCGCTCGCAGTGCAGGAATTAGAAGGGTTTGGCAGGAGTCTGACCAGCCATTTCAACCTGCCTCTGGCCAGCAGCGCTTGGGGGAGGGAGTAGTTCCAGTTTGACTTCCGCAGCCCCCAACTTGCAAGCCACCCAAGAGCCTAACCAAATATACAAATAGCCGCAGTTGTCTGTTGCAGTGAACCTATCAGGGTCTTGTGGGACCTTCAAGATTAAGATGTGTATTATGTCGGGGATGGGCAAGGCAGATTTCTGGGTGATTTGAAGGAGATCAGAAGCATTTCTGACTCAGTTTGTTTAATAGTAGCAGCAACAAAACTCAGCCAGTTCTGGTACCCAGAACTAATTCCTGGACTCCAAATTATTTAATTCTAAGCACACATATTTTGCACCAGGCTCTAATTGGTGGATTTGGGGGAGTTAAAAAAAACACAAAGCAAAGCCTGCAAGCCTGCTCATCCCTGAATTATTACAGGGTATACTTTCGTGGATTGCAGCATCCACAACATCAGCTGCATGGACCTCTCCTCAGCTGGCAGACAGATTATACATTTTTCAGATGGGAAGGGGAGGTGACCTGTGGGGAGAAATGGGAAGAGAATGCAAAATGCAGAGTTTGTGACCATTCAGTTAATGCTAAAATGTATGCAATATAAGCCCAGTGGATCATTCGTGGAAGCATTAATTGGTGATACAGCACAATCATTCTAGGTTTGCTGTGTTATTTAAGAGCTGGAGTGGAAAAGGAAACCCCTGCGCAGATAGAGTCAAACTTCTTGATAAATTCTAATCCAGCATTTTCACACTGGAATCTCTCTTCACATTTTAAAGTTTCTTATGACTGAGCACAGATGAACCCCAAGTTGAGTGTTTTCTCCTGTGCCCCAAGGAGCTGAATCTTTATGAAAAAAGAGGAGGAGAAGCTGCTGGAATCTTCCTGCCCCCTTTATTCCAATTTTCACATTTGCTTTTTTTATAACTGAAGTCTGGTTTTTTCAGGCATCTGCTAATATTAAGCAGTGAGCTATTTTTAAAATTGCATAAATTTATAGTAGCCTAGCACATCCAAATCCACATGAATTCAGAGGTGAGGAAGGTTGTATAAAATGATTTCAAGTGTAGTTTGCAGGGTGGTGGGGCAGGAGAGAGAGGCCTGGGGGCTGCGGCATGTCTTGAGGTTGCAGCCTTTGACCTGAAGCATTGCTGTGCTATCCTGGAATCCCTGAGAAATGCATTCTGTACGTGTTCAGGGTGCTTATTTTATTACTCCACAGTTTCCCTTGATTCCTTCATGAAGTTAAGTAGGACCAGGTTTGAGGAACCTTCAGTCTGAGGGCCGCATTCCCTCCTGGCCAACCTTCTAGGGGCCACTTCCCAGTGGTGGGCAGGGCCAGAGGCAAAAGGGGGTGGAGCAATGGGTGTCACCTTTATTTCTGTACTGAAGGGAACATCTGTGCAAAAAGCACCATCCTAGTTGAGTGATGCAGTTCCAGCAAGGAAGGAAGCGCTCTAGGAGAGCAGAGAGCAGGGCTGGCAAGAGGTGGGGTCCAGGGAGAATCCCAGAGACCTGGAGGGGCCACATGGCCTCTGGGCTGACTCCAAAACCCTTCCTTTACATGCTTCTCCCACCGTTGATGGTGACGGCCGAGACCCAAGATCCTGCTCTGCTTGGACTGTGCTTGGTGGCGGGGCTTCCTGGTGTAATAGCCTTCGGTTCCCACAGTCCACTGACCCTGTTCCTTGTTCCCTTTCCGGAGATCCATTTATATGCTTCTTTCTGCCATGAACTCTGCCTCCTTCGGGGACCTTGGGAGGAGGGAGGGCTCTTCCTGTTTCCCTTAATGAAGAACAATAGCAGCTGTGACTCCCACCATCCTCAGGCCTGCTGAATTCTAAAAACGGTCTTGTCCAAATGCTGCGTGACTCGCCCTGACCCTGCATCTCAGAGGTGCTTCTGGGAATGGGGGTTGTGTGCTCTGCAGCCAGTTCACCCTTTGCACACTCTGCACTTGAGTCCCACTTGACTTGCCCTGGAGATGTGAGCTCAAGCCCAGGGTGCCAAGATGTGTGATGTCTCTCAGTTAGTGCTGCAATCTGTAAATGATGGAAGAGTCAAATCTGAACCAGTCCCAGGAATCGGAGGTATCCCTCAGGCTGAGAAGGATAAAAACAAGCTGCCAATAGAGGAATGCCCTTGTAGCAGGGGTGGGTAACCCTTTTCAACCGGAGGGCCACATTGCCTTCCGGGGGCCGCATCCCAGTGGGGGGACGGGACCAGAGGCAAAAAGTAGGTGTAGCAACAAGTGAATTTTAGCTTTATACTGTGGGCTAGTGTCTACACCCCCATCCCCTGCTGTTTATTCTCTGCCCTGGCAAGTGGGGGGCAACAGTCCAGCCAGGCAAGAACCCTCAAGGATGGTGCAAAGCAGGGGGGGTCTTGGGCAGCAGCTAGTCCTGCTAGCTAGGAATGATCAGTCCAACAACAACTGGGGGACCCAAGTTTGAGAAAAGCTGTCCTGGGGGAGAGGGTGTGGCTGCGGTACAAACCCAATTGCCTCAGATAGAGCCTCAAAGGGCCACATTGTACAGACTCAGTGGGGCCACATTGTACACTTCTAGATAACACATCTCTGAAAAGGGTGGCGATGATTGTCAAAGGATATATCACAACAATGGGGAGGGCGGGTTAGTGTAGAAAAAAGATGTCTGGGCATGTGGAGGATAACAGAGGCTTATCAAAGGACGCATGGCCTGGAGAAAGTGACCCCCCCCTCACCCCCCTTTCATAACACTAGAATCAAGAATCCTGCAATGAAGCTGAAATGCTGGGAGATTCCAGGACAGAGGAAAGGAAGCACTGCTTCATGCATGTAAACTGGGAATTTGCTGCTGTAAGATATAGTGATCACCACCTACTTAGGCAAATTCACACAGCATGAAGCTATCAGTGCCCACTGTCTTGATGGCTGTATCTTACCTCCAGGAGAGACAGCATCCCTAGGAATGCCAGCCAGAGGAGACGAGTGCTGCACTCACAGCCTGATGGTGGGTTTCTAAGGGGCACCTAGTTGCCCACTCTGGGAAATGGGGTGCTGGACCTGAGAGGCCTTGGCTTTCATCCAGGTTCTCATGTGAGCGTCACTACACAGAATTCACCATGTCTAGGTCCCTGCATGCACAGCGGGTCTCTCTGGTTGTGACAATCCGTCTCAGTGATCTACAACATCTGATTCTTTTTTATGTTCAGTGGAGAATACAGCAGCTAGTTCAAAAAAGGAATTGCCCTCCAACCCCAAAGGAAGATAATGGACCCGTTTTCACTTGTTTTCCCCAATCTGGGATGGAGCCAGGCATAGCCAATGCCATGTCCTCAAGTCTTGTGGTCTGCAACTCCATCATTCCTGCCCATGGGCTGTGCTGACAGGGGCTGGTGGGAGCTGCCGTCCTCCCATGCGTCACATTGGCAACCCCTGCCTTGTGGCGTCTTGGAGTGAACCTGCTCTCCACCCCAGGTATTCGGGGGTCTGAGCAGGAAAATCAAAGTGGATTTTCTATTCTGTCCACTCCACAGTTAAGGCGCAGGCACACTCTAATCAGGAACGTCTCCTATGCAAACCCATTTGGAAGGAACAGGAACTGTGCCACAATGCTGCTCTTGGAGAGGAAGTGGATTCTGCTCCAAGAAGGTATGCCCCATAAGAATACGTTTGGTAGTCTTTAAGGTGCTACAGTGCCTTTTGTTTTCAAGCTAGGGTTGCTAAAGTCCCAGGGAAATGCAGCCCGAGTAGGGCGAGGCGATTGGGTTGAGCTAATGAAGATTCAGCTGTGGAGGATGCCCCAGAAAGACCAGCCAGCAACCAGGAGCATCTTGATGTCCCCCTCAGTCCCACAACAGTCAACATTAGAACTCTGCTTCTGTGTCATTTGGTGGTCCTTGATGTCGTCCAGGATAAAGAAGTCCACATTTCTTCCTGTCTTTCCCCATGCTTTTCTGCTCTCTGTGTGTGTGTGTTGGGGGGGGGGTACCTTCCCTCGTCCCACATCAATGCTTATTTGGGGATTGTGACGCATGATGGGTGTGTTGTTTACTGATCCATTACCCGCCTCTGCAGCCTCCTCCTGTCTTCTTGGGAATTTCTGAAATAGCACTTGGCAATGGCCTAGTGGAGACCATTGGTGTAGCCTGGCATCTGAATGGTTGTTTCAGCTGCCAGCAAGTGGGATGTCTCTTCCGGCCTCCACCCCCACCCCGGGATAAGTCAGGTTTTCCGTAGGTCACTCACTCCCCGGCTTCTGGCTATTCCTAGCCATCTTGGGCTGAAGGTGCCAGGTTGGCCCAGTGGCATGTGAACCGGAAAGCCATTGGCGATGGCTGCCCCTGCCGTTGCATGCTCAACTGGAGTGTTTTGAGCAAGTGTTTGTAAGTCAGTTTGTAACTGGAGTGTTTTGAGCGAGTGTTTGTGAGTCAGTTTGTAACTGGAGTGTTTTGAGCGAGTGTTTGTAAGTCATAAGAGGGTGCTCTGTCCTGGCAATCTCTTGCTTCAACACAGACAACAGAACAGGCTCCTCTGCGACACGCAAGAGCAGCAGGCATACTTGGGGGACAGATTTCTTGCTGGATCAGGCCTCTGGCCCACCTAGTTCAGCACTCTGTGCTCACAGCGGCCAGCCGTATGCCTGTGGGAAGCCTGAGAAGCAGGACCTGAGCACAACAGCACTCTGCCCCCATGGGATGCCAGGAGCGGCCTTCAGAGACGCCCTGCCTCCGACTGTGGAGGTGGGGCATGGCCACCGTGACCAGTAGCGATGGGTGTATGTGTTGTGCATGGAGCACCAAAGCCTTTGCTGCTGCTTCCCGCCTCCCACAGCTGCAGCCAGAGGCACCTGCTTCCCGCTGGCCAGTGGTTGGGCCGGACCTTCAGGGCAGCTGTGTCTATGCTGGGAAAGGGCCATAGCTCAGTGGCACAACACCTGCCTGAAATCCTGTAGAGCCGCTGCCAGTCAGTGTAGACCGTGCTGAGCTAGATGGAACATGTCAGACAGCGTTCTGTGTTCTATGTTGTTTTTGTTCCCGATAAGGTTCCTTCCTAGTTGATACTTCACTTTTGTCAACCTGCACTGCAGCTTTTCCCTGAAGACAAAAAAGGAACACAGGAATCCTGGCTTTGAGACTCTGCTGGCATGAAGTGGTAGCCTCTGAACATGTACAGAGTGCCTTTCTCTCTGCTGTGAACTAGTAGCCAGCTTTTGGTTGGATTGAGGATCGGAAGTCTTCCCTTCTCTCCTTCCCTCCCATGCCGCCTTTCACAGCGCCTTGCATCCTTCCCAGAGTTGGGGGGGTGGGGCGTGAGTTTGGCCAGGCAAGGCTGCCTTTGCCAGAGATTGCAGAAGACGTGATCCATCTGCGTTCTTGGTAGTGAGGCGGACTTAGCTCCCAGGGGCAGAGGAAGGTGTGGCTGCAGTTCCGACTCAGCTGGAAAAGGAAAACACTGCTGCTTTTTTGGAACTGTTAATTGTTTCGTTCTCTCCCCCCTGGTTCCTACACGCAGCTGACTCAGCGCTGGCCTCATTCCTGGCCTCATTCGGAAGACAGGAAGTGGTTAAAAGCACAGGAAAGCCACAAGAAAGGGGATTTGACCAAGCGGGGAGGCTTCTTTGGGGAGAGTTGGATGAAGGATTTGTGGTGAGTTGGCTGGGCTGCATTTCTAAGTCCTGGCAGAGGTTTCTGGTGTGGAGGGCCGTGGCTCTTGGCCTGGATCTCGGAGAACATTGCTGTTTCTTTCTTTTAAAATAGAGCCAGTGCAGGCTATTTTACTTCCCCCATTCCACCCCCTCCACACAGTTAGTGGATAATAAAACTGGGTGGAAACCTAGTTTAGATCCTCTATTCATCTACATAGTGGTTCGTGCAGCATGCCCACCCATGGCCCTGGTGGTCAAAAAATTGGTGATATTTTTCTTTTCTTGTTCAGCTGTGCGCTTGAGGTGAAAAGGCAGATTTGCACTGGCCTTTGCCCCCACAGCTTTCTGAAAGCTATTGGGCCCTGCCCCAGCTTGGCCCCAGCTGAGACCCACACTTGGCTCTGCCCCCCAAAGACCAGGGAAACGGCAGCATTTTCACTTTTGTTAGTTGGTGGCTTTGTAGGCATAGATGCAGCACTTCGTAGATAATGACTAAAAAGTCAGGCAAAGGGTTGCATCCCATGCTGGTCCTCCTCAGAGGAGACCCATTGATGTTAATTGACACAACTTACTCATTAATTTCATTGTAGAAATTAGTTGGATACCAACCATATACAGAAATGTAGCAGGATGGCTGAAGGAGGCAGGTCATTCAAAACGGACTTATTTTGCTACTTTATTTTTGGCAGTTGATATATTTTTCAGTCAATAGTGCCCTCTGGGTGGGTCTGCCATGAACTTACCAAGAATCATAGATTTGTAGAGTTGGAAGGGACTCCCCCAGACCCCCTGCGGTGCCTGTCAGACGGCCAGCCAAGCTCTGCTTAAAAGGGGCCTCAGACAACTGGCTCCCAGTCTTTGCTTTTCGCTGTCTGTGGACCTACCTTAAAGGGTTGTTGTGAGGATTAGTGAGGTAAATGTTTGTGAAGCAATTCTGAACACGTGGCCTAGGTGTGGAGATGCTAAGTAGTGTTTTTAGGTCTGCAGTTTTCCCGTTTTACAGACTGCGCCCCTGAGGCTGAGAGGTGGGGTGACTTTGCCAACCTTGCCTAGGGAATAACTGACAGAACATTTTAATGGGCCATGTTCTTCACATTTATCCTTCCAACAACAGCGCTGTCAGGTGAGCCACAAGCACCCCCAAATTACCCTGGTGCCTGAGTGGCTTTTGTGCGCACGTGACCAAGCGCAAAGGGGACCCCAGGTTTTCTAGGTTCAAATACCTTGCTTTGCTCTGTAGGCATATATAGTTACTTTAATTTTAAATTAGCCCTAGGAGGTGGAGTGCCGTGAAAACTGGTTCTAGCCACCCCATGGGCTGTTACTCATCCCCGGCTTGTGATCTGTTAAGTGGGCATAATGATGTTGGGAGCCTTGGCAGGGCGCTTTGATGATATTAAAAAACCACGGTGTCCTAATTGGCTTTGTGTGCCTGATGGGGGAGGGGAGGGACGGGCCTCGGCTTGTGGGGTGGGCTCTCGGGGGCACTTTTCTACTATGGTTTAACCGGCACACTCTGCAGAGTCTGGCTGACCGGAGGGTCGTGTGGGGAGTTGACTTTGCTGCTTCCCTGTCTGGAATAATTTTAAGAGAAGGCAAACTGGCTTGCGAACAAGCAGAGCCAAGAGACAGGTAGCCCCCTGATGACTTGGAAGGAAGCCAGTTTGGGAAGTGTGGCATGAAACTCTGCCCTTGGGAGGAAGGGGCAGCCAGCAAATCACATTACTGGGGACGAGGAGAGCAAGGACTCGTTTTCTCCTCCTGCACATGTGCGCATGTGTGTGAGCACATGTGCGTAGTGGGAGCAGCACGCAAATATATAAATCACTGTGTCAGACGACAGAGCCATCTAATCCAATATTCTGTAAGCAGCTCGCCAGCTCTAGGAAGCTCACAGGCAAGGTTTGTGAAGGCGGAGATGTTTTGTGAGAAGGGGCCTGGCTCCTGGTCCAGTCCAGCACCCTCTTCTCACAGTGGCTGACCCCCAGGTGCCTCTGGGAGACCTGCAAGCAGGACCTGAGCAGATACATAAGCCAGGCGCCAAATGGCTCCTTAAACCAGGGTTACAGTTGCCAAAATTGAATGTCTAGTTTCCACTTTGGGGCCAGACTGCTCAAAAGTCGTATTTTTCTATACAACTTTCTTCTTCCTGAATTTCTTTGATTGTGCAGATAAAATGTCACAAATAGAATTCTAAAGGATGTGTTGCTAGTGTGTGGAAACAGACAAGATCCCCAGGCAGGCACCTCCAGATGGTGGAGACGTCAGCTGCCACCCTGGCACCTGGGCATCTTCACTTGGCCGCAAGTGGCCAATAGTCAGGTTTTGAACGCTGGCGACAATCGCACGTGGTTGTGGATAGCCGCCGCCTTCGTGAATTTGTCCACGTCCTCTTTTGTGGGAACCAATTCCCTACTTTTAAGGATGTGGCTTCTCTGCTCTTTCTCCAAAACACCTGATATTTGGAGGTATACTTCCTCTGTACATGGAGGTTTTGTGTTGTCCTCTTTGCTACTGATAGACCTATCCATTTAGTCTTGCTGCTGCCTTTTTGTGTGGATTGCCTGCCGCCGGCAGGATTTAATATGTGTGCGGAGGGGCACTTATTAGTCCCAGAAGCCTTTTCTCGGATTACACATGGGGAATTGAAACTGAGTCACTTGCATGCTGCCACTCAGGTTTGTGGCTGGTTGGGGATTTGAAGCCCCCCAAGACTATGAACCTGTACAGAGTGCCTTTCCCTCACCATTGGGTAAAACCACAGCCGGTGCAGCAATTGCACATCGGGGCAGATTAGGAGACCTTTGTGGCAGTGGAAGTCTTCAGTTGTGGTCTGCCTTGGCTCAGAACTAAGCTCTGGTGGCTGGCAAGGAGGATTAAACCCAGCATCTCAAGTTGGAGGCAAAATTTAGGAAGCTGTCTTATTCCATCAGTCTCAGTATCATCTACACTTGCTGGCAGTGACTCTCCAAGGTTTCAGATCTGGGAGAAGAGGGATGTTTTTGCCTGGCACTTACAGATATATAATGAAGACGCCAGACAAGCCTCCCTGGGGAGAGCATTCCACAAGCAGGGAGCCAGCGCAGAAAAGGCCCGTTCTTGTGCTGCCACCCTCTGGACCTCTCTCTGAGGAGGAGCACAAAGAAGGGTCTCAGATGATGATCGCAGGATCAAGGTCGGTTCATATGGGGAGAGGCAGTCCTTAAGGTATTGATTACCTACCACAGAACTATGGCACTCCCCCTAATCAAGTTTGGGGTGCGTGGAGCAGCCTTTGCCAACCTAATGCCCTCCAGAGTTTGAAAGACTGCAATTCCCACCTGTCCCTCCCAACAACCTCTGGAGGGCACCAAGTTGGCAACGGCTGGCCCAGAGTTTTGGGATTGGACTGGGGAAAGCTGAAATTAGCTGTCTTGTTCAGAACAATTTTCTGGATTTATAAAGTCCTGAAATGTGAAATAGTATACAATTACTTGGTTGGCTGATTCTCAGCCTGGTCTCTCCATTCTCTCCTTCCTGTCGGGAATGTGAGTGTTCACGTTCGTTTGTAATTCTCCATCCCCCCTCCTCTCCCAAGTCTTCCACTGTGCTTTGCTGGATGATTTGGAGGGCTGCGCAGAGAGGGGCATCTGAGGCCCTTCTGCACTTGTGCTTTAACCATTTTCAGACTGTCATGGTTAACCAACCTGGGAAATAAAATTCTGCAAGGGGGGGGGGAAGAGAGCGCATTCTTGGTGCCCTTGAAAACCTTGTCTTTCCAGAGTTCTACAAATCTCAAGCCAGGTAAGATTTAGAAGATCTCAGGCTGCTGCTGTTGAATTGGTCTAGCTATTGGCTATTCAGAGGCTGTATTCCAGATGTAGACAAATGTACTGGCTCAAGCGTGTGGGCTAGCCCTGCCCTGAATGTCAGTTAGATTCAGAAGTGATGGGGTTTAAGCGCATTCTGCACATGCTCATGGGCTTCAGGTGGAGAAATGGGAAAGACTCAGAACAACTTAGGACATAGGAAGCTGCCTTTAACTGAGTCAGGCTGTTGATCTATCTAGCCAGATTCTGAAAGGAATCCTTGATCAATACAAATTAAGCAGCAGCTGTTGCTCTGTTGCGCTTGGATGTGATTCACCCACAGGTGTGCGGCAGGAAGTTGTGCCATGCTCTCCTTGGGAGAAGTGAATGCCTGTTTCTGCAGAACAGGAGTTTGAAAGTGACATTGCGCGGCTATACCCTCCCCCCCCACAGGTGAGACAAATAAAGACACTGGACACCAATATTTGGGTTAATGGGCGAAAAATGGCCACAACTTTATTGATTACAGGTAAGAGAGGTATTGGCTTTAGGCATTGGCCCCTAACTGACTATCCGGTCTAACCGGGAAGGGTTAAACACCGACAGGGGGAGCTATCCTGAGATGCATATCACTAGGCGCTCCCCGAGGGGTTACCGCTCGGGGGCGCGCTTTAGGCCCTAGCCTCCGTAGGTTTCGGACGAGGCGTCGCCCCTCGGAGTCCTTTAACGAACTACCCTTCAAGCTTTGGGGGAGGTGATGGCGTTCCTCCCCCCCATCCTCATTTGCATAACAATACCCCGGCCAATGCCTACCGCCACATGAGCCGGATAGCCCGGCTCGCCGCCAATACCCTCAGACCTGTAACCAATCCCTAATTCCCTGAAATATATCCGCCAACCAAATGTCATTGCCAGCATCGGATAGATGCACGCCATCCCAACGGTAAAGCGTATCCCTGTTATGTTGAATTTCGGGGTGCATGATGACCCGACCACCCCAAGAAGTCACTCTGCGCGCGACCGTACGTTCCACGATCCTCCTGGCCTTGTCTACGGCCGCGGGCTTCTCCGCATCCCGCCAAACCCGCCTTTCCAGCAATGATGACCAAATTATTGTAATGTCCCCGTGGGTTGCCCTCAATGACTCCAGGTCATTGATAATGCTCCACATTAAATCAACCCCTTTCCTGTAAACAAGGTCATTCTCGCCCAGTTGAATGACCAAGGCGTCAGGGGACCCCTCAATTGCAATTCTTCTGGATATGGCTGGGAAGAATTCCTCCCAACGCATGCCACGCCTAGAGATCCATGACACTTTGACATTGCCCGGCAGTTGGAGGTCAGCATCCCAACGCCTACGGTCCGCGCGTCGCTTCGCCCAATGCACGATGCTGTGGCCGATAATCCACAGACTCACCACATTTGTTCCTAAAATGAGAGAATAAGAGAATAAAAGGTCAGGAGGGGAGGGTAGGTAGGGGAGTAAACGAAAGGGATATTAACAAGGCTTCCGGATGTAACCCTTATAGGCGTTGGATTTCCACCGACCCAGGTCCATAATCCTCTCCGCCGGTAAGCCCATATGGGCGGCGGTGGTAGCGGCCCCGATGCGAAAGGAGTGGGCTGCATACTCCTCATGCGGTAGACCAATAGCTGTGATCGCTTTGCGCATAGGTGTGCGGCAGGAAGTTGTGCCATGCTCTCCTTGGGAGAAGTGAATGCCTGTTTCTGCAGAACAGGAGTTTGAAAGTGACATTTTCTTGAAGAGGTGCTATCTGTGCAAATTGAGCCAGGTATTCTGGGGTTGCTCCTTCAAAAATTGTGTCAGGATTTTTTTGGTTGTTCCCCCCCAGAATCTAGTTTCTGTGTTTGAAGCCAGAAAAAGATTTCCCTGGGTTTGAGTACATGGCAGATCAAAAAGGATTTGGTTGATTCGGCCAGCTCTATGATTCTATGTATCTACCTTGTTCTGCCTAATCCTACTGTAGAGAAGACCAGTTTAAATATGGGGAAAATGCCTTGCTACTCTTTTTCTTCCCAAGGTTAATATTCCATGGCGAACAAGTTGGAAAGAAAGCAATGAGGAACTTGTTCTATTGGATAGTTTTCCTCTGAGGTGCCCACCCCATTCCAGCTGTGGTTAGCAAACCCAAGAGCAAAATGTAGCAAGGAGGCTGTGAGCACAACAAATAGTCCGGCCAAGCTGGGCCTGCAGGCAGCACAACAAGCCCACCAGCCATTTGACCCGAGGGAACCCTTAACAAGCATTGTGGTTGGTTGGTTGGTGAAATTAAACCAGCAAATTATTATAGCAGTTAGGTTTTCCTTCTTGAGAAACATTACAAATATTTTTATGTCTTAGGACAACAATCAAAACTGTTGAATATACGTTTGAGTATACGTTTATATTTCACCTTTCATACTCCTTCTCTTTATTATATCTTCACAACCCTGGGAGGGAGGTTGTGCTGAGAGATGGTTGGCTCAGGGCCGCCCCCAGAAAGTGGCGTGGCTGAGTGGTGTTTGAACCCGGCTCCCCAGGCCCTGGTCCAGCACTCTAACCACCACACGGGCATTTATTTCCCCGAGTGCCCAGGCTGCTTCTGGAGAATTTAGGGATAGGGTGATGGGAGTGGGTTATTGAGTGGGATATGAATTGTGGGGTGTATGAAATGGTTTAATATAACTTGTATGCAGAGATGATTTGGGGGTAATGCACGGGGAGAATGGAATTGATTTGGAGCAAGACATCTTGGGGAATTAATTATGGGTAAATGAACTGAAGAGGAGCTAATTCACACTCCGCCACTACAGTAGTTCAGTTTCCCCAAATTCTCCAGAAACACTCTGGGCACTTGGGAAAAGATCATGGCTTGTGGTGTGTGTATATTCACCTCACTCTTGACTCTGCTTAATAGTTTTGTGGTGGGGGCTGGCCTGCTTCTAAAGACAATTTGAGAAGAGGACATGGCTTGTGTGTGTGTGTGTGTGTGTGTGTGTGTGTGTAAAAAGCAGGTGTTTGACAACCAGCCTCTCCCAGCCTGATAGCCTCCACATGGGATAATAGGAGTTGTGGTCCAAAACCAATCACCCTAAGAAGCAAAGCCTCTCCAACTCTGCAAAAGAAGCAGCTGCCCAAACTGCGCCAAGAAACACAGAAGAGTACGCATTGCTTGCACATTGACATTCACCAGCTGGAAGTGGTGGCTTGAAGGAGCCTTCACAGGTCAAATCTCCCCCCTCCCCCGCCGCCTTTAAAAAGAAGGTCTTCTCGTCTGCCTCCAGCCTAGGAAATGCATTCATAACCTGCCGTTCCTCTGTCCGAATTCCCCAGCTTGAACTCTGCTCCCAAGGCTGAGAATCTTGGTACACCTCAGATCAGAAACCATTATCAGCATCACAACCTTAATGGGCACATTAGTGGTTACCGTTTTTAATGCTCTGGGGTATATTTTGCAATGACTCTCTTTCAGGTCAGTGTCCTGTGATGTCCAGGAAACCCTTTTTATTAATATAGACACACAGGAAGTGGAATTTCAGAATTGGACAAGTGTATGAAGGGGGTGGTGATGTATAAGTGCTGGGGGGGGGGGGTTCCTCCCATTTCCAGCCCCGGTTACTCACAGCCTGACTCATCCTGGCTGCCACGTGCTCCTTCCCTTCAAGCAGGAGCCGATCATCGCAGTACCTGAGTGGAAACTCTCTCAATGCCCCCTTTGTTCCCCTCTGCATCCTCTTTCCCTCCCCCTTCCTTTCCCACCATCCGATTCTGACACTGTTCATTCATAATTGAGGCCGCTGTAACCTTAGCCAGGCTAACCTCCTTCCTTCCATTGTTGTCAGGGCCCCTGACGGAGCGAGAGGAAGGCATCGCAGCAGGAGCCTCCTCGGAAGGCAGCGGGAGAAGCGGGAGCCTTGCGTCCTGGTCAGCATGGCCGCCAGCCCAGCCCTGGGCATGTGTTTCCTGGCCTCTGTAGTTCTGAGTGTGGGCGCCTCCTCGGTTAGCAACTGGTGGAACCTGGTGCCCCGGAAAACAGTCCCCTACAAAGGTGAGTCGAGTGCGCCTTTTTTGGCCCAACCTGTATGCCAGGGTGAAAATGGAAGCTCAGTAGATGTCCACTGTGTGCTTGCATATCCACAACAGAGACCTCGATAACATCTCCCTTAAGTGGGCAGTGAGGTTACAGGCTTTCCTCTTCCTTTCTGTTCTATTTTAAATGCATATTGGTGGCTTTATAGAAATCACGAATGCATAGTGTTTATTTTAAAAAAGCAGCCGCTGCCCCCGAAAAGCAGAGGGCCTTCTTGGTAGTGGCGCCCACCCTGTGGAGTGCCCTCCCATCAGATGTCAAGGAAATAAACAACTACAGTAGTATCTCGGGTTAAGAACTTAATTTGTTCTGGAGTTCTGTTCTTAACCTAAAACTTTTCTTAATCTGAGGTACCACTTTAGCTAATGGTGCCTCCCGCTGCCGCTACGCGATTTCTGTTCTCATCCTGAAGCAAAGTTCTTAACCCGAGGTACTCTTTCTGGGTTAGTGGAGTCTGTAACCTGAAGCGTCTATAACCCAAGGTACCACTGTATCTGACTTTTAGTGGACATCTGAAGGTTTAGGGAAGTTTTAAATGTTTGATGTTTTATTGCATTATTATTATTATTATTATTATTATTATTATTATTATTATTATTATTATTCTGTTGGAGCCGCCCAGAGTGGGTTGAGAAACTCAGTCAGGTGGACAGGGTATAAATAATAAATTAATAATAATAAATAATAAATAAAGAGTAATATTTTAAAACGAGGTTGTAATGGTGACCAGACTGAAGAAGTGACTGTAACAGATGCTAAAGCTACAATGCAAAAGTGTCCAGTAGTTTTCTCTAAAGCACATTTTAACTTTACAGATCTATTACTCTGGCCTAAAGTCTTACCCACTCTTTGGAAGACTCCAGATAAGACTTTTTCATGTCTGAAACCCTTTGTGAACTGGAAATGCACCTCTTTCTCCATTAAAAGGGTGGGCTGGCAGTGTTAATGACATGTTCCCTCCCTTCCCCCACCCACTCTTTGAGCCGAATGCCTTGCCTCTTCCTTGCCCTGAGCCTAGTTTCAGAGGAGATGGAGGCCGGTGCCTCTGGCATGACCCAGGTGTCTGGTCTGCTTGGATTCTTCTCTTCTTTTCTCCTCCGAGCTTTTCCTTCAGCAAACTGCCTGGGATGGGCTGAGGGCTAGCCAGGACTTCAAAGGCAAACAGGCAGAGCAAAGGAACCCAGAGACAGAAAGCGGGTGTAAAGCACAGCCAGGCTTCACGGAGACCTGATTTTTATCTATTTAGGACTCCATGCAGCTAACACATCCCACCAGTGCAAAGATTTCCCCACCCACCCCTGCACCCTCCCCAGGTCTGCTCTGGAGGGTTGGGGGGACCCCAGAACGGGTTGAGGGGGCACACGGGGGAGCAGGGTTTGTGTGTGTTTCTGTTGTGCAAGTGGAAATCCTTGTGGTGGCAGGATGCTTAACTCAGTGTTTCCCAACCGGTGTTCCGCGGCACACTACTGTGCCGTCAGACATTGGCTGGTGTGCCGTGGGAGGGAGGCGGGCGAGTCGGGCGGTGAGAGGCGGCGGCGGCGAGGATCCGCGTCGAGCCGGGGGCGGCTCCGCGGTGGTGGTGCCGAGCGGCGGGGCAGCGCGTGCAAAAGGGAGGAGCGCGAGACAGCGGAGGAGGAGGAGGCCGGCATGTCCGGGCAGCAGCAGCAACAACAGCAGCAGCAACTCCCGGCGACGGCTCCTCAAGCCCCGCCGCCGCCCCCTCCTCCGCCCGCTATCGCCGCCACCACCACAACAGCCGCCGCCGCCTCAGTTGCCGCCGTCCCTCAGTCCCTCGCTCTGCTGCCTCCTCCCACCCCCAAAGCTTGGAGGTTCCCCGGCAAGGGGGAGGGAAAAAACTTTCACTTTCGTGCGTCCCTCCCGGCGTGACGCTGTGCGCTGACGTCACGGGGCGGGGCTTTAATGGTGGTGTGCCGTGAGATTTTTTTTCAGTAAACAGGTGTGCCGTTGCCCAAAAAAGTTTGGGAAACACTGGCTTAACTCCACACTTCTTTTGGAAACAAACCATCATTTCTGTGCTACCCCTGTAACTAAGAATTAGGAACAGAGAAGACAACTTTGAAAAGCCAGTGTAAATATGTGAGCAGCCCACAGATTAAGACGTAAAGAGTTATAGAAAAGCTCCAGGCAAATGTGGGTGGTGCTGTAGAAAGGGGCCTTGGAGGGAGAAAAGGTCTTCACTCTGTGCCTAAAAATACCACATTTGATCCCCAGGTGAGCTGCTCTGGAGAGGGCGTTCCCTGAATGGGGCACCAAGACATCTCTGTCCCTGGCACCTGCCCTGAGGCTGCCCCCCAGCCCCCTCCTCCTCCCACTTCTTTTTAGGGTGAAGCCAAAGAAGGGAGGGCAGCGCCTTGGGTGATCTGGGCTCCAAGGCAGGCAGGGACTCGGCAGAAGTTCTCAAGGGCTGTTGGTTAAGGGACTTTTGCCTCTAAGGCTTTTGACCCCCGTGGTATTTCCTTCTAACTTCAGACTGTGGCTGGGTAAGCGGTTGCTTCATGAAGCTGCAGCCCAGATGGTGGAATCAGACCTGGGACTGAATTTGAGTCCTGGCTCTGCCTTAGTTTACTTGTTAAGGACCATTCCTATACCATTTAATATATTAAAAAATCTCTACGACAATTAAAAACACGGTAAAACTATTAGTACAAACTACTAAAACAATTAGAGTTACTACCAAAGAGGGTTAAAGGGGAACACAAATGAGATAAAGCATTGTAATATACTCAGGAGGAAGTGTCAGTGGCTTTACAAAAGCAACACTTAATCTAGTTTTTACTGTTTTGAAAACTGGAACTTTATGCACCGCCCTGCCAACAGGAATCTTTCACCTCTAAGCTTCTAGTCCTGATGGCTGAGGTGGGGATACGTTTGAAAAAGTGGCTGGAGCAGATGCTAAAGCTACAGTGCAAAAGAGTCAAGGGTTTTTTTGTTTTTGTTTTGTCTTTCTTGAATGCAGTTTGGGCCTTGAATGGGAACCGTATGGGGTGGATGAAAGCAAGGACTGTGGAGCAGGGTGACCTGGCAGAGTCACCTGGCTGGTTGGTGTGGTTACCCAGCCTTTCATTAGATAGAGCTGCTCCTGCCCCTCCCTTGCAGCACATGTGGGGAGGAGGAGATGCCTAGAGTTTCCACCCAGCCAGAATTGTACAGGCCTGACCAGAATTCTGTCCTTTGGGCCATTTGCCAGAACCAGGAGAAGGCAAATGCCTGCCAAGCCAATGCTTGCTGTTATTGTGCTCTAATCGTCACAGGGCCCTCCCATGCGCCAAAGGGATTGGGGGGGCTGTGCTTGTTGGGTGTTGTGCATGCACAGTGTGCTGCCCCGTGGGGGGATGGGGGACTCTGCCCCAGAGCAAGAGGAACACGGAAGCAACTGCTGCATTTTGCAAGGTGTGCGTTGTAGTCTGTTTCAGAAGGCTGTGCTTATATGTTGGCAGGTCCCACTCCTGAAGGCTTGAGGCTCCTGCATGATCTGGAACCTTGCCCTGCGGGATGCAGTACAATTGCCTCTCAAGGGGGGGGTTTGCTTCCAAGAATTCTGCATGTGCCCAAACCCTTGGAGCTGCTTCCATGTGAGCAGCCCACAGCTTCCCTCCACTCTCACACAAGCAAGGCAGAGAGTTTTCCCAGCACAAAAGAACTTTTAAGCCCCCTGCCTTGCTTGGCGAGTGCTGGCCCCAGAGGCCCTGAGATGCTCTCATGAGATCTGGTGGGGCTGTCTGAATTCCCATGAGAGCTGGTGGGAGCATCCCAGACCTTTCTTCCCAAGGAAAAGCTGGTGCAAAAAGAGCTTTGAAGCTCTCTGCCTTGCTTGCATTTCAGCCAGTGGCCTTCAACCACGTATAGTTGAAATCGTGCAAGTTAAATGCGTGTAAGATGCAATGGTACTGTATAAATGTAATGAGTAAATAAAAAAAATGTAATACAGTTGTTGGGTTGCATTGTAGCTGATGTGCATAGGTTCCCTGTCAGATGTCTGTGTTCAACCCACTGCCTGTATATGTGTATGTACCTGCTGGTGCATTTCTATTTATATATTTCCAGCATCTTCCGAAGGGCAGCATGTGTTGCATTTTCCAGCTGCCATGTGGGTACACCAGCCAGCCCAAAGTACACCTGGGCCTTCTTAGTGACAAACGTGAAGCATCGTCTGTTAGCGGCTCCAGGCATCTTGTGAAGATGCCTCTTTTTGCTCAGGCTTTCCCTGACTCGTGAGATTGGACTCCAGGGCTGTGCAGCCCTTCCCCAGCCATCAGGAACATGCCTTATGCAACTTCAAATGAGTGGTCGACCCAGCACAGTATTGCTTGCACAGACTGGCAGCAGCTCCCCAGGGTTTCAGACCAGAGCCCTCCCAGGAGAGTGAGGATTGAACCTTGAACCTTCTGCATGTGATGCAGGTGCTCTGAGTTACACCCCATCCTTTCTTTGGAAGGAAGCGAGGAGGCTCTCTGATTCCTGGCCATTTGGAAGTTCCTTCTTATTCAGGCACACAGGCAGGGCCTCCATTGCATCTCTTGCACTATAACATGTTAAGTCACTTTAGGGCGTCCCAGAGTGGCTCTTTGGCTGCTGGTTCTCTAGTGGGGCTCACAACTATTCTGCAAAGTTCCTTGCTGTTGGTGACTTCTGTTAGCACCAAATCTTCCAAGGCAGCCTTAGCAACTCTCCAGGTGCTTGTAAATCAAATCAAATCTTTATTATTATGGTCAATGACCAGCATTGAACTATATCTATTAAACTACAACTCCCATCGGCCCCAGCTAGCACAGCCATATATGACACACGGGCTGCTGGGGTTTTTAGTCCACAGCACCTGGAGATAACCAGGTTGCCACAAGCACAGGGCCAGGTCAGGCTGCACTGGGAGTCCAAAGCCTCTTCTTTGTCCCTGGCTCAGAATGGAGACTTCTCCAAGAAGCCCGTCCCTTGATCCAACTGTTGACAAGGAGGAAACCTTAAAAACCACAAGGAGTGCTGTGATCCGGTGGAACTTTGCATGTGGGTTTGACTGAGGCTCGCAAGCAAGCTGTTAATTAATCTGGGGAGTTGGGGCAAGCAAACACTGTTAATTAAATGCAAAATAGGGAGGAGTTAGGCCAGCAAGAGGCAGAAGCAGCTTGAATTGGAAATCCAGTTGGATGCTCATTTTTAAGAAGAACCCAGACTTGGAGAAGTCAGCTGATTTTGCCACTGGTGCCACTTCAGAGAGGGTCAGACTGAAACACTCATGGCTTAGGCCCCTTTGTGCACAACTGCAGTGCTGTGGGACCCTCTTTTTTGTGGCATGATCCCACATGGCTGTGGATGGCATCTGAAGGACCCATCCATGTGGCTGGGGCCCCATGTGTGTCTGTTTCCCTTGCCAGGGGTGCAGAGGGACAACTTGTGTAGGAAACACAGGAAGCTGCCTGTGTCAGACCGTTGGTCCCTCTAGCTCAGTATTGCCTACACTGACTGGCAACAGCCCTCCAGAGTCTCAGACGGGAGGCTCTCCCAGCCCGACCTGAAGACATTGGGGAGTGAACTTTCATGCAAAGCAGACGCTCTGCTGCAGAGCTGTGTCCCTGTGGCTTGCACAAAGGGTGGTGTGTCAACCACCTAAGGCAGAGGTTTTCAACCTTTTTAGGTCCACAGCTCCCTTGACCAACTATGTTCTTTCTGCGGCACCCAGTGGGGCTCAGGAGCCCAGTTGCAGAGCCAGCAGCCCCTCGCCCCTTTTCAAACACCCTCCCTTGTGGAGGGTTCCCTCAGCCTCCTCTCTTCTCCCCCCCTCCTTGAGAGTCTTCTGGGCAGCCGCAGCTGCTGCCCCAGGTCCCTGAACTGCCCCCCCCCGCCCCAAAGAGAGGTGCCTCCTCACACTGCCCTAGAAGCATCTTTCGCCTGGGGAGCTTGTAGCCAGGGCTGCTGCAACAAACAGCTGTGCAAGCCTTTGGGAGGCAGAGACATGAGAGAGGGCATCAGAGGAGGGAGGGAAGGAAAGAGGGACAGAGGCCAGTGTTGCCCTGGCACCCCTGACCACCATTCAAGACACCCCAGGGGGCCACGGTGCACAGGTTGAAGACCACTGACCTAAGTAAATAAATGAATTGAATTCTGCCTCACCTCCAGTAGAAATCAAGGGTTCTACTTGAGTCCATACAGTTTCCAGACACCCTGTATTCCTAGTACCGACTCCTGTAGCTTCAGCAAGGTTGTAGCCTCATGGGCCTTCAGGCCATCATGCCTGGTTCTGTGGGTTTTTTGTGGGGGTTTTCCCCGTCCCCCCCCCCAGTGCTGTCATTCATTCGGATTGTGTGACCTGCACTGATCCTGCTTGATGGATCAGCAGAGTCTGTTTGGCTGGCAGATGGAAGCTGTGAATGGCTGTCAGAAAGTGCCCTGTGGGCCCCGTCAATCAGTGTTTGCACCAAGGCTGGAAGAAGCAGCTCAGGATACACCCCATTTAAGATGATATTCAGTGCCATGCCGCCTTTGCAAACCAAATTTATGCTCTTCAAAGTTCACTTTTCGGGGGGTTTAACTTGGGGTGAAGGTACTTTTTTTGTCCACATTCCTTCATGGGCAACCTTCCAAGGACCACTTGCCAACGGCAGAGAGAGTCTGAGGAAAAAGGGGGTGAATGAGACTCTGGCTTTGTGTACTGGGGTTTTTGTGTCAACCAGGCTGAAGCCGGAGGTTTGTACCCACAGACACATCCCTCCATTCAGGCAAGCAAGAGTGCCTATTTTAACTCCTTTGATGTCCTTGCCTCCAGATGAAATGAAACCCAATGTGCACAATTGCACTGGCTCACACCCATCCCTTGTCCCCCTGGCTGCTCTCTTTCCGTTGCTCTGCCCCACTTGGCGAAATTTAGACTGCAATACCTTGCTCAGGAGCCTCTCTTTTGTTTTTGCTTATCTTACTCTGTAAAGCATTGTCAGTATAGATGTCGAGGCATCATCATCATCAATAATAGTAATAAATAATGAACAAGAACCATAATGCTAACCTATTAAAGAAACTCCTTTGAGGCAAGAAGACCCGAAAGCGCAGGGAGAAGAATGCAAAAGGGCAGCTCACCACTTGCCTTCCTCCTACCATCTTTTCCAAAGATGATTTTCTGCTCAAACAGCAAACAGTAAAGGAGCATGTGCTTCCCAGATCAGCTTTTAGACCGTTTTGTTTCCCCCACTTCTTTTCCTTATGGGGGGGGGGGGAGATGTGGTCTAAAATTCACTGATGACCCCAAGTTAAGAGGCGCTGGCAGAGATGAGGATTGGAAGACGACCAAAGGGTGATACTGAGTGACCTCATAGGCTGGAGCAACGGAAGCTGGGAGGAAATTAATAGGGCCTTGTGTGAGGTGATGCACTCGTGGGCCGGTGGTGGGCTCTTGATCTGCTGCGGACTCGTCATCCAGAACTGACAGCGTAGGGAGAAGGACTTGGCAGGGGAACAGTGGTGGAGGAGGGGACTAAATTGCTTGATGACTCTCCTCTGAAGTGATGGGGCTGTAGTGCTGGCCAGTTCTGGAAGGTATTGAGATAATAAATAGCAGAAGCAGGACTGGGCTGTGACGGTTCATCCGCCTGAGCAGTTGACTGTGTGCTTGGACAGGAACTTTTCTGACAGCGCTGAGGATGCTAAGGGTCTAGCCTCAGGCCATCTGTATGTTCCTTTCCCAGCAGGGTTTTTTTTGGGGGGGGGGCTTTTCCATTCTGCACGGTTTCGTTGGTGCCTCTAAAATATTTCCTCCCCCAGCTAATGACTATAAAGCTTCATATGCCTTGTTGAGTTGGACCAGGATTAACTGAGAGCTGGTAGGTGTGTTATTGAGAACTGAGCGCAGGCACACCATGGGGTAGTTCTGTTTCCTCTCTCCTTTCTTTCGCTATAATATGCCACGGGCTCCAGAGGTCACTGTGGGCCAGACCTAGGCAAGGGCATAAGCCCTTCCTCCTCTATTCATGCCCCTGCCCTATCTTCAGCCATTGCTCTTCTTCAGAGAAATGGTTATGCAATAATATCTGTGTCACTGAGTAGTATATACAGAGCTCCTTTATCTTCCCCCCAAACTGCATGCTGCTGAACATTAGCAGATTCAGGTCCGACATAAGAAAAATACTTCTTGACATAGCACATAGTTAAATTATGGAATTTGCTCTCAGAAGAAGTAGCGCTGGCCACCTCCTTGGATGGCTTTAAGAGAGGATTAGACCCATTAATGGAGGAAAAGGCTGCCAGTAGCTACCAGCCACGATGACTGTGCCCTATGAGAGGCAGTGTACCTCAAAATGCCAGAGGGCTGTGACACTCAAGTCCTGCCTGTGGCTCCCCAGGGAGGCGCCTGCTTGGCCACAGTGAGACCAGGATGCTGACCCGATTGGCACAGCCTCTTCTGAAGTTCTTAACTGCAGCCTGTCCCAGGTACTGCTCATATCACAGTAAAATTAGGAAAGGAAGACCCATTTGGGAAGGTTAGTAAAACACGACAGAAGAGCCTTTTAAGAGCAGTCCTTTGGTTGCATACAACAGCTTGCTTGATTTGATCCAGGAATCAAGATATATGGGTTTAAAAAACTGAACTCACTTTTAGAGCAATATATTCTATATGAAGAACATACAGAAGATAGATCTGGATCCAGATCTCTGGGTGACTTGTGGTAGGTTGGCAAGATTTCTAATGGTATAAGCAGCAACAAAGTGGCCCCTCCCCTAAATTATACTGTTTAAATGGTGAGAGCTGGGTGTTGGGGGGGGCAGTGACCAGGGGTGGATTTTGTGTGTGGAAGGACTCTGAACACCCAGTTCTGATGCTCAAAATCAAGTCCCTGGGCTCAGAATTATTTAATTCTAAGTGCATGTCTTTTGCACCAGACTCCAGATCCTGCACATCATTAAGCCTGCCCATCCCAGTTGTGGATATGAAACATTAATGGCCATATGGACAAGACCATTGCTGGGATCTTAGCCTTAAAGAAAAGCTGTGGCATCTTGATGTTTAACACCTGGAAAGGTCAAGCCTGAGAAGCTGCACTTATAAACACACAGGGTGGTCTTGTCTTATTTCACTGCAGTTTTGCGCTCCAGTCCATCAGGAAATGGTAGAAATCACAGCCTTTTTGTTAAAACATTAAGCAATGTTGATGGTGTTGCTGCTGCTCACTTTCATAAATAAAAAAAATCCAAACTATGTTGCCTGCTGCAAAGATGCTTATTGTGCAACATCAGAAGTCTCTTCTGACCATTGAGACAGATTGGATTAATAAACAACGGGATGTTTTGATAATGGCTAGGTTGATGCAACAGATCTAAACTAAATATGGAAGCCTGGGGGTGGGAGTTTATGGCAGATTTGGGCCCCAGGATCAGGGAACACTTGCAGACTTAATTGCATATCTGCAAGATGACCCCCTCCAGCCCCTCAGGATTCAACCAACTTATTTTTCTTCTGGATGGGTAGACCATTTCATTTCAGAAGTGGAAGGTGCTTTTAAAATAATAATACTGTAATAATAATCATCATCATCATCATCATCATCATCATCATCATCATCCTTTCTTCAACAAAAAAAACCACCTAGTGCAGCCATGTACAAAGTCCATTTTGGGGGCCTAATTTGGCCCTCTGGTCGATTTAATCCGGCCCCTGTGGCAGTTTATTTCCTGCAGCAAAATCCCCCCCCCAAGCCCTATAATCCTAAACCTGAAAAAAAGCTCAACAACTGGCCCTCACTCATCAAATCCGGCCCTCTCTGAAAAACGTTTGGCCACCCCTGACCTAGCGCTTTGGAGAGAGAGCTTCTAGCTCAGCTTGACCTCATCTGTGCTAGTTTTTGCATAGACCTGTTTTATTTCCCCTTGCTTGCACTTTTTCTCCTCCTTGGGGACTCTGCCCTATCATTCGGCAACACTCACCTGAATATTCCTACCCTACCAGGTTAGAACTTAACAATTTAATATTTTGATTAAGCCTGTGTGTGAAATAATATGTAAAATGGGGAGGTGAGAGGTGAATTGCGATTCCCAATGAGAGCCAGGGTGGAGTAGAGGTTAGAGTGTCAGGCGAGGACTTGGGAGACCAGGGTTCGAATCTCCACTCGTTCCTGTAGATCACTGGTTGGCCTTCAGCCCGTCTCTCTGCCCCTCAACCTATCCTACCTAACAGGGCAGTTGTGGGGATTAACTGAGGAGGGGAAGAGCCATGGGTGACACCTCAAGTTCCTTGGAGAACATAAATAACATAAATATTTATATTTATCTCTTCTTTTATTGTTGCATTACATAAAAATGTATAGTAATTATAGTGGCCACTGCGCTTAAGTGGGAAGCAGTTCTGGAAGGCTGAACCCCCATTTTTTGCAGTCTCACCCCCCCCCTCACTACTGCAGTCACCCAACCCTCCGAAGAGCTGCTCCTGGAGCCTGAGTGAAGCCTCTGCAACAGTAAACAATGGGATGGGGAAGGAGTGGAAACTGGGTGCTTCTTCCTGTGAGTGCAAAACCACAATTGGCTATGACCCATGGTAGTTTCCTTTGAAAAGAAAGAAGGCGTGTGAATAGCAAAGGTGGGGGGGCTGCTGCTGCCTCCCCACTTTCTGTGCTGAAGTAGGAATCTGTCCTCATAGCTGATCCAGTCTGGCCTGGAGTTTTTCCTCTGCTCCTTCCAAAAAGCTCTTGCTCATCCTTGCGCTCTGGAGCCCAGGCTGCCTCAAAGGGGTGCAGAGTGTTTGGGCATCCTTGCTGCCCACCTCTCACCAAGAGGCACCTGGCTGGCCATGTGAGAGCCATTGAGATGGGCCTTGGACCGGATTCTGCAGGGCTCTTCCTAGGTTCTTCTTATTGGAAATGGGCCTGCCCTTCTTGGACTTCTGGATTTGTTGTTGTCTGAAGATTACAGTCCTACCTTTACTTCTCAAACGTTTTGGCTCCCAAACGACCGAAACCCGGAAGTGACTATTCTGGTTTTCGAACGTTCTTTGGGGGGCTTCTGCGGCTTCCAATTTGCTGCAGAAGCTTCCTGCAGCCAATTAGAAGCTGTGCTTTGATTTTTGAACGCTTTGGAAGTCGAACGGACTTCCGGAACGGATTCTGTTCAACTTCCAAGGTATGACCGTATATTAGTGTGGGGAGGGGGGTGTTATTATATTTTATGCATTAGGTTTGTTATATTATACTCTGCTCCACAGGGATTAAATTTAATGAAGAGTGAGCTAGAAGTTCATAGAATAAAAATAAATTATTTAAATCAGGACTAACTCTCATTTGCTTGTGAGTAAGAGCTCCCCAGTGAAATATAGTGTTACTCTACTTCCAAATAAATAGTCGTAGGATCAGGCTCTCAAAGGATTGAAGCTGTCATGGTCCTGGGGAGAGGAAGCGGAGCCTTCTTGTTTGAAGCATTGCCTTGTCTGTTGAATTAGGACTGTGCCACTGGACCTTATTTTCTCTCAAGGCTTTGGTGCTCTGTTTGTGAGACGAAAGATGGAAGTTACTTTGCTTTGCTTTCGCCCCTGCCTGAGTGGTGGAGAATGACTCCTGTTTCAGATACAAGGGCATATAATTCTATTTTATTCACTCGATTTGCATCTTACATGCTGTGTGTTGAGTGTGGCAACTGCTTCTGTGACAAGGATTTGAAACTTCTTAATGTGATGTCTGCACCGTCCCATTCACACATGCAGGTCATCAAGTGGTGAATGTGCATGTGTGAACCAGGCTTGAGGCAGGTCTTAATTGCATGCTGAAGTGGCTAATGGAGCTCTACAACTGAAGGCTGGAAATAATTCCCCCCTGTCCTCTTGTCAGATGGATTTGTGATATCTATACACTTAAACACTTTTTGCTCTCTGCTTGTAGAGCTGATCTGACTAGCTGAGAGTTCAAATGGGAAAGTCGCTGGTTCACCATAACCCATGAACTCAAGGCCTTAAGTAAATTCACATCTTAAATCTTCAGTCTTTCCCCTCCCATCTGTAGTATGACAGTAAAGGTAAAGGTAAAGGGACCCCTGACCATTAGGTCGTGACCGACTCTGGGGTTGCGGCGCTCATCTCGCTTTATTGGCTGAGGGAGCCGGCATACAGCTTCCGGGTCATGTGGCCAGCATGACTAAACCGCTTCTGGCGAATCAGAGCAGCACACGGAAATGCCGTTTACCTTCCCGCCAGAGCGGTACCTATTTATCTACTTGCACTTGACGTGCTTTCAAACTGCTAGGTTGGCAGGAGCAGGGACTGAGCAATGGGAGCTCACCCCGTTGCAGGGATTTGAACCACAAACCTTCCAAACGGCAAGCCCTAGGCTCTGTGGTTTAACCCACAGCGCCACCCGCGTCCCAAGTATGACAGTATGAGTATACAAATACTGGTTTTATTTGCATTTTAATGAACAATCGAAAGCACTAAATGTTTCTTATTATGTTTTTAAAGAATCCCACTGCAGAGTCTTAGAGATGAGGCTCCATGCCATAGGCTGCTTCAGGGTTCCCCAGCCTACTGGAAGTGATACTCACAACACCTTTCAAGCAAAATACCTGATGTCTGCACCGTCCCATGACCCCCCCAAAAAACACACACGTAAAACACAGAGAAATAAAGCAAGCATCAACTCCCCGCAAAAGACAGAGGCTGCAGCACCACCAAACAAGCAAAAACAAAAAGAAACCTCTAAATGTTGTAAATTGAGAAGTCTTGGGGCAGGGGGTCCGGGACAGTCACTAGGTGAGGAGACTGAAGGTGCCATGGTGTATGGGCTCCTCCAGGGCTCCTCTGTTCTCAGAGTGTTTGTGCCCGCACCACACTTCCTTTTTATGAGGCCACAGCCTTGTCATGAATAAAAGAGCCTGGCTTCAATCCAGAATACTTCATTCCCCAAAGTTGCAACCAAGCTTCTAGATCTCATGGTTTCTAAGAGAGGAAGGCTCTGGGAGTCGGTGGAAGGGGCTCGGGCCTTTTCTACACCTCCCAGTGCTGTTGAGAACATAAGAGCCTGGATGCCAGATCAGACCAAAGGTCCTTCTAGTCCTTTTCCCACCCACTGTGGCCAACCAGATGCCCCAGTGGGGAGCCCTCAATCAAGACCTGAGTGCTGCCCGGGCGCCTGTGCCCTGCCTGCCGTCACGGCCTCACAAGTTGGGGCAGAGAGCTTAACTGGCATGAGTAGTGTGGAGGTTTGGAACAATCTGATCAGTTCTGCCAGACAGCGTTCGCCTCCTGTCAAATAAATCTTGCTTTTTATTAGATGCAATAAGTGGAGAGCACCCTCCTCTTCTAGATGAACCTGCAGAACACGGTTTTCCTGAGATTTGCCAGCTTGCCGGGCAACACGCCAGCATCTCTGCCTCACTTTCTTTGGCACCTTTGGGCTGGAGGTTTGCCCTAGGATTGGCTCTAATAGAGGGAGCTGTGGGCACCTGGAGAGTGCGTGGTCTCACCTGCTGGGCTCTCCTGAGACAATTGCCAGCGGTTGCTGCAAACACCTGATAATGATCTCATGCTCTGTTTGCAGCTCAGGCAGAGTCCTTGGGGACCCCTTCTTCCTGCTAGCAATGCTGCCTTCCCTTATGTCATCCTTTGCCACAGGGATGCGGGGGGAGGCTTGGGCCAGCGCCTGGCAATAGTCTTTATCCCCTTGTGGCAACCCAGTCTATTTTAGGTCCAAACGTAAGAGGTAGCTTGTGAGGTTTTTGTTTTATACGGTGAATGACTTACTCTGTGACTGCAGCCATGCTGTGTACTGCTGCATTTCTCTTCTCTCCAAAGAATCTGGTCTGTTTTGGAGAATCCCAGGTTTCGTTTACATTAAGGAACAAGTTTCTAGTCCACGTGAACCTCACAGCCGGCTCTCGCCCGAGTCTCCCCATATTCCTTGAGTCACGCATTCCTTTCCACTGCTTTTCCACTGTTTGGCATTGGGACAGCAGCCACGTGGCCCACCAGCCAAGGGTGGAGAGACTGCACTGAGCATGATTTAGGAAGCCTCCTGTTCCCCTCACAGGGCTACAGAGCAGGTTTAACAGTCAATCCCTCTTCCCACAGAACCCCCTGGAATTGTAACCTGTGAGGGGAATAGAAGTCTCAGTACCCTTAACAAACTACAGTTCCCAGGATTATTTGAGGGAGGCCAGGACTCTTTAAAGTGATATCATAGTGCTTTAACTGTATGGTGCAGACAGGGCCTGGGTGAGTCAGACAGTTCGTATTGTCTCTTCACTGACTGGCAGTGGCTCTTTGGGGTGACGAACCAGTCCAGACTTTGGGCTGCACAGGGTTCTTTCAGGGCAGGGACAACACAGGCGTGGCAGCCCCAGGCGCCCTCCTTGCTCTGGTTTAGAGGATGGGAGTCTCCCCAAACACAGAGGGAGAGGTTAGAGCCATTTATAATGGGAGTAGGTGGGGTGAAAGTGTACAAGGAGGGACCTCCCACCCATCTCGTGCACAGATGACACACAGCCGCCTGCCTGCCTCCTCCTCTTCCACTCCCCCTTTTGCTGCTGGGCACCCGGAAGGCGGAGCTGGGCACCCAGCCTGGCTCCAAATGGAGGCACGCCGCTCTAATCCCTCTCCCTCCAGTGGTGCGTGTCAGCACATTCTGCTGATTCACGACAAAGCCACTGATTACAGGGCCGGGCTCCGTAATTGCCTGGCTGGGGTGCTTGGCTGAATGAGACCCATCCTGCCAGCTCTGTTGCAAAGGCCTTGCTCAGTGCTTGAAATGCCCGAGTTGGCAGGACAGTTTTGCTGAGCTGATGCCATGTGGGTCAGTGGGTGGTGGCTGCTTTTTTCCTTGCTGCATTTCCATGTGAGTAATCTGTTGGGGGCTGCATGCCAGCAGTTGGTGCAGCCACCCCCTTTCCTCCGTCTCTCTCTCTCTCTCTCTCTCTCTCTCTCTCTCTCTCTCTCTCTCTCTCTCATTCTGGCACCAATAACTCTCTCTTCCCTCCTCTGTGTGCCACCCCATTCTCCCTCTCCCTTTCTCTCTCTCTCTCTCTCTCTCTCTCCCCCCCTCCCTCCCTCTCTCTCCCTCCCTCCCTCCCTCCCTCCCTCCCTCCCTCCCTCCCTCCCTCCCTCCCTCCCTCCCTCTCATTTTGCCACCCATCCTCTGCCCCCTTCCTCTCCTCCTGCCCACCTAGCAGGCTGCCCAAGGAGGGATGGCTTGCTTTCTCCAGAGGTCTGAACTGGTTGCTCACACTGGGCTTTGGAATCACTCCTCTGGTCGCAAGTAGCCCCTTCCTCTCTCTGTTGGGAAGCCTGCAGCTGTTCTTAGCAACAGCCCCTGAGACTGCCTCACAGGACTATTCCTCCTAGCAGAGAGGAAACTGTGGAATGCGCTTGTAGGCCAGCAGCCTTTAAACTGCCTTCTGGGGAGTCTTGGGGATCCCCAATATCTTATCTGGGGGTTGCATATGGCAATGGCAGACGAAATCTTCCCCAAGAGACAGCCTGTCCTCTGTTGTCGGCCTTCCCCTGGAATGCACAGGCATGGAGGAGCCCTGGGGGTGTGTTAGGGCGTATTCATTTCACGGTGGTACAGCCCAGTAGCCTTTCACCAGCACACCTTGCTGTGCGCCCTAGAGCATGTGCCAGAGTCATAGAATCATAGGATCTTGGGGTCATCTAGTCCATCCCCCTGCAATGGGCCCATCCTGCACGACCTTCCAGGTTCCAGCATCTTGCTCAGTCAGGCCAAAGGTCCATCTGGCCCAGTAGGCTGCCTTCCAACAATGGCCAACTGATACTTCCAGGAAGCTTGCAAGCAGAACATGCGTATAGGCAACTGCTCTCCTCTGTGATTTGCTCACAGCCTTTGCTCTTGTGTGGTATACTGCCCCTGCGCCTGGAGGTTCAGTGTTGTTATCAGTCATTGGAAGAAAACAGGAACATTTAGCAGACAGTTTGTGCGATGCAAGAAGAACATTTTTCTCATGAACATGTGCAGATGGTTCTGCAGTGCTATCTGAGCAATCTAGAGAGGAACCACTCAGAAGCACATATTTTTAGGTAATGTAAGAATCAGTCTAAGTAGCTTTAGGCAATTCCAACTCAGCCCTCAGCTTGCCAATGAGGCTATTGTCCTACTTTACAAAAATGTTGTACAAATTGCAGCAGAGGTGGGCCCTTGCAGTTCTCAGCCTGATTTCATGCTGAGGGAGAGGAGAAGGGAAGCAGGGGAATGAACAGCGGAAAGCCAAAGTGGATGGGGGGGGGGGAAAGCCCTATGCAAGTGATCATTTCAGTCTTTGGGTAAAAGTGATCCAGGGATGGGGAGGGGAGAAGAGGATGTCTGTGGGAGAAAGAAGATAGCAGAAAGAGAGCGAGAGAAAGGGGGTGTGAGAGGGAGAGATGGAGGGGATGGGAAAAGAGAAAGAACCAGGAGAGGAGGATGTTAGAACGAGAGAACAAGGGGGTGTCAGAAAGAGAGAGCCAGAGAAGGCCCCCCTGGCTTGCTTCGACTCTTGCTGGCTTGCAGGTCCTCCATGGGCAACAGGCTCCTGGCCCCTGCATTAGAACAAGCCGGAGAATGCGGAGGGCTTTAAACACCTCGCATGAGAGACCTGCACACTCAGTATTGGTGATCAGCTGTGAAAGCAACACAGAAGGAAGGCACAGAGCATTACTGCTCTGCAGCACTGGAAATATGACAAATGGTACCAAATCCTGTGCGGTACCAGCACACTATTCAAGCCATCTGCTCCACCAGGTATTTGGACTTGGTCCCCCCTCCCCCCACCCCCAGCACCTGCCAGCCTTAATGATAGCTCCATTCCCTGGCTAGACACACTGAGGATCTGTCAGTGTATATTTTGGCAGCGCCTGTCTATCTTGTTCGGATATTTTTCTGAAGTCTTCTTGTAATTGAATCTGAGTGGAGCAGGAGCTGGAGCCAAGGCCCAGGAAAGCAAATTCAGGCCTGCCTTTTCTGGCCCTTGCACTGAATAAATTCGGTACGTTGATGGCCCAGTTCTGGGCCGATGGATGGCCAGAGGCTGCCAAGGGCACCTGCCCTGACAGAAACAGAAAAGAGGTGGCAATGAGCCACACACATTCTCCCTGCCTTGTCTTCCCTATTAGTTTTGAGAGTAATATTTCTTCTTTCTAAAATGGGAAACACCCAGGAACGTAAAACTCTTTGTGGGGAGCCTTGCCCATTACCTTGTATGCTCAGTGGTAAGGCAAGGGCATTCTGCATATGCTCAGATATGCTTCCTCTTCCAGGGAAGCGGAACTTCTTTCAGCCCAACCAAGGGCCGCATTCCTTTCTGGGCAGCTTTTCAGGGGCCACACAGCGGTGGTGGGCGGGGCCAGAGGCAAAAGTGGGTGGAGTAGGCTGGTTTCTACCTGCACACACATGGCCCTCTGTCATTCAGCCACAGAAGCCGTATCAAGAGTGCTAAGGCACTTTCCAGTCAGGCAAAAGTGTGAGGACGAAGTGAAGGGGCAGCAGAGGCTGCACAGAGAGGCATGGAGGGTTCTGGGCTAAGCCTGGCTCAGCTCACGCCTGCCTGAGGTTGCAGTTCTTGGCTTGCCTAGCTGCCAGCCCCCTTCTCTTGTGCAAGGTGGTCCCTGTCCATAGATGAAGGCCTTAGTGCAGTTCTCCCAAACAACCAGCAAATTAGTCTCTTTACAGCCAGAGTTGGGGGCTGGAAACTGCTGGTTTTGTGGCAAGGAATGATGAAGCGGCCCTATTAGATCACTTCCGCTAGGATGCTGGATGATATCATTTGGAGCTCAACACCCCCCCTGTGATAAGCTGGAGATCCAAAAGAAAGGGAGTCTTTGGAGCAGAATGCTGATCTGGATCTGCATTTGAAATACATAACAGCATTTGTAGCTCTGGCAAGCAGCCCCAAGCAAAGAAAGGCAGCGCTGGCTGCTCAACAACAGCACTTGCCAGCCTCCCCCAACCTGGCGCCCTCCAAATGACTGTGACCCCCATTGGCTCTGACACGCTGGCTTCTTCCTTGCTGATCCAGAGCTGGAGAATGCCTGCAGTTGTCTTACGAGGGCGGGGCAAGAGGAACCATTGCTGTGGGCGCGACCAAGGGCAGGACACCAAATGGGTGTTGTCAGAGACCATGGAACCAATCTGACGGTTTTCAAAATAAATGTTAAATGACGCTGTGGGTTTTCCTTTTCCTTTTTAGGGTGGCATAATTAAGCATGCTTTAGATGAAAAAGCCAGATGCTGCCTTGCTCTGGGGCTTTTGGGGGCAGCCAGGATGGCACCATTGCAGCTCCCCTCCTTGGCCCTGCGCCTGCAGCCTGACACAGCTCAGCGCGTTCAGTCGCTGAACACTGCTGGGGGGGAGGAGAAAGCAGGGGGCTCTGCAACAAGGGCTGGAAGAAGCCTGCAGATTTTCTGCACAACAGCTTCGGAGCTGGGCAAACTTGGCATTTGGGGAGCAGCTTTCCTTAAGGATCCCCAGCTAGTTTCCACTTGCCCCAGTGGCAGTTTGTGTGGCCGGCATGATAAGAATTGTGAGTGTGCTTGAGGTGCACACATGATGAGAGAATCTCCATTTGGGGGCTTCCAGAACCTTCCATGTCCCCCCTCGGCTTTCTCTTCCCAGGGAGTTGGGAAGGCTTCCTTCCCAGCCTCTCCTGCTGAGGGAAAAGGGGCTGATTGAAGCCAGGCGTTTGGGGCTTTTGATCAGGCGGCGTGTTGTGGCAGCTCCAAGGCCTAATCGCTCCCAGATGCCTGACCTCTGCAGCGTCTTTGGGTGCTGGGCAAATTGCAGATGCTGGATTTGGAAGCGCCAGGAAATGGGGAGGGGGGGCGCCGAGCGCTGTGCAGAAAGATTGCTGAGGGAGCTGAGCCAAGAAGCGACAGTAGTTGCTACTGCGGAGGCAGGTTTCCTGGGGTGGTTTGGAAGGGCCCCATTTGGATCCGGCCACTGGCCGGGGGGGGGGGGGGGGAGGAGCCCACCTTCTTCAGGCAACCTGGTTGCTTGTTTGGATGACTGTGCCTTGCCCAGACCCAGGCTGGACGAAGCAACAGCACAGCTGCCCCTAACCCTTTGCCTCGGGGGCTTTGCTTTCTCTCTGGTAAAATGTCAGCGTCCTCTCTGGGCTGAAGTTCACATCTTGCATTTTGACACCTAGGTGTGAAATGTCTCATTGTCTAGTCATCTGGATGTGCCAAATTTTAACTTTCTGAGTGGCTTCGAAGTGTCATCAGCATCATTTCCCACCATTTCTGGGTCTTGTGCATGCAACAGGTTTCAGCTTTCTGGCTGGCGTGGAAACAGCATAACTACATATATAGCAAGGGTGTGGAGCCTTCTTCTGCCCAAGGGCCACATTCCCTTTTGGGCGATCCTCCAAAGGCCACATGCCCGTATGGTGGGCGCGGTTTGAGTCACAAGTGGCCACAGCAGTTGCTACCTCTTCCCTCCTCCGCCTGCTTTCCTTCACTGTTGTGTCTGCCCAAAGTCACTTAGCAGGACTGGAGAAGGCAGGTGCAGCGCTTGGCTGGGCCTCTCCCCACCTGCCCCGTCTCCTCACGCCAAGCAGCCAGCAATGCCTGGAGACCCAGCATGTGGCTCCCCCCACCCTCCAGCACTGCTGGAGTGCCAACCATATCCTGATGCGTTACAAACTCCCCTGGGGGATCTGCTCTCCGCCACACAGAGGGCTGCCTCTTTGGCGAACAAAGCGCTGCTCTCAAGGCCTGAGCCGGCTGGGGAAAGGGTTCTCTGTCTCTGGTTACACTCTGGATATCCCAGACAATGGTCCTTTGATCAGGTCTGGCAGGCAGGAGCAGGGCTGCAGAGGCCTCCTCCAGGTGGGGTGTTTTCCATGGATTCCAGCTGCTTCTTTGCGTGTGTGGGGGGGGGGGCGCCAGTGTGCCCCTCTGCCCCTCTGGGAGCCCTTTTGACAAACTTACTTTTCCTACAGCTGCCCCCAGGGCAATGGGGACGTGCAGTAGACCCGTGACAAACTCTGCTTCCAGGTCATTTGCACTCCACTCCACCGTCCTGACTAACTAGATCTTATGAACTTGGTCACCTTGTAAACTTTACAAGGTAGAGCCTCTGGCCAGCTCTCCTAATAGCTTGTGGCTTATAATGGCACTGTTGTACCACCGTCAGCTTAAAAAAAGGAGAGAGAAAGATGTCCTACCTCCAGCCCAGCTCTGCCCCCTCTTTGTTCTCTCCCAAGACTGAGCACTAGGCCAGGAAGCAGAGCCTGGCTTCTGGATCAGGCCCAAGGCCCATCTAGTCCAGCATCCTGTTCTCACAGTGGCCAGACAGAAGTACCAGTGGGGATGCCGCAAGCAGGACCTGAGTGCAGCTGCCCTCTTCCCGCCTGGGAGTCCCAGCCACAGATATTCAGAGGCATCCCATTCATTCAGAGATGGAGCAGCAACCATCCAGAGCCATGAACCACTGACAGCTCCGTCTTCCATTCTCCTTTTGGAGCCACCCAAGCTAGTAGCCGTTGCTGTGTCTTCTGGGAGCAAATCTTGGATTGGGAATTACACCAGCCTTCCCCAAGCTGGGGCCTCCAGGCGGCATACACTGCTCTGCAGCCTGTGCTGCCTGCCTGTGCTTGGGGCTGCTTGCCAGATCTATCACACCTGTCAGTCAGTGTGTTTGTGGGTGTCCGAATCAGTACTCCACCGCAAGCACGCTTGTCCCCCTTTCTTTTGCCCATCTGGCTTATCACAGGGGGCGATGAGGTCCAAATGATATCACCCAGCCTTCTGGTAGAAGTGATCTAATAGGCGCTGCTTCATTCTGCTTTGCCATGAAAACAGCTGTTTTTAGTCCCCAGCTCTGGCTCTGTAGCTTCCGGTGGCTTATAGAGAGACTAATTTGCTAATCACTGAGCAGGGGAATGGAAGCGATTTTGTAGGATTAACCTTCCCTGTGCTCGTATAGTGGAGCTCAGCGATGTCCCCGGCCATGCTGGTGACTGAGGCTTGCAGGATTACCCTCTCAAAGAGCGATGCCAGTTTGTTCATGGGCCACCATTGTGCTGCTATCTTTCCCAGGAGCCTCTGCTCCTGGTCTTCCCGTCATTTGTGGGATGAGTGCCCTGCATCTGTGCAACAGAATGCGCTGAGACCTTAATCCCCAAATGCAGATTTTTGCTTTTCCCACTCTGATGACTTAAAGACTTTTGACCTGGTCATCACTCAAGGGAAAGGGTTAACCTGTGCTCCCTGGAGTCTGTGTCATGCACTGCAGCCAAGTCAGAGGGGTTCTTCCGCCCCCTTAAGCAATTCTGCCTTGTCCTGCAGAGTGTTTTTAATTCCTTTGAATCGGATGTAGCTTGACTTACGGAAGCAGCAGCATATGAAAGCGTGGTTTTCTAAATGCGAGGTTTGTGGGGTGCTGTTTCAAATGAACCATGCTTAACATTGAGAAAGGGAGGGAGGAGAGGCAGAGGGTGTTATTGTTTCCTCAGACTGGCTCTTGGCTTGCAAATCATGCTTTGCCTTTACCACTTAGGTGCCAGCTCTTCGCCCAGGGATCAGGTGGTGGTGATTTATTTCATTCATGTATTTCAAAGCAATTCTATCAAAACAGTTACTTATATTAAAAACAGTTAAGACTGAGTGTGTGTGTGCGCGCACGTGCATGTGCATCCATATATATAAATCTCTCTCTCTCTCTCTCTCTCTCTCTCTCTCACACACACACACACACACACACACACACACACGTATGTTAGAGGCTGCTGCCCCTGCTAACCTCAGAGGGTGGGCAGAGTGCTTCTGCACTCCTGTTCAGCTTGCAGGCTTCTCACAGGCATCTTGTTGGCCACCCTGAGAACAGGATGCTGGGCTTGAGGGGCCATTGGCCTGATCCAGCAGGCTCACCTTACATTCTTAATGTTTTCCTTAGATCTCCTTTGGAGAATTGCAGTGACATGATTCCTCAGATTAAAGGAGCTGCTGGATGGCCCTTGCAGCCACCCTAAAAGGGAAAGTGGGCGATCCTTGGGTCCTCGCAAACCCATGGTAGCTTCTGTGGTTGCTGCACTGCAGATGGTTAGATTACTGTTCTTGCCCTGCACAGCGGTATTCCCTGAACTCCAACAGTGGAAGCGGTCAGGACTGCTCCTTTCTTATACTCTGGGATACTAGTGCATATGAGTGCACAGCCTCTAGGGCAGCCTTTACCAACCTAATGTTCTCCAGATGTTTTGGACTACAACACCTATCCTCTGTGTTGCTGGGGCTGATTGGAGTTGTCACCCAAAATGTCTGGAGGGCACCAGATTGGCAAAGGCAAGAGAGGGGGAGAGAGAGGTTTTTGCTGCTCAAAATGGCCCAGCCACGCAGGGGAATGATTAATGATGTGCCTGGAAGTGATATCATCTCTGCCCTTCTTGTGATGGGCCGGTGATGTTCGTGCGCAAGTGCCGCCCCCACAGCGAAACAGTGTTTGCACCTGCTAGCTTCAAAAATAACACGAAAATTGCTATTTATTTCTTTGAAATGTGTATCCCCACTTAGAAGTTTGTAACTGGAATTCCAGCAGTGAACATAAATCGTAAAAAGAACTACATTAAATAGAATGGCAATTAAAATCAATCACTTGCAGCAGCTGGAACGGGTAGGAATAACGAAAATATTCAAATGCCAGATGGGACATTAAACGACTTGGATGAAAGTTTTTGGCAGACAAAAGAAGCTCCCTGTTCACCAAGAAGCCTCTTAAACTTCACAGAGATGGTGAATCTGTGGCCCTCCAGATGCAGGACTGCTAGCTGCATCGCTGGAGTTGGAGTCTCAGCAACCTTGTGGGGGGGGCACAGATTCCCCATGTTGTTTAACATAGTGGGGTTATCCAGATGTTTGGAGTACATTGTCAGCAGGATGCTGATGACACTCAGCTCTATTTCTCCTTTACATCTGCAGGTGAGGCAGTGGAAGTGCTGGACCAGTGTCTTGCCTCAGTAATGGACTAGATGAGAGCCAACAAAGTGAAGCTCAATCCAGATAAGATGGAGGCGCTGTTAGTGGGGAGTTCCCTAGACCGGATGGCTAGGAGATCGCCTGCTCTTGATGGGATTACACTTTCTCCGAAGGAGCAGGTTCATAGCTTGGGGGTTCTCCTGGATTCATTGCTGTAAGCTTGAGGCTCAGGTGGCCTCAGTGGCCCAGAGTACCTTCCATCAGCTTCGGCTGGTGGCCCAGCTATGCCCCTGTCTGGTCAGGGTTAGTCTAACTACTGTTGTCAATGCTCTGATAACCTCAAGGTTAGATTACTGCAGTGTGTTATACATAGGGCTGCCTCTGAAGACAGTTCGGAAACTGGTGCAGAATTCACTGGTCAGGTTGCTCACTGGAGCAAGACGGTCTGATCACGTTACACCAATCTTGGTCCCACTTCACTGGCCACCGATTAGTTTCCTGGTCCAATACCTCAAGGACCACCTTTTTCCATATGAACCTACCCGGACCCTGAGATCATCTTCTGAGCTCTTCTTTGCGTGCCTCCTCCGAAAGAGGTCCGGAGGTGGCAACACGAGAACAGGGCCTTCTTCAGTGGCTCCCCGTCTCTCCATGGGAAGTTCGCCTGGCACCTTCATTATACACCTTTAGGCAACAGGTTCCTTTTTAACCAGGCCTTTGGTTAATCCGATTTACATCCTATGCCCTTTTAAAATGTTTTTTTTGGGGGGGGGGCTATTGGGTTGTTGTTTTATATTTTTATTATGGTATTTTGTGGTTTTATATCTTGATTTTATTCTGTGAACCGCCCTGAGACCCCCAGGGTACAGGGCAGTATATTAAACAAACAAACAAACAAACAAACAACAAACGAATTATTATTATTAAGAAGGTTCAAGTCAGAGACAAAGGCCTTAATTGTAACTTTGCCACTGTGTGCACAATAAATTTAAAGCACCCTCCCCCCAAAAACAGGATAATGGAAACTGGAGTTTGCCCCAGAACTACAATTCCCAGCAGCCTGCAAATTTAAGAACAGTTTCCAGAGCTTTGGGTGGGGGGGGGGGTGGAAGACTTGCTTTAAATGTGTACACAGCCAACGAAGGCACCTAGCAGGCTTTTCTCTGGGAAAGGCATTCTAACAAACAGGCACCACCACCAAAAAGCTCTTGCCTCCTGTCACCATCACCCTTGCCTCTGATGGAAGGGGGGCCCAGAAAAGTTTGTCTGGTGCAAATTCAGTAAATTGCCAGCTAAGTTATGCACAGAATAGACATATTGAAATTAATAACCCCAAGTTAGTGATGTCCATTAATTTCATGGGTCTACCCAGACACTAGCAGGGATCCAATGCAACAGTTTCTCTAGTGGATCACACATACCATTGTGTAACAAAGTTATAGAATTGTAGAGTTGGAAGGGACCCCTAGGGTCACCCACTCCACCTCCCCCCATGCAGGAATCCCAACTGGATTATGCATGATCATACAACTAGTTTCCAGCAACCTCCTTCTGCATTCTCTTGCATATTGCTAGCAGAACAAGTATCACGCCACAAGGCTCTGTCCTTGTGCTACATGGGATGTTACACTCTTACGGATTCTTCCTCCAGAAAAGCCCACCTATGTATGGGGGCAGCCCATAGGTAGCCTATATGGTGCTGTAATGTTAGGGCCCAAATGCTCAGAGGTGCCTCAGGGGGGCTTCCTGAGGGCTTGCAGCTCAGATTGGTTACTTCAGCATAGACAGGATCAAGGCCTTCTTCGTGGTGGCCCTTGAACTGTGGAACTCCCATCTGTACAGACATTTAGGCCAGCACTGGAGACTTGCCTCTTCAGTGCTGCCTTTTAACTGAGATTTTCATTAGCTTGGGTGTGGCAGAGCAGCGTCTAAAAGTATTCTGCATTCTTGCTAATGAGTCTATTATATCTTTATATCTTCCATTGTGTGTTCCCTGCTTTGCGAGGGTGTTCCCTGAAAAGCCACTGGGACATATCTCTCTATCTGTCTGTCTACCTCTCTGTTAAGCACAAACAGGACTGGAATCTGCTGCCAGCAGAGAAGCAAGAATCCTGTTGTCCTCTTTTAACTTTTTAAAACATTGTTCATGTTTAGTTTTTATTATATTGATAACCCACCTTCCCCCAAGGAGCTCAGGGTGGTATATATGCTTCACTCATTCCCCATTTCATACGACGACACTGCGAGGTAGGTTAGGCAGAGAGATGGCGCCTGACCCTCGTGGGCCTGAGTGGGGATTTCCCTCCCCGACCCAAGCTCAGCACTCTAACCACTGCACCACACTGACCCCTAACGTTGCCTGCTCTTCCCTTGCAGACCTGAGGGAAGTGACGAAGCGCTTCTCCAAGATTGGGGTGTTCAACTACACAACACTGACCCTGGCTGACCCCAAAGGGCTGCTTTACGTGGGGGCTCGAGAAGCCATTTTCGCCCTCCGCACCAACAACATGGAGCTTGAGGAAATGGTGAGTTGCAGATTGGGCTGTCTTGGGAGGTGCTACAAAGATGCATTAATCACAGAGATGCCTGCCAAATCTGCCTTTCCCAACTGGGTGCCCTCTAGTTTTGGGGACTGCAACTCCCATCAGGCCCAGCACCATATGGCTGTGCTGGTTGGCACTGAGGGGAGCTGTAGTCTCATCAGGTTGGGACGGCTGTGCCAAAGATCCATCTCGTTCTTTGACCCGTTTTCTAGCAGTGCTCAAGCAGATGCTTCCAAGAATCCCCAAGATGGGCATTTGAAGGCCAAGAGTGCCTGCTGTGCTGCTCTTGCTTCCCAGCCATGTTCAGCTATCAGGACTAGCAGCCGTTGGGTGTCCTGGCATAGCAAGCAGCCTTGTAGAAAGCCAGGCCTCTTGCCCACCTTTTCTCTAAACTAGAAAACTGCAAATGCTGCAGCCTTGACTCCCAGGGAAGTTGCTCCACCCCCTTGATTGTTTTGGTCGCTCTTTTCCAACTCTATAACTCCCTTTTAAAATGCTTTTATCATGCTGTTTGTGGCTGTGATTGTGTGACTTTCCTATTTAGGCAACATAAACCACCCCAAGCCCTTGTGATAGGGTGGGCTTCATAGGATGCTTAAGAATAATTTCTACTTCTTTGCAGATCCATTGGGAGGCTCCAGCAGAGAAGAAAGCAGAATGTATTCAAAAGGGCAAAAGTAATCAGGTAAGACAGGACATGACCATAACTCAGCCTCCTCCAACCTGGTGCCCTGCAGCTGCTTTGTACTACAACTCCCATCAGCCCCAGGCAGGACAGCTGTCCTACATGCCACTCAAATCTGAGCCACTTCACATTTTCTTCACTGCAGACTTCTAGACAAGGAAACAGAGAGGTGCCTCTCATTGCTTTTTCGGGGGTTGTTTTCAAGAGCTGTCCTTAAGAAAACTGAGGATGGTGTCTGAGACCTGCACCCCGTGGGGATCCTCTTGCCCCATGGATCTCCCACAGAAGGATGGGCCTTTGTCCCTACCGCCAAACGTCTCTTGACAGCGGTGGGCAGGCAAGCGCAATATTGTCATGGCTTGTCAGGCACCTGCAGTGAGGAACTTGCTGCTCTCCCCATCTGTTACGCCGGGAGAGTATTCAGAGAGGACCCACTTTGAAGCTGAGGGAGAGCGGCTTGTCCCTAAATGAGTTCATGGTGGAGGTGAGATTTGGATCAGGGATTTCCTGATTCATAGCTCACTGTCCTGGCCATTATGCTACACCATCTTGGTATCAGTGTGTGCATGGGCCCTTTCCCTGTGAGCCCCCAGGCACCCTGCAGAGAGGGTGGCTGCGTTAGACTTCCCCCTTCCATTGCCCTGCCCCTGGGAACACTGGTCAGCTCTAGTCGGCTCAGCTTCTCGCCTTTCCTGCTAAGCAAGCAGACCAGGGCTCTCTGCACATCAAATCTCCCCCTGCCGACTTCTCTGGCAAACGTGAATCCTCACTGAGCTGGGCTGGCTTTGGACCAGACAGGTCTGCATCTGGCAGTCAGCCTGTCTTCCTTGCTGACTGGGCAACAGGAGAGAGGGAGACCGAGGCTGCCTTCCTCTCCCCACTTAACCTGGGAGTAAGCCCCATTGAATTCAGGGTGACCTGCATCTGAGTAGTCACAGTTAAGACCACAGCTTTAGCAACCTCCCACCACTCTTTCTGTTGTCGCAGTTGATTATGGATCATTGTTGATGGGGCTTCAATGTTGAGTCCCTTGGTAGGTTTTAAAACCTTTTTCTCAGTGATAAAATGTGGCCCGAATTAACCAGACAGCTGAATTTCTAACTTACGGTAAAAGAAGATTTTTTAAAAACAAAAAAACAAAAACACAACTCTGGGTGACAGACATCCTCCATAGAAGAGAGGTGTTCCCTTTGGTGTGAGAGGGAAGCAGAGATGCCTTTTCCTAAGCAGGGTCTTCCTACTATTTATGCACAGGCTCCATATTGGGGGAAAAAACCACATCGCCACCCTCCCTTTCATTTGATATGAAAACAAATGCTGATGTGATCCAGCTAATTAATCATTTAATTAATTTCTTACGTGAAAAAAGGCAAGCAGCAAGTGTCAGGAAAGTTACCACAGGGATTGTGGCTTGTGGTGGCCAAGCATTCATGGCTTTTTCATCTTTCAATGTCTCTCCAGTTTGGGTTATCCTTTTCTGTCTTGTCCTGAAAGGGTTTTCATGGCCGCTCCTGAATTTGCTGGCTTATTAAGCCTGGATTTGATACCTGGTTGCTGTATCTGTGTGCTGAATCATGCACATTATTTGCATATAATATACATAGACGCATGCTTTGGTTACATTTACAGTGGTACCTCTGGTTACGAACGCTTCAGGTTACGAGCTCCGCTAACCCAGAAGTAGCTGCTCCTGGTTTATAAATTTGCCCCAGGATGTGAACGGAAATCACAAAGCGGGAGGCCCCATTAGCGAAAGTGCACCTCAGGATAAGAACGGTTTCAGCTTAAGAACAGACCTCCGGAATGAATTAAGCTTGTAACCAGAGGTACCACTGTATTGTGCTTTTAATTGGTGTCATGGGTACACTGGTGGTTTTTGTGAAGGAGCTCTAACCTCTGATTGCTAAGTTTGGCTTCTGAGGAGCCTTGAGGACTAGAAACATGATTTTAAAGAACAGCAAGATTCTCCAGATGCTGACTTCTGCGTGTCAGCAATGCAACCACAAAATGAAAACAACCCATACCCTCTGGGACAGGTCATTTGGCAGAGAATGAGACTCTAAATCTCAGGGTTGTGGGTTTGAGCCCCACGATGAGCAAAAAAATCCTGCATTGCAGGGGGTTGGACTAGATGACCCTCGGGGTCCCTTCCAACTCTGCGATTGTATTCTGTGTTTGTGGCCGTTGGAGTCTCACTAAGGACCTGTTTTTTCCTCCTCAGACTGACTGCTTCAACTACATCCGTTTCCTGCAGAGTTACAACAGTTCCCACATGTATGCCTGTGGTACTTATGCCTTCCAGCCCAAGTGCGCCTACATTGTGAGTATGGCGGGGAGCAGCTTTTCTGTCCATGAATCGTGCTTGGACACGTGGGCTGAGTGCGCTGAATGGGGGCAACTGGCTCAGCCCCCTCTCTTTCTTGGCCTCCTTGCAGAATCTGGCCACCTTCTCCTTGGACAGGCTCTCCTTTGAAGATGGAAGGGGGAAGTGCCCCTACGACCCCGACAAGGGGCACACGGGCCTCATTGTGGGTAAGTGGCACCCAGGGCTGCCTGCCTTCTTCAGCCTGAGGAGCAAAGTCCAAAGGGCAGGGTGTCCCACTGGGAGGCGCTCTTTCACAAAGCTCATTCAAATGGATTCTGCAGAAGGACTTTGGGGTGCAGTGGGGGGAAGAGCCAGTTTCTGCAAAGCTTTTCTTGCCTGGTCGCCGTGCTCTCCACAGGCAACCAGGCAAGTAACAGCTGGCCGGCCTGCTCCCTGCCTGCTCCCCCTCCATGCAGCCTGGGCCTCGGGGCTCTTCAAGCCAGCTTAACCCCTTCTCTTCCACCCATTTTAGAGGAAGAGTTGTATTCGGCAACACTCTACAACTTTCTGGGCACAGAACCTGTGATCCTGCGCAACCTGGGCCCCCAGTATTCTGTCAAGACTGAGCACCTGCCCACATGGCTCAATGGTGAGATGCGATGGGAAGCAGGGGGGTGGTTCTCCAGTTGGGCTCTCTGTGCGCATGAGTGCATCATGGCTCCTCCTTACAAATGCATGTTTTCCACGGTGGGTTCCAGGCAGAGGCTCACAAGTGTGGCAAATGCTGCTTGCCTTGGTTTACTTAGCTTGGAAAAACCAGCACCCTCTGCTTCTGTACTCTGAATGTGGAATCTTGTCTGAACATAGCTCAATATTGTCTGTGCTAGGCATGGGGGGCCTGAAACCAGCCGTTTCTAAAGCCCGTGTGGTGTAGTGGGTAAAACAGTGGACTGAGATCTGGGAGACCAGAGTTCAAGGCCCCACTCAGGTGTAAAACTCCCTGAGTTACCTTGGACCGGTCACTGTCACTCAGACTAACCCACCTCACAGGGCTGTTGTGAAGATTAAATGGGGAGAGAGGTCCTTGGAGGAAAGGAGGGGTATAACTGTCATTGAAATAAAGTAGGCCAGGATTATATCTGCGCATGTGTGTTTGGTGGGGGCTTAGAGGGGATCAGGAAGGATATTTTTGGTTTCAGGACTGGCCGTTCATCTTGCTTCCTTTCCTCCTTTTGTAGAACCCCACTTTGTGGGCTCGGCCTTCGTCCGGGAGAGCAAAGGCAGCGACAGAGGGGATGACGACAAGGTCTATTTCTTCTTCAGCGAGCGGGCGGTGGAGTACGACTGTGACATAGACCAAGTTGTGGCCCGGGTAGCCAGAGTCTGCAAGGTAGGCGGCACTTCCAGAGGCGATGGAGAGTTATGGCAGGCTCTGTGTGGCCCAACCACCTCAGAAGACTCCAGCTGGGTCAGAGCCCAAGGCTTGTCTAGTCCAGCAGCCCAAATCAGAGTTAAAAGAAGGATGTATTTTAAAAACCCTACAGAATTCTTTTATTGCAATGAAACGATTCTCTTATATACAGACACTCCAATAATAAGTCCTTAATAGGACTTATTCTGATGCAGTATATTTCACCCTCTGGCCAACAGCACAGAGGTCTTCATCAGTGACCTGATATAGCATCAAAGGAATGAAATGTGAGAAATCTAAAGAATAAAAAACTTTTAACAAGTCAGCATTTGTAGAATAAAAAACAAACATGCGCAAAACAGCAAGAAGCTGATTCTCATACTTTACCTTTGCCTCACTTCTTCCTCTCCAGCTCTTAAAATTTTGCCTGTAAGCTCCATGAGACAGGGACCTCTCTCCCCCCCCCTTAAATGTTAATTATCTCTGTGCAGGGGGACGTGGGAGGCGCTCGGACTTTGCAGAAGAGGTGGACGACGTTCCTGAAGGCACGGCTGTTGTGCTCTATTCCGGAGCAACAGCTGCATTTCAATCGGATCCAGGGAACGTACACTCTGAGTGGGGATCATTGGTCTGAAACTAGCTTTTTCGGAGTCTTCCAAGCACGCTGGTAAGGCAGCAAATTTTGCTTTCAGATTTGTCCTGTGGGGCTGATGGCCCTCTGCTCTGCAAAGGCTGAGTGGGTGGGTGGCAGGGCTGCAGGAGTGCAAAAATGTCACAAGGTACGAGGGTGAGAACAGAATTCAGCTTCCTGAGAATCTCTGCTTTCACTTTTTTTAAAAAAAACAACAAGCAAGCATCTTGTCCTAAGGCCAGAAACCATATTTGTTTCGTATTGATAGATGGACTATTGATACAACTGAATTATTTTAAAAAACTCAGTTTTTGAAAATGACATTCAGTGAAATTTCCTTAAAACAATATAAAAAGAAATCTATATATTAGAAAGAAAACCATATCCTTTAAAGCACGTGGTCCGTGCCTATAGAAATCTTGGGAATAGGAGGGGTGATCAGACAAGATTTCCAGGGGAGGCGGGTACAACTTCAGTGTGTTATAGGTCTCTTTTGGGCACACACACTAATTTGCCCACAATGAGCAGGACCTGTGCTAGTCACGCAACATGGGGGAAAGAGCAGCATAAATTGCCTGAATTTACATGATTTATGTTGGATTTTGTTCCTGGTGTCCCCCCCCCAAAAAAAGACTTCCTTCCAATGCCAAAAGGAAAGATGTGGTTAGAGAGGCTGTCATCCTGATAGTTGGATAACACAGTCAATGAAATGGGAATAATTGCAGGAGTCCTGTTCTTTCCCTCAGCCTGTCCTGATATAACAGCAATAAAAACTTCCCAACCTTGATATCTGAAAGGGGAGGTTGAAATAGTTGATCTTGAATTATTGTTCAATTTACTGGCTGCTGGTAGAATCTGTAACGCAAAGGGCGGGGGGGGGGGGAATGGCACAAATTCTCCACAATCGCCGAACGGTTAAGCAAAATATAGGACACTACATGGCTGATTTCTTTTTCTAACTTGTTTTTCTGGAAGCTATTCAAGAAAATAAATATGTTCTTTGAAAAATGGTCTTTGTTTATTTGGGGAATTACAAATTTCAAGATAAAAAGCAAGCCTAGTGTATGGTTGTTTTTCTGTGTTGTCATATCAGTTTAGGATTTAATTATGGCAGTCATATCAAACATATATGTAGTTTTCATTAGAACATATTTTCTTTTATTTGTAAATATTTCTAGTTCAGTACCATTTTTTTGTTTGCAACTTCTTATGGTTTTTTTGGGGGGGGAGCGAGTAACTATTTAAAATAAAATCTTCCCAATCTTGGTTGCTCTCTATCGCTAAACTTATTCTGCCTCCCTCCCTTCCTTTCCTGCAGGGGAGATGTGGATGTTTCTGCTGTCTGTCAATACCAGATTCAAGAGGTGCAGAAAGTGTTTGACGGTCCCTACAAGGAGTACAGCGAGGTAGCTCAGAAGTGGGTTCGGTACTCGGACCAAGTGCCCAGCCCTCGTCCTGGAGCAGTAAGTACTTCTGGGGAGGAGAGTGGGAATCCCGAGTGGCTTGCCTGCCCCTGAGAGATGGGTGCCCAGCTGCTGCCCCCTTCTGGTCTGTGAGGGCAGACGTGTACCCATCACTCCCTTCCCTCCCAGTTTCCCCTTGGACAGATTGGCTCACAATCCCGAGATTGCTTCTCCATATCCAGATTCTTCCGGAGTATCTTTACTTTTTATCACATGTGGTAGATACCGCATGCCACTACACATGCCACAGCAACACGGAAAATGTAGGCACACATTTGGAAAATGTGTATATGATGGAGCAACTCAGTGGAAATTTCCCTGGTCTTACACGGAAGACTTGGCATGTCCCCAAGCTTATGTGAATCCCCACCCCAGCTGATGTTGTGATTCCTGCATCACAGTGGGTCATACTAGATGACCCATGGGAGCCCTTCCACCTCAGTGATCCTGGGATGGTTCTGTGATAATGGGCCACAGGGCTTTGTGTCCACCTCTTATCCAGGTCCCCAAGCCCAAGCATGATCGGGCTGACAGTTGAAAGTATAGGCAGTTGGGATAGCTCAGTTGGTAGAGCACAAGACTTTAAATCTCAGGCTCGTGGGTTCAAGCCCCACATTGGGCAAGAAACTCCTACATTGCAGGGGGTTGGGCTAAATGACCCTCGTGGTCATTTCCTTTTTTTTTTAAATAATATTTATTAACAGTTTAAAGACTATAAAAGAAAGAAAAAGAATTCAACAATACAATACAATACAAAAACAAAAACACTACATTACACTAATACTAAAACATTGAATTAACAACACAAAACAAACACAATTTAAAACACATCCAATAATTTCAGTATCTTATCTTTCATTCACTTGTTTCCACGACCTCCTCACACCTCCCTTTTTGTATTCCACTTCAATTAACTGTTTCAGCAATTCCTTTCCATCTTCCTCTGTTTTCTGTCCTGTAATTTATCTTAACTTATTTTAACCTTATTTTTTCCCTTTAATACATTAAAAATCTATTTGTACTTAATTCCTTATAACATTTCTGCTAAAGCCATATAACTTCATTCCAACATTTTTCTAACATTCATTGATTTTACAGTATTTCTGTAAATAATCTTTAATTTTTTTCCAGTCTTCTTCCACCGAGTCCCTCGTGGTCATTTCCAACTCTGCAATCCTATTATTATCTCTCTGGGTGTGTTTTCTCTGGCTGTCTCTCTGTCATAAGTGTCTACTCATCTTGTGGAAGCTACATTTCCTGGCTTCAAATCCTTGCGTCTTTTCCCATGTGCACATTACTTTTCCAGGTGCCTTCTTATTTAGCCATGAGGAAAGTGTGCTCTGCACACCCGGAGCAGCCAATATGGTGCTCTTCAGCTGTTGCTGAACTGCAGCTCCCCTCCTGAGTGCGCTGCTTGGGGCTGATAGGAGCTGGAAGGCACTCCTTCTGTACGCCCTCAGAAGCACTCGTCTTCATGACTGCTTTGCATCCATCACGGCTGGGTCTTGTCAAATTAAAAGCATTTCTGCAGAGCCAAGGCTTAATCTGTGTCAAAGCATTTCCAGCTCTGAGCTAAGCCCTGCATCTTCCCTTCCTTCCAGTGCATCACCAACTCCCTGGAGCTGCCTGACAACACGCTCAACTTTGCAAAGAAGCACCCATTGATGGATAAGGTGGTCCCTCCCCAAGGCAGCCGGCCTTTGCTGGTCAAGAAGGAGGCCAACTTCACCCAGCTGGTGGTGGAGCGGGTTCATGGCTTGGATGGCAAACCGTATGAATTGCTGTACATTGGCACAGGTATGGGATTCTAAGGCCCAGAGCACTCTTTGCATGTAGAAGGTTCCAGTTTAACCTCTGGCACATCAAATACAAGGGTCTTGGTTAGTGAAGGATGGCAAAGCTTCTCTGCAGGAGGTCTTGAAGTGTTGCTGCCTGCCGGAGTAGACCAGGGATAGGGAACCTGTGGCCCTCAAGATGATGGACTACCAACTCTCATGCCCCCCCTCGCCAATGACCATGTTGGCTGAGGCTGTTGGGAGTTGGAGTCCAGCCACACCTGGAAGACCACAGGCTGCCCATCCCTGGTGTACTTGCTCCACAAACTGAAACTTCACTGCCAGGCAGAGAAGATTGTGTAGGGGGTCTGGCTCTGTATGTCCAGTTGCAGCACCTCTGTGGATAGACAGAGTTAGTGCTGCAACCTGTTCCTGGGTTTGGGGGATGGAAATCCCACATGAGCCCCGCTCTTGAGTCAGATGAGAACAACATAATTCCCGTTTTGATGCTGGGGCGGTTCTTGGAAGGAGTGGCCTGAGGAAGGACTGTAGCTTAATGGTAGGCACCTGCCTTGCATGTAGAAGGTCCCGGGATCAACCTCTGACATCTCCAGGAAGGCCTAGGAAAGATTCCTGACCTGGAATCCCAGAGAGCTGCTGACCGGCAGTGTCGGCTAGGTGGACCTACTGGCCTCCCTCAAGGCAGCTTCCTAGGTTCCTATTATATGGTAGCTGGCAGAGGCAGTGGTCCCTAGGGCAGCTCTGGTGGTCCAGAGAGCGCCTTCCTGTGATGCTTCTTTGCCATGACCTCCCTCTCTTGAATTTTCTGAAGATAATGGTTGGCTGCACAAGGCCGTGGTCTTGCCATCGGGTGTCCACCTGATCGAAGAGCTGCAGATCTTTGAGCATGCCCAGCCTGTCAAGAGCCTAGTGTTGTCCCTGCAGAAGGTAAGAAATGTCCCTGCATGGGCTGGGGTTGGAAACACGGGGGGGTGGCAGCAGGCAGGATTCCTTTCCTTGTGGAGTCGCAAGGCATGTCCCCGATCACACCACATGATGGGCAGTGCTGAGGTGTAGGCCCCCCCCCAAAAGCCTTGCTCAGAAGAGATTCTACAAGTTAAGACCACTTGCTTTTGCTTTGGCTAATTCTACTTTCAGGATTCAGACATCAAAGGTTAGCGACTGGGTCTTTTTTGATGAGGGATTGGTGGAATTGTAGTGTTTTGGAGGTGAGAGAATAGTGGGATGTGCTGGTCAGGAGATGAGGGCAGTGCAGCCAAACTGAGCACGACAGGATTGGGGTCAGCCACTGTGTACTTTGGGGTTTGCTAAGATTTCATTAGAAAATGCCTGCATGGTTCTCTGCAACCATAAGGACTAGAAACCTGGACAAATGTATGTAAACTTAGATCCACAACATCCCACATTTGGCAGGAGATGTTTGTGCCTCTGCAGCAAGAGCATGCAATAGAGCAACCCAGGGAATGAGGCAGCACTGACTTTTTCAGTGGTATCTGAAGATTAAGGTGGGAGCAAAGTGGTGTGACTCTAGATGCTGCTCCAGTATTGATATTCTTCCCTCTCACCCCAGAGGGTGCTGTTTGTTGGCTCCAACTCCCAAGTTATCCAGCTTCCTGTGGCCGACTGCAGCAAGTATCACAGCTGTTCTGACTGCATCCTCGCTAAGGACCCGTACTGTGCCTGGACGTGGAATGGGAGTCGCTGTGTTCGCATAGATGCCTACGATGGGTAAGAGGCACATCTTGGAAAGTGGCAAAAGAGGGAGTGACAAGGAAGGGAAATGTGGAGAGCAGTTGTCTGTTTGTGTTCGCCCTGAGACATCAACTCTCAGGAATCTTGTTCAGTTACTCTTCTGTGTCCAGACCTTTGCTGAACGCTCTTAAGTAGCTTCAACCACCAGGCCTAGAAACTCCTGCACTTTCTGAGGGTCAGAACTCTATGCCTGCACAAAAAGAACTTACAGGCATGCAGAATACACTCAACTCTGGTTTTATGGTCCTGTTGCCTTTTATTTAAATAATTTATATCCTGTTTTTCACACATGTCTCAAAGTGGCTTACAAAAAACAGACAATTGACAAATCTTAAAACAAAGGTGACCACCAGCTTTTCCTTGGTATTGTGGTGCTGCTCCTTAGCTTTGTTCCCTCTCTCTTTGTGGCAAAACATCTTCTGATGAACTGGCTTTTGGCTCTTTTAGGACCTCGCTGCTGTTCCAGGATTTGGGAGTGGAGCCTGGGATTTGCAGCCCCCTGCGCACGTCAAAATCAGGTCAGTCCTCCTCTGCAATTTTCAGGCAGTGTTGTGTTGTGGTTACTCTGTGGACTCCTTGTATATATGCTTTGTGGGACCGGTGGTTTCAGCATTGTGGTCCTTCAGTGACAAGACAAGCTTAACTAGGGTGATTGTGTATTTCAAATGCTCAGTTGCAACTCCAAACCAACATCTTCACAGGAAATGCCACAAAATCGAGTTTTACTCATCCCTCATGCCAAGTGAAGGAAACACTCCAGCTTTCATCAGTAACTCTGGAGCAATGTCCTCAGTTGTCTCCACACCACACATCTCCTTTTTATCCTCACAGCAACCCTGTGAGGTAGGTTGGGCTAAGCAAAAGCATCAGGCCTGGGGTCTCCCAGGGAGCCTCATAGCCAAGTGAGGAATTTGTCCCTGGGCCCTCCCTGGGGTGCTGCATCTTGCAACCCACAGACTCTCACTGCAAGGAGATTTGGTTGCTGGTCTGAGGGCAGCCCTGGGACTTGTGGCTGGACCATGAAAACGAGGAGGCATAATTGCCTCTTGATCAAAGCTCACATGACACTGAGTCCTCCGTCTGCAAATCCTTCTAGAAATGGTGGTGGGAGCCTGTGGGCACATAATTTGAAGCACAAGAGAACAGAATTAGGCAAGAGGCTGCCTGATCAGAATGTCTATACTGGGTCACTTTCACACAGTACATTTAAAGTGCTGTGATATCCCATTCTTGCTAGATTAGTTTTACGTTGTTGTTTTTTGTTGTTGTTTTTTGCTGCTGGAATTCGTTAAACAGGTTGGTTATTGTTAATTTATTGCTTTGAATATAGCTCAAGTCAGTCGAGCATGAGACACTTAATCTCAGGGTCTTGGGTTTGAGCCCCACGTTGGGCAAAAAGGTTCCCGCTTTGCCAGGGGTTAATTCCCCTCGTGGTCCCTTCAGCTCTGTAGTTCTCTGATTCTGTGACACTACACTGAGTAGGGCTGCCATACACCCAGAAGTGCCCAGACATAGCTGGGATTCGTCTGCCGGAAATAGCGTCTGGGCAGAATTACTGAAATTCAGCCAAAATGTCCAGGAAACCCCAGGCACAGAGCAACCCATGTTGGAAGTGTTGATGTTTTGGCAAATTTCATTTTAAAAAACCTCAAAAGCATTTTTTAAAAAGCTCAACAACTTTGCTACTTTTGCTTCTTGTAATATGGCAACCCTAATATTGAGGTTTGTCAGGGATTATGTGTTTCTTTGGACAAACAGGTGGGATAGACATTTTAAAAATGTGTGCCACTCTTTCGGTTTTTGGGAGGGACATACAGGATACAAATGCAATATACAAAGACTCTGCTGTTTTTTTCATTTCTGCTTGTGGGATTCCACAGTGCTTTTGCTTTGGAAGGAAGAAAATCCTGCAAGGAGCCCTGTCTGTTGGCAGAAGAATAGCTAGGCGTGATGTCTTCCCCCGTCTTTTGTTCACCCTCTCCCTTCTCTCTGCAGGAACCAAAGTAATTCCCAAGAACATCACGGTGATGGTGGGCACAGACCTGGTCCTGCCTTGCCGCCCAACCTCCAACCTGGCCCAGGCTCGCTGGACCTTCAATGGGCAGGAGTTGCCTGAGGAGCGGGACTCGGTCCTGTACGATGCCCACCTCAAGGCGCTGATCATCTTGGGCACCAGCCTGAAGCACAGTGGGCTGTACAGGTGTGTCCAGCTGGAGGAACGCAATGAGCTGATGTCCGAGAGCTACGTGGTCACCGTGGTCTCTGGCCCGGCCATGTCTCTGGAAGCGCGAGCCCCTCTGGAGAACCTGGGCCTGGTGTGGATGGTTGTGATCGCTCTGGCCGCCGTGTGCTTGGTGCTTCTGTTGGTGGTGCTGTCCCTGCGGCGCAGGCTCAAGGAAGAGCTGGAGAAGGGCTCCAAGGCCATCGAGAGCACCCTGGTCTACCCCATTGAGCTGCCCAAGGAGGCGAAGAGCCCCACCTTCATTCCCAGCACCACCTCGGACTCGGACGAGAAGCTGTGGGACCCAGCCAGCTACTACTACTCTGACGGGTCCCTGAAGATCGTCCCCGGCCATGCCGTGTGCCAGAACGGAGGCACCACACCCTCTCCCACCACCAACGGCATCCCCGGGCAGCCCCTGCAGTCTCCCCCGCTCCATTCGCCCAACCGCATCAACCTGGGCAACATCCGCGGCTCTTCCTCCAACGGCTACATCCGCCTCAACCTGGGCGCCGAGGAGCGGCCAGACTTCAGCGACCTGGCCGAGGAGCTGCGCCGGAAGCTCAAGCAGAGGCAAGCGCTGCCTGACTCAAACCCTGAGGAGTCGTCCGTATGAGCAGCGCCATGGACTGGGCCTGTGTATTATTCCTCAACTACCTCATAAACTAGGCTGGGATCACTGCCCCTGGCTGGTTCTACTTCTTTTTTTAAGAAAAGAAAATCCTATTTAAATACTTCCTTCAGACACTTTGGCCCCCAGTTTTTATACACTGCCAAGCCCCCATTACAGGCTGCTCCTGCCTCATTCAGTGTTTTCAGCCGTGCTTCCTTCTGAGAAATCCCCAGGACTTTGTGGGAGGTGTGTTCAACTCTTCCTTTGCCTTCGATGGTGAGCCTGAACCTCACTGGAGACTTAACCATTGGACGGGCAGACCCAGTAATTCAGGCTTGCCCACTCCCACCCCCACCCCGAAACAGCTCTGTGGCTGATGGCAGAGTGGACAGCAAAAGGCAGGGCAGAGTCTCGTTCCCAGTACACAGCTGCTGTTGGGTCCATGCTGTTCTGTTTGCCACTTCCGCTGGGCTAACCAGGAAACAACCAGCCAAATGCAATAGTTGGGCCAGGGTAGCTGAGAGTCTGTGCCCCCCACCCATGCCTCTGAAGGAAACACTCCACCCCAGGGAGTAATGCCACAAAGGGGGGCCTGCATGTGTGGGGCTGGGCCTCTTCAAGCTTAGATGTCTTGGTGAGAGCGAAAAGGGGTTGGGAAGGTGGCGCAGGGAAGAATTGAGTTCCAGGGAAGACTTGCAATAACTGAGCTGGAGGCTGCTTTGCCTGGAAAAGACCCACCTTTTGTCAAGGGGTGGGCCAAAAGGTGGCACCACCAGGGAAGGTGCGCAGAATCTGGGTTTGCCTAAGGGATTGTGGTCAGGTCAAGGCAGAAAGTTTTGAGTGGCAATCTCCCATCCTGCTAAAGCCTTCCGGGCTTATGCTCAATTCAGGGGGGCTTGTGCAGGAGATCTCCCCAGTAAATCACACCCTTCCCAGTCTGTGAGGTGCCCTCCCCATGGCACCTCCAGATCTGCCACCTGGGGTGACCACCTTTACTTACCCCATGGTTAGACTTGCTTCTGGAGGGAGAGAGAGAACCCGTGTGTGTGTGTGTGTGTGTGTGTGTGTGTGTGTGTGAGAGAGAGAGAGAGAGAGAGAGAGAGAGAGAGAGAGAGAGAGAGAGAGAGATGCCTCTTCCTTCAAAGCAATTGACTGCTGTGACTAAACTGAGCTTCCTCCCTTCTTTTTTGGGGAATGAGGAGCATGCAGTGTAGATACCCCCACCCCCCTGGCTGTATCCCTGCCTGGTAACCAAGCCCTCAACACAGCCAGACCCTTCCCCTAATCCCGCATGCCTCACACCACTGCCAGCAGCTGACTTCACCCCTTCCTCTCTTTTTACCCTTTTTTAATCCAAGAAAAACCCCCTGTAAATAATAAGAGGGGCCTCTTGATAACAAGGGTCTCTTGCTCACCCTGCCCACCTCCCCCAGGCAATTCGTGTAATTTATTTGTTACTGAAATATATTTATTTGATGTAAATATCTGGATATTTTTATATTAATAATAAAATGGAGAATAAGAATAACATGATGAGGACTGTGTTCATCGGGCGTGGGGGTTTCTCTTCCATTGCAGAACATGCCTTCTCAGGAGGAGAGTGTGCATTATATGTTATTAATAATAATTGACGGCAGTGATAATATTGTTAAAACCTCATTGGGTGTACACTGCATTTTACAGAGCAGAAGAGGTCCTTGTCCCAGGCAGACGGCAATCTAAATCAAGATGGGAGAGAGAAGGAAATTGGGAGGAAAAAGTGTGAATGTGGTGTGTATCCAGGACCAGCCCTACTCAAGAGTAGACCCATGGACGTTAAATGGCATGGCTAACATTGTTTTCATTGGCTCTGTACATTGCATTTGGAAGAGAAGAGAGAGGCAAAGGCGTCACCTTGGGAGGAAGGCTGAATAAGGGCCATATATTGGGATATGGTGGTGGGCGGTTTCTGATTGCCTCTTCTCGAAAACGAAGCCCTGACAAATTGCTGTGTGATTATGCTAACCTTTGCCAAACTCCAGATATTTTTGACAACACCCCAGTGTATCTCTTGCAATGAAGAGACCTGTAGTTCAAAACATCTCGAGGGTGCTAGGTTGGTGAAAGTTGGTTTTCTGTGATTTTTTTATTCCTGGCTATGATGCATCTCAGATGATGAATTGCCCCAGACAGGAGAAACTCTTCTTTTTCTGCCCTGTGGAGGCCACTCCTGGATATCGCGCTGTCCTTTCGTTAGCTTTCCCGACAACTGGGCCTCTTTCCCCGCGATCTTTGGGGCCTGCCCTTGTGACAGCCTGCCAGTCTTTTTCCTTTCGCTTGTGAGCTCATGGAAAAAGAACAGCAGGGCTATAAAAGGGCATTTCTCTGTTCCCAGCACTCCAGAGGGCCGAGCAGGGAGGAGAGGGGTGGGGTGGGAGAGACTGGAGGAAAGAACCAGAGCTCCCAGGAAGCAGCTCTCTGGGCTCTGTTGTCACAACTGCCAATTTAATGCCTTCCCTGCTCCTGTTGATTTGTACACGCATTTATAAATATGTTAAGGATGGAAGTAATGGTGTGTGTTGCAACAGATTTCTCCTCCCCCACTTATCCTGCCTTGATTCCCTTCTAGCTTCCAGTCTGGGAAAATAATCCATAGTTTTCCCCTGCTACACATGAGGCGCAGATCAGGCAATCAGCTAACAATAACCTTGCAATGAAGAGATGAAATTGGGTGTTTAAAAAGGATTTGCAAGGAAGCTTCTGGAGTGGAACGTGGAATCTCAAGATATCTGTGCATCCCGAGCTTGTGACCTATTTTGGCATCTCAGCATTCAGTTCCTTATTTTCATAGCACTTACAACTTCTTTGCCAAGAGTAAAGCAAAGTGTTTTTGTGTGTATCAATTAACATGGTGCTTCAGCAAAAAATAGACTGCTCTCCACCACCAAAAGAACTTAAAATCTACATTTTTACAGAGGGGGAATAGCGAAGAGAAGAGAGGGAGGGATCTTTGTGAGCAATGAAGTTAAACCTACATAGGCTTTGCTAGAGTTGGCAATGAAGATAAAGTCAAAGGCTTTGTGATCCTTGCAACACCCCTGTAATGAAGATCTGTATTACTGTCAAGTTGTGGAGGATGAGGCACAACCGTTGCTTAGCTCAGACCACACTAGCGAGTTCATAGCAGAGGCCAACCCGAGGACACAAAATGCACTACTGCCTGCCTGACACTACTGTCTAAATGAATCGAGGCACGCTACCCATAGAGCCATTAAGTCCAGAATCAAAAATTTGCTATCCGTACCACAGGGCAGTGTGGATTCCTGGCAGTGACCAAACCTGCCTTGGTGTTGCATTTGGCATCCTTGCTTTCTAATCCAGCAGTGACCGCTGCCCGTTGGCACAGGCGGGATGGACAGCAGGGAAGCCTATGACAGGTGGCTCCAGAGCCACACTATTCATCCTCCCAAGAACTCTGGGAGCTGTAGTTTGCTAAGGGTGCTGAGAGTTGTTTGGAGACCCCTGTTCCCCTCTGGGAGTTGCAGAGTGTTTACAACCAATCCCTCTTCACAGAGAACTCTGGGAGGGGAGTAGGAGACTCCCAACAACTCTCAGCACCCTTAATAAACTATAGCTCCCAGAATCCTTTGGGGAAAGCCATGCCTGTTTCATGGGCTTTAAATGGAGGGTGTGAATGAGGCCGAAGAGGGCAGGCAGGTGTCAGCTGGCGGGCAGGATGGTGGGGCAGTGCCTCATTTGCCGTAGCAGAACAGCCTTCATTGTGGCCAGATCACTTCCCCGGGTGGAATAAGCAGGTTACTTGCTTCCCTTCCTCCTGACTCAGCCCCACTCCCATCCAGCTGTCATTTTTTTTTATTTCAAGAGCTGGCAACTCTCTAAAAGCACACTCAGGTGCTGAGTGCTGATGGTGTTGTCCTCAAAATAGAGCCCTTTAGAAAGAAGAGAGAGATAACAGCATGCTTGGGAGAAACGTAAAGTTCAAAAGAAACAAAAACACAGAATCATAAAATTGTTGAGTTAGAAGGAATTCCAAAGGTCATCTAGTCCAACTCTCTGCAATGCAGGAATCACAGCTAAGGGATCCTGACAGAAGGCCATCCAGCCTCCACTTAGAAACCTCCAGTGAAGGAGAGTCCACCTCTTCCGAGATAGTCCACTGTCAAACATATTTTACCATCAGAAAGTTCAACCAGCTCAGCTCAATAAGGTCTGAGCCTGGTCGGCACCCACAGAGTGCTGAATGTCAGCTGGAAAAGAAAAGCAGAGGGCTGGGTGGGGTCAAATGGAGTTTCCTGGTGGAGAGCAAGGCTGGCAGGCTGAATCCCTGAGCAGGAACCCTCCTATTAGGAGGTCAGGGTACACTGCAACACTTCGTTGCAGGTCTCGCTTAACAGATAAATAATAACCATATGTCTTCTAAGATTCACTTGTGTAAGAATAGAGGCAGCCCCAATAGAAATGACACAAAAAGGTCCAGATAAGAGCTGTCACAGTGTGACATTGGAATGGGTTTGGAGATGTGTGTGTTTTTATAGGGTTTGAACTCTTGAAACAGATGCATAAAAGATATATGTCTGCAGGCAAAGGATGGGAAATGGGTAATGCTCAATTGACTCTTCCCAGTCTGCAAGGGGTGGGGGGCAGGTCTCACTTTGGCAGAGAGTCTTTTCCCATGGCCTTAGGTTGCCTTGATAGTTCCTGTGTTATGCCCATCCTGTCCACTTTAAAAAGAAACAGCTGGATTTCAGGCAGGAGCATGAAGCAAATTTGGAAAGAGAGCAGTGCACTTCGGGGTCACGTGGCCGGTGAGGCCCAGCTCCCTCTTTCGAGAACTGAACACCAAACTGGTCCCCTCCAGAGGTTTTGGGGCACATCACTCATCGGTGCCAGGGGTGTTGGGGAGGGCTAGTGACTATTATTGGCAGGGGATGTGGTAGGCCTGAGGCCCATCCCAGCAACCAATCCCACCCCCCACCCCACCTCGAAAGGAAAACAACAACAGAGGAAACAGAGACTTCATCCTCTCATCACTGTCTTCAGCTGAACAAGAAAAAGAACGCAGGCATTCTGGCTCCCAAGCACACACACACACATTCCCCCATTAGGATTTGAGCACAGATGGCTTCCCGTTGCCTGCCCTCGCTTCTGTGCCGACACACAACTCCCTTGCCATGTTCTAAATACATCCCACCAGTAAAGACTGGGCTAAAACTGTTTTGCCCCACATGCTCCTCTTTTTATGGGTGTGAAAGATGGGAGATGTCTCTGCATGTGTCAAAGCTGTGGGCAGCAGACCAGGATGAGATTATCTACGTATTCTGTCTGTGCTGCCCCCCCCCCCTGTTTTTAATTGTAATATGTCAGATGTCTTCCCAGGGTGAACTAGACAGGGACTGAACTGACACAAAGCATTTCACAGCTGCTTCACACACATTGAAACTAGTTGATTTGTTTCATCTATATTTTGAGAGGGAGGTGGAATTCCGTTAGGTGGGAATCATCGTTTCCACCCACCATTTTGCTTCCCACAAAAACGCCTGTCCCAAGGAGCTTTTTCGATTGGGGGGAATTCAAAATGGCTGGCACCATGAGAAAAAATGGCTGCCACTTAGTCAAGCAGCAGCAGAATATTGAGAGAAACTTACACTTGCTTTTACACAGTGGGCAGATCGTTCCCCCAGCAACTCATTTTATTCGAGAGCTGCACTACAGTTAAATACTTCCCTCCAAAAGGACAATGACTGAAGCAAGCTTATTAAAAATATAAAGTCACAGTATGCCGTTTCATAAAATCCTATTTTTAAACTTGAACTGCAAGAAAAAAACATTTTTTACATGTGGGTTTCTTTTTTCCTTTTGTTGAAGAAGACTGTCTTGCAAAAAACAAATAAACAAATACAATTTATTCAAAAGTAGATACAAACATTTTTGGGAGAGGGAAGGGGCGGAACCAGAGATTGCCAGAGAATCCTATGCAAAAATCAGAAACCAACCCCATTGAGCTCAGTAGTTTACTCCCAACTAAATGTGCTGAAGAATCAGCTATATCATTCAGAGAAATGTGTTTTTGGAAGGGGCCATTTCACAAAGGCATTTCTCCTCAAATTGCTGGGACAATTTTCTACTTTTTGGCCCAATGTCTGCTTCTCCCCAGCCCTGGCATGAGCAGCAACACAGACTCTGCCAGAGCCTTGTTTTTAGGCCCCTCAGCTGCAGGCGCCCATTCCTCAGTGCCAGGCGGGCGTGAGAAGCTGAGGCAAAGGAATGGCTCTTCAGAGCTGGTCTTCCTGATAACAGCAGCGGAGTTAGGATCCCCTCGCTTTCACAGTGCACAAAGCAAATGGCCGTATGGAAAAGGAATATGCAGACTGTTTAAAAAGCCTTTGAGCTTTGATTTTGTTCCAAATACGACCAGTGGCTTGTATTGATGAACCAGCTTATTCTGACTGTTTACAGCAGCCTTGGGCAGCCTGGCGCCCTCCAGATGTTCTGGACTACAACTCCCATCAGCCCCAGCCAGCTGGAGTGGTAGTCCAAAACATCTGGAGGGCACCAGGCTGCCCAAGCCTGTGAAGTCAATTCTGTGCAGCCAGGAAATGACCCCTCTGCCTTGCAGAATGAGCCCTGTCGCTGCTCAGCAGGGGGCCGTGGAAGATTCGCTCTGGGCAGAGGACGGAGGCGGCCTGCAGATGAAGCTGCCTGCGTCAGAAAGAGCCCCGACACAGCCCAGTAGATGCAAACAAAGGCGAGAGGGGCTGGGAAAAGCACTGTCCCACAAGCAGATTTGGCCTCCTTCCTAGCCTTTCCCACAAGCTGCAGGAACAGACTGGTGCTGGAGTGCTGGCTGAGAGATGGCTCTGGCCCCGTCCTCTCCAGAGTTTAACTTGGCCACCCTCCAGATGATTAATCTTAATTGAATGGCCGTGAGGGAACAGGGGGAGAAAGAATCCACACCACCACGCCAAACTGTCCGGCCCCAGCATGAGAATTTCAGGATTAAGAAATGTGGAGAATTGGCAGTTCCTAGGTCTAATGCAGGAGGGACAGCGAGGTATTTTCAGATAACGGCTGCTGTGCTTTGAGGAAATAGGGGTGACAGACTCCCGAACCCTAGAAACCAAAATAGTATGTTCACACGCCACCTTCTTTCTCTGCTCTTCAGTCTATTCCACATTAGAGACCTCTAGTTTAGTGATACTGAGACTTTTGTTTTATTTTCCCTTTTTTTGCAACTAGCTGGAAGCAGGTGACTCTGACTCCATGTGGCAGTTAATTTGTGTTTCTTTTAGAATGCATGTTTATCAAGCATCCACCCTGATCCGTTTGCACAATGTTTGAGGTGAAGCTAGATGATATCAGCTCTGCTTGTGCATTTATTCTGATTTGTTTGCAGGGAGAGGATACTGCATTGCATCAGGCATGTGTTTTCCCATCACTTTCCTTATTGCAAAAAGTCAGATATTTTGGGAAATGGGTTTATTGTGAAAGAGCTCCAGAACAACTTTAATTGTGCAGCTGTCATTTTCTATTATTGTGTGAGCCTACTCCCACGCAGACTGGAAGGTCCCATAGAGCTCTAATTCCTGTTACAATCCCACAACACAACTATCCCCACAGCTAAAGTGGGTGCCGCCGTATTACACCAGCCATTTCACTCGAGGGCCCTCCCCCCCAAAGTTGAATATTTGCGTATTCATGTTGTTGTTCTTGTTCTTGTTGTTACTACTACTACTAGTAGGGGTGGTGGTGCACAACAGCTAAAATGAAAATGTAAAGGGAGGAAGAGAGAAAAGAAATGGGCCAAAGCTAGCTGTCCAAAACCATGGAGGAAGGGATCAGTTGCAGGAGACATAATGGCAGAAGTGGTTTCAATCTTTGCGACTTTAGCACAAAACCAAAAATTTCCATTCTTAGGTTGGCTAGTAATAACAATTGGAAATAATTGTTTTATTTTAATCTTTTAAAATATTTTTTTAAAAATCTATTTTAATATTTATAAACTACTCTTCTGGACAAAGGTGAAGTATAACATAAAACATAAAACCACACTAATGCGATATATTAAAATTTCAAAATGAAAATCAAAACAACTCGACCCCACACCTGAAAACAGCAACACATTAAAATACTGTTCAGACAGTAGTAAACAAGCCCCAAACTGGTTAAAAACCACATGAAGCAGGCTGCTTCTAAAAGTCTCTCTGAGAAGAGAAGCTACCAGGCTTCCATCACTTGGGAGGCCGTTCCCTAGAGAAGGCCCTGGCCGGAGTGCCTGCCCACTGGACGAGTGAACAAGCCGGGCCTCCCAAGCTGATCTCCAAAGGACAAAGAGGTTCCTACAGGCACAGGAGGTCCTTCCATTTACCTGGCCCGAAATTCTGTCCCCCGGGCCTCTCTGTCAAGCCCACAAAACTCTCCCCAGGCCACCACCCCCTCTCCACAAGCATTTTTCTCTGGCTGAAAAGTGTCCTTGAACTTGCCTCCTGCTTGCCTGCGTGGAAAGTGGAGAGGATTGTGCATGGAAACGACAGGCTGCTGTACAAAGGTAACATTTACCTTTGCTGCCCCACCCACTTTTGCTCCTGGACCCACCCCCACTAGGGACTGACCAGAAGCAGATGCATCCCTTGGGCTGAAAAGAGGTTCTCCATCCCAGGCTTAGAGCTTTGAGGTATAAAAACAGCACTTTGAATTTCAGGGCTGGTAGGGGGCCATATTTTTAAGCATCTTAAAAAGCAGAAACATCACCTTGCCGACAAAGGGCCGTCTGGTTCAAGCTATGGTTTTCCCAGTAGTGATGTATGGAAGTGAGAGCTGGGCCATAAAGAAGGCTGATTGCCGAAGAATGGATGCTTTTGAATTATGGTGCTGGAGGAGACTCTTGAGAGTCCCATGGACTGCAAGAAGATCCAGCCTATCCATTCTGAAGGAAATCAGCCCTGAGTGCTCACTGGAAGGACAGATCATGAAGCCGAGGCTCCAAGACTTTGGCCACCTCATGAGAAGAGAAGACTCCCTGGAAAAGACCCTGATGTTGGGAAAGATTGAGGGCACAAGGAGAAGGGGACGACAGAGGACGAGATGGTGGGACAGTGTTTTCGAAGGTACCAGCATGAGTTTGACCAAACTGCGTGAGGCAGTGGAAGACAGGAGTGCCTGGCGTGCTCTGGTCCAGGGGGTCACGAAGAGTCGGACACGACTAAATGAGTAATCAGCAAAGGGGGCCAAAGCTGTGGGGTGAAGCAGGGGGAGGTGGCAGGGTGAACATTACCCCTCTCCCTTCCATCTTCTGGAACAGCTGATCTGTCAGGTGTAAAAAATTTTTTTGAAAAGGCTCCTAGAATTCAGGGCAAGTATGATAGGGATTCCCCGCGACTGAGTGAGCTCCTGTTGCTCGGCCCCTGCTCCTGCCAACCTAGCAGTTCAAAAGCACATCAGATTGCAAGTAGATAAATAGGCACCGCTCCGGCGGGAAGGTAAACGGCATTTCCATGCGCTGCTCTGGTTCACCAGAAGCGGCTCACTCCTGCTGGCCACATGACCCGGAAGCTGTACACTGGCTCCCTTGGCCAATAAAGTTAGATGAGCGGCGCAACCCCAGAGTCGTCCGTGACTGGACCTAATGGTCAGGGGTCCCTTTACCTATGATAGGGATGGTGGCAGCCCAGCCAGGAAGCTCAGAGCAGCCAACGCAGAAAATTGTTCAGTCTCCATCTTTTCTCCCAGGGGAAGGCAGGACAAGAGGAAGTGTGTTTGCCAGTTCCCCTACCATGGCAGTGTGATAGGACAGTGGTTTTGGGGGGGGGACATTTTAAGGTTTAAGAATAAATGGAAAGATTTAAGCAGGCCGTCCCTGCCCACCTTCCTGGCACCATTTGCAGACTCTTCAAGTGCAGCCATTCTCCAGGAACTGTCCCTGTTTCTCATTTGATCCTGGAATGTCTCACTTTTTCTTAGGATGTCTCTATTTTCATCGGAGGGTAGGTTGGAGGGTATGGAGTTATGCGACCCCCGAGCCAAGGAGATAAGGTCCTATACAACTGCTAGAAGACACCTGAAGACAGCCCTGCATAGGGAAGTTTTGTTAATGTTTAATGTTTTGTTATATTTTTATATATGATAGAAGCCACCCAACGTTTCAGATGGGTGGGGCATAAATAATAAAAGGAAGAAGAAGAAGAAGAAGAAGAAGAAGAAGAAGAAGAAGAAGAAGAAGAAGAAGAAGAAGAAGAAGAAGAAGAAATAGGACATCCCTATTTCCATCGGAGAAATGTTGGAGGGTATGCCCTGGCATGTAGGAAGAAATCACAGCACATTTTATGCCTTTTCCACAGACACTCTGTCTTGGGCAGTCCCTGTGAAGCATTGCTGCTCAGAATCCTGACCCCTATGGCACAGATCTCCACATGGACTGATTTTCCCTGGTCTCGTTGAAAGTTTGGCGAAGAACCTCACAGGTCCTCAAGGGGCACCCATTATCGTAGGGGATTTAGCCTCCCAGCCAAGGCTTTCCCCTCCAGCCAGGATGGCTCCAGCCTCCAGCCTGAGAAAAAGCAGGCTGGGTTGGGGCAGTGAGTTCATGCTGGATTATTAAGCAATGTTAGAATTGCCAGGAAAGTTGCTGAGGATTAGCTGCTGAGGGCATTGGGTTCAAGTCCAGTGCAAACTGTAAGGAAAGGCTAAAGTGTATTGGTTGAAAAGCTCCCTCTCTGCGTGGGTGGGTGTAGGAATTGTGTGTGGTGGGGGTGATAAAGGTTTATAAAATGATTAACTTTCTCTCCCTCTCTTTAATAACTGGACTGTTTAAAGTGGTATCATAGTGCTTTAAACGTTTGGTGGGAATGTGGCCCTAGAAAGGATGTTGTAATAATGAGAAAATGTTGGCTTGGCCTAGAACGCCTGTGCTTCTCTCCCTCCCTTTCTCTCTGTGCACACAACAGACAGCTTTTCCGGCTCCTCAAGAGGCCTGCAGACTCCAGCGCGTCTCCTTTTGCGTTGTGTCGTCAAAGACTGCCTGCTGCTGGTCCTTCCCAGGCTCTGCACAATCGGTGTCACTGGGCACCTGGGCACACCATGGTGTGCGCGTGGGACGCAAAGTGGCCTCTTCGTTGCCGCTGCAGAGCACCCTTCAAGTTCTTCTATCCCATTAAGCCATCACTAAGCAATCTTGACAGGAGTTCCATGCTACCATCTTCCATACAAGCAAGAGAAATGTGAGCTTGAAGGCAACAAACTCTCCCCATCCTGACACCGGGCTTGATTTCCCTGATGTTTGTGGGAAGCAGGCCATCCCAGGATATTTTGCCGCTTGAGGTGAAAAGGAAAGTGTTCTCCCGCCTCCTCCTCCTCCTCCACAGCCCCCCACCATCACTGCTTCCCCTTCCTCCTCCTCCACAAAGGTCACTGCCTGATGCAACTGGAGACAGCCTGGGAGTTAAAGGAGGCCAGATCTGCCGCCCCTCCCAGCTGCCCAGAGTCTGCCTAACCTACCTCACAGGATTGTTGTGGGGATTAAATGAGGAGGGGAGGGGGAACCATGTGACCAGCTTGAGCCTCTTGGAGAAAACATCTGGAGGGGACTGATGGGTGTTCTAGTCCAAAATACCCAGGTTGGCAAACGGCTGCTTTTAGGCCTAGGATTTAAGTGACAGAATTCCAGGTGCGGCCCCAGAAATGTAGGGGTGAAGGACTCCAAAGTGGGCAGAGGGGCAGGGGAACTATGCCAGTGCAGTGCAGTGGTTGGAGAGGCAGCAGTTAGGACTGACAACCTTCTCAAAACAGAACTGATATAACAATATTATCACTGAGCATGAACAAAGTACATTTCGCTTGACACCAGGTGACTTGGGCACCAGGTTGTGGGTGCCCAGCGATGCACACTCAACGTGACGTCATGATGTCGCGTGTGTTCTGCTCAGCCTCTGCCCACTGCCACCGCCAACCACAGCCGTGCCTCTCTGGTGCTGCTACTGCGGAGACCCGACTGGGGCCTCGGCCTCTGCTGTGGGGCCTCTCTTGGGGCCCACTGTGGCTGTGGACGTGCTTCCGGAAGTGTGGGTCAGCTTCCAGGGTGCATCTGCAGCCACAGTGGGCCTTGGTGTAGGCCTTGCATTGGAGGTCTTAGCCTGGTCGCCACAGTGGTGACGTCATAGCTGTCAACTTACAGATTTGAAAATAAGGGACCAGCAGCCTTGAAAATAAGGGATCAGCAGCCAAAATAAGGGATTTTAGTCAACCAGCTGCTGAAATATGAAGTTAAAAGGGACCAGATAATTTTGGAGAGCAGCACCGGTTTTTAGCCCTTCGTTTCTAGAGGTTGCTGCTCAAGACACCAGCTGATGAAACACTGCAATTAAATAACTACAAGCAGCAACCACTTTTCACGTAAAACAAAGTCCAAGCTACGAAGATGCTGCTGCAGTTCTGTATCTTTTCTCTCGTGCTTCATCTACAGCTCTCAGTTCCATCAGGTGGGGCAGGAGGAAGATGGGGGGAAAGCGCCCGAAGTAAATCCACAGATCAAACCATCTATGCTAGTCTACCACTACAAATCTATGGGAGAAGCGCTTGCGGTCCTTCCTCCGCTTTCCCCCTCTATGCTTAGCCCTTGGAACACCTGCCTCCTCCTCCCTCTGAACTGCTTTCTCTGTGGTTGCCTCGCTCTCCTCTCAAGGCTCCTCAGCAATTCATAGGCTGCACCAGGCTGCCCATCTCATCCGGGTCCTTTGGCAGCGCAGCCGCAGTACGGCCTAGTGGGAGCGGCAGCGGCGGTGATGGGCAGAGGGGAGGCCCCAGGCAGAGACGCTCAGTTTGGCGGCCACGAGGAGGATGGCGACGGAAGGGCCCGAGGCTCCCGCCAGTCCCGGCGGGGAGGGGCTCCCGGGGGCCGAGGCTGGTGAGAGGAGGCCGGAGGGGGGCGGGCCGGGCAGCCAAGCAACACAGTTGTAGCCTCCCTCCTCCCTGGCTGGCAGGGAGGGAGGGAGAGGAGCTGCGTCCTTTGAAACCCGGGAAATTTAAGGGACATCATCAATCCGGGACAGCAGCGGAACACGGCGCTGGGATAAGGGAGTTTCCCGCCAAATAAGGGACGGTTGACAGGTATGTGTGACGTAGGTGGGGCAAGGGAGCACACATGTTCGGGAGAAGGCCTCTGCCCATGGCCCCATGCAGATGGCGACCCAATGTGTTGCATGTGTGACATCACAGGGCATCACACGTGTGACATCACACGTGCAACACATTGGGTCGCCGAACCAGGCAGCCACAGTGGAAATGTTGTGGGTGCCTAGGTCCCCAGGCCCCCTAAGAAATGGCACCTATGCTTCTGAGTATACATGTATAGGATGGCACTTACCTGGGAGGAAGCCTCAGTGGAATCTTTAGGGCTTGTCCACACTGGAACAAAATATGGGTTTGCAGCTGCCTGCCCCCCATTACTGTAGGGATGTCCACATTATGTCTTCCCCAGTCCAGTGTTGTCCTGGACCTTATCCCCTTTAAATGTGGGTTTTTTCAATCATTGGGAAGTCCAAAATGACCAAGATCAGGAAAAACCCACATTCAAAGGGATAAAGGACAACATAGGAATGAGGAGAATGCCATGTGGACACCCCTATATTACTGGGGAGACAGGCAGTTGCAAATCCACATTTTGCTCTGGTGCAGACAAACCCTCAGTTCATGAAATTATACTCCTTGGTTTTTTATCTTGGCTCAAGTGCTGTTCAAATTTTTTAAATCACGGATTGAGCAAAGAAGTGGAGCGTGTAGTTATCCAATCTGCAGATGGCCCAAAGCCAGCAAACACTTTGAAGGAAAGAAGCTAGAATTAAAAAAGAGCTTTATAATTAGGTCTGAAAGCCTTGGTCAATTTATCAATATGATGGATTGATTAATTCGCTAAATTGTGGGTTTAGAACAGGATGTTTAATAGGCTTTTAAGAACTTGAGAACAGTTGCAGTGGGTGGAAGAATAATGGGCCACGAAGTTTGATTTTAAAAAACAGCCTTCCCCAACTTGGTGCCCTCCAGATGTTTTGGAATACAACTCCTATAAGCCGCGGCCAGCACAGCTGTATGGTGCTGGGATTGATGGAAGCACAGCCCTGCTGGCTGGGAATGATGGGGGGGGGGTGCTCCAAACTCTACAAAGTTACAGCAAAGGCTGGTTTGGGTTGGAAGAGTGGCATTTAGATTCCTTTGGGCTCCACCTATCAGCTTCTGCCCTGATTCCACCTTTATCCTTGGTTGGCAACAGGGAATCTGTGTCCCTCCAGATGTAGTTAGACACTCATTTCCAGGGGAAATGGGAGTTTCAGGCTAGCAATCTGGAGTCTCACAGTTTCTCCATGTTTCTGTTCCTGATACTTCCAGGCTCCAGCCTTAACAAACCAGAGACTGTCCTCACTGGGAATGCTCACTTTCTTCCCGGAAGCTGATTCCAGTAGTTTTGAAATCCAAAGCTGGCCTCCATGCACGCAAAGTGGTTGTTTTTTTCAGTCTTTGGACAATGCATTCATTATGCTTCCCCAAACAATATATGTTTTGTGTCTTTTGCAATTTAGTCAAGAGGAGCAATTGACTGCAATACTCCTCTTCATCGTCTCACTTTGTGCTCAGATGCTGCAGTATTATTATAATCAGCAGATGATTGATTAAATGCTAAAACACAGAGACTGGAGTGGGTGGGGAAACCTTCTTTTAGAAGCTCACAACCTCAGTGACCATAAAATTAGGCAAGTGGGTGGATTAAAAGAAGCAGAAGCAGAAAGAATCTGGGCAAATGAAATTTCAGAGTGTTATATGGCACCAGAAAGTCAAAAACTCTGTGGCATGGAGAAATTGGGGTGAGTTCTGAGGAGAGCATCAGAGTTGAGAGAGGATTTAAAATTAAGAAAACATCTGAGGAGCATTTGAAGGAATTGGGTAAATTCAGCTTAGAGGAAAGAAGATTAAGGGAAGAGAGGATAAGACCCTTCAAATGTTTAATAGGCTACGGTAAGGGATCTAGAGATTCACTTGCAGGGAGGTTTATCTAGGGGCCAACAAGAGAAGCGGTGACAGCAGAGCTGTGAGTCACAAGCACACAGAGCCCAAGCAAAAGGGGCAAATGGAGGAGCATCAGGTTCCCACATGGCATCCCCTGATTGTGTCCCCTCTGAAACCAGAGAGCCTCTGCTAGTCAGTGTGAACAATATTGAGCTAGAGGGACTAAGGGCTTGACTCTGTTCCTGGTCCAAAGCTGTGGAGCACCGTTATTGGAGAAATCTGGATGGAGCTGGAATTTTCTGGCCTTCCGAGTCTCTGATACTGGCTTTCCCCTCATTTATTTAGTGACTGAGCTAGTTCCATTTTTATCTCACCTGTTCCTAAAGGCACAAGCCAGCGCACTTAATAAGAGTTTAAATTAAAGTCACCACCTCACACCTTAATCCTGGCTGTTTGGATGACTGCCCAAAGAGGAAGGCTTTTCAGAAAGTATTTTTGGGCTTAGACTCAGACAGATCTCTAGAGGAAAAGGTTTCCCCAGATGTGGGGCGGCCACCATAAACACCGCAGTCGAGAAGCCACCCCACACCCCACACATCCCCTCTGTTGTTTATATACAAGTTCTAGCTGCAAGCCCAATACCCGCAATGCTTTGCACAGTAATCTGGCTGTGTGGGGGTAGCATGGCTGGGTGCCAGGGGCAAGGCATGCTGGGGGGGGAGGGGACCAACAACAACGAGCTGTCCTGGCACCCGTAGCCTCCCGCTTTGATCAGCATCTAGATGGCTGCCAGGTGGCACAGTGCCCAGCCACCTACCTCACCTGCCCCCCTCGTGGGAGGAGGAATAAGCCTCCTCTTGCACTCTGAGCAGTGCTAGAGGCAGCCGGTCTCCTGACCCTCGAATCACCTCTGCCCTAAGTTGCAATCAGAGGTTTCTGGCTTTCTGGGAGAGGAGCATGACCTGCTAGCAGAGCAGGGAGCCAGATCGCAGCAGAAGCGCACCCTGCGTCTCTCCACCACCAGACGCTGGAGCTTTAATTAAACAAACTCTCTGAAATTAGAGGTCTTCAGGCTGCGTCTGGTCAGCACCGCCTGCTACTTTGAGGTCAAGGGTGGGTCTCCTGCCGAAATAAGGCTGAGCTCAGAAGCTGGTGGCTGGGTGATCGCTGTCTTCTAGTCTACTGCATGGGTACAATTCACATTGCAAAGCCAGCAGAAAGATTGTGTTTGCCCTTAACGATGGCTCCCAGTTACACTCTCTGTCTGCAGGGGGCTATTCCTTAGCCCCATATGCAGCGCTGACCCACCCATGAGGCAAGGTGAGGCGACCGCCTTGGGCAGCAGGATCCACAGGGGCAGCAGATCCAGCCTCCAAGGACTGCATAGCCCACTGCTGCTGCCATGGTGGCAGAGACGGCTGCGGTGTGCTCCTTGGAGGCTGCATCTGCCCCCTCCGCTCCTCAGCAGCCGCTCAGAGAATAGGAGACACTGCTGACCTCCTCCCACCTGTAGAGACAAAATGGCAGGGGCTTCCTTGGCTCTGCTCTCGCCTGGTGAAATTCAGAGTGGGGCCCTTCCCCCAACCTGCATGCTGGCCTTTGATTTCCATTTAAATCCAGTAGTGATGTATGGAAGTGAGAGTGGGACCATAAAGAAGGCAGATCACCAAAGAATTGATGCTTTTGAATTCTGGTGCTGGAGGAGACTCTTGAGAGTCCCATGGACTGCAAGAAGATCCAAACCTATCCATTCTGAAGGAAATCAGCCCTGAGTGCTCACTGGAAGGACAGATCCTGAAGCTGAGGCTCCAATCCTTTGGCCACCTCATGAGAAGAGAAGACTCCCTGGAAAAGACCCTGATGTTGGGAAAGATGGAGGGCGCAAGGAGAAGGGGACGACAGAGGACGAGATGGTGGGACAGTGTTCTCCAAGCTACCAGCATGAGTTTGACCAAACTGAGGGAGGCAGTGGAAGACAGGAGTGCCTGGCGTGCTCTGGTCCAGGGGGTCACGAAGAGTTGGACACAACTAAATGACTAAAACAACAACAAGATGGATTCGATTCCCCGACCCTCTTCCCAAGGTAGATCTTCACTCCTTGTTTGTTCCTGATGTAGATCTTCCCTCACCCCTCCTTCTTTGGTGTGATGGTGGTGCCATTTTGTGGCTGCCTCAGGCAGGGCTAGCCCAAGGTATTTTGGCATCTGAGGCAGACCACAAAATGGTCTCACCTCCCTGCCAGTGAAGAAGGAGTTAGTGAAGATCTACATCAGGAACAAGGGGGCAGTGAGTATCTACATTGGGACCTGCTGCGTCTGCGAAGCCGCCTGAGGTGGTTGCCTGACCTTGCCCTGTGGGTGGGCTGGCCCTGACCTCAGGTGCCAAACATATTGGGCCAGCCCTGCTGAAATATACTCAGTCGAGAATTATTTATTCAGCTCATAGTGGTGAGGAGGAATGGAAGTTTCCCCAAAGTATCTGCTTTATATACATTATTTACACAATGGGCCCCACGTGATTGGCTAATTCCAGAATTCTCCTGTAGGCCAATCAGGTTGTGGATTCACTTCCATCTGGAGCTGGATTGGGTGGCTCCTGCAGACCAATCATACTGCTGCATTGTTCTAGGACCAATCAGAGTGCTGCATTTTGGATCCTATTGTTCTAGGACCAATCAGGCTGCTGCATTTTGGATCCTATTCAACTCAGTACATAACACCTGCCCATATAACCAGCTGACATCCCACATGAAAGGACGGTCTGCTCCCTAGAACTTCACTCATAATCCTCTTCCGTGTGCTGCCAGTCCGTGGCTCTTGGTAAAAAGAACCTTGGCAGACAAATAGATGTGGAAAAGTTTCCCTGAAGCGAAGAACTTTCCAAAGCACTGGCCTAGGCCAGCTTTCCCCATAACCTGTTGCCCTCCAGTAGTTTTGGATTGCATGTCCCCGTTAACCCCAGGCTACTGATTGGGGCAGAGCCAGCCAGCAACTTCCTTTCAAATGTTTTTACAGGGGAAAAGAGAGAGACGTTTGTATCCACCCAGGCCTTCTTCAAGAATGCAGAGCTGAAGGGTTTTGCAACATCTGCTGTTTGCTGTTATGTCCCTTTTCTCTGCTGAGTTGGCCTCCTGTGATTCAATAACCAAGGGAACATTATTTTGTTTTTGTGTCTCAAAGTGGCCTTTGCGAACAGCCTTGCTGGCTGGACCGATGGGATTTGTCCTCCAGAACATCTGGAGGGCACCAGGTTGGTAGATGCTGCCCTAGAAGACCAGCCAGACTGTTCATAACAAACGCCGTTCACCGTGCATGGTGAATGATGCAGGCATTCAATGTTTCCATGGATGTGCATTTATGTACACTGTAGAGACCCAGGGAGTGATGGAAACACAGAAGAAAGCATTTAAGCATTTTTAAAAAAGGAACAGAAGACAGGAGAGTGAATTGCCAGGTTTGAGCAAACAGCAACTGTCTCTGGGAGAGTACAGTGGTATCTTGGTTTACGAACTTAATCCGTTCCTTAAGTCCGTTCTTAAACTGAATCCATTCTTAAACTGAGGGGCGCTTTCCCTAATGAGGCCTCCCGCTGCCGGTGCCCTTCCACCGTGTGTATTCCGTTCTTAGACCGAGGTAAAGTTCGCAAACCGGGACACTACTTCCGGTTTTGTGGAGTTTGTAAACTGAATTGTTCATAAACAGGACTGTTCTTAGACCGAGGTATCACTGTATCCTCATATGCCAGCCCACCTCAAGAGACCGAGGCAAGAGCAAGTGTCAAGTGACATGGTGTCTTTCCTAAATGGACTGGCTGATCTTCCTGCCGTGACTAAAAGTCTTCGGAGGCGCCCAGCCTCGGCTGTGGAGGAGACGCTCTGCACATGCTCAAAAAGCACATGCAGAAACAACCTGGAAAGCACACGGGGAGCAGACCAGCGCCAATGAAGGGCTGCAGGAGGGCTCCGTCCTGCCTTACATCAAGCCAGTGCTTTTTCCTTTTTTCTTCCAAAAAATGTTTAGGAGTACTCTCATTTTGACTCAAGAAAATCACCTTTTTATAGTTCAGATCGGGAAAAATAAATACAGTAAATGGACGAAAGTACAAAGATTCTCAAAATGTCTGGGTGTTTGCATCCCCCCAGAAAAAGCACCGCATTAGCCCACAGCGTAATTTCCATTCTTCGCCAAGGTGCTCCGCATTCCCGAGTCCGCGGCTCCCTCTAGCGGCCGCTCGCCGCCATTGCGCGCAGGGAAAGCCTCGCCCCGCCCCCGGGCTGCTTCCGGTCTTCTTCCCTTCGTGCGACCGCATTGGCTGCCTTTCCCCTCCCATCTCCTCTCCGATTGGGCGGAACGGGCGGCCGTGGCAGGTAAGAGCTAAGATGGCGGCCGATGCCTTTTCTAAGGAGCAGCCGGCCGGCGCCCACGTGACCGGGGGGGGGAGAGGCCCTGGTCCCCCGCAGGACCCGCCGCCCCTCAGGTTGCCCCCCCCCCGGGGCTGCTGGACTACAACTCCCAGCCCCAAGGCCCGGAGGGGAGCCGCCTCTTGGGGCCGCCTGGCCCCCAGCACCCCTCGAGGCTCCGGGGGCTGGAAGGAAGGTCCGAGCACTGGCTGGCCGCCCCGGGACACGAGGCCGGACCTGGGTCTGGCCCGGCGGGGCTCTGGCATGCTGAGGCATAGTCCCAATATCTGGAGGACACCTGGTTGGGAAAGGCTGGTCTGCTTCGTGGGTGCACAGACATTATTATTATTCTTATTTATTGGAATTTAAATGCAACACATAAGAAGTTCTTAAAAAGAAAACCAGAAGTGTGAAGAGAAAAAAAGGTCTATAGCAATTGTTAACAGTTACCATTTTAAACCTATATTATATTTTGTATAAATAAGTTAATTGCATGGATAAGTATAATGGGTGTGCAGACTTAAGGCTGGCTGAGTCTGTGTTGTTTTTTCAACTAAGATGCTGGGGACCCCCAACAGGAACTGCGTGCAGAATAATTCAGTAGGGGCAACATAGAATTAGGGATGGGGGGCCTCTGAGCATGTCCATGGTCCAGGAATTTGTTTCCCTTGACAGTCCTGTCACATAAGAAGCTACTCTTCCTTTCATCCTAAGTCTTCTTCATCTGGACAGGGGAATCTAGATTGGGAGGGTGGCTCTTTGTTGCTGCCGTTAACCCAGTGTTTCTGATTCTCAAGTTACAGAGAATCTTCTGCCAACATCCAATGGCCTACAAGCAGATCCTGGATCTACCTTCTGCCCGTTTCTGCTCAATTCTGACTGAGAGTAGCTCTCTAGAGTCTCAGCGAAAGAAACCTCTCTCCCACCACACACTGTCGGATCCCTTTCATTCAGGGATGTGGAACCTCTGGCCCTCCAGATGCATACGAAACAGTTTATATCAAAGCAGATTGTTGGTCTGTCTAACCCAGTTTCTGGCACATACCATGTGAAAGAAGCTAAAGGTGCTTATACAGTGGTGCCCCGCAAGACGAAATTAATTCGTTCCGCAATTTTTGTCGTCTAGCGAATTTTTCGTCTTGCGAAGCACGAAATCCCATAGGAATGCATTGAAAATCAATTAATGCGTTCCTATGGTCAAAAAAGGTCTAAACAAAGCCAAATTTGGTACAACAACAGTTTATTAACTGCTCTTTAAAGTCACACATACTGTAAAGAGCAGTTCAAAAACTGAAGGGAAAATAAATTAACTTTATAAACAAAACATGTCTTTGTTTTTAGACGTCGCGAGACGTTTTCGTCTTGCGAAGCAAGCCCATAGGGGAAATTCGTCTTGCGAGGCAAATCGAAAACGGAAAAACCTTTCGTCTAGCGAGTTTTTTGTCTTGCGAGGCATTCGTCTTGCGAGGTACCACTGTAATTCACTGTGAAAACAGACTAAGTTTGTGGCATTTGTGCTGATCTCAGTCACACATTCCTTATACTGAATATCTCTTAAGGTGTATCTGTTAAGGGACATCTTCAAGAGATGAGAAGGCTAAGGAGTAAATCCTACACAAATCTGGAGTCTTGATGGTGCCTTTTATGCCGCCTCCAGGCAACTCCTGCAGCCAAGCTGGTGCCAAACATATTGCTCTGCTCTCCTTTGGTCCACACCAGCGAGGTTGGTCTTGTGGTCTGGGCAGCCCAGGACCTCCAGACACACTGCCCAGACTGGCACCCCAGGGAGGTCATTTCAGTGCTGCTAATGCAGGGATTTGACGTCACCCCTGACGTGCACCCCATTGTCTCTCAAGACAGAGATGCCAAAAAATGTTCAGGTGCCATGAGGCTTTTTACTGGTTTTGCTCTGGCAGACTAACCCAGTAACCCCTCTGGGAAGTGTTTTTGGGAAGCTGTCTTATGCCAGGATGAACCTGAACCTGCTCTGAGAAATAAAATGGCTGAAGGCTTTGCCCTGTGAGAAGCTTCAGGGCGCATTTTGCTCTTGGCTATGGTGAATTCACTACATCTGGGATGTGCCTTAATATCCTGCTGTTGCTGGCATGAGCAGTGGTTGGTGATGATGGGAGTTTGAGTCCAACCACATCTGGAGGGCATCTCTGCTCTAAACCTCGCCTTGGTCATTCCTGGATAGATGGGCAATTGACCAGAATAAAAGCACAGTGCAGATGCAGAACAAAATTGCTTTCATCCTGCTTCCTTTCAGTAGGAATTGGATGCTAAGTAAAGAGATGGTTCAGACAGATCCAGCATAGGTTGTGCTCTGTCACCTGCTGGGCATTATACGTTATAAAAGGTCAATTCCCCAAGCTTTGCCTGTGCTTGTTCCAGCATTCAGTATTATCTTGGGGTCTGAATTGTTCTTTCTGGACATTGTGCTAGAAAGAGGAGCCTTCTCTTCTGCTTTGTGTCACAACCTTTCTCTTCCTCCTCAGCAGGACCTACGGCTGCTTCCCAAAATAATAACCTCAAAGGGCTAACAATGGCATTGTCACCTGGACACTCCAAGGATGGCTCCTGTTGCTCCCACCATATGGCCGTGCCAAGTGTTCATCAGACTCTGGAGGAGATGGATTTTGAGAGAGGTACAGAAGCTCTGGGGCATTGAGTCTGTTGTGGGTCTTTGGAGGGGTGAGAAGGGGATAAGGAGATGAGCTTTAACTAAAACTCTCTTTGCCCCCTTGCTTTGCCTCCTTATCCTGTCTGGAGGAGAGAAAAGATAAGTTATTATGGTCCAAAGCAGGGGCGGGAAGGCCTCTGGCCTAGGAGCCAAATGCAGCTGTCTGAGCCTCTCTGTCTGGCCTACAAAATAGACTCTTCCTGGGCCCCTCCCCTTCCCAACCACCCCCTGTCTCCCCAAGCTACACTTCACTGGCCCTGCATTGCACACCCTTGTTTGGCTGCAATGCATTTTGGAACCCTGATAATGCCTCTTGCTTGCTGGTTGGAAGGTAGAGAGGGGCACTGAGAGGAAAATAGTGATAGTTTCAAACAATGGCAGAGGTTTGAGTAAAACAGCAATGGTAAGACATTGAGAGGGGAAACTGGTAGTTCTAAACAATGGCAAAGCTTTGAGTGGAGCAAGCAGGGAAGGACACAGGGAAAATGTGGTGGTTTAAAACAAGACTTGAGGACAGAGAGACACGAGTTGAGAAATAGTTTGTTGTGTTAGCTTTTTGTGTTGTACCCATAGTCAGGTAAATTACGTTAGGTAAATGCAGAGTGGTGATGAGGCACAGGGCTGCTCAGTGACAGACTAGTGCCAATATAAAGATAAATTGAAATTTATTTATGTGTAGGGATTTGGTGTGCTGCTCTGAACGGAGACCTTGAGAAGGTCAAAAAACAGATCCTAAACCGCAGTAATCCCAGCGAGCCAGATCCCTTTGGATACACAGCTTTGGTAAGTGTCCAAGGTTACTGTGGGGGTCAGATTTCAAAAATACATGAGAATGCAACCATACAAGAGAGTTGGCTACTAGTGTCCCCTGCCAGGTGTCCGAACAATGCATAGTGCCTGCACCTTGTCTTTTATGAGAAGGAAGATGCATCTGCTGTCATGCGGGCTCCATTCATGCTGGTGTGACATCACAGTGATGTCAGGTGACCTCTTTTTGCCTGCAGAGCCATTCACACAAAGGCACAGTTATTTGCAAGTGCTGAGGATCAGCTGAGGGGGGAGGGCCGTCGCTCAGGGCCAGATCGCCTGCCTTCCATGCAGAAGGCCCCGGGCTCTGTCCCTGGCATCTGCAGGTAGGACTGGGAGAAACCTCTGTCTGGAATCCTGGAAAGCTGCTGCCAGTCAGCGCAGACAGTACTGAGCAAGGTGGCCCGAGGGGGTTGAGGCAGCTTCCCCTGTTTTCTGTTTGCGAAGCCCCAGACATCGTGCTGTGCAAGTGCCTCCCCATTTGACCCACCAGACTGTTTCAGCCAAGCCACACACACCTGCCCAACACAGAGGCCGTGGAGGTGTGGGGCAGGGATGGCAGAAGTGGGGCTCTGCAGGCACTTGTGCATGGCATGTTGCAAGCCCCATGATTGCAGGTGGCTGCCAAGGCCCTTTCAATCCAGCTGCATCTTCAGCTGCCCCACATCTCACATCCTACATCTTACATCAAGTGTGGGGCAGGGGAAGGTGGCTTGCCTGAAATGGCCCAGACCACCCCAAGATGCCTCGTTTTCTGCCTTGCAGCACTATGCCAGCCGCAATGGCCACTATGACGTCTGCCGATTCCTCCTGGAGAGCGGAGCTGCCTGCAACGCTCAGACCCATGGCGGGGCCACCCCTCTCCACCGAGCCTCTTACTGTGGGCACACGGAGGTGGCTGAGCTCCTGCTGACCTACGGGGCTGATCCAGCAGCCACTGATGACGATGGGAAGACCTGCTTGCACAAGGTGTGGGGTACCGAGTGGCTCCTTGGCCGTTTCATTCATTCGTAGGCAAATGTATAGTGATGCACCAAGACACCTTTGCACGTAGGGTCACACGGTTGTATGGTGGGGCCAGAGTGGGTGGAGCAACGCAAAGGACTCTTCCCTTTCTCCAGTCAGCTGCCTTCTGGCCATGCAAAAGTCGCCCACACGTCTCTCTGTTCAGGCAAGCCTTCTGCAAGGAGGGTCACAGTCCCAGGGCTGATTCCAGACAAGCCCTGAGGAAGGCAGAGTCCCTGCCCCTCCAGTTCCTAATGGGCTGTGGGTTTTCCTTATTTTGGGGGGGCGGGGCGGGGAGGGGATGCAATGTCCTTCCCTTGCTCTCATTGGCACCTCCCTCCCGTGAGTCTGGCTGGTCCGTGGGAGGCCCAGGTGGTATAGAGTAGTACAGTTTTTAGAGCATGCTGGACTAGGACCTGGGAGATCAGGGTTGAAATCCCCACTTGGCCCTGGTGCTCACCGGATGATCTTGGAGTCAGTCGCTGTCTCTCGGCCTGACCTCCCTCACGGGGTTGTTGTGGGGATTAACTGTGCAGGCGGGGGAACTGTGTACTCCACCTTGAGCTCCTTAGAGGAAAGAAGGTAGGGCTATAAATGCAATAAACAAGGGGCAACCCTTTGCTCTCAGCTTGCCTGAGGACCCCTCCCTCCCTCCCTCCCTGCAGGCAGCCGAGAATGGACACGGAGACCTCTGCCTCCTCTTCCTGGAGCGCAACTCTGACCTGAGACGCCTGCAGGACAAGAGCCTGCGCCGCGCCTGCGATTTGGTTCCTGACAAGAACGAGGACTTGAGGAAGCTTCTGGAGTAGGGAGCTGATTGTTGAGGAGATGAGGTGTTCTCTTAAGCAAACATTTCCACCGACCTGCTAACGTCCTCTGGTATTACAAAGGCATGTGTGAACCAAGTCCACTTGTGACCTGTATCTGTGTAGGAGGTGTAAGCAGTCTCACAGTTCTAATTGCTCCTCTTCAAGGCCTGGCCTAGATTTTGGAGCCACCAAAGTAAGAGGGGGCCATGGCTGTGACTGGGATTATGCTGGGGTCCCTGTGGTTGCTGAAGGAGAGTTTGTGGGGTATGGGAGGGCTACTCCCGCCCCTAAAAGCAGCTGGATCTTGGGAATGGCTATTGCTCAGGTGTTAGGCAGGTGGGCTTCCTCAATCAAGCTCCTTCAATCGGCTTACGGCGTCTATCCCTGGATTTGGGGCTCTGGGAAAAGTATCTGAAGAAGGGTGCATGCACACGAAAGCCCATACCAATAACAAACTTAGTTGGTCTCTAAGGTGCTACTGGAAGGGATTTTTTATTTTGTTTATACCTTTGGTTAAGTTTCCACCAATTTTTCTTCTAATTTCTTCATAACTGTAGCCTTCTTCACTTAATAGTACTATTCTACATCACCTTCTGGGTGACTAGTCAACTCTTTGCACCGTTTCTTTAATTTTACTATGTTTTACAAGCTCACTAAATGAAAGAACAAAAAAAACTCCAACTAACCTGATAGCAATCACATAACATACTGACAAATGTCCTCCTTATTTATGTTGTAATAAATAATCCTTCATAAAAGTTATTGCACAACATTCTTCATTAAATTATCTTTCTTTCCATTGATATATAATTTTATGGTATTACTCCCAAAAAAAGTGGTGTTGTGAGCCATCATTGCCAAAACAAGATGATTGGCTCTCTAAACACTTATTTTTCTGGTTATTTGGCTATAACTTTTGATAATTGAACAAACATAGTTGCATTACATTCTTCATTAAATTATCTTTCCATTGATGTATAATTTTATGGTATTGCTCAAAAAAAAGTGGTGTTGTGAGCTATCAAACCTCAGAAATACACTTTCTCCAAAAGGTTTCCACAATTTTGGCCACTAGTGTAGTCCTGCTTAGAGAAGACTCATAGAAAATAACAGGGCTCACTTAAACCTATTGATTTATAATGGGATGAAGTAAGGATGACTAAGCCTGGATCAAAAGTATGCATTTTATTTCCCCTTTAGAACTTTCTTCTCACCAGAAGCTTAGTCACATGTAATTCCTGACTCCATCAGAGACGCCCAATAACAGTACACACCTAAAGAAAAGCATAGGCTATCCAAAACATGAATTCCAGCTCTTAACAAACAACCACATCCCCACCCTTCCAGATGTTACAGCCTGCAGACTCAAAATGGCGAAGCTTGCCCTTTTGGACTGTACCAGCTCATCAGTGTGCCAAAGGAGCTCTGCTGCATCGACCGAGAGGCCTCTGGCACCAAACCCAGCTCCCAAAGGATCCATCCAGGAGGCGGAGATGGCGTCAGAGCCATGAGCTTGCCTCACACTTTCACAGAAGTGGCAAGGTAGGGGAGGTGACTATACCAGACCTGACATGGGGCTCCGCATGAAATGTCGTCCTACTTGAAAAAAGAAACTTGGGTGCAAATGAGGTGGGCCTTTGAATGCGAATGGGTCACACGTTCAACCCTTTTCCTGCAAGCTCTTTATCCACTAAAAATCAATCCCAGCTGTTTTTCTTGCTACATTTGAAAAGGTACATGGGCCCAATATATTTCTTCCCGTGGATGGAACAATGACTGGGGTAAGATGGGGAGGGGATGGTGGATCAGATAACATCCCCCAGGGGAAAGGTTCAGCTGGCCCTTCTCTGATGCTCCAATTAAATTTGGACCCACCAACCTCATTTGTAGCTGCAATAAAATATAATTAAGGCCCTAGCAACAGCCTTCCCAAAGGCAGTGCCCCCCAGATGTGTTGGAACTGCATCAGCATGTGCTGGCTGATGGGAGTTCTAGTCCCAAACATCTGGAGAGCACCAGGCTGGAGAAGGAGCTGTTTCATTTGTCTCTTGTGTTGCATCTAATCTGGCTCTTCAGATAGGGCAAGATCAGAACATGAAATGGCCCAGGAGGCTGGACCATTCCCTTAGCTGGTCTCCTTATGCTTTCAGCTTCATTGCTCATTCATTATTTTACAAAGAGGTCAAACTGGATCTCCATGCGGAAGCTGGGAGAGGGCAGGACTGGCCAGCAATGGCATCTTATCCATCAGGGGTTGCAGCAGGTGAATGAACTCTTCTTGGCTCGGCTGATCCAGCGCTGTCCTGTAACGGGATACTGCTTATCGAGCAGAGGGATCTTGCTGTGCCCTTGGCCACTGAGATCAGCAAACGGAAATGAGCGCACCTGTCTCCCCACTTGAACTTTTGAATCAACTTAGTGTTTCCTTTTAAAGAAATATTCCTTGTGACCAAACACTAAATAATAACAGTTTTCACACATCACACTACCAAGACAGTGTCTGTATAGATAGAGATTTATAGATAGATACACACACACCTAGGGACACAGGTGGCGCTGTGGGTTAAAGCCTCAGCGCCTAGGACTTGCTGATCAAAAGGTTGGCGGTTCGAATCCCTGCGGCGGGGTGCGCTCCCGCTGCTCGGTCCCAGCGCCTGCCAACCTAGCAGTTCGAAAGCACCTCCGGGTGCAAGTAGATAAATAGGGACCGCTTACCAGCGGGAAGGTAAACGGCGTTTCCGTGTGCGGCTCTGGCTCGCCAGAGCAGCGATGTCACGCTGGCCACGTGACCCGGAAGTGTCTCCGGACAGCGCTGGCCCCTGGCCTCTTAAGTGAGATGGGCGCACAACCCCAGAGTCTGTCAAGACTGGCCCATACGGGCAGGGGTACCTTTACCTTTACCTTACACACACACCTAGTCAATAATCAATGCAGTTACTATGCTATCCTCTTAATATTACCGTATGGAAAATATCTTTGTCAACATCCCTATCAAAAAGCAGCTCTCTTCTCCCCCACCCCAAAACACTCAATGCCTGCACTTCCTGAAGCAGAATCCTGGAGTGTTTATGTAACCTTGAGCGCTTGGGCAGTGGGAATAGCATCTCAACAAGATTAAATATCATCCTATCTGGCAGCTATTTCCATCCTGCTCCTCCTGTACCTGTAACATGAACTCTTCAGCGACAGAGAATCTTGGCTTTCAAATTCCTGTAACCTCCTCCCTTCCCTACCTTCTACCAGACCTCAGTAGTTTATCTGTGAGACTTTGACAGCAGCAGAAGGAGGCTGGCAGAGCCGAATGGGGCTCCAGGGCATTCAGCCAGAGGATGGCTTCCGCCCCAGAGCTTTTCAGCCACGTTGTTTCTCCACCCAGCAATATGGTGGTAGAAAGAGAAGCCGTGCAGCCCACAGTAATGAATGAGCAACAGTTTGGGACACCCTTCGCCAACTTGGTGCTCCCTGGATGCTTTGGATGGTGGTGGGCTGACAGCATCTGACCAGCCAGAAGTTTCCCTGCCTGGTTTCAGCTGCTCAAAGGTCTTACTTCATTTCTTCAGTAATCCTCTTAAGTGTTATTGATCTCATGTGTTTTTGTAATTTATATTCAGTCCATGAGAGTAATTTGCTTCTGAAATTTCCCCTCTTGTTGGACCAGCTTATTCATTCATTCAGTTTTTTTGGTCTGATATAAAACTGCTTCCTAGGCGACGTACAGACACAATAAAACCCCCCCAAATCCTCAGGTTTAATGGTAAAACAATGATGCATGATCAAACATTGTAGACATAGACCACATCCACACCTTACATGTGAACAGGTGTTGCTTCCCTGCAAAGAATAATGGGAGCTGTGCTTTGTTAAGGGTGTTGAAAGTTGTTAGGAGACCCCCTGTTCCCCTCACAGCGCTACAATTCCCAGAGTCCCCTGTGAAAAGGGATTGGTGGTTAAACTGCTCTGGGAGGATCTCTTCTGCTCAACTGTCTACAAATCCACAGGAGGCACAGGCTGCCGTCTGGGCTGCAGCTTTTTAGATCCAGGCTTCACTCCACCTGCCTGTACACAGGGGCACCTGCTCCCCGCTTCTTTACCCCACCCTGAATCCAGAGTGCAAGTTCTGGGGAAGGCGTTCCTGCCGCAACGGCAGGGGCCACAGCACAGCAGCGGAGCATCTGCTTTGCATGCAAAAGGTCCCAGGTCCAACCCTCAGCATCTGCAGGCAGATCTGGGAATGCCCCCTGCCTGAAACCCTGGAGAGCCACTGCCGGTCTGTGTAGGCAACACTGAACTTGATAGACTAATGGGCTGACTTGGTCTAAGGCAGCTTCCTATGGCACTTGGGCCCCCAGCTGGTCCAGGCTTTGTGTGTCAAGGCCAACAAGGTTGAATCGGGGCCAGTAGCTTATTGGCAGCCAATGCAGCACCCTTGGGAGCAAGTAGCATGGCGGTAGGGAGCCTGTGCCCCCTCCCCAATGTCATGGGACTCCCAACGGCTCTGATTTATCTGGAGCTCTTCTCATTCCAAACAATTGCACATGTTTCCCACTCTGGACCTGGGAATCCCACTGCCAAGCTCTGGAAACCTTTAAACTATGAAGTTATTTTAGCCCGCGTGACATGGCACCTGAATTATCCAGTTTGCTGGAGGGGAGGGAGAGCTTTGGAGCAAAGCCGAAAGGCAGCCTCCCCCCCCCCCGCCCCGGGGTGGAATAAAAACAGCTGCTGTGCCTGGCGGCCAAGGAGTGAGCGTTGTGGCTCTGAGGTAGGGGGGACCATGGAGATCTTCAGCATTCAGCAGTTGGTAAGCGATGGAGGGGTCGGGTGGGGGGCTGAGGGCAATCCAGAGCAAACTGGGAGTAGCGGGATGGGTGCTCAGCTCAGAGATGGGCAAACGGCAGGCTTTGGCTCTTGTTTTTTTAAAGAGAGCCTTGAGGTACACCAGCCACAGTCTGGTGCCAGGCATGTGTGCGTTGAGAATTAAGGAACAGGATGTCTCTGTGAGTGTCTGCTCAGCCCAGGAATTTGTGACCAGGACCAGGACTGAGCTGGATTGTTGCAATTGTTGAGGCAATTAGTTAGAACCCCTTGCAGGCATACTGCACATTACCTAGAAATCTACTCAAAGGCTCCACACCTGCCATAGACCTTATTTGGGTGGTAAGGTTCTCTGATCCAGGACTGCTCCAGACTGCGGGGGCAGGGCAGGGGAGTCACAGTGTCGGGCGGTGTGGGTTGGGGTGGCCAGCTATGCGTTGCCCCCAAAAGAAGACAAAAGGGCCAGCAGTTTCCATATGGCCATTGAGTTGTATACACGCAAATTTAGAATGGCGCTCATTTCAATAGGAATGCAGCACAATACAGCCGACCAGCAGGTGATGGGGGGTGCCTGCTGCAGCTCCACGGTAGCCCCCCCTGAAGGCTCTGGGGTCAATGCCCAACAATTAAATTTACTGTCAAGGAACGGGTCGTGGCTCAGTGGTGGAGTATCTGCCTTGCATGCGGAAGGTCCCTGGTTCAATCCCCAATGGAATCTCCAGGTGTGGGGCTGGGCGAGAATCTGCTTGAACCCCCCCCCCCCCGGATGCTGCTTCCAGTCAGTGCAGGCAATAGTGAGCTAGATGGATCGGTCGAGCGTAGCCTCCTATGTTCCCTTGCTGAAAGAGCTGAGACTGAACGAACTCCTTCAACTGCCTTATATGTGCAGATGGGAAGGATGTCACAAACAAGCCTGCTAGGCCTCCCCTGGGCTGCAGCTGGTGTCTTATTGTGGCTGCTGTGTCCAGCTGAAGCTCTGCTTGCTGCCTCATGGAGGTCACCCAAGACCTCTGGGTGTCCTCTTCCCTGGAGGCCTAAGAAGGAAGGGAGCCGCTGACCGCGCTGGAGTGACTGAAACTGGGGAGAAAAGAGCCATTCCGTTCATGCTTGGCCTGTGACAGCAGCAAGGCCTAGAAGCTATCGCATTACTCTAGTAATCCGGGCGGGGGGGGCTGCCTCAGGTGGCACATGTTGAAAGACTATTTAAGGGTGTGGGGTGTGTTTTCTAACCTGTAGGCTGCCTTCATTATTTCTGGGGTCATCCCTGCCAAGCTTCAGGGGGGTCCTCTGAAAGTGGGGGAGGGGGAATCAAGAAAGGCAGGAGCAGAGCCCGAAAGGTGCAGCAAGACTTTTTAGTGTTGATCCCAGCAGAAGGTGGGGGGAGGGGGAGGGGCGCCCTTTGGATTCCATCCGAGGCAACCAAATGTATTTGTAATACATTCCTTGGAAAGGAAGCATAATGGAGGCTTTAAAAGAGGAATGGACTAATTCCTGGAGGATGAGGCTATCAGTGGGTACTAGTGATGGCATAAGGCCATTGCAAGCCAGGAGAGTTTATTCAACAATTAATCTGCTACATTTATAGCCCAGCTCCACCCCACCCCCGAGCTGAAGGGGACACACCTGGTTCTCCCTGCTCCTTGTTTAATACACCAACCCTGTGAAGTAGGTGAGGCTGAGAGGCCGTGACTGGCCCCGGGGTCACCCACTGAGCTTTGTGACTGAATGTAAGCCCCGAGCTCCCAGGACTGAGTCCAGTTCCACCCCACCCCACTGGCTCTCTTCTGCTTCCCAGAGTCCTGGACCCCCAGTGCTTCTTGCTGGTTTCCCCTTGGGCTTCCTAAAGGCATCTGGGTGGCCACAGGGAGAACAGGATGCTCTTAGGTGTTTGGGTTTTCTGCCTCGCTGCCAACATGTCTCCTGTTGTCTCTGTATGGACCTCTCAAGCAGCATGTTTTCCTTTGGCCAGGGAGAGCGTGGGGCTGGGTGTGGGCAGACCACACTGAGCTACAAGCAGTCAGGAAATGATCGCCCTCTTGCAATGACTAGGACGGGCATGAGAGCCTGGGGGTCATCGGAATGAAGTTTGGCCAGCGGCTGTTCCCAGTCACCTGCTAGTGCCTGGGGATTTTCCACCCTGGAGACGTCCTGCCTCAGGCGCCCAAATGTCTCTAGTCGGCCCTGTGGTGGACAGTGCTGACTTTGCCCTTGCAGGAGGAGGGAGCATTCGCCGCACATGATGTGTGTTCCTGAGCCAGGGGCTGCTGCTTATATACATATCCATATAAATAGAAGTTGCTTCATCAGGGCCAGGAGGAGCTGGCGGCAGGGAGGGGGGGAATGCTGCAAATTGGCCCTGGCCCTGGGCACCCTTTCCACTCGGCGGGAGAGCAAGGTGGATCAGCAACTTGCAGAAACATATAAACTAGGCTGAGGGAGCAACTGGCTGTAGGCAGGGTGGGAGCTTAAGAGCAGCTCAAGAACTTCAGTGGGCGTTCTGGGGCCAGGTAGGCTGCTGTGGATTCTGATGCAACTGAGGCAGATTGTGCACCTTTGGTGCATTTGTGAGATGACCTCCTTAAGTTATTTTGTACACCTGCAAAACCTGGGGCTCTCCCTCTCCCTCCCACCCTGTTTCCTGCCCTCCTGCCCTGCCCTGGTCCATTTTATGAATTCATTGCTGTCATTACTGTCTTTATATCACCTCCTTCCAGCAAGGAGATCAAGGTGGGGGACCCAGTGAGTTTCACAGCTGAGTGTGGTCTCCCAGGTTCTAGTGCAACCTTCTAACCGCGGTACCACAGAGGCTACAATCCCAGCAGTGCAGGAAACTGCCTTATAGTGAGTGAGCTCAGTGATGTCAGTGCTTTCAGGCAGCAGGTCTCCAGAGTTTCAGGCAGGAGACATTCCCAGCCCTACCTGGTGATGCTGGGGATTGAACCTGCACCTTCTGCATGCAAAGAGATGCTCCACAGCTGAGCTATTGACACCCACCACCAGAATTTGCAGCCAGAAGGAGGGATATAGACCCTAACCCTAACCCAAGACAGTCCTCATGCTCCTGCCTTTTTCCTTCTCCCGCCAGGTAAGTGGCGAACGACATGACGAGAAAGGGAGAGGTTTTGAAGTGCTGGCAGGAAGCGTGGCCAGGGAGCCAGAGAGATGGCGGTCAGGCCCGGCAGGCGTGTGGGAAGCAGTCAGCAAGGAAAGGCAGAAGGCAGAAGATGCGAAGAAGAAAAAGGTGGGTGAGAAGTTCCACCTTGCTCGTGGGGGGTGGGCAGGGGCCTGTCTCCCCCGCAGCCACAAGGGGGCAATAGTGGACAAGAAGGCTCTTGTCTGGCAAGCCAGCTGGCCAGCTGTTTCTTAGTCCCCCAGCAGTCAACCTGCTAAACAGACAACGCAAAGGTGTGCACCTGGGATCTCTTCACGCAGCTGAGCCAGAGGCTGACCTGCGTTCCCAAGGCATCACATGGCACTTGAAAGATCAAAGGTGCTTCCAGACATGGATGATTTAGCAGCAGCAAACTTAGGCAGTTCTGCTTGAAGCTGGAATTGGAAGAGCAGCTCTGCTTCCAGATTTCTAACTCAATGTAGTCAACTGGGCAGGTACACCCCACTTTCCCCCAGACTTCATTGTAGGACGTGGGGAGGGGAAAATGCTATGGGACTATTGTATGTGGGGAAAGGACTAAATACTCCCTGCACTGTATTCTCTGAATGTGATCACACACACCCTGCTTCCTATAGCAGTTTGGAGTATGTGTGTAAACAGATGTAAAGGCAATGATATTTGGGAAGGAGAGAGTGAAAGTGATAGAGCTGATTGCTACAAAAGAGAGGCAGGCCACAGAAAAGGAAATGGCTAGAGCACATTCTAGAATGGTTGAGCAATCTATGAATACAGATCTGGAATAGCAATGCAATGGATCATCTACACCAGTGTTTCTCAAACATGGGTCGCCAGCTGTTGTTGGACTACAACTCCCATCATCCCTAGCTAGCAGGGCCAGTGGTCAAGGATGATGGGAGTTGTAGTCCCACGACAGCTGTATATCCAAGGTTAAGATAAACTGGTCTACCTTCGGGGAGATTATGCTCTGGATGCTCTGCTTCTGTTAAATGTCACTGAAGACTGAATCCTCTTTCTGCTTTGATCTCTTAGCCCTTCAAGGGCCACAAGATTCTGTCGGCTCTGTTGCACTTATTGATGGATTGAATTTATATCCTGTCTTTCCTCCTAAAGGAGCTCAGGGCAGCAAACACATTCATAACAAAAAAATTTTTAAAGAAAGCAACAGACAATTGGGAGCCTGAAAGGGCACTCCTGATGACTCTCTCTGGGTCTGGTTCTGCTCGGGAGCTCTCAGTCAGAGCCCCTGCATGGAGCCGGGTCCTGCCCAAAAGCAGTTGCAGCTGTTCCCTGTCAAGGGGATACCAGGTGGGTGGCTGCACCCCAAGTGGCCCACGCGGGTTGAGGGCTGTCAGCATCCTGGCCTGTGGCTCCACCCCTGGTTTACTGTGAAGCAATGTGGGGCAGCCTCCTGAATACAGGGAGCACCAGGAAGAGTGGCAGCATAATTTGAATGTGGCAGACAAGCAAACACTTCCCTGCTGCAAAGCAACCCTGCACAAGCCCCACTGAAATGAATGGAAGCTTTGCAAGGGGGCGTGGCAAAGCTCTCCCACTGGGTGTCCCAGGCCTCCCCTCCCCCACTGCGGCAGGTTGCCCACCCATCTCCTTTCCCCCGTCTCCTTTCCAGCTTGAGACACTCAGCAATTCCAGGCTGAAGCTAGACAGCCTACAGGACTTGGAGGCGATTGTCAAGCTTCGCAAGCATAAGAAGAGGTTGAAGAAAGTGGTCCGCCCCAAAGAACGGGAGCCAGAAGTGATGGTGAGTCTCGCTTTGCCAGAAGACTGTGTGCTGCAGCACAGGGGTGGCCTTGACACACTGCTTTGGAGGGAGGGGCAGCGCTTCCCCTGCAAGAGGAAGTTTGTGGCTTGGACCTAGCTTGGCAGGCATTCATCCCCCAAAGGGTCTTGCGTTGGTGCACCACCAATTGCATCTCTTCTCAGAAAAACCTGGTCTTGTCACAGGTATCCATGCTTGGATAGCATCCCAGACAGACCGCCTGTGAGACTGCCCAACTGCGTCCCATCATAAGACAGCTTCCAATTTATTTTTGGGTGCAATTCAAAGTGCTGCCCCCTTGCAAGCCCTAAATTAATTAGGGGCTGGTGCATCTCTCATATGAACTCATTCAACATACCAACATACCCAGATCTGCTTTAGAGGTCCCCTTTATAGGGCTGGGACAAGACATTTTGCTACCTGAAGCAAAGGGCAAGATGGTGCCATCACATTCCACACCCAGAATTCAAGTTTCACCTTCCACACCACCAGCAGGACAGTGTCTTCTGCTGCATCCCTGGGAGCAGAGGCTGGCTTAAGGGTCCCCAGGGAAAAGGTGGGAGATGGATGCTCTGCCCACCAGCATTGGCACCTGAAGCAGATGCCTCCCTCTGCCTAATGGGCAGGGCTGTCCCTGCCCATCCACCTTCAGGGCTAAGCAAGTTGGCTACAGACTTAGCAATGGAACAGCCATATTGTTATCTCTGAGGCACCAACTAAACCTTTCTTTTTATAAGTAAAATTATTAGTAGAATTATTAGTAGTAAAATTATTTCTTATTTAAGCAGAATTTGTACATTGTTCAACTAAGAAACCCTATTATTATTATTATTAGTAGTAGTAGTAGCAGCAGTAATAGCAGTAGTATTGCTTAGTTTTGGGGTGGGGTGAAGGTGGACAAGGCAGACCGAGTGCCCCTCTCTTCAAAGGGGGACAGGCACCTTGTGGAAAAGCAGAGTTTGACTCCTATCGCCCTCCTCTATAGACAGAGCCTGTGGGTCCAGTGCAGTTTCTTCAAGCGGCACTGGAGAACCGGATGCCTGTCATTGAGAAATACCTGGCAGATGGAGGGGACCCCAACGCTCATGACAAGGTAAAGGGGGTGCTAAGAAACGCAAGCCTCCTGCTTCCATCCGGAATTTGCCTAATGATGAAACAGGGAAGGGGGGATGGGGCAGTCCAGGGAACCTACGGCAAAGGCAAGGATGGCAGCTGGGGTGGAGGTTATTAGCAAAGGAAGGGAGAGAGAGGCAAATTTGCCCAAGATATATTGGTGTCAAGAGCCGAAAAGCACCTCCCCTTTTATTCAGCCTTAAAGGATGCAATCCCCTGGGACGTTCTCTTGCACAAGCCCCACTGAAAGGAACCTACCTGATATTGCACATCTCTCGCTCACTCTGCTGGACATCTTCTCTGGGGAGTGTGGTTGTCTTAGATCATTTCACTTAAGTCCAAAACTCTGCAGCTTTCATCACAGCTGCAGCATCAGGGGCTCTCACAGCATTCGCTGGAATCAGCCCCCCCCCCCGTCAGGTCTCTCTGCCTCCCCAAATTGCACCAGGATTCTCTCCATTGGAGGCAGCTGCCTTGGTTTTCTTTGGTTGGATTGAATGGTCTCATGGGGAACCCCCTTTAGACACTCAATTATGAAACACACAATTAACATTTCCCTTCTTCGTCCTGTCCCCCCCCCCCCCCCGCATTATAAGCACTTCCACATTCCTGATGCATAAGACCAAACAGCAGCAAAAAGCAGTTTGCCAGCTCTGATGATGAAAAACAAAAAGACCCAGCATATGTAGCTTTGCATTCCAAGCTCACTTAAATCCCGGCACTACTGAGGCTCCCGGAATAAAATGGAGTTTGCTTTTCCTCCTGCCCTGATGCAAAAGCACATTTACTTTGGAATAGCCTCATTTTGGTGTAGAAGAGGATAATATATTTTACAGTAAAAATAACAACCTGAGCTCAGGCTTCCACCCCCAACTATAAAAAAATAAGTTGAAAGGAATAATAATAATAATAATAATAATAATAATAATAATAATAATAATTTATTATTTGTACCCCGCCCATCTGGCTGGGTTTCCCCAGCCACTCTGAGCGGCTTGCATGGAAACCAAAAATACACTAAAATACCACAGATTAAAAACTTCCCTGAACAGGGCTGCCTTAAGATGTCTTCTGAATGTCTTTTTTTTTTTTAAATGATTTTTAATGATTTTCAAAACATACAACAAACAAAACAGAAAAGAAAACAAACACGCTTCAAAAAACAAATACATACAAATAAAATTGACTTCCCCATACCTCCCTTTCACTGCATCCTTATTTTCCCATTTTTTTCTAGCAACCCATCAATCAGTTCTAATTAACTCTCTTTAGATTTCCTTACCCTTGTCATTTACAGCTGTAATTCTCTGTTTCTTACACCTTCACATCTTATCAGTCCATAATTTTACAACAGTTTTTAAGATATACTTTAAATTTTCCCCAATCTGAATTTTCCCCAATCTGTCTTCTGAATGTCAGGTAGTTATTTATCGCTTTGACATCTGATGGGAGGGCATTCCACAGGGTGGGCGCCACCACTGAGAAGGCCCTCTGCCTGGTTCCCTGTAGCTTTGCTTCTCGCAATGAGGGAACCACCAGAAGGCCCTCAGCGCTGGACCTCAGCATCTGGGCAGAACGATGGGGGTGGAGATGCTCCTTCAGGTCTACTGGGCCGAGGCCGTTTAGGGCTTTAAAGGTCAACACCAGCACTTTGAATTGTGCTCGGAAACGTACTGGGAGCCAATGTAGGTGTTGCTGCGGTGATGAGCGCCAGTTCTGGAGGGGCCTGGGGTACCCCTGCCAGCTCAGGAACCAACGTCAGGCCTTTTGGTCACTTCTTCCATCAACTGCCACTCTCTGGGATGGTCATTTGATTGCCCCTCCCCCAACGCGCCAACAACCCCAAGATCCAGCCGCGGACGCACTTTTGCATCTAAAGCCATCTTAGTTGATTCAATGCATGAGTTTGAGCTGATTGATTACATCTGTCTAAATTTGTATCAATGGAAAACAATCATTCCCAAAGGATGGTTTTAAAATTCCAGGTGTTTTGTGCCAGGCATCACCTCAGAAGTGCGGTTCTTGCTTCTCTCTCACGCGATGAATGGTTGCTAAGGTGGCCCTTTGCTATCTGCAGTTTTGATAGGTGCTTGTATCAAAAATATACATCCACAAGAGTGCAAGAGGAGCATGGCTGCAGGATCAGGCCAAAGGCCCACCAGCATCCTGTTCTCTTAGTGGCCAAGCCAGATGTCTCTCCGCGTGCGATGGCCAGCAGCCGCCATTCAGAGTCACGCTAGCCCTTGTGGCCATCAGCCAAGGAGAGCCTTGTCCTCTTCCACAAATTTGTCCTGTCCTCTTGTAAAGCCATCCAAGTCGGTGGCATCACTACATCGTGTGAGACAGATTCCATTGTTTAACGTCTGTGTGGAGAGCCTGCTGCTGGATCAGGCCAGTGGCCCATCTAGTCCAGCATCCTGTTCTCACAGGGGCCAACCAGATGTCTGTGGGAAACCTGCAAGCAGGATCTGAGCACAAGATCCCCACTTTTGATTCTCAGTATCTGGCAGTCAGAGGCAGACTATCCCTGCACAATATGTTCACATGGAGACAGTTGCTCAGCAACTTTTTAAGCTGCATTGCCCCAGAAGCAGACAACCCCCTGGTGGAAATAAAACATCCCCTTTGGTGTTCCCCAGCTTCATTCACTACAAACCCCCAGATTTTGGGTCCCTTCCATACAGGTGCTGAACTTTTGTAGTCGTTTCATGGGGTTTTGTAGCATGAACCCCACGTTTTGTAGCCCCCCCCAACTGAATAATTGATATACAGTATCAAGCTATGAACCCCTGTTTGATGTATCAGTTCCTCAGTTTGGGAGGCCCTGCAAAATGCAGGGTTTACACTACAAAACAACTACAAAACTTTGCCATAGTTTTGGAGGGGATTCAAAACGTCATGGTTCATGGTGAATGAAGCTGTTTTCCCCCAACCCCAAAGTAGCAAATGCTTGTCAAAGCTGCTATGTGGCTCTGATCACCGGTTTCTCTGTAGGCAAATGGGTTTCACTGCAGGGGCAAAATCCCCTGCAAAGGAGAATTCCCTTCCTGCCACATCCTTCTTCCAGGTCCCCCTACCCTGAAGTGTTTCCTCTGCTGGGCTGGCTATAAGCCTGGCAGTGAGGGTGGAGATACCCATGGAGAGGGGGAATCAGTGGAAGGGAAAAGCTTAAGCGCCCTTCTTCCCAGCACTCCCCCCTACAAACATCCCATTGCCCTGTCCCTCAAGTCGCATGACTTTGACAAAGGTCTGCATTTGCTAGAGCAGCCCTTGTCAACCTGGTGCTCTCCAGTGCTGGCTGTGGCTGATGGGAGCTGTACCTGAAACCGTCTGGAGGGCAAAGGCTATCCTAGAGTAATGTGCAGTTCTGCACTAGGAAGGAGATCCCCTGTCCCAGGAGATGCTGTTTTGGCTTGATGGGCTGCGCCAAGTATCCATCACAGAAGACCCTCAGGTGGATGTGAAAGGGGTGGGCAGCCTTGCAGGGTGCTGACCTGTCAAACCAAGGTGCTCCTTTGTGTGTCCTCCTGCAGTTCAGATGTACAGCCCTGCACCGGGCCTGCTTGCGGGGCCATGCAGAGATCGTGGACAAGCTGCTGGAAGCTGGGGCCAAGCTGGAGCCGAGAGACATGGTGAGCACCTAGGGATTCCTGACACCTGCTGATGGAGAAAACGTACCCATCAATCGCTACTTTAACTTCACTCACTGGCTTAAAAATGCTAAAAAGCAGGAGCAAGCCAGGTTGGCTGTCATCGGGGCCATGATTCCAGCCCAGAGGACAGGCATGTGCTCTCCTGCCTTGCTGAAGCTCTAGTGGTTGAAGAGGGAAAGAGAGGCAGGGAGGGAGAGGTTGGGACCCTTTCCAAAAAGTAGGAAGGGTACACCCACCCCACCATTCTCTTTGCCAACCTGGTGCCCTCCAGATGCTTTAGAGCACAGCTCCCAAGAGCGCCAGCCAGCACGGCTGCATGATGCTGAAGATGCTGGGATTTGTAGTCCGAAATGTGGCAGGCGCCCATTGGCGAAGGCTGCTTTATGCCACAGACTGCCCTTCCCCACCTCCCCGCTCCTGTGCAGCCAGACCTTCTTGTGCCCCAAATGATCTTCTCCCTATAATGAGTGGGCTCTGCTTTGACGCAGCTGGACGCGACCCCTGTGCTCTGGGCCTGTCGTGGGGGGCACCTGGAGATCCTCAAGCGCTTGATGGGCAGGGGAGCCAAGATCTCCACACGGGACAAGGTGAGCAGCCTCAGCCAATGCTGCCTGCCCCATCTGGGGGCGCTGCCTCCGTGACGGAGTCCCCACCGGGACAACGGGGTGGGCTCTGAGGGATTCTCTTTCTCTGGCAGCTGTGGAGCACCCCCCTGCACGTGGCCGTCCGGACGGGGCACAGCGACTGCGCAGAGCACCTCATTGCCTGCGGGGCAAACATCAATGCGCAAGACAAGGTATGAGATGGGGGGGGGCTCTCTGCCTCTGGGCTGTGGGGAGCAGCTGGGGTGGCCAAGCCCTCCTTTTGGCTCTGCCCGAAGGTCTGCACTGCTTTGGGGAGGCAAGCTGCCAGCAGAAACCCTCCTGAGTTGAGCGGCTGAGTTCTCTCCCTGCCGCTGGAGGAGCCACGCCTCTGAATGCCGGGAAGCCCCTGCGAGGAGTGAGGGGCTGCTCAGGTTTCTTTGGTGTCTGGATGGCCCTTGAGGATGGGATGCTGGACCAGATGAGCCTTTGGCCTGATCCAGCTGCAGGGCTCTTCTGATGGTCTTTCCTTCTAGGCACTTTGGGGTGTATCCTCAAGCACTTTCAGAAATGGCCCTCGCCTCACAGTGAGCTCTTTGCTTTCGCAGAAGGAATTATGCAAAATAAAAGCAATTGCGCTTGTTTGCATAATATATGCAAGACACAGAATTGTTTTTATCTGACACACTCTGCACACAGCCCTCCTTTTACTGAGTTGGAGCATTCATCCTTCTAGCCCAGGTCAGTTTGTTCATTGCCATTTTCCGTGGGTTCTTGAGACTTCCAGCGGGGAATCCTTTTAGCCAGAGATTGACCCAGAGATCTTTTTGCATGCAAAGCAGCAGCTCTTCTGCCGAGCTAAGAATCTGCCCTTAACTGGCCCTGGTGTGGAGGAGGCCAGGCGCACTTACTCTGCCCCCCCTGCCCAGGAAGGAGACACGCCCCTTCACGACGCAGTCAGGCTGGGACGCTTCAGGGCTGTGAAGACGCTGCTGATGTACGGGGCAAACCTGGCCATCCAGAATGAGGTGAGGCATGGACAGCGGGGAGGTTTTACCACCCTTTCAGAATGGGCAGCAAGCAGGGAAGAGCCTTGGGCCCCCAGAGCTTGGGCGGGTCTGGTGGCACTGCTTCTTGGTGCAAATGTACCATTTGCTTTCTGCACCACTCTGTAGGCTCACTGAGTCTGTCAACTTGCGTCTGCGCTGTATCATAGCAGGTGACAGCTTCAGATGCTAAATGCTCCTGCATAAAAAGGCCCTTCACATAGAAAGGTAGCAGTTCAGGGCAAAGGTCAGTCTATAACCCTTCTCAGCACCATGTAACTTCCCAGTATAGAGGGCTTTTTTAATGAGTGTCCATACCTGCACTCGGAAGCCCAGGCAGATTTACTGGCAGAGTGAGAACTAAGCTGATGCTCAACGAGGACGGGTGGAGGGGGCTGCTCGGGAAAGAAAAGCCCCCGTTGCTTGCCTTCTGCGGCCAGCGGTGGGCCTGTGCCATAGCCTGCCATCCCATCTGTCAAGAAGCCCAAACAGGCTGAGCCTGTAGTGTGGGGAGCAGGGAAGCTGCGGCTCTCCAGGGTGCAGCCTACTGCCCTGTAGTCAGTCCTGCCACAACACCTGGCATGTCTCGGGCTCCCCTTCCCTAACAGAGATTGGAAGGCTTCTTTCTGCCTCTTCCTGGCCTTCCAGCTTGAGGCAGGAAGCGGAGAGGCAGGCAGAGCTGTCTGATGCCGTTTTTTGTTCTGGCAGGAGGCGGTGACTCCAGTGGAGCTGGTGAAAGACTGGCAGATGGGCATCCGAGAGACACTGCAGGCCTGTGCCAACCGGCAGCGAGGCCCCCTCAGGAGCTGCTGAGAGTGGGGGGCCCTGGGTGGTGGGGTGCTGGTTCTGTGAGCTGACATTCCACTGTACCCCTCTACCAGCTGGGGACCAACTCACTCCCCTTGCCCTTCAGCAGATATGCCCCCACCCCGTCATGACTCTGGTGCCAGCGGGGCACCAGGTACTTATTTGGTACCCTCGGGGTGAGAGATTGTCCCTGAGGCCTCCCTCTTATGTCTCAACAGGCTTTGAGGGTCAGTTTTCTGCTCCTCGGAGTGGGCTGGGAGCCAGCCATGCTGGGCCTCTCCCCACTTGCTCTTCCTGGTGGAGCCGACAAACTCCCTCTCTCTTGTGGCTCTCTGTGGAGGCTGTCACCCGAGGAGAAACTAAGGCACAAGAGATGGCACTTGGAAACCTTGTGGCTGTGATCTGGGGCGTGTGGGGGAATGGGGGTCTTTCTTTGGAAACAGGGAAATCCACTGTCCTCTCTGGCCAGCAAGAAGGGTGGAGGGGAAAAAAGGCTTTTATTACAGGGAGGTGGGTAGATGCACAGCCCCTTCGGGAACTCCCAAAGCAGCTCTATCAGGCAGGGCAAGCAGGTGGTGAGGGGAATGCTGTGGCCGTGGTCCTGCTGCACAGGAACACCTGGGGGGGGGCTGCAGGGCTAGTCCCCCCCCCCCCCGCCAGACACTAGGCAAAGGACAGCATGGCACACCAGCCTCATTCTGCTCCCAGAAGCTGGTTGTTAATGGCAGTCAACTCTCACTTCAGTGCTGGTGACGGGCGGCAGACAAGCTTAGAGGGTGCAGGGAAGGCCATGGGGCACACAGCTTTTCTCCCAATGTTCCACTGCTCCGCCTGGGCCTGTTGCAGGGCATTTGCAGCAGCAATGGGTAAGCAGCGCAGCACATTGAACTCACCTGCTGGAGCAGCCAGCCAGGGCGCTCGCAGGTGAGGGTGTGCTGAGGCATTGGGAAGACAAAGTAGCCAGCCAGCCACCCCACCAGCCGGAAAGCATTGTTACGGGGAGCTCAGGAGGAACGTCTGGGGAGGGCAGGAGCCCTTGTACTGTGCCCCCTCCCCATCTACTGCCTAGACAGCCTCCTCACTCTGCCGCATGATAGGGGGACAGAGAACTTGTGATGGCTGCCCTTCCCAAGTGCCTTAACAGTTCTGTTGGGGCTGAGAGTCCAAGGAGGCCTTGGAGGAAAAGGCAGACAGCTTCTGCCTTTCACAGATCCTGGAGGCCACTTCTGGAGCTTAGTTGCAGCCTTCCCTGGTCCAGTGGTGAGGACTGGAAGCAACTTCCTTGTAGACTGGGGAGCCATGCCTGAGACACTTCGGCCACAGCTGGTTATGAACCAAACCTCTGCTGGCCTCCACAAGCAGAAACAAGGATCCTCTCTCAGCTGCCTTAATTTCCCCTTTGAGGCATGAGGGAAGCACCCCAGCTCTTTCCTGTCAAGCATCCCTGTGCCTGTTCCCTTGGGAGACGCCCTGGGGTGGGGCTTTGCACATGCCCCAAAGGGCATAACCTTAGAAGGTGCCAGCGACTGCCTCCTCCTTGCCATTCCCAGCCACTGCTGTGGAGCCACATGCCTCCAGGCACGGCCCTCTCATTCCTTGCCTGTTGGAGCAGGATCTTGGCACTGCTGGTTCAGGCCATGACCCAACCAAAACATGATCTTCAAAGGATTTATTCTCTGATGCAAAATGGATCTCAAGTGCTGCAGGTTCCAGTGTTTGCACACTGCTGGCACAGCTGTTCTTGGCATCATCCCCTTACTGTTGTTTTGTTTCTGGAGTGTGCAGAGCAGCTCCCTGACTTTCTGCTAACTGACCTTCACCGTGGAACTGGGTTTCACGTTCTGTATACCTGACATACATACCTGTTGATGGATTTTTTTCAAGGTAATCAGTGAAAGAGCCCCAGAGCCAGGATGGGCATTGCCCTTCAGTGTCTGGTTACCACAATGGTCTACCTTGTTGACCTTGCTGTCTGGTACATGGGTGACACTGGACTCTGGAGAATGAACTTTTAATACATGTCTGTGCCCCTTCCGTGGGACGCGGGTGGCACTGTGGTCTAAACCACAGAGCTAGGGCTTGCTGATCGGAAGGTCGGCAGTTCGAATCCCCATGATGGGGTGAGCTCCCGTTGCTCGGTCCCTGCTCCTGCCAACTTAGCAGTTCGAAAGCACGTCAAGTGCAAGTAGATAAATAGGTACCGCTCCAGCGGGAAGCTAAACGGTCTGCGGACAAACGCCAGCTCCCTTGGCCTATAGAGCAAGATGATCGCGCAACCCCCGAGTCGTCCGCAACTGGGGTACCTTTATGCCCCTTCCATTCTGCAGAGAAATGTGCAGAGGGGGTTGGAGGAAATTACTTGAATGGATCTTTGCAAACCAATGTGAGGTCTCAATTCTTCTCAAGTTGATCTTGAATCTAAATGTGTCAAAAACAATGTTCTAGCCTCTACTTTTTTGGGGGGAAATTCTGACAAATTCAAGCAGCTCTGGGCAGCAGCACGTGGCCATCTGGAGGATGGGCTCTCTTTGCCAATCAGGTGGTGGAACATTCTCAAAGGCTGTTGACCTTGACATTTCTGGCCCTTCACTCTGTGAGAAGAGAGCCCTCCTCTCCCCCACAGCTGGCATGTCAAACAAGGCCCTACTTAAGGGACTGCGTGGGGCTGACTATAGATGGCTAAACCCCAGTCACCCAAAAGGCTTGGGTTTGTTTTTTTGGAGTATGAAACTGATGCGATTCCTCTTTGAACAAGAATAAATCATTGGAAGCCCTGGCTTTGTGCACAGAGTTCTGTGTTTTAGGAAAGGGCTGCTCCTGAAATCCGCTCTCTCTCCAGTGCTCTGGCATCAACTCTTTCTCCTCAAAGGTTGAAACAAGAAAGCCCCCCCCCCCTCTCAACCACTGTTGGTAACCCTACAGCCCATGCCTCAATCGGGGGGGGGGGGGAATCTTCTGGGGAGCCACATACCTGTGGGGAGGAGGATCAAGGGTGACTGGTCATACATGCCAGCCACTCACCAATTCATAGTTTTCTACAACTCCTCCCAGAGACCATTTTCACAGTTCAAGGACACATTTGAGCGCAGCACCATCTCTTGAGGACAGAGAAAAGGGCTGCTGGGGTGTAGCCTGTGGAATGGGGGCCCCCAGCCTGGGACTCCTCAACCAGACATGGCAGAGTGGGAGGCGCCCCTGGCAAGAGCCTGGCTGTGGTCCCTGTCACCATAGGTAAGCAAGACTGTCTTTGGTGGAAACCCAAGGAGGTCCTCCTTCCCAGAGCCAGGGGCAACCTAGGAGTAAGAGGAAAGAGGGGGCATTTGCATCCCCTTTGCAGAAGCCGCTCACGGTAACAGCTCCCTAATTGTTTTTAGAGGTCGTTACACACGCAGCGCACCAAACACTCCTTAAAGCCAGTAACTTATAAATAGATATATAAGATTAGACTATTCCATTTTGAAGGTACAGTCCTTGCAGAAAAACTACAACATAAAGGCAGGTTACAAATAATTTACCTGAAATTATACATTGCTTTTAGACAACTTCTGCTGTTGGTTATGGACAGGGAGAGGACGAGAGAGGGAGAAAGGGAAACCAACTTTCTCTCTTTCCCTCTCTTGCTCTTCAGTCCTTTATTTCATTTTAAAAACAAGAACTCCAGTGGGGGAATACTGTAAGTAGCAACTAAGGGTGGGGTGGGGGGGCTGTTTCTCTCTGCCAAAGCTAGCATGGAGGGCAAGCATAGCATCCTGTGCTGCCTCTCCAGCCAGAACCCGGCAGCCAAGGAGGACAGCCGAGAACAGCCTTCTCCACCTGGCGCCCTCCAGTTGTGCTGGACTCCTGCTCCCATCAGCCCATGAGCAGGAACCATGCTGCACGGGGCTGATGCGAAGGTGTAGTCCAAAACATCTGAAGTGCACAGGCTGGGGAAGGCTAGTCCAGAGGGAAATGCAACAGCAGCTGCTCTTCTAAGCACAAACACAAGGAGCCAGAAGGAGCAGTTACAGGAGGAATGGTGGTCCTTTAGGACTTTCTTCCACCCAGCAGGCCTTCTTATTGGGTAAACTGCAGCAAAATGCTGCAGATCCTCCATGCACTGCAAGCATTCAGAAGGTGGGAGACTCAGCGCCTGGAATGCCAGCAGATTGATGGGCCAAATCCTGTTGTCCCATCCCCAACCACTCAATAGCTTACGTGAGGAGTCACTTAAACTCCAGTATTTGGGAAACACCAGCACGGGGTCAGAATGGCTCCCACCCCAGTCCCCACTTGTGCAAACTGTATTTCAAACCTGTGTTGGATTTAAGAGCTAGAGATGCAAAGCAAGGGGGAAGAGAATGAAACTTTAGGTGAAAGTGGCCAGGAGACAGGCATCATCTGGGAAGGAAGTGTTGCTTTGCAGAATAGCAGCATTCCCTGGGTTGGCACAGACAGAGCCCACCACCCGTTCGCCATGGGGCCCCACTTTCTGGAAAGAGGGTGAGCAGTGCAATCCTGGCAAGACAGAGTCAGGCTGCACATGTGGCTCTAGGGAGTGTGGACTTTGGCACAATTTGGGGAGGATAGTTTGATGCCCTGCCTGGCGCCAGGTGAGACGGCTGGTTCAAATGCCCTCGGAGCCTGGCGCTGGCGTTCAGAAGACCAGCAAGGCGGGTGTGCTTGGAATGTGGGAGGAGCAAGTTTCAGGTCCTGGAGTCAGGCCTGGCATGGCGGCTGGGTGCAGCTACAGTCAAAGGCAGGAAGCGCAACAGCTGCCGAGGGAGGCTGGTGGGTGGGGGTGCCCCAGAGCCAAGCGCTGGAGCCACCAGTGAAAGCCTGGTGTGGAGACTAACAAACTGAAGTGTGCCTGGAGGGTGGGTGGAATGTACATATGAGACCGCTGGGTGGAAGGGAGATCTGCTGCACGCGGGGAGGATAATATCAACACAGTCAGTGGAGCAGAGGGAACGCTGTTGCAATGACACCCTTGCCGGTCCCTGCTCACACCGACGCCTGCAAAAATAATCCAGTCCGTAGGCACAGGGTGGCTGTTCTCTGTTGCTCACAGTCTTAGAGATTCCCGCCCCCCCAAACTCAACCACCCTTTGTCCGTCAAGTGCTGCTCAGAGGGCGTCCTGGGTGCTGCAGCCGGGTCACAGCACCAGAAGCAACCCAAGAGGCTGCTGGCCAGTTTCCTCACAGTTCCAGGAGTCTCTCTGGGACGCAGGAGCCAAAGTGAAAGGTTCCTCGGAAGGATGGGTGGACTCCAGGAGAAGGCGACCGAGATTTCAGAGGGGGCCTCCCAAGACCCCTTGCCCCCAAAGCCTCTAGCGGGTCAGACCCCTGAGCTCTGGCTCTCCTCTTCCAGAAGGTTGAGCTTGCTTCTGCTTTTCCCTGGAATGGGGGGCGGGGAAGGGTGGCAAGGAAGAGAAAGAGTGGCAATGTTTATACCCCATCGTTGCTGGCTCTTGGCAGTTTGGCAACGAAGAACTGAGCCATGAGCAGGGACTGAACATCCTGTATGAAAGAAAGAGTAATGGGGAGCCTGCAGCTCTCCAAATGGGACCTCAGGACTGGAAGGCCCTCTCTTTGGCCCTCCGCTCTCTCCCCAGGCTTAGTCCTCACCCTTCTTGAGCTCCAATCCTGCCTCTTGCCTGTCTGTCTGTTTGAATGGAGAGGTGTGTGCATAAAGCAGCCCCTTGCAGAAAGGTCAGCTCCACAGCGGTCGCTCTGCTCACCTTTGCCTCTGGCTCAGGGTGGCATGCTTTCCATCCTCATAGCAAGCAACAGCCCTGTGAGGGACGTTAGGCACTGAGAGGAAGCCCAAGGCTCCCCTGTACGCTTCATGGCTGAGCTGAGATGTGAAACTGGGTCTTGGCAGTCTGAAATGCCAACCACTTTGCCACCCTGGTTCTTTCAAGCACACCACTGCCTTCAAGGAGAAGCAACCAGGGTTCAAATTCCCACTCAGCCATAAGCGGTCTTGGGCCAGGCACTCTGCCTCTCAGCCTAATCCACCTCACAGGGTTGTCGTGGGAATTAAACGAGGAAGGTGGGGGAGGGAGGGAAGAACCATGTACACACCACCTTGACCTCCTTGGGAGAGAAAGATGCAAGAAACAAATAAATAAATAACAAATAAGTTGAGATTCTGGGAAGCTGAATATCTCGTCCAATGCCAATTTCTCTGCTCCCATTAAATTGTCACACGCACACACACACACACACACACACACACACACAACCCCACAAATACGGTTGTGCATGGTGGGGGGTAGGATAATACAGTCAGCCAGTTCACCAAGTGCTTGCGTAACAGAGTGTGGCAAATACCCACTTGATAAACTCTTGGCATGTGAAGAGTGGAGACACGCTTTAGCCCTGGGAAGGAGACAGATTCTCTCTCTCGAGTCTCGCTGAAGGGAGGAGGAAAGCAGGCTAGCATGGAATCAGAACAGCGAAATCCAACCCCCCCCCCCCCGGATCTCCCCTGCCCTCTTGCAAGGTGGGCCCACCCTCCCCTCCCCTGCACAAAAGAGCCACATCTGGTTAAGGTGGGAAAGGCAGGATGGGGGGGGGGGGAATTAGTGATCCAACAGACAAAGGTCTGGTTTGCAGATGCTACAAAAATTAGATGGTAGAAAGAACTGTTCCACTTTCGGGTGCAGCCAGGAGGGTTGGTGCTGCCCTCGTTAAACAACAAACACAAAGCCCCGCAAGCAGAAAACCTGCAGAAGAGAAGAAGTAAGGGGAGCATTCAAACAGGCACCTCCCACTTGCATTCTGACATGATACAATCATTCTACTACTTCTGAGTAGACCCAACCTAAGATGGGTGCTCTTAATGACCCATCCATCAGGCCAGGGGTTGATTAGTTGAGTCTTTCCCCCTGACAGCTCCCTCCTGATGAGATGCAGATTCCATGGGGAAGGAGGGAAGGAGTAACCCAGTTAGACCCTACGGTGACTTGGTCATTTAAAAGTTCTGCTTGTCCTACAGCAATCACACGACTGGGAGACTAAACAAGGACTAGGCAACCTGTGGCCCTTCCAGGTGTTGCTGGCCATGAGCCATGCAGATGGGGCTGAAACCCAATAACCCCCGGGGGGCCTGCTGCTGCCCTTCCCCTGGGTCCAGAGGGCACTGTAAGGAGAGGGGAAATGCAGGAAGGGAACCAACTGGATATATTTACCTTGTGGTTTTCAAACAAAAAAGGCACTCCAGACTATGGCAGAGAGGCCTGTATTAAATGCAGTTCTCAATTGTGCCAAAGAAAGAGAGATTGAGCGGGAAGGCTGGAGGGAGAAAGGAAGAAAGAGAAGAGGAGAGATGGCAGTGTTTAGCTCCTGGAAGGACAGTGCAGAAGAAAACGCGTGGAAAGGAAAGACATGCAGCTTTGCTGGGCAAGGAGCCCCACTGGCAATGCCCCTGTGCTCCTGCATCCTCACCTTCAAAACTCTCACCTTCACTGCCTCCCCCACCTGCCTGTCTCTGAGCTCTTATGTCCCCAGATGACAGATACAGCCCTGCCTGCGACTTTCTGTGTCTCAGGCTCATTGTCATGCCTGGGACTGCCTCCCAGAAAATCAAGCCTCCTCTCCCTTCCTTCTTTCAAACTCCTCCCTTGAAATCCACCTGCCTTTTTCATGAAGCCTTTGGCAAACACCCCTGATCCCCAGGCCCTTTGGCAGCCTTCGCCAACCAGGTACATTCAAGTGTGTCCACATTAAGCATTCCTACTGAGTCTTAATTGCATTTTTATTGCTTCTTTTTATTTATTTTTATTTTATCACATAACAATTTGAAGTTTATGGAAATACAATAAAATACAATATAATAAATAAAAGAAGCCATAACAATGCAATCAAAGATCATACAGGACATTACAATTGCTGCAGCGGACAGAGACAAGTGTGCACCCCTCTCTCATAACACTAGAATTCACAGACATCCCATGAAGCTGAATGTTGGAAGGTTCAGGACAGGTAAGCAAAGTCCTTCTTTCTTCACGCAGAGCGCAGCTAAACTATGGAATGTGCTCCCAGAGGAGGATAAGGTTCCCAATGGCTCTGCTCGGCTTCTGCGGTCGGAGGCAGCCATGTTTCTGAGCCCCAGTTGCTGGAGGCTACAGGAGGGGAGGTGCTCTTGTGCTGAGGGCGCTTGTGGGTTTCCCTTGGGGGCAACTGCTTGGCCGCTGTGCAAACAGAATTCTCAACTAGATTGGCCATTGGCCTGAGCAAGCAGCTCTTCTTATGTTTTCAGAACAGGCAGAAAAATAATTTAGAGGTCTCAGTAATTTCCAAGTGGTCAATTTTGAGGGGGAGGAGTTGGGAACCCCTCTTCGGGACTACAACTGCCATCAGCCGGAGCCAGTGCTCAAGTCCGTAGAAGGAAAAAATGAATGAAGCCTAAGGAGAGTTGTGCTGGAGAAGATCAGGGGGCATCAACAGATATGCCCTTCAGGTGCTGCTGAACTCCAACTGGCTGGTGTTGAGGGGGGCTGGGAGCTGCAGTCCAGAAACACCTGGAGGGCCCCACCTTGGCTGCCTCAGGACTACCTAGAGCTCCTTGTCAGGGATTGCTCCGTTGTGTCATTCCTTGGCACATGGAGCTCCTATCTAGCCACCAGGCCATGGCGAGACCAATCCTCCGCAAAATGGTCTAAGCCACATCTAAAGTCATTTAAGCCAGTAGCCATCACCAAATCTTGTGGCAGCGTCCAAGTTGGAGAGACAATTGGTTGCCACTTCATTTCTGGGCACAATTTAAGGTGCTCATACTAGTGTTTAAAGCTGTTTAAAGCCCAACCAAAACGACTTTTGCCACCTTCCTCCCTGCCAATTTTCTCAGTCAGATGTAAGATCAGCAGAGGGGCCCCCCGGTCGTTCCACCTTCTTCAGAAGTTTGGGAGGTGGTGGCCTGAGGGAGGACAATCTCTGTGGCAGCCCCACATTGTGGAAATCCCTCCCCACAGAGCTGTGCCCGGCACCTTCACTACCCTGCTTTCAGGGAATGCTGCAGACAAAACTCTTTACCTTGGCATTTGTCACCTGAGGTATATATATTCAGGAACCACCTTATTTCTGTGGTTGTAATTTGTTATAATTGCTTTTGATACTGAATTTTAAATTGCAATCTGCCCTCAGAATTGATTATGAAGGGTGCGTAATAATCGGACTAGACAATGATCATAACTCTGTGCATATACATCAACCGATTTTCCTGACTAGCTCCTCTTCCCTGGTGTTGCATCTGCAGCGCCTGCAGGAATCCTGCCCCATCTCCACCCAAGCAGGCAGCCGTGGTCCAAACGGGTGGAGAAAATGGCAGGTCCCGGCAAGGGGGCTGAGCCACAGCGCCACCTGGTGACCCACAACGGAACAAGCACATACCTGGCGTGGCATTTTTGTCATTCAGAAGCTTTGTCTGGCTGCTGGGGATGATTTTCAATTCCACGGTGTCAGGTGACTGTGGGGAGTTCTGTATCCTCGAGGCCATGAGAGCATTGAGATATTGCAACCGGGTAACCTGCGAAAAAGAAGCCACAGGTCAGTGAGAGATGATCTGCACCTCAGCCACCATCAGCCTGGAAATCACGTGGCTGGTTTGTTCTGTGTTCGCCAAGGGTCCCTGGCTAAGAGCAAAGAGGGGAAAGTGCCATGGTTGGACGCTGCATTAGAGGAGCCTTTGGGTTTTTTAACTGGTTAATGCAATCAATTAAAGGTGCGACCCTAGTGATCTGTGATCACCAGAGGATTTTGCCAAAGTCTTGCCTGTACATCTTGCCTAGCTGAATGCGGCCCCCTAGGAGCTCAATATACCTCATATTCCTGAGATTGCAAAAGCAGGGAGATGATCCAGTCCCCAGCAGGGCATCATATATGCTGCGGATCAGCACGCGACTTGATGGAGGCCTAAGATTGCAGTTAGGTCAAAAGAAGGAACTTACTCAAGCAGGTGAGCCAAAGGCACACACTATGGAGAAATGCTACAGATTTCAAAGAGAAATCCTTTTTTCTGAACTAATTTCAAAAGATCTTTGGCTGGTGGTCAACAGCCTACTTCTCCAGAGTCTTTCTTTTTATGGTGTTTACCTTGATGAACTGCAGATCAGTGAGTGCCCGGACAGTGTAGTCAGGACAGTATGTGGTGGTCTCTGTGCATTCAAGCTGCTGATCACGACGGTTCATCCGGAGAGTGGACACTGGGGACTGATGAACTATTGAAGGAAAGGACACCAGTGTTGCAAATGAGAGGCAGGGAGTTTAGGAATACGGCTTCTAACCCAGAACTCTGCAAGTCCTGTTTCAAGTTCTCATGAATGCAGCCGAAACAACAACTATCTAAACCTATTATCTGTTCTTGTTAAATGCAGTTCTGTAGCTTTTCCTGAATGCCCCCCTTCCTCTGCTGCTGTATGTTTAAACAAGCCAACAACAAATGCCGATGGACAATCAAGTGACTCAGCAGCTGAAGTGTGCAGGGGAAGAAGTCTGTGGATGCCTCTCTTGACGCTCAGGCTGCGGGGGGGGGGGTGAGGTAAAGGGCTTGCAGGGGTCCAATCTGTGGGCAGAGCCAACACTGCTGGTCCTTCCAGGCTGTGCTCGGTTCAAAATACAGGAGCATAAGAAGCCGCCCAATACCAAGTCAGAACCATCTAACACAGTGTGGTCTAATCACCAGCAGCGGCTCTCCAGGGTTTCAACACAAGGACACCCCTTTAAAAAAGTAGCCAGCAGCTCAAGCTCTGGTGCAAATCTCTCATCCCGAAAGGGCTCTCAGTGGCAGGGAGAGGTGGGAAGAAACGCGCGACTCACCTGAAGAAGGAGCTGTCAGGGCAGAGACACCGTAATACGTGAAGGCTCCATTCTCAAACTTCAGTCCCTCCTTCCCAATCTCGACTTCAACCCTGCCCTGGGAACGAGAAGAGAAAGCCATGCAAGGTGAGAGGGAGGGAGGGAGCAATGGAGAGAGAGGAGAAAGCAAGTTGAGATTTGACCCACTTGAATCTTAGATCCTGATCCCATATTCTTGTAGCTCACTCAGCGCAAGTTGGTTTGGTTTCTATTGCGTGAACCAACCCTTTATTTAGTTTAAGACAGTCCCTGCTTTTACTTTAGTATTGCCACTCTTGAGTTGCAAAAAAGAAAGTTTTAATATGAGTTATGCATTAAAAAGAGAAAAGTAACAAACTAAGCACCTTTTACCCAACCTAAAGGCATAGTTCAGATCTAAATAACAATAAATAACAATAGCAAAGTTCATATAAGCCCTGAAGAGAAGAGTCTAAAGGAAGACGCTAACACAACAGTATCTTACAGAATACGGCAGGTACAGTTTCCCCTGGTTCCGCACATGGGTTCATGTGCTGGATAAATGGCCACCAATCCGCCATGGAAGTTTCTCATGGGGGGGGGGCGTTTGTTTGTACTGGACATCTTCTGCTAACCTGATGCCCTCCAGACCCCCTGCAAGAACAGGCATACCAGCTGGGGCTGATCCGAGTGGAGGTCCAAAAACACTAATTTTTGTATCCAACCAAGTTCTACTCAGAGTAGACCCAATGAAATTAATGCACTTAAGTTAGCTGTATTAATTTCCGTGGGTCTATTCTGAGCACTAGATTGGATGGCCAGTGTTGGATACAGTTCTAGGCTGGCAAAGGTTACTGCAGGATTATGGTTCCCCTGATATGGCCCCTGTGGGCACCCCTTGACACACTCCCATTTTATTTTATTTGAGCAGTTTTTGGGAGGCCTGAGTTTTGTTTTGGGGTGTCTGGAGGTGCTGGAGTGTGTTCTGAGCAACACCAGTTTTTCTTCTGTGAAATGGGTATTCTGTGGTGCCCAGAATGTGCTCCTGTGTCCAAAAGGCTGGGAACCTCTGTCCTAAGCCAACTTTACTCCACAACAAATTTTAATGAGGGTGTGGTTAACCTGCTAACACCCCTTCCTTAGTTTCACCTGCAAGGGCAGATTTTCTCTTTCTTTTCCCAAATTCCGTAAGGCAAGAGGCAGTAACAAGACCATGAGCAGATTCCCGCGGAGGCACGTGTGGTTCTCAGTCCCAGCTGATGACTCCATATGGCAGCACTGGCCAATCTGGCCCCCTCCAGGTGCTGTGGGACCACAACTCAGCAGCTGCTGGCTAGGGGCTGATGGGAGTTGTAGTCCTACAACATCTGGAGGGCACTAAGTTGGCGAAAGCTGCAATTCCAAGTGCACCTCCCCCCTACCCCAAACACACACACAATGGCCAAGCTAGTAAGTGAACCACTCTTATAACAATGCATCGCCATTCAATGAAGGGAGCATTTTAGACAGTTATGGTTCTGGCTGTGGAATTGTCTCTGCACGTTCCCAACCCCCACAGCAAAGAGCCTTGGGAACTGCAGATCGCCCCGCTCACAGAGATACAATTCTCAGTACCTTCAACAAACTACAGTTCCCAGTTGGGGTGTGTACTTTAAATGCATGTCCTCCACCACACCAGGGGGCAGCATCTCAGTTTTGGGAGCACAGGGCAGGCTGCATGGCACACATAGCTCCACCCTCCAATGGAAGGGGAAAGTCAAGATGTTCAAGAAGAACAGCTGGGGGGGGGCTGCCAGTGCTGTGCCCACCAGCATCTTCTGCCACACTCTGTCCAATGGCAGAGCCGGCTCTGCTCTTTGCACCGCCCTCCACCAGAGGTTCAGCCTCCCATTGTGGACTGCCTCCTTCTCCTGCTGCCCCCCAGAAGCCCCTTCTGTCTTGGGGCTCAGGGAAGGGCGAGGTGAGGCTGGCCCTCCTGCCGCCCCTCATTGCTCACTGGCTTAGAGGGGGCGGCTGATAGGGAGGAGGCAGAGCAGGAGGGCTGGGGCCACGGCAGAGGGCCCCCTGCTTGGGATGACCCTCGGCAGACGCCTGCAGGTGCTGACCCCCAATGCTGGGTCTGTTCCTCCCCCAACCCAACAGGGTCCTTTGTGTCCCACAAGTGGGTAACTCTCACGGGGAGGCAACGGGTGCTTCTTTTCTTCCTTGGCTTCCTACCCAAAGTGAGGAGGGGTCGGGTTGGTCAGGGACCCCTGGGTGCGCCCACCCCACAGCAGCAGCAGCAGCAGCAGCAGCAGCAGCAGGAGGAGGTGTGGTGGTGGTTCATGAGGCAGCACAATGGACTGCACCACTTTGGACTTGGGGTGAGGAGCCCATTGCTGGGCATTTGCCTCTCGTGTGAAGCATGAAAGGTCTCTGAGCAGTCTTCTGCCGTGAAGGTTTCCTGGTCAGCACAGCGTTCTTGAGAGAGAGAAGCGCCTGAAAACATCCCCTCCCTGCTCCCCCTGCTGCCATCCAAAGTGGCGCAACCCTCAGCCTGCCCCCACCTCCTCCTGCTGAGCCTGAAGCCAGAGCTCCCTATGCGCAGAGCCCTATGCGCAGAGGCCTCTTCAGGCGCAGAAGTGAGCGGGAGGTGCACCAGCATGGGCGCCTGGGGTGGGCAGGCAGGATGGCGCCTGGTCAAGCAGAAACAGACCGTGCCGGCCAGGGCACAGACCACAGCCAGCTCCTGAAGGGACTGAGCTTGAGAGACCCTTCCCCGGGACCACCTCCTCCTCCTCCTCTTCTTCTCATCGTCATCATTGCACCCTCCACCCTCACGTCCCAGGGCAGGATACAACATTTAAACACATTATTAAAGCCAGTCCAAAGCAAGTTGCAATCAAGGAATGAGGTGGGTCCTAAAAATATACATCTCAATAGCCCTGACAGAAGGCATAAGCCAGGCAGCCCAAAACTATCAGCTCCAGAAGCCCGTCAAGTAAATAATTAAAAATAATGCTATTACTATTATTCATTACACATTTTAACTGCTTGTCCTTTAACATTTAAAAACGTGAACAGAAATACAGTGGTACCTTGGTTTACGAACTTAATCCCATCCGGAAGTCCGTTCTTAAACCAAAGCATTCTTAAACCAAGGTGTGATTTCCCATAGAAAGTAATGTAAAACGGATTAATCCGTTCCAGACGATGACCCCTAAAACAGCAATTTCACATGAATTTTACTATCTAACGAGGCCACTGATCCATAAAATGAAAGCAACAGACCAGGTATAAACACCCTTACTGCAGTGGCAGCGCCAGCATCCTGCCCACGCCGTCCTGTGCCCTGTGAGAAAATGCCACGGCAGTCACTTGTGGGGCCGAGCCGCTTAGCGTTGCTCTGGGGCCCGGAGTGGCAGTTGCACGGGTGACACCCAGTACCAGGGGAAGGGGGGGGGGCTGCGGTGGCATAGCCTTTGATGCTGCAGAGACAACAGCGGCAGAGGTCTATGAACAGCCTACTTTACAAACTTTTTGGATTACCAACACTTCAAACCCAGAAATGAGTGCTCCGGGTTGCATTTTTTTTGGGGGGGGGGAGATTGAGAACGTACTCCATTTGTGGTGCGCTTCTGTTTTGTCGGCACGGCCTTGTCGCTCAGCGCCGGCCATGGCAGTGCCACCCAGAAGCACCCAGTGCCAGGGAAGACGGAGAGAGAGAGATGCCAGTTGCTGTCGGCCCGGGGAAAAGAGGGAGCCCGTTCCTTGCCCAAAACCCTGGGGAGCTGCTGCCGGTCCGTGTCAGCAACAGCACACTCAGTGGAGCTGCCAGGCTGACTCGCGAGCAAGTCCCTAAAGGCAGCGCACCTCGGGGGGAAAGGAGGCCGAAGGTGCATCGATAATCTCTACTCCGCAGGGAGTGCTGGGTGCTTCTGGGTGATGCTGCCGCAGCCGGCGCTGAGCGACAGAAAGCTGTGCCGACAAAACGGAACTGCACCAGAAACAGCATCTCAGCATCTCAGTCTATCCAAAGGCCTGGGGGGGGGGGGGGGAGGCTGAAAAGGAGTCAGCCCAGGGAGAGCATCCCACTGATAGGGAGCCAGAGCTATTTGGTACCATTTGTTCAGGTTAATAGCTAGGTCCTGTGTGCCTTGGCAGAAAAGTGATGGAGATGTCCAGCAATACCCTCTGACCTTCCAACGAAGGGCAGTATACAAATAAATAAATGATGAGGATGGAGGATGGTGGGGGCTGTCGGGAAGCCCAGGCATAAATCCCCCCTCCTGTGAGGCAGTGGTGAATCGTGCAGCGCTGGGGCTCATTGCGATGGCCCGGTGGAGAGTCTACTCCGACAATGGACGATCCCTGCCAGATCAGACCCAAGACCCACCTAGTCCACCCTTCTGTTCTCAGAGCAAGACACGAGAGCAACTGCGCTCCCTTGCGCTCCCCAGCTAGCGGTATGCAGAAGCCTTCTGTCTCCAGGGCGAGAGGCGGCACATAGCTGTCATCTAGCAGCAGCCATGGCTAGCCTTATCCTCCAAGAATCTGCCCCAAAGTGCAAGCCCCTCTGTTGGTCCATATAGACACATGCACTGTACCCACAGAGCGAAATTAGGATCAGCTGAGAGTCACACACACAAAAAACCTTTGCAAAACATACAAGCGTTAACAAAAGCTCTCCTGTCATGCGCAGTGAAACCTTTAGATTTCATTAGAAACGCAAAGAAGTGGAACCATGAAAATGGTTAGTTGGAAGCAGGGAAACAAAGAAAGGGTTCTGCCTCTGGCTGGCTGTTCTTTATGCTAATCAATCACAAGCAACTGCTATCAACTCATTCCTTGCTAGCTGTTAGCCACTCTGAGCCCGGCTTTGGCTGGGGAGGGCGGGATATAAATAAAAAAATATTATTATTATTATTATTACTATTAGTGCAAGCCGACTCTGCCAATAAGCCTGGCAGGTCACCTCATGGCTTCTGCACAGAAAAAGAGAGTTGAGGACCTGAGTTTGTCCTCTGCTAGACTTCACTGCCGCTCTCCTGTGATGCTCACTGGGCAGCACTGGGGCTATTCACTCTCTCCTAGCCTAACCTACCTCACAGGGTTGTTGTGAGGGGGAAACTTGGGTGGGGAGAGCCATGTGTTCCACCTTGGTCTCCTTAGGGGAGGGGAGCGGTAAGAGGATATGAAATGGTAGGTTGTAGACCAAGATGTTGCCACAGGGTTCCTGTGCATGAAATTCATCTTTACAACAGCCATGTGAGGTAGGCTATGCTGGAGAAAAGAGGGAAGGACTGACCCAAGGTCACCTGTGGATTCACCGTGGATCCAGGGATTGAACTAAGGCACCTCTAACCCTACCCTAAATAACTCTAAATAAAATTTATTATTATTGGGTAGCCATCTGATCTTATTTTGATTTTAATCCGATTTTAAGCTGTATTTCAGTCAATTGCTGAATTTCATGTCTTAATATATTGTATATTTTGATGTTAGCTGCCCTGAGCCCGGTTCTGGCTGGGGAGGGTTGGATATAAATTTATTATTATTATTATTATATTACTCCAATGCTGCACGCCAGGCTGATTCAAAGGGTAAAGCTTTCCCTTCCCCCAACTTCATTGCATGCTCTACCTGCATTATTTCTGCCTGTCTCACAGCTGAACAGGCAGAGAGGTGCAGTGATTAGAATGCTGGACTAGGGCTAGGGTGATCTGGGTTAAAATCCTTGTGCAGCCATGAAATTTAATGGGTGACCTTGGGCCAGCTGCTTTGCCTAATCCACCAAGCAAAGTAGTCGTGAAAATAAAAATGGGAGGAGAGGCAAGAACCATGAGCTCTTAGGGGGAAGGAGAGGATAAAAACACTCTCTCTCTCTCACACACACAAACTATATATATATATCTATATCTATATCTATATATATCTATATATATCTATATATATATATACACACACATACATACATACATACATACATAGTGGTACCTTGGTTCCCGAAGGGCTTGGCTCCTGTACAAATCGGCTCCTGAATGCCGCAAACCCGGAAGCAAGTGTTCTGGTTTGCAAACGTTTTTTGGGAGCCAAATGTCCGATGCGGCTTCCAATTGAGTGCAGCCAATCGGAAGCCGAGCCTTGGTTTTCAAATACCGTATTTTTCGCTCTATAACACGCACCTGACCATAACACGCACATAGTTTTTAGAGGAGGAAAACAAGAAAAAAATATTCTAAACGAAACAGTGGATGTATGATTTTTGTGGTTCAGGCTGTGGCCACAGACATGTGATCTGACGGTGAGTTTGGGGTAGCCCAATGCAAAAATCCTGAGGATCCATGTGGATCCATGCTTTGTAACCACGTTTTTGCACCATTGCGGCCCCATGAAACAGTGGGTGCGTGTGTTTTTTGGTGCAGGCTGTAGCCATGGATATGCTATGTGATCTGATGGTGAATTTGGGGTGACCTAGTGCAAAAATCCTGAGGATCCATGTGGATCCGTGCTTTGTAACCACGTTTTAAGTGGGGAGGGAAGGAAAAGAACTCAAGGGACAAGGAGCAGGCGTGGGGGGTGTGGAGAAGGATGCTGCTGATAATGCAGGAGAGGCTCCTCTCTGGCTTTGCTCCTTTAGAACAAGCAGGCTCTGCGTCTCTCCCTCCTCCCCAGCAAGGAAACCATGATAGTAACCACTCTGAGAGAAATCAAGAAAAATTACGACCAACACTCTCCCCCAACAAGCGCAGTGAGGTCAAAACACACACACACACACAGAGAGAGAGAGAGAACTGGCCCTAAAGTCGCAGGGCGCTGGAAGTCGCAGGGACGCTGAGGGAGTGAACGGGAAGCAAGAGAAGGAGAAGGAGCCCTCTCTCACTCACACAGACACACAGAGTGTCAATTCTAAAGTCGGAGGGAGAGCGCAGGGAGAGTGAACGGGAAGCAGGAGGAGGAGAACGATAGCTCAAGCACACACACACAGCCCCTATAGTGGCTAATCCAACATCGGACAGCAAAAAACTGCAGGCAGGGACAGAGAGCACGGGGCTGTTTTAAAGCAGCCAACCCCGCTCTGCTTCTCTCCCTCCTCCCGGCTAGGCTGGCTGAAAAGCTTTGCAGCTACTTAGCAGCTCAGTGGGGAGGAGAGAGGTTGTTTTAAAGAGGACGGGGTTGTTTTAAAGCAGCCAAGCCCGCTCTGCTTCTCTCCCTCCTCCCCAGCTCAGCTCGCTGCCAGGAGCCGCTTACACCCGCTTTGCTGTTTCAAAGCGAGCCACGGACAGCTCACAACTGCAGCAGATTCCCCCGCCATCTCTAGGCATTCGCTCCATAACACGCACAGACATTTCCCCTTACTTTCTAGGAGGAAAAATCTGCGTGTTATGGAGCGAAATTTACGGTAGTTCCGGAAGTCGAACAGATTCCCAGAATGGATTAAGTTCGACAACCAAGGTACCACTGTATAGTGTTCTTTTTATATATAACCCTACATTTGAGGATTGTGTGAAGTAGGGCCAGTGAGGGGTATTGTAAGGGCCAGATGGGGGCTTTGGGGGCCACAAAGTGTGGTACCTGCAGGATGAGGATGAAGTAATTGACCGGCTGGTTGCGCTGGTACAAGTAATGCTCAGCAGCAAGTCGGTTGCTGTCATCAAACTTGACGTCCTGGTTGACACTGGGGTGTTTCAGCAGGTGCAAGAGGACCTTCTCAGAGATTCGGGCTGGGCTGAAGAGATCCACCTCTGCAGGGAAGTGTGTGGAGGAGACAGAAAAGGTAGCATCAGCCAGTTCAGACTTAGAAATTTAGAAATCAAACAACAGTAAAAATAGGCAGAAAGAATAACAGGAGAAACTTCACACATAGGATTCAACATCAACAAAACAAAACAAATAATAATAATAATAATAATTTTTTATTTATACCCCGCCCTCCCCAGCCAAGGCCGGGCTCAGAGCAGCTTACAAGCAATAATAAAAACAAGATGAATGATTACAACTTAAAAACAAAAATAAAATACATTAAAATATTAAAATGTAGCCTCATCGCAGGAGGAGAAGGAAAAGAAAAAAGAAAGAGGGGGAGGGAGGGAATCAAATTGGCTCCAAGCCAAAGGCCAGGCGGAATAACTCTGTCTTACAGGCCCTGCAGAAAGAAATCAGATCCTGCAGGGCCCTGGTCTCATGAGGCAGAGCGTTCCACCAGCCCGGATGGAGCCAGAGTTGAAAAGGCCCTGGCTCTGGTTGAAGCCAATCTAACTTCCTTAGGGCCTGGGACCACTAGGGTGTTGTTATTTATGGACCTTGAGGCTCTCCGTGGGGAATACCAGGAAAGGCGGTCCCGTAGGTACGAGGGTCCTAGGCCGTGAAGGGCTTTAAAGGTCAAAAGCAGCACCTTAAATCTGACCCTGTACTCCACTGGGAGCCAGTGCAGCTGGAAAAGCACTGGGTGAATATGCTCCCATGGAAGAGACCCCGTGAGGAGCTTCGCTGCAGCATTCTGCACCCACTGGAGTTTCTGGGACAGCTTCAAGGACAGCCCCGCGTAGAGCGAATTACAGTAGTCAAGCCTGGAGATGACCGTTGCATGGATCACTGTGGCCAGGTCGGGGCGGGAAAGGTAAGGGACCAACTGCTTGATGCGGCGAAGGTGGAAAAATGTCGCCTTGGCTGTTGCTGTAACTTGCGCCTCCATGGAGAGGGAGGCGTCAAGGATTACACCCAAACTCTTAACGGAAGGCAATGGCACTAATTGGGCCCCCGCAAGAGAAGGGAGTTGGTCCCTCATCCCCATGCCATCCCGACCTAGCCATAGGAGCTCTGTCTTCGAAGGATTTAGTTTCAATCGGCTCCCACAAAACCATCCAGCCATAGCTTCCAAGCATCTGGTCAGTGTGTTCGGGGCCGAGTCGGTGTGGCCATCCATGAGCAGATAGAGCTGAGTGTCATCAGCATATTGGTGACAGCCCAGCCCAAAGCTCCGGATAATCTGGGCAAGGGGGGGCATAAAGATGTTAAAAAGCATCGGGGAGAGAATTGCGCCCTGCGGCACTCCACACACCAAGGAGTGGCGCGACGACATTTCCCTCCCTAGTGCCACCCTCTGTTTGGTCCAGAAGATCATGATCGACCATGTCAAAGGCTGCTGACAAATCTAAAAGGATCACCAGTCCTGACCCGCCTCGATCCAGTTGTCTACGGAGATCATCTGTTAGGGCAACCAGAGCCGTCTCCGTCCCAAAACCAGGACGGAAACCGGACTGAAATGGATCTAATGCCGATGTTTCCTCCAGAAACCTACCAAGCTGTTCAGCAACCGCTCTCTCAATTACCTTACCCAGGTATGGAAGATTTGAAACTGGGCGGTAATTGGATAGGTCTAAGGGATCTAATGAAGTTTTCTTTAAGAGTGGACACACCACTGCTTCCTTCAGTTCCCCTGGGAATGTCCCCGTGTCAAGGGACAAATTGATAATTTCAACCAGGGGGGTCCGCGCGACATCTGGACACTCCCTAATCAGCCAAGACGGGCACGGATCAAGGAGGCAGGTGGTGGGCCTACCAACTTGGAGGAATCTATCCACATCAGTAGGGAGTATCCGATCAAATGGGCCAACACTGGACCTGAAGTCAGTCGAGGGGCCTCCAGTTCAGTCACTGCATCTAAATTGGCAGGGAGGTCACGGCGGAGCAACAGAGCAAAAAAGCTCACAAATGCCTCACAACTGTGGGTCGAATTTGTGCTTAAATTTGTTTGTGCTCCTAAGGACGTTATTGACCTAATTATTCTAAAAAGTTGTGCCAGGTGAGAGCTAGCGGATGCAATGGAAGCTGCAAAGTAAGATTTCTTAGCAGCTTTCATAGCCATCTCATAGGCTTTCATAAGCGTCCTATAAGATGTTCTTGAGGCTCCGTCACGAGTCCGTCGCCATACTCGCTCTAGCCATCTGAGATCCCACTTCATTTTCCGGAGCTCCTCAGTAAACCAAGGGGCCTGGTTTCGACAGGGTCGCAGAGAGTGCTTAGGCGCGATCTCATCAATGGCTGCCAAGAGCCGGTTATTCCAGTCCTCAACAAGGCAATCTAATGAGTTGCCAGGAGGAGCAGGGTTCCTCAAGGCTTGTCGGAATCTATCAGGATCCACCAGTTTTCGTGGACGAGCCCAAATAGGTTCGCCACCCGGGCCGGGGAGGAGCAGGAAGTCAATCTTGGCTTTCAGAGCGTAGCGATCAGACCATGGCACTTCCACAGCGGGGAGCATAATCACATCTATGCCAGCCCCAAAGATCAGATCCAGCGTGTGGCCTGCTTGATGAGTGGGGTCCAAAACAAACTGGGAGAGCCCTAGTGTTGCCATGGAAGTCACTAGGTCCAGAGCCTGTGAGGAGGGAGCGGCATTGGCATGGACGCTGAAGTCTCCCAAAACCAGTAGGCTTGGGAACTCCAAGGCCCAGCCCGCCACCACCTCCAGCAGGTCTGACAGGGTGGCTGCAGGTGTGCTGGGTGGTCAGTACACCAGCCAGACAGCCAAGCTCTCCTTGGTGCCCCACATGAGGCCAACACATTCAATGCCGGAGATCACCGGTGATGGCAGAGCTCTGAAAGAGCAATCCTCCCAGAATAACAACGCTACTCCCCCCCCCTGACCCACAGTCTGCGATTGATGGAGGACAGAGAAACCTTGGGGTGTTATCTCATGTAGGGAGACTACTTCCCCTTCCCATACCCAGGTCTCCGTCACGCAAGCCAGGTCAATCCCCTGCGAGACAAAAAAGTCACGCATGGTGGCGGTTTTGTTGCCTATGGACCTGGCATTGCACAGCACCAATGACGGAGGTGTGTAATCCTTGCTCTCCCTACCCTCATCCCTTGGGATGGGGCGTAGATTGGAAGGGGTTCGAGGATCACTGCATCTCGAAACCCTTCGCCGATAGAGATATCTAGCCCCACCGCCATTCCTCCCTAGCCCTTCAATTGTGGAAATCCCAGATCCCATACTAGCCTCCCTAATAGATGGGTAACATCCCCAAGTCATCCTTGGGCCAGGACTCCTGGGTCAAAATGGTATGGGAAAGAGGTGGAGGTCTGATAGGGTAAGTATCCCTAGAAGATAAAACCCAACCAACCGCACCCCAAGCGGGGGGGGGGGGGGAGTCCCATGGTGTTTCATTAAAAAACAAACTGCTTTACAAAAGACCCAGCATAGCAAACAGTCATCTCATTAAATGCCTGAGAGAATAAAATTTTAACCTGGTGCCTTAAAGGTTAGAAGAATACAGAGCAGTCAAGTGTGTCTGGGGAGGTGCTGCCACCAAAAAGGCCCTATTCACTCACAGCAGCCCAATGGAGGTGGCGATGTGAGGCCACACGGCCTCAGCTTTCTCCCCCAGAGAAGGTGGGTGCTTCTCCTACCCACACCCAATGAAGCGAGTTGGGAGGAGAACAGGTGTCATACATGGTTCTTCCTCTCTTCCATTTTATCTTCACAACAACCCTGTAAGGTAGGTTAGGCTGAGAGACAATGACCCACTCAGCTTCATAGCCAGGCAGGGGATTTGAACCCTAGTCTGACACTCTAACCACACCGGCTCTCATTCAGAACATTAGCTGTAACTTCCTTCATTCATGAACACTGGCCACGCCAGCTGGGGCTGATGAAAGTTGTAGTCCAATGACTAGCACTACCCCTTTGTGGAATATGTTTAAATTTCAGCATGGCCTTGAAATGTATCAGTCTGAGGAAGAGACCCTTCAGTCTCCGGCTCTCGTCAGACAAAAGAGACGGTTAAATGAAGGATACAGCAATATAGTGTCTGGTCCTGCATCTGCAGAGGGGCTTTCTTTGCTGTGCTGTCCTTAGGGAGCATGAAAATCAAAGCTCTCTCTTAGCTGCTGAAAAGGATGCTCAACAACTTCTGTATTTGCAAATTCCCATACAGCATACAGGGCATGTCATTTTAGGGGGTGAAACTTAATTTCTTCAGTGAGAGGTCTTAAAAATATGTTTTTGGTTGTGAAGAATTCAAATTTGTTATTTTTGTTATTTTTGTGAAAGGACAACATTTAGTTTGATAAGTCTACATCTAATGAAGAAGCACATAAACTGCTTTCCAAAATCCTTCTGAGCATCTCCCAACCTTGTAACACAGTTATCAGCCACTTAACTGGATTAAAAACAAACATTTCAGAGGGAAAATAAACCTTGGATCATGCATCCAAACCTAGTGTAGCCCCCTTGAGCAGAGATGGTGGGAGGTGGTGGAGGGAAGGAACAAAAACTGCCAGACGGCAAGATCTCTTCTCTGCTCTTACCTCTGGATAAGAAGCGCTGCGTAGCCAGGAGTAACTGGGGAGAGATTTTCACCTTATACTCATTGTCGGACACTTTGAACAAGGAGAAATCTTCTTTCCTGCGGTCCATCAAGGTCCCAAGTGCAGGCGGCTTCTTTTTCAATTTGTTCTCCCCTAGAGGGATGGGAGAGAAAGCCAAAAAAGACAACAGGAGGCAAAAGAATCAAGCTATCCATCCTTACTAGCACTGGTGGGTTCTCTTGTAAAACATGACGGTAGGGATTCTACAATTCTGCACAAGTACAGGAAAAAACGCAGAATACTTATGACTGCGGAACTGAGTTTCCTGGGAATCTTAGTTTTAATACCCCCACCCTAAGTTTCTAGCCCATATCGCTCACATGTGTACAACCCCCCCCCCCCAATTATGATGCAGCCCAGAAAGTGAGCCAATTTTGTGTGAATTTGTTTCGAATGCAGTATTTATTCAGGGTGGAAAAGTTAGGATAGCTAGGTACAGATTTTTGATGTTTTAAATTTATTTATTTAGGCACACACACAGACACAGCCCTAGGTGTAAGGAGGAAGTGAAAATCACTGATGCTCCAAGGAATAAAGACGTGTAGTCTGAGCACTAAACAAATTTCCCTGCCATTTTTTAGGAACTACCACCAGTTGTCATTCCAGCTGCAACTACCTAAAAAGGGCAAGCAATGCACTGCACTCTGAGGGTGATCAGTTATCTCCAACACACTTGGATCTTTGATTCCATGGAATTTCCACTGCAGAGGAGTCCCCATGCTCAATGGCACCCCAGTGTGCTCCCTGCTTCTCAAAATGCATATCTCTCTGCAGAGCACACATCCATTTATTAGTACAGAACTGTCATCTCCTGAGTGAAATACTTGTGACAGCAGCTACACACTGTCTCTGGTTCTGAGCTGTGGGTCTGGGGCTTCCCTGCTTTTCTTCCCCCAGCTGTGAACAGACTTCCCCTTCTACAAGTATTAAGGCCCATTCTGCCCTTGCAGCAGAACCTGTTGGCTGAGTGAACTTCAGGGCACACATCAGTCATCACTTTCCTTTGCTCTCCTACATGAAAAGTTTATGTCAAATAGAAAACCACTCCAACGGACAAAAGGGTGCAACAGAACCTTTTCTAGTGCTAGTGTTTTAATTGCAATTGTTTTTAAAGTAAGTCAAGAGAAGCATCTAAAATTGTAATCCCCTTCTTGCAACTTGACCTGATGCAGCTCCCATTTTACCATCTCAGCTTTCCACTGCCTCATCCTCCCGCGTGCATAAATAGACCAAGCTATTTCCCAATTCTGGAGTAGGAAAAGGCATTTATATAAATCCTACCCCACCAACTTAGTAGCCAGATATAAGGACTATAAATGCAGCAAAACGGGGTGGTAAACTGCACCATTTCCAATACAGGTGAAAAATAACACTTCTGAATGCTCCCCTTGTATCTTCCCCTGCCCACCTGAACCAGCAAATGAAGCAACTAGCACCACCTAGGAAGCAAGTCCACTCCTTACAGGGGAAGGGAGGCTTAAAACATGTCTTTGCTAAGCAGAAAGGGCAAGAGAGGGAGGGGAGCGGAAGAGCAGCCCCAAAGAGACCATACCTGCACGAAACCCACTTACTGTAGTCATCTGACTCATCCATGATCTCTGATTTTATTATCTCCTCAATGACATCTTCCAATGTCACCAAGCCCATGACTTCGTAGAAAGGGTCGCCTTCACCTTCATTGTTTACCTTCTGAACAATCGCCATGTGCGATTTACCTGGGGAAAAGGAACAGGAAAGCACAAGGATTGGTAAAGAACAAGACCGTTAAGAAGAAGAAATGGGCAGACGTTGCCACAAGACCCTCTTCATACACAAGATAAAAACAGATAGAGGAGAAGCATCACACACAAAAATATTCCTGCATCTGGTTCAAAACATAATGTGGTTTGTGCAGGCTTTGAGTAGCTAAGGTTCCCAGGCCCATCGGGCTGCATTTTTACCTGGACAGACAGAGCAACCACAGAAAATGCAGTCCTGGATTCCTGGCTGGGCAACAGTCTCCATCCTTGCCCGTCTACTTTACCTCCAGCACCTCCTATTTCACATTCCTACCACTCAGCACCTGACAATTAAATGCACAAATAGAATAATAGCATGGAAACAGGCTGTCCATGCACAATTGCACCAAACATTTCAAAGGCAGGGTCCTAAGTTTTCTGGTGCAGTACATGGAGGTACAGAAACCTTTGCCAACCTGGTGCCCCCCCCAGATGTTTCGGCCTGCAACACACATTTGGCACTTTCTGGCTGCAGCTGGTGGGTGCTGTGGAGGGCACCAGGTTGCCAAAGGGAAAGAACTATATTGATTTCCTCATGAAAAGAGCCCTACTGGATGAGATCAAAGACCAATTTAGCATCCTGTTTCCACAGTGCCCAACCAGGCACCCCAATAGGAAGCCTGCTGCAAAGCAAGCAGTATGCAGAGGCAACCAGCCTCCAATGCTGGAGGTAGTAGCCAGATAGCTCTGTCCTCCATCAACTGAGCCACCAATTTGGGCTCAGTCTCTCCTGTGACAGAGACTTTGCTGTAGTGGCAGCCTGACTATGAAATACCCTCTCCATTTATTTATGGACACTAACAGCCCACCTTTTGAATGTGGTCTGAGGGAGGGTATACTTGTTTAGTGCCTACTATGTCATCGTTTAAGCGCCAGGTGAAAACTTTTAATTTCCCCAAGCATTTAGCATTTTGCAATCTCAATCTCTTGTGAGTCTTGCTCTGAAGCTGCAGCTGTTGACCCCACCGTTTCGCTTTTAGTGGATCATTAGAGGTATCCTTGTTTTTGCTGTTTGCATTTCTTAAATACAAAGTGAACAATGCAAACCTCATCTCACCAGCTAAAACATATCCTCTAGCCCAGCCAATTGCTCTGATGACAGATTACAAGAATATTGCACCCACAGACTTGCTCAGATCATAGGCTTCTCTGTGGAGGCTGCCGGCTTGCACCCAGACGAGGCTCCCGATAATAGCTGGGTTCAGCTGAGAAATGCAAAACTAGTGGAATGTCCCCCTGCTGGCTCCAAGGATCTCCTGCAGGGTCATTCACATGAAGGCTCCAAACAGCCCATCTCTTTCTTCAATGAGCTTCTCAAGGTTTTTAGACCACGCCTGGCTCCCTGGAATTTGCCCCCATCTGGTAGTTCTGGTCATGTGCCACCTGGCGGGACCAGAGCCCTTTGCAGCATTAGAAGGTAGCTGTTTTCTTCCTTTGAAAACACTCTGAACTCAAGCCAGGAAAAAGACTTGAGACTTGAGGGTGTGGCCTGGGGAAAGATGTCCAAGGGCCAAACAGAGATCTGGACGTCCACGTCTGGCCCCTGGGACTGAGATTTCCCACCTATCCTGGTGGGTTTTGCTTCCAGGATCTGCTCTGCCACCCTCAAAGATGCCTGAACAGAAAAGGCAGAAGAGGCAACAGGGTTGAAACTGGCCAGACTTCATCAACACCCCAAGAATGTTTGGGAGAGATGAAAGCAAGCACTTCTTCCTGCAGCACACAGTTAAACTACAGGAAGCAGTGATGGCCACCAAGTGGGTGACTTAGAGAAGATTAGACAAAGTAATGGAGGAGGATCAGGCTATCCCTGGCTACTAGCCCTGATGGCTCTGCTCTGCCTCCACAGTAGGAGTCAGGCGCAGCTCTGCTTCTGAATACCAGTTGCTGGAACCCACAGGAGGGGAGGGGCTCTTGTGCACAAGTCCTGCGTGAGGGTTTCCCATGAGCAACTCTTTGGCCACTGCAAAAACAGGATGCTGGACTGAGTGGGCCACTGGACGCCTCCAGCAGGGTTTGTGACAATGACCACAACTGAGCAGTAGAAGAACTGCTTTGCAACCAGGAAGTCACCAGTTCAGTTCCGAGGGTCTCTAAAAAATGATCTCCAGAAGCAGAGCTGGGAAAGGCCTTTGCCCAATAGCCCTGAAAGCTGCCTGCCAGACTAGGCCACTGCTCCCCAACGTGACGACCACTGGGTGCTTTGGACTACAGCACGGCCATGGCTTGGGCTGATAAGAGCTGTAGTCCAAAACACCTGGTGGCCACTAGGCTGGGGAAGGCTGGACAATGTTGTCAATTATTTATTGTGTCTCTCCCTTTCTCCTGTGTGCTACTCCTTGTTTATGTGCTACTAGAGCAGGATCAGGCTCCCACCACTGTAGATTTCTAACTCCCAAAGCTGTGCTGGGACATGCAATCTGCACCCCCACTTTCCGCTCCCTGTCCCTTTTTACTTGTGTGTCATGTCTCAACAATTGCAAAGCCTGTGGGCAGGAACTGACTTGTCCATAGGTTGCTCAGGGATCCTTGTGGCTGAAGAGCTGGGAAAACCTTGCCCCCCCCCCCACTGGATGTTGTTGAACTACAACTCCCATCAGCCCCAGCCATCATGAACAATGGTCAGGGCGAAGCAGCTGGTAGTGCAACAGAATCTGAAGGGCCACAGTTCCCTCATTTCTGCTCTAAACAAATAAGCAAAATGAAAGGCAGCACAGAAAGGAGGCGATGGAGACGGAGGAGCCAATCTTGTTCCAAAGGTTGAGGTGAAAAGGGGCAAAGCTGTTCATTTTCGTCACATGCCAGGAGAAGGGGAAAACAGCTTCTTAGCTGTAAGGACAACCAATCTGTGTGTATGAGAGGGGGAGGGAGGGAGGGAGGGAGGGCTGGATGTGTAAGATTCTTAGGAGGCTTATTCTCCCGGAATAAAATGGCCTGGGGCCTGCTTGGAAGTGGTAAGGCTGGAGAACTGAACTCGTGAACTTGGCTGCTCTGTTTCTCTGCAGGGCAAGCCAGATTCCTGCAGGTATGCAAAGGTCACGGGTGCCACCCAGCTATTCCTGCCAAACGCTTTAGGAGGGAGAAGGGCTAGGGGAGGAAAAGGAGATAAACCTCTTGGGGAAGGCCTACCAGTTTAAAAACAAGAATATTTCTCTGCTCAAGGAAAGCCTACGCAGACACAGCCTATGTTACAGGCAAGGAGGCCTGGACACCAGCAGTCACTCTTTGGGAAAGACTAAAACTGTGGCAATCTCCCAGGAAGTGGCCCACCGCACAAGGGAAGCTTGTTGGTTTGATCCCTTAAAGGTGCTCTGAATGCGTATGCACAGAAAATCCTAAAACTCCTTGTGGTTTTTCCTAGGAGAAGGGCTGGTGAGGAGAATGGGCAGCTGGGCACGGGAAGATGACTAGAGCACCGCTTGCTTTTAGAGAAGGGACATGCAGAGCACTTTTCAACAGTGGCATCCAAGCCACTGCTGCCTTCCTTTCTGCTCTGGAGCAGGGAAAACCAGGAGCACCAGACCAGGTTCAAGGTTTTGATCCCATCGCACAAGGCCCTGTACAGCTTGGAACCAGGTGACCCGAGAGACCGCCTCATTCCTTCTACACCCAGCAAGCCTCTGCGTCCTACGGAAATCCCTCTCCGTCCTGTCCCTTAAGTATCTGAAGCCCACCCCACAGCAACCTGGAGTGGGGCTTTCAGTCCTGCTTGGCAGAACAGCATCCCTGTTGAGGTATGATCCCTGTTTACAGAAACAACTGAAGTGACATTATTGTTGCGACTAACTTTTCAAATCAGCCTTCTGAAAATAATGTTTTTAGGTCTCTACTTTGGGTCTTATTTGTATTGTTTTTAGACCTATCATTAGTTTTTGGGTTTTTTGTAGGATGGTAAATTGCCTTGGGGACACAGGTGGCGCTGTGGGTTAAAGCCTCAGCGCCTAGGACTTGCTGATCGAAAGGTCGGCGGTTCGAATCCCTGCTGCGGGGTGCGCTCCCGCTGCTCGGTCCCAGCGCCTGCCAACCTAGCAGTTCGAAAGCACCTCCGGGTGCAAGTAGATAAATAGGGACCGCTTACCAGCGGGAAGGTAAACGGCGTTTCCGTGTGCAGCTCTGGCTCGCCAGAGCAGCGATGTCACACTGGCCATGTGACCCGGAAGTGTCTCCGGACAGCGCTGGCCCCTGGCCTCTTAAGTGAGATGGGCGCACAACCCCAGAGTCTGTCAAGACTGGCCCGTACGGGCAGGGGTACCTTTACCTTTACCTTTTAAATTGCCTTGAAACTTAAATAAATTAATACTTCCATAAATGAATAAAACAGTAACAGCAGTTGGGTTTTTTTTTTTGCCAATATGGCCTCTCCAAGCTCCTTTTCTGTGTAGCTGCCACACAACTCAAGAGCCCTCCTTTGCAGCCACCTTAGAACTGGAGCTGGGGCAGAGATTGCCACACAACAGGCTGGCATCCACCCATCTCTGCAGCTCTGAAGTTGGGAGCAAGACTGGCCTCTTGCCCTACCCACAAACCACCATGGTGGAAGGGTTCCCATGGAAACAGAGGGCGATTCATTACACACTGGGCAACCACTGGCCTTGCTGCCCTTGAGGTGGTCAACCTGTGTCTGGCCTGTACCACTTCAGGTGGGAGATGACAAGATGGAATGCTCCTCCATAGAAGCAAGGTAGGTTTGGACCTGGCTCCCTCCCAGAGACACCTTTTTGTACTTGAAGAGCATTTTGCTGTGGTCGTTGGTGCTCTGCTGGTTCAGAGGAACAATCCATTATATGAGCCCTTTCAGAAGTGATTATATTCCAGAGACAGGATTATAGATGCACAATACATATAGTAAGGTCAAGCTTTTTAAGTCAAAGAGTTTGTTCTGCTCAGCATCTAGAGGGCCTGTGCTTACCCAGAAAAGTTCTGAGTGCAGAATAGGTTCCTACACACTTAACTCCAGCAGGTTCAAGGCCTAGATTGCTGTAGATATTATTACAGCGAAGCTTCCGATTGGCTGTTCGGGTTCCAAAGCGCATTTGCAAACTGGAACACTCACTTCTGGGTTTGCAGCGTTCGGGAGCCAAAACGTTTGACTTGCGAGGCGTTTGAGAACTAAGGTACGATTGTAAAGCCAAATACAGTTGTACCTTGGTTTTTTGGAAGCTGAATGTTCAATGGGGCTTCCACAGCTTACAATTGTGAAGCCACACTTACAATCAGAAGCTTACAATCAGAAGCCACGCTTTGGTTTCTGAACGTTTTGGAAGTCGAACAGACTTCCGGAAAGGATTCTGTTCGACTTCCAAGGTATGACTGTACAGGAAAGCATAATAAAACCAAGTGGGGTGGGAGAAAAAGAAATGAGGTTCCTATGCATTAGCGGTGCCTGAAGTTGTATTTAAAACCTCTAGCTGTCCATGTCCATGGAGGAAAGCAGATGAAACCTCTGCTGGGTTGCCACATGGTTGCCCCTGGCCATTACCTCAGTGTGTATATTTGCTGGGATGCTGAGGCTGGCTGCAACTTGGACACTACATGTATGCAGCAAAAACCAAACGTACAAAAGCCCCACTTGTCAGCTTATACCTGGCGTGCTCATGTGGCTCATAGAGCAGCTGGAGCAAAGCTGAGGTACTTGGCACAGCTCTTGCTGTACTGCCTGACTCAGCCTCTGCCAACCTGGTCCCCTCCAGACATTTTGGATCAGCCCCAGCAAGCTAGGGGTATGGGGAACCTGTGGTCCTCCAGGTGAAGCTGCACTGTTACCCCTCCCCACTGGCCATGCTGACTGATGGACCCGAGAGAAGCAGCTTTCCCATGTCTGTTCTAAGGAAACTGAGGCTTCACAGAAGATAGTTTGAAAACCAATTGTCTATTCTCCTGGCAATGACTCTCTAGAGACGTTTCTCAACCTTGGGTCCCCAGCTGTTGTTGAATTACAACTCCCATCATCCCTAGCTAGCAGGATCAGTGGTCTGGGATGATGGGAGTTGTAGTCCAACAACAGCTGGGGACCCAAGGTTGAGAAATAGGGCTCCAGAATCTTGGGCAGACCTTCCAAGGCAGTGGCCTAACTGAGGGGCGTGTCTTTTACCTCGCTTGAACTCCTCCAGCACAGCGTCCAGCTTGGTGTCGTTGAAGACAAAGTGGAGTGGGTGATTGTAGAATTTGATGATGGTGCTGAGGGGGGTGCAGTCATCAGGATCCACCAGGGCCAGGTCCTTTACGTAGAGCATGTCCACCAGGTTGGTGCGCTCGTCCTCGTAGATGGGGATGCGGGTGTAGCCGCTCTGCATGATGGTTGACATGTTGTTGAAGTCCAGCACAGCGTTGGCATTGAGCATGAAGCACTGGTCCAGCGGCGTCAGCACATCCTCCACGGTCTTGTTGCGCAGGGCGCTCTTGCTGAACTCTTCCCGAACAAACTCGTTGTAGGGGTCACTGTTGCGCACCATATCCAGGATCTTCTCGCGCAGGAGGCAGGTGCTGGTGTCGTGCTGCAGGGCCACTTCCAGCACCTTGCTCAGCGGCAGCGAGAGCGGGAAGGTGAGCAGCATGAAGAGCTGCGTGAGCCACAGGCCGCGCGGCGCCAGCGCGAGCCCCCAGCGCGAGCTGAGGGCGAAGGGCAGCACCTCGGCCAGCAGGAAGACCAGGCCGGCGGCGCCCAGCACGGCCGGCGCCAGCATCCCCACGGCCTGGTAGAAGAGCACGGCCAGGGCGGCGTGCGCCACGCAGCCCAGCAGCAGCAGCGAGCAGAGCACGAAGGCCCCGCGCTGGCGGAGCGGCTCCAGCGCCTTGCAGGCCTCGCGCTCCCGCTCCGAGCCGCAGTCGCGCAGCACGTACAGCTCGGCCGGCTCCAGCCACAGCGTGCTGAGCTGCAGCGTGCGCAGCAGGGCCAGCAGCGCCAGCAGCAGCGCCACCAGCGAGCCCAGCAGCCAGGCCGGCAGCCAGGGCGCCAGGGCCACGGCCGACACCCGCCCCGCGCCGCCGCCCTCCTCCTCCGTCACCAGGATGGCGTCGCCCGGGGCGGCCCGAGCCCACGCCTGCCCGGGCCCCGCCGGGGCGCACAGCTGGAAGCGCCCGCCGGGGCCCCCGGCCGCCACCTGCACCGTCACCAGCGCCGCGTGCTCCCCGACGGCCCGCGCGCCCTCAGCCAGCACCTGGGGCGCCGCCCGGGGCGGCGGGGCCGGCGAGGCGGCGGGGGCGCAGGGGGCCTCGGCCGGCACGAAGGCGCCCCAGGGCCAGCTGCGGTTGCTGAGGCCGGTGCCGTAGAGGCGCAGGCGGAGCGTGGCCCCCGGCGCGGCGCGGATCAGGCCCCCGGAGGCCCAGGCGGCCGAGGCGCCCTCCTCCAGCCGGAAGCCCATCACCCGCGGCGGCGGCGCCGGGCCCCAGGCCCCGGGAGAGGCGGAGGAGGCGGCGGAGGAAGCGGAGGAAGCGGTGGCCCGGAGCTCGCCCGCCGCGCCCCTCCGCCCCAGCGCGGCCCGGCCGCCCGGCGGCAGCACCAGCAGCACCAGCAGCGGCAGCACCAAGAACAGCGGCGGCGGCGGCGGCGGCCCCCCCAGCCCTCGGCCGCTGCCCACCATCGCCAGAGCCGCCGCAGCCGCAGCAGCAGCAGCGACAGGGGGAGGGGCCGCCCGGGAAGGTCAGCTGACCGCTGCGCCGCCGGCGCCTCCGAACTTGCCTGCGGCGCCCGGGCCAATGCGCGCCAGGAGCCGAGGGGGTCCAGCCAATGGGCACACAGGGGGCGTGGCCGAGGAGCGGGAAGCAAGTTCGGCGCCGCCGTGTTATAAACAAGGCGGCGAAGAGGAGGGAGGGGCTGCGGGGGGGGGGAGCAGCGATTTAAAGGGGCCGCGTCCCTCCGTTGCGCTGGTCTCGGGAGGCGGGGCGCTTTCTCGTGGCTCCAGTAGTGATGTATGGAAGTGAGGGCTGGACCATCAAGAAGGCTGATTGCCGAAGAATTGATGCTTTTGAATTCTGGTGCTGGAGGAGACTCTGGAGAGTCCCATGGACTGCAAGAAGATCCAACCTCACCATTCTTAGGGAAATCAGCCCTGAGTGCTCACTGGAAGGACAGATCCTGAAGCTGAGGCTCCACCTCATGAGAAGAGAAGACTCCCTGGAAAAGACCCTGATGCTGGGAAAGATGGAGGCACAAGGAGAAGGGGACGACAGACGAGATGGCTGGACAGTGTTCTCAAAGCTACCAGCATGAGTTTGACCAAAATGCGAGAGGCAGTGGAAGACAGGAGTGCCTGGCGTGCTCTGGTCCAGGGGGTCACAAAGAGTCGTGGCTCTGACTCCCCCACCCAGCATAGCCGTCAACTTTTCCCTTTTCTTGCGAGGAAGCCTATTTGGAATAAAGGAATGTCCCTTAAAAAGGGGGGGGGAGTTGACAGCTATGCCACCCAGCGCAAATAGCACAGGGCTGTGCAGCTTCAGACCCCGTGCATTCTTATTCAGGTGCAAAGCCCAGTGTGGCTCAGTGGTACTTACTCCAAATTACAGGTGCAAATAGCATTTAACTGTACGGAAGGACGCTTCTCCCTCCCTTGCTCCCCCTCGTTCCTATGCGACCCAGTTGCATGCTTACTCGGGAGCAGGTCCCAGGGCCACGGAGGATTTGAGCCCCACAGTAGTGGATTGCTTTCTGTTCCAGACTTGCATTTTTGTTGGAGAGAGTAGCCAAAGTTGTTTTTTTAAGAAATCAAAGTTTCTTGGGAAGATGTGGGTAAAAATACCGGGGCAGGATGCCTCTAGGAGGGGGCAGTACCTCAAATAATTGAGTACTTTCAATGCTTTTCAATAATAATTGTGGACCTGGGGGGGCAGCTGCCCCCCTGCCCCCCTTCCCTATGGGGACACACAAGCAAACAATTGCAATCTTCATTCCCATTTCTGTCCCACTGTGCTATGATCCCTCTCCTCAAACAAAACAACATTGGAAGCGGACTTCTATCAACTCAGAGGATGGGTCCTCTCACTTGCTCTGCCCCTCCAAGATGATAGGCAAGGGTCTTCTGCAGGGCTGCTGTCTGAGATCCTCTTCACTGGAGATGCTGGATCTTGTGGAGACAGAGGCCCACTCCAAATATATGTTGAACACAATCTGAGTCAAAGGCACCAGGCCAGATGAGAACACAAGAAGTGCCATATAGTGAGTCAAACCACTAATCCGAACTATGTAGTCCAGTATTGTCTCTGCTGAGAAGCAACAGTTGTGGTTTATTACGTATATTTATATATTTATTTAAAGCATTCTCAGCCAATCTTCAGGCAAAAATGGTTCCTGGGGTGGCTTAACAGAGACAGGTCCTGCCATCAAGCTTACAGTCCAAAAGACACAACACAAAAGGAAAAAGAAATGAGAGCGAGAAGTGGAGGCAAATCCAGACTCGGGTTCTTAATTGCAAAAGGTCTTATAATGAGTAGCTGGAATGGAAAGTGTTTAAGGTGAGGAGAGACCAAATGTTGCTGGACTCACAGCAGAGTCATGGCGTGCCCCAATTCTCTCTCTTCCTCTGCTGCAGGCGTACAAATATACACAGAAAGCTCTGCGGCCTCAGGGCCAAGGAGAGACATTTAGCGACTGGCTTTTAAAAAGTAGATTGCAGTAGGCTCCTGGTCCAGATTTGGGACCCTGACATGGGAGGGGGCAGGGGGGATTAAACCATTGTACCCCACTATGGACTCAAAGCAGATCGTGGCACCCAGACCTGCAGTTTGCATGCCCGTTTGTGTGTGTGAAGCTCCCATTAGCTCCTTTAACTAGATACAAGGACCCAGGACCTTCTTGCTTGCAGTGCCAGTTGTAGGATTTGAGGGGCCTTGCAGCAAGGGACCCTCAAGCAAATCTCCTTAACCTCAAAGAGGAGGGGTGTGCAAAGACTGGCCAGACTGCCCGATCTTGCAACCCTCTACAGCTGACCCCACAAACTTCTTCTTCTCTTCTTCACCCAAGAGCAAAAAGGACCTTGAAGTAGATGCCACATAGTAGGAAGTCAATGCTCCATGCCCCCCCCCCCCGTGGGAAGCCAGGGACATTAGCCATCCTGCTTCTCTCTTCAAAAGAAGAAGGGTCTCAGGCAGAAATCTGATCCTTTCAAACTGGGCATGTCCAGGGTCGTCTTCTAGTTCTTGATACTTTCTCCTTGCTCTGCTCTTGTGCAACTCCAGCTGATTTCATTTGACAGCTGATCTCCCTGGCGGATCGTGCCCTGTGAGTCAGATTTATCTGTCCCTCATTCTGCTGCCTTTATTTTTTTTTATTATATATCAACAGCACAAACACAAAACAAAACCAGTACAACCACTGGAGTGTAATAGCAAAAGGTGCCCAGAAGCAGGAGAAGAGTGCAATCTCTCCCTGCATATTGCCTCCGACCCTGTCATGCTGTCAACTGTTCAGAACACATCTGGCCAGCTGCTGGATGGGAAACAGCCAGCTCTGCCCCCAGCACTGCCTCTGTGTTCGTGTGCCCACATCTGCATTCCCTGTCAGAGGTTCAGAGGTATCTCTAGCAATGCAGATTAACACTTTGAAATGAGGCCTCCTCGAAAGGCAAAATGGGAACTGCAGTTCACCCGGGATAGGTGATAGGACAAGCAGCACAGACCCAGGCCAAAAAACCCCAAACCCTACTGGAGCACCATTTAAAATCAGTGCAGAAATAAGACTGTCAACTGACCAGATTAAAAATTCAGCCTGGCTTCCTCCTCTGCCTTTAATAGCAGCTGCTAATTTAAGTAGACAAATCTGCTAGCTGCAAGGAGATGAATATCACCAGCTGGTCCGCCTGCCAGAAAGGGAGATGAGCTTATCAAGCACAAGAAGCAGGGCCTTTTCAGTGGTGGCTGCACATTTATGGAGCTTCCTCAGGAAATACAATCAGCTCTCTCATTATTGTCATTTATAGGGAACTAAAAACTATGGTTTCCAGTCCCTGTCTGGGGTGGTTGGCAAAAACAGTATAAAAACACACACAATTTTGTTTCTTTTCATTGTTACTGCTTTCTTTTTGTTATTTTAGGCACAGGAGCAATGATAAGTGTAAAAGCTGCCAACCCCATTGGATTGTGGCCTTGGAAATTAAGTCTAGGACTGGGTGATATATCATCCAATGCCGGTTTGAAGTCCCAATTGTGATATTGGTTTCGTAATTTTTGACCTGGCTACATCACAAATCATGATTTGTGTGTATGCTATGTGAGAAGAACCATGAAGCCAATCAGTCCATAGCTCCACCCTTAAATCAGACATCGCAATATTTCAGTATATCGCAGTGTTTAGCTGGTGATATATCATGATGTTGGAAACCAGATATTGCCCAGCCCAAATTAAGTCCCACTGATTTCTACGCAACCCCCTTTCAGGTATGTTCCTGCAGGATCACAACCTTGGCTCTGAGAGCAAACCCACTTAGAGGCTTTGAAAGAAAAGTCACCAACATTTTCCACCACACTTTGATTTGGTAATATTTATTACATAATAATAATAATCTTTTTAAAAGCTTGTCTCCCTCATGGGAGCTAGGATCTTAGGTTTAGTGTTTGTATTTTAAAATCAGAAAAAAGACAATAAATTACATCATGTCACCCACAAAGGGGCAAATGTTGAAAAACCATTGTGCTTTCCTTAGGAATAATAATAATAATAACAATATTTTTTAAAAGGGAAATAAAAACCGCAACAATCCCCCCACACAAAACAAAATTTTAAAACTCAGACAAAAAGCTACATTCAAATGAGACACATATACAGTCTAATTAAAGCTGCTTAGAAGCACAGACATCCGTTGAAAATAGCCCTGGAGGCAGGAAAAGGGATCCTGCTGTTTTAAAAAACCAGTCACAAAGCAAATGAAGGAACTACTCCCCTCGCCCCAGTTCCAGTTCCAGAATCAAGTATTGCTAACCTAACCCAACATTTCAAAGTCAATTGTGCTTAGGAAAATGCAGGAAGAGAATTAAGAAATACTGGCCTGGACTGGTCACGCAGGTAAAATCATGAGATGGGTGGTCACAGTTTTTCTTATGAAAAATAAACAAATCCCTGCAATCAGAGAACTAGCTGCGCAGGGAAGAAAGATGTAACCCAGCCCTCTCCCTGCTTTTCCACCTGATGTGCTAGTGTTTTGCTTGTTGGAACTTTTTAACTTCACCACTCCAACACTCTCACTTTCCTTCTGCCGAACCTCCAACGCTGCCCTTAGAATACTAGACAGGTTGACATCCCACAGGAGGTCAGAAAGGTAAACCAGAACATAGCCCCCCTGTGGGTTTTACCCCACCCCACGGCCTGACTGAGCCAGAAGCCACTTGGAGATCTGCAGTGCTCTCAGGGTTGCCAACAGAGAATTGGGAGGGGCACCAGCCAGGCTTACAGTTGTGGCTGCACAGCAGCTTGACTGGAGCTAAACAGGACTCCCCACTGCTGTCTTCAGATTGAGCTGCTGTTGAAGGCCTATCAACAGATGGCATTCAAAATGTTGACAACCCTTCATTTTATGCTTGATGGATGTCCAACTGGGGCTATGAGTCCGTGATTTTGCCCAGAGCCATGAACTTACTAAGGAAATGCTAACACTGTTTGGCTCTAAACCTGGGTGTCCTTGCAAGCCCATCACCTTCCCAGACCTATTTTGGCCCTGTAAAAGAGGTTTGAGGGCCAAGAAAGTCTCCCAGCCACTTGGAAGTTGGCAAAGTTCCTATATGCCAGCCTTTGCCAGCTTAGTGCCCTCCAGAAGTTTTGGACACAACTCCCATCAGCCTTGTGATCTACGTGCCTTCTGCTAGGCGAAACAACTGAGGACAGCAAATTTGAAATCATGTAGTTTTTTAAAATTATATTTTTAGTGGAGGGGACACCATTTGTATTTTCTGCTTCAGGTACAAAAACCTCTTGGGCGTCTTTACCCACCAACATGTTTCCTATGAGAAACTGCAATGTTTGAAGTGCAATGCTGTGCTATAAAAGTACATTCCTGCTACACCATTTAATAGAACATCAACACATCTGGGTACAGTCATACAGTCTGTGTGATGGTCCCTTCCTCCCCAAGCCAAACCCGGTGACCAAATTTCAGATCACTTTTTGCACTCCTGTACCCACTTACTTGGGAGTAAACCCACCTGAACACAGTGGGACTTGCTTCCAAGTGAACAGGCCCAAGCCCAATTCCAACTCCATTTTGGTTTATGGGAAATTGCAGCGAACGAATATTGCCTTTCATCCAAACACTTCCACTTAGAGAGGTTCACGTTCTGCCTACATCAATTTTCACATGCTTTTTGTGCAGATATATAATTGTACTTTACATTGTGACTCATGAAACACAAGTCCTCAAGTGAATGACACTCTGACAGAAGCAGGCACCTGTGACTCCGCCAGGGTCACTGAATAAGCCATGAGACTGGGCTGAGAGACGCAAGGGGAACACTCTCTGGGGAACAGGCAACACTGACTCTCTACAGCGAGAGTGACTGAATCATCTAAGCGCCACCTGACTGCAACTCTTCCCCAATCCAGCAGACGGTGGCTGGAAAGGGCCAAGTGATCCCTGGCCTATGCCTGGAGAAGGGCACCTTCTTACGCCTTTGGGCGATATGATGCAGCTGCAATGTCTTCCATCCTGCCTTGCTTCCTTATCTCCCACCCTGGATTTGGTGTCTTCTCCTGGATTAGACGCCTCATCCTTTTAGTAAGAGGAATGGGGAACCCTGTGGCCCTCCAAATACTCACTTCCCAACAACCCCAACCAGCTCCCGCGATAGTCAGGGATGATGGGAGTTGTAGTCCAGCAGCATCCCGAGGGTCACAGGCTCCTCAGCTCTGCAACAGAACAACCTGCCCGGGTGAAGAGAAAGTAAAAGGGGGATCACAGAGAGCAGCATCAAAATCCCTGCATGTCTTGCAAAGCTAAATATGCCTCTCCAGCCCCCTCCCCTTCTGGTCCTCTGGACACTGGACAGCCCAAAGAGTTTCTGACAGGTTTCAGTGGAGATCAAAGGAAGCGATTCTGGAGAGTCAATCAGAATGTGAAGACAGACCTTTTAAGAGCATGAGGGCAGAGTCCTCAGCAGGCAGATGCAAACACAGATTATTTCTGCCCTTGGACAAGTTTCCCCAAAACAAAAAAGCCACAAACCCAGGACTCCTCACAGGTTACTGGAGAGATTCAGCTGAACCTTGGAAAAGACCAGTCATGGTGGGCACCCACTGGCCAGTACCTGTAATGTTACTATTAGCAGTAACTGTAGTATTGATATAATGCCATTGATGTGCATTGGTGCTTTACAAAAGGGCAGGTCCCTGCCCTAAGGGGCTTACAATTTCTCATAAGCAGACGAAGGGAAGGAAAATGGGAGATGGGGTGCACACAGGTAAAATGTGTGCAGCATTTCAATCTCCGGTGCTTAAGCTTTGTTACTGGGCAGCCTTTCCCCAACCAGGTGCCCTCTAGAAGATGCACAGGACCACAACTCCCATCAGCATGTATGACTGTGTGATGCTGGGGATGAATGAATCATGGCTGTGTGGTCTGCTGTTAGTGTCCAAAGGCTTCACGGAGAAGGCAGGTTTTGAAGGAAGTAAGAGAGGTGGCATTAGGCAGGGGGCCCTGGGGACAGTGCCAGGCAAGGGGGCATGAAGGGGCAGCAAGGACAAAAGGCAAGGGGGGCAGGAGACCTTTGGGGGGCTGAGGGTTGGAGGGCAAAGATCAGAGGAGGATGTTCAGAGCAGAGGTCCTGAACATGACACCCTTCAAATCTCCAGAGCAGTTTTAACAAAAGTGTTTGAAGATGGTCCTGAGCCCCATTTAGTAAGGTGGAGAGTGGGCAACTATAATGAGAGACGTCTGCACACCACCCAAATCCCCTCGGGGCAAACTGACCCAGCAGCAAGGGCTGGGCTGGATTCATTCTGTAGTGAGGCATAATGAAAAGACTCTTGACCACTGAAAATTAATCCTCAAGGTGGCTGTGTCCTGATTCCACCCAGTGGAAAGTACTAATCTATCCAAAGTAACTACAGAAGAATGGAGGGGACACCTCCAAGTGGTGTCATTTCCCCCACAGTAAGTGACTGCATGAATTTGCTGCTTTCCCATGTGCCACGAGCAATTTAGATAGAAATCAGGCTTTACAGGAACAAAGCAAAACACAATTTATTATTGCAGTTATGACTGAAAACTCCTGCATCTGGAAACCCTTCAGGGCTGCTCCTGTGCTGCAACTGCTATTGTCACTTCCAACTCTGTTAAGTCCCAAAAGGCACCACATACAGGATCTGGGAACTGTCACTGGCTCTGTCAGATTTCCACATGAGACCTTGAAACTAGAAGCCTAGCAGAGCTGATCATTCTTGGCCTGATCTACACAGGAGAAGAAATCAGTAGAAGGGACTGTACCATTTGAGTCTGTATCTGGAGGTTACCATTTCTGAATGTTCCCCAACCCCCCCCCCATGTAAAAACATACAAGAGCAACAACTAAGAGAACATAAACTCCCTGCAAGTAGAGAAGAGTACAACAAATTCTAGCCCTGCCTTCTCCCTGCTACACTCATTTTTTGATTTCCAGGGAGCTTTTCGTACAGCCCACCAGGAAAACATTCGTGAAGCGGCACAATTCATCTAATTATCCTTGCGGCACACTTTCTTCCGTGGGATCAGAGCCTGAATGAGGAAGCAACAGTTCCCCTCCCTCCAAGCAGAAACACTCTCCCCACTGCCCCACGAGGCAGGCAGGGGCAGAGTGCAGGTTCCACCAACCTTTAAACCCTGCTTAGTTCCTAGATGTTTGTCAGACACTCGTCTCCTGTCCAGTGCCCAATGGGCTGGATAAAAAAAAATAAAAATATAACAGAATAACAGAACAGATGCCCAGACAACACGCAAGACACAGAACTTCCTGAGACAGAAAAAGGGTTCTTGTCCTCCCAGCAGGGGCTGCTGTTGCCTTCATAGGACCCCAGCAGCTGCCCTGCTCTCCTTCTGGCCAGTTCTGTGTGGTCTCTCTACCTGCCAGCCTCTGGACTGGAGGCAGGGAGTGCCACTCTCCACAAGGTGGTCTCCGCTGGAGAAGAGCCAGGTGTGCTCCAGAATAGGATTCCTCTCTTCTGAACGCGCCTGGCCGTGGTGCCACTTCGTCTCTTTCTGTTTGTTTAAATAAAAAGCTGGTGTAGAAAAGCAAGCAGGGAGCAAACTCCCTTTGGAAATCTTCAGGGCAGCCAGCCCCTCCCCAACCCCCGCCTGAAATGAAAACAGGAGCATCCAGATTGCAGCACACAGTTTGGGCTTTGGCCCTCCGTGACCAAGTTCCCTTTGGTATCCAGAACCCGCATCCTTTTCATCAGCAGCTGGGCAGCTGTTTCCACGGTCAGGCTGCCAGCCGTTGACGGATCAAACTGTCCTGCAAAGGAAGAGTGTGTGCACGTGCGGATGTGGGGAGAGCTTAGAGAGAAACATTATCTGGATATTCTCCCTCCCTGGCTGCAGCCACTACCTGAGGTTTGTAGGTACACAATCAAAATCCTCTTGTGGGCACTAGTGTGTTCCCCCCCCCACCGCCCCCCAGTTCTCGTCTTTGGAAGGGAAGGACTGAGGCAAAACCAACCAGACCGGGTCGCCCAAAGGCCAGGGTCAGACGACGTTGTCTGGGGGGCTGTGGTTTGCTTTGTGGTGTTGGCAGTTCCTCTCGTTCAAAAGGCTGGTTGTTTCGTCCGTCACTGAGGTCTCCACCTTTTCTGACAAGGAGGTGTCCAATTTGGGGGTGCCGCCCTCGGGAGACTGGGGGCAGCTCTCGAGGCGGGAGGCCATGAGACCATTTTGATACTGGAGGCGTGTGATCTGCCGGGTAAAGAAGGAGACAGAAGCTGAACCCTCAACACATAGCTCAGTGTGCACCATTCCCCCCCCCCCAAAAGCAAAATTTTGCACGATAAAAGCAAAATTCCATAATGCATATAGGTAAAGGGACCCCTGACCATTAGGTCCAGTCGTGACTGACTCTGGGGTTGCGGCTCTCATCTCGCTTTATTGGCTGAGGGAGCCGGCGTACAGCTTCCGGGTCATGTGGCCAGCATGACTAAGCAGCTTCTGGAGAACCAGAGCAGCGAAAGGAAATGCTGTTTACCTTCCCGCCGGAGCAGTACCTATTTATCTACTTGCACTTTGACATGCTTTCGAACTGCTATGTTGGCAGGAGCAGGGACCGAGCAACGGGAGCTCACCCCGTCGCGGAGATTCGAAACGCTGACCTTCCGATCGGCAAGCCCTAGGTTCTGTGGTTTAACCCACAGCGCCACCCGTGTCCCTCATAATGCATATAGGTTATGTAAATTTATTATTATTATTAAAAATGCTTCTTCTTAAATACACACTCAACTGTTTTGCTTAACAAATTCTGTTTCTGGTAATCATGAGGAAATTCAGGTGACACCCTGCCCTTTGACTGACAGAAAAGGTACTTGGATCTCTGCCTCTTGACTTTTGAATTTTCCCAAGGCATTGCCAGCACATGTACAACCATAAGGACTAGAAACGTACTTTATAAAAATTGCTGAAACACTCAGGTTGCAGAATTTTTGCACTTGGGACTGAAGTCTGCACTTGCACAGAACACCAACAGCCCTGGCTTAAGATCCCCAAGGGAACATTTACCTCAGACCTGATGGGATGCTCATCTGTACAAAATAACTTCCTTCACACAGGAAAAGTTAGCATGTTAGGGAGAAGGCTGAAATCTTTCTCCCTGACAAACTAGCTTCCTCTGTGAAGAGATTGCCATATTTTTGATATGGAGGGCAGCTGTGTGCTATCCTGCAAACCACTACCTGCAGTCTGAAGCAGGAGAAGTCTGGCCCTTTCTCAGCTCAAGGACCACATTCCTTTCTAGGCTGCTTGTCAGTGGTGGGCCAGGATCCAAAGTGGGCAGGGTAACACATGTTCATTTACTCACCCCCCCCTTACAGCTGAGTGCCTCTTGAGACTCAGGCCCAAGACCCACCTTAATATACTGCAGGTCCGTAAGGGCGCGGACGCTGAAGTCAGAGATGTACTGGGAGCTGGCGCTGGCGTTGAGCTGGTTGTTGCTGCCGCTGAAGTTGGAGGAGATGGAGTCGGAGCGCTCATGGTAGCAGAGGGAGGCCGACCGGTTCAGATTGCTCAAATGAGATGGAGAACGCACCTCTGAAACTAGACACAGAGAAGAGTGAGCCAGGGACCAAGCCGTGCCCTTCCTCCCCCCTTCGAACTCTCTTGCCACCCGTGCTAAAAGTGATGCCATCCAAGAGGGGTGTAAGCCAATAGGAAGGGCTATCATGCACTCTCTGGCTGCATGAACAATTTGCTTTTTGTTCAAATTGGATCAACTTGTTTGTTGCTTTTAACGCCAGCTTTTAAAACTACACTTAAAAAAGGTAACAACCAAGAAAGAAAGAAAAAGCCATGAGGAGCAGGGGATGTGGGTTAAGGCAGCTTTTGCCTCCCCAGGCCCCTCCAGAAGTTTTGGACAGCATCCCCATCAGCCCCAGTAAACACATCTGGGGCTGTTTGGGCCAAAATTTGGACTGGGCTTTGCAGCGCAACACAATTTCTGTAAAGAAAATAATCTGCAGCCCAGTGCATTTGCATTTCCAATTTATGTACCCCAAATACCATCTTTTGCCAATCTGGTGCCCTCCAGAAAGCAGGGCTGGGTCAATGCAACCTGCCAGGCAAGGGGTTAATGTGCACCTCTCACACCATGCACAAGTGTTGTTTACCTGACACCCTGGGAAACAAAGATGCTCGGGGCATGAGAGGCTGGTGCTGGGGCGCAACAGGCAAAGCTAGAACCCGACATGGACACAGAGAAGGACAGGAAGGAGAGAGAGATGCAAAAGGAGACGTCAAAGAAACCTTTGCTTATGGAGAAAGATCCCACAGCCCCTTTGCGGGTTTGTTGCTAGCCCATTCTGGTGCCCCTGGCGGAAAGCCCAAATGGCATGGCCTCCCCCAGAAGTCCACGCCTGCTTGTGCTCGCCACAGGGCATCCTCCCCCTGGAAATGGACTGTTGTTGCGCTGTTATGAAGCTCTGGCTGCTTCCAGGCGACCTTGTGCAGGGGAACATTCTGGGAAGAGCTCCTAGGTGGGAGGTGGGAGGGCCCCCCCTTTCTGTGTGAGAAAAGGGCCATGATCCACCTTTCAGAGAGGACTTGCATTCTCTGTGATCTTTCTTTCTCTGTTCTGCTTTTTATTTGCTTCCTTTTATCTTATTGTATCATGAAAAAGCCTTCATAATATTTTATGAATAAAATCAGATAAAGGCTTATATCAAGGGAAGAGTACAAGGGAAGCTGTGAAATGTGTTGGATGAAAAAACCAATAATGTGAAACACTGGCTCACGGGTGGGGAATCTCAGGCTCAGTGACTGACCACTGCCTTCCAGGCCTTTCTGCCTGGCACTCTGGGGCTCCCCACAGGCCTTACCCCTCACAGGTCCTGCTTCATGCCACTCCCCAAGTGTCCTGACATGGCTAGGTCTCCTTGAACTCCATCCTCCTTCCTAACAAGCAAGAGGGGAATGTGTATGTGTGGAAACGAGCTTGCTCAATAAAAGTGACTTCAGGCTTTGGACCTGCCACCCTGGCATGTGGCCCCCAGAAGATTCCCCAGAAGGGAAAGTGGCCCTTGTGCTGAGAAAGGTCCCCCAGCCCTGCTATAGATGGACACCTGGCATGATGTGGCGCAGGACCATGTGCACCAGGTCGGCCACGAGGGGGCAGAAGTCTAACGTCAAATACGGCAGTAACCCAAGAAGCGGCAGAGTCCGCTTTCTTCAAGCATCAGGGCAGGGATGGGCAGTGGTGGCCGGTGAGCCCAGCCAGCCCCAGAGCAATTATGTCTGGCCCCTGACATGCACTCTTCCCTCAACCTTCGCCTCCAGTCTTCCTGGCTGGCTAGCCTTCCTCCTCTTCTGCCCCCTCTGTCCCAGCTGTGGCCCTTCTCCTCTGAGGAAGCCCAAGAAGTGAGCACACAGAAGCAGAGCCACAGATGTAGAATGAGATGGTGCCACCACGGGGTGGGGGGTGGGGGGAGAGTCCAGTGTTAAATTACTGGAGAGTTTGTTCCCACGCTGGCACGCTTAGGCTGATGGGAACTTTCCTGCAAGTCACTCCTCCCCAAACAAACAAACAAATCTTAATACAGCACACAAGATTGTATATATCTGTCCCTGTCTGTTGTCCTTTGATCTTGTCTCCACTGAGAGCTGTTCTGAGCCTGACCTCTCTGGGGTGGAATTTCCTTGGTCTGACCACCACCTTATCTCCTTCCGCACTGCACGCATTCTGCCTTTCCCGTCCTGGGGAGGGGACGGGGCTCAGTGGCAGAGCATCTGCCTTGCCCTGGCATTGCCAGGTAGGGCTGGGAGACACTCGCTCTCTGAAATCCTGGAAAGCTCCTGCCAGTCAGTGTAGGCAATGCTGAGGAAGACAGACCAATGCTCTGACTCAGCATAAGACAGCTTTCTATGTGGCTGTTTACCTTCCACGGTAGTGGGTGTAACATGACTGCTATGTGGAAGGAAAGGGGAGATCCAATTCACCTGAGTGGTGATTTGAAAGGGGGGGACTGCCATTCCTAAGAGGACCCCCTCCCCTCCACCAATGGCTTATTTAGCACTAAGCACCCATTCATTCATGCAAGAGGTCAGTAAATGGAGTGTGGAGCTCAAGAGCTTGCAACTGAGCAGGGCAATTTCTGGAATATACTTCTGGTCCTTCTTCCATCCCCTAGAGGACAGAGTTAGGGGCAGATGGGGCTTGTCAACCTGGGAAGGGAACCCCTCTAGGAGAAGGAAAACTCTGATCCTAAACCTCCGCTGCTTTGAAGAACATCACTGGGAGAAGAAAAGGCTAAGGAGTGAACCCTACAACAAATCCAGAGTGAAGTCCCTAAGCTGGTTGGATGGCGCCTTGTCCGCCTCCTTCCAGCAATTCCTGCAGCTAAGCTGGTGCCAAAGGTCTTGCTCTGCTTTCCTTTGGACCACATCAGAGAGGCCAAGAAAGGGGTCTTGTTGTCTGAGCAGCCCAGGTCATTTCGGTGCTGCTAACACAGGGGTCTGACTTCACGCCCTGTCTCTCAAGACAAAGGGATGCCAGCAGAGGACAAAGTGGCTCCTGATTTAGGACATGAAGACTGTACGCAGAAGATCCCAGGTGCAATCCCTTTACATAGGGGAAACAATGTGGTGCCTCAAGATTTGAACTCCAACCCCCAGGAGCCCCAGCCAGCAAGGCCAATGATTAGCGACAATAAGAACTGCAGCCCACAACATCAGGAGGCCGGCCTCTTGCTGCCCTAACTTCTTGCTTAAAGGGATTACAGGTCTTGGGCTGGGGAAGTCCTGCACAACACCTTAAAGAGCTGCTTCTGCTTCTGGGCTACATGGAAAAACAAGCCTTAGTTGGGAGAAAGCAACTTCAAACGCTCATGGGGGGCTGTTTTGTGGTTTCTGGTTGCCACAGCTCAGGGGTTATTTCAGCCCGCTCTCCAGATGAGTGCCAGGACCTCTTGCAATGTCCTAGTGAGGGTCAGCTCCTGAATTCATGCCTGGCTACACAGGAGTCAAAAGCTGTGCCCCAGAAACCTCTGATACTGCAAGGGGGCCCCAAGCATGGAAGGACCATAGCTTGGTAGAACTTGAGCTTTGCATGCAAAACGTCCCAGGTTTAATCCCCAAAATCTCTGAGTAGGGCTGGGAAAGAGCCCTCTCTGAAAGAGCCAGTCTCCTCCAGGATTGGGAGGTGCAGCTACGAGGGAAAAGCAAAGCATCTTGGGATGGGCATGTATTCTGGAAGCCCAGCCCTTTCTGCAAACAGGGGGTGCATGATATGTATTCTGCAGCACAACCCCTTTTGTTGGGGGGGAGGAACAAGAAAGACACCCCCTGTGAACAATCAGGCCCACCCATTTATGGAGCACATGCGCTCTGGCATGGATAGTGTGTCACATCCAAAGCCTAAAGAGGAGAGTTGAGCCCTCCTTCTCTCCCAGGGAATCTGCCTTCCCTTATAAGTGAATGATGGGCATATCTTTTTACTACCATGCCTTGAGCGAGGCCTAAGGCAGAGGTGGCAAGTGTGTGGGGCCCTCCCAAAGTTGCCAGACTACAACTCATCATCCTTAACCACTGGCTATACTGGCTGGGGCTGAAGGGAGCTCAAGTCCATCAGGGTTTGCATGCCCTGGTGGACGCCCACCCAGGGGGCTTGGTAAAACAATACTTCCTGGGCCCGGCTTGCCAGCTGACCATTCCCGCCCTCAAGGACTGCCACTGACAGACAGAGGGAGCGGGCTCCACTGGGAAGGGTGCCTGGCCCCTGCCCCTTTTGTGGCCGCTCCCTTTGGCCCCCTCTGCATGCAGGTCCTTACTTGTGGTGACCAACGGGCTCAATGCCATCACTCCGTAATAGGAGAAAGGACCGGTCTCAAATTTCATATTCTCCTTGCCGGCCTCCACCTCCACTTTGCCCTGTGAGAAAGACAAAGAGTCACGTGAGATTCTCAGGAGCTTCCAGAGTCAGCAGCAGTTGCACCGCGGTAAAGGGATCTTTCAATGAGAAGGTGAAAAATGGCACACAAGCTTCCAAAGGGGGGGGAGGACAGTTAGCCTATGAATGTCAGCCTCTGCCTGCAACAAACAGGTGTGGAAGAAGTTTGGGCATTTCTTTAGGGAACATCTGTATTTGTGTGCATGTGCAGTATTGTAAGGTAAATGTGGTTAAGGTTAAGTATAATATTTAAATTAAGGTATGTGTTAGGTTGGAAGCAGGAGGCAGTGTGTGCAGTTGGAAATGACTGGTGATTGGATAAGAGCTTGAAAAGGGGTTTAAATGCTGGTGGGAGACAATGTGGAAGCCGAGTTGGGGCAAGAGGTGGATGTGGGGAGAGGATTTGAGGGCAGCAGGGCTGGATTAATAGAGGAGGGTCAGTATTGTTATCAGCCTTCACTTTGTAGGAGACAAAGGAACAAAGAGATAATTCCAAACTGAGGCCAAATTTTCATGTGCTACTAAATTGCACCACATGCCTCTTGACTGGCTCTGCAAGAGGTGAGAAAAGTTCAGAACAAAGTATCTGTGGTGGCAGCAGGAACAAAGGGAATTGAGAAACACCTATCAGAAACCCGGCTTGGGGCAATACATCTTTGAAGGAGCGAAAAGGTGGCAGAGGGGAGTTGAGGAGAGCCTGTGGGTTGTGCCAGAGCACAGCCCCCCATGGATGGTTAAGCCCAGTTCAAGGCGACTATGGGGTGTGGCGCTCATCTGACTTTTCAAGCCGAGCACCACAGGGGCAGGGGGAGGGGGCATGGCAGGACAGCATCCTCAGCGCACATGCTCTGGAAGGCCTCACAGGCTGGCCTCTGCCCCTCACAGACTGTGGGCCCACCCAGGATCGCTTCCCACAATCCTCCTGGCCCCCCGGCTGGGGACCCCCAATCACCCCTGACCACTGGCCATGCTGGACTCATGGAATCTGGGAGCCCAGCATCATTCAGAGGGCATTAGCCATTCCTGTTCCATACCGCACAATGGAGGGGGGGGTGAGCCTCATGTCGGAGGTCCAATGCTGCCCTCTACCTGGCCCTCAGGATGCTCCTCTCTGTCCCTCCTCTGAGCACTCCTTGGGTGGGGAAAACTCTGACTTTTGCGTGGCTGGAATGCAGCTGGCTGTAGCAAAGTCTCACCTGTTGCTCCTCCCACTTTTGCCCCTGGCCCCGCCCACTACTGCCTTAAACTGGTGAGAATCTTTCCCTCCCTGCTTCCAAAGGCCAAAGGGATTGGATTACCTGCAGGATGAGGATGAAGAAGTCGGCCGGCTTGTTCCTGTTGAAGAGGAAGTGCTGGGGGCACTTCTTGTTTTCCTCGTCGTACTTCAGCTCATTGATGACGTCGCGGTGCTTGAGCAGGCGGAGCAGGATCTTTTCCGAAATGAGGGAGGGGGTGAACTGCGTCACTTCTGCAAAAAGCAGGCGGGGACATGCAAGTCAGACCCCAGAGGGAAACATCCAGGGGAACCAACTTTTCAGGGCAGGTCCAGGCATTGCAAAGAAGTGGGAGCAGTGAAACCCGGAAAAAAGCTGTTGGCGGGGGGTGGGGGGAGATGTGTACTGAAACCAGAAATTCAGGCTCCTATCGACCTGATATTTCTTCACCCTCAGTGGGTGAGAATTGTTGGGGAAGGGCAGTGGTCAGCAGCAGAGCACCTGCTTTGCACGCAGAAAGGCCCATCCCCAAAGGCTTCTCCAGGGAGGTCTGGGAGAGAGCCACGGCCAGTCACTGCGGATGATACAGAGCCTGGCCAGGTTCACACCAAACATTCAAAGTGCTATGATGCTACTTTGAACAGTCACGGCTTCCTCCAAAGAATTCTGGGAGCTGTAGTTTGTTAAAGGTATGGAGAGTTGCAAAGAGAATCCCTCCCAGATCTACAACGGATTGGTTTGTTTAAATAGCAGCCTTTAAATGTTTCTATTGATAACTTTATAGCTCCATTCTTTTTGTAAATTGCTTTGAGGTCTTTTTTCTTACTATCAAGTGACATGCACATTTTATGAAATAGATAACAATTTAATAAAAACCAGCAGCGCCCTGGGATTTCCCCCGCCATAATCTATATATTCTCTTGGTCTCCGCCTCTGCCTCTCTCAGTGGGGCTTCCCTGGCAATGCGTTTTCCTTCTCAGCAGGCTTTGCCATTTCCGCGTTCTAAGGAGCAAGGCTCCCTCTTGCAGCTCCTGTCCCCGCAAGCAAATGGTTGTATCTAAGGTGGACTCAGAGCAGACTGACCAAAAGCAGTGGACCTTCGTCAGCCATGTCATTAATTGCAGGGAGTCTAATCTGAGTAGGACCAGCACTGGATACAACCTACGTTGCCCTATCTCCAGTTGTAGCCTATCCTTGGCTGGCTGCCCTCCCTAGAAACTTGCCAACCATATTGGGGCTGTGTTTTGTTGACTTTGATGCAAGGAAGAGACGCCGAGGAAGAGGGGGGAGGATAAACAGACAGACCCAGCAGCAACCTCCCATTCAAGCCTAAAGCCACAGCAGACAGGATAATGGAAGCCTTGTCTTTCTGAGAAGGTAAATCCCCTGTAATTTGTGAATGAGACAATGGGAATGACCTTCTCACAAGGCTCTCATATTAGTCTTTGAAATCAGATTTGGCAGCTCTTACTATGGGCCTCAAGATAAGACAGCAAAGGGAACAGGATTCCACATCAAACGGTGGGGGTACCTGCCTGCCCAGGTGGGGATGCATTTCTTGCAAATGATGCAAGTCAGTCAATTCCAAAAAATGTGCCGGGCAGCACTGGTGTGCCAAGAAAAAGGTAAGATGGGCTCCTGTGAGAAACCCAAAGCAGCCCCTGTCAAGGAGGCTGTCCTCTGAGCGTTTTTTGCTTCCCATGTATCTTCACCTTTCCAAAATTTTACTGCATTTATAGGGTATTGCTGTATTTTAGACCGGATATGCCTATGGTTTAATTGTTTGCTTTATATTTTTTTGCTATTTTTTGCTGCTTGGAGACCGCTTTAGTATTAAGCGGCATGTAAATATGCCAGTTCCTCCCTGAACTGCCCCATGCCACACATTCCTACACTCAGCCAAAACACAGCCCCACAGAGGGTGGGGACCCCATGGCAGCCTGAAGCTGCTGGGCTTCTTGATGCCCATATGACCTGTACAGTATTATTATACCACCACCATCATCATCACGCACCCTTCAACAGCAGGCCCTGGTTTTGGTTTTGGGCTTAAATTGAAAAAAAGTTAAAGCAGATTACGAATACAAAAATAGATTACAAATGATAGGGTTGGCCCTGAAAACCCACCTCTCAGGGGTCAAAGGTCATGTTAAGGAGGTGTGTCTTGTAAGGCCCATGACTCATTTGCAGCTACCCTGTGCTCCACACATGGGGGGGAGGAGAGATTCCTAAAGCAAAATGTCTGCATTATATCAAGAGCAGCAGACGGTGCTTGATGCTTCTCCAGAAAACCAGGATTTCGAACCAAGAGTGGGGAGTGATTCCCAAAGGATCTCTTACCTGTAGAGAGAAAGCGGTGAGCAGCTAGGAGCAGCTGCGGGGAGATCTTCACCTTGGACTCTGTGTCATTGTCCTTAAAGGCAGAGAAGTCCCTTTTGCTCTTCTGGTTATTCACTCGTTTTCTGGATCGGTTGTCAGCTGCAGAGGAGGAAGGGGATAGGTTGAGAGGAAGGGTGTCCCCCCAAGAACAAGTCCACTATTCAGTGTATTACTGCAAACTGTGCTTGTTCCATGCACCCTGGTGCCTACCACAAGGGCACGTAACTCAGACTCCTGGAAGTCTTCTGCTTTCATATAATTTACATCTTTCTAGTCCTGCACAACTCAAATTATACCTGCACAACTCAATATACCTGCACAACTCAAATTAAATTCTATGGACACCATTCTATGGACACCATTGGGAGTAGTCAAATCCTTCTCAAACACTGGGGCAGGTTTGGCAAATGCCCCAATTTTATCCCTCAATGCAGTCCTAAAGTTCTCCCTGAGAAGTGTATGGTTGACATAGCACTCATGGGAAAAGCAAAGCACTGTGCCTGAGGACCAGGCTGCAATGTGGCCAAATGTATGCCATTGAAAAAAGAAATGGTCAGCATTAGGGAAGAGGCCTGGAGTATCTCTGAGCCAGCCAAGGCATCATGAACTATGAGATCTGCTCTTGCAGGAGGCAGCGATGGCCACCATCTCAGAAGACTTTAAAAGAGGACTGCCTCCTGTGGAAGTGAGTTCCATAGTTTAACTGTGAGAAGAGGTGCTTTCTTTTGTCTGCCCTGAATCTTCCAGCATACAGTATTGCATGGATGAAACCTGATCATCAGGAGACCCTCAATCAAGCAGCTTCAGATGTGAGATGCAGCTTCCATCATCTCAGATCATTCGTCATGCCAGCTGTGACTGATGGGAGTTGTAGTCCAAAGCAGGTGGAGGTGCCACACTGGCTGCCCCTGCCCTATGGTGCAGAGGAAGACCCACAAAATGTCCTATCCACATATTCACATATTTATTACTATACAGCCGATCTGCCATCACACCACCCTGCCCGGCAATAGCGGAGATTTGGAAGGGACCTAACTGTACATATCTGACTCGTCCAGGATCTCTGACTTGATGATTTCCTCAATGACATCCTCCAGTGTCACCAGGCCCAGCACCTCATAGAAAGGGTCACCTTCGCCTTCATTGTTCACCTTCTGGACAATGGCCAGGTGCGATTTACCTGTGGGAGAGAGAGCGAGATAAGCTATTACAGCACCACAGAAAGAGTCACAAGTGTTATGCATTCTGGAAACATGTCATCTGCCTGGTTGCTGCTGCAGAGTCCTGGGAAAATGAAATCCTATGACTGTGGCCAACTCACCCTAAGCTGTCCCTCTTGCTCAGAGACAGCTGGTCATAGACGGTGGGAGGGTTGGAATCTTGGAGTCAGATCCAACTAACTTCTACTAAGAACAGACCCACTCCAATTAGAGGATCTAAGTTAGCTGTGTCTATTTCAATGGGTCTACTCTGATGTAGGACTGGCACTGGTCACAAACAACCCTTGGTGTCAAGATGTTGGGTCAGGGGTTGTATTCAACTATGTCTTACTCAGAGTAAACCCACTGAAATAACTTAAGGTAGTCATGTCTGTTAACTTCAGAGGGTCTACTCTGAGTAGGACTAGCACTGGATACCACCCCAAATGATGAGTTTGTGAATCAGGTGGCTCAATAGGGCTGTGCTTGTTTGTCAGGCTAGCTTGAGCACATGAGCAGGGACAGGGCTGTGGGAAGTTTTGGGGGCAGGGATGGCAGTGAGAGGCAGAAGGTTCCCACATGAATACAGTCTGAAAAAATAAACCAGAAGCCTTTTGCACAATGCTCTCCTGTTCCTCACTCTTGGGGCATTCGCGAAACCCGGTGGAGGATCAGTCTGTGCAATTCTGACTGCTATTACAGCATTAGAGAGACAGAAAGGCAATTAGATGTCCTGGCAATTAAGGAGGGGGGAGAAGCACTTTTCTCCCCTTCTGCGCTGTGGGTGGGAGGAGACCTCCCAGGCTAGGCAGGAATTCTTCTCAGCCACTGCTGATTGGAAAGGTGGTTTCTGAGACACGGAGGGGGAGCTGCAATTTCATGCAATTCTTCAATGTCGAACTGCTCACATGAGTAGGCCACGGGCGAGTGGGAATATGGAAGAGATCGCTGGGTGCTTAATGTCATCTGTGCCAGCTCTTGGTTCCCATGCCAGCCACATTTCCACTAGACATTTAAAGCAGGATCTTACCACTTTAAACAGCCATGGCTTCCCCCAAAGAATTCTGGGAACTGTAGTCTGCTAAAGGAGCTGAACATGATGAGGAAACCCCTCTTCCCTACCTAGAGCCACAATCTCTGGAATTGATTTGGAATTGCAGCTACCTTTTGGTAGCAACGTTTAAAAAGTTGGTTTTGCCTGTTTTCACTGATAAGTTCATTCCTTTATTTTATTTGCAAATTGCTTGAGGTTTTCTTGTTTTTTGCAATCACACAGTATATAATGTTTGTGAAAAAATAATTAAACAGTTAAATAACAGGAGGACAAAAAGTCACCGCCCATGATGGAAATCTGGGAATAAGAGTTCAAGGGCGCTGCCTGATGGACAGAAGGGAGCTCTTATTTCTTGATTTAATCCTGCCCTGATGAATGCAAGTCCTTGGAACCAGTTGCCTTTCCCTGCGCTGCGGCTCTTCCTGAGCACATTGTTGGAAACTGGCAGGTCATGTGCTAGCCACAAGATAGTGGAGATCAGCAGCAGGGCCTGGTGTTGTGAAGCAAAGATGCCCAGATGAGCCTGACTCTGGGGGACACTAAAGCTGGGAGCTTTCCTGCCCTTTGGAACTGTTAAGCTGTGAATACTCTGAAGGTGCTCTCGGCGGGACTCTTTCCAGAATGCAACAGGGACATACCGTATTTTTCGCTCTATAGGACGCACCCGACCATAGGAAACACCTTGTTTTAGAGGGGGAGAACCAGAAAAAAAATTCTCCCCCTCTCTGCGCAGCACCCCTTCAGCAAAGCGGCAGGAGAAACGGAGCCCCTTCCATGTCTCTTGCCGCTTCGCTGGAGGGGCGCTGCGCAGAGAGGGGGAGAATTTTTTTTCTGGTTCTCCCTCTCTAAAACAAGGTGTGTTCAGTCGCCTTCAGTGAATGCAACCCGAAGCCTCCGGAGCGAGGTGGGAGTTCCTTCAGGTTCCTTTCGACCTGCTCTTTGGGGCTGGCAGCTCCGGCTTTCCCCCCCAGCCCCAAAGAGCAGGTCAGGGAGCAACGGGAAGGCTGCTGCTCCCCAAGCTTGTGGGCCTGGCAGTGGGGGAAGCCCGGCTTTCCTCCACCCCCAGCCCCAAAGAGCAGGTCGGGGAGCTTGTCAGGGCTGGTGGGGGAAGCCTGGGTCTCCCGCCAGCCCCACGGACCACACATTCTCTCCATAAGACACACAGACATTCCCCTTAGATTTTAAGAGGAAAAAAGTGCATCTTATGGAGCGAAAAATACGGTATATCACCATGCAGAGCTATGTGGGAAAAGTTCTGGACTGAAGCCTTCCTCAGAGAATTTGGTTTGCTCTGCTACTGCACAGTTCCCCCAAATTTCTGATCGTCAAAGCACGCCTCCAAAAAGTTAGGGTGATACAAGAGGAATCCGCAACATACTCCATCCCATCCCCCCCCAACAGAAATACAGCATTATCTGGTCATTAAGTATCTTCAGTCGCCGAGCTGTGGAGGGTTTTTTTGTCACCCCGCTCCTGGGTTACTCCCCCTCCCCAAAATAATGCTTTTTAGGATTCTTACATGTGGTTGGTGCCCTCCAGATCTGGCCCAGCCATCTTGCCATGGGAGCTGCAGTCAACTAACATCTGGAGGTGCCACACTGGCCACGCATAAGGACTGAGCTCACCTTTGGTATCTACCATTTCATATGCTTAATTGGTCTTCTCCATCTACCCATCTTTGTAGGCTAAATCATTTATGTTGTCATTTTAACACTGTGTGATGCTATTCATAGGCAAACTTGTTTTAATTAATGCAGGGGGGCAGAGAGCCATTTTGCCTACATGCGTTGATTCCAGACAAGAATGTGCAACACATTTCAAATACAAAAAAGCAAAGCAAATACAAAAGAGGCACATTTTGATCCATTACTAAGTAATGTGAAGGACAAGAACGGCCTGTCCTCAGAGCCACCTTGACCAGCTTGGCAGATGTGCGGGACTGCAGTTGCCACCAGTGCTGGCTGGGGCTGATGGGAATTGTAGTCCAAAACATTTAGAGGTTGGCAAAGGCTGCCTCAAAGCCAGGAGGTCAGCATTTGCCTCATGTGCTCTCAGAATGCACTGAGGAAGGAATGGGGCCACAGGCGCTTGCCCTGCCCCATTCTTGCTGGCTCCACCCAAACATCGTCATGTGTTCATCTGAGTATGTTTATAATCTCCACCTGAACAGGAATCCTGTGCAAACTGGGCTTCCCAATTACATGGAGGGTTCTAAGCAAAATTAGCTGAATGTCCAAAAATTCCCCCCCCCCACCCCACCTTCCTGCTCAACATGCAAAGATGTGGGGCTGAAGTTGACCAGAGCACATTGTCCTGCTGCTCCCCTGATGCGTTAGAGGTGAAGACTTCCTGTGTCAAAAGTGCCTGAGTGTCCCAATCAAACCAGTGTAGAAATTAGCCAGAATTCCCTGATCCCAGGGGAGGTTGAACTAGCAAGAGGCAAGGCAGGGCTAACAGATCATGCAGAGACGTGGCAGGCATCCTCCTCTGGGCTTGGGTCCTTTGGGCTGGAGATTTTGCTGAGAGAGAAATGAGTTCCAGGGACTTGGAAACGCTCCCTGCAAAAGGAGGGGCCAGCACCAGAAGTCCCCCCCCCCCCGCTTCTTCTCCCACTTTGAGCAGGAGAAGGTTTCTCAGGTAGAGAGCTGGCCCTGGGAAAACGGGGGAGGGGGACCCACTCCTGCATGGGACTCATGGGGTTAGAGGGTTCCCTGTGGGGTTGACCTTTTGTCCCTGTATCCCCATTCAAAGTAGCCCCCCAGCAAATAAATAGTTCGTTTCCTAGTCAATCTGATGAGAGGCAAGGAAGGGCCCATCTTTAATCTTTAATTCCAGGAGAAATACATAACTTCTCATGACAAATGTGCTGTTTCTATATCACTGAATTGCATAGCAAAGACAGAGGCAGGGCAATTGTCTTCTTCCTTGGAATAGTAATGCTGCTAAACTCTGCTGGCCAGAGCTTAATATGAAATCCTTCTTTGCTACAGAACGGAGCGTGGCCTTTCACCTCTCACCTCAGTTGCTAACTCCCCTGGAAACATCACTGGGTCTCTGCACTCCCCACAGCAGCATCATTATGATCATCATTTGTTTATTATTAACAAAATTAACAGACCACCCTTCATTACAAAGTAACCACAAGGCAATTTCCAAGGTATCTGAAGACGCAGGGCCGTGTCCGGCCACATTCAGTGGGGCTGACTCCCAAGTATGTGAGATTAGGCAGCAGGTAAAACCAAACTAGCTTCGGTATCTTCAAAGGCCTGAAAGAACACATTTTTGTAACCAGGTCTAGAAGCTGAGTAATGTTGCCTCCATCTGCACTTCCAGAGGGAAAGCATTCCACAGCTGGGGTACCACTACAGAGAAGGCCCTGTCTCCTGTCCCCTCTCCCTTGATCTCATGGCCTTGGCCAGTCTGTCAAAAGGGAAAGGCACCCTGAGAACTACCTGGGTCCCAAGTATTTCAGGCCGAAACAAACACTTTGAATTGGGCCCAGGAACAGGGAGACATGCAAAACAGATGGAGGCTAACTTTGTGCAGAAACACCTGTCAATAACCTGGCAGCAGAAAACCAGATGCCACTTATTCACCCCCTCACCAATTAAATTTTTTATTATTTGTTCCATTTTTAAGCCACCTTTTATTGATTAAGATCCCAGATTGGTTTGCAATATATGCAAGTAAAACAATAAAATGTAAACCAAATAAAACCATAATATGTACTAAACATAAATTTAAAATAAACAGTATACAGTGGTACCTCGGGTTAACTCTTAATTTGTTCTGGAGGTCCGTTCTTAACCTGAAACTGTTCTTAACCTGAAGCACCACTTTAGCTAATGGGGCCTCCCGCTGCCGCCGGAGCATGATTTCTGTTCTCATCCTGAAGCAAAGTTCTTAACCTGAAGCACTATTTCTGGGTTAGCGGAGTCTGTAACCTGAAGCGTATGTAACCCGAGGTACCACTGTACTTACAACTCGCCTTGAACTCACCACTTTCTTCCAGAGGTTCTGCCCTGATACATGACCATCTGCTTGCAAGCATGAAATGTCCTAAAGCAGCTGTTTGCCCAAGGCGAGAAAAGTATTGCCTCCAAGTGATCAGGCACAGATTTCTCCCCACTCAAAACACCTCCATGTGCCACAGACAGCTTATATCCTTAGCATGTTGTGTCCAAGTGGGCTAGTAATTTTTACAGACACTCCCCCTCACTGCCCTGAGACCCCCCCCCCACCACATACAGGCTCTCCAGGACTTCAGATGGGGTCTCTCTCTCAGCCCTACCTGGCGGGGCTGAGGGCTGTACCCGAGACCTTCTGCAAAGCAGACACTCTGCCACCGAAACACGGCCCCTCTGATCTTAATAGCGGAAATGAATCTTTGGGGAAAGGTAGTAATGAACACGTTAATTATGGCAATTATGGTCTGTGCATCAGAAAAAGGCGTCAACACACATTCAAAACACTGTGAGGGAATACAGCAGTTCAGATAGTAAGAAGGCAGGAGGATGGAGAGCACCCCACTGACCCTCGTGGGCTAGCCTCTGTTGCCACTGCGGCATGGAGGGCCAGAGCCAGGATCCTTATGGGTGCCTTCCCCTGAGGAACCACACAGGCTCCTTCCCACAGCACCTTGCTGGCCAAGTGGCACAAGGAACACACCAAGGAGGCAGCCATGGAATAGAGGAGCGCTGTCTGAGGGCCCAGAAGGGACAGTCTGGAGACTGAGGCTTCAAGGGCCTCCGTTGGCTCTCAGCTTCTGCTGGGGATATTTGCCACCTCAGCCTGGTCTGTGATCCTGCAAGTCCTGACCTGCCTCACTGCATGGGATCTGGTGTCAGACCAGAACATGATAATTCTGCTTTTGCTAGCTGTGGGGAGAGGCAATGTTGTTTTAAAACAAGTTTAAAACAACTTAAAATTACTGGACACAATTCATGGGCAAGCGAGTTAAAATGATGTAACTCAGAACAGATCCTAAAGCTGAGGCTCCAATACTTTGGCCACCTCATGAGAAGAGAAGACTCCCTGGAAAAGACCCTGATGTTGGGAAAGATGGAGGAGAGGACGACAGAGGACGAGATGGTGGGACAGTGCTCTCAAAGCTACCAGCATGAGTCTGACCAAACTGCAGGAGGCAGTGGAAGACAGGAGGGCCTGGCGTGCTGAGGTCCAGGGGGTCACAAAGAGTAGGACATGACTAAACAACAACAAACTCACCCTTGTTTTTAACCACTCACCCATGGGAGTGGAATTGCCCTCCTCCCACAGCCCTCATCGAATCATAGAGTTGGAAGGGACCCAGGGTCATCTAGTCCAGCCCCCTGCAATGCAGGAATCTCAGCTAAGCATCTATGTCAGACGGCCATCCAACCTCTGCTTAAAGACCTTCAAGGAAGGAGAGTCCACAGCCTCCTGAGGGAGATAGTTTCACTGTCAAACAGCTCTTACTGTCAGGAAGTTCTTCCTGATGTTGAGCCAGAATCTCCTTTCTTATAACTGGAAGCCATTTTTTAAATGGCAGGCACTGGGCAGGAAGTGGGGAAAGCCCTCACTTCCCCACCCAGCAGAGAAACCAAGCGGGCTGCCAACAGAGGCATGGGCACTCTGCCATCTCCTGGCTGCCCACTGCATTTCCACAGTGAGTGTGCTCCCTCCTTTGTTTCCAGTGGGTTAGTGGTGGGGAGAAGGCACAGCCCTTCCTTCTGTTGCCCATCAGCTGCACAGCAGGCACATCTCCTGCGCATCTAGTGTAGAAACACAGCGGGCGAAAGGCAGGGAGTGATCCATGCCTCCAGGCTGCTTCTGTGTCAGACACCCAGGACAGGCCTTTGGCTCCTGTGCAGCTGGCACAGAGACACAGCGAGCTGGTGGCAAAACAACAGAGCACTTCTATGCTGAACATGCAGGAGTGATGCAGTTTTGTGTGCTCAATGAGGGGGGAAAGCAGCGGCAGAAGGAGCAGAGGAAGCGTGAAGGCTGGTGTGTTCTGCCCTCAGGGCTGGCCTGGAAGGTGCAGCCAGTGGATAATGTGGCACCTTGGCTGCGCACTGCAGGGCCCAATCAGACACATGTCACACCATGCCGGAAGGAACCTCAGCGGCTGCCTGTCAGCTTCCAGGACAGGTTTAAGGCTTTGGCTCTGAGCTACAAAGCCCAAAACAGCTTGGGATCAAGTTATCTGACGGATCGCCTCTTCTCATAGTGCCCCATTCAGTCACTGCAAAGGGCTGAGGAGCCCCTTAACTGTACACCATTGTGGAGAATTGTGTTTGGTGGTGACCGGGAAGAGAGCCTTTTCTGTGGTGGCTCCCTCTTTGTTGGAATCACTTCCCAATGGAATGCAAACGGGCGGCAAAACTATTGGTGCTATGGTGCCTTCACACCAATGTTCCCAGGTCCTTGCAATGTTTAGTTCCAGAAATGGCATTATGTTAATTTGCCCTGTTGTTGCATTTCATTTTTTGAAGTTTTTAAATCTTTTGATTTTTGATATTTTTATTTGCTTCATAGACTGCGGCATTCTTGCTGATCTGTCTTGAAATGCCATATGACAGGCAATCTACAAACAGCTAACTAAACTAACATTTTAGTTGGAGAGGCATTTTACGCACCATCTGCTCACAAGCGTGGATTCTCACCACCCTCGGGTGGAATGAAGTGCCATTACACCCCAATAAAGTCACATCTCCAACGCTGAGTCTGAACTTTGTCCTGTGAGCAGCGGTGTAGGAACTTTGCAAGTGGACAGCAATAAGAGGCAGCCCAGGCCCCCAGGGATCCATCCCACAGAGCAGAGAAACCAAAGTAATTAAGAAGCAAATGCACAGCTCCCTCCCTCCAAACCTCTCCTCTCTGCCAGATAAACCCAGGATTATGGGTTTAGGAGACTAGGAAATCCAGAAGCAAACAGCTGGTGGGTGGTAAACTCCTTGTGGCATCAGGAAAGAGAGAGGGATGCTGCTAAGAAACTGCAGCCTGGGCAAGGCTGGGGATCGCAGCAGAGACCACCACCACTGCCACCACTTTTTCCTTGTCCCTAAAGAAGATGGCATAGGAACACAGGAGAAGGGCACAAGAACCTGCCTTCTACCAAGCTCAGGGCCTTCCCCACCCAGTTGGACTACAACTCCCAACAGGCTGTGCGGTCCTGGGCTGATGGGAGTTGTAGTCCAAGCCACCTGGAGGGCACCAGACTGGACAAGGACTAGCAGTGCCTCTCCAGGGTTTCAGACAGGTGCCTCTTCCAGGCCTACCTGGAGACCCAAAGTGTGTGCTCTACCCACTGAGCTGACTACCGCCCTTCCCTTACGGCAGGGGCAGGGGTGTCGTGACACTCTGGGCACTGCCGGACTCAGTACATGGCAACCGGAGTCTGCCTTAAGAGTACTGTATGTAAATGTACAGTCTGCATGGTTAGTTAATATGTTGCTGCCCCTTTAAGCAAAAGCCAAGCCGCTCTCTCTGAAAAGAGAGGGAAGCCTGGACTAGAAGCAGACCCCGGGTCCATCTGGCTCTGTGCTGCCTGCTCTGACTGGCAGTGGCTCTCCAGGGTCTCACACAAGGGTCTCTCCCAGCCCCACCTGGAGATGCTGAGGATGGAACCTGGGGGCCTTCTGCATGCAGGACAGATGCTCTAACGCTGAGCTATGCCCCCCCTCCCCACCGCCCCAGGACAGTCACGTTTTAGGCCTCTGTTCAATTGCGCAAACAGCTCAGCAAGAAAGTTAATTTGTTCCCCTCTTCCTGCTTAGAGCGCAGGCTGCAAAGGTGTGTTTTTGAAAAGGAGCCAGGTGGACAGGATGAGGGAAGACTTGAACTTGGAACAAAGGCTTAGGACAGGACTCACTGAGAGCGTCTGCTTCACAATGTGATTTATTGTGTTGCACACTGTCTACATGTTTATTAATATGATAACGCTCATTTCCTTACCCACTACATTAATTTTCAATAGTTGCGGGAACTCTCCCTTTCTCTGTGCTTCTGTAGGAACATACTAACCCAGCCCTTGCCGCTGGCACCACTGGGGGGGGGGCAGGGCGTGGAGGGTGCTCATCACCCTCCACACTCCCCCAGCCCTTGCTGCAGAGCCAGAGAGGACATGACGGGATCTCTGTGGAGGAGGGCTGGTTTGCACCCCCCCCCACACACACCCCAGATTGTGTGCCCGGGACCACCCCCTGCCCATGCTATGCCACTTCATAGGACTGAAATTTGTTTCTTTCTTAAGAAGACCAACTGACATATCTTTTTTTGCAGATTTTATTTTGGATCTCCAAAAGAATGGTCATCAATGACAGGACAGGATATGTCCCACAGAGTCCACAGAGCGACTCTGAAGACCTATTTTCATCCTTGTGAACCAATTTTGCCTTCAGGCCCTGGCATCAGTGATGATGGGCTAGTGATGGGACTGAAAACTGAGATGTCCTCGGTTCTTCTATGTCACCTCTTTTGGTGCTGCGCTGCTGCATGAATCAGCTGATCTGTGGGATAGCACGGGGGCAAAGACAGCCTTTTGGTGCCCTGATGCCCTGTGGATCACCTTGCTTGTGCACATCTTTAATCCATGCTTTTAAAAAAAAAGTGTTGTTGAATAATAAAAAAATGGGACTAGATATTTTGTTTTGGTGCTCACAACCTGGTTTCCAGGAGCCATGTGGCAAACAGCTTTTAAATCCCAGTTTCTAGCACTGATCCTGAATCATATCAATGGGAAGAAGGGGGCAAGAGAGTATATCTGGACCATCTGTAGACCTGTGTAGCCTTTCAGAACCACAGAAAGAAACAAATACTGGGATAAGAATCAGGGCATTTTCCATAGCTGATGGAAACTTGGGGCAAATCCCACCATTACAGATGGGTATCAATCTATAAAACCAACAGCCAGTTCAGAAGACCTACATTTCCATCCCCGTCCATTATATAAAGAAGTAAAAAAGCACCTATATTAAACGTTGAAAGGAAGGGGTGACAAACTGACCCCCCCTTTGACCCAGCCTGAAGGCATAGTTCAGATCTAAATACTGTAATAAGAGTAAAATCCAGGTAAGCACTGGAGAGAGTCCAAAAGTTGCTTATGTCAGTATAAAGGAAGATGCTAATGCAATTGTGTATTATGCAATGCAGCAGGCACAGTTTGTCCCGCAGAGTCTTTGTTTTTGTGCTGGATGAATGGCCATCAGTCCACCATAAAAGTCTCCCTCTATTTTTGCCCTCTAAGTACACAAAGTTTTTCGTCTGTTTTTCAGACAATGACATTATACCATTTTTGTACACTTAAACCCTTTACCTCTCTCCAATTTCTAGCTATCAGTATTCTTGCTGCCATTAATAAGTCACCAATTAAATGTTTATATAATAACCCTAGGTTGTTTCCACTGAATATGTCCAACAATACTATTTTGGGAGGTTTTCGTTCTTCTTCTTTAACAGGTTGTCCCAGTATTTTTTATTAATTCTACAAAGATCTCCTCCTAGATGTCCCACAACAGTGATGCTTATGATACATTCACATTCATGATGCTTTCAAAATATAGAATCATAGAGTTGGAAGGGACCACAAGAGCCATCTGGTCCCAACATGGGGCTCAAACCCATGACCCCGGGGTTAAGAGTCTCATCCTCTCCCAGCTGAGCTATCCCAGACATGTATCAAGCCTCTTTAGTCTATCCTTTTAAAATAGTGGTGTTAACCTGGACTGATCAACTCCAAAGTGTATTGATGGCCCAGAACAATCTCCTGACATAAAGAGCTGTGCTGGAGACCCCAAATAGGTCATTGCCTTTTAGTCTACCTGTTGACAGATGCCCTCAGTGAAGGGCTCGGTGCCATTCTCTACCAATGCCATGAAGCCAGCTGAGATACTGGCTATGGGTCAAGGACATTAGCACCAGGACAGAAAACGTATCGCAAGCACTCAGGAAAACTGGAGTTCCTGGCCTTGCAGTGGACGGTCGCAGAGAGGCTCCAGAGCGATCTCTATTACTTATGAGATGGGCTCGTCCCACATGTGCCCAATTGGCCGCTTCAATCGGAGGAGCTGGCACTGCTACAGGTGCCACACAATGCCCGTTCTGCATTTGAAGGTGCTCAGTTGCTTCATGTGGCAGGACCTGCACTCTGGGACTCCCTGTGCTCTTCTTGACACCTGCTGGAACATTCCTGGTCAGACAAGCCGACTCAGCTGCTTAGAAAGTTGAGGTGATTTTAATCTGTCTTAGTATTTTAATTTTTGTATGTTTTATAGTATGGTTGTGATTTTTCCTCGATTATATTGTTTTATCTTTTTGTAAACTGCTTTAAGGTTTTTTACAATCAAGAAGTGAATAAATTTTATGAAATGAATGAATTAATATTATGGTCTACAAAGGAGCTTTCCAGACTTTTCATGTTAATGACACACTTTTTAGACATGCATCATTTTGTGACACAGTAATTCAGTTTTACTAGCAAACCAGAGGTTAAACTAACCCCTTTCCAGTCCCGGGAGGAGTGTGGGAAGCGCTCGTGCAAGACACCTATGACACTGCAGCCGACACACTAACGGGTCACAACACACAGTTTGGAAAGCTCTGGCTACAGTGATAACACCGCCTTAGAATATGGCTTTACCTCCACCAGGTATAACGCCACCATTCACTGGCAGGTAGCAATAATGGCTGATTTCAATTTCAGCATCAAACATCACCCTGGGAAGTCCAAGGTGAAAGCTGATGTCCCTTGGCTAGTGAATCTAAGAGATAACAACTGAAGCTGTCCTCGCAATTTTACAACCTGCAGATAGACAGAAAGAAGACACTGTGTCTTGGGTGGCAGCTGTTACCTGCCAAAGACAAGATACTGTTTTTCCTAACATCTAAAGCTATGAGATGCAAATGTTTGTATGAATATTTTGTTTTTCTGTTAATTATGCTGCTTTAAATGTACGTATATTGTATATTTAACCTTCATATATAATGCTTTGACATTTTGCAATGCTTTATTTGATGTTTTAATTTAGATTGTAAACTGCTTATCATATTTTTTTTAAAAAAAGAGATAAAGCCATATAGAAATGATTTAAATAAATTAGTCACTTTTGCCCACACAACACACGTGCATAGTTCTTCTACTGAACCTTAGGCAAGGCACTGAGCTTTTGTTATCTGGGAAGCAGGAAACACACAAAGCCTTGAGCAGCAGATCCAAATGACTCAACTCAGCCCCTCGCTCAGCTCCAAGCCCCATCCTTGCTTTATCAAACTACCACAAGATATGGTGATGCTCACAAATTTGGGGAGCTTTTTTAAAAAGAGAGAGAGAGAAGGACAAAATCAGGGAGAACAGTTCCACCAGTGGTTATGTCAGCCATGGCAGACTAAGAAAAGGTCAAGGCTAAAAGGCAGTATATCGCCAAATGCCAACAGGCACTACCACACTTTGTGGCTACGAAAACATGTTAATTGTATGCCATGGGGGGGGGGGACACCAAATTGTGTGCAGCATGATGCTACACATGTTTACTCTGAAGTAAGTTCCATTGAATTCAATAGGATTCACTCCCTACAAAAGTCTGCATAGGACTGGAGTCAGATGGTTAAAATCTGGTTTTCACCATACATGACGTGGGTTGTTTGAGACATTTGTAAGGGCAAAATGTGCACAACCAGGCCCTTGAAGCAGCCACTATACTAACCTCTCCCAGGTGTTTTGGACGATAATTCCCATCATCCCTGACCACTGGTCCTGCTAGCTAGGGAGCATGGGAGTTGTAGTCCAACAACAGCTTGAGACCCGCTCTCAAGAGCTTTGAAGAATGCGCTGAATTCTGGGCTGGAAAGAGCATATGCTGTGGTTCCAGCACTCCCAGTCCTTGCCTTGCTGGAAGGGGTCTCCTTTGCATGCACTCTCCCCCAGGCTCAGTTTACACCACCCTCAGTTATAAGGTGAGCAGAAAGACCTCTGCCCAGGACCCCACAGAGTTACTGTCAGCCAGATTAGACAATACAGTGGTACCTTGGCTTACATACACTTCAGGTTACATATGCTTCAGGTTACAGACTCCGCTAATTCAGAAATAGTACCTCAGGTTAAGAACTTTGCTTCAGGATGAGAACAAAAATCGTGCTCCAGCAGCGCGAGGCCCCATTAGCTAAAGTGGTGCTTCAGGTTAAGAACAGTTTCAGGTTAAGAATGGACCTCCGGAACAAATTAAGTATTTAACCCGAGGTCCCACTGGGCTGGGCTGGACAGTCTGGCTCGGCAGAAGCAGCTTCCCAACTCCTAGCTCTGCAACATACACAAACATCTCTTGCTGGGAGGTTTCAGTCTGCTAGCGCTGCCAGACTGCTGTGTGCTCTGTCACCGGGTTCCCAGACAGCCATAATTGAAGAGGATTAAGTCACACTAACTCCAGCTCCAAAAATAGGCAATGGTGACCTCACGCAGCAAGAAGGCTCCTGCGGCCAGCAGTGACTCCGTGCAATGCCATCATCAAACAACCTGGGAAGAGATTGGGGGATTGCTCCCCCCAGTCCAAAATACTTCAGGCAAGTGGAATTGCAGGAGACCCCTAGTCCACCCCCCTGGATTTCTGTATCAAGCACCATAGCTTTTAAGCTCTCTTACTGCACGCCAGGTCCACAGGCTCCGGGATGCTCCTGCGAGATCCTGCAGGAACTTCGGTGGTGTAGCGGGGCCCCAGTGGCATAGCAGGGGGGGGGGGAAGGCCCCAGGTGCAATATTTTTAGGGGGCGCAACCAGGCACCCATCCACAGGTGCTGGCTTGGTGGCAGGAATTCCTGCCTTGCCCTGGCAAAGGCGGCAGAGCGGCCCATTGGGGGCTGCCACTGCCAAGGAAGGCGCATCCTGGCAGGACCTCTCCCCAGGTGCCTGTCCTTCTCTGCCTGCCTGTCGCTGCCAGAGATCTCTGGTCCCTGCACTAAAAAGAGCTGGTGAAAAGGACACCAAAAGCCAGAAAGTGAAGCAGTTGATGGTGTGACATATAGACAGACAGACAGACAGAAACGCAGGCTTACTCAGGATGAACCCACTCAGCCTCAGGGCACAGTGTTTCCATATGGCAGGCATTACAGCCTTTGAGCCTGGAGGCTCTGTTCATTACAATTCCAATTATCATAATCACTAGCTTTTGTATCTTGCCTTTCCTTCAAGGAGCTTGAAGTGGTGTACATGACTCCCCCCCCCCCCCGCCGCTGCCACATAATCTTCACAACAACCCTGTGAGCTGATGACTGAGCAGGGGACTTGAAGCCTCGTCTCCCAGGTCCTAGTCCAATACCCTAACCACAACACCACACTGGCTTTCTATGCCAGTGCAGCTGCCAAAGCCAATTAAGAACCCAAGGATGGTCTTGCTGGGTCAAATCCTAGTCCAACATCCTTGCTTGAATGCTAAAGGCAGCTGGTCTGTGTTGTGGCCTCACCCCCCCCCCCCCGCAAACTGGGATTTATGGAGAAATGCCTCTATATATCAGAGACCTGTGGCACCTTAAAGACTGAACAGTTGGCTATGGCACAAGGTTTTAATGGGCAAAAGCCTTTGAGTCCTAGGCTTGTTAGCCCTCATGGTATGTTAGGGAGCCCAAAGCCATGATCTCCGTGGGAGCGATAAGGCAGTGTGACCAGATTACTGCTTGCAAGCAGGAAGGAAGCCACAATAAGCCAAAAAGGTTCATCACTGTGTGCACATGGGGCCAGAATGGCTTCATCAGAAACACCAAGCGGCCACCAGGGTGCCAAACTGGACAAGACACCAGTTTACACAGAAAGAGTGTGAACGGCATAAAAAAACCTAAATACGCAGTGTGCATGGAAAGCAACAGGGAAGGAAGGTTAGGGGTTTTAAGCCCCTCCCCCATGGTAATCACGACCCATTTCAGGCTGGTTATGGCTGCTACCCGCACTATAAGAAAAACCTTAGAGGCATGACTGGAGTTTTCCTTCCAATGCAAGAAGAAGGCCTGGTGGAAGTAGGGTGGGGGGAGGCAAACTGAACTGGAACTGCTGGGGGGGCAGCTATGATTTAAAACCCATATGCCCTTCCTCCCACACCAGGATGCCGTTCGGACTGCCCCCTCCCCACCTCCAGGGACCAGGTATTTTACTTTTAATAAGCCATCCACAAAATCGCTAATTGCATTTAGGGTGCTTCGTCTAGCTCGGTCCTTAGCTGAGTTGCTGCAACAACTCTGAGTACAGAATTTATTTAAAAATAACTAAACCACAAAGCAAGGACAGAAGGTCAAGCAATACAAGAGAGAAAGGGCCGCAGGTGTGCCTATGAACACAAGGAAGAGGAGAGCCCATCAGAGGGGTGTGACTCCCTTCTGGCAACCTGCCGCTGGGTGAGGCACATGGGCAGGGCCAGATCCGCAGGGCAAATAGGCACCTCAAGGAGAAAAATCATTTTCTGTAGTGAAGGAGCCACACCCAGGATTTGCTAAGACCAAGGTCTCCACTGTCAGATTTGCTAATGAAATCCATTTTCTGTTTACTTCAGCTTCATTCTGAAGTTTCCCTTTGGGGAAAGTGGTAGTGTTGTTTCAACTAAAATGGGGCTTCCCTTATTCATTTAATGAATTCAAAAGATTGTTTTACTTATCCAGCCTTTCTTCGTGCAGGAGCCCAGGGTGGAAAAATGCATCCTTAACAAAACAACCATAAACCCCCACATTGGTGGAGCTTCGTGCTCCAGCACTGGGGGGGGGGGCGCGCGTCCTGGGGACGTGGCGCGCCAGCGAAGGTGGGGGTGTAGCGTCCAGCATGGGGGGGGGGCAGCCTCCAATGGCATCCCACCGGGATTGCGCTGCCGGGAGCGGTGTGCTCCCCCCACACTCCTCTTCCTCCGCCAGTGAATCCCAAAAAAAGAAATCTAAAAATAGTTTAAACATTCTAAAAAGAGTTAAGGCATTCTAAAAATATTTTTTCCTTTAAAAGATTGTCTCATCCAGTGATCTCGGGGTCTTTCTGCTGTCAAATCCCTGGGAACACAGGAATGTTCAAATTCCACCTGAAAGGCCCCTCCCACAAACCGCAGGGTCCCAGGCAGCAGTTCTGGGATCTACTTTGGAATATAAGAGGCTACCTTGTACTGTACCAGGTCAAATCACTGCTCCATCTAGGTCAGTATTGTCCACACTGGAAGAGCAGCCCTTTGGGGTTTCAGGGCAGTTTCTGCCCTAACTGGCAATGCCAGGGACTGAAGCCTCATGCCAGGCAGATGCTTCACCACAGAGCTAGAGCTGATCTGCCAGGCAGTCTTCAAAGTCTGCTGCAGCAGAGGCAAGGAGAAGATAGACCAGGAAGATCAGCGAGGGTTTCTGACTCTCAACTGTTTTAACTGTGACAACTATAAAATCACTCCCCACCCACCCCTATTATGCAGCAGAAATGAAGAAAGCTCAGGTTTTCCTGGGCAAAAGGACGGTAAAATCATTTCTGATACAAACCCATATTTGCCAGGCCAAGCACATGCTCAGAGGCTGGGGTGGGGAACCTTTTTCATCCAAAAAGCCACATTCCCTTCTCAGCAACCCTCCAGGACTCCCTCAGAGCAAAGCGAGTTCCCTGCCCCTATCTAAGCCAAAGCATAATCTGCAGGCTAGTTGCAGCCAGTGGCTCATCTGCACACCACAAGTCCAAGAAAAGGAGCCTTGTGGTTGCCCACAGTTAATAGTGTCTCCGCTCCACAGGAGCAGATAAAACTCAGGATGCTGGACTCTTTCCTGTTAGGGACCACAAGGGAAGCAAAAGCAGCTGAATGAGTGGGTCAGGAGAGGTGGATTGGGGAGGCTCTTGAAAGAGGAGCAGTGTGATTTGAATGTGTGTACAAAGCCTTAGTCTGACCACTGGGCCATCTGTCTACTTTGTGGACAGCTCCAGGGTTTCAAGCAGCCCTAGCTGGCCCTTCATCACCATCATTCCCATCATCCCTGACTTCTGGTCCTGCTAGCTAGGGATGATAGGAGTTGCAGTCTAAAAACAACAGGAGACCCAAGTTTGGGAAACACTGCTGTAAAGCATAGGCTCTGTCAGTGAGCTGGAGCCCTTTGTAGGGCCAAGTAAGATTTCAGTCCTCATAATTCTAAATGAATTCTAATTAGGAACACAGTAATCTGCCTTGTACAGAGTGAGATCAATGGTCCATCTGGCCAGAATGGTCTATCAACTAGCAGCAACTTCAGTTGGATTTCAGTCAGACAGTCAGATTTCAAGCAGGGCTCATTTTCCTGGAGGCGTCGGGCACTGAACCTGGGAATTTCCATGTGCAAAGCAGACTTGAGCCATGGGGCAAGAGTCCCCTGGAAATTTCTCCTGGGAAATTCATGATGGAAATTCATGGTGGGAGCTGTGCAAAAGGATCATTCTAAAACTATTGGTTTGCCTGTTTTTATACAGGGTTACATATTTGGGCTATAAACAGAAAATCTCATTGTAAAAATAGCTGTCCCCTCTTGGCCCTGCCCAGAGGAATCCAGCTCACTCTGAATCATCACAAAGATAATAGACTCATAGAACTCAGAGTTGGAAGGGACAACGAGAGTCACCTAGTCCAACCCCCTGCATCATTCTATTAATGCAAGAATCTTTTGCCCAATGTGGGGCTCAAACCTACAACCGTGAGAGCAAGTCTCATGTTCTACTGACTGAGTTATCCCAGCTCATCCAAGGGCATATGGACTAGAAGTCCAGAGATTCAAAACACTACCAGGATGCACAGAAAGGTAATTCCAGGACATTCCAGGACTATCTGAAAGATACTGTCACACGCAAGGCAGAGGCACCGTATACAGCAGGGGTCAGCAAACTTTTCCAGCAGGGAGCCGGTCCACTGTCTTTCAGACCTTGTGGGCAGCCGGACTATATATTTGGGGGGGGGGTGAATGAATTCCTATGCCCCACAAATAACCCAGAGATGCATTTTAAATAAAAGGACACATTCTACTCATGTAAAAACATGCCGATTCCCAGACCATCTGCGGACCGGATTTAGAGGGTGATTAGGCCAGATCCAGCCCCTGGGCCCTAGGTTGCCTACCCATGGTATACAGAGTTACCCACGCCCACTGGAAGGTGGCAAAATCAGCACAAGGCATCACACAAAGAAGCGTCTAGCAGCACGCAGCCTCCCCTCTGGGGGCAAGGGCTTTGAGCAGACGGTCTGAACCAGAAAAGCCGGTAAGAGAAGCAGGGTCACTGTCACGTAGAGGGGGGGGAAAACAACAGCCGCTATCAGCCTTGCCCAAGAGGACAAAGTTAACTGCCCTGAGGGTGGGGAGCTTTGCTTCAGAAGCAGCGATGATAATGAAGGGAGTGTCTCTCTCAGTACACAAACCCTCCCAAGTGACCCATCTTTGCCCCGTACTCATGACTCTTCCAGGCTTCAGTTACACTCGCTTCCCAATACCTGCGCACACCACCTCTGCCCCACCAACTTATTGGCCTCCTTTATACACAGCAAGGTGGGTTTTCTGGGAAATTCTCCTACTTATTTATTTGCCATTGCATTTGTATCCCATCTTTTTCTCTCTGTTTGGCAAAGAGTAAAGGCGCACTAAAATGCTTCTGTGCACTGAATTAACTTTAAAACCTTTTATTCCTTCATTTACCAATGAAATGGTTGATTCACACACACACACACACACACACACACGTGTGCCTCTTAGCTACGCTAGAGGTGGGAAGCCTTCAGAAACCTGGTGTCTGAGATGGCATCAGACATGGAGTTTCAGGTACATAGCAGAAACCGCCTCAGGCCTGAACAACCCAGAGACAGAGAGGGTCCCCTCAGCTACGTGGTTCTCTGGCACCATCCTCAGATCTGAGGGGACAGGGGCAGGAGAGAGAGCTGGCCTTTAAATACAGAGGTGCTTATGCAGGCTCATTGCCATCCCTGATTCTTGTTGTAAATCACTTCAGGACTGTGCGGTGGGAAGTCAGTTCCCCCTGGGGGGGGGCTGCTTTGTAGGCGGGAATCTGGGTCCTTGCAGTGACCCAGCAGTGGGTGGAGGAACGCAGCCCACGTCAGGAAGATCCCCGACTGCGTCACGCAGCCCGGCCAATCGGGTTTGCCTGGGGGTGTGGCTACGACTGTTTAAATTGCGGCGTGGCCTGGGAAACCACTTCCTTTTGCCTCCATTCTCGGGATCTCCCAGCCCACCCACCCTCTTTTCTTGTGTGGATTGACTATGGCCTTGCTATGACTGATGTCGGTCGCCTGGTTGTGGGGCCAGGTAGGAATTTTTTCACTTGGCAAAATTGGCACTAGCCATTTGGTTGTCGCCTACCTAGTAGCAATTGTCACAAATTTGTAAGGTTAGGCATTGGGTAAGTCTTATTATGGGAGGGGAGGTTGTGCCTCCGCCTGCCCCTCAGGCACGCTTGGCAAATCCACACCATGATCAACTCCCACCCAGAAACCACTGTCCCCACTGTGGAAGGACGTGTGGATCCAGAATTGGCCTCCACAGTCACTTACGGACTCACTGCTAAAACCATGTTTATGGAAGACTATCTTACTCGGCTAAGAGTGATCACTGAAGAAGAAGATCCCGTTAAAGGGATCTGGGGGTGTGGTTCCTGTCCAAAGCCTGGGCGTGGGCTAGGGCCATGCCATGACCCCAACTGTGATGCTGGGGGTGCTCTTAATTGAGGTGTATTTTAAGGTTCCCCCTTCCGGTGGTTGACCCTTATGAGACTTCCTGCAGTCGGGCTGGAGTCAGGATATAGTCTTGCTTCACCCAGTTGCCTAAGCCAAACCGCTCACATCTGTAACCAATAAAGTTGTGGCCTTATTTATCCCATTAACCCAATTTACTTGTGTTTGCGTATTTATTTCAGAGGGGGCTGCGGGGCCCAGGGACCTCGCCACACAAGGTGACACTAACTCAAAGAAACCTAACCCTGGTTCCTTGGAACATACAAGCTCCCCCCCCGCTTTCTCCACCCACCATGGTAACCAGCATCCCTTTCTCTCTCAACTTATATTTGCAGATGTGCTACAAGTTTCCATATCCCAGCTTGACTCAGCATAAGTCGCCTGGAAGGTGGGCAGTAATTCTGCAAAGTTACAAAAAAAAAAAAAAAAACCTCAAAGTGCTGACTCACTTAATTTTCTACAGGCTGCTGTTTCTGCTGATTTGCTGTTGAGCAAAGTGGAGCTGATGTTCAGCCACAAGCAAGAAGGCTGAAACCACAAGTTTTGCCTGAACTTTTAGCTGCCGTTAAGTTCCTCCACCCACCCTCCTCTCTGGCCCATATTGCCCGGGGCCAGTCTTAGCCAGGAAAGCATTACATCAAAAGACAGGTTAACTTCTGCCATAATGTCAGCCATAGTTCCTCCTTAATCACAGCTAGAAGCTAAGGGGTGATGTTATCCAGGAAACCTGAATCATGAACAAGCCTGGTTAGCATAAACCAGGAAAAGAATTCGTGGAAGCAAAATGTGATCCTTCAAGAAGGGTAACAGCTCAGTTGTAGAGCAGGTGTTTAGCAGGTAGAAGATCCCTGGTTTTTCTTGGTTGTCTTAATTCATTGTAAGCTGCCCTAGGAGTTTTCGCAAAACCCAAGGGCAGGGTAATTAAAATATGTTAAGTAAATAAGATGCTTCTCACCTGCAGCTCAGACTGGTACACTTTTTAGCTACCTCATTTTGTGTGAACTAGGCTTAGGGCACCACACACAAAACATACATGCTCTCATTTTACATTTTGGGATCCTAACAAACTCTTGGGGATCCTGTTCCAAAGTATCACATTTCCACCCCAGCAGGAAAGCAGGAGCTAAGCTCATTTGTAAGAGGCACCAGCTCTGGCAGGAGCCAGTTTAATCCCATATCCTTCAAAACATGCTTTTGAAAGGGGTTAGCAGCAACCTCCCAACTAGACCCATGACAGCTGCAGTTCTTTTCTCAGGGCAACCAGAAACGACAAATCTTTTCAGCTTTGCCAATAGAAGAGGAGAGTATCCTCAGATCGAAGAGTCCAAACCTTCCCCAGTGTAAGCAAGATGCGGCAAGGGTGGCCTGTAGGGGGTGAAGAACGAGGACAGGAGATTTTGCTCCATTTCTCTCTCTCAAAACACTGACTTTCTGGATTGTGCAGGGAGGCCACATTCACACTGCATGTTTAAAGCACTAGGATACCACTTTAAACAGTCGCAGCTTCCCCCAAAGACTCCTGGGAGCTGTTAAGGGCATTGAGAGTGGTTAGGTGACTCCTCTTCCCCCTCACAGGGTTCCCAGGATTCTCTGAGGGAGGCCATGATTGTTTTAAGGAGTATCACATGCATGGTGTGAATGTGGCAGGAAACCGGTGGAAGGTTGAGTGGGGGGGGGCAGGGTGTTTGCACACTGTGACTTATTTGTCCATCTAATGCACAGGAACTGGCCACTGGGTCAGACCAAAGGGGGCCCATTTAGTCCAGCCTCCTGTCTCACAGTGGCCAACCAGGGACCCTCATGGAGCCTGAAAGCAGGAACCGAGGGCAAGGGAGGTTCGGCTGCCACCTTCGTTCTACACCTTTAAAGCTTCCTCTTTCACCTGGCTTGATGACATCTGATGCCCTTTTAAAATGTGATGCGGAGGGGGGGGGCTATTGGGTTGTCTTTGTTTTTATTATGTACTTTTTGTTTTTTATTTTGTGACTTTATGTTGCAACCAGCCCTGGGATATAAGAGTATAGGACAGTATACAAAGTAAGTAAGTAACAATAAAATAAATAAATAGCCACTCTCCCCACTTGTGATTTCCAGCAACTGGTATTCAGGGGCCTTTACTGCCTCTGAAGGGACAGGTCTGAACCAAGGGCTTGTGGGGAGGCATCCATTTTACCTCCCACCCCATATTCATGGTACCATGTGGAACAGCCTTCTAGAGTCAGACCATTTGGTTCCTTTAGCTGCACACTCTCTCTACTGAGTGGAGAGCCTCTCGGGGATTTCAGGTGGGGCCGTACCTGGAGATGCCGTGGACTAATGCATATTGTGAGGGGGGAAATGCAGTTTTCTCTGCCCCCCCTTTTTAAATGCACAGATTGCTGCAGAACCAGGGTCCAGCCGATTTATGAATGGAGGTGTGAGGAGCAGGTTCCACGGCTTGCCAGCAGGATTGATCAGCCTCTGAGAAAGGAGGCTTCCAGCACAGCAGGAATAGCCACAGAATGAAAAGGCAGCTGGCAGCATCTCCCTGGAAGGGTCCCAAACCGAGGGAGAGAAAGCAGGTAGAGCGGATGGCTTTGAAGTCAGGGAAGCCAGAAAGGAGGAGAGCAGAGTGATACTGCAAGAGAAAGAGGCTGGAAGAAGGAAAGTAAGGGGTTAAGGTTGATGAGAGATGGGGCTCAGCAGGTGGCCTCTGAAAGTAAAGGGACCCACAGGGCTCTGACTACCCTTGGGACCGGCAGAGGGGGCAGGGCCTGGCAGCATGCAGCCTGGCAGCCATGGACCAGAAATAAACTCATCCGTCCATCCCTGCTTGCCAGCCCTCAGATGCAACAGGTGAGCAGGAGGCTGAGGTGGTTTAATGTCTGCAACTCAAGGCGGACACAGCCCTAGGCAAACAAGACCTGAAAAGCAGAGTAAGGTTCATCTCCCCTGCCCCTCCCAAAACAGCAGAGAGAGCAAGGGAACGTTGCAGAGCCACAGTCCACAAAACAGCGACTGAGGCCTATCAAGCAGCCTCACTGGACAAGCCAGAAATTCAAAGGATGCCTCTCCAGATCTGTGGGATGGAAGACCCCAAAAGCCCAGCCTTCCTGAAAGTAGCCCCCTCTAACACCAAACAGGGACGAGGGTGTGTGCTGTTCTTTACCGACACAGTCAAACATGCATCCTTCTGGACACCTGGAAATAAAATCTGATCTCTGAAAGCTTTTTAGGATTGTAAGGTCTGGAGCAGGAACAGGAAAAATGGAATGTTCACAGTATTCTCCTCTAGGCTCTTATGTGTGGGTAACTATGAATGGCTTGCTGTTCTTGTCTGAATCAAAATATAACTTTTAAAGAATTGCACCAGTACATGCTGAATTCTACTGGTGTTGTGCAAGGAAGCACATCATAAGGAGAGTGCTGCTGGACCAGGCGAATGGCCCATGTGGTCCAGCGCCCTGTCCTCACCGTGGTCACCCAGATGCCTGTGAGAAACCAGCAAGCGGCACCAAAGCACAAGAGCTCTTGCCCTTCCTTTGGCTTCCAGCAACAGGGATCCAGAACGGACTAAAAGTGCGACCCAGGGAGGTTCAAGCCTTGGCCCAGCCTTGAGCAAAATCTACGTACTATTTATTGTGACAACAACAAGAAGCAGGTAGAGCAGACCAGCAGAAGAGGAGCAGGACCACTCCTCCATGGGCGTAGTCAGGATTTATGTTGGGGGGGGCAGAACCTCAGTTAGATATGTATTTTTATTTTTATTTATTGATTGGGGGCAGTCCCCCCCCCCGCTACTCCCATGCACTCTTCCAGCTCTGCTGTGAGATCAGCAACTTTTGGATCCTCTGCTCCATTAACTCTTTCCATTCCAGCTGGCTGAACTTTGCAACCAAGAACAAGTGCCAGGGTTTGCTTTCGTCCACCTCCCATCCAATCCCTTTTCCTTTTGTGTTATGCCTTTTTAGGATCTGGTCTCCCAGGGCACAGGCTGCACCTGCCTTCAGAGATTTAAAAATCCTCTGCACTGGTCTTTTTCTTTCCTCCTTCAATGCTAAAAGGGAGGCAGCTGGAGGTGCAAATATATCCCCAAAGCAGCACTTAATTCTTAGAGCCATTCCTCCCTGGAAGCCATTCCTGCCTGTCACAGACACTGGGAGAGGGGACCGAATGTGGTGAGGGAATTATACTCTGCACATGCTTAATTGCTCTATACTTGCAGTATTATTTTCACAGGCTTCAGGAATGCATGCCTGCATTGAAAGATATGGGGCCTAGCTTTCGCTGAGCTTTCGCTCAAATTAAGCTCTGGGTTTCCACAGCCATTGTCTCTTCTTGTTTTCCCTGTTGTTGATGTGCCCTCTGGGCTGGGTGAGCTGTGGGCGCTTGTCACATGCTCCTCCCATCGATTTACAGCTAGCGAGCTGTCCCTCCATCTGTGAACTTGTCCTCTGTCTTTTGCCAGTGCTCTCTCTCCCCCCTCCAGCCCACAGAGGATATTTGCTACTGCGGTTTGAGTAGATTGTCAGTTTGGAGTCCTCCTTAACAGCTCATTTTTAAGTGCTTGGTTCTTGTACCAGCTAAATGCTCCCAGACAAGCTGGCATCTTTTCCCAGAGCTATACAAAGACATTTTGATGTCCAACTTGGAAAATCCAAAAGGCATCCCTCCACATCCCAGCTACTATGGGGATACACAACGATGCCACATACTATCTAAATGAAGCTCACAGACCACTGGTGGTCCACAAACGGAGAACCCCTGTAGTAATGCTCCAATCAGACTCACTTCTTGGCACACCAGGTCCACCAACTGTTTTTCCCCCCTCAGACACTTGCTTTTCTGGCCACGGCTACTCTGTCCCACTTCCTTTAGCCATCCTGTCCCTTAACCAACCTTCTTAACCAGAGTTCAAAATTCCCTTTGTTCTAGGCACATTTTGCGACAGGGAATTTCAGTAGTGAGAGTAGTTTCTGAGCTCTGGGCGCAGTACTGTGTGTACGATTTCAGATTAAAACTGCGGAGTGGAAGGAAAGGAGGACCCTTTTCTGCCTCCCCACTTCCAGCTACTCTCTGAAGACTGGAAAAGAGACCCTCTTAAGAATATTAGGGGGGTGGGCAGGGAAAGGACTAGACCATGTGAAAAATGAACATAATATTTTAGCTGCAGTTCATTCATTTTCAGCTTTGTATTCTTGTTATAAAAAAGCGTTCCGTTGTTAATAATAATAATAATATAAATTTTTATTTACCGGTATATCCCGCAGCCGAAGCCGGGCTCAGGGCGGCTAACAACACCCATAACATTGGTTTAAAGTGCCATTTAGCTCCTAGCTTTCATATCTCAGTTTCAAACACTGTTCTTAACACTCCTCTCCCCTTGCCTCCAAACATGCACCCCTCCAGACCCTAGCACTGCAACTTTAAGCACTGTCCTCTATCTGCTGCTTCTTCAGGTTCCATGAATGACTGTGGATCCCTTCCTTCAACTCCTCTGGTCCCTTAAAAGTTTCTATATATACCAGGACCAGTTCCCAGTCTCCCAAACTATCCCTGTGTGAGGTCTATAATCCCAGTCAAACTGACAACTTTCCCTTCCCTCACCAAAGTTGGAGTGCAAGCTGTTTAAGTCCTTTGAGAATGGAACATGCCAGCTCAGACCATCAGCGTCAAGGTCTTCAGTCTGCCACAAAGCATAGACTCAAAGCTTTTAAAGTCTTTCAGTCCGAAGGCCTTTGAAAAGAAGCAGAATCCCCCGTGCCTTTGGGAAGCCTTTCTGGTGACTCAAACATAGCAAGAGATGCAGCGGGAAAAGTTCATGAGACTATACTCTCACACAGAGGGTCAAAGCCACCCATGACAGATTCTTGCATTTTAAGGCAAGAATAGCCAACACAGTGCCCGTCAGATACTGCTGGGCTACAGCACCCATCAGCTCTGACCACTGTCCATGCTGGTTGGGGCCACTGTTAGAAACTTACATCTAGGTTAAGGTCGCCACAAGAGAATGTCTATTCGCCAGGAGGTTGGGACTTGATGACCCTGGGGGTCCCTTCCAATGCAACAATTATACGATTCTATGATCTTAACTAACTTGACTGTAGAAGAGAGATAAATAGAAGGGATTATAAACTTTTTCAATATGCAGTAACAGCGGCAAGAATATTAATGGCCCAAAAATGGAAACAAGAGGAACTACCGACTTTGGATGAATGGAGAATGAAACTTATGGACTACGCAGAATTGGACAAAATGACTGGAAAAATCAGATATCAGAAAGATCACAAATTCATCGAGGACTGGGGAAAGTTTATGGATTATCTGAAAAACATATGTGATGAACAGACAACGCTAGTGGGTTTTAAAGAGGTTTTGTGATAGTATAAGGTATATTGTAAAAAAGAAACAGAGATGGAAGGATAATACTAATCAGCAATATTATATATAGAAAATGCGGGAAGATAGGAAAAATGGATGATTGATGGAGGTGCTGGTGGAAGTTCAAAAACTGGAAATTTGAAAATATGGTTGTATGGACTAATTTGTAAAGGATAAAACCTAACTTGACTGTAGCTTGCTCTTCCAACAATTCAGTATGCAATTTTTCCAGTATGCAACCGGAGAAGAAACACACACAGTGGAAATGGAAATGGCATTAACAATGGACTAAGGCAGATTTTTAAACTGTGGTCGCCAATCTGGTGCTCAGAAATCTCCACAATTGGTCCCACTCCAGTAGCAAACTGTGCCTGGTGCCCAGCTATTTTCGAACACTGGTTGGGGCAGGTGGGAGAGGCAGTCCAATTTCATCTGGAGGGCTACTCTTGCACCACAAATCTGGTGACTGCTGGACGATCTCAGCTTTTAGAGTAATTCAATTAGGAGAGAAGCTTAGTATATCACTGAAACCTGGACCTGTGGTTTTGCTCACCTGGGCAAGCCTTGGTTACAGCTCATGGTTTGTTTGGAGAGAGGTAACCTATGAGCCAGGGTTTGGATGATACGCTGAGCTAAAGCACAGCTTAGCTGAGCTCAGTGCAGGAGCAAAGCAGCCACAATATGTTCATCATATTAAGCCATGGCTGGGTGTTAAACGGGCCGAGTATATATCTGAGGACTGTGCTGTTAGTTCACATCCTGTAGTTCTGCATGAGTCAGAGATCTCAGTTTGCCTCCTCATTGCAAAGCAGTGGACACAACGGGCAGCTTCCTTGGAGGGTGAGCAATTCTGCATCATCTCTGCATCAGCAGTGACTGAATGAATGAATGACCAGGTCAAAACCAGTACTCAGCAAAATAACTCCCCAAACTAATTAGAACAGAGGTGATGGTTCACATAGAAGCAATGGGTAACCTCTTCTGAGGCCATGCCATCACACCCAATGCAGAAGTAGTTACTCACCCCCACTGGAAGATGGCAACTGGCAAAGTCAGTGCAATGCATCATGCAGAGAAGCAGCAAGCAGCCTCACCTCTGAAGACAAGCACATTGAGCTCACCCAAGCCTTTAATTGTTGTTGTTTTTTAAAAATACAATTCAGTGTTAATACATTTAAACAACTGAATATTAATTCTCTCACGGCACACTGTTTAGAACAGGGGTCACCAACCTAAGGCCCATGGGCCGGAAGCGGCCCATGGAGGTCGTTTGACCGGCCCATGAACCAGCCCTGAACCAAGCTGCCTGCTCACGCACTGCGCTAAACCAGCGCAGCACAGCACAGCGCGCGGACTCGCTTCTGCGGTGCCAGAAATCGCGTCTGTGCAGACGCCAAAAATTGCAGGTGGGCACACGATCCGACCCATGGAGGATCTCCGCAGGACCGATTCGGCCCAGGAAAAATAAACCTTGCTGACCCCTGGTTTAGAACAACTGCCTACAACAGCCTTTGCCAAGCTGGTGCCCTCCTGATGCTTTGAACTACAACTCCCACCATCTCCAGCCAGCATTGAGTGCGGCTGATGGGGTTTTTGGTCCAATTTGGCGAAAGTTGGTCTTAAAGGCCAACTCCTTACACCCAAAGGAGGTGTTCAATGTTTTGGTTATAAAGGGTCATTGCCACGTTACAAACATTGCAATGGCATTTAACCACATCAGAACTCCGCAGTACTTTTGAAACCTCAGCTAGCTTGCTCTTCACTCACAGACTCAGTGCAGAAAAGGGCAGGTGCACTTCCTTCAAGTAGGAAATGAAGAACAACAAAATACAGGCATGTACAGACTGAGTAGTTTCACTTTTTCGGCAGGATTTCAACCATCATCCCATGAGGGCATTCATATAAGGGTAACCCCCGCCCCAGCCAAAGGCAACCTTCCCCTTTCTCCTTATTGATACAGCTCAACATGGTTAATTGTTGGAAACAACAGCAATACCAGGGGGCAATCTTCTTGTGCCGAACTCCTTTGAAATGAGGAGAAATGGTGCTTGTGGAGGAGAATTTCGAGGTGCAGCCTGTCTTTATGATTCACAGAATCATAGAATTGCAGAGTTGGGAGGGACACTGAGGATCATCTAGTCCAACCTCCTGCAATGCAGGAATCTTTTCCTCACGGGGGCTCAAACCCATGACCCTGAGATTAAAAGTCTCATGCTCTACCAACTGAGACACCCTGTGGGCTTCGGTGGAGCTTTGCAAAGAAATCAAAACATTACTGTATCCTCCAGGGGGGAAACGGGGGTGGAGCGGGGGGTGGGGGGGTCTTTGCAAAGCAACACACAGGTTGAGGCTTTTTCAGTGTGGCTTTAAGAGCATCCAGCATCAAGCAGGGTTGACTTCATCTTAACATCTAGACTTCCTGGTACTCCTCCAGAAATGGTTGGAAACATCCCTTTGGCAATGAAACTGTATCAACAACTCTAAGAACTGAAGCATATTAAATGGGGGGAAACATCACAGCAGTTAGCTGAATCGCTGAGGGCATCCAGTATACCTGCCCTCCCCATTTATCAACTCTCAAAGCTTTTAAAATATTTTTCCTTTGCAACTTAGTTTCCCAAGGCCCAGATTCTCAGTGATTCTGGTTTAATGCTAGGGAAATCAGCTGTAATTTCTTAGCCCTTCACCCAGCTAATCTGCTCCAAGGCGGGAAATACCTCATTTCTCACTTTCATCCTATTTGATCCCTGTTAGATAGTTTCCCTACCTGGAAAAAATGTACATACAATGTAACTCCCCCCCTCAAAAACGATCTTTCAAGACCTTGTTTCCAACGGATCTGATGTTTGTGTGTGTGCATAAGATAAAGGCTGTTTTATACTAGCATACAATGGGTGGGGGTGAATAGCATTACTCCACTTCAGAGTTTGCTGATGCTAAAATTGGAGATCATTGTTAGAATGAAATGTCAATTCTGCTTTTCTGAGTAAATCTTTGTAGGACTGGGCTACATAACCTGTTCAAGAAGACAGCCAAACTCAGCCCATTCTAGACTCAGCCTCTTCCCACAATGCTGCTGTAAATGCAACGTGAGAACGCACACGAGTGTTATACAGGCACTCACTGGAGACCTGTGACTGGTTGAAATTCCTAGGTGAGAATACACTAGGTAACAAACCCAGGTTTCCCACATTAATGTGTGGGGTGGCCCTACAAAAGGGCACTAACTTTGCCAGTCTAGTATTAGATGCACATCCTCCTCCCTTTCACAGAACCATAGAATTGGAAGGGACCCCAAGGATCATCTAGTCCAACCCCCTGCAACACAGAAATCCTGCCCACTGCCATCCCTGGGTGGACCAAACCACCAGCCTTCTGGTTATCTGCCTTACCCAGCTTGAATTCCTCCAGCATGGCATCCAACTTGGTGTCATGGAAGACAAAATGGACAGGGTGGTTGTAGAACTTGGTGATGGTCTTGAGGGTGGTGCAGTCATCAGGGTCTACAAAGGCCAGGTCCTTGACGTAAAGTATATCCACAATGTTGGACCGCTCCTCCTCAAAGACGGGGATACGAGTGTAGCCACTCTCCATGATCTCAGACATGGTGTTGAAATCCAAGATGGCGTCACTGTTGATCATGAAACAGTCGTGCAGCGGTGTCATGACAGTTTCCACGGTCTTAGTCCTAAGCTCCAGAGCCCCTTGGATCATGTTCAGCTCCTCCTTCACCAGGTCATTGTAAGGTTCCGTCACCTTCAGCATCTCCACCAGCTTCTCCCGGTTGTAGACCGTGCCAATTTCTTGACCGAGCACGCAGTCCAGGAGCTTGCTGACGGGGAAGGAGAGGGGAAAGGTCAAGAGCATGAAGAACTTGGTGACCACGATGGTGTTGGCCCCCACCGCCAAGCCATGGCGGGAGCAGAGGGCCTGCGGGACAATCTCCCCAAAGATGACGATTCCCGTGGTGGAGGCCACAACGGCCCCCAGTCCCGAGCCAATGAGGTCGTCGAGGAGGATGGTGAGCGTGGTGTTGACCAGCACGTTGCCCAGGAGGAGGGAGCAGAGCAAGTAGTTGCCCTTCCGGCGGATGGGCTCGATCTTGCGGGCGTAGCGCTTCTCCTTCTCGGTGCCGCAGTTCTGGACGATGCGCAGCTCCATGGGGTCCAGGGCCATGAGGCCCAGGTTGAGCCCGCTGAACATGCCCGAGAGGACCAGGAGGCAGCCGATGAGGATCACCTGGAACCAGAGGGGCAGCAGGTGCTTCTTCTCCTCCACCACCTGCAGGAAGGCGTCGCGGCCCTCCAGGGGCAGCCAGGGCTGCCCGGGGCCGCCCTGCGTGCACAGGACGTACAGCTTGGACTTCTCCGCCTTGCGCAGGAGCTGCACCTTGACGGAGACCAGGGCCGAGGTGTCCCGGCTCTCCTCGGCGCGCGGCTGCACCACCAGGTCCTGCGTCTTCTCGGGGCAGGTGGCGTTGGCGGCCTCGCCCCAGAAGGAGGAGGAGGCGTTGCCCACCGGGCCCACCTCGGAGAAGGAGACCAGCTCGGAGACGCGCGCGTGCATGCCCAGCCCGTACAGGCGCAGCTTGATCTCGGCGCCCTCCAGCACCTGGATGGGCGAGAAGCTGGCCGCGCTGGGCGCCGGCAGGTCGCTGCTCTCCAGCCTCATGCCCAGCACCCGGGGGGGCCCCGCGCGGGCGGCGGCAGCGGCGCCGGGCGCCGGGCACACCAGCGCCGCCACCAGCGCCGCCGCCACCAGCCCCGCCGCCGCCGCCCCGGCCTCGCCCCCTCCGCCGCGCGGCCGCCCGCTCCAGCCCAGCGCCATGTTAGCCTCGCCCGGCCGGCCGCTCCTGCCGCGCTCGCTGACTGGGGCTGGCGGGCGCTGCGACTGGCCGCGGCGTCACGGGCTCGCCTCCTTCGCACAGCGCCGCCCGCCCGCCCGCCCGCCCGCCGGGCAGCGCCGGGGCGGGGCCGGCCGCTTAAGGAGGCGCCCAGACCGGGCAAGGCGCTTCCAAGCAGCACCCGGAACAAGTACAGGACTCACAGGAGCCCAGTCCCGTGGGCGGGGGGGGGGGAGGCTTCGGCCCCCACAATAAAATATTTGAGGCGCCCCCCCAAAAAAATAGTTGGTGGACATTCCCATTCAAGTAGTGTCTCTGCATTGCATCATGTGGTCAGTTATGCGGGGCGGGGCTTACAGCCCCCCCCAATATTTTATTCAAGTTGGGCCCCCCGCCGCGAGCCTCGGGAGGGCGGGAATCAGAGAATCGCAGCCTTGGAAGGGGCTTCCGAGGGTCCTCTAGGGCAGACAGCGCAGCTAAAGCATCCCAGGCCAGCTAGTCTCGGCTCTAAAAGTTCCAAGGAAGGCCAGTCCCACCTTCCCAGGTAATCTCTTCCACTGCTGAACAGTCCTCACCTGCCGAAAGTTCTTCCTATGTCTAGTGGAACCTCCTTTTTCAATGTGAAGCCACTGGTTTGGGTCCTGCCCTCTGGAGCAGCAGGAAAAGAGCTTTCTCCACCTTCCATTTGACAGCCCTTTAGATATTTGAAGATGGCTGTCTTTTCGCACATGGGTTTGAGCCCCACGTTGGGCAAAAGAGGCCTACTTTGCAGGGGGTTGGACTAGATGACCCTTGGGAGTCCCTTCCAACTCTACAATTCTATGATTCTATGGTTTCCAAGCCTTTACCATTTTGGTCACACTGCTCTGCACAACATTCTTTTTAATTTGGGATGCCCAGAGTTGGTCATATACTCCAGGTGTGCTCTGACCAAGGCAGAATAGAGCAGTACTATTACGTCCCTTGATCTGGACACTAGACTTCTGTAGATGCAGCCAAATAATTGTGTTGGTTTATTTTGCTGCTGCATCACACTCATGTGCTTTAAATGTATGGTGTTGTACTCAATGTTTCTGTCAGAGTTGGAATCAGCAGGAGAAGAGAAGAGGAATGCAGACCTAAGAGGATGGCCTTTTCTTCTAAGTCTGACGCTCTGGAGGGAAAGGCACTTTGCACATGCTTGCTCTAGCATTTGTACCTTTTCACCTTTTAGCTCCCTTTTAGTCATTGAATTGACTTGTTTCATATACTTTTCGTTCCATTATTGAAATTCTGGAATTAAACAAATATCTCTCTATATCTTTTATAGATATTTTAGTGTGGCAGCACCCAAACTGAAACTCCCGACCTACTTACACCAGGTGCTTTTGCTATATTATTTTTGGCACTTGTGCCCTATTGGTGGAAAGGTCTGAAGAATTTACAGGAAATCAGTTAGAAAAACAGTATATTTTTTCCAGCTACTACTTGAACTGCTTTGTAAACACTGGCTGCTTCAAAAAGAAGCCAGAAGGGTACTCAACTTTTTAAAAATTTTATGAAATAAATTAAAAAGTGTGATTTTAAAAAATGCAGAAACCCTGGTGATTTTCTTTTATACTGTACATGAATATTTTTTGTACTGTAGTAGCTTTATCTTGGATGGAAACCTGAGTATAAATTTGATAAACACACCATAAGGGGGAGCTGGGGGCGGGAGGAAGATGCGCAAGAGAGGAGCAGAGAAAAGGGCCGTGGCTTCAGCGCACACACTCTGCATGCAGAAGAATCGAAGTCTGAGCCTGGTATCTCCAGGCAAAGCTGAGAGCTACCCCTGTCTAAAACCTTTGTCACCAGCTGTCAGTAAGTGTAGACTGACTGAGCTGGAGCCCTTCAGATGTCCCAACCACTGTGGAGTTGTAATTCCAAAGCAAGTGTGTGGTGGTTGGTCTGTCAGACAAGGACCTGGGAGACCAGGGTTCAAATCCTACTTAGCCATGAAGCTCATTGTGTGTGGTCTCCTATGCCTGAAAACCCCCACATCACCCTGCAGGCAAAGCAGGTGAAATTCAACAGGCAAAGCATTGCCATCAGCCTGCAAACGCATTGATGAGGGACAGTTGCACCATGCTCGGTTTCTGTTGGCCTGCAAGTGCTCAAGGTACAGGCACCAGCAGGAGCCTCATTCTCTGCCTTGTTTGTGCTGTGCTGGGACGGCCAGAGGCCTGTTTCTTCCCTAAATTATCCCTTCACCTCATTCTCTCTGTCCTGCTGGGCCACCTATGCTCCTCTGGGGGCCAGTGCCCCCCCCCCCCGTGGGCAACCCTTCCAAATGCCATAGAGCCTTTCTTGGGCCCAGGAACCCAAAAGATCTTTGCCTTTACTTGGTACCATTTTTACATCTATTTTAGCCCGGCTTTTAATTATTCAGGAGATTTAGGCTCACATTAAAAAGGTAAAAGGCAATAATGGCAGGGAGATGCATAGATATTAGAATTTAATGCAGAAGAACCCTGCTGTCATTGAACTTCATTAATGCTTTGTTAGCAGAACTCAAGCTGGAAATTCTGGTGTCTGATGGGGGAGAATGAAAATACCAGAAAGGAACACTCTCAGTCAAACAATACCTGCCCAATGTGGTTTTCAATACTAAAATGTGGTGAATTAAAAAATAATAATGTAGGATTAATCTGCCAAAAGTGGTTTTAAGTGGCAGTTAAAATATGTGTCTGATTATTATTGTTGTTGTTGTTGTTGTAGTTGTCTGGTTATGTGTGGGGTACAATCTCTCAAGGGATGACTGTTCCATACAATTTTAAGTTCAGAGCTGCATTTTTATGACCTGAACTGCTTGCATTTTTAACTAGAATTTGGTCTCTTTGTAAGCATTAATTAGCAACCTCTTCATTCTGTCTTTAATGTGGTCTTCTGTGTGACTCAAAACTTGTGCATGCCTTCTCCAAAATACCTTGGCCCTGAAGAGCACTGCATTGGGCAAAGTTCATGTGTCAAAGGCATACCTGGGACTTTGTTTGTTTGTTAATTTATCCAGCATATTTAGAGCCTGCCCTTCGCCACTCGGTCCCTTGGTCCTTAGGAAACGAATTGAAAATAAAGCTGCCAATATCATAAGGCATTATGCAACTCTTATGGTCTGGTCACATTTGGAATACTGTGTACAGTTCTGGTCGCCTCACTTTGAGAAAGGTATTGCAGAGTTGGAAAAGGTTCAGAAAAGGGCAACCAAATGACCAGCTGTGGAGCAACTGCCTTGTGAGAAAAGGTTGCAGTGCTTGGGACATTTTAGTTTATACAGGAAAGGCAAGAATCATGATAGCAATTCATAAACTTATGCATGGCATAAGGGAATAGAGAAAAGTCGTCCCCCCCAACACTAGAATTCATGGACACCCAATGAAGCTGAACATTGGAAGATTCAGGGCAGATACAATGAAGAGCTTCTTCACACAGGGCATAGTTAAACTGCGGAACTCATTCCCACTGGAGGCAACAACAGCCACCAACTTGGATGCCTTTAAAAGAGAGTTAGACAAATTCATTCAGGAAGGGCAATCAATGGCTTCTAGCCATAATGGCTCTGCTCTGTCTCCGCATTTGGAGACAGCAATGCTTCTGAAACCACAGCCGGGGCGGTGCCCTTGTGCTCATGTCCTGCTTGCAGGTTTCCCACAAGAGACAGCTGGCTGGCTGCTGTGAGAACAGGGTGGGCCCTTGGCCTGATCCAGCAGGCTCTTCTTGTGTCCCTTGACCACTGCCTTTGGTCCTGTGCCTTCAGCAGCAGCTCAACGCACAGAAATTGAACACATGAAGATTTCCTCAGGGTGTCAATAGTGACAGGTGGGAAGCTTCATATCCTCAACATCTGTGTGTCATACAGCTGAGAAGCCACACTGCCAACTGGATCACATCCCCACTGTAAATTTAAAGCACCCTTGCACCATTTTAGCAGCCATGGGGAATCCTGGGAACTGCAGTTTGTTAAGAGTGCTGGCCTCAAAGAGATGCACTTCCCAGAACCCTTAACAGTTCCCAGGATTCTCCATGACTGTTAAAGTAGCATAAGAGTGTACCGAATGTATGGCAGGGATGTGACCTTGCCCTTCTGCTTTTAGGCTCACTTCTCTGTCATGGCTTCTTCCACAGAATCTGGAGAATTGTTGTTTTACTGTAGTCAGTGAGAATTCTCCGTTACAGATTCCTAAGCTCTGTGACAGAAATACACTTTCCACTGTCAGACTTCCCTGGGGAAAGGGGATAACTATTTTAAAAATCATCGCAAATCTGCATTGTGGACATGCTCAAAGCAGATGGTTGGTTTTCTATTTAGGGCTTGACTTGACTTTTTGTGGTTTTCACAGAGGTTTGCAATTTGCAGTGCAACATGGCAAGGAAACAGTCCCCCTAGAATGCATTGCTTGCTGGCTTCATGTTATGGCAACAAAGCAAACCAGCAAGGTCTGTCTGGCAATCTGCCTGGGTAGTAATGCTTGGAAGGCTATAAATATCTTGCATTTATATAGTGCCTTTCATCCCCTGCCCAAGATTTCAAAAAAGCTTTACAGATTGTTAGACGGAGCACACTGACGAAGGAGTTTGCCCTTTTATGCCTGAAATGCAGCCAGTTTCTTGGGGGAACATGTGGGTTTTTTAACAGCTCAGTAGAACACAATAAGTTATTTAAAAAGCAATTGGGCAGACCATTCTGATGAGGCCACTTCAGCTGGTGCAGAACAAATGGAAATCCAGGCACGGTAACTAAAGCAGCCTCTTATATTAGTCAAGTGGGTCACAAGAAGGAAATCTCCCATATCAAGAAGTGCTGAATTTTGCAACCTGCACAGCAGGGGTGGGAAATCTCAGGCTCAGGGGCAAAATGTGGCCCTTGCCCCCTCTTCCCAGACCTTGCTCCTCTCTGGCTCTGCGCCAGCCACTTCTTCAATGCTTTTTCCTGGCTGGACCCTGCCCCTGAACTATTACAATCCCTCTTGCATGCTTAGATGGAGGATGGAGAGGGGTGTGTGTGTAGGAATCTCTGACTTGTCTGAATGGCAGTGGCACCAGGTGGGATTGGTAGTGGGGAGGGCCGGGAGCCCCACTGTGGGGGGAGCCAGAGCCAGGGACAGGCAGAACCAACTCAGCCTAGTTGCGTCCCCTCCTCCACCCAGCCAAGTTCAACAAGGGCAGAATGCGACCTTCTGCATCTCTGTATCCGGCCCTTGAGACTTTCCCCAGGCTGCAGCCTTACCCGTCCTGCTTCACACCCGTTTTGAGTGTTTGCACCTGGTTGGAATGTGTCCTGGAAGTCGGCTAATGCTTCTTGGGTGCCTGGATAGGGATGGAGAGGAGCACAGGAGTGTGTGGAGAAATGAGCCTATGACTGTACAAAGGAAAAAATTGCTTTAGTTCCTTCACCTGCTCTTGTCTCTTGGCCTGCCCACTGCCGGTGTGCGGCCCCTGGAAGGTTAGGAATGCGGCCCTCAGGCTGAAAGCAGCCCTCCACCCTGATCTATGGAATATGTATATATTTGTTATAAGCAGATTCACACATTGCCCACTCCTATAAAATATCAAGGCAGTTTACAACAATATAGGCAGGTAGAATAAAACTTCTTGTTGCTAATTTATTACCTATCCTTCACCCTACAGTCCCAGAGCAGGTTACAACAACTAAAACATATTATTAAAAACAGTCTAAAACAACTTTCAGTCACAGAAATATGGTGTGTCTCAAGTGTCAGAAGCCAGGGTAAAGAGTTGCATCTTCAGAAATGGGGAAAATATATAATTTACCTTAAAAATCATTGTAAACAAATAAAATTACTAGTAGGATTGGAATGACACTTATAGTTAAATGTTGGACTATGTTGTAATGGAGATTTAATAGAATTGGATCAACAGAGAAGATGCAGGAGAATAAGGTTAACCTAAGGACCCACAAGGTGGGGGGGGGGAGGGGAGCCCAGGGGAATCGATGGAACTCTTCCTTTGTTTTGTTTGCTTGATGACTGTTCGTAAATTTGAAAATTAAATAAATTTATATAAGAAAGAGAGAAAATGAAAATTTTAATTAGACTATGTAGTGGAAGAGAAAATAATGAAGCAAACCATGGAAAAGGTGGGGGGAGGTTGAAACTAAATGTGTATTTTAGGGTTGCCATATATCTGGAATTCCCCAGACATCCTGGCAACCCTAGTGGTATTCAGATTATTATCTATTGTTTTAATTGTAAAATCACAATGATAAATACATTTTTAAAAAGAAGAAAGAACTTAGTAGTTAGGATGTGTGCAGAATCATTTATGGAAGAGTATTCCACAGCATGAGACCAGTGACACATCATGTCCGACTTTGAATAATCCCAGGACCTGAAGCTCTGTGAGGGGTCAAGGACAGTGCCAGGGTTCTTTGAGGGAAGCCATGGCTGTTAAATTGGTATAAATGTGCTTTAAATGCATGGTGAGGGTGTGACCCTAGTTGGAATCAGCCAGGCTTCTGAAGCACTTCTGAAGCTTCCTGATCAGCTCAGTCGCTGACCTGGGATATACTGGTTCACACGTCTCTTTTTGACGTGCAGGCAAATCCACAGGTGTTTATTGATGGAAAAATTGGTGTGGAAAGTATAAATTACTATGTGAAGGGTGCTGGGAGAAGTAAGCTACAGTTCCCACAACTCTTTGGAGGAGGCCAAGACTATTAAAGTGGTAGAAGAGTATTGGTGTAGATATGACCTGGCAGTGACAATTCAATTGTGTTGGTGAATCTCAGAGGGATGGTGAGCTAGAGCTGGGATGCAACCACCAAGAAGACTCTCCGCTGGGCTGCCCACTTCTGTCACAGGTGGGAGCCCATCTTCCTAGCCCATGTTAACATTCAAGCTGATCTGTCTCTCAGGCAACCAGATTCCCAAGTTGTTTAGGGTGTTGCATAGCAGTACTAAGACCAGTACTTTTGATTATCGGTACTGAAATGGGCTTGGTAGCATATTGGCAGTCGGTGCAGGGCTTTTGGCCTGGACTTCCTGCCAGCATTAATTGGATATTGAAAAAATAATTTCATGGTTTTTGTCAGTGCAAGCACTTAAGCGCAGTGGGCCCTTACTGAACACCAAGAGAGTCACTATCGATTTTCAGAGAAAGATGGCTCATTTCAAAAGACGAAGAGAAATAGCAACACAGGCTAGGAGAAGGAAGGCTGGCACCAAAGAACTGGGTCCAGCAGGGCTGGCCTGGGGGTAACCTAATGCCTGTGGGCAAGATCTGGTCCGGTAAGCCACGGCAAGTGATCTACTGCACCCTGCAACTTTATACCCACGTCTGCTCAAGAGATAAAAGTCCTCCACCTGGTCGTTACAGAGCAATTTCTAAGGAGCACTTCATACACTGAAAGCACATTGAGAGCACGTGCCTTCCCCGCCAGGAGCCCGGGCACTGCCATTTCTTCCTGGCGGAGCTACAATTCCCAGCCCAAACTGCAGCTCCCAGGATTCTGGCGGGGGGGGGGTGGGGAAGCCTTGTACTTTAAATGTGCATCGAAGTCGCTTGAGCTGCGTGGCGGGACCTGCCCATGAAAAACCTCCGGGGACATCCAGCGGAGCAGAGCCCCGAGCGGAGCATCCTTCCCGGAAGCCTCCGCAGGACCGCAGACTACATTTCCCAGACTCCTCCGCGGATAAAGCCTCCGGCGAAGCTGCCGAGAACCTCGTCGTCTCTGCCGGTTAAGGAAACGGGCGTGCCCTGCAGCCAACAGACTGGCGCGCACGACGCGGAAGTGGGCGGCACCTAAAGGAAAGCGGCGTCCGTTACTGGCCGTGGGAGGAGACGGGGGCGGGGCTGCGCTTAAAGAGCCCGCCGGGGCCGGAGGACGGGCCAAGATGGCGGCGGCGGCGGCGGCGGCGGGGCGACGACGGAGAGGCGGCCGGGGCCCCGCAGGGCTGCCCCTCCTCCTGCTGCTGCTGCTGCTGCTTCCGGGGTCCCGGGCCGAGCAGATGGAGGAGCACCTGAAGCGAGAGCACTCCCTCACCAAGCCTTACCAGGGTGAGCTGCGCCCTCCTCACGGCAGGCAGGCAGGCAGGCAGGCAGGCAGGCATCCTCCCGGTGCAGCTTCCGCAAGCCCATCGGCGCTGTCACCGGGACAGGCTCCCTCGCTGCCCCCCCATATCCCAGGGGGGCGCTTCCCCCGTTGGGTGTCTGCCTGCAAGGCATCTGCTCAAAAGCGATGCAGGCACTGAAGGCTGAATGGTGCATTTCTGGGCAGAAAGTGCTTCACCTGTTGGGTGTTGGCCAGCTGTGCGGATGTTCAGTGGTGCTGCTTGGGGGAGGAGGTGATGCCCCGCTTTGGGGAGGGAGAGATTGTCTCTAGGCCCAAGGGGGGCTGCCTGGGCTGCCCCTTTGCCACGAGCAGCCTCTTGCACATAAGAAATCCAACAGGGGAAAACCTTTCCTCTGAAAGGCACCTAGTGGGAATGCAAAGCTGCTCCGCTTCTGCTCTGTGCAACTATCCAATGCGGGGGGGGGTGAGTAGCAGCCCCTTGTGGAGTAGGCTGTGCGCCCCAACGTTTGTGTGCCTATGAGACTAGATGGAAAGGAGGGTGTTGTAGCTATATTTAAGTTATGAATACAACAAGTGAAGCCTTCTCCCTTGTGCAAAACCCTTCAGAAATTTTGGGTGTGATTGAAGTTCTGCCTGTATGCAGTGAACTCTTGTTCTTGCTTTTGTTAATGTATTTTGTGTTTTTGGCTTGTATTTTTGTGCTCTGAACTGCCCTGAGATCTACAGATGAAGGGTGGTATACAGATTCAATAAATATTACAAAAAGTAAACTGACCAGCAGACTGTGACTGGGTGGGCTTTTATGTTGGTATGATTGGGGCACATTGGTGGTGGTTGCAGTGTATTTCTGTGCACAGAGCCTCATGGCACGTTCTGTAGCATCTCTACCAGCAAGGCCTGGGCCACCAGATCTGGACAAGCAACATTCTTACTCTTGCTGGGTTAATTGCCCTCAAGTGAATTAATGCACTTCTCCCAGTAGAAGTGACTGTCAACCATTCACCTGTATGGGAAAACATAATGATGTGCTGTCCCCAGTCACTGAGAAAACAAGTTGGGTGCTGTCTCTGTATCATTTCAGTTGCAGATTCATTGTTGCTTTTGTTTCTTGGTTGTACTAAGCTGTGATGAAATACGTAGCTGTTTTTAGGGTTATGGCTTAAATGCTCTGCTCCTCATTTTTTCAGGTGTGGGATCAGCCAGCTCCTCTCTGTGGGAACTTATGGGCAATGCAATGGTGATGACCCAGTTTGTTCGTCTCACTCCAGATATCCAGAGCAAGCAGGGCGCCCTCTGGAACAGGGTGGTAAGGCTTATTTTCCTCTAATTGCCTGCAGGTGGGCTCTAGGGCTTCATTACACCAGAAATAATTGCCTTGTAAATTATTCTCCTGTTGATGTTATCCTTTCTGAAAATAAAGCAGTGAAAGGGGAGGCAATTCATAGTATGATAATGAAAACCTGTGAGGATTAATATTTAGAGTGTCTGATGTGCGGAAAAATATTATGGAGTGCAGGCAAAATTAGATGTGAAACGAACTATGTTTCAAAGCCAAGTTGTGTTGGTTACAAAGTTCTGTTCATACCAAAGCTGTATATTGAAGAAGTTACTGTGTGGCTCATGTTTATTTTCAAGATCAGAGATGACTTTAAAAGTGAGCTTCCAAGCAGTAAAGCCACCTTCAGCGGTCATAATGCTTTTATGGTGCTGGGCTTGCTGACTGATGTGCCAGTCTCCGTTGCTGCTTTAGTAAACTGGTATTTTAAAACCAAAAAAGCTAGCATCAGATGCCCATGACAACTCAAGAGCAGTGTTAGGAACGTTGCCAAATAGCTCCTGAAACCAGGGTTGCAGTCACCAGAACGGAATGTCTAGTTGCCGTTTTTGGGTAAGGCAGCTCTAAAGTCTTATTTTTCAAATGATGGACTGATTCTCAGTTAAACATCTGGCTAGTTCAGATGACAACCTTGAGCTAAGGCTTTTAGAAGAAATGACTTTGGGAAGAAAAGTCACCTTATCCAGGGACAGTCCACATATTCCAACCTCTTTTCTTAATGGTGACAGACCATTCATAACATAAGAATATTCTTCACAACTGTGAGCAGGGCAGTGGGGTGGGGTAAGGGAAGACAACCTGCAACAACAACTAACTTGACTATGCTACCACTGAGTGGATTTGTAACTGGCTGACTGACCGAACCCAAAGGGTGCTCATCAATGGTTCCTCTTCATCCTGGAGAAGAGTGACTAGTGGGGTGCCACAGGGTTCTGTCTTGGGCCCGGTCTTATTCAACATCTTTATCAACGACTTGGCTGATGGACTCAAGGGCATCCTTGTGAGTGATCAGAACTTAAATGGTTAAGGGTTCTGAGTGTGCGTCACATTCCGACGTCAGCTGTTAGAAGCTGGGAGGAGACAGAAGCTTTTAGAAGCTCAGGAGGAGGAGTTTTCCCCTGTACTTCCACTTCTCTCTGTGTATCTGTGAGAGAGACATGGCTGAAAGAAGCCCTGGTCTTTGTTGGTAAAATGTTTCAATAAAGAGCTGTAAATAGACGGAGCTGTCTGTGTGTGCTTTCCAGAAGAAGGAAGTAAGTCTGCTTTACACCGCTGTGTGTTCTACTCTGCTAAGCCGTGACCTGAAGGGAGCAACAGTGGCGCAGCTTTGAAGAAGTGTGCCGGACCCGTTATAAACTGCTGATTGACGATCATAAAGTAATCAGGTGTCACGGCAGATCGATATCCAAGAATCCTGATCAAATTTGCAGATGACACCAAACTGGGAGGGGTGGCTAACACCCCAGAGGACAGGATCACACTTCAAAGTGACCTTGACAGATTAGAGAACTGGGCCAAAACAAACAAGATGAATTTTAACAGGGAGAAATGTAAAGTATTGCACTTGGGCAAAAAAAAATGAGAGGCACAATTACAAGATGGGTGACACCTGGCTTGAGAGCAGTACATGTGAAAAGGATCTAGGAGTCTTGGTTGACCACAAACTTGACATGAGCCAACAGTGTGACGCGGCAGCTAAAAAAGCCAATGCAATTCTGGGCTGCATCAATAGGAGTATAGCATCTAGATCAAGGGAAGTAATAGTGCCACTGTCTTCTGCTCTGGTCAGACCTCACCTGGAGTACTGTGTCCAGTTCTGGGCACCACAGTTCAAGAAGGACACTGACAAACTGGAACGTGTCCAGAGGAGGGCAACCAAAATGGTCAAAGGCCTGGAAACGATGCCTTATGAGGAATGGCTAAGGGAGCTGGGCATGTTTACTGTAACATTGTTCCCTGCTCCTGCTCAGGCCGCACAGAAAAAGCATCTGTTCCTGAAATTCATTCTGATTGTGCAGATAAAATGTAACCGATAGAATTCTACACGATGTGGTATTAGTGTGTGAAACAGTCAAGATTCAATGATTCCCAGGCCTGCATCTCTAGGTAGTGGAGATGACAGGTGCCATTGTGGTGCTCAGGCATCTTCACCTGGTCACAAGCCAGGCTATTCTGCCCACAGTCTTAAAACATAGAGTTGTGACCTTTGTCTCCTTGTTTACTAAATTGGTTTTGCCAGTGCAATATTAGTCACTGAAATGAAAGAATACCAAGTTGGGGGGGGGGGGAAGCTGCAAGTTCCTGGCAGAAAGAAATGCTCTCAAGGAACAAGCGATTCTAGGGAAGGCTCAGTGAAGACCTTCAGCAGTGGCACCAACTCTGTGGAGTATCTTTGAGATTATTTTGGTTGGTCCCTCATCTTGCTAAAACATTCTTCTTTGCTGCTTAAAATGTTAGTGTTACTTCCCGTGCTTTTAGGTAGCTCCTTCTGCTTAGGTTTGTTTTGCTTGGTTTTTTTTTAATGCTTTGTACAAAGTTAGGTTATTGTATAGTTTCTAATTGCTGTGCAACACCTTGAATATATTTTTTAATGCAACCTTTTTGCTACGCATTTGCTGTCTTGAGGGATTCCCTGTTTTGCTTCTAATTTTAAAGCTTTCGCTGCCAATTATATTGTATCGTTCTCATTAACTCTGTGTTTCTCAATCTCAACCTATGCTCGGCTCTGTACTCTGCATGACTTTTGATCATTTTATTTTGCAAGTGTAAGACTTTTTGTACCTTAAGACCAGGGTTTGAAACTGGAAGGGCAGGCGCATTTTGTGCCTAAAGATTCTCCATTTGCAAGCACCTCAGAAAGTCTGGGTGCCATTTTTTGTGCCTGGCTGACGCTCAAGGATTACGGATATTTATGTGCTTTGAAGCCTAAAAGTATCGTATTTTTCGCTCTATTGGACACAGTTTTTCCCTTCCAAAAATTGAGGGGAAATGTGTGTGCATCCTATGGGGCGAATGCAGGCTTGTGCCATAGCCGCACACAACCCTTCCGACAGGGAGAGGCTGCACGGGGCTATGGCTTCTTTAGCCCTGCACAGCCTCTCCCGGCAGGGAGAGATTGCGCGGGGCTAAACAGGAAGCCAAAGCAGCGAGCGGGATCCATCCCACTCGCTGCCTTGGCTTGTTCCATAGCCGTGCACAACCCCTCCGACAGGGAGAGGCTGCACGGGGCTAAAGAGGAAGCCAAAGCAGCGAGCGGGATCCATCCCACTCGCTGCCTTGGCTTGTGCCAGAGGTTCTCCAGCAGGGAGAGGTTGTGCACAGCCTGCTCTTTGTGGCTGGGGGGGGGGGGGAGATTTTTTTTATTGATTTCCCTGTCTAAAAACTAGGTGCGTCCATCATTTACCCTCTTGCTCTAGCAGATGTTATTGCTCCTGTTCTGAAAATTCTTGGAGGTGTGCTCCCTCTCCACTGCATGGTTACCTGTAGTAGTTATGCTGAGGAGGAGATTTGGGCAGGGTGTAGGTTGTATCATAATATGAATGATTTCCTAATATCCAGAGCCTCTGCTTTTCAGCTTCCTAGGGAAATCTATCTGAAAGCTTCTGGAAATAATGCAGGATTAGAAGGGCATTGGTTCTGATCCAGCAAGACCCTCCTTTTGTTCTTACTTCAGTAAATGTGATAGTGAATATTGACCCATTAAGGTATTAAATGACCTGGACTTTGCAGACCTCAGAAACTGTTAGAAGCTCAGTGTTTATTCATACTATCCAAAAGCAGACTGGGTTCATCATTTGTATGTTATGTTTGGCCAGCTCCCTTTTTCTCCCTGCTGAACCAGAGGTTCAGCAAAACATTGGCACTGGCCAGATTCAGTGTAGAAATTTTCAGGCATTTTATCAGCTGGCTGCCTTAATACTGTATTTTAGTGGCAGAAGGTTCATAACTTGACAGTAGTAGGTTGTCAGCTGTTGTGGAGCTGACTATCAAGGCACTGGGCTAGTCAGATCCTGAAGTCTTTCCACTTGGGAAACTTTCTTGTCTTGGAAACGGTCCCCCTTTTCCTTAAACTGATGCCATTTTGCTCTGTTGTTATGCCTGTGTGCAGCTCCCCATATCTTAATAACACCAGCTGGGATTAATTTCCTTGGCACTCAGTTGGCAAGGGAATGTATAGATTATTGGCAAGAGGAATCCCGAAAGCCCTCTTCTTTGCTGTTTGCGTTTTGTAAAGGTTGATGCTTGTTTCTGCTAATGTGCATTTCTTCAGCCTGCTTCTAAGTTCTACCTTTCCTTTCAGTAGACGTAATGGAGACAGTTGAATTCCTTTATAATTCCACTTGTGCGTATTCAAGTGCTTCAACAGACTTCAGAGCTGTGGGAAATCGAACCAGGTCCAGGTCCCTGCTTGATGGCTTCCAATCAGTGTTGACAAGGTGGAGCTGGGGGTGGCGTATTAAGAGAATCCTACTGTCCAAATTGGAGCCAAAGTTGCCAGCCTGCAGTTAGCGGCTGCTTTCTTGGGCTCTTGTGCATCGGTAGCTTGAGAAATAAATAAAAGGACCTTGTTCCTTCTGGTTTACAAAAGCCTTTCCCTCCCTGCTTACTGGATCCTTATTTTCTCCAAATGAGTAGCCTAAACAATGAATGCCCTATCTGTTCTTGCATCTTCACAAAATTGGCCGTTTCTACAAGTTGATGGGAACTTTCTTTCTCCCTCAATTTTTGGGTGTTTGTTTCTTTTCAGAAATACAACAGAGAAATATTTAGGGGAGAACAGCATCAGGGTTGAGGGGCATTTCTCTTTCCCTTCTTAAACTAAAGAGGGTAGCACACAAGAAAGGGGACGTCATTCTGAATACTGAATTCTTCACCCCACCTGCGCAGCACACACTTTTCAGCTGCACTGTTCTTCATTGTTGGAGTAACAGAAACATCTGTGCTACAGATTCCCAAGCCAAGCTCATTCACGTTTACTCAGAAATAAGCCCTGCTCAAACTTCCTCTTGAGCTGCCTGTGTATGTTGGGTTATAGCCTTAAAACTCCTTTGAGCTGTCATGGCTCACCACAAACAGCATGGGGCACTGGGCTGGATTTGTGCAAGGGGACTAAGGATGTGCCCTTTCCCCTTCCAAGGTCTCTTGGAACAACTGTGGGATGCCGTGCCATTTTACTGCTTCCAGAAATCTCACCACTTCTCTCTTCCTTCTTTTAACCCTGGGCAGTGGTGTGGGGTGGAAATTAGGGCTGGATGATATATAGATACATCAGCCAAAACTGATTTGAAGTCCATATCATGATATTGGGGGGGGGGGGAGGTGGTTTGAGTTGTTTTTGTTTAAAATATTTTATGGTTTTATATTCTGATTTTATTCTGTGAATCATTCTGAGACATGTGGGTACAGGGTCATAGATAAATTGAATTAATGTTAATAATAATAAAATCGGTTTCAGAATTTTTGACCCAGCAATATATCGTAAATAATGGTATGTGCACGCTATGCAAAAGTCACAATGTGAGAAAAACTGTGAAGCCAGCCAACGTCTCTTCATAGCTCCATCCTTATTTCAGACATTGTGATACGTCAGTATATCACGATGTTTAGCTGTTGATATGTCATGAGGTTGAAAACCAAATATTGCCTAGCCCTAGTATAAATTTCTCCATGCAAAATTTTCCAGTGCTTTTTTATTTTTGACAAAAAATATTGTTTCTTTTTTAAAGCTTTGTTTTACTTCCATTTAATCAACAAACACACTTAATTAGATCAGTCTGTAGGGCATCAGAAAAAATTCCAAAGCAAATTACCCCAGCTTGCATAGTGAAATTTTCCAGCTGAAATTTTAATTCACAATGCTCTGGAAAAGCCACATCACTGTCCTATGCCAAATTAGATGGTAAGCCTCTCAGGGCAGGGGCCTGTCCTTTTGTGCTGTGGGACACGGGGAGCTTCCTTGCTCAGAGTGCCTCCTGCCCAGGGTTTGAGATGAGGTCCTCTCCCTGCCTCACCTGGGGATGGCAGAGATTGAACCTGGGACCTTCTGCAGGCAAAGGAGATGCATTCAAAGTATATTAAAACTAAGGGTTGATAACAGAATTCACAGTGCTTTGGAATACTTTTCTTCCTGGCAGAAAGCCATTTAACAAATCTGGTTTTGAAACCAAATTAAATTTGTAGTGTAAATGTGACCAAAAGTCTCCTTTTTTTCTTACGTGCTTGTGTGGCAGATGTTGGAATAGTCGTCCCTGATATCACAAATACATAGTCTTCTCCCTGTCCCCTTTCCACTTTTTGCAGCCTTGTTACTTGAGAGACTGGGAGATGCAGGTGCACTTCAAAATCCACGGGCAAGGGAAGAAGAATCTGAATGGAGATGGCTTTGCAATCTGGTACACAAAGGACCGTATGCAACCAGGTAAAAGACTTTTCTCTCGAGTGCATTGCCAAACCACAAGCCTCTGCTCAAGGGACCGAATGCATGCAGATCCATAGCAGTGAGCCACCTGGCTGCTTTGCACCCGTCTCTAGATTCTGATAGCACAGATCAACTTGCTGTGGATTGGGGTTTGTGTGTGTATATTCACATCTTCTCTTGCATTTGCAAGGGGAGACGACTTGTCTTGTGTAATGGATGGGAAGTGACCTAAAAGCTACCTCAAACAAAGGCTTGAGAACTTTATGGAATGGAGTACCATTTTTCCAGTTTAGGTTTTCTTCTTTTATAGTGGCTGTAAGGCAATAGACTTAAAGCTGCTGAGTTAAAACCCCAGCTCCTGCATTCCCCCCCATCTTTAATAATAATAATAATAATAATAATAATAATAATAATAATAATAATAATAATAATAATAAATTCCTTCTTACTGTTTTCTTGCTGCAATTGTTTTGCACTGCTAAAGTTGGCAAGCTAGTACTAGTTTAAGTTGTGAACATATCCGGGAAGCAAGTTGCCTCTTCAGTATGTAGTGGGAACCCCAAAGAATCTCTTCAGATTTTTTCATTGTGATGTCAGGGGATTCAACTGAAAGTGCACTGGGAGATAATGAATGGTTCCCACACCAACGTCTGCTCATCTGGTTCTAGGCTAGTGGCTCTAGAGTGTGAGGAAGGACAACCCCTGAGATCCTGTGCTTTGCCTAATGCCACGTGATAAATTTGTTTTGGCCCTAAATGGATGCCGATCACTTCTCCTGCCCCCAGTAACTGGATGCATTCACACTGTGTCTCTCTCAAACAGGTTAATGTAGAAGAGCCCTGAAGAAGCCAGGAAGTTGGCACTTAGGACGGCAGTGGGGAACCTCTTCTTAGGCCCTCCCAGCCTCCACGTTAGGCCTTTGAGGCTGCTTTGACTAAGCCATGCCCAACCTCCCTTGCATCTGATGGCTTCTATGAAGTTGAGTGTAGGGCAGGTAAAGACACGGCTGAGTCGAAAGTGAGTTTGCAGGCACCTGAACAGTAGCACCTGCAAAACCCCTAAACAGCACTTTGCTTTCATCTGATTGTTGGGGCTGGCAAAGCACTCTGCACACAATGGTCAGCTGATTGTTGGCTTTGCAAAGTACAGGGCTGTGCCTTTGACCACATGGTTTGGTTTCAAACTACAAAGGCAAAAATAGGTCACCTGACATTGTTGTGATGTCAGAGGAGTGACCCTGCCCATCTGTCAAACTTGGCCTGTGGGCAGGTGGCAGGTAAAGGAGAGAGGAGGGTTTGGCCTGCCTGCTGGATCCTATTCCTGACCCCTGACTCGGGGGATAAGGTAGTATTTTTTTCAACTAAAACCAGTTTGACTGAGCTGTAGCTTTAAATGGGAGAGGCAGACCTGCATTCTCAAGAACCATACTTTTCTGGGCAGTGAGCCAGAGTCCTAAAGTGTGAGTTGCTGCACAATAGCCATCTCCAACCTGGTGCCTTCCAAATCTTTTGGTCTGCCTGTAGCCCGAAACATCTGGAGGGCATCAAGCCCCGATTAATGTACTTGTATTCATATGTACTTGTATTAATAAGCAAGAGATGCAACATTTGAATGTGGGTGCTTTTATACTCTGAAAGCACTTCCCCTTGGAGTTAAATTTGTATCTCTTGCTCAAAACTTGACTAAAGTCTGGTAAACCCACCAAGAATCATGTTGGATTGCTCCAGGGTCCATTTCAGGGTTAGCCATCACTGACTTCAAAATGTGCTGATTTGGGAGATGGATGACTATTGAATACAGGCACGAGAACCTTGCACTTCTCTGCTGTAGATTTGCATTGTTCAAAATAAGCTACAAAGTTGAAATGTGTTGTAATGGGCATCCATTAATAAGTCTTTCCAAAAGTTGTGTAAATGGGAAGCCAGGTCTTCTGTAGTTTGGTTGTGGGGAATAAGCCTGCTCAGCTCAAACTTCTGCTTGCTCCACCAAGTGGTGGAGTAAAATGCTAGAAAGCAGCAGCTGGTGGAAGCTGATGGTGAACACGCTGACATCTGTTCTAGGGCCTGTCTTCGGGAGCAAGGATAACTTTCTAGGGCTGGGAGTGTTTGTAGACACCTATCCAAATGAGGAAAAGCAGCAGGAGGTAAGGAGGTGGCTTTGGAACAGCGGTTATAGCAGTGGGAAAGCGGGGGTGGGGTGGGGGGCAATACTTGTTGTTCAGTGTCCCGGGGTGTCCATTTGGGTTTTTTAAAGTGCTAAGTCTGTTTTCTGCTTACTAGCTGGTTCAGGCTCTGTAATTGGCCATGAATGACATAAAATGAGCCACAAATAGCATGATCTGTGTGTTTAGAGTGCAGGATTTTAATACTTCCAGCACAATGTAAATTTGTCGTGGTCTCCATCAATTCAGTTTTTCATAAGCATTGCTTTTTGCTACTCATCTGAAGAGCTGAGAAACTGTGCACTGAAGCCACATACCCCAATAACAGGAAATATATATCTAGCTTTGCTTCAACCAACTTTGCCCATGTACTTCCCAGGCTTTTTCCTGTATAACTTTATATCCACTGAGCATGGCTCAGCTTTCTTGAGCTTCATGCCCACTCAGTGTTTTGGATGACAGCTCCCCACAGGCTCCACCAACATGGCCATGGTTCCTCATGATCCCCAGCAAAGTATTATTTATTATTAAATATGTTAGTTGCTCTGTCTTGCCCAGGGCAACTTAAAGTGACTTACAACCAACTAAACCCCCATTAAAACCAAGAGGAGAAAGAAATACATTTAAAAACATCTGGCCCACCTCTAAAAGGCCATAGATAGTTAAAGGCCAAAGACCTGGTTGAAGAGCAACATTTTCACCTGGTGCCTTAAGATGTATAATGAAAGCGCCAGGTGTTTTTGTACATGGAAGTGTGCATGCATCATATATCTGAGGAACTATGAAGGAACCTTGTCTTGAATCAGTGACTATTATATCTGCCTCTTTTTCTTTTTACCAAGTCAGAATTGAGGAGCTTCTGTCTGGTGCCCTAAAGGACATCCTGCTAGCAGGTTTGCTGCCATATTGCAGCTTCTCTGTCAATGCGAAATCTTTTCTGAGTTTAATCCCCAACTCTCATCCTATTACTGCCCTGTCTTGGTTGAGATACGATAATGTCTAACCTGTAAATCCCAAACCCATCTGACTAGTTATTCCAAGCCAATGCTGCTAGCTTTTGATTCTACGTTTTCAATTCTATTTTTGTATCTGCAGGGAGTTTTTCTTCATTGGAATCAAATGTTTTAATCCCTTCCTGCAACCTAAAGCTGTACAATCTAGGGAAATTTTACCATCCGATTCTATTCTGAAAGTTAAACTGGTTGGAATTGCCAGATGTTCTGTACAGCTGTGATGTGCTATGTTGAATATTCTGTCCAGTGTTCTGAAATTGCCATCTCCAGCCTGGTGTCTTCTAGGACTGATGCGAGTTGTAATCCAAGGCATCAGGAGGGCACCGGGTTGGGGAAGGTTGTTCAGAACAAGGGTGGCCAAGTTCAGTAATACAGTTGAACTAATGACCCCATTCCAAGGCCTTGGAGCAGGTCTCCATCTCTTTCTCTCCCTCCCCTCCCCTGTCCCTCCCATTCCCTGTCCACCACAGGTCACTTTAAATCAAGACCTCTGAACATGGCTTCCAGAATCAAATGGTTTGTACCATGGACCATCCTTGGCAGCACGTGGCATGCCCTGTAGCGGCTCACCTTATTGTGGAGCAGAGCAGCTCTGCGACAACAAAACTACCCCTTCCCATCTTTACTTTGGATCTCTCCTCTTCAGATGGCAAGCAGACTTGCTGCACAATGAGGCTCTGCAGTTTCAGACCTTTAAAAAAAAAATCTGGTTGGCCTTGCTGTGGAAATACAGAGCAGTTGTTTCCCCCCCAAATAAGCCGATATTTGCTCAGGTTTGCTAATACTATTTGAGCTTTGCTTTTGTTTGCCTACCTGAGGGGGCTCTTTGTATTCCCTTTTGAAATGTCTCCCTTCAGTGGAGCTCTGAATTTGCCTTAAATGGCAGTGAAAGCCATTCTTGAACCTCTGGTAGTAACCCTGCTGGGCCCTCCCATGAAAGGAAGTTCAGTTTCTCTTCCCGCTCCCCGTGGTCTTGGCCAGTGTGAACTTGGGTGGGGAAAGTGAAGCACCTCCTCCCCTCCCCCATTGAAAAAGAAGGCTCATTTTACTTGTAGGCGCAAGAGAGTTTTATTGTAAAGTCACTTGCCTGTCTCAGAACAGCCTCACCTGCTCTGCCTCTGCATGAGCTACTGATCTGGCATCCCTCAGGCAGGGAGCAGGCAGCCTCCTTGAAGGGTGAGTCACTTTGGTTCCTCCCTGTAGTTAGGAATGAGGAGAGTGATCCAGTTGCACCAGATTCAGGAGTAGCAGCATCGCCTGTTGCCAGTTGAGGCCAACAGTGGATGGAGGTGAAGACGCCCCTCTGGATGAAATGCTAGTCCAACAGGGAGCCATCACTTAGGTGGATCTCTAGGGCCACAGGTGTCCTTGGCCATCTGATTCAGTTGATTTCTCCTGGACGTTGTCTGTGCAAAGTGTGCAAAGAGCCTGGTGCACATGACTTGTTGGGGGATGGCGGCACTGCTTATGAAGCATTTGGCTGGTAAGCTTTGTGGGTCAAGAAGTATCTTGATACTGTATGCAACATTAAAGTCTGTAGAAAGGACTTCAAGATCTGAAAACAAACAATATGTACTTTTGTAACCCAAGAAGATATTTAATAAAACAATTTTAAAAATAAACTATGCTGGGCAGGATTTAAAAGCTGTCTTTTTTTAATGGATTTGCAGTTTGAAAAACACAACCCGTTCCATTGCATATATGCAAGCACATGGTTTGGCTGGATTCCTGCTTGGTAGTGTTGGGTACTTCAGTTCATATCATTGAGCCCTGCGCTTTTACAGAGTTTCTTTAGATTTGTATCAAAATATCCCTGACCATCAATTCCAGGAATATGAATAGTTGCCAAGGCTTTCCCCAAAATGGATCTTGGTCACGGTTGAGTGGTGGTGTCTAGTTTTACAGGTCAATGTTTAACTGTCTGTTGGATGACTGTCTCTTGCTTCATTCCCTCCCTCTCTCCCTTGCTTTGCAATAACTGTTCTGGATTCTCAGGCCCAGAAGAAGAGGTATTCCTCAGGAAACCAGGTACTTGAAGATGCTCTCCTAGCCTTGCATCAAGCTTATAGCGTTCTCTTTGCCAGTCTGCCTCTCTTACTGCTTTTGGGTTTTATGTCTGCCAATATCCCAGGTCGGAAAACTCCAGGGCTTGGAACCAGGGCGACAATTATTGAATGACAGCCTGTTTTACTGGACTACCCTCTATCTTTCCATTCTTCACCATCCTTTCCCTGCAGATCTGGCTTTGCTATATGTGTAGTTACTGGGATATTTTCCCCTGCCTTCTCTTGTGAGTCTCATCAGTTTAATGCATTTGGAGCATAGGGACCTCTGGGTTCAAATCTCGGACTCCTCAGCTGGCCTTGGGCAAACCACAAGCTCTAACCACAAATTTCAGGCTTCAGTTCATAATCTGTAGATGGGGGCAATTGTCCAAGATGAACTTGGACTAGTAAAAATGAAAAGTGACACACTGTGACCTTCCGAGAGCCATTTCCACTGTTAGGCAGGGCACAGGTGCCTTTGCAGATACGCAGTAGGGTCCTTCTGTGCTAAGATGCAGACAGGGCTTTATGGTGGTCACCTAAAGGGCCTGGGAAGAGGGAGAGGTCTTTTGCCCGCTTAAGACCACAAGAGCCTGTTGGATCAGATCAGTGGCCCATCTAGTTCAGCATCCTCTTCTCACGGTGGCCAACCAGATGCCTTGAGGAAACCCACAAGCAGGATCCGAGTGCAAGAGCCTTCTCCCCCGCGTGCCTTCCAGAAGCAGACTGCCTCTGGCCTTGAAGGCATCAGGAGCCCCCTCCTCCATGCATTTGTCCAGTCCTCTTTTAAAGCCTTCCAGGTTGGAGGCCATCACTGCCTCTTGTGGGAGCGAGGATGCTCCGTGTGAAGGAGGACTTGACTTTATCTATCCAGAGTCTTCCAGCATTCAGCTTCATTGATGTCCATGAGTTCTAGCGTTTTGAGAGAGAGCAAAATTTTCTGTTTCCCTTCTTCATGCCATGCATGAGTTTATAAACTGCTTCCTTCTCACCTCTTCCCTTTAGCAGAAGACCTTGCATGGTGGCTTTAGGACAGACAAGTGTTTTGTTAAAAATTATGAAACTGACAGTATTCAAAGTGTGGCGATGGTCACTGCTTTAGATGGCCTTAAAGGGAGTTGAGGCAAATCCATAAAGGAGGGCAGGTCTATCAATGGATTATCCAGTAGTCATAACAGCGAAATAGAATCTGTTCTTTTGACTGACTTGATGCTGGCTGGGGGTCGGGGTGGGGCTCTTACAGGCTTTCAAGCATATATTTTATAAACCATATGGCTTAGAAACTTGAGGATTATTATTATTTTTTAAAAAATGAAGTTTTGAGAAATGGAATTCTGTGCCCAGTTCCATAGTCTATATGTTTCTAGGGTTGTGCTGAAAGGTGGTGTACTTAACAACACTCGATGCAGATATCAGAAGTAATACACTGATGTTGCCTGGTTAGAAATGTATAGTATAAAAGGGCAAGATGCATCTCTTAGAAGAATTTCATGGGGCACAAGCCTCATGGTTAAGTTCTCCCGTGAGGTTGGCCAAGGGCCTGTGTTCTCTCACGACAATCGAACCATTCATGGAGAACTGTACTCTACATCTGTTGCCATCTTGCAGTAACCAAGAGGTCTCCAGCCTATTGTTGAGTCAAGTGGAGCAGCCTGTTGGCTCAGGCTGTGCTACAGTTGCTTAAGCTGGTGGTGGGCATTTTATATCTTGGTACATTAGTTAGTTTTGTACCTATTTGCTAGGTGAGACTCATTGTGTTCTGAGAGCATCAAAACACACCCTTCCAGAATTTGGGATGTGCCTCTCCTATTTCTGCTGTGCCTGTGGGTAACCTGCAAGTAACTGAGCACAAGAGCGCACTCTCCTGTGACTTCCAGCAACGGGCATTCAGAAACATTACTGTCTCTGAACGTGGAGGTGGAACTTGGGCATCATGGCTGGTAGACATTGATAGCTTTCTTCTCCATCACTGCCTCCTTTGGGAGTGAGTGCTGTTGTCTAACCCTTTTTTAGACCTTCACTTTTGCTCAGACGTAGGAGTAGATTGTGCTGATCTGTGCTTGCTTGTCCAGAGTAAGTCCCAGCCCTGCTAATGCTCATGCTGGGTTCTGTCTCTGTCCTGCTTGGCTCCCTGCATGCCTGTTTCCCCTCCCTTGTCCACTGGATGTGACCAGACCTTTGACAGAGCAGTGTGCAAATAGCTGGCTGACCTGCAGTTCCTCCCTTCTCTTCCAGCGAGTGTTCCCATACGTCTCTGCCATGGTGAGCAATGGGTCCCTCGCCTATGACCACGACAGAGATGGCAGACCCACTGAACTTGGTGGATGCACAGCAATGGTGCGCAACTTGAACCACGACACATTCCTGGTGATCCGCTATGTGAAGAGGAGGCTTACGGTGAGTCTTCCTCTGTGCTCTTTGTCTGCTGCATTCCACATTCCCCCTGGCGTTCCTCAGGTGTGGCCTCAGAAAGGAGTAGGTTGGATTGAGTCTTCTCTCTTTTCAGGTCTTGCTTGATATCGATGGCAAGCATGAATGGAGAGACTGCATTGACATCCCAGGAGTACACTTGCCACGCGGCTACTACTTTGGGGTCTCTTCTGTCACCGGGGACCTGTCGGGTACTGCTTTTAAGGCCGGCGGAAAGCATCCTCCTCCTGCTGCTGTGTTTTTCAAGAGTCCAAAGCCAGATCTCCTAGAAGCAGAAATGAAGAAGTTCAGGGAAAAGTGAACCCATAAATGGCTGCTGGCTCTCATGTTTTCCTGTAGTTCTGTTTGTAGATGCCTAAAATATCATTAGTCTTTCTCAGGCATAGGCAAACGTAGCTCACCAGATGTTTTTGGACTACATTATCCCTCATCACTGGTCCTGTTAGCTAGGGATGATGGAAATTGTAGTCCCAAAACATCTGGAGGGCCGAGTTTGCCTATGCCTGGTCTTTCTGTACCAGGCGAGGGCAGACTTCAGGCTTGTGGGATCTACATTACAACTCACAGATGCATCAGCTGTAGCCAGGGGCTAAAGATGTGCACTTAGAATTAAGAGAAAATTGTACCTAGGAACATCTTGAGTTTCAGAATTAGAACTGAGCTCACAGTCCTCACACTTTCAAACATACCTGCTGTATTTTCATGGGTCTTATCCATCATGGGCATCACTCATGTCCCTTGTGTGGGTTCCTCTCACTTAGACATGGCCTCTTACATGCTCCCAACTGCGCTCATTCACCCTTCTTTTACTCATGTCTCACCAAAGTTTCTATGATAAGTTATTAATTGCTTAGCGGTGACCTCTGTCTGCCCATTGCACCCCAGTGGCCTAAGGGCTGCACAGCTTCTCCTCTGAAGATGCAAATCCTGTCCATACGTCAGAGCTGGTTGTTCCTCTTTAAAGGAATGGCTGGCTGCGCATGGAACATGGGGAGAACTCCAGGATGGATGCATCACCCAGGGCCATTGCACAGTGGGAAGGAGAGGGTGGATCTAAGTTGACCGAAGGGATCTGCTGTGCAGCTGTGTGCTCTTGCCATTCTGTGAGCATGTTAATGAAGTCCAGCTTAAAGGACTGCCACACAGCCGCTGGTGTTGGGTCTGTTTAGGCAACCTGGTTCCACAAAGTTCTCTCCAGTCAGTGATGGGCAAAGTCATTCCTATTTGTGAGGAGTTTGGGAAGAGCTATCTGTCTACTCTTTTGCCCCAGATAGAATTGACAAAATAGAGTTCTTGAACAATGGTTACAAGCCATTCCTGAGATGTGTGTGAGAGCCAAGTGGGAAGGCTACCTGGCCCAACCAGTAGAGGTTGTGCTCCCTCCCACGCAAGGGGGAATTTCAGCAGGTGTGAGGGGAGTGCCTATTGTGCTCACACTCGTCCTTCTCCCTATTCCTCTTTTGCCCCAGATAACCATGACATCATTTCCCTGAAGCTGTACCAACTGACTGTTCAACGGACACTGGAGGAGGACAAGCGGGACAAAGAAGTCTTCTTACCTGTGGTGGAGAACATGAAACTGCCTGGAAGTAAGTGTGGGTGGGTGGGGCTTTAGGGCTGGGGTGGGGTGAGTGATGGGGCTTTAGGGCTGGAGTTTCAGGAAGAGATGCTTTAGGGATGCAGACTTTTGGTTGCTTGCAGAGGAGTCCTGCTCTTTTGATCTTAAGATACTGATATCACACAGTTAATTCTTACCTGTGCAGCAGTGGGCCTTGTCTGCAACACTGACAGAAGGAGGTCAGTTTCAAAGGTCAGATGTTAAGTCCCTGAAGGCTTAACTTAAGAGTTGTCCAGATAATTCACATGTGCGTCTGCAGCATGGATGCCACTTCCCTGACTTGTAATTCAACACTCCTTGGGACCAGGAAGGTGAAGCAACTTGGCTGGTGTTCGTGGGGAAGAGCCACAGTTCTCTGGCATAGCACATGACTCGCATGAAATAGTCCCAGCTTCAGTTCCCAGCACCCCCAGGAAAGATTTTGCCTCAAACCCTGGAGAGCCACTGCTGTGCAAGTAAGTGAAAGCCAGAGGTGGGGAGCTGTGGCCCTCCAGATGTGGTTGGAGTCCAACTCCCATGAGCCCCAGCCAGCATGGCCAGTGGTCAGGGGTGATGGGAGTTGTAGTTGAGAAACATCCAGAGGGCCACCAGTGAGGCACCCCTTCCCTGGTGTAGAAAGCACTGAGCTTAGATGCGCCCTTGATCTCTAGATGAGCCCCCGCTGCTGCTCTTCCCAGAATCTGTTACTCAAAGGCACAATACACCTGAGATTTAGATCCCATCTAGGTATTCTGGCTAATAGTCAACCACAAAGTAAATTTGTCCTCCATGCCTACTCACTCTGCTAACCTTTCTTGACGTGAAGCTAAGTTTGGCCAAGGAATTCAGCCAAAGAGGCACAAGGTTGTTCATGGCTATTTCTTGATAGCTGAGCCTGATCTGTGTTTCCATCCTTTGCAGTAGAGACTCCAATGGAACCAATGAGTGGCCTTGCTCTCTTCTTGATAGTCTTCTTCTCGTTGGTTGCCATCGTGTTTGCCATCGTCATTGGAATTATAGTCTACAACAAATGGCAGGAACAGAGCCGGAAACACTTTTACTGATTTGGAGGCGTCCTGTTACATTCTTCCTCCTTTGCCTTCTGGAGGGCCATTGGTTTTGTTGGCATGGGTGGTTGCCTATGCAGGCAGCTAGTTTCCAGAAGCCATGCTGTGAGGACTCCTGTCCATCTGGATCTTATACTTCTAATGGCAGCCTTTGGATTGGTGGTGGGCCCCCAATGATGGAGGCAGCCATATCACTCTGCTCTACTTTGACTGCTTTGAACTGTGAGTTTTCAACACTGGCATTTCTACGAGACTTTATAGACATATCCTTGATCATGCAATGTGAAGTGAACATTCATCACATCACTCTATGTAGATGGGAGAGACGTTTAGCCAATGAGATCTGGATTTGGTAACCTCTGCTGTTCCCTGTGGAGACTGGTTGGAAACCAGAGTAGTTGGGTGGGTGTCGAAATGCTGGTATGTTGATCAAGGCTGTTTGGTCTGGATGTTCTACTGCAGGGGTGGCTAAGCTGAGTTTTGCAGATGTTGTATTCCAACTCTTGTCAGCCCCAACCAGAATCGCCAGTGGTTGGGGATGATGGGAGTTGTAGTCCAGCAGTATATGGAGGGCCACAGGTTAGCTAACATTGTTTTACTGGGATGCCTTAACTAGCATGTAGATCAGTCTTTAGCAACGTAGCACCCTCCAGTTTTGGACTACAGCTCCCATCAGCCCCAACCAGCTTGTATCTATAAGAAACCAAGGTATCCTTACCTTATGTCCCACAAATATACCTTTACTCTTATTTTTCCTCTAGTTTACAAAGACACCACCCTGCAGAATAAACAAATGTGAATGCCCTCCCTCCTAAAATAAATGGCAGCCTGCCTTATAATCCTGTCCCTCCCACTCCAAATTGAGACCTTCTGGCTTTCCTAACTGGACAAACTGCTGTACGTTTTTATTCAGGTGCTACAAAGCAGTTGACTCCTACAGCAACTAAAAGGCAGCCCCTATGTGTTCTTTCCTCTTTCCGAAGCGGGGAGCCTCCCCTGGTTGCTCTGCTAATGGAGGTTGGGTGGGGGGAAATCCCTTTGTTTTTAATGCTAGCTGCTCCATTGACAGGAGCTCAGCTGAGGGGCCTCCCTTGCCAGTCATCCTCTGAGCCTTGCTAGCCAGCTGTGTGATGGAAAGGACAGGATGCCGCCTCTTCCTAGGTCCCACCAGAAGCCTGGTGGCTGGTGGTTCCAGAGATCAGTACTGGGAGCAGTGGCAGACTTGAGGCTAACGTTTCACAGGCACTCTGTGCAATGCCAAAATTTGGTGCCCCCACCTCTCGTCTTCTGTTCCTCATTGTTGAAGCACCTGCTGTGGAGCCCTCTCAGCTCGGCACCCAGTGCAGGCGTTTCCCTAAATCCGCCTCTCCTAGTGGCCTCACTTCCCTGACAGTCATCTTTGCCTGCTGTTATTTTCCTGAGCACACAGCTGATCTGCAGAGTAATGTGGAAGGCAGTGCACTATGCCAGAGCACCTAGAAGCTGATGTGAAAAGTGAAAGGTAGACAGGATGGTGGGTGGGGATTTATTTTCTTATTGGCGAATTACTGTTTTAGACAAAATGCTGCTGACATTTATTGCTGCTATTATTACCTCCTTTATATATATGTAAGGTGACTCTTCCCAGTTCTCTGGGGAACCTGACCTCCATCGCCCTCCAGCACTGAACACGCTCCATGCAACTCAGAAGTCCCCTCTTTCCTCCCTACTGAGGGGCTCCCCCTCCCCTTTTTAATGCTCAGATTGGTGTCATCATTTTAACCTTTGTCCCGGTTCACCATGGCAGGAGGAAAGGCCCGTTGGCATCAGGGCCGTTTTTCACCTGAAAACTGATGCTTGAAGGCTTTATTATTTACAGTGAATTTGGCTGCCTGACCTGACCTCTGACCCCGCTGAGGCAGAGGTGCCTTACCTTGGGGTGTTAATGGGTGGAAGGGAGGATGCATCTGATTCTGTACAGAAATGAGCTGTGCTTTCCCTGTGAAGTGGGGAGAGCCTGTCACTGTCACACTGCGCATATTTTCATCTTTGCACCCCTTCCAACTTCTAAAGTTTTATAATGACATTCAGTGACTTTGGTGTATTGGAACTAGGGTTGTGCTAAATATTCTTCATTTCAGCTTTGAGAGAGCAAGGAAGGGCAGAAAGAAAAACGTTTCCCTAAACCTGTTCATGGTCAGCTTGCCTTTAGCATGTTAATTTTCTTCCTTAGTTACCATTTTTTAAAAGCTGGCTCTGTGATCTCTTTTCTCAAGTAGTGCCAGGCAATCAAGGATCATGTAATGGACCTGGTGATGGCCAAAACTGAAGGGTGAGAGCAAAGAAATCCAGTGGAGAGAGGGAGGGCTGGACTTCCGGATCTGGCCGTGTGGGACACAGGCTACTTTCCCTGCACACAGCTGGACTATGAGGTGGCAGGACTTGCTTTTCAATGCTGCTGAAAACAACCACAAATCCTGCCTCTGCTCCTTTGGCTCAACCCTAGTTTGAAAGGAACTCAAAAATGCTTTGACGTTTGTCCAGATCATAATTCACTACACCTGTTTTTTTTTTTTTAAAACACGTAAGTTTAAAATGGAATGTGAAAAGTTATGAGCCAGCTGCTTAGAAGATCCCCAAGATGGAGTCAAATAAACCAAAAACTCTGAAAAGGCCAATGCTTAAAAAGAAAAGCTCAGGATTTTGAGAGAGCCTAAGTGTCTTATTGGTTTGCATGTTACCTCATCCCAATTTAGTTAACAAATTATATTGCTTTTCAGGAGCCTTTTCTATTTAGCGATAAACACGGGCTTGTCTCTATCTCTGATGCAATTGACCTTTTGTATTAACTGCAATAAATACTATGTTCATAAACTTGTCCTAGTTAAAGGGGAAACAGGAGAGAAGTGGGGGACCTCCAGGAGAGCCTTAAAGAAAAAAACCATGTGCACTGCCCTGGATAATTGTGGGGTGGAGGCACATTGTGACCTTGCCCTCAAATGTCTCTGGCCCATGTTGTCTGCAGTGATCCTGGGCTAGATTGCTCTTTTGACCCGATCCCACTTGCCCTACCCACAGGGAACACTTCTTATGAGGGAGCCTTTGAGGGCAGAAGGGTGGAGTCTGCAGAGTGGTGAGCTTGACTTGATTATAAAATAGATCCTTTGTGGAAAGAAGAAGAAACCACATGGGGGGGGGGAGTCTAGATACAAGGATGATTTTGAGAGTTGCTGTGCTAAGCAGAATGATCTCGTAAGAAGGTTTTTTTAAAAAAACACACAAAAACTTTCACGGTTTTAACAGCCTTCAGAGCTGGGATATGAAGTACAAGTATTCCCTTGCTCATAAATGATTGGTAAAGTTGCTCAAAAGCAACTAGTGGATTTTTGGGAATCGGCCTGAGGAACTCACAGGGAGCTTGTGTTCTTCTCATTGGGGGTGTGTTTTAAATCTTGCTGCTATCTGTCACAAGCTGCTTTTCAAAAACAGGCTGTAATTTTATAGGGTCCTTAATATAAACGAGTGAATGTATTTCTTATTGTTTAGGGAGGCACTTGGTGGTGGTCACATGAGACAACAGCATTCTGTATTGGCCTGGTCCACATGTCTTAACGCAGTTACCAGGCTGTGCAAGAAGAGCTTTGATCCTCTCCGATTCTGTTGCTGCTGTGCTGTGCTGAGTGAATCCATAGTTTGGCTTAGTGTGTTGTCAGATTTAACTCTCTCCTGGCTAACCACAAGCTGTAACCACGGTTTACCCTATAGTTTGCAGCTTATGGTTTGTCTAGGTGTGCTTAGCTGGGCAAAGCCCATCAGCAACGTGCCCAGGCAGGCGCACAATGGTTCGCAGAACCTGCATGCGCACATCCTTGTGCTAAGCCATGTTTTGGATTACCATGCTGCACCTGACAGCAGCTCACCAAGGTGAGGTGCAGCTTCAGGCCGAAGACTCAACAGATCTTTGTGCAACCGGAGGAGTAATCAAGGGGGAGCCTCCCTGGTTGCCTCAAGTGGCAGTTGTGATAGTGAGCAGTGGAAGGAGGAAGAAGATGGCATGCTTTCCCCATTGTTTCAATAAGAGTTCTGGATTAGTGACAGTGGATCCCTAAGGGGTGAGACCTGCCACAAATGCTCAAGTGGGTTGTGCAGTTTATCAGTGTTACAACCTTCACAAACGATGGTAGAACTAGGGTTGCCATATTTCAAAAAGTAAAAACCAGGACACCCCAAAAGATGACCTTTTTTTTTTTTACAAAATCACAAAAAACCCGAGATTTTTCAATTGACTTACCTAAGATCCAGCAGGACAAAGCAGCATCTTTAGGAAATTCCCCCCAGACATTAATTCCACCTTTGAAATCCTGGTAATGTCCAGGAAGACCTGGATGTAGGGAGATCACATGGTCTGCATGTAGGAAGCCTTGGATCAATTCCTGGCACCTCATAGTTTTTTAAAACAAAATGCCGCTTTAAGGCTTTGGAGAAACACTTCATTGGGTGGGCAGACTTGAAGCTTCCAGGATCTATTTTGTTTTATTTGAACCCCCCAAGATTCACCACCTGCACTAAGTGGAAGACTAGTGGCTTTAAGAGATGGGTGCACTTGTATGAACAGGGTGCCTTTTGCTCACTGCACAGTGCAGTAATTTGAATTTAGTAACAAAAGTGAGCTGCTGGGTCTTGTGACCCACAAGCTCCAAGTGTTCTTGAATTCAGTGGCCTAATTTGTAGTGAAGCAGCCTTTTGCATTTGTTGCTATTGCTAAAGGATTGAGAAGCAAAACCACTTGCCAAACCGGACAGAGATCTACCCCCCCCCCCCGGCCTAGACAGACTAATGCCCAGCCTTGGTATGAGGCAGAATTGGGGGAGCATGTGAGCCTCCAGAAGCTCACAGGATGGTGGGCTTTTCATGTTGGTTCTAGAGCATCAAGCAAAGCATGACACGAGGGTCGCCAGTACCTTCCTTGCTAAAGGAAAAAACCCATGGCAGTGTCCTGTTTTTTTTAATGTGGGGGCTTCACTTTCACTGGCACCCAAATGCTGTGCTTCAGCAGGGTCAGCATCTGGCTGTGGGGCTGCTGCTGAGTTAATGGCTGCAGGAGGACCCTTCCTCTTTCTGAAGATAAGTTTCCTACATCAGCCTTTGCCAACATGCTGCCCTTTGGATATTTTGGCTGACAACTCTCATCAGCTCCAAACAGCATGGCTGGAGCCAATAGGAGATCTAGGCTCAAAGAACTACTGAACACCTGCTTGGTGAAGGCTGTTTGAAATAGCGATGAAGCAATATTGTAGCCAGGAAGCATTGCTTCTTTCAAAGACCTCCCCCCCCCCTTTTTTTTTGCCTGATCTGGTAAAAAGATTGTATGCTCGTCTGCCTTTTTCTCTGTATTTGTTTTTGTGTCTTGACAATAAACACAGATGCTGAAGTCTCTTTACTGCTGTATGCATTGGTGGCTTAATTTAGTTCTCTTTTACTCTATCACAGTTGGGAATCTCTAAACAGCTCACAGAATGAAGAATGAGATGTTAAAATACAAAAAGCCCAGTAATTAAAAATGCAGCAACTTGTAACATATAAACTTTACTTTCCAGTGGAGGAAAAATAAAACTAGTTAGCAGCTTGGGCGATCAAACAAGCAGAACTCTAATGTTAAAAGAGCATAGATCTGTTTTATTTTCAAGTATAAGTTGTTTACAAGGCTTGGGTGGATAAAAGGATCTTCATACGGCCTCGGTCCAGTATATCTGAAGGAGCGTCTCCTCCCCCATCGTTCTGCCCGGACACTGAGGTCCAGCTCCGAGGGCCTTCTGGCGGTTCCCTCATTGCGAGAGAAGCAAAGCTACAGGGAACCAGGCAGAGGGCCTTCTCGGTAGTGGCGCCCGCCCTGTGGAACGCCCTCCCATCAGATGTCAAAGCGATAAACACCTACCTGACATTCAGAAGACATCTGAAGGCAGCCCTGTTCAGGGAAGTTTTTAATATGTGACATTTTAGTGTATCTTTCATCTTTGTTGGAAGCCGCCCAGAGTGGCTGGGGAAACCCAGCCAGATGGGCGGGGTACAAATAAATTATTATTATTATTATTATTATTATTATTATTATTATTATTATTATTATTATTATCATCTGGTGCTGAAAAGAGCAAAGAAGATGCCAGATGTGAGGCTATGCTGTAGCTGAAGTGCTGATCTCTTTGCGAGGGGCCATGCACCTCACTTCACTAGAGTGTTGGCACATGGAACAAGGGCTTTGAGGAGGACATTATAGTTTGGGTAAGTGTATGCAGGAGAATGTGATGTTCTGGGTAACCTTTATGCTGTTAAGGGCTTTCAACCAGCCCTGGAAGCAGCCTGGCATCCAGTGTGGCTGATCAGGTACTGGCATAAGATTGAACAGCTCAGTCCAATTAATAAATATACTGGCCTATTTTGAACCAGCTGTAGTTTCTAGGTAGTGCTACTTACAGTGCACTGTAGTCCTAAAGGGAGGTGACCAGAGTGTCCAGGTCTGTCTAAGCTGCCATATCAGTTGGAGCTGATAAGAGGCTTGTTGAGCTATGACAGGGAAGGTGAAGCCACTGGCGCTCCAGGTGTTCCTTGACTCCAGCTTCCATTAGCCTCAGCCAGGGGATGGCTAGATGTCATCAGTCCTGATTCAGGGGTTGCTGCAAAGCAAGCCCTCTCCTAGCTTGCCAGGCTCCACATTTGTGAGGGTGGCAGAGTTCCCAACAGGGCAACTCCATAGCCCCCAGCCTCCGCCAGGGGCACCACATGGAATGAACATGTCTTGGGACTGACTGAAATCCCACAGGCAGTCAGGGGCCTCCACCCGTCCTGGAAGTTTGATACAGTCTGCTTATTGCAACCCCCCCCCTCAAAATGGGACACCTTTCCTTCAAAAGGGGGAGGGGGATCTGCCTCTCTCTCAAAACGGAGAACTCCACATTGAAAGCTCATATTTGAATACCTCCAATTTCTCTCTCCTGTTGTTTCCCTGTGCCTATTTTAGATGGAGTCTCCTTTGGGGCAGGAGCCTGTCAGGACTGCTCTTTGTTGTCTTGTGCACAGATGGTGCAATATAGAGAATACATTCCAAATTATTTTAAACAATGTTTTAAACAGCAGGTAAATGACCTTGAATATAACAGCAGCAGGTAAATGTTTGCTTAAACAGAAGCCCATAAAGAAGCTGTCCAGAATGGCTGGGGAAATCCAGCCAGGTGGGTGGGGTATAAATAATAAATTATTATTATGTCTGCATCAGAGCCAGTCTGTAAACATTACTCAGTCTCAGATACAAATTCATGTAAAGATGTTTCAGTAACAAGTATCACCTCCCTGTCTTGTATGTTCCATCTGACAAGAGCAGTGAGGAGCAGGTAGGACTCATCAACCTGGGAATCTAGGAGCAGGAAAACTGATCCTAAACCTCCGCTGCTTTGCGGAACATCTTTGGGAGAAGAAAAGGCTCAGGAGTAAACCCTACACAAATCTGGAGTCCCTAAGTCAGTTGGATGGTGCCTCGTACGCCGCTTTAAGCAGCTCCTGCAGCCAAGCTGGTGCCAAACATCTTGCTCTTCTGGGGCCCCATCAGGGAGGCTGAGAGGATCACTTTGTCTTGCCCCTTGGGGAGGTGACACTGGTGCTACTAATGCAGTGGTTTGAACTCATCCCTGGAAGCACGCTCCCTTGTCTCTGGTGGTGTAGGGGATCGGGTGTTGGCCTAGGGCCTGGGAGACCAGGGTCCAAATCACCTACCATCTCTCAGCCCAACCCACATCACGGCTTGTGGGGAGGATAATACAGGGAGAGGGAGAGCAAAATATGACACCTTGAGCTCCTGAGAGGAAGGGGGGGGGGGTTATTAAACAAACAAACAAACAAACAATAAATAAATAAATAGCTGCCTGCCCTCCAGTGCTGTAGAGGACACCAATATTGAAGGAAAAGTCAGCTACTGGAATGAGGCATGTATGGACTTTCACCTCAGGCAGGAGGATGTCTCAGGCAGGTTTTTATGAGTGCAGAGGACCCTTCAGATAACCTGGTCCCAAACTAAGGTTTAAAGGTCAGTGGCAACACCGTAAACTGGGGTCAGAAGCAAAGAGGTAAGCAACATAACTGGTGCAAACAGGTCCTGTGTGATCCAAGCATTTTAGCTCCCACATATGCCACCAAATAAAGTTTCTGAACTGTCTTCAAGGGTTACACCATGTGAAGCTCATTGCAGTAATCTAACCCCATCCTGTATCACTGAGGCAAGGCATGCCTTCTCTTTAGTAAGGCCACAGACGTTGTTAGTAAGACATGGCAGAAGATGTTGTTCCACTCCAAAGAGTGCCAAGCTAATGACCCCCCCCACCCGCAAGCTGCTTGCCTGACCTTTTAGGGGGAGTGCAGCCCCACCCAAGCCAGTTGCACACCCCACAGGATTGCTCAGCAAATACCAACAATCCCACTTCTAGAAGCAGCGAGACTTAGGGCTTAACTTTTATTTTTTTTATGGGAATATTATAGTCTGTGAGAGTGAAATATGCTAAAATATATGGTGATGGATGGGCGGGAATTGAACATAAGTCTGTTTGGATAGTCTCTTTCTACAGTGGTGCTTTACCCCCTACTTCCCCACCCCAAGCTAGTTCTATTCAGTGATGCTGCTGTAAATTTGTGGTTGGGATCAGAAGGCCTTCATAATTGTAGGAAGGCAAAGATTAGGCGAGGATTGTCTGATGTAGGCTTATGATTTAGAAGCAGCTATGCTCCATTTTTGCCAGATATCTGGAGGCAAGATGGAACATGAACAGAGTGGTCCTCTGGTGCAAGACATTATAAGCAACAGCATTTGGAGACATAATTTGCTTCCACTGCAGCTAACTACCAGGTGCGTCTTTTTTTGCGAATCAGTGGTGGCTTCTTGGGAGTGGATGGTTGCTTCTTGGGAGCTTTGGGTGGTTTCATGGGAGCTGGAGGTGATTTTTTGGGAGCTTTGGGTGGTTTCTTGGGAGTTTTGGGTGGTTTCTTGGGAGCTTTGGGTGGTTTCTTGGGAACTGGAGGTGATTTTTTGGGAGCTTTGGGTAGTTTCTTGGGAGCCTTGGGTAATTTTTTGGGAGCTTTGGGTGGTTTCTTGGGAGCTGGAGTTGATTTTTTGGGAACTGGAGGTGATTCCTTGGGAGTTTTGGTTGGTTTCTTGGGAGCTTTGGGTGGTTGCTTGGGAGCTGGAGTTGATTTTTTGGGAACTGGAGGTGATTCCTTGGGAGTTTTGGTTGGTTTCTTGGGAGCTTTGGATGGTTTCTTGGGAGCTGGAGTTGGTTTTTTGGGAACTGGAGGTGATTCCTTGGGAGCTTTGGGTGGTTTCTTGGGAGCTGGAGCTGGTTTCTTGGGAGGTGGAGGTGGTTTCTTGGGAGTTTTGGGTGGTTTCTTGGGAGGTGGAGCTGGTTTCTTGGGAGTTTTGGGTGGTTTCTTGGGAGCTGGAGCTGGTTTCTTGGGAGGTGGAGCTGGTTTCTTGGGAGTTTTGGGTGGTTTCCTGGGAGCTGGAGCTGGTTTCTTGGGAGTGGGAGGTTTGAGAGTAGTGGGTGTTTCCTCGGGAGTTGTGAGTAGATTTTGGGGAGTGGGTGGCAACTTATTGGGAGCTGGGAGTGGTCTCTCAGCAACTGGAGGCAGTGTTTCAGGAGCTTCTTCAGGTGCCCTCTCAAGAGTTTCCTTCTTCTTTGGAGGCATTTGGTATATTATGGAACGTCTCCCTCCCATCGGATTGATTATCTTCATTGCCAGGTAGCCCTGAAGGGGGAAAAACAGGTAATAGCATCCCACCCAACTGCCCCAATTTTACTGGGATATCATGGATTCACAGAAGCCACCCTGGCTTCTGAAAGTAATCCCATTTGTCCCATTTTGGGCACAGTACTATGGCTTCTGTCTGTGGCCCAGGCCACTGTCTTTTCCAGAAGCATGCTGATGATGTGCTTCTGGCATGCTGTAGCCTCTGTTTCTACCACCCCATGGCCTTTGCCTGCAGCCACAGGCCGCAGTTGGCAGTGTGGGGAGAGGGACAGATGGCCAAGGTAAGGTGGGAGGGGGGCAAGTGGTGGTGGCAGGATGGGGGGAGGCTGATGAACAAATTCCTCTCGGGAAATGTTGCAGCATCAAGCAAAACTGTATTCTCAAAACAGTGGACCACAACAGGCTTTCATTGCCTCCAGAGGCCCATTCCTACCGGCAGATGAGACCAGGTTTCAGACAAGCTGGAGAAGCTTTCCCGGACACTTACTTGAGGACACAGTGGAGGCCATGCCCTTGATGCCACATGGGAGGTGTGATTATGCACTTTAATCACTGCTTGCTAGCCCTTGGAACAAGATCTATGCCACCAGCACTATAGCAGTCATCTAGCCTGTTTCATTGCACACAACTCCCTAGAATACCAGGGGACATTGCAGGCGCCACAGTCCCGAAGAGGATACTCAGGAGTGATCATGTCAGTAGTTCTCTTCATTCCATAGTGAGACAACAGCCTCAACAGGATCACCTGCTCTGTCCACCAGAAAGTGCCCCGGAGCATTCAGGAATCCACCAGAATCCGTAGCTCTCAGAGGGTGGGACACCTTAATTGCAGAGAGGGATAACTGCTATGAGTCCAACCTTCATCAGGACGTGGTCCAACCATAATGATGGAATGACATACCCATTTCCAGATCACTTTTCATCCCTTTTGGAGCAAAGACCAAGTCAAGGGTAGGTCCTTTGTGCATTGGGTTGAAGATGACCTGAGACAGCACCATGGTTGCCATGGAATCCTGAACCAATGACCCAACGGCAGCATTGGCGTGAAAGTTGATGTCACCCAGAATTATCATCTGGGATTCCATCAGCACCCTGCTCAAGACTACCTCAGCTAGCTTGGCAAGGGAGGATGTTGTTTGTGCTAGTACACCAACAGCACCCCTAAGTCTCTAAGCCCAAACATGAGATGCAGGCCCTGTAGTCCTGCTCTAAGGCAGAGAGATTTCCCACTGAGGACGAATGAAGCCTGGTGAACTACAGCAACCCCACTCCCAGACAGTCTAGCCTGGATTGATGCTGCACCTAGTGGGGCAGAGCTGGGTAAGATCTAGCAAGGTATGTGGCTGAGCCTAAGTTGCCTGGTCCCCTTTGCTCTTCCTGAGCAGACTCACAGGAGCTGCGTAGATGAAGGCTGCAAACAGCAGAATCACCAGCACACTGCAAAGGAAAATCAAGAGCTTCCATTTGCTCTTCTGCCACACAACGAAGTGGATGCTCTTCAGCGGGGCTGTAAACCACAGGAAAGAGGTCTCCGGCCTCCTGGTCACGGGGAGAAGGAAGGGGCAAGAAAAGTTAACCAGAAGTTGCCTACAGCAGCTGTCTCCATCTTCCCTGGCTTAAGAACATGGGGAGCTGACGTACACTGAGTTAGACTGTTGGCCCACCTAATTCTATAAGGTATACATCAGGACCTCTGGGCCTCCAGATGTTGCTTAACTACAACTCCCATAATACCTGCCCATTAGCCACATTTGCCTGGGGTGTGGGAGTTGTACTTCAGCAACACCTGGAAGGCCAAAGGTTCCCTGCAACTGTTCAACGCCGACTGGCAGCAGCTCTCTAGGGTTTCAGGCGGGGGGGCAACTTGAATAAAACAACAATTTTAAAGTCAAAGACACAAAACAGTTATAAACAGTTACATGTGTAAAAACAATGCAAACATATAAAAACTATACCATTATATGTTTGCATATCAAAACAGGATACCGAGCAGTATCCAGAACAACTTAACGTCGCTCTTGTGCCCAGTGCTGCTTAGGAAAGGTCCTCAGGGCACACACAGATGCCAGGCAGGCATGGGCAGGGAGAGTGCTCTCAGAGCAGGCTAGCCAAACTGGGTGCATGTGGCTTAATTGGTGTAGCTCTCATACAGAAGCCTCCCAGCCACCAAATCTTTGGAAACATGCTCTGCCACAGCCTTTGCCAACCTGGTGCTCTCCAGATGTTTTGGACTGCAGTTCTCATCAGCCCCAGCCAAGCACAGGGCTGATGGGAGCTATAGCCCCAAACACCGGCAAGGTACTAGATTGGCAAAGGCTTCCTTCTTGACACAATGACATCCCCTTCCCCATTTCTACCTCCCCAGGAGTTCATGCGGCAGGGGGACCCAGGTGCTGCAGTCTTACTCTGGTGGCTTCAGAACTGGGTTCATGTTGGGCTCCTCTCTTCCTTTCCCAGCTGGCCGCTCTTCAGCCTCCTTTTCTGTCAGCAGCTCCAAGGACATTTCCACCTTGCCCTAAGAGAACGAGAGAGGATGGGCAAAATTGCAAAGTGTAACTTCTACTTTCTCCCCACTCCCAACTGGCTGGAGAAACCTGTGGATCAGATTTAGGTGGTGGTGGTGGGGAGGGCAGGGAATGGGGGTGTTAAATTGCATAGCTGAAAGTCATTACACTAGTGTAACTCCTCAACTAAATACCCAATGTATGCATATTTTTCAATATATGGGGGTGGTTCTTCTGTTCATTGGGGTATCTTCTCTTCCAGCAATTGCATAGAACGGTGTGTCTATAGTGCCACCATTCTTAATTTGGCATTTCCTGTTAGCCCTGTTCAAGGCATGCCCAGCCTTGAATACTTGGAGGGAAGGAAAGGTGGAGAATGGGACACATGGTACATTTGGAAAACCTTTTGCTATGGCAGAGCTGGGAAGAGTTAGAGAAGGCCCAGAACAAGAAAGGCAGAGCTGAGAGCCCTCCAGAGGCTCCACCCACCAGCCCCAGCCAACATGGCCGTTTTTCACAGTCCAAAACTTCTGAAAGGCTGGCTTAGGAGTTCATGAACTCCTCCCCTCCCCTCTGTTCTACTTTCTATTCTTTGCTCCCCAGACCCAAGTCCCAACAGGCAGAGGTGTGGTAGATCTGGCCTGTGATGCCTTACGGACCGACACGCGAGGCTTGTCTTTCTCAAAGACGATGCAGGGCCACCATCCCCTCATTTCCCTCTGCTTGAACAGGGAGACAGGTTTCCGTTTGCGGCGATGGAAAAAAGAGGTGGAGGTGGTGGCACCGGTGTCCTCCAGCAGCATCTTCACGGTGCAGTCGCGGGGACGCTTGGCGGGGCTAGGCATGCTGTTCAGGTTCAGCTCCAGGATTCCTGCAAGTGGAACCGGGTGCTCAGTCTCCATGCTTTGTGAAGGACAGGGACAGATGGCATGTTTGACGGCAGGGGAAGGCAGGGGAACCTCAGGCCAGTGGGGAAATGCAGCCCTCCATCTGGACTTTCTTCAGGCCGCATCCTGGCCACAGCCACACTCCCCAGGCCACAGCCTGCACCCTCCATGAGTGTTTTTGCCTGGTGTCAGGAGCAAACCAACAATAAATCACACTGTGCAAGTTGAAGCTAACTTTTTATTTGGAAGAACATGATCTGCACAGACTTGGTGGCGTATCAAGCCTAATGAGCACAGCAGCCTGTCCCTGGTAGGTCTTGCCCCATAGTTCAGTTGCCAAGACTGAAAGTCCATCCGTACCCCCCCCGGTCATCTGAGTACCCTCCTCTCCAAGGTTTTTCTCAAGCATTTAGAGACTGTGCCTCCACCCTTTTCATGCGTCTTCTGCTTCTGGGAGATCAGGCGGGAGAAGAGCTTATCTCAGCAGAAGGGAGAGACCCCCTTGCTTCTCCAGCAACCTGACTTCTCTGCCTCTTGGCCTCCCTCCTCCCCTGCCTCAGTTCTTGCCTCTGATTCTGCACTTCTGTCTGCCATAGACTCCCTCCAGCTCACTAAGCCCTGTTACCTCTCCAGCTTCCGACACCTGATCCTCCCAGTCTTCTCCCTCATCCCCCTCTGACCACCCATTGCTGTCCCACCACCCCTCCCTGGGCTCTGAGCCTTCTTCCCTTGGAGGTTCCCTCAGCTGGTTCCTCCCACTGCATCCAACCAGTCCATGATGCCTGACTAGAATGCAACTAGGGTCTCTGTTAATGCTTCTTGCATCTCTGGGCGGAGGACAGCGTGGATGTGTGCATGTGCACAGGGAACCTCGCTGACTGTACAAGGCAAAATCCAAAGCAATGGCTTTGCCCACAGTTGGCTCTGGCCCTGCCTGCCACTTGCATGTGGCCCCTGGGAGGCTGCCCAGAAGGGAAAGCGGCCCTCAGGGTGAAGAAGCTTCCCCACCCTGAAATAGGACATGGGGTGAAAAGCCTTGTCTTGCCCCCCAGGTTCAGGATTCTTTTTACCTATAAAGTCGTCAGCTGAGAACTTGTCATTGTCCCAGATCTGGATGATGAGCTTGGGGGGCACTTTCTGCATGGTCTCGTCAAGGCTCCAGAAATGTTGCTGCAAACAGGGTAGAAGAATGTCTGTTGAAATGGGAGACACATGATAGGCGTCAAGGCAAACCTGCTCAAGTCAGGACCAGCTCCACCACAGCTGGGAGCTGACGCCGAGGCTGTGGGGCAGGAGCACAGAGGAGGGCAAGCAAGACAACCAGGGGTTGGAAACCAAGCCTTATGAGGGAACTGGGCATGCATAGCCTGGTAAAGAAGAGAGTGAAAGGAGATATGATAGCCATCTATCTAAAGGGCTGTCACATGGAAGAGGGAACAGGCTTGTTTTCTCTGACTCTGGAGGGTAGGTCTCAAACCAATGGCTTCAAGTGACAAGAAAGGAGATCTTGACCATCAGGAAGCACTTTCTGACAGTAAGAGCTGTTTGACCGTGGAACTGTCTCCCTCGGGAGGTGGAGGACTCTCCTTCCTTAGAGGTGTTTAAGCAGAGGTTGGATGACCATCTGTCATGTATAATCTCGTTGAGATTCCTGCATTGCAAAGGGTTGGACTAGATGGCCCTCAGTGTCCGTCCTAACCCTACAATTCTATGATTCTATAATTAACAGCATGAAACAGTGCTTTCCAGAGAAAGGAGTGTGGTAAAGCACTTGCCGACACTAGGTGGCAGCACCAACTTGGAGTATTCTTTGAAGTTTATTAGCTAGAGATGCCGGCCAGTTGCTCCAGGGCTATTCCCTGGAGGAAGCACATTGGGCCCCCTGACTATTTTCACAGAAATTTAGATGAACCGTCATCAAGCTGACTAGGGACATGGATCATATTCCTGGTGATGAAGCAAATTTTTAGTTTGCTTGCAACAAAAACAACCGTTGTGTGTTGTGCTGGGATGACTCTCAAAATTCACAAGTGACATGCCAAATAAACAACAACAACAGTATTAAAGTAAACTGATGAAATGGAGAGGGAATTGTTTCAAGATGAAGCAACAAGGGGGAAATGTGCATTGCGAAAAATTAACTAAGGCTCATGCCGCTGCTGCTGCCGCCAGATTTCGATCTGTGGCCTGGGACTATTGGGAAAGAAGGAATTGGCAACAGCAACCAGAATGGAATCTTACTTTTGATTATATGTGCAGTGCACAATGTTGTTATTACCAACACACTCGTTCAACAACAACAACAAAATTAAAACATCTTGGAGGCATCCTTGGTCAAACCACTGGCACCTCTTAGACTATGTTATTGTCCGTGCTAAAGATCGCCGTGATGTGCTCCTTACCAGAGCTATGACGAGCACCAACGACTGCTGAACAGATCACCAACTAATACACTCCATGATGGCTATCAAGATTATACCTCAATGCAGGCTTCAAGGAAGGAAACCAAGGTGCAAAATGAACACTCAAGCCCTTCAAGATCCCATTAAGCAGGATTCCTTCCAAAGGACTCTTAAAGACCATCTGCTTTCCGAATTCCCTGATAACATTGAGGAACACTGGACCAAGCTAAAAACATCCATTATTGCAGCCTGTGAACAAACTATTGGATATCAAACCGAAACACCAGGACTGGTTTGATGAGAATGACAGTGAGATTGGACGCATGATTGACAAGAAAAGGAAGGCCTTTCAGATCTGGCAAAGAGATAGAAACTGTGCCACTAAGAAAGAAACCTATGCCAACACTAAGGCTGAGGTTCAAAGAAGAACCAGAGAACTACAAAACACTTGGTGGATTAAAAAAAAAAAAAAAAAGCTCAAGAGATCCAGCACTTAGCCAGCACTCATGATACACAGAGTTTCTTTAAAGCCACAAAGACCATCTATGGGCCAGTAAATCATGGCATATGCCCCCTACACTCAACAGATGGTGGTGGTGTTGTTTAGTCGTTTAGTCGTGTCTGACTCTTCGTGACCCCATGGACCAGAGCACGCCAGGCACTTCTGTCCTCCACTGCCTCCCGCAGTTTGATCAAACTCATGCTGGTAGCTTCAAGAACACCATCCAACCATCTCATCCTCTGTCGTCCCCTTCTCCTTGTGCCCTCCATCTTTCCCAACATCAGGGTCTTTTCCAGGGAGTCTTCTCTTCTCATGAGGTGGCCAAAGTATTGGATTCTCAGCTTCATGATCTGTCCTTCCAGTGAGCACTCAGGGCTGGTTTCCTTAAGAATGGATACGTTTGATCTTCTTGCAGTCCATGGGACTCTCAAGAGTCTCCTCCAGCACCATAATTCAAAAGCATCAATTCTTCGGCAATCAGCCTTCTTTATAGTCCAGCTCTCACTTCCATACATCACTACTGGGAAAACCATAGCTTTTGTTATACGGACCTTTGTTGGCAAGGTGATGTCTCTACTTTTTAAGATGCTGTCTAGGTTTGTCATTGCTTTTCTCCCAAGAAGCAGGCGTCTTTTAATTTTGTGACTGCTGTCACCATCTGCAGTGATCATGGAGCCTAAGGAAGTAAAATCTCTTACTGCCTCCATTTCTTCTCCTTCTATTTGCCAGGAGGTGATGGGACCAGTGGCCATGATCTTCGGTTTTTTGATGTTAAGCTTCAGACCATATTTTGCGCTCTCCTCTTTCACCCTCTATAAAAGGTTCTTTAATTCCTCCTCACTTTCTGCCATCAAGGTTGTGTCATCTGCATATCTGAGGTTGTTGATATTTCTTCCAGCAATCTTAATTCCAGCTAGGGATTCATCCAGCCCAGCCTTTCGCATGATGAATTCTGCATATAAGTTAAATAAGCAGGGAGACAATATACAGCCTTGTGGTACTTCTTTTCCAATTTTGAACCAATCAGTTGTTCCATATCCAGTTCTAACTGTAGCTTCTTGTCCCACATAGAGATTTCTCAGGAGACAGATGAGGTGATCAGGCACTCCCATTTCTTTAAGAACTTGCCTTTATTGCAAAAAGTCTGATCTTTTGGGGGAAGTGGTTTTATTTACTTATTTGTTGCATGGGACCTCCTAACCAGCTGTGATTGCTGCTACATAACTGAAACCCACTAGAAAATAACAACAGCCTGGAAGTGCCCTGCATCTGAAGACTATAAGTGCTATTAAATTTACATGGACTAAATGTGCCAGAATATGAATGAGAGTATCCATTAAAATGATGTGTGCACCACAGAGAGCCGTGTGCCTGTCAGTGTGCCTCTGATTATCCTACAGCAGATGATATGCAGAGAGATATTTTCTGTCAACCACCCTGAGACCTCCAGGTATAGGGCAGAAATAATAATATAATCATAATCTCTTGAGTTGGATTTGCCAGATGGAGGATAGGAAGGCTTTGCTGGTTGTCCATACACAACCCTCCTTCATTCATTCATTCAAGTTTAACAAAATTTATGTACTACTTAGTCAAAACAAATAATAATAATCAAAGCAGTTTGCATAAATAAATATAAAATATTCACAAGAAAACACCAATAATATAAACTGATTTTAAAAACAAATAGAAATATTAAAATGTTAAAATGGGAGAAAACAACTACACACTATAAATTTGCATGTCTGTCTAGGTGTGGCCTACGCCAAAAGGATTTTTTAAAAGCGGGCATCAATAAGAGTGCAGCAAAGGTGCCTACAGAGAGTTCCAAAGAACAGGTGCTGCCACACATTAAGAGATTGATTCCTTGCAAGTGCAGAGCAGGCATGATATGTCAATTGTAAAGGTGCCAGTTCTGGCGGTCCACGTGGTTGAGGGCGCTCCTATGGGGTAAGGTAAGCTTTGAGGAAGCCAAGGCCACCTCCCTTTTTCTAAATTGGAGCAATGCTCTGTTTCAGTTTCCACCTACCTTCTTGGTGAGAACGCAGACCTGCTCCATGGGCAGGTACTCCAAGGTAAACACAAAGCGCCAGTTGAAGTTGCCTTCTCCTGTCAGGGACCTATAATGGATATCTGTCTTCTGCTTGTCCTCCTCCAGGCCATCCATCCACCTGGAACCAGGGCAAAGGAGATGCTGGAGTTGTTCATAGGAACTCTTTTGCCCCATCCCAGATTCTAGGGCACACTTGGGTACATTGCCAATAAAAAGCTGCACCATCTAGTCCCGCTGGCAGCTTTGGGAGAGATGTCCCTCTTCCTCCATGACCCTTAGGCAAGGGACAGGCGGGAGCTGAATGCAGAGCAAAAAGTCCAGGTTCCCCTGACATCTCTGCTGCTGGAGCGTATCATCCAGCCCAATCTTCCCCAACCTGAGGCCTTCTGAATCTTTTGGACTCCAACTCCCATCAGCCTCAGCAACACAAGGCCATACAGGCTGGTGATGATGGGAGTTGCATTCCAGAACATCTAGAGGACACTAGGTTGGCAAAGGCTGTTTTTCACTCCTTTAAGGTGCCAGAAAACCCATCTTTTATTTCTTGCATTAGACTCTTGGAGCAACCCTTTTTGAAAGCTGATGGGAGTTGCAGTTCAGCTACAAATGTGGCAGAGGAGCAAAGGTTCTCTATACAGTGGTGCCTCGCTAGACGAAAAGAATCCGTTCCGCGATTCTCTTCGTCTTGCGAAGCAAGCCCATTGACAGCTTAGCGGATTAGTGCTAGAGCTGTCAAGTGGCTTCCAGCGATCAGCTGTTAAGCGGCTTATCAGCGGAACAGCTGATAAGCAGCTTAGTGGCTTAGGAAAAGGGCGAAAAAAGAAAGAAAAAACCCGCCGGGGGACGCAAGATTTTTTCGTCTTGTGAAGCAACCCCATAGGGAAATTCGTTTTGCGAAGCGCCTCCAAAACGGAAAACCCTTTCGTCTAGCGGGTTTTTCGTCTTGTGAGGCGTTCGTCTTGCAGGGCACCACTGTACCAGGAGAAGGAAAAAGTTCTGGTGCACAAGTTGATGCAGAAGCACCAGCCAAATCTTTAGCTACTAGTCTCTCCTTTGTGAACTGCTGCTTCATTTAATTGTTGTGAACCACCTTGGTTCTTTGGAGAAAAGCAACACAATTGATGAATGAATTCATGAATGGTTTTGTTATGCAAATGGGGCTATAACAGTTTGGGAATCATGGAGCTGACACCTCAAAGGAAATATGGCTAGGGCTGGTAGATAGCTCTCCATCTGCAAATAAGACCAGTTGTTGGTCACTTGCCACCACAGGAGTTGGGCTGCCGTAAACCTTCTGCCTCTCTTCTCTCATACCCTTTCACATAGATGTCACTCATTCTGTCTCCAAAAATGTTGGTGTCTTCCAGATCCACATCTTTGGTGTTCCAGATGATGCAGCGAAGTTCGTGCCTACAGAGGAGACGAACAGGAGAGTCTTGGTGCTACTGGGAGGGTGCTTTCAGGGATTCCTCTTCCTGCTATATACAAGAACAGGGCAGGCTAACAAGGACTTTTACTGGAAAACTTTCTGTGCAACCCCGCTCTAGTCCAGTGTGGAGATGCCAGTGGGGTTTGGAGCTGGAACCTTCTGAATGCAAAGCAAATGCTCTAGCACTGAGTTGTAGCCCTTCCCTAAGAGCAGGGGCACCACCAGTAGATGCTTTTGTGAACCAGCTTCCCCCTTGTGTCATGCTCTGGGATTAGAAACAATGACAAGTATGCAACAGCGGACACGGGGTGGTCAGATCCAGCATCCACGTCCACCTGCACCCAAGAACTAACTTAGTTGGTCTTTAAGGTGCTACTGGAAGGAATTTTTTTTGTTTTGACTATGGCAGACCAACACGGCTACCTATCTGCACCTGCACCCTGACACTCTCATTCAACCATCCTGAAAATGTGCTACGCGGGTGCAAATAGTCCTGGGTCTTTAAAAGGGTTGGGGTGGCTGTGTTTGGTGCACCTACTTCTTGGGCTTCCTTGGGGTGATGTCAAAAGGAGGTCCTGGCTCACCTATGTTTTCTGGGAAGATGTCAACCCACATCTGCACTTTCCCCTGGATGTGAAGAGAGGCACATTCTTAATGTTTTTCAGTTGGTACTTCAGTGATGCACATAAAGTATAGTCACAAAACAGACAGTGAACATAACGAGATAAAAAAACAACCACCACATCCTCCTCCCTATGCCGGAAACCAGGCAAGTAATTGTATTCTCATGTATACTCACTGTTGCCTATTTCATTCATTTTCTCTGCTGTTCTTGCAGGGACCTTACAGAGCATATTGCCAGGATAATGTCACCATTTTAACTGGCCAGAAGAGACTGAGATGTCCAAGGAAAAAGTTAGGAGCAGAAGCATAACAATGGCCTCCGGATTTGTGCTGATGCTGGTGGCAAGGTGTTTTGTAAACCTGATATGTTGGCCTATGTGATAAACTGCCACCAAACAGCCTGCAATGCAGCTGGTTTCTTTTCCCCCTTCAAGATTGCTACATCACATCTTATTTCTTCAGCAATTGCTAACTTCCAGACTTTCTTAAGCCACAATTCTAGTTCAGTGCCCTGCGAGGTCCTCCAGGTTTGGGCTATAGGGCACAAGATTTATAAAGGAGTCTGCAAATTCAGACCTGCAGGCAAGAAGGCTGGTCTTTCTTTCCAATTCCAGTGTGTGCTACTCTGCTTCAAAAGGCAGGTTCCATTTCATCTACCAGCACCTATTTAGGATATTACAGTACTTCAACTTGTCTGAAATGTCTCCTGGGGGTCAGTGCCAAACCTATCCTTGCCTCCTGCAGCCAAATGGGGAGGAAATGGGTCTGGGGCAGGAGTATTTAGGGTAACATCTACTACACTGAAACCAGCTTCAACTCCCACCCAAAGAACCCTGGGAATTGTAGTTCTGTTGAATGACAGATTTCTCACAAAACTATAATTTAGTGTTCTTTGGAGTAATCTATGACATATACTGGGTTCAACCAGATGCAGATTTTCTTGGGCACCATTAAAATTGCTGGTTGTGAGGCAAAATGGCCTGGGACCATCTTGGCTGAGGATCAAGTTCTCCTGTACAAACCAACCCAAGTCTTGAGATCTTGAAATGTCCCCATCTCAGTCCTGCCTAAGGCATCAAGACAGCATCTAAACATACTGTTTAAGGCATGTTTGGCAAGGGTGCAATGAGAGGCCTTTCTCACCCACTGGCTGGGCCTTACCTCTGGGATTCTCTCCTTACAGTCTCTGCAGAAGACCTATTTATCAGGCATTCATCCTGATCCTCCTGCACAAAGCTTATGTGGAAATTAGATTCTACCTGGCCTTTATTTGAACATCTGATTTGCTCATGGGATGCTTATATGCCTTCCTGTTCATTCCACACTTTTCAGTGCATTTCCCCATCACATTCCCAGCACAGAAAGCCAGGTCACATCCACACCATAAATTACCCCAAAGAATCCCAGGAACTGTAGTTGAACACCTCAAAGAGCTCCCACTCCCAACACTCTTAGCACACCACCAGTGGCGTAGCGTGGGGGGTGCAGGGGGGGCCGGCCGCACCGGGCGCAACATCTGGGGGTTAGGGGTCACAAATCCACGGTTTAGGGGGCGCAAATTACTTGCCTTGCCCCGGGTGCTGACAACCCACACTACGCCACTGCACACCACAGCTCTCAATATACTTCGGTAGAAGCCATGCACTTTAAATATGTGATATGGATTCCTCTTTAGTTTCTTTCTTAAAGTGGAATTCTCATACAAGGGCAACAAAACTTTAATTACAGAAACCTAAATTTTGTGTCATGCACGGGAATCCCCCCCTCAAAACACTGGCTGCCTGGAGGCTTCCTCGGAGGTTGGCTTAGATTCCTCTCTGATGTCCTCCTACTATTGGGCAAATGTATTTTTAAATTTAGAAATGCTTTTGGTTTGTCAAGCTGCCTTGGCTTTTTAAATGCATGGCTTTCTTTAATATCCTTTAACAGGGCAGTTCTTGTTGGTTTCACCTGTTCTTATTTTATCATCACACACTTTTAAAAATGGGTTTATAGCATTTTTAAAAATCATAACCATCATCACTTGGTAAGCCACTTTGAATGCTTTGCATAGAAAGGTTGGATATATATTGCAATTATAATAAATGAACAGTAAGTCGGACCTGCAGGAAAATCTTGCTGACAGATGTGCTTCTGTTCAGATTTTTAGCCTGCCACCCCTTTTACAGGATGCTATTCTTTTCTGTCCCTCCATCAACTCCCAGCATTCTGGGGTTTAGCCAACCAACTTTCTACTCAGTGAGGCCCATTGAAATTAATGAACATAATGGACATGCCTATTAATTTCAATGGGCACAACTGGCACTGGACACAGTCTTTGCCTGCTGAGCATGCTCAGTCCTTATTGTGTTGTTTTGGAGACTCCTTGCCCCCGATCCTTGGGATGAAGTGCTCTTCTGAGTGGATGGTACTGTTTGGGCTACGTAAGTGTCTGCACTTGGAGAATGAGTTTGCTGTAGTTTTAGGTAGGATAAATGAACATGTCAGCCAAGTGTGTAGCTGCTCTAAGCTTCCCACCTGTGAAGGGGAGCCAGACTACAGGGGCAAATAGTGAAGCTTCTCTCTTCCAGCAACCACCAAATGTGTAGGCTCAGCAGCAGCTAACAAGGCATCCTCCAACACTTGTCAGCTAGGATTCCCATCAGCCCCTGCCAGGGATGGTGGGAGCTGCAGTTCACAGCAACTGGCTACTCCTGGTGCAGTGGGAAAATGGAGGCAGGAAATTTACCTGCTGGATCCCGGGATTGGTAGCGCTGTAGATGCCACGAGTCTCCACGTGTTCAGGCACCAGCCCACAGGTGTGGAGGAGATGGAGAGCCATGCGCTCTTTTGGAGGCCCCAGGAAGCCATGTGACGGTAGTTTAGTCTCTGAAAGGGGAATGTCAAGTACAATAGAGTCAGCGCTTATTCAGCCAAATGTATCAAAGGAGCGTGAGACTTCCATGCAGGGCAAAGGGGGCCACAATTACAAATACAATTCTGCTCCAAGGCAGCCTGTGTTCTACAATATATACGCATTGTGCAACATAATGCTTGGCAGGGGGTTGGACTCGATGGCCCTTGTGGTCTCTTCCAACTCTTTGATTCTATTCTATAAGCACATTTGCAGAGTGCTTCTTCTGGGGGAGCATTTTTCCTTGCATTATGCTCTTCCCACAAACAGTTGTGGGGATTCATTGGGTGGGGATTTATTGGATTTATTATTACTACTACTACTACTATCATCATTATTATCTTTGTTTGTTTGTTTATTGTGATTTTATGTTGTAACCACTCTGAGGCCTGTGGGTATATGGCAGTATACAAATGTTAATAATAATAATAATAATAATAATAATAATAATAATAATTTGCTGCTTGGTGAATGTCAGACAAACCATGGTTAAGGACAGGTGCTGGGTTCACACATAATACCAAGCTATCATTAAAACAAACCATGGGCTGAAAGCCACCAAATATCCATGGCTTCAGATCATGCTTTGTTGGCAATAAACAATCCATTTTGTGAAGTCATTGGGCAGGGTGCACACATAATGCTAAGGCATAGCTTAACGAACTATAGTTTAATTAATCTTCCTTTAGCATTAAATATGTGCCGAACCATTGCTCTCACACCCAGAGAGGACAGGTGAGCAGGAAGCAACAAGGAGGAGGAGGAACAGCAAGCCAGAGCTTCAACGGATTGGCAGTGGGCTCCCTTTCAGCAGGTGCTTAGTGATACCAATGGCTGGCGCTGACCTCGGGCTCAACCTTCAGAGCAGCCCAAGCCTCCTTCTCTCTTGCTCCGCGGGAATATTTTGAAGTACTTACCAAAGTCAGACAGCTGATAAATCTTGCTTCGGAAAGTGGCTCTGCTGCCATCTTCACTTATATCCGGCTGAGGTATGTTCTTGGTCCGAGCATAATTCTCCAAGAGCTGGCTTGGAAGAAGCTGGTCTCGCCACTGGGTGGGGCCACATCTGTGTGGGAAAGGAGCGATCAGGAGGTCAAGCGGCATCTGCAGGGGGGGGGCTACCTGAGGGATGTAGTTTCTCCTAGACTGCAGAAAATCTTTATTTCATGAACTGGTTTAATGCCCTAAAAAAATGCTAAAGGGCAATGATTTTTCTGCTCTGTTGGGTAGAAAGATTAGCTAATTGTTCATTTTCATTTCACCTACTTCATTCTTATCTCTGGAAAGTAAAAAGAGACTTTAAAGAGAAGGAACTTGTTAAGCTAATATTAATATTGCTTGCTAAAACGGTAAGATGAACACATAGTGGAAATATTTCTGGAGCTCCAGAGCAGTTATATTGTGGATCACAGAGAGAAGACAAACGTGACCTAAAAACCGAGTGTTTTGTTGATGAAACATTGATATGTAGCTTATGAAATGACCACTGGCAGTTCATTAGTTAAGCCTGGTGCTCCTGCCCTGCCAGGGGATGTGGCAATGGCACTGCTGTTGGGGAAGGCATCTCTGTGGGGCTGCCCCCTTGAACTGGCTGCTCCCAGCTCTTGCAGCAAAACCATGAGCTCTGACAATGAGCCCATCTGAAGCAGCTGCCTGTATGAGTCCAAAAGGCACCTGCTTAGCACCTATGCTCATTGCTACTTACACGCAGTAGGACTGTGGAAGGCCACAGTTGGCTCCATAGCGGGACAGGATCCGGTCCTCCAGGTCAATGGTGGTGTCTCCAATTACATCATCAGGGGAAAACATGTCAAAGTCATAGAATGAGATCTTCAATTCCTTTTCTGTTGGGATGTTGCACATAATCTCAAACATCCTGTGGCGGTCAAGGAAAAGAGTAGAGGAATAAATAGGTATGTATGCCACTACTGCGGCCCGCGTTTTGTTAGCTCAAAAATAGAAAATGAGCGAGGTCCCAACTAAAGAAGAATGGAAAGCATAAGCTGATGGAATATGGGCAGCTTGTAGACCTAACATAGAATAAGAGAACAAGAAGAACATACATTTAGAGAAAATTCAAAAATATTTATTGAATAGATGGGGGGAAATTATGTACACTTTGAAAACGTTGGCAGCATTAAGATAAATTCAACAGTGTAAATAAGTTTTGATGGATGTAATAATGGAATATTGAATGGTTTATAGTTTATGTAAAATATGTAGGGACGCAGGTGGCGCTGTGGGTTAAACCACAGAACCTAGGACTTGCCGATCAGAAGGTCGTCGGTTCAAATCCCCGCGACGGGGTGAGCTCCCGTTGCTTGGTCCCTGCTCCTGCCAACCTAGCAGTTTGAAAGCACTTCAAACTGCAAGTAGATAAATAGGTATCGCTCTGGCGGGAAGGTAAATGGCGTTTCTGCGTGCTGCTCTGGCTCACCAGAAGTGGCTTAGTCATGCTAGCCACATGACCCGGAAGCTGTACACTGGCTCCCTCAGCCAATAAATCAAGATGGGCGCCGCAAACCCCAGAGTCGTCCATGACTGGACCTAATGGTCAGGGGTCCCTTTATTTTTAAAATATGTAGGGATTTATAGTATGCAAAATGAACCATAAAAGAAGAAGAGAAGTCATTGATATTTTAAGGATATTTAAATGAGTATTTTAAATTGTAAAACAGAAAATTTAATAAAAATTATATTTAAAAAAACAGAAAAGAGGAGAGGAAATAATCCTTTTCCCTTCCCACCTCTGAACGCTTGTTATGCTCTGTACATTCCAAGGATAAGTCATGGTAGGGATGCACCTGTGTCTTAACAACCCTCTCCTATCCCAGTAGCTTCCTGCCCTGCCCTGTACCAGAGGTGGGGACAGCATCCGCAGGATGTGCACAAAGAGTCTCTGAGGGAGAAGTGTGCCAGACCTACCTCCCAAAGACGGGCTCCAGAGTGTTGGGAACATACTCCTCCCTCTCTCCAACCTTTTTCTTCCCGACCTTGATTTTGATGTAGGGGTCACACTGTATGGGACACAGTTCAATGCAGGATGTTAGGAGGACCAGACCCTCAAACGGGGCCCAGCCACACCTGCTGTAGAGGAAGCCTCCTATCACATAACACAGGGAAGCTCAGAGCAGGAAGCGAGAACCGCAGACAGGCAAAAGAACAAAGCTGTTGTGATTACCAGACCATTGGTGTCCTTTGGCTCTAGGTTAAAGGCTCGGATGATGTAAATCCGGACCAGACATGACTCGCAGACGTTGTCGGGAAGTTCCTGGAATTGGCGTGGAGGGGGTGGGACATTGGGATCTTCTGGTAAAGGATAGATCCGGAAAAGTCCCTGCCAGAGAAAGCACTGTTTCATTTAGTTACCAGCTCCACTGCCCCCACCCCAGAAGTAGCAGCTGGCAAGGCCACATTGTTCTCCTGGCTGCCCATTGCTCTGTGCTGCTGTGCCTGTTTCATGCTGAGCGCCCTGCTCTTAACAAGGGGTGTAAGGTGTTGGCAAGCTGGGAGAGCTATGCAGCCCCACCTACACCCCCCCCAGCCGCTACTGCCTGGAAAGGCTTCAAGAATACAGCTTTTTGTTCCTCGAAGCTGCCACAATCTCTCCCCTGCTGATTTCCTGCTTCTCATGCAGATGCCAAGAGACCAAGAAGCCTTGCACAAAGAAAACTGGACTCTAGTCCATGAAAGTGTACGCCACGACACTGTGCTGCTTTTGCTGCAACACTGGCTGGTCAGGCTACTCCTGGGGATGAAACCCACATGCAAAACTTGGCAACTCTGCTGCTGAAGACTATATGTTGTTTAATATACACCTGACGCAGAGTGGGAAGTCAGTCTCCTGAAAACAGTCTCCAGGGTGGAAGTTCTGTGGATTTTTATAGATGGCTAGAAAGCAGGGCCACTTGGGGCAGGCCCTCACCTTGAACTGACCCCCCACTCTGGGGTCGTCATCTTTCACCAGCCCTCGGTGCAGCTGAAAGGTCTGGCAGAAATCCTGTAGGCCATGGAATTCAGGCACTTCTTCCAGTTCACAGCTATACATCTGGGAGAAGGAGACACAGACGTTGGCTTAGCCCCTTGGCTGGGCTCCCTGCAGCATGTGCACCTGCTCAGTGCTTCAGCCATCTTTCCCCAGGCATTGAGTTAAACTCATTTTCTTACATTTAAGAACATCAGAATGTAAGGAGCCCTCTGGGTCAGGCCCAGCAGCCTGTTCTCACAGTGGCCAGCCAGAAGCCTGTGGGAAACCCGCCAGCACAAGAGCATCCCACACGAGGTCCACCAACTGGGATTCAGAAGCAACTGGGATTCTGCCTCTGACTGTAGAGGCAGAACACAGCCATCATAGCTAGTAGCCATTGATAGGCCCCTCCGCCATCTTTTAAATCCATCCAGATTGGTGGCCATCGCTGCCTCTTGTGGGAGTGAACTTCATAGTTTAACTATGCAATGTGTGAAGAAATACATTCATTTGTCTGTCCTGAATCTTTCAACTTTCAGCTTCCTTCAACATCCCTGAGTTCTCGTATTATGAGAGAGGGGGAAATAGCCACTTTCTCTAGCCACTTTCTCCCCAGCACCCACAATTTTATATACCTCTATCATGTCTCTTCTTACCTGCCTTTTCTTTAAACTAAAAAGACACAAATGGGTATTTTGTTGCCCTTTTCTAAATATTTTCCAGCTCAACAATATCCATTTTGAGTTGAGGCATCCAGAACTGTGCACTGTACTCCAAGTGTGGTTGCATCACAGATTTGCATCATGGCACCATGATACTGGCAGTTTTCTTTTCAATTCCTTCCTTAATGATCCCTATGTGCATCATTCACTCTTGTTTACACAGAATGGCAGCCTTTGCCATTTTGCTGCCCATTCATTCAGTTTGGAGAGATCCTTTTGGAGTTCTTCACAATCCTTTTCACTTTAATAACCCTAAAAAACAACAACTAGATCCCTGCATTATCTCTACAAACATAAATTTGGGGACAGATGTTAGTTGAGGAAACCTGCCGTTCTGCCTTGCATTCTGCTTGGACTGCTACCCCTCCCCCCACAGCACAGGCACCTTCAAACTATCAAAGCCCTTCTCCAGGTAATGTCCACTCTTTGACAGATCTCCCATAGTCACGTAGTACTTGCTCCACCAGTCCACCTCCTCTTCCTCTTCTTCCATCTCCTATATGGGGAGAAGGAAATTCAGTTCACCTCCACATCACATGTTCTCAGAGCAAAACAACATTCGTTCAGATCCAAACTTGACTTGTGGGATCTGATCTGTAGAACATGTTCAGATTATAGGAGGCAGCACAATAGCCCAAACATTTTGTGATGCTCCCTCAGCTACTGTTTCTAGAAGACTACACAGGTTTTTTACTAAAATTGGAAGAAGTCAGAGGGGTGGAGCTTGTGGGTTTTATGAAGGATCCTTCTACGCCCCCTCCATCTGAATAGTCACCAGTCTTTGTTTTTTTTGTTTTTTTTTTAAATTATTTTATTGGAAAAAAAAATTCACAATACACATCACACATCGAATACATATATACATACAGTTAAAAAGTAGGAAAAAAAAATTACAAACAAAGAACAATCAAAAGAAGAGAAAGGAAAAAAGAAAGAAAGAACCCCCCTCCTTAATCAACAAGAAATCAAGCGGGGAAGTGGCTTGGGAGCCTCCAGATCTGTACGGATGCAGCACCCGCGATCAAGAAGTAGAAGAAGAAGAAGAGGAGTTTGGATTTGATATCCCGCTTTATCGCTACCCAAAGGAGTCTCAAAGCAGCTAACATTCTCCTTTCCTTTCCTCCCCCACAACAAACACTCTGTGAGGTGAGTGGGGCTGAGAGACTTCAGAGAAGTGTGACTAGCCCAAGGTCACCCAGCAGCTGCATGTGGTGGAGCAGGGAAGCGAACCCGGTTCCCCAGATTACGAATCTACCGCTCTTAACCACTACACCACACTGGCTCTTAGCTTTGATGGCATCATGACTTACCTTCTCTTCTTTCCTAAAGGGCCTTTTCCAGAACCAGGCCTTGTAGGCTTTGCCCAGCTCCTGCAAGAAGCAGCAGAATAACTCTCACAAGCCCAACAGCCATCCAACTCTGTTCCTCCTTCCAGGGAACCCCATAGTTTCTCTCTTCCCTGGGAGGCTGGGCTTTTTTGGCTACAACTACTTACATGGCAGCATCTGTGCCATAGGCTGTGGCCTGAAAAGTGGCTAAACCTATGGAAGTGAAATGCAAAACCAAAAGACAGAAGCCTTAGAAAGAGAGAAAAAGGGAAAGGAAGGTAAGGAAAAACTGTAAGTTTGGCAATAGCTTAACCTGCTTGGATGAAGGACCTAGAAAGAATTTGCTCCATTCCACCTGCTATGGTGGCTGAATGAGAACTGAGCAGGAAGGTGTAGGATCTATGCTTTGGGGCATGCACACAACACAAATGTGTAGGCTACTCCACTGAGCTTCCGAGCCAGCACAATCCTTAGGGGTTTGCAGCCCACCACTCCCTGTCCTCAAACATCTGCTGCCTGAGGTGGGTGTCTCACTCTGTCTAATGGTAGGTCCAGCCCTGAATGAAGAATACCTGAGCTTCCCTGGATGAGGCTTTCCCTTCTGCTACCAATCCATTGTAGAGGCATGTGCGGTGTGCTGTTGGGGGATTACTCATAGTTGACACAACCCCAGCCAGCACCCCATGTGAACATGCTTGCAAAATTCATGCAACCAAGAATACTTTCAGAATCTCAGAGATACCAAAATACACTGATATAGAACATGGGAAGTTAGGGCTCACCCACACTTACCTTCCACCCCACACTTTCTAGGCACAAGTTTGTGCTTTAATAAATTGCAGTGTCCAAGCACTTTTTTTTGGCCCACTGCTTTCCTCAGGAAAACCTGCTCTTTAACACTAATTGGAACAAACAACAATTTGGATGGTTGTTTGCTCCAATTCAGCAGTAAAGAGCATGTTTCCGGGGGAAAGGCACTGGGGAAAAACACACACACACACACACACACACACACACACGCCTAGAAACATGGCTCAAAAGGAAGTATCAATTACCCCTTGGAAACCCACCACCATAGGAGGAGACCAGGGCTCTTAAAGGTTCATTCTTTCCATTGGCCTGTGGAGAGCCTGATAAATGTAGACCTTCTTCAAGGAAGGAAGGAACTGAATCAGTGGCAAGACAATGAGATGCAGCAACACTTACCTTCTTTCTCTTTGTCTTGGCAATGGCTGTTTGGAGAAGGGAAAAAGTGAGAAGACGTGGAATTAATAATAGCAAACTTTGAAAGGTTTGACAGTGGAAACAAGCAGGAACAAAATCCGCCACCTTGCTTGCAAATGCTTTTAGGAGGTGGAGAGCCATTGGTTTAGTATAGCTTGCTCGCCCTTTGGAAAGCTCAGAGAGGCTTACATGAGGCTCCCCGGTTCTCTCAGGCAGGGATCAATGTTGCTGAACTGAAACTCTGATAATCCCTGGCCTTTGTCCATGCTTGCTGTGGCTGATGGGAGATGTAGTTCAGCAACCATCTGGAGGGCTACAGGTTCCTCACACCTGTGTTACAGCAACAACCGGTGTTCCCAGACCATGCAGCTGGCATGCAAGGTCAGGTAACCCACAACAAAGATCTGGAAGCAACCCATAAGTCACTTCAGACCCAGCCTTCCCAGGAGTGACTTGGGCAGTGGCGCAGCAGGAGTAGCCTCCTGGAAGTGGCATCGCTGCCGCTTACTGGGAAGGACAAGGTGGCAGTGAGGTCAGGGTTGTGTAGGTACACTGGCAGAGCCAATTTGGTGCTTTGGCACAAACCAAACCTTGCTAAGCACCAGTGGCACTGCTGCTATGGGCTATTTCTGTGGCTCTGCTCCACTGGGCAAGGCACTCCTGTTCCCTGGAGCTGACAAAGACATACATGAGGCTATCCTCTTTCTGCCCTTGCAGTGGCCTTGAGAGTGTGTGGCTGGCATGGAGACCTATATTTCCTGTGCTGCATCTAAAAGCAACGGGTGGAAGGAGGAGGAGACGTTTGCAGGGACAAAGTGACAGGTGGGAAAGGGTTAAGCACACCCTGCGGCTCCTCTGCAGTCTCTTCCCCCAATTGCCACTTTGCAGCTGTTTGGAGGCAACTGGGGTGTCCAGCGCCATGTTTGCAGCCAGGAATATAGCTCTGTTCAGCCCTAAGAATAAACTCTTGCAATGGAACTCAGCAGCACTTAAGTTTGTTTTTGGTTGTTAGTTTGTTTGTTAATGTGGCTAATATTGTAGATTATGAGTGCTGTAGTGCTTTGTGAATCTTATAACATGACCTGTGTTGTGGCTCTGCTGTTTAGCTTATTGTTTTTAGTTGTTTCGTTAATAGTGTTTTATACTAGGTGCTTGTTTTACTGATTATTTGTTAATTATTCTATAATGGTGGTGTTCTATCATGTTATTGTCATTGATTGTTTGTGAGCCACTTTGTGACTCATGTGAGTGAAAAGCAGCATAGAAAATGAAATGAGCTCACTCCTGTAAGGTGGAGCCTACCTCTGACAGGGAGATTATGGGCCTTCCTTTCTTCCCAGGGGTCACAGTAGTACTGGCTCATGGATCTCACAGTCGCTTGGCCCACCACAGGCTTAAATCCAAACTCTCTGTGGTCTATCACCTTTAGTTCGATAGGAAGCGCATAATCTTCATCCACAGGCAGGTACTAAGAGAGATCAGGAGGGGCTGCATGAGGTTCTTCCAGGAGAGGAATGCCTGGGGGATCCATTTGAGGAATGATGAGACAAAGACAGCTGTGCACATACTGTCATGCTGTCCAAGTGAGGAGATTACACCTCTAAGGTTTCAGTATAGCTAGTAACTAAAAAGATGCCTATTTAAACGAGCATGCCTGGCCTAAAGATGCTTGCTTAGATAAGCATTTGTGGCTCTTGATGACACACGCTACCAGTTTGGATCGAGGCAGGGCTGGCCCAAGACATTTTGTCACCTGAGGCAAACCACAAAATGGCATCCCCTCTCTTCCCACGAGGGAAGAAAGGGTGAGAGAAGATCTACATCTGGAACAAGGGTGGGAGGAGACCAGCAGTGCCTCCTGTTCACTAAGATCGCCATATGGGACAGCTGAATATTCCTGCATTGCAGGGGGCTTGGCTAGATGGATCCCATGGGTCCCTTCCAACTCTACAATTCTGTAAGATTCTAAGAAGCTACTGTGGAGGTGGCATAGGGGGCCTGCTGAGGAGACAGCAGATCCAGCCCCCAAGGAGCACGCTGCAACTGTTGGTAGCACCATGGGGGCAGCAGTGGGCAATGCATTCCTTGGAGGCCAGATTTGCTGCCCCTGTGAATCCTGCTGCTTGAAGCGGTTGCCTCACCTTACCTCATGGATGGGCCAGCTCTGCGTAGAGGCTGGAGGGAAAGTATAGCTAGTAAAGGAGACATGAGGTCACAGTGAAAATGTGGATTGCAAAATCTGATTAGCAAACTCTAAAATGGTGGAGATGATGATGATGATGATGATGATTGGAGGAGAGGTTAGTTTCATCTCAAGTCTTAAGATTTGCCCTTGGAAACTGTCTCTGCCATATGCTAGGGGCCCACTCACCACTTTCATGAGATAGATATTGATTGGAAAATTGGAGTGCTCTTGCAGATTCCTGATGACTGGCGTCTGAAGCGTTTCTCCTCCACACTCTATGATGAGACTCGGATTGCTGATGGCCAGCAGATTGTAGGTCTTCATGTCCCGCAGGCCCCAAGCCAGGATCTGTGGGAAGATCATGATAAAAATTTATAAAAGCAACAGCTCAGCAGAAAGTGGGGCCACAGGGCCTGAGGCTCTGCTTTCTGGATTGGCTGCAGGGTTGGACCAACCCATCCATTTTACTTCCCCTGTACCTTTGAAGAATTAAATGATAATTGTGGAGTTTACCCCCCCCCCGGTGTAATCTTTTAAATTCATGATGCTTTATTTCCCCCTCCCCCCCAATGCATGCTGTAAGCAACCCAGAGTGGCTGGGGAAACCCAGCCAGATGGGCAGGGTAATAATAATAATAATAATAATAATAATAATAATAATAATAATAATAATAATAATATCATATTGTGGCTTTACACTCACCTCAATGGCCATCAGCCTTAAGATTGGCCGGATTCCTTTAGGGATTATGTATGTCCCATCCTTCCATGCAGGCGGTGGAAGCTTTCCTAAGGATCCATCCTGTAGAGAGGATGAAGAGCTCTGCTGAACAGAGATCTATTTTTCTTTTTTTAGCCAGTGATGAATGACATTTTCTCCTCAGTCTTTAGCTGGAGGATAACTATTGGCTTTATGAGCCCCTGAGAGCAAATCTGGAGAGTAGAAATCTAGAGAGTAGGGTGTAGTAGACAAATTTATTTTGCCCTGCTTAGACGTGCTGGAGCTTTGAAACGCTTGGTTGTAGAAGGCTTTTGAAATGATGCTGGGGCAGCAGGTTGCTCCTTCAAACCTCCCAGATGTTTTGAATTACAACTCCCATCATCCCAGGGAACGTGGCTGTGAGGAGTAGAACTGATGGGAGCTGTAGTCCAAAATATCTGGAGGGCACCAGGGATAGTGAAGGCTGCTTTACAGCCTGTGGGAAACTCAAAGAAAATTGTTGCTTGCGACTGCATGACTCTTTTATCCAGGACCTTTCTCAAGCAATTGGAGACTGTGTCTGCATGAAGTCAACCTCTCCCCCACCCTTTACATGCTTTTTGTGTTCCTGGGAGACCACAGGAGAGGGGAGCTTGTCGGAGCAGGAAGGGGGGGGGGACTCCTGTCACTTTGCCTGACTCATCTCTGCCTCTCGGTCTCCCTCATCCCACTTTCCTGCTTCACCTTATGACTCTGATTCTGGACTCTGCTACAGACTCTCCCAGCTCACTGAGACCTGTTACCTCTCCAGCTTCTGACACCACTTTCCAGGCTTCTCCCACTTCTCCCAGTGACCACTCACTGTTGTCCCACCACCACTGCCCAGACTCTGTGCCTTCTTCCCTTGAGAGTTCTCCTGCTAGTTCCACCATTCCTCTGCATCACACCAGTCCATGATACTAACGCATAACCTGGCATAAGGCATAATTTAATTTGTTACCTTCTTGTCCAACAGAAGCTCAAAAGCAGCCAGGAGCTGTCCGGAATCCTCCTGTTCTTTGATGATTGTATACTTCTGGAGGCGGGGTAGTTTTCGTGAGCTGAGATCCAGGTGCACACTTGGGATGCACAAGCTCCTTCCCATGAAATAATGGGAGTGGCCCTGAAAGAGACACAGAACAAGGGGTGAAGGTTTTCCAGGCTAGGTGTGCAAGAGGAGTCGTTAAAAGCCAATAGTAGATTTGGCTGCCTGTATGTGGGCAATAGTGTAGGGTCAGAAAGCAAACAGACAGGAAATGTTGGACATGCTGAAGACTGTACTTGGTGTTATAATCTAGTTGTTCCCTTATGTGGAAATTACAGTCTGAAGCAGCTGGAGGGCACCAAGCTGGGGAAGGCCAAGTTTAAAAGAGACTAGGGGTGGGCGAATCCATCAATTTCAATTTCTCTCTTTTCTGATCTTACATTCAGTTCTCCCCATTTCCACATTAGTTTGTGATTTTTTTTGTTTTCAGAAAAATTCTCATGAAAATTCATATGCATCTCAGTGCAAATTTCTCCTAACTGTATACATTTTTGCCTAACACTTACATTTCTGCAAAGCAGTGTTTCCTAATATAATGCATTTTTCTATGTTATTTTTACATATATTTTTATGAACACTTTACTCAAACATATGCATTTTTGTACATGTAACATGGAGGGAGAACTGCATTGCAAAATTCAAAGAAGTGTGAATTCTGAAGGGTGTGTGTGTTTCTTTCTGTTTGTGTGTTGTTGAGAAATGCTGCAAATTAGGTAGATTTGCCTTTAAATGTAAACCAAATCAAATTTCTTCTTCATCCTTACCAGAGAGCAATCTCCATTTTGAACTGGACTTATGGATATTTGTAACATTTAAGGATTGCTTGCCTTATTTTCAGCAGTATAGCTCTTGAATTCTGGCAAGTATTTTGATATGAGTAAACATTGTCTTTTTCTTGTTTACTCAGTAGTCTGAGAGTGATTTCTTTGTTAAGAGGGAAACATAAAACAGGCAGAAGGTAATTCAAGTCTATCAAAAGCATCCTTGGAAATCACAATTACTCTAGAAGGTTACACTGACCTGTGGCCCCCGGAGGGTGGACCAAGAATGAATTTGGCTCCTGGGCTGGAAAAAAATTAGTCACCCCAAACTAAAGAAAGTGTTTGTTGACATATGTTGCATGGAATTCACTGCCATGAGATGTGGTGTTTTGTCACATTTGCAAGTTGACTAATTTATGGAGGAGGGGGTCTTATCAGGGACCATTACAAATGATAGCCAAATGGAACCTCCACGTTCAGAGGTAGTCTACCTCTTAATATCAGATACTGGGGATAAATGAAAGAGGAGGGCTGTTGCCTTCCTGTCCTGCTTGTGGACTTCCTAGAGACAGATTAACTGGGAAACAGGATGCCTGAATAGGTGGGTCTTTGGTTTGATATAGCAGGGCTCTTGAGTTGTTACTCAAGATAAAAGGCTGGAGGGAAAGCACCCGGGAATGTGCCTTCTGGACTGCCCACGGTGCTGTTATCACAGGTTAATAATGCCAGAAAAGAGAAGCCTGAATTTCAGTTGCCCTTTTGCTTGTCACCTTTTTCTGTTGACTTCATGGGCCTGTGAAAAGAACCTCATGCCTATCTCAGGGTTAGGTCATCGGCATTGCATGCAGAAGGTCCCAGGTTCAATCCCTGGCATCTCCAGGTGGGGCTGGGAAAGACTGTGTTGGAAAGCTGCTGCCAGTCAGCATACAGATAATATCATGCTAGACGGGCCAATGGTCTGGCTCAGCGTAGGGAAACTTCCTATGCACATACACTTGCGTCAAAGTCAAAGACCTCCAAGGCCACCACAGGTGGCTCTTGCTCAGTTGCTCGAGGGTCTCCATAGATCAAGATGTTTTCAAAGATAAGGGTCTGGTCCCAGCAGGGGTGCAGCGTGCCAGAGATGGTCTGGGTATGTTGGCTCATGTGAAGGAAGGAAACGTGGGCCAAAGGATCTAGCAGAGAGGAAATAACCGGAGATGGAGGAATTACTGATACAGAGTCAAATATCACCTACATGTTTTCCAAGATAACACTACGCTATAAGCTTAAAATGGATGAATAGCCATTCACCCCCCCCTCTTTCTTGGGAATTCTGGGAACTCTAGTTTTAAGGTGGGTGAGTCTAGGGATCTCCAACAAAGAATTCTCAACATTTGCACTCCCAACCCACCATTGGATTGGCCCAGCTGTACTGTGCTGTAAGCATCAATTCTTTCCCCCAGGCCACTTTCCTGCTCTAAATCCCCCCCTGCAAAAGCAGCTGTTAAAGCAAATGGGGAGGGAGAAGAGAGAGGAATGATCTACAGATAGCTAAAAGCAACATTGGGAGGGTGTGTGTGGGGATGTTAGATGGGGAAATGGCTTTTAAAAAAACAGCACTGTTGCCCTGATCCAGTCTGAGCATGATTTGAGGATAAGAAGACAAAGATGAAGATGATGAAGAAGAAGAGGGCAGGAGATCCAATACTGGATCTCTTGCAACACAGCTTTTTTGCCCTGACCTGAGCTCCAGAAAAATAATAATTACCTTGGGAGGGGACACCAAGATTCTGCCCCTCCTAAATTCAAAGCGTAACACAGGCATTTGAGTGCCTCTGGGGAAATGGCCTCTTATGAGGAAAGAGATGTGGACAGGGAGGAGTGAATGATAGAGGGCATGGGAGGGCAGAGGACTTGGAATCATAGAATGGTAGAGTAGCAAGGGACCCCAGGAGTTATCTAGTCCGACCCCTGCAAGGCAATTACTTGTTTCCATTGCACCTACCTGCAGAACTCTTAGCACTAGTTCCAACTAGGTCTCTTGCCTGGTAGATGTAGCAGCGCAACTGGAAATAGACAGGATCTGAAAGGAGGAAGGAAGAAAAAAGAACTGCACTTTCCTTTTAGTTTGGCTACAATATACCACCCAGACTTGCAAACAGGGATGTAGGAAGGCAAAGTTTTTCCATTTCGCTCTGTATTCATAGCAAGCCGCTGCTCATCTTCCACCAAAAACCTCGCTGTCCGTTGTGGTGAGCTTATGTAATTGATTAAATAAATTGCACAAGTTATGTTGTCATTATGTTATTCCACCCCATTCATTTCAATGCAAAGGAAATGCATTGCAAATGGTGGAGTGGGGAGCACCGTTCCAGACATGGGATGAATTTGCAAACACCAGCAATTTCTGCTCCTGCTTTTGTATCTGTCATGGAATCTGATATTTACTTGTTATTTTATGTGCAGTAGGACAGCCTTCTTTTTCCATGTGCTCTTATTTGGACAAACTGTTGGAGAAAAGCATATGCATTTCCTTCTCTTGAGTTTGTAGTTAATGCATGAATTGCTTTAAACTACAAGAGGGCACTTTGTGTGCAGCTATTTAGCCAACAGTGTTTGTAAGCCTCTATGTCTAATTTAACTCCAACCCTAAAAGATGTTTGTTCTTCTCGCCATAAAATATGTCTGCTGTTTCTATCTTATATCCACTCATCAGGTAAATAGTTCCTGCATGAATATAGCCTTCAAACTCCAGAAACTGTAAGTCATTCTCATTCACCCAAGCTGCTAAGGCCTGTTAACACAGACTACTCACTCTTGAACATACAGAAGATAAGTGGGGTGTTCTTCTTCAGGAGAGTTTGAGAGGGAGCTTTTTCTGGCTCTTTCTCTTCTTTCTTTTCTTCTTTCTTTCCTATCTCAATTTTCTTATTTTTCCATTGGCTTTCAATTTCCACACCCTGAAAAGAGATGACATAATTTTTTTAAAATTAAAAAAATGCCATAAGTGTACACTTTAAAAAAAACCCTGCTACCCATACCAATCATGCAAATAAAGCACAGGAGCACAATTTCTTTTATTTTGCATTTTAAACATTGCCTTTTAGCTATTTTGCCAAATTTATTCCAGTTTTGCTAGTCATGGTATGTGTGTGTGTGTGGGGGGGGGAGAACCCTGAAACCCCACCCCCTGATGACGGGAAAACTTGTTTACCTGTGTGTGTGTGTGTGTGTGTGTGCTTGTTGAGAAATGGTGGCCACACAAAAAGCAGTAGAGAATATTCAGAAAAAAATGCAAATCTTTTTCTACAAGGGTGGAAAAAGAAGAAATTCAGAAACACTTCTAGACATTTCAGCTTAACTCTGCTTGAGTCACACTGTGACTTATCCCAAGACTTCTCTGTTGAATTTTACTGAAATGAATGGAAGCTTCTGTCATGGATGCACTGAGGATAGAATTGGTGATGCTGCTATTGAACCATTTCTGTCTCTCTCCAGCAGTCAAGATTCAATTTAGGGCTCACCTGTGGAATTGGAACAAATGTCAATCCATGGAAAACTCGTTTGACATTTGGTCCGATTCAGCTATAAATAGCATGTTTCCCTGGCGAAAGCGGTAGGACAAAAAAACCCTGCTCAGACCCTTGCCTACACATCATGAACCTGTGCCTAGAAATTACTTGGACAAGTCCTTTGAAAGCCAAAAGACTGACTTCGTGTCCTCTGAATCCCTTGCCAGCTGTGCCACAGCTGAGGCAGAAGGTACCTGCCTTTTCTTACCAGTGAACCCTCCAAGAGAAAAATGGAGGCCACACCGCTGGGCGACATCGGGATGAGCTTCCTGTGCCAGCATCGCCGGCGAAAGATGTCGCTGGGATGCCGCTGCAGATGGAACCTCCAGCCATGGAGTGGGGCATATTCCCAAGTCTCTTCTTTCAGCCTTAACTCGGAGTGCTGCAGGAAATAGATGGAAAGAGAGGCTTGAAGTGAGCTGGAGAAAAGATAGTGATTAGGTCACCACATATGATCCTGGTATCAAGGCCATTTGAGACCCCCTGGATGGACTTGAAGGTTTTATGGGGGTTCACTTCAATGCTGATCATTAACAGTAACAATGAAGATTGTGATTTGATTTGGGGCCCCAGTTTAGACAGCCATGTGTGTTACTACAATTTTGACGCACACAATGTTACATTGCATTTCATTGTCATTGCGATATATTTTGAGGCTTCATGTATGTTTTGTTTTTGTGGTTCTTAGTTGTTTTACTTAACTACACTGTTACTTCATATGTGGGAATTATTAAGGCCACATGATCTAAGTTTGGAGCATCCAGCTTAGACCTCCTTACTGGTAGGTATCAGGAATGTGCCCCCCCCCCCGAGCACACCGAGAGAGCCAGCCTCGGAAGATGAGCTGAGTGAGGAAGAGGTTAACTCTGTAGCTGAGAGTTGTCTGTCTGATTTCTGAGAAAGCAGCCCAGGGCCCCTCCTCATTTCCAGGGAAGGAGCGTTTAGTTCCCAAGAGGAGGAGGAGGAGGAGTTGGATCCTGACCAAAACATTGCCAGGCAACCATCAAATAAGACTTCCTCTCAGGCTGGATCTTTGGAGGGGGATTGCATTCAAACCAAGAGTCCAAGAACTTGTAGGTTAGAAAATGTAGGTTAGAGAATGAAGGAGGGGGAAGAGAAGGAAGGTGGGATTTTGGTGTTCCTCCTGTTGGAGAGGGCAGGACGATGACTCGGACTGGAGCAACTAATGAGATCATGGCTGTCTGTCCTGCTCTGAATGTGTTTCTTTCTTTCTTTTTAATAAACTTCTAACAAACAGGAGAGTCTTCGCTGCTTTATCAGGCTGCTCGCCTACAGAGGTCCCAATAGTAGGGTTTATTTGGAGGAAGAAGAGTGATAACAAATAGTTTGGTAACCCTTCCTAGCAGGACAGCGTACTCTGTGGTCTTAATCCCTTCATGGATTAATTATGTTGGTTATATGAGGCTGGACAGCAAGCACCCTCCCTTTTTGCTAGCAGGCACCTCTTGAATGCCTTTTTATGTCCCTTATCTCTGTGCCAGTAATTTTAATAATCATTTTGTACCCTTTCCATGAAGTATTATATTTTATTGTTTTTATTGTTTTGTGGGCCGTGTCTAAGCTGCACTACCAGCCTGCCTGAGTGTCCTGTCAGTTGGCACTCCCCCCCCCCAGGGGGTGCCAATCCCTGTCCACCTGGTCCCCATAAAAGTCCTGGCCTCAAGAGTTTGCTCTGCATTTATGGCTGACTTCCCTGACATTCTCTGAACAAGCCCTTGGGCACAACAGCTGTGAGCACCACTGCCAGTTACCAGCCGAAGGAAGGCGGCCATTTTTCCTTCTTGGTTCTCACTGGCCAGGTTCCGGCAGCGTTTCCTGAGCCAGCGCCGCCGGCGGTGGGTGTGGTATGTCTTCTCAGCTGCATTCCAAGAACGGGGGAACTCAGCGGGTGGGAGAGCAACGCCATACTCCCAACCTAAGGGAGGAAATAATAATAATAATAATAATAATAAATTTTATTTATATCCCGCCCTCCCCAGCCGAAGCCGGGCTCAGGGCGGCTAACAACACCAAAATAGTGCGACATTATAAAAACATTATAAAAATTAATTAAAATCAAGATTGATGGCAGCCATAAAGTTTTGTAAAGGTTGCCAGAGGAGGGAGTCAGGCTGCGCCCTAACCAAAGGCCTGGCGGAACAGCTCTGTCTTGCAGGCCCTACGGAAAGATGTCAAGTCCTGCAGGGCCCTTGTCTCTTGTGACAGAGCATTCCACCAGGTTGGAGCCGCAGCCGAAAAGGCCCTGGCTCTAGTTGAGGCCAGCCTAACCTCTCTGTGGCCTGGGACCTTCAAGGTGTTTTTGTTTGAAGACCGTAGGTTCCTCTGTGGGGCATACCAGGAGAGGCGGTCCCGTAGGTACGAGGGTCCTAGGCCGTATAGGGCTTTGAAGGTTAAAACCAGCACCTTAAACCTGATCCTGTACTCCACCGGGAGCCAGTGCAGCTGGTATAGCACCGGATGAATGTGATCTCGCAGCGAAGACCCCGTAAGGAGTCTCGCTGCGGCATTCTGCACCCGCTGGAGTTTTTGGGTCAGTCTCAAGGGCAGCCCCACGTAATGTATTCTCATGAGGCTCCAGGCAACGACCCCAGAAGATATACAGTCATTGTTCTCAGGAGTGGCTCCAGGGCCAAGACAAACACAAATGGAAAACTTGCCAGCATCGTCCACAGCACGATTCTCCTCCACTTTCCAGTCTTCCACAAAGAGCCAGCCTTGGGGGCACAAAATCTCTTCCTTTGGAGGGGCAGGGGAACCACTCTAAAACAGAGAGGGCAGGGGGCAAAATGGGTGTCTAAGCAGCAATATTTAAAATGTGCAGGGCATTGCAAATCTTGGGGGCTCCAGTGCAGGAGAGGGTTTTGAGGTACTATTGAAAGCCAACCTTTTTAGGCTTGAGGGCATGTTAGAATATTCGAGTGAGTGCCATAGCACCCCTGCCCTCACTGACCAGCTCTCTTCTTTCCCCTTGCTCAGTCCCTCCCTCAAGAGTCAGAAAGAGAGTCAGTGTACACCTGCATGCACACACTTCACTTTCCCAAGGGATCTGGGTAAAAGTTGGTTAAGGCAGAATTAACCTGAGACTTTAAAAGCACATAAAGCTAAAAGAGAAACTTCCTAAGCATTTTTCAAGGGAGGAAAAGATATTCATCTTCTCCATCTAATGGCTAAAGGGGCAGTGGTGGTGCTTGGCGGCTTTGGGGCACCAGGGGAAGACCACAAGGGTGCCATCGCATTCTTGGGCACCACACTGTTGGTCCCTGAGTCTTTTTTCAGATTATTGACCCCCAGCCTCAGGAGGATATGAAATTTAGGAGTGATGGTGGTGTGTGTGTTCCTGTGGTATAGAGGTATCCTGCTCAGTAGTGTGGCAAGACTCACCCAGGGTGTAGGACAAGGTGAAGTTCCAGCTGTGCTCTGGGAAACACAAAGCTCTAGCAAGGGACAACCTGAGCCCATTGTAAAGGCAGCAGCAGGTGTAGTCTAATTGCTAGCACCATCTGTGCTGCAAAAGGCTGCCCTACTTAAAGGGGCCCACCTGTCCCTCGTAATCTCCTACTGTAAAGGAGCCAAGGAGGACCCAGTCTTCTAGGGTCTTATACAATGAAGTCCTTGGAGTTGGAGGATGGCAGAGACATATCCTTGGGCTTGGGGTTGGCACTGACAGCAATGGTTCTGGAGCTGGCCCTGCATGATCCCAGGAATGGGGTGCTATAGTATGTGTGCCTTGCAGTCTCAAGGAATGTTCTGTGGGGGTGGGGGTCTCCTTCTTCTTTTGGAAGTTTTCCCCCATTTTGGATATGGCAGGTTCTGACAGGGGGAGAATCTACGGGGAGAGCATCTTCCAAAGGTAAGTTTGAAAACCACTGGCATCTCCCAAGGATGTCCAAGCCTCAGAGGGTCTGCCCTCAGTCCCAGGCTGAAGCTGTCTGTCTCTCCCCTCACTTACAGCATTGCTATAGGGGACTGGGGCTGGTCTCCATCGACGCCCAGGTTGCCGGATCTGGTTCTCATACACTTCCTCTAGCACTTCGGTGTGGTTTGTCTCTTTGTCCAGCAAGAGCCTGGTCAGATGCAGAAGGGGCAAAGGTCTGGTATGTTTTTGGTATGGTGTGGTTTATTTACATACTGTTTAGTGACCCAAGGGCCCCAGCAGGGTGAACCACATGAATACATTGCAAAAGGAATAAACAAAGTTTGTATCTACGTAATCTGTGTAGACACATTCTATTTTAGAATCAATGGAGACCGAGTGCTTTTCCCCAGTATGTAGTCCATGCGTCACTGAGATCTGTTGCATATTCTTTGCCCTTGAAAAGTGATCCATGAGAAACTGGTTTCATTCTGAAAATGAAAGCTAGTTGCAGACTGATTCTCCTTTGCCCTGCTGTGGGCCTATTTGAAAACAGAAGTCGGTGGTCCTGGCTTTGGGGTGGGTGTATCCATACCTACCCAAATAAAATTATTATCATCACTATTTATTAAATTTCTATACAGTGGTACCTCGGGTTACATACGCTTCAGGTTACATACGCTTCAGGTTACAGACTCCGCTAACCCATAAATAGTGCTTCAGGTTAAGAACTTTGCTTCAGGATGAGAACAGAAATCGTGCTCCAGTGGCGCGGCAGCAGCAGGAGGCCCCATTAGCTAAAGTGGTGCTTCAGGTTAAGAACAGTTTCAGGTTAAGTATGGAGCTCCGGAACGAATTAAGTACTTAACCTGAGGTACCACTGTACTGTCCTTCATCTGAAGATTACAGAGCAGTTTACAATCATAAGTTTCTCTGGAGAAAGGGTCAGAGCCATGTTTTGGAGCATGTTTGATTTCTGTTGGAATTCAGGATTGGGCCTATGGGAGAAGAAAGACCCTTTTGGAGTGGCAATGCTCTGAACCCCTCCACAGTAGGCTCAGGTTCTTTATATGTGTAAATAAACCATATATCACGAAGACACCACAGTCTCTGCTGTGCCTCATTTCCAAATGGAAACACAAACCCTGGGGAAGCGCCTGGAACCCCTGGAATTTCACGCTGCTGTGGAGATTGGGGTGGTGCATAACCATATAAAAACAGAAAAAGACATACCATAATAACAAACAAAATCAATAACCTCCCCTCACAGACAGCTACTGTGTTTTATTAAGCATTGTGGATGGGTGTCCACCAATTATTACTTTCTTCTTCATTCACCTGGGGCATGTGCAGTGATAAAAAGGCCTGGATAACTCAACCCAAAGAAGGGGGCATCCAACAGCCCCCCCCCCGCCCTTGTGGAGGGCAGGCTCCAGAATCACAATTTAGATTGAAAGCAGAATGCTGAGGACGAGCGCGAATGATTCCAGACCATGTGTCTGCAACCTTAGTCATCAGGTGTTTCCTGCCCTTCCTCTCAAAGCAGCCCAGCGTGGCAAACTTCTAAATGTTAAAACATCTCAGTTTAAAATAAAAAACAAAAGCACATTTAAAGCATTTAAAAACAACTGAAAAACATTTAAAAGCCCTCACAGTTGCTAATGTCAAGGTTGTCGTGGCCAGTATCTATCAACCATCAAATGCCAGCGTTAACAGGAAGGTCTTTAAATTCCTCTTTTTAAACACCCTGTTTTAACATTCTGTCTCCCACTCCCCCATCTGATGGATTCTTGGTTCCTGAGTCCCCCCTGCTTTGTTTTAGGCTGTCATTTGCACTTTAGAGTCTACTGAAAGCTATTTTGACGTTTTTTCTAAGAAAAGTGCGGCATTTAGAAAAGAAGAACCTTGTAAGTAATCTTGAAATTATTATGCGCACACTTACCTTCTCTGGGGCTCCACGACCCACTCGCCATCCCACTGCCATCCCACAGGCGGTTGGAACTTTTCTTTGGGAAGGCTGACCTTCCCAGTGACATCTGAAAAGGCGGGGTGCTGCATCAGATCCCTGGTCCCCCATATTCCGTGGGTCTTCTTTTGATTTTCATACTGCAAGCATGAGAGTTAGAACCATGGTTATTTTCACCCCCCTCAGGGCAGCACACATGGTGTCTATCAGCACAGCCAATTAAATGGCCCAAGCATAGTCCAGAGAGAGAGGTCTGGAGGAAGGGGGCTATTGCTCAGGGGTAGAGCATTTGCTTTGCATGCAGAAGGTCCTGGGTACAAGTTCCTGGTATCTCCAGGTACGGCTGGGAAGGTCCCCAGTCTGAGACCATGGAAAGTCACTTGTACCCAGTGCAGACAGCCATGAGCCAGATGGTCCCAAAGTCTGACAGCTTCCTACAGTCTTAAAAACATGCTGGTGAGCAAACTGAACAAAAATAGTCTATGAGAAAGGAGTCTAAGGAGTCTATAGAAAAAGCAACAGAGAGGTTATGTCTTCCTTAGTTCAGGCTTTGTACATATCATGGAGGCATTCAACCAAACATACAGAGAAAAAAATTCTCTCAGAATTACACAGCCAATCAAAGCACATGATGCCTCAGTGATGTCATGCCACCCTCTTTGCTTGTTAAGCAACACCTCCACCTGTTTCCCTCTTGTCTAGCTGACATTGACAAAATTAACCTTGAAATTACGAACGGAATGATCCTTCCGACTGCATTTCCAACAGTGCCTCGCCCACTCCCATACGGCCCCCAGCATTAACCTGTGAGGAAAGGTTATGCTAGGAGATAGTAACTACCCCAAGGTCACTCGGTAAGCACTGTGGCTCAGTGAGGAATCTCCTGGAATCGGGTTGAAACTGGACCCTTCCCATGCAGCTGCCTGGCTTGTCTCTCACCGTCTCAGCATAGATAACAATTCTCCCTTCACAACATTTCAAGAACTCTGCACTATCAGCCAGCTCTCCAAGCCACATTCGCACCCGCAGCACAACAGGAATGGGAGCCGCCTTCCCTTTGTTTTGTGCACTCTGTGGGATAGAAAGGAAAAGAGTTATGCATATGCATTCCTTCCACCATCATCAGGACTGCAGACGTAACAGTGGACATAACGGCTAGATGAAGGTCTACCAGGCTTAGGTGATGCTTAGGTGGGCATCCAATAATGTGGAACCATATGAAGAGTCCTTTTTGGCTGATGAAGCCGGTTCCTGTGACACAAGGGCAGTAATGTAAGGAGGAAAGAAAGCACAACAGGCAGGGCTAGAGGAGCGCCAGCAGCTCCCTTGGCCAGACTCAGAGGGGAGGGCATGAGATGCTTGTGGGTACGGTGCCTCCTGGGTGACCCCAATAGCTTTAATTCCTATGGTTTTTGCTAAGAGAATTGGCAAACAAATGAGCCAAGCTACATATATCTTTGCATTTCTTATTTTAATTTTATTTAAAGCATTTGTGCTCTGCTTTTCAGACAAAAAGGACTCCCAGAATGGCTATTGTAAGACCAGTAAAAACAAAACAATTCCAGCCTGCAAGCTTACAATCTAATAGACACAGCAGAAAAGAAAAAAAGGGAAGAGGAGGGAAGAGGAAAACAAGCAAACAGAGACTCCATTTTCAATGTCAAAAAGTAGTTCTTTTTACCTGCAGGAAGATGGTCTGGGTTTTGCCACACATCCTGCCCCTGGCATGGGGGCCAGCTTTGGAGAACATGATTGTATGAGACCTGACCCGGGTGTGGGCCACGCGCTTGTCATCACACAGCATCCAGATCATGATATCCGGCATGCTGATCTGGGCCTAAGGGCAGCAAGGAGGACAGGGAGCCAGAGGTCACTTACTGTGGTAAGTGTTTGTACTTATAACACTTAGGGTATGTTCACATTAGCAGCCTCAAACACAGCGCAGTTGTTTCCACCCTGAATGTTTTCAAGTCACATTTGCATGGTGTTGGTCACATCAGAGAGCATACCCTCCAACATTTCTCCAATGAAAGTAGGGACATCCTAAGGAAAAGTGGGACATTCCAGGATCAAATCAGAAACTGGGATGGCTTCTCTAAGTCAGGGACGTCCCTGGAAAAGAGGGGCATTTGGAGGGTCTGAGAGAGTGAATGGGCATGTCTTCACCCAACAAGCAGGGCCTTTTTGGCTCCTGCAACCCCCTTTCCCCAAACTCCTATTCATGAATCTGTCATCTGCGTATGTGCTCTTCTCTGTGGATGCGCAATGACTGTCTCAAATGAACACACCATTCTTAAATTGGAAGTGAATGCAGCTTAAGTTTGCTAGTTGGATAGAAGCTGGTTTGAGGGGGGAAACACATTGGATAACAGCATTTGTCAAGAAACTACAGGATGGCCATGGATTGTGGCTAACGTCATGCAACTGTGGCTTTAAAAACTAGCACTGGGATTGCATGAGATGTGAAGAAGATGCTACTGCTGTTCCGCTGGCTGCCAGTTGGTTTCCAGGCACAATTTTCTATGTTATTGCCAGTCCTTATTTTTATCTGTAAGCCGCCTTGAGTCCCCTCAAGGAAAAAGTTGAAGTATAAATAAATATATCAACAGCAACATTTTATACCACGCATATTCTGGGTTTTTTCTTCTTCTGTCGCTTTTGTAGCGCTATAGTGCAAGAGTGCCCCTGCAGCCAGCAATAATGCAAAAACACTGGGGAAGCATCACATAACAACCAATAAACTGGAATGATGTGTGGATGTTCCAGTATAAATCTACCACTAATGCACTATTGTGGCATCCATTACAGGATGTGCGATACACACACAACACCCCAAGCCTTCCTTCTCCTTTCAGGCTCAGTGCAGAGCACCTTTCTCCAAGGAACATGGAGGACTCTCCCAGAAGCATCTGAGAAAACCAGTCCCTGAGCTTCCATTCCTTACAAGAGTTGTCCCCAGGAGGTACCTCGGAAGTGACTGAAGCGATCCTGTTCAGCCAGACCTCTGCTTTGGCAATCAGTTTCTGCAGGGGCGTCTTCCAACTTGTCTTCTCTGCTGCCTTGCTGGTTTTCAGGAGGAGTTGGCTGCGCAGCTTCCTCAGCTGCAGATCCAGCATGGTAGGGACTGTTGGGGCTTCCCAGCCAGGAAGAGGCCTCCTGAGCATGGAGGAAGTGGAAAAAGTTCAGTGCTCAACGCGGGAAAAGAGGTGGACAAAAGCCGTTCATTGCAACTGTGGCTCTGGGGGCAGAACTGAAGGGAAGGTAAAGAATGGACACTACAGTAGTGGCCAACATTGTGGAAACCTTTAGGAAAAGTTATATATGAAGTGCCCTTTATCATGGTTTTCTGTGTATAACATCTTTTATTTTGGCAATAACTTTTGATAGGATAAAAGTAATGCAAATTTCTAATGATATATAAATTTATGGCATTCTAAAAAAGGCTTAGGGTGTGAGTCATCATACCTCAGAAATACATATTTTCCAAAAAGTTCCCACGGTTTTGATCACTGGTGTCTCTTTCTCCTGAGTACCGACAGGCTCCAGGCTTTGAGGGGACCTTCCCCCCAACTACTCACTGCAAGCTAGGAGGGGATGGCAGTGGATATATTAAGAGAAGCCTGGAGCCAGTGGAGCAGCTGAGGGGCTCCCTTTAAACATTGGGAAATTTAAATGCTCCCACTGAAGAAATAGGAGATTCAAGTGTTTGGAAGTAGTTGCAAAGACCAACACCAAATGTTTGGAAGTAGTTGCAAGGACACAGAACATGCTTTTGGGATGACTAGTGCCACTTTAAAGTCTCACGCTCTCTATAAAAGCCTGGTTTGGGGAGGGGACACCTTCTGCCTGGGTGTATGACCTCCCCTGCAGACCAGGAACACACCAGCTCTGCGGCCCACTCCCCTGCCAGAACTTCCACGGCCTTCTTCCCATTGCTCACTTGCAGTCTTCCACCAGTTCTTTCTGGAGCATTTTCCAAACAGCACCCACAACTGGGTCTTTGGGAGAGCTGATGGCTTTAAGAATGTCCAGGTTCTTCTTCTGTTAGGGAAGGAAGCACATGGTGATAGCTGGGCAGCCCATAAGCCAAAACCAACAGCATATCATAGTATAAAGTAGTTTTATATTCTATGTGTCTTCTACAATAAATAATAATAATAATGTAAACCATCTTGCTAGGCAAATATGGGCCCTGAGAAGAAGGGCAGAGATGCATTACATTACAACAACAACAATACAAATAAAAGGATGTATCCAGTGCTATTTCTACTCATAGTAGACCCACTGAACTGAATGGCCATGACTAAGGTCCCATCCACACCATTCATTCAGAGCACAATGACACCACTTCAAACAGTCATGGCTCCCCCGCCCCCCGAGTCCTGGGAGACAGAATTCAAGAGTGTGGAGAATTGTTCAGAGAGCACCCCCTTTCCCCCTAAAAAGCTACAATCCTCAAAATAGTATAACAATCAATCCCTTTTTGCATGAGACTCTGGGAATCATAGGAGACCCCCAGTCCCATCCAAGCTATCAGTTCTCAGCAGCCTTCACAAACCACAGCTACTAGAATTCTTTACGGGAAATCATGAGCATTTAAAGTGGTATAATGGATCATTAAACATGTGGTGTGAATGTGGCCTAATTTAAGTTCTTTAATTCCAATGGGTCAACTCTGAGCAGTGCCTACTTGCATACAGCCCAGCAGTCATTGGCCTGTTTCAATGCTTTACCCTGGCTTTTCACACTGGAGGTGCCTATTTTTAGAAATCACTGTATTTTTGTGGTTGTAAGTTGTTTTAAACTTCTTTAACACCATGTTTTATTTAATGTTTTAACTCACTCTGTGACCTTAGGGTGAAAGGGGGTAAATAATAGTTATAATAATGATTATAATAATATGGCCCAGAATCACACTATATCTGTTCTGCTTCTTTACAAGATTGCCAGTTCTTCTTACTAGGTCATCGGCACCAGGATTTGACCACCAAGTCCAGGTGACTCTGTCCAGAACTCAGGAATCTCCTGCAGCTGAGCTCTGATAAGCACCCTATGAAACAACAGTGGGACATCCCCCCCCCCCGGCATATGTACCCTCATCTGACGGGGCATGTGCAACCTGCGGCTTCTTCTGCAGGGAAGCTGTCACTGCTCTTCCCTCTTCAAGCCCCTTCTGGCTCTATGAGACAGCGGGGGGGGGGGGGGAGATGGCAGGGATTTGACTGCCTCGTCCCTCACCTGCACAGCCTCTTCCTCTGCCTCTGACACATCCTGCATGTCTTCCTCAGACGGCTCTGACCCTTCCTCCCCCCGGCTTCTGTCTCACAGGCAGTGCAAAATCCCATAAATTGCTGGCCCCTTGCCTCTACCACAAACTGCTCAGAGCCCTACCAGTCCCTGGCACAGATTAGAAGACCCTTGGTGTCACTCTCAACTCTATGCATCTATAATGCATGGAGATAAGGCAAACCAGAGGCTATGGTCCATGACAGCTAAGGACATAACCTCCATGCTCAGAAGCACTATGACGCTGGTATTGTGGGTGGCGGCTTCCATCATGCAAGGGGTATATAATGGGCAGCCGTAGGATATGAGAAAATAACCTGGGATACACATCCCTCTTGCACACAGGCCATTCCACCACCCCCTGTTAGGTGGTTCATCCCAAACATGCCTGCTCCCTCCAATCACTGGTTCCTGGACTTACCAGCCTGTTGTGAATGAATAGCATGGCGTTCATACTGGCGATTCGGTAGCTAATGTTCTCCCAGAATGAGGTGATGGCAACCATGGGCTTTGTGTCATACCATGGCAAGTAGTAGTAGTGGTTACCTGGAAAGGAATTGCCTGGTTTTGCACTGGGTCTTGTCTTGCCATGAAGCTGCTTCATGAGCAGTCAGACTATTGCTCCATCTAGCCCAGTGCTGTCTACTCCGACTGGCAGCAGCTCTCCAAACTTGCAGACAGAGGCCAGCCGTTTGAAAACCTTTGTGGTGTGGCGGTCAGACCAGTGCTCTCTTCAGCTACAAAGCTAATTGGGAAGACAACAAAGAGTCTTGTGGTACCTTTTAAAGTGCTAACAAGTTTATTGTAAGCTTCCATGGGCTATGCAGATAATGGATGACTTGTGCCATAATGAACTGGTTAATGAACTGGTGCCAGAAGATTCTTTGCTCCAAGACACTAGCGTGAGCATCGCTCTGCAAAAAGTTTATTCGGTGAACTTCTGTGTATCGGTCCCAGCCTCCAACCTTCCTCACAAGACTGTTGTAGGGATACATGGGAGAAACCATGCCTGAGCCCTTTGGAAGAAGGAAGGGATTAAGATGCATGGAACGAGACGCAGGACACATGACACTCATAGCATATGCTCTACCCACTGAGCTCCTGTACCTTCTACCTCCAAATAGTATTTCCCTTCACAGTGAATCCTTTCTTTTCCTGCCCACCCCCATCTGCCAGTTCATTTCCAGGCCCAATTCAAGGTGCTTGTGTTAATGTGCAAAGCTTGTAAATGATTTAGGCCCCAAATACCTGAAAGACTGCCTCCTTTGCTACAGATCCTCCCAGGTGTTAAGCTTAGCAGAGAGGGCACCTCCTCACTTTCATAGAATCATAGAGATGGAAGGGACCCAACCCCTGCAGTGCAGGAATATGAAGTAGTCCCTTACAGGAACCAAACCTGCAACCAAGCTTTCCAGCTCCCTCAGAGGTTTGGGGTAGATGGGTGTGATGGCCTAGGAGAGGGCATGATCTGTGGTGGCCCTTAAGTTGTGGAATTTCCTACCCAGAAAGATGTGTCTGACTTCTTCACTATGCAGCTTTTACTGAATGCTGAAGATCTTTACCCTAGTCTTTGGCACCTGAGATGCGTATTTTCAAGACCCACCCTATTTTGGGGAATGTAACATGCTTCAACTGTTTTTAATTCTGAATTTTAAATTGTTGTAATCCAGCCTGGGATCTGCTGGTGAAGGATAACTAATAAATTTCACCATCATCTCTTAGTCACTTGTTCCTTACCATCATACACTGCATGGCTGTACTGAGTGGTTGAGGCAGAAGGTTTGCAAGTCCCATCAAATTTGTTGCCATAGTTCCCAATGCTGACCTCAAACTGGATCTGTTCCTTGATATCAGCCAACATAGTAGCTGAATAAAAGATGACACATAACCCATACCGGATTTGAGGCAAATAGCGCTGCAGAAACAAACAAACAAATCTGTGGAACTGGCACAGTAACAAATCAACCTTTGGAACTCCTTGCCTATTGACACCAGACAGGCACCTTCACTGGACTCTTTTCAGCACCTGTTAAAAACATTTTATGTTTAGACAAGCTTACTAAAATATGTAGTATGTTGACATGTGTTTTAATCTGTTTTTACTTTATCTTGAAATTTAATTATCCTTTGGATGTTTTTTATTAATAATTTTGCTGTTTTATTATTTTTTGTTCTCATACCCAAAGAAGTATACAATGTTTTAGAAATAATAAAAAAGGGTTATTATGAGAAGGAGGTCTTGGCCAGTATCTCCCACACATTTGAGCACAAAACTATCTATATACTTATATATAATGTAATAATCTTGAGAAGCGATTAAAGTGCCTACAAAAGATCCTCAAAATTTTAGCAGAAGAAGAACCACCACCCTGTTCTTACAGTGGCCAACAAGAGGCCCCTGTGGAAGCATGCCAGCAGAACTTGAGCACTCCAGTCTGGCACAGCTGGCATGGGAAACCCTCCCGGTCTTCTTGGCCTGCACCTCCCATCATCCTTGGCCACAGGCTGCGCTGACTGCAGCTGACGGGAGTCCAAGAACACCTGGAGGACCCAAGTGACCCAGTGCCTGGATGGAACTTGGGTTCTTCAAGCTCTTGGCCTTGCACTTTCCAGAGCAGAGAAGGCATGCCGGGTGGGCAGGGAATGACAGGTCAACAGGCCTTCTCTTGCTGCATGGAGCTCACAAGCAGATCTATTATGTTATTCATTTACTAGAATAACGTCTTTCTGCTAAAAAATATAGGAAGTAATCACTGAAATATCCTGGTCCGAGAGTTTTGAGGGCCCACTTGAAAAGTTTAGGCCAACATTGTGAATTGGGCCCAGAAACAAAATGGCAACTGGTGACACTGTGATAATACTGTGGTAATATGGTCCAAACATCTCACACCACATAGTCCAGCTTCTGCATTCTGGGCCATGTGAAGTTCCTCAACATCCTCCAAAGACAAACACAAGAAAGCTTCATCTGTAACTAGATAATAAAGACTGTTGCCAGCTAGCTGCCTGAATCCTGTGTTTCCATGACACAACAGTCTTCCAGGAGAAACATGGGAAAGTAAGCAGGGAGGAAACAACTACTGCAAGGTCCACATCTTCATGGCCTTATGAAACACCCCCACCCCACCCCATACTCCTGTTTACACATGGCAAGAAAACAACTTGTATATATTTTGTTCTTTGGCTACCTCCATTCTTGTAATATATTGTTCAGGAACAGCTTCTATTCTTTGAACGGGGTCCGGATCCATGTAGGTAATCAGCTCCACTAGGACTCTTCCCCGGTAAATTATCCCTTCCTTCTAAAAGAGAAGAAGAGTTCGTGATAGAAAGAGCAGAACAGACAATGATGAGGACAATTCTTATTGAAAAGAAAGAGCAACATTGTGATGTCTGTGTTACCCTTTCCTTACACTCTTTAGCACAGCCTAAAATAGCCCAGCTTGACAAGAGTGTGCACATTCTCAGTGTTAAGAAAGAGACCTTTGGAACACAAAAGCTTGTTCTTGCCAAGGTGTACGAGTGGTACTTTACACCGAGGAAATTATTCCTGATAAACCCTATTCTTTCTCCTTTCACATTTGAGAAGCTGTGGTATGGTTGGTACATACCTTCACATGCCCCCAGGGATTGGGATTGCTCCCAGGGACAAGGGTTTTGGAAGCTCGTGTGCCAGGAGACCAGTGAGGCTACTGGTCAATGGATATATCCATCTCTGACACTGGTCTTGTTAATTATGTTTCTGGATAGAAATTTATATCTTAATCACAAAAAGTGGTTGTGTCATTCACTCTTGGTAAATGTTGTAGCTCAGCATTAGAAAACTATTTTAGGTTTGCAGTGTTGGTGCCTTGCAGAACAACCACCCTCTTGCCACAACTCCTAAGAAGTTGAATGGACAACCAAGAGACAGACTTACACTCCCAACATTTTCTAAATTGTCCTCTTCATTCATGAGCTCTGGTGGCGTCCTGTAGAGGGTCACAAAGCTTGGCCCGAAGCATGGCAGGAAGCCTGGGAAATTCTCTGAAACCAACAAGAGCTTGAGGGGAGGAAGAGTCTGTGCACCACCAGCCTAGTCCCAAGGCAAGGCAAGGTGGCCAGTTTTGGGTGCTCTTCAAGGGGACATCAGACAGATCTGATCCCCAGGGCACAATCCATTGGGAAGTCTTCCTGCATAATCTTCCACTGAAACCAAGGAAGCTAAAAGGCAGCAGAGGGCTTAAACCTGAAGCTCTATGGGACTCCATGCCTCTGAGGTCGAAGACCAGGGGAAGGAACTGGAGGCAGCTCAATACTGGACACCACTACCCAGAATCCTTTTGGTCCTTGATATCATGTGATTGTATAGAGCCAATCCCGTAACACTATCTGCTCTAGAGCATGCCCTCCAAGTTTCATTCCCCAAATCGGGATATCAGGAGGGGTGCAACTTCCAGTCCGGTGCTCTGGCAATCGTCTGGAGAGTTGGCAGAGTCTTGCCAAAGTACTGGACCAGAAGACGCTTTGGCGTGACCCTGCTGATGAGTGCCAGAATGCATGTCTTTAACAGGACATTCCAGGATCCAAACAGAAGCCAGGATTGCCTTCTATGATGTGGGATGTCCCACGAAAGAAGGTACAGTTGGGGGGTATGATATAGCTCTAAGACAGGTGGGGAAACTGTGGTCTTCCAGATGTTGCTGGACTCAGGAGCAGACTTTGGTAATATGGTGCCTTGAGTGAGGACAAAATTTTGTGCCTCCATCACATATTTCATGTTTTCGCAGTAATACCTTTTGGTACAGGTACTTTTTAAATGGATCTTCTCAGTAGGTACCCGTAAAAATAATGGTTTTAGTATTATGACTATGGCTATTATTTTCTGCCCCCTTGGCTGGGCACCTTGTGCGGGGAACCAACCGCACTGCCCTAAAACCCAGTGCTGCTGGGCTACAACTTCTGGCATCCTTGCCTGCTGGCCATGATGGCTGGGACTGAAAGGGCATGCAGTCTATTAATACCTCCATGGCCACAGATTCCCCACCCAGTCTCTAAGAACTGCTAATCTTCCTCATTCTGGGCGACTTGGTCACCAGGTGGTCCCTCCAAGCCAACGATTATCCTTCTCAGACTCAGGACCTGGACCTCACCTGCCTTTGGCTCTGAGGGGGACGTAGGATAGTGTGTTCCCCCTATTCCAATACATTTCAATGGGGCTTGCACCAGTGCACAGCAAATGCCAGAAGCCCTGTGACCTGGGAGGGCCCACTGTGACTGGTGCCAAGTCCCAGGCCATCCTTTGAATTTCACCAGAATGCAATATGATGTACATGCAACGGGCATTGCATTTTGGGCAAATTAAAATGGTGGCTATAGCAGTAAGTCCAGTGACACAGCCTTGGAGTCTCTGACAACAAAGCCAGGAGGCCATCTCCTGTTGGTGCCTGCTGTCTGGGATGCCTGCATCGCCCAGCGAAGGGCTTGCTACCGGTGGGGAGGGGCCATGGAAGGCACTTCCTCCAGGATCTTCTGAAACCTGGAACCAGCTTTGCTTGCATAAGATCAGAGCTTGCACCGGAAGATTGTGCCTTATGCTAATTGAAAGGAGCGGGTTGCTGTCAGGTGGCCCAGATTTGCAGGGTGTGTGTTTGTAAAGAATCAAAGCTTGCTTACTTCCCATGTCATTCCCAGCTGAAGAGATCTGGGAAAGGCTGAGAAATGCCGTCCCCAGAACACTGCTATCTTCATTTTGTTCCCTAGAAAACAAAATAGAAGGCTCCGTGGCAGCGGGGAGGGGGACACCCCTCCCCCCAGTGGCACTCCAGGTCTCTTCCTAGCCCCTGGAACTCTTCTCAACTGCACCCCATCTCTCAGAACAGACTCCTCACTGCTCTGTTCTGTACCCTCTCATGTGCCTCTCACTTGCTTGGCTGGGGGCTAGAGCAGGGCACCCATGTGCAGAAACCTTTGACCTTTGCATGACTGGAAAGCAGCAATATATCTTGGACTGGCAATGTCTTTTGGGGGCATAGTATATGGCCTAGATACTGTCCCGCATTTGAGGTGCACTGGCAGCACTCACCCATCAAGAGCACTGAGTTTGATTAGATCACACATGGAAGGCATCTGCAAAGGAAAAGGCAAGTTGGTAAGGAAACCTCTCTGCACCTGTGCTCCATGGACCACCTAAGATTCCATCAGCATCTCACATGACCAAATAACAGAGCCCAACTTCAGTCAAAGTAAGTTAGAGATGATGGGCTGTATGATTAGTTTCACCCAGCTCAGGGAACGAACTTCTCATGCTCCTAATGCCCATGTGTCCCAGAGAAGTTCTTCTCCAGCTCAGAAAATAAAACAAGCTGTTAGGCATGTGCAGATCAGAAAGTAATCAGTGATGAAGTTCAGGTGCCATGGAATTGACATGTCCCAAATATCCTTGCACCTGGGATACCAATGAACATGCTCCCATTTCAGCACCCCAGGCATCAGGGATAAATGGAGGCCATTATAGCAGCTAAGTAAAGTTTGCATGAGGGAGAGGTGGTGGCTGAGGTCTTGGGCTTCTATTGCTGTTATTGGGAACCTAACAATATTCTGCATTTTGGAAAGCAAAAGGACTGAGCTAATTTCTGGTTTTAGGGCCAGAGGGCTCTGTTTGCCAAGGCCAATTCCAAACTGAGCCAGAGCAAGGGTTTGCATGTCAGTGGTGTAAACAGTAGATAGTAGCAGACATTTCATCCTGATAGTAACAGACTGCAATCTGGGAGGACCCAGACAGGAGAGGGGGTTAAGTAACTAGCCCTCCCCTCCCCAATGAAACGTGGTGTCATGAGTGGTAGGAAGCAAGCTCAGCCCCACCCACAAAGTGCACCCCTGTGCTCTCTCTCTCCTCACCCCATTTCTGCATAACAATACTCACCTGCATAGGAAAGAACATCAGCTGGTTCCACACAGGGTTAGCGTCTCTGAGCACAACTCTGGTCTTTAGCTGAACATGTGGGTAAAGGGAGCAGGTCAGTAAAGAGCCACCATTCTGTAGAGGGCTTAGCTTTCAGCACGTGCTAATGCCAGGTAAGATACCCACTTCTAGATGACAGGGGATAGCTCAGTTGGTAGAGCATGAGACTCTCAGTCTAATGGTTGTGGGTTTGAACCCCATGCTGGGAGAAAGATTCCTGTATTGCAGGGACTGGACTAGATGGTCCTTGTGGTCCCTTCCAACTCTACAATTCTTTGATCCTATGACTATCTTATGAAACAGGATTATATATATTCCCTTGTCTCTGACATGTAAGGCTGAGCTGCAGGGAACCAAGCCTCTGGAGAACTGAATGAGCAGCGGTTCTTGCTGTCTTCAGGCTATGAGTGTACTATAGATGCAGGAGTAAGTGTGGGCAAGCAGCAGCTGATCAAACTCCTTGAGGTCTGGTAGTTTTCAAGGACTTCTTTCCAAGGCTGAGACGCACCCATTTTGGTTCACGGCAAGTTCTCCAATGTGGTGATCAAGGCAAAGAGAAGGCTCCCTGCTATTGTCAGTGTTGCATGGTCAGTCAGTTTGGAACTTAAATGGTTATTGATGGAAATGCATTGCTAGATTTTTTTTAAAAAAAGAATGACACTTGGTTGGTTTTTGCTTTGTGCATTTTGGAGAGGGAGAGGGAGTACCATGGAGTCAATGCGCCAAATATTACAGCAAGAACGCTGGAAAGGAGATGTATTTAATTTTTAGCTGTATAGAGAGAATATGGCACATCATCTTTTATGCAGATTATGATTAGAGCTGTCATTCAATTAAATAAATCTTAGTCGATGAAGAAATCAGTTTCTTGTTTAAATCTGCATATAGATAAAAGCAATGGTTCTGAAGCAAACTTCTTGTGTCTTTAGAAGATAGGTTCCGCTATCATCAATGGCAGGCAATGCCTTCAAAAAGACGTTCCCTCCTATGTGACGGAGAAAGAAAGGGTCTCTCTTAAGTTGTAGCTTGCCCTGGGATCTGCTGGTGAAAGGCAGGTAATAATTGATTAATTAGCCCCAGCTTGGATAGCTCAATTGGTTAGAATGTGGTGCTGATAGATAACGCCAATATTGCAGGTTTTGATCCCCATAGGGGACAACTGCATATTCCTGCATTGCAGGGGGTTGGACTAGATGATCCCTAGGGTCCCTTTCAACTCTATGATTTTGCTAATAACAGTGGTGGTTGCCCTCTGTTGTTTGTATAAACATTAATTTGCTGCCTGAGTAATTGGGAGCAGATTTCCAGTTGACAAAATGTCTGTTTAATCAATGCACATGTTAGATTAATCAATTATATATGGAAGCTCTAATTATGGTTTTAGTTTCTAATTTTCCAGATCTTAAGTTTGGTTTGCCACAAAAAGCAGGATTTCTACTAAGACTGTATACACATTTTTGAAAGGAAGTTTCTCTAAAACAATGTACAATTTATAAGTAGCAGATGTTATTTTCTTAAGAGGCTACTGTCTTCCTTTAAGGAAAAATAAAATAATTAGGGCTGCATTTTACATACCAGTTTCCCTGCAAAATCAACTTCCAGAGAAGGGTCAACTGAACCGCCAGTGGGATCAACATCCATGTTGCTCCGTACTGTTGAGGAAAGTAAGAGCCCTATTAAATCTTTTTTATGATCCCATTTTACCAGGGTTTTAGCCCTTCCTTACTCTCTTATCTGCTAGACAGCTCTAATGGGAATGTGTTGACCGCATAAGGGAACCTGGAGGAACATGAATCTGAACTATCCACCTATATCATTTAGAAGAAAAGATTCAAGCCTTCTCACTCATATAATAGCCTAACAGAAACAAACCCTTGTCTGGCTGTGTTTTGACCTCTGAGCCACTTATCTGAATGTTCTTTGTTAAAAATTGTTTTTGTTTTGTTTTGTTGGGTTTATTTTTTTGAAAAATTTATTGATTTATTTAAGTAAATCATTTCCCCCCTTGTTCTTCAGCCAAAAAGCTTCCTAGAGCAAAACCCAGTTGAAATTAAAAAAACAAAACAGCAATTATCCTGTTTCTCAAGTTTTGAGAAAAGGTCAGAAGAAGCACTTTTACTTACTGTGCATGCTTGAACCGTGGAGGCCATGCATGCACACTAATGCACCACTGCAATGCATGCCATGGTGGCTATGTCCTCCCTCCATGGTTGGAGTCAGTAGGTCTCTAAATACCACTTGCTGGGAATTGCAGGTGTGGAGAGTGCTATCGTACTCAGGTCTGGCTTGCAGGCTTCCCACAAACATCCAGTTGGACACTGTGAGAATGCTGGGTCAGGAGGGGCTTTTGACCTGACTCAGAAGGCTCTTCTTCTGTTCTTAAGCCAGGACAAAGCTTAAGGCGATTCCTCGGTTATTGCCTTTCCCCCTGCCCCTTCACAAGCAAAGGCTTAGTCCACTGTGTCCACCAACACAAGAGCAAAACTGTGCTATTATCCTCACTCTATGACCCACCAGTTTAACTGGGACTCCATTTTCTGGTCCAGCCCAGGCATAGAATTTCTGAAATTACAAATTAACAAGCATTTTTGCTTGCAAAAAGCAGCAAAGCTCATTAAGTTCTTTATAAAGCCTGGCATACTGCAAAGACAGAGGCAAAGTCACAACAACACGTCGGGAAGGACTTGGACTTAGCTCCTGAAAGGACATTCCAGCCCTACTGCTACCCTATGTATTTAATTAATTGCAAATGCATATGAAAAATGCAAAGACTTTCCCTCACTGACCAGGGCTACTGCAAACATTTTTCCATAATAAGTGTGTGGTTTGTTTGCTTTTGTGGGTGGGAAGTTTTGTGGTGCTTAAATCTGTTACATAGCTTTTTAAAAAACATAGCTTTGTTTAAAAAGAGCCTAGTATACAAAGGCAACATTTATATCCACTGCTCCACCATCTTTTCCCTGGAACCCTGCACACGGCTGCCATACAGAAGGCTCCCCAAAGGGAACGTGGCTCTCTGGCTGAAGAAGCATCACCACAGGAAGCTAACCCATTCTCACGCCACTTTCAGTGCTCTGGAAATGCTAAGTCTCACATGAAGGGAGAGACCCTCCCAGAAGCTGCCCCTTAAGCTCTTGTCTATTTTTACTGGTCCAAACCTCCTAGGGGCGGAGGAAGGGGGTGCGGTAGGTGCGAGCCGCCCCGGGTGTCCCCACCAAGAGGGGTGACAAAATGCTGGGCGGCACTCACCGCAGGGCTTGCAGTGCACCCAAGCCACTCGTCTCTCCTGGGAGAGACATGGTGGCTTGGGAGCGTAGAGGCTCCATGCTGCCGAAACAGTCCATCCACTGCCCCCTCCTCAGCTGTAGGGTGGCTGAGTGGGAGGAGGCAGGCAGACTCCGAAGGCCCTGCCCTCACCCTGCCCCTATGGGTGGCTCACGCTGCCCCTGGGCGCACCGCTCCAGGCGCCCAAGCGGTTTCCTCTGCTGCGGGAAACCTCCTCCACAAATACCTTATTAATTTCCTCTTGGTTGGAGCCTGATCATCCAAAGATTAACACATGATACGAGGAAACCAAGGGACCAAGCTACATCTACTGATCTTAATGGTTATCACTTCGGTCTATATGAGATCTGTAACTTAAAAATAATAATAATTGTGCTGCAATTTGCAAAAAAAAATCAGACTCTCTATAGAAAAAGACAAAAAAGAGAAAGGGGCCATTGTCCCTATCTTGGTTTCGCACTGCCACCCCACTGTGACAAAGAGGGCACTTTATGAGTGTGGTACAGGGATGCAGAGTCACCAAGAGGTTTTTCCTTTGTCCATTGTTTACTGCTGAATCAGAACAAACACCCATACTCAAAAACCCGATTGGGGTTTCTTCTGATTTAGCAGTAAACAGTGAGTTTTCTGGGAAAAGCAGATGGGCAAACGGAAAACTTCTCGAACTTGTGCCTAGAAAGCACTGGCCAAACAGAAGTAATATTGTGTGTGTGTGTGTGTGTGTGTGTGTGTGTGTGTGTGTGTGTGTGGAGAGAGAGAGAGAGAGAGAGAGAGAGAGGGCAAACTTACTTGGAGACAAATCTTCTGCTCGGTATACAAAGAGCTGGACCATGGCTCTGCGTACTGCTGGCATTACTGCTGCCTGCAGGAGGTTGGCCTCCAAATCGCCACTGCCTGGCAAATGGGCTGCATCCTTAGAGAAGAGAAAGGCGCAACATAAACCTGTGACCCAGATGCTGGTGGCTGGTGGCCCTCTAGATGTTTTTGGCTCACAGCCCCCATCAGCCGCAGCCTGCCCCAGCTGTGCTAGTTGGGATGGATGGGAACACAGGAAGCTGCCCTATCATGGATCAGGCCATTGGCCTACCTGGCCACACTGACCAGCAACGGCTCCTAAGACTTTGGATGGGAGACATTCCCTGCCCCACCTGGAGATGCTGGGGGGTGGGGGGCAGGACTTCCTGCAAGCAAAGCAGGTGCTCTGTCAGGGAGCTCCCTTCCCCATAATCCTTTTTCAGTCTCAAATATAGGCAGGGCCCTAGGCGGGTGAAAGCTGTCACAGATCATCCGTACAGAACACAGAGGGAGTTTCAGATTCAAACAGGGCACTTTCTGTGTTCATTTCAGTGGCAGCTGCAAAAGGAGCACAAACACTGTAGCAGGAACAAATGCAATGTTGGAACCAGCCCACAGTTTTGCAAGGAAAGCTATGGAAAAACTCAACCCAGTTTAACAGGCATGCCGTCTCCCAAGAAAACAGTAGATCTGGCATATGGGACCTGCTGTCCTGTAGCTTCTCCCTGTAGTGAGCCACACAGGAGGGCCACATGGGGGCAGGCAATGGTGTAAGGTGGGCCTTTTCCATTTGGCCAGGTACTCAGAGTAGAATTCATGGTTCTGTTCTCAAAACAACCTTATGAGGTAAGGTAATGAATTAATTATAGGTCTTTTTCCGCTGCTTGTTCATGTCCCTGGAAAAGTTTGCAACAATTCAAATATAGGCACAAACAAAACTTAAATGAAGCTAAAGACCACAGAATTGCAAGAGCAATTAAAATTATCTGCAAAAGGTGAGAGAAGGAAAAGCAACAACAAACAAAAGACAGGCTTCAGGCAAACTTCTCTGGGGAGGGTGTTCCATGGCTGGAGTGCTACTACCCAAAAGGCCCTTTAGATAGTGGGGGAACCCCAAGCAGCTTTCCTGTGAGGTTCTTAATGTAGGGACAGGTGCAAATCGAGACAGGTGGTAAGGTCAAGATGGAGCAACTGGACCCCATTCGCCCACTGAGCTTCAGGGCAAAATAGGAGTTTGAGCCTTGTTCCTCACAGGAATAAGTCTAACACTCCATATCCACCATCCCAGTCTGGCATAGGAATTTGGGTGGGCACCCCACATAGTAGAATCATGGAATCATAGTTGCAATGGATCCTGAGGATCATCTCATTCAGGAATATGCAGCTGTCCCTTACTGAACCCGCAACCTTGATGTTCTCAACACCACACTCTAACTAACTGAGCTATCAACTGAGCTGCTGTTGGCATCCTGTAGCAGGACCCAGGTATAGATAATATTTATCTTCTTAAGAATGTTGCTGCTAAAATCCCAAGTTCTTCCTGTTTAGGCTGCTGGTACAAGGCCACCAAGAGTTCTGCTTGTCTAGTCAGCCTGTCCTGCTCTACTAAACTGTTTAGCAAGTTGGCGTCTGATCTACCAGTCTTGAAAAATGATGCTTTATTCCATTATCCAAACAAGGCACCCCATCATTTTAATAGCTGCCAATGGCATCACGTGAACTTGAATGCCTGTGACAAGCCTCTGTTGAGGTGGTGAAGATGTTGTAATGTAAAGATTTTTACCGGCGCCTGATCTCCAGCTCCAAGGACACAGAGGTTAACTTTCACATAGCCCCTTAGTCCGGCATTAAGATTAGCTGGGTCATAGAGGCTCAGCCATTTGCCCATCAGAGCATGACCTAGGGAAAAGAACAAGAGCCAACATTCACACCATCCAGAAGTGCCATCTAATTGTGGATAGACATTCATTAAAAAAATTAGAAGATCCTGCTGGATCAGGCTTGGCCAGAATCCTGTTCTCACCAGAGCCTGCCAGATCCCTGTGGGAAACCTGCAAGCAGGACCCGAGCCCAAGAGCCCTCTCTCCTCCGGGGCAGCTGGTCTTCAGAGGCCTTGCTGCCTCCAGCCATGGAGACAGAGCATAGTCATCATGGCCAGCAGCCATTGATTGCCAAGGACAGCCTTTTCCTCCATGGATTTGCCGCATCCTTTTTTAAAGCCATCCTAGATGGCGGCCATCACTGCCTCCTGCAGGAGTGAGTTCAACAGTTCAATATTTTAACTGTTGAACTGCTTTGTGAAGAAGGGCTTTCTTTTATCTGTCCTGAATCTTCCAACATCATTGATTGTTCATGAGTTCAGGTGTTATGAGAGAGGGAGAAAAACGTTTCTCTCTCTACTTTCTCCAGGCCAGGCATCATTTTAGACACCTCTGTCATTTCACCTCTTGCTCACCTTTTCTCTTAACTAAAAAGTCCTTGCAGGGGAGTTGCTATGAGTAACAGTATCACAAGGATGCTTCCTTTCTGTCAAATGTCAATATAAAACTGTGTGACCTGGTCAGAGTCCCGCTTTCCTTACTCTGTAGGTAATATAAGCTGTCAAGCCCTAAATCTGAGGTCTGAGCTGAAACTTTTCACAAGTTTCCATGAATGGTTTTGGCCCTGTTGATGAGGGCTTCCTTTTCCAATTCTTTTAGGCACTCCTTGTGAAAAGGTTAATCTGATTGCTTACATTGCCTCACTAGCTCTCACTCTCAATTGCCTTCAATTGCCATCACCATATACTCAAATCTGACGGGCTCTATAGCGTAGTAATACCATCCCATGTCCTACAATAGCCGGTTTACATTTCATTTCCCACAAATATACATAGAAAATAGGCAATTTAAATATAGTAGTAGCACAACAGCTGTAATATGTAATACAAATATAATGCACTACAATATAAAAAGCATATTAGCACAAAACAACCAGTAGGACAATTAACAGGATCTGACACCAAAAACATCCATGGAGCTTGTGATGTGAGAATGGAGCACAAGGCCCAATGGAGGGCGGAGGAAGGAAACAGTGGCTGATGGGTCTTGGACACCCTGTCTCCCAAGAGCCCTCAAACTCGCCACTGGCTCTAGACAAAAGTACCTGGAGATTCATACACAAGCCCGATCTCAATCTGCAGAGAGAGAAAAACAGAAGGAGTTACAGGAATTGTCAAGGAAAGGAAAAATTGAGCTGTGGGAAAATTTCAGGGCAATTCAGAATATTGCAAAGAGTTTGTGGTTAGACTAAATTGTGGTGGTTTTTCCTTTTTGCGGGAGGTGGGGTTCCCTTCCAATCCTGTGATTTTATAACTAAAATGGGGTTCCACAGGAATAGGGGAGATTGCTAAAATAGTCAAATACTTCTTTATTAAGGAAATAGCATAGGCAGGTCTATTAAGTATCTGTATTGTAATGTATGCTAATGTGTTGTCACAGAAACTCTAAATCTCTGGAGGCTCTTCTGGGTGGTCAGTGGAAGAGGGTGTGTCTCCCTCCCTCTCCCTGGCTAAAGGGGATGTCTTCAAGATATCTCTGTGTGGAAAAAGACACAGGAGAATGGCCGTCTGGGGGCTGGAGCTGCAGAAGAGACACAGAGGCCTGACTTGCTCTCTGCAAGAATCCAAAGCTGTGGCTTTGGTGACCCACCCCAGGAACCTAAAGTAGGAGGAAGAGATAATCAGCTGGAAGATTAATGCTGTAAACCTTCCAGAACATGCTCAGCCTGTGTTTATAAACCTTCTACCACAGAAATCACCATCAGCCTTCCGTGGCCTTCACTCCAAGGAAACCAACCCAAGGTTTTCTTGTGTGTGTGTGTTTCTTTGTGGCTGATTAGCTGCTCTCCCTGTGCAAGGGTCAGAGGGGGCAGGTTTTCTGTTGAGGCAGGTGATTAGCTGTGGGAGGAGCTTATCAGAGCTTGAAGGGCAGCGCCGCGCGCCGCAAGGTGTGCACAGTTGATCCATCTTTTAGATTTAGGGGTGCTAGTCTCAAACGTTTGTTGGGGGAGACCTAGGTTTTTTTTGGGGGGGGGGAGTTATTTGTCCTGTCTCCATGCTTTTTATGATGGAGGACCGCTGTAGTCACCCCCAACAACACGTTCTCAAGATGGAGGGTGAGGGAACAGCTGCAGTTGCCTGCGGTTCCTGCACAATGTTTGCCATCTTGCCAAAGGTTGCAGGCAGCTTTACCTGCAGCAATTGCATGTTGATTGCCCTCTTAGAAGACAAAGTCCAGCAACTGGAGGAACGTATAGCTATGCTCCAAAGAATTAGAGAGCTGGAGCTCTTCTTGGAAGCAACAGAGCACACCATCTCCACCAAGGAGGAGACAGGGGACTCCCTTGAGAAGGAGGCTAGTTCACCAACACAGGAGCCAGATATATGGAGAAACGTGATTCAAAGAAGTAGGAGGCCCAGGGTTCGCTCTGATTGTTTAGAAATACACAATCGCTTTGAGGTCCTCTCCCCTAGCATGGAAGACGAAGAGCAGACTCCATTTGAGGATCTCTCCCTCATTACAGTCGATCAGGTATATGAAGACAAGCAGCAAAGTCAGTCCTCAGGGAATGTGCAGGCAACCTTGGAACGAACAGCTCACGGAAGAACCCTGACCAAAGCTAAGAGGAGGCATGTAGTGGTGATAGGGGATTCCCTACTGAGGGGAACAGAAGCAGTGATCTGTGGGCCTGACAAGATGTCTCGGGAAGTGTGGAGTCTCCCCGGGGCTAAGATCCAAGATGTAACTGAACAACTGCAAGGAATCATAAAACCCACTGACAAATACCCCTTCCTCGACGGACTTCCGGTCGGCGCCAGCGTTAATGGCGGTCCTTGCTTCGAGCTCCGAAGCAGGACTGCTCCGTGAGTTCGGGTCTGACCCGCTACGGCGAGCGGGGGACCCCTAAAATCACAGGCGCTGAAGCCTGTGAACAAGGAGATTCGGTGGGCACCTTTGCGCCCCCCGGTATCGCGAAAGAGCCTTTTTAAAGGCTCCGGAGCGGCATCGGGTGTGAGCGCGGTGCTGAGGATCGCAACCCAGCTCACGGAGTGAAGCCGCGTCGCCATTGACGGAGAGCGCCGATTCCTTCCTGAAACTACCGATTGGAAACAACACCCGTGAGTAAGAACAGCAAATAAAGGGAACGGGGCTTTAAATTTTAAGAAGATTCGGCTGAAAACGGGAGAGGCAAAAATTAAGGAAGTCTGCCCCCCGGAACTGCATGATTGACTGAGCAACGAAAAGAGTAAGCTGTGCTTAAAGGGGACGTATTTATGCTTTTTAACCCTGTTAAACCTGACATCGGAAGAGGACCTCCCCCCCCAATGAGCAGGAGAGGGGGGGGAAGAAATTTGACTTAATTTTATCTGCTTAAGAAAGGAGTTTTGAACGGGAAACCTTCTACTGCCGATACCTCTGGCCAGGCTGCCGGAGCAGTGAGCACCTGAAGTGAGCTGTCAAACTTGACTGAGGATACAAAGTAAGATTTATCTGATATAAAATAACGGGACTTTAGTGGACAAAAACTGTAACATTTTAAATTGCAACAAAGTAGGGTTTTTACTTGGACTTTCGCTTTTGGAACTTTGTATGGCTATTTCTTTCCCTGTTTCTTTGTCTTCGTACTGGATACAATGTACTCCCTCTAGAGGTTTATAAGAGAGACTGCTGCATTGAGATAGAAACAGTGGGATTTTCCAACTGCAACTGTTCCTGTGGGAACGACCTTGAGATATGAGCGGCCCACTGGATGAAATATCAACAAGATCCAAAGCAAAACAGGCTCAGGCTCAAAAGAAAAGAGGCTCCTTGACAGGAGCAACAGCAACACAGGAAAGAACAACAACGGTATCAATGGATTCCATGACACAGGCTCTACTCAGGATAAATGAATCTTTAGAATCACTTACTAGGCAAACTACAGAGAACTCCAAGAAACTGACTGAATTGACAACAAGATTGGATTTGAACACGACAATAATATCGACTAATACAGATTCTATAAATCGTTTAATTCAGGAAAGTACAGAGACGAGGAAAATAGCTGAAAGTGCGAGGACCACGGCCGAGGAAACCAAAGGGAAATTTGTTCCTATTGCAAAGAAGGTACATGAGCATGATGAAGCCCTGGCCCTCATGGAATTGGAGAGGAAAGGCAAGAATTTGAAATTGAGACTGGTACCTGAGGAGGAGGAGGACAAGCTCGGGGAATTTCTTACAGACAAGTTCCAAGAATTTTGGAGTGAAGAGTTGGGGGAAGAGGAAGAGGATTTTACAATAACTACAGCCTTCCGGATTGGCAGAAAGCAAGGTAAGAAGCCAAGGGATTGCTTAATAACTCTCAGATCCAAGGAAGAAAGAGATAAAATATTGAACCTACACTTCCAGAGGGCATTGGTTATCAAAAATTCCCAAATACAGATCTTCAAAGATATTCCTAGATACTTTTTGGAGGTGAGAACACAATTTAAAGACTTAGTCGACTTATTGAAACAAAACAACATTCAATTCAGGTGGGAATTCCCACAAGGGTTGTCTTTCAACTTCAAAGGGAAGAAAATCAAAATAAAAACAATTCAAGACAAAGAACACTTTTTGGAGAGAAACTTTGAGGACTTTCAGAAAGGAACTGTAGAGAGGGAAACACTGGATATTACAAACCTATCGTTTGGATTGAACCCAGCACCGACCGACGAGGAACAAGAACTTGGAGCAGTGGGTGGGAAAAATACCCAATAACAAAAATGTCCCTGCAACTTCTGAGTTGGAACTGTAATGGTCTAAACCATCCCCGAAAAAGAGATCAAGTTTTTCACATACTAAAGAAAGAACAGCTAGATATAATTTGCTTGCAAGAAACCCATATTGCCAGGATACACAGGAAACTTTTGATAAATAAGAGATTAGGACTGGAATTTGTTTCCTCAGACAAAGTTAAGAAAAGAGGGGTGGTGATTTATGCCAAGGAAAAATGGGAACCAAAAATGATCTTCAAAGATGATGAAGGAAGATACCTGGCAGTAGAAATTCAAATTCAAGGAGAAAAGATCTTAATTGTTGGAGTTTATGCACCCAATGAGGGGAAGGCAGAGTTCTTCAAGAAGTTGCATGAGACCTTAATGGACTTTATGGACTTTAAAATTATAATGATGGGAGATTTCAACGGAGTTGTCTCCACAAACATGGACAAGGCACAAAGACAAGTAATATCTAAGGATGGGAGACTACCAAAGACCTTTTTCGAACTCACTGACACCATGGACTTGATCGACATCTGGAGAACTAGGAACCCTCTGGAAAGAGAGGGAACCTTTTTCTCGGAAGCAAAAATGACCTGGACTAGAATTGATCAAATTTGGATTTCTAGCAGTCTGGCACCAAGAGTGAAAAAAACAGAAATCTGCACAAAAACCTGCTCCGACCATAATGCAGTCAAGATGGAAATGAAATTAACAACGGCTGGAACCTTCAGATGGAGAATGAATGACACCCTATTTAGAGATGAAGAAATTTATCAAAAGGCCCAAAAAATATTGAAGGATTACTTTGAGATAAATTTGAGAACGGAGGTGGAAAAAAGAATAGTATGGGACGCAAGTAAGGCCGTGATGCGTGGATTCCTAATTCAGCAAAATTCTATAAAAAGGAAGAAACAAAATGAGAGGAAGGAAAAGATTTTGAACCAGATAAAGGAAGGAGAAAAGAAACTGAGATCTAAGCCGAAGTCTCATGAGATCTTAAGAGAAATAAAGTACCATCAGATGCAATACATGGAATTGATGAATCAGGAAATAGAATGGAAGATAAAGCAAATGAGACAAAGGACATTTGAATCGGCAGATAAATGCGGGAAACTGCTGTCATGGCAACTGAAAAAGAGGCAAAAGTTAAACACGGTGACATCCCTGGAAATAGATGGGAAAATTATCAACAAACCAAATGAAATAAGTAACTGTTTTCAAAGTTTCTTCAAAAAACTTTATGCACAAGGGCCTACAAACGAACAAGAAATAGAGGAATTCGTTAAAAAATATGGACTATCAAAGATTTCAGAACAAAATAAAAGGATTTTGAATGAAAAAATTACAGAACAAGAAATAGAGGGTGCCATCCAGAATATGAAATTGGGGAAATCACCAGGACCAGACGGCTTGACTGCAAAATACTACAAAGATCTAATGGCTAATACAGCCATTGAAGGAAGTATGCAACCAGATATTAGAGGGGAAAAAGGCTCCCGAATCGTGGAAAGACGCATTTATCTCACTTATACCGAAGACAGAAACTGAGAAACATCGAGTTAAAAACTACCGCCCTATATCACTCTTGAATGTGGATTATAAAATTTTTGCAGACGTTTTAGCAAAAAGATTTAAGAGAATTTTGGTGGAGGAGATTCATAAGAACCAAACAGGCTTTCTCCCAGGGAGACATATGTCAGAGAATGTGAGGAACATTATAGACATTTTGGAGATGCTAGAGGTGGACATTAATAGGAAGGCAGTTTTGATCTTTGTGGACGCGGAGAAGGCCTTTGACAACATTTCTTGGAAATTTATGAAGAAGAATCTCCATGGGATGGGGGTAGGCCAAGGGTTTGAAAACGGTATAGGTGCAATATATTCGGAACAAAGAGCGAAACTAATTGTGAACAATGTGGTAATGGATGAAATACCAATAGAGAAAGGTACACGACAGGGATGCCCTATATCCCCTTTACTGTTTATATCGGTCCTGGAGGTTTTATTAAACATGATTAGGAAGGACCAGCTGGTAAAAGGAATACAGGTCGGATCCAAACAATATAAGTTAAGGGCATTTGCAGATGATTTAGTGCTAACTTTGCAACAGCCAGAAGCTAGTACCAAAAGAGTTTTAGAATTAATGGAGATATTCGGCCAGGTCGCAGGATTTAAATTGAACAAACAGAAAACAAAGGTGCTGGAAAAAAATCTAACAAAAGAGGAGAAAGATAGGTTTCAAAGTGAAACTGGGTTGGAAATAGAAAAAAAGGTTAAGTACCTGGGGGTAAATCTGACATCAAAAAATGTGAATCTATTTAAAGACAACTATGAAAAATGCTGGACAGAAGTTAAAAAAGATCTAGACATATGGTCTAGGCTGAAACTTTCCTTGTTAGGCCGAATTGCTGTTATCAAGATGAATGTATTGCCAAGAATGTTGTTTTTATTTCAGACGTTGCAGATTCTAGACAAAATGGACTGTTTCAAGAGGTGGCAGAAAGACATATCTAAATTTGTCTGGCAGGGCAAAAAGCCCAGAATAAATTTTAAGATCTTAACTGATGCAAAAGATAGAGGGGGCTTTGCCCTGCCAGACTTAAGACTTTATTATGAATCAGCAGCTTTTTGCTGGTTGAAGCAATGGCTACTTCTTGAAGACACAGACATTCTTGATCTGGAAGGATATGACAATAGTTTTGGTTGGCATGCATATCTGTGGTATGACAAGGTAAAGGTGTATAAAAGTTTTAAGAACCATATTGTCAGGAAAGCATTGTACAATGTTTGGAATAGATATAAGGATTTATTGGAAAGTAAAACCCCTAGGTGGTTGTCACCAATGGAAGCGAAAGCAGTGAAAAAAATTAACATGGACTCTAATTGGCCTAAGTATTGTGAAATTTTAGAATATGATGGCGAAAGACTGAAGTTACAAAGTTTTGAGAAGCTAAAGCATAAAGTTCGAGATTGGTTACACTACCGTCAGATAAATGAGATGTTTAAGCAGGACAGGAAACTTGGTTTTCAGAAGGAGAGGTCAAAGTTAGAAACAGAATTGTTAGAATCCAATACTAAAAACTTATCTAAAATGTATAATTTGCTGCTGAAATGGAATACACAGGATGAAACAGTGAAATCAGCTATGATTAAATGGGCACAGGATATTGGTCATGACATTATGTTTGACGACTGGGAACAGTTATGGACCACCGGTGTTAAATTTACGGCATGTAATGCCCTGAAAGAGAATATAATGAAAATGATCTATAGGTGGTACATGACCCCAGTCAAACTTGCAAAGATCTACCATCTGCCCAATAACAAATGTTGGAAATGCAATGAGGCTGAAGGTACCTTTTACCATCTTTGGTGGACCTGCCCAAAGATTAAGGCCTACTGGGAAATGATCTATAATGAAATTAAGAAAGTCCTTAAGTGGACATTTGTTAAGAAACCGGAGGCTTTTCTCTTGGGCATGGTCGGCCAATTGGTATCAAAGAAGGATAAGACATTCTTTATGTATGCAACCACAGCAGCAAGAATCCTGTTGGCAAAGTATTGGAAGATGCAAGAATTACCTACTCTGGAAGAATGGCAATCGAAGGTGATGGAATATATGGGACTGGCAGAGATGACCGGCAGAATCCGTGACCAGAGGAAAGAGACAGTGGAAGAGGACTGGGGGAAATTTAAAACATATCTAAAAAATTACTGTAAAATTGTGGACTGATAAGATGTTAAGGGGTAGGAAACAAAGAATTACAGCTGTAAATCTTAAACTTTAAGAAAATTCAAAAGGGACCTAACTAAAGACTGATTGATGAGTTGCTCGAAAAAATGGTAAAACAAGGATGTGGCGAAGGGAAGGCATGGGGAAGTCAATTTTTGTTGTCTGTTTTTGATGTTTGTGTTTGTCTTGTATTGTCATTAACATGTGTAAAAACTAATAAAAATATTTTTTTTTTTAAAAAAAAGACAAATACCCCTTCCTCTTGGTTCATGTGGGAACCAATGACACTGCAAGCAATAGCCTCCAGAAGATCAAAAGAGACTACGAGGCTCTGGGCAGGAAATTGAAGCAATTAAATGCACAAATTGTCATCTCATCTGTCCTCCCAGTTGAACGACGTGGCCCAGGGAGAGAGGGAAAAATAGTGGAAGTGAACAGCTGGCTTCGCAAATGGTGTAAACAGGAACGGTTTGGATTCTTAGATCACAGACTGCAGTTTCTTGAAGATGGACTTCTGGCAAGCGATGGGCTGCACCTCACAACGGTTGGGAGAAATGTTTTTGCCAAAAATCTCAGAAACCTCATCAGGAGGGCTTTAAACTGACTAATGTGGGGGAGGGAGACAGTGCTCCTGAAGGTAGGAGTCTATCAATTGATGAAGATGATCATCCAAATGTCATAGACCAAATGGAGCAAACAGCACGCAGACCTAGTGGTGGGAGGAAAAAATCCTTAAATAAGAGACACGGGGGAATGATTAATGGACTTCAATGTCTGTACACTAATGCGCGAAGCATGGGAAATAAACAAGATGAGCTTGAGCTCTTGGTACAGCAAACTAAAAGTCCCACGATTGGAATGTAATAATGGAGGGATACAATCTATTTCAGAGAAACAGACCAGACAAGAAAGGAGGAGGAGTGGCGTTATATGTCAGGGATGTGTATACCTGTGAAGAGATCCAAGATTTAGAACCTCAAAGCCAAAGTGAGATCATTTGGGTCAAAATTAAGGGAGAGAAGAATAACAGTGACCTCATTGTGGGAGTTTACTATAGATCCCCAAGCCAAACAGAGGACATAGATGATGCCTTCCTGGAACAGATGGCCAAGCATGCAAAAGGAAGGGAGATAGTAGTAATGGGGGACTTCAATTACCCGGATATTTGCTGGATGTCAAACTCAGGCAAGAGCATAAGGTCAAACAGATTCCTCACTGGCCTTGCAGACAATTTCATTGTCCAGAAAGTGGGAGAAGCAACAAGAGGAACAGCCATTTTAGATCTGGTCCTAACCAATGTTGATGATCTGGTTAGTGGGGTAGAAGTGGAAGGATCATTAGGCGCGAGTGATCATGCTCTTCTGAAGTTTACTATACAGCGGAAAGGAGCAGCCAAGCATACTAGGACTCAATTTCTTGACTTTAAGAAAGCCGACTTCATAAAACTTAGGGAAGTGCTGGGTGAGATCCCATGGACAGTAATACTAAAAGGAAAGGGAGTTTATGATGGCTGGGAGTTTGTTAAGAGGAAGATAGTAAAAGCACAACTTCAGGCAATACCAATGAGACGGAAACATGGAAGGTGCCTAAAGAAGCCAGGGTGGCTATCTAAAGAACTTTTAACTGAGTTAAGATTAAAAAAGGATGTGTACAAAAACGGAAAAGGGGGGAAACCACCAAATAGCCAGCACGTGTAGACACAAAGTCAGAAAAGCTACAGCACAGAATGAACTCAGGCTTGCTAGAGAGGTTAAAAGCAACAAAAAAGGCTTTTATGGGTATGTCCGTAGCAAAAGGAAGAACAAAGAAACAGTGGGGTAGGTCAGAGGAGAAGATGGTGAAATGCAAACAGGGGACACAGAAAGGGCTGAACTCCTCAATGCCTTCTTTGCCTCAGTCTTCTCCGATAAAGAAAACAATGCCCGACCTGAAGAATTTGGAGCAAATGATTCAGCAGAGGAAACACAGCCCAGAATAACTAAGGAGATAGTACAAGAATACTTGGCTAGTTTAGATGTATTCAAGTCTCCAGGGCCAGATGAACTGCATCCAAGAGTATTAAAAGAACTGGCAGATGTGATCTCAGAACACAGAGGAGGGCAACCAAAATGGTCAAAGGCCTGGAAACGATGCCCTATAAGGAACGGCTAAGGGAGCTGGGCATGTTTAGCCTGGAGAAGAGGTTAAGGGGTGATATTATAGCCATGTTCAAATATATAAAAGGATGTCACATAGAGGAGGGAGAAAGGTTGTTTTCTGCTGCTCCAGAGAAGCGGAGCAGCAATGGATCCAAAGTACAAGAAAGAAGATTCCACCTAAAGATTAGGAAGAACTTCCTGACAGTAAGAGCTGTTCGACAGTGGAATTTGCTGCCAAGGAGTGTGGTGGAGTCTCCTTCTTTGGAGGTCTTTAAGCAAAGGCTTGACAACCATATGTCAGGAGTGCTCTGATGGTGTTTCCTGCTTGGCAGGGGGTTGGACTCGATGGCCCTTGTGGTCTCTTCCAACTCTATGATTCTATGATTCTATTCTATGAAGGTATGAGCTGGGACTAGGGATTTACAAATTCTGGTTTTCTAAGTTTCTCCTTTTTCCAATCTTAAATTCAGTTCTTCACATTTCTGCAGCAATTTGGTTTCCTTAGTGTTAATTTCCCCTAATTCTTAAATGCAGTTTTGACAAATATAGACATGTTTGCAAGCACTCTCCCCTATGGTAATGCAGTTTTGTATGGCATTTTCACTGATGTATGCCTTTATAGGCAAACGATACCCTAATATAACATTGCATTTAGTAGTTGTTGCTCTAATGTAATTAGCTGCCATAAATAGAGCCTGTTTAAGTGTTGGATGTTGCCAGATGTTGAGTGCCACCAGTGGTAAAACAACAAACAAACAATGAATGAATGAATGAATGTCAAAAGCTTGGCTGAGAGATCAGAACTTCTAAAAAAGACTCCTTCCCTTGCCTCGGGGGCCAGCCCAGAGCAGCTCAAGGCCCAGTCCTGAATTCAGGCCCACGGAGCATCCCCAGCAGGGAGGCACCTCTTGATTTCTGCCTCTCTGTAGATATCAGCCAAAATTGCATCTGCTCACCCTGAAGACCCCAATGAGGGAATCGGCCCGTATTGCCTTGGAGTTCAGCACCTAAAAAAGAAACACACATAAATTCCCCTCCCCTCCCACAAAGCTGCCTTGTCTGTCTAGTATAGGGGTTGGCAATGCAGTGCCTCCAGATGTTGAGGACTACAATTCCCATCATCCTTGATCACTGAAATTGCCATACCGGGGCTGATGGGAGCTGAACTCCAAAATACTATACAACATTGGTTGTGTCTGGTCTGAGTAAGAGGCAATTGTGGCCTCAGTCGCAACTCCACTCTCCCCCAGGCAGTGACTAAAATAAGGAGTGATAAAATAAACTCAACCAGACAACAATCTGGATTAAAAATGGCCACAACTTTACAGAAGTAGGTGGAATTTTGGCTCAGGCATCGGGTGTACTATATATTTGTTTTAGCCTCCTGCTGGAGGACTGAAACATTTTCAGGGTTATGCCAAGGACTTTGGCCTCTCCAAGACACCAAGCCGCCACGCTAAGGCCATTTGCTGGAAGCTCTAAGGCCCGCCTGCCCCATGCTTGGCTTCTGGACAGAGACTTCCACCCTCTAATGGGGTGTCCTGAATACGCTACTGGTACTGGACTGGGCGATGCACCTTCACCCAAAACATATGGAGGGCACCACACCACATGGGTTGCCCCTAGTCTAAGTGATATACAATTAGCAGCTGCGTTATCCTTTTGCCACTTGCATTGGGGCTTCTTTTGTATCTTCGAGGAAAAGGAATAGATTTGATACAAGACAACTTCCTATGTTCCTGACTTGAAAGAGCTAACAAAAAGTGTCAGGGTCAAGCTTGGACTTCACCTGGGCAATAGTGTGTTGGTTTTCTATCCTTATTTCTGGTTCCCCTGCCTGATGGCTTCTTCTTAGGCCTCAGTCCCAGGAATGGGTGCCTCCTCCTTTTGCCCTGCTAGCTCTCTCAGCCCACATCCACATCATAAAGTGCTATGATACCACTTTAAACAGTCCTGGCTTCCCCCAAAGGATTCTGGGAGCTGTAGTTTGTTAAGAGTGCCAAGAGTTGTTAGGAGACCCCCATTCCCCTCCTAAAGCTACGGTTCCTACAGTGGTTTAACAATCCCTCTTCACAGGGAAATCTGGGAATTATAGCTCTGTGAAGGGGAGAGGGGCCTCCTTAATAGCACCCTTAATAAAGTACAGCTCCCAGAATCCTTTGGGGAAAGTCAGGACTGTTTAAAGTGGTATTGTAGTGCTTTAAATGTATGGTGCGAATGTGGCCTAACAAGTGAAGGAATTCCAATGGGTCTACTCTGAGTGGAACAACCTAGTTGTTTAACAGTCATTTGTGGCCTTTTAGGTGTTGTGACCTCTTGTGAGAAGGAAGCGTGGCTGGGGAGTGGCAAAGAGTGCCCACAGTCCATGGGCATGCAACGTCTCAGAAGCAGCTCATGCAACCTCTCACCTGGCCAGGTTCCTTGGAGCTGTGATGAACGACCCTGGGACCTTGCAGTGTTTAGCTGAGGATGTGGATTGAGGACAAGGTTCTAGCTACTTGATGGGGACGGTGGTGGGATGGCCTTGTTCCTATATGCTTGGGAATCTCTGTCTTTGTTCTTGTATCCACTCCTCAGTTTCTGCTACGGCTCCTTCTGCCTCCTTGTTCCACTAAGACTCTCTGAAGAATCCGGACTAGAAGTCACTTTACATCTGGTCTGCTTCTTCCTTTACAAAATTGCCAGTTCTGCTCCCCAGGTTATCAGCCCTGAGTCCGAATGAAGCCTGCCAGAGCTACAATTCTCAGAGTTCCCTGTGAAGAGGGATTGATTGTTAAAGTACTCTGGGAATGGTAGCTTTGTGAGGGGAACAGGAGTCTCCCAATAACTCTCAGTGTCCTTAGCAAACTACAGCTCCCAGCATTCTTTGGGGCTCTTTAAAGTGACACGATAGTGCTTCAAATTTATGGTGCTAATGTGGCCCCAGTTGCCGACAACCCAATTTGCTGCTTCTTTACAAGAATCACAAGGTAATGCAATCACAAGACATGTCTAACCTTTTGTCCTCCAAAGGTTGCTGGAATCCAACTCCTATCATGCCAGACTTTGGGGGCTGCTAGGAGCTGGAGCCTGCCAGCCTTTGGAGAGCACCACACGGGCTGCTCTTGAGGACATGGGATTCTGTTGAAACGGAAGGACCAGATGTCGCTTTCTCACCTGGATGTCAATGAACTGTTCGAATAGTTGCATAGGTCTCTCATCAAAAGTCTGAACGAATGTCTAAGGAAAATCAAATAAATGTGAATGAAGAAGAGAGGTACCTAGGTTGCAGTAAGACAGGCATAGGCAACCTTGGCCCACCAGATGTTTTGGGACTACAACTCCCATGATCCCTAGGTAACAGGACTAGTGGTCAGGGATAATGGGAATTGTAGTCCCAAAATATCTGGCGGGCCGAGGTTGCCTATGGCTGCAGTAAGATGACAACCTTGCAGCAGAGGCAACATTGAAAAGTCCTTGTTACAGCTTCAAACCCATTAAAGGGCTTTCCACCTGAGTAATCATTCATGCATAGTTTCTACTTTTATGCAGCTATACTATAACAGGAGTTCTCTGGGTACTCACGGGAAGAAAACCAAAACAAACCTAATAAAACAACAAGAAAAGCAAAACACAGAAGCATAATTTAAAACTCAATTATAAATAGAGTGGCCCAGAGGTAAAATGTATGTCATTTAAAAGGTCTTCAGCAGGTGCAAAAAAGGACCATAAAGATGATACCCCCATCATGCATGTTGTTGAATCCCCTCCAAAACAGTTGTCTTACGTGCTGATAAAGAAAATAGAATATTGTTAGAAGGAGATGCTGTGTTCAGTCAAGCCATGGAGCTTGCTTTCCAGGAGGCAGTGATGGCTGCCAACTTGGATGGCTTTAAGAGAGAGGAGGAGAGGGCTGTCAATGGCTCCTGGTCATGATGGCTTTATTCCATCTTCACAGCTATAGGCAGCAGCAGCAGTGCTTCAAAATGCCACTTGCTGGAAACCATGGGAGGGGAGAGCGCTACTCTTGTGCTCAGGTTCTGCTCCCTCGTTCGCCACTGTCAGAACAGGATGAACCAAAACAGTCCCCAAGAGCAAAGGTGTGAGCATTTAACTCTCATGTCCCAAGATAGTTTATTTTCCACCAGTTCCAACTGGCCCCAACTGCTTGAGCGACTAAAGGTTAATTGGTTAGTCTAGCAATTATATCTAATCATTTTGGACAAATGTAGTTGCCTTATGCTGAACCAAACTATCCCAGGCAAGAAAGGGTTTTTCCTGTCTGTTATTTAAATGGAGGAGGGGGGAAACTGTTTAACTGAACATGCCAGTTTGGATCTGATATCTGCATGAACAGGTTGTTAATATTAATGTTTGATGTTTTATTATTTATTTATTTTAAATGTGTGTTTGAAGATACCCAGAGTATAAATATTAAATTATTATTATTATTATTATTATTATTATTATTATTATTATTATTATTATTATTATTTTATTTTATCCCTAAGCTCAGTGACAGAGAATGCTATGAGTACAAAAAAACCCAGGTTCAATCCCTGGCATATCTGGGTATGGATGGGAAAGATTGGAGAGCTGCTGCCAGTCAGTGTTGACATTACTGAGCTAGGTGGACCAATGGGCTGACTTGATATAAGATCACTTCCTTTGTTGCTTTACCAATGAGCTATAGGCTCTCTTTCATTTTCTTTGGATTGCAGTTGACTATGGTCTGGACAATAACACCATTTACTTATATTGGACCAGGAAAGTAGCTTTCCCCTGCCCAACTGGCTTCCTCCACTCAATTTGTATAGTTATTGAGCTATTGCTGCTGGATTGTAGATAGGAGGAAAGCTGTTCCTCTTACTCTCTACAGAAGGGGTAGCAAACATGTTGTCCCCCAGATGTTGTTGGATTACATCTCCCATCATCTCTGAGCACAGACCATGCTGGTTTGGGCTAACGAGGGACAGAGTCCAGCAACGTCTTGAGGACCACAGGTTCCCCAACATTGCAGAAATGACTGCAAACAGCCTCATAGTGTGTTCATTCTAGAAAGCAGGTGGTTCATAGTGCCTTTCCAAATACAGCATCTCTTCCTCTTAGCAAGCCAGCACCTTCAAGTCCTAAGATCCTGCTACTGTACAATGGCTTTTTCATTTGAGCCCCAGACAGGAAAGCCCCTGTCAGCCAAGGACAGTGTTTGTGCATGCCACCCAAAAGCTCACAGAATACCAACCTCATTGTAGTAGGGGCTGATCCCAAATTTAATTCTCGTCCTGAACACGTAATCCCCAATAGAGACTTTGACCACCGGCTTGATGTTGTTTTCTTGCAGCTGCCGGCACTCTATTATTCCAACTCGCACCTGGAATGAGAGAGACAACAAGTTGGCCACACTCTGAAAGCATCTGTGATCTGTTGTCATAGTCTGTGGCCAACAAGCAGGTGAGCAACACCCAGAATGGAGACATGCTTGGAGAAAGGGCCGAAATAAGAGAACAAAGAGGTGGAGGTGACAAGGGATAGTGGAGCTCAGACTCCAGGATGTAAGCCAGTGGGTAGGAATGGAAGAAGAAGGCAGCATTTTCTGGTTCGCTACGTATATGTCACACGCTCCACTCTTCCACTGCAGTTCATCTTCTGCCCAAGCCTGCATTACTTCTCTCACTATCAACTGCAGTGAAATTACATAACAAATGTAATCTACATAATTAATTAACTGAATTGCATTGTCACTACATTATTACACCCTATTCATTCTGATGCAAAGGATATGTAGTGCAAATGGGGAAGAAACGTAATCAATGATGTATCATTGGTGGACTGAAAGCAAAAGCAAATACTGATTGTATTTACTAGATTGATTTATGTCCCAGATATGGGACAAATAAGTGAACACTGACAATTTATGGTCCCACTTCCATTTTTGTTGGAATTCTCTGACTTCTTTACCGGTGAGTTACATCCAAGGGGAAATAGTTGAGATAGAAAGAGGAGACTTTATAGCAGCGGAGGCACCTGATCTCCCATTAGTCCCAGCCAGTATGGCTGCAACTGGATGGCATCAGGATGGCAGAGGATGTCTTAAAACAATGATTGTTCCTACATTTTGACCTCAGCAGTTGGACCACCTTACCTGAAAGACTTGCTTCTTGTCGGCCAACACTTTCTTGGGTGTGGGCATTGGTGTTGCCTCTTGGATATCTGTTTCCTTTGGAACCAGTTCTTCCGTTTCAGAATCTTTTGCAAAGATGGGGCAGCAAACTGGTGAAGACCAGAAATAACAGTGCTGTAACGTCTATTGTTTCCATAGCTTTCCCCCCTAAATATTTGAAGCAATATAATGCACAGAATCTCTGAAATGATAGAAGAATTAATCAAAGGCAAAGAGAAATCTTTCCTTCTGGGGATCTCCTGGGGCTAATGTGTGGTTCAAACACACAGGGGTGAAGGTGGTGTTGCTTACATTGCAGTGCAGTCTGCTGCACACACATGAAATGTGCAGACGTACATATGAAAAACACAGACAAAGTCAGTGGGACCCGTAAGAGGCATAGGAAGGAGAGCAATATAATCTTTGAGCAATATAATTGATAGAAATAATAATACAAAGGCACAGCAATTGTACATAAAACCACAAGCAAAATAGACCTTGTAGGAAAAAAATCAAATAGACTGAAAATATAAATTTCCCTAGGAAGCTAATGAGGTGTTAAGATTTCATTGCTTCATCAAAATCATCTTAGAAATGATGACTTTCTCAGTTGAACTCTCTGGTTCAGTATTTAGAGGCCCATCATGGAATGAGGAGCCAAGCTTGTGGGCTGGTAATCAATACTAGGTAGGCATCAGTCTCCAAGCCAACTGCATACTTACTAAATTTCCTGAAATCATGTTTTTTTGATGGCAGATCTGTTGCAGGTTCTGCAGGGGAAAAGCAGATCTTCACAGTGATGGTACACTGAAATGTTGAGTCAGGTGAATGTGCATTAGTTTGCAAGCAGCTAAAGTGAAAACAATAAGGGGTTCCCAAGCAAACCCCACCTGAAACCTAAAGAAAGCAGCCTGGCCTGCTCACATCCCTAGACCAACAGCCTGAACTGCAGAAATCACTGGGCAAGTTTTTAACAGTATGGATATAAGAATCCTTATCTTCTCATGTCTGCTATAGCCAGTGTGCACCCACACTGTAGATACCAGGCCCCCTAAGAAATATTTGTGGATTCTTCTCTGAATGTTACGTTTTCCTTTAGAAATACTTATTTTAGCTTATCTATGCAGGCTGCTATATTCACTCATGGTAAGGAAGGGTTTTCTCAGGGCAACCAGATGAGAATTTTCTGTACGTCAGATGAACGTCAGCTTCTTCTTAATTTCTTCCAGGCTGCTGGTGTGCCTCAAATATCTTCCACATTGTGAGTTTCGGTTGCCTTTATAATTAGAGGGCTATTAATTTTGTGGATTTATCTGCAAGACTGCCTTCTGCACCTTTTCTCCAGCCTGTCACTATTTTAGCCATTGCCAGAAAAGTTGCTGGGGTGGCTGACAAGCACTGAGGCTCTTTCACAACTGGGTCTATGGCTGCTTTTAGCCTTTTACTCTGGGACTGGCATCCTTCACTCACTTAAATTTATGGATAATACAGATCCCATCACCATATAATTGCATTTCAGTGTTTTTATTCTACTTATCCGCCCTGTGGAACGCCCTTCCAGCAGATGTCAAAGCGATAAACAACTACCTGACATTCAGAAGACATCTTAAGGCAGCCCTGTTCAGGGAAGTTTTTAATGTGTGATATTTTAGTGTATTTTTGGTTTCTATGGAAGCCGCCCAGAGTGGCTGGGGAAACCCAGCCAGTTGGGCGGGGTACAAATAAATAATAATAATAATAATAATAATAATAATAATAATAATAATAATAATAATAATTATTATTATTATTATTATTATTATTATTATTATTATTATCCTACCTTTATAGATCCAATTTATGGTTTTTGTGTGTGTGCAATAATAAGAAATTGCAGCACTGTCCTGTGCTGTATAGACTGGCAAAATGCTACTGAGGTGTCTTGGGACTCCCGTGCCTTTAAATAAATCTTCCATTTTGCACTTTCCGGCCTTTTGAATCATTTCTGTTCAATTAAAAAGTTGGGCCTACAAAGAGGACATTTTAAATCAACATGGAATGGACTGTCACTGAATAGACTTGTGAGTAAATATTATAGGAAGATTTAAGTTATGGGAAGAGCATTGCTGGACAATCTAATGCTATCTTTCAGTGCCATGTCCTTCTTCATGACCAGTGTTTACAAACTTCTAAATAAGTCCACTTCAGCAAAGGTCCCTTCTAAGGCTATTTAAAAGCACCCTGTTAATTCTACTTCCAAATAATTATGGAAAAGCAACACCACAGCAACACCTAGAGGGGAGGCAACCCGCATCAGAATTGTTCAAAATCAAGGAATCTAGAGCAGTATTTTCCTATTTGGTGTCTTCCAGATGTGCAGCCAATTCCTATCAGCCCTTGTCAACATAGCCGATTCAGGGATGATAGGTGCTGGAGTACGGAACATCTAGAGGGCAGAAGGTTGAGGAAGGCTGATCTAGAGGGAACTCAATGTAATCTTGTCCTGGGCCCACTGCCTCTCACTACCGCTCAGATGGACACCCAGATCCCTCCATCATTCACACACAGACCCCCCTTTCCTGGCATACCCCAGTTGGTTTCAGGTTGTCATCCCTCAGTGCCAGGTTCTTGATGTTGATCAAAGTTCTGGGTCTTTCAGAAGCAGCTCCTAGGGCTATGCTAGCAAAGCCAAAATTCCTAGAGTAGGAGATATAAGGGGAAGTCGTCAAAGAGCTTCAAAGCCAGTGCAAAAGTTAGCAGTGTGTTAGAAGGAGACCCCCTTCCCAACATGGTGCCCCCCAGATGTTTTGGACTACAACCCCACAGCATCTATGCTGCCTATGCTGCCTGCGGCTGATGTGAGTGGTAGTCCAAATCATCTGGAAGGTTCTACATTGGGCAAAGTTGGGTCAGGAGGAAGCAGACAGGAGTCAGACCTCCCAGCTCCACATCCTTCCACAAAGATGCAAATATTTTGTAACACGTAAATGGCTGTGACATGCCAGGTTCCCCTGGCAATGTCAAGAAGATGCTAGAGCCAGCTGTTAGTTAAACAACAACAACAACAACAACAACAACAACTTATTTAAATTATTTAAATTATTTATTTATAATTAAATTATAAATAATTTAATTATTTATAAATAAATAATTTATTTATTTATTTATTTATTTGAATTATGGTGCTGGAGGAGACTCTGGAGAGTCCCATGGACTGCAAGAAGATCAAACATATACATTCTTAAGGAAATCAGCCCTGAGTGCTCACTGGAAGGACAGATCCTGAAGCTGAGGCTCCAATACTTTGGCCACCTCATGAGAAGAGAAGACTCCCTGGAAAAGACCCTGATGTTGGGAAAGATGGAGGGCACAAGGAGAAGGGGACGATGGAGGATGAGATGGTGGGACAGTGTTCTTGAAGCTACCAGCATGAGTTTGACCAAACTGCGAGAGGCAGTGGAAGACAGGAGGGCCTGGCGTGCTCTGGTCCAGGGGGTCACGAAGCATGGGACACGACTAAATGACTAAACAACAACAACAACAATTTATTTATACCCCACCCATCTGGCTAGGTCCACCCACTATCCCCTGGAATTTGATGGCAGTGTGTGCCTGAGACATTAAAGATGGAGTTTACCCTTTTGTACATCTTTCTTAGTATTGTAATAACTATAATTTGTTATTTGTACCCTGCCCATCTGACTGGGTTGCCCCAGCCACTCTGGGTGGCTTCCAGCATATATAAAAACATAGTAAAATATTAAACCTTAAAAAGCTTCCCTATACAACTCGTTAGTTGTCCAGATGAGAATTGGGGCCATGGTGGGCATGGAGGGGCTTGAACTCTGCCACATGCCTGACAAAAGCCCATGACTTACTTGCACCAGGAAGGAAGTGGCTGTGTAGCTGCAGGGGGATGGCAAGATTTGTAAAAACTTTGGCAGGGGAGGGAGGGGTTAATACACCAACCCATGCACCATTCCCAATTCTTCTCTCCATCATAGAAGTTGCGTATTTTAAATTTTTGGGGGATTTTATTGTGCTAGCTAAAGGCCATGGCAACATCCAAAGAAGGAAAGGAAAGAAAAGGAAACAAAAACAAAGAAACAAAAACACAGCAGTCTCTAAATACTACAGTTCCATTAGATGGCACACTTCATGTGACCTGCAGTTTTGCCCTGAAGGTAGATGGATCTTCATTCCAGTTTACACAATTAGCAAAAAAAGAGAGATAATCCCCCTACTGCTCCCTAGACCTTTGCATGTGCAGAAGAATATACCATATTTGAATACCCCACCCCCTCAAAAGACACATAGAAAACCAGCACATCGTGAATAAAGCTTCAGTCTGATGCCTGTAGACGAGACGGAACAAGAGCTCAAGGTTAAGAAACAAAACAGAAACCGGGGCTGGATGACTGTTGAGAACACACTAGAACTCAGGAATGGGTTCTTAGCTCGCTTTCTTTCTTTCTTTCTTTCTTTCTTTCTTTCTTTCTTTCTTTCTTTCTTTCTTTCTTTCTTTCTTTCTTTCTTATTTATATACCACTGTAGCATAGAAATATACCACAGCAGTTTACAGCAATAGAACCATATTAAAAAACATCCAGTAAAATAATAAATTAAAAGTAAGTTAAAAGCAAACAAATTAAAACAAACATCTGTAGACTGGTGTGGAAGATGAGGTGCTCTGAATTGCCTGTATAGGCCTGATGGAATAGAAAAGCTCTTAGCAGGCATTTGAAAGTACAAAAGGCACCTGCTGAATCTCTATTGGCAGTGGTGGACTGATGACACTAAAGGACCTGTTTCCTGTTGTTGAGCCTCACCAACTCTGGGAATGGTCAGAGATGTTCCTGCAGATGATTGTGGTGGGATACAAGGGTTCAGGCAATCCCTCTGGTATCCTGAACCTAAGATGTTCAGGGCTTTGTAAATTAATACAAGAAGACTGAATGTGGCTCAGTATTAGACGGGCAGCTCATGCAGCTGTTTTAACAGTGGTGCCACATGTTTTCAACAAAAAGCTCCCCCCAGTGCTCTTAATAGCCCAGTATTCTGCACTACCTGGAGCTTCTGAATGAGGCCCAAGGGCAGCCCCACATACAACGCTTTACAGTAATCTAGCCTCAGAGTTACCAGTGCATGGATTACAGTGATCAGGAAGTCTATTGATGTGTAAAACTAACATTGGGGTGTGTGTGCGCAAATGTTCAAAGGTCCATCCTTTCTCATCACCCCCTCCATACACTGTGGAACCTCTCTGCACAGTTTAGGACTCTGATCTTCCAGGGTTCTAAATCACCTGGGAAGCCTCCACTAGGGATGGATGAATTAGTACCAATTTCAGGTTCTCTCAGTTTCTCCTTTTCCCACTCTTAAGTTCAGCTTTGCACATTTCCACATCTATTCGTGGTTTGGCTTTGTTTTCCTTGTGAAAGTTCCATCAGAATTTTAGTGCAGCGTTTTCCTAATAATAATAATAATAATAATAATAATAATAATATTTTTTTATTTATACCCCGCCCTCCCCAGCCAAGGCCGGGCTTGTATGCAATTCTGCCTCATATGCCCAATTTTGCAAAACAATTTCTCGTGGTATAATGCATTTTTTTGGTTATATCCCTAATATATACATTACTATGCATACTTTACCCAAGAACATGCATTTCTGTACGCAGAATAGCATTGCAAATGGGTCCTTCAACGGTGTATGCAAAGCAAGAATGGTCCCTGACCCCCAGATGCTCCATTTTGGCTTTCTTCTGGTGGCTCACCTGTCAACAGCTTTAGTGCTCCACTCTCGGAGGTGGACAGTCACAAAAGGGTCGCTGTCCAACAACTCTCCATCCAAATACCACACCAGGGTCTGTAGGGAAAGCAAGAAAAGCAGTCAGCGGCTGATGGTGCTAGTCACTCACCTTGCCCTGGACAAGATGGTCCTGGGTGGGTGGCCCTGGCTCCTGCACAATGTGCCAGTTTGGAACGGGAGCTGAGTCATTGCTCAGTTTGTATTGGAAATGTGGTGTCTGCAAAATGTAGTGCCCAACTTGGTGTTGCTGCTACTGTGGCTATCCTCTAAAGAACCTCTTTGTTTAAGGGGGTGGGGTAGAATGAGGTGAGCCGGAAAAGTGCTATGTTGCGTAAACTGACAGGTTGGTTGGGTTGGAACTGGCTGGTGATGAATCCTTCTGAATTATAATCATAATCATAATCATGATAATACTGGGTCCTTAGCAGATGCTTGATTATTTTGGTTGCTGATACTGGGCCTGAGCAAAAACATATTTTATTTCTGTTTTTCCCTCGGGAGTTGTCTTGTTAATTTTTTTTTTATATATACGAGTTCCTAGATTAGTCATTCTTACTCCTTGGGGTCTCTAGAAGTTTAATCCCAAAGTGCTGGGTAGATGCATCTGATCTCTGAAGCATGTAAACAGGAACAACCACCCAACAGTTGCGATCTGTGGAACTGTCCATGTCACATGTGCCACAAAATATTCATTCCTTAATTTTATGATCTTTTAGTGTGGCACCACTCACACTTCGGAATTTCTTGCCTCCTCTTTGTGGCTGCTTCAAACATCTTTGTTTAGGCAAGTCTATCCAAACATTTTCTTTTATTGTTTATTAGGTTTTAATAGCTTTAAGCATTTTCAACTGTTTTTATTGTTCCTTTTAATATTCTGAGTAAATCAGTTAAGAGTTTTACTACAATCAAGCAGCTTGCAGTATCTATTTTGTTAAATATAAATGAATGAATAAATAAAAACCCCTTTTCTAGAAGGTCTGCTTGTCTATGGTCAGGTGCCAGGGGGCCTGGATCAAAAACTCCCTGAATCTAGGTTCTGTGCTTACTGCTAGGAGGCTTGAACAACAAACCACATCCCTCTGGCCTAGGGAATCAGGCGGTCTTGGAGGGATCATCACTTGCTCCTGGGTGATGGGAGAGAGCTCACCCAAAGGTTCAACTGCTTTCCCTTATGAGTGAGGGAGACCACCATGCTGGTCGGACTAGCAGTCTTTGGGATGCCCACTTGCACGCTGCACAAAAGAAGAGGGACGCAGATCTGCATCGCTGCTTCATAATGTAGTTTTATGGATGGGAAAAACAGACCACATTGTTTTTAACTATGCTTCATTTTTTAAGCAACTCTTGGTCCCCACCCCCCATTCCAAACACATTTTATAAATCTGTACTGCCAATCTTTTAATATCTTTGGTGACACTCTATCCTTGGTGTTATCAAAAATAGGAATTAAGTTTCAGGAAGTGCTACCATTTTTAAGGCAGCCATTAAAGGTTCTTTAGCTTTAAACAGGGCAGCCAGCAGTCCTTCAAATGTGTCCTTTTGCAGGGTAGGGCACATGGCCTCCCAGGCAGTCTTCCTGCCAGTCTGCTCGTGTTCACACCATACATTTAAAGTGCTATGAAATCTAAATTCAATATTGATATTCTAGAAGGTAAAAATAAAGTACTATCAAAAACATACGATTTATTACTGGATTGGTATACGAAAGACGAAGAGATAAAGGGAGCCATGGTTAAATGGGCTATTGATTTTGGCCATAATATCAATTTTGATGCGTGGCAAGAACTATGGAATGTAAACATGAAATTTACGGCTTGCACTGCCTTAAAGGAGAATTTGTGGAAAATGATCTACAGATGGCATCTAACGCCAGTAAGGCTAGCAAGGATGTATAGAACAAAAAATAAGAAATGTTGGAAGTGTGGAGAGGTGGAGGGTGACCTCTACCATATGTGGTGGACCTGTAGTAAAGTGAAGGGCTTTTGGGAATTAATCTATAACAAACTTTAAAAAATCTTTAAAAATACTTTCCCAAAAAGACCTGAAGCTTTTCTACTGGGATTGATTGGAAAGGAAATTAAAAAAAAGATAAAAACCTCTTTCTATATGCCACGACAGCAGCCAGAAATATGTTAGCTCAGAATTGGAAAACAGACAGAATACTGAATATAATGGACTGGCAGGTTAAAATGATGGACTACGCAGAACTGGCCAGACTATCAGGAAAACTAAGAGATCAGGACGAGCAGAAGTTTCAAGAAAATGGGAGTAAATATTTGATGTATATAAGAAACAATTGTAAATCTTTGAAGACACTGGTAGGGTTGGAATAACTCTTACATTATACAGTTGATAATATGATATATAAAGTACGCCACATTAGAATTTTATTTGATACTTACCAAAGAAATGGAGGGAACTCAGAGGCATGATAAATATGCAACTTATATTTGTGTAATTTATGAATGTATGTATGTTTACTGAAAATCAATAAAAATTTAATTTGCAAAAAAAATATAAAAAAATAAATTGCCCATCCCCTGCAAGTCTCCTAGAAAAACTGGGATATCCCCTTTTGTCTTGCAAGAGAATGGCAGCCATTTTGGGTGCTGTGATCTTGTGTGATTTTGTGCCGTGATTCCATCCGAAAAAGCACTTTTTTCAGGGCTGCGATCTTGCGCAGCATCCCAAAACACGTGTTTTTTGGCACAATGCCCCTAATGGCCGCTGTTCTCTTGTGAGAAGGAACAAGCAGATGGTGTCTGGGAAGATGGCATCCTGGTTTTACCTTCAAGGAGTTGAGGGATGTGCAGTTCTGGCTTCCTCAGAAGCATCATGGAAAGTAGCTGTTAGGAGACTCCTATGCCTCTCATAGAGCTACAATTCCAGGAGTTCTTTTTGAAGAAAGATTGAGTGGTAAACCACACAGAGAACGGCAGTTCTGTGAGGGGAAACAGGGATGCCCTCAGAACTCTCAGCACCCTTAACAAACTACAGCTCCCAAAATTCTTTGGCAAAACTCTGACGGTTTAAAGCACTTTAAATGGATGGTGTGGGTGTGGCCACAGACAAGTGACTGAGGCCATCAACAGGATTAAAGAGTTTACCTCATTCCAGACGGGATTCTGTTCCTTCTGCACAACTCTGGTGTCCCTGTGAATATCTAAAGGGGGGGGCACTCTGTCAATGAATCTGACTAGCATAGGTTTCCTTGCTCAGTACACCTGACAAACAGCCACGTCCATGGATCATCCCTGTGTTCTTTTGAGAGAACCCACATCCATTCCCAGGGAGCCGACTGGCCTCTGGCCGCATTGGGTTGTATTCAGAGTAGCTCTGAATAACAAGTCCACTCAGTACACGGATTTCCACTAGCACCGTGGGATTTCCTCCTGGTTTTCTCTTCTGGGTCCCCCCTAAACCTGTTTTAGGGAGCAGGAGCAGATTTGGGGCAGATGAGTCTTGTTGCAAAAGTGGAAGTCCTTGTGTTGGTTGGAGACTGCCCGTTCTGTCCTAGTGTTTGGCAGACCCCAGGATGGAAACAAAGTTATACCCAATGAGGATTCCAACTCACAATAATGCAAACAAGACCCGGAACTTTGTAAAAATGTAGTGTTGTGCGCGCCCCAGTCTCTCTGAGCAGCAAGAATCCCAAAGTTCGGCTTTGGGTCCAGCACAGAGAAAGAGCTGCTTCTGGCTCTCCAGCTTCCAGTATCAGCTAAAACCTTCTTTAAAAGCAGTTTGTGAGAAATTTAGCAAAGTAATGCCAAAGTAACATTTTGCCCACCACCTTGTTTCAAAATAGTGCCCTGTGTCCAAGCATCAAGAAAGGCAGCCTCTGCCACCTCAGGAACCCGCATGCCAAATTTGGCAATACAGCAATTTGTGTGGGATACGGGAAAAGGTGGGATATGAATGGCAATGAATCAATCAATAATCAAACATTTATTGGCCTCTTCTCTCTTTTTTCCTATACCTCGGAATAACTGCTAGCAGAATTTGGACATTGCTTTAGACACTTGTACCATGGTGTTACCTTTGTGACCTTCAGTTCATGGGCTATTACCTTTATATATATAGTTTTATATGACGATAATCTACCATATTGGGAAACTTCACTCCTCCTTCAGCTCCGTCATTAGAGCTTTTTTCAAAGGTTGCCATGGGAACGCTGGCTTTTTTTTATTATTCCACACAAAGTTTGAAAGTAGTTCTTGCCAGTTCAATAATAGCCCTTTGTCATTCTTTATAATGACAAGTAGAAAAAGCATCCTAGAAATTATAGTCATTTTTAATACCACTTCTTAACCTAACCATGAAAAATCGATCTGGGACTATTGTTTAAAATCTTCTGTCGCTGCGGCCATCATTGGTTCATAATTTATTTTTAAAGCAGTGCTTTGCTTATGCTTTTTAAACTTCCTTTTAAAGGATTAGCAGGATTGCAAATGAGATCTAGAAGTCTGACTAGCTCAAGGGAGAGGGGGTTCACTTGCATGTAAATCAGCAATAATCAGAGATGAATGTAATCTGTGTTTTAAACATGAAAATGACATTTTTGCTCCTAAGTTCCTCCACATAGGGATGCTGGTGGTGCTGTGGCCAATTGGAAGGTTGGCGGTTTGAATCCCTGTAACGGAGTGAGCTCCCATTGCTCTGTCCCAGCTCCTCCCAACCTAGCTGTTTGAAGCCACGCCAGTGCAAGTAGATAAATAGGTACTGCTGTGGCAGGAAGGTAAATGGTGTTTCCGTGCGCTCTGGTTTCCGTCACAGTGTTCTGTTGCACCAGAAGCAGTTTAGTTCTGCTGGCCACATGACCCGGAAAGCTGTCTGTGGACACTTGGCCTGAAAGCGAGATGAGCGCCACAACCTCATAGTCGCCTTTGACGGGACTTAACAGTCTGGGGTCCTTTACCTTTTTACCTTTTGCATCAGCCTTCATCAACCTGTTGTCCTCCAGGTGTTTAGGACTACGACTCCCATCAGTCCCAGTCAGCAAGTTGTAGTTTGGACATCTGGAGGGCCCAGGTTTGATGAAACACAAAGCTGCCAGACCATCAGTTCATCTAGTTCAGGGTTGTCCACATGGATTGACAGTGGCTGTTCCTTTCACCCGATACTGGAGCTTTTTAAAATGGGGGATGCCAGGGACTGAGTCTGAGACAAACTGCTTTCAAAGCATGGGCTCTGCCACTGAGATGTGGCCCCTTCCCACACTCCAGATGTGTGACAAGAAAAGCTGGTTTGTTGTTGTTGTTTTTTTAAAAAAACCCTGTATTATGCAAACAGCACATTTGAACAATCTCTCCTCAAACCTTTTACCACCCAGATGTCACCCAGCTGTTCCTCTGGGTGCTGGGATTCTATCTGGCTGTTTTCCCACACTTTCCAGTACATGTTTCACAAGGCCAGCCCAATACATTTTGACACCTGAGCTGGATCCCAAAATGGCACCTCCCTCCTCGCCAGGAGGGAAGGGAACAAAGAGCGAAGAAAGATTGACATCAGGATCTCCTGCCCTGGTGAATCTTGCTGCCAGAGGCAGTCACTTCACCTTGCCTCGTGGGTGGGTTGGCCCTGTGTTTGCAGTCCTAAGGTCTAGAATCTTTGTTGCAAGTAATCAAGCTGAGATTCTTAGCAAGCTGAATTCTGCAGCTAAGACAATATTCAGACGTCCCATGGTAACATGACTTACTTATAACCTTGACAAGAATACAATTGTTCAAAGGCAAGTGGAACTGCATTATTGCTTTACCTCTGAAGGAACCAGTCACATACGTATCAGGGCGATCTTCCTGTTCAAGCTGTAAATGAGCAGACATAACAAAAACACGCAACATCTTGTGCAACCTCCTGCTTCCCCCTCTATTTCTGAAAAAAGCTGATGATGATCCCTTTTGGTTATTTGCTATAGATGTCCCCTTAAGTCTCCCTCTCTTTCTCCACTGTTAATAGTCTGCTAATGAGGACCCCAAACCAATCCAATGGTTGATTCCAAAAGCCCCCTTTAAAGCCTGTCACTCAATTTCCCCATTTCAAAGGGAATGGAGCCTTCTTTAGCATGCAGATCTAAGGACGGTCGACATCATAAAGGAGAAAAATGGAAGGAAAACTTATAAAAAGTGAGGTCACAATAGGAAGGCAATAAATATTCCATATGTGAACTGCTCTAAGGATGTAACTTTTATGCTTGTAACTTCCTGTTTGGCTGCCATGGTGAATGGCTGTGCCCATAACAGCAGAGCCCTTTTGTGCGAACAATGAGGATAATATGGGAGTAATTATCCTCCCCAAACCCCTCAGGGCCTGGGGGCTCTGATACCTGCTGCCTGTTCTGAAGGAATGTGGGGGGCAGGGGGCACTGGGCGCAATGCACCGAGCATCTCAGCAACACTCCAAAGCCGACGCCATGAGCAGAGGACATCTGTTTTTTAAGATAAATATTCGGATTTAATTAACAGGCATGCTCTGAACTAGTGGAGATAAAATAACTTGCTAATTTAACCAGCCACTGAGAAGGATTCGATCTGGAGAAAAGACTTTTGTCGCAACTAAAAAACAACTGTTAGAAATACATGAGTGGAGACGCTAAGCTTAATTATGAAATGGACTGTGTGAAATTTTGACAATGATTCTGGCAATGACCATTAACGAAAAGATGAAAGGAATTCCTGATTGGAGCTAATGTGTTAGTGCAGAGGTACCATCTCATTAGAAGTTGGTAGGAGACCAAAGAGGAGAATTCTGGATATCTGCCCGGGACTAATGATGGACTGTGATGCAGTTAAAATTATCTCTGTGAGCAGAAAACAAAAGTAGCTTCGCTGAGAAGCAAGACAGCACAAAAGACTGGCCCACTTGCTAAATTAACTGATGGGATTAATTGTATAGCCCCAGGGGGAGGTGAGCCTTTATTATTCTCTTTTGATATATTTGTACTTGCAGTTTTACCTGGTAAACCTCCCCCGAAGGACAACTGTTTGAAATATGCAAGCGGGCTTCAAAGAGCATTCTGCTGCCATTATGGCTTAAATATAATACTGACTGGGTGAAGATTTTGGCAGCTACACTCAGCGGAAGGGTGGAAAGAATTCTGGACTGGAGTTATTGTGTTTTTGCAGAGGTACCAGCATCCTGGGAGATGGAGCAAGATTACAGAGGGGAATTCTGGATGTCTGCCCGGGGCTAATGGCGTCTCTTTGTTTGGGATGTGGCATATTACGGCTCCTGAGAGCAGAAACTGAAAATGGAATTGCTGGAGTGTGGATTACAACAGGGAAAAATATTTCACACAGAACTACGAAGGCGAAAGTTGAACTGACCACTGGTTGCAAAAATAAATGAAAACAAAATGAAGGATTAACATTGGAATGGTTTATTGACTAATTAAGATGATCAGCACGAAATTCAGAGCATGGGTCACCCAAAGATATATAATTTGCCACCTATATCTGGCTTTTTTATTGTATTGTAATTTGGAATGTTTTAATGTGGTTTTTATTGGATTATTAAAATGGAAAACTTAATATTATTATTATTTTTAAATAAAGCTTTTAAGCTATTTGGATTGGCTGAAAAGGTCCCCTGAATGGTCACATTGTGTGTGTGTGTGTGTGTACACACACACACAAACTTGTAGAATTTACATAGCCAATCTCAGAAGAGGGAAGTGACCCTTTTAAGATTATACCAGCTGTGACATTTAAATGAAGTGGACATTTCCCCCCTTATAATTATCGCTTTTATCTTATGCAAATGTGATCAGTCAGTTGACTAAAAGCCATGTGATTAATGGACTTAGGACTGAACTATGCATCAAGTCGGCTGTACCCTTTGGCCTTCTTAAACTTTAAATGGGAACCTGGGGAGGAGAGTGCTGATCAGGAATCTCAAGTAGGATCTTAGGCACCATTTCCTTTCTGCCCTGTGTTTGTTGCATCCCACTGTAGTTCCTCTTCTGCCAAAAAACTACTTGCTGGCTGCTGCAGCACAATTGTAATTACATCATTCTGCTCCATTCATTTCAGTGCAAAGGAAACATGGTGCAAATGACTCAATCAGTCGTGTATTATTTGTGGACTGAAAGCAGCAACAGTGAATACTCACTGGACTGATTTCTGTTCTGCATGTAGGATGAACCTGAACATAAGAAGAACCTCCTGGATCAGGCCAATGCTGCATCTAGCCTAGCTTCTTGTTCCCAGTGGCCAGAAAACTGGCAAGCAGGACCAGTTGGCACAAGCTCTCCCTCCTCTCCTGTGGTTTCCAGCAACTGGTATCCAGAAGCATCATTGCCTCTGCCTGTGGAGACAGAGCCATGGGAACACCAGCATTTTCCACTCTGGTTTCTGTTTTCATCAGATTTCTCTGACATCCCTAATTTCAGGTCTTTCCCACCTGATCCTTTTAGATATCAGGCATGGGTTGCTGGTGGTCACTATTGGGGGCTCTCGGGGCAGAGGTCAGAGCAACAGAAAGCATACCCTCCAACATTTCACCAATGAAAATGGGGAGATCATTTTCAATAATGATAATAATGATAATAATGATAATAATGATAATAATGATAATAATGATAATAATGATAATAATGATAATAATGATTATTATTATTATTATATTATTATTATTATTATTATTATTATTATTATTATTATTATTTATGCCCCACCCATCTGACTGGGTTGCCCTAGCCAATCTAAGCAGCTTCCAACATATATAAAAGCATAGTAAAATTTAAAACATTCAAAAAATTCCCCATACAGGGCTGCCTTCAGATGGCGCATAACTCCATGCCCTCCAACATTTCTCTAATGAAAATAGGGACAACCTAAGGAAAATCTGGGATCAAATCAGAAACTGGGATGGCTTCTGTAAATCTGGGGCTGTTCCTGGAAAACAGGTCTGCAAAAAGTAGACAGAGCCAGGAATAACAAAAGGCAGAGGTAATGGTAGGCAGAGGAAGCCTCAATGAATTTTGGCCTCAGCAGAATTTAGCCAAGGAGGTTCTTAGCTCAGGTCCCTGCCGATACTTACATCAGCTGACATAGAGCCTTATGGTGGAGTGCAGTGCAGGCAATGATCATCCCGGCCTGGAATGAAACAAACTGCTGGCCTGTTTTTTGTTGCAGCGTTTTGCCACAGCTGTTGCACATCAGTCAAAAGTGCCGCCCAAGTGCATTTGCAATGCTGTGGGTGGGAATCTATTGAAATGGAAACAGAAAGGAGTGACAGGTTCTATGACTCTGTGAGGTTTAATGGAGGGTGTCAAATCTAATTGGACCTGTTCCTGATGGTTCTGTATGCTGTCAACAAGGCATTCAATTAAATCAAGGGAATAATAATCCCTTGGTAGGTGCTGTAGAGAACTGCAGTTTCCCCAGCAAAAGAGAAAAGTCTTGGTTGTGCCCCCTCAAGGACATAAAGTTGTGGAAAGATGTGGAGCTGGACTACTTTAGTGCCTAAGGAAGAAAATCCAGGTGGCTCCCTCCCTTCCCACTAGTTGACAGGGGGCTTGATTCACTAGGCTGGGGGGGCGGTTGTCTCTGCCCATCCCCCCCTACAGCTCCCATTCATTTCAGAAGGGTCTGTGCAGCACAACTTCCTGGAGAAGGAGCACAGTGCCGAGAATTGAGGATCTGCTTTGATTGCAGAAGTTCCCAGTCTCTGGCCTCCCTAGCTAAAAGGAAAGGTTCAGGAAGCAGATAGACCTCTCTCTCTGCCCAAGACTCTGGAGAAAAGCTAGCTGCCAGTCCGTGTAGGCAATCTTGGCAGGGGTGTAGCACTGTCCACAGGCGCCAGAGGCAGGTGTGCACACACACCGCAAGCAGGGATGGAGCGTGCTCACCCAGTCCTTGCTGCTGCCGCTGCCAGGCAGGGACAGGGCACGGAGGGTGAAGAGCACCCTCCCCACCTGGTCTCTGCCCAGTGTGTGAGAACCCGCCCATCTGGGCCTGTGTCCCAATGGTATGGTTACCAGATTTTTTTCAATGAATCCGGGGACACTTTTTTTTTGAAGCTGAGTAGCAACAGGGAGTCAATAGTGGGGATGGTGAGGCAAAAGACCCTGGGCCCAAGCACACATGCATATCGTATAAAGGTGCAAAGCCCTTCTTTCCCACTCCGTGAAACATAAATGCACAGGGTTTTTTTTAAAAAAAACTGGGCAACGGCTCATCATCACCCACCCGTGACTCCCGAGCTCCCCCTTCCCCCTTTGTTTTGACAGATCAGAGGAGGTTCATGGGCGGGTGGGCGACCGTTGCCCAGGAGAGGCCAGCCTGGTAGTGCAGTTGGCTCTAGCTGGCTTCAGGAGCTGCTCACTGCTTGCTGCCGTGGCGCCCACCATTTTTCCTGCACCACGACAGTGAGCAGCTCCTGAAGCCAGCCAGAGCCAACTGCACTACCAGGCTGGCTCTGGGCTGCTGAGGCTGCTGCTGCCACGTTTCCCGGGGACAGATTTCCAAATCTGAGGACTGTCCCTGGGAACATCTGGTAACCCTACCCAATGAGACATATGTGCTTTACTTCAGAGCAGACATGCACAGGATTGTGCTGTTATGCACATAAACTTGAGGCCGAGTCCAAAACAGCATTTCAGTCACTTGGTAAAGTGGTTGCTAGTCAGACTTTAGAACTCAAGGCAGTTGTTCCCAGGGCAGTTGATAAGAAGGTGTAACAGAGGAGTGGCTGCAGATATGGGGGGGGGGGGAGAGACAGAAATGGGGTGCATAAAGTAAAGAGGGTGACTGTGACAGAATAGAGAGAGGCTAATTGAATAAGCAGAAAAGAAAATACATACCGGCACCTCCCCTCCCCTAAGTGTGGAACTTACAACTTCATGGTGAGTACTGGCACCATTTTGTTCTAAAAAAAGAGAAAAGCACTGCAAAGCAGTATGTCCATCTAGAAGCATCTGCTGGTGCAAACAACACTGAAAGCACAGAACTGCTCTTAAACCCTAATAAGCACAAATAACCATGAATACACAAAAGAACGAAAAAGATCCCGCTGGATCAGTCCAATCTTTATGCAGGAGATTTACACCTTGAGGAGCCATTTGAGACAGCTTTAGAGGCTGATTTAAAGATCCAGAAGAAGAAGGTGGTGCAGTCATGGGTGGGCTGTACCACTTTGAAATGTGGGTGAAAATCAGGCCTGTAGGAATACAGCTTTCTTCCTGGCATGCCAGTTTTCTCTCTGCAGGGATCGTTTTTTTAAGAGGAAGCATTTGACCAAGTCACTTCACATCTGCAACCTAAACTTGTACAGCAAAGTAGCTTGCTTGATTTACTTATTGTATTTTTAGCCGAAAAGGCTCTCAGAGTACCTTACAAATATCAATTCCAAGACAGTCCCTGAACATATATTTAGGCTGCACATATACCATCCATTTAAAGCTCACACCCTACAAGAATCCTGGGAACTGTAATTTCTTAAGGGTGCTGGGAACTGTAGTTGTAAATGAGGGGTAACTACGGTTTTTAGAGGAAGTATTCAGAGAGGGTGTTTTAAATGCATGGTGTGTACACAGCCCTACTAATGATTCTTAAAACAATGGGGGAGGGACTCCAAGCCATTAGGGAAGTAACCTTACAGGGTTTATGATATTCTTTTTTTACACACATTAATATGCAATGGAAAAGTACTTTTATATGTGTCTGGTCTCCGAATGGAGGCGTGGGTTCAAATCCCACTTCTGACACATCCTTGGGGGACGCAGGTGGCGCTGTGGGTTAAAGCCTCAGCGCCTAGGACTTGCCGATTGAAAGGTCGGCGGTTCGAATCCCTGCAGCGGGGTGCGCTCCCGCTGCTCGGTCCCAGCGCCTGCCAACCTAGCAGTTCGAAAGCACCTCCGGGTGCAAGTAGATAAATAGGGACCGCTTACCAGCTGGAAGGTAAACGGCGTTTCCGTGTGCGGCTCTGGCTCGCCAGAGCAGCGATGTCACGCTGGCCACGTGACCCGGAAGTGTCTTCGGACAGCGCTGGCCCCTGGCCTCTTAAGTGAGATGGGCGCACAACCCCAGAGTCTGTCAAGACTGGCCCGTACGGGCAGGGGTACCTTTACCTTTAACGCTTGATACTCAATGAAGCCTTTTGTTCAGAAAGTTTTGACCATTGTATCACCTCAGATATTAGTGCACCTCACCTAATCCTCTCTGTGTTATTAGGGGAATCTCAAATGGATGCAACCTCTTTGACCTTAACTTTTCCCATTAAGTTACTCAGGCTTACGGACAGAACCTGCTCTCTCTTGGAACATTGTCTTTATCCCCTAGACCACATAAATTAGGGATCTGCAAATATCTATCATTACCCATATTGATGGAATATATAGTGAAGGTAACAGATTTATTTGGAGTTTTAGGTTGTTTTGTTGTTGTTGCTGCTGCTGCCGCTGCTGCCCCTAAAGTAATTTCAAATCCTTCTGAGGTTTTTCATTGTTTTTGTTCATTAGTAATATTAAATAGAAAAGAAAAGAAAAAAGCATCAGCACAAAAATCTGAGATTTTTTAAATAGACATCTTAATCAACTATAATTTCATAAAATGAATTTGCTGTTTTGTGATTGAATGCCCCCTGCTGTCCAGCCCTGTTCTTAAGGTTCTGATTATGTTCTGATTATGTTCTGTTCTGATTATGGAACATCAGGGGATCTTCTTTTCTCTAACTGGGGAAGTTTGCTCTTCTGCAGATTTCCAAACTGTTTAGCTTTTTGGAGACCTGCTGCTTCTTCCTTCTTCAAGGCAGCTCTACCCTGATGACACCTGAGGGAGCAGACCTCTCTCTCTGCTGCTCCAGAAGATTCTTGATGTTCCACAATCAGAAGGCAATTACCACAAGAACAAGGCTGGACAGCAGGTGACATTCAATCACATTCCTGCAAGTTCATGACGTGAAATTATAGTTGATTCGGATGTCTTGTGCAACAAACCTGCTTCCCCAAAACCTAAGACTTTTATGTTGATGTTTATTTTATTTCAATTGCAAATGAAAGCCCCACCCTCTCCCTCCTTTGAAATTGCATGAATGGAAGGACCAGAGTAAGGAGAGAGGGAAGGGGAGACTGAAAGGGTTTTGTGTGGCTATTCCCTCCCCCCCCCACAGGTGGAATAAATGAAGACAACGGACACAGAGTTTTTAGGTTAATGGGCGAAAATGGCCACAACTTTATTGATTACAGGAAAGAAGGGTATTGGCTTTAGGCATTGGCCCTAACCGACTATCCGGTCTGACCGGGAAGGGTTAAACACCAACAGGGGGAGCCACCCGAGATGCATATCCCTAGGCGCTCCCCGAGGGGTTACCGCTCAGGGGCGCGCTTTAGGCCCTAGCCTCCGTAGGTTTCGGACGAGGCGTCGCCCCTCGGAGTCCTTTAACGAACTACCCTTCAAGCATTGGGGGAGGTGATGGCGTTCCTCCCCCCCAACCTCATCTGCATGATAATACCCCAGCCAATGCCTACCGCCAAAACCGAGGGAGTTGTGACGATTTGCTACGAGGTAGGCGAAAAAACCAAGTGGCTCACCAAACCAGCCAATTAGCCAAATGGAAAAACTCCTACCAGGCCCCTTGCGGCGACCAGCCGAAGCCCATAGCAAGGTCAGTGGCAAAACCTAAAGGGCGGGTGGGTGGGAAACCGCGTCGACTCCAGGGAAGAAAGGGGGCGAGCCAGGGGCTGCCCTGACCTTAAGTGGCCCTACGAAGGCCTGCCCCTGCCGCCAGCCGATTGGCTGGCGCCACAGGGTATGCTAATTGAGGGAATCCCTGTCTCCCGCGAGGCTGACGCCAGCCTCGCGAGAGCGAGTGTGGGCGGGGTCGTGATCCCACAACCCCCCCTCCTCCTGAAGGTCGGAAGGGGCATTGTGGTACAGGGCACCCTTCTCCAGGGCAGAGGTGAGAAACCAGTGGCTCCAGTTCCCATTATCCTCAACCCCTGATAGCTGGGACTGATGGGAGTTGGAGACCAACAATATCTGGAGAGCCACAGGTTCCCCACCCCTGCTCTAGGGACATGCTGTGCTCTTCTGCATCTGTAAATAAAATGGCATTTTTCAATAGTTTCATGAGTCTCTCCTGAAGGGGAGGTTTTCCTCTCTATTTCTGGACGGTTTTAGGGTTGGTAGTCATTGAACATTGACTCAAGGGCTACCTTATTGGCCATCCCATAACTACCTAAGCCTTGAGGTCTTTTTCAAAAAGTACTAACTTACTAGCTGCCTTGCAGTCACAGAGACAACCACAGAGTTTGTGGTTGAGTCTCCAGTGAAGACAGCTATGATTGTAGGTCACAATGAAACAAAGGCAAACATCTTCCATCCTCCCTCCTTTGGGGCAGGTAACTTTTTGTGTTTCATTCCAGTCTTCGTTGACTTCTACCTTTCTCTTTCCCCCAGTCTGGCTGCCTTTCTGCTCTTATGTTAAGAAGGCAAGAGTAGCCTGCTGGATCAGGCCAATGGCCCATCTAGTCCAGCATCCTGTTCTCACAATGGCCAACAAGATGCCTCCATGTGAAACCTTCATGCAAGCAGGATTCGAGCACAAGAGCATTCTTCCCAAGATTCCTTGGAGGTGCCATGGCGCGCCCTGCCCCAGCTTGCCCCGCCCCCAGGAGCAGGGCATGCACACCACCCTGGGCAACTGAGCGGCAAGCTACGCCACTGGCACCACCACCTGAGCAGAAGAGGAGCATAGCTGGAGGCCAACAGCAAGTGCAGCATGTCTATAGAGCAGGCAGGGGGAATTTGTTGGACCACCCCCAATCAGCCCCAGCCAGTGGGGGGTGAGGATAATGGGAAGTGGAGCCACAGCTTCCTCACCCCGTTCTTAGAGAGGGAGGCCCTGTATCACAAGACCCTTTCAGCCTTCCTCTCTGTCTCTCCTCCTTCCTTCCTTCCTTCCTTCCTTCCTTCCTTCCTTCCTTCCTTCCTTCCTTCCTTCCTTCCTTCCTTCCTTCCTTCCTTCCTTCCTTCCTTCTGTCCTTCCTCCATCCCTCCGCCCCCTTATTCAGGTGTTTCCTTTCATACAATTCCAAAGGAGGGAGAGGATGGTGACATTCTAATTCTGCCCCCTCTGTCACTTCAATCTCTTTGGCTTTGTTGCCCTCCACATGTTAGGGGCTGAGATCCTGTAGCAATCCAGTGAAATTTTGTACAGGGGTGAGCAGACTTCAGACTTCTGAGATAAGCTTTGCTTTAAACACACACACACACATACAAATCCCAAGGTCGCCCAATAGTGGGCCAGCCAGCTAGGAGGACATTAAGGATTCAGGAACAGGATGTCTCAGAGCATATGTTCAGCTCAGTTATTTACGAACAGTACCAGCAACGAGCTAGACAAGTCTTTTTCACATAAAAATCCACACCTGGTTTCCCCTCAATAATTCTTTTCCACCAACCTAATTATTTGCTAATCTTCTGCAAATCACTCAGAGGTCAACCAGTAGATGCTGATTTACCCTGCTCATGCCTGATTTCGAACTATGGAAGATCAGGCTTCTAAACTGAGTGGGGGAATCTGTACCATAGAGAAGCCCCCCCCACCCCACCCCCGCTACCAACAGGAGAAGTTCAATGCAAAACATTGGTTACTAATACGCAGCCTCACTTTCTGAGTGTTTAGATCTGTAAACTGGTGTCAGTTGGGACTGGTAGTGTCATGAGCTCCATGGAGATTTTTTTGAGCAGGACTGGTCGGAAGGGGAGGAGGAGGAAGAATGGGATGAGAGTGCTGAGCTCAATGCAAGGAAGGGCTCAGAAATCTTCCAGGAGGCACCCCCACCTGCCGGGACTGGATGTTCCAGCAGAGGAGGGGGAGACTGAACCAGCCGCTGTCCTGCTCCTGCCAGTGTGAGCCACTTCCAAATAAGCCCCAGAAGGTCATGCTTCTCGCAGAATAAAGTTGGAGATGGAGCCATATTCCCAACTTCCACTGGGTTTGAGGCGTATTACAGAATCCATTTCTGATGAAGACATATTACTGTACTGACTCTTCCACTAATAAGGTTGGTTTGTCATAATACAGCAGGGTCTCTGTATGGTGCTGAGTTTTTTCTCCCTCAAGACTAATCTCCTATTTCAAGGCTTAGTTTTATGGCAGTATTAAAGGCAAAACTGAGTGGACTTTTTTCTCCTAAGTGAGCTGGTGATTCCAGAAGACTTCACTGGGACTGTGGAATTCAGGTTAATGCTATGATGTTCCTGTGATACCAGTAACTGAGGAAACTCCTGAACCTTGATCAGATAATGAGCCAGCTGGGCAGGCTCTGAGGCTGTCTCCAAGGATCCGCCATTGGGTGCACCAGTGTGAGCAGACCCAACCTACTTGCAGAGGTGCCCGCTTGCTTGTCCCATTGGTTTGGACCTGAAAAATACAAATGACCGTGTCCTCCCTGATCTTCAAAAAGAGGGCAAAGGGTGCTGAGACAACTTTCATTGTGCCTAGTCGTGTATGTTACATCTGTGCTTTGAAGCACTGAACTGTGTAACCTGTATGTTTAGGCCATGTAGTGACTTGTGTAATAAAGCCTTGGGGAATAACTGAGCCAAGAGTCTGAGTCCTATGCCCACTTCTCCTTCCTGCTGAGTTCTTTGTGGGCAACAGTGACACTAAGGAGGAGGAAGTTTACAGGCAGATTATATGTACGAAGGCAGGAAGCTGGGGCTGGTTGTTCTGCTCTCTCTCAATGGCAATGTTTCCTTGCACAATGCAAGAAAGAAGTGCACCCAACAAGGCAGATTCCTTTAAATCAATGCTTTAGATGAGGAGAGTTTTAAATCTATTGGCAATGGCAAATGGATTAATGACACCATGCATTACACAACTGGGGGTACAGCAGGGAAAAACCATATCCAAAGCAGTTTCACATGGTCTTTCACCTATAACTGCTTTCCTGTAAAATAACAGTCCAACTTCAGTGATGATTATCTGGAAAGTGACTTTACACATTGTGCTAAGATTCACCCAGTTTTCAAGCTACAATACTTATGCAATCATGTCATGGCAGTTAAAATTAAGACAGAGATAGAACAGGGAAAAGAACACTTTAAACCAAAAAAGGCATTCTTAAGCATCAAACACTGAGGTTTTTAATCCTCAAAGTGAAATGAAATGTATTCTGTAATTAGTGGAGCTGTACATCTATTTCAGTCACTCCAAGCCCTTCCCATCCACCAATCAGGTATTATATTTCAACAAAGCAATTTTCAAGGGAAAGACGGCCAGTATGCCACAAACAGGAGCAATGATGTAAAATTACCCCCCCCCCCTTTCTTCCTTTTGGTCAACTTTTTTAAAAACAAGCACCCAGTCTTCATTCATTCTATCATAGAATGTTGCAGGAGTGAGAAGCAACTGCTGTCCTTTCCAACTGTGCCCCAGATTGCAGCCCATTTACTTTGCTCCACAGAATTCAATGGGGGCCACTGAGATCCAAGCCAGCCCCTCCTCACATAAGGTAAAGGTAAAGGGACCCCTGACCATTAGGTCCAGTCGTGACTGACTCTGGGGTTGTGGCACTCATTTCGCTTTATTGGCCAAGGGAGCCGGAGTACAGCTTCCGGATCATGTGGCCAGCATGACTTAGCCGCTCTTGGCGAACCAGAGCAGCACACGGAAATGCCGTTTACCTTCCCGCCGGAGCGGTACCTATTTATCTACTTGCACTTTGACGTGCTTTTGAACTGCTAGGTTGGCAGGAGCAGGGACCAAGCAACGGGAGCTCACCCTGTTGCGGGGATTTGAACTGCCGACCTTCTGATCGGCAAATCCTAGGCTCTATGGTTTAACCCACAGCGCCACCCATGTCCCTCTTCACATAGTCTTTCCCTTATTTTTCACATAGTCTTTCCCTTATTTTTCACATAGTCTTTTCCTTATTTTCCTGTGCAGGTCATGTTCCTGTAGTTTGTAATCCATGAGATTTGGGTGGATTACTAATTCAGTTCCCTTGTATTACCAGAATGTATTAATTTGGAAAGTATATAAATTTTGACGTTTCTCATCAAAGCCCTGAAGTGACCCCATGACGAAAATAAAGACACCTGCACCCACTGTATTAACGCCGCAAGGGACTTTTTAATGTGTTCTTATGACCTACTGGTGGCGGAAGGAGCGAGCCACATTCCAGTGAGTGAGCCTGTCTGGCTGTAATACTAGTGTTAGCCTGCTCACTGGTCACAGCTGAAGGAGCTAAAGGGCAGAGTGATTAGGAGAGGTGGCTGGGGAAGATGAAACAGGTTTGAAAAAACCAGCTTAGGTAAGATTGCTTAACAAAACAATTGGGAATTGTTTAAGAGTAAATGAAGGGATTTCATTCTGCTGAAATTCATCACTTACAACTTTAAAAAGAGACACATGTAATTTTTACCTGTGATCTCTGCTGTGGTTGATTTCAAATACTGTGGACATATATCTTATTCAGGTATTCATCTCTTAAAAGTGTTAGGAGAGGAATTAAATTTTACATTAAAAGGAAACTGAAGGAAAATAGAAAATCAAAGAAGATTTCATCCTAATAACACAGGGACAGTAAATTATACACAGATGATAGTCCTTGAGAAAGTCACGCAAAAAACAGTTTAGCCAAGAAAATTTAAACTGAAAACTCAGAAAAATACCAATATAAGATTGCCATGGATGGAGAGAGAGATAGGTAAGTTGAAAATTTGCTGGAAAGGCAAAGAAAGCATTTTGAACATGAAGCTGCTGATGGCGACTGGAGAGGGACTGCTCAGGGACACGGCAAGTCCAGGATCCTGTGGGAAAGTGCTTTCTCTGAGGGAAGTTGCTGAGAGTGGCTAGAGGGGTGGATTAGGACCTGGGAGACTAGAGTTCAAATCCTCCCTCTGCCATGAAGCAGCTCTCTATCTCTCAGCCTAACCTACCTCACAGGGTTGTTGTGAGGATCAAATGAGGAAGCAGACTAGAAGATCAACTCCACTCAGCCTTTCCAGCAGAACCTGCAAGATTACAAGAAGAGATGGGAAATGGAGCTCCAAAGGTAACTATGGAACAGGCCAGGCAAAATTACACCTCATGCGTAACGTGGCTCTCTGGCGCTAATACCCAAGGTTTGGGGATTTCATCTTTTTTTGCTACATAGCTCGAGCAACACAAAGCGTTGACTCTTTGCAAAAAACCCTGGATCCTCCAGCACTGAAGGTAAGAGGTTTGAAATACCCAATTTAAAAGCCGATCTAGCAGTCAGTTTCCTTTGCCAGTAGCTTTGCAGCTGGAAACTAGCGTTGCACTTGAGGGAAGGTAACTATTCAATACTTTTCAGAGGTGGCGACAGGTTGCGGCAAGCCCCTTCCCCCCCTGTTACCATAAAGGATTCTTCTGCATATGCTCATCTTAAAATGGAGCCTTCAACTCTGGAAGATTTCTCCAATGTGTCCTGCAAGTGGAGGATTCCAGTGGAGGTAGAACGAATGCTAGGAGGTTATAGAGTTGAACTGAAAGGCCTGGCCTTTCTTCCAGCAGCAATGACCAGATGACATAATAAATGGGAAACGGACGTCAAAAGGTAACTATGCAAAAGGGCAGGCCAAACTATCACTGATACGTGATGTGGCTGTGGGACTAATAACTCTAAAATCAGGGCCTAGGATTTCATTGACAAATGCATTAAGGGGTGGATTCTGCTGTATCCCTCAGCGCTCCATGTGCGTCCCTCCCCAAGCGGCGTGCTCGGTGGAAGAGGACGACCATCCCAGATCGAAGGAGGGTCCCCTTCTTCGGTCAAGGGCATGCGATAGTTGCGCTCCCTTGCTAGAACCTGCAAACCTTTGGCTAAGCATCTTCCAAGACACCATTTGAGACATAGTGCATCATTGCCTTACTTGGATGTGTCTGGAGTCTTGGAAGCTGGACTACCCTACGTTCTCCTACAAATGGACCTTCAGGGGTTTGCAGCTTCGAGCAGGGGAGTGTAGCTCTTGTATACCCTTGACTGAAGAAGGGTACACTCCTTCGATCTGGGATGGTCGTCCTCTTCCACCAAACGCGCAGCTTCGGGAGGGACACACATGGTAACTAGAAAGTCCTCTTGAATTTGAAGAGGTGGTGACAGGCTCCGATACCTCCCAAGTCAAGCCAAAACGCTACATCACAATGATAGCAGCAATATAGATGGAGACATTCTGCCTGAAGGACATCTAGGTGAATATCCCTTTCTTGGCTGGGAAGAAAATTAATTTGTATTGTGTTCCTTCTGCAACTTTTTGTGCTAAGACTCTTTCAGGTGGCGGTGACTGAGTCGTCAGAAGAGGCCCTATTCGGTGTCAACACAATGAAGCTCACCTGCAGGCAGGAGAACACTTCATCTTTTGTTCCAGCTCCTCTTTTCTTCCGGCTTCTCAGAGCTCACTGTACCTGAAGCAGATCTGTTCAGTTGACGAGAAAGAAGATGCAATGTGAGGAAGAGCTCTTGATACATCAAGAAAAAGCCGGCATTGAGAGTCACCAGCATCAGGACAGTGCTGCTTGAGGTAAATTCATGTTCCACCACCCCGTTGGTTTCTTTTTATTCAGGCAATGTTTTTTGGATCGCTCTCCCGTTTTTCCCATTTTCTTTTCTGGTTTTCTCTTCCCAGTTCTCTCCAAAGATCCTGCAAGGCTCAAATGAAATGAACGCTCTTCCAAAAAACAAGACACTATTTTCTGGAGGATTGGTGGAAGGCGGCTGGGGATAAGCTAGTGACTCTAGATCGCAACACAACAGAAGGAGGTGCCAGACACATGAAGTCACCAACACTCAGATGAAGCCACCTCTTCCGGCAGAGTCACAGAAGTCACGGTGAACGTATTTTACAAACAAACAAGCAAACAAACCAAGAATCAAAAAACTCTTTCCATGGAATTGGTGTGGTGGGGCTGGGGAGAAACTAGGAACTGTGGATTGCTTTTCACACCCCAAGAGAAGGAACTGCCGGGCGCACAAAGTCACCCTTCAAAGGGACAAACTCAGAAAAATACCAAGATGGAGATGTTAAAGAGAATCCAGAAAACGAAAAATACTTAACGGGAAAAGCCAAGAGAAAAGGAAGATAAATGAAGGAATATGAAGTGAGCTCAAGTTTGAGTTACCTTTCAAACTAGTCTTTGGGTGAAAAGAAGGAGCACATGGATATGAGGTCTGCTTCAAGCAGATGGAAAATGAGTACGGAAAATAGAAGGCATTTCTTTCACGAGGCAACTAGAGAGAGGCAACTAGAGAAGTCGTTTCCTGACAAGAAATTTGGGGTTTTTTGTTGCTGAAGCTAGAAATGTGCATGTGGAGAAAAAAGAAAGAAGACAAGGAGAGGACAAAACCACGCCTTCTAATTTCATGTTGGCTCAGGTTGCCTTGGACGGAGAGAGAGATAGGTAAGTTGAAAACTTGCTGAAAAGGCAAAGAAAGCATTTTGAAGATGAAGCTGCTGATGGCGACTGGAGAGGGACTGCTCAGGGACACGGCAAGTCCTGGATCCTGTGGGAAAGTGCTTTCTCTGAGGGAAGTTTTTTTTTTTTAAAAAAAAAATTATTACTTTCCCAACAATTTAAACACTACAAAAGAAAAAAAGTTAAACAAAACAATACAGTACAGTACAAAAACAAAAACGCTACATAACACTAACACATTAAACTAACAAAACAAAACAAAAACAATTTAAGACACATCAAACAATTTCAATATCTTATCTTTCATTCACTTGTTTCAACGACCTCCTCAAACCTCCCTTTTTGTATTCCACTTCAGTTAATTGTTTCAGCAATTGCTTTCTATCTTCCTCTGTTTTTTGTCCTGTAATTATCTTAACATATTCTAACCTTATTTTTCCCTTTAATACACTAATAATCTATTTGTACTTAGTTCCTTATAACATTTCTACTAAAGCCATATAACTTTATTCCAACATTTTTCTAACATTCATTAATTTTACAGTATTTCTGTAACTAGTCTTTAAACTTTTTCCAGTCTTCTTCCACTGACTCTTCTCCCTGGTCTCGGATTCTGCCAGACATTTCCGCCAGTTCCATATAGTCCATCAACTTCATCTGCCATTCTTCCCGGGTGGGTAAATCTTGTGTCTTCCAATACTTCGCGATAAGTATTCTTGCTGCTGTTGTTGCATACATAAAAAAAGTTCTGTCCTTCTTTGGCACCAATTGGCTGACCATGCCCAGGAGAAAGGCCTCTAGTTTCTTCAGGAAGGAATGTCTTAATCCTTGGGCATGTCCACCAAAGGTGAAAGAATGTACCTTCAGTCTCATTACATTTCCAACATTTATTGTCGGGTAAATTATAAATTTTTGCAAGCTTGACTGGTGTCATGTACCACCTATAAATCATTTTCATTAAATTCTCTCTTAGGGCATTACATGCCGTGAATTTCATACCTCTCTGAGGGAAGTTGCTGAGAGTGGCTAGAGGGGTGGATTAGGACCTGGGAGACTAGAGTTCAAATCCTCCCTCTGCCATGAAGCAGCTCTCTATCTCTCAGCCTAACCTACCTCACAGGGTTGTTGTGAGGATCAAATGAGGAAGCAGACTAGAAGATCAACTCCACTCAGCCTTTCCAGCAGAACCTGCAAGATTACAAGAAGAGATGGGAAATGGAGCTCCAAAGGTAACTATGGAACAGGCCAGGCAAAATTACACCTCATGCGTAACGTGGCTCTCTGGCGCTAATACCCAAGGTTTGGGGATTTCATCCTTTTTTTGCTACATAGCTCGAGCAACACAAAGCGTTGACTCTTTGCAAAAAACCCTGGATCCTCCAGCACTGAAGGTAAGAGGTTTGAAATACCCAATTTAAAAGCCGATCTAGCAGTCAGTTTCCTTTGCCAGTAGCTTTGCAGCTGGAAACTAGCGTTGCACTTGAGGGAAGGTAACTATTCAATACTTTTCAGAGGTGGCGACAGGTTGCGGCAAGCCCCTTCCCCCCCTGTTACCATAAAGGATTCTTCTGCATATGCTCATCTTAAAATGGAGCCTTCAACTCTGGAAGATTTCTCCAATGTGTCCTGCAAGTGGAGGATTCCAGTGGAGGTAGAACGAATGCTAGGAGGTTATAGAGTTGAACTGAAAGGCCTGGCCTTTCTTCCAGCAGCAATGACCAGATGACATAATAAATGGGAAACGGACGTCAAAAGGTAACTATGCAAAAGGGCAGGCCAAACTATCACTGATACGTGATGTGGCTGTGGGACTAATAACTCTAAAATCAGGGCCTAGGATTTCATTGACAAATGCATTAAGGGGTGGATTCTGCTGTATCCCTCAGCGCTCCATGTGCGTCCCTCCCCAAGCGGCGTGCTCGGTGGAAGAGGACGACCATCCCAGATCGAAGGAGGGTCCCCTTCTTCGGTCAAGGGCATGCGATAGTTGCGCTCCCTTGCTAGAACCTGCAAACCTTTGGCTAAGCATCTTCCAAGAACACCATTTGAGACATAGTGCATCATTGCCTTACTTGGATGTGTCTGGAGTCTTGGAAGCTGGACTACCCTACGTTCTCCTACAAATGGACCTTCAGGGGTTTGCAGCTTCGAGCAGGGGAGTGTAGCTCTTGTATACCCTTGACTGAAGAAGGGTACACTCCTTCGATCTGGGATGGTCGTCCTCTTCCACCAAACGCGCAGCTTCGGGAGGGACACACATGGTAACTAGAAAGTCCTCTTGAATTTGAAGAGATGGTGACAGGCTCCGATACCTCCCAAGTCAAGCCAAAACGCTACATCACCATGACAGCAGCAATATAGATGGAGACATTCTGCCTGAAGGACATCTAGGTGAATATCCCTTTCTTGGCTGGGAAGAAAATTAATTTGTATTGTGTTCCTTCTGCAACTTTTTGTGCTAAGACTCTTTCAGGTGGCGGTGACTGAGTCGTCAGAAGAGGCCCTATTCGGTGTCAACACAATGAAGCTCACCTGCAGGCAGGAGAACACTTCATCTTTTGTTCCAGCTCTTGCAGATTCTTGCCAAAAAGTCAAATAAAGCATTTTGAGGATCAAGCTGCTGATGGCGACAACTGGAGAGTGACTGCTGTCAGACACATGAAGTCACACTTCAAATGTACAAAGAAAATGGTGAGCATTGAGCAATCTTCCCTCTTTCCACATTAAGATCAATTGCAGAGATTGAATCCCATCTCTCTGTACTGCCTTGTAGATCATTGGCTTATCTAGCTTCAATCAAAAATCGCAGTCAAAATGGTATTCCATGGTTGAATGACATTTAGGTGAGTATCCCTTGCTTGGCTAGGGAGGTAATCTGTATGGTGTTTTGTATGAAACTGTTTGTGCTATCACTCTTTCAAGTCAAAACCTTTTGCAGCAGATTTCTTCATAACTCTTAAGGGTTGTTTTTTCCACGAGACCACATTTGCAGAGTGTTCTCTCAGGTTTTGCTTTTTGCCTTGTTGCATCACTCAAAAAACAGAGCAAAAGGCACCAGTGGTTGTCACTCCTGGTTCCCAGGATGGGATTAAAGTCCCTGCAGTGTCCTTGCTAACTTCCAAGGCAACTATCATGCCCCTCAATTTTCACCTATACCCCTCACTTCCCAAACTATTAGCATGGGAGGTTTTTTTGGGTAGTGATTTCAGTGATTAAGCTTGGTTCTGGAATCCACCATGGCATCTAAGGACTAATTCAAGCCACCTTTGCTCTGTGCCTGCTGCTCTAACATCCCAGGTAGGCAGGTATTTAATTTCTATACCGCTTTATATCTTTAAGAAATATCTCAACGCAGTTTACAGATTGGTCTTTTTTGGAATACTACCAGTCAGCTCCTGTTTTCAAATGGGTCAGTGGCTGCTAAAATGTTAAAGGAAAATACTAGTTTCCCATCTTATATAGATCAGCCTTCTGCTCAGGGCCATAGCTAGAGGGTGGCAAAGGGGCCCCCCGCCAGGGGCACAGGCAAGGAGGGGGCAAAATCAGCTTTAAAAATGTCCATAAATATGTCTATAAATTAATTGATTTTTGCCTCATAAGGAAAGGTTTTTAATAGGTGACTTGAATGGGTTGGGGGGTGGAGGAGAGGCGGAAAGAAGAGCTACAGTAATTTGTCCATGGCGAGGGGGCGCAAGCTGGATGGTTCCCCCCGGGGCACAAGATCACCCAGCTATGGCTCTGTTGACAGCAGACCAATCTTAGTTGAGCAGGGCTACCTTTGTCCTCATAGACTAGCCTCTACCAGCTTAGATGCAGATGGTGGTATATTTCTTGCAAATGTTTCTCTGTTTATTGGTGCTTTTGCAGCTCAATCCCACTAAGTAGCCATCAGGTTATAACATCTTTTTTATTTTATTTTTAAAAAATGACATTGGTTGCTTTTTAACAACAGCTTGCTACTTCCTCTCTCATTGCCTCCACATTTGGGGGGAAAGCGTCCCCTGCTCAGTTGTTTCTTCTTCTTCTTCGAAAGGTTATTAATTTTTTTAAAAAAAGGGAAAATTCAAACAACATTGAACTTACCGATACAAAAGGGGAAGGAAAGGAACACTAGAACGGGTAAAAAGGAGCAGAAGAAAAGGGAAAATAGTTTAAACAAAAACAATGAGACAATAACCCCCACCCACAAACACATTGAAAAGGCTGTAGGATGTTATAAAATCAAAAAACACAAATACAAAATACATACTAGCATATAGCACTTAAGAACAGTTTCAAACAGCCCTCACCCCAATAAACAGCACCCACCCCCATTCAAACCAGAATCTTAGCCAAGGGTCTGGCCCTGCTTCCTGTCAGTGTTTGGGGGGGGGGGGAGGAAAAAGGATCTGACCTTAGCGGCCCAAAGAGTCCTTGAGAAAGGGCACGTGGCAGAATGCTGCTTTCATTCTAAAAAGATCTTCTTCTCCAATCACGACTGACAGCTTTCATACATAGCAAACCCATCCAGCTTTCCGCCATCCCACCAACCCGTCCCAGTCAATGGCCGCTCTGTCTAGTCAGGCCTATGTAGCTGAGAGGGCGCGTGAGTCGGGCAGGCTTTGCCGATTCATTGTAGGCCGCAGACTCAGGCTGACTCCGTTCCTTTTGTATTAAAGAAACAGAAGCTAATTTTAAGCCACGAGAGTTCCGTCCCCAAAGGAAGAAGGCCTTTTTGTGTGGGTGCTCCAGGGGCAGCCCCACTCCTAGGGCAGGCAGGCAGGCAGGCTTTCTACAGCTGCCTCAGCAGCCTGCTCAGAGTCCTGGTCCCTGCCCCACCCGCTCAGCTGCAGGCAGGTGCTGGTCAGGAGATCCAGGAGGTTGCGATGCAAAAGAACTACAGTGGTACCTCAGGTTAAGTACTTAATTCGTTCTGGAGGTCCGTTCTCAACCAGAAGACCACTTTAGCTAATGGGGCCTCCTGGTGCAGCCACGCAATTTCTGTTCTCATCCTGAAGCAAAGTTCTTAACTCGAGGTACTATTTCTGGGTTAGCAGAGTCTGTAACCTGAAGCGTCTGTAACCTGAGGTACCACTGTAATTGATTTGTATGTAAGGTGCTCAGGGAGTACAATAGATCCCCAATAAATAATCCTGACAGGAGTTTACAGTACTGATGGCATGCCAATGGTGTCAGAAGCCCAGCTGGAAATTTGCTGTATGTATCAGTGGCTCAGACTGTTGAGGACTGAAGCTTAGCTTCACTGATTAATCCAAATATCTACAGGACTTAAATGTTCATATTTTACCACCATTTGGAAATTTTGTTCTCCACACCCCCACCAGTCACTCTCTTTTGGGAGAGAAAAAGCTTATAACGTATTACACAGTCATTGCAATTAGAGCCCATATTTCACAGCCATATATAATTGCACAAATTACTTTGCTGTCTGTGCCGCTGATGTCAGAACGCACCACTGTGGCTCGACATTCTATTAAATGACTGTAATGCTCAGCGACTTGTCAGTATTTGAGAGTGGGCCAATTCCATTCACACTGCACGCCTCTTCCACTAGCATTGTAATATCTAGCAGCTGGAAAATGAAGTTTAAAAGAAGTACTGGAGGGGGATTGAGATCATTACTGCTGCTAGTGATTCTCTTGAAATGTCCTTTTGATTTGGGCATCATGTGGGCAAAATGCAGAACCTTGCTTTTTCCCCACATTTGCTGCAATCTGGGCTGGGGACAGGTGAGAAGAAGGTGTGAGAATGGAGCTGTAAATAAAAACAGGCCTTGTGGGTCACATTCAGATCCACAAGCACACTATTTGAGCATAAAAAAGAGTAGGCACATGCGCAGTGGAGGAGTCCCTCTCCAAACACCCTGCCCTGGATGCATCCAGAACAACATCTATGTCTGGGTTGTAGAGTCAATGACATTTCTTGTGGCATTAGGCCCTGGTACCAGAAATTTATCCCACAATGAGGCCACAATAACTGTCATTGATCCTACATTGATCCAAAAAACCAAAGTGCTACACCAACAGGCACAAAACAACCCCTCTGCAGCGCCACAAATCCAACTCAATGGTGTAACATTGGAAAATGTCAGTCACTTCTCCTACCTGGGCAGTTACCTTTCCACAAGAGCTGACACTGATGCCGAAATCCAGCATCGCCTGAACTCTGCGAGTGCAGCTTTCTCCCGATTGAAGTGCACAGTGTTTGAGGAGCAGGACATTTGCAGGGAAATCAAACTGCTTGTTTACAATACTATTATACTACCAACCTTACGCTATGCTTGTGAAACATGGACCACTTACAAACACCATCTCCAACTCCTCGAAAGATTCCATCAATGGTGTCTCCAGAAAATTTTACACATCACTTGAGAAGACAGGCAAACTAATGCCAGTGTAGTGGAAGAACCAGAGATCACCAGTGTTGAAGCAATGATTCTTCAACATCAACTTCGTTGGAATGGTCATGTTGTTCGGGTGCCTGATCATCTTCCAAAGCAACAACTCTATTCTGAACTTAAAAATGGAAAGTTTTTAAAAAGAATTTTAAAGACTTCCTCAAGGCAAATCTTTAAAAAGTAATATAAACGCTGACAACTGAGAAACACTGCCCTCGAGTGCTTCAATTGGAGAACAGCCTTTACCAAAGGTGTCATGGACTTTGATGATGCTCAAACTCAGGAAGAAAGGGAGAAACATGCTAAGAGGAAGGCATGTTTGGAAAACCCTCACTGTGATCAACTCCCACCTGGAAACCTATGTCCCCACCGTGGAAGGATGTGTGGATCCAGAATTGGCCTTCACAGTCACCTACTCACAGACTCACTGTCACCTACTCACAGACTCACTGTTAAAACCGTGTTCATGGAAGACAATCTTACTTGGCTACAAGAGATCACCAAAGAAGAAGATTGATCCTACACAGCAGGATTAGATGCTGCTCAGGAAATATTCAGAGGCTGAAATGCTGAGCTGATCTAGTAGAGTCAAATGCAAGAGAGTCTGCCTTCACAGCACTTAACCAACATGTTATGCAATGCAATTTGGTTTGTTCTAGGATGCTTGGTTCTGAGAAAGCCTGCTTTCATTGTTTACAAAATCTTGACAAAGGTGAAATTGATCAGCAGTGAAGCAAACATCAGTTTTCAAAGCAGAAGGGAAAGAGAAGTTCTGACTTAAAAGCAAGAGGTTGCTGTTTGTTTGTAATATGGACTCCATCAAATAAAATTGGCCTACAAGGAAAAGGCAGCAGGGTAGTGGAAATTGTACACTGTAAAAAGAAAAGAAAAGAAAGAAAATTTTGAAAGTGCTGTCACAATAGAAACCATGATCAAAGGAAAACCAAACCTTCTGCTGCAAAGACAACAGTTTGTTTTTGTTTTAGCCTATTGTGAATGAATCTCCCACAGAACTTTTATGATGGCTTTCCGTATTCTTATATATTTGGTTTAATTTCAAAGGCGGAGGTGAGAGTGCAAAACCCACCATCTAACTAACTGAGGTCTAATGAACTCTGAGTTCCTGTCTAGGATTCGTCTACTCCTGCAGCCAGTCCCTGTCCTATCCCCTCCCTTGGGGTCCCAGTGCTGGCTTGAGGAAGACTGTGATTCAGATGCTGCACCAGTCACTCCACTCAAGGGGGAGCCTCACCACCCCATCCTGCATTGCTCTGGTCTGATGCTGTTGATCTTCCATCATCCTCCGGGCATGTATTCTTGCAGTCTCTCCTGCCCCATAGTCTAACTGCATGAAGAAATGCTTTCTTTTATGTGTCCCGAATCTTCCAGAATTCAGCTTCAGTTCTAAAGGTAACGGTAAAAAGGCTTCAGCATCTCTTCCCTTGGAAAGTTGTGGACTCTGGTTCATTGGAGGCTTTTAAGCAGAGATTGGACGGCCATCTATCATGGATGCTTTAGTTGAAATTTCTGCATTGCAGGGGGTTAGAATAGATGACCCTCAGAGTCCCTTCCAACTTTAAAATTGTATACTTCTGTGATTCTATGATATGCTATGGTGAATCTGAAGAAAACTATTGAGGAAGGAAGGTCGGTTGGAGTGTTAATGCTGTGAACCTTACATCTTCTGCTCAATCTGTATGTAGGCATAAGTAAAGGCACATCACACTGCTTTTGATGCAATTTGCACTCATATCTTTCTACAATGGGAAAATAACAGTGTACTTTATCCAACATACATTTCCAAAGCAGCTTCATCATTTGTTTTGCAGGGATCTGTGTTTAGTTGTTGTTTTTTAAGCTCCTGACTCTTTCCAAGAAGAGGGCCAGCAAATGAATGAATTAAAGCAGATTCTTCTCTGCATGCAAGCTAATGTTCTATGTGCAGGTGCGTCAGGATCTGATCAGCATATGATGCAAAGCTGGGTGGCAAGTGTGTTAATGACCTAGAAGTATATTAAGGTATCTTTTGTGGAAGCAAATGTTGACAGATTGTGGGTGGCAATGACATCATATGTTACCTGCTCCCAGGTTTATGAAGTGAGGAATACAAGGCTGAGAGAATCCACAAGAAGATCAAATGCCATTCAGGAGAAAACATCGGATTTCAGCAAGGAGCAAATCTTCCTGTATCCGTGGAAACAATGTGATTGCTTTTTGTGCTGGGCAAATGGAACTGTAAAACCTCCTTAAGAACCTCCAGATAGACCGGAGTAGGGGACAGATATTACAAATGGAATCACCTCGGTTTAACAGGTAAGCGGTGCAAAGTGTATGTTTTCTGGACAAACTGGGGCAATTTTTGCAATTTTCTTAGTAAGCTGCGTTTTCCTGAACTGATGCTTCTGGCCTCCAATATTATGTGTTAAACAAGCCTTGAATCTGATTGTGCTGATAATGAAACGTATTGAAAAAGAGTTTGGCTGGGGGTGTGTGGGAAAAGGGACCCTCTGGGTCATGAGTGTTACAGATTAGGAAAAAATAATATTTAATTATCTCCAGGAACTGGAAATATTGATCAGGTACAAAAAGCTGCTTTGAATTCAATTGCTGCCTCTACAAGACGCTTTAAAACAAGCTGCATGTTGAATATTCAGCTTTGCAATAAATGTGATTTATTTGTGAGAAAGATGTTGTTCTTAAAAGCCCAGCTGCTGTACTTTTGTTCCTGTGTCCCCCTTCTCTCCCCAACCCAGTTTATAGAAAGAGAGAGAGAGCTCCCAAATTCTTTCCTATGATACTTTTTGGACTAAGGCTTATGCAAAAGAATGATTGCAGTGCAACCCTTTATATTTCTGCTCAGAAGCAAGTCATATTAAGTTCAAAAGGACTCCTTCCCAAATAAGTGAATATAGGATTGTAGTCTAAATGTTTATTTTTATAATTTTAGGGTCAGACAAAGACATATTTGTTTTCACTGGCATTTTGGCAGCTTCAGTGATTTGTTATTATCCTGTTAAGTTGTTTTTAAATAATGTTTCTGTGAATTTTTAACTTTGGTTGTAAAACACTTTGAGACTTTTTTTAAAATGAGAAGTAATGTATTCATTTAAGAACCCTAAACCAAAAGCTTATCTGAATACAGAATGTGGGACCAGGCTGTGATTGTAAATTTCCTCCAAGACCCTCAAAACAAAAGGGCTGTTGGAGACAATAAAGTTATTTATTTATTGAACAAAATGCATATATTGCTTGTCTGTATGTGAACCTAAGTGGTTTACAAAAATGTAAACTCAAACAATTATTGACTAAAAACCAGTAAAACTTGGCAATTAAAATGTTCACAATGTGCTTAAAATTGACAGTAGCTAAAAAGAGATAAAACACATGTAACTTCTACATGTTTACATGTTTTAAGCAGGTACTAAAAACAAGACAGTGAAGGTCCCTGCCTGGTGTCAAGAGGCAAGGAGTTCAAAAGTGCAGGTACTGCCGCACTCAAATATTGATTTCTTACCAGTGCAGAAGGAGTGTTGTGTGGCACCAGTAACAGTGTCAGTTCTGCAGATCAAAGCAGTTTGAAATGTTCAGATTTCCTGATATCTCCCTACAATTTGAAATTTGGTAAGTTATGTAAAATTTTCCTTTTTTATATAATTTGTATTGGTTTATCACAATTTTATACATTTTAACTTTAACCATTTCAAACATTAAAATGAAAGGTTCTTTTGAACCTTCGGACCTCCTTCCCTCCCTCCATGGGTTCCATATTTAAGAATAAATTTTCTGCATCTTTTGCCATTGTCCATCTTGTTGTATGTCCTTAGTTACCATAATTAATTCCACATTACAAGTGTCATTACATCCCTGCCAATGATTTTAACTGTTTACAGTGGTCTTTTAAATAAACTAAGAATTTGCTCCAGTCTTTTAAAAATATGTGATCATCCTGGTTTCGGATCTTCCCCATCTGTTTCGCCATCTCTGCCTACTCCATCAGTTTCGTCTGCCATTCTTCTTTTGTTGGTACTTCTCCTTCCTTCCATCTCTGGGCTAGTAGCATTCTCGCTACCGTCATGGCATACATAAAAAGTCTTTTGTCCTCTCTTGGTATCTCCTCACCTATTATACCTAACCAAAAGGCTTATGGTATTTTAACAAATGTATTTTTAAACATTTTCTTTAATTCATTATATATCATTTCCCAGAAAGCCTTTACCAGTGTACATGTCTACCACATATGATAAAAAGTACCGTACCTTCCTTCCCTTTACATTTCCAACATAAATTTTAACTCGTTTTGTACATTTTTGCAATTTTAAGGTACAGGTAAAGGTACCCCTGCCCGTACGGGCCAGTCTTGACAGACTCTGGGGTTGTGCGCCCATCTCACTTAAGAGGCCAGGGGCCAGCGCTGTCCGGAGACACTTCCGGGTCACGTGGCCAGCGTGACATCGCTGCTCTGGCGAGCCAGAGCCGCACACGGAAACGCCGTTTACCTTCCCGCTGGTAAGCGGTCCCTATTTATCTACTTGCACCCGGAGGTGCTTTCGAACTGCTAGGTTGGCAGGCGCTGGGACCGAGCAGCGGGAGCGCACCCCGCCGCAGGGATTCAAACCGCCGACCTTTCGATCGGCAAGTCCTAGGCGCTGAGGCTTTAACCCACAGCGCCACCTGCGTCCCTTTTTGCAATTTTACTCAGTGTTAAATACCACCTATACATCATTTCCATATAGTTTTCTTTCAACGAAGAGCATGCAGTAAATTTTATTTCCTCTTTCCATAACTTTTCCCAAGATGCAAGTTGAATATTGTACCCAAAATCTCTAGCCCAATGTATCATGACTGCCTTAACTTCATCATCTTTTGTATACCATTCTAATAGTAATTTGTACATTTTTGACAACACTTTCACATTATTTTCCAACAGATCTATTTCAAACCTCGATCTCACTGTATCCAAACCTTTTTTTTTTTAATTTGGTCTACCTTAAAAAAATCATTTAATTGGTGATACTGTAACCAATCCATTAATAATTCTCTTATATCTTCTATGTAAGAATTTCCACACACAATTTTGAAATGAGTTTTTTTCCTCTGTCCAAATTTAGTTTTGGTGATATTTTTATATGTATGTCTATGTGTGCCTCTATTGCTGCATGCACGTAATCTCCAACCAGTGAGACACTCCAGAGGTTCCTGTGCTTACCCAGAGTCCAGTTTCCTTGGAATGAAGGGCCATGGAAACTGTGGCATCTTTAGAATATGTGGTTTTATTTTCACATCTATACAACCTGAGCATAGGATGGAGGGGTTCACAACATTAACACTCCAGCAGATCTTGCTTCCCATTTGGTTTCCAAGGAAGCTCACAACTTTAGGTCTAGCACAGATCAAGATGTCCTTTCCTCTCCAGGTTCTAGCATCTGCCCAATCTCCGCCTCCCCCCTCCCTCCCTCCCCCCCCCTCTCTCACACACACATACCCTTGGCCTATTATTCATCCTAGGATGAAGTGGTATCTAGCCAGGAGAGATGGGGAAAAGCCCACCCACTTATCTCTATGGAAGCAGGGCAACCTCTTTGGATATAGATTTTTTAAAGTGTTTTGGTTGCTTTGTAGGTGAAGCTGCTAACAGTATGGAGATGAACATTATCCAAAAGGAAACCTTGGCCAATGAGACTGAAATATGGATTGCAGGAAGCCACATCAATAGCACTTTCCTCCCTTACTACCAACATTCTCCTGCTGTTGCTGCCATTTTAATCATGGCGTACCTAATTGTCTTTCTCTCATGCATGGCTGGGAACGCCTTGGTTTGCATGGTGGTGGTGAATAATGAGCGTATGCGCACTGTCACCAACTTCTTCATCCTCAACTTGGCTATCAGTGACCTGCTGGTGGGCATCTTCTGTGTTCCACCCACTCTGATGGACAACCTGATCACAGGTGAGGGCCATTCTATGAGAGAAGTGGGGAAACTGGGCTTTCAAAAGTGGCATGCTGTTGTAAGCCCTCTCCTTATGATGGTCTAGAATCAAGTGGCAGAATACAAACTTTGCATGGAGGGGCTCCATTGCACACATTTCCATGTGAAAGGCTCTCTTCTGACTGGGACCTTGGAGAGCTGTTGCCAGTCAGGTGCAATCAATATTGGACTGGCTGGACTTGGAGGGGGGCAGTTTCATAAGTTCACAGTGAAAAATGGGGTTTCTGGTGGAGTCTTAGGACCCATTTTTTTACACTAGCCTTTGGGATAGTTTGATGAACTTCTAGATCAGATGTATTGGGAGTGTTTTTGGTTGCATTAAGGTGATTATTGCAAAGTATTGAGCAAGGTTTAAAATGGCTTGGTTGAATGTATTTTTTTAATTATGTTTTTGTACACTTATCTGAGATTCTCACTGACAAGGGTGATTAACAAATTGAACAAAGAAAAAATAGAATAAAACACATCTCTTAAGTGTTGAAATACCACTGCAGAGAAGCAGGACTGCCTTGCTTGTTTGTTATGCTCAGGAAGGCAGAATGCTCAGCTCTATCATTTCCTCCCATTGTTCTTTGGTGTGGTAAATCTGCCCTAGAAATACCATACTTACTCGAGTCTAATCGACTCTAATGCACACCTCAGTTTTCTGAACCTTGAAACCCCAAAAAGTATTTGCTGGTAAATGTGAAATCAAATCTAATGTGCACCTTAATTTCCGCAACATAATTTGGCCAAAAATGGTGAGCATTAGATTCAAGTAAATACAGTAAATGTTCAGAGGTGCTAGAGCTGATCCTTGCCTTCTAGATATGCCTATTTCCTCTTGGTTTTAATGTATCTATGTGGAGTTTATTGTCTGGTTGTAATTTGCTTTGGGTTGCCCTGGGCAAGGTAAAATGAGTAACAAATTCAATGACAGATGATAGATAGATGGATAGATGGATAGGTAGGTAGGTAGGTAGATATTCAGGCTTATCAAGAATGCAGCACTGGGTTCCTATGGTAATGGAAACCTCTTTGCAAATTAAAAATGCCCTATTTATGAATCACAGGAAGTTGACTTATTCTGTGTATCTCCTACATGACAGGCTGGCCTTTCAACCAGGTTATCTGTACCATGAGCGGCCTGGTCCAAGGAATGTCCGTCTCTGCTTCTGTCTTCACCCTCGTGGCTATAGCCATGGAAAGGTAAGGCTTTTGGTTTCATTGTGGGTATTACAACAAACGAGAATGAATTTGCTTTTGCTTTGCACACACTGGATATCCATGGGTCACTGGTGGACATGTTCCTTAGCTGAAGGTTGACCTGCCTCTTGACTTTGCAGCATGTTAGCCAATGAACTGTTGGCTCAGCCCCCAATTTTGCCCTGCCCGCCATGCTTTGGGAGGGCTGTCTAAACTTTTAATGGTTGTTGAAGATGCTTTGCATTGACATTATAAATAAAAAGATCAATGTTTAAGAAGTGCAAACCTTCCCCTTTTCAGGAGAGAGTTTTCATGCTGACCTTGTGAGTAGTCAGACAGCTGATGCAGCCAGCTTCTGGTTCAAGCTTGCTTGTGTTCAGAGATGAATAGGTGAGCAATGAGAGCACTCTTGGAACAGCTCCCTGGCTCTAAAGTTTTGACATGTGGTATCCTTTAAATCAAGCCACAAATTCAAAGTTGGAATCCCTAAGCTATAGATGGAAAACCAGCTCTTTGTTGCTGCCACCATCAAAACTCAATGGAGTCTCCATGCTAGGAAGGATGATGGTTGCAATGGCAGGCCTGCCCACCCTCATCGAATGTTGATTATTCAGAAGTGCATTCCCTGGAGTGAAATCAACATCTCAGAACTACTCTTGAATTTACACTAGACACTAGCAAGGTTGGAACTGACATTTCAAAGTGCTGGTTATGACCTGTAAAACCCTACACAGCTTAGGTTCAGGTTACCTGAAAGACCATCTCCCCTTATACAAACCTGCCCAGGCTCTGAGATCATTACACGGCAGGAGGAGGAGGAGCTGCCAGACACTGAAGTTGTGCCCCGCTTGGCTCCACAATCGGCCTCCTCTTCCTCCTCCTGCCATCACCATTGGCTGTGTCTGCTTCCCCCCTCTTTCCCCTCCAAGGCAGGAGGAGGAGGAAGAGGAGGAGGAGGAGCCACACTACGCTAAGCTCCATGCTCTGCCTCCTCCATGCCCTGATTTTTTTAAAACATGGGGGCACCTCTCCAAAAATATTGGGCTCCTAGGAGTTGGCACCTGTACAGCATCTCTCTGGGTCTCCCCAACTCTGCAACCTGATAGGCTCTTTAACCAGACATGGCAGCGATTGAATGGAGGGCTACCTGCATGCAACACATGCATTCTCCCACTGAACTGTGGTCTCTTCTGTGCATAGACTCAGGTCATGTAGTTAGCAGGCTGCTGCCACCCTCCAGCTAGTGGCAATGAAGGTGTGCACTCCTTCCTGCTACACATGAGATTAATGTGTGAAATGGGCCTATTTGAACGGAAGTCCTGCTTTAAAACATATTTATTTATTTAACACATTGGTGCCTTGCATTTCTCCACCAGACCCAAGAGTTATTTACACAGCTCTTCCTTCCCCAGTTCATGGGAGGATGACGTGTCTGTGGTTTGCTCTTGCTAATGCTTCCTGCTTCTTACTCTTCCAGATTCCACTGCATTGTCCTGCCTTTCCGGGAGAGGCTCAGCCTTGTGAAGGCTGTGGTGATTATTGTTGTGGTGTGGCTCCTGGCCATCGCCATCATGTGCCCTTCTGCCATCATGCTCACTGTTGGTCGCATGGAGGACCACTACATGGTGCTGAGTGATGGCAAGAATACCACCTACCCACTCTCTGTGTGCTACGAAGCCTGGTCTGACAGCAGCATGAGAAAAGTCTATACCACCATCCTATTTGTCCACATCTACCTGGTGCCCTTGATGCTCATCTTGTTCATGTATGGAAGCATCTGCCTGAAACTCTGCCGTTCCACAGCGCCCATCACCCAAAACCTGACTTGCCCTGTCAAAGCCAATGGCACGCCTAAGAAGAGAATCAAGGTCATCAAGATGCTGGTCTTGGTGGCCCTCCTCTTCATGATCTCCTGGCTGCCCCTCTGGACTCTGATGCTGCTGGTGGATTATAACAATTTGGATGATGACCACCTAGACTTACTGACTGGCTATTTCTTCCCTTTTGCCCACTGGCTGGCCTTCTCTAACAGCAGCATCAACCCAATCATCTATGGCTACTACAATGAGAATTTCAGGCGGGGTTTCCAGACAGCTTTTAAGCTCCACCTTTGCTCCCAAGAGAAGGTACACCAGGAAACTTACTCGGAGCAGTCAAAGGGGCCCACCAGTTTTAGGATGTGCAACAAAGTCTTTCCAGAGGCAACTTCTTATAACTCGGTGTCCTCACGGCACACTCAGAACACTGGCCCTCTCGTCTCCAGGAGCATTCAGCCCAAGTGCCCCGGCCTCAGCTTAGAGGACATTGATAAGATAATGACTTATCGTGGAATTAATCAGGCTTGGGAGAAGACAGAAAACTGCTAAAACATTGAGGGGTGTGTGTGTGTGGAAATAAGGGAAAATAAGAGAACAAAACTTATCGTGGACTATTATGTGATTAATTTGAGGGGACAGAGAGTAACTCGCAACTTGCAGGCATTTAACTTGTGCACATTCAGTTTTATGCACTTGGCAATTTAATTTTTTTTTAAAAGGGGGGTGGAAAGGGGGTGGGCATGCAGGGGAAAAACCGCAAAAGAGATATCAACTTGCAGGTTTAGAAAAGGTCCCAAAGAGCTGCTGCTAGTTAGATCCCTGGTGCTGTGGGATCTGATCTAGTGCAATCTCACCTGCCAGGCTCAAGTTCAGGGATCCCTTGATCACAGGGCCAGTCCCAGACATTTTGGCACCTGAAGCGAATCAGAACTTGGTGCTCCCCATTGTAGTTTGTTAAGGGTGTTTTTTATATTCAGTCAAGGCTCCTCATGCCCCTCCATCCCAACACGAATCTTTTTTTCTCCCCTTCATCCTGAGCTTCACTCCCCCCTCTCCCTTTATTTCTGATTCTGATCTTCACTTGAAGAATATTAGAAATAGCAGGGAGTGGAAATCAGCACCAGAAACAAGTGGAGAGTGAAGATCAGCATCATAAACAAGGGAGGGAGTGGAGACCTTCACGCCCCTCTTTTTCCCCATGCTGATCTTCACTCCCCACTTGTTTCTGGTACTGATCAGACTAGCAGCTGTTGGGAACACAATGCAGGTTAGGCGGACCTTTGGCCCCATCCAACAGCACAATAATGTTCATTCATTACTGTTCGGGATTTGCCTCCTTTGGGGTGGGGAGAAGAATTTGTTTTATTTTGTTAATTGCTTCCCATAAAACATTCCAAAGTGATAAAAAGACAAAATATATCTCCCTATATACATAAGAATATAAGGCTGCCATCCTGCAGCCTCCGCTGGAGGATCTGTAGGGCCGCATCACAACCCTGGCTTTTCCTGAAGTCCTGGTGCATTAGTGGAGCAAAAGAGAAGGCATGTTGCACAGCTACAGTGGCCATGGCATGGGAGTGAGAAGGGAGGGACACTGGCAGGGTGAAAGAGGTGATTTAAAACAGTGACAGAAGTCTGAACAAAGCAGGGGTGAAGGAAACTGAGAGGGAAATAATTGAGAGAGTTGAGTAATGTACATGAGTACAGTGGGATATTTGCGTATGGGAAGCTCAAAGGGATTTATGTGGGGGGAATGGCAGTGGGTTGGCAAGCAGAGTGAGCAGGGATGCATAATATGCAGTAAATAGGTACAATTTAAAACCCAATACAAATACAGATTGGGATTACAAGCTTCACTTAATAGGCTTGAAAGGAAAGGAGGGTGTTCATTAGGTCAGTGTTTCCCAACCGGTGTTCCGCGGCACACTAGTGTGCCGCGAGACGTTGCCTGGTGTGCCGTGGGAGGGAGGCGGGCGAGTCGGGCGGCGAGAGGCCTTAGGCGCCCTGCAGAAAGGCGTCCTCTTTGTGGGTGGGTTCTCCCCCCTCCCTTAGCGCATCGTATTTAGTTGGGGATTCTGGAGAGGGGGGCGGGGGCGCGCTGGCCCCGAGCGGAACAGACGCACCGTCGTCCCCACCTCCCTCTCCTCAGTAGCTCCGAGCCGACTGACTGAGGGTGGGACGCGGCCAGCGGCGTCCTCTCTCTCTCTCTCTCTCTCTCCGCCTCCCAGCACCGCTTTTCCCGAGGCGCGCGCGCGCCTAAGGCTGAATGGGAGCAGCCTGGAGGCTTGGCGGCCTCTCAGCGGCTCATGACGGGCGTCCCCGAGGCGGGAGGTGCTGAGCAGGGGCTCTGCGAGAGGGCGCGAGGGATGCGTGGTGGTGCCTGCGCACGCGTGACTTAAGAGGGCGACCTGCTGCCTCTCCTCTCTCCCTCTCCCCTCCCTCCCCTCATGGGCATGGAGTCCCCGGCACAGCTTGGCGCTACTACAGCTACAGCTGCTGCTGCTCCTGCTTGGATGAAGGCGGCTGCTTCTTCCTAACGCCCAGCCTCTGAGGGAGCGCAGTCTCCCGCCCTTTTTTTTTTTTTTTTGGCGGGATGCTGAGGTAAAGGATCCCCTCGCGTGCGGGCGGGCATCTCTTTGGGCAGGGCGTGTGTGGAGGCTTAAGGTGGGGAGTGTGGAGGGGAGGGTTCATATTGTATTGGGCTGCGGTGTGGGCGACACGGCTCTCCAATGGCCAGCCCGCGGAGGAACATTGAGTTGGAGCATTTCGAGGAGAGGGACAAAAGGCGCACTGAATAAAGTATTTTATAATTTTTCATATTTCTGTTTACTTACTATTTCATAATAAAGTAATTATAAAATACTTTCTTTGTGTTTATTTGATTCCTATTAAAGAGAGTTACTTTATATATAGTCAATATAGGCACAGAGTTAATTTTTTAAACATTTTCTAATGGTGGTGTGCCTCGAGATTTTTTTCATGAAACAAGTGTGCCTTTGCCCAAAAAAGGTTGGGAAACACTGCATTAGGTGATGAAAAGATAGCACCACACTGAAGGTCTGATGCCTGTATTGTGCAGAAAACACTTCCTGATGAGATGACATCTGCAGGAGGCAGAGTGCTGGTTGTGCAATGGCTGGCTTGGTATACAAGGCATGAGATCATCTTTTGTGCCTCCAGTTTTAATTTGCTAAACAAAAGTTGTTTCAGCTGCTAGAGGTCTCTAACAGCAAACAATTCTTTTCCAAAAAATAGAAATAATCCCCAAGAAGCTAACAAACTTTGTTACTCACTGAACAAACTTACTAAATGGGTAACAAAAGATAGTCATGAATCATCTGGATCGACAAAGCTTGTACCAAGTCCTGTATTAAATAAACAACCCAGAAGGAGCCGTGAAAACAAAACATAAATCTAAGATTCTATAAGGTGCTGAGTGACATGTCAATTTGCAGATGGTGACACTGTGGTCACTAATCCCCTTGCCGGAGAAAAGCATGTTATTCCCCTTCCTAATCTCTTGTCACGCTGCCTGGATGAGAAAGGACAAATCTGAAACCACCTGAAGGTGACACAATGTCCAGGTGGTAGTGCCCACATTGGTGTCTGCCTTTGTGACTCCATCTCCTGGAGAGAAGCAATGGGTTGATGGAGGATTAGAGGTGCACAGGGATCGTTCCCATAGTTAAGGCGAGCAGAAAAAGCAAGACCCCATCATTACAAGTCTCAACATCCGATAGCTTATAAAGATGGCCTCTTTAAGGCAAATAACTTGAAATTTGCATTGTACTTGCATTATGTACTTGAACACTCTATGCATATGCTAAACTTCAGACTGATCCAATAAAAGCTGAGAGAGATATAGCAAGTTATAAAATGGTGACATTCAACACTTTGGCCCCTTATTTTTTAGCTATTAAGCCAGTGTATCATATATTTCCTTCTAATTTCAGTGATAACTACTGGTGTACACTACTCAGGCTTGTTACAGAACAGATCTTTTAACTGGTTTGGTAGTGAAGTTCTGATCAATGTTTGGAAAGTCTATGGAAAACAAGTAATTGCAAAATAGTATTACACATGACTGAAATCCAAAGTGAAGCCAAACTTTTACAATGAATACAGATTAAAAAGTTTAAATCCATGTGAGGGGGTGAGCGCCCGTTCCTCTGTGCCAGTGTCTGCCAACCTAGAAGTTCAAAAGCATGCCAGTGCAAGTAGATAAATGGGGACCGCTGTGGCAGGAAGGTAAATGGCGTTTCTGTGCACTCTGGTTTCTGTCACCTTGTCCTGTTGTGCCAGAAGCGGTTTAGTCCTGCTGGCCACATGACCAGGAAAGCTGTCTGCAGACAAACGCCGGCTCCCTCGGTCTGAAAGCAAGATGAGCGCCACAACCCCATAGTCGTGTTTCATTGCACTTAACCATCTAGGTGTCCTTTACCTTTACCTTTTAATAAACACCACACACACACCCCAACGATGAAACCCCTCTCACAAGCACCTCACCCCCCACTGAAGCACACAGAAGTACACAAGAAGTACCCAACACATAGGTGAGGCCATTGACCCAACTAGTTCTGTGTCCTGTTCTGGGATGGCCAACAAGATGCCCCTGGAAAGCCCACTGACCGCTCCACAATGGCAATGCACCCCGTCTGACATTCATGCTGTGTGTTTTTAATCAGTTCAGTGATCAAAACACCACAGGCAATCCTACCCCACAAGCATGCATTTCCCTTGTACAGCAAACCCCTAATCCCACCTCTTGCTGCAAGCCCCTAAGCACTCTGCCCCACACTGAATCCCCCACTGATCCTCTGCACACCAAAACCCACCCCACTGCTGCACACTGAAACCCCTTCTACACACACCGCCCCAAACAACCCCCACATACCTCACATTTCTCTGATGAAAATAGGGACGTCTCATTCCATAATGATAATTTTACTTTTTCTATGCCACACATTTACTGGGTTGCCCCAGCCACTCTGGGCAGCTTCCAACATACATAAAAACATAAGAAAACATTAAACATAAAAAGCTTCCCTATGCAGGGCTCCCTTCAGGTGTCTTCTAATGGCTGTATTGTAACTTATCTCCTTGGCTCGGGGGTTGCATAGCTCCATACCCTCCAACATTTCTTCAGTGAAAATAGGGACATCCTTAGGTGGTCTAAACCACAGAGCCTAGGACTTGCCGATCAGAAGGTCAGCAGTTTGAATCCGTGCGACGGGGTGAGCTCCTGTTGTTCGGCCCCACCTCCTGCCCATCTAGCAGTTCGAAAGCATGTCAAAAGTGCAAGTAGATAAATAGGTACCGCTCAGGCGGGAAGGTAAATGGCGTTTCTGTGTGCTCCTCTGGTTCTCCAGAAGCGGCTTAGTCATGCTGGCCACATGACCCGGAAAAACTGTCTGCAGACAAATGCCTGCTCCCTCGGCCTATAGAGCGAGATGAGCGTTGCAACCCCAGAGTCGTCCGCAACTGGACCTAACAGTCATGGGTACCTTTACCTTTAAGGAAAAGCAGAATATTTCAGGATCAAATCAGAAACCGGGATGGCTTTTCTAAATCAGGGGCACCCTTGGAAAATAGGGACACTTGGAAGGTCTGTTCCACCCCACACTGAAACCCTAGACACAGACCAGGCCCCTGATGGAACCCCCACCTCCATCCCACTGCTCCACAGTGAAAAATATAAACAGCTTGTCCCATACTGAAACCTGCCCCATAATGAAGCCCCCACGCTGAAACACCCCAGTCATTTTTCCTTGAACCCTGCTCCCTTCCCAGCCCTTTTAAATTTTTAAATTTTATTTTGCCATGCACTGAATGCGCAAAAGTTAAATGTGCTTAATTTGCGGACTTGCTGTACTACAAAGATGCAAGAGTAGGAAAGAAAGGAATTACGGGTCAGAGACTGGGATGCACTTAACTCCTCTGGAACTTTCCGACAGAGTTGGCTAGTCTGTGCTCCTGTGCATCTTCCCTCTCCCATAAAACCTGATCATTGGCCATATTGCCTGGGGTTTCAGGAGGTGCAGGGTAAGGACAAAAGCAGTTTCGGAAAGAGGGCTGGGAAGGGGGAAAGGGAGCTTAGTGTTGCATGGGGGAGGAAGGGGGTGTTGGTGAGTGGAGTCAGCAGGAGGGCAGAGCCCCCGGTAAAAACATAAATACATGAAGACCCAGAGGGCGGAAATCCATATGGAGCGAGGCGGGTGGGCAGGCGTGCAACCTGAACACTAATGAGAAACTGGGTGGAGGACACACAGGAAGGGGGAAATAAGTGTGCCATCCAGTGGTACCTTAAGAGGCATCAGGGTTCCACCCCAAACACAGCTGGGCCAGCTTACCGCGTTTGAAGAGAGTGCAATAATACACACCACCATCTAAAGAGCCTCCCCCCACTCCCCCAGTAAGACCATTAAGTTCAGAGCCTAAAATAACTGCACTCCCAGCCCCATAGAGGCCGTCTATAGAGAATGCAAATCTGAAAGTCTTTTATCTAACTGTGCGCTTTTCAGTATCCACCCACCCCATACTAGAGACACTTCTCCACTGATCCAGGCAAATAGGCAGGCAGATTGACATTTCTCCTGAGGTTAACGGCATGGAAGAGAGATTAATGTGCTCCCACAGGGCGCATCGGGGCGCATCGAAGCATTAGTTTGGTGTGAAAGCCCGCTGTTGATGCTTCACTGCAGTGACAGCTTTTGCTCTTCTTTTGCAGCTGTTTGGCAAGCTCAGGAAGCTCTGTCAAGCCTGTGAGAAGGAGTCCTTCCAGAGGCAGCCAGGGAAGGTGGACTGTGACGCTTGTATTCCTTGGGAAACATGTGCCCCATTCCCAGCAGCAAAGCAGAACTTCTGACACTGGCAGGATATCAGGATGGGGCCAGGAAGTGCCCCACATCAAGTGAGTCATCTCATTTGAAGACTGACTTTACCAAGGGTCTAGGATGGGCGTGCGTGGCTCAATAGGTAGAGCATGAGACTTTTAATCTCAGGATTGTGAGTTGAAGGCCCACATTGGGGGAAAGATTCCTGTATTGCAAGGGATTGGACTAGATGACCATTGTGGCCCCTTCCAACTCTACAATTCTATGATTTGATTACTTTTATTTGTTTGTTTGTTTGTTTGATTGATTGTGTGTGTGTGTATATATATATATATATAAGCCCACCCTTCACCCAAGGATTCCAGGGCAGAAATATACACCATCTAAACAAAATTTAAACAATAGAATTAAATAATTACAATAATAAGTTCCAGGACCATGGAAAATACCCTCTGTCTTGCCAGCCTCTGTCAGTTCCTCAGGGGTGGGGAGTCTGTGGCTGGTGGGCCACCCTTTGTCCAGCAGGGGGCAGTCCAATCTGGTCAGTGAGACCATTTCCCCCAAACGACATCCACCTGTCAATCAGCCAACATCAAGTGCTATGTCAGGGAGAAAGAAGGCTGCTTATCGGAAACCCTGTCAATCATGTGTCATAATGCTGTTTTGTGATTGACAGCCGACCTGACAAAGTTGGCCTATGCTCTAGGGGGTGGAAAGAAAATAAACGAAAAACGTTCCCTGTTCCTGCTGTAACTCCTCTCCCTGCGCACTGCATGGGACCATCATTCTTGGCTCATTCCTAGAGGTGGTTGTTGACTCCCCTGGGTCAGAGAAGGAACCACCTGATCCCTGTCAGAAAACACTCTTCAGGGGAGTGAATCCAGGAGATGCAAAATCTGGACACTTCACTTGGTAAGGGGTCTGCATTTTGGAATGCTGTGAAACGCCAGGAGAAATTGCCAATCTCTCTCTGTGTGTCCTGTTTTGAAGGGCTGACCTATCCAAGTTGTGTTTAAGTATAAAAACCACAAGAAGAGAGATGGGGTAGGGAGTGGAAGTTATCCCCCTACAGTTTGCAGCTCACTCAGTCAGTCTTCCCCACCATGGTGAGCCGCACTGCGTTCCAAGTTAAATTGTAGCTGCCACAATCTCTAAATCTGCACGTATACATACATGTAAGCATACGCATATTTTGCTGCTCTGGGCTCCTTTGAGAGGAAGGATGGGGTATATATTTAATGAGTCAAATATATTGTTTTTTAAATGCAAATCTCCACCCACTTTTGTCCTCTTCTGGGGACAAATGTATCCCTTCGCTTCAGGCAATGTGAAAGTGGCCAACTGAGGACAATCAAATCGCACAAACCATGAATGGTCTTGTGTTCAAGCTGTTTTCCAGTTTCTTTTTACCATCCTGAATTACAGGACAGCGCATAAGGACTTGCTGTGCCAAATCACTCCAAAGCCTCATCTGGTCCCATGTTCTGTTATCAAAAGTAGCCATGAAGTTCCTCCAAGAATACTCACAGGCAGCGTGTGATGGGGATGACCCGGCCCAGCTGTTGATTGTCCTCAGCATCCTTAGCATCTGGTATGCAGAGATAGAGTGCCTCTGTGCATGGAAGTTTTATTTACATTTTCATGCCCAATATCCATTGGTTGACCTCTCCCATGAATGTGTCCATTCCCCCCCAAAAGCCCCTAAGCCAGTGGCTATCGTGATATCATGTAGCCTCATATTGTCACAGGTATTAACCAATAGGCACCTTTGCACAGGAACTTAACTCTTTCCATAGAAAGCTGCCTTACACTGAGTGAGACAATTGATCTTGTGGGAGTGAATTCTGTAGTTTAATTATGTACTGTTTAAAGAAGCACCTCCTTTTGCCCGTCCAGAATCTTTCAATATTCAGCTTCACTAGATGCCCCCTAGCATTATGAGGGAGAAAAACCTCTCTTGCCACACCATGCAAAATCTCATACACCTCCATCATTTGACTCCTGCTCCTTAGTGGGGAGGGAGAGAAAACTTCCATTGAAGCTTTACCGTGCTTAGAAGGCAGGCAAACCAAAGGACAAAAGTTGCCCAAGGAAAAAGAGATGAGGAGGGAATAAAAGCAAGCTCAGAGACCAGTTCTTTAAATTACAGTTCTTACAATGGCCAGCTGGGAGGGAAGCCTTTCGCCTGGTGGAATGGCTGCTGCTAGTTGACAGCTGAGGGAGGGCCAAAGGCCGTTGGTCTCTCAGCAGAGCCGATGGAGAAGCCCTGCTTCCCTTCTCTCGTTGCTGGTCTGCCGCCTGATGGATATGATGAAAGAGATGTGGCTGGTGCAACTGCCAAGTGGAGATGAGGGAGAAAGGAGGAAGCACATCCCTAAAAATGCCATTTCAAGGAGAGGAGACATTGCAATCTATATACAAAAAAGGGGAGTGGGTGGGTGGTGGGGCTCATCAACCTGGGAAGGAAGCTCATATAGGAGAATCATGGAATTGTAGAGTTGGAAGGGACTTGAGGGACATCTAGTCCAACCCCCTGTGATGCAGGAATCTCTGATTCTAAACCTCCACTGCCTTGCCGGACTAAACCCTGCACAAATCTGGAGTGGAGTCCCTAAGCTGGTTGGATGGCGCCTTGTCCGCCTCCTTCCAGCACCTCCTGCAGCCAAGCTGGTGCCAAACGTCTTGCTCTGTTTTTCTTTGGACCACATCAGAGAGGCTGAGAGAGGGGTTTTCTTGTCTGGGCAGCCCAGGCCCTCCAGACACATGGCCCAGGCTGCTAATACAGCAGTCTGACTTCACCCCCAGAGGCACACTCCATTGTCTCTTGAGACAAATGGATTCCAACTACACTCACACTGTGGCTCTGTCAATTCCAATTGTGAGTCGAGGACCCGCCACCCGCATACGATTATAATAAGATAAAAGACACATTATTTTTGGTTATTGGGCAAAATTAGGTCACAACTTTATTGGTTACGGCATGTGAGTAGTATTGGCTTAGGCATTGGATAAAACAGCAATACCTGACTCCACCCCACTCAGCAGGGAGTCATTTCAGGGTTAACGACCAGTGGGAGGAGCTTGTTGATGCAAATACAACTGGAAGCTCCCCCATGACATCACCGGGGTCATAACATGGCCCTAGCCACCAGCAGGGCATCGGACAGGATCCACGACCGCCGGATTCCTTTAACGGAATACCCAAAAGAGGAGGGGTAGATAATGGCCCATACCCAATTTTCCAACACAGCACACATATTCCAATGCCTTACTGCCAATACCAGAAAGTTGTGACGAATAGCTACGAGGTAGGTGAAAAAACCAAGAGGCCGGTGCCAATTTGCCAAATGGATAAAAAAGTCCTACCAGGCTCCTTGGGCAACCAAGGCAACCAGCCAAAGTCCATAGCAAGGTCAATACGAAAAGAAGCTGACCTAAGAGGGAGGGAAGGCGGGAGATCCAAAGAAAGCAGGAACAGACTGGGGACAGAGCGCTGCTTCGGCTGCTTAAATGCAGCTAACCCCGCCCACCAGCCAGCCCTATTGGCTGGCTGAAGGGCTTGGCGGCAGCGGGGCAAATCAGAAACAGGGAGCCGAATATGCCTCCCTGCTGCTGCTGCGGGAAGCTGCTCCCACTCACGACCCCTCCCCTCCGGGAAGAGGAGAGGCCTTGTTCCACTGCTGAGGCAGAGCGGACGGCAGAGTGTTGCCCCCTGCTGATCTCAGTACATTATGTTCCTGGAGGAGCTACTTTTAATTGCCTTAGTTGTTGCTAGTCTATGCCTCAAAATGACTCTGTTTCAACTGAAACAAAAGCCTGCTTGTCTTGAAACCAGAGCTCGAGATGTTCCAGGAAATTGCCCTGATTTTCATTTCTGGGGATTTCATGGATTAGCTTTAAAAAGAGAGAGAGAGAGAAGAAAATAATATTTAGCTCCCATTCATTCATGGATGTGGCTGCGTGAGCAACAGAACAGAGCAGAGGTGATTTGCAAGTGTGTTTGGCAGAGAGGTGAGCTTTTTGAAATCCTCAGAACATGTTTCCTGAGTACATACATCCACGGAAGCTGAATTCCTTCTAGGACCATTTTTTCAAGTCATATTTTTCATTGTCTATCCCCATATGAATATACATATGTCTTAAAACTGAACAACGGTAGTTAAAACACCACCAGCAATTAATAAAAAGAAAGCTGGTTTCCCCCCAAAAAAACATAAAAACACCACATTTAGGTTGTTTCTCAAATGCTTCCAGTGATGGGGCCACAGGAACAACTGAGACCGCCTTATCTTGAGCCAGACTATGGCCCACTAAAATCAGTGTTGTCTTCACCAGGGGTGGGGAATCTTTTGGGGGCTGAGAGCTGCATGAGGGCAAGATATAAATAATGTCAATATAAATCTAAGGAATGCGTAATTTAAATAATGACTATGGATGATTTACGGAAAAGCTGAAGGAAGTCCAGAAAAGGAATAATTTGTGAAAAATTTGATGTGAAATTAATATATGTTTTTGTTTTTGTTGTAAACTAATAAAAAATTATAATAAAAAAGAGAGAGAGCTGCATGAGGGCTGGATGTGGCCCTTGGCCTACAGGCTAGCCACTGCTGGTCTGCACTGAACAGCAGCTGCTCTCCAGGGTTTCAAACATAGAACCTTTCCCAGCCTTAAGTGGAGATGTTGGGGAAACTGAACTTGGGGGAGGGCTGGCCCAAGAGATTTAGGCACCTGAGGCAAACTCCAAAATGGCGCCCCCTTCCCACCAGGGAAGAATGTGTGAGGGAAGATCTACATTAGGAAAAAGGGAGGAAGAAAGATTGACATCAGAATTTGCTGCCCCAGTAGATCCTGCTGCTTGAGGTAGTCACCACACCTTGTCTCTTGGGTGAGCCGGCCCTGGCCTGGGGCTTTTTGCATGTGAAGCAAATGCTCTGTCACATATATGGAGCCACTGCTGAAAAAACCCATTCCCTGATATTGGTTTGCTTCATATCTCTCATAGATGGGCCAGAGACCTGAACGGGCAGCAGTACAGCCTGCATAGTTTTGTATTGGTGTAGGCTGCAGTGGGGAACCTCTGGCCCACAGGCATGGGTCCCAATTTGGCTCCCGAGGCTGCATTCCCCAAACCATGCCCAGCTGCCCTTTATCTGTGGCAGCAGGTGTCGAGGCAGCTAGAGACCTGGCTGGATCAGCTGAATCTTAGCTGCACAGCCGATTCCTGCAGAAAGCAGCTTTACCAGCCTGATGCTTGGCGTTTATGAAGGAGCAAGCGCAGGGCTTGCAAATGCTTTGCGCAGCACTTCTCAAGTGCCTGATGAGGTGGCAAAGCTTGGGAGGCACCATGCAAGGGTTTGGGTAGCCGCATTGACCCACAGATATCTGGCACATGGGGCTACTGGTTCCACAACTCCCAGTGTAGGTGCTCCTTCTGAGATCCTGGTCCCAAACTGCTAAGGCAAGGATGGGGAACCTCCAGATGCCATTGGACTCCAATTCCCATCAGTTCCAGCCAGCATGACCAATGGTCATAGATGATGGGGACTGCACTCCAACAACTTCTGCTTCCATGGCTTCCCCACAACTGCATTAATGACCAGACATAAAACTTTAAATCGGGCCTGGGAGTGATCAAGCAGCTAGCATAAGTTGCAGAACTGGTATAATCTGTTCTGAAGATTCTTGATTAGCACCAGCCTTCTTGATGCCATATTTTGCACCCACTGAAGTTTCTGAACAGTCCCAGTGGCCACCCCAGCCCAGATGCATGCCTCTGGCAAGGTCATTACTCTTTAGATGGGGTCACAGATGGTAAAACAGTCAAAACCAGTAAGTCATTCCTGGCCACTGCTGTGGCTTGTGTCTCCGCTGAGAGGGCCAATGCAGGAGCAGACTATGCAACTGGCTCTTCCGAAAGAGTCTACCCCACCAACACTTTAACCATAGCTCAACCCAGAAATGATCATATTTCACTGATGGGTGAAATAGCATTTCATGTCACCGATGATGAATCTGGGATTCCAGCAGAAATGCTGGGAATCTGGGAGCAGCAGAAATGCCAACTCATCAGTCATCGAACTGTCAGTGTTCCTGGTACTGCAGCCCACAGCTGACACATCTGTTTTGGACTCAGCCCTATCCTGCTAGTTTATGAGAATATCCTGCTTGGACTTTGGCCTATCCTTATCAGCAAATGAAGGTAGTATGACTCTGCCAGGGACCACAAGTATCTTTGCACAAAATAAACACCAGATTAGTCAGAAACAAGTATATAATTTGCATGAACAGGTTTTGTTTGCATTCTCCACAACAGTAGAACCAAATGGTTGTTCCGTTTGTCTCACCAGCTTCTGAGTTGGGTGGCCAAGACTTGCTGCAGAAGTGCCTCTATGCACTACAGCACAGTACTGTGTGTTGAAAGTACTTTAGAAATAAGTAATCAAAGTAGGCACCTACAACAAAATGTTGCAGTGTATCCCCAGCCTCTGAGAGCATGGCTTCTGTTTGGGGGGACAGCCAGCTTGCAACAGCTGGTTGTATCATTGATTGGGCAACAGGAGGTTTTCAGGAGGAGACCCCTGCACCCTGCCACCCTTTCCTCCTCATTTACAATTTCCCCTGCTGTGGTACATAGTGCTAAAATGCTGTTTGGGTCTGGCTGTCAGTCTAGAGCCTGCTTTTTGTGACAAAGTGAGGAAGAGGGGAAGGAAAAAGATATTGTCATGGGCACTCCCATCTTTGAGTGGTGGCAGTTTCGAGGATCCCAACTCATACCCAAGGTTAGGGTCCTTAGGGTGAAGGTCACTGGAGACTGATGACATTTGTGCTGGCAAGGGTTTTGGGGGCAGTTTGAGGGGGAGGTCAGGTGTGCCATCTCATGGTGTACATAGGTCCAAGAGACATGAATGGCGAGGGAGTTGCTGCCGTGACTTGCAACACCTGTGCCATGTTTGCCTTCCTTTCTGCAAAACTACATCTGTAGCAAATGGTAACGGTAAAGGACCCCTGGATGGTTAAGTCCAGTCAAAGGTGACTATGGGTTGCAGCGAACATCTTGCTTTTCAGGCTGAGGAGCCGGTGTTTGTCCACAGACAGCTTTCTGACACACAGAGGACCATGGCAAGTGCCAGAGCACATGGAAATGCCGTTTACCTTTGTGCTGGTCCCAGGGGGGATGAGGTATTATTACCGTAGGCCAAGATCAACAGGGAGCCGGGCAGGTCAGCAGGAACGGAGGTAGGGCAGAAGCAGGAGTCCAGGTGGGGAAGCAGGAACACTGGTAAGGCAGAAGCAGGAATCCAGGCGGGGAAGCAGGAACACTGGTAAGGCAGAAGCAGGAATCCAGGCGGGGAAGCAGGAACACTGGTAAGGCAGAAGCAGGAATCCAGGCGGGGAAGCAGGAACACTGGTAAGGCAGAAGCAGGAATCCAGGCGAGGAATAGGCACACTGGGAGTGCCAAACAAGGACTAGGTAAAGCAGATACTTCACAACGACGTTGCTCCCGCAACCTGAGACCGGGCTGCCTGACCTTTATCTTCTTCTAAGGCCGGGGGCGGTCCCGGCCCCCAGAAGCCCCGCCTCTCTTGGCCTTAAGGCGAGCACTCCTCCTGGGAGACACCAGTTCCCTTCGCCTCTCTGCCCTAAGCCTCTGCAGATCAGGAGAGGCCGAAGGGTTACTGGGTCCTGGAGGAGGCTCACCTGTAGCCACTGAGTCTTCCAGCACCTCTGGAGCCTGAATGATTTCACCTGGTGCCTGCTCTTGAGTTTCCTCAGCAACTAGGCCTTGCCCAGGTTCAGCCGGCCCTGGAGGCGGGGACTCCTGTGCCGGCTGGGGTTCCTCCGGATCGCTCTCAGACTCGGAATCCCAGGCCATCACACCATCCCCCCTCCCAGGCCCCCCCCTCACTTGAGGGCCCGGACCCGGCTTGCTGGGGTACGCTGCATGAAACTCCCGGATGCAGGCAGGTGCGTGGACGTTGACCGCTGGTTCCCAGGAGCGGTCCTCTGGCCCATACCCCTTCCAGTCAATGAGATACTGCAGCCTTCCCCTGCGGTATCGGGAGTCCAGAATGCGTTCCACCTCGTACTCTGGCTCTCCCTGCACCAAAACTGGCTGCGGTCGGGGACGGTCTAGGTGGAACTCGTCGGGTGGGGCCACCGGACTCAGAAGGGACCTGTGGAATACCGGGTGAACCTTCAGGGTTGCTGGCAACTGGAGACGGAATGCCACAGGCGAGACCTGGTCCACAATAGGGAACGGGCCGGTGAACCGGGCGTCCAGCTTCCGCGAAGGTCGAGAAGGGTGGAGGTGGCGAGTGGAAAGCCATACCAAGTCACCGACGTGAAGTTCCGGCCCCACCTGGCGGTGGCGGTCGGCCTGGACCTTGTACGCCTCCTTGGCCTGGTGCAGCTGCTCCATCAACAGCTGTTGCTGGGACTGGAGCTCCTGAAGCCACTCTGTCACCGCAGGGACCGCAGATGCCGGCAGCACATCCGGAAACAACCGTGGGTGAAGGCCATAACTGGCTTGGAACGGGGTCTGCTGGGTGGACGCATTCACCGCGTTGTTATAAGCGAACTCCGCCAATGCTAGGTGGTCGACCCAGTCGTCCTGCTGGTAGCTGCAGTAACACCGGAGGTACTGTTCCAGTACCGCGTTCGCCCGTTCTGTCTGGCCATCAGTCTGTGGGTGGTAAGCAGATGAGAGACAGACCTCTGTTCCGAGGGCCTGGTGCAAAGCACGCCAAAACCGGGACGTGAACTGAACGCCGCGGTCGGATACTACACGCTCAGGTAGGCCATGCAGGCGGAAGACATGCTGAAGGTACAGCTGCGCGGTTTCCTTAGCTGAGGGTATGGATGGGCAGGGGGCACAGTGCACCATCTTCGTGAAGTGGTCAGAGAAAACTAGAAGGCAGGTGCAGCCACGAGATGGGGGTAACTCCACTACAAAGTCTAGAGAAACTGTGTGCCAAGGACGTGGTGGAACCGGCAACGGCTGAAGAAGGCCGGGGGGTCGCCCGGTAGGCCCCCTGGCCCGCCTGCAGACGTCACAACCAGCGACGTAGCGAGCCACGTCAGCCTTCAAGCGGGGCCACCAAAACTCACGGCTTACCAGATGGGTGGTCCGATACCGCCCAAAGTGCCCCGCCGCTGGAGCGTCATGGGTCATCCGGAGAACCTCAGCCCGCAGCGGCCCTGGTGGGATGTACAGGCGCCCGTGGTGCAGCAGGAGACCCTGATGCGAAACCAGCCCTGGATACTGAGGGCATGATCCTTCGGCCAGTTCCCGGAGTCGTTCCTGGGCCCAAGCGTCGACCCGTTGCTGCTCCCGCACCCGAGCCTGCAGTGGCTCAACCTCCTGGGTGGCCAGGAATGCAGCTGGTGGTAGGATCGTGGTGGGTGCTGCTTGCTGAACCGTGTCTGCGTTGTCTTCAGGTTTCCGGGACAGGGCATCCGCCTTCTGGTTTTGGGAGCTAGGGATGTAGCGGATCCGGAACTGGAACCGGGAAAAGAACAACGCCCACCGGATCTGCCTTTGGTTCAGCTTGCGGGTGGTCTGGAGGTATTCCAGGTTCCGGTGGTCGGTTCTCACCTCCACCGGGTGTCTTGCTCCTTCAAGATGGTGGCGCCAAACCTCAAAGGCCACCTTGATGGCCAGCAGTTCCCGCTCCCACACGGTATAGTTACGCTCCGCTGGAAGGAGCTGGCGGGAATAGAAGGCGCAGGGTAAGAGTGGCGCTTCCGGTTCGTGCTGCTGAGACAAGACGGCACCGAGAGCCGTACTGGAGGCGTCAGTCTCTACCACAAAGGGTCGAGAAGGATCCGGATGCTGCAAGATTGGCGCTCTCTGGAAACAGGCCTTCAACCCTTGAAATGCCTCCTCCGCCTCCTTGTCCCAGGAAAACGGCGTCTTGGGGCGCAGAAGCCGGGTCAACGGGGTGGTGCGGTGAGCATAATCCGCAATGAAGGTCCGATAATAGTTGGCGAACCCCAGGAAACGCTGTAGGTCCTTGCGGTTCCGAGGTGCCGCCCATTCTCGAACCGCTGCCACCTTCCCAGGATCCATCTGCACCCCACCTGGTGAGAGTCGATGACCCAGGAAGTCCACTGACTGCTGATGGAACTCGCACTTGCTGAGCTTTGCATACAGACGATGCTTGCGCAAGCGCTGCAGCACGGTCCGGACATGGCCCTCGTGGCACGCCGGGTCACGAGAGTAAACCAGAATGTCATCCAAGTACACCACCACGTACTTGTCTAGCAAGTCCTGAAATACGTGGTTGATGTACCGTTGAAACACAGCAGGCGCGTTGCACAAACCAAAGGGCATAACCAGGTATTCAAACTGTCCGTACCGGGTCCCGAATGCTGTCTTCCACTCATCCCCGGCGCGGATCCGAATCAAATTGTAGGCTCCCCGGAGGTCTAGCTTGGTGAACACCTGCGCCCCTTGCACCCGCTCCAGTAACTCCGAAATAAGGGGCAAGGGGTACCGGTCCGGGATGGTAATCTTGTTCAGGGCCCGGTAATCATGGCAAAGGCGGAGCTCCCCACATTTCTTCTTAACAAAGAGCACTGGCGCAGCAGTGGGCGAGGTAGAAGGTCTAATGAACCCTCGCTCCAGGTTCTTGCGCAAGAAGTCCTGCAAAGCCTCACGCTCTGGCTCTGTTAACGAGTATAAGCGACTCACCGGTAGAGGCGCTCCGGGCTGGAGGTCTATGCCGCAGTCAAAGGACCGATGCGGCGGCAGCTGGTCTGCCCCCCGTTCCTCGAACACGTCGTGATAGTCCCGGTACTCAGCGGGGAGCGTTGCAGCAGCCTCCTCAGTGGGCGCAGCTGCTAGCATCTCAGTCTCAGCAGACGAACTGGGGTCTGGGAAGTGTACAGTCCGTTTGACCCAATCAATCTGCACATTGTGATCCTCTAGCCAGTCCATCCCAAGCACCAGGGGGAACCGGGGCATGGAGGCAATATCCAGAGTTCGCATCTCACGGTGCTGCTGGAGGCACAGGACCAGGGGCTGGGCCTCTCGAGTGACGGCGCCCGAACGCAGTGGCCGTCCGTCGATTGCCTCCACCTGTACCGGTTCTGGCTTGTTCCGAAGTGGCACCCGATGCTGGGCAGCAAAAGCAGCGTCCATATAAGAGCGGGTTGCCCCTGAATCCACCAGGGCATGGGTAAGAATCCATGGCCCTCCTGGAGGGTATAGATGTACCGGAACCATAAGGTGTTGTAATTCGATTGGTGCGGTCCCATTCTGTGCTGTTTGGGACCCCAGGGAGCCAGGGCCATCAGCTACTGGGGTTGGCGGTTTCTCAGGACAGGATCGTGCATAGTGTCCGCTTCCGCCACAATAGAGACATAGATTCCCCTCCCGACGCCGCGACTTCTCTGCGGGGGAGAGGCGTGGCCGCACTGCCCCAAGCTGCATGGGTTCCTCCAATGACTCAGCTGGGCCTGTGGGGCTGCTGGTGGACCCCGGGGCCGAGAACTGGAGGTGCCGGCGGCCCCGAGCCTGACGCCGATCCTCTAGCCGATCGTCTATCTGTAGACTCCGCTGAATAAGAGCGTCTAGCGTGGTGGGGCGTTCCATTGTGGCCAGCTGGTCCAGTATCTCATCTGAAAGCCCCTCGAGATACTGGTCCCGAAGAGCAGAGTCGTTCCAGGTCAAGTCCTGTGCCAGCAGCCGGAATTCTGTGGTGTATGCGGCCACCTTGGACTTGCCCTGTCTCAACCGCCGAATCGCCTGGTTGGCTTGACTCCCCTTCAAAGGGTTGCCGAACGCGGCCTCCAACAGATTGCAAAACCCCCCGTAGTCTGCCAACAAGGGGGAGTCTTGCCTGAGCAGCGGCAACGCCCACTTGGCCGCCTGGTCCTTTAACAAACTAATCAAAAAATGCACCTTGGTGCGGTCGTCGGGGAAGTTCCGGGCGCACCCCTGAATATACAGCTTGGCCTGGGCAAGGAACATGGGAAAGCTGGCCGGAGCCCCATCAAACTTCTCAGGCAAGGCCACTGGGTACTTGCCAGAAGCCGGGGCGTCGGCCCCAGGAGCTGGTAGGGCGTCCAAACGCTGCTGTAGTGCCGCAACCACGTTACTGAGCTGCTGCACGGTGTGCGTCAAGGCCTGGTTCTCCTGGGCTATTGCCAACAATGTAGCCACTTGGTCAGCCATGGCCTCTGAATCTTCCCGAACGCACCCCAACAAAGAGGGAGTGCGGGTGTGGCGGGAGCAAACTGTGCTGGTCCCAGGGGGGATGAGGTATTATTACCGTAGGCCAAGATCAACAGGGAGCCGGGCAGGTCAGCAGGAACGGAGGTAGGGCAGAAGCAGGAGTCCAGGTGGGGAAGCAGGAACACTGGTAAGGCAGAAGCAGGAATCCAGGCGGGGAAGCAGGAACACTGGTAAGGCAGAAGCAGGAATCCAGGTGGGGAAGCAGGAACACTGGTAAGGCAGAAGCAGGAATCCAGGCGGGGAAGCAGGAACACTGGTAAGGCAGAAGCAGGAATCCAGGCGAGGAATAGGCACACTGGGAGTGCCAAACAAGGACTGGGTAAAGCAGATACTTCACAACGACGTTGCTCCCGCAACCTGAGACCGGGCTGCCTGACCTTTATCTTCTTCTAAGGCCGGGGGCGGTCCCGGCCCCCAGAAGCCCCGCCTCTCTTGGCCTTAAGGCGAGCACTCCTCCTGGGAGACACCAGTTCCCTTCGCCTCTCTGCCCTAAGCCTCTGCAGATCAGGAGAGGCCGAAGGGTTACTGGGTCCTGGAGGAGGCTCACCTGTAGCCACTGAGTCTTCCAGCACCTCTGGAGCCTGAATGATTTCACCTGGTGCCTGCTCTTGAGTTTCCTCAGCAACTAGGCCTTGCCCAGGTTCAGCCGGCCCTGGAGGCGGGGACTCCTGTGCCGGCTGGGGTTCCTCCGGATCGCTCTCAGACTCGGAATCCCAGGCCATCACAACCTTCCTGCCAGAGCAGTACCTGTTTATCTACTCGCATTGGTACGCTTTTGAACTGCTAAGTTGGCAGAAGCTGGGACACAGCAATGGGAGTTCACCCCATTGTGCAGATTCAAACTGCTGACCTTCCAATCAGCAAGCCCAAGAGGCTCAGAGGGACGCGGGTGGCACTGTGGTCTAAAGCACTCAGCCTCTTGGGCTTGCTGATTGGAACGTTGGCGGTTCAAATTTGCACGACAGTGAGCACCTGTTGCTCTGTCTCAGCTCCTGCCAACCTAGCAGTTTGAAAGCATACCAGTGCAAGTAGATAAATAGGTACTGCTGCGGTTGGAAGGAAAACAGCATTTCTATGCATTCAAGCACTTGTCACAGTCCTCTGTGCGCCAGTAGCAGTTTAGTTATGCTGGCCACATGACCCAGAAAGCTGTCTGTGGACAAATGCCAGCTCCCTTGGCCTGAAAAGCAAGATGAGCACCACACCCCATAGTCGCCTTTGACTGGACTTAACCATCCAGTGGTCCTTTACCTTTATACCTGCAGCAAATGCAAACTGGTTGTCTTGCTGGAAGCGAATGTACAACAACTTGAGGCCCACTATGCACACTTTGAGTTATCAGGCAAGATGAGGAATTTATTGACAGGGCAGAGCAGGCTGTCCTGGAACAGTGAAACAAGGAGGTGGGGTACCCGGGGGGGGGGATTGCCCAATGCCACAGAGAATCAGGACTAGCTGGAACCATGCTGTGTCCCTGGAGTTGCAAAATTCGAGTCCATGACCTCACCTCAGACACTGCATCTGGGAGAGAATTTGCAGACCTCCGAACACACTGAGGTGGCTGTGGAAGGTACAGGGCACTGAATGAATCCTGCCACTCCTCAGAGGAGCAGGAAATGAGTGGTGGTGATAGGTGACTCTCTACTGAGGGGAACAGAGGCAGCTGTGTGTGGAGGTAACAGGTTGTCCCAGGAGCTGTGCTGTCTTCCAGGTGCTAAGATTCAAGATGTGACAGAGAAGTTGCCAAGTCTTAACAAGCCCTCTGACCACAACCCCTTCCTTCTGATTCTTGTGGGTACAAATGATCCAGTCAGACACTGCTTTCAACAGACAGCAAGCAACCATGAAACTCTGGATAGGAAGCTGAAGGGCCTTGGGGCAGAGGGGTGGGGAGGCATGAGGTTCAGGCGAGAGAGGGAATGAGGAAAGAGAAAGAGGGGGAGCGAGAAGCCATACAATTGCATTCAGTAAAATGGATCCTCTTGAATCAAATCAATCTGATTTGAAAAGATTTGACTTGATCCTCCTGAAACGGCGTGTTTTGTTCATTCCTCTCCACCCCCCCACCCCCAGTCAAATCAAACATCACCATCTGTTTCCAATGGCTGAACTGTAAAAATCAAGGATTGGGTAAGGTTCCAGTGTTGCAATGGTAGAAAAACATAGACAAAAGTCATGGATTTCTATGGATCCACATTTTTTTTACAGGTGATCTGTTGGTTATGATTGGCTTAAAGAAGAACCCCCTGGATCCCTAGATCCAGATGCGCGGCAAACATTCTCTGATAAGAGAGCCCCAGCAGTGGTTTAAATCACAAAACATGCAACTTAGTAAAGCATGGAAATAGAGGCTGTTAGACCTTTAGAATATCCCATTTCTAATTCACTTTCAAAGCTTCCCCTTTAGCATAGAAAAGACCACAAAGCTGATTTTATTTCTATTTATTTAGATCTCAGGGCAGTTCACAGCATAAAAAGACATAATAAAAAGAAGAACAAGAACAAAACAAGCCCATAACTGCCCTCCCACAATTGAATGATAAGTATACAGTACATTGTTAAATGTACCAAACTTGTTAAAAGTCAGATTTAGGTGCTTTTCCATACAGCAGCAAGAAAAACACTCGTAGAAAAACATAATTACAGAACTTGGAAAAGGGTTTCTAAGCACGTGGTCTGGGCTTGGAGCAATTAGCACAATGTCTTCTCTGGTTGGATTCACATGGTGGAAGAAAGTGGACAGCAAGAATTTGTTGACCCTTCGCCACTCAGTGAGAGGGGGTATGACCTAGCTCTGGCAAAACAGCTTACTCTATGCTTTTGACCCTTTCATGCATTAACTAGAGCTAAGCATGTGGGTTATATGAGGCTAAATTTCCCACAGGATCTCCTCAAAACCACCCTCAAATCATAGGTCACATGTCCACAGATGTTTTGTTAGCACCTTTATTGTTAATCAATCTAAAACTCTGTGAGCAAAGGTGGATTTAGGGCAGTGCGAGTGGTGGGGTTGCACCAGGCGCACAGGAGAGGGGCGTGCCTTCTCAAAGCCCAGTAAGATGGCAAAGGCTTGCCCGGCTTCAGCGTGAGGCCTCTGACAGGGTCCTAGAGTCCTCCCACCTCCTTCTCAAAGCTGCAAGGGCTGGTGGGGGGAGGGTGACAAATGGTCCTGCACAAGCTGGCAAAATACCAAGGTTCGCCCCTGCTGTGATCACATGACTCAAAGTCATATTTTTGGTTTGTCACTTTTCAATAAAGTCAATGAGCAATATTCCAATCTGGACACAACCACTTGGCAGTTGCATTCAGCTGAGCGGCACCCTGTCAAGAACATAGAGGGATAATATGCTTCCTGTTCCTCCCATTGCCATTGCAATGTGACACATTTGGACACATTCACCACAACTCAATCCAGAAATTACTGAATTTCACAGACGGGAGAAATTATATTCTGAGTCACTCATCAGTGAGGCCAGTCCAATCTCTAAGCCTGCCTCCCTTGTCCCATCTGGCTTTATCATGCCTGACCAGCTCACCACCACCACATTCCCTGGATTATTTACAATCCACACCTTGCCTGGGTATGTTTTTCTCAAGTATTTGTGAAGGAACTCAAAGCCTCCCATTTATGCAAAATATTTCTCCAGAAAACAAACTTCAAGTGAGTCAGGTGCCAACATTTTCTTCCAGTCAGTGCTCTTAAAAAAAAGGTGTGTTTGCTTTGGCACATTAGTTTACCCAAACAGCCATGCAAGGGAGGCGTTTCCATGTTTCCCTTCTCCCATGTCTGCATAAATTTGGGGATGTGAGTCCACTCCAGGCATTGGAAGGGAACACAGCTGTAGGTGTCATTTCCCACCCAGAAGAGTTTCCCACCAGCTGAGGACAGAGAAGCCAGGATGGTAAGTCACACTCTATTTTTTTGTCCCACTGTTGCTCTGATGTGGATTGGATGAAAAGGTGTGAAAGGATTTACTAGAGAGGCAGATTTAAAATTACAAGGCAGTCAAAATTACAAGGATGAGGTTTTTGAAAAGTTCCTTGCCTTCTCTGACACCTGATCCATCTAAAATGCACCTCTTTCTCCTTCTTGACCCATTAGCAGTCACTGCAGCTTTCTCTGGAAACCACAAAAAGGGACAGAGCAAAGTAAACTACCATATTTTTCGCCCTATAGGATGCACCGGCCCATAGGACGCACCTAGTTTTTTGGGGGGGAAATAAAGAAAAAAATTTATCCCCCCCCCAGCCATGGATTCAGCGCGCCCCCCAGCCGCGGATTCAGCAGGCTGCTATCTGCAGCCTAGGGAGCCCTGCGGGAACTCCCCCAGGCTCCCCAGGCTTGCAGATAGCTTCCTGAAGCCTGGAGAGTGAGAGGGGTCGGTGCGCACCAACCCCTCTCGCTCTCCAAGCTTCAGCGAAAGCCTGCATTCGCCCCATAGGATGCACACACATTTCCCCTTCATTTTTGGAGGGGGAAAAGTGCGTCCTATAGGGTGAAAAATATGGTATATTCAAAACAAATTAAAACAATTCTTTAAAAAGATAGTTAAAAAGACTCTTCTTAAAAACCTAAAAATGCCCTTAAAAGAATCAAGTCTTCAAAAAAGTTATATGATCTAAGAAAGTCTTTAAAAGAATCCTTCCAAAAGAATTTAAAAATTAAAATGTAGCACCTTAGAGACCAACTGAGTAGTTTTAGGTATAAGCTTTTGTCTGCATGCACACTTCTTCAGGTATCTTAAAGGTAAAGGACACATTAATTTCAGTAGCTCTGCTCTGACTCAGATTTAGTCAGATACAATCCATTTTAAACAGAAAAGGAAGCTTTAAATATAAATATTTGATAATACCCTCTTAAACGATTTGTGTGTCTCTCTTTTTTTATAATAAATTTTTATTAAATTTTTCCATAAAATCTCCAATCATACAAACTTCCACATCACATATTTTAACTTATGGGACCTCCCTCAACTCCTCTGACAATCATCCGTACTGTAGTTAAATTTCTATCTTCACATTCCTTAATTACAGTATCGCCTTTAAATAAAAATTTTCTGTCCTCATTTACATTCTTGCAATATTCCTTATTTTTTTCCACAAAGCTTCTTTAAAACACACTAGTGTTGCATGTTCCTCACATACAGTTTTCAAATATTCTCTGAATTTTCCCCAGTCCTCTAGAAACTTATGGTCTCTTTGGAATCTAATTTTTCCAGTTAATTTATCCAGTTCTGCATAGTCTGTTAGTTTTGTTCTCCATTCTTCCAGAAGTCGGTACTTCTTCTTGTTTCCATTTTTGAGCCATCAGTATTCTCACTGCTGTTATTGCGTACTGAAAAAGTTTATAGTCCCTCTTATTTATTTCCTTTCTAAGGTAAAGTTAAAGGTACCCCTGCCCGTACGGGCCAGTCTTGACAGACTCTGGGGTTGTGCGCCCATCTCACTTAAGAGGCCAGGGGCCAGTGCTGTCCGGAGACACTTCCGGGTCACGTGGCCAGCGTGACATCGCTGCTCTGGCGAGCCAGAGCTGCACACGGAAACACCGTTTACCTTCCCGCTGGTAAGCGGTCCCTATTTATCTACTTGCATCCGGGGGTGCTTTCGAACTGCTAGGTTGGCAGGCGCTGGGACCGAGCAGCGGGAGCGCACCCCGCCGCAGGGATTCGAACCGCCGACCTTTCGATCGGCAAGTCCTAGGCGCTGAGGCTTTAACCCACAGCGCCACCTGCGTCCCATTTCCTTTCTAGTTATTCCCAATAAGAAGGTTTCTGGTTTCTTTACAAAGCTATATTTCAGCATTTTCTTTAACTCATTATCTATCATTTCCCAGAACCCCTTCACTTTCTTACACTCCCACCACATATGAATAAATGTACCCTCTTTCTCTTTACATTTCCAACATTTGTTACAAGTTTTGTACATTTTTGCCAATTTAACTGGTGTCATATACCATCTGTATACCATTTTCATAACATTTTCTTTTAACGTAGTACATGCTGTAAACTTCAGATTTTCATTCCATATTTTTTGCCAGTCTTCCATATCTATATTATACCCTAAATCTCTGGCCCATTGAATCATAAGCGCTTTTACTTCCTCATCTATCGTGTGCCATTCCAATAAAATTTTATACATTTTTGAGATTATCTTACAATCATTATTAACAATTTCTGTTTGAAATTTCGAATTTTTTTCTTTATACCCTTTTTCTTTCACATCCTTTTTGAACATATCGCTTATCTGATAATAGTGCAGCCAGTCAAATACATGGTCTTTTACTTGCTCGTATGGTTTCAGCCTCCATTTCTCTCCTTCTTTCACCACCAGATCTCCATAAGTAATCCATTCACTCCTCATATTAATTTTCTTGACTCCTATAACCTCTAGTGGGGATAACCAATGTGGAACCCCCATTTCTAATAAGTTTTTGTATCTGTCCCATACTTCAATTAGCGATTTCCGGTAGATAAGGTTTTCAAACGATTTGTGACCCTTTTTCTTCTCTTGCCATAGATACGCATGCCACCAAAATCTGTTATCAAATCCTTCTAAATCCAGAAGTTTTGTATTTTTAAGTTTTATCCATTCTTTTATCCAGCAAAGACATGATGCCTCATAGTATAACTTCAAGTCTGGCAGGGCAAAGCCTCCTCTTTCTTTTGCATCTGTTAGTAATTTATATTTAATTCTCGGCTTTTTGCCCTGCCAGATATCTCTTGAAATCACTCTTTGCCATTCCTTAAAAATCGTTACTCCTTTTAATATTGGAATCATCTGAAATAAGAATAACATCTTTGGTAGCACCGACATCTTAATCATTGAAATTCTACCCCAAAAGGATAGTTTTAACCTTCCCCATACCTCCAGATCTTTCTTAATTCCATTCCACACTGGAACATAATTGTTCTGAAACAAGTCAATATTTTTTGGAGTTAACCATATTCCCAAGTATTTAACCTTTTTGACAATTTCAATACCCATTTGTTGCTGCAGCACTTCCATCATTGTTTGTTCCATATTTTTAATTATAATTATAAATAGGAAAAAAACCAAGATTTGTGTGTCTCTTTTGCAGAAAATCCTCTTGAGCCTGACTGCCTTGTCTTTGACACTTGCCTTGTGTCAGGGATACTGTATGTATAGCCAGCACGAAGCAGAGATTAAAGATGGTAAGTAAACAGCAACATAATGTTGATAAGCAACCTATATATGGCCAAATAATTTTTTTACGTTTGGGAAATGTGTCCCTGACTAGAGATTTTTTAGCATACACCTACCAAATCTGCTCTTGCAGAACCAGAACACAGACCAAAATGCAGCTACCTTCAAAATCTACACTTCTCCGGATGTTGTGATGCTGCTCAGAGTCTAAAATGACCTGACGCTGTTCCCGTCTCATCTTCTCATTGATGAGTCCCTGATTAAGCTCTTACTTTTATTATGTATTTTGTGTTTTTTAGATTGTATTTTTAGGTTGTGAACTGCCCTGAGGATGATATATAAATAGTAACAATAATAATAACTGATAGAAATTGAAACAGCCAGATTCCCCATCCACAGGGCACCCCATTCACTCCCACCCTGTTTTAAGCTTGGAACCACCGTCTGCAGACGCAAGCAGGAGACAGCAGGGCCGCAGTATAAGCAAGACAGACGTCCAGGGTCACTACCTTTCTGGTCAGCAACCAGGACCTGCAAGAATAAAGCTTCCCACTCCACTCCACTCCATGTCAGGAAATGCTTTACCTATTACATTTTCACGTATCAGGCTGCGGTCAGAAGCACAGGAGGAGCTGGACAAGTGGACAAGTTGCAGCCACTGTGCTTCTCTTGCACAGTCTCTGCATTCTGCTGAGCAGCAGCTTCTGATTGGATTGATGTTAAATGTATGGGATTTCTCTCCCTAGGTCAGCCGGTGCTGCCCACTGAGTGTACCGATCCATATGATGGGAGCAAGCATGCATTCGGAACTCAGTGGAATACAGCGGATTGCATGGAATGCACATGTAGTGAAAGCGGAATGGACTGCTGTTCCAGGTAGGCCAAATACCCAGAATGGCACTGGGTCTATTAATCTCTTTCAAATTATTTTACCCGTTCTCTCTGGAAGACTTTCTGCTCAATTAAAATTCATGGACGGAGTTAGCTGAAGATGGGTGTCCCATTTAATCTATACATTTGAAGATAGGTTGCATAAAATTGTTGCCTACATTTCCTTGAACCAAACAGTGAATTAATTAAGATTTTTATAGCCTTTATAGAAAGCAGAGTCATGAAATTTGATCTGGTAACAAGCACTGAGCATGTCCAGAGTGCCTTTCCAATCAGAATGGCACTGGGTCTATTAATCTCTTTCAAATTATTTTGCCCCATTCTCTCTGAAAGACCTTCTGCTCAATAAACATTCATGGACGGAATTAGCTGAAGATGGGTGTCCCATTTAATCTTTGCATCTGAAGATATGTTGCATAAAATTGAGCATGTCTAGAGTGCCTTTCCAATCATCCAATCACCAGGCATTCGCTGTGTTGAAGCCTGGACTTTGGGATCTCCCTGAGTCCCAGATCCTCTCATCCGGAGACCACCTAGGAGTTGGTGCTGGGGAGAGGGACCCCGATGCACCCAATGGAAGAGGACCCCTCCTCTTTCCTGCACCTTCCTGTCTCCTTCTGTCTCCCTCCTGGCTGGCCTCTTGGTTTCGCACCAACATTTTGCTGCACCCTTTTTTCTGCATGGGTGTTGCCCTCAACCACTGCAAACATAGTGGGGGTGGAGGGTCATTGTACAGCAACATGCAGTAGCATATTGTGCAAGACATTCAGCTTGGATTCCCCAGGAGAATTTGGCCTCAGGGCAAATGTTTTCCAAGGGCTTGGTTTTCCCTGGATGGAGCAAACATCTTGCAAAACTGCTCTTCTGCCGGGCAGTTCCAATTATTCTTGGCAGATCCTAAGCGAGCAGAAGAAAGGAGCGCTCCTCTACAAGATAAGCTCAGGAAAGCCTTAGTTTACACATTGTTCTTCTTCTTTTTAGGTACGGTGGTACTGTTGATGTTCCGGGATGTAAAGCAGTGTTAAATCCAAACACATGTGAATATGAGCTTTATAAACTGAATGATCCCTCCAAACCCTGTTTCTGAGCTTTACAAATCCCACCCAAATTCCTTTCATGTAAGAGAATCTGAATAAATCAGTCATATATGCATTTTGGTGTGTATCTGTTGTCTTTGCTTGATATCACTACTTCCAGAATTTGGTACATATCATAATGAAAGTGATAGACATGCCTATCTCAGCTATCAGCAGCTTTTTAGATTCTAATGGATTATTAAATATTGCTTAATTTGAAATAAGTTGTTTATTTTAAAGTTATTGTTACATTTTGTATTGGATCAAATTGTTATTATTAATATTTGACATTTTATTATTATTTTATCTGTGGCTACCATCCCCATTAAGTCTACTCAAAAGTAAGTCCCATTGAATTCAGTTGTGCTAACTCCCAGGTGGGATGCGGGTGGCACTGTGGTCTAAACCACAGAGCCCAGGGCTTGCCAATCAGAAGGTCGGCGGTTTGAATCACCACAATCAGGTGAGCTCCCATTGCTCGATCCCAGCTCCTGCCCACCTAGCAGTTTGAAAGCACGTCAAGTGCAAGTAGATAAATAGGCACCACTCTGGTGGGAAGGTAAATGGAGTTTCTATGCGCTGCTCTGGTTTCGCCAGAAGCGGCTTAGTTATGCTGGCCACATGACCCGGAAGCTGTCTGTGGACAAACGCCGGCTCCCTTGGCATATAGAGCGAGATGAGCACCGCAACCCCAGAGTCGTCCGCAACTGGACATAACGGTCAGGGGTACCTTTACCTTTACTTTTTAACTCCTAGGTAAGTGCAGGTGTGGATTTCACTTAAACAAATATGATTATGTTGACATGGGGGGGGGAGGTGAGTTGACAACAATAATATTTCTGGGTTTGCACTGTGATTCCTCTCCCCAAACAACTTGGGAACAATTCCCGCTGGAGGAAAAGGTGGTGCTATGCTTCTGAAATACATCCCCTCCCCTCCCCCCCCAAAATTGGGGGGAAATATGATGACAAAGCTTCTGCTGCTGATCTTGATACTTTTGTACTGCCTCCCAAGACAACTTGTGAATCATCTGTCAAGAAGTAGGGCAAGTGGGCACCCTATCAAATGGCAGGGCAGGAGCTACACAGAGCAGGGCCTTTTCACTGGTGGTGCCCATTGTATGACTTGCTCTTCCCAGACCTGCTCTCTTTTGGCCTATATTTTGGAGCTTTATAATTTAGGAAGACTTTGGAGGAACTGGTTGACAAGTCTTATCAGTCGCTGACATATGAGTGGATTTTATTTGCTGCTATTCTGGGCTTCTGGTGCACCAGGGTTTACACCAGTGTAATACAGTTGGCCAGGATGGCAGAAGGGATACAATTTGCGAGCTTTCTCCATTATCTGCACAGCAGGGGGTGTTCAGTCAACAGTGCAAAGGCTGAGCTGAAGTGTTTCCTGCTGGTTACCTGCTTTCAGCAATTGGGGTCGCTGTTTGGTAGTACCTGATTGGTAGCTGTCAGATTCTAGAGCTCCCTATTGGTGGCTCTTAGGTAATTCCAAAAATACAGAGTCCATTAATAAAACACAGTGTTCATTCATAAAGCAGTAACATAAATCTCCATTGCTACATATTGGGTGTGCATTTCAGTGGTTGAACGTACACACTTATGGCCACGCTGTAGTGTAGTGCTTATGTGACTGTGAATAAAAGGTGGCTGGGCTCTGTCAGGAGTTCAGCCTACACTCAAGTAGGACCCTGGCAGAGACACATGCCCAAGTGGCATATTTTCTCCCTACTGGTCGATAGTTCGGGAGCTTCATAAACTTTCTTCAGCCCGAAGATCACAGCGACTGATGCCAACCGACACCGGTACACTTAGGGATCCACAGAGTTTGCACAGCATTGTGTGACAGACCTCAGCAACTCAGCATGTTGGCTAATCTACTTTATTTACATATAAACACACACAGAGCACTACAACATGGCTTCTTCTCTCTCTAGCATCAGACAGCAAAGAGAAAAAGAACAAAGGACAATAGTCCCACTTCACAGAACACAGTAACACAAACATCCTGTCTCCGTCACTTCCCACTCCGTGGAGTCAAAACATATACCGTCATGTGGGAGACAACAATCCTATGACTGCAATCATAGATCAGGAATTCTAACAGGCTCATCATCCCGGGGTTTTTTTGGAGGGGAGGTGACAAAACTGATTTCCAGTAAGTGCCCTCCCCCCTTTATTTCCATAATAAGTCCTTGAGTCTGTACTCTGAATAGTGACACCAGGGACCTTAGAAGGTGCAGGGCTTGTGAATCCAACCCCTGCACAGTCTCATCAGGGCTGACCTTAAGGCAATTGGAGCAATTTGGCCAAATTGGGTCCCACGGGCTGCTCCTAAGTGTGCTCCGCACCAGGGCAATCTAGATGGATTTTATTTATCTCTATAAAATTTTGCAGAATTTGGCTGTGAACTGGGGCCCTACCAAAAAAAAAAAAAAAAAAAAAAGCTCAAGTTGGGCCCACCCCACTGCTTCAAATTGGGCCCCACTGGCTAGCCCTGAGTCTCATAGTTGCTGGGCCGGAGTTGCCCTGCTCTTGCATGAAGTATTGGGTTTGCAATTTTGGGAGAGGGGAGACTGCGGCACTAGGGAGATGGCAGGCTGGCAAGGCCCTCTAGATTAAGAGGCCCAAGTTGCCCTGCCCTCACATGAAGTCTTGGCTTTGCATTTTGGGAGAGGGAAGGTTGCCTGCTGGGGAGCGGGCAGGCTGGCGGGGCGCCCTAGATTTAGAGGCCCTAAGGCTTCAGTCTACTTAGCCTATACATAAATCCCGCACTGCATGGGGCTGATGAGGCCTCTGAACTAGGTGGCCTCCCGCAACAGTTTTGCAACAACCTCTGCTGTGCAGCATGCAGCAGGAACAAAAAAAGGCATTGCCATCTCCTCCCCTCTCTCTCATATTCCACTGAGGCGCCTCTCAAGTAGCTGCCTGCTTCATATGTCAGCAGGCAAGAAGAAAAACACGGCAGTCATGGGTTGATCCCCCTATTTCTTCCTCCAATCCACCCCGGCATTTTCAAAAAGTCCCTCAAGGAGCAACACAAGGAACAGGCAATTCCTGCACTGCTCCGCATCCCAACACACACTTTTTAAAGGAAAAAAAGGAGCTGCCTGCTCCATGTGGCTGGCAGGCAGCAAAACAAAACTAGCAAGTGGGTGTATTCTGCCCTTCTTCCTCCAGCACTACATAGGGTGAGGTGGGGCAGATTGGTGCAGAAAAATTCAATATCATATTTTATGTAACAAAAATGAGTCAAATAATTTTTTTGCTTTATGCATGGCATAACTAATCAATATTATAATAGCAATCAAAAGAACTATTATAGTTAGAAGAACGAGAATATAATGACTTTAGTAAAAATAAAAAAGAGTTTTGTATCATTCTGCTCCACCTACAGGGCACTTTGATACATTGGATGGGGCACTTTGATACAAAGTGTAAATTTTATGAGAATGGCAACTATTTACAAAAAATTAATGAAAAAAAAACAATTTTTATTGTGAGAGATCATAATCAGCCATACAATTTATTACTTAAAATCTAAATAACATATCAAAACTAACACATATCATAGATTTTATGGCAGGTTTTCTTAACAAAACATCAAAACTTATATTAATCTTTCATCAAACACCTATCCATTAAAAAAAAACTTTGAAAAAACTTTAAAAAGTATAAGAACTCACATTAGATGGTTAAAAATTTTAAACACACACACTTATACACTTATCAAACCTTTATTAGGCATTATGCGAATAAAACCATAAAAGAGAAAATAACATATAAAGGCCTTGAAATATATATAAAAGGGCAGCAGTTGGCTACATACATATATATATATATACATATAGAGTCAATGGTTTTCTTTGTTAACCTGCTCCTTGGAGGACTGCTACCAAAAACTCGGCTACCCCCGCCGTTACCCTTTGGTCAACGTCGGATAGGTAGAGTCCCACACATTCACCTTGCTGGGGTTCCAGACCACCCGAGAGAGGGGACAGCACGCGTTGACGGAGCGTACTGTACAATGGGCAATGAAAGAGAATATGCTCTACAGTGTCCGGGACATTCATAGAACATCTGCAGAATCTCTTGTTTCTAGGAATATTTTGATATCTTCCCCTGACAAATGCTGAGGGAAAAACATTCAAACGGGCCAGCATAAAAGCCCTACGTTGGGCTGGGATTATTAATTTAGTGACGTAATTGGCTCTGCTATCTAAGATATTTAAATCATAGAATATGGGGGAGCAAATTTTGTTTACAGCTGCCATAATATTTTGTCTCTCGACATCCTTTAGTCTAGTTAGGATATTATGGAAAATGTATTGCTCGTTAGAATTGTACAAGGGCTCCAGTTCTATGCCTAAAGATTCAATCTTTTTTTTCGAGGTGCTGATACCATCTTGATTTATAGGAGTCATTGAGCAAATCAGCGAGCAGACTTGATGGAGGGCAGCGAAAATGGCAGCGTAACCAGTACTTTATTGAGGTGGACCATGCCCAGTATTCCATTGTGTGTATGCCTATTTCTGCACACATTGTTTCATATTTGATCATAGCTGGGAGTCCAAGAATACGTCTCAGAAAGCTGGAGTGAATCTTTTTTAAATCACTGTTATATGCTTGGACCCATAGCGGGATTCCATAGAATATCTGGGATTGCACTTTTGTTTGAAATATCTGATTGGCTGCAGGAATAAATTGATTACCTTTCTGATAGTAAAAACGGGCAACTGCTGATGAGGTGCACTTTGCCTGTTTTGTGGCGTTTGTGCGATGGGTTGCCCACCCTAAATTGCTCTGGAATAAGATTCCCAGATACCTATAGATTTTCACTTGTTGGATTTCTTGCCCTCTTATTTTCCATTTCTCTAATTTCCAACCATTCGAGAAGACCAAAATTTTTGTCTTCTCATAATTTATAGAGAGTTTGTTGCATTCGCAGTAAAGGATCAGTGAAGATATAAGACGTTTCAGACCCAAGCTCGTTAATGATAGTAGGACAGCATCGTCTGCGTATAATAAGAGAGGAACTGGTTTCTGATTAAGTTTAGGGGCATGTGATTCTATTTTTTGAAGGTAATCTGGCAAGTCTGATAGAAATAAATTAAATAGAAAGGGGGCAAGGACACACCCTTGTTTTACCCCTTTCGAGTTAGGGATGTCTGATGAAAGGTGACCTTTGGTGTTAAGTTTGACTTGGCAGGTATTGGAAGAGTGTAGATTTTGCATTAGAATCAATAAGCGCTGATCAATTTTTAATTCTGCGAGTTTCCTCCACAACTTTGGGCGGTCAATTGAGTCGAATGCACCCCGAAAATCTACAAAAGCAGCATATATCTTAGATTGCCTTTGGGATCTGTATTTTTCAACCAAGTGCATAAGTATAAGACAGTGGTCTAGTGTAGAGCAACCTTTGGAGAAACCTATTTGTTCTTTCCCTGGTAAATTTAGATTTTTCATCCAGGTAAGGAGTTTAGATAAGAGGTGCTTGGCGTAGATTTTCCCTATCACTGATAATAGGCTTATCGGTCTATAATTCCTTGGTTCTTTTGGGTCGCCATTTTTAAAGATTGGGATAATTATTGATCTTAACCATATCTCAGGTATGATCCCATATTTATCTATGAGAGTAAACAGTTGAGCTAAGGGTTCTGCCCACCAATCTATATAGGTCTTAAATAGTTCTATTGGTAGACCGTCTGGCCCAGGAGATTTCCCCGATTTGAAATTTTTAACTATCTCTCTAATTTCCTCTTCCTCTACCCTTGGCCACTCCTGGAGTTTATTAATTTTATTTTTAGTGGTTTCATTTCCTTTAAGTTCACTGTGTAGATTGTTAAATACAGATGTAAAGTATTGGGACCATTTGGATTCTTCAATTGGTGGTAGAGTTAATTGATTTTCGACTTTCAATCCTCCGTACACTAAGTTCCAGAACGCTTTGTTGTTTTTACTCTGAATTGAGTCGAATAATTGTAGCCATTTTTGGGTTGCGTATTTCTGTTTCTTTTCGGCCAGAATATAATGATATTTTCTTTTTTCATCAAGATAAGTGGGCTCTAGTTTAGTGCGATTATCTTTAAATGTTTGGCGCAGTTTTCTTTTTAGCTGGAAACATTCATCATCAAACCAAGGGCTAGCGCTATGTTTAAGTACCCAAACTTTAGGTGGAGTACTGAGCTCTACGAACATTTGGAAGATTTCATTGTAAATTTTCGGTATATCACTGTAGAAATTAGTGGTCTTTAAGTTGGATAGTACTTGTTTTCTCAGGTTGGCTGTAAGTTTTTGCCCCACTACTGCACTCATTTCCTGGGACCATTTTAATTGGGTCATTTGTTTGTATTGAGAAGGTTCTATGATATTGTGCTTAGTTATTTTGGTTTCGTCCCTTAAGTTAATAGACAATGATAATGGCTGATGGTCGCTTTCGGTGCGCGTTCCAATTTTAAGGTCCATGATCGAATTTATGATATTATAAGGGACAAGAATATAGTCGATGACACTGCATCCTCGGGGGGAGAAGTATGTAAACTCCCCACTTCTATCGCCTTTTGTTGAACCATTCACAATCTGTAAATTAAAGTTGTTACATAATTCAAGTAGGCGTAAGCCTTCGTTGTTTACAACCCTGTCTCTGGAGAATCGTCCTATTTTCAGGGCATGTGCGATATCATTATCAGTATTCCAATTTAGTTTGCTACATAGTTGTTCATTGTTGGTTCCCACTCTGGCATTAAAATCACCTGCTATTATCAGTGAGGCATTTGGGTACTTATCGGTCAAATTTTCTATATAAGAGGTTAGTTGTGACCAATTTTCACTGCTGCTGTTGTTTTTGGTTTGGGGGGATATAGACATTTACAAGTAGCAAAGTATCGTTTTTTTGGGTTAAAAGTAGAGCTTGTGCAAGTGGTAAGCATTTTTCTAGTTGCTTGATTTCAAACCCTAAGTTGTCTTTGACCATACAACAGAACCCTGCTTTCGGCCGACCCTTCGCGTTTGTTTTCAATGCGGGTTTCGTATAGGAGGTGAATCCATTGATTTTAATATCTCTAGTTGACCATGTTTCTTGTAGAAGTATTAATTCAAAATCTTTAAAGAAGTTCATTAGGTCTGGGTCTCCGTCTTTGTTTCCCCACCCTGCGATATTCCAGGACAGCAAGCGTAGGATCCGTTTTTGAGTTGGTGGCTGGTTGACAGCATTTAGTCATTCTAGTTCTGTCATTGAGTCCGGCGAGGGATTTTGTCTTGTGCAGATACAGCCATTTGTCACTGCTTTCGGTGGGGAACGTAATGATGGATCTCTTAGATTCTTTTTTAAAGTGCGGGGAATTAAAATTTCCTCCCTTTCTTGATTTTCTTCCTTAACTGTTCCTTGTTTCTGAGAAATTTCTGTGGTTGGTGGACTATTATGGACAGTAGGACTGTTTTCAGTCTCTACTTCCATTTCTTTGGCCTCATTTGGTGATGAGCTCAGTGTGTCAGGTCTGTTGGAGGTCATCTTTTGTTCGGCAATGTTAGAGTCCTTTGTGGTGCTTAAATAAGGGGTACCTATTTCGTTTGGAGCTAGTATTTGATATCTCAGCCAGGAATTTGTGGTCTCATTGCTGGAGTTTTTCCTTGCCATTTCATATTCTAAAGGCGGCTGGATTTGAAGCTCTGCATCTATACATTTGAAAGTTCCATTAGTAGCTCTCTTTTTGACTATGCATTTTGGGGGAAAGGCTGGTAAGTGTAAAGTTTGATTGTGTATTGTTTCTACTGCATTTTGTTGACCTTGTTGGTGAATTTCGGTCAATCTGGCCTGTAGTTTCGTCAATTTACTGAGTATGTTTATTTGTTCTTTATCTGGTAACTTGGTAAAGTTACTCAGCAGATCTTCTTCTTCTGGGACTGTCCAATCTATTGTATCAAGGGCGAGGTTGTTATTTGATGCTACAGTCGCATGGTTTGGGAGCTTGGATTTTTCTTGCGTGATTTCCCGGATAGCTGGCTGCGGTTTCTCCCATCTACTGGGTTCTTCCACGGGAGTAAGGCAGATGTCGGCTTCTGGTGGAATGGCCTTGCTCATCTTGTTCTGTCTTTTAGATGCAATCAATGGTCTGGGTGATATATCTTCAAAGTGTCGACGCGGAATAATTCCTTTCTGGGCTAAATGAGTCTTTTCCCTTAAGATTTTAGTTGGAATTCTATGACTACCAAATCTTAGTAGTACTTTTTTGGAATGTCCATCGTTAGTGAGCCTCTTGACTGCTTTTAGGTCAATGCTTCCACCCTCAAGGCCTAGGAGCAGATTTAGATGATGTCTGGCCCAGAAAGATGACTCCCAGTAAGGTAGGGGCCCTCTATATGGAAAAATGTGGAGAACAATCTCACATGGTCTCAGTATCAGGTTGATTGAGTGAGGGGGGCTTCCTCTGGTTTTTGGCTGGTTTAGAGGTATAAATTTGTATTTGTTCTGTTTATCTCCAGGACTTATTAAGGATGGCAAGAAGGGAGTGAGTTGCCTCCTTTCGTCTGGGTTATCCAGCTTCTTGGAGATGTTTTGTAATTGTTCAAAGATTTTTTGAACTGTTTGAGCAGTCAATAGGCAGCATTCCTCCAGCAGCTCCACCTTTCTATCAATTAGTGCTTGTACCTCGGTTATGGGAGTAGTAGCCTTGTCCTCATTTATTCCTAGGGATATCTCTTCAGTTGTCTTTCCATGTAAAGAGTTGAGGAAGGTTTTAGGAGGAGATGCGTGCTGTTTTTGAGGTAGCAGGTAATTATCTAGATTACTCTGTTTGAAACCAGAGGGCTCTGTGTCAGTTTCTGTATCAAGACACCTGAGTCTTTTGGCTCTTCTCATTGCTAGATTCTTCTTAAATCAATGAGATCAGACTTCTAAATAGAGTGATAAAGCGCTAAAGTTCTCAGGTCGCAATCTCGTTTAATTCTCATTCAGTCCTGGCTGGGCTGCTGCGAGGAGTTTAAAACTGAGTCCAATTATAGCACTCCTTTGGAGTATCCCCCCACTTCTTCTCTGTTTGTTAAAACAACTGAGATGTTTGGGGGCCCACGAGGTTAGAGGTGGTGGGAGAAATTTGTGGTTTTATGAATTTATAGTTAAAAGCCCATTGGAAGTCCTTAAAGATCCTTGGAATAAGTTTGTCACGAGGAGTCAACGAGAAACTAGGAGGGAGTGCCTTAATGCCCGGGAGGGAATGTCTGAGAGCCTTCGTTAAAACTTCATTAACTTCATTAAGTCCCGGCACCGAGGAGGATAAGATAAGATGTTCAAAAGCACAGCGAAATAGTGAAAGGAGATAAAAACCAAAGGAAGGAGGAGAGCCAGCAACATTTAGTTAAAAGATCTCTTTGAGCTCCAATAAGAGCGTCTTACCTCGGCGCCATCTTGTTCTTTAACAAACAATTTAAACAAAATACTTATAAGAAATTTAAACAAAATACTTATAAGAAATAAGATAATTACTTAATGTTTAGTTTCTATTGCACATTATATCCACTGAAGTCAATAGAAAAAGTATAAAGAGATGATCGAGATGTGCCCTTTGAGAAATTTGGTTTTGGCAACTGCAAAACAACATCCTTGAAATCAATACTTGCCTTATCTTCTCGAATGGGGAAAACAAACATACAAGATCCTGTTTTTTTCCTGAGATATGACACTTGAAAGTCGGTCATATTATATTATTATATACGATGTAAAACAGCATTGGAACACTTTTACATTTCGTGTAATTTTTTAGTTGGCCGTTGTCAGGGAACTGACATCTAAAGCGCCGCAGGTGCAAAGGCTCCCTGAGGTTGAGAGAGCAGTAGCAGCGGAAGAGGGAACCAGTAGAGGGCGAGCAAGAACTCCAAGGGAAAGTGAGTCGGAGGGATGGCTCAGAGACGCTTCAAGCGAAACCAGTGGGGAGGTCTCAGGACCTCCTATAGGGACACCCACACCTCGACGGAAACTGTCACGCCGAGAGGCCAGACGACGTGTTTCCGTTAAGGAGCTTTTATGTTGGAAACGTTTCCGAAAGCAGCCACTTTCGGATTCTACTAGTGATTGACGCAGCCATGCTGGAGGGGCTCCGTCACAGGCAGAGGTTTGAAAACCTGATCAAACTCTGAGGGACTTGCATTTTACGCACAAGCAGCTCATCGTCCCATCACAGCAATCCGAAAGTCACCGAAAGCCAGCTTGTGCAGAGAGAAGCATCATGAGCAACCCAGCCGGAACCGGGGGTGCAGGAGCAGCTGGAGGGGGTCCAAGCCTGGAAGAAAGGTACAGAGCGTTGGAGATCCAGTTGGCGCTGCAAACGGCGAGGCTTGAGGAGAGGAGGGCTCAGGATGCAGAAAAGGGAAAGGAGAAAACCACCCCGCTCGCCAGAAAGGTACCAGGATTGGTGCAGAAATTCGGGGGGGATCCCAGGAACTATCATGCCTTTAGAACAGAGATGCAATACGCTCTAAACTTGCAGTTTGATGACTTCCCCGACGAGGAATCGCGAGTGGCGTATGTGATTGGCCATCTCGAATCCGGGGCGAAAGATTGGGTTAGACCCCTGATGGCAGCGAATAATGAGATCTTAAAGGACACGAGGAAGTTTTTTCGTGCCATGGACCTGATGTTTTCCAGCGATATTGAGCAGGGGGTGGTGCGAAGGCAGTTAATGGCTTGCCAGCAAGGAAGCAGATCTGTCCGTGAGTACTGGACTGAATTTACTATGCTGATTCATAAATTGGGGTGGGACCTATCGGCGGAGCCCATCCAAATGCTTTTCGAAGAGGGGCTTTCTTCAACCGTCAAAGATGAGCTTTCCCGGGGGCCCAGGGCGGAGTCTATGGACCAATTAACCAAATCTGCGCTGGCCATAGGAGCGCGCCAGGAGGCGAGGGCTTTGGAAAGGCGGGAAGGGAAAGGAGACCGTTGGAGGGAGTTCCGCATTCCAGACATTCCAGAGCCATCTTTCCCGCCGGCAGAGCCGATGGAAGTTGGAACAGCGCGGGCGCGCGCAGTTTCAAATCCCAGTGAAGGGCGGAAGAAGGAGGGAAAGAGCGCCAAGAGATGTTATCTCTGCCAACAGCCAGGGCACTTTGCCAGAGTCTGCCCACAAAGAAAGGAATGGCAAGGGATGGCAGGAGCTGTTGGGGGAAAGGAAGAGGAAAGCAAGGAGCAAGTAAAAGCCAACGCCTGGCTGCCACCGTCGGGGCACAGCAGCCAGGCCAAAGAGCAATGAAAGTGCCCATGCCAGAACCTCCCAGACCTGCTTTAGTGATAGAGGTGTTACTAGAACTGCCAAACGGACACCCACTAAAGGTCAAGGCGCTTTTGGATTCAGGCAGCTCCTGTAATTTCATGAGTAAGGAGTTTGCAGCTGAGCACCAGATACAGACCATTCCTTTAAGTAACCCCTTGCAGGTGACTACGATTGACGGCAGAGAGCTGTTGGGGGGAGAAGTTAGCCAACAGACTGTCCCGATGATAATGAGAGTGGCAAGGCACACCGAACAGATAGCGTTTAATGTGGCCATCCTGGGAGGAGCGCCCATCATTTTGGGGATGAGCTGGCTGGCGCTACACGATCCGCTAGTGGGCTGGCATCAGAGGGTGGTCTCCTTTGGGTCAGCGCATTGCCTAGAACACTGCAAGGAGGGGAAGGTCTCGGGAGGAGACAGAGTCACCCTAGCGGGGATGGAAGTGATGGGCAAAGGGAAGGTGCCCCCGCAATACGCAGATCTGAGCAACGTATTCAGCGAAAGGGAAGCAGACAAACTGCCACCGCATAGACCCTTTGACTGTCAAATCAACCTACTCCCAGGGGCCCAACTCCCAGTAGGCAAGCTGTACGCCATGTCAGACAGGGAGATGCAGGAGCTGAGGGAGTTCATTGACAAAAACTTGAAGCGAGGTTTCATCAGAGAGTCCCGAGCGGTGGGGGGCAGCCCAGTGTTTTTTGTGGACAAAAAGAACACAGACAAACCGAGACTGGTGTGTGACTTCAGGGCCCTCAATGCAGTGTCGGAGCCCCTGGCTTTCCCTATGCCCCGAATTGACGACATTTTGACCAGAGTAAGGAAGGGAAAGATTTTTACAAAACTGGACCTGCGGGGGGCGTACAATCTGATACGCATAAGGAAGGGAGATGAATGGAAGACCACCATGTTTACCCCTTTGGGAGCCTTTGAATACCTCGTTATGCCCTTCGGTCTACAAGGGGGCTCCGCCTGTTTTCAAGCTTTTATAAACCACGTTCTGGGACCTTTGCTCTACAAGAACTGTGTGGCCTTTTTAGACGACGTGTTGGTGTATTCGGAAGATGAGGAACAGCATGTGAGGGACGTTCGAGAAGTGTTGGGCAGGCTGCAAGCCAACCAGCTGTGGGTGAAACTGGAGAAGTGCCAGTTTCATACCAAGGAGGTGGAATTCCTGGGGTACCGCTTGTCAGACAAGGGATTGGCCATGGATCCAGGCAAGGTTCAAGCGGTACTGGAATGGAAGACACCGAAGACCAAGAAGGACGTGCAAAGATTCTTGGGGTTTGGGAACTTTTATCGGAAGTTCATCAAGAACTTTGCCCACTTGACGGCGCCCATCACCGACTGCCTCAGCAGCAAGAAGAAATTTGTTTGGACGGTGGAGGCGGATCGAGCCTTTGAAGAACTGAAAAGGGCTTTCGCCTCGGAAGAACAACTTCTGCATGTGGATTTACAAAAACCCATGAGAGTGGAAACAGATGCATCCGACCGGGCTATAGGGGCGGTCCTTCTTCAACCGGGGAGGAGTGCGTCGGAGTGGAGACCGTGTGCATTCTTCTCGCGGAAACTGAATAAGTCCGAGAGGAATTACACGGTGTATGACAGGGAACTACTTGCCATTCACGAAGCATTCCGGAGGTGGAGACATTTATTAATTGGGGCACAACACAAGGTGCAAGTGTGCACCGACCACAAAAATTTAGAGTATTGGAGAACAGCTCGAGTGCTCAACCAACGACAAGTGAGATGGGCACAGGAATTCTCCAAATTTAACTTTGAGATTTGTTATGTGCCAGGCCCAGAAAACGTCAGGGCGGATGCGCTCTCACGCAAACCAGAATATTGGGAAGGGGAGGAGGTGATCGAAGAGAGACATGTCATCCCGGAGGACCGCTGGGTGTGTGGGGCGGCGCTGGTGGGGCAACGGGAACTGGTGGAGGAAACGGAAAATGATGAATATGCCCAGGATAAGCTCAGAGGTCTCAGGGGGGAGGGCGAGAGCCCCGGAGGTTTTGAGGAAAGAAATGGGGCATTGTATTACAAAGGGGCACTGTATATACCCGAAGGTGAATTGAGGGGGAGAGTACTCAAGCAGTTGCATGATAGCCCCACGGCGGGACATTTTGGGCAACACAAAACCATGTGGTTGGTTACCAGGGAATTTTGGTGGCCTAAGGTGAGGGAAGATGTAAGGGAGTATGTAAGAGGGTGTGACCAATGTCAGCGAGCCAAAGGGGAAAGAAGGGCGCCGGCAGGGTTATTAGAACCTTTACCCACACCAGAACGGCCTTGGGAAGCGATATCAATAGATTTTATGACGGATCTGCCAAGGTCCAAGGGGAAAACAGCCATCATGGTAGTAGTAGACCTGTTAACTAAGATGTGCCATTTTGTAGCATGCTCACATGCAGTCACAGCGGAAGAAACGGCGAAGTTGTTTGTGGAACATATCTTTAGGTTGCACGGGGCTCCCTCGAGGGTGATCTCAGATCGAGGCAAACAATTTACTTCCAGGTTCTGGAGGAAGCTCATGAGCTTGCTACACGTGGAAGTTAATTTTTCAACTGCCCGGCACCCTGAAACCAACGGGCAGGCGGAAAGGGCAAATGGCATTCTTCAACAATATCTTAGGTGTTATGTCAATGACAGAGAGAACGATTGGGTCGAAAAGTTGGCGTTGGCAGAATTTGCCTACAATAATGCGGAGAATGTGTCCACAGGGATGAGTCCCTTTTTGGCTAATTACGGGTGTCACCCCAGGGCATTTCCAGGGGAAGGAGGGGAGAGATGGAGCGTTCCAGCGGCTGAACATTTTGTAGAAGAGATGGAAGCCATCCATCAGCAGCTCCAGCTCAACTTAGAAAGGGCCAAGGCACAATATAAGAAGCAGGCAGACAAGAACAGAAGGGAAGGTGAAACCATAAGGGTGGGGGATCAAGTGTGGTTGTCAACCCAAGGGTTGCCGTTCAAAGGGGGTTGTAAGAAACTGAGGCCCAGAAGATTGGGACCCTTTGAGGTGATTCAGCAGGTCAACCCGGTAGCTTTCAAACTCCGATTACCCAACCACATGAAATTGCACCCAGTGTTCCACAGGTCGTTACTGTCACCATACAGGGGGGGACGTGAAGGGGAGCACGTCAGGGGACCAGCCTTGGAAGAGAGGGAACGCCGCAACCATGTAGCGGAAATCCTCGATTCCAGGTGGAAGGGTAATCAGGTGGAGTATTTGGTGGCGTGGGAAGGGGAACCGGAGTCAGAAAACACCTGGGTAAGTGCAGAGGAAGTCAATGACGAGGTTTTAACAGAAACGTTCCACCAAAGGTTCCCGAGGAAACCTCAGCCTATAGCAAGGTTTAGGAGGGAGTATTTCGGCACCACCGATGAGGAAGAGGAAATGGAAGGGTTCGCGGAGTCGGAGTTGGAAGATGGAGTGGACTCTGATGACGAAGAGTACCTAGAGAGTAGGAACAGCAACAAGTGGAAGGAAGTGTTCGCGACGTCGGAAGATGAGGGAGGTTCTTTCAGGGGTTTTACCTCCTCACCGCCAGTAGGAGAGGAGACGGGAGGGGGTGAAGGGGGCCCTGGAGGGGAGGTGGATGTCAGGGAACTGACATCTAAAGCGCCGCAGGTGCAAAGGCTCCCTGAGGTTGAGAGAGCAGTAGCAGCGGAAGAGGGAACCAGTAGAGGGCGAGCAAGAACTCCAAGGGAAAGTGAGTCGGAGGGATGGCTCAGAGACGCTTCAAGCGAAACCAGTGGGGAGGTCTCAGGACCTCCTATAGGGACACCCACACCTCGACGGAAACTGTCACGCCGAGAGGCCAGACGACGTGTTTCCGTTAAGGAGCTTTTATGTTGGAAACGTTTCCGAAAGCAGCCACTTTCGGATTCTACTAGTGATTGACGCAGCCATGCTGGAGGGGCTCCGTCACAGGCAGAGGTTTGAAAACCTGATCAAACTCTGAGGGACTTGCATTTTACGCACAAGCAGCTCATCGTCCCATCACAGCCGTGCTAAAAACACACCTACTCAAGTACAGATTTTTAAAGATATCCCTAAATATATCTTGGAGGTGAGAGCCTTTTATAAAGATTTGGTCTACCTGCTGAAGAAAAATATCATAACTAGTAGTATGGCGCCAAGGATAAAAAAAGTAGAAATCTGCCCAAAGACTTGCTCCGACCATAATGCGGTAAAGATGGAGATGAAACTAACATCAACTGGATCCTTCAGATGGAGAATGAATGACACCCTATTTAGAGATGAAGAGATTTACAAGAAGGCCCAAAAAACATTGAAAGATTACTTTGAGATAAATTTGAGAACGGAAGTGGAAAAGAGAATAATTTGGGACGCAAGCAAGGCCGTGATGCGAGGTTTCCTAATTCAACAGAACTCCATAAAGAGGAAAAAGCAAAATGAGAGGAAAGAAAAAATCATGGAAAAAATGAAAGAAGGGGAAAAGAAATTGAGGTCTAAACCAAAGTCTCATGAGATTTTGAGAGAAATAAAGTATTACCAGATGCAATATATGGAACTGATGAATCAAGAGATAGAATGGAAAATAAAGCAAATGAGACAAAAGACATTTGAATCAGCAGACAAATGTGGGAAACTTCTGTCATGGCAACTGAAAAAGAGGCAAAAACTGAACACTGTGACAAGTTTAGAAATGGATGGAAAGATTATCCACAAACTTAATGAGATAAGTAATTGTTTTCAAAGTTTTTTTAGAAAATTATATGCACAAGGGCCAGTTAATGAACAAGAAATAGAAGAATTTATTAAAAAATATGGACTACCAAAAATTTCAGAACAAAGTAAAATGATATTGAAGGAGAAAATAACAGAACAAGAAATAGAGGGTGCTATTCAGAACATGCAACTGGGAAAATCACCAGGACCAGATGGTTTGACCGCCAGATATTACAAAGCGCTGAAGGAATGGTTAATACAACCACTGAAGGAAGTCTGCAATGAAATTTTGGAGGGGAAAAAGGCACCTGAATCGTGGAAAGAGGCTTTCATCTCACCGAAAACAGAAACTGAAAAGAACCAGGTCAGAAACTACCGCCCTATATCTTTACTTAATGTGGATTACAAAATTTTTGCAGACATTTTGGCAAAAAGATTGAAGAGAGTGTTGTTAGGGGAGATTCATAAGGACCAAACCGGCTTTCTCCCAGGGAGACATATGTCAGACAATGTGAGGAACATTATAGACATTTTGGAGTTGTTGGAAGTGGACATAAACAGAAAGGCCGTTTTAATTTTTGTGGATGCGGAGAAAGCCTTTGACAATATTTGCTGGAGCTTTATGAAGAAAAATCTCCAAGGGATGGGGGTAGGCCAAGGTTTTGAAAATGGTATAGGTGCAATATATTCTAAACAAAAAGCAAAGTTAATTGTAAATAATGTGGTAACGGAAGAAATACCTATAGAAAAAGGTACATGACAGGGATGCCCAATATCCCCTTTACTTTTTATATCAGTCCTGGAGGTTTTGTTAAACATGATCAGAAGGGACCAGTTGGTTAAAGGAGTTCAGGTCGGAGTCAGACATTACAAGTTAAGGGCATTTGCAGATGATCTAGTATTGACCTTGCAACAGCCAGAAACTAGTACTAAAAGAGTATTAGAACTAATTGAGATATTTGGTCAAGTAGCAGGATTTAAACTGAACAAACAGAAAACGAAAGTGCTGGAAAAAAATCTAACAACGGATGAAAGAGAGAGATTTCAGAGTGAAACAGGCTTGGTAATAACGAAAAAAGTGAAGTACCTGGGGGTAAACTTAACATCTAAGAATGTGAACTTATTTAAGGATAATTATGAAAAATGTTGGACAGAAGTAAAGAAAGATCTAGAAATATGGTCAAGGTTGAGGCTTTCCTTGTTGGGCCGAATTGCTGTTATTAAGATGAATGTATTGCCTAGAATGTTATTTTTATTCCAGACGTTGCAGATTTTGGACAAGATGGACTGTTTCAAGAAGTGGCAGAAAGACATATCAAAATTTGTCTGGCAGGGCAAAAAGCCCAGAATAAAATTTAAGATTTTAACTGATGCAAAAGATAGAGGGGGCTTTGCCCTGCCGGACTTAAGACTCTACTATGAATCGGCAGCTTTTTGCTGGTTGAAACACTGGCTACTTCTTGAGAACACAGACATTTTGGATTTGGAAGGGTATGATAATAGCTTCGGTTGGCATGCATACTTATGGTACGACAAGGTAAAAGTGCACAAAGGTTTTAAAAACCATATTGTTAGGAAAGCATTATACAATGTATGGATGCGATATAAAGATCTGTTGGAAAGTAAAACTCTCAGGTGGTTGTCACCAATGGAAGCTAAGGAGGTGAAAAAACTTAATATGGACTCTAAATGGCCAAAATATTGTGAAATTCTAGAACAAGATGGCGAAAAGGTTAAACTTCAGAGTTATGAGAAATTAAAGTCTAAAGTACGAGATTGGTTGCATTACCATCAGATAAATGAGACATTTAAACAGGACAGGAAAATAGGATTTCAGAAGGAGAGGTCAAAATTAGAAACAGAGTTGCTAGAACCCAATACTAAGAACTAAGGATGAAACGGTGAAATCAGCTATGATTAAATGGGCACAAGATATTGGTCATGACATTATGTTTGCTGACTGGGAACAGTTATGGACCACTGGTATTAAATTTACGGCATGTAATGCCTTAAAAGAAAACATAATGAAAATGATCTATAGGTGGTACATGACCCCAGTCAAGCTTGCAAAAATTTATCATTTGCCCAATAATAAATGTTGGAAATGTAATGAGACTGAAGGTACCTTTTACCACCTTTGGTGGACCTGCCCGAAGATTAAAGCCTTTTGGGAAATGATCTATAATGAAATTAAGAAAGTCCTTAAGTGGACCTTTCCTAAGAAACCTGAGGCTTTTCTCCTGGGCATGGTGGGCCAATCGGTGTTAAAGAAGGATAGGACATTTTTTATGTACGCCACCACAGCAGCAAGAATCCTTCTGGCAAAGTATTGGAAGACGCAAGAACTACCTACTCTGGAAGAATGGCAGACAAAGATGACAGACTTCATGGGACTGGCAGAGATGACCGGCAGAATCTGTGACCAGGGGAAAGAGACAGTGGAAGAGGATTGGAAGAAATTTAAAATATATCTTAAAAATTGTTGTAAAGTTGAGGAGTGTTAAGATGTCAAGGAGTAAGAAATAGAGAATTACAGCTGTAACTAATAAGTTAAAGAAAATTTAACGAAAGGGAATTAAATAGTTAATTGACTGGAGGAGTTGCTAAAGAAATGCAAAACAAGGATGCAGTGAATGGGAGGTATGGGGAAGTCAGGGGAAAGAAGGTGCATGAAAAGAAGATTATGAAATTATACATGTTTTATTGTTTGTATGTTTTTGTTTTGTAGTTTGTTTGTCTTTATTATGTGTTTGAAAAAGAATTTTTTTTTTTTTAAAAGAGAGTATGCGCTGAATGGAAGGCGGGAGGCAGAAGGGTGCCAAATGAATCTTTGGGGCGCCAAATTTTGTCCTCGCTCAGGGCGCCATATTCCTAAAGTCTGCCCCTGCCATTGAGTGAGATGCCTTTTTGTGCATCTCAACGGAGCTGAAGTTCCTCCTCCAGATGTCACTGGACTGCAACTCCCATCAGTTTCCCTGATTACAAAGGCAGATAAAGAAGCCGGTTTTGTTTCTGACACAGTTCATTAAAATGGCAATCAGCTTAATCTTTCTTATGGCTTAATTTAAAAACACAGCTAAATGAGCAAACAAATGATCTCAAGATCTTGATAGGCCCAGAATTGTTATAGTCATCTGCTGATTTTCCTTCTCTTTTGCCTCTTTCAGAAAGTCATCCTACCACTGATTGTTTTGCCCCATGGGTTTTGCTTCCTTGGCCCCTTCAAAGCAGAGATAAAAAATGGCAACATTGTCAAGCAGCCTATTAATATGAGCAAAGGATGATTTGATGCTTTGAACACACACACACACACACACACACACACACACACACACGTAAAGGACCCCTGGACAATTAAGTCCAGTCAAAGGCGACTATCTCACTATATAAATTGGTTTTCCTACATTTTGTTAACAGTTATTTTCCAATTCAACAAAACTAGTGATTCCCGCTCACCCAACATTGATGCTTATTCACCCAATTATCCAATTTCATCCTCTTTAGCATGTTTCTTAATATGTTCTGCTCTTCTCTTACACTTCAACCCCCGCTATGGTCTTCTCGTATGGGAAATAACTTCTTAAATAGACTACAGACTGAGCTATAAGGCCGTCTTTAGCATAAGTTCCACGGGGGTGCAAAGATCCACCCAGCGCCCCCAAATTTAGTTTAGCCCCCAAAATAACTTTTATTATGCCTGTGTCACTATTATCATTTGATAAATAGCGCTCACACCTGCACAGCTCCAAAAGGAGGGCTTTTGGTGTTTTTTGTTTAAAACCAGCTTTTCTAAAGAAGACAAAGAACACTTGTAAAGTGTAAAGACTCCAGGCATGCGCTTACAGTCGTAGGGAGGTGTCTGGAAGATGAGACGGGCGGGCATTGTGCGCATACATGGGAGAACCGTCTCAGGCTGCGTTTCATTGTGGGAGCAACCTTCTTTCTAGAAGAGCTGGGAGGGCCCTTGGGAGCACACATATACTGAGGTATCAGATCAAGATCTGTATTATTGATCAAGGCCTGTATTTTAAAATGAGCTTAAAAATATATATATTTGCAGATGCTTGTGTGTTTTAATGCCAGGCAGAAGACCAGCTGTCTAAAAGACTGGCAGCTGTTTATCTTCTTGATCAAGGGCCCCCCTGATCTATAGCAGTTCCTCAGGGTTGTAAAAGGAAATTACAGGCTGGGAACAAAAGGTCACACTGACCATACAAATTACAGAATACAATCAAGCTGCAATTAAGAGTTGGTAAATAGTAAGAATTATTGTGCCTCCCATTAGAGACTTGAGCCACATTTTCATAAGGTTAAAAGGGCAAATAGAAACAGCAGCTGAACTAGGCAAGCAGCTCTCTTAAACTGCTTTGAAGCTTCAGAGAACTTAGAGAATTTAGCTTTTACTGTTTAAGTTCCCTTTTTACTTTGAAAAGGCCTTTCCTTTCCTTCTAAAAAGCTACATATGTTAATGTATGAAATATATTGGCTTAAATGTAATTATGCAAAGGATTTAGAAAGTAAGAAATGTTAGATTCTTATTTCATAGAATCATATAGTTGGAAGAGACCACAGGGGCCATCGAGCCCAGCGCCCTGCCAGGCAGGAAACACCATCAGTGCACTCCTGACATATGGTTGTCAGGTCTTTGCTTAAAGACCTCCAAAGAAGGAGATCTTTCATTGATGATGTGTGAGAATGTGAACCCAAGATCTCTGACATCTGTTTAAAATAAAAATTTAAAACCATTAGCCATCTGTTTTGCAGTGAATAGGGCCACAGGGGCCAAAGGTTATCTGGTAATTAAGGTGCCTGGTCGAGGTAAATGTAAGATATGTGACTACTTATTTGCCATTTATAGATAGAAGGAAATATAGCTCTTTGTCTCCCATAAAAGGTAATAGGAAATGGGTGTATCTTTTATTATTGGTTCTAGCAAACAGCCAATAGGAATTTCAACCAGGCTGATTGGACAGAAGCAGCCAAAGGAGGAGCAAGGGGGCTGGGCTGAGGAAATATAAGTGCTGACCATCAGGGCTGGAGTGGGCAGAGCTTTGGTAACCATATACCACTGTGTCTCTCATTTATTTGTCTGACAAATAAATTATTATTTTAATTTCTCTATTGCTGCGTTGAATATTTCATTCCAGCTAAGTGTTAAGCACAAGCAGGGTGCTACAATACGAGTTTTTCTTGGGAAGGTTCCGGAGCCTGCGCACACTCCCGTCGCTAGATAGGCACGTTCTCTTTCTGTCACTCCCTCTTTCCTGTCACTCCCCCTCCTCCCAGCTTTGGTGAGCGGCAGGCATGCGGCGCAAGATCAGTCGTGTCGAAGGTGCTGCTGACCCCGCTGCTGTAGTGCAGCTCAATACAATATGCTTAGGTGGCTTCATCGGTGGGCGCCTGGTACCCCCAGAATTCGGCACCCGGTGCTCTGCACCCTTGCACCCCCGGGTAAAGACGCCCTGGGTATGGCCATTCCCTTTAAGCCAGGCATGGCCAAACTTGGCCCTCCAGATGTCTTGGGACTACAACGCCCACCATCCCTAGCTAACAGGACCAGTGGTCAGGGATGGTGGGAACTGTAGTCCCAAAACATCTGGGGGGCCAAGTGTGGCCATGCCTGCTTTAAGCAGTCCTCCTTAAAAGATTCTCAATTGTGTCTCTAATCATTGCCTCAGTTTTGCCCTCTCTGCATATTCCAGGATTTCCATCAGCCATTATTCGAGGGTGTCCTTCCATTTCTAAACGTAGAGAATCCTTGCCGCTGTAGTTACATACATAAATACAGCTGAAGCTTTCTTTGGAATTTTGCTTTCTAACGTCCCCAGCAGGAAGAATTCTGGCCTCTTGGGAAAGGTCAGTTCACCCCCCCCCCCCATTATGTATCATGTCCCAAAAGGCCTTGGTCTTCCTGCAGATCCACCGCATGTGATAAAATGACCCCTCACAGTTCTAGCATTTGCAACAATTCTTCGATACATTCTTATACATTTGAGCTAGTTCTTTGTAGATAGAAACCATCTGCACATCTTAGTTGCTCACTAAGTTTCAAATTTTGTTGAACTTTTTAAGCTTACATGCATTTTCCTGAAAGCTGAATAGATCTCTGTATAGAACCCATTAAGGCTGCATGTTTATTCTTTTATGCACAGAGGCCTCTTTAACTGTGTGTGTGTGTGTGTGTGTGTAACTGGTCCTGAAAGCATCTGCCTCTCCCACTCTGGAGGGCACAGCTAAAGAATCCCAGGCCATCTAGTTTCGGTTCTAAAACTTCCAAGGAAGGCCATTCCCACCTTCCCAGGTAATCTGTTTCTGAAGAAATTTGTGTTTGTTCATGCTTCAGTCTTAAGGCATCTTTAGCAACCTTGCGGTCGGGGGCTTTTTAGCAAGAAGGGAGAGGCACCAAGGGCCACGCAGGGAGGAAAACATGGCTAACCAGGACCAGACTACGGCTGCGCTGAGGCAGAAAACACCACTTCCCGGGAGCCCCAGGGAAGTGAATTCCTCAGCAATATTTTGGGAGATGTATGTGGGTAGCGCTGTGGTGTAAGCCAGTGAGCCTTGGACTTGCCGATCGGAAGGTCAGTGGTTCGAATCCCCGCAAGAATCCCTTTTCTAGCAAGAAAAGAAGATTTTGCCATGCTTCAATAATAAGGCATCTTTAGCAACCTTGCGGTCAGGGGCTTCTAGCAAGAAAAGCTGTTGCCATGCTTCAGTCATAAGGCATCTTTAGCTTCAGTCATAAGGCCTGAAACTGCCAAAGTTGTGACGTTTTGCTACGGGGAAGGCAAAATCTGCCAATGCAGGAAAATTCCTTTCCAGCCCTTCAACAGCGACCATAATGTAGCAGCGCCTGTAGAGAAGAGGTTAACCTGCAAAAGAAGTCTTAACTGAGGGAGGGCGGGGTGGGAGAAGTTCTGAAGCCGACTGAGAACTCCCAGGCAAGTTCTGCCCACTGTTGTGTCGGCTGGTCGGTCCCTCCCCTTACCTGACCAACTCTCCTGGCAACGCAGGAAATGTCCACAAGTACTAGTGTTATGGGAGATAAAAACTTTACTTTCTCCACTTTGCTCCACCCCCTTGTACATTTTGCTGGCCTTTTTTGACAGTATCCTTCTTGAGGTGAGGCTGTAAAGACAAATATCTAGAGCCATATCTCTTGCAGAACTCAACACTATCCTTTTTTTTATAGAATATTTATTAAGATTTTTTATAATAATACAATAGAAATAAAAAAAGAAAAAGTAACAAAAATACAAAATAAAAATAATTAAGAAAACACACAAATTTTCCATTGCTTATTTTTCTTTAGCTTGTTTCCCGGACCTCCTCATACCTCCCTTTTTTGTATTCCACTTCAGATTGTTGGTTCAGCAAATCCTTGCCATTAAATTTTTACCTGTTTCTAACCCTTTTTTATATTCTCTTAAAGCGTAACAGCTGGAAACCTCTTAATTTCCTTCCAACATCATTCTAACATTCATTAATTTTACAATATTTCTGTAGATAGTCTTTAAAATTCTTCCAATCTTCTTCCACCGACTCTTCTCCCTGGTCCCGGATTCTCCCAGTCATTTCTGCCAATCCCATATAGTCCATCACCTTCATCTGCCATTCTTTCCGGGTGGGTAAATCTTGTGTCTTCCAATACTTAGCGATAAGTATTCTTGCTTCTGTTGTAGCGTACATAAAAAAAGTTCTATCCTTCTTTGACACCAATTGGCCGACAATGCCCAGAAGGAAGGCCTCTGGTTTCTTCAGAAAGGTATATTTAAATACCTTTTTCATTTCATTATAGATCATTTCCCAGAAAGCCTTGATCCTTGGGCACGTCCACGAAAGGTGAAAGAATGTACCTTCAGTTTCTTTACATTTCCAACATTTATTATCGGGCAAATGATAAATTTTTGCAAGCTTGACTGGGGTCATGTACCACCTGTATATCATTTTCATAATATTATCTCTTAAGGCATTACATGCCGTAAATTTAATACCTGTGGTCCACAACTGTTCCCAGTCAGCAAACATAATGTTATGTCCAACAACTTGTGCCCATTTAATCATAACAGATTTCATCGTTTCATCCTGAGTGTTCCATTTCAACAGCAAGTTATACATCTTTGACAAAATCTTAGTTTTGGGTTCTAACAGTTCTGTTTCTAATTTTGATTTTTCCACCTGGAAGCCAATTTTCTTGTCCAAATTATATGCCTCCATTATCTGATAATAATGAAGCCAATCTCGCACTTTGTTTTTTAGTTTCTCAAAACTCTGCAGTTTCAATCTATCTCCCTCTTGTTCCAAAATTTCCCAATATTTCGGCCATTTGGCCTCCATATTGAGCTTTTTCTGGGCTTTTGCTTCCATTGGTGACAGCCACCTTGGGGTTTTATTTTCCAATACGTCCTTATATCTTATCCAAACATTAAACAATGCTTTCCTAGAACTCAACACTATCCTGGTCTAATAACATTTAACGTGATTTTCCTGTTCCCAGTTCTGGTTCTGGTCTGCACTTATCAATGAATATCTCTGGAAGACGTAGAACTCTCTCAGCTGTTCTTGTAAACATTCATGTCATCAGAAGCAAATGTTTCCTTCCTGGCAAGCATTTCCTTCGCCCGTTAGGACCTCCATCCCTCTCATTTTGCCCCTCCTCATTCCCATTTGTATAAAAGGGGATATGAGATTCTCCACAGACTTACAGCAGGGACACCAGAGCTCTTTCCTCCACGCCCCAATAACAGTTTGCCAGCAACTCATTGAAAAACCAAGATGGTAAGTGGAATGCTTTGGGGACGGTTGGTACACAATTTTTTCTTTCATCTAGATTAGGTTTAAATGGTGGAAAGGGGGATTTGAGGTGTGGAGAGGGGGTGTGCAAAGGCATTCAGAATTATGAGGATTGAGTACCTCACTTGCTGAGGCTTTCTCAGACTCCAGGCTTATCTGAAGGCTTATCCACCCTTACTTTTCCTCTGCTCTGTCCAGGCACAGTCTGTGTTTTACAGCAGGGGTAGGCAACCTAAGGCCCAGGGGCAGGATGCAGCCCAATCGCCTTCTCAATCCGGCCCGCGTACAGTCCAGGAGTTTTTACATGAGTAGAATGTGTCCTTTTCTTTAAAATGCATCTCTGGGTTATTTGTAGGGCATAGTAATTTGTTCATATTTCCCCCCAAAATATAGTCCAGCCCACCACATGGTCTGAGGGACGGTGGACCGGCCCACGGCTGAAAAAGGTTGCTGACCCCTGCTTTATAGCTCTAGAGCTCACATTTGGGGATCAAATCCAAAGCCGGGATGGCTTTTGTACTTCTGGAACTGTCCCTGGAAAATCAGAGCCTTTGGAGGTTATGCCTTCTCTCTATCCAGACCCCCAGTCAGACCAGTGCTCACAACATTATGTAGTTATCTTTAGCTGGGGTAGTGAAACTATTTTTATATAAATTCCAGCGCAACCCCCGCTGCTCAGGTTACCGTAATTACTTAGGACTCATTACAATGACCTCCAGTTGGAACTCTCACAGCAACAACTCCAGGGTACAAACCACATACCCTGAGCTTCCCTCTGACTGTTTTCTTTCCTGCATTTGTCAGGAAATTGGCCGGGGGAATTGGCCAAAGGCATTTTCTTGGCCAACCTGAGCATCACCCTGGGCTTTAATGTAAATAATCATTTATCTCTGAGCGCTCCTCTCTTTGCTGTGGCTCACAATCCAAAACTGATGGACTTTGAGAACAGATATATAAACAAAATCGATGTTTCCGAGGTATTGAATGCTATGGGATTTGTGGGGGAGGGCAGTTTACTTTACAAAAAATCCCACGAAGCATAAAATGACCCAACTCAGCTACTGAAGTGTATAAGCTTAATGTAGAGGGAATTTTTCAAAGGCCTTGGGTTGAATCCTGTGCGAATAATACCCAGAGTAGATCCATTGAAATTGATGGACAAGACCAGGGGTCAGCAACCCACGGCTCCGGAGCCGCATGTGGCTCTTTTACACCTTTGCCGCGGCTCCGGGGCGGATACTAGCGAGGGGAGGAGGCGCATTGTGCGCCCCGACACTCCCCACTGTACTGGCTGTGACGTCGCATGGGGTCACCTTCCCGCCCGCCCACTACATTGTAAGGGGCATGTACGCTGGTCACTGCATTGAAAGGGGGCATGTACGCTGGTCACTGTTTTGAAGGGGAGTGAAGAACACACACACACACACACACACACACAAGGTAACTTGTTAATTTAACGTTTATTTCTATGAGGAGGAGTAATTCTGAGGGGACAAACAAAGAAATAATAAAAAAGTGACAAAAAAGTTATTTTTATAATGACAAGTTTTGCTGCTCCCAGTTTTTTTCCTTCGGAAACGGGTCCAAGTGGCTCTTTTTGTCTTAAAGGTTGCAGACCCCTGGACAAGACTAACTAAAAGGGTAAAGGGAGCCCTGACCATTAGGTCCAGTCATGACCGACTCTGGGGTTGCGGTGCTCATCTCGCTTTGTTGGCCGAGGGAGTACAGCTCCCGGGTCATGTGGCCAGCATGACTAAGCCGCTTCTGGCGAACCAGAGCAGCGCACGGAAACGCCGTTTACCTTCCCGCTGGAGTGGTACCTATTTATCTACTTGCACTTTAACGTGCTTTCAAACTGCTAGGTTGGCAGGAGCAGGGACCAAGCAACGGGAGCTCACCCCATCGCAGGGATTCGAACTGCCAACCTTTTGATCGGCAAGCCCTAGGCTCTGTGCTTTAGACTAACTTAGGCACATTAATTTCATTGGCTCTGCTCTGACTAAAATTTAGTCACATACAATGCATTTTTCAACAGCAAGAGAGGCTATAAATATGATAACACCATTTTGAATGATTTGTGCATGTGTGTGTCTATTTTGCAGAAAATCCTCTTGAGCCTGACTGCCTTGTCTCTGACACTTGCCTTGTGTCAGGGATCCTGCATGTTTAGAGAGCCCAAAGCAGAGATTAACAATGGTAAGTTAATAACAGCAGCATCAACAACAACAGCAACAACAACAACAAATGATGTTGTCAAGCAGCCTATTCATTTAGCCAAATCAGTATTTAATGTTGGGAAATGTGTTCCTGACTAGAGATTTTTTAGCATACACCTACCAAATCTGCTCTTGCAGAACCAGAACACAGACCAAAATGCAGCTACTTTCAAAATCTACACTTCTCCGGATGTTGTGAGTCTAAAATGCTCCGGATGCTCAGAGTCTAAAATGACCTAACGCTGCTCCCATCTCATCTTCTCATTGATGAGTCCCTGCTTAAGCTCTTACTTTTATTATGTATTTTGTGTTCTTTAGATTGTATTTTTAGGTTGTGAACTGCCCTGAGGATGGTATATAAACAGTAATAATAATAATAACTGATAGAAATTGAAACGGACAGATTCCCCATCCACAGGGCACCCCATTCACTCCCACCCTGTTTTAAGCTTGGAACCACCGTCTGCAGACACAAGCAGGAGACTGCATGGCTGCAGTATAAGCAAGACAGATGCCCAGGAGTTGGACAAGTGGAAAATTTGCAGTCACTGTGCTTCTCTTGCGCAGTCTTTGCATTGTGCTGCGCAGCAGCTTCTGATTGGATTGATGTTAAATGTATGGGATTTCTCTCCCTAGGTCAGCCGGTGCTGCCCACTGAGTGTACCGATCCATATGATGGGAGCAAGCATGCATTCGGCTCCAAGTGGAATACAGCGGATTGCATGGAATGCACATGTAGTGAAAGTGGAATGCAGTGCTGTTCCAGGTAGGCCAAATACCCAGAATGGCACTGGGTCTTAGAATCATAGAATCATAGAGTTGGAAGAGACCACAAGGGCCATCAAGTCCAACCCCCTGCCAAGCAGGTCTATAAATCTCTTTCAAATTATTTTGCCCCGTTCTCTCTGAAAGACCTTCTGCTCAATAAACATTCATGGACGGAATTAGCTGAAGAAGTTGTCCCATTTAATCTTTGCATCTGAAGATATGTTGCATAAAATTGAGCATGTCTAGAGTGCCTTTCCAATCATCCAATCACCAGGCGTTCACTGCATGGAAGGTGGGACTTTGGGATCTCCCTGAGTCCCAGATCCTCTCATCCGGAAACCACCTGGGAGTTGGTGCTGGGGAGAGGGACCCCGATGCACCCAATGGAAGAGGACCCCTCCTCTTTCCTGCACCTTCCTGTCTCCTTCTGTCTCCCTCCTGGCTGGCCTCTTGGTTTTGCACCAACATTTTGCTTCACCCTTTTTTCTGCATGGGTGTTGCCCTCAACCACTGCAAACATAGTGGGGGTGGAGGGTCATCGTACAGCAACATGCAGTAGCATATTGTGCAAGACATTCAGCTTGGATTCCCCAGGAGAATTTGGCCTCAGGGCAAATGTTTTCCAAGGGCTTGGTTTTCCCTGGATGGAGCAAACATCTTGCAAAACTGCTCTTCTGCCGGGCAGTTCCAATTATTCTTGGCAGGTCCTAAGCGAGCAGAAGAAAGGAGCGCTCCTCTACAAGATAAGCTCAGGAAAGCCTTAGTTTACACATTGTTCTTCTTCTTTTTAGGTACGGTGGTACTGTTGATGTTCCGGGATGTAAAGCAGTGGTAAATCCAAACACATGTGAATATGAGTTCTATAAACTGGATGATCCCTCCAAACCCTGTTTCTGAGCTTTACAAATCCCACCCAAATTCCTTTCATGTAAGAGAATCTGAATAAATCAGTCATATGTGCATGTCTGTTGTCTTTGCTTGATATCACTCCTTGCAGATTTGGTACATATCATGATAGTGATGGACATGCCTATCTCAGCTATCAGCAGCTTTTTAGATGCTAATGGGTGGCGCTGTGGTCTAAAAAACAGAGCCTAGAGCTTGCCGATTAGAAGGTCAGCGGTTTGAATCCCCACGATCAGGTGAGCTCCCATTGCTCGGTCCCTGCTCCTGCCCACCTAGCAGTTTGAAAGCACATCAAGTGCAAGTAGATGAATAGGTACCACTCCGGTGGGGAGGTAAACAGTGTTTCTGTGTGCTGCTCTGGTTTCGCCAGAAGCGGCTGGCCACATGACCCGGAAGCTGTCTGTGGACAAACACCGGCTCCCTTGGCCTATAGAGCGAGATGAGCACCGCAACCCCAGAGTCGTCCACAACTGGACATAACGGTCAGGGGTACCTTTACCTTTACTTTTTAACTCCTAGGTAAGTGCAGGTGTGGATTTATAGTTCTTTGAGGCCCTCTTCCTTCACTTAAACAAATATGATTATGTCGACATGGGGGGGGGGTGAGTCAACAACAATAATATTTCTGGGTTTGCACTTTGATTCCCCTCCCCAAACAACTTGGGAACAATTCCCGCTGGAGGAAAAGGTGGTGCTATGCTTCTGAAATACATGCCCTCCCCCCCCCCAAATTGGGGGAAAATATGATGACAAAGCTGCTGCTGCTGATCTTGGTGATACTTTTTTACTGCCTCCCAAGACAACTTGTGAATCATCTGGAGAAAGTTTATAACAATGCTGATGCCTCCACACTGGGAACTCCCTTCCCCACAAAGGGGGGGGGACTTGGAAGATTTAGGGGAAAGATCAATATGATTTAAATTCTGATAATGATTATAATAATGCATCTGCGCTGCCCCCAACAACAATAGCTTGAGAAAAATTAGGCAAAAGTAGATCATGGGGCCAGGGCCGGATTTAGAGAGGCCCTATGCTATTCCACTTGTGACTGCAGTTTCTTGAAGATGGACATCTGGCAAGCGATGGGCTTCAACTCACAACGGTTGGGAGGAATGTTTTTGCAAAAAATCTCAGAAACCTCATCAGGAGGGCTTTAAACTGACTAATGTGGGGGAGGGAGACAGTGCTCCTGAAGGTAGGAGTTTATCAATTGATGAAGATGATCATCCAAATGTCATAGACCGAATGGTGCAAACACCACGCAGACCTAGTGGTGGGAGGAAAAAATCCTTAAATAAGAGACACGGGGGAATGATTAATGGACTTCAATGTCTGTACACTAATGCGCAAAGCATGGGAAATAAACAAGATGAGCTTGAGCTCTTGGTACAGCAAACTAAATATGACATAATAGGCATCACTGAAACCTGGTGGGATAAGTCCCATGATTGGAATGTAATAATGGAGGGATACAATCTATTTCAGGGAAACAGACCAGACAAGAAAGGAGGAGGAGTGGTGTTATATGTCCGGGATGTGTATACCTGTGAAGAGATCCAAGATTTAGAACCTTAAAGCCAAAGTGAGAGCATTTGGGTCAAAATTAAGGGAGAGAAGAATAACAGGGACCTCATTGTGGGAGTTTACTATAGATCCCCAAGCCAAACGGAGGACATAGATAATGCCTTCCTGGAACAGATGGCCAAGCATGCAAAAGGAAGGGAGATAGTAGTAATGGGGGACTTCAATTACCCGGATATTTGTTGGATGTCAAACTCAGCCAAGAGCATAAGGTCAAACAGATTCCTCACTGGCCTTGCAGACAACTTCATTGTCCAGAAAGTGGGAGAAGCAACAAGAGGAACAGCCATTTTAGATCTGGTCCTAACCAATGTTGATGATCTGGTTAGTGGGGTAGAAGTGGAAGGATCATTAGGCGCGAGTGATCATGCTCTTCTGAAGTTTACTATACAGCGGAAAGGAGCAGCCAAGCATACTAGGGCCGACCTCATAAAACTTAGGGAAGTGCTGGGTGAGATCCCATGGACAGTAATACTAAAAGGAAAGGGAGTTCATGATGGCTGGGAGTTTGTTAAGAGGGAGATAGTAAAAGCACAACTTCAGGCAATACCAATGAGACGGAAACATGGAAGGTGCCTAAAGAAGCCAGGGTGGCTATCTAAAAAACTTTTAACTGAGTTAAGATTAAAAAAGGATGTGTACAAAAAATGGAAAAGGGGGGAAACCACCAAAGAGGAATCCAAACAAATAGCCAGCACGTGTAGACACAAAGTCAGAAAAGCTAACGCACAGAATGAACTCAGGCTTGCTAGAGAGGTTAAAAGCAACAAAAAAGGCTTTTATGGGTATGTTCGTAGCAAAAGGAAGAACAAAGAAACCGTGGGGTCACTCAGAGGAGAAGATGGTGAAATGCAAACAGGGGACACAGAAAGGGCTGAACTCCTCAATGCCTTCTTTGCCTCAGTCTTCTCCGATAAAGAAAACAATGCCCGACCTGAAGAATTTGGAGCAAATGATTCAGCAGAGGAAACACAGCCCAGAATCACTAAGGAGATAGTACAAGAATACTTGGCTAGTTTAGATGTATTCAAGTCTCCAGGGCCAGATGAACTGCATCCAAGAGTATTCAAAGAACTGGCAGATGTGATCTCAGAACCACTGGCAGTCATCTTTGAGAATTCCTGGAGAACAGGCGAAGTCCCGGCAGACTGGAGGAGGGCAAATGTTGTCCCTATTTTCAAAAGGGGGGAAAGAGAGGACCCAAATAATTACCGCCCAGTCAGTCTGACATCAATACCAGGGAAGATTCTGGAGCAGATCATTAAGCAAACAGTCTGTGAGCACCTAGAAAGGAATGCTGTGATCACCAATAGTCAGCATGGATTTCTGAAAAATAAGTCATGTCAGACTAACCTGATCTCGTTTTTTGACAGAATTACAAGCCTGGTAGATGAAGGGAACGCAGTGGATGTAGCCTACCTTGATTTCAGCAAGGCATTTGACAAGGTGCCCCATGATATTCTTGTAAAGAAGCTGGTAAAATGCGGTCTTGACTATGCTACCACTCAGTGGATTTGTAACTGGCTGACTGACCGAACCGAAAGGGTGCTCATCAATGGTTCCTCTTCATCCTGGAGAAGAGTGACTAGTGGGGTGCCACAGGGTTCTGTCTTGGGCCCGGTCTTATTCAACATCTTTATCAACGACTTGGATGATGGACTCAAGGGCATCCTGATCAAATTTGCAGATGACACCAAACTGGGAGGGGTGGCTAACACCCCAGAGGACAGGATCACACTTCAAAACGACCTTGACAGATTAGAGAACTGGGCCAAAACAAACAAGATGAATTTTAACAGGGAGAAATGTAAAGTATTGCACTTGGGCAAAAAAAAATGAGAGGCACAAATACAAGATGGGTGACACCTGGCTTGAGAGAAGTACATGTGAAAAGGATCTAGGAGTCTTGGTTGACCACAAACGTGACATGAGCCAACAGTGTGATGCGGCAGCTAAAAAAGCCAATGCAATTCTGGGCTGCATCAATAGGAGTATAGCATCTAGATCAAGGGAAGTAATAGTGCCACTGTATTCTGCTCTGGTCAGACCTCACCTGGAGTACTGTGTCCAGTTCTGGGGACCACAGTTCAAGAAGGACACTGACAAACTGGAACGTGTCCAGAGGAGGGCAACCAAAATGGTCAAAGGCCTGGAAACGATGCCTTATGAGGAACGGCTAAGCGAGCTGGGCATGTTTAGCCTGGAGAAGAGGAGGTTAAGGGGTGATATGATAGCCATGTTCAAATATATAAAAGGATGTCACATAGAGGAGGGAGAAAGGTTGTTTTCTGCTGCTCCAGAGAAGCGGACACGGAGCAATGGATCCAAACTACAAGAAGGAAGATTCCACCTAAACATTAGGAAGAACTTCCTGACAGTAAGAGCTGTTTGACAGTGGAATTTGCTGCCAAGGAGTGTGGTGGAGTCTCCTTCTTTGGAGGTCTTTAAGCAGAGGCTTGACAACCACATGTCAGGGCTAGAGACTTCCTTTTGTTAAAAAGAAAGCTCATCATACAGGCCCAGGCTAGCATAGGTTCAGGTGCAATTACCCTAACTGCACCATTAGACTGAGCTATAAGGCCGTCTTTAGCATAAGCTCCACGGGGGTGCAAAGATCTGCCCAGCACCCCCAAATTTAGTTTACAGCTGAGGCTTTCTTTGGAATTTTGCTTTCTAACATCCCCAGCAGGAAGAATTCTGGCCTCTTGGGAAAGGTCAGTTCACCCCCCCCCCCATTATGTATCATGTCCCAAAAGGCCTTGGTCTTCCTGCAGATCCACCGCATGTGAAGGCAGGAGGCAGGAGGGTGCCAAATGAATCTTTGGGGCGCCAAATTTTGTCCTCGCTCAGGGCGCCATATTCCTAAAGTCTGCCCCTGCCATTGAGTGAGATGCCTTTTTGTGCATCTCAACGGAGCTGAAGTTCCTCCTCCAGATGTCACTGGACTGCAACTCCCATCAGTTTCCCTGATTACAAAGGCAGATAAAGAAGCCGGTTTTGTTTCTGACACAGTTCATTAAAATGGCAATCAGCTTAATCTTTCTTATGGCTTAATTTAAAAACACAGCTAAATGAGCAAACAAATGATCTCAAGATCTTGATAGGCCCAGAATTGTTATAGTCATCTGCTGATTTTCCTTCTCTTTTGCCTCTTTCAGAAAGTCATCCTACCACTGATTGTTTTGCCCCATGGGTTTTGCTTCCTTGGCCCCTTCAAAGCAGAGATAAAAAATGGCAACATTGTCAAGCAGCCTATTAATATGAGCAAAGGATGATTTGATGCTTTGAACACACACACACACACACACACACACACACACACACACACACACGTAAAGGACCCCTGGACAATTAAGTCCAGTCAAAGGCGACTATCTCACTATATAAATTGGTTTTCCTACATTTTGTTATTTTCCAATTCAACAAAACTAGTGACTTCCTGCTCACCCAACATTGATGCTTATTCACCCAATTATCCAATTTCATCCTCTTTAGCATGTTTCTTTATTTGTTCTGCTCTTCTCTTACACTTCAACCCCCACTATGGTCTTCTCGTATGGGAAAGAACCTCTTAAATAGACTACAGACTGAGCTATAAGGCCGTCTTTAGCATAAGCTCCACGGGGCTGCAAAGATCCACCCAGCGCCCCCAAATTTAGTTTACAGCTGAGGCTTTCTTTGGAATTTTGCTTTCTAACATCCCCAGCAGGAAGAATTCTGGTCTCTTGGGAAAGGTCAGTTCACCCCCCCCCCCCATTATGTATCATGTCCCAAAAGGCCTTGGTCTTCCTGCAGATCCACTGCATGTGATAAAATGACCCCTCACAGTTCTAGCATTTGCAACAATTCTTTGATACATTCTTATACATTTGAGCTAGTTCTTTGTAGATAGAAACCATCTGCACATCTTAGTTGCTCACTAAGTTTCAAATTTTGTTGAACTTTTTAAGCTTACATGCATTTTCCTGAAAGCTGAATAGATCTCTGTATAGAACCCATTAAGGCTGCATGTTTATTCTTTTATGCACAGAGGCCTCTTTAACTGTGTGTGTGTGTGTGTGTGTGTAACTGGTCCTGAAAGCATCTGCCTCTCCCACTCTGGAGGGCACAGCTAAAGAATCCCAGGCCATCTAGTTTCGGTTCTAAAACTTCCAAGGAAGGCCATTCCCACCTTCCCAGGTAATCTGTTTCTGAAGAAATTTGTGTTTGTTCATGCTTCAGTCATAAGGCATCTTTAGCAACCTTGCGGTCGGGGGCTTTTTAGCAAGAAGGGAGAGGCACCAACGGCCACGCAGGGAGGAAAACATGGCTAACCAGGACCAGACTACGGCTGCGCTGAGGCAGAAAACACCACTTCCCTGGAGCCCCAGGGAAGTGAATTCCTCAGCAATATTTTGGGAGATGTATGTGGGTAGCGCTGTGGTGTAAGCCAGTGAGCCTTGGACTTGCCAATCGGAAGGTCAGTGGTTCGAATCCCCGCAACGGGGTGAGCTCCCATTGCTTGGTGCCAGCTCCTGCCCACCTAGCAGTTCGAAAGCACGTCAATGTGCAAGTAGATAAATAGGTATCATTCCAGCGGGAAGGTAAACGGTGTTTCCATGCGCTGCTCTGGTTTCGCCGGGAGTGGCTTAGTCATGTTGGCCACATGTCCCAGAAAAACTGTTTGCGGACAAACGTCAGCTCCTTCAGCCAGCAAAGCCAGAGTCGTTCGCGACTGGACTTAACTGTCAGGGGTCCTTTACCTTTTTACAAGTAGGGTCAATTCCTCTCAGCGAGAGTAGTTTAACAATCAATCCCTCTTCCCAGGCAAGTTTATTAAAACTTCAGCTGGCTTAGGCATTGGGCGTTTATCCCTCGCAGTCCCCGGCCAGGGATCTGGGGAACATCAGGGTTATCCAGAATATGTGGGGATTGGGCTGGCTCTGGAGAACGTCTGTTCAAGCAGAGAGTCCGCCCCCCATTTCGCCACCGTCGCAGGAGGAGAGCAATGACAACCTAACAGTGTATGGCCAATGCCTCCTCTCAAAACAACCCCTTTAACGGGGAACCCTGGGATCGGTGCCGTGGGGGAGGGGTCACTGCTTCCCCCCCCCCCATTTAGGGAAGACAGACTAAAGGATTCCGCCCAAGGCCTGAAACCGCCAAAGTTGTGACATTTTGCTATGGGGAAGGCAAAATCTGCCAATGCAGGAAAATTCCTTTCCAGCCCTTCAACAGTGACCATAATGTAGCAGCGCCTGCGTACCTGTGGAGAAGAGGTTAACCTGCAAAAGAAATCTTAACTGAGGGAGGGCAGGGTGGGAGAAGCTCTGGAGCTGACTGAGAACTCCCAGGCAAGTTCTGCCCACTGTTGTGTCGGCTGGTCGGTCCCTCCCCTTACCTGACCAACTCTCCTGGCAACGCAGGAAATGTCCACAAGTACTAGTGTTATGGGAGATAAAAACTTTACTTTCTCCACTTTGCTCCACCCCCTTGTACATTTTGCTGGCCTTTTTTGACAGTATCCTTCTTGAGGTGAGGCTGTAAAGACAAATATCTAGAGCCATATCTCTTGCAGAACTCAACACTGTTGTTGTTGTTGTTTAGTCGTTTAGTCGTGTCCGACTCTTTGTGACCCCCTGGACCAGAGCACGCCAGGCACTTCTGTCTTCCACTGCCTCCCGCAGTTTGGTCAAACTCATGCTGGTAGCTTCGAGAACACCGTTCCACCATCTCGTCCTCTGTCGTCCCCTTCTCCTTGTGCCCTCCATCTTTCCAAACATCAGGGTCTTTTCCAGGGATTCTTCTCTTCTCATGAGGTGGCCAAAGTATTGGATTCTCAGCTTCAGGATCTGTCCTTCCAGTGAGCATTCAGGGCTGATTTCCTTCAGAATGGAGAGGTTGGATCTTCTTGCAGTCCATGGGACTCTCAAGAGTCTCCTCCAGCACCATAATTCAAAAGCATCAATTCTTCGGCGATCAGCCTTCTTTATGGTCCAGCTTTCACTTCCATACATCACTACTGGGAAAACCATAGCTTTTACTATACGGACCTTTACTGGCAAGGTGATGTCTCTGCTTTTTAAGACGCTGTCTAGGTTTGCCATCGCCTTCCTCCCAAGAAGCAGGCGTCTTTTAATTTCGTGGCTGCTGTCACCATCTGCAGTGATCATGGAGCCCAATAAAATAAAATCTCTCACCGCCTCCATTTCTTCCCCTTCTATTTGCCAGGAGGTGATGGGACCAGTGGCCATGATCTTCGGTTTTTTGATGTTGAGCTTCAGACCATATTTTGCGCTCTCCTCTTTCACCCTCATTAAAGGGTTCTTTAATTCCTCCTCACTAATTTTAATTCCTCCTCCCGCTATTTGTAAGGCCTCATTGGACAGCCACTTTGCTTTCTTGCATTTCCTTTTCATTGGGATGGTTTTCGTTGCTGCCTCCTGTATAATGTTACGAGCCTCCATCCATAGTTCTTCAGGCACTCTGTCCACCAAATCTAAATCCTTAAACCTGTTCCTCACTTTCACTGTGTATTCATAAGGGGTTTGGTTTAGATTGTATCTTACCGGCCCAGTGGTTTTTCCTACTTTCTTCAGTTTAAGCTTGAATTTTGCTATAAGAAGCTGATGATCTGAGCCACAGTCAGCTACAGGTCTTGTTTTTGCTGACTGTATAGAGCTTCTCCATCTTTGGCTGCAGAGAATATAATCAATCTGATTTTGATGCTGCCCATCTGGTGATGTCCATGTGTAGAGTCGTCTCCTGTGTTATTGGAAAAGAGTGTTTGTGATGACCAGCTTGTTCTCTTGACAGAACTCTATTAGCCTTTGCCCTGCTTCGTTTTGAATTCCAAGGCCAAACTTGCCAGTTGTTCCTTTTATCTCTTGATTCCCTACTTTAGCATTCCAGTCCCCTATAATGAGAAGACCATCCTTCTTTGGTGTCACTTCTATAAGGTCTTGTAAGTCTTCATAAAATTGGTCAATTTCAGTTTCTTCAGCACCAGTAGTTGGTGCATAAACTTGGATTACTGTGATGTTAAAAGGTCTGCCTTGGATTCGTATCGAGATCATTCTATCATTTTTGAGATTGCATCCCAGTACAGCTTTCGCCACTCTTTTTTTGACTATGAGGGCCACTCCATTTCTTTTACGGGTTTCTTGCCCACAGTAGTAGATATGATGGTCATCCGAACTGAATTCACCCATTCCCGTCCATTTTAGTTCACTGATGCCCAGGATGTCAGTATTTATTCTTGCCATCTCATTTTTGACCACCTCCAACTTACCCAGGTTCATGGTTCTTACATTCCAGGTCCCTATGCAATATTTTTCTTTACAGCATTGGACTTTCCTTTCGCTTCCAGGCATATCCGCAACTGGACGTCCTTTCAGCTTTAGCCCAGCCGCTTCATCAGCTCTGGATCTACTTGTACTTGTCCTCCGCTCTTCCCCAGTAGCATGTTGGACGCCTTCCGACCTGAGGGGCTCATCTTCCAGCGTCATTTTATATGCCTGTTGTCTTTGTCCATGGAGTTTTATTGGCAGGGATACTGGAGTGGCTTGCCAGTTCCTCCTCCAGGTGGATCACGTTTGGTCAAAACTCTCCACTATGACCCGTTCATCTTGGGTGCCCTGCTCGGCATAGTTCATAGCTTCTCTGAGTTATTCAAGCCCCTTCGTCACAGCAAGGCAGTGATCCATGAAGGAAGGAACTCAACACTATCCTGGTCTAATAACATTTAACATGATTTTCCTGTTCCCAGTTCTGGTTCTGATCTGCACTTATCAGTGAATATCTCTGGAAGACGTAGAACTCTCCCAGCTGTTCTTGTAAACATTCATGTCATCAGAAGCAAATGTTTCCTTCCTGGCAAGCATTTCCTTCGCCCGTTAGGACCTCCACCCCTCTCATTTTGCCCCTCCTCATTCCCATTTGTATAAAAGGGCGTATGGGATTCTCCACAGACTTACAGGAGGGACACCAGAGCTCTTTCCTCCACGCCCCAATAACAGTTTGCCAGCAACTCATTGAAAAACCAAGATGGTAAGTGGAATGCTTTGGGGACGGTTGGTACACAATTTTTTCTTTCATCTACTATAGGTTTAAATGGTGGAAAGGGGGATTTGAGGTGTGGAGAGGGGGTGTGCAAAGGCATTCAGAATTATGAGGATTGAGTACCTCACTTGCTGAGGCTTTCTCAGACTCCAGGCTTATCTGAAGGCTTATCCACCCTTACTTTTCCTCTGCTTTTTCCAGCCACAGTCTGTGCTTTATAGCAGGGGTAGGCAACCTAAGACTGGATGCGGCCCAATCACCTTCTCAATCCGACCCGCGGATGGTCTGGGAATCAGTGTGTATTTAAATGAGTAGAATGTTTCCTTTTATTTAAAATGCAACTCTGGGTTGTTTGAGGGGCATAGGAATTTGTTCATCTTTTCTTCCAAAATATAGTCCAGCCCACCACAAGGTCTGAGGGACGGTGGACCGGCCCACGGCTGAAAAAGGTTGCTGACCCCTGCTTTATAGCTTTAGAGCTCACATTTGGGGATCAAATCCAAAGACGGGATGGCTTTTGTAATTCTGGAACTGTCCCTGGAAAATCAGAGCCTTTGGAGGTTATGCCTTCTCTCTATCCAGACCCCCATTCAGACCAGTGCTCACAACATTATGTAGCTATAAATATGATAACACCATTTTGAATGATTTGTGCATGTGTCAAAAAAAATTAAAAAAAAATCATTCCAGTAGCACCTTAAAGACCAACTAAGTTAGTTCTTGGTATGAGCTTTCGTGTGCATGCACACTTCTTCAGATACACGAAATGTATCTGCACACGAAAGCTCATACCGATGCGCATGCACACGAAAGCTCATACCAAGAACTAACTTAGTTGGTCTTTAAGGTGCTACTGGAAGGAATTTTTTTTTTTATTTTGACTATGGCAGACCAACACGGCTACCTATCTGTAACTTGTGCATGTGTGTGTCTGTTTTGCAGAAAATCATCTTGAGCCTGACTGCCTTGTCTTTGACACTTGCCTTGTGTCAGGGATCCTGCATGTTTCGCGAGCCCAAAGCAGAGATTAAAGATGGTAAGTTAAGAACAGCAGCAGCAACAACAAATGATGTTGTCAAGCAGTCTATTCATTTAGCCAAATCAGTATTTAATGTTGGGAAATGTGTTCCTGACCAGAGATTTTTTAGCATACACCTACCAAATCTGCTCTTGCAGAACTAGAACACAGACCAAAATGCAGCTACTTTCAAAATCTACACTTCTCCGGATGTTGTGATGCTGCTCAGAGTCTAAAATGACCTGACGCTGCTCTCGTCTCATCTTCTCATTGATGAGTCCCTGCTTAAGCTGTTACTTTTATTATGTATTTTGTGTTTTTTAGATTGTATTTTTAGGTTGTGAACTGCCCTGAGGATGATATATAAATAGTAACAATAATAATAACTGATAGAAATTGAAACGGCCAGATTCCCCATCCACAGGGCACCCCATTCACTCCCACCCTGTTTTAAGCTTGGAACCACCGTCTGCAGACGCAAGCAGGAGACTGCAGGGCCGCAGTATAAGCAAGACAGACGTCCAGGGTCACTACCTTTCTGGTCAGCAACCAAGACCTGCAAGAATAAAGGTGGCAAAGATTCCCACTGCTCTTCTCCATGTCAGGAAACGCTTTACCTATTACATTTTCAAGTATCAGGCTGCGGTCAGAAGCACAGGAGGAGTTGGACAAGTGGACAAGTTGCAGCCACTGTGCTTCTCTTGCACAGTCTCTGCATTGTGCATTGTGCTGAGCAGCAGCTTCTGATTTCACGAGCTGTTTGGCAGCAGATGTTAAATGTATGGGATTTCTCTCCCTAGGTCAGCCGGTGCTGTCCACTGAGTGTACTGATCCCATTGATGGGAGCAAGCATCCATTACACACCAAGTGGAATACACCAAACTGCATGGAATGCACATGTAGTGAAAAGGGAATGCTGTGCTGTTCCAGGTAAGCCAAATACCCAGAATGGCACTGGGTCTATTAATCTCAAATTATTTTGCCCCGTTCTCTCTGGAAGATCTTCTGCTCAATAAACATTCATGGACGGGATTAGCTGAAGAGGGGTGTCCCAATTAATCTTTACATCTGAAGATATGTTGCATAAAATTGAGCATGTCCAGAGTGCCTTTCCAATCATCCGATGACCAGGCGTTCGCTGTGTTGAAGCTTGGACTTTGGGATCTCCCTGAGTCCCAGATCCTCTCATCCGGAGACCACCTAGGAGTTGGTGCTGGGGAGAGGGACCCCGATGCACCCAAAGGAAGAGGACCCCTCCTCTTTCCTGCACCTTCCTGTCTCCTTCTGTCTCCCTCCTGGCTGGCCTCTTGGTTTTGCACCAACATTTTGCTGCACCCTTTTTTCTGCATGGGTGTTGCCCTCAACCACTGCAAACATAGTGGGGGGAGGGTCATCGTACAGCAACATGCAATGGCATATTGTGCAAGACATGTCCTTTGTGCATTGGTCCTTTGTGCTTGGTTTTCCCTGGATGGAGCAAACATCTTGCAAAACTGCTTTTCTGCCAGGCAGTTCCAATCATTCTTGGCATGTCCTAAGCGAGCAGGAGAATGGAGCGCTCCTCTACAAGATCTCCATAAGCTCAGGGAAGCCTTAGTTTACACATTCTTCTTCTTCTTTTTAGGCACTTTGATCTTGTCGAACGTCAGGGATGTAAAGCACTGTTCAATCCAAACAAATGTGAATATGTTTTCTATAAACTGGATGATTTCTCCAAACCCTGTCCCTGAGCTTTACAAATCCCACCCAAATTCCTTTCGTGTAAAAGAATCTGAATAAATCAGTCATAAATAAATCAGTCATCAATCAATCAATCAATCAATAAATGAAATAAATCATTTCAGTGTTTATCTGTTGTCTTTGCTTGATATCACTACTTGCAAAATTTGGTACATATCATAATGAAAGTTATAGACATGCCTATCTCAGCTATCAGCAGCTATTTAGATACTAATGGATTATTAACTATTGCTTAATTTGAAATAAGTTGTTTATTTTAAAGTTATTGTGACTTTTTGTATTGGATCAGATACAAGTCACTCACCAATCACAATTCTGACTTGGCTGAACCCCCTGACAGACAGGAGCGGCCAGGCTGGCTCATTTAACAGAGGTTGCTTAGAACATGCACATTGTGCTTCATAACCTTCTGCCTAGGAGGGTTAGAGACTCGCCACTCGCCTTTTAACATTTATTTTTATTATATTTGTATACTGCCCTCCACCCAAAGATCTCAGGGTGGTTGAGAGCATAAAAATACAAAATACCTACTAAAAACAGGAGGAGAAAAAGAAAAGGAAAAGTAAAGTACCTCTCCCGCCCACTGGACCTCTTGGGAAGGAGGCACATGAAGATGATTGTAGGGTCCGGGTAGTGTCAGGCTTTGGGGGATCAGATCCCTCCCACGGTGGCAGCCAAGAGGCAGAGAAAGGATGAACGTTCTTACCAAGCCATTTATTCAGTAATTCACAAAGCGTGACAAAGGAATGCAGTCTTCCCTAAATAACGGCATTGCTCCCTCCAGGTCTCCCCTATTCTACGTCACTGAGCTGAGCTGTCTGCCTCTGAGCTCTCTGTTCTGCTACCCTTGATGCCCACCTGGCCCCGGAAGGGGGGCTGGCCAGGAATCCTTTCCAAGGACACGGAGTCTGTCAGCTGTCTCTCCCCTGGTGCTGCTGCTACTTCCTGCTCTTCCTCTCCCAATATTTCCCAGCTTCTCCCCTCTGCAGCCTCTCGGTTATGCCCTTCTGCAAACCACTGTTCTGAATCTATACTGCCCTCCTGTTCTCAGGTTGGTTCAGGAGAAGGGGGGGTTCCCCACCATTCCTCCTTAGTCCAGCCCCTGACCGGTAGGAGAGAGTCAATCCTTGGTATCGTGATCCTGAGCCCTTTAAGGCTGGCAGGCAGCAACACAAGCAACAGGCAATTCCTGCACTCTTCTCCATCCAAACAAACACTTTTTTTTTTTAAAAAAAGGAAAGTAGCCGCCTGTCACTCCCGCATGTGGCTTGCAGGCAGCAAAACTGAACAATTAGAGCAGCGAGCATGACATATACACCCCTTTCCAAAAACTCCTGTATGGCTAGAGCAGCTGCCTGGCCAGGATGTGGCAAACCAGCCCTGGCACCCCTCCCTGCTTTTCAAAAGCCCCTGCCTACAAGAGAATGTCTCCAGCCCCTTTTGGTTAAGCAGCAAAGCAAAGAGAAGGCAAATGGGAATGGTACCTTTCAGGTCTCCCACTTTTTCAAAAGGCAGCCCAAGCAGGAGAAGTGAAATGAACTTCTCCCACCCTTTGGGATGACGCAGAAGGGTGCCCAGGCTTCCAACAGAGTTGCTACTGCTGCAAACCCTAGGAAGGAAAAACAAAGAAGCTGTGGTCCTACTTCTGCTAATGGTAAGACATGCTGGACATTTTCTCCTTTCCCTGGAGAAATTCAATGAAATCCCACTTTCTCTGCCCATAAATAAGCTGGAGGAGTTTTAAAGACTGTTGCTCAAAGCTCTGTTTCAAATATTCCTGAAGAGGCTTCTGTTGCCATTCTTCAAAATGAACACAAACTAAAGTCTGAAGCAAATATTTTCTTCTCGATAACTTTTTTTTTATTTTTTTGACACATTAGTACACCAGAACTGCAACATGAAGGAGGCATCTCCTCAGCTTAATCTCTGGCCCCATATCTGCATACATTTGGGAGGCAGATTCCCTGGAGTCACTTGCAAGGAACAGCCCTTGGAGAAGCAGCTGTGTCTTAGCCGGAAGGATTTGTGCATCGAAAAGCCAGGATGGTAAGCAGAATTGTAATAATAATAATAATAATAATAATAATAATAATAATAATAATAATATGTCACCCATCTGGATTGTCCCAGCCACTCTGAGCGCCTTACAACAAATTATGGTTTTATGTGTTAGTGTATCCAACAGTTTCTTACAATTGGATCTTGTAAAATGCTGGAAAAGTTGCAGTGGAAAGGCAGATTTACACGGATCAGCAGTGAAAGGATAAGGTGCTTGAACGTTTCTCTGTCCTCTTTGACCTTTGGACCATCTACTGTCTGCCCTGCATTCATCCTGTGCCTGCAGACCTTTCATTGTTTCCTGATGGTTTCTTTGGAACTTTGCAGAAGATTGGTTTGGGTTTGTTTTTTTAATAAAAACTAGATTTTAGAAGTAGGCTTCTGAAAACCTTTACAAATCAAGTTAACTAGCATAACATTTATGCAGAATTCATTTTTTCTTGGGAGAGGAGTCACAAACACACCCAACACAGATTCTGGGTATTTTGGGGTGGTAATTATGTGCCATTTTTAAAAAAATGCTCAGTCTCTCAGTATTAGCCTCAACACAAGTTTGCAGAGGCCCAGTTTTGGGGCTGGAGTGGGGGCAGTTCAGAGACCAGGGGCAGCAGCTGCGGTTGCCCAGAGGACTCCCAAGGAGAGGGGAGAAGAGGAGGCTGAGGGAACCCTCCACAAGGGAGGGGCTGCCAGCTCTGCAGGCAAGAGGTGACACAACTGAGCTCCTGAGCCCCACAGGAGTCCGCAGAAAGAATGTAGTTGGTCAAGGAAGCTGTGGACTCAAAAAGGCTGAAAACCTCTGCTCTAGCCAATTATCCCAAACTGTCTTTGACGCTGAAAAAACACACACAACCACAGTATAGCTCAACTCTTGTTTCTTGGGTAGCTCATTGACAGTGCCAGAATGAGGGTGGTGTAGGCAGTTCCCCCATCCAGGTATTAATAACCTATACTTCTATGGGTACCTACTCAAAGTTAAACCCTGGGTTATTGAGTCACCACAACTATGACATAATGCACTTGAGAGTATGCGCTGAATGGAAGGCAGGAGGCAGAAGGGTGCCAAATGAATCTTTGGGGCGCCAAATTTTGTCCTCGCTCCGTGCGCCATATTCCTAAAGTCTGCCCCTGCCACTGAGTGGGAAGCCTTTTTGTGCATCTCAACTGAGCTGAAGTTCCTCCTCCTTGTGCTTGTTTTTCAGAAAGATCTCCTCAGCCTGACTGTCCTCTGTTTCAGCCTGGCTTCCTGCTGTGGATTCTGCTTCCAAGAAGTGCATAAAATAAGGGTTAGAAATGGTAAGGCTACAGTGGGTGACTACCCGTTCCTTTTGTTAGGGAGATTGCTGGCCAGTGGTCCTTAAGGGCCCATGTGGGGTGGTCAGTTTACTAAAGACAGTCCTCTATCTGGAGGGGGTCAGGGACAGTTCTCTAGATGAAGAAGCCCTCTTTTGGAAGGAATGGCTGGTCCAAGATCAGTTCAAAGAAAAATTAGAGCAGGGGCCCTGAAGTTGCTCACCAACAATGAGCACCTAGGAAGCCAACCGGTTAGCCATACATATACATTGCACCTATACATATACAATAGCAGGTGCAAAGTTTGTGCAAATCTGTGCCCTCTGTTAGTAATGTCTTTTTTTATAATAATATTTATTAGAGTTTTGTTTAAACAATAAAAAACATGCAGAATAACATACAGTTTTCCAATATCCACATTTCATTCTCCTCATTGGACTTCCTCACAACTCTTGTTCCTGCATTCCAAACTCTTAAATTTTGCCAGCAATTTATTAACTTGTTTCAATTCCTATAATGTAATTTTCCCATATTAAATCTCAAATTTTATAAAATTTAGATCACCCTTTTAAAGACTTAGTTTTAACATACTATTTATCCAAAATTTGTCTTTTCTTTTCATTGCATTTAAATTCATATTCCTTATAACTAATTTGTTGGAACCATGTTGTTGCTAGTCTTACATCCTTCTTAACATTCATACAATTTGCAATGTTTTTGTAGATAGTCCTTAAATTTCTTCCAGTCCTCCTCCACCAGTTCTTCTCCCTGTTAGTAATGTCTTTCCTCTTTTTTGTGATCCATTAGTGGCCACTCATTGATATCTCTTTAGAGGAGCAAACTGTTAGATCAGGGGTCAGCAAACTTTTTCAGCCGTGGGCCGGTCCACCATCCCTCAGAACATGTGGTGGGCCGGACTGTATTTTGAAAAAATATATGAACGAATTCCTATGCCCCACAAATAACCCAGAGATTCATTTCAAATAAAAGGACACATTCTACTCATGTAAAAAGACGCTGGTTCCTGGACTGTCCACGGGCCGGAGTGAGAAGGCAATTGGGCCGCATCCAGCCCCCAGGCCTTAGGTTGCCTACCCCTGTGTTAGATGGTTTCCTGTTGATAAAGAGATGCCCTTGAATGTGCCAAGGTCAGAGGCAGTGTCCCTCTGAACAGCACTCCATGCCACCCAGTGCAGGCATGGGGGGGGGAGCGAGGGGGTGAAGGACAAATGAAGCCCACCCAGCCCCCACCAAAGTGACACCAGCCCCAAGTGGCATGGCTGTTGCACCCCCCCCCCAGCTCTGAACCTTGTGAGGCTCACACAAGGCTGGGATTGAAGGGCGCATGGCTGCCGCGTCCCCGCACCCCCTCCCTGAGCAGCCTTGCAAAGCTCGGATCGAGGGAGGACGGCACAAGAAGGGCACAACAGCCATGGCATGCTGGGGGGCCTGCATTGGGGCACCTGCTTCACACCCCTTCAGAAACCTGCGCCAAGGGCCATGGCCCCCCCTCTGGCTCTTCAATCTCCAGAGTTCATTTTATTTATTTATTTAGAGAGAGAGAGCGTGCAAGTTTTTAGCATTTGTAGATCAATATGTTCGCAGATGTATTAATCATTTTATTGCTTGCTGGTGTCCTTTTGGAGAAAGGATGAGATATAAACAAAATTAAAAATAAAATAAAATAAAATGATATGCAGGTGCTATTCCCATCATTTTTAAAAAAGTGAAAAGCTTACCTACTTCCACCTTTCAATTATTTATTTTATTTGGAGTATTTGCTTTGCTCTCATCTCTCTCTTGAAAAAATCCCATGGACATCAGTAGGAGTTCCTATCTCCAAGTCTCTCTCCCCCCCCCCCATAGATCACTTTATTTGGGTCATTCCATTGCCTGCTGGTAGGTGGAGAGGCTTGGTGGAACCTTGACCAGTTAGGCAAGAGTGGGAGATGGATGAGGTCCCCCCTGCACAATTCTTTAAGGTGCCAGATATTATCCCCATGTCTCTTTGTGACTATGGCCTGGTTCAGATGCTCAGTGGCCCTGGCAGGATTGCCTGAGTCTGAGGCCACTGCCATTTGCACATGCTCACATCATCTTGGAAACATGGCTCTGTGAATGCACCTGCATGTCTCAGCCCCATGGAGGCCCAAGGATTCTCCTCATGAGGCTCCATGCTCCCTCACATGGGGCAAACAAAGGAGCATGTGAGATATTTGTGCAACAGGCATCATTTTGATTTTTTTTTTAATATAAATATTTATTAAGGTTTTGAATACAAGTAGACAAATAATAAACAATATAACATATATCATAACATAGTTTCACAACTTCTTTGGACTCCCTCACGTCTCCCGCTCCCACTTTCATCATTATAAATTTTTACCAGCAATTTATCATCTTGTTTACATTCTAGTGTCCCACACATTTAATTGTAGTCTAATAATTCTCCAAAAGGTTTATGTTTTCTCAATCTCACTTATCATCCTAATTCCATCTAGTTTAGTGGTGCTCAATTATTTATGATCTAGCATCCTGCTTACCATTCAACCAAATTACAATATTTTTGTAAGTAAATCTTAAATTTCTTCCAGTCCTCTTCCACCCTCTCCTCTCCCAGGTCTCGGATTCTGCCGGTCATCTCAGCCAGTTCCATATTGTCTATCAGTTGCATCTGCCATTCTTCCAGTGTGGGTAGATCTTGGGTTTTCCAATGCTTAGCGATGAGTATCCTTGCTGCCGTTGTTGCATACAGGAAAAAAGTTCTGTCCTTCTTTATCACCCTCTGGCCGACAATACCCAGGAGGAAGGCCTCTGGTTTCTTAGGGAAGGTATACTTAAATACCTTTTTCAGCTCATTATATATCATTTCCCAGAATGCCTTCACTCTAGGGCATGTCCACCAGAGGTGAAAGAATGTTCCTTCATTTCCTTTGCATTTCCAGCATTTGTTATCAGACAAATGGTATATTTTGGCAAGTTTAACTGGGGTCATGTACCATCTATAAATCATTTTCATTACATTTTCCTTCAACGCATTACATGCAGTGAAGTTCAACCCAGTGGTCCACAACCTTTCCCAGTCCTCAAACATAATATTATACCCAATGTCCTGTGCCCACTTTATCATAGCCGATTTAACCATTTCATCTTGTGTATTCCATTTTAACAGCAAGTTATACATTCTTGAAAGTACCTTAGTCTTTGGTTCTAACAATTCTGTTTCCAATTTCGATTTCTCCACCTGGAACCCTAACTTCTTGAACAGGCATCATTTTGAATACAGTTATCTTGTGTCTGGTTTCCCTGTTTGATGCTAACATGATAAAAAAGCAACAACAGCTCCATAAAGGAAGCAGCGGAAAGTTTCTTTCTTGTTTCCTTTTCAAACAAAGAAGCTCATCTAATTTCTCTAGCAAGTGTCCTTCATGCATTCCATGGCAGTATCTGTTTCACAGCTTAAGCCTGGGAATGTGGGAGCTATTATGTAGATTCCTGGTGACATAAGCCTTCTTTCATGAAACCCATTTCCCTTGCCTTAAAATTCCCTGGTGTCCAGGGGATTCCCGACACTGAGAGCATGTTATATATATAAAAATAGCTAGTAAATGATTGCATCACATAGCAAGGAAGTGTATACGCTGTGTTTAGAACCCCACAACCTGATTCCCTTTTGCCTATCAGGTGTTTAGTGGGGTGCATCTGAAAGGGGGAAAAGGTTTGACCTTGTGCAAAGTGTGCAATTACCGTACATTTCCTGGGTTTCATTGATACTTGGAGGTTGATGCTATTGCCAAGGAGATTGGTGGGATTTCTTCTCCCCCACCCCAGGTGAACTCCTGCGTCCAAGTGAGTGTACGGATATATATGACGGGAGCCAGCATCCATTGGGAACTGCCTGGAATACAGCTGAGTGCATGCGATGTGAATGCAAGGAAGGAGGAATGGAATGCTGTGCCAGGTAGGCAAAAACCCTGAGTGGGATTGGATTTATTCACCCTTTTGAAAGCAGGGCATTAGGAGTAGAAGCAGCAGCTCCTCTCTCCCACTGCACATAGGGCAGGGCCTTTAGAAGTGGGAGGTCAACAGTAGGTGGCTCCAGAACCAGCTAATTTTAGCTTTGCCTCCATGTTGCTTCCTGCTGAGTTTTGCTGAGACTAAGGAGGAGGAAGCTGCCAAGGCAGTGCCACCCCTGGACTGATTGGCAAGTAGGCAGGCAGGTTTGGTCAGACTGAGGTGGGTGGGTCAGGGCATTTGCCCTAATGGACCAGCCTCCACCAGGCAGGGCAAAGAGCAGTTGGAAGGAGAGCTTGTAGCCTCTGTAGGCGGGTGGAGATTTCTACCCTCATTTGTGAGGGTAGCACATGCCCAGCTCTGACGATAATTCTGCATATGGATCCAAATAGTTCCTTCCTTAGTATTCCTCAAAAAAGAAACAACAAGCCATGATACCCTCAGCATCATAGCCTTATACAGAGTCAGACCATTGGTCCATTTACAGTGCTCAGCACTGTCTGCTGTGACTGGCACTGGCTTTGCAGGGTTTCAGGCGGGGGCAGGTAGGCTGGCCCTCCCTGGAGAATCCCACAACCTCTTTTAGTGCTCAGCTCTGCTCCAGAAAGTACAAAGAGGGGTCTGAGCACAGTGCAGAGTCACTTTGCCTCAACATTGCAGGATAGTCCCTGGCCCTAAGCTAGCTGGGACTGTGTAGCTGACCACCAACACTATGAATTGGAACCAGAAACAGACTGGAAGCCAATGCAACTGATATAAGACCAGTATAACATGGTCTTAAAAACATACACCAGAAAGCAAAGCAACTGTTGCCTTTTGTCCAAAGCTGCAGTTTCTGAACATTCTCCCAGGGCAGCTCCAGGTAAAGCATGTTGTAGTCATTGAGGTAGGAGATGATGAGGTGATACAGGAATGGATGCAGGTGGTACATCAGCTGCAGGTGGGCAAAATGCTCCTGGGCACACCAGCCACCCAGGCATGCAGGAGCATTGCCAAATCCAGGAGCACTCCCCAAACTCTCTTGATAGACAGGGATGGGGAACTTTAAGATTGGAGGTCAAATGTGACCCTGCAGTTGTCTCTTTCTGGCCCTCAGGACCTTGGCAAGGCCATGGCTCATCCTGGTCATGTCCTGTACTCCTTTCAAGTGATGTTGCCTCTCTGAAATGGGACTTTGTTGTCTGGAAAGAGAAAAGTTCTGGCTTCTGCCTGGCTGGAACATAGCCTGTGATACAAAGGAAAGAGGCTCATCCTTTGCTCTGCGCACTTTAGCCAGCACTAACCTGTGCCCCTCCCCAAGTTGCCCATTGGGGAATGCAGCCCTCAACTTGAAAAGGATTCTTCACCCTGTTGTAAATCCTTATTAAGTATCTTTATGAAAAGGTGGTCCATATATGATTTAAAAATAGAATTTTTCTTTTTCTTTTCAGATATGGCGGCATTCTAGATGTTGTAGGATGCAAAGCAGTGATTGATCCAGAAACGTGCCAGTATAAGTTATATAAGCTTGATGACCCCACAACACTGTGTGCCTATTAATTTCCAGAGGGTCCTGGCAGTGTCCTCCCTGGGAGTTCACTCTCTTTTGAAGTGGCCTCTGGACAGACCCACTTTGGGGACTGTTTTAAGCCTCACCTTCCATGTGTCTCACCTGCCGAACAGCGAAACAAGGGACCGGCTTGCTAAATGCTAAAACAACAGCAGCAGATTCTCACTCCCAGTAGAGAACATAAGTGATCTTCAGTTGTGGGGATGGCTTTCAACCCAAGAGCCACATCCCCTCCCCACAGGGCCAGTGGGCGGGGGAGAGGGACAAAGTTGGTGCAGCAATAGATGTGAACCTGACCTTTGTACCACAGGCTACATTCCAGTCCCACAAATCTAGGGTGTCTCCCCCATCTTCCCCACATATCTCTCTATCCAAACAATCTGTTCAGAATCACATTCTTGCAGATCAAAGCATTTGAGGAGGGGGCAGAGCAGGGGGCAGGGGGCAGGGGGCAGAGAGGGTGTGGCCTGAGAAGGAGACAGGATTCGGGGAGATCCTGACATGGGATGGATAGCGAGGCCTCCAGGGTTGCCTGGATCCCCTAGGCCTGCAGACCCACCACCACCACCTAAGGAACACTGACACCATTGGTTACCAGATATAAAAGATAAAAAGACTTTATCACAGAAGAACATCTTGGAAACATTTTCAACTACAGTAGTCTGACTAGGAAAAACTGGCAGGCACATGTTAGGACACCTACAGCAAGTTCCTTTGCATGTTTACTTTGAAGTAAGTCCCCTCTGTTCCTTGTGGTGGAAGTGAAGAGAGTTGGACCTGGTTTCACAGCTCTCTGTGCAGAAGAGCACATTCCTCTGTGGCCTACCCTCATGCCCGATGCCCTCCTGTTTCTTTGCTACCGGAATAAAACAACTTGATTTGTAATTCAAGGCAGCCTTCGCAACCTCCAATCTGTGTTGTAGTTAGCAATAAATATGGAGGAGGGGAAGTCAGATAAAAGCCAAACATGCTCTGTTGTTTCAGCTGTAGCAGGAGAATGAAAGCAAATCCCCGCCCTATAGTTAAAGCACATTCAATGCACACAGCTGCCCCCCAAGAATCCTGGGAACTGTAGTCCCCCCCCCCCCCCACGGAGCTATACAGTAGGACATTGGAAAAGAAGCAAAGAAAATAAAGGGACTGTCTGGATGCTGTTATGTTTCTCATTTCTATAGTGAACGAATAAAAGCTAATCTTCACACTGGTCTCCATTGATATCTTTTCTTTAAAATGTTACTGTCATTTGATAGTTTCATCACTGCAGCTATTTTCCATGCTGTTTATTCCATGAGTAATCAAGAGTCACACCAAACATATTTTAGTTGCACACAATAATTTGTGGATTTTAATTCATTCCATTTATCCATTAATCCATATCCTTGTCTTTCAAAATATCCAGATTGCATGCTTCAGGATGAAGAAGCAGTTAGAAATAGTGGCATATGAAGGGCAGAGCAATCCTCCCCTCCCCATCCTAATACCCAACCCAATGCTTTCAGGGGTTAGGATTCAGTGCAGCTGCTCCTCCCCTTCACTGGGATCCCCTGGGCTGTGCCAGCAGGGGAGGGGGCACCTTCAAAGAGGTGCCAATCTGCCAAAAGTGTGGAAGAGTGCATGCAACCCCTGGCAACAGCTGCTGCAAAATGGGGCAGGGCAGGTGATGGATCAACTGCATACAAGTTGTGTCCATTTCCTGGGCAGGAGCCCAATCCAGACTGGATTAACCAAGGAACTGGTGCAGTGAAAAGGGAATAATATATATACACCTCCTTCTCTCTCTCTCTCTCTCTCTCTCTCTCTCTCTCTCTCTCTCTCTCTCTCTCTCTCTCTCTCTCTCTTTCTCTTTCTCTTTCTCTCTCTCCCTCTCTCCTTCTGCTGTAGATGTAGTTTAGCAGGGGGCAGCAAGGTTTATCTTGCCTGGGCCAGATTGGTCCCACAGAGATCCCTCCATGGGCTGGATTGTGTGTGTGTGTGTGTGTGAGCACGTGTGCCCGCGATTTTCAGCACTGCGGAAGTGAGTCCCTGCATCGCGCTGTGCCAGTTTAGCGCAGCGTGCAAGCAGGCGGCTCAGTTTGGGGACGGCTCGGGGGCTGGTCAAACGACCTCTGTGGGCCGCTTCTGGCCCATGGGCCTTAGGTTGCTGACCCCTGTAGTGGAGAATCCTCCACTGCTTGCCTTCCTGGTTAGACAGGAAATGCATTGTAAATGCAAAGGCATCTGCAGATGTTGTAGTGAACAAACCTGAGAGGCAGTGTTTAAAACTGGGATTAGGATCATGAAAGACGATAATCTGTGTTGTTTTTGGTAGCCTTCCAAACACTGCCCTGGGACAACTGGAATTCTACCCTGAGGAAAGTGTTGCCAAACAAAGTGAATTTGCACAACCCCCTTTCTAAAACCTGGCTTTTCAAGGAGGGGTGTTGGTGGCAGATCCTTGACTAGAACGGATGGACTGGGAGTCAGAGAGGACAGGGAATGTTTCTGAAGCCCATTTTGGCAAGACCAAATATAGTTGCATCATCACAACAATCTTACAGCATTTCCATAGAGAACAGATTAAAGATTTGGATATCTGGCCTTACTGAAACACAAAAGCATTAGTTGACTTTCTAGTTTTGCTGTGCAGATGGAAAGTCTTCATGGTGAGAAATGGCTCCTAAAGAAAATGAGTGTTCTATGGTAATGGCAGCAAGGAATCTACATTTATAAAAGGAGGAGAAGCCGAATGAAGAAAAAATGCTTTTTAAGCAGAGGTTGGATGGCCATCTGTCATGGGTGCTTTAGTTGAGATTCCTGCGATATCATTCTTATTAGTGGATGCAGAGGCCAATAAAGAAGCTGCCTACAGAGGCCTCCGCAGCCAACCGATGGTGCCCTTCTCCCAACCCCTTCACTTACCTGAAAGAGAGAGAGAGAGAGAGAGAGAGAGAGAGAGAGAGAGAGAGAGAAGCCATTCCTGCATGCATAGAATAGTCTCAGCAGGGGTGATGGCCAGTTTCCTGACAATGGAAATCAGTTTCTTATTATGGCTTCACCATTGTCACTTAAGCTTCTGAAGGCTTCAAATACAGTGGTACCTCTGGATGCGAACGGGGCTCTGGAACGGATCCCGTTCGCATCCAGAGCAGAATGCAACCCGCATCTGCGCATGCGCGATTCGCCGCTTCCGCGCATGTGCATGACATCATTTTGAGCATCTGTGCATGCACGAGTGGCAAAACCCAGAAGTAACCCATTCCGTTACTTCCAGGTTGCCGCGGAGCGCGACCCGAAAATGCTCAACCCGAAACTACTTCAACCCAAGGTATGACTGTAATAAGAATTTGCAAGATCATAACAGATGATTTCTCATCCTCTCAGAAAAGCAGAAGTTTCAGAAATAAGAAGCAGCTGGGATACGGTGCAATGACATGTACAAGACACACACTGTCTGAGGTTGCTCATGCATGCCATGCAGGCACATGGATGGGGTCCTGGTGGGGTCCATCACTCACTGATAGAGCACCTCCTTTGGGGGGAAGGGCTGCAGCTCGGCACCAGAGGGCACATCTGTCCATTTCATTTCCCCTCAGGTTCTCATTTTCCTAAGCCTCAATTTCGTCTTCCACATGTTAGGGAGATTGCTGGTTATTTAATGGCCTAGGTAGGCTGGTCAGTTTACTGAGGACAGTCCTCTATTATGCCCACAAGGCTCTATGCTATGGTTACCAGACATCCCCATTTCCTGGGGACAGTCCCCAATATACAAATCTGTCCCCCGATAAAATCTGTCCCCGGAATGTCCCCGGATTTCATTTAATCTCCCTGGATTTATATTTTAAGTGTTGTTGATTTATTAGCAGGGAATGAATGTTGTGTGATTAATTCAACAGCACAAGACACATCATACCTACGGGACCGCCTCTCCTGGTATGCCCCACAGAGGAACCTACGGTCTTCAAATAAAAACACCTTGAAGGTCCCAAGCCACAGAGAGGTTAGGCTGGTCTCAACTAGAGCCAGGGCTTTTTCGGCTGCGGCTCCAACCTGGTGGAACGCTCTGTCACAAGAGACAAGGGCCCTCCAGGACTTGACATCTTTCCGCAGGGCCTGCAAGACAGAGCTGTTCCACCTGGCCTTTGGTCAGGGCGCAGCCTGACTCCCTCCTTTGGCAATCTTTACAAAACTTTAGTTTATGGTTGCCATCAATTTTGATTTTAATTCATTTTATAATGTTTTATAATGTTGTACTGTTTTAGTGTTGTTAGCCGCCCTGAGCCCGGCTTCGGCTGGGGAGGGCGGGATATAAATAAAATTTATTATTATTATTATTACTTGTTCATTTTGCTTGCAATGTTTTCTTCCTGGCAAGCATTTTCTTGGCCAATTTGCTGGCCTTTTTTGACAGTATCCTTCTTGAGGTGAGGCCCTGGAGACAAATATCTAGAGCCATATCTCTTGGCGGGATAAAAATAAAACTTATTATTATTATTATTATTATTATTAGGGGACTTCCAGCAAGGCAAAATGGCGGGCGCCATGGCAGCGAACAGCTCCTGAAGCCAGCCAGAGCCAACTGCACTACCAGGCTGGCAGACTGCTGCTGTGGCCGCCACTGCCAAGGGGGAACTGGGGATGCCCGGCACGTCAAGTGGGGGGACCGCTGACACCCCCCTGTGACCCAAATCAAGCCAGGCGCAAGAGTATGTGGCCAACTGCCCAGTGGAGCTCTGGTGCCAGGAAAACCCTGGAGCCGACGCAGGGAGAAGGAGGAGTGGAGGAGAAGGAAGAGAGAGAAAGAGGAAGGAGAAAAAAGAGGGGAGCCCTGACCTTGCTGCACCACTGCTGCCTCTCAGGAGGAAAGGTAGGAGAGCACCAAGAGGGCAAGGACACGTGGCTGAGCCCAGGTCCGACCCGAGCCTACTCCACGGCAGCTAGCACTCCAAGAGAGCAAGCCGGAGTCCAGACTAAGGTCACATAACAGAGTAGACCACAGAAGAGAAGATATCTTTATTTTTTATTTTTTATTTTTCCCCCAAAATGAATTCTTATTGGTTTATCATTATATATACATATAAACAAATACAAAATGTAATACATAAATTACAAGTGTCATATCCAGTCCATGAATCATACATATATTACATAGTTGTTTTAAGCTCCACCGAGCCTTAGACTTCCCTCCACTCCTTTGGTAAGTATCAAATAAATTCTGGAATCACATATTTTATCTCCTTTGCTTATTAGCCGTTCGCTGTTACAGTTATTCCAGTCCCGCCAGTGTCGTCAAAGTTCTACAATTAGTTCTTATATACGTCAAATATTTATTCCAGTTGTCATGAAATTTTTGTTCGTCCTGATCCCTTAATCTTCCTGTTATTTTAGCTAGCTCAGCATGGTTTATCATCTTGACTTGCCAGTCACTTTTACTAGGTATTACCTCCATTTTCCAGTTTTGTGCTAACATGGATATCATAATTTTTTAATAACTTTTTAAAAATATCTTTTCTCTCTCTTTTTTTAAAAAAAGTGTCCCTTGATTCTTTGAAAAAAATCAGGTAACCTTACTCTATCCACCCTTGCAAGGGGCAGATTTAGGAGCATGTGAGGCTTTTTTACAAGCACCAATCATCTTGAATACTGTAACTGATCTGTGGTACTAAATGTTTAGGTACAGTAGTACCTTGGTTTTCGAATGTAATCCATTCCAGAAGACCTTCGAGTTCTGAAACATTTGAAAACCGAAAACGCAATAGCCACCAGCTAGGCCTCGGGATCTTGCACTTGGCGGAAGTCACGTGGCATGTTCGACTTCTGAGGCCTGTTCGAAAACTGAAGCATTTATTTCTGGGTTTATGGCATTCAAAAACCAAAATGTTTGTTAACAGAGAAGTTCGAAAACTGAGGTACCACTGTATAGTAAATATGAGGATTTAATTAGAACTTCTTTGTTATAACTGGAATATGTTATAAGACAGCTTCAATGTGTCTTAGAAAGGAGGCTATGCAAGGGTTTAATTAGTGTTTATGTGTAAAGACTGTGTGTCAGACTTTGAGATCCATGGATATTGGAATGTGTGTACCTACCTCTGTGTATCAGCAATTAGCATGTGAAGAGCTAATTAATCTATGTAAATGTCCTAAGTGTGTACCAGTCTGTAATCCTACTCCATCAACAAGTGTTGATGAACTCAGGGGAACTCCTTTGTTACGTGACACCTGCGGGGATTACTCATTAGTACTGAAATCCTGGCCCTGTTGCCATATGCAAGGTGAGCATTCCACTTCTCATTATATGTGGTACATTTATGGCACCAAAATTGTGTCCCTGGGTTTCTCATCTTGCTAATGACACTGTAATCTCTGCATTCTGCAGAGGTTTACCAAATATTCTGGAAGAACAAGAACCATGGATTTTCCTTGTTCTTGTTTAACTCATGTTTAGCCAATGTTTAACTCATACTGCCCAGAAAATTTCCTGGAGAGTGTGTTGCTCAAGGTGGCTGATGTCTAGTCAAAGTCATAATTCCTGTGTGCTCCTTCAAAAAAAAAGAGTAAGCCATTTACAAGGGCTATTCATTCTCTTTGGAAGAATCCCAAACTGAAGAATCCCCAACTCTCCTCCTATGTTCTCCAACAAAATGCCAGGGAGTGAGGATGAAAAGGATGGGATGAAGTTTTATGACAGACAAGCTAACAGAAGCTAATTATAGTGGTACCTCAGGTTACAGATGCTTCAGGTTACAGATGCTTCAGGTTATAGACTCCGCTAACCCAGAAATAGTACCTCGGGTTAAGAACTTTGCTTCAGGATGAGAACAGAAATCGTGCTCTGGTGGCGCGGCGGCAGCAGGAGGCCCCATTAGCTAAAGTGGTAGCTCAGGTTAAGAACAGTTTCAGGGTAAGAATGGACCTCCAGAACAAATTAAGTTCTTAACCCAAGGTACAGGGAATGGTTTTACCAAGACTCTCCAATTACAGTGCTTTGGGGAATGATATGGAAGCAACATATCAGAAAAGAGCACAAAACTATGGTGTGTGTATGAAGTGAATCCTTTTTTCCCCTCCCACAATTCAACTTTAAAGGCACTTGGCACAGCCACCCTGCCCCATCCTGCCCGGCACAGCTGTCTGAAATCTGGCAGGTTTCATACTCTTAGAATTCCATCCATTTGCAAATTCCATCCATTTCTGCTAAAACATTTAAAAAAGTCATAGCCTGTTTTCCTTTTTAAATAAACTTTAACTTTAATTAATTTATATAGTTTTAAAAAATAGTTATATACTGCAGTTTCATTTTTATAAACTTAAATTTGTTTACACTACACACAACACACACACACACACACATTCCCATCAGTTTTGCCTTGTACAATATAGTTTTGTATGTTATCTTTGGTAACAATTTTGTATGTTATTTTTGTAGATGTAGCACATAGAAGTGCGTCATCTAAATTTGTGTTTCTACAACACAAAGTTAGATGACTCACTCCTTTTCGCCACGTTGCATTTGAAAAGGTTAATAAGTTAAGTTCACATTAAAATGTAAAACGACTCAAATTTCTTCCCCATCCACCGAAGAGGAGAGGGTTCCGCCTGTGCTCCAGTAATTCACATAGCACCTTGAATTAGCCTCTCAGACTTTTTCTGGTTATATAAATGTGGTGGATAGTTAACTGGCTTTATCACACAGAACTGCTTTAAGAGCAGTATTTCTTACTTAGTTTCACTAAGGTCTCCTTTGATGTAGTTCGCATAGAATTTTTGTAAAGGTTTTGATGGTAGTGCAAATTTGTTTGGTCTGGCTACAGTGGGCTTCAGAATTGCTCGAACATTGCCAGATACTTCCAGCAAAAGAACGTTAGGCATGTTTTGTTCCAATTAATGAGGCATTAAGATTGATGGGAGAGGTAATTAAGGTACAAGTCTATAGATTCTTGAATGCTGCTTAAGCAATTAGCATCCCCAAGGAACACAATCTGAACAGGAAATCTCCTTCCATGTAGAAGGCAAAAGTCCTCAACCTTCCTGGGCTGTGAAGGCCCATAGATAAAGATCAAAGAGAGGAGGGTTTTACTCATGTTTGCTAGAACCCATCTCAGATCTTCCGCATGATTCCCCGCCTTTGTGGATGCTCAATTGTGCAGAGAGAGCTAATGAAATCTTTTGAATTTCATTTTTTTAAGTTAACCTTTATTTTATTTTATATATACAAATACTTATATACTCCAGTTTTGTAAAATAAAAAATAAAAGCAGTTTTCAACAGTTCAACAGTTATATATATTCAATAAAAGCCACACAGCAAATTTAATTCAGAAATCACCAACTAACTATTATAGAAGTTATGTTATTTGTCTGCATGAGTGTTCAGCAAAAGTTTAAAAGTTACAGCAGAGAACACCTGCTGAAACTCAAGTGGAAGACTGCACTGAAGGTGGAATTGTGTTGACAACAGATGGGGATGGATGGTGTCAATTTCAGTTTCTCATTTATCAAAGCCTATGTTTGGTTTGCCACATCTCCAAATCAGCCTGCAATTCTTAGTGCCCCAATGAAAATCTGCCACCATTTTAGGGTTCACTCAAGCTAATGTACAAGTTGGTTTGCAATTTTGCATAATACACGTTTTCCAGGCAATTTAGCCTAACACTGTGTTCTTGTATTTTATTTCCAGTAACATATGTAAGATTATGTACACTTCCCCTAAAATGTGAATTTTTGTACACATCATTCAGACAGAAAAAAATAAAATAAGCCCAAATTTAAAATAATCAATTCTGCTTGCTACATTTCCACTTCAGATTGCAAATGTAAATTAAAGGTAAAGGTAAAGGGACCCCTGACCATTAAGTCCAGTCACACGGAAACGCCGTTTACCTTCCCGCCGGAGCGGTACCTATTCATCTACTTGCACTTTAATGTGCTTTCGCACTGCTAGGTGGGCAGGAGCAGAGACCGAGCAACGGGAGCTCACCCCGTCGCGGGGATTCGAACTGCCGACCTTCTGATCAGCAAGTCCTAGGCTCAGTGGTTTAACCCACAGCGCCACCCACGTCCCACCAAATGTAAATTACTTAGGTCCATATTAAAACATGACATTTCTTCCCCTTTCGGTACAGGAAGAAGAGTTATTTTTGTTTTTGTATGTGTGTTTTTGGCGGGGGTGGTCACATTAATTCAAATAGAAGAAGGCGTTCTCTTTGATTTTGCCTCTCTTTGATTTTGCCTCTTGGGCATATATAAATGTGATAGATTCCTTGCTCTCATTACCACAGAACACTCCTTTATTCTAGCAGCCATTTCTTAGCAAGAAGTGCTTTCAGTCTACACAGCAAAAAGTCAAGATGGTAAGTGGATTAATGCTTTTGTGCCTCAATGAGGTCAGTGATCCAAACCTTTCACCTGTTGCAAAGGCTTATGTGGCAATGCAACTCTACATGCTTCAGTTTTCGAATGTGGACTCTAAATGGCGGGACCTTCATTTACTTTCCCAGATGGCATACTCATCCTGGTATCCAATATAGAAAACATATTTTGGGCTGGAGCCGTACTTCATTAATCTCACGTAGAAAAGCATTTACAGCCTTGCGTCTTCAGTGTATGCCCTCTGCAAAGCTAGTGGGGAGATTCAATAACGCCCCTGTGCACCAAAGACTCTGCATCTGTGAGTCGGGAGACACGCAGGACATTCCATCCCATTTGTTACTGTGCCCTTTATAGACAAAAATTCATTCATTACATCCTTTCCTCTCTTTCCCCTTGAGCAAATCTCTATTTTGCTGGCTGGCAATAACATATTTATTACTGCACAGGTTGCAAAATTTGCCTTGGCTGCAAGTAAGTTGAGCGCTAGGCACCAAGACACGTATCATAAGGGGGAGTGTGAGATGTGGAGTGCTTAACTTAGGCAGGTGTGATTTTTGAATTTTTGCTTTGCTGTTCTTGTTGTTTAGTTTTAAATCAATTATTTGTATTCTATGCATTGTGACCAATTGTGGCAGCTTATAGCTTTTATCAATAAATATTTCATTCATTTATTAAAATGTAAATAACCACAAAGTTCTAGTGGAGTCAAAGCTTAGTGTAAACTCTCAAAGCAACTGAAAACCTGTTTTGCTGAATTCTTCCCCCTTCCCATTCCTCTTTTTCAGAAAGTTGCTCTCATCCTGACCATGTTATGCATCACCTGGCTGGGCAAGTGCCAAGGCTCCTGTGTCCGAACCATAAATAAAGCAGAGGTTAAAGATGGTAAAGTTATTGAATGGCCTACTGATTTGTGCAATTGATTATTTCATGCTTGGCTTAAAAAAAAAAATTGATCCTGACTCAGGATTAGGGATGTGAGAGAAATTCCATTCAGTTTGCATTTGAAGGTGAATCTATCAAATTATCAATTTCTAGAAGACATGAGAAACAAAACAAAGTCTTCCTTTGCAATCTGCAGTTATATGAATTTTGCAAGGCAGTTCTCCAAGCAAATAGTGTTTACAGAAATGCATATGCTAGGTAAAAGTGTGTGTAAGAATGAACATATTAGCAACAATATAAAAATAAATGCAATATATATATTGGGAGAAATCACTTGCAAAAATGGGGGCATTAGTCAAAACTGCATACAAAATGTGCTTATTATGAAATATTTGCACTAGCAATGTTGAACAATTTTCATGAAGAAAGAGCAGGGCCTGCACACTCAAGCAAGCATTTCCATAGGCTTCGACCTACCCCTACTTGCTGGGACAAGGCACCAGATGGCCAAATTCATGGAGATCCAGGCTTGGGCTGAGTCAGGTTGAGAGAGCCCTAAATTGCCCTGGGTTGAATGAGGCCTCCAGAGCAATGAAAAGCTGTCAGGAGACAGCATGTCCAGAATGAAAACTGCAGAGGTCAGCTTCACCACCTTGTTAAAAACAACAGCTAAACATTAACTCCCCACCCAAATTGATTCAGGACTGGTTCGTGGGTGGGAGGGTTGATTCCTAGATTGTCCTGGATCAGGTGAAGGGTGTTTTGGAAAGCATTCTTTTGGATTCAGTGGCAACAGCAACAGTAGTGGAGAGAAGTTCACTGCCTTTATAGTGTCAGGCTCGAACACAGCATAAAAAACAGTACTTTTAGCAGAATAACATAGCATAAGCAAGATAAAATACTTCCCCCTTCAGTTATCAGGAGCACCAGAGGATAATAACAGAGAGATTTTAGCTGGCCAGTACACAGCAGGAACAGATCAGCGCCTACGTCAAAGCTCAAAGGTCAGATCCTATCAGGAAGATTGACATCCCCGAGAGGCTGCATGCTGGCTGGACTGACATCCACACCCTGCCAGCACTTATCCCTGAAGCACATTAGCAAATCAGGGCAATAAAGCAACCCCTGAGAGTCCTAAAGGGTGTAACCTTTTAGGATGGGCCAATAATGAAGCAGGAAGACTTGTATAAACCAAGAAACCTATCTCCTCAGTATAAAAAATTCTTCCGCAATAGGTTTTCCCTATAGAGGGGAGAGTGTGCACAGCCTTACAATGTACCAGGAACTATTCTTATTTCCTGATCCATGCACTTGATCAGTTACCATCCGTATTTTGGTCCTTTGGTTTGCCTTCTGGGCATACCTTCTCAAACTGTGTTTTGCAGGATTGCCAGAGTTGCCCTCCTTCAGTATCCAGTCCCCTCTTCAGGTTCCCTAAAAATTAAAGATTTGAGTGGGCAATGGTGTGTATCTTCTCTTTCCCACAGGAGTGGGGAATCTGTGGACCATCACTCTCACCATCCCCAGCCATTAATCCGCTGGTGGGTGGAGTCTAAAATGCAAATTGGAGTCTAAAAACACCTGGAAGGTTGAAGCTTGTCCATCCCTGGCCTAATATACAACTTGGTGAATGCACACACATGCACCCAAAGGCACCAGCCAGACCACAACCTGTCGTTTCATCAACCGTTTCATCAACCACCTTAGCTGCAGAGGTGCATTTTGAAACCATTGGTTGTGGTGATGGGCATCCATGCAGGCGGGGGTGGGGGGAACCACTGCCCTCTCTCCCAGATGCCTCATAATTTCCAGATCCCCATTTTTATTTTTTAAAAGTGGGAGGAGAGTGCATTTCTAGCATTTGTATAATTTGAACTTTCAGGCAAGATGTACAGGTGCTATTCTTCTCAATCTTGGGAGGTAAACTAGTCTGTTCCCCCAGGGGGAGAACAGGAGCAACTGGGACTCAGAAACAGGCTGTCTCCCACAGTGGGAAGAGCCAGACTGGAGAAATAAGCTGTGGGTGCTGTTAGAGGCTGGGCAACCATGAGAGTGTGGTGCCAAGTGGTGACAATTTCCCCAGGTTATCTTCTGATTTGAACAGCTGCTTTTTGTTGCATTTTGGAAGTGCGGGCCCTGATGCCGATGAACCTGACCGTGTTCTCCCTGCCATCTCTAGGATCAGTCATTCCTCCAGATGGATGCACTTCTCCTTTGGATGGGACAAAACACGCAATGGGGTCTGAGTGGAATGGAGCTAACGGCATGAAATGCACATGCAGCAGAAGCGGAGCAGAATGCTGTGACACTAGGTAGGAAAAAGTAAAACATTGGCACTGGGCCTATTCATGCATTGCCTGCATTGGCAGGGGGAGAATCTCCCTCTGTCAGTGAGTAGAGGCTTGGTCAGTTATGCATCAACCTCCCCCCCCGCTCCAAAAAAAAGAGGACACAGATTTACATGTGCTACTTTATATGTATAGGTGCAAATTTTAAAACAGTTAGAAATACAAGGCATTATAATCATCATCATCATCCTGCCCTTCCTCCCCCAGGAGCCCTTGGCAGCATACAGAAGTAGAATTTAATAGAGAAACAATGCAAATATTTTAAAACAGATTAAAACATTCTAAAAATCAATTACAGCTTTAAAATCAATTGCAGCTTTAAGAGAACATTGTAAAAAACAATTTAAAACATTCTTTCATCCAAAGCTCTTAGGGCTGCCTGGAATAGTATTTTGAAGCTACCAAATCGCTCTCCCTTCTGACAATTCTTAATCTTTAAACCAATGCAGCTTTTTCAACAGAGGGCACCTTCAAAGAGAGGACTGTCCTCTGTATAGTGGGACCCGGGGAGGCTGGTGCCCATGGAGACTGGCAGGGCAGGCGTCAGGGAGGCCAACAGGATTAGGCACCAAAGCAAATGGCTGGCAGAACTGGAGCTGATGGTAGAGCCAACTCATTGCCGTTTTATTCCCCTACTCTTCCCTGCTGAGTTATACAAAGGCAGCACTGAGGGCTTATCCACATGTACCTTTTGCCCTGCTCTTTCCTGGCATGGTCCATGGCTGAAAGCACCATTTTTTTGCCTTGGAGCTTCCCCTGCAAAAACCCACACTTTAAAGCTCAAGCACAGCAAATGGTGATTTGGGTTTTTGTGGGGGAAGCTCTGGAGCAAAAGAAAGGGGCACTCGGAGACAGAACTTTAAAGCAGGGGTCGGCAAGGTATACCTTGCCTGGGCTGGTTCACTCCAGCAGAGATCCCTCCGTGGGCTGGATCACCTGTGTGCATGAGCGCACACATGATTTCCGGCATCCGCGTCTGTGCAGACATGATTTCTGGTGCCGCGGAAGCGAGTCCCCACGTACCGATTTAGTGCAGCGCGCAGGGACTTGCCGAGAGGGCAGTTCGTGGGCCGGTTAAACGACCCCCGTGGGCTGCTTGTGGCCCATGGGCCTTAGGTTGGCAACCCCTGCTTTAAAGCATGGGCTGTGCCTAGGAAGTGCAGGGGAAAGTAAGTGTGGAGAAGCCCTGAGACAAAGAAGACTGACAGGCAGTGCCATTCCCTGGAGTGGCTGTCAGCAAGGAGGCAGGCGCTGGCTGAGGACCTCCTGAGCTTGCCTTAATGGACTGCCCGCCACGGAGCCGGACACCGCGAGTAGCCCCTCTCGTTGGTGTTGTGGCACCACATTAAGATTGCAATGCTGTATAGCGATGCGCTTATCGAATTGACTCCCATGATCTATCAAGCGGAACCAGGGGCAAAGGACATGCAGTTAGAAGGAAAGGACAGGGTGAGCAGAGGGATTTCTTTTCAGGACCAGAACTGAGCAGAGCTCACACATCCATTCCACACAGAAGTCCACTCCTGGTTAGCCTTCTCCATTTCAGCCACATGTTTAGGACCTTGGCTTTTTTGTTGCTGTTGGTAAGCAACTGGGAGGCAGAAGCAGCTGTATTTGAAGAACTGCTGCAAATCACTAGGGGAATCAGTCTGCCAGTAGAGCTTGATCTACCTTCTGCCCACACACCAGGGGAAGGCAAGCTGCTGAACTCCACGTTCAACTCCTACTTTCACCAGTCCTGACCAGCATAGCTAATAGTCAGGGGTGATGGTAGCCTTGTTGGCTACTCCCAGTATATACACTTAGTGCCAATCCACATTTGCCTGAAAAATCCTGACTCGCTTTGCTTGGTGGCTCCATGAGTGCACTTTCTACTTCTGTCCTGGAACCCTCTCCAGGAAACCAGGTGTCTTTGTGCACACTGGGGTTGTGCATCGCCAGATTTTTCTGAGTATCATCTGCCTTGCTCCACCCTCTGGGGGGTCAGTGTGGGGGTTACCTGTGGCTAAAAGGTAAAGAGAATAAGCTAAGTTTCCAGGACTCTTTGCTCCCCCCTCCAAATATGTTATTAAGAGGGTTTCTAAAGGCACTCTAGGCTTCTGGCCTTCTTGCTCCAAACTTATCACCTCTGCATTCTCTAGAACGGCCTTTCAATTTTTTAAGAGGGAAGGTTTTGCAATTATGCAGAAAGATGTGATACAATCACAGCGTGAGTGTTTTATTGCATAACAGGGTCATCTGGAAAATGAGGGGGAAATCCCAGGTCCCAGACAGGCAATAACTGGGGGGGGGGGGGTGCAGTTCAATGGTGGGAATCTCTAATAAAAAACTATTGCCAGGGAGGGGGTATGTAAAGAAAGGGAGGAGGTGGGAGGAGACGGCCCCTGCCAGCAGATCTGCAGAAACTTCCAAAATCAGTTTGTGTGGACAGGCAGAGTCCCACAAACCCTGGGCGCCCCCCCCCCCCGTGTGGAATAACAACTCAAGACAACGTGTTATGGGATTAAAACTGGCCACAACTTTATTATATTTCAGATGTGGGTAGACCTTGGCTCAGGCATTGGGCATTTATCCCTCCCAGTTCCCCGCTGGGGATCTGGGGAACATCAGGGTTATCCAGTGGGGGGGGGGATGGGTTGGCTCTGGAGAACATATGTTCAAGCAGAGAGAGCCCGCCCCCGTTACGCTGCCGTCGCGGGGGAGAGCAATGACAACCTCTAGGTGTATGGTCAAAGCCTCACCTCAAACAACCCCTTTAACGGGGAACCCTGGTATCGCCGGCGCAAAGAGGAAGGGGGCGTGGATCACTGCTGCACCCCCCCCCCCCATTCAGGGAAGATAGACAAAAGGATTCTGCCCAAGGCCTGAAACCGCCAAAATTGTGACATTTTGCTACAGGGAAGGCAAAATCTGCCAATGCAGGAAAATTCCTTTCCAGCCCTTCAACAGCAACCCTGACGTAGCAGCGCCCGCATACCTATGGAGAAAAGGTTAACCTGCAAAAGAAGTCTTAACTGAGGGAGGGCAGGGTGGGAGAAGCTCTGGAGCCTACTGAAGATTCCCAGGTACTATCCTCCCTCTATTGTGTGGGCAAGTGGTCCCTCCCCCTACCTGGCCTGATCACCTTGGTAACGCCTCCCCATGCGGGATTGGGCAATTGACTGAGGTAGGTGGAGACCTCCAGATATCCCAGCTGGGGGAGGCGAAGCCAAGCCTGCGCTAATGGTGCCGCATAGGGTCCAGGGGCTGCACGCGACCACGCAAAGGGCGCCCCCCATTTAATGTGGGGAGCGGTCATTATCAAGTGGGCCAAATCTCTCTTCAGGTTTTCTGGCAAGATCAGATTTTCTCAAGAAACTTATGGCACAGCTGCAGAACAGCATGAAAAGCTCTAGGACCCAGAATAATTAGTTGGTACACAATATGATCAAAATATGAGTCAAGCGAATGTGAATGTGGACCTATGAGTAGACAGGCAGAGACTGCACTGAAAGGTGTTAGCGATAGCTAAACTGGTGTGTCATTTTAGAGCTTCTTTAAAGGCTGTTGCAATTCAAGACAAACCTTGTTTCATACTTAGTGCTTCTTCTTTTATTAGCATACCCACAGGGAAATGATGATGCTTCGCAGCTGAATTTTGAAGCTATAAAAGTGAAAGGGGACCCATCACAACTGTGTTTTGAAGCTATACAAACCTATTCTGTTCCCTTCATTTTGGAGAACCTGAATAAATCAGTCAATGTCTTGATCTCTGCCTCTTTTCTTCCATGAGTGCCAAAAGGATGAGTGTATCTTTATTGAATGAAATGGCTGAAGCCTCGTCAGGTGGAGGGTCTATCAAAGGGCTGGCCTGGGTCAATTTTTCATGTGTCCATTCCTACAATCTTTCTATTTCCAGATTTAACTGTGGATTCTGTTTCCTAAATCTCTTAGAAAATCCATACTTAAATAATATTTAAATGTGTGTTTTACCACAAAATACATGTTTAAATGTTGTATCTCAGCCCTTAAACACCTTTTATCAAAGATTAACAAATCTAAAAATGCATTTTAGGTAGGTTTTTGAGCCAAGAACTGAATCTCAGGTTTTGCAAGAGGAACAAAATTTGAAGTGTAATTATAATCCATGTATAAGTTTGGGAAGTAAGCTGAGGTTTCAGTCGTGTGGGTGCTGCTTTGCAGGGGCTTTCCTTGGGGCAAAGGCACTGGCAAAGCAGACAAGGCCCTGAACATTCGCTTTCCTTTTTCCCAACTGACATTCCTTCCCACCCTTCTTCCTACTCTGACCTTCTTCCCATTCACCTCTCCTTCTTGTCTGATGCCCCACCCCCTGGCAGCCTAGGATCACTCTGGGCAGCCTGGGGTGATCCCCCTAGATTGGTCTGGTTCCAGGGTCAGACTCTGGTAATCTTTGGTAATATGCGCCAAGTGAGCCCAAAAGTTGGCACCCCAAAATGGATCTTCTCAAATTTGCGCCCCCTTGGCTCAGTGCCCTGTATAGGGGAACCACTCGCACCACCCTAAATCTGGCACTGCTGGTTCTTGAACCAGGATTTGGTGGAGTTGGGCACCCAGCCACAATCCCTACCTGACAAATTCACATTATTTTGGTTTGGTTCCTCTGCCAAGGGATACTGAGGTCTCCCAAACCTTGGCCAGTGAGGAAATTAAGACTCCACCAGCCTCAGAATGCAGTCCTTCCCTGGAGCTTCTTGCCTTCCAAGAGTGGGAGACATTTAATCTACAGGTTCAGAATCCCTGGGAGGTGGGTGCCACATTTATGAGTGTCTTTGTGCATGCAGGGCATGTATGCAATTACTCATGCATTCACCACCCATCACAATTATGTGCAACCACACAGCGACAATGCACAATGTAACATACACACAAAATATCTGTTATTTTTGTAAGCCACTTAGAGACTGTTTTAGTATTAAGCTGTATATAAAGATATGAAATAAAGAAAGGATAAATAAATAATATTGGGGAAAGGCTATTACATACCCTGCCACTGTCTTCTCTTTAGCCTTTCCTCATAGGGCTTGTTTCTATACTGCTGCTGACTATATATGCCCCCACCCCAATATCACGAGGAAACGTGGTCAGAGATACTCATTCAAAGAACCAAAAAGAAGGAGACATCCACCATTTCAAACCAATAAATCTATCGCAAAATCACACAGATCAACTTTTCAGATTACATGCCTTTGTTTATGGGTCGTAAGATGTGTAACAGGTGATTTGTGGGACCACAGGGGATAAAGTATGTCACATCACTAGGTTTTCTAGGGCAACTTGTCTGTCCTGCGACTCTGGTTCCAAATTCCTGCAGTAAACACTCCTAGATACCTATCAAGCAGCTGGCCTAAGGTTAGCTGGAGAAAACGTCAGACTAAGATGCTGCAGGTAACAAGTCTCTGCTGGCTTGACAGGCTTTTTCATTTAATAAATTTATAAAGGGCACAAAAGGTACGATTTTGAAACAATAACAGAGTAAAATAAAACTTAACAATACATAATTCCAGGGTGGCAGTAAGGTTGGTAAAATTTATAAAAGCAATGAAAACACTATAAAAACATACTGGGAAAATAAAATAAAAACAAGTCTTTGCCATCAAAAAGATACCAGGACATCCTATATGGGAAGAGCTGAGAAGCACACAAGGTTGCTATTTAGCAGAGATCCAGATATTTATTTTATTTTATTGCATTTGCATGGTTCTCCCTTTCTTCATCTAATCCCCACAACAACCCGAAGAGGTAGGATGGACTGAGGGGCAGAGAGACAGACCCAAGGTCCTAGTCTGACACTCTAGCCACTACACCACACTGGCTCTGAGGGGACATGCACTGCTATGGTGCTCAGGTCCTCCTTGTGGGCTTGTCATAAGCATCTGGTTGGCTTATGTGGGAAAGAGTGTGCTCTGCAATTCCCGTGCTAGGGATCATTAGGGAAGGCACTGGAAATAAAGCTGCTGATATCATGAAGCTGTTAGGCAAATGTATGATGCGATGGCATTTGGAGTATTGTGCACAGATCTGGTCACCTCACCTCCCAAAGGATATTGTAGAGTTGGAAGAGAGCGGCCAAAACAATTAAGCAGGTAGAGAAACTCCTCTGCAGGGAAAGGTGGGTGGCTGGGTAGAGAACAGGTAGGCCAGAGGTAGCGTCAAAGAGGTCTGTGCATTTACGCAGAGCATGGAGAAAGTGGAGAGAGAGAACCTTTCCTCTCTCTCGCTCATAACAATAAAACTGTTGGACATCCAATGAGGCAGAACGTTGGAAGATTCAGGACACATAAAAGGAAGCATTTGTTCTTACAGCACACAGATTAATTATGGAACTTTATCACCCAGAAGACAGTCATGGTCACCAGCTTGGGTGGCTTTGGGCCTAGTGGACCAATTCATGGAGGAGAGGGCTATGGGGGCTACTCACTCTGATGGCTCGGATGTCAGAGGCACTATGTTTCTGAATGCCAATTGTAGGAAACCACAGGGGGGCGCTGTTGTGCTCAGGTCCTGCTTGTGGGTTTCCCATCAGCCTCTTGTGGTTTTTTAAATATTATTTTTCATATTTTTTAACATTACAAACGTCATTTGAAACAAAATAACAAACTCCCCCCCCGCGTGGTTTTCAAAATGTACTTTTTTATATTTACTGCATTTGATTACATTTATCTAACTTTAATTTGATCCTTTTTTTTAGTCTTTTGGTTTTTGCAAATTACAAGTGTTATAAAAATCCTGCTAACGTCTTTAAGTGTTTACAATGTTCTTTAATATAGTCTATGTATTTTTTCCATTCTGTATTAAATTTGTTGTCCTCTTGGTGTCTGATTCTTCCAGTCATCTTTGCCATGTCAGCCTATTCCATCGCCTTCATAATCCACTCTTCCTTAGTTGGTGTTTCCTCTTCCTTCCATCCCTGGGCATAAAGCATTCTCACAGCTGCCATCATATACATAAACAGTCTTTTTATATCCTTTGGTAATTCTTCTCCTATTATACCTCTTTAAAAGGTATAAATAAATAAATAAATAAATAAATAAATAAATAAATAAATAGTTTTTAAACAAAAGTTATCTTAAACATTTTTTTCAATTCATTATATATAATTTCCCAGAATGCCTTTGCCTTTTTGCGTGTCCACCACATGTGGTAGAATGTGCCTTCTTTCTCTTTACACTTCGAGCATATGCTAGTATTATTTTTATATATATTTATGCTAGTCTTACTGGGTCAAATACCATCTATACATCATTTTCATATAGTTCTCTTTTAACGTACAGCATTCTGTAAATTTCAAGTCCTCCTTCCACAGTCTTTCCCAATCTGCAAGTTGTATATTATACCCCACATCTTTTGCCCAGTGGATCATTAATGATTTTACCTCTTCTTCTTTAGTTTCCCATTCCAGCAATAATTTATACATTCCCATCAGCCTCTTGTTGGCCACTGTGAGAAAAGGTAAGAGGAGGCATGATAGAGGTGTGTGAAATCATTTCTGGTATGGAGAAAACAGGTAGAGAAAAGTTTTTCTCCCCGTCTCTCTCACAGAGATGAACTCGTGGTCATCTAATGAAACGGAAGATTCAGGGAAGATAAAATGACGCATGCTGCCCATAGTTAAATTATGGAAACGTCTCACATGGGAGGCAGTGATGGCTACCAACTTGGAGGGCTTGAAAAGAGGATTGGACAAGTTCATGGAGGGTAAGGCTACTAACTCGGATGGCTGTCTTCTCCCTCCACTTTCATGAGCCGTAGGCTTCTCAGTAGGCGTTGTGTTGGCGGCTGTGAGAACAGGATGCTGGACTGGGGAGGGCCATTGGCCGGATTCAGCAGGCTCTTCACACAATGCATAAAGTGATGGAAGCTGCTCCCACAAGTTGTAATGATTGCCACCAATTTGCTAAATTTAGGTAAGTGTGGATTTTGAAGGTGGCTGTATTTCAGTTCTCTTGCTGTTTTGGAAAGTGCAAATGTGAACTGAATCAAATTCCCCCCCCCCAAGAAAAAGTGGTAGCCACTTTCACCCAAGAGTGGCCTCTAAAAATGCCAGGCGCTGGGGGGCGGGTTTCCTACTGAGGAGTGCTATTTTTCCCATTACAATGCAGGGGAAAGAATGGGGGGAAACTATGGTACACAATCAAACAACATTGTTAATGTCCAACAAAAGCCGGGGAGGGGGGGTATAATTCTTTACCACACCCGGAAAAGGTGTCAACAAAAATGCCAGGTGGATCTCATTAGGAGGGTGTTCCACAAAGCATCAACAATGCCCACTTTGAAACTGCCTGGCTTCAAATCCTGACCTGGTATAAATTCACTAGTCATCTTCCTCTCAGCCCAAATTCTGTGACTCTGCCCCGACCCAATCCAGCTAAAAGAACTGCTATTTGCAGTGCTCAAAGTTGGGCCAACTCTGTCTGCCTGAAAAGGATGGTTGCTTACATCCATTTCATCATGCCCTGCTTATTCCCACCCTATCCCAACTCTACAGCCCTCGTTGTCAGGTAAGTTATTGTTCCCAAGCCATCTCCCCCTCAAATGACACCCCATTTCAGGCCCCTCTCCTCAGTGGGCAGCCCTCTCTTTCCATAGCCTGTTGTTGTGAATATCTGGCACTAAACTTCATGCAGGCTTCACTTTGCCAGTGATATTTTACAAGCTCTTCCTGTTCTGGTTTCTGCATGTTCTTACCAAGAAACAGATCTGAAGACGATTCAGCTGATAATACTCTGCCACCTACTCTAGTGTTCTCCGTGCAAAGAGAAAAAAGGCCCGGCTGAGACAGAAGCAAATGTTTTCTTCAAAACAAACATGATGTGGGCACAATAGTACACCACGAACGCCAGGTCAAGGGAGACTTTCCCCTCAGCTTTGCCTCTCCACCTTCTCCTTCGTATAAATGTAGGCAGTGGATTCCCTGCAGGCTTAAGCGAGGGACACACTCTTGCTCTCCACTGCTACCAGAAACTATATCCAATGGTTTGCTGAATCTGGACTAGGTAAAACTGTGCAAAGGCCACCCTAAAGTTGATTTATTTCAAGGCAGGGGAGCTACAAAGGCATTCAGAATTTTGATGCAGTACATCAAAGACTGGAGACATTATATATATATATACTTGTAAACTGCTCTGATACTTTTGTATGAATAGCAGTATATAACAATTATGTTCAAAAACATACAATAAAAATATTAAAATATTAAAATAAGAAAACTATTATGGAAAGGTGTGTTTTTAATAAGACTGATGGAATAGAAAATTTTCAGGAAGCATCTGAAGTCTGAAACAGAAGGCACCTGCTGAATCTCTGTTGGCAGAGTATCCCACAATACTGGACTTATGACACTAAATGCTCAGTTTCTTGCTGTTGTCAAATGAGCCTTATCAACCCTGCAGATGATCTCAGGGATTGAGCTGTGACAGAAGGGGTCCCTGAGTTATGCTGGACCTGAGTTGTTCAGAGTGTTGTAAATTAAGTGGATGGGCAGCCAGTGCAGATGTTTTAACAGTGGTGTCCCATGTTCTCAGCCAGATGGCCCCATCTGCATTTAGTCCATTATGATGCTTAGGTAAAGGTAAAGGGACCCCTAACCATTAGGTCCAGTTGTGGTAGACTCTGGGGTTGCGGTGCTCATCTTACTTTATTGGCCGAGGGAGCCGGCGTACAGCTTCCGGTTCATGTGGCCAGCATGACTAAACCACTTCTGGCAAACCAGAGCAGCGCACGGAAATGTTGTTTCCCTTCCCGCTGGAGCAGTACCTATTGATCTACTTGCACTTTGACGTGCTTTTGAACTGCTAGGTTAGCAGGAGCAGGGACCGAGCCACGGGAGCTCACCCCGTCGCGAGGATTCGAACCACCAACCTTCTGATCGGCAAGTCCTAGGCTCTGTGGTTTAACCCACGGCGCCACCCGTGTCCCTTCATTATGATGCTTAGTCCTTCTAATACATGCCTGCTTCTGCCTATTCTGTTTTCTGTCTGATTATTACTTCTTACTAAATCTCGCCAATAATCATGGGCCCAGCCAGGATGCTGGGCCAGGTGGGCCATTGGCCTGACCTAACAGGCTCTTCTGACGCTCAGATGTTCTGAAGAGAGCTTCGGTGTTTATCTGATCTGGAGGGAAGGAAATAGTGTTGCCTTTGCTGCAGTACTTCCCCTGATTACAAAAGGAGGTATATCAACTGAAGTTATTTCTGACATTGCTCATTCAATGATTGGCCCTTCCTTATGTTTTCATTAAAAAAAAAAACAACTTGGGCATGTAAGTGATCATGCGGTTTTCCTGATAGATCCAGAATTTTATGTAGACACGTCTCTTGATTTTTTTAAAAAACCCTTTGCTTCTGTTTCAGAAAGTGATCTTCCACCTGTCTATTTTGTTCATCTTTCTGGACTTGTGCCATAAACATTGCATCCATAATTCCTTTACCGCGGACAATAAAGATGGTAATATTTTCAAACACTCTTTTAGTTTGGGCAGAAGGATTGTTCCATAAGGAACAAGGTGGTCCTGGTACAGGTGGATCCACACCATAGGTATAAAGCATTTTCAGGGACTTAGCTTCCCCCAAGGAATAAAGGGAACTGTAGTTTTTTAAGCTTCCTAGGATTTACAGTTCCCATGGCCGGGGTGTCATTAGCTTTAAATGCAGGGTGTGGCTCTATGTGTACCTTGACCACTTGAAGTATCTGCTTTTAATGCAGATCTCACCCAGTTGGGGTTTCAGCTGAGCAAGGTGGGCTAATTATGAATTCAGGTTCCAGCAAGGGTAGCGTGGCATTTCAGCCAGGTGAGGCAAGCAAAACAAGGTCATCTTCCAGCAAGGCAAAGCTGAAATTCAAGTGGAGTGGGAAGCCTTCTAGATCTCTCCATATGGAGCTGTGGCAGCAAGCGGACACAGACTGAGGCTGCACCTCCAGCTGTCTCCACCTCCACCCATCAAAGTCTCTCCAGTGAAAGGGGCCTCGCCTGCTCCAGCAAGGCTAGGAATGCAACTCCCTTAAACTGGGGAACTGCCAGCAAAATGGGCTCCTTGTGTGCTAGAGCTCCCAGGACAGTGGAGGCGTTCTGGACCAATTCAAAGGGCAGCTGCTGCCTCACCCACTTCCTCTGCATTTTGTTCATGTGTGGAAAATGCCATGTGAAAAACTTTCTGACATAACTACTCAGAGACTCCTTAGCATCTGTGTAATCCCAGAGAAAGCAAAATATATATATCAGCCTGGTCCCGACTATGGCAACCAGATATATCACAGAAAATCAAAGAGTAGGCTCTGCCCGCTCACTTTTGAGCAGGGCACACAAGGGAGGGAAGGTGGGGACTGCACTGCTAGGGAAGAGTGCAGCCAGCTTTTACCCTCCCCCTTGCCGGGCAGTGATAGGCCGCTTCATGTTTGGATTTCATGGGTGACTTCTGACCACCACCGCAACCAACAGAGGAGCTGATGTCACTCAGCGGCCGCACGGGACACCCCACCCCCCGGCCACACTGGACCGCAATTGCCACTCCTGGTGAATCAGGTAAGTGGTCCTTTCCAGCCTTCTATGCTAGGAAAAGAGCTCTGAGCAGCAGTTCTTGCTTATTTGTTTGAAGGGACATTAGGCAATGCTGGCTGTTTAATGACCATTCATTCTTATTTGTTTGTGGGAGATTAGATGATGTTGCATCAAAGCAAGTGTTACTATCCCACACAACCCAGTACATTTCCCCATCACTTTCCTTCTCTCAGGTAGTCCAGTCTTTTGAGGAGGTGGGCTTGTTGTGGAAAACCTCCAAATCAACTTTAATTGTGCAACCTGATCTTGCCGGCATGTGACTGAATCCCACCTTAATGTGACAGTTGGAAGCTCCATAGAATCATACAATCATAGAGTTGGAAGAGACCACAAGGGCCATCGAGTCCAACCCCCTGCCAAGCAGGAAACACCATCAGAGCACTCCTGACATTACAGCTCCCTCTGACATTACTGATTTATCCAAATTATGTCAACAAGATTATATCAATTGTATCACTTTTGAGGAGTCTCTGCTAGAGAAATAAAGGTGGTTTATCTGCTATACCTCTGTATATCAGGTTACTATCAAACGTAGAGGAGCCGTATCAGAAAAGCAAACAATCTGGCAACTACATATTGATTGTAGTTCATTGTGACGAATGGCGGTTTCCCCAGATATACCTATAATTTCACTGACACTTGGAGGCTTGACACTAATGCAGAGGAAACTGGTTCCAGGTGAATGTACTGATTCTTATGATGCAAGCAAACATCCATCTGGGTCAGCATGGAAGACACCTGAGTGCATGAGTTGCGAGTGTAATAATGGCACCATGAGCTGCTGTTCCAGGTAGGCATGAGCTTCCAAATTATTGATCTCTCAGCAAGTGGGTTTCCAAAAAAACCCCACCCAACCCCAATTGCCGTGTGGCAGAGATTTGAGAGGAGGGTACCACACAACCCTCTCGGTTGTGACCTTCCTAACACACCACGCCCTCCGCCATGCAGCAATCAGCCTTGGGAATAAGGCTTCCATTTGAAAACAATCATAAAATAATAAAAGCTTAAATTAACCCCAGATTCATTAAATTAACATTGAACAAAAATGTTTATATTCTGTATTGGGTGGGGTGTAATTTTATAACAACCTCATTTTTCCTAGGAGCCAAGATTTAGTAAAAATTCTCTTATGTTTAAGAGAATTTTTACTAAATCTTGGCTCCTAGGAAAAATGAGAGCTCAAAAGGCTGTGGGAAGTAAAGACGGAACTTATGTTTGAACATGTTTTTGTTTTTTAGATATGGTGCCATTGCTCACTTAGAAGGATGCACTTTGTATCTTGATAAAGAAACGTGTACATACAAGTCTCATAAAATTAATGACCCCTCAAAACCATGTGATGTACCTTAAAAGCCCAGCCTGTCTTCTTGTCATGTTTATATCAGGACATGAATAAACTGAGTGATTGCACAGCTCTCAGTCTCTGACTTCTTCCTTTCAGCAGCCCACAAACTCATGTCTTTATTTTCACTGTGTGGAGTGGGGAGAGGTCTCAGGGCCAGGCCAGGCCATTTTGCAACCTGAGGTGGGACCATAAGCATGCACTGCAGACCACTGCCCCAGCAACTAATCTTGCTGTAGCCAATTGCACAAGTTTTAAATTAAAAGCCAGAAGGTTATCTGCCCACCTCCACTGTGGGCAACTTTGAAAGTGAGGACACAACTCTCCTGTTAATCACCTGATATCATTGTGACCGCAAATATCACCAACACAAATGGAATAGGAATATTTAAGCCTGGGAACCATTAGCAAATAATTATGCACAAGTTGTGCCATAAACAGACTGCTTCTACAATTAGGGATATCTTTGTGCATTAAGCCAGGGCAGTCGTGACAGGAAGGCAAGTGTGACAGGAAGATTCAAGGAAAATCAATATAGCATTTACACATTTCAGTGTAGTATAGCATAGTATCACAAAAATGTTTTGGATATACAACCAGAAGCAGTATCCATTCCTCTCTTCAAAAGCATTGGCTATTCTTCTACAGTTCTCCATGGCATAATGTTGTGAACAGGGATTTTCAACTCTGACAAATATGAAAAATCAGAAAACAGGAAGGCTTCTTTGTGTTGATGAGGAGATGAGTGTTCGTTTGCCTCAAAATAGACCCAATATAAATGAGATTATCTGGCAAAAGCAAGCTCACAAATCTCATTGAGTTTGAACACATACTTAAGGTACGAGGCTCATATATAATTATTTTGGGAATGATCCATGTTCTTTTGTAGCTGCATTGTTTTATACTTTCCAGATGCCCCATGATAATATTATAAAGTAGGTACATTCTGTGCTATAAATCAAGCACTGCTAGGAGTTGCTTCTTTTTGTTTCCCCATACATTTCTTCTCAATTAAAAAATTGGTGTGGCACGAGCAAATTTTTATTCTGAAAGTGTGGCCAGAAAGAAAAGTTCAAGAACTACTGAGCTAAGGGAAGGGAGCCCCAGGCTCACAGGCCCAAAGTGGCCCTCCAGTCCTTTCTCTCAGCCCTCAGGCAAGCCTTTCTCCAGGTCATGCCCTTCATGGGCGCTGCTCTGTTCTTTCCTTGAGTGCTTGGATTTGACTGGAATGTTTTCCTTGAGCTCTGGTGAAGTTTCCCATTTGCCTGTTGGAGAGGTGGGTACAGAAACATCTGACTTCTTCGTGGCTGGAATGTAGCCTCCTGTACAAAAGTAAGACTCACCTCTGTTGCTCTTCCCACGTTTGCCTCTAGCCCTATCCATCTCTGGCATTTGAAGCTTGGGATGTGGTCACCCAGGCTGATAAATGCACTCCCACAACCCCTATATTAAGCAGACACCATCTCTCAGGTGTACGTGACATGTCTATGCTAGAGGCATGAAAGTAGCTTGTTGAGCATCCATCTAAGACCCAATTGGTAAGGACATAGAACGTATTTTAATGTGATTGTGGCTATGAAAGAGTTAACAAGAAGCAAGATGGTAAGCACAAAGCTTTTGCATTCCACTATAACCAACTGTGGGTTGTATGCAACTAAATCCTACTCAGGGTAGACCCATTGAAATTAATAACTCTAAACCAGTCCTTGTATTGGATCCCACCCTGTTTGTTTAATCTGGATTTATTCCAAATTTTGAAAAGGAGTGGGGAAATCTGTCATTTTTTTTGTTTCTTTCAGTTTCTCATTTTTCTACTTCTGAGTTCTAAACATTTCCACACCAGTTTGTGAAACCTTTAAAAAAGTCACCATGAAAAATTCAGCAGCATTTAACTGCAACTTCCTCCTAATATACATCTTTCTATGTAATTTTACACATTTTATGCATTATACTCATGTTTCCAAAGTGACTTTCCTTTATATAATGCATCTTTGTATTCTAGTTTCAGTATAACAACAACAACAACAATTTATTAACAACAACAACAACAACAACAACAATTTATTTATACCAGGCTCAGGGCGGCTAACATCAGGTATAAAAACAATTGATTAAAATACAACTTAAAATCAGGATTAAAGTACAACTTAAAATGCAGCCTCATTTCAGTGGAAGCCCAGATCAAAATCTGTTTGAGGGGAGAAAACGTCATATCTTCACCAAGGCCAACTATCCAGACTGGTCATACGTGGGCCAGAAAAGAGCCAGGTAAGTCCGCAAATAGGGGTTCCATCACAGAAGGAAAAGGAAAGAGGGGGAGGGGATCAGGCTGATTCCAGGCCAAAGGCCAGGTGGAACAATTCTGTCTTACAGGCCCTACAGAAAGAAAAAGGGGAAAAGAGAGGACCCAAATAATTACGGCCCAGTCAGTCTGACATCAATACCAGGGAAGATTCTGGAGCAGATCATTAAGCAAACAGTCTGTGAGCACCTAGAAAGGAATGCTGTGATCACCAATAGTCAGCATGGATTTCTGAAAAATAAGTCATGTCAGACTAACCTGATCTCGTTTTTTGACAGAATTACAAGCCTGGTAGATGAAGGGAACGCAGTGGATGTAGCCTACCTTGATTTCAGCAAGGCATTTGACAAGGTGCCCCATGATATTCTTGTAAAGAAGCTGGTAAAATGCGGTCTTGACTATGCTACCACTCAGTGGATTTGTAACTGGCTGACTGACCGAACCGAAAGGGTGCTCATCAATGGTTCCTCTTCATCCTGGAGAAGAGTGACTAGTGGGGTGCCACAGGGTTCTGTCTTGGGCCCGGTCTTATTCAACATCTTTATCAACGACTTGGATGATGGACTCAAGGGCATCCTGATCAAATTTGCAGATGACACCAAACTGGGAGGGGTGGCTAACACCCCAGAGGACAGGATCACAATTCAAAATGACCTTGACAGATTAGAGAACTGGGCCAAAACAAACAAGATGAATTTTAACAGGGAGAAATGTAAAGTATTGCACTTGGGCAAAAAAAATGAGAGGCACAAATACAAGATGGGTGACACCTGGCTTGAGAGCAGTACATGTGAAAAGGATCTAGGAGTCTTGGTTGACCACAAACTTGACATGAGCCAACAGTGTGACGTGGCAGCTAAAAAAGCCAATGCAATTCTGGGCTGCATCAATAGGAGTATAGCATCTAGATCAAGGGAAGTAATAGTGCCACTGTATTCTGCTCTGGTCAGACCTCACCTGGAGTACTGTGTCCAGTTCTGGGCACCACAGTTCAAGAAGGACACTGACAAACTGGAACGTGTCCAGAGGAGGGCAACCAAAATGGTCAAAGGCCTGGAAACGATGCCTTATGAGGAATGGCTAAGGGAGCTGGGCATGTTTAGCTTGGAGAAGAGGAGGTTAAGGGGTGATATGATAGCCATGTTCAAATATATAAAAGGATGTCACATAGAGGAGGGAGAGGAGGGAATTATCAACCACAAAAATTCCTGGAATGCAAGCTTCTCTCTCGGAGCTGTTTTTCCCAAACGCTGCTCCCGTGAACCAGAGAATATATCAATCTGCGTTCACACTTTTAGCCCGAAATTTTCATACCTTGGGGCTCCGTGGCTTGTCTGTTCAGCTTCTGGCTGTACGCAGACGTTATCTTCCTGCCTTAGGTGCAGAGGTGCATCAACCTCTCATTGCAGACTTCCATGGAGCGAAGAAACCATCCTCTGCTACCATTGTTGGAATCAAGCCTTGTCAGAGGAATGTGCCACTCTGCTAGGCACCGGCTGATTTCCTTGTTGACCTCCCCGCTGCGACTCCCGGCAGGAAAACAGGTGAGGTCTCTTATCGGCGATCCCTCTCAGACGTGAAAAGAACACACCATTCCTTTCCCCCTCTTCCCTGCTATCCCCAGGGAGGGGAAAGAGACAGACAGAAATATATTTACATGCTTTTATTTCTGTCTTTTGCAGCAGTACAGAGAAACATGTCTGCACTCAACAGCAGAGAAAATATTCTCCTCCCATGTACTTCCAGTACAGGTCATATGACACACACTGAGCTAACATCCGGTGCTCAGTACAGTGAATGGACTGCCCCCTTGTTCCCATGGTAACAGTCACAAACATCCTGTTTGGCTTTCCAGCCAGCTGCTCGCTGCTGCATTGCTCCTTTTTTGGTAACAGTTTTCTGCTGCTCCAGAGAAGCAGACACGGGGCAATGGATCCAAACTACAAGAAAGAAGATTCCACCTAAACATTAGGAAGAACTTCCTGACAGTAAGAGCTGTTCGACAGTGGAATTTGCTGCCAAGGAGTGTGGTGGAGTTTCCTTCTTTGGAGGTCTTTCAGCAGAGGCTTGACAACCATTGGTGATCACAGCATTCCTTTCTAGGTGCTCACAGACTGTTTGCTTAATGATCTGCTCCAGAATCTTCCCTGGTATTGATGTCAGACTGACTGGGCGGTAATTATTTGGGTCCTCTCTTTCCCCCTTTTTGAAAATAGGGACAACATTTGCCCTCCTCCAGTCTGCCGGGACTTCGCCTGTTCTCCAGGAATTCTCAAAGATGACTGCCAGTGGTTCTGAGATCACATCTGCCAGTTCTTTTAATACTCTTGGATGCAGTTCATCTGGCCCTGGAGACTTGAATACATCTAGACTAGCCAAGTATTCTTGTACTATCTCCTTAGTTATTCTGGGTTGTGTTTCCTCTGCTGAATCATTTGCTCCAAATTCTTCAGGTCGGGCATTGTTTTCTTTATCGAAGAAGACTGAGGCAAAGAAGGCATTGAGGAGTTCAGCCCTTTCTGTGTCCCCTGTTTGCATTTCACCATCTTCTCCTCTGAGTGACCCCACTGTTTCTTTGTTCTTCCTTTTGCTACGAACATACCCATAAAAGCCTTTTTTGTTGCTTTTAACCTCTCTAGCAAGCTTGAGTTCATTCTGTGCTTTAGCTTTTCTGACTTTGTGTCTACACGTGCTGGCTATTTGTTTGGATTCCTCTTTGGTGGTTTCCCCCCTTTTCCATTTTTTGTAGACATCCTTTTTTAATCTTAACTCAGTTAAAAGTTCTTTAGATAGCCACCCTGGCTTCTTTAGGCACCTTCCATGTTTCCGTCTCATTGGTATTGCCTGAAGTTGTGCTTTTACTATCTCCCTCTTAACAAACTCCCAGCCATCATGTACTCCCTTTCCTTTTAGTATTATTGTCCATGGGATTTCACCCAGCACTTCCCTAAGTTTTATGAAGTCGGCTTTCTTAAAATCAAGAAATTGAGTCCTAGTATGTTTGGCTGCTCCTTTCCGCTGTATAGTAAACTTCAGAAGAGCATGATCACTCGCACCTAATGATCCTTCTACTTCTACCCCACTAACCAGGTCATCAACATTGGTTAGGACCAGATCTAAAATGGCTGTTCCTCTTGTTGCTTCTCCCACTTTCTGGACAATGAAGTTGTCTGCAAGGCCAGTGAGGAATCTGTTTGACCTTATACTCTTGGCTGAGTTTGACATCCAACAAATATCCGGGTAATTGAAGTCCCCCATTACTACTACTGTATCTCCCTTCCTTTTGCATGCTTGGCCATCTGTTCCAGGAAGGCATCATCTATGTCCTCCGTTTGGCTTGGGGATCTATAGTAAACTCCCACAATGAGGTCCCTGTTATTCTTCTCTCCCTTAATTTTGACCCAAATGCTCTCACTTTGGCTTTGAGGTTCTAAATCTTGGATCTCTTCACAGGTATACACATCCCTGACATATAACGCCACTCCTCCTCCTTTCTTGTCTGGTCTGTTTCTCTGAAATAGATTGTATCCCTCCATTATTACATTCCAATCATGGGACTTATCCCACCAGGTTTCAGTGATGCCTATTATGTCATATTTAGTTTGCTGTACCAAGAGCTCAAGCTCATCTTGTTTATTTCCCATGCTTTGCGCATTAGTGTACAGACATTGAAGTCCATTAATCATTCCCCCGTGTCTCTTATTTAAGGATTTTTTCCTCCCACCACTAGGTCTGCGTGCTGTTTGCTCCATTTGGTCTATGACATTTGGATGATCATCTTCATCAATTGATAGACTCCTACCTTCAGGAGCACTGTCTCCCTCTCCCACATTAGTCAGTTTAAAGCCCTCCTGATGAGGTTTCTGAGATTTTTGGCAAAAACTTTCCTCCCAACCGTTGTGAGGTGCAGCCCATCGCTTGCCAGAAGTCCATCTTCAAGAAACATGGTCTATCTGTTTATGTTTGTTTCTGCCCATTTGCTCATTGTCAAGACACACCATATGTGTGTGTGAAAGGGAGATGAGAGAGAGAAAGAGAAGGCAGCATATCCGTGCATTACTGGGAAAAATTACAAAAATGCATTGTCTTAGGGAAAATCTATATTAGGGGACACCCCAATACAAAGATGTGTATGTGTGTGTAGGAGAAATCCACACCAAACTACTGATGTGGGAATGTGGAGAGCTGAGAGCTGAAGGAGGAGGGAACTGTAACTCACAGATCTTCCCATTCCTGGATTAAGACCAGCTTGCCTTTTCCTTCAAGCCCTACTTGGGCCAATGTCCCTCCCTCCACGATTCCCACCATACAAGGGGTGCAGTGGACAGGGGCCTAGCCAGGATTTATATTAAAGGGCAGGCTTTTCGTCGGAGGGGGGGCAGAACTGAGTTATCTGTGATGCAATTGGTTAGTTAAGTTTGGGGAGCAGCTGCTCCCCCAGCACCCCTTGGCTATGCCTATAGCAGTAGAGACAGTCTAGCTGTCCCTGGTCCTACAAATGCAACCCCTATAACTGGCCCCATTGCTCTTCATGCATTGGGGCTGGGCTCCTTTGCAATGGGGAGCCTTTTCTCCTTATGTGGGGCTATCCCCGTGTGATTTTGAACCCTGAGCTTCCAGAATCCTACATCACTGCGAGAACCAACACAGATTGGGAAGGATGATTTGAGAATCCTTGCCCTGTAGTTCCATACATAAATAAATACAGCTGAGGCCTTCTTTGCAATTTTGCTTTCTAATATCCCTAGCAGGAAGAATTCTGGCCTCTTGGGAAAGGTCAGTTCATTCCTCCCCTCCCCCCAATTATGTATCATGTCCCAAAAGGCCTTGGTCTTCCTGCAGATCCACCACATGTGATAAAATGACCCCTCGCAGTTCTTGCATTTGCAACATTTCTTTGATACATTCTTATACATCTGAGCTAGTTCTTTGTAGATAGAAACATCTTAGTCGCTCACTAAGTTTCATATTTTGTTGAACTTTTTATTCTTACATGCATTTTCCTGAAAGCTCAAGAGATCTCTGTATAGAACCCATTTAGGTTGCATGTTTATTTCTTTATGCACACAGCCCTCTGTTGGTGATAGTCATGGGGGGGGGGTTGTGTTCCAGAAGCTTTTTATTTCTCTTCTACATCTCCAGCAGATTCCTTCTTATATAATGGTTAAGAACATCATCTTTAAGCACTTTGACTTTGTCAAACCACAAATGTGAATGCCACCCTTATCTTCTGTCAAATCCTTCCAAATCCAGTAACCTGGTATTCCTTAATGTTACCCACTCTTTAACCATGTGTGTGTGGTGTGTGTGTAACTGGTCCTGAAAGCAACTGCCTCTCCCACTCTGGGGGGGTACTTTCCCCCAGATTGACTTCTGACTTCATGAGCAGGTTTTCACTGACACTGACAGGTTTGGGCCCTAAACTGTGGAATAATGAGCGCTCCCGACATCAAATGGAGGGAGCGCCTTTTGTGTGGTCACATGCAAACCCCCCCCCCCGATCCCAATGCGTCTTCCGGTGGTACAGGCTGGCTTCACCCTCCCCAGGCTGGATACCTGGAGGTCTCCGCCTACCTCAGCCAATCACCCAATCCCGCCTGGGGATGCGTTGCCAGGGGATCGGCCAGGTAAGGGGAGGGACCGCCCTGCCCACACAACAGAAGGTGAATACTACCTGCGAAGTGCCAGTTGGCTCCAGAGCTTTCAAAACATCACAACTATGGTGGTTTCAGGTATTGGGCGGAATCCTTTAGTCTTTCTTCCTAAATGGGGTGTGTGTGTGTGAAGCAGTGACCCATGCCCCCCTTGCAGCGGTGATCCCAGGGTTCCCCATTAAAGTGGTCTTGAGGGGAGGCACTGGCCATATGCTGAGCAGCGAAACAGGGGGTGGGAACATATGTTCTCCAGAGCCAGCCCAACCCCACACATTCTGGATAACCCTGATGTCTCCCAGCTCCCCAGCTGGGGACTGGGAAGGATAAGTGCCGAATGCCTGAGCCAAGGTCTTCCTATGCCTGAAACTTAATAAAGTTCTGGCCAATTTTAATCCCATAGCACGTTGTCTTGAGTCCTTATTCCGCTTGGGGGGCGCCTAGGGTTGGGGGGACTCCGCCTGTCCAAGCAAATGGATTGAATTTCTCTCCGTAGGTCAACTCTACGCCCCAATAGATATGAGCAGAGCACGAACCCACGTGGCTCCTCATGGAACACAGCTAAATGCATGAGTTGCAAATGTAGTAGTCATGGGATGCAATGCTGTCCCAGGTAGGCAAAAGCCTCCAAACAGTGTTGTATTTATTCATCTCTCTAAAAGTATCACTAGAGCGTTTTGTCTCTCTGCCTGGAAGGAGAGTCATAGCCTCCACAGGGAGATGGCAATGGCTGTCCTCATTAAGAATTTAATGTGTACATAGCTTTGATGATGTTCTGTGTATTGATCCAAATGCTTAATTCAAAAAGGTAAAAGGTAAAGGACCCCTGACAGTTAAGTCCAGTCGCAGATAACTCTGGGGTTGTGCGCTCATCTCACTCTATAGGCCGAGGGAGCCAGCGTTTGTCCGCAGAGACTTTTTCCGGGTCATGTGGCCAGCATGACTAAGCCTCTTCTGGTGAACCAGAGCAGCACACGGAAACGCCGTTTACCTTCCCACCGGAGTGGTACCTATTTATCTACTTGCAGTTTGACGTGCTTTCTAACTGCTAGGTTGGCAGGAGCAGGGACTGACCAATGGGAGCTCACCCCGTTGTGGGGATTCAAACCGCTGACCTCCTGAGAGGCTCAGTGGTTTAGACCACAGCACCATCTGCATCCCAAATGCTTCCTTACAAACAAAAAAAAGCATACTATGCCCCAGTTCCTATCACTCTGTCTTGGACAGAAACATAGGCCTACACTTCCCTAATATAAAGTATATGCTATTTCCACTAATATATTCATTTTCAAGCACATTTTTACCCACTTCATGTATTTTGGTAAAGAACGGTTAGTTGGTGAACTGCATCACAAAATTTGGATAACTGAATTTCCAGAGATGCCTCTGTTTTGGTTCTCATATTATTTTGGAAAGTGCAAATTTGATAAATTTGGCTTTCAGTATGAACTTAAGTGACCCCCCCCAATCCCTAATCAAGACCGGTTTCTTCTAATGTGCAGCCAAGCACATTTCGTGCAGTGTGTGTGTTTGAAACGTTGTGTAGAATGAAACACATCTTGGGAAGGATGTGAAGGGTGCTGAGGGGTGCCCAAGTCCCTTCTCCAGGATTGCCTGGAAAGGGAGATTGATGCTTAAACTACTCTGGAAGTGTAGCTCACTGAGAGGAATTGATACTACTTGTCAAAAGGTAAAGGACCCCTGACAGTTAAGTCAAGTGGCGAACGACTCTGGCTTTACTGGCCGAGGGAGCTGACGTTTGTCCACAAACAGTTTTTCCGGGTCATGTGGCCAACATGACAAAGCCGCTTCTGGTGAAACAAGAGCAGTGCAGGGAAAGGCCGTTTACCTTCCCGCTGGAGCAATACCTATTTATCTACTTGCACTTTGATGTGCTTTCGAACTGCTAGGTGGGCAGGAGCAGGGACCAAGCAATGGGAGCTCACCCCGTCGCGGGGCTTTGAACCGCCGACCTTCCGATCAGCAAGCCCAAGGCTCAATGGTTTACACCACAGCGCTACCCACGTACATCTCCCAAAATATTGCTGAGGAATTCACTTCCCTGGGGCTCCAGGGAAGTGGCGCTTTCTGCCTCAGCGCAGCCGTAGTCTGGTCCTGCTTAGCCATGTTTTCCTCCCTGCGTGGCCCTTGGTGCCTCTCCCTTCTTGCTAAAAAGCCCCTGACCTCAAGGTTGCTAAAGATGCCTTATGATTGAAGCATGGCAAGATCTTCTTTTCTTGCCAGAAGCCCCTGGCCATAAGGTTGCTAAAGATACTCAATTTCTTCAGAAACATGCAACAACTTGTTTTTCTTCCTAAAAAGTCCCTAGCCTCACAATTTCTAAAGAAACAACACCCTAAAGAATGTTTAGCCACAGCTATTTTGAAATAGCAATAGCAACCTATGCCCTAACTGCTTTAGTCCTTTAGCCTTGTGACCTTCATAATTAATTTTAAAAAGCATGTTTTATTTTGCGAAAGCAATCTGAAAAGACAACCTATATATATTTCTCACAGCTGGAGAGGAATTATTCCTGCAGATAAATGGGCTTTAGCTTGTCTCAGAGCAAATGTCACAACTTTGGCAGATGACTGACTTCAGAGGCAGAACAGTGACTGGTAGCGGATGAAAGCCCTCTCCTAATTTCATGTGCCTGGTAGTGGATGAAAGCCCTCTCCTAATTTCATATGCCTGTATCCTGTCACCTCTTACTTGCCTTTTCTCTAGGGTAAGAAATCCCAAATGCTGCAATCTTTCCTTGGGGGAGTTGCTCCACCCCCTTCTTCATTTTGCTTGCAATGTTTTCTTCCTGGCAAGCATTTTCTTGGCCAATTTGCTGGCCTTTTTTGACAGTATCCTTCTTGAGGTGAGGCCCTGGAGACAAATATCTAGAGCCATATCTCTTGCAGAACTCAACACTATCCTGGTCTAATAACATTTAACGTGATTTTCCTGTTCCCAGTTCTGGTTCTGGTCTGCACTTATCAATGAATATCTCCAGAAGATGTAGAACTCTCCCAGCTGTTGTTGGAAACATTCATGTCATCAGAAGCAAATATTTCCTTCTGATGCAAGCATTTCCTTTGCCCGTTAGGACCTCCATCCCTCTCATTTTGCCCCTCCTCCTTCCCATTTGTATAAAAGGGGATATGGGATTCTCCACAGACTTACAGGAGGGACACCAGAGCTCTTTCCTCCACGCCCCAATAACAGTTTGCCAGCAACTCATTGAAAAACCAAGATGGTAAGTGGAATGCTTTGGAGACGGTTGGCACACAATTTTTTCTTTCATCTAGATTAGGTTTAAATGGTGGAAAGGGGGATTTGAGGTGTGGAGAGGGGGTGTGCAAAGGCATTCAGAATTATGAGGATTGAGTACCTCACTTGCTGAGGCTTTCTCAGACTCCAGGCTTATCTGAAGGCTTATCCACCCTTACTTTTCCTCTGCTCTGTCCAGGCACAGTCTGTGTTTTACAGCAGGGGTAGGCAACCTAAGGCCCAGGGGCAGGATGCAGCCCAATCGCCTTCTCAATCCGGCCCGCGTACAGTCCAGGAGTTTTTACATGAGTAGAATGTGTCCTTTTCTTTAAAATGCATCTCTGGGTTATTTGTAGGGCATAGTAATTTGTTCATATTTCCCCCCAAAATATAGTCCAGCCCACCACATGGTCTGAGGGACGGTGGACCGGCCCACGGCTGAAAAAGGTTGCTGAAAGGTTGCTCTATAGCTTTAGAGCTCACATATGGCAATCAAATCCAAAGCCGGGATGGCTTTTGTAATTCTGGAACCGTCCGTCTTAAAAATCCCTCTTAAGAATAAAATGACCCAACTCAGCTACTCAAGTGTAGAAGCTTAATATAGAGGGATTTTTTCAAAGGCCTAGGGTTGAATCCAGTGCAAATCATACTCAGAGTAGATCCATCGAAATTGATGGACAAGATTAACTTTGGCACATTAATTTCAGTGGCTCTACTCTGACTAAAATTTAGTCACATACATTTTTAAACAGAACAAGAGGTTCTACATATAAATATATGATAGCATCATGTTGAACGATTTCTGTATGTGTGTGTCTGTTTTGCAGAAAATCCTCTTGAGCCTGACTGCCTTGTCTCTGACACTTGCCTTGTGTCAGGGATTCTGCACATTCAGCGAGCACAAAGCAGAGATTAAAGATGGTAAGTAAACAGCAACGTAATGTTGATAAGCAGCCTATTCATGGCCAAATAATTATTTAATGTTTGAAAAATGTGTTCCTGACTAGAGATGAGGGGGAAATGCACCCCATTCATTTTTAGCATACACCTACCAAATCTGCTCTTGCAGAACCAGAACACAGACCAAAATGCAGCAACCTTCAAAATCTACACTTCTCCGGATGTTGTAATGCTGCTCAGAGTCTAAAATGACCTAATGCTGCTCCTGTCTCATCTTCTCATTGATGAGTCCCTGCTTAAGCCCTTACTTTTATTATGTATTTTGTGTTTTTAGGTTGTGAACTGCCCTGAGGATGATATATAAATAGTAACAATAATAATAACTGATAGAAATTGAAACGGCCAGATTCCCCATCCACAGGGCACCCCATTCACTCCCTCCCTGTTTTAAGCTTGGAACCACCGTCTGCAGACGCAAGCAGGAGACTGCAGGGCCGCAGTATAAGTCACTGTGCTTCTCTTGCACAGTCTCTGCATTGTTCTGAGCAGCAGCTTCTTACTGCATGAGCTGTTTGGGGGCTAATGTTAAATTTCTCTCTCTAGGTAAGCCGGTGCTGCCCACTGAGTGTACTGATCCCTATGATGGGAGCAAGCATCCATTTGGCTCCAAGTGGAATACAGCGCAGTGCATGGAATGCACATGTAGTGAAAGTGGAATGCAGTGCTGTTCCAGGTAGGCCAAATACCCAGAATGGCACTGGGTCTATTAATCTCTTTCAAATTATTTTTCCTCGTTCTCTCTGGAAGACCTTCTGCTCAATAAACATTCAGGGATGGAATTAGCTGAAGAGGGGTGTCCCAATAAATCTATACATCTGAAGATAAAGGTAAAGGTACCCCTGCCCGTACGGGCCAGTCTTGACAGACTCTGGGGTTGTGCGCCCATCTCACTCAAGAGGCCAGGGGCCAGCGCTGTCCGAAGACACTTCCGGGTCACGTGGCCAGCGTGACGAAGCTGCTCTGGCGAGCCAGAGCCGCACACGGAAACGCCGTTTACCTTCCCGCTGGTAAGCGGTCCCTATTTATCTACTTGCACCCGGAGGTGCTTTCGAACTGCTAGGTTGGCAGGCGCTGGGACCGAGCAGCGGGAGCGCACCCCGCCGCAGGGATTCGAACCGCCGACCTTTCAATCGGCAAGTCCTAGGCGCTGAGGCTTTAACCCACAGCGCCACCTGCGTCCCTTGTACATCTGAAGATAGGTTGCATAAAATTGTTGCCTACATTTCCTTGAACCAAACAATGAATTGATTGATTAATTAAGATATTTATAGAGTTTATAGAAAGCAAAGTCATGAAATTTGATTTGGAACAAGCACTGAGCATGTCCAGAGTGCCTTTCCAATCATCCAATCACCAGGCATTCGCTGTGTTGAAGCTTGGACTTTGGGATCTCCCTGAGTCCCAGATCCTCTCATCCGGAGACCACCTAGGAGTTGGTGCTAGGGAGAGGGACCCCGATGCACCCAGTGGAATAGGACCCCTCCTCTTTCCTGCACCTTCCTGTCTCCTTCTGTCTCCCTCCTGGCTGGCCTCTTGGTTTCGCACCAACATTTTGCTGCACCCTTTTTTGTGCATGGGTGTTGCCCTCAACCACCGCAAACATATTGGGGGGAGGGTCATCGTACAGCAACATGCAATGGCATATTGTGCAAGACATTCAGCTTGGATTCCCCAGGAGAATTTGGCCTCAGGGCAAATGTTTTCCAAGGGCTTGGTTTTCCCTGGATGGAGCAAACATCTTGCAAAACTGTTTTTCTGCCAGGCAGTTCCAATCATTCTTGGCAGGTCCTAAGTGAGCAGGAGAAAGGAGCGCTCCTCTACAAGATCTCCATAAGCTCAGGGAAGCCTTAGTTTACACATTGTTCTTCTTCTTTTTAGGTACGGTGGTACTGTTGATATTCCGGGATGTAAAGCAGTGGTAAATCCAAACACATGTAAATATGAGTTCTATAAACTGGATGATCCCTCCAAACCCTGTCCCTGAGCTTTACAAATCCCACCCAAATTCCCTTCATGTAAGAGAATCTGAATAAATCAGTCATATGTGCATTTCGGTGTGTATCTGTTGTCTTTGCTTGATATCACTACTTGCAGAATTTGGTACATATCATAAGGAAAGTTATAGACATGCCTATCTCAGCTATCAGCAGCTATTTAGATACTAATGGATTATTAACTATTGCTTAATTTGAAATAAGTTGTTTATTTTAAAGTTAATGTGACTTTTTTGTATTGGATCAGATACAAGTCACTTAACAATCACAATTCTGACTTGGCTGAACCCCCTGACAGACTGGAGTGGCCAGGCTGGCTCATTTAACAGAAGTTGCTTAGAACATGCACATTGTGCTTCATAACCTTCTGCCTAGGAGGGTTAGAGACTCGCCTTTTAACATTTATTTTTATTATATTTGTATACTGCCCTCCACACAAAGATCTCAGGGCAGTTGACAGCATAAAAACACAAAATACCTACTAAAAACAGGAGGAGAAAAAGAAAAGGAAAAAGTAAAGTACCTCTCCCGCCCACTGGACCTCTGGGGAAGGAGGCACATGAAGATGATTGTAGGGGCCGGGTAGTGTCAGGCTTTGGGGGATCAGATCCCTCCCACGGTGGCAGCCAAGAGGCAGAGAAAGGATGAACGTTCTTACCAAGCAATTTATAATTCACAAAGCGTGACAAAGGAATGCAGTCTTCCCTAAATAACGGCATTGCTCCCTCCAGGTCTCCCCTATTCTACGTCACTCCTGCATCGGCTTAGCTGAGCTGTCTGCCTCTGCGCTCCCTGTTCTGCTCCCCTCGATGCCCACCTGGCCCCGGAAGGGGGGCTGGCCAGGAATCCTTTCCAAGGACACGGCGTCTGTCAGCTGTCTCTCCCCTGGTGCTGCTGCTTCTTCTGCTCTTCCTCTGCCAATATTTCCAAGCTTCTCCCCTCTTCAGCCTCTCATCTATGCCCTTCTGCAAACCACGGTTCTTCATTGGCTTCCCGACAGATAGGCTATTTCCACTAATATATTCATTTTTAAGCACATTTTTACCCACTTCATGTATTTTGGTAAACAATGGTTAGTTGGTGAACTGCATCACAAAATTTGGATAACTGAATTTCCAGAGATGCCTCTGTTTTGGTTCTCATATTATTTTGGAAAGTGCAAATTTGATAAATTTGGCTTTCAGTATGAACTTAAGTGACCCCCCCAATCCCTAATCAAGACCGGTTTCTTCTAATGTGCAGCCAAGCACATTTCGTGCAGTGTGTGTGTTTGAAACGTTGTGTAGAATGAAGCACATTTTTGCACAGCTGGGCCTGGTGCACACCCAGCCCGAGATTCCCCAAGCAAATTTGCCTCAGGCAAACCCAGGTAGGATTTCCCAAACCTTCGTTTCCCCAGGATCCAGCAAAGCATTTCCAAGATAGATGAAGGCTGTGGAAGAAAAACACCTTGGCGACTCTAGATCAAGTTTGGCCTACATGTTCAGCTCCTTCTTAGATACGGTGATTCTGCAGCTGCTGATGGATGCAAAGGGGAGTTAGGTTAAAAAACATGGGAATATAAGTACGTTAAAATCCAAGGCCCCTCCAAGGCATGTTTCTAAGCTTTCAACACACATCCCTGTCCTTTCAGACACGGGAATGTAATTAAATCAGTTATTTGTGTGTGTCTCTTATCTTTTATTGAATATTTATTATCATGGATAAAAACAAGAATATTCCACTGTGACCAAAAAACTACCCCCATTCTCCCAAGAAAACGCAGGCAAGGCACCTGAGGCCCACAAGTCACTTGGGTCGGCTGAGATTAAGGCCACATGAGCAGCATCCATTGAAAGCACTCAGAGGTCACTTTCACAGTCATGGTGTCCCCCAAATCATCTTGGGAAGGATGTGAAGGGTGCTGAGGGGTGCCTAGTCCCTTCTCCAGGCTTGCCTGGGAAGGGAGATTGATGGTTAAACTACTCTGTAAGTGCAGCTCTGGAAGTGTAGCTCACTGAGAGGAATTGATACATCTCCCAAAATATTGGGGAGGAATTCACTTCCCTGGGGCTCCAGGGAATTGCGTTTTCTGCCTCAGCGCAGCCGTAGTCTGGTCCTGGGGGGCCATGTTTCCCTCCCTGTGTGACCGTTGGCACCTCTCTCTTCTTGCTAGAAAGCCCCTGACCGCAAGGTTGCTAAAGATGCCCTATAATTGAAGCATGAACAAACACAAATTTCTTCAGAAACATGAACATGTTTTTCTTACTAAAAAGTCCCTAGCCTCACGATTTCTAAAGAAACAACACCCTATAGAATGTTTAGCCACAGCTATTTTGAAATAGCAACCTACACCCTAGATGCTATAGTCCTATAGCCTTGAGCCCTTCATAATTAATAAAAAAGCATGTCTTATTTTGTGAAAGCAATCTGAAAATACAACCTATATAATTTCTCACAGCTAGGGAGGAATTTTTCCTGCAGATAAATGGGCTTTTGCTTGTCTCAGAGCAAATGTCACAACTTTGGCAGATGACTGACTGCAGAGGCAGAACAGTGACTGGTAGTGGATGAAAGCCCTCTCCAAATTTCATGTGCCTGCATCATGTCACCTCTTACTTGCCTTTTCTCTAGGGTAAGAAATCCCAAATGCTGCAATCTTTCCTTGGGGGAGTTGCTCCACCCCCTTGTTCATTTTGCTTGCAATGTTTTCTTCCTGGTAAGCATTTTCTTGGCCAATTTGCTGGCCTTTTTTGCCAGTATCCTTCTTGAGGTGAGGCCCTGGAGACAAATATCTAGAGCCATATCTCTTGCAGAACTCAACACTATCCTGGTCTAATAACATTTAACGTGATTTTCCTGTTCCCAGTTCTGGTTCTGGTCTGCACTTATCAATGAATATCTCCAGAAGATGTAGAACTCTCCCAGCTGTTGTTGGAAACATTCATGTCATCAGAAGCAAATATTTCCTTCTGATGCAAGCATTTCCTTTGCCCGTTAGGACCTCCATCCCTCTCATTTTGCCCCTCCTCCTTCCCATTTGTATAAAAGGGCGTATGGGATTCTCCACAGACTTACAGGAGGGACACCAGAGCTCTTTCCTCCACGCCCCAATAACAGTTTGCCAGCAAATCATTGAAAAACCAAGATGGTAAGTGGAATGCTTTGGAGACGGTTGGTACACAATTTTTTCTTTAATCTAGATTAGGTTTAAATGGTGGAAAGGGGGATTTGAGGTGTGGAGAGGGGGTGTGCAAAGGCATTCAGAATTATGAGGATTGAGTACCTCACTTGCTGAGGCTTTCTCAGACTCCAGGCTTATCTGAAGGCTTATCCACCCTTACTTTTCCTCTGCTCTGTCCAGGCACAGTCTGTGTTTTACAGCAGGGGTAGGCAACCTAAGGCCCAGGGGCAGGATGCAGCCCAATCGCCTTCTCAATCCGGCCCGCGTACAGTCCAGGAGTTTTTACATGAGTAGAATGTGTCCTTTTCTTTAAAATGCATCTCTGGGTTATTTGTAGGGCATAGTAATTTGTTCATATTTCCCCCCAAAATATAGTCCAGCCCACCACATGGTCTGAGGGACGGTGGACCGGCCCACGGCTGAAAAAGGTTGCTGAAAGGTTGCTCTATAGAGCTCACATTTGGCGATCAAATCCAAAGCCAGGATGGCTTTTGTAATTCTGGAACCAACCCTCTTAAAAATCCCTCTTAAGAATAAAATGACCCAACTCAGCTACTCAAGTGTAGAAGCTTAATATAGAGGGATTTTTTCAAAGGCCTATGTAGAATAGTGGGTAGACATGGCAGACGACACAGCGATTTCTCCAAAGCAGCTCTTTATTTTGTAAGCTGGAACAGAAAACTGAACAGCAAACAGCTCAGCCGGCCTGCTTTTATAGGCAGCCGGCTGTCAACATTGTAGCAACAACAACCCAGAGTCTCCCGCCTAAAATAACTGACGTGGACCTGAGTGAAAACTATCTACAGTATCCCCCTGCTGGCCCAGGGTGAGAACTTCAGTACATAACAGCCTAGGGTTGAATCAAGTGCAAATCATACCCAGAGTAGATCCATTGAAATTGATGGACAAGACTAACTAAGGCACATTAATTTCAGTGGCTCTGGTCTTACCAAAAATTAGTCACATACAATCTAATTTTAAACAGAATGAGAGGTTCTACAAATAAATATATGATAACACCCTCTTGAATGATTTGTGCATGTGTGTGTCTGTTTTGCAGAAAATCCTCTTGAGCCTGACTGCCTTGTCTCTGACACTTGCCTTGTGTCAGGGAGCCTGCATGTTTAGCCAGCACAAAGCAGAGATTAAAGATGGTAAGTAAACAGCAACGTAATGTTGATAAGCAGCCTATTCATGGCCAAATAATTTTTTTATGTTTGGGAAATGTGTTCCTGACTAGAGATTTTTTAGCATACACCTACCAAATCTGCTCTTGCAGAACCAGAACTCAGACCAAAATGCAGCTACCTTCAAAATCTACACTTCTCTGGATGTTGTGATGCTGCTCAGAGTCTAAAATGACCTGACGCTGCTCCCGTCTCATCTTCTCATTGATGAGTCCCTGCTTAAGCTCTTACTTTATTATGTATTTTGTGTTCTTTAGATTGTATTTTTAGGTTGTGAACAGCCCTGAGGATGGTATATAAATAGTAATAATAATAACAACTGATAGACATTGAAACGGCCAGATTCCCCATCCACAGGGCACCCCATTCACTCCCACCCTGTCTTAAGCTTGGAACCACCGTCTGCAGACGCAAGCAGGAGACTGCAGGGCCGCAGTATAAGCAAGACAGACGTCCAGGGTCACTACCTTTCTGGTCAGCAAACAGGACATGCAAGAATAAAGCTTCCCACTCCACTCCACTCCATGTCAGGAAATGCTTTACCTATTACATTTTCACGTATCAGGCTGCGGTCAGAAGCACAGGAGGAGCTGGACAAGTGGACAAGTTGCAGCCACTGTGCTTCTCTTGCACAGTTTCTGCATTGTTCTGAGCAGCAGCTTCTTACTGCATGAGCTGTTTGGGGGCTGATATTAAATTTCTCTCCCTAGGTAAACCAGTGCTGCCCACTGAGTGTACCGATCCCTATGATGGGAGCAAGCATCCATTTGGCTCCAAGTGGAATACAGCGCAGTGCATGGAATGCACATGTAGTGAAAGGGGAATGGGATGCTGTTCCAGGTAGGCCAAATACCCAGAATGGCACTGGGTCTATTAATCTCTTTCAAATTATATTGCCCCGTTCTCTCTGAAAGATCTTCTGCTCAATAAGCATTCATGGACGGAATTAGCTGAAGATGGGTGTCCCAATTAATCTTTACATCTGAAGATAGGTTGCATAACATTGAGCATGTCCAGAGTGCCTTTCCAATCATCCGATGACCAGGCATTCGGTGTGCGGAAGCTTGGACTTTGGGATCTCCCTGAGTCCCAGATCCTCTCATCCGGAGACCACCTAGGAGTTGGTGCTGGGGAGAGGGACCCCAATGCACCCAAAGGAACAGGACCCCTCCTCTTTCCTGCACCTTCATGTCTCCTTCTGTCTCCCTCCTGGCTGGCCTCTTGGTTTTGCACCAACATTTTGCTACACCCTTTCTTCTGCATGGGTGCTGCCCTCAACCACTGCAAACATATGGGGGGGGAGAGAGAGAATAATCGTACAGCAACATGCAATGGCATATTGTGCAAGACATGTCCTTTGTGCATTCAGCTTGGATTCCCCAGGAGAATTTGGCCTCAGGGCAAATGTTTTCCAAGGGCTTGGTTTTCCCTGGACAGAGCAAACATCTTGCAAAACTGCTCTTCTGCCAGGCAGTTCCAATCATTCTTGGCAGGTCCTAAGTGAGCAGGAGAAAGGAGAGCTCCTCTACAAGATCTCCATAAGCTCAGGGAAGCCTTAGTTTACACATTGTCCTTCTTCTTTTTAGGTACGGTGGTACTGTTGATGTTCCGGGATGTAAAGCAGTGGTAAATCCAAACACATGTAAATATGAGTTCTATAAACTGGACGATCCCTCCAAACCTTGTTCCTGAGCTTTACAAATCCCACCCAAATTCCCTTCATGTAAGAGAATCTGAATAAATCAGTCATATGTGCATTTCGGTGTGTATCTGTTGTCTTTGCTTGATATCACTACTTGCAGAATTTGGTTCATATCATAATGATGATGATGATGATAAAATTTATTTATATCCCGCCCTCCCCAGCTGGAGCCGGGCTCGGGGCGGCTAACAACAATAAAACAGTAGAACACTCTAAAATCATTCATTATAAAATTAAGTCAAATCAAACCAATGGCAATCATTGGGCCAAAACTCCGCGAAGATTGCCAAAGGAGGAAGTCAAGTCAGGTTGTGCCCTGGCCAAAGGCCTGGTTTAACAGCTCTGTCTTGCAGGCCCTGCGGAAAGATGTCAAGTCCCGCAGGGCCCTAGTCTCTTGTGACAGTGCATTCCACCAGCTTGGAACCACAGCCGAAAAAGCCCTGGCTCTAGTTGAGGCCAGCCTAACGTCTCTGTGGCCTGGGACCTTCAAGATGTTTTTATTTGAAGACCGTAAGTTTCTCTGTGGGACATACCAGGAGAGGCGGTCCCATAGGTACGAGGGTCCTAGGCCGTATAGGGCTTTAAAGGTTAAAACTAGCACCTTAAACCTGATCCTGTACTCCACCGGGAGCCAGTGCAGCTGGTATAGCACCGGGTGAATGTGATCTCGCAGCAAGGACCCTGTAAGGAGTCTCACTGTGTCATTCTGCACCTGCTGGAGTTTCTGGGTCAGTCTCAAGGGCAGCCCCATGTAGAGCGAGTTACAATAATCCAGTCTGGAGGTGACCGTCGTGTGGATCACAGTGGCTGGGTCAGGGCAAGAGAGGTAAGGAGCCAACTGCTTAACTTGGCGGAGATGAAAAAATGCTGCCTTTGTTATAGCTGCAATCTGCACCTCCATGGAAAGGGAGGTGTCGAAGATTACACCCAAACTCTTAACGGACGGTGCTGGCACTAATTGCACCCCCGCAATAGATGGCAGTTGCCCCCCCCAATCCGATATCATCCCGTCCCAGCCACAGGACCTCTGTCTTCAAAGGATTTAACTTCAACCGGCTCCCACGTAACCATCCAGCCACAGCTTCCAAACATCTGATCAGTGTGTCTGGGGCCGAGTCAGGATGGCCATCCATCAACAGATAGAGTTGGGTGTCATCAGCATACTGATGGCAGCCCAGCTCTAAACTCCAGACAAGCTGGGCGAGGGGGCGCATAAAGATGTTAAAAAGCATCGGGGAGAGTATCACACCCTGAGGCACTCCACATACCAAGGAGTGGCGCGATGACAATTCCCCCCCAAGCCCCACCCTCTGTCCCCGACCAGAGAGAAACGAGCGCAGCCATTGAAGGACTGTGCCCTGGATTCCCACGTCGGCAAGGCGGTGGTCCAGAAGTTTGTGATCGACCATGTCGAAGGCTGCTGACAGGTCTAGAAGAATCAGCAGCCCCGACCCGCCTCGATTCAGCTGCCTGCGGAGATCATCTGTTAGGGCGACTAGAGCCGTCTCGGTCCCATGACCAGCGCAGAAGCCAGACTGGAATGGATCCAGAGTAAATGTTTCATCCAGAAACCCACCAAGCTGTTCAGCAATCGCTCTCTCAATCACCTTACCCAGGAACGGAAGATTCGAAACCAGGCGGTAATTGGATAGATCTAAGGGATCTAATGATGTTTTCTTTAAGAGCGGGTGCACCACTGCCTCCTTCAGTTCCCCTGGGAATGTCCCGGTCCCAAGGGACAAATTAATGATATCCCCCAGGGGGCCCCGCACCTCGTCTGGACACGCTCTAATCAGCCAAGACGGGCACGGGTCAAGAGGACAGGTGGTGGGCTTTCCAGCTCGGAGGAGTCTGTCCACATCGGCTGGGGATATCTGGTTAAAGTGGTCCAATACTGGACAGTCGTGGGGCCTCCAGTTCCTTTATTGTATCCAAATTGGCAGGGAGGTCATGGCGGAGCAACAAGACCTTCTCCACAAAAAAGCTTGCAAATGCCTCACAGCTGTGTGTCAAATTGTTATTTAAATTTGGCTGTCCTTCAAGGGACGTTAAAGACCTAATTATACTAAATAATTCCGCCAGGCGAGAGCAAGCGGATGCAATGGAGGCTGAGAAGTAAGACTTCTTAGCGGCCTTCACTGCCATCTCGTAGGTTTTCATAAAAACCCTATAAGATGTTCTTGAGGCTCCATCACGGGCACCCCGCCATCCTCACTCTAGCCGTCTGAGGTCCTGCTTCATTTTCCGAAGCTCCTCAGCGTGTGGCCTGTTTGATGTGTGGGGCCCGAAACAAACTGGGAGAGCCCTAGTGTTGCCATGGAAGACACCAGGTCCAGAGCCTGTGAGGAGGGAGTGGCATCAGCATGGATGTTGAAGTCCCCCAATACCAACAGGTTAGGGAACTCCAAGGCCCAGCCGGCCACCGCCTCCAGCAGGCCTGACAGGGTGGCTGCTGTTGCACTAGGTGGCCGGTACACCAGCCAGACAGCCAAGCTCACCTCGGAGCCCCACACTAGGCCAACACATTCAATGCCGGGGATCGATGGTGATAGTAGAGCCCTGAAAGAACAACCTTCCCGGATTAATAATGCCACCCCTCCCCCCCCGGCCCACAGTCCACGACTGGTGGAGGATGGAGAAACCCGGGGGCGCCATCTCTTATAAGGTAACAGTTTCCCCTTCAGTCTCCGTCACACAAGCCAGGTCGACCCCCTGCGAGGTAAAGAAATCTTGCAGGGTGGCGGTTTTGTTGCCTATAGACCTGGCATTGCACAGGACCAGTGAAGGAGGTGAGTAATCCTTGCTCACCCTACCCTCATCCCTCGGGATGGGGCGCAGATTGGAAGGGGTACGAGCATATCCATATCTCGATCCCCTTCGCCTATAACATCTGCCCCCACTGCCATACCTCCCTCGCCCCTCCACGATAACAATCCCAAGCCTCATCCTAGCCTCCATTGATGGCAATTGATGTTATTCTTTCCCAGCCTAGTTATTCTGCTTATAGTATCAGCAACTCGATAACTCTAATTAGTCGAGTAGAACAAACCAGCTAAACATCAGCTGCCTCTCTGATTGTATGGAGCTATTATATTCTTTGTCAGCGTACTGTTATAATATTAACACAAGCAATTAATTAAATTAAAAAATAAACCCCCAAACATTCCACGGCTAAACAAAACTACAGTGGTGCCCCGCAAGACGAATGCCTTGCAAGACGGAAAACCCGCTAGACGAAAGGATTTTCTGTTTTGGAGGCGCTTCGCAAAACGAATTTCCCTGTGGGGTTGCTTCGCAGTTCCCGTGGGTTTTTTCGCTCCCCCCCTTTTCCTAAGCCGCTAAGCCGCTTAACAGCTGATCGCTAAAAGCCGCTAGACCGCTGTAGGGCTAATCCGCTAAGCTGTCAATGGGCTTGCTTCGCAAGACGAAAAAACCGCTAGACGAAGAGAATGGCGGAACGGATTCTTTTCGTCTTGCGAGGCACCACTGTACCATCTAACATACATTAAGGGAAGAAAAAACACCTAAGTAGCAGAAGAGGAACAATCAAACACCTAACAGTAAGTGTGCAAGTGTGCATGGAGCACAAAAATGATAGTGATAGACATGCCTATCTCAGCTATCAGCAGCTTTTTAGATTCTAATGGATTATTGTTGTTGTTATTTAGTCGTGTACGTCTCTTCGTGACCCCATTGGACCAGAGCACACCAGGCAATGGATTATTAAAAATTGCTTAATTTGATACGTTGTTTATTTTAAAGTTATTGTGACTTTTTTGCATTGGATCAGATGGTTATTACTAATGTTTGACATTTTATTATGTTTTTGAGTGTGTTGGGAGCAGACCAGAGTAGCTGGGGCAACCCAGCCAGATGGGTGGGGAATAATAATAATAATAATAATAATAGGCAAAGTTAATGTAGTGACTAAATGGCCCATCACAAAGCCATCTGTGGCTCCCATCCTCGTTATGTCTACTCAGAAGTAAGTCCTATTGAATTCAGTTTTGCTACCTCCCAGGTAAGTGCAGGTGTGGATTTATAGTTCTTTGAGGCCCTCTTCCTTCACTTAAACAAATATGATTATGTCGACATTGGGGGGGGTGAGTCGACAACAATAATATTTCTGGGTTTGCACTCTGATTCCCCTACCCAAACAATTGGGGAACAATTCCTGCTGGAGGAAAAAGTGCTGCTATGCTTCTGAAATACATGCCCCCCCCAAAAAAATTGGGAACTATGGGGGGAAATATGAAGACAATGCTGCTGCTGCTGCTGCTGTGGCTGATACTTTTGTACGGCCTCCCAACTTGTGAATTATCTGGAAAAAGTTTATAACAATTCTGATGCCTCCACACTGGGAACCCCCTTCCCCATATAAGGGGGGGGGGGCAACTTGTAAGATTCAGGGAATAGATCAAGACAATTTAATTTCTGATGATGATTATACTAGCACATCTGCACTGCCCCCAACAACAATGGCTTGGGAACAATTAGGTAAAAGTGGATCATGGTTGGGGCTTATGATGCCTCTGAACTAGGTGGCCTCCCGCAACAGCTTTGCAACAACCTCTGCTGTGCAGCATGCAGCAGAAACAAAAAAGGCATTGCCATCTCCTCCCCTCTCTCTCATATTCCACTGAGGCGCCTCTCAAGTAGCTGCCTGCTTCATATGTCAGCAGGCAAGAAAAGAAACACGGCAGCCATGGGTTGACCCCCCTATTTCTTCCTCCAACCCACCCCGGCATTTTCAAAAAGTCCCTCAAGGAGCAACACAAGGAACAGGCAATTCCTGCACTGCTCCGCATCCCAGCCACTCACTTTTTAAAGGAAAAAAAAGGAGCTGCCTGCCTGCAGCTCCATGTGGCTGGCAGGCAGCAAAGCAAAACTGGCAAGTGGGTGGATTCTGCCCTTCTTCCTCCAGCACTACATATAAAGTAAAGTCATGGTCTCCCCCAAATCATCTTGGGAAGGATGTGAAGGGTCTGAGGGGTGCCCTAGTCCCTTCTCCAGACTTGCCTGGGAAGAGGCATTGATTGTTAAACTACTCCAGAAGTGTAGCTCGCTGAAAGGAATTGATACTACTTGTAAAAAGGTAAAGCTAAAGGACCCCTGACGATTAAGTCCAGTGGCAAAGGACTCTGGCTTTACTGGCTTTACTGGTTACCCAGTGACTACTGCTCTTAACCACTACACCACCACTACACCACACTGGCTCCAAGGGAGCTGACGTTTGTCCACAAACAGTTTTTCGGGGTCATGTGTCCAGCATGACAAAGCCACTTCTGGGGAAACCAGAGCAGTGCATGGAAACGCCGTTTACCTTCCCGCTGGAGCGGCACCTATTTATCTACTTGCACATTGACGTACAGCTTCCAGATCATGAGGCCAGCAGTGCATGGTCTTCCCGCTGAAGTGGTACCTATTTATCTACTTGCACATTGACGTGCTTTCGAACTGCTAGGTGGGCAGGAGCTGGCACCAAGCAACAGGAGCTCACCCCGTTGCAGGGATTTGAACCACTGACCTTCCGATCAGCAAGCCCAAGGCTCACTGGTTTACACCACAGCGCTACGCACGTACCTCTCCCAAAATATTGCTGAGGAATTCACTTCCCTGGGGCTCCAGGGAAGTGGCATTTTCTGCCTCAGCGCAGCCGTAGTCTGGTCCTGGGGGTCCATGTTTTCCTCCCTGCATGGCCGTTGGTGCCTCTCCCTTCTTGCTAAAAAGCCCCTGACCACACGGTTGCTAAAGATGCCTTATGACTGAAGCATGGCAAGATCTTCTTTTCTTGCTAGAAGCCCCTGGCCATAAGGTTGCTAAAGATACCCAATTTCTTCAGAAACATGCAACACCTTGTTTTTCTTACTAAAAAGTCCCTAACCTCGTGATTTCTAAAGAAACAACACCCTATAGAATGTTTAGCCACAGCTATTTTGAAATAGCAATAGCAATCTATGCCCTAGCTGCTATAGTCCTTTAGCCTTGTGACCTTCATAATTAATAATAAAAAAGCATGTTTTATTTTGTGAAAGCAATCTGAAAAGACAACCTATATATATTTCTCTAGGGTAAGAAATCCCAAATGCTGCAATCATTCCTTGGGGGAGTTGCTCCACCCCTTTGTTCATTTTGCTGGCCATTGTTGACAGTATGCTTCTTGAGGTGAGGCCCTGGAGACAAATATCTAGAGCCATATCTCTTGCAGAACTCAACACTATCCTGGTCTAATAACATTTAATGTGATTTTCCTGTTCTGGGTTCTGGTTCTGAACTGCACTTATCAATGAATATCTCCAGAAGACGTAGAACTCTTCCCGCTGTTCTTGGAAACATTTATGTCAGCAGAAGCAAATATTTCCTTCCTGGCAAGCTTTTCCTTGGCGAGTTAGGGCCTCCATCCCTCTCATTTTGCCCCTTCTCCTTCCCATTTTGCTTTGGGGATGGTTGGTACACAAGCTTTTCTTTAATCTAGATTATGTTTAAATGATGGAAAGGGAGATTTGTGGTGTGGAAAGGGGATATGCAAAGGAATTCAGAATTATGAGGATTAAGTACCTCAGCTGCTGAGGCTTTCTCAGACTCTAGGCCTATCATACTCAGAGTAGATCCATTGAAATTGATGGACAAGACTAACTTAAGCACATTAATTTCAGTGGCTCTGCTCTGGCTAAAATTTAATCACATACAATTCATTTTTTAACAGAAACAGAGGCTCTACAAATAAATATATGATAACACCCTCTTGAATGATTTGTGCATGTGTGTGTCTATTTTGCAGAAAATCCTCTTCAGTCTGACTGCCTTGTCTTTGACACTTGCCTTGTGTCAGGGATACTGTTTCACGGTTCTGCACAAAGCAGAGATTAAAGATGGTAAGTAAAGGGCAGCGTAATGTTGATAAGCAACCTATTTATGGCCAAATCATTATTTAATGTTTGGGAAATGTGTTCCTGAACACAGACCAAAATGCAGCTACCTTCAAAATCTACACTTCTCCGGATGTTGTGATGCTGCTCAGAGTCTAAAATGACCTGACGCTGCTCCCGTCTCATCTTCTCATTGATGAGTCTCTGCTTAAGCTCTTACTTTTATTGTGTATTTTGTGTTTCTTATATTGTATTTTTAGGTTGTGAACTGCCCTGAGGATGATATATAAATAGTAACAATAATAATAACTGATAGAAATTGAAACGGCCAGATTCCCCATCCACAGGGCACCCCATTCACTCCCACCCTGTTTTAAGCTTGGAACCACCGTCTGCAGACGCAAGCAGGAGACTGCATGGCCGCAGTATAAGCAAGACAGACGTCCAGGGTCACTACCTTTCTGGTCTGCAACCAGGACATGCAAGAATAAAGCTTCCCACTCCACTCCACTCCATGTCAGGAAACGCTTTACCTATTACATTTTCACGTATCAGGCTGCTGTCAGAAGCACAGGAGGAGCTGGACAAGCTGGACAAGTTGCAGCCACTGTGCTTCTCTTGCACAGTCTGCATTCTGCTGAGCAGCAGCTTCTGATTGGATTGATGTTAAATGTATGGGATTTCTCTCCCTAGGTCAGCCGAGGCTGCCCACTGAGTGTACCGATCCATATGATGGGAACAAGCATCCATTCAACTCCAAGTGGAATACATCGAATTGCATGGAATGCGTATGTTCCAGGTAGACCAAATACCCAGAATGGCACTGGGTCTATTATTTTGCCCTGTTCTCTCTGGAAGATCTTCTGTTCAATAAACATTCATGGAGGGAAGATCTCCATAAGCTCAGGGAAACCTTAGTTTACACATTGTTCTTCTTCTTTTTAGGTACAGTGGTACTGTTGGTGTTCCGGGATGTAAAGCTGTGTTAAATCTAAACACATGTGAATATGAGTTCTATAAACTGGACGATCCCTCCAAACCATGTCCCTGAGCTTTACAAATCCCACCCAAATTCCTTTCATGTAAGAGTATCTGAATAAATCAGTCATATGTGCATTTCGGTGTGTATCTGTTGTCTTTGCTTGATATCACTACTTCCAGAATTTGCACATATCAAATTGACACATATCATAATGAAAGTGATAGACATGCCTATCTCAGCTATCAGCAGCTTTTTAGATTCTAATGGATTATTGTTGTTGTTATTTAGTCGTGTCCGACTCTTCGTGACCCCATGGACCAGAGCACACCAGGCAATGGATTATTAAAGGTAAAGGTACCCCTGCCCATATGGGCCAGTTGTGTCCAACTCTGGGGTTGTGCGCCCATCTCACTTAAGAGGCCAGGGGCCAGCGCTGTCCGAAGACACTTCCGGGTCACGTGCCCAGCGTGACAAGCTGCATCTGGCGAGCCAGCGCAGTAGACGGAAACACCGTTTACCTTCCCGCTAGAAAGTGGTCCCTATTTATCTACTTGCACCCGGGGGGGCTTTCGAACTGCTAGGTTGGCAGGCGCTGGGACCGAACGACGGGAGCGCACCCCACCGTGGGGATTCGAACCACCAACTTGACGATCGGCAAGTCCTAGGCGCAGAGGTTTTACCCACAGCGCCACCCGCGTCCGTGGATTATTAAATATTGCTTAATTTGCTATGTTGTTTATTTTAAAGTTATGGAGATATTCCATAACTTTAATGGAAATGGAGATATTCATTTCCATTCTGGTAATGATTATACTAGCGCATCTGCACTGCCCCCAACAACAATAGCTTGGGAACAATTAGGTAAAAGTAGAACATGGATGGGGCTGATGATGCCTCTGAACTAGGTGGCCTCCTGCAACAGCTTTGCAACAACCTCTGCTGTACAGCAGGCAGCAGGAACAAAAAAGGCATTGCCATCTCCTCCCCTCTCTCTCATATTCCACTGAGGCGCCTCTCAAGTAGCTGCCTGCTTCATATGTCAGTAGGCAAGAAAAGAAACACGGCAGCCATGGGTTGACCCCCCTATTTCTTCCTCCAACCCACCCCGGCATTTTCAAAAAGTCCCTAAAGGAGCAACACAAGGAACAGACAATTCCTGCACTGCTCCGCATCCCAACACACACTTTTTTTTGTGGCTGGCAGACAGCAAAGCAAAACTGGCAAGTGGGTGGATTCTGCCCTTCTTCCTCCAGCACTACATATAAAGTAAAGTCATGGTCTCCTGCACCATTAGAAATTGGGCCCTAGTAGGATGTTGGGAGGGACGCGGGTGGTGCTGTGGTATAAACCTCTGAGCTTTGCGCTTGCCAATCAGAAGGTCAGTGGTTCGAATCCCCGTGACGGGTTGAGCTCCCGTTGCTCAGTCCCTGCTCCTGCCCACCTAGCAGTTTGAAAGTACGTCAAAGTGCAAGTAGATAAATAGGTACCACTTCAGCGGGAAGACCATGCACTGCTGGCCACATGACCCGGAAGCTGTACGCCAGCTCCCTCAGCCAATAAAGCGAGATGAGCGCTGCAATCCCAGAGTCGGTGATGACTGGACCTAATGGTCAGGGGTCCCTTTACCTTCTAGGATGTTGGGGTCTCCTATTCCTTGGTGTCCAAAGAACTCACCAATCACAATTCTGACTTGGCTGAACCCCTTGACAGACAGGAGTGGCCAGGCTGGCTCATTTAACAGAAGTTGCTTGGAACATGCACATTGTGCTTCATAACTTTCTTCCTAGGAGGGTAAGAGACTCGCCTTTTAACATTTATTTTTATTATATTTGTATACTGCCCTCCACACAAAGATCTCAGGGCAGTTGACAGCATAAAAACACAAAATACCTACTAAAAACAGGAGGAGAAAAAGAAAAGGAAAAAGTAAAGTACCTCTCCCGCCCACTGGACCTCTGGGGAAGGAGGCACATGAAGATGATTGTAGGGGCCGGGTAGTGTCAGGCTTTGGGGGATCAGATCCCTCCCACGGTGGCAGCCAAGAGGCAGAGAAAGGATGAACGTTCTTACCAAGCCATTTATTCAGTAATTCACAAAGCGTGACAAAGGAACGCAGTCTTCCCTAAATAACGGCATTGCTGCAAGTAAAGTCCCCTCCCCTCCAGGTCTCCCCTATTCTACGTCACTCCTGCATCGGCTTAGCTGAGCTGTCTGCCTCTGCGCTCCCTGTTCTGCTCCCCTCGATGCCCACCTGGCCCCGGAAGGGGGGCTGGCCAGGAATCCTTTCCAAGGACAGAGTCTGTCAGCTGTCTCTCCCCTGGTGCTGCTGCTTCTTCTGCTCTTCCTCTCCCAATATTTCCAAGCTTCTCCCCTCTTCAGCCTCTCATCTATGCCCTTCTGCAAACCACGGTTCTTCATTGGCTTCCCGACAGATAGGCTATTTCCACTAATATATTCATTTTTAAGCACATTTTTACCCACTTCATGTATTTTGGTAAACAATGGTTAGTTGGTGAACTGAATCACAAAATTTGGATAACTGAATTTCCAGAGATGCCTCTGTTTTGGTTCTCATATTATTTTGGAAAGTGCAAATTTGATAAATTTGGCTTTCAGTATGAACTTAAGTGACCCCCCCCCCATCCCTAATCAAGACCGGTTTCTTCTAATGTGCAGCCAAGCACATTTCGTGCAGTGTGTGTGTTTGAAACGTTGTGTAGAATGAAACACATTTTTGCACAGCTGGGCCTGGTGCACACCCAGCCCGAGATTCCCCAAGCAAATCTGCCTCAGGCAAACCCAGGTAGGATTTCCCAAACCTTCGTTTCCCCGGGATCCAGCAAAGCATTTCCAAGATAGATGAAGGCTGTGGAAGAAAAACACCTTGGCGACTCTAGATCAAGTTTGGCCTACATGTTCAGCTCCTTCTTGGATACGGTGATTCTGCAGCTGCTGATGGATGCAAAGGGGAGTTAGGTTAAAAAACATGGGAATATAAGTACGTTAAAATGCAAGGCCCCTCCAAGGCATGTTTCTAAGCTTTCAACACACATCCCTGTCCTTTCACATACGGGAATCTAAATAATTCAGTTATTTGTGTGTGTCTCTTATCTTTTATTGAATATTTATTATCATGGATAAAAACAAGAATATTCCACTGTGACCAAAAAACTACCCCCATTCTCCCAAGAAAACGCAGGCAAGGCACCTGAGGCCCACAAGTCACTTGGGTCGGCTGAGATTAAGGCCACATGAGCAGCATCCATTGAAAGCACTCAGAGGTCACTTTCACAGTCATGGTGTCCCCCAAATCATCTTGGGAAGGATGTGAAGGGTGCTGAGGGGTGCCTAGTCCCTTCTCCAGGATTGCCTGGGAAGGGAGATTGATGGTTAAACTACTCTGTAAGTGCAGCTCTGGAAGTGTAGCTCGCTGAGAGGAATTGATACTACTTGTCAAAAGGTAAAGGACTCCTGACAGTTAAGTCCAGTGGCGAACGACTCTGGCTTTACTGGCCGAGGGAGCTGACGTTTGTCCACAAACAGTTTTTCCGGGTCATGTGGCCAACATGACAAAGCCACTTCTGGTGAAACAAGAGCAGCGCAGGGAAAGGCCGTTTACCTTCCCACTGGAGCAATACCTACTTATCTACTTGCACATTGACGTGCTTTCAAACTGCTAGGTGGGCAGGAGCAGGGACCAAGCAATGGGAGCTCACCCCGTTGCGGGGATTCGAACCAATGACCTTCCGATCGGCATGCCCAAGGCTCACTGGTTTACACCACAGCGCTACCCACGTACATCTCCCAAAATATTGCTGAGGAATTCACTTAACTGGGGCTTCAGGGAAGTGGTGTCTTCTGCCTCGGCGCAGTCTTGGGGGTCCATGTTTTCCTCCCTGCGTGGCCGTTGGTGCCTCTCCCTTCTTGCTAAAAAGCCCCTGACGGCAAGGTTGCTAAAGATGCCTTATGATTGAAGCATGGCAAGATCTTCTTTTCTTGCCAGAAGCCCCTGACCTCAAGGTTGCTAAAGATACTCAATTTCTTCAGAAACATGCAACAACTTGTTTTTCTTACTAAAAAGTAACCTCACAATTTCTAAAGAAACAACACCCTATAGAATGTTTAGCCACAGCTATTTTGAAATAGCAATAGCAACCTATGCCCTAGCTGCTATAGTCCTTTAGCCTTGTGACCTTCATAATTAATAATAAAAAAGCATGTTTTATTTTGTGAAAGCAATGTGAAAAGACAACCTATATATATTTCTCACAGCCAGGGAGGGATTTTTCCTGCATATAAATGGGCCGGTCCACTGGCTTTAGCTTGTCTCAGAGCAAATGTCACAACTATGGCAGATGACTGACTGCAGAGGCAGAACAGTAACTGGTAGTGAATGAAAGCCCTCTCCTAATTTCATGTGCCTGGTAGTGGATGAAAGCCCTCTCCTAATTTCATGTGCCTGTATCCTGTCACCTCTTACTTGCCTTTTCTCTAGGGTAAAAAACCCCAAATGCTGCAATCTTTCCTTGGGGGAGATGCTCTACCCCCTTGTTCATTTTGCTGGCCTTTTTTGCCAGTATCCTTCTTGAGGTGAGGCCCTGGAGAGAAATATCTAGAGCCATATTTCTTGCAGAACTCAACACTATCCTGGTCTAATAACATTTAACGTGATTTTCCTGTTCTGGGTTCTGGTTCTGGTCTGAAGTTAGCAATGAATATCTCTGGAAGACGTAGAACTCTTCTAGCTATTCTTGTAAACATTTTTGTCAGCAGAAGCAAATATTTCCTTCTGATGCAAGCATTTCCTTCCCCCGTTAGGACCTCCATCCCTCTCATTTTGCCCCTCCTCTTTCCCATTTGTATAAAAGGGGATATGGGATTCTCCACAGACTTACAGGAGGGACACCAGAGCTCTTTCCTGCACCTCCCAGTAAGAGTTTGCCAGCAACTCATTGAAAAGCCAAGATGGTAAGTGGAATGCTTTGGAGACAGTTGGCACACAACTTTTTCTTTAATCTAGATTATGTTTAAATGATGGCAAGGGAGATTTGTGGTGTGGAAAGGGGATATGCAAAGGAATTCAGAATTATGAGGATTGAGTACCTCAGCTGCTGAGGCTTTCTCAGACTCCAGGCCTATCATACTCAGAGTAGATCCATTGAAATTGATGGACAAGACTAACTTTGGCACATTAATTTCAGTGGGTCTGCTCTGACTAAAATTTAGTCACATACATTTTTAAACAGAACGAGAGGTTCTACATATAAATATATGATAGCACCATGTTGAACGATTTCTGTATGTGTGTGTCTGTTTTGCAGAAAATCCTCTTGAGCCTGACTGCCTTGTCTCTGACACTTGCCTTGTGTCAGGGATTCTGCACATTCAGCGAGCACAAAGCAGAGATTAAAGATGGTAAGTAAACAGCAACGTAATGTTAATATGTAACCTATTCATGTCCAAATAATTATTTAATGTTTGAAAAATGTGTTCCTGACTAGAGATGAGGGGTAAATGCACCCCATTCATATTTTAGCATACACCTACCAAATCTGCTCTTGCAGAACCAGAACACAGACCAAAATGCAGCTACCTTCAAAATCTACACTTCTCTGGATGTTGTGATGCTGCTCAGAGTCTAAAATGACGTAACGCTGCTCCTGTCTCATCTTCTCATTGATGAGTCCCTGCTTAAGCCCTTACTTTTATTATGTATTTTGTGTTTTTAGGTTGTGAACTGCCCTGAGGATGGTATATAAACAGTAATAATAATAACTGGTAGAAATTGAAACGGCCAGATTCCCCATCCACAGGGCACCGCATTCACTCCCTCCCTGTTTTAAGCTTGGAACCACCGTCTGCAGACGCAAGCAGGAGACTGCAGGGCCGCAGTATAAGCAAGACAGATGCCCAGGAGTTGGACAAGTGGAAATTTTGCAGTCACTGTGCTTCTCTTGCGCAGTCTTTGCATTCTGCTGAGCAGCAACGTCTGATTGCCTTGATGTTAAATGTATAGGATTTCTCTCCCTAGGTCAGCCGGTGCTGCCCACTGAGTGCACTGATCTCAATGATGGCAGCAAGCATCCATTCGGCTCCAAGTGGAATACAGCGGATTGCATGGAATGCGCATGTAGTGAAAGTGGAATGGACTGCTGTTCCAGGTAGGCCAAATACCCAGAATGGCACTGGGTCTATTAATCTCTTTCAAATTATTTTGCTCCGTTCTCTCTGAAAGACCTTCTGCTCAATAAGCATTCATGGACGGAATTATCTGAAGATGGGTGTCCCAATTAATCTTTGCATCTGAAGATAGGTTGCATAAAATTGTCCAGAGTGCCTTTCCAATCATCCAATCACCAGGCGTTCGCTGTGTTGAAGCTTGGACTTGGGGATCTCCCTGAGTCCCAGATCCTCTCATCCGGAGACCACCTAGGAGTTGGTGCTGGGGAGAGGGACCCCGATGCACCCAATGGAAGAGGACCCCTCCTCTTTCCTGCACCTTCCTGTCTCCTTCTGTCTCCCTCCTGGCTGGCCTCTTGGTTTTGCACCAACATTTTGCTACACCCTTTTTTCTGCATGGGTGCTGCCCTCAACCACTGCAAACATATGGGGGGAGGGGAGAGAGAGAGAATCATCGTACAGCAACATGCAATGGCATATTGTGCAAGACATTCAGCTTGGATTCCCCAGGAGAATTTGGCCTCAGGGCAAATGTTTTCCAAGGGCTTGGTTTTCCCTGGATGGAGCAAACATCTTGCAAAACTGCTTTTCTGCCAGGCAGTTCCAATCATTCTTGGCAGGTCCTAAGTGAGCAGGAGAAAGGAGCGCTCCTCTACAAGATCTCCATAAGCTCAGGGAAGCCTTAGTTTACACATTGTTCTTCTTCCTTTTAGGTACGGTGGTACTGTTGATGTTCCGGGATGTAAAGCAGTGGTAAATCCCAACACATGTGAATATGAGTTCTATAAACTGGACGATCCCTCCAAACCCTGTTTCTGAGCTTTACAAATCCCACCCAAATTCCCTTCATGTAAGAGAATCTGAATAAATCAGTCATATGTGCATTTCGGTGTGTATCTGTTGTCTTTGCTTGATATCACTACTTGCAGAATTTGGTACATATCATAATGAAAGTGATTATCTCAGCTATCAGCAGCTTTTTAGATTCTAATGGATTGTTGTTGTGGTTTAGTCATTTAGTCATGTCTATCTCTTCGTGACCTCATTGGACCAGAGCACACCAGGCAATGGATTATTAAATATTGCTTAATTTGAAATGTTGTTTATTTTAAAGTTATTGTGACTTTTTTGTATTGGATCAGATGGTTATTATTAATGTTTGACATTTTATTCTGTGTTTGTGTGGGTTGGCAGCAGCCCAGAGTAGCTGGGGAAACCCAGCCAGATGGGTGGGCAATAATAATAATAATAATAATAGGCAAAGTTAATGTAGTGACTAAATGGCCCATCACAAAGTCATCTGTGGCTCCCATCCTCATTATGTCTACTCAGAAGTAAGTCCCATTGAATTCAGTTGTGCTAACTCCCAGGGAAGTGCAGGTGTGGATTTATAGTTCTTTGAGGCCCTCTTCCTTCACTTAAACAAATATGATTATGTTGACATTGGGGGGGGGTGAGTCGACAACAATAATATTTCTGGGTTTGCACTCTGATTCCCTTCCCCAAACAATTGGGGAACAATTCCTGCTGGAGGAAAAAGTGCTGCTATGCTTCTGAAATACATGTCGTCCCCTCCCCCCCCCCAAAAAAATTGGGAACTATGGGGGGAAATATGGTGACAATGCTGCTGATGATGATCTTGATGATAGTTTTTTACTGCCTCCCAAGGCAACTTGTGAATTATCTGGAAAAAGTTTATAACAATTCTGATGCCTCCACACTGGGAACCCCCTTCCCCATACGAGGGGGGGGCGACTTGGAAGATTCAGGGAATAGATCAAGACAATTTAATTTCTGATGATGATTATACTAGTGCATCTGCACTACCCCCAACAACAATGGCTTGGGAACAATTAGGTAAAAGTGGATCATGGTTGGGGCTTATGATGCCTCTGAACTAGGTGGCCTCCCGCAACAGCTTTGCAACAACCTCTGCTGTGCAGCAGGCAGCAGAAACAAAAAAGGCATTGCCATCTCCTCCCCCCTCTCTCATATTCCACTGAGGCGCCTCTCAAGTAGCTGCCTGCTTCATATGTCAGCAGGCAAGAAAAGAAATTCGGCAGCAATGGGTTGACCCCCCCTATTTCTTCCTCCAACCCACCCCGGCATTTTCAAAAAGTCCCTAAAGGAGCAACACAAGGAACAGACAATTCCTGCACTGCTCTGCATCCCAACACACACTTTTTAAATAAAAAAAGGAGCTGCCTGCCTGCTGCTCCATGTGGCTGGCAGGCAGCAAAGCAAAACTGGCAAGTGGGTGGATTCTGCCCTTCTTCCTCCAGCACTACATAGGGTGAAGCGGAGCAGATTGATGCAGAAAAATTCAATATCATATTTTATGTAACAAAAATGAGTCTTTTTTTTTTTTGCTTTATGCATGGCATAACTAATCAATATTATAATAGCAATCCAAAGAACCATTATAGTTAGAAGAATGAGAATATAATGACTTTAGTAAAAATAAAAATGAATTTTGTATCATTCTGCTCCACCTACAGGGCACTTTGATACATTGGATGGGGCACTTTGATACAAAGTGTAAATTTTATGGGAATGGTAACTATTTACAAAAAATTAATGAAAAAAACAATTTTAATTGTGAGAGATCATAATTAGCCATACAATTTATTACTAAAAATCTAAATAACATATTGAAACTAACAGTGTTTCACACATATCATAGACTTTATGGCAGGTTTTCTTAACAAAACATCAAAACTTATATTAATCTTTCATCAAACACCTATCCATTAAAAAAAAAACTTTGAAAAAACATTTAAAAGTATAAGAACTCACATTAGATGGTTAAAAAATAGCAATTTAAACAAAATACTTATAAGAAATAAGAGAATTACTTAATGTTCAGTTTCTATTGCACATTATATCCACTGAAGTCAATAGAAAAAGTATAAAGAGATGATCGAGATGTGCCCTTTGAGAAATTTGGTTTTGGCAACTGCAAAACAACATCCTTGAAATCGATACTTGCCTTATCTTCTAGAATGGGGAAGACAAACATACAAGATCCTGTTTTTTTCCTGAGAGATGACACTTGAAAGTCGGTCAAAACACACCTACTCTCATCAAATGATAACAGCTGACTGGTGGGCGGCGTGGTCTCAGCTGTTGTACTCACACATGTATACAAACATTTTAGTGATGTCACAACACAAATAATGTTTCTCAAAATTGAAATATTGTTGGTGTATCAATCAAAAACCATAGCGTTGATTGAGTCTATCCTATCATAAGGTGGATGGAAAATTAAAAATATGTGCTGTGCTGCGCTCCCTTGAATGACGACTTTTGTTCAGGAAGGCACTTCAGCAACTGTAATGGTTCTAAGGGGTTGCTCGTGCGTAAGCAGGTGCCTATCTCCCCGGCTGGGTGCAAACACCTGGCTGGGTTGCCAAAGTGAACCTTTTCTGTCCGGACAGCCACTCACCTGTGGCTGACTCAATCGCTGGCAGAATCCATGAGTGGGCGTTTCTTAAACTTCTTCCAGCAAAGAAGCTCTTTGACGCCTAGTCTCCTCCTACTCTCTCTGCGCGAAAGCCTTCTGTGCAGGGAGTGCGTGGGCAACGGAGGACCCCTACTCTCCCCGCTGGTCCCAGGCAAGGAGTCATGGGACCGCCTCGCCGCTTCCCCCACAGGCCCCCCTTCTCCACTTGTGCTGCACTGATTCTCTTCCCCAGAAGATGGGCTGCTTCTCCCGATCCCTGGACGCTCTCTGGAATCCCTCTGGCTTTTGCGCTCCCCCTCCATACTGATGGCAGTTCCCTGACACTCATCATAGGAGGAGAAAGGAAAAAAGAAAGAGGGGGAGGGAATCAAATTGGCTCCAAGCCAAAGGCCAGGTGGAACAACTCTGTCTTACAGGCCCTGCGGAAAGAAACCAGATCCCGCAGGGCCCTGGTCTCATGAGACAGAGTGTTCCACCAGACCGGAGCCAGAGTTGAAAAGGCCCTGGCTCTGGTTGAGACCAATCTAACCTCCTTGAGGCTTGGGACCTCCAAAGTGTTGTTATTTGTAGACCTTAAGGTCCTCCGCGGGGCATACTGGGAGAGGTGGTCCCGTACGAGGGCTTTAAAGGTCAAAATCAGCACCTTAAATCTGACCCTGTACTCCACCAGGAGCCAGTGCAGCTTGAAAAGCACTGGGTGAATATGCTCCCATGGCAGAGACGCTGTGAGGAGCCTCGCTGCAGCATTCTGCACCCGCTGGAGTTTCTGGGACAGTTTCAAGGGCAGCCCTGCGTAGAGCAAATTACAGTAGTCAAGCCTGGAGGTAACCGTCACATGACTCACTATGGCCAGGTCAGGGCGGGAAAGGTAAGGGGCCAACTGCTTGATGCGGCGAAGCTCTTTTATACCAAGTCAGACCATTGGTCCACCCAACTCAGTACTGTGGCGCTTAATGACAGCGAGGATGTTCCACAGGTCTTGTCAGAACGCGACGCAAGAGGGGGTGTTGGTGCTCAGAACTTAACGGGTTAAGTTGTTCTGAGTAGTGCGTCACATTCTGACGTCAGGTTTCGAAGGTGGGAGGAGTTTTTCTCTGTTCCTCTTTGTCTTTGAGGGAGAAGGACACATTTTTATCATGGCTGCGAGAAGCCCAGGAGTGTTTTGCTGAGAAATGTCGCAATAAAGAACTGTAAATTGACTCACAACGTGCTTGGTATGTTTGTCTGAAGGTGCTGGAAAAAAACTGGAAAAAGATAGGTTTCAAAGTGAAACTGGGTTGGAAATAGCAAAAAAGGTTAAGTACCTGGGGGTAAATTTGACATCTAAAAATGTGAACTTATTTAAAGATAACTATGAAAAATGTTGGTCAGAAGTAAAAAAGGATCTAGATATATGGTCCAGGCTGAAACTTTCCTTGTTAGGCCGAATTGCTGTCATCAAGATGAATGTATTGCCGAGAATGCTGTTTTTGTTTCAGACGTTGCAGATCCTGGACAAAATGGACTGCTTCAAGAAGTGGCAGAAGGATATATCTAAATTTGTCTGGCAGGGCAAAAAGCCCAGGATAAAATTTAAGATTTTAACAGACGCGAAAGATAGAGGGGGCTTTGCCCTGCCAGACTTAAGACTTTATTACGAATCAGCAGCATTTTGCTGGTTGAAGCAATGGCTACTTCTGGAGGATACAGACATTTTGGACTTGGAAGGATATGACAATAGTTTTGGTTGGCATGCATATTTGTGGTATGACAAGGTAAAGGTGTATAAAAGTTTCAAAAACCATATTGTAAGGAAAGCACTGTATAATGTTTGGAATAGATATAAGGATTTATTGGAAAGCAAAACCCCCAGGTGGCTGTCACCAATGGAAGCAAAGGCAGTGAAAAAACTTAACATGGACTCTAATTGGCCCAAATATTGTGAAATCTTAGAACAAGATGGTGAAAAGCTGAAGCTTCAAAGTTTTGAGAAGCTAAAGCATAAAGTTCGAGATTGGTTACATTATCGTCAGATAAATGAGACATTTAAGCAGGACAGGAAACTTGGCTTTCAGAAGGAGAGGTCAAAATTAGAAACAGAATTGCTAGAACCCAATACTAAGAATCTATCTAAAATGTACAATTTGCTGCTGAAATGGAACACACAGGATGAAACGGTGAAATCAGCTATGATTAAATGGGCACAGGATATTGGTCATGATATTATGTTTGCTGACTGGGAACAGTTATGGACCACCGGCATTAAATTTACGGCATGTACTGCCTTGAAAGAGAATATAATGAAAATGATCTACAGGTGGTACATGACCCCAGTCAAGCTTGCAAAGATCTACCATTTGCCCAATAATAAATGTTGGAAGTGTAATGAGACTGAAGGCACTTTCTACCATCTTTGGTGGACCTGCCCAAAGATTAAGGCCTACTGGGAAATGATCTATAATGAAATTAAGAAAATCCTTAAGTGGACATTTGTAAAGAAACCGGAGGCTTTTCTCTTGGGCATGGTCGGCCAATTGGTACCAAAGAAAGATAGGACATTCTTTTTGTATGCAACTACAGCAGCAAGAATCCTGTTGGCAAAGTATTGGAAGATGCAAGAACTACCCTCTCTGGAAGAATGGCAGACGAAGGTGACTGAATACATGGGACTGGCAGAGATGACCGGCAGAATCCGTGACCAGAGGAAAGAGACAGTGGAAGAGGACTGGAGAAAATTTAAAATATATCTCAAAAACTATTGTAAAATTGTGGACTGATAAGATGTCAAGGGGTGAGAAACAAAGAATTACAGCTGTAAATGTTAAATCTTAAGTAAATTTAAAAGAGACTTGATTAAAAATTGACTGAAGGGTTGCTTGAAAAAATGACAAAATAAGGATGTGGTGAAAGGAAGGTATGGGGAAGTCAAATTTTTGTTGTATGTTTTTGATGTGTGTGTTTTGTTTTGTATTGTCTTTTGTATGTGTAAAAAACCAATAAAAATCATTTTTTTAAAAAAAGGTATGTTTGTCTGAAGCTAAGCGACAGCTTTCGCCGCTGTGTTTACTCTGCAAGGCGTGACTGGACGGAGCAGAATTGCCGCAGCTTGTGAGGAAGCGTACCGGGCGGCTGTAAAGAGCTGATGGAGATCGTAAAGAAATCAGCCACGTCACGCCAAATTAATCAATAAATAAATAAATATGGATTCAACACTGCATGTTGTGGCAGTGTCCAAGATAAACCCCTGATTTCAGGGGCTGGACTTTGCTGATATTTGGTGAGTTTGGCACAACTGCAGATAAAACTAAAAGGGTATTTTCTTCTTCTTCATAGACCCAAATGTGACTCCAGCTGGATGTACTGATGCGTACGATGGGAAGACACATCCATTTGGGTCTACATGGAATACAGCTGAGTGCATGGAGTGTGGCTGCCATCCAAATGAGATGCAGTGCTGTGCCAGGTATAGAGTTATTTACCACTTTGAAAGTGTTGTCCCCCAAACAATAGCAGTGGCAGCTGACTCTTTACCTGCAGAGCAGGTAAGGAATGAAAGCAGACATGGAAGGGTATGATAATAGCTTCGGTTGGCATGCATACTTATGGTACGACAAGGTAAAAGTGCATAAAGGTTTTAAAAACCATATTGTTAGGAAAGTATTATACAATGTATGGATGCGATATAAAGATCTGTTGGAAAGTAAAACTCCCAGGTGGTTGTCACCAATGGAAGCTAAGGAGGTGAAAAAACTTAATATGGACTCTAAATGGCCAAAATATTGTGAAATTCTAGAACAAGATGGCGAAAAGGTTAAATTTCAGAGTTATGAGAAATTAAAGTCTAAAGTACGAGATTGGCTGCATTACCATCAGATAAATGAGACATTTAAACAGGACAGGAAAATAGGATTTCAGAAGGAGAGGTCAAAACTAGAAACAGAGTTGCTAGAACCCAATACTAAGAACTTGTCAAGAATGTATAATTTGCTGTTGAAATGGAATACACAGGATGAAACGGTGAAATCAGCTATGATTAAATAGGCACAAGGTATCGGTCATGACATTATGTTTGCTGACTGGGAACAGTTATGGACCACTGGTATTAAATTTACGGCATGTAATGCCTTAAAAGAAAACATAATGAAAATGATCTATAGGTGGTACATGACCCCAGTCAAGCTTGCAAAAATTTATCATTTGCCCAATAATAAATGTTGGAAATGTAATGAGACTGAAGGTACATTTTACCACCTTTGGTGGACCTGCCCGAAGATTAAAGCCTTTTGGGAAATGATCTATAATGAAATTAAGAAGGTCCTTAAGTGGACTTTTCCTAAGAAACCTGAGGCTTTTCTCCTGGGCATGGTTGGCCAAATGGTGCCAAAGAAGGATAGGACGTTTTTTATGTACGCCACCACAGCAGCAAGAATTCTTCTGGCGAAGTATTGGAAGACGCAAGAACTACCTACTCTGGAAGAATGGCAGACAAAGGTGACGGACTTCATGGGATTGGCAGAGATGACCGGCAGAATCCGCGACCAGGGGAAAGAGACAGTGGAAGAGGACTGGAAGAAATTTAAAATATACCTTAAAAATTGTTGTAAAGTTGAGGAGTGTTAAGATGTCAAGGAGTAAGAAATAGAGAATTACAGCTGTAACTAACAAGTTAAAGAAAACTTAATGAAAGGGATTTAAATAGTTAACTGACTGGAGGAGTTGCTAAAGAAATGCAAAACAAGGATGCAGTGAATGGGAGGTATGAGGAAGTCAGGGGAAAGAAGGTGCATGAAAATAAGATTATGAAATTATACATGTTTAAATGTTTGTATGTTTTTGTTTTGTACTTTGTTTGTCTTTATTATGTGTTTGAAAAAGAAATAAAAATTTATTTTTTAAAAAAAGGAATGAAAGCAGACAGAGTCTAGAGGCAGCTGGTGGCTGTCACTTGTGTTGTAATGACACTGAGATCCAGCGCCAAGGGCCTTCTTGCGGCTCCCTCATTGCGAGAAATGAGATGACAGGGAACCAGACAGAGGGCCTTCTCGATAGTGGCTCCCGCCCTGTGGAACACCCTCCCTTCAGATGTGAAGGAAATAAGCAGCTATCCTATCTTTAAAAGACATCTGAAGGCAGCCCTGTTTAGGGAAGTTTTTAATATTTAATGCTTTATTGTTTTTAACACTTGATTGGGAGTGAGCAAGAGTGGCTGGGGAGACTCAGCCAGATAGGTGGGGTATAAATATTATTATTATTATTATTATTATTATTATTATTATTATTATTATGCCGCACAGTTCCCCAAATGGCTGCTACAAATTAAGATAAGTTCACTTTACACATGTGTAAAGGATAAATGTAAGGAATAATCAGATGCATCAGTAGAAAATGGAGGACCCCTGGCTTGCCAGTAGTGCGTAGGAAAAGGATCTAGGGGTCTTAGTAGACCACAATTTTAACATGACTCAACAGTGTGATGCAACAGCAAAAAAGTTAATGCTATTCTAGCCTGCATCAACAGTAGTAGGGTGTACTGATCAAGGGAAGTAATAATACCACTGTATTCTTCCTTGGTTAGACCACACCTGGAATACTGTGTCCAGTTCTGGACAACACAATTTAAGAAGGATATTGACAAGCTGGAAGGTGTGCAGAGGAGGGTGACCAAGATGATCAAGGGTCTGGAAACCAAGCCCTATGAGGAAGACTGGTTAAGGGAGTTGTGTGTATGTTTAAATTGGAAAAGTGGAGACTGAGAGGAGATATGGTAGCCATCTTCAAATATCTAAAGGACTGTCACATGGAAGATGGAATACGCTTGTTTTCTGGAGTGTAGAACTCATTCCAATGGAGTCAGGTTACAAGAAATGAGATTCTGACTAAACATCAGGAAGAATTTTCTGCCAGTAGGAGCTGTTTGCCAGTAAGAGCTCTCCCTCAGGAGTTTGTGGACTCGCTTTCCTTGGTGGTTTTTAAGCAGAGGTTGAGTGGCCATCTGCAATGGATGTTTTAGCTGAGATTGCTGCATTGCAAGGGGTTAGACTAGATGACCCTTGGAGTCCCTTTCAACTTTACAATTCTATGATTCTATGTGTGATTTTTTTTCAGATATGGTGGCATTGGACATGTTGAGGGATGCACAGGAGTTCTTGATCTCCAAACATGCGAGTACAGATACTATAAGCAAGACAACCCCTCCAAGACATGTGATGATATGCCTTAATAAACCCGTTTTGTGCTCCTGTCACACATGAGGACTGAGGAGTTACACACACCTTTTAAAAAAATAAAAAATAAAATCCATAGCTAATGAAAGGACATCTTTATTTCCACTGAGTGAAATGGAGAGAGGCCTCTGCTGACTGGGGGTTCTGTTGACATAACCCTTTCTTTTGCAGTAACCAACCCTCACCCCACTTTAACCAGTGTCAGGCATGGGGACTTCAGCCTGGGGGGCAGGGTGGTCAAATGTCTTCCTCCTCACTGTCTAGCCCTTGGACTCTCCACAAACCTGTGTAACCCCGTCAAGAGCAGGCAACCACTCAACCATCCAGTCTAGGTAGCCACCCATTAACAGTGCCTCAGATCTGAGTTGACAAATAGTTTTCATCACCGTTAGTTGAGGTTTCTTTTGTGCCAAGCCGGGTAATGGTAGCATTTGACCAGCTTCATAAATTTTTTATTATTAAGATGAACACCAAATAAAAAACCTCTCGTTAATTACTAATCTGGCTGGAGGCAATTATGAGTTTCACAAAAGCTTCCTCCCCACGTATGCCACTTGGCCTTGGACACAGGAAGCTGCCTCAGATGGTCCATGTAATCAGAGCACTTTTTCAGCCAGAACTTAATTCTGGCACCTCTCAGGTGGGCACCACTATAAGAGAACAAGGGAGGTATTCATAGTGAGTTTTGGCACCTCTTTTTCTAGAAAAGTAGCACTGCATATAACTCAGTACAGTACAGTGGTACCTCGGGTTACATGCGCTTCAGGTTACATACGCTTCAGGTTACAGACTCCGCTAACCCAGAAATATTCCTCAGGTTAAGAACTTTGCTTCAGGATAAGAACAGCAGCGGCGCAGCGGCAGCAGCAAGAGGTCCCATTAGCTAAAGTGGTGCTTCAGGTTAAGAACAGTTTCAGGTTAAGAACGGACCTCCAGAAAGAATTAAGTCCTTAACCCGAGGTACGACTGTATTATCTACAGCCAGAGTGGTGAGCCTATGGCCTCCAAATGTGGTTAGGCTCCAGCTCCCATCAGCCCCCTTCACGGCCTATGTTCAGAGCAGGACTAGCTCTCCAGACGGGGTGCATCCACTACTATAGATTTTATTGGTATTCTATTCCAAAATGTGGACTTGCAGGCCAAAAAGAAATCACTGACTCAGCTCTCAGCCTGCGCCACCAATGTTTTAACAAGAAAAGTGAAAGGGATCCTTGGACTTTCTCCCCAACTCCCACCGCAGCCCAAACCTGGCCGCCTTGTGCAACCTCCCTGAGAACATGTTTTCATCAAGCAAATAAAACTGAGCTCGCTTTTCCTCTTCTCAACCCTATCTATGAAGTCCCTTCTCTGTTGTATTTTGCAGCCACACTTTGCACCCCTGTCTTCACCTTCGCCCTTCCCAGCAGGTCTTGCCCCTATGGAGCAGTTGCCAGCACTGAAGGTCCTTGCCTTCCACCCTTTCTCCTCCTCTCCTGGGTGCTTCCCAAGCCGTCTCAAGCTGCGCCTGAGCACCTCTGGCCTCTGCTCTGCTCTCCTCATTACTCTGCACATTCTTGGAGACCAGAGGGGAGGGGAGATTGTCGCAGCAGGAGAGGGAGACTCCCTGGCTTCTTCGACAGCCTCTTGACCTCCCTCCTCTGCTTCAGCCTCGGAGTCTGAACTGCTCCCTGTCACCTGCTCTCCCTGCTCACCCCCAATTCCCTGCCTCTGAGCCTTCCTCCTGTGGTTTCCTTTGGGGGTTCCCCAGCTGCTGCCGCCCACCACTCCTCATCACACAGCCAGTCCCTGACAGGTGGAGCCTCACCTAAAGCCCTGGTAGCTAGCAAAAGACAATGCCAGAGCGGGGAGGGGGGGAATTTCAGAACTGCAGTGGGGTTGATATAAGCGGAAGAGGGAAAACAGTTGTTTTTTTGCAAGCAGTTTGCAAGCTGGAGGAAGGGGTGGGGGTGGGAGAGGAGTGGGAGCTGGGAGTTTGGATCCGAGGAGGAAGCCGTGGAAAAAGTAGGACCTTCTTGGAATGTAATCCTGGAAACCCCTCCACCATAGGTTGTACATGTATGTAAATAAACCAAATATCATCAAGCCATTGCAGCCTCTCCTGTCTCATTCCCAAAAGTAATCTGGAACCCGAGGTAAGCACCTGGAACCCCTGAAATTTCACATTGCTGTGGAGATTGGGGTGGTGCGTAACAATATTCCATCCTCCCCCTCCTTTTTGGAATCCCCTTTGCACCCCCATTTTCACCTTCACCCCTCCTCTCTCCCTTCCCCTCCTTTTTCTCAGCTCTTTGCATACACACCACCAGGTCATTCCATGTCAGTTCAACGCGGTCATGTCACCCACCGCCTTGGATTTTGATGAAACTATATACCCTTCCCTTATGGTTGAAAGAAACCCCCTCAAATTTTCCCCCTCTATCTCAAAGAGTTTTAATTTTACAGCACTTCAAAGTTTCATGAAATCTGCGTTTCTGTCCCCCTTGAGACCTTCAGCCTTGTGTACATTCCCCCCCCCCCCAACCAATGATCAGATTTCTTTGAAATTTTACACAGAGCTCAATAACATGATGAGGATTTCAGGAAAAAATACACCAGCACTCAAAAGATTTTATGAATGCCTTAAAAAAAATTATAAATGTAGTTTTTGGTAGAAAAACTAGGTTTAGAAAACCTCAATTTTCAGCATGTGGGCATGATAGAATCAAAAGCTTTTGATGGTGAAAATTATTGCAAAGACATGCTCTTTCTCAACAAAGAATCAAAGTTATGGGTTTTTTATGTCTTGTAACAAAATTTTACATTTTTTGGACATCATGGGGGGGGATTGGCTATTGGGTACAACTTTCCTACAATCCATAGCTGTGATAGAAAAAATTAATGAAACAAAATCGTTCATCTTAAAACTTAAACTAATATAGGTTTGTTTTTCCCCAAAAGTGCAGACTTGTTTTTTAGTTTTGGGGTATTTAAAATTATGAAAATTGAAGACTGGAGTAAATTTACACAATATTTAAAGGATCATTGTAATCAATTAACAACACAGGATTGTAAAAATCTTGTAATGTTTACAATTAGTACCTCTTTTACTTTTATTTAAAGATTGAGATAAATTTTAAAAGAAAATGTAGTTTCGAATAATGTATAAATGCAAGGATAGATGAGGAATTTTGAAAGCAATGGGTGGGATGGAGGGAAGTCACTAAGCTCAAATGAGCAGAAAATTAATAGAAGGAATAATTTGATTGTATCTGAATAAATAAAATGGAAATGCAATTAAAAAAAATTAAAAAAAATTATGAAAATTGGCTGTATCGTGAAATCAATAAAAAAATTGGACAGAAACTTTAAATGCTGACAAGTAAGGTAATAAGATCTAGCAAGAAAAAGATTAAAAGAATTTAAAATTATGCATTACATTCAATTATGCAACATTACATGATCCCCAATTTGTTTTTCAGAATATTATTGCATACAAAGACATGTCTATCTTTGGTGGGGGGGGGGGAGAATGATGTTTTCGTGCCGTCTTGAAATAATGGATGCATGGAGACTTTTTAACATTTATCTTAAATATATTGAGGCGTAATTGACAATGAAACAGTTTTATGACAGCAGATACATTAATAACAATAAGAACAACAATTAACGTAAAAAATTACCATAACAGATTATGCTATTATCACAGCTGATTACCTTACAAGTTCAATGCTCCTCCGTTTCTCTGCTATAGCCTCAGTATCACCTGCAGGTCGGCCATGGAATGCGCCCAAGGCACTGGCTCCTTCACTGCCATGTAGACAGTTTGGAAAAGACCACTGAATGTTTCACAGAAGATATTGAAGTTTCAGCATTCATGGTTTGTTGGTTTGCTTGCCTGCTTGCCTGCTTGCCTGCTTGCCTGCTTGCAAAAGCAACTAAATAGAAATCAAGATGAGAAAAGGTTTATGGAGGATTGGATAGTTTATATAGATTAAATGGGAAATTATTATAAATAGGCAATTAACTTAGCAGGTTGTTAGCAGCTTCAGGAGTGTAAGTAAGAACAAGAGATAAGGAGAGCCACCTTGGAGTTTTATTTTCCAGTAAGTCTTTGTATTTTGTCCAGAAAAGCATTGTTTAACGTCTGGACAAAATACAAAGACTTGCTGGAAAATAAAACTCCAAGGTGGCTTTCACCATTGGAAGCCAAGGCCCGGAAAAGACTTAATATGGAGGCCAAATGGCCGAAATATTGGGAAATATTAGAAAAAGATGGAGATAATTGGAAATTACAGAGTCAGGAGAAAATGAAAGACAAAGTGCGGGATTGGTTACACTATGCTCAGATTAGAGAAGTTTTTAAACATGACAAAAAGCTAGGATTCCAGGTGGAAAAATCGAAGCTAGAAATGGAATTATTAGAACCAAAGACTTTCAAAAATGTATGACTTGCTGTTAAAATGGTGTACACAAAAGTGGAAACGGTTAAATCGGCTATGATAAAGTGGGCACAGGATATTGGATACAACATCATGTTTGAGGACTGGGAGAGGTTGTGGACCACTGGGTTGAATTTTACTGCATGTAATGCCTTGAAAGAAAATGTTATGAAAATGATATATAGATGGTATATGACTCCAGTCAAACTTGCAAAAATGTACCACTTGTCTGATAACAAATGTTGGAAATGTAAGGAGGGAGAAGGAACATTCTTTCACCTCTGGTGGACTTGCCCTAGAGTGAAGGCTTTCTGGGAAATGATATATAATGAGCTGAAAAAGGTATTTAAGTATACCTTCCCCAAGAAACCAGAGGCCTTCCTGCTGGGCATTGTCGACCAGAAGGTGCTAAAGAAGGATCGAACCTTTTTTATGTATGCAACAACAGCAGCAAGGATACTTGTAGCTAAGCACTGGAAAACCCAAGACCTACCCACATTGGAAGAATGGCAGACGCAACTGATAGACTACTGTACATGGAACTGGCGGAGATGACTGGCAGAATCCGAGACCTGGGAGAGGAGACGATAGAAGAAGACTGGAAGAAATTCAAGACCTATCTACAAAAATATTGTAAACTGTATGAATGTTAAGAAGGATGCTAGAGTATAAACAACTTGGCACCATTAAGCTAGGGAAGTGAACTATGAAGATAAGCTAAATTTAAGAAAAGATTAATATTTGGAAGTTCTAAGTTATATTTAATGTTTTAAGATTTGAGTAAAAAGATATTTAAAACTAGAGATATAACACTGGAAAATTAGACAATAAGAATAGAAACAAGGGGATAAATTTGCTGGACAAAGTTTTGTAGACAAGAATGCAGGAGCGGGAGGTGTGAGGGAGTCCAAAGAAGCTAAGAAAATTAAGTTAAGAGATGTGATATTGTTCTGTTTATTGGTATTGTAATTAAAATAAAACTGTTAATAAATATATTTTTTTTAAAAAGGAGAGTAAAAGAGAAAGGACTGAAAAACTAAGAAGATGCAGGAGGGGGTGGATTGTAACAGGAGCCATGGAAGGAGAGCAAGGGAAGTCCACTAAGGTTTGTATCTTTGAAAGTAAATGAATATATAATAATTTTGAATTGTATTGGAAATGCAAATAAATGAAGGAGAAGACTAAATAATATTGATAATGATAATAACCAGCATTTTCCGTGGTCCGCCAGCAAGGTGGGGGCTGAGGCCATAGCTCTTCTCCAATGGGGAGCGCTCAGGAGGTCATAGGGCCCCCTACTGGTGGTTTGCCCTTAGCAGGCTGGAGTGATGTAATTCAGTTTCACTCAGTGCCTTTGCCAAACCATTCACATCTGTAACCAATAAAGTTGTAGCCTATTCAAAGCCATAAAACCCATATGCTGTTGTCTTGTCTGGTTATTCACCCATTAGGGAACTGCAGGGTCACAGGGTCTTGGCACGCAAGGGACTGATGTCAATGTCCCCCAATTTCAGATCACCCTCTTCCCCAGTTGAGAAAACAAGGTCCAGAGTGTGACCTGCCACATGTGTGGCCTGCCAGAGTGTGACCTGCTCAACGGCCAGTGACGTATCGGGACAACCCCATGGCCGCCATGGCAGCCATGAAGTCCTGAGCCTCCCTACAGCCAGTCACCTCAGCATGGATGCAAAAGTTCACCAAAACAAGCAGTCTGGGAGTCCTCAGCACCGCCTTCAAGACCAGTTCAGGCAAGGAGACTGCTGGGCAGCGAGGCAGGTAGTAAACCAGCAGAATCCCTAATCTGTCTCGACTCTTGTTTTTAACTGTTTTAAATATTTTATTTTTAAGGGGTTACAATTTGCACCTTGTGGTGAGGGGCAGGTAAGAAATTGAAATAAGAACAGCAACAACCACTTAGAGGTTTCCTCACAATCAGGTGGCCTATAAATTTTCTCAAGTAAAATAAAAACAAACAAAACACAGTGGCTGGCTCTGTGGGCAAAGGCTGAGGAGAGTTGGTCGGGAGTTGTGGTCCAAAAATTTGGAGGACACGTGATTGGGAAATGTTGACATAAACTTGGCTTTGTGACTTCCCATGAACTCCTGCCGGGAAACAATGTTCTTGTTAGATAAGGACAGTCTGAGCATATGAGTACTGCAGGAATTGCATAATAAACCAGCAAATTATTAGTCAAGTTTCCGGTAACACGTCTCATTATTGTCAGAGAATGTTGTAAAGAGACTTTATTTTATTTTATTTATTATGAGAAACAGAGAAACTGAGAGTAACTGAAATAGCTAGAAAAATGAAAAATGAAACTGTCAGTTTCAGCCAGCCCTAAAAATTGGGAGCTGCCTCTCTTGCTTGACACATGTCATTCAAAAGGTACCACAACGGTACCTTCACCTGCACCCCAGGCTGACACCAGGAAACAGCGGCAAGGGCACAATGTCAAGGACTGGCAGCGGCACAGTGGCAGAGGTAGGGGTGGATCTGCTGTCTGAGGCAAATGGCTGCCCCAGGTACTTGTTCTTGTTGATACACAACTCCATATTGGTCCAGGCGAAATCCTCAAAGCCAGGAATAAGCTCCAGATCCACCAAGTGAGATTTATTGGGAAGAAGCACAGAGTTTCAGAAGACCAGGGCTGCTTTCAGGGCCAGAGGCTTATCTTGCAGTATTTGATTCTTCCCACCAGGCTATCTTGCTGGCTCAATTTTGCAAGGACGTTTACTGCCCACTATTTAACATAATAAAGTCTGTCTTCCGCATCACACATACATACTCACAGGAATGCAAGAATCTGCTACACTGAATTGGATTCCCAAGCTATTAGCTACTTTATGAGAGAAATTTCACACAAAAAAAACCTTTTGCTAAATCACAGCACGTCTCCTTAAAAGACTCCTGCAAGTTTTGGAAGGTAACTGATTTTCTTTTATTGTTAGGTATGGTGGCATTTGTGCAAAGCTGTGCTGGATAAAGAGGCGTGTGAATATAAGTTCTATAAGCTTGATGACCCCTCCAAGTTTCTAAGCTTTGAAAATCCCACGCCAACTCCTTTTGTATGTAACAATGGGGGGGGCAGCCAATCTCATATTCCCACAAGTCTGTGTTTTTCACTTTTTTCCTGAGCAATGAGGGAAATTATAAAATGATGCTTCTGTTTTGACTGCATAATGAGTTCCCCCTCCTTTCTCTCATTTAGGTAGGACTTCCGTGTTTTTTTCCATGGAAGCCCCCTTGCCTTTCATGCCATCCTTGTCCACTCTGGCATTCCCCTGACTTGTCAGAACCTTCTAATTCCTGGATCCAGCAAAGATTCAATTTTTGGAATAGCCAGACCAGCTTCTGGGTAAAGGCCTAAGTATGTGTCATTAGGGCAACAAAGGAAATGAATCTGTGTCAGAAGACAAATGGGTGGGTCCCACGCTCTCACCTGACAGTTGGGGAGAAGGACAAGGGACAATTGAAAGCAGAGCCCCAACCTTCAATGTAGAAGCTACTTGGAATGTTGTTGTTGTTGTTGTTGTTGTTGTTTTCCTGCCAGAGGATTGCCTGGTTTGGGACCGGTGAGGAGAGCCCAAAGGGAGAGGAGGACAGGAATGTTCTCAAACATTCCAAGTGCCAAAACTGCCTGTGCAGCTTGCCACTCTACTTAACTGAGGTAAACACAACTGGCAGCCTACCTTTCCCTCTCCCCACAAACACATTCAGGTATTTTCATCCCTTCACCTGCCCTAAGACAGATTGGAAGGGGGAAATTTGCAGCAGCCCTACCTACACAACACACACTTCAAAATGTGGCAACTGAGGACATCGGGTGAGGAGATGGGCCGGTAGCAAGGTCAGAATCAAATGTAAGTGGGAAAAGAACATCTGCAAAGGCAGAGGCAATGAAAGAAGTCTTCACCAAAACTCAATTTAGAACAACCAGTAAATTGAAACCCAATTTTATCATCTCCTCAAACCGATTACAGAAAACACATTTGCTGTGTTGGGTTTTTGTTTCTTCATTTGTTTTAAGTTGGTCTAGGTTTTTTATTTCCCACAAAACTCAGTGAAAAAAGAAATTAAAAGCAAAATGTCTGTTTGTCAAAACAGAAGCCAAGCGTGAATGATACTGACACCAAGAAGCAAGTTGGCAAATCATTGTGTGGGCAAAACAAGCAGCAGCTGCTCATTTAAAAGCATTTATCCCTGCAAAAATAAATTAGCCCTGTGCCAAGCAGCTCAAGATGGGCCCTTTTGCCATTTGCAAAGAGCAAGAGATTGCAAATGCATCCGAGGGTGGCATTTGGACATGCCACAAATTCCTTATTCCATGAACTAAGAGCACGAGGAAAGTCTGTTGGAGCAGGCCAGTGGCCCAACAGGGCCAGGATCCCCTTCTCACGATGGCCAAGCAGGTGCCTCTGGAAAGGTCACAAGCAGGATCTGAGCGCATGAGCCTTGCTCCCTCCTGTGGTTTCTGGCAACTGGCATTCAGAGGCATCACTGCCTGTGATGGGAGAGCAAGTATACAGCCATCCTAGCTGGCAGCCATGAAGCTTTATCCTCGTTCAAGTTGCATAATAGTCCTAAACATGAAGAGAGCTGGTTTCACAGTGTTATGAGAATTATAAGGTCTAAAATGTAAAATAAATGTTCATAAATGTACCAGGCAAACACATACAGTGGTACCTCGGGTTACATATGCTTCAGGTTACATACGCTTCAGGTTACAGACTCCGCTAACCCAGAAATAGTACCTTGGGTTAAGAGCTTTGCTTCAGGATGAGAACAGAAATCGTGCTCCAGCGGTGCGGCGGCAGCAGGAGGCCCCATTAGCTAAAGTGGTGCTTCAGGTTAAGAACTGTTTCAGGCTAAGAACAGACCTCCAGAACCTACTTAACCCGAGGTACCACTGTACATAAATATATAAACCACATGTCTGAAACAGTACACAAAAACACTCCTGAAACCATTTTGATTCTCCCAAATTGACCTCAAAAGTTTCTCTGCAAGGACAAAGGAAATGGGAAAACCTCCCCATTGTCTCTTTGCTCACAAATCCTGTCTTAAGGGTGTATCTGTGTATGAATAGGGTGAACCTGTGACCTGGATTCAGGAACTGAGTATTTACCATCACAAAAGAATGGTCAGACTGCGCAAGTAATGCAATCAGTGACCATTATCAGGTAGCTTGGCAGACAGGTTTTCTGCCCTAGACTGCCTCTTCTGTGATGCATGGATGATGTATTGGGGGTGGTCTTGAGCTACAGCAGGCTTCCACAGCCTCAGCCCTCCAGACGTTTTTGGCCTACAACTCCCATGATCCCTAGCCAGCAGGACCAGTGGTCAGGGATGATGGGAATTGTAGTCTCAAAACATCTGGAGGGCCGAGGTTGAGGAAGCCTGAGCTACAGGGTGGCAATTTCAAAAGTCTATATAAGGGCTTGTAACTTGAGTGACAATCTAGCGAGGGTGAGGAGCCTTGAGCCTGGGATTCTAGGTGGCCATCTAGGCCCTTTTATGTAGCTCCCAGGACTCCCCCTGGGCCACACACATCACCAACCCAGCTCTGCACTCTCTTGGGCGGAAGGATGGGATGCATGCGTCCTCCTAGTCTCTTGCCTCCCTGGGTGGGAGATAGGTCTATAAAAAGCTCTGGGTTTCGTTGGGCTGGAAGGTAACCTGTCCACTCTTCACCTCTGGTCCCACTCATTCTGGGCATGACTTTAGATAGCCGAAACACCAGCATAAGATGCTAAAGCAAAGCGCCTCTGAGACAGGCAGTCCTCTTCTCCTTCCTGCCTAGTATTGGAGGAGTTGGACCAGAGGGCTCTTCCCTCAGAAGCCGTAATGCCATCTCTCACCACGAAACTGAATTGCTGACGAGCATACAAAGCTGACTTTTACTAAGACAGATTTGTTTGTTGATCTCTAGCCCAGCAGTGTTGGTACTGACTCTGAGGTTGCGGCGCTCATCTCGCTTTACAGGCTGAGGGAGCCAGCATTTGTCCACAGACAGTTTTTCCAGATCATGTGGCCAGCATGACTAAGCCGCTTCTGGTGCAACAGAACACTGAGACCAGAACAGCGCAAGGAAACGCCATTTACCTTCCCACCAGAGTGGTACCTATTTATCTACTTGCACTTTTTGGTGTGCTTTCAAACTGCTAGGTTGGCAGGAGCTGGGACCGAGGAACAGGAGCTCACCCAGTCGTGGGGATTCAAACCGCCAACCTTCTGATCAGCAAGCCCAAGAGGCTCAGTGGTTTAGACCACAGTGCCACCCGCACCCCCCATGCAATCTTACAGGGCACTATTTCCATATGAAAGCCCAATGAAGGCCTGGTGACCCTGAAGGTACCCTGATCTTTTATAGCTCCTATTCCTTTCAGTGGGGTTTGCACAAGAAAGCATCCCAAAAGATTGTGCTCCATTAGTGCAAAAGGTTTGCCAGAATCAGGCCTTGTTCATGCCCCACCCTCATAGTTTTCTCTCTCTTGGCTCTATTGAATCAGTAGTTTGAAAACTGCTGCTGAAAAATGAAGGCAGCCTCTGTTCCCGCAGTCACTAACTACACTGCCATCGTGTGGTGAATGTGACATTACACAACCAAAACAGGAATACGCTGAGATACCCATCCGCAATGGGACTCCTGCGCCCAGGGGTCAGATGATGCTTGCAGAGGCACAGCAAGAGGCAAACCCTCTGCAGGAGCCAGTGGGGTGAGCAGTTCATATCAGAGTTCAAATCTTCTGCTCTGCCAATGTAGCTTACTGGGTTATCAGGGGAGGGGGACATTATTTCTTAGCCTCACCTATCTCACAGGGCTGTTTTGTGATGATAAAATGGGAGAAAAGGTTGGGCTATACAGTACAGCAAATAAAAACGAATGAACAGATGACATAACATGATGCACATCCTGTAAGAAACAAGGACTCATTTAGAGCCCCAAGGAGTAAATGGAGCTCATATTTCTAGCACAGGGGAAGAATGATCCAGGGTGCCTTTTGGATCTTCGGAGGAAATGGCCAGACATGGGTAACTAATGAGACAAATTGTTTCCTTTAGAGTTTATGCATCATGACTTGTGCCTAAGCTGTTATTCTGGAGTGACTGAAGGGACCGGTTTGTTGTGGAATGAAGGGGGCATGTGCTACAAAGAGAGAGCCAGGGTGAGTCCAGCCTACCTAGTCATTTGAAAGGGGAAGCAGCATAGCTAGATGCATCTTGATTTCTGAGCATTTAAATGTTTTGTCTGTATTAAACAGTAAACATTAGAAAATTCTATAAAAGTATTATACCGTATTTTTTGCTCTACAAGACTCACGTTTTCCCTCCTAAAAAGTAAGGGGAAATGTGTGCGTGTCTTATGGAGCGAATGCAGGCTGCGCAGCTATCCCAGAAGCCAGAACAGCAAGAGGGATTGCTGCTTTTGCTGCACAGAGATCCCTCTTGTTGTTCTGGCTTCTGAGATTCAGTATATTTTTTTTCTTGTTTTCCTCCTCCAAAAACTAGGTGCGTCTTGTGGTCTGGTGCATCTTATAGAGTGAAAAATACGGTAAGTTTGTGGAGTGCCTGGATTCCCCTTCTAATTCCGGAGTGCCAGACACAGAATTTATCATGTTAAAATATAAGCACTGGCGGAGGAAGAGAGGGACAGGGGGAGCGCACCATCCCTGGCACCACAATCCCAGTGGGGTGCCATCATGGCTGCCCCCCACTGGGTGCCATGCCCCCAGGACACGCACCAGCCACGCCTCCGCCTGCTGTACGCCCCAGGTGCCGGAGCATTAAACTCCGCCACTGAATATACCGGTAAGCAAAGTTTTAAAAAACAAGCCAGGCTGGCTTCCTGATGAAGTAATCGCCTGAAGAGATGGGCCATGAAGCGGGTGCAAAAGACGGGGGTGGCCCACCAAGGAAGCCCACAACAAGGCAAGGACTCTCTGCCTGTCAAACTCAGAGGGGTAGAGACCCACCCTGAGTAGTTAGTAAAAGACAATGCAGAGTTGGGAGGGGGGAGTTTCAGAATTGCAGTGGGCTGGTGTAAGCAGAGGGGAAATAGTGGAGTTTTAGGAAGCAGTTGGGGACCTGGAGAAAAAGGGGGGTTGGAGCACCATGGGGGCAGGCAGTTTGGAGGCAACATTGCAGCCATGAGAGAGACGCTTTGAGTGTAATGCTGTGGACTCCTCCACAGTAAGGAAAGGTAGCTTATATGTGTAAATAAACCGTATATCATGAAGACACCAGAGTCTCCGCTGTGCCTCATTTCCAAAGGAAACACCTGCAATTCCTGGAACCTCCAACTGCGGTGGAGAATCGGGTGGCGTGTAACAAAACTGAGCTTGTTCCAAATTTTTTTTTAAAAGATCTATAGAGACACACACACTGCACTGAGTTGGTGTGGGCTGGCCTATTAGTGTGTATGGGGCATTGCCCCCCCCCCCAACCTCAGCCTGTCTTCAGCCAACTCATCTTCCTCCTCCTTAGTCTCAGCACTGCCCTAGTAGAACTCAGCAAACAGGAGGACAACACTCGAAGTTGACTCTGCCTGTCATAGGCTCTGGTGCCACCTACTGTTGGGCTCCCTGCCTTTCACCCAATGGGAATTAGCCATGCCTACTTTTGAATTCTGGTGCTGGAGGAGACTCTTGAGAGTCCCATGGACTGCAAGAAGATCCAACCTCTCCATTCTGAAGGAAATCAGCCCTGAGTGCTCACTGGAAGGACAGATCGTGAAGCTGAGGCTCCAAGACTTTGGCCACCTTATGAGAAGAGAAGACTCCCTGGAAAAGACCCTGATGTTGGGAAAGATGGAGGGCACAAGGAGAAGGGGACGACAGAGGACGAGATGGTGGGACAGTGTTCTCGAAGAGACCAGCATGAGTCTGACCAAACTGCGGGAGGCAGTGGAAGACAGGAGTGCCTGGCGTGCTCTGGTCCAGGGGGTCACAAAGCGTCGGACACGACTCAATGACTAAACAACAACTACCGGTACTTTTAAGTAGCCATTTGTGGAATGCTTTCCCCAGGGGAAAAGGCTGGTGGAACATCATTATCTGTTTTCAGGCACCCAGCCAAAATATTTGTATTGACTCAGGACTCTGGTAGCTAAGCTGGCCTCACCCTATAATGGGGAGGGGGGCTCACCCTTTAATGGGGGGGTCTTCTTTTACTGGATGTGCATCTTAGGCATTTTGTGTTGTGCACTGTTTTAAATTTTCTAGGTGTTAACTGCTTTTATTTGTTATCTTTGTGACTCTTTTTTGTATTAAGAATCTAGCAAGTGTTAACAATAACAGACTAAGCAGGGGGCAGCATGTCTCCATCCTTTGGTTGTAGATCTACAAGTCACCTCTTGACTTGTGTGCCTAACAATGAACATCATCCTTTGATCCATGAAGCAAAAGGTGGTGGGATGCATGAGGTTTCCAGGCAGCTTCATCCAAGCTCATAGGCGCCGACTCCATGGGGCTTGAGGGGGCCCGAGCCCCCTCAAAAATTCGTTTGGGGGGGCTCCGCCCCCCCAATAATCTCCGGCGCCCCTCCAGCAGAGCGCCATCGCCGCCCCTCTCCCAGCCCAAAATGCACAGGGAGGGGCGGGCTGCATGCCTCCTGCCCTCCCTCCCGAGCAAAAGCTCCACCCAATTTCCTTTGGAGCTGATTAATAGGCGCAGCACGCTCTCCCCTATTCGCTCACGAGGAGGCGGCGCCACTTTATTTGCATATTCATGAGCTTATTTATTATTCATGAGCTTTCCCGGGCCCCCCCCCCAATATTTTTTATAAGTCCGCGTCCCTGTCCAAGCTGCTGCATTGCACACCTTCAGACCATGTTCCTGGCAGTTTGGGTCGCTTTTCAGGGCCAGTCCTACCATTAGGCAGAGTGAGACAACTGCCTCAGGTGGCATGTGCTGGGAGGCAGTGGTGCCCACAGGGCTTCCTCCTGAGCTCCCTGGCCATGCCCTTCTGTTGGAGAAGAGAGCTTGCTCTCCACCTCTATATCCACCCTGCTGATCTCCCTCAGGAGCAGCACTAGTAGCAAAGTGGGGTTCACGAGGGTGGTGCCATTTTGTTATTGGCCTCAGGGAGCAAAATGTGTTGGGCTGGCCTTGCCAGTTTGGCAGAATCTAGTGGTTCTTGAAAAGCTGGAGCCAGCCCTGCTGGGTCAAAGCTAAGGTTGCTCTAATCCAGCACAGGTGCTTCTGGGAAGCCCACAGTTATTCTATCCAACCACCATTGATAGTTTTGTCTTCGTGAATTTCCCCAGTCCTCTTCGAAGGCTTCTGAGTTAGCAACTATGTCAGGCTTCCTCAACCTTGGCCCTCCAGATGTTTCTGGCCTACAACTCCCATGATCCCTAGCTAGCAGGACCAGTGGTCAGGGATGATGGGAATTGTAGTCTCAAAACATCTGGAGGGCCGAGGTTGAGGAAGCCTGAACTATGAACTCTGGGCTCTTTGTACAGAATACCATTGCAACTTTACACTTGTTTTTCTAGATTGCAGTAATTTCCAAATACCCCCACTGGTCTGGGGCCAAGATGAAATTTCTCACTCAAATCAATTTTGAGCAAAATTGGGGAAAATCCAGGCAGAACAAAAATTACCCAAATTGTCATATCCAGCTTGCCTTCTCTCACTGGCACAGCTGCCTGCTACCCCAGTTTAGCGGGAAAGATTTTCCTCACAGCTGTCTGAGGATATGTAACTGGGAAATTGGAAAGGGGGGTGAGAGACCACCCCCCACCATCCCGCCTTGCCTCTCCACACAAGGCAAAGCCAAAGCGTCTCTGCTGCACATCACCAAGCCATTCACTGACACACGGACCACAGAGGTATTTCCCTGCCTTTCACCCCTCAAACCAAATCCTCCAGCGTCAAGAGAAAATAACAGCAGCATATCTGCAAAGGCATTGCATCTGCAAGGGGAGCTCAATTCAGGATCCTGCAACTCCCTGCTGAGCCCCAGGCCTCCAACAAAGGAAAACAGGGAAAGTGCCAATACCAGATGTAGCAATTCACTGATAAATGTACTGGCTCTATAGGAAAACTTTAGAAATTCGTAAGAAATCACTTACTTGTTGTATCAATCTTGTCAGTTTCAATGGCATTTAGGAGCCAGGCAAGCGAGTTGTAAGGGATGGGGTGAGCGAGCCCACCATAATCCCCAAGATGTAGAGTCAGGCCTGCAGAGCCTTCCAAGGAGTCATGATTGGTGATATCCTGCCCCAAGACAGATAACCATCTCAATCACAATGCCTACCCGCTCCATAGTGGGATGAAGCCCGGACAAGACAAAGGGGTGTATTTGACTTGACTCAGAGACCAGGGAACTGTAAATGCTTTCCTTTCTACTGTGCTGGAGGAAGTGTGAAAGACTGTAAAGTGGCACCTTGGGTTAAGAACTTACAGTGGTACCTCAGGTTACATACGCTTCAGGTTACAGACTCCACTAACCCAGAAATATTATCTCGGGTTAAGTACTTTGCTTCAGGATGAGAATAGAAATCATTCGGCAGAATCCGCGACCAGGGGAAAGAGACAGTGGAAGAAGATTGGAAGAAATTTAAAATATATCTGAAAAATTGTTGTAAAATTGAGGAGTGTTAAGATGTCAAGGGGTAAGAAGTAGAGAATTACAGCTGTAACTAATAAATTTAAGGAAATTTAATGAAAGGGAACTAATAGACAAATTGACTAAAGGGTTGCTAAAGAATTGTAAAATAAGGATGCAGCGAAAGGGAGGTATGGGGAAGTCGGAGGAAAGAAGGTGTATGAAATTGACTTCCGGTCGGCGCCAGCGTTAATGGCGGTCCTTGCTTCGGAGCTCCGAAGCAGGACTGCTCCGTGAGTTCGGGTCTGACCCGCTACGGCGAGCGGGGGACCCCTAAAATCACAGGCGCTGAAGCCTGTGAACAAGGAGATTCGGTGGGCACCTTTGCGCCCCCCGGTATCGCGAAAGAGCCTTTTTAAAGGCTCCGGAGCGGCATCGGGTGTGAGCGCGGTGCTGAGGATCGCAACCCAGCTCACGGAGCGAAGCCGCGTCGCCATTGACGGAGAGCGTCGATTCCTTCCTGAAACTACCGATTGGAAACAATACCCGTGAGTAAGAACAATAAATAAAGGGAACGGGACTTTAAAATTTGAGAAGATTTGGCTGAAAACGGGAGAGGCAAAAAATAAGGAAGTCTGCCCCCCGGAGCTACATGATTGACTGAGCAACGAAAAGAGCAAGCTGTGTTTAAAGGGACGTTTCTATGTTATTTAAATTGGTTGATCCTGACATCGGAAGAGGACCTCCCCCCCCAACGAGCAGGAGAGGGGGGGAAGAAATTTGGCTTAATTTTATCTGCTTAAGAAGGGAAACTTGAACGGAAAACCTTCCACTGTCGATACTCTGGCCAGGCTGCCGGGGAAGTGAGCGCCTGAAGTGAGCTGTCAAATTTGATTTGAGGATACAAAGTAAGATTTATCTGATATAAAATAACGGGACTTTGGCGGACAAAAACTGTAACTTTTAAACTGCAAAAAGCAGGGTTTGTATCTGGACTTTCGCTTTTGGAACTTTGCATGGCTGTTTCTTTCCCTGTTTCTTTGTTTCCGCATTGGATATAATGTACTCCCTCTAGAGGCTTAAAAGAGAGACTGTTGCATTGAGATATAAACAGTGGGATTTTCCAGCTGCAACTGTTCCTGTGAGAACGACCTTGAGATATGAGCGGCCCACTGGATGAAATATCAACAAGATCAAAGGCAAAACAGGCTCAGGCTCAAAAGAAAAGAGGCTCCTTGACAGGAGCAACAGCAACACAGGACAGAACAACAACGGTATCAATGGATTCCATGACACAGGCTCTACTCAAGATAAATGAATCTTTAGAATCGCTTACTAGGCAATCTACAGAGAATTCCAAAAAACTGACGGAATTGACAACAAGATTGGATTTGAATACGACAATTATATCGACTAATACAGATTCTATAAATCGATTAATTCAAGAAAGTGCAGAGACGAGGAAAATAGCTGAAAACGCGAGGACCACGGCCGAGGAAACCAAAGGGAAATTTGTCCCTATTGCAAGGAAGGTACATGAGCATGATGAAGCCCTGGCCCTTATGGAACTCGAGAGGAAAGGCAAGAACTTGAAATTGAGACTGGTACCTGAGGAGGAGGAGGACAAGCTTGGGGAATTTCTTACAGATAAGTTTCAAGAATTTTGGAGTGAAGAGTTGGGAGAAGAGGAAGAGGAATTTACAATAACTACCGCCTTCCGGATTGGAAGAAAGCAAGGCAAGAAGCCAAGGGATTGCCTAATAACTTTTAGATCCAAGGAAGAGAGAGATAAAATATTGAACCTACATTTCCAGAAGGCATTGGTGATCAAAAATTCCCAGATACAGATCTTCAAAGATATTCCCAGATACTTTTTGGAGGTGAGAACACAATTTAAAGACTTAGTCGGAATTTTAAAACAAAACAACATTCAATTCAGGTGGGAATTCCCACAAGGATTGTCCTTTAACTTCAAAGGGAAGAAAATCAAAATAAAAACAATTCAAGATAAAGAACACTTTTTGGAGAGAAACCTTGAGGACTTTCAGAAAGGAACTGTAGAGGGGGGAACACTGGACATTACCAACCTATCGTTTGGATTGAACCAAGCACCGACGGACGAGGAACAAGAACTTGGAGCAGTGGGTGGGAAAAGTACCCAATAATAAAAATGTCCCTGCAACTTCTGAGTTGGAACTGTAATGGTCTAAACCATCCCCGAAAAAGAGATCAAGTTTTTCATATACTAAAGAAAGAACATCTAGATATAATTTGTTTGCAAGAAACTCATATTGCCAGGATACACAGGAAACTTTTGATAAATAAGAGATTAGGACTGGAATTTGTTTCCTCGGACAAAGTTAAGAAAAGAGGGGTGGTGATTTATGCCAAGGAAAAATGGGAACCAAAAATGATCTTTAAAGATGATGAAGGAAGATACCTGGCAGTAGAAATTCAAATTCAAGGAGAAAAAATCTTAATTGTTGGAGTTTATGCACCCAATGAGGGGAAGGCAGAGTTCTTCAAGAAGTTGCATGAGACCCTAATGGACTTTATGGACTTCAAAATTATAATGATGGGAGACTTCAACGGAGTTGTCTCCACAAACATGGACAAGGCACAAAGACAAGTAATTTCTAAAGATGGGAGACTACCAAAGACCTTTTTCGAACTCACTGACACCATGGACTTGATTGATATTTGGAGAACTAGGAACCCTCTGGAAAGAGAGGGTACCTTTTTCTCGGAAGCAAAAATGACCTGGACTAGAATTGATCAAATTTGGATTTCTAGCAGCCTGGCACCAAGAGTGAAAAAAACAGAAATCTGCACAAAAACCTGCTCCGACCATAATGCAGTCAAGATGGAAATGAAATTAACAACGGCTGGAACCTTCAGATGGAGAATGAATGACACCCTATTTAGAGACGAAGAAATTTACCAAAAGGCCCAAAAAACATTGAAGGATTACTTTGAGATAAACTTGAGAACGGAGGTGGAAAAAAGAATAGTATGGGACGCAAGCAAGGCCGTGATGCGTGGATTCCTAATTCAGCAAAATTCTATAAAAAGGAAGAAACAAAATGAGAGGAAGGAAAAGATTCTGAACCAGATAAAGGAAGGAGAAAAGAAATTGAGATCCAAACCGAAATCTCATGAGATTTTAAGAGAAATAAAATACCACCAGACGCAATACATGGAACTGATGAATCAGGAAATAGAATGGAAGATAAAGCAAATGAGACAAAGGACATTTGAATCGGCAGATAAATGCGGGAAACTGCTGTCATGGCAATTGAAAAAGAGGCAAAAGTTGAACACGGTGACATCCCTGGAAATAGATGGGAAAATTATCAACAAACCGAATGAAATAAGCAACTGTTTTCAAAGTTTCTTCAAAAAACTTTATGCACATGGGCCTACAAATGAACAAGAAATAGAGGACTTTGTTAAAAAACATGGACTATCAAAGATTTCAGAACAAAATAAAAGGATTCTGAATGAAAAAATTACAGAACAAGAAATAGAGGGTGCCATCCAGAATACGAAATTGGGGAAATCACCAGGACCAGATGGTTTGACTGCAAAATACTACAAAGATCTTAAAGAATGGCTAATACAGCCATTGAAGGAAGTATGCAACCAGATATTAGAGGGGAAAAAGGCTCCCAAATCGTGGAAAGATGCATTTATCTCACTTATACCGAAGACAGAAACTGAGAAACACCAAGTTAAAAACTACCGCCCTATATCACTCTTGAACGTGGATTATAAAATCTTTGCAGACGTTTTAGCAAAAAGATTTAAGAGAGTTTTGATGGAGGAGATTCATAAGAACCAAACAGGCTTTCTCCCAGGGAGACATATGTCAGAAAATGTGAGGAACATTATAGACATTTTGGAGATGCTAGAGGTGGACATTAATAGAAAGGCAGTTCTGATCTTTGTGGACGCGGAGAAGGCCTTTGACAACATATCTTGGAAATTTATGAAGAAGAATCTCCATGGGATGGGGGTAGGCCAAGGGTTTGAAAACGGTATAGGTGCAATATACTCTGAACAAAGAGCGAAATTAATTGTGAACAATGTGGTAATGGATGAAATACCAATAGAGAAAGGTACACGACAGGGATGCCCTATATCCCCTTTACTGTTTATATCGGTCCTGGAGGTTTTATTAAACATGATTAGGAAGGACCAGCTGGTAAAAGGAATACAGGTCGGATCTAAACAATATAAGTTAAGGGCATTTGCAGATGATTTAGTGTTAACTTTGCAACAGCCAGAAGCTAGTACCAAAAGAGTTCTAGAATTAATGGAGATATTCGGCCAGGTCGCAGGATTTAAATTGAACAAACAGAAAACAAAGGTGCTGGAAAAAAATCTAACAAAAGAGGAGAAAGATAGGTTTCAAAGTGAAACTGGGTTGGAAATAGAAAAAAAGGTTAAGTACCTGGGGGTAAACTTGACATCAAAAAATGTGAATTTATTTAAAGACAACTATGAAAAATGCTGGACAGAAGTTAAGAAAGATCTAGATATATGGTCTAGGCTGAAACTTTCCTTGTTAGGCCGAATCGCTGTCATTAAGATGAATGTATTGCCAAGAATGTTGTTTTTATTTCAGACATTGCAGATTCTAGACAAAATGGACTGTTTCAAGAGGTGGCAGAAAGACATATCTAAATTTGTCTGGCAGGGCAAAAAGCCCAGAATAAAAATTTAAGATTTTAACTGATGCAAAAGATAGAGGGGGCTTTGCCCTGCCAGACTTAAGACTCTATTATGAATCAGCAGCTTTTTGCTGGCTGAAGCAATGGCTACTTCTTGAAGACACAGACATTCTTGATCTGGAAGGATATGACAATAGTTTTGGTTGGCATGCATATTTGTGGTATGACAAGGTAAAGGTGTATAAAAGTTTTAAGAACCATATTGTTAGGAAAGCATTGTACAATGTTTGGAATAGATATAAGGATTTATTGGAAAGTAAAACCCCCAGGTGGTTGTCACCAATGGAAGCGAAAGCAGTGAAAAAAATTAACATGGACTCTAATTGGCCTAAGTATTCTGAAATTTTAGAATATGATGGTGAAAGACTGAAGCTGCAAAGTTTTGAGAAGCTAAAGCACAAAGTTCGAGATTGGCTACACTACCGTCAGATAAATGAGGTGTTTAAGCAGGACAGGAAACTTGGTTTTCAGAAGGAGAGGTCAAAGCTAGAAATAGAATTGCTAGAATCCAATACTAAAAACCTATCTAAAATGTATAATTTGCTGCTAAAATGGAATACACAGGATGAAACAGTGAAATCAGCTATGATTAAATGGGCACAGGATATCGGTCATGACATTATGTTTGATGACTGGGAACAGTTATGGACCACCGGTGTTAAATTTACGGCATGTAATGCCTTGAAAGAGAATATAATGAAAATGATCTATAGGTGGTACATGACCCCAGTCAAACTTGCAAAGATCTACCATCTGCCCAATAATAAATGTTGGAAATGTAATGAGGCTGAAGGAACCTTCTATCATCTTTGGTGGACCTGCCCAAAGATTAAGGCCTACTGGGAAATGATCTATAATGAAATTAAGAAAGTCCTTAAGTGGACATTTGTAAAGAAACCGGAGGCTTTTCTCTTGGGCATGGTCGGCCAATTGGTGTCAAAGAAGGATAGGACATTTTTTATGTATGCAACTACAGCAGCAAGAATCCTGTTGGCAAAGTATTGGAAGATGCAAGAATTACCTACTCTGGAAGAATGGCAATCGAAGGTGATTGAATACATGGGACTGGCAGAGATGACCGGCAGAATCCGTGACCAGAGGAAAGAGACAGTGGAGGAGGACTGGGGGAAATTTAAAGTATATCTAAAAAATTATTGCAAAATTGTGGACTGATAAGATGTTAAGGGGTAGGAAACAAAGAACTACAGCTGTAAATCTTAAATTGTAAGGAAACTCAAAAGGGATTTAATCAAAGACTGATTGATGAGTTGCTCGAAAAAATGGTAAAATAAGGATGTGGCGAAGGGAAGGCATGGGGAAGTCAATTTTTGTTGTTTGTCTTTGATGTTTGTGTTTGTTCTGTATTGTTATTAATATGTGTAAAAACCAATAAAAATATTTTAAAAAAAAAAAGGTGTATGAAATTAAGATTATGAAATTATACGTGTTTAAATGTTTTGTATGTTTTTGTTTTGTGTTTTGTTTGTTTTTTATTGTGTGTTTGAAAATGAATAAAAATTATTTTTTTAAAAAAAGAGAATAGAAATCATGCTCCGGTGGCGCGGCAGCAGCGGGAGGCCCCATTAGCTAAAGTGGTGCTTCAGGTTAAGAACAGTTTCAGGTTAAGTACAGACCTCCGGAACGAATTAAGTACTTAACCTGAGGTACCACTGTAATTTGTTCTGGAGGTCCGTTCTTAACCTGAAACTGTTCTTAACCTGAAGCACCACTTTAGCTAATGGGGCCTCCTGCTGCCTCTGGGCCACCACTGCACGATTTCTGTTCTCATCCTGAAGCAAAGTTCTTAACCCGAGGTACTATTTTTGGGCTAGCAGAGTCTGTAACCTGAAGCGTCTTTAACCTGAAGCGTCTGTAACCCAAGGTACCACTGTATTTGAGTGACAGGGGCATGCCTAGATCTCAGGTTCCACCTGAGACCACACCTGCCACCGAAGTGATACGAGTCGCCGGAGCATCCTGAGATGTATTATGGGAAACTTTTGGAAACTTAAAATACTGATGTAACCATTGACTGGGGCTTCTGGCTGCTTCATCTTTGTGGGAGTGGGAAGTCTTGTTGCAACAATAAAGATCAGGCCTACTGGCTGCTGTTTTGCTTCCATCTTCTGGCTGAAATTTCTTGCTTGTGACCCTATGGGAGCAAAGGTTAGGCGCTTGTGGGGTGCTCCAAGGACCGTCTATTGCTGTGAGAAAGGAATTACTTTCACTTGCTTACAGAAGAGTAGTTGCACCAGACTACTGTACAATTTTACATAATACTCTCTATATCAGGGCAATCCAACTTTCATAATTTTTAAATAATTTTTTTAAAAAAAATATTTCAACTTTCATAAGGTCTACTTTCAGAGCAGTCTATCTGATCTTCGCAGACCTTAGTGGTCCACAACTACCGGTATTTTAAATTTGCGCTAATGTAAGCTCTTGGGGAAAGAGAGTGGGAGAAATTAGAAGCTGAAGCATGCTTTCACTAACAGGGCCTCCCACTGCCACTGACGTGTGATTTCCGTTATTATCCTGGGACAAAGTTCTTAACCGGGAGCAACCACTTTCTGGTTTGTCGAGTTTGTAACCCGAAGCATCTGTAACCCGAGGTACCACTGTAACCTGAAGCCACTGGTTCTGGAGCAGGAAAAAACCAGCTTGCTCCATCTTCCATGTGACAGCCCTTTGGATATTTGAAAGTGGCTCTCATAGTTCCTCTGTCTCCTCTTATCCAGGCTAAACACACCCATCTGACAGGGCCCATTGCAAAGTAAGTACACACAGGCTTACAACTTCAGGGTGTTTGCAAGTATTTTTAAATTCTGCCAATTTCTCTTAGCAGAGGACTGAATGGGCTTCCATTTTTAATCTCAAAACACTCCCTTCTCCAGAAGTTGCTGCACCTCCAGGAGTTGAATTCTCTGGCCATCCACCCCTTTCAAGAAGCCTTGTCAGTCACAAATGAGCCAGCCAATCACAGCCAGCACAACACAGAAGCTCTCTCAGCTGCCCTGGCTGGAGGACACCTGCTGCAACTCTGTAAGAATTACCACTCAGGGCTTTCAATCAATCACCACTGTGGACCATTAATTCTGGTGCACTGGGCACAAGTGGAACCTTCAGCTACTGTCAATGGGGAGAATGATCTGAAGTGGGAGGCTGGCTGTTCTTTTTCTAGGAGTCATCCTGAAAACACTTCCCTAATTCAAAATCCAGAGAGACATGGCCACAGAGGACAAAGACTTGTTTGCATTGACACACCCAGAATGTAAACCTTTTTGGATGACAGGTGAAAGGTGCCTCCAGTTTATTTATTTCCACATTGGGCTGTGAGGAGAAAAATGTGTTTAGGGAATAGGGTACCTGTCTCACATCAAACCCCACCACCACCTGATTTCCCATTCCTGGCAATGGAAATGGAAGGGTGGGGTAAGCCCCCCTGAATGGACAGTCTTTCGATTTGGCAGATGCTGCAGAACTAGCCTGAGCAAGGAGACTAGAGGTGCTTAGGGGGTGAAAAGGAGTCTTGAAAGAGGAGACGTTTTACAGGTTGCAGCGCTGAGAGCTGCAGCCACCCCAGGCATTCCCCAGAAAAGGGGGGGGCATAGACGCACACCTGAACCTCTCTTCCACCCTCCACAACTCCCAGGCCCATGGTGTAGTGCACTTGCAAAGCAGCACTGAACATAAACCCTCAACTGGGCATGGATTCCATTGACTGGCTGGGATTCTATTCTTCCCAGGCGGCAGAGAGGATTCCGTTCATGCACAGAGTGCCGTTTGCTGGCCAGTAAGCTCCCCTCCCCTCTGAGCAGGCTCAGGGCACCTGTCTGCACAAAGGAAGCCACCCTCAGCCCCTCCCCCGCAGCCAAGCTCAAACAGAGACCTTGAGGACTAGGCACTTGTGTTTATAATGTAGGAAAGAATCGGAACGGAATTGCGACCAGCATTACCACAGATATAAATCTCTCTTTATAGGAGCTTTGTTCCCTAATGGTTGTTGTTGTTCTTTTGCGCACATCATTTGCATATCATACCAGATACAAATACATTTCAAAGTTCAAGAGTTTTGTGGGGAAGTGTTTGGTTTTTGTTTAAAAACGAAAATTACACGGTCCTGACGGTTGCATCCCTGCTGCTTTCCCAAGGAGGAGCCTTCAAAGATTGGGCAGTCCCAAATGCTGGCAACGCAGCGCAGCTGCAGATTCCAACTTGTGGTGTGCCTGGTCCAAAAACCTTGCCGCCCCCTGGGGGCTCCCGGCTGGGGGCTACAGCTTGGTGTTCCGGTGGAAGGCTGAGACGTGGGGGGAGGCGTAGGCTGGCTGGCTGTGCCACGTTGAAACCGGGTAGAGGCGGTGGCGGAGAAGACTGTCGTAAGAGGTGGGGTAGTGGGCCAGCGGCTGGCACAGGTCAGAGGGCTGAACGGAAGCAGTTAATAAGGGGGTGGGGAAGGCCGGGATAATGAACGGACTGATGGACAGGGAAGGAATCAGCGAGGCCGACTGCCCTTTCAAGTGCTCCCCCGGGGTGCTAAAGTTCACAGGGAGCCTCAACATCGTCCCTTTGTACATATCCTGGACCTGAGGCACGGGAGCAACTGGAAAACCTGAACTCTGCACAGCAGCCTTGGGCTTTGCCACCACCTGCTGGCCACTTGGGGAAGTGCCACGCTCCAGCCCATTGCTGGACTGCGCCTCCTTGACGAAAGGGGTGACGGCCTTCAGCCTCTTGCCCTGCAGGAACAGCTCCTCTTCCATGGCTCGTTTCTTCTGAGCCAAACTGCCGGCTTGCGCTTGAGAAACTGAATGGCCTCCGTTCTTGAGGACTTGCGGGCTGACCTTGGCCAGGGTGGCCACCGGGGGCACCCACGAGGGCTTGGCGTGGGGAAAGGGGGAGGAGCCTCTCTTGCCCCCGGGGCTGCCCACCCGGAAGGGGGAGGTTTGCTGCTGACCATCCCCTCTCCAGGAGGGCAGAGGCTGACTCGGCTTCCGGCGGAGATCTTCTGGCTGGTCCTCGGAGCCTTCCTGCTTTTTCTGAGGCAGGCGACTCAACAGCACATCGCTGCCAGGCTGCTGATAGGCAGAAGCTGCTGCCACCTCCGGGAAATTCTTAAAGCCACCATAATACTCCACTGGTCCTCGAAGAGGATGGCAACTTAGGGGTTTCATTACCTCACCTCGGGATGTGTGGAAGTAGCCCCTGACGAGAGGTAGACCAGGCGATGGGTGGCCCCCGCAGCAAGCGTCGTCTGCTTTCTGAGGCAGGTGGCCCTCCGTGAGGCTCGGGGACGCTTTCAACCCCCCTTCACTGGCTTTCAAGGGCTGAGAGGAACCAGCTGAGCCAATGGACCCGTCCACCTCCCGCGCTGGAGTCTGCCCCTCTTTCAGGGGGAGGCTGGTGGCCAGCGGATTCTTGGGACCAGCCTCTGTGTCCGAGCCAGGGATCTCTCGGATCCTGCCCTTCTTGTACTCTGGGCAGTGGCTGAGGTGCTTCTGGTGACCATACAGGGACTCATCCTTGCTCACCTGAGCCAGGAGCTTCTTCTTGGCCAAGGGAGACATGATGCCGTGGTTCCCTTTGAAGTAGAAGCTGGAGAAGAGCCTCTTGTAGGCCTCGGAGCAGCCGTGGGCATGGCAGTTGCCACGGCAGGCGTCAGGGGCCTGGCTCTCGGAGGCCTCGCGCCCGTTTGGAAGAGAGGGGCACCCCTCGGGCTGCTCTTGCAGTTGGCTCTGCTCGGGGTCGCTGGCAGGCTTGGCGGCAGAGGCAGCATCAGGGGTCGGCTTCTCTGGCAAGATCTGCAATCAAGAGAGGCATTTACGGTACAGGTGGAGACTGGGACCTGTCAGGAACGGGGGAGGCAACTTGGGGTACAGGAAATGTTTCCCTTCACTGGTTGGCGAATGGAGCGCATAGTGGTGCAGCCCCAGGTAATATCACAGCTGTACTGTTAATTGGTCGCTGCAGCTGTTTTACTTCCAAGGAATCCTTGTCTGTTCCTTCTGCGCTTGCCAGTTCAGAACTGCACTTCGTGCCCTTAATAACATGGACTGTGGTGCATGGAAAGTTAAGCCGGCTGCCTTGGGCTGCAACTTGTCTCAGCCCCAGCCAGCATGCCAACCCCCACCCTGCTGATGTTTTCACGCCACAAGATACAGCAGAGGGTGCAGAGAATGTTCCTTACTACTACTCTCTTTACAGCTCAGAAAATCAGGTCTGTGCATTCTCTGCACTTGAAACAAGAAAATGAACTAAATCAGCCCAAACTCCTATTGCAGCCTGAATTAAAGGATGCAAATAAAAATGCTTTTGCACATTGTTTTCTACATGGTGTCTCAAAACCCTGCCTTTTGGCAGATGGAAATCTTCAGACTTCTGAGATTTCAGCAGGCACTGCCTGCTCACTTCAGGGAAAGAAAGGCTTGAAACTAAAATTATTATTTTTTTAATCAGGAACCAGAGTTCTGATCCAATGCCAAACACTGCAGAATACACAGCAACCCAGCTAAACCAGAAATGGGGAAACTTCAGCCCTCTAGATGGTGCTGAACCACAACTCCCATCATTCCTGACCACCATCACTCCTTGCAGGGGTTTATGGGAGCTGTAGTTCAGCAACATCGAGAGGCCCACAAGGTTCCAGCCAACTGTGCTACATGCTTCTAACATTTACCAGTTTCCAAGCCAAAGGCCATTGCTGCCAGCCCTGCCAATCCTGCTCCTCCACCCCCACATCTGCAAATCTTCCTGCTCAGCCTCCTAGACCAGTGACAGCACCTCTGACCCACAAGGCCATTTCCTCCAAACCACCCCAGAAATCCTATGAGGTGTCAGCTGTCAACGTTTCCCTTTTTTTAAGGGAAATTCCCTTATTCCGAATAGGATTCCTCACAAGAAAAGGGAAAAGTTGACAGCTATGGTCAGGTGCTAGGCAAGTACACAAGCCAATTTATCCTGACCTTTGACACCTGAGGAGAATTAACAGGCAAAGCAAATCAGATGAAGGTGGTTGTTCCTGACTGACCGCTAGAGGGCAGTCAAGCTCCAAAAATGTTCCAAGCCAAAGGGATTGGTGGCACAGTGGACGCTCAGGTTGCAAATGTGATCCGTGTGGAAGGCACGTTCGCAACCTGCAGCGCCGCGTCTGCACACGCGCGGGTCATGATTTGGCACTTCTGCGCATGCACTAACGCCGAAACCCGGAAGTAACCTGTTCCGGTACTTCCAGGTTTGGCAGAGTGTGCAACCTGAAAACACGAAGCCTGAAGTGTCTGTAGCCCGAAGTATGACTGTATTTATTAGCCCAGAAACAGACGAGGGGGCGGGAGGCATAAGGTCTCCCCAAATTACACTGCCCCAATGTTTTGGCACCCGAACCCCAGCAGCTCTGGGAGAGCTTTACCTGGTCCCTCAGCTTCTCCTTCCTGGCCCTCTTCTTCTCCACAGGCCCACTCCCTTTGGCCCCCTTTGGCTCTCTGGACACCTTGTACTGCTTCCGGGGCTTGGCAGGGGGCAGGGGTTTGTCGTCTTCGCCTTTCAGGTGCCGGACGTACGGGAGGACCAGCCTGAGAAGCGGGTGCAAGCCAAGGAAAAGAACATCATGACATGGCGGGGCGGTGAGAGGCCATCGGCCGGCTGGCCACACCCGCTACTGAGGTTCCTCAGCCCCACAGCCAATCCACACATGCAAAATTTTCTACAGGTTCTGCCAAACGCAGCAGATTTTTGACGCCTAAGAATCTCAGCTGTTGTGTTAAAACTTTAAAGAAAGCGTCTAGTCCTCATGGTTGTGAAAGTGTGTTTGAAATACACAGGCAGCTTCTCCAGCCCAAAGTTGCCAGTGAAAGCTCAGTTTTAGAATAATTACCTGCCTTTCTCCACTAAGCTATTCCTTGCCAAAATTATATATATGGAGCAAAACATACTAAAGCATTGATAAGCCCAAGTTACAAGCTTTGACTACAGATACTTTACTGCAGAGCCATAAATGGCTTTAAATTTAGCAGTTAGTTACAGCAGTGGAGCATGCTCACAGCCTGTCCAGGGAGGAAGTATGCACCCTCACCAGGGGGCTGCAAGCGGAGAGCGAAGGAGCCCCCTGCGCCTGGCCAGCCCCTGCCACCAAAGTGACACGAGTCGCCGGAGCGACACCCGTGCAGGGCTGGCCCAGGGAGGGCGGCATGAGCCGCACCCCCCCCCCATGTGCCCAGGACAGTTGCCCCAGAAGCCCCCCCCCCCCATGCTATGCCCCAGGTGAGTCACATTTAAATAAAAGCCATCACATCACCATGAGGTACCTTTTGGAGATACCGAAGGAAGTGCAAAATAGTTCTGTTTATTAAACCAGAGGTTTTTTATTCTTAGAAGGAACTGGCATAGATACTTAGAAAGGAACAGAAAGTGACCTTTTCCTTCCCTATTACTGAAACACACCAGAAGCAAAATAGTCCAAAAAATTAAAAGAGCATGAAACTAAAGTTGTGGTTGATAGATCTCTTACTTATAAATGTATTTTACCGAAGGCTTTGCTTATTTATTTGCAGTTCAGTTCAAGTGCAAAATCCAAGAGATTTAGATCCACTGTCTTGCCCGGGGAGCTGAAGTGGGGTCCTCCAGATGTTATGGCTGGACTACAACACCCAGCCGTGCCGGATGAGGCCGGCAGGAATTGGAGTCCCTCCACATCTGGAGAGAACCTGACCCTGGCCCTGTTTGTGCCTCCTGGGCAGGTCTCTTTCTTGCAGGAGCAGGTAGGTCATGCAGCTCCTGGCCCCTCCAGACCCAGCCAGCGCAGTCCAGCAACATCTGGAGGGTGCCAGGATGGCCAAGGCTAGTGAAAAGAGGAGCAGCAGCAGTCCAATACCTCTCATAATGCCTCCGTGTGCAAGTAGCAGCGCTGGTGCTCCCTGGGCTGCCCCCCAACATGTCATACACGTTCTTCCAAAGACGCCTCCCAGTGACCTACAATGGGAAGCAATCGAGTGAAAGGGGGGGAGAGCAAGTCGGTATTACGAACACACAAACACTCACCATTCACAAGAAAAGATAAAGCATCCCTTGGCAGGATGGGGGTAAGGAGAATGCCTGTTGCTGGGGAACACAATTTTGAGAGTGCTCCTGCCCTCCAGTCCTGCTTGTGGGCTCAGCCACTGTGACCACAGGCTACATGAAGCTGGGCTCAATGAGCATTTGGTCTGATCCGGCAGGCAGCTTCTTCTTAGCCTCTCCCAGCTTCAGGATTCAAAATGTAGTTTGCAATAATGAGGTTGCCCTAAATTACAGCAGCAGCAACAACTGGAGCGGCATTTCACTAGCGCCCACCTGCACTATGCACTTAAAGCAGTACCACACCACTTTAAACAGTCATGGCTTCCCAGGAAATGCAGTTTGCTAAGGGTGCTGTTGGGAGACATAGAATCATAGAATCATAGAGTTGGAAGAGACCACAAGGGCCATCGAGTCCAACCCCCTGCCAAGCAGGAAACACCATCAGAGCACTCCTGACATATGGTTGTCAAGCCTCTGCTTAAAGACCTCCAAAGAAGGAGACTCCACCACACTCCTTGGCAGCAAATTCCACTGTTGAACAGCTCTTACTGTCAGGAAGTTCTTCCTAATGTTTAGGTGGAATCTTCTTTCTTGTAGTTTGGATCCATTGCTCCGTGTCCGCTTCTCTGGAGCAGCAGAAAACAACCTTTCTCCCTCCTCTATGTGACATCCTTTTATATATTTGAACATGGCTATCATATCACCCCTTAACCTCCTCTTCTCCAGGCTAAACATGCCCAGCTCCCTTAGCCGTTCCTCATAAGGCATCGTTTCCAGGCCTTTGACCATTTTGGTTGCCCTCCTCTGGACACGTTCCAGTTTGTCAGTGTCCTTCTTGAACTGACCACAATTCCCCTCACAGAGATGCCGTTCCCAGAATGGTTGAACAATGAATCCCTCTTCCCGGGGAACTCTGGGAATTTTAGCACCCTTAGCAAGCGACGTTTCCCATGATTCTCTGGGGGGATTCCATGACTATTTAAAGTGGTATGATAGTGTGTTAAATGTGTGCTGCAGCTGTTACCTTGCTTGAGGTGAGGGTTTGTTTCGCAATGTTTTTATTTGTGTTTGCTGAAAATGGAACTCCTCTGATCACCACTGCCTCACACCCAACTCCTATGCTGGGCTTAAGAGTCCGCTTTTGCCCACCAGAGCTAGCTGGCCTCCCCCCCGCCTTGCTCTTCACACAGCTGTGAGCATCAATAACATCATTGATTCACTGATATGTTTTCATAAACTACTTTTTCTCCACCTTGCCAATGTATTTTGGTAACAGGAGATGCCTGTCATGAGCTGCTTTGAGCACCCTTTGCTCAAATCAATCAATCAATTGCTTTGCTTTAAATCAATCAGGCAAGTCAATCAATCAATCAATGGGCCATTTTAGATCACTGGAGATTTGGGACAAACTTAAAAGGTATCAAACAGGCTGTCAGTGGCCAGTTATGTCCCCATCTCACCAAAAAACTGGAATAATACTTTCATGGCAACAGTGTTAGTTGTAGTATGTCCTTTCTTACTGCTTATAGAAACTGGTGGCTGTTATATTTGTATGGTATATTGTATGGCTATAATACAGTGGTACCTCGGTTTATGAACTTAATCCATTCCGGAAGTCCGTTCCTAAACCTAATCCATTCTTAAACCGAGGCACACTTTCCCTAATGAGGCCTCCCGCTGCCGGTGCCCTTCCACCGTTCAGATTCCATTTGTAGACTGAGGTAAAGTTTGCAAACCGAAACACTACTTCCGGTTTTGCAGAGTTCATATACCGAATAGTTCATAAACAGGGCTGTTCTTAAACCGAGGTACCACTGTAAACCAATATGAAAATAGTGTTGTTTATGTTCTGTTGCTTGCTGCTATGGGTACATTTAGTGGAACACAAATAAAGCATTCAAGGCAGCCTTAGCTAATCTGCCACCCTCCTGAGGTTTTGGACTAGGACTTGCATCAATAATAATTATAAATTTATTTATACCATGGCTATTTCCTTGTCAAACTCAAGGCAGCTTACAGATAAAAACAACTGCTAAAATCATTTTAAAAACCAATCATTAAAATACAGCAAAACATTGATAGAATTAAAACGATAGATAGAAAGATGATAGATAGATTTATAATTTCTTCTTACCAGTTCGTAGGCTCCCAGCTTTTCCACAACTTTGTAGATCTTAAACAGGTTAACTAGAGGAAGAAGAAACACGTCCAGGAATCAGCATAGCAAGAGATAACAAGAGACTGCAGTTCCTTAGAAGTGCAGAAAACCTCCTTCCTGAAGATCAAAGGTTTCATTTAGGCAAGTCTCTAGTCCTCATGGCTGCAAAGTTGTGCTTGAAAGGGCCTGATCACTTATTACATGGCCTTTTTAAAAAATGAGGCAAGGGGCAGGGGAGGGGGGTTAAGCTTTCCCTCCAGAGCCATGACCTCAGGTTAAAAAACAAAAAAACACCACACACAGAGCAATTAGCACAGGAACCAATATGAGGAGATTTTGGGGTTTTTTAATGATCACTGACACATGGGGAAGTGGGGGGTGACCAAGATCAAGGCTGGAGTGGAAAGGCTTAAACCTCCACCACGCCTGATTCTTTAATTTTATTTTTTAGAACCAGTACATGATGTTACCATTTGCCACTCCTCCATCTTCGGAGGGACTAGGTCCAAATTCCAGTGGCTGAGGGCTCCTTGGACCTTCCTGGGGCACCAGAAGAATCGGAATAAATAATACATACTGTACTTTTTTTTAGGTAAGATAAAATTATGGAAATATCTGCAGAAATGTGGAGAACTGAATTTGACACCGGAAAATGGGGACCTGAGGGAAACCAAAATGGAGGGCAAGGGACGTACTCTGCTTGAAGCCGAGGTGAGGCACCCTCTCGATGGGCGTGTGGCGGTCCTTCATGAACTTGTATAGGCTGACAAGGAAGGCCTGCTCCTCTTCCTTCTCGCTGCTGGGCATCTGCTCATCTCCAGAGTCCTCTGCTGGGCTCTTCTCACCCGCTTCCAAAGCCCCATCTGGCTTGCTTTCAGGAGACCCCTGAGGTGTGAGGACGACACACAAATCTAAGCAATGGAGAAATCAAGGAGGAGCAGGAGGAGCACAAGACCAGCCAAGACCCAGAGAGCTGAAGTGAAAATACATCCCAGCAGATGTCCAAGATGGTGATTCTTTTTGTTGTATTTTTAACCATTATTACACTTATGCTCCCCCTTTTCTCCAAGGACCTCAAGGTGGTGCACATGCTGTGCCGAAGAAATATTTCACGTTCCGCTCCCCTTCCAAAAAACCATTTGCCATCCATTCATGAGAAAAGGAATTGATCTTGGAAATTACTAATGGGGGAACAGTATTGATGGCCTTTTTATGACTTGGGTGCAAGCCTTTTGGCATGTTTAGTTTACTTCTGAGGCAGCAGGAGGGTCCTTTCTTCATTCCACAAATCACCTCATAAGTGGTCTGTGCTCTGAAGCCTTCCCGGGTGCCCATGCAGGGAAGCATCAGGAGGGAACCCCTCCCACGTGGCTTGTTCAGTCAGGAAGTGTGAGCAGCTGGGGAGGCTGCAGATATCTAGAGAAATGTTCACTGGAAAGATAGCACACACCTACACCAACCCTTGACCACCTCACAACGGCCACATTCACACCATACATTGAAAGCACTATGATCAGGACCATCCTGCCCACAAGGCAGAGGGAAGCAGCCCTCCTCAGGTGGCAGAATCCTTCGGGGAGGTGTCCCCACAGGCACCCCACCCACCACTGTCATGTAAGCCCAGAAAGTGAGGCTGTGGGGTGGGGGGTGTCAGCACCTTCCCATTTCGCCTCAGGCAGCAAAACAGGGCTGGCCACCCCTGACTATGATACCGCTGCAAACAATTATAGCTTCACCCACAGAATTCTGGGTGTTTTGTTAAGTTTGTTAAGGTTGCTGAGAATTGTTAGGAGACGCTGATTCCCCTCACAGAGCGACAATTCCCAGAGTTCCCTGGGAAGAGCGACAGATTGTTAAGGCAGCCTGGGAATGGGATCTCGATGAGGAGAACATGTTCAGAGGGGCATCACAGTGCTATAGCTGCATGGTGTGAATGTGGTCTATGACAGAGAAAGAGCAAGACCCCGTGCCCAACAGAATTCTACAGAGCCCTGGGAACGAAAGAGGAAAACGGAAGTTTATTTTCACAGGGGAAATACAGGTTTCTGCACAGCACTGACTGGCCTCAGCTCTGCAGGGTTTCAGGGGCCGACCTGGAGAGAGAAGTGTTCAGCTCTTAGAAATCCTCAAAGATCATCATGCAAAAATAATACTATATGCTGCTCTTTAGTTGTACAGAATTTCATCTGCTGAGTGACTCTGTCTTGGCCCGGCCTGCCTCTAAGTTAAGGTTACCAGATTTTTTTCAGTGAATTCGGGGACACTTTTCAACTTCCTACTAAATAGATGGATTTTGCCAGGGGGATGATTTGTAAATCTGGGGACGTCTGGTAACCTTTCTCTAAGCCAGCCTTTGCCAAGCTGATGCCCTCTAAGCATTTTGGAGTACAGCTCCCATCAGCCCCAGCCAGCAAAGGCAGATGAGAGCTGTAGTCTAAAACATCTGGAAGGCCCCAGATTGGTAAAGACTGCTCTAACTGTTGGACAGCACAACCCTTGGCCCCCAGATGAGGGCTCAAAATGCAGCCCCAAGGTTGCCTGGATTTCCATTCCCAGCTTATTGTGATTTTGATGTGTATACTTTAAACCAGTTTCTAATTTAAAAAAGCAGGCGGGGGGGGAGTGTCTTCTTATGGGGCCAAAATCATTTGCTCTTGAAGAAACAGAAAACAGATGGGACTCTGTTTTGGTTTTGAACAGCTGCATAAGCCAGAGCTCTGGAACTCGTGACCTGCAACCCCGGACTCACTTAGCAGGGAAGGGAATAACAAGGAGTCTGTTTTCCCCAGAGAGAGCAGAAAGGACTGCAGCAGAAGCTGGAGGAAGTCCACAAGCAGCGCTCCCTTCTCGTGCCACCTCCAGCGCACGCAGACTATCTTGCCTCCTGAGGGAGGGAGGGAGGGGGCAACTTGCTTTACACGCAAAAGGCCCCCAGCCTCTCCAGGTAGGGCTGCTGGGAAAAGACCCTTGCCTTGCATGAAATCCAGAGAGCGGCTGCCAGTCAGGTCCACACTGAGCTAAATGGAACAGCTGTCCCCTTCAGTAGGAGGCAGCTCCTGATGTTCCAAGATCACAGACTTCAAAGCTGGGCAAAAAGAACAAAAATTAGTGGCTGTGCAGATTGTGGGAAGCACCTCCGTGGCCCAAAACATGGTGCCACAAACAAGTAAAGCTGCAAGGTGGCTTGGGGGGGGGGGGGAGGGAAAGAGGAAGCCTGCTAAATCCCCATTCTCAGCTGAAACAAGGTCTTTACTTGACACCTGCCCTATCCTTCAGGGCATAAACCCTCTCAAGGTAGCTTACAAAAAGAGGGGAAACAATAAAACATAGGAAGATTTAGAATGCACTTAAAACCACTCCGACTAAATAAACACCTGTATATAAAAAGGACCCAGCTGTGCTCCCTTACTAGCTTGCATAAAATGCCAATTAAATGCAGAGTGAAATGGAAACAGCTTTCCAGGTCTGCTTGAGGTCAGCTTACTAAAGAGGTCAGATGTACTGTCAAGCTCAGCCACAGTGCTGGTGTTATTCCGATACTGTTTTTATTGTCGGGTTTCTAGGACACCTCCAGGATTTTTAAACAAGGGGGGGGTGAGAAATAGCCACAGAATTTTTCTTTAAACAAACCTTCTGCTTGCAAGGCAGAGCTACGGCGTGTGCCATGGAAATGCCAGAATGCTTACACAGATTGGATCAGTCTCCTTTCCCCCGCCCCACTTTCCGCACACAAAGCGCGGCTGTTCAATCCCATCAAGAGCTGTTTTTGTGGTCGGAGGCAATTTATTAGCTCCGAAGAGTCGCCAGCTTGTTCAGCTTAGAGAGAGAGAGAGAGAGAGAGAGAGAGAGAGAGAGAGAGAGAGATGTCGAGGGTATTATATGCCTGGGATCGGGCAGGCTGCCAACTTGGTCAGAGTGCTGGGATGTGTGAGAACACAAGGGACTGTTTCCAGGAAAACAGAACAGCACAAATTCTCACTCTCACACACCCTCCCGCCCTCGGCTCAAAAAACGTTTCTTGCGTTTTGTTTTCTTGGTTTTTTGTTCTAAATTTTCCGGAGTTATAAAACTTGTTGCTATTTTTGGTCAAGGCAGCTGCTCGGCACTCAACATGTCTGCTCCTTTCTATTCTTTTCCCCGCTCACGATAGACATGTTATTTTAGCTGTGGGGCTATTTATGGGGCTGCTTCTTTTTTCAAATGAATCTAATTTTGAACTGGACAGAGAGCCAAGCTGACGGTGTTTGCAAAATGCTCTCCCCCCCCACACACACACAAGTGGTGGCTGCAGGGCTACCTAGGTCCTGCCTGAATGAAATTTAGAGTCTACAAGTCTGCAGAGATTGTGAAATTTAGGAAGGGTTGCCGGCATTCAAGCTGAAGACAGAACACTGTATCTTTGCACGGGCCACTCCCCCCCCCCTCGCCCAATATTGCAGGTAACATGATACAAGCATACTTCTCCCTACAGTGTGCGCATTCATTCCACCATCATATCCAGTCAAACAGGTGTTGCGGGCATTCATATAGTTTCCAAAACCTGTTGGACTGGCGATTGTGGCAGAACAAAAGAAACGTGTTTGTGTTTGTGTGTGGCAAATATCCCTGAACTATCCTTACTTTACACTCTTGTAAAATTATTGTCCTTCTCCAGCCTTACTTTACCTGGCATTGTGCACCATTGCACTCCAGGTCATGTAGAGGACGAAACTACTCATGGATGAAATTCACTGGGTAGCCCTAAGTCTGTCTGTCTGTCTGTCTCTCTGTCTCTCTCTGTCTCTGTCTCTCTCTGTCTCTCTCTCTCTCTCTCTCTCTCTCTCTCTCACACACACACACACACACACACACACACAACACCTAACCTCCCTCACAGGATTGTTGTGAGGATAAAGCAGGAGAGTCATGTTCATGAATGGAAGGCAATATGCAAGTGTGATGAGAGAGATGGACCCATATTCTGCAATGCCTTTCTAGGAGTGCTGAACTATAAAAGCTCAGCCCTCATCTGTCCCATTCCAAAGTGGTCCAAATTCTGCACAAAGTATTTTGTGCAAAAATTATTTTCAGAGATTGAAGGGGAAGAAAAGGATACCTCACCACCACCCAACTACTTCTTAGCAACAGAGAGCTCATTTCAGAAGTTCACACAGGTTTCTTCTCCCCAACATACACGACACTTGCATTTTCAGTTTCTCTCTTTTGACGCTAAACCCTCTGGTTTCGAAATTTTGACGTTCTCCTCCATTTCTTGTTTAAACCCTGCCCACAAACCTAGGCAAAAGTGAGCTACTCAACTGCCAACACTGAAGAGTCTATGTGCCATGGTGGAGAGTGGGGGTGGTGAAGAGAGAGAAGTGGATGAACCCCCAAACTTACTAGGGGTTGCAGACTCCAAGTTGCTTTGAACTATTATACAGTGGTGCCTCGCAAGACGAAATTAATTCGTTCCGCAAGTCTCTTCGTCTTGCGAGTTTTTCGTCTTGCGATGCACGGTTTTCCATAGGAATGCATTGAAAATCAATTAATGCGTTCCTATGGAAACCGCCTTCCCCCGACCTCTTCTGGCGGGCGGCATTTTAAAATCGCCCGGGACAGCGGAGGACTTCTCCGCTGTCCGGGGCGATTTAAAAGCCCCTGGGAAGGCAGGCAGGGGGGACAAAGACTTTTGCCCCCCGCCTGCCTTCAGAAGAGGTCCAGGACAGGCTTCGCGGACCTCTCCGCAAGCAGCGGGAGCGCTCCTTGCGGAGAGTTGCCAGCGCGCCCAGGCTTCGCGGCCCCGCCGCCGGGCTTCGGGACATCGTTCCGATGCCGGGCGGCGGGGGGAGGCTTTCTCGCTCTCCCGGAAAGGCAGGCCTTCCCGCTCTCCCGGAAAGGCAGGCGGGGGGAGCAAAGACTTTTGCCCCCCGCCCGCCTTCGGAAGAGGTCCAGGACCTCTTCCCAAGGCGGGCGGGGGGCAAAAGTCTTTGCCCCCCCTGCCTGCCTTCAAAAGCCATCCGGGATAGCGGGAAGCGCTTCCCTGCTATCCCGGACCGCTTTTAAAATGCTGGCGGTGGGGAGCAAAGCCTTTCGCCCCCGCCGGCCTTCCTGGACCTCTTCTGAAGTCCGGAGGGGGGGAAAAGGCTTTGCTCCCCACCGCCAGCATTTAAAAAAAGGTCCCCGAGATTTCCCTATGGGCTTTCGTCTTGCGATGCAAGCCCATAGGGAAAATCGTCTAGCGAAGCGTCGCAAAAACCGAAAAACCCTTTCGTCTTGCGGGTTTTTCGTCTTGCGAGGCATTCGTCTTGCGGGGCACCACTGTATTTTGGGTTGAGAAGCTAAGATATTAGCATGCAGTTGCTGCCTCCCACCCTTTGCATGAGCCATAATTTTAACCAGGAAGTCGCTAATGAACTATAGTTTCCTATTTCATCCAAACTAGGAAACTAAAGGCTACCCGCCCTTGATTTAAGATCCTGGCTTGTTCCAAAGCTGGCAACCCATCGTTTCCGTGTTTCTATGAAACAGTAAACTATGGTCAATAAAATATTTCCTGCTTTAAACACAACTTGCATGAAGGGCAAAATGTGTGCTCATTTCTTGGCTTGTGAAACCAAAGTAATGGTAACCCAAACCAACTCAGTGAGTCAGCAACCCATAGTACGATTGCAGGGTTTTAAGCCAAGATATGATCCTCTAAACCAGCTCTCTATCAACTCAATTCAACTTCCAAGTCACTCCATAAACAGGTCAAAAAAATCAAAAGAGAGTTCAGTAGCCAGACCCACGACAAGCAATCAGAGAAGCACTCCGAAAATGAAGCTGCCAGTTTGCTGGGGGGGGGGGTGGAATAACTAACTGGGAGTTGGCTTCAACATATGCTTTGCTCTCCCTCCCCTTTCAAGCCTAAACTATAGTTCACCGATACATCTGCACCAATGCTAACTGTGATGCTAATCAGGATTCCTATCTTACCTGAAGTTTACAAACCCTGGTCAAGATAGCAGCTCCAGTGGGAATCAACTACAGTTTGCAGATCTATTGCAAAACTGTGGTCAATGCAAACATGGGAAGAAATGGGGGGGCAGGGGAAAGGGAAGGTGCCTGCATCCCCAAGGCTGGCTCCCCATTTTCGCATTTTGATTTGAAGGAAACCAGCATTTCTGGGCCAATCGTAACTTTTTGCTAATTCAGGAGGTCAGTGTTCTGCATGGGTCACAGCCTGACTCCAGGTAGATGGCACTAGTGGTGCTGCCATCATTTTTATATCTACACAAACACACACACACAGAGACCCCAGCAGCCTTTCTGAGTTTCTGTCAAAGACGTGACATGAGAATTGTAGGGGCAGAAATAGAAAAGGCATCACTGGCAAGTCGGCACCAGGCACTCCAAGAATCCAGATTCCAATCATGCTTGGAAGGATTGTTTTGAGGTGCAGATTTTTCATTAGAGCTCCTGGGTCCTAATACCCATCATTTTTATATGATTCTACAGAACCTTTCATTTTGCACCCCTTGTAACAAAACTTTTCCATTTTGAAGTGATAAGCAATCCACTTGTTTTACTGCGTATATACGAGGAGTCAACCCTGAAACACCCCAAGAAGGAAAGATTTTGTTCTCTATCTTATTCAAAGCTGAAACAAAATATAGACAAGATTCTAAGAAATATCTCAGATTTAAACTGGCATATGCAAGTTGGGAATTTTGGAAAGTCCTTTTCTTTTTTCTTTGCTCCAATTCCACCTTTATTGCCACTAAATTGCAGGTACTACAGGTACACCCCATTCCATTTAAAGCCTAGGGTGGTGCTGTGGTCTAAACCACTGAGCCTCTTGGGCTTGCCAATCAGAAGGTCAGCAGTTCAAATCCCTGCAACAGAGTGAGCTCCCGTTGCTCTGTCCCAGCTCCTGCCAATCTAGCAGTTCAAAAGCATGCCAGTGCAAGTAGATAAATAGGTACTACTGCTGTGGCAGGAAGATAAACGGTGTTTCCGTGTGCTCTGGTTTCTGTCACAGTGTTCTGTTGCACCAGAAGCGGTTTAGTCCTGCTGGGCATATGATCTGGAAAGCTGTCTGGTGGACAAACACTGGCTCCCTCGGCCTGAAAGGGAGATGAGCGCCACAACCCCATAGTCACCTTTGACTGGACTTAACCGTCCAGGGGTCCTTTACCTTTTATTCCATTTACAGAATAAGCCTTGGGATGATAGAATGGTTTGCTCTGATGTTTGAACCTGAGCCTGCCCACAAACAGTTGCTTGTTTAGGACTGACAAACTAGCACCTGAAAGCATAGTTTGAACCTGATTTTCAAACCAGATTCAGCTAACTGGGGTTCGCTGCTATGTCTGAATTTACAGACCACTGACAAACCACATTCTGGGCCACTGCTCCAGTTCAAGATGTGAGTGCAGAACACATGGAAAATGGGATAGCAGGTCTATCCCATTGTATGCTTGTACTTCTGAGAGATCAAAGTATGGGTAGCTCAAACCATGGTTCCACAATATGTCAAAATCCAGCCTCTATATTGTGCCTCCTCACTCAATTCTTTCAAAGCCCACAGAGCCTTTGCTTACTATTTTAGTCCTTGTCCCAAAACAAAATTAAGCCTAAACACCTGAAACTTAGAGCAAGTGTGACAGAGTTAAGCTGCATCTAGTATTATGAAGATAAGCCTAAACAAGTCTTCTATGCCTTCCTGCAGTTTGTTGAAATATCCAACACTGCACAAACTGTGGTTAATCCAACTTATGATTTGTTGAAACAAGCCAACTTCAAATGGTAGGTTATGAAACTAGCTTGTTTCAACAAACCATAGATTAGAGTTTATGGTTTGGCTGGAGCCTGCCAAACCATAAACTCCAATCTATGGTTTGTTGAACCACTAAACAATGATTAATCGAGAATGGAAGCAGAGGCTTTCTACCTCCCACTTACAGCCAAGCCGGAGGTGTGTGAACATAAGGTTTGCTGAGGCTCGTCCTTGCATGAGTGCTGCCTAAGAGTGTTCAGTCTAGACCAGGAAGAGGCAAGTTCAAAGCCCCAACCAACCGCTAAGCTCATTGGGTGACGCTGGGCCAATCACTAATCTTTCTCCCAGGATTCAGGCAAGGATAAAATAGGATTCTGCCCAGAGATTCTTAGAGGAAGAATGGGATAAATATGTTGTTCACTAGCTACACCAGAACTTGTCATGTCTCTGTCATGTCTGCTGTTGAAAATTTAGATTGCAGGCTGCTGTATGTTTAGTGTATCATGGCCATTCATAGCACCCATTGATTAAACAAACACATCCAAATGTAGAGTTATGCCAATGCCAGCAAGTTGCCTTCCGGGTGTTTTGGATTACCACTCCCATCAGCCCCAGCCCCAGCGGCTCCAGAGCAGCGGTTCTCAACCTGTGGGTCCCCAGATATTGTTGGACTACAACTCCCATCATCCCTGAGCTCTGACCTTGCTAGCTAGGGGTGATGGGAGTTGTAGTTCAACAACATCTGGGGACCCACAGGTTGAGAAAGGCTGCTCTAGAGGGCTACAGGTTGGCAAAAGGTTGGTTGAGATTTGCAAAGGCCAAAATCTAAAGGTTTTGAAAGAATATCATCACAGATGTGTTAGGATTTAATTCTTGGCTTTAGTGATGCAATTATTATTACAATTTTCACTCACCACTTCTTCCAGCTTCTCTGGCGTGTTTTGATGCTCTTCAGCGCCAGGGCTTCCCACTGCGGTCTCTTCTGCCAGGGACAGAACCAGAGCATTCTGGGATTCGCTCTCAGCCATGGGAATGGTCTTCTTTTTCCGCTTGCCTTTAAGGCTGGGTGCTGCAAAAAGGGAGAAGAGTTGAGAAGCCATTAAGAACAAAGAACCAAGTCCCATTCCCCTCAAATCAAGAGACCTTGAGTGACACGGACCCCTACCCTAAATCCCACAATATCCAAACCCACCTCATAGAATCATAGAATCAAAGAGTTGGAAGAGACCACAAGGGCCATCGAGTCCAACCCCCTGCCAAGCAGGAAACACCATCAGAGCACTCCTGACATATGGTTGTCAAGCCTCTGCTTAAAGACCTCCAAAGAAGGAGACTCCACCACACTCCTTGGCAGCAAATTCCACTGTCGAACAGCTCTCACTGTCAGGAAGTTCTTCCTAATGTTTAGGTGGGATCTTCTTTCTTGTAGTTTGGATCCATTGCTCCGTGTCCGCTTCTCTGGAGCAGCAGAAAACAACCTTTCTCCCTCCTCTATGTGACATCCTTTTATATATTTGAACATGGCTATCATATCACCCCTTAACCTCCTCTTCTCCAGGCTAAACATGCCCAGCTCCCTTAGCCGTTTCTCATAAGGCATCGTTTCCAGGCCTTTGACCATTTTGGTTGCCCTCCTCTGGACACGTTCCAGTTCGTCAGTGTCCTTCTTGAACTGTGGTGCCCAGAACTGGACACAGTACTCCAGGTGAGGTCTGACCAGAGCAGAATACAGTGGCACTATTACTTCCCTTGATCTAGATGCTATACTCCTATTGATGCAGCCCAGAATTGCATTGGCTTTTTTAGCTGCCGCGTCACACTGTTGGCTCATGTCAAGTTTGTGGTCAACCAAGACTCCTAGATCCTTTTCACATGTACTGCTCTCAAGCCAGGTGTCACCCATCTTGTATTTGTGCCTCTCATTTTTTTTTTGCCCAAGTGCAATACTTTACATTTCTCCCTGTTAAAATTCATCTTGTTTGTTTTGGCCCAGCTCTCTAATCTGTCAAGGTCGTTTTGAAGTGTGATCCTGTCCTCTGGGGTGTTAGCCACCCCTCCCAGTTTGGTGTCATCTGCAAATTTGATCAGGATGCCCTTGAGTCCATCATCCAAGTCGTTGATAAATGATGTTGAATAAGACAGAACCCTGTGGCACCCCACTAGTCACTCTTCTAGTGGCACCTCAGGAAGACCAAGGAGGAAACACCCCCTGAAGACCTTTGAGGCAGAGGAGAGGCTGCCAGCAGATGGGGCGGGGATCTTTTTGCCATAGGCCCACTGGCCACCGCCACCTGTTCCTCTGGGGTAGGGGCACAGTTCAGAGGTGCTTCATACGAAGGCAAAATCAGATTTGATTCTGGAATTTCCAGTTAAACAAAAGGGATCCGTCAGCAGACATGAAACTGAACAACACACACAACGTGACAAAGTGTTTGGTAGTGTTTTGAAAGCAGACGCAAAACAGCACTGCCCAAAACGCTGAGGAGCAACCTCCATTTGGCCACCTGCTGCCTTTTCTCCTTCGCCACCATAAGGCCACATTCACTCCATACATTTAAGTGCTATGCTACCAATTTACACCACCATGGATTCCTCAGAAGCATCCTGGAAAGTGCCATTTGCTGAGGGCTGAGAGTTGCTAGGAGGCCCCTATTTTCCTCACAGAGGTACAATTCCCAGAGTCTCCAGGAAAGAGGGATGAAGCCACTTTGAGAACTATTGCTCTGTGAGAAGAAACCCTCATTGCCCTTAACAAACTACAGCTCTCATAATCCCTTGGGGAAAACCATGACTATTTAAAGTGGTATTGTACTGCTTAAAATGTGTGGTACAAATGTGGTCTAAATCTCAACCTCTGCCTGCAGGCCTCACGTGGCCCATGGATTAGCTGTCTCCATCTCCTTCTGCTCTGCCTCAACAGCACCCAGAATCTATGTCTCCTCCATGGTCTGCCTCCGACAAGAAATTCTGGGCAGGAGACAGCGATGCTTGGCTCCAAGGTGGGGCCCCAGCTGAGACTCCACTGGAGCGGTTTTCTTAGAAGAGATGTCTCCTTTGACGCATGCAACTCAATGGTTTCCTGCTTGGAGGTGCAATTGCACACAAGAGCAAGTGTGAATACGGCAGACGGGCAAGACGACAGAGTTTCCACTTTCGCTTTCAAGGTGGTTTCCTGAAGGGTGTGAGCCTTGCCCCCACCAGCCACATCCTTCCCTCCTAGACGCTCGTCAACCAACTGCCACGAGCAAGCCCTCCAAAGTCCACTCTCAGGGCAAAAACCACCTCCTTTTTTGCATGTGGAGACGCAGGGAGCCTCTTGCGCAGTCAGAATGCAGCCACCATTTCCACCTGACAGGGCAGCCGAGGGAGGGTGAAGCCAAGATGGGCTGCAGGCAGCAAAACAACTCTCCTGGTACTTGGGAAAATGGAAAAGCCTCACTCTGGAAGCTTTCATACAAGTCAGGGAATATCACCTTTTTGCCTGCATAACCATTTTATGTTAATCTGTGCCTCTCCTGCCAAAAGGATTAAAATGGAGCAAGAGTAAAATGAGTGTCCACAACTATTTGAATCTTTTATGACTCAATTTACACCAAAGCGTTTACAGGAGAAAAAACTTGCAAAAATTTACATAACTAAAGAACTATCAAAAACGACATAATTTAAAGTGACGATTCAAAAATACTAGTTAAGAAAGAATTTTTAGGAAGGCACCTTATACAGAGTAAGACCAACAATCCCTCGAGCTCCACATTGTCTACAATGACTGGCAGTGGCTCTCCAGGTTTCAGACAGTGGAACTCACTCCCTGCCCCACCTGGGAGATGCTGAAGACTGAACCGGAGACCTTCTGCATGCAAAGCAGATGATGCTCTACGCATGAGTTACGGTCCTCCACTATCCATTCACCAAAGGATTATCACCACAAAGTCAACAGAATGCTCTCAAGAATACACCCAAGTCTTCAATTTCACCATTCAACATGAAATTCAGAAACAGAGAGAAATTTTACCTCAAAATTCAAGTGTTTTCAGACCTATCAGTATCTTGTCTGGTTTCTGGCAAGCATCAACTGTCAACTGCTAAATCCCACTGAACGTTATCAGTCAAATATTACCTCCTGCCAACACTCAAAACCACCGTTTCTTGTCTGCTATGAAATACTGCCAAATGCCAAGCAAGAAACAGTGAAATCAAAATATTGCCACATGTCAAAACAACTACTGAATACTCAGTGAATATTAAACATACAGGGAGTAGCTGGAGAACATTCGGTACATAAAATTCACAGAGGACAGAATCTGGTTCAGATCTCACCAGATCCACACTCTCTCTGTGGCCTGAGGTGACCCACAGTCCGTGATCCTGAGCTTTCCATCTGCCATACAGTGGCAATTCTGACAGACTTATTGGAGGATTTACTGCAGTAATATTTCTGAGGGACTCTGGACACTCAAAACATGTCCATCATCCTCTCTCACTAGCCAAAACAAAGCAGCACTTGACAATATTTTGGGAAGTCTTCCGCATCCTTGGCCAGCCTTAACTTTACTTGAATCCTGTCCAAGAAAACCAAACTGGTGTTTCTTTCAGAGAGCATCCCAGGGAGAATGGAGGTTATTGTGGCTTCCCAGGAACAAGCCTCTTCCAGCTGATAGCGGCACCCGTCATCATTTGGAAGAGCTGCATCAGGGCTTTTTGTGGAAGGTTGTGACGTAGGAAGGAGAGCAGGGAAGAAGATGACAAAGTGCGGAAGATAAGAACCAAGAGATGCCCTTATTTATTGGGAGGGCCTAGAAAATACTACTTGCATACAGTCATCAGGAACGGTAACTCACGGAGATGATGATGATGATGGTGATGATACTTATATGCCACCCATCTGAGTTGCCCCAGCCACTCCGGGTGGCTCCCAATAAAATAATAAAAACACAGTAAGATAGCCATTAGAAACTTCCCTGCCTTCACATCTCTTCTTAAAGTCATAGAGTTCTTTTCCTGCTTGACATCTGATGGGAGGGCGTTGCACACAGTGGGCACATAAGCGAGGTGGGGCGCCCACAAATTTACAATCCTCCAAGGTGGAGAAAAGGCCCATTTCTAAAAAGAGGCAAAGCAGACGGGGTGGGGGTGGGGTGGGAAGAGGCTGGGGGTGGCAAATGTTTTATCCACCTCACTCCCCCCCCCATATTTCTGGCCACTTTTCTCCCTTTCCCAAACATTTCACCCTTCCCTGCAAGCCAACTGCACACTATTCACCACCCCATGTCAATGGGGGGGGGCAAAGGGGAGACTAGCAATGGGGCGCAAAAGGCTTTAATCACCCCAAATGTGCCAAATTCAAATACGCAAAGCTCTCTCCCCACACCAAATTGTGAGATTTGGCTTTTGTGATGTGTTTTGCTGTTTTATTTTTCTACATTATTTGCTCTCTATTTATTTGGAAAATGTAGCCTCTTCTGTGGGTTAAAGCCTCAGTGCCTAGGACTTGCCGATCGAAAGGTTGGCGGTTCGAATCCCTGCGGCGGGGTGCGCTCCCGCTGCTCGGTCCCAGCGCCTGCCAACCTAGCAGTTCGAAAGCACCTCCGGGTGCAAGTAGATAAATAGGGACCGCTTACCAGCGGGAAGGTAAACGGCGTTTCCGTGTGCGGCTCTGGCTCGCCAGATGCAGCTTTGTCACGCTGGCCACGTGACCCGGAAGTGTCTCCGGACAGCGCTGGCCCCTGGCCTCTTAAGTGAGATGGGCGCACAACCCCAGAGTCTGTCAAGACTGGCCCGTACGGGCAGGGGTACCTTTACCTTTACCTATTCCATGTTTTATTTTTATGTATGCTGTATCCACATTTGCTGTAAGCCCTTTCTCCTTTGCCTCTGCTGACCTGTGGTCATCTATGTAAGAACCTTCTCCGTTTTGGAAAACTTTAATCCGCTTCAGTGACTGGGCTCCCAGCACATGACACTGCAATAGCTTTCTAAAATATCAACAAAAAGTACTTTGGGCACACAAAGACTCCAAACCCAGGAGCAGAGGAAGAGGCGGCAGGCTGCTCGCTCTGGCTCTGGAGGAAAACAGAAGGAAAACAGAGTTTTCAGCCCTTTCCAGTCCTCTGCCCCCTCATCCATTTCCAGCTCGTGTTTGCTAAAAGAGTTTGCATGTTTCCCTCCCTCTCAGACCCCCTGCAGGAGTCAGTGAGCTCACCCCAAACACTCACATACTGTACAATGAGGCGGGGGGGGGGCAGAGAATTATAAAAAGGAGGGGGAAGCCTTCCAGTTGAATGTTCTCTGGAAATGAGATCATAGCCCACGGCAGCCAAAACAAGTCCAGCTTCTGAGAGGATTACTGGACATGATGACAACTTTGGGAAACAAAAAAAGAAAAAAAGGAAAGGGTGGGGAGGGAGAAACCAGCTTAGCCCCCCCCCCCTTTAAGCTTTCACAAGGAATTAAAGGAGGCATGGGGAGGTGGCACTGGTAACCCCCCCCAAACTCAGTGCCAAGGTGAACATCTTTTATGAAGAATGTGGGTGGGTTTGGGGAAGGGACAGGGGGAGTAAAATACCCATGAAACCCAAACAAGTTAAATTGGAAGCAGAGTTGAAGGCTTAGCAGGATGGAGGAAACAACACAGGATGGTCCCATTTCTCTCCTCTGCACCCCCCTCCAGACAAATGCCCTTCATTCACTTCAGAAAAAATAGTCTGGTTTGGAGGGGGGTTAGAGGGTTGCTATCTAACAATGCTTGGTTGGTATTGGGAACGAAAGCCAAAACAGCTGGTTTTCTTCCACCCGCTACCTCCAAAATGATTTATCTAGAAAAGTCACCTGAACCCCCTTGCCACCATTTGAGGGTTTGGGGGGGGGGGAAGAGGTGACTTGGCTGCTTCTGCCACCACCATTGCCACCTGTTCATGAGACTGGCCACTCCAAGCTCTTGCAAAGCCAAGAGAGCAACATCCGTGCAAGTGGGAATAGCAAAGCCTTTGCCTGCAGAAAGCCACCCCTCATGTGAACTGGAAGAGAAGTAGAGGGAACTGGTCTTTCTGCCCAACTCCCCCCACCTAAAATGGTTTTCAATCTGAAGCCACAGCTCGGCATTTCAGTTTCCTTTGACAGTCCTAAAAACACCTGTTTTTTTAATTCCCTCCTGGCCCCCACCATACAAAACAGCTGCTTGCGGGACTCTGTGTGGCTTAAATAAAAACAATTGTTTTCCATCCACAGTTGTGGAATTGACGCATGGATGGGAGAGGGGCGCACACCAGCTCCACAGTCTGTAACCTCAGCAGAGAGAGAGACAAAGAGAGCGAGAGGAATGTGCTGACCTCAACCCAATTATTTGTCCTTCCATCTGGGGCAGATTTAAGGCTTTCGGAGTGATGTGCCGCCCCATCCCAGTGCAGGCCCCAAGTGGGGTATAGCCTCAAACCCATTTCAGAGATGAGGAAACAGAATAAGGAAGTAAAACAATGCCATGGGGGGGGGTGCCAGGATGGTGTCCTCCCTTCCAGAAAGACTGAAGGGGAATTAATTACTTCGTCGAACAATGGCAGGTTAATTATGGAACTCTCTGCCACAAGTCACAAGACTTGTATAAAAAGTGGAATACACTTAGGGTTGTAACCAATGCTAGTCCTACTCAGAGTAGACCCACTGAAGTTGACAGACATATCTAACTTGGGTTTGTTCTTTTCAATAGGCATACTCTGAGTAGAACTTAATTGGATACAACCCATGGTGACCAATTCAATGGCTCATAATGACAAAGACTAATGGAACCTCCATCTTCAGGGCTACTCTACCTTTGGCTGCCAGATGCCAGGGACCAACAACATTGAGGCCCTGCTGATGGGCCTCCCAGAGGCATCAGGTTGGCTGAGTAAGAAACAGAATGATGGGTTCAATGGACCTTTGGCCTGATCCAGCCATGGCAAATCTTATAAAGGCAGTTGCCCAAGGAGAAATCTCAGAACAGCCATTTCAGAGCTGCTATTTGAAGCCTCTTTCCAGAGAAAGCAACTTAAAAACAACAACCCAGCAATAAAAACCTCAAACACAATGACAAAACATCAGGGAATGAAATGGGGAAATAAGATTGTCAGTGCCAGTAAGTTTAAAAAAAATACAGTTAAAGAGAAGAACCACAGATCAGTTTCAAAACTTCAGGGTGAATCATAGAAATCAGACACAGCTTAAAGGCTATGAGCTCATTGTTGTTCTCAGAGTTGGAGGGGCAGGAAGGAGGGGTGGTCTCTGCCTAAGCCATTCTGTAGAGCAGGGGTGGGAATCTGTAGCCCTCCACAGAATCACAGAATCGTAGAGGTGGAAGGGACTCTGAGGATCATCTAGTCCAACCTCTGGCAATACAGGAATTCATGACCGACGGCTATCCAACCTCCGCTTAAAACCTCCAATGGTGGAGAGCCTACCATCTTCCGAGGGAGACCGTTCCGCTGTCAGAAGGTTCTTCCTGGTGTTTAGTCGGAATCTCCTTTCTTGTAATTTGAAGCCACTGGTTTGAATCCTCCCCTCCAGAGCAGAAGAAAACAAGCTTGCTCCATCTTCCATGTGACAACCCTTGAGATAGTTTGTTCGACTCCAGTTCACCACTGAGCAGGCTAACTGGGGCTGATGAGCATTGGGAGCCCAGAAATGTGTGGAAGGCCATGGGTTCCTCAGCCCTGCTCCAGAATATAGACCCCTGTCCCACCCTGGAAACATATGTAGCTGACTTGGACTGAATTGGACAACTGGTCCATCTAGCCCAGTATTGTCCACACTGACCAGCAGCTGCTCTCCAGGGTGTCAGGCACAGCAAGGATCTTTCCCCCCAGCCCTACCTGGAGATGCTTTTGGGGACTGAACCTGGGACTTCCGCATCTCTACCACGAACAACGCCCCTTTCACAATCTTATCTGGCCTCCCACCTATAGTTTTTAAGAAAGCAGCATTAATCACTGTTTCGCTGGTAAGCAAGTGAAGCAACAAGACTGTCAGCCTGCATTTCATCTCAGCGGCATTGTGACACGCGGCCTGAGAAGGCAGAAGACCAGCAGGCCACTCCATCTCCAGAGGGAATTTCCCGTGAAGCACATTGATCTCTCAGCATCACCAACAAATGACCTCATTCTATGTGTGGGCTGTTCCTTATATATCATGTGTAAGATCAGAGAACATCAGGAGAGCCAGTTGTGGATCTCCTGCATAACATGTAGGCTGGTCCCAAGCGTCCACACCTGTGTGGCCCATAATATGCCCAGAGCCAGGAGAGAGACGTGATTCCACAGGACCACAAAAAACAAAACAAAGAAAGTGGTAGTGGGTCCAGAAACCATCAGCACACTCCCTTTTTAAAAAAGAAATAAAAGTGCCCCCCCCCCCAGCTCTCGAGGTGCAGAAATATCCTTGAAAGCATGCGGACAACTGCTTCCGACTTCTCAGAGGAATATTTTCAGTGGTAGGAGGTGGGACTTCAGAGCATTTGTCCCTCCCGGGAAAAACAGATTATGTCAATGAGAAACAAAAAGCAAAAAACGCTAGAATAAAATTATGCAAAAGTAAGAGAGAAGATCCGCCAATGCACTCCACTTGTGGGATTTTATACAGGCTGCAGAATTCAGTTCTTCTCAGTGCAGGATTTGGAATGGATGGATGTGAGACTTGAAAATGGGGATGGGGAACCGCTGGCCTTCCAGATGTTTTGCCAGAGCCCACACTTCCAGTTGCCTCTGACCACTGGAGAAGCCGGCTGGGAGTGATGGGAGTGAAAAGTTCAACAGCATCTGGCCTAAAGGAAGTGGAGTGTGTGTCCATGTGAAGGAGGGTGATTTCTTAAAGGACCCCCCACTCCACGACTGCAACACCATTCTGAACTGGAAGAGCGGAGGCGCCACTGGCATTTCAAATTCCCTGGCTCCTGCTCAGCTCCTGCTTTGCCAATGATGCCAGGATGCAGTTTTATTTTGCAGTGATTTGCGTCCCTCTTTCTCACAGGGTCAACAATGTCTTCCACCCCCAGGTACGCCAAACAGCCGATGAAAGAAAGGAGACTGCTGCCGGCTCAGTCCTTCCACAAGCAGAAGCGCTATTCATTCAGTGAAAAAAAATGTTCTTGGGAAAATGAGAAAGGTCAACAACCTAGAAAAACATTTCTGGGCTGACGCGGAAGCAGCAGCCGAAAGCCGTTAGCATCTTCAAAGAATGTAGATCAAGCCACTTTCAGGAAATGACACAGTGTACAATACACCCCGGGCTGCGGGCACACGCTTCATTCAATATAGCGCATATTCTTTTAACTCTTTAGGGACTGAGATTGGCAGTGTGGTGGGAGGGGGAGGCCTCTTCTGGGAATGCGGGGGGGGGCGGGGGCTTTTGCTCACAGCTGACACAATAAATTTGCTGAGAAGAGCAAGAGATTAAAAACCACAACAGGAAAAGGAATGACCAAATATGAGAAGGCAGTGCTGAAATTGACTAAATTGGAAGGGGGGGGGGGGGAGAAGAGAACTGAAATCAAAATTACCAGAAAGTCCAAGAAGGACTTTTAAAAATCCGCGGGGGGGGGGGGCGGTAGGTGGAAATCTCCTAATAAGTACTGGGAAAACACGCAAGAAAACTTCAGACAAAGTTTATGCTGGATTTCTTTTTTTAAGGATCCAGTCACGTGGACGGAGTTGGCATGCCCCATGTTCCGAATACCAAGCGGGGGGAGCGGGGGGGGGAGCTTGTTTTGTTTTAACAGCAAACTAAGACGATTTCCAAGCAGCAAACTGGCTGGCTTGGCAGACCGCGCTCCCCCCCCCCCGCCTCCCGCCCTCTGTTCTTTCCTCCACCTGCTCAGAAATGCAAACTCAGGGACTTTTGCAACTTAATCGCCGCCAATTATTCTCTGCTGAGCCGCGCAAAACGGGAAAGAGGATTTGCCCAGAGCCCGGTCCGATGCTTCCCCAGGCAGAAAAACAACAACAGTCGCGCATCGCTTGGACCCCCCCCCCCGCCCCAAAGCGGACACAGCTGAAAACAAGGCATCCCGAAGAAGAAGACCAGCCCCTTCCTCGCTTTCCACCCCCCCAGGGAAGGCGACGGGGTAAAAGTCGGGTCTTCGCGGATAAACGGGATTGGGGAGAATTCTCCCAAGCGGGTCCAAGAAAGGAAGCGGCTTCGTTTTATTGCAACCTACACTCGCTAGAAACAACTCTCCGGGAACAACTGTTATAATGGATCTCCGAGGAGGGAGAACGCGCGTCCTCCCCACGATAAACACCCAAAGTTTTCCCACCTCCAGCCCGATCGGAAGTCTCCCCTCCGGCAGAGGCTCCTAAACGCAAACAAGACTTGAAATCAGCGCAGGGGGTCCAAGCCGCCCCTCCCCTCCGTCCCCCCCCCCGTCCCTCGCTCCTCCGAGCAAGTGGCTAGTCCTCAGCGCGCCCGCTCACCCATCGCCCGGAGCGCCGATCCTGCCCGGCTCCGCACCCGCCGCAGCTCCCATGTGATGCTCCGTCCGCACCACAACTGAGCCAGCAGCGCTTTCTCGCCGCGGAGCGCGGCTCGCCGGGCGCCTCATCCTGCGCGCTGATAGGGCGGCGCCGAGCGCCCGCCTCAGGCGATTAGGGAGAAGGGCCGTCACTCCGGCCAAAGGGACCCGCCTGCTCGCTCCGAGTGGATTCTGGGAAGTGTGGTTCGGAGAGAAGGAAACTTCTGCACCATTAATAAAAAAAGGTGTTCTTCAATCCTTCCCAGTGGGACAGCCATCCTTGCTTGCTGTGGTGAAAGCAACCATCTTCCATAGGATCCAGGTGTTTCAGCTGACATCTTGGGACTGCTGGGAGCTGTCCAAATCACCTGGAGGGCATCTGGATGGAGGTGGCTGCCTAGGGGTGCTGTCCTGTACAGTGCTGAGGATGCGGGTCCGAGAACAGCCACAATGGAGATGGCAGAAAAATCCCTCACAGAGCCTTTGGGGAGGGCTAAGCCAGGGTGTGGCCCTCCAGAGGTCCTTGGCCCCCAGCTCCCATCAGCCACCCAATAAGCACAGCCGTCACATCAGGGATGAGGGTGGTCCAGCAACCTCTGACAAGGACCAGAGTTTGCCCCACACACCCTGTTTTAAAGGCAGGCCCCTCTGACACTGGCATCCTGGCCTCCAGAAGTCCAGGGCTGGCTTACATCATGGCAGATCAGCACTTGCTGCCTGCAGTGGTGGGAGACTTGGGGGCTTTAAATGATCGGTCAGTGATCAAATAAAGATTCTTATTAATATTATTATTGCAGATTTGGTTCCCTGCCCATCCTTCACTATATGGTCTCAATCTGGGTTACAGCAATGTAAAAAAACAATATTAGAATCCATTCAAACAACTGGCAAAAGGATAATAAATGCAACTGCAAGCGCATTCTGAACACCTTCAGCAATAGTATCTTGCTCATCCTTACAACAGCCCTATAAGGTAGGCAGTAAGTATTATGACTTCCCTATTTTATTCTGTCAGTCTGTCAATTTATAAGCCTGCCCTTTGTCAAACAGCTCCAGGACTGGTTACATGCAAATAGGAAACGCATACAAAATAGGTTAGGTGAAAACTTACAAAAACACGAATAAACAGCAACTGATCACAACACAGAACCACTGCATTCTAGCTCTGGGCACTCAGGTGCATCATTGCCAAGGTAAAGAGTGTCGGCACCAGATACACCTCAGAGGGGAGGGCATCGCTATCCTGTGCCCCCTCCCCATGGACTTCATTTAGACTGCAAGAAGGACCTCATCCCTTGTTGATTTCAACACACAAGCAAGTCAACACAGTTGAAAGCATCCCCTTGGGAGACCAAAATATTCTGGGCTTTACAATGATGAACTTTTAAAATCACTGGCAGAACCAGCTTGCTTGAGAAAGAAGGGAGATCAATTTACGTTTTTGTGTAAGAATGCAGCCAGATCAATCAGATATATGTACTAAGCTTAGTCTTTTATCCTCACGATGCCCTCCATATGTTTTGGTCTACAACTCCAACAGCCATGGCAGCTGGGGCTGATGGGAGCCATGGTCCATCTGGAGAGCACCAGGTTGGCAATGGTTGTGGCAGCTGGTTAGGGGGTATGGCTGGCAAGGAAAGATTTAGTGGCTGGCTAAGATCACCAGTTCCTGGTTGCCACTTCTTGCCATGACATAAACTCAGAGAGAACTTTCACATCTCTTTCAAAGCAAAATAAATTTTCAGCTGAGCTAGTTCATAGATTTGTTGTACAGAGAGATTATTTGCATGTCAGGAAGTACACACAAACAACAATCACATGTTTTCTTCAGCCTCAAAAAGGCACATATTGTGATGTTTTAGTAACATGGAAATATGTAAATCAATTTATAGATAGTGAATAGCAAACAGCAGACAGCTGATCACCTGAACATTCTTTAACCAGTTGACAGCACCACTTGCTACCTTTCCACTGCCATACAGAAGGTTGGCAACAAGCATGGAGGGATAACAACAACAACAACAACAACAACAACAACAACAACAACAACAACAACAACAACAACAACAACAACAACAATTTATGCCATGCCCATCTGGGTGGGTTTCCCATCTGGCTGGGACAGTATGGTGTAGTGATTGGAATAAGACTTACTGGGCAACCTTGGGTCAGTCAGTCTCCCAGCCTAGCCTATTTCACAGGGTTGTGGTGAGGATAAAATGGGATGGGAAGAACCATGTGACCACCTCAAACTCCTTGAAGGAAGGGTAGAATATACATATATTTAAACAAATTGCAGGCGGGGGGAGAAAGAGAAAGACCTTGGTGCTAAAACATCCACTTTGCATGCGAAAGGTCCAGGTTCAATCCCAGGCAGCTCCAAATAGAGCTGGAAAGACATAATTTCAAACACTGCAGAGCTGCTACCAATAATTGTGCAGGCAATTCTTACTGAGCTAAATAGTCCCATAATTTTGGCTTTGTCTTGTTCCCATTAAGGCCCACCTTTCCCCTTGTATTATAAATGGAAGAAACACAAAATAACTGTCAACCTCCCTCAGTCTGGGGCTCCATGCAAGATCTCATCTTGTGGAATTGCATTGATCAGGAGAATGGTGATGAAGCAGCCCAGAGCTACACAGGGGGAACTTGTCAATGATCTCAGGGCAGCTGGGACCATAGTCACCATGAAAACAGTTGGTAACACACTACGCCATGAAGGACTGAGAACTTGCAGAGCCCGCAAGGTCCCCTTGCTGAAGACAGCACATGTACAGGCCCGTCTGCAGTTTGCCAATGTGCATCTGAATGACCCAGAGGAGAACTGGGTGAAAGTGTTGTGGTCAGATGAGACCAAAATCGAGCTCTTTGGCATCAACTCAACTCGTGGTGTTTGGAGGAGGAGGAATGCTGCCTATGACCCCAAGAACACCATATCCACCGTCAAACATGGAGGGGGACATATTATGCTTTGGGGATGTCCCCTTGTAATTCAGTCACTGCTGCCATGCTGGTGTCTCCCCTTGACAGAACTGTAGTCCACTGTAACTTACAGACTCACTGTTAAGACCAAGTTCATGAAAGACAATCTTGCTCAGCTACGAGTGATCGCCAAAGAAGAGTCCTCTTCTCTAGCCAGCATTCCTGAAGGCGCAGAGAGAAGAGAATCAGTGCCCACCCTTTAAGCCCCACCAGAGCTGAGAACGAGCAGAGGGTGCAGCTAACAATAAACAACTAAATCGTAGTGGAAAGGTTAACACTCTCTGCAGAGACATCCCATGCAGATCTTCTGGTGTTTTGTCATTGCAATGCCACAAATACTCAATAACATTGGACTGAAAGGAACCTGAGTTTTTATATATATGCAAGGCAAGGGATAAGGTTGTGTCTTGCTCCTTTTGCAGGACAGTTGCCCAGGACCATCTGTGTGCAAAATGTGTGCCTCAGGCCTGAGCGACATCTATATTGGGTGACTTTCTTCCTTTCCAAGAATCACCTTTCTGAATGACCTTTTGACAAGAAAAGTGCCCAAGGGTTGTAAAGAAATCGGAAGTCCACTTCTTAGAAACACTCTGCTGCCTTATCAGCGAGACGGCTCTGTCCAGCCATACCAGTTTCTGCATCGCTTTTGACCACCAGCCTTTTCTGCCCTTTGGCTTTCCTGCCTCAGGAATCTCTGCCTTGAATGCAAACAGAACTACGTCTCCCAGAATGCAATGCCACATCACAGGGAGGGTTGAGGCTTTGAAAAACACATGAGCGTAAATTTCTCGGATTAAAAAAACAAAAAAGCAACAACCCAAAGAGGCGGGAGAGGAATCAAAGCCTCGAGCGTCATGTCTAGGAATAGAAACGGGAGTGCTGCCAAGTTATTACAGAAGATGAGTAATCCACTTAAGTCATTCCTCTAAACACCATTCCTTGTAAGAGAATTAAAATATCAGCTTACATCACCAAATGCAGCTCAGAGGCTGAACGAAATCTGTGCAGGCATTACGCTTGGATTGCAAGCATGAGTAAGATCTGGAGGGCAAATGAACAGACTGTTCAGGACTCAGATTCCAGAGGAGGAGGAGGAAAGTGAGGCGGGCAAGATTTTAGTCCTTTCCAAGCAAGAAGCGGTCATAAAAACGCTGTCAGGAGATCTCAGTCAGAAATTAGAAGTAGAATTATAAGGAGACCAGGAAGGAGAAAAGACCACTGTATATTTTCAGCACTGTCCCATCAACATCTCTAGAGCAGAGCATCTCAAACGTCTGACACCAAGGCACCTTTAAATAACCCCCACAAAAGCCTGGCTGCAAACAGGCGGCTCATTGAATTGATAAAGCCTGAAAATGTTTACTTTTAGAGGTGAAACTATAACGTCACTTGGGAGATTAGAGGATGTTATATCGCAACGTTTTTCTTAAAACTTTAAAGAAACTGTGTATATTCCCTGATCTAAATTGCCCTCCAGATATTGCTCTTATCACCCTCCAGGGTGTAGCGGGAGAGACAGCTACAGTATGGGAACCTGGCTTTTCAACAGCAGGTTCAATAGAATGTAGGAGAGGGCAATACTGGTCAAGGAGATTGTGTGAGATGGGGAAATAGCTCCTCCCCTTTCCCCAGTGCTCTAAAGTAAATACAGTAAAAAGCAAGGAGATTTGTGTGTCTTTTCACCGTTAGGGGCCACAATCTATTTATTTAGTTAGTTTATTTAACATAATTGATATGCCTCTTAATCATGGGGGTGGGGTGGAACACGTTACACAATCTATGCAAAGTGATGCAATTTTTTATCATCATTGTCGTCGTCGTTGTTACTGTTAAATTTATCTCTCTACTGCTCTTCCTCCCAAGCAGCAGCCCACAGTCGAGTGCAGCACCATTAAACTACAGTGAGGCTAGAAGATGAAACCAGTAAAAACAAACTCCCGACAGCAGAGCCAAACTTGAACATGCTGGTGCACACAACATCTGCTAGGACCCCAAGGCATTTACCTTCCAAAAGCCCAGCTGAACATGTATATCTTCAGGCTGATGCCTGAAGACCACAAGCAGATTTCCACAGAGAGAGAATTCTATAATTGGGGGGCTGCTACCAGGAAGGCCCTGCCCCATGGAATCACACGCATGCACTGGGCCAACCCCACTGGTAAGAAGAGAAGCAGGTCTTCCTCATCAGGATGCTGCTGCTCGGCTCCTTCCTGGGGCTGCTGCTGCTCTGGTTGTTGCTCTTGCCCCGCGCTGAAGAGCCCAGCCCGGGGGACAGGATCTGGGTGAGTTGCTGCTTCCCGGCCAAGGGAAGGCAAAGGAGGAGGCAGGGTCTCTGCGCCCGGATGGATGGTGGACCTCCTTCCCAGCCCTCCCTTTGCTGCCTGCCGCCCAGCCGCTTCGGAGCCGCCGGGCCAAAGCCCTCTTCCTCTCTGCCTGGGCGCCTTCCTCTTCAGCCTGGGCCAGCGGGCCGGGAGGGGGCGTCTTCTGTGGCGGCTGCTGTCCCTGCCCAGGCTGAGGTCTGAGGAAGCGGGAGGGAGCAGCGAGGGGGCCAGCAGGGAGTTGTGGCCGACAAGGTGGCGATGCTTGGGCCCTCCTACCGCAGCGGGGACTGTGGCCGCGGGGGCTCCCAACTCCACCTCTTTCTTCTAACTCTCCCCCCTCCCATTTTTTTCCCTCCAAAATATAGTCTGGCCCCCCACAAGATCTGAGAGACAGTGAATCGGCCCCCTGCTGAAAAAGTCTGAGGACCCCTGCATAACTCCTTGCCCTAGAAATGCCCAAAGATCCCTGAATAATTGGTCTGACCCTGAGACATGACCATTCTGCTTATGAATGGGAGGAAGTCATCTTGGAGCAAAAACTTATGTGAGAGACTCCCCTGCGGGTGGGCAGTTGTACTGAGTCCATGCAGCCCTGAGGAAATGATCCAATCAGGATAATTTGGAATTGTTGCATGGAAAGAGGCAGTGCCAATGAGGCAGACCTTGCTGAGATGCAGTGGACAACAATTTCTGTTATTTAGTTAATAATGAGTATACTGTAGTTCTGAACACAAACGAGCTGTTTTCTCATGGACACAGGGCTGGCAGCAGACTACAAGGGCCCACCACCAAATGATCATGACGGTCCACTTTCTCTTCATCTGACACTGCACCACCACCACTTGCCACCCCTACCCCCGCCAGCTCCCAAGTGGCATTTTAGCAGTGAATGCTAAATTGGCTTCCATTTGTGAAAGCTGCCCGCCATTTTAATTTACCCAAAATGCAACACTTCAGCATTGACCTATAGCATTGACCCATGCTACTGGTCTGTTGGGCTTTATGAATTTTACAGATCTACGGACCAGGACATTGCAATTTGGTGGGTAAATTAAGGTGATGGGTGACCAATGTGGTCCAATGTCAATTCAAAGGAAAGACCGCCACTAGAACAGCCATCTATGGACCCTTCTGAGCTGACCAATTACCAACTTGGTATCAAACCAAAATGGCACCCTAAGGAGCTCTGATGCACACTTTTAGGATTCCTGTTCTACTGTGCTCATCTATAAACCAACATCCATCCATAAGTCATCAAAATGGTTGCAGTTTTGTTTTCTACTCCTGTGCCTTTGACACAGAGGTGTTAAGCTGCCCCATCCCTATTAACCCTGGGACAGGCAAAAGTTCACCTACAGGATTTCTGTAGGCTTCTGTTACCAGCTCAGGCACTGGCTTATGTTACTGTATTTTAAAAAGTTGGCAACTTTCGACTGCTGACTGTTACTCTGAAACTTCCCTTCCCTGGAGGCTCTAAGACCGAGCCTGAGCATCTTCTGTTGAGTATTCTGCACTTAGGGTGGGGGATCCAAATTCCTTTTCTGAATATCGGTTAGACTTCATCTCAGTTGTTCAGATGTTTCTGTCTGTTATAGTGAAATGGGACAGGTTGCTATTTCAGCCACAAAACCATCTGTTAGACACCCACCAAGCTGGTCTCTGCATCTCTCCCCAATCCCTGCCCTGCCACATCCCTCCAGGTGTGCTCCTGGCCAACTGTTCAAATTCTTTCTTCCCCTCCCTGCTAATTAACATGGGCACGTGCAAACCAATTGGCCAGATGTACTGGGGACAGCCCCAATTTTCTGTTCTCTCCTTTGGCCAACCACCAGTTCCTCTTTTGCCTTTGAGGGAGATTTGCAGGGACTGTGCCTTTGTCTTACTGTGAGAGTGTGCGCAAATTTCAGCTCCATCTCTGGGGCCTCTCACCAAGCAAGGAAACGGAGCCATCATCTTGATTCCTATGTGGGCCAATTTATCACCGCCACCTGCCCAGAAAGTAAGGGTTGTCACCAATGACCTTCTCAAAGTAGACCCATTGAAACTAATGGACCCAAATAAGTTGTGTCTATTGATTTCAATGGGTCTACTCCAAATAGGACTAGCACTGGCTGCAGTCCCATTGCATGTTTCATAATGTGCTTGCACATGAAGGTGTCTTAGAAACTACACCTATTCCAGAACGCAGCTGCCAGACCAGTGACTGGGAGTGGCCTCCAGGACCAAATAACAACGGTCCTAAAGGATCCATACCCTCCAACATTTCTCCAATGAAAATAGGGGTCCCTTTACCCTTTACCCAGTCACTCTGGGCAGCTTCCAACATATATGAAAACATAATAAAACTATACAGGGCTGCTTTCAGGCGTCTTCTAAAGACTGCGTAGTTACTTATTTGCTTGGCTCAGGGGTCGCATGACTCCATACCTTCCAACATTTCTCCAGTGAAAATAGGGATGTCCTAAGGAAAAGTCTTCCAGGATCAAATCAGAAACTGGGACAGCTTCTGTAAATCTGGGACTGTCCCTGGAAAATGGGGACACTTGGAGGGTCTGAAGTGGCTCCCAGGACATTTCTGAGCACAATTCAAAGTGTGGGTGCTGAGATTTAAAGCCCCACAGACATAGAAAATGCTTGTGTTATTTTTCTCCATAACCACTCAGGTTAAAAGGCAGGGTTACCAACTGACCAAGGAATTTTGCTCTGGGCTGCTCCCGTTCTTCGACAGCAGATGATCTAACAAAAAATTCAGCAGCTGAGGCTTCTCCAGGCATGGAGATAGGCTTCCTTGCACACTAATATCTGCATATCAGGCTCCTGTTGAAAGCACTGAAGGAGAAGGGGCCAGTTGGAGACCCTATGAAAATGGTGTTCCTTTAAAGAGGCTGTGATCAGTGCAAATTATAGCTGCCCAAACTGTAATGAGATATCCTGAAGAGCTGGGCCAGTTTAACAGTTAAGGTCTAAAAATTTCAGTAGAAGCAACCTGTGGTTTGGTTGCATTCTTTCTAACCAGGGTCAAAGGAGTTGGGATATGACTCATTTTAAATTTTTTTACTTGTTCGTTTTCAGAACGGCTTGGGCTTTCCGGAGTTGTATTAATTGCGGTTTTGAGGTGTCTGACCAAATGAGTGAGTCTACAGGGACTTTCCAATATCAGAATGAAAGGCCCAGCTTTGCAAGCAGCAGCAGAGCTCACTCGCAAGAATATCAGGGCTGCTCCATGAGAGCAGGAGTCAAAGAGCCATTTGCACAAGGGCACCTGAACATGTAAGGTTGCCATGTTTTTCACCAGTCTGGCTCCTGTGCCTTTAACAGCAACCTGGTGTGGCCAAAATTAAGCTCCCTCCTCCACCACCTTCATCACTTTAACGCGAAAGTGGGAAAAACTTTGGTTTGTTGAATTTCTTCATGGAAGGCACAGAAGCAGGGCTAGACCCATTTTGATCAAATTGGGGGGAAATGGTGGGGAGGCTGAGGTTTAACAGCCTCAAACATCTCACAGATGAAAATCAGGAAGTTATTGTATGTTTCTAGCATGCACACGCTTGTGCGTGTGCACACACACACACACACAGTGGCCTTGTCAGCACCAGCACAACCACAATTCTTCCATATTGTTGCACTTCCTTTTTGTGTTGTTGGGTTCTGTTTTGCAACAGTCTGCCCTTCCTTGATTTAAAAGCCAAGAGAGTGTTTGTTCTTTCGACTCAATATATCCTATCCTATTCTGTCCAAAAATATTACCCACACAGTAGGGCAGAGAGTCTCTGCCAGTTAGTGCAGACAACAATGATCAAATTAGAGCGAGAGTTTGACTCGGTACAAGAGATTTTTGTAGTGTCACCTAATAGTGAGCAATCTTTCAAGTTCTCCAGAACTCTTCATCAGGCTGCATGTTAAGCCAAAGATAGCGGGGGGGGGGGGGGAGAGAGAGAGAGAAAAAGCTGCCTTGATGATGAAGACACAACATCTTCAGACTGAAACAGTTGTAAGAGCATCTGGTCCAGCATCCTGTTCTCCCACCGATGAATAAGATGCCTACGGGAAGCCTCAGAGCAGGACCTGAGCACCACAGCGCCCTCCCCTGGGGACAGTGGAGGCAGAACACAGCCATCACGGCTGGTAGCCACGGACAGCCTTCTCCTCCAAAGGATGGCTTCCAGGAGCCATAATGCAGAGCAGACTGATTTTTTCAGATAACAGCAAGGCTTGTTTCAGGTTGCACCTCTCTCATCTAAGTCCATGCTGGTTTTGACCTATGAAGCTTCGTGGACCAGCTTTGCCCATATATGAAGCTACACAGACTCTGAGATCAGCATCTTGTTGGTGGCAAGGAAGAGAGAGAGAATTGATGACAAGATCAAGATTTGGGACAAGTACTATTTGGTAAAAGAACCCCAGCAGAGATTTAAAATTACAAAATATGCAGCAAAGCGTGGAAATATAAGATGTTAGACCTTTAATATATGCCCTTCTAAGTTAATTTCAAAGATTTTTGTTTTGTTTTTTACAAAAACACAATGGTTGCATTTATTGGTCCTTGTGCTTTCTCACAAAACAGAATGGAACACCCATTGCCCCCCCCCCAGCCCTAGAAGCCACTTGGATGACCAGTGGCTGGTGGAATGAGTTGTGACAAGAATGGAGCCCCCCCCATGCCGAAGAGTGTGGCTGGGGGAAGAGTGGGCAGAAAGGGAGCAGCAGTGGGGACAGTCCATCTGCTCTGGGGGGGGGGACGATGCAAGGCCTCTGTGTGTAGCCCCCTCGCAGCCCTTTGCTAGCCAGAGTCTGGCCCTCCGGCAGCCGCCCAGTTCTTCTTTGGCAATGGCAAATGGCTTCGCCACCTTGATGGTGTTGCAGTCAGCAATGGTGACGTCCTTCAGGGGTTTGTCTCGACTGTCTTTGTATTCTCCACTTTTCTCACTACATCCATCCCTTCCAGGACTTTGCCGAAGACAACATGCTTGCCATCCAGCCATGACATCTTGACATTGGTGATGCAGAACTGAGAGCCACTGGTGTCCTTACCGGCATTGGCCATGCTCACCCAGCCAGGCCCATAGTGCTTCAGCTCAAAGTTCTCATCAGGGAAATGGTCCCCGTCGATGCTTTTACCTCCTGTTACATCTCCCCAGGTGAAGTCTTCCCCCTGGATCATGAAGTCCTGGATCACACAGTGAAACTTGCTGCCTTTGTAGCCAAAGCCTTTCTCTCCTGTGGACAAGGCAACAAAATTCTCAACCGTCCTCAGAACTGTCTTTCCAAAAAAGCCGATGACAACTCACCCCACATCTTCATCCCCAATCTGCAGATCAGAATACACCTTGGCCATGACCTTGGGCCCCTTCTTGCGCTCCTCCACGTGAGCAGCTGGGAAAAGCAGCAGCAGCAGCAGCAGCAGCAGAGAGCCGCCCAGGCCCAGCAAGGCTGTGACTGCCAGCAGCTTCCTCTTCCTCCCCCCGCAGCCCCAGCAGCGCCAACCCGGCCACAGTGCCCGCCAGGCAGCCAGCATCTGCCCCCTTCCCTTCTCTCTTTAAGTTCATTCCAAATTTCCCCTCTTCCACTAACATAGAAAAAGATCATATATTTGGTTAAGCTAAAAATTGGTTTACTTACAAACTCTCCAAATGTCAGGTCCATGTTTTCATACATCAGTCAGAAAACACAGGCAGTAAAGCTTGGCTTAGTTACAGTGGTGAAAGTTCCTAAATTATTGGTATATGGGCACAAGAAAGGCTTGTGAAAGCCATGGAATCTGAGCTTGGAGCTCAGGCCTCTCTACACACTGAGCTTCTCAGTGGAACAATAGGTTTGGTTACTTTCCTCTCAAGGAGCAGGTGATGTGGCAGGTCAGTTTATGGCATTAATCTGTCCATGCATTAATTAGACATAAGCATTTTGGTTATATGAGGCTGGTTATGAGGCCCTTCTCTTTGTGTCACATCTGAGAGATATTCAGAGGTTGAACTGCCTTTTCTGCAGTTGTCTCCCATTTAAAGAAGATTCCTGTGGAATGCTTTCCCCACGAAGGCCTGCCGTTGACATCTTTCCAGCACCAGGCAAAGAAGTTTTAGTTCTCATGGACATTTGGACAGCATTGATTGTCAAGCATTTGGTGATTACTAGTGTTCATCCTGTGTGGAATTCTACTATTTTAAATTATTTTTCTTCAAATGAACACTTCTAGTAGTCTGCATTGATATTTTATTACAGTTTTACCTTGGTTTTCAAACGCCTTGGTTCCCAAATGCCAAAAACCTGGAAGTAAGTATTCCAGTTTTCAAACATTTTTCGGAAGCCGAACATCCAAAGCGGCTGTCGGCTATTGTTTTCAGGGCACCTGCAGCCATCAGAAGCTGCACCTTGGTTTTCGGAAGTCAAACGGACTTCCAGAACCGATTAAGTTTGGTGCTTTGGTTTTTGCTATTTACAGTATTTTTCTTTCTTTTTTTTAGGCTTCTTTGGTTAATTTGTTTTTGTGACTGGGTGGAACCCAGTTCAGCTACTGATTGTGTGACTGCAGAAGTGGTTAAAAGCCGCCCCATTGACTATCATCAGTGCAGGTAAGGAATTTTTTAAAATTATCTTTATCATCTACAATACTGACATATTTATTTTATAGTACAGTACATTGATTATTGCTTTCATTTTATGGATCAGTGGTCTTGTTAAATAGTAACATTCATGTCAAATTGCTGTTTTAGGAGTTGCTTTTAAAAGTCTGGAACGGATTAATGCATTTTGCATTTCTTTCTATGGGAAAGTGCGCCTTGGTTTTGGAATGCTTTGGTTTTGGAAAAGACTTCCAGAGCGGATTAAGTCTGAGAACCAAGGCACCACTGTGCTGTAAATCACTTTAGGATACCTCTGGATGCATGACATTATATGTAAATATAATAAACGCTCTGTGGTGCAAGGGGTTAGTGCATCTGGCTGTTAACCAGAAAGCTGATGGTTTGAACCCACTCGGGGACAGCTGTGGGCAGGATTCCTGCACTGCAGGGGGTTGGATTGGATGACCTTCGGGGTCCCTTCCAACTCTATGATTCTACAATTCTGATTCTAACTAAACCATTGGGGAAAAGAAACAAAAATTGCAGGAATTTTTTTAAAATCCAGCCATAATTGGATTTCTCAGGTCCCTTGAGAGGCAGAGAGAAGTGAAGAGAAACATGGCAGCAGCGGCAGCAGCCGTTAAGAGGAGCAAAGTTTTTAAAGAAGTATTTTAAGAAGCCAAGAGGGATGAATGAATCTGTCAGTTTCTGTTTCTCTTCTCATTTTTTCCAATCTCACCTTCTGTTCTCCACATTTCTGCAACAGTTTGCATTTTCTTTTTTTAAAAAAAGATTCATCATGAAAATTCATCAGCATTAAATGCAAATTTCTCCTAAAGTACCTATTTATGTATGCATTTCCCCATCTTGCAAGAAATTTCCTGTAATATTATGCATTAGTGTATGTTGTTTTTACTAACATATACATTATGTACACACATTTTCCCAATGTAGACATTTTTGTACATTTGCAATTTTGCGCTACAAAATGTGAATAAGAGCGAATTTTAAAGGCCAACTGCTCTTCAGTTTGCACATGGTTTGGGGAAGTGCAAATTAGGTGAGGCTTGCCAGTGTTGAATTCCTCCTTCATTCCTTAGGCAACAGCAGTGAGGTCTCCTTCTCCTCCTCCTCCCTGTCTTCCACCCAGAGGTCCTTCTTCAGAGCCAGGCATTTGGGCCACAAGAGTGTCTGTGCTGCTCCGCCACCTCCGCTCTGCTCCAGCAGCCCCCTGGCCCTTTCTCAGAGCGGAGGGGAACAGGGAGGACATCCCTCCAGGGGGGGCTAGAGGAAGAGCAGTACTTGAAGCAACTCAGGCTGGAAGGGCTTGCCACAACATCTGTGTCCCTGCCAGGGGCCTGGTGCTTCGATGGCCACTTAAAGGTAAAGGTAAATGGACCCCTGACCATTAGGTCCAGTCGTGACCGACCCTGGGGTTGCGGCGCTCATCTCGCCTTATTGGCCGAGGGAGCCGGCGTACAGCTTCCGGGTCATGTGGCCAGCATGACTAAGTCACTTCTAGCAAACCAGAGCAGCACATGGAAACGCCGTTTACCTTCCCGCCAGAGTGGTACCTATTTATCTACTTGCACTTTGACGTGCTTTCGAACTGCTAGGTGGGCAGGAGCAGGGACTGACCAATGGGAGCTCACCCCGTTGTGGGAATTCGAACCGCTGACCTTCTGATCGGCAACCACTAGGCTCTGTGGTTTAACCCACAGCGCCACCCACATCCCTTTTGATGGCCACTTACGCATTGCCAAAAGGGAGGGCAAAAAAGGACACTGATTTGCATACACTCAGTTAGAAATAAATTACTATTATTTAACTAGAAACCCAATTCATGACTGCCATGCCCACCTGCTCAGTCGGGTGTCCGGGTGCTGCTAAGTGTGGAAGGGCAATGCCAAGCCCTCCCTCACCTCCCTGTTCTTCCATCTGATGGAAGAGGACTTGGAACGGGCAGCCCTTCAACCAACGGACAGGCCTCTGTTAAGCAGGGTGCACAGCCACCCTCACGAGGAGACCGGTGGGAATCCCAGGCAAGCCACTCAGCTTCCTAAGCAAAGAACAGGACAGAAGTGTGAGAGGCTGTTATATGTTGTATATATTATATGTTAACCAACCAAAGCATGAGGCCAGTTTTCATTTCTGTATTCTGAAACCCGTTCCATTTAGCTGATCTGGTGGGAACCATGATATTATATCGAGAGAACACAATTCTCTTTATACTAAGAATCCCCTTTATAATCTAACCACGTTTAAAACGGTTTTTAAAAATCCCCACTTTGTGACTCAAACAAAGCCAGCAAAAACATCAAATGGACTTGTTAAAAAAACAGTTTTATGAAAGGCAGCATAAACAGGTAAGAAATGACTGATCAAAGCTGCCAGATTCTGAGCTGCAGCAAAGGAAGCAAAATGGGGTGCGGAAGAACCTGGGTTAATGTTAGGTCACACGACTCCATCTGACATTCTTCCAAGTGCTACAGGCTGCTGTTTCCCATCATGCAAAGACAGAGTTTAATGTCCATGGGAGAATTTCACATCTCACGAATCCCAGTCTTTATTCTGCCCAGGGCATCTGCCAGATTTAAGGCTGCCAATACACCAGGAAAAAATACCCCACTGGTTCTGTTTCTGTGCTTTTAATAACAGATTAACCTCCAGAATCATCAGGTGATATGTTTAGCCTGGAAAAGAGGAGACTGAGAGGAGATATGCTAGCCTTCTTCAATTCTCTCAAGGGCTGTCACACGGAAGATGGAGCAAGCTTGTTTTCTCCTGCTCTGGAGGGTAGGACTCGAATCAATGGCTTCAAGTGACAAGAAAGGAGATTCTGGCTAAACATCAGGAAGAACTTTCTGACGGTAAGAGCTGTTTGACCGTGGTCTCCCTTGGGAGGTTGTGGACTCTCCTTCCTTGGAGGTTTTTAAGCAGAGGTTGGGTGGCCATCTGCCATGGATGCTTTAGCTGAGTTTCCTGCACTGCAGGGGGTTGGATTAGATGACCCTTGGGGTACCTTCCAACACTAAAGTTCTATGATTCCATGATTCTAAGAGCCTGGTTGCTGGTTCAGGCCAATGGTCCTTGTAGCTTGGTGTTATGTACTGAAGTTCTCACCCTGGGCCAGCAGGGGGATACTGTAGATAGTTATGCAAATGAAGGATCAAAAGTGACGTTCAGTGATTGGATAGTTTTGTATGCAAATGAAGGATTGAAAAGTGACATTCAGTGATTGGATAGTTTTAGAAAATGGCAACAGTTACATTGTTCTGGAGCTCTATATAAGCAGGCTGACTGAGCTCCTCAGTCAGTTCTGTTCCAGCTTACAAATAAAGAGCTGCTTTGGAAGAATCGCTGTGTCATCTGCTATGTCTACCCACAACTTAACACTCAGCATCCTCTTCTCACAGTGACCACCCAGATGCCTTTGAGAAGCCCACAAGTCACACCTAAGTGTAACAGCAGCACTCTCCCCACTTGGGACACCCACAACTGGGATTCAGAGGCACCCTGTGGGCAGCCAGGACAAGGAGGGGGCAGTCCATTCTTGCTGAATTTTGGTGGGAGACTGATCCTGAAGCTGGCGGGTACCATCCAGCGGGCAGATGTGTAAATATTAATCAACTGGATTACTTTTCCTGGTATGGAAATTAAGTTATTGGGTGAGAGCCCAGCTGCAGCTGCTTAATGTTGTCATTTCTGGTGGCAGTTAAAGGCGAGGATGTGTCCCAAGTAAGAAAAGGTGGCAACCCATGTCAGAGAATGTGCAGTGCTCAAGACCTCACAACCCAAAGAAGGTCAGATTTATCTTCACAAGCGGAGGCACACATGGGGACCTTCTCCAGCACAAGCCTCACTGAAATCAACAAGAACTACACAGGAGCCTTCCCTGGTTTTAATTTGCTTCCCTAAATTGCTATTAAAAATGAATACATCTAAGAACAGACTGCCAACTGGCCAGGAAAAAAGGTCTGAGTCGCTTCTGTGCGGTATGTAAGGGATCATAGAATTGCCGTGTTGGAAGGGACCACGAGGGTCATCTAGCCCAGATTATTGGAATCTTTTGTCCAATGTGGGGCTCAAACCTACAACCTTGAGATTGAGAGTCTCGTACTCTACTAGCTGAGCAGAAGCCGTAAAAAAGGCTGGCAACCCAATATGAGCGGGTTTTAAAGTAAGCAAGGGCAAATTTGCCCCACCTCCACCCCCAGGCCCCTCCCAGTCTTGCCTTGGGCCTTTCGGGCCGTAACTGAAAGGAGAGCATCCATTTGACTCATCAGGAGTTTCAGAGGGGAACTTGCCCCCTTTGATACCAAAAACATGCTTTCTTCACACACTGTGGGGTTTGACTCAAATCAGAGTGCCTAGTCAGAGTGAAAGAGAAATTTCATTTGCAAATAACCACAGATTTCAACCCTGCTCAAAATTAGAGGAAGGAAGACCAAATATTTACAGAGGGTTTCTGTGTGGCTGTCAAGTGGCTGTCGAGGTTGCCAACTTTTCCAGGCAGGGCTTGTGTGTGTGTTTAACAGCTGCCCATTAGGATGAAAATAAGTATCTCCCTGCCCCCCCCCCTCTGCACTGCAGCGTAAAGATGTGACGATGGACAGGAATTTATTCCAAGAAGCTGTTAACGGCACAGGAGCACGGCCTGAAGAAAATGTTGGTAACAGTCGAAGGCCTGATTTCTCGGTGCAGACACACGCCCTGCACCTCTCCATGGATTTTTGGGTTGTCCAGTTTTCAAACAGCCCCTGTTTTTGCAGGGCCTTGATTTGTAGACAATAGCAATAGAGAGTATTTATCTGAGTGGGTCCCAAAATGGGCGATATTTCCCCCTGAGGTGTTATGGAATTACTTGGGGGGCACTGAGGCAGGGGGGCAGCAGAGGGGGGGTGCTGTAATTTGCTATGCTTTGAAAAGCTGGCATCAGTATATCAAGTTCATCAATTTTGTTGAGTTTGAATAAATGCAATTAATTGTTGCTGTTCAGAATTTTACAGTGGTACCTTAGGTTACAGACGCTTCAGGTTACAGACTCCGCTAACCCAGAAATATTACCTCAGGTTAAGAACAGAAATCGTGTGGCGGCAGCGGGAGGCCCCATTAGCTAAAGTGGTACCTCAGGTTAAGAACAGTTTCAGGTTAAGAACGGACCTCCAGAGCAAATTAAGTTCTTAACCTGAGGTACCACTGTATTGTGTTATTATCTTCCTTAGTGGGTCATGCAAACTGCTATTCTGAATGCTTTTTATAGGGTAGGGGACATCAGGGATGAGTTTATAGAACCAAGGGGGCAATGGACCAAAAAGGTTCGGGAACCACTGATTTATCAGAATGCTGTGAGAAGCTTGCCTGGCTAGTTTTGACATATCAAGCTGCAGTTAAAGGCACAAGAGCTGAGTGGTGAAGGTTTCTGGTCAGCTGGCAACCTGGCCTACTCCTCCAACACCGATGCCTCACCGTTGCAATGCTGCTATTTGCTTTGGTTTGAAAAGTGCCTTAGTCTTCTACTTCAAAAACAACGAATAAAAAATAAATAAAAATTTTAAAAGTACATTAACGGCTTGCTGTTTTATCTACCTATCTCACTGATTCATGAATCAATTTTCTGATAAATAACATTCTGAAAGCACACCATCACCCACACATTTTGCAGATGGAAAGACTGAGGCTCAGAGAAAGCAGTTTGCCTAAAGTTGTTCAGCAAATTCAGAGCAGAAGTGAAATTTGAACCCAGGACTCCCTGGTTCCCACGGCTGAGTCTGCCAGATTTTGAAGTCAGCCCTGAAGCTGCACCTTTAGCAGCCAGTGGGCCTGCCGTAACAAGCGGTGATCAAACATGGGGAAATTATTCACCAGCTGATCTCTGTGAAATTTGGCTTTCATGACGTATTTTCTGCTTCCAGACCCTACATTATAGGCTCTCTTTTTATTTGGAAAATACAACCTCTGTACTGCTCCTATGTTTTGCAACTGTGATTATGTTTTTGTTTGTTTGTATTTTTGATTTGACATTAATTTTAAAAACAAACTTCAAATGAAATTAATAGGGAAATGTGTAAACATCTTGCAAGTGAATCAGGATGAATGCTCATGATTATATAACCACACCACAAAGAAATCACAACAATAAAGACTGGATTACGGCATTTATAGGCTGTTACTATTTTGGGGTGGGATTTGAGCACATCCCAGCAAATTCAGGTTGTGTAATTATAGCTCTTGAGCAGCAAACCCACTTCCCCAAAAGACCAGAGTTTTTGCAATAAGGAAAAAGAGATGAACATGCATTTTGCATTCATGCATTCACAATGTGCGGCAGATTTCACACTCAAAGAAACAGCCACCAATGATCACTATAAGACAAGCAGGAGTGCTCGTAAATTTGAATCCATCTCACGCTGGGGAGTTTCCTGCTAGATTGTGCTCCAGGTTCATAGGCGCCGACTCCATGGGGCCTGAGGGGGCCCGAGCCCCCTCAAAAATTCGTTTGGGGGGGCTCCGCCCCCCCAATAATTTAAGATAATTATTACCGTATTCTTCCCTCAAAAAGAAGAAGCGGCTGCTTTCCTGCATTCTGCCTCAGGGTCTTACTGCCCACCCTCCTCTGTTTCCTTGCTGTGTTTGCTCAAACGGAACAAAGAGCAGGGAAAGCCCCTCCCCTCCAGGCAAGCAGAGTGTCGTCTCTGTGCTCCAGGAAGGGGGGGGGGGAGAGAGAGAGAGAGAGCAAGAGCACTCGGGAGCTGGCTGGCTTGGGTGGGTAGGTGAGGGAAAACTTTTGCCTTCTTAGCCAGCTGCTTCTCTGCACACCCCTCTCGTGCTCCTTGTCCGTTCTGTTTTTCCTTCCCTCCCCACTTAAAATGTGGTTTAAAAGCATGGATCCACAGGGATCCTCAGGATCTTTGCATTGGGTCACCCCAAATTCACCATCAGATCACATAGCATGTCCATGGCTACAGCCTGCCCCCCCAAAAATCACGCACCCACTGTTGCCTGGGGCTGCAATGGTGCAAAAACGTGGTTACAAAGCATGGATCCACATGGATCCTCAGGATCTTTGCATTGGGTCACCCCAAATTCACCATCAGATCACATAGCATGTCCATGGCTACAGCCTGCCCCCCAAAAATCACGCACCCACTGTTGCCTGGGGCTGCAATGGTGCAAAAACGTGGTTACAAAGCATGGATCCACAGGGATTCTCAGGATTTTTGCATTGGGTCACCCCAAATTCACCATCAGATCACATGTCTGTGGCCACAGCATGAAGCACAAAAATGATACATCATTAATATTCACCGCCCACGGCGGCAGCCAACCTCACAGGTTCACTTAAGGTCGGGGCAGCCCGGGGCTCGCCCCTTTTGTTCCCCCAGCAGCAGCGGTTTGGAGGTCTTGGGCCCCCCCAATATTTTTTATAAGTCGGTATGGGCCCCCCCAATATTTTTTATAAGTCGGCGCCCCTGTCCAGGTTAATTAGCATGTGGGGGGGGGGTGTCCCGTTTGGATTTTCAGACCCTGAAACATTCCAGAGCTGACTCTTCTCCTATAAGCGGTTATGTTTCATTTTGAGCTTAGACAACTATAGCTCTTTCCCTCAGAGGAAGTGGTCACACGAACGGTGTTTTAAACCTGAAACTATTAATGACAACCGAAAAGCACATTTTGGTCTCTCACTGTACTGGCCAAGACCACAAACATGAAACTTAAACTAATAATAATCTCACAATAATATGCAATGCTAGAGAGAGAGAGAGAGAGTAGAACAGCCCTGCTGTTGAGTTTTTATTGAACTATTTTCAACCCTTGTTTCTATAAAGATAGCAAAGGGGAAGTTCCAGAGCCCAGAAGAAGCAGGATGTTAAGCATCAACACCACCAAGCTCCAAAATCTTGGGCCCGGCTACACTGCTCGCTTCCTCCAATGCAGATTACATTTCCCCATAATGCGCTCCTGGAAAGCTGGGCTGAATTCCTCTGGCTTTGCTTGTGGACTCTGCCTCCCTCTGGTGGCAAAGAGCTCAATACCTTGGCTGACAGAAATTAAACTGGCACACACAGGAGGCTGCGGGCAAAAAATAGCAGCTGAAGGTGAAGAAGATCAACGTAGCATTTTTTACATATCAGTGTGTGTATTGGTGCTTCTAGTGAAAGTCTGAAAGCGTCTTTGCTGTTCTGGAATATTACACCTATATTTTAATATCCTGGAGTAAGCAACAAAATAAAGACTCAGTTCTGCATGCCAGGGGAAAGTCCACTGTTATCAGTGGCTATTGCTTAGTGCCAGTGTCGTTAGAAATACCGTATTTTTCGCCCTATAGGACACACTTTTTCCCCTCCAAAAATGAAGGGGAAATCTGTGTGCGTCCTATGGGGCGAATACAGGCTTTCGCTGAAGCTTGGAGAGCGAGAGGGGTCTTCACAAAAAGAAACACCCCCTCCATCATAGGCATAGCCAGGATTTGTGTTGGGGGGCTAGCTTTATGTTAGGGGGAGCAAAACTGAGCTATCTGCAATGCAGTTGGTCAGTTAGTTAAGTATTTGAATTATTTACTTGATTTAGGGAGGGCAGCTGCCCCTCCCTGCCCCTCCCCAGCTATGCCCATGCCCTCCACGTCAGCCTGGGTATCGGGAATAATCAAAGAACAATGTTTTGCCAACACCAGAAAAAACTATTTATGTATGCAACCATGGCTGCTTGAATGATATATGACCAAAACTGGAAAGAGGAATTGGCTCCAAAAAGAGACAACTGGCAACTGATGGAATACGCAGAGCTGGCAAAACTCACTGGAAGTTTAAGAGATCAAGACAGGAGACTTGTTTTTTAGCAGAATGGGGGGAATTTATTGAATACAGTCATACCTCAGGTTACCGGTAAATATGCTTCAGGTTGAGCATTTTCAGGTTACACTCCGTGGCGACCTGGAAGTAATGGAACACATTACTTCCGGGTTTCACCACTCGCGCATGCACAGATGCTCAAAATGACATCACACACATGAGTGGAAGCGGCAAAACGCCACCCGCGCATGCACAGTTGTGTGTTACGTTCTACTCAGGATGCGAACGGGGCTCCAGAACGGATCCCGTTCGCATCCAGAGGTACCACTGACATGTGGCCCCCCCAAAAGTTGCTCAGAAAGGAATGTGGCCCTTGGGCTGGAAAGGGCTCCCCACTGCTGTTCTAAATCAAGCTCTTTGGCATTTTGACATCCTGGATTTGTAGCATGAGGAAAAGGGCACATCAGCTGCTGTAGCTGCAATCAGTCAAAACCAGGAGGAGATGTAGCTGCTTTTATTTGTGGAAGACATGGAGAACCAGAATCCATCTTCCTGGATTCTCTCAAGAGAAAGGCAGTTTATTTGGCGATGCTGCTGGGGGAGAGAACAGTCACGTTCAGACCTAAATGATGTGCCACCAACTGCATTCCTGCAGTTTTGGGGTGAAATCCAAAAGGCATCAGTTGCCTTGTATGGGGGGAGGCTGAACCATAATCACACTAATCTAATAATGTGCTGCTCTTCAAAGGTATTTCTAATGTCTGGTGCATCAGGGAGGCCCCTCTGAATCCAATGTTGATAACCGAAGGGCTCTGGGTTGACACCTGATGAAGAATCGCTGGAACTGTCAGAGGAGGAGGTGGACGCAACAGCAATTTTAGTTGCAATCTGTGAAAATGGGGGGGGGGGTCAGTGGGGCTGCCTTTCTCAAAAGCCATTTATTTCTGCTAAGTGCAGGTTCAGTTTCCAGTTTCCAATGAGAACTCTGGTCACTGAGAGCAAATGACTATTATCAGTTTCATTTTCTAACTAAAGAATGCTGACTGATTCACTCAGGAGAAACCAGCTGTATTCCTGGAAATGCAGTTAGAGGTGGAGGGATCCAATCCAACAGATATGGCATGAGCAGCACAAGTCAGGTCAGTTTCCAAAACAAAACTTCAAAATGGCATCACTGCCTGGGGGGTGAAATATATTAATAACCAGAATCACTGGCAATATATTGGCCAAATCTTGTGCTGTACCTGCTGCAATCATGCCTGTTTTCCAGGGAGGTTTTCAAGCTCTAAATCTAACAGCAGTTGGGAGAAAGAAAATCTATTTAGGCTGTAATCCTAATCCCACTAGCAAAACCCATGGAAGAAGACTTATTTGGGAGCAGAGGCGTTCCGAGGGGTTGGTGAAACCAGCCCCTTTCCTTCTCGCACGTGGCATTTTTTTTCAGGGGAGGGGACACCAACAGAGTTCCTTCCCAACGGCGCAAAGGGACCTATGTATGTATGAGCTATAAAAAAACACATGTGTGCACCTGCTTTTATCAAGCTGGTTTTGGACAACAACTCCTGACAACGCCAGCTATATATCCAATGGTCAGGGATGATGAGAGTCATAGACCAAACCACCCAGAAGGCAACAGCTTGGGGGAAAGCTGATTTAGCCCTGGTAACAACAGCAACAACTTTATTATTTATACCCTGCCCATCTGGCTGGGTTTTCCCAGCCACTCTGGGCAGCTCCCAGGAGAATAGTAAAAACACGATCAAACATCAAAAACTTCCCTAAACAGGGCTGCCTTCAGATATCTTCTAAAAGTCAGATAGTTGTTGGTATTCTAACTGTGCTAACTTATCATAGGAGATACAAGGTTTATTTACACAGATGTACAGGCTGAGAATAAGATGGAAGGCTCACAGTATCCAACAGATCCATCTCCCCATCAGATTTATTGGAGGGTCTCCAAAGACTCAGGTTAGGATTCTGCACAGAAAGCAGGTCAGGACTCTCTCTTTCAAAACCAGTTTCAGGTCTGCCAGTCTTTTTATTTCTTCCATGCACAGACACATGGATGATATCAGCCACGAGAGGGAAGAAAGACTCCCTCCAAAAGACGCTCTGGCCCTTGGCTCCTCAGGCAACAAATCCCCAGTATTTGGCCAACTCTTTAGTTATGTAAAGGTTCTTCCTCCCAACAAATGAGCCAGGCTAATCTTGTTCAACCAATTTGACTTCATCAGCGGTTTTGTTTTACAACCATAATCACAGGGTTGAGGGAGCTCCCCTCCCCCCCAAGAAAACCCCCACACTTATGTAGTCCAACACCCAATCACATTGTGCATTGCGGAAAGTCACTTCAGTGCTGCTTCACCCCCGGAGGAGCACTCCATTGTCCCTTGAGAGAGAGAGATGCGAAGAACAACAACAGACCACTTGCATTCCTGGAAATAGCATCACCTGCACTGGGCAGGTAGACTAGAGATAGACTAGAGATAAGCACCTCATTGCCATATATTCTGCAATTTGCAGTGTGTAAGAGATTCTTTTAAATAAGTTGTTAGAGTGACTGTACTGCAGGTGGGCAGGTCAAGATCCAGTTTCACTTTATAGAGCATGCATCTACCGTGTGCATGACTATCTTTTTGAACTCTCCCGTAACTATAATTACAGACTGCATGTCTCTGAGATGTTGCTATTTCACATAAAGAGAAGCAACCCGACTCATTGGGACATTGCACAACAGATGTAAAGAAACAGAAACTGTTATAGTTGACTGGTGAGCACACACGAATCTAATGTATAGCCACCAAGAGGCACCACTAGATTCTAAAAGGACTTGGGGCACAGTGTCCATTTGCTAACATATGTACCTTTAAATTACAAGTATTTATCTGTCGGCCAATTAATGTGATAGGTGGCTAGGGACTAAGCATTCTGTATACACTTTGTAAGCAAAGTGTATGAAGAAGCTTTGGCCCTTCAGTGGTTGTTGGACCATGTTCCCAGCATCCTCAGCCATTAGTCATGGAACCCAATAACATCTGGAGGATCAAAGGTTAGCCACCTCTGGCCTAAAGCAACATGTAGGAATAGGGATGGGGGGGGAGGCAGAGTCAATTCAATTCACATTTCAAGGTGAACCTACCACATTCACAGTTTCCAAAACAGTCTTCCTTCACGCAGCACAGAGTTGAACTGTGGAACTCCCTCCCACAGGAGGCAGTAATGCCACCAACTCAAATGGCTTTAAAAGAGGATTAGGCAAATTTATGGAGAGAGGGCTCTTAATGACTACTAGCCACCAATGGCTGCACTCTGCCTCCATTGTGGGAAGCAGTAGGCCTCTGAATTCCAGTTGCTGGACACCACAGGGGCTCCTGTGCTCAGGTTCTGCTTGCAGGTTCCCATGGGCATCTGGTTGGCCACTGCAAGAACAGAATGCTGGACTAATATAATACAATGCAATGCAATACAATACAATATAGTGGTACCTCAGTTTACGAACTTAATTTGTTCTGGAAGTCCATTCTTAAACCAAATCATTCTTAAACCAAGGCGTGCTTTCCCATAGAAAGTAATGGAAAATGGATTAATCCGTTCCAGACAATTAAAAACAACCCCTAAAACAGCAATTTTATATGAATTTTACCATCTAATGAGACCATTGATCCAGAAAATGAAGGCAATAATAAATGTACTGTACTATAAAATAAAAAAGACAGCATTGTAGATGACACAAATTAAAATTATTATTTTTTCTTACATGCACTGATGATAGTCATTGTTTGGATGGGGGGCTTTTATCCGTTTCTGCAGTCACACAATCAATCAACCAGTAGCTGAACTGGGTCCATGGGGTCACGAAGAGTCGAACACGACTAAATGACTAAACAACAACAACAAGTGTTGTGTGAGTGCTCGGGACTCAACAGCGACAGACTCAACAGGAAGCCTCTGATTAGCAGCGAGGGACTCAATTTACAAATGGAAGACACTTAACAGGAAGCTTCCAAGGCAAAGTTCACAAACCAAAACACCTACTTCCGGGTTTGCAGCATTCTTATTCCCAGTTGTTCATAAACTAAGCTGTTCTTCAACCAAGGTACTAATGTATGATATAATAATTTATTTATACCCCACCCATCTGGCTGGGTTACTCCTGCCACTCTGGGTGGCTTCCAACACAGATAAAAACATAATAAAACATAAAACATTAATAGCAAGAATCTGATCCAATATTAAAAAAGTCACAATAACTTTAAAATAAACAACTTAAAGGAATATTCAATAATCCATTAGAATCTAATAGTAAAGAGTAAAATGAAACATCATAATAATGAAACAGTTTACACTTATCAATTACAATAACGAATTACTAATCTATAAACAATAAAAATAAAAGCAAATCACAATGCATAAAATACCAAAAAATCTGCAAAACCATATAAAAGGATGAAATTGAGAAACTAGGACACGCAAATTATAAAATTATTTATTTTGTATATCCCTAGAGGGGTGACTGTCCTGATCCAGAGGGTTCTTCTAATGTTCTTATGCCTTTAGTACATGAGCCCAGCCAGACCTGTGCAGAGAGAGCAGCCGGATACACTTGCCCCAGACCTCAGAGTGCTAAGCTGGCCAGGAGGCCCCAGGGACTGGCCAGAATTGGCTGTCCTGCCCCAGGCCTCCCAGCTGACCAGGGACTCCTGACCAGGCAAGCTCTGCGTGGGCCAACATCTATCAAAACAAAGCTATCTTTTCAAAATCACATATCTTCAATTTTTTCAATGCAGTTCTGCAACCAAGTAATGTGTACACAAATGCAAATACAATGGTAAAGAGAACATAAAAACACCTGTATTAAGAAGAGATAACATGCATAAGTGCATTTTATATGGGGAAATTGCTTTCAAAAATGTGTGTATTTGTGAAAATTGCATAGAAACGTGTTCTGCGCAGAAGCATATTTAGAGAAATTTGCACTAAAATGCTGATGAATTGTCATAAAGACTTTTTAAAAAATATCTTTTGTAGAAATGTGGAGAACTGAATTTAATACTGGAAAAATGAGAAACTAAGAGAAACCTAAATTGTCATATTTGCCCACAGCTTTATACGAATGCGAAGTAATATTAAGATATGACAATGAAAGCTAGCAAGTACACTGAAACAGTGCAAAGTAAATGGATTGGGTCAACAGGAAAGAGGAAAGGGTGGAGTCTTGCTAGCTTGGGCTGGAAGCCAGGACTCTGAAGTCAGGGATGTGGCCCTGGGGGTGTGGCCCTGGCTCAAGTTACCTCCGCACACACAATAAACTGGAAATCCCCCTAGGATCTTGTGATAATGTGAAGGGAAACTGCACACAAGCCCCACACTTCCATGATTAATGTTTAACTCCCGGGAGTGCCCCAGGCAACTCAGTAAGAACAGCTTGCGTCCCTGGCATGGCAACATAAACTCCAGCCTATCCCCCAGCCAGCAGCACCAAAGTCTTCAGCCTGAGGAACAGCGGCCTCCTGGCAGTGATGGGTGCCTGCCTTCGCCCCTTGGAGGGTAAGAACTGGCTGGGGTTTTGAGGATGGGCCCTGGGTGAAAATGCAAAGGTGCTTCTGGTGGGTCAAGGTCCCCTGCGCTGCAGAGTCAGGTGATGGAGGACCCATCAGGTCTGGGACTGGTTTCACAGGGAGCATAACTGAGGAACTCTCCCACAGCCCTTGCTGCTCGTTATGCTCACAGGCTATGGCTGAGGTCAGGATCTGTGTCAGGGAAGAGCTCTGGAAAATGTTCTCCTTTCTAGGGTGCAGTTCCGAAGGAAAATGTTCAAAAGAACAAGTGTGCCTCTGTGTGCATCTCCCTCAGCACTGAGAAACAACTGTCAGCCTCGGCACAAGGAATTAATGCATGGAATTCGCTGCCACAAGATGTGGTGGCAGCCACTGAACTACAGTGCTTTTTTAAAAAATGATATTGGTTTATATATATTAGCAACTATGCCTTAATGTAACATTTTAATATATAACTGGGTTTTTGTAATATTTTGTTTAAATTGTCTGTTGTTGTTTCAGTTTTCTGTATACTGCTTAGAGATCATTTAAATATACTAAGTGGTAAAGGAATTAAATAATCAATCAATCATGTGTACTCCATTATATAAAGACATCTGAGCTGGCTGCTCCAAGCTCAGACTGCATGCCCTTTTCGCAAATTTTCACCACTTTGAAACTAACCTAAGTTTTGCTGCCTGTGATTTCTGGATGCTGTATGGAAAAGCACATGAAACTGACCTTTGAAGAGTTTGTAAATAAGCCATTTTAAACTTACTAAATGTCTGGTCTTTTTCTATGTTAAGTCGAAGAGGGAACTTGGGAAGGAATATTTTAAAGGTCTAACAGCTTATATTTCCACGCTTTACTTTGCTGCAGGTTTTGTGTCTACTGGGGTTCTCTCACCCTGAAACCTGAATCTTGGCATCCAGTGAAATCTTTTATACATCATTTTTCCTCTCTCAATCAACATATATTAAATGTTTATGGGGATGGTGTGTGGGTGGTTTTGGAGGTTGTTGTGTGATAAAAATTCTCCAAAAGTCATCAGTGAACAAAGCATGCCGTTCATTGCTCCTCTGCCAAAATTTCTGCTTTGAATGGTCTCCAAGACCACATTTATTTTTTCACTGAAACTTGCGATAAGAACTTAAGCATGAATGTTCTTTGAGTCTAGTGTAGCAGAGTGTTCTTCTAATGGAGAGCAGGGGCTTTGAGCAGACAATCCTCTTGTTTGGACCTTACTTTAGGCTCAAGTGGGTTCTTGGTGGCTCCAGCAGGACCCCCCACTGGGCACCAGCACTACAGCCTTTTCCCAGGCATTTTATGGCACGTGATTGGCTGTTTCTTATTCACCACCAATTTATGGTTCGTTTTGGTTAACTAATTATAGTGTTGACTTTGCTAATTTTTACGGGGCACAGTGATTTAAGGAAAAGATGAGTAAATTGGTGCTGTGGGGCTTTAAAAACCTCCTGGTAGCGTGCTATATAGGAGATTTTATGCATGAGTTGGATACAGAATGAGCTGTTGTTTAAGATTGTTGGTAAAGGGATATTTTGTACATCTACTTTGGCCTTTTATATGTGCTTGCTGTCAATTTCTGAGGTTGCAAGAGACACCACAGCTGACACCAGCCTCTAAGAAGCTTTAACCTCTGGCCAAAGTCGCTAAGCGTCCACCTCAGCCAAATTCACTCACAACCCAGCCCAACTACCGGGTGTAGTCTGCCTCTGACTCCCAAAGCTCCTCGGTTATACTTCTGGCTGCTTGGACAGTTTAGTTGATTTTAGAAACCTGCTTGCATAGGCTGCTCTGATAAGCCCTCCTTAGATAGGGAGCCACTGGATCCCTTCTGATCTTCACCAGCAAAACGTTAACCCACTAAGGATGAATTTGCTTAATACTCAGGTCTCATCTATCCATTTTCACCCCAGTTTTCTGTGGTCTCCCAACAGTTGACTCCCAACTGACATTTCCAACTGGCAGCCAAACAGAGTCCATTGTTTCACAGACCTATAAAGATGAATTTTCTTAACACAGTCTCCTATAGATATTAAAAAAGCAAGAGTCTCCTCTCCCCACCTGTGAAAGAGGCCTCAACCCAGCAATAGCACAAGGTCTCAAACTTTTACAGTTTCACCCACACAAAGTAGCGCCTCAGAAATCTTTTCCAAATCACAAAGCATAGACATACAGACAGCATTTCCTCAGAGAGCACAAGGTGGCTCGCCCTCGCCCTCTCCATTTTCCCCTCCAAACGCTCCTATGAGGTGGGTTGGCCCGAGAGATAGTGCCTGAGCCAAATTCATCCAGTTTGCTTCATGATTAAGCGGGAATTTGAACCCTGCTCAACTTTTAGTTTTCTTTTAAAGAAATATTTTCACCAGATCCACTCTGGCTCTCCAGGATGATAACAAGTGAATTTACCGCACATGTCAATAAAACATAACTGTGTTAATTTATTCACAGACCACTGGCCACATATAACAATCTACTGAATGTCAAACACCTTTCTCTTCATTTGAAGAGAAAGAGTCAGAAAACGATTATAGATTGTCTAAGGAAAAGGCAATATGCAGAAATATTTTTCTTCAAGGTTCAGGATTTCTCCTTCTGTCCCTCTGTGCCCCCAGTGACCCTTCCCCTATCAGAACAATAAAGGATTGTGGCCATGATGTTCTGATAACAGTAACCGCCAACTGCTCAAATGACATCCGGGATCAGGGAATGAAAGAGAAGCTGCTTTCTTCATAAACTATAGCCCATTTTCACATGCAGTGTAGCTCTCACACACAGACACACAAAAGCAAGCCCCCCCTCATGAAGGTGGTTAGGCAGAGCAATGGGGGCAGGACCAATGAGACTTCACTCTAAACTGGTTGAATGGATTTTATGTGTGAGGAGGCAAGCGCAGGCTCATCAGATGAGGCCAGGTGATCATGAAATGGACTTTATGCCCACATGATTTTAGGGGTATACAAAGTTCAGGGCCTTTTTTCAGCCGGAACGTGCCAGAACTCAGTTTCAGCACCTCTCAGGTGGGCGCCATTGCCATTATAACGGAACAAGGAAGGCGTTCATAGTGAGTTCCAGCACCTCTTTTTCTTAAAAAAAAAATAGCACTGACAAAGTTGATATCTAAGCCTGGAGCTTATTTATCTATACAAAATATTTCTGTACCACGATAGGCGGCAGGAGTTCAGCTGGGAGCCAGTTGTGGGGGTGCCTGGTTGTGCCCCTCTCAGGATTTGCACCCAGGGCCACCGCCCCCCAGCTACGCCACTGCACACAGTTTAACAATGCCTGTGAATTAAATGCATTAACATTAACCTGAGACATTTGGAGTCCAGTTGTCCTATAGTAGCATATAATTGATCAACTTTTTGTACTTGATATGTTTTGGCATAGCTGAATCCAGTTTAATAAACTGGAGTATTTATGTTCTATATATACCTGATGTAAAACGTCAGCATCTATAGGGAAGTTATTTTTGCAAATGATATTTCTAGTTGCTTAAACAAAAACCCACAAACCTGCATATGGTTCAGTCATTAGAAGAACTGTTGCCTCTTGTAGCCTGAGGGGTTTCAGTTTCCTACGCAGGAGATGTTACTACAGTATGATAAATGGAAAGCAAACCCAACCAGGATCTGTTTGTGGCCTCTGCACATCTTGTGCTGCCGGTAGTGACACCTAGTGGTGGTCTCATATTTTGCGGGATCTTGAGCCACATGCTGAGCCTGCTTCTTTGCGGTAGAGAAAGTCAGAGCAGAACATGGATGTCATCATTAAAAGCACAGTGTCTACGTAGCATTGGGCACCGAATTCCACTTCCTGAGAATCCTGCCATGATGTCTGTGGAGATGAGCGGACCTTCTCAGAATTCCTGTTAATGACGCCATGAGACCTTTTGCAAGGAAAGTGCATGCTGAATTGTAGCATGCACCCTTATAATTTTATTAATCATGGTGTCTCTTATTGTTAAGTTGTGGGTGAACATATCAGACGGCACAAGCGATTCTTCAAACAGTTCTTGTTTATTCACAGGCCAGAACAGAACTGAACTGAAGGGTTCAGCCAACCTGCTTATATAGAGCTCCATTAGAACGCAACAGTAACCATTTTCTGTAACTATCCAATCACTGAATGTCACTTTCGATCCCTTATTTGCATATGTGGACCTGAACAATATCCCCCTGCTGGCCCAGGGTGAGAACTTCAGTACATAACACTTATGTCTCCCACAGGTCCAGATGCCGCAAGCCAGCCTCCCAGTGATCCCCTCTTTTTCCACCCTTACCTCAAAGGCTCCCAGGTCATCATGGACGAGTCCCACTGCATAGCGAGCAGAGCAGCCACGTTCTGCAACGGCATTGTCTTCTCCAGCCGGCCTATTGAACTTTATGAGAAGGTGACTTTGAAAATCTTAAAGGAAGAGAGCAGGTGGTGTGGAGGCCTAAGGGTGGGCTTCACTTGGGAGGATCCGTCCCTCATTGAGCCCAGTGTGCTGCCTCCGTATACTTGCCCAGACCTGGTAAAGCAAGGGAAGTGTCGTGCTGCTGTCTTACCAGAAGAATATGAAGCAGAAGGCACCATTGTCAGCTTCTGGGTGGACAACCAAGGTTCTGTTTTCTGCAGCACCAATGAGAAGTCAGAAGGTTTCCTGGTGGTAGATGGCGTCTTGGTCACAAGGCCTCTCTGGGCTGTTGTGGACATCTATGGAAGGACCAAGGCAGTCCAGCTTTTGGGTAAGCAGCTGAAGCATCTAAACTCAGGAGTGGGGGGATCTTGTTCAGCATGAGGGCCACATTCCCTCATAGGCAGCCTTCTGGGGACCACAGGCTGGTAATGAGTTGGACCAGAAGCAAAGAGTGGGTGGGGTAATAGTTGTGACTGCTACATCTCAGCCATACAAAGGATCAAGATTTCTCTACCCACCCTTCTCTCCTCCCATTATCGCTGTTCAAATATGCTTTCCAGCTGGGGAAAGCCCTTGAGCATGGTGTGTGGTGTGGCCTGGCAAGAAGGCATGGGCTGTTGATGGGTAAAGGCTGCACTTGAGATGCAGCAGCCTAAAGTCTCTCTCGTTCCCTTTCAGGTCCCTCCAGCCTACCAACAAATGCTGATGGGCTCGGCCTTCTTCAACAGAGTGGTGAGTATCTGGAAAAGCTGTGAGTTGCCCTCAATTTCCTCTCATTATTTTCTTTTAGCCCAGGAAACCATCCCAGAAACAAGCTCTCCCCAGGGCACTTCACTGCCCAGTGCAAATTTCACTTTTATTGTTTTGGCTTCCATGGAGCTGTAATTTTGTATTTTATACTTTGTATTTTGTCTTATTGGTCCATTGACCATAATAAACATCTAACTGACCAAACAGATACTACAAAAACACACCATACATTTTTGTTTTTCTCTCACAAGAACACAGACCCTGCTGAGGCCACCTTTGGAACTCCCTGTCACAGTGGTTTTCAACCTTTTTGAGTCCCCGGCTCCCTTAACCAACCACATTCTTTCTGCGGCTCCACTGTGGAAGCCACTTAGACTGGGCTTCCGTTACAGGGTGTGCATAAGTGCATAAGTGGGAATGTGCCCATTTGGCCCTGCCCCTTGTCAGCACCCTCTTTGTCGCCTTGCAAGTGGGAGCGCACTGCTCTGTAGGGCCGAGCTGACGCACTCCATGTGGCAGCCACAGCCTACCTTCCCCCAAATCAGTGTGCACATGGTGTGGGGGGGAGTGGAGAGGGAAAATGAGATTAAAATCCAAAGTAGAAATACTATGTTATTGCAGGGAAGGAATAGCACACATGCAGACATGGTCCTTCCCTCACACATTCTCCCTGTCCCCATAAAGCTGGGTGACTGTTAAAGAGTGGGGGGGTTGGCTGGGGGGGGAGGTGGAGAAGAAGAGGGAGGTGGGATGTTGGGGGTAGCAGGACAGGGAAGCACAGAAGGCACTCCTCACTTTCAGGGTTATTTTTGAATCCCTCCTTACAGAGCACACATGTGTCCAGGAACACAAACCATCAAGCTACTTTGCTATTTTCTTGTATTTCTCAAGCCCTCTGTGTAAAACTAAGGAACTGTTAGTTATTAAGCTTGCAAGGGTTTTTGTTTGTGGGGGGGAGAGAGATATTAAAAAGATATACAGTCATGAAAAAGTGTTTCCCCACTTTCTTACTGCTGTTTTATTTTGGGAAGAAAATGGGCTGCAAGTCAAAGGTGTCTGCTCCTCTGAATGTTCCTCAGAGAAAGGCAGAGAGATATGGACTGCAGGCTAATGACGGGGTGCTCCCCCAGGGCTCCCCTCAACATTCCTCAAGTCACCCACGGGTGCCACAGCACACGGGTTAAAAACCAGTGCTCAATCATATAAAGATGCACCAACTACGGGTGGAGGATAAATTCTGTTCAGTTCACATTTTATTGTAAATCTACTCATTCACACTTCCTGAAACAACAGGGGAGTCAGTGCACAGCTACCCTTCAAAATTTGTGCAGTTCTCCAACCTCCAAAAAAGTGCTTTAAATGCACAAGCCACTCACCAAACCCCACCAGCTCCCCCTGGACTCACTCACTCTAGTCCAGTAGCTGAATCAGGAACAGATTAATCCTAATTAATAAATGCAGCTGAAAACAAGATAGCAGTGTGGACAGTGAGTGCAAGCGAGGCAAAGTACTGTCAAAGCTTTGTCTCTCTAGCAGCATTCCCGTCATCCTCAGAGAACACAAATAGCATGTGATAAGTCCAAAGGCTACTGCTGCTTCCCCACTTGGCTAGGCTAGGCTCCTTGTGCACAAAAAGAGGCTCCCATGGACATGTGCAGAGTGCCATTCCCTCCCCCATTGGGTAAAGGGTAGTCAGTGAGAGAGGGAGAGCCAGGCAGGCAGAGCAGAGGCTCAGGCAGAGCTGCTTGTTCTGCTCATTTCTGGCTGCTGTCATTGTGATCACCCCCTACTGGTGCTCATCTAGCACAGAGAGAAAAGTTTGTGAGTTCTCAGGACTCATTATTATTTTAAAAAAAATGCAAACTGATGTGGAAACATGACAAACTGAAGCTAAGCTTGCGAAACCAAAATTGACAGACTTGTTCATCATCCCCCCCCCCCTTGTGGTTAAATAGCATAAGTAGGAAGAAGAGTGTGCTGAAGAAGTATTTCTATGTTTCTTATTCCATGTCTTTTGTATGAAATACAGAGTCCACCTGTGGGGATTTCCATGCCTTTCCTGAGGAATGTGCTGTATGCTTCGGGCAAAAAGCCAACACGATGATGCTTCCTTGCTCTCATGCCAACTTCTGCTCCCACTGCTCCCTGAAAATTTTCCATACCACCAGTCGCTGCCCATTGTGCCGACAGGAAGTGAAGAAAATTATTCGCATCTCTGTTTTGGCAGAAGGAGAGAGCCCAGAAGTCTGGCCGGAATAAGCAAAGAATAGGGAGCTCCTGTGGTGACAAAAGTATGTACTAGCAAAGCTCCTGAAATATTTCAAATCTTGATGGGAACCCGCCGAGGTGGAGAAGACAAAGGCTGACTTTAAAAGAGAGATGCACAATGAAGAGATCACTGGCAGAGAAGATGGGCTGCTGAGATCTTTCTCACTCTCTCCATGGCCTGAGAGGGAGGTGTATAAAAAGGACTCTCCATAATAAGACACTTTTGCCTTTAAAAAGCAGAGAACCAAGGTGCTAGATTCAGAACAGTGACATCTAAATTCAACAGGAGGACTGAAACATGTTAAGGAGAAAGTGAGGGATCAAGCAGATGTTGAAAATATCCAAGGGGGGAGTGGAGACTGCGCTGGGAGCAGAGTGAAGAATACCCTTTATTAACCACCCATTTCAGCAGTAATTTTCTCTCCCAGGCAGTCTCAGTGTTACAGTTTAACCAAAGCCATTGTAAACTGCTTTTCATGTACACCTTAATCTTATCTCACAGCCATGCAAAAAGTGTTTGTCTTTTAGGCTGTTAGATAGGAACAAGCAGATGGCAGGTAAACCAAGGCAGGTGCAAAGTTGATGTCCATTGAGAGAGATAACTCTCCAAACCGGACAAAATGGATGGAGTCTTCAAGGAGCAGGAGAAACACAACTCTATCATGAACTGAACAAATGATAGGAGTCAAAAGTGTTGGGAAGCTGGTTAGGAGATTCCAAAAGGGGCAGGGTCCCATGGGCAGCAGGAGGAGCATAAAGCAGCCTTCTGCCCTCCAGATGTTTTGTAGTTCAATGCCCATCAAGGCAAGGGGTGGCTGGGGCTGGTGAGGCTGTAGAGTTGTCTGGAGGGCACCAGGTTGGAGAAGCCTTACAGAATCCACTATATCAGCAGAGGAACAGGAAGCCCTGAATTCCCCAGGAGGCATGAGATGCCTGCTGTCTTTCCTGCTGTTTCGTGGAATGGGAAATTCCCTTTCCAGGAAGAGGCCCAAGACTTCATCATTCAAGTAGGAAACACAGGGGCGATTCTGTTGTGCTTTATTCATTTGAGATCAGTCTACCCATTTTGCCCCAGGAGAGACCAGAGGAAAGGGGGTGGGAGCAGGGATGAGAGAACCACATGGATAATGACTGTGGCTACAGGTTTCCAGGTTTTTTCTGGCCCTGCTCTTGTGCCTTTAACAAGTTTGAAATGCAGAAAACCAGCAGGTTAAGTTTTTTCTTATTTGATAAAAGAAATGATGGGCCAAACGTCATTTGCTAAATTTCTGTCAGCCTACTTTTATAGACAGGGACACAGGTGGCGCTGTGGTCTAAACCACAGAGCCTAGGGCTTGCCGATCAGGTCGGCGGTTTGAATACCCACGGTGGGATGAGCTCCTGTTGCTCTGTCCCAGCTCCTGCCAACCTAGCAGTTTGAAAGCATGTCAAAGTGCAAGTAGATAAATAGGTACCGCTCTAGCGGGAAGGTAAACAGCGTTTCTGTGCGTTGCTCTGGTTCTCCAGAAGCGGCTTAGTCTTGCTGGCCACATGACCCGGAAGTTGTACGCCGGCTCCCTCGGCCAATAAAGCGAGATGAGCGCCGCAACCCCAGAGTCAGTCACGACTGGACCTAATAGTCAGGGGTCCCTTTACCTTTACTACTTTTATAGACAGGTATAGAACAAAGTCACCTCGCCACCTTTTGTTTCTTGTTGTTTTAAGCCTTAGGTTCAGTGACAAGCCTAGGTGCCATCTTTTTAAACTATTAGTTTTGTCATCGAACTCTGTCCTTGAGACAATACATTAGGCCAACCAAAAGGTCACTAAATCCTGAAAACCCAGAAGGTTCCACACAAACTCTTCATCAGGCCAGATGGGAGTGGTGGAGGGGAGAGTCCCGAGAGGGTGAAGAGAGAAAACTTTGTTGGCCAATGGTGAGGCTGTGAAGCCTGAAAAGCAGGGAAAGGTAACACGTTCCAGTGAGGCAGTTTGAGTGATCAGGCAGGTATCAGACAATAACGAACAATGCTTGATTACCTATCTGAAAATACAAGAACTGCTTCACATCCAGGGCTATCTGCATCCGTTAGCTGCTATTATTCCGCAGGTACTACTGGTTTTCATCATTCCACTTTATGTATTTGTTTTTATATATTTTTCTATGCCTTCGTAAACTATTTTCCTTTATATAATAAAAACATTTTCTATAAAATTATGTGCATTTCTTTTGTTGTAGGTTGGTTCAACTGTGTGGGAATAGTTTCATACTTATAGGCACAGGGGTTTTGTGCCAATCCAATTCAAAAATACATTCTGTACTGTACTGATTTAAAGAGACTAACAGAAAGAAGAGTCTCATGCAACGCAACCAAAAGGTCCCTGTCATCCAGCATTCTTTTCCACTTATGCCCAGATGTTTTGGGGAAGCCCCTAAGCTGGGCATAAAGACACGTTTGTAGTAATTAACTTACGCCTTGTGGAAAGAATGTAGTAACTGTCTTAACATCCTGCTCATCAATTTTAAGTGAACCAGAGAAGTGTGTGTGTGGGGGGTGTTAATCCACACCCCCTTTCTCTGTGTTTTAATTGTTGGAAGCCACCCAGAGTGGCTGAGGCAAACCTCTCAGATGGGCGGCATGTTGTTGTTGTTGTTACTACCACCACCCCCATCTTGTCGCCCCCCCCCATAAATCCATTAGTTTTCCCTAGTAGGAAAATCTCCAACATTTGAGCTGCCCTTTTCAGCATCACCTACCCCAGGGGTCAGCAACCCGCGGCTCTGGAGCCACATGTGGCTCTTTTACACCTTGCCGCGGCTCCGGGGCGGATACTAGCGAGGGGAAGAGGCGCATTGTGCGCCCCAACATTCCCCACTGTGGCGGGCGCTGTACTGGCTGTGACGTCGCATGGGGCGGTGTGTGCGTTAGTCACGCACCGTCCCGACGTCACCTTCCTGCCCACCTGCCCGCTACATTGTAAGGGGCATGTACGCTGGTCACTGCATTGAAAGGGGGCATGTACGCTGGTCACTGTTTTGAAGGGGAGTGAAGAACACACACACACAAAAGGTAACTTGTTAATTTAACGTTTATTTCTATGAGGAGGAGTAATTCTGAGGGGTCAAAGAAAGAAATAATAAAAAAGTGACAAAAAAGTTATTTTTATAATGATGAGTTTTGCGGCTCCCAGGTTTTTTTTCCTTCGGAAACGGGTCCAAGTGGCTCTTTTTGTCTTAAAGGTTGCAGACCCCTGACCTACCCAAACCTTTTTGAGAAGGCAGAGAAAAGCTCCATGCAATGTATTCAAAATGCTGCCACCCACAGAGTTTATTGTTCTGTTCCTGTTAGGCTTTCAGCCCCCTCCTCTGGTTATTTCCACCACTGAATTTACAACACAGTGCTGCTGCAGAGGGCCAATTCCACTTCACCTGTGATCTGTCTCAAGCACTCTAGGCATGCCAGGTGACAATAAGGGACTGTTTGGCTTATTACACTTACACCAAGTATCACCTGCTGTTGGGTTGTCCATTAAACCCATCCTGATTATAGTCTTGGGAGGGGGTTGGGAAGAGAAGTGGGAGGCTTTTCATCAAAGCAACTGGGTGAAAGGGTGTGGAACCATAAACTGGCATAATGCCTGGCAGGCAGCTGTAGTCACAAAACAGGAAGTGGACATTTCATAACACTTACATAAATTTGAACACAGAATAAACCTGAGCAAAGCAAGCCAGACTGTGAGGAATGAGATTAAATTGGAATAAACAAGGCCTCATTAGCCCATTCACAAGTCATGTTGGTTGGGTTGAGGATCTTCTGGCCAAATCCAGAAAGCTCTACTTTGAGGGTCACCTAGTGGCTTTGAGAACACAGACTCATTTGGTGCCAAGGGTAAGTTTTTGTGAGCCAGCCCCACTGAAATTAACTGGAGATATGCTAATAAGATATTGCATATCTTCTATTCATTTTAGTGGGATTGGCTCACAATAAACCAGACTGGAGATTGGGCCCCATTTATTTCTCTTCTGTCCCTCCCTCCCTTCATAAAATGGATCATCCCAGCACAGGTTACAGCACACTAAGATACAGTCAGAACAGTAAAGAAGGTAATTAGTGGGAAAGGGACATATTTGGTTTCACCATCTTGGGTACCCAAGGGCAAGGAGGAATCTGGAAAAACCCAACAGCATAACATTCTTCACAGGCAGCAATTTTACTTAAGAGCATAAAATGCAAAGGGTTGATGGTCTCATACTCTTCAAAGAATATGTGCACCTTTATTTAAAAGAAATCTCCCCTCAACTTATGTTGCCACTTAAATTTCCCTGCCTAATAAATTCAGTGATTGTGGTAATCACAGTAATGTGTTTTGGAAGTCAGTGGAATTTGCCATGCATGCTTCCAACTCTGAAGCAACATGAGTCATCCAAGATTGTAAAAAGTTTATAAGGTGCCGTGCCAAGTTCAATAGAGCAATAATGAGAAAGCCATTAAAATGAGATCATTGAGATCTATGGGGACAGTAGAACAATCACATGAACTATGATCACATGAACCTTCTCAGTTCTCAGTATTGCATTAGAAATGTAACCAGGTGCCAAGATGAGTGGAAAATTTCCTTAAACTCACATGCTTTGGTCTATTTCCGCCCTTGTTTCTACATATATAGAGGCTGCCACAAACCATGTTGACATAACATGAAACATCCAGATAAAGCAGAAGCGTGCTTTGCCGATTGAGTAACGAAGCAAGAGTGTGTGAACAGGCATAATGTGATTAGATAGGCATTCCTGTGAAACAGAAGGGCATTAGCCAGAGCAAAAGTGAAACTGCACACTAGAAAAATAAGGTCCAAGTGAAACAGAGAAGTCCATTTATCTATTGAGTTATAAAAATTGTTATATACCACTCTATCAAAGAAATAGATCGCAATGGTTTACAGTGATAGAAAAACAAAGCCAATCAATAACACCATAAAAGGTTAAAAACAAAACATTCCAAAATTGGCGGCGGAGGTAGCAGCCTAGTCAGAGCCTCCCGCCTTCCATTAAGCTTTTAAGTTGTTTTTAGTCACCTTTTGATCCTAAGTTCACATTTTAATTCTTTTATTAGCTGCCTTATAGTTGCCTTATCTTTTTGTCTTCCTTTGTTTTTAGTTTATGGGTACTGTTTTATTGGCTCTATTCGACTTAGCGTAACAATGAACGCCCAGTGAAGATTGATTGTAGTCCATGTGACTAACCTGCAGTTTCGTCCATTGCTTCATCTACTGGCTAAAAAGACCTGGCTTTGGCTTGATAGAACTCTGCTAACTTATCAGAATGCCTATCAGAAGGAAAAAAACGAGGTAAGAAGAGCCAAAACAGCATAATTGGGACTCATAAATCCTCTAAAGCGGAGAAGTGGTGGAAAGCTAATACCATCACTCCTAGCTTGGAAAGAGAGCAAATTGTGAGTAATGATGTCAGGAGAACCCCCCCCCCCTTCACAAAAGGAAGCAGAAGACCTGACTCCTCTCCTTTCAAGGAGATGATCTGACCCAGAGGACAGGAGCAGGAGGGGCTTCCCCTATTCCAAACGCTGATCCACCCATGTCTTTGGAACAAGACTGTAAAAGAGTTTATGGTCAGCAGATTCCAAACATGCACCCTTACCAAGAAATTTGCATGATGTCTGCCGAAACTATGGTCTTAGTTCTCCAAAGACTGAATGAAATTCTTGCTAAAATAGTTAACGTAGAAGAAAACTTGGATATCTGCCCTCCCTCGACAAATTCTCAAAGGGTTAAAAGGATAAGGCATAGCTATGTTAGCAATTTGCCAAGACGAGTCACGGATGAAATAAGGTCTTCCCAAGTTCTTCAAAAGAACCAGATAATGCTTGAGATTCACCGCAATGTGTATAGGTGGACCGCCTCTCCTGGTATGCCCCGCGAAGGACCTTAAGGTCCACAAATAACACCACTTTGGAGGTCCTGAGCCACAAGATGGTTAGATTGGTTTCAACTAGGGCCAGGGCCTTTTCAGTACTGGCCCCGACTTGGTGGAATGCTCTGTCACAAGAAACTAGGACCCTGCGGGACTTGACATCTTTCCGCAGGGCCTGCAAGACAGAGCTGTTCTGCCTGGCCTTTGGTTTGGACTCAGTCTGACCCTTTTGTTTCCCTCCCCTTGTGGTTTTGATTTATGGACTACTATTAAAATGAGGCTGCATTTTAAATTGTATTTTAACCCATATTTTAATAAACTGGTTTTTTGTTTGTTTTATTGTAATTTTATTGGCATTAGCCGCCCCGGTATAAATAAAATTTTATTGTTGTTGTTGTTGTTGTTGTTATGAAAAAGATTTTTAAAACAAGTTAGAAGAAAAAAGAAATTAACTACAAACATCAATAGACTGTTGTGGAGAATGTACTTTTACTTTCCTGCATAGGCCTGGTGCTATTGAGTCCACATACTCATGTTAGCCTGTTCACCAGTTACACAGTTTTCTCACACACAAATAAAATTCCAAAATGATGTGGAGGGTCACATTGTTTATTACTTACAAAAAACACACATTTGTACAAATATGTCAGTACATTCATATTCAATGATAAAGGAGGTTATAAGAAGAGAGCAAAAAGACATACAGGAGAGTTTTTATATGTACAGGAATTAAATACTCATGTTAAAATAAAGCAAACTGAATACATCTAGCAATTCTTAGCTGTGATCACAATTAGACAGTGGGAGAGGGAATTTGCAGAATTCAGAAGAGAATTAAAACACTAATGGCACTCTTTTCCTGACTTCCCATAGTTTCAAGTCTTGGAATCACAAATTGTTTAATCAAGAACATGTACTGATGCTGCTTTTGGCCTCCTCAGTCTATGAGGATTGTGTGTGTGTGTTAGATAAATTCCATCCTAGGTTGTCCAAGATTTTCTTATTCTGCCCCAGTGGCACACATTAATCTCCTTGCAGCACTAAGACTTCAGACAAGTCTTCCACACCTTCTAGCTTCAGGTTCTGGAGACAAAGAGGAAACAGGGATCAAAATACATATCAAGCTTTGAAATTTCCACATATGCAGCCAGCGCGGAAAAGAAGATATCATGGACTTGTTTGCCAAGGCCAAGATGTGTATCACTGCATTGCCTGTGTAGGCCAGAAACAGCCCTTCTCCCCAACTTGTCCTTGATGTTTTTCAAGTTCCTGCCTTTATCCCGTACCTTTTCATTCGCCAGATGCAGGAGGCAAGCAAATGCCAGGGGCGCAGACAAGTTCTTTGCCATCGTGGAAGGCAGTCTGTGAAAGACAAAACTCAAGCTGAGAAGTAGATCAAATACTTTGGGCATGAACAAGCATTACATGCTGCTAAATAACACTCCCTGCTTTTCCCTCTTTGTCAGGCCAGCAGCAACAAACCATGAGCCTTGGGCTAAGCATGACGTGTAAACTGATGCTCAGGCTGTGGCCTGAGGATCAAAATAGGAGCACATCCAAAACATTTACAGTAAACCATGGTTTGACTTATAGAGTGAATGTGAATGTTGAGTGAATGTGGCTTTTGTTAATAAGAGAGCTCACATCTTGCATTGCACAAACTCACTTTCCCCCTACTAAACCGATCTGACAGCTATTTGCTCAGAAACCTACCAAACCTGTTTGACTAGTAGCAACAGTGGAGCAAAAGAAATGTGTGCACCCCTGGAAACAGAAGCTTGGCACCCAGACAAGCTTGCCACTTTTGTTCTCTTATGAACTATTATGCAACTCCAGCCTAGGGGTGCAATCTTAAACATACCTTCTAGGAATACAACTGGTAAACATGCATACTATTAAGAGTACTTTGCACTTCTAGTGTTCTGGTGGAAGGCTAGGTCAGTACTAGTTATGACTTGACTACCTTAGCAGGTTGTCAGCAAGACAGCTACTCACAGCTGGGTTATTTTGCAATGGGATAAAACAGGAAGACCTGCTGCATCCCAGCCTTCTTTTGAATTAATCTTCTCAGCTACACAGCAAGAATGTACAGCATGGTTCTAAAAAGATTTTAAATTCTACAACCAACATTCCACTTGCAGAACACAATCATGTCAGTGACTCAAGGTTGATTTTTATTTTATTTTATTTTTGCAAACAGGAAAATTTGATGACTAATTGAAGAAACATTCAGCAACTTGGGAGCCAACGCCAACATATGAAGCACACTTTAAATGGACCCCTGTGGTGGTTGGTTGGTTCCAAGGCTTCAGCCAAAGGATTGGGGTGTAAATGTGTCTCTTTTTCTGGCATCCTAGACAAAGTTCTGGTGACCAAAGTACCTGTGACACAGATCCTTGATAACGTTGCTGAAGACCTTCTGACCAGATACGACTGAAGAGTTAGCATCTTTCTCCATGACTTCATTCTGTGTAAGTAAGTTTGCAATCTTAAAAGGTCACCTAGTAAACAAACTGAAAGCCTGTGAAGCAGATCCTGTCATGTTTTAAACTTCTGTACCATGTGTCCAGTGCTTTTAATATTACTACCTCAGAAGGTTGTTGGAAGGATTACAATATGAACACCTGCAGTATTATATAATTATTAAGTATTATATTACTGCTATGACAGATTGTCTGCCTAAAATCAGGGTGTGTGCCAACTGCAGGAAAATGCAAAGGCAGAAAGCAGTATTAAATGAAATACAGCCATAGGTGTGCAATCCTGTGTGTACTGCAGTTACATACAATTCAGAATTCAGCTTTATGAGAATTTTGGCTTTGTTAAACAGCAAGTCTCTAATCCTTATGTTTACAAAGACATGCTTGAGCCAGAACTAGGGGATGGGAGGGGGGTGAGTAAGATTTCTAGTACCCTGCATAGCACTGTGGGTCCTCTCTGTGATTAGCAAAGTCAATTAGATATTTTTAAAATAGATTACAGAATTGAGCCTTTAAGTCCAGAGTTCACACAGCCCTGAATTCCAGTTTTCTGCTGGTATTACTGAACCAAGGAAGCAAATGGCTCCAGGTGACATTAAGAGTGCCACCAAAGCTGGCTGAGATAAAAACAGAAAGAGAGCCTGTCTGTCTGGGATGGTGAGTGGGCCAAGGCATCACTGGGTAAGAACAGCAGAGGCATTCTGGGTTTCCTGGGCTGCATACCTCTTGCTCAGTTTGATTTGTCCGGGCATCAGTCAGGAGCAGCCACATGCCCTGCTTTAGCCTCTTCATGTCCATCTTTTTGGCAGTCTTTGCATACTGAATATCAATCTTGTTCACCTAGAAGAGCAGGGAAAGGGAAACAGAGCTAGCCAAAGACCATCCAGTTAGAAGGCATCAGTAAACAGAAAGGCAAATCTTCAACCCTGCCCCTTGTGGCATCAAGGCACAAGCTACTCCCTATGCCCTTGGGCTTGCTATTTAAACTAAATAAACCCAAGAGTTCAATAAGAAAAAGCACAGAAGCAGAGGAAGCTAGTGACCGTCATTTTTATTTTGAATAAACACGTAGATCTTCTTGGCACCGAAAATACCAACTACCTCTTAGCCCAGCCAATAGGAGAAAGAACTAAATTTCCATCCTCCTAGCTTCACCAGGAATTGGCAAGCATATACCCCACCCGCACCATAACACAAGGACTCTGAACCGTGCAGAAGACAGATCCATCTAGGCACAAGACTACCTTACATGCCAGTGTGGGGAGGGCCACACTCAATCCAGAGGGCCACACTCCCTTCCAGAGGCCACATGTGGTGGTAGGTATAGGCAGAGTAAAAGATGGTGGAGCAATGAATGTAAGTTTTATCTTTGGGCAGTAGCCTAATTTCTAAACAACCACCCACCCACACACCCTCTATCCTCCAACCAGGCAAACAAGAAGCATTATCAGAGGTCAAGGACACACTCCAGGCAGGCAAAGACAACCAAGGTGGGTGTAAAGCAATCCCTGCGAGGGCTGTGGCCTGGGAAGAGTCCTGAGGGCCAGCAAGAACCCTGGAGGGCTGCAGCCAGGTCCCAAGCATGAGGCTCCCCAGCCCTGCCTTATGCAATGGGTGGCAGGGAAAGAGAGCTGCCTTGGCCTACACAGCAAGTGTCACAAAAGCCTGGAGCAGAAGAATGGAACAGTAGCATAGCATGAGCCACAGACAGACATCCAGGTTCCAGTGCCACGTGTGAAATGTGTGCCACACCTTCAGCTCAGCCCCCTGGTAGCGCACAACAGACATAAGCCTTAAAGAAAGGAGCTGCTTTGCAGGCCATGCATCCTACACCAGGACTTGCCTTCTGTGGCTCAGCCACCAGGTTCAGTTCCCCATAGGTGGTGATGTTGTTCCCACTGATGCCTCCATTGAGCTCTCTCTCCTGGCCTGCCTCTCCTGCAGGATAGGCTGTCATTTCAAACATCCCATTCTGGCCCATGAAGTCCACAGGAACGTCATCGTCATCATCACTGTCACCATCCTGAGTAGAAAAAAAGGACAGGGAGGGAAGCCAAACAGGGTCAGAGTTAAGCTGGAGAGCTAGGAAACACGCAACACCCCTCACCCACACATTCAAGCAACAATCCTTCCCTCCAACTTTTTCTGCAGAGCTGCTCCAACTTTTTGAACTCAGATTCCCCACCGCTCTCTAAAACTAATCTATCTTCAAGGATTTCATCTTTATGCTAAGGCATAAAAGGAACTCTTGTATCAAGCCAAGTGGATATTGAGGATATGAAAGCTTTTGGAATGCAGAAAGATTTCCAAACGCCTTCAGACACTGGAGAACCCAGAGTTAGATGTACTATAAGAAAAAGGTCCCATAAGATCTCCTGTATCCTCCTCCACCAGAGACAATGCATCAGCTACAAGGCAGCAATAACTGTGTAAACTAGAGATAAAACTACATAAAAGGGATGTTTTTGCTGCCTCAAGATTTTAACCACTTGAGACATATTGGTTTGCAACTCCATAAAGGCGTTCTAAGGTTTCCCGTGGATGAACACAAATGAGGTCATCCATTTCACTTGCTAAAGACTCCACAGCCAGCTAATGGAATAATCCTTAAGCAAGCTTAACCACTGACATATTCTACTGAGCTCTTGCAAAGCCCTCCAGTGAGATCTGAATGAGGTCATCCAGGGGACTGCAGTGAGGAGTCATCAATATGTTGACAATGCTCAGCTTTCTCTCTTTTACATATCCAGGTGAAGTGGAGGTGGTTCTGGACTGGTACCTGGAGGCACTAATGGACTGAATGACAGCTAATGAAGCTCAGTTCAAACAGGGCAGAGGTGCTGTTGGTGGGTGGTTCATCTGTTCAGGGGGATAGTGTTCAGCCTGTTGTGGAAGGGGTTGTATTCTGCCACAATAGTCAGGCACACAGATTGGGGGAGGTTTACAGCCCCATCATTGTCACTGGAGACTCAAGTGGATTCAGGGGGCAGAGTGCCTTTAGACAGTCCAGGCTCATAGGCTCTTCCAGACAGATAGCTTAGCCTCCATTACCCATGCTCTGATAATGTCAAGGTTGTGTTGCTGCTCTATGTGAGGCCAAGTATAGCTAAAAAGCTTCTGTTAACTGTCTAGCATCTGCACTCTGAGCTAACGGAGACCAGAAGGTAGGATCTCTCCCGTTTTAGTCCCAGTTTCACTGGCTTCCTGTTTGCTTCCAGGCTCAATTCAAATTGCTTTATCATGTTTTAAAGCCATGACTTTGGAGCCAAGTATCTATTGGAGCTCCCCCCGCCGCCACCCATGCTAAGATGTACATATGAGGCTTTTCTCAGTAGGAAGTGTACCCAAGAGACAGCCTTCGTAAATGGTGGTGCTGCACCTGTGCAATGCCCTCCCCAGGAAGGCACCCATTTTGCCTAGTACCCAAATTATAACAAAGTGCCCATCACCACCCCAGGCTTTCAGATATCTGAAGTTTTAAACTCTTAAGCTGGTGTTATGTTTTTGGTTGGCATTTTATCATGTGCTGTTCTTTTAGTCAGATTTGTGGTTTTTACTCTTTTGTAAGTTGCACAGCGAATACCGATTGGGGAATGAATTTCCCAAAATAAGTAGTCCACAGAGCCAAATTTCATTAAGGTTGCAATCCTAACCCCACTTACCCAAGAGAAATCCCCAGTGAATCCCAAAGTACGTACTTCCAAGTAAAAATGGTTAGATTGCACTGTAAGCCAAACTACGTATGACCATAATAATATCATCCAGATTTACTCAGGTTTCTATTTCCCTCTTCTTCATCCATTGTTTCAGTGATGCTGTAAGCCTTCACATACAATATTATTGGTTATGCCATTCAGGTCACATACAGAATACAGTTACTAATTGTATTCTAGTAACATTTACCCAGTGAAATTAATAGACCTAAATCAGTTTAACACAACCCCAAACATTTAAAGCACAAGAGATGGTATTCAATTTCAATCCTAGTCCAACTCAGAGCAGACTCACTGAAGTTAACGACCACAACTAATTCCAGCCTGTTCATCTCCATGTGTCTACTCTGAGTTGGATTTTAAAAGGTAAAGGTATCCCTGACCATTAGGTCCAGTCGCAAACAACTCTGGGATTGCAGTGCTCATCTCACTTTATTGGCCGAGGGAACCAGCGTTTGTCCGCCGACAGCTTCTGGGTCATGTGACCAGCATGACTAAGCCGCTTCTGGCGAACCAGAGCAGCGCATGGAAAAGCCATTTACCTTCCCGCCAGAGCCGTACCTATTTATCTACTTGCACTTAACGTGCTTTCGAACTGCTAGGTGGGCAGGGGCTGGGACCGGACAACAGAAGCTCACCCCGTCGCAGGGATTCAAACTGCCGACCTTCTGATCGGCAAGCCCTAGGCTTGCCCTAGGTTTAGACCACAGCGCCACCCGCATCCCTTTGAGTTCGATTTAGTTAAATAAAATCTTATATCACTTTAATAGTTATGGCTTCTCCCAAAGAATGCTGGGAACTGTAGTTTAAAGGTACCAGGAACTGTTAGAACACCCATAGTCCCCTCAGAGAGCTACAATTCCCAGTTTCCTGGGAAAAGGGACTAATTGTTAAACCAATCTAGAAACTGTAGCTCTGTGAGGGGAAAAGGGTCTGCTAATAACTCTTAGCACACTTAAGATGCAGTCCCCAGGATTATTGGGGGAAGCCAAGGCTGTTCAAATTAAGGTAATGACCACGGTTTCCAGGAATTTCTTTTGTTTAAGACTTTTGTGAGTGAGCTGAGAGTTTGTTTGGACCCTGGGAGAGAACCCAGAGGCTGAGAGGGAGGGTGTGTCAGAAGAAAAATGATATGGGGGGGGGGGGTATGTAACTTTGTTTAATGTAACATTTTTATGTAGCTGTGTATTTTTTTAATATTTAAGTTGTCTGTTGTTGCTTCTTTTTTGCACACGTCTTAGAGAAGCTGCCTGTACCATGGTTGCAAAATATTATTTCCCTTCTGAGATCCAGACAATGTGGGATTATTTCTTATTCTAGTTAGGGTCCCTCAGTTGTTTGAGCGCCTTTTGAGGTCCTTCAGATAATGTTGCACTGAGGCAGAACTGGCAAAAGCCACTGAGGTTGTTAACCAATAGGAAGACTGCCAAACCTCTCTGCCCAGATTGGCAGCCAGCTTCTATTCGACTCACCAAAAACCTTCATATAAGAAAGGATGCAACCCATAGTAGAGTGTTTCTCTGATCTTTGCAGCTTACCTGCAATGCAGGACAGAAATTGGAGGTGTCATTGGGGTTGTTGTAATCATACTCTTCAACCTCACTGTCATGACTGGACGAGTCACCCTGCAGTGGCACCTTCGACAGCTGCAGAAACCAAAGACTTGGGTGACTTAGGACATCAGTCACTAATGGGAAAGAACATTGAACTAAAACACACTCACTCAGCAGAGGTACCACTGTAATGACACGGGGAGGCAAGGCATGGAATTGAGAAAGCTTACCCTATTGGCTGGCTTAAGGAAGAGGCGGGTGAGGTTGTCTGGATCATAGCGGAAGTCTGCAGGAAGAGTTTTGCTTTTCTTGTTTTGACTTTCAAGGGTTGACTTGGACAGAGTAGTAGCTGCCTGTTTGAGAAAAGCAGAAGCACACAGAAGAATCAAGCACTCCCATCAAAATATCACCTTTCTAAACCTGAAGTTTATACTTGGCACCGGAAGCAAATCTGATTTGCATATGCTTTCGTTTATCAATACACACTTCAGCACCTCCTGTAGTACCTTAGCACTGCAGTTTGGAAATCAATGGTGTAGGACAACACACCAATAGTCTGTGAGCTAAGAAGGCAAGAGCAAATGTTGCAAAAGGTAGGAAAAGTAATCTGGAGATATTTCCTCAAAACTGCAGTCCCTGCATTGATTCAACGGGCTTGAATTTTAGACCTACTCCGATTATATAACAAAGAATGCATGATTATTATACACTTATCAAGTCAAGGCTGCTTATATGCTATGCTAAGAGTTCTTAATTTATAATGGTAATTTTCACACACTGTCACCCAGAGCCACACTTTCCAACACTGGTTTAGAACCAAGACAGCTTCTTTGGATTTAGGTGGAAAGGAGAAATAAGAGCCGGGTGTCATCAGCACCGAACCCCAAAACTCTGGAAAAACTTTCCCAGAGGTTTCACCTAAGTGTTAAATAGCACAGAGGACAGAACAGGATTCTCAGGGGCTCTCCAGGCCAATGGCCAAGGTGTCAAACAGAAGTTCCCCAGCACCACCTTCTGGGTTCACCCCCTCCAGGAAGGAACAATCACTGTAAAACAGTGCCTCCAAGTTCTATCCCAGCAAGGTGGTCCAGAAGGATATCATGGTTGATGGCACAAGAACCACCAAGAGGTCCAGAACTCCTCCCGTCCAGTTCCTGGCATAAAGCAGTCACCAAGGAGACCAAAGCAGTCTCTGTCCCATAACCAGGCCTGAAACCAAACTAAAATGGGTCTAGATAATCAGTCTTTTCCAGAAACCCCTAGAGTTGAGAAGCCATCAGACACTTCAGTACCTTGCCCCCAAATGGTACTAAATGGTCTTTTGGAGACTGGCCAATAACTATCCAATACGGTGGGATTCAGGGAGGGCTTTTTCAACAGAGGTCTTATAACTGTCTCCTTTAGGTGTGCTGGAATGCAGCCTTGTTGTAAGGAGGCATTGACCACTCCCTCCACCCTCCCAGCCAGTCCCCCACTGGCCCTTTTGATGAGTCAGGAAGGGCAAGAATCCAGAATAGATGCAGTAGCTCTCACATTTTCAAGGATCCTAGTCTACATCCTCAGGCTACATAAACTGAAAAGTATCCATTAACACTGGAGAAGCAGAGGCCAAAGTTACACCCACTGGACCTGTATCAACTATAGTGTCCAAGTCAGAACAGATTTGAGCAATTTAGTCAGCAGAGTGCTGAGCAACTTGTTCACAGAGAGCAGTCAAGTGGTCTAAATTATGACATGGGCCTTTGTAAAAGACCCCTGACCACTTGAAACAGCTCCACTGAACAGTTCCTTGCTGATTCAATGGAGGCTGAGAGAGAAAAATACTTTTTCACTGCCTGCGCTGCCACAGAGTAGGTTTTCAAAGGGGTTCTAGCCCGTGTTCTGTCAGACTCATTTAGAGTTTTCCACCAACATTGCTCTAGTTGCCGTCTCCTACTGCTGACTGTCCTCAACATGTTGTATTCAAAGGCTTGTCTTCTCCTAACATGGGACTTCTCCAAAGTTGTAATGGGTAACAGCAGTTGACAAGACCTATCCTTTATTGTATAAAATATTTTTAAAACTGTTTTTAAAGCTAGTAACATCTTGTGTAACAACCACCCACATACACGCCCCTATCAAGAGTTAAAAACATACCCTTGTTTTGCAGAAGTAAGGCTCAAAATCAATCTCATCTTCAAAGTTTATCTCAAATACTTTTTTTGCAGCCTTTCTTTTGTTTGCTTTCTCAGGGTTGGCATCACCTGTGAAGAGTGAGTAGAAGCAACTGAGTGGAAGATGTTGCTGGATCTGCTACAGAAGGTTAACAAGAGTCTATTATTTGGTGCTGCTGCTTGTTTCAGAGTGCACTTCCTAAAATGTTGAATATCGCCTCAGTTGTCTTTTGGCAATCTCTACTGCATACCACCTCACCTTGGAACTCTCAAACCTAATTTGAGGGTCAGGATAAGCTTTGACAATGCTTTGCTTTGACTGAGTCACATCCGAAGAGACATGAACTGTGGATTTCATGTTCTGAGAAGACTTGCATTTCCAAATTCTACACAGGACCTATAAAGCTGTAGGTCAATATGCAAGCAGAAAGCCAGGGAATGAACTCCCACGACTCCCTTCACAGCCTTACCTTTATGGTGAGGCTTGAAGCACCAGTGCTCTGGGCCTGCCCACATGGACATGGTTCGGGGGCTGAAGTAAGAATATTCGCTGGGCTTCAGGGACAAATGAAGCGACATGGACCTGACATCTCCTTCCCCCAGGGGAACCACTTCTTTTCTGGAAGAAGTACATACACACGCCTGATTATAAAAGTCACCAGTTTTATTCATTCTCACCAGGATTTTATTCTATTTGTAAAGCTTCCTCAAAGGTTTTTTTTTTTAATTCTCCCCACCATTTTAATTATTTTTATAAATTGTTGCCTGTGAAACATCCTGAAGTGATTTCACAATGAAGAAAAACATTCAGAGTAAAAGACATAATTTCATAAACCTCTGAAATCCACTCTTAACTGAATGTAAACTAGAAAGCCATAGGCCAACACAATACAAACAAAACAGGCATTTCAGTTCAGCTGACAGATATATACAACAGAACACACACCCAATCCCACATTATCCCTCTACAATAAACTATAACAATGTTAAAATATAATAAGACAAAAGCAAATCCCACTCCCCCCCCCCCCCGTTTTTGGAACCTGGCTAATTTTCTTTGTTGCCAGAGTAAATCTGGCTATTTGAATGGTAATGAATACATCTTTGCCTGAAAGCAATGCATAGATCACAATGGGTCTGCCTGACAGATTGGAGGCTACAAGACTTGTGTGCCTATGGACCTTGTATAAGGGACCACTGAACAGGTAATGGGAGACATTCTCAACCTCACTGGATGAGTTGAGATTTCTGAAACGTTCCATCCAGTAAAGCAGAGGACATATACAGGAGGCATAAGGCTGGGAATTATTTTCTTGAAGGAGCAGTGGTATGGATTATAAAACAATTCTCCAAAACTTCAAATCCCATTCTAATACTCAAGGGGATTTAGAAGGCTTGTTGAAAGAAAAAGATCTTCAACAGGTGCTAAAACACAATAGTGACCATGTCTATTTGATGGGAGTTCCAGAGGGTAGGCACCACCACATGAAAGGCCTGATTCCTACACAAACCTTCCTCAACATACCTCAACATTCCTGGTGTTTGTCTACATAACTCCAACTTTTCAGAGAACTCGTTAAGGTCCTTCTCAACAGCCTCGGCCGGGATGTCAGCATCAAAATCGTTCTCTTCTGCGTCCTCAGAATAGTCTCCAGGGTCACTATCAATCTCTGCATTGACGTCAAATGCCTGGTCACTCTTCTTAAATTTATCCAACAAAGCAGCCACTGACTGAAAAGAAAAAAATATATAAAAGGAAAATCCTTTTGGAGGCAATGCGAAGACTGACAACAGAATTAGTGTATAATTTGTGTGACTTCAGAGAAAGGGGGGAATATATGAATAGCTGCTAAAATGTACACAAGAACAGAATGCATTTTAGTCCCACAAACAAGAATAGGCAACAAAAATAAGATTACTAAAATACAATATACATCTCATCCACCCAAAATGATGCCTATACATCAATTTGATGTGACAATACGGAGAAACAAGCTCTACTTTTAACCCAAAAAAACGATACTTTGCTACTTGTAAATGTCTATATCCCCCCAACCAAAAACAACAGCAGCAGTGAAAATTGGTCACAACTAACCTTTTATATAGAAAATTTGACCGATAAATACCCAAATGCCTCACTGATAATAGCAGGTGATTTTAATGCCAGAGTGGGAACCAACAATGAACAACTATGTAGCAAACTAAATTGGAATACTGATAATGATATCGCACATGCCCTGAAAATAGGACGATTCTCCAGAGACAGGGTTGTAAACAACGAAGGCTTACGCCTACTTGAATTATGTAACAACTTTAATTTACAGATTGTGAATGGTTCAACAAAAGGCGATAGAAGTGGGGAGTTTACATACTTCTCCCCCCGAGGATGCAGTGTCATCGACTATATTCTTGTCCCTTATAATATCATAAATTCGATCATGGACCTCAAAATTGGAACGCGCACCGAAAGCGACCATCAGCCATTATCGTTGTCCATTAACTTAAAGGACGAAACCAAAATAACTAAGCACAATATCATAGAACCTTCTCAATACAAACAAATGACCCAATTAAAATGGTCCCAGGAAATGAGTGCAGCAGTGGGGCAAAAACTTACAGCCAACCTGAGAAAACAAGTACTATCCAACTTAAAGACCACTAATTTCTACAGTGATATACCGAAAATTTATAATGAAATCTTCCAAATGTTCGTAGAGCTTAGTACTCCACCTAAAGTTTGGGTACTTAAACATAGCGCTAGCCCTTGGTTTGATGATGAATGTTTCCAGCTAAAAAGAAAACTGCGCCAAACATTTAAAAATAATCGCACTAAACTAGAGCCCTCTTATCTTGATGAAAAAAGAAAATATCATTACATTCTGGCCGAAAAGAAACAGAAATACGCAACCCAAAAATGGCTACAATTATTCGACTCAATTCAGAGTAAAAACAACAAAGCGTTCTGGAACTTAGTGTACGGAGGATTGAAAGCCGAAAATCAACTAACTCTACCACCAATTGAAGAATCCAGATGGTCCCAATACTTTACATCTGTATTTAACAATCTACACAGTGAACTTAAAGGAAATGAAACCACTAAAAATAAAATTAATAAACTCCAGGAGTGGCCAAGGGTAGAGGAAGAGGAAATTAGAGAGATAGTTAAAAATTTCAAATCGGGGAAATCTCCTGGGCCAGACGGTCTACCAATAGAATTATTTAAGACCTATATAGATTGGTGGGCAGAACCCTTAGCTCAACTGTTTACTCTCATAGATAAATATGGGATCATACCTGAGATATGGTTAAGATCAATAATTATTCCAATCTTTAAAAATGGCGACCCAAAAGAACCAAGGAATTATAGACCGATAAGCCTATTATCAGTGATAGGGAAAATCTACGCCAAGCACCTCTTATCTAAACTCCTTACCTGGATGAAAAATCTAAATTTACCAGGGAAAGAACAAATAGGTTTCTCCAAAGGTTGCTCTACACTAGACCACTGTCTTATACTTATGCACTTGGTTGAAAAATACAGATTCCAAAGGCAATCTAAGATATATGCTGCTTTTGTAGAGTTTCGTGGTGCATTCGACTCAATTGACCGCCCAAAGTTGTGGAGGAAACTCGCAGAATTAAAAATTGATCAGCGCTTATTGATTCTAATGCAAAATCTACACTCTTCCAATACCTGTCAAGTCAAACTTAACACCAAAGGTCACCTTTCATCAGACATCCCTAACTCGAAAGGGGTAAAACAAGGGTGTATCCTTGCCCCCTTTCTATTTAATTTATTTCTATCAGACTTGCCAGATTACCTTCAAAAAATAGAATCACATGCCCCTAAACTTAATCAGAAACCAGTTCCTCTCTTATTATACGCAGACGATGCTGTCCTACTATCATTAACGAGCTTGGGTCTGAAACGTCTTATATCTTCACTGATCCTTTACTGCGAATGCAACAAACTCTCTATAAATTATGAGAAGACAAAAATTTTGGTCTTCTCGAATGGTTGGAAATTAGAGAAATGGAAAATAAGAGGGCAAGAAATCCAACAAGTGAAAATCTATAGGTATCTGGGAATCTTATTCCAGAGCAATTTAGGGTGGGCAACCCATCGCACAAACGCCATAAAACAGGCAAAGTGCACCTCATCAGCAGTTGCCCGTTTTTACTATCAGAAAGGTAATCAATTTATTCCTGCGGCCAATCAGATATTTCAAACAAAAGTGCAATCCCAGATATTCTATGGAATCCCGCTATGGGTCCAAGCATATAACAGTGATTTAAAAAAGATTCACTCCAGCTTTCTGAGACGTATTCTTGGACTCCCAGCTATGATCAAATATGAAACAATGTGTGCAGAAATAGGCATACACACAATGGAATATTGGGCATGGTCCACCTCAATAAAGTACTGGTTACGCTGCCATTTTCGCTGCCCTCCATCAAGTCTGCTCGCTGATTTGCTCAATGACTCCTATAAATCAAGATGGTATCAGCACCTCGAAAAAAAGATTGAATCTTTAGGCATCAAGCTGGAGCCCCTGTACAATTCTAATGAGCAATACATTTTCCATAATATCCTAACTAGACTAAAGGATGTCGAGAGACAAAATATTATGGCAGCTGTAAACAAAATTTGCTCCCCCATATTCTATGATTTAAATATCTTAGATAGCAGAGCCAATTACGTCACTAAATTAATAATCCCAGCCCAACGTAGGGCTTTTATGCTGGCCCGTTTGAATGTTTTTCCCTCAGCATTTGTCAGGGGAAGATATCAAAACATTCCTAGAAACAAGAGATTCTGCAGATGTTCTATGAATGTCCCGGACACTGTAGAGCATATTCTCTTTCATTGCCCATTGTACAGTACGCTCCGTCAACGCGTGTTGTCCCCTCTCTCGGGTGGTCTGGAACCCCAGCAAGGTGAATGTGTGGGACTCTACCTATCCAACGTTGACCAAAGGGTAACGGCGGGGGTAGCCGAGTTTTTGGTAGCAGTCCTCCAAGGAGCAGGTTAACAAAGAAAACCATTGACTCTATATGTATATATATATATATGTATGTAGCCAACTGCTGCCCTTTTATATATATTTCAAGGCCTTTATATGTTATTTTCTCTTTTATGGTTTTATTCGCATAATGCCTAATAAAGGTTTGATAAGTAGTAGTAATACGGAGAAACAAAACTCGCTTCAGTCTCCAAAAGATCTTCCTAAGTGGCCAAGTAATTTGTCACAATTTGACACAAAAGTTAGTTGACCTATATAGATATGTAGGCCAGCTATGTAGATAAGGCAAATGACTAGTCACATTCATAAAGCTACCATGCCCACATGGTGAACATGAAGATATGAAGAACATTTTAAAATATGGTGCTTTTATACCAAGCACCCTCTAAATATCAGATTCCAGATGTCACCTATTCAGCGTAATAGCAATGTGCAACTGTGAGGCTATAGGTACCTCTGCCTGCAAGATCAAGTGGTTGGCAATGCAGCTTCAGAAACATTTTTTAAAAAAACACAACCACCATGAAATGCAGGCAATTATGGGCTAGAAACTGAAATAGCTTTGAATCCCCCCATTGTGTGAGCAGTTCACTTAATTCACTGTAACGGCCAGCTTGACATACCTCATTATGGGTTTCACTGTCCCACTGGGTGAATAAGAAGCCAGCCAATGAAGGGCAGATGGGGCGCTTTTCAGCACACTGCAGAAGGATGGCTAGAAAGGAAGACAAGAAGAGAGGAGTTGGAGATTCCAAGCCATAACCGCCCCCCCTTTATGCTACCATGCTCCCCCACAGATGAGAACTCTGGACGAAGAGAACTCATGAGTGATCTTGATAGGCCCCTAATCCTTGCACTACTAATAGTAATTTATATCCTTGATCACTGGTAACTTGGCTGAGGCCCTGGTATCAGGGGGCTTGGTACCATGTCTCCCCAACCCTCCATTCCTTTAGTTTCTACTCCCTGCAGACTTCTAGGAGACAGGCACCTGCTGTACCCGCAGCTGCTCCTCCTTTGATGCTTGCAAAGGATGGACAAAAGAGAGCCTTCTGTTGAGGGTAAGCTCATTTTTGGAGCCTGGCCCATGGTCTCTCTTCTCCAGGACACTAAGTGAAGCAAACATTCCCCACTCCCTACCAAATCCAAGTAGAAAGAAGAGGTGGCGTCAAGCCTCCTTTTGCCCTGCAGGCATCTCTTTCTTCATAAAGCTTAGCTCCTGTGAACACTCAGACTGGCTCTGACTCCAGAGGCAAAGCAGCATGACTCCTCTATCACTGCAAAGTGGAAAGGTCTCAATATATGTGTGATCCCACCTATCCTATCCTAGCTTGGTTCTCAGCCTACTCAAAATGAAACATTACTGCACCTAGAAGAAGATGGAGAGTTAGCAACTGTTAGCACCTACACTTTAAGCCTGTCACTTTCACATGAGAAGATGTCGGCAGCTCGGCAGTCGTAGAAGAAGGCAGGGAGATGACCATGGAATCAAACAGAACTTCACTGAGAAAGTTGTGTACATGAAGCATAGTGAGGAAAACACCAGCCGTACTGCACTCATCAAAGGAGGCTGCTGTTCTCTGGAACATAGGATCAACCTGGTTGGGTGTGGGGGGGAACAACAGGAGCTCAGGTTCAAATATCAAGTTCAATGAAACTTTGCAAATGCTGCTTAACATTCACTGTTTGGACCAGTAGCAAAGGCTCCAGGCTCTGTCCCCAAACATGTTCCCAGGAGTATGTCATGTAAAGCTAAACACATCAAGGGAAGGAAACAGAAGCCACCAAATATTCCCTCCTCACTTCTCATCCCTCTTCCACCCACCACAGGAAAAAGACACATGGTTTTACTCATAAGATATTTTTTACATCAAGCCTCTTCAGTGATTAAGTAATACAACTGACTGCCTAAGTGATCAAAAATATATATCTCAATATGCAGCAACACATTTTGAAATATTATAGGAAGTGCAAGAACCTACCATTATAGACAAAAAGATCCTATGCTTTACTAGGTCTTCAAATATTTTATCTTCCTAGTACAACAAAGGACAAACAAAAGCATCCTTTGCTGAGCCCTAAAAATTAAGATTTGCCTCCATTAATTAAAAATGGACTCAACTGATTTCTCACCTTAACTATAGATTTCTCACCTATAGCTTCAATTGGTAATTAATAATAATAATAATAATAATTTGGTACTTGCCCTCCATCCTAAGGTCTTAGGGCAGTTTACAATAATTTACAAAGCATACAACCACATTCATAGGAGCCAACTCCTAGGAGCTGAGCAGTCTTCACCCCCCAAAAAAAATTATTTGAGGGGGCTGGAACACCCCAAAGTTGATGGGCATTGTGATTCAAATGGTGTCCATGCACCATGTAATGTGATCCATTATACAGGGCAGGGCTTCCTTACCCCCCCCACCAAATATTTTATTCAAGTTGGCACCGCTGACCATGTTATGCTAGCCTTCACATCCCATGTAGAAAATGGTCTGAGGTCACCTTAAGATCACAGGCTGCATGGGAACACATAAAACTCTATATGCTTTCCACACTAGCTGGAACCTAATGGTGCAGGATTCCAGCTCCTGTGGAAGTCTATGCACTTAGATATCCATAGATAGGCTTTCCCCTGCATACATCCAGACTTCATGCATTTACATTGGCCCCACAGCTCCTTTCTGTGTGTCAAGGGAGCTTAAGCTACTGGTCCTTGATACCAACCCAGTTCCACTCTCCAGACTGTGAACTTGCTCTGCCCATGAGCAAGAAAACACTAACTTCTCACTCTGTCAGATACTCTAACATTGTGTGCAGCTGTATGCCAGACTTAGAACAGTGGAACAATATTTCACTCCCTAAAGGGGCTAAAATTCCTGCACTGCAGGGGGTTGGACTAGATGACCCTCTAGGCCCCTCCCAACTCTACAGTTCTATGATTCTATGAAAAGGATGGATCCCACAGGATAGTTGTAATGAACTGACCAACAAAGATGAACGTGCTGTTCCTCCACCACCCAGATTTCTGCTCTAATGTCTCCAACTATTCTCCCAGCAGATGCTGTAGGCAGATAGTCAACCAACTACTTTAGGAAGAGGGTGTTTGAGAAATGTCCTTCGGAGCAGGTTCTCTCACCTCACACCTATGATCTTCATCGGAGATATTAATGTTATTCAGATTCCGTTCAATAGTTTTGTACTGGTGCTTCCTCTTGCTCAGACGTGTTTTGGAACTCTCAGAATCCACAACCCCTCCACCTACAAGAATGGTCACAACTCAAGGTAATCATCATCATCATCATCATCATCATCATCATGCAGGTGCAAGTGCTTTCCAGGGCTGCTCAGTTACAAAGTCCAACTGTTCTGCTATCTTGCATAATTTACAGGTGAGAAAGAAATAATCTCTCCTGTTCCTTTACACAAATGGATCTTCCCATCTCTTCAATTATGCTTTGACTATCTCAAAAAAATATTGCAAGTCACTTTCATGACATGAGGTTTATACCTGTACCTACTGACAAATGCAGGGAAGAGAACAAAAGTATGAAAGGATTTTTTGACACAGGTAAGTTGAGCTGCTTGCAAATACAAAGTCTTTGGTGGGTTGGGTGTTATTCAACCTCCCATTCAAAATAAAACAAAAAACCAGAGGCGATGTATTGGAGACACAAGGCTGTGAAGGCTTTCCCAGGAAGGAGACACCATAAGGGATACAAATTAATTATCCAGGGTGAATGTCAGTTTATATGGTGGATACCAATAAAAAGTTGACATTTGTGTGGTTGAAGACAAATCCCACTCGTTTAAAAACAAAAACTAGAGATGCTGAGAACTGATCTGGGACTGTGTGTCTCACAAATAGTGATGTGGATCTGGGAAATTTTAAATTGAAATTTTCTCAGAGAACATTCTATTTTTAGCTTCCATTGTAAGAGTTTCTGATGCCCCAGTTAGTAATCTAATTTAGCATGTTTAGTTTACTTCTTTTTAGTAAAGCAACAATAAAAAATGGTATGTTTTAGTCTCAACACAGCACAAGTATTAGACCAGATATATTTGAGGGGAGAAATTAAAGCACACTTAATGTGGTTTAACATTTTATTATGTATAATCTTTTACTGAAATATTTGTAAAAATCCAAAGACGGGCAATAGTATGTACTGCCTTAATACTGTTTCAGGTAAATATAAATATATTAATTAGAACTTGCAACTTCCAAGCTTGCCTTATCTTGTTTGATATCCATTCATAGGTACTAATGAAACAGATTTTTTCCCACCCCACATCACTGCCTACAGCTGTGCTATGGGCCTTCCCCACACGTGCTATTCCAAATCCCATGCTCAGCTCATCGTGTTAAGCAACACACCTGTATCCTGACCATCCACAGGCTCTGCAGCAGCAGACTGTTTTCCCAGCCCTCCAAGAACTCTGTAAACATCTGCATGGACAGCATCAACTTTTGCTGCATAGATCTTTGCACTGGCATCCAGGGTACCAGCTGCTACCTGTAAGGGGGAATGTTAAGAAAGAAGTTAAGAGAGTGGAACTAAGCTTTGAGTGGGCTACTATGAACCTACAGACTACTTGTCAACAAGATAAGAAAAAGCTTCCTTTTCTTTGCCTGGCTTCCCAGACTTTCCACCTGCCCTCTGGGCTTCTGTCTCAAGCTGAAAAGGGTACAATTGGCCCAACTGTCAGGAATAGTAGCCATTATTTAAATATACCCAACTATTCCTTTCCAGCCTGGTTGTTCCTCAGTCAAAACAATCTTCCCTCACGATGGCTTTTGGCAACTTGGAAATAGCCTTTCAAAGTCTGGCAAACCCAAACTGAGTCCTCCATAAATGAATGTGTGGTACTGCTAGGTAGAATGCGGTGGCAGACAGTTTTCACTTCCTGCAGTACAGTGGTGCCCCGCAAGACGAACGCCTCGCAAGACGAAAAACCCGCTAGACGAAAGGGTTTTCCGTTTTGGAGGCGCTTCGTAAAACGAATTCCCCTATGGGGTTGCTTCGCAAGACGAAAAAAATATTGCATCCCCCTGCGGGTTTTTTCCGCTTTTTTCTTCCTTTTTTTAAACCGCTAAGCCGCTTAACAGCTGATCGCTGGAAGCCGCTTGACAGCTGTAGCGCTAATCCGCTAAGCTGTCAATGGGCTTGCTTCGCAAGACGAAAAAACAGCGATACGAAGAGCCTCACGGAACGGATTAATTTCGTCTTGCGAGGCACCACTGTAGATCAGTAAGCCAGCTTTTCCAGAGGGGGCATTTTTAAAATTTGCTGCATGGACTACACTAAGAAGAATAGCAGTATTTCAATGTATACATTCACACATGACCCTCAAAGAAGCAGAGTGTAGGAAGAAACCCAGGACACTCCAAAAGTTACCACAAGTGGATACGCAGATGCACATTCTCTGTCACAGGAAACACATCAGGAAGGCCTCTAACCTTAAAGTTGGTGGGTTCAGAGTCCTTTTGTCTGAGTATTTCTGTCATGTAGTCGATAAGGTGCAAACCAAATACATTCTTCGTGGTGATTTTCTGGAAGAGGGAACAGCAAGTTGACATTACTGACAGATACATTCTTCATCCTGTAATCTACAGTAAACAACAATCTTAGAATCTGCAACAAGTTCATCTAAATCCTATGCCAAGAAAGGTCTAATTCTACAATCCACTTGAATGATACGAAATTTATGAAAACTTGCTTTATTTGTATCATTAATTGTCCTTCTAGCTAACATGTATAAGTACAATAAGCTATGCAGGAGGAAAGATGGTCAGTATTCTGAAGGTATAAAGCTAGATTCAGAGGCATTTTACATTTATATGAAATCATGGAATGCAAGCAGTTCTGCCTGTAGTAGCCAGAGCGGCTCTTGATAAGGGTGTGTCTTTGAAGTTAATGAACAGATGCTAGACTTACTTACATTTTCTGTTGAAAGTTTGATGCATGTGGAATAATGATCTGCAATTTGGGCATTTGACAGTTGTGGAATTGCTGGCAATGATGTTTCTGCTTGCCTAAAACAAAGCAGTAAGCAAAGCAGTATAGTATAGCAATAAATCTCTCTCTCTCTCTCTCTCTCTCTCTCTCTCTCACACACACACACACACACACACACACACACACACAATATCAATGCTTGCGCAAACCACACTTACTTGTTGGAGGGGGACTTTATAAACAGAGGGGACTCGGTGCTAAACTGCAAGTCAACCACCCTGGAGCGCCGACGCTGTTTCCTCTCTCGCTCATCATCATTCCCAGGGCAGTTTTCCAGCACAGGGGTGCCTGAGGCACTAAGAGGCTGCCGCCTAGTGCCAGGGGACACAAACACACTGTCGAAAGAGGCATTTCCTTTAGAGCCAGCAGACTGCGGCGTTGAGGCACTCATTGTTGCTAGGAGGGAAACAACAGCTAATGAGATCTACAATTCCTTGGTAACAACAGTTGCATTGGCTTCCAGTTCATTTCTTACCACAATTAAAAGTACAGTACTGGTTTAATGTCTTTCATGCCTCAGCACTCCTGCTCTATGCCCTCTTTGAGTGGTTTTGCCTGCCTAGAGATGTGTTTCTGTGCAAACCTCTGGATTTTATGTAGCTGGAGTTTAGCCTACTGCACAGGATATAGTCACATTGCTACACTCACTTTCCCCTCTCTAGACTCACCTACTTCTTGACTCCCACCTGTGCCCATCACTGGAAGGCTGCCCTTGAGAGAAAGGAGTCCTTGGGCTGAAATAGATTCCCTAAAGTAACTCATTGGAGCCTATGATGTGGGCAAGAAAAGGGTTCTTTTTCACACTTTAGGGCCAGGATACCTGAAATACCATCTTCTCCAGTATGAAACTTGGATCACATACAGTTGTACCTTGGTTTTTTAACAGCTTAGTTCTCGAACGTTTTGGCTTCTGAATGCCACAAACCCAGTGACTGTTCCGGTTGTCAAACTATTTTTGGAAGCTGAACGTCCAATGGGGCTTCAAACGTCTTGGAAGTCGAACTGACTTCCGGAACGGATTCGTTCAACTTCCAAGGTACAACTGAATTAGATTCAGGGAAAAGGGTATTTTCCATGTTCTGCACTTGAGGTATGGCTGGTAGGAATTCGGGGGGGGGGTGTCCCTCCCTGGCTGCACCCAGGCTTAGAACTCCTTGCCTGGCACAGCCAATTTAGCCCCCTCCCCCTCGACTTTCCACCAGATGGCGTAAAAAAGACACTCTTCTCTTTTTTGCCTGCCAGGCAGTTGCAATGGTTTTAATGTATCTATGTGGGAATTATTGTATCCTTATTTGGTTACTTTAAGTTTCTGTAGGCAGGATAAAGTTACTGACAAATTTAATACGTAAATAATGGAATTTGCCTTTTCTACTGCTGCTGCACACTGGCCAGCGTCTTGGGGTCATGGTGGATAGCTCAATGGAAGGTCTCAGTCCTGGTCCATCACCTCCATTTCAGACTCTATGAGCATGTACATGAAATTAATTTTTTGCTTCAACATGCAGCAGCTTGTGTTTTTTTATAATGAACTGTATTTCCTATTTTTACTGCCCTCAGCTTAGAGGTCCTTTCAGGAAGTCTTTACAATCTCTTTGATTTAACCTCTCTAAACAATTTAGTGTCATCGGGAAACTTGGCCTCCTCACTGATCCGTCCAAACTCTACATCATTTATGAAGTAAAGAAGCACAGGTCCCAGACCAAGCCTTGGGGATCTCCGCTTTCTACATCCCCCTATCTGGAGAAAAGCCTATGTATTCCGACTATTTGCTTCCTGCCGCTTAATCCAATTCCTGATCCACAACAGGACCTCTCTTATTCTGTGACTGCCAAGATTTCTCAGCAGCCTTTGGTAAGCTACTTTGCCAAAAGCTTTTTCAAAAGCCCAAGTACACTTTTCCCACCGCCCACCTCTATCTATATGCTCCATCCATCAGCAGCAGGACTAACTGGGAGCTCCCAGTCGCTCCCCCAAGTTTCCCTAGACAAAGGTGACCACAAGCGAGCCTCTCTCAAACTTGGGTCCCGGGCTGTTGGTGAACTCCAGCTCCCATCACTCCCAGGACCAGTGGTCAGGGGTGATGGGAGTTGTAGTCCAGCAGCGTTTGGGGACCCAAGTTTGAGAGAGGCTGCTTGGAAGCTGCCGAGGCCAGAGCATTAAATCACGGAGATGGGCAGCAGGCAGCCTCCCTGCGAGGCGTCCCCGCCAGGCGAAGGCGCAGCTCCGCGCCTCCGGGAATCTCTTCTCCCGCCGCCTCCGGCTCCCGCTCCAGGGCGACCAATGAGCGGCCTTCGGGCGCCGTTTGCGCCGCCAATCAACGTCGCTCCTTTCAAAAGTCCTCCGTCGCGAACTTCTCCGCTCCCTATTGGCCAAGCCTTTCCAGTATCGGCCAATCAGCGACCAGCTTCTTACAGAGTCTCTTTCCCGCCCGCCGCCGCCCCCCCCCGCGAAGGCGCCTCCGAATGTGGAGCAAGGCTTGAGGCGGCCGCGGCCTGCTTTGCCTTACGCCGACCTTTAATTACCCGCCTAGCTGCCCTTAACTCACCTTCCCCCCCGCCGCGCGGAGTCAGCCACCGACTCACACTTCCCAGCCGGCAACCATTTTCCCCTCACAAGCGCCGCTTCTCCACTTTTAATTTACCCGCGCCGACACAGGGCGCAGGCGCGGCGCAGGCGTGACGTCAGCGCGCAGTGAACGGGCGACGCGAGGCTAAGCGCGTACCACGTGTGAGGAGCGAACGAGAACAGAGTTATGAAAAGGATAGAGAGTCTATTCCTGGAATTTCCGAGTTTCATACGTACTTCTCTCAATTGTGATTTTAAAAATGGGACTGTTCTTAATACAGTAAATGCAGATTACAATAGGTATTCCTTTTTTGATAAATGAAATACATTGTAGATAATTAAAAATAGCAAAAGTGTAACAAATAGGTAGGCTGCATACGCATCAACTATCTAAATATTTGACTTTCCCAAAAAAAAAATCATGGGAATTGTAGTTTACCCCTCACAGAGACCAAAAAGCTACAATTTCCAGGATTCTTAGAAGTCACCAGCAAAAAATTCGTATTAAAATGCATAGCACCAGAAAGATGATAAAAGTTGGAAAATATGTTGGGAGAGAGTGTAGCAGCAGGTGTATCTTAACAAGTATTTGTTAATGCATAGTTTTAAAGAGATAACTGAATAAGCAACCTATAGTTGTTGTATATACCTGTTTTCATGATAATAATATATAAGAGCTGATTTTTATATATCGTTTATGAGTAACTGCTTTATACAATGTTATAAGAAAAAACTGCTCCCTTTCCCTATTAAGGTACCCAAGAGCCCGTGTAGAGTCCTTAGGTGGATTCCCTATCGATAGGAGAAAATAACAGAGGCCAACCAGAGAATATTGAGAAACAAAGCAGCTAATAAGCCTGATCTTTATTAAATGGTTGCAACAGGGTGCTCATGCAGGAGGGAGGAGAACCCTGAACAATGGTGCGCAAGCCCTTATATAGACTTTTGAAATTGCCCACCCCCAAGACCACCCACCTAAAACATCATACATGCTTCGCAGAAGGAGGCGGTCTACAGCAGAACTCCCGCCTACCAGGATGCCTGACAATGGTCACATTGCATTACCTGGGCAGCCTGGACATTCTTTTGTGATGGTTAATACTTTAGTTCCTGAATCAAGGTCACAGGCTCCCCCTGTTCATGCACAAATATGCCCAAAAGACAGGTAAGCAAGACAGTGGGGAGGCTTTCCCATTTCCTTCCACCTTGCAGAGAAATATTAGAGGTCAATTTGGGAGAGTCAAAATGGTTTCAGGATTGCTCTCCTGTCCTATTTCAGAGACGTGGTTTATATACTTATGTGTGTGTTTGCCTTGTACATTTAAGAACATTAAATTTATATTTGAAACCTTAGAATTCTTATAACAACAATATATTCCATTTTGTAATTATAAATATTTTTAAATTGTAGATTTCCTTGATAAAGGTTGGGAGTAGTTGAAAAAACAATGGATCATCTTACCCTATGCTTTTTGCTCCTTGCACTTCTAGAGTCATAGCCAATTAAGACATTAATGAATCAGTTAAGCCAGAGTCAGGGCCGTCTTTAGCAGATGCGGCGCCGGGGTGCAAAAATCCACCCAGCACCCCCAAATTACCACGGATGGGGGGGGGCGAAGCTGTGCACTGCCAGCTGTCGGGGGAGGGGGCGCAATTCTCCCCCATGCTGCTGCGGGAGAGCAATCCCCACAGAGGCTTGGGAGGGAAGCTGCACGTCCGGCAGCCGTATGGTTGGCAGGGTGTAGCTGGCGGACTTGCAGGGAAAGGGGAGGCCGCCGGCAAATCCGCGCAGCTCCCCCACTCGCTGGGGCACCCCTGAGAGGCCGGCGCCCTGGCACAACGAACCACTAAGCCCTATGGGAAAGACGGCTCTGGCCAAAGTACATAAATGATTAGAATTTGGGGCTAGGTCCTGGGGGACCCGGGTTCAAATCCCTGCTCTGACATGAAACTCACTGGTAATTGTGAGCCAGTCACATCTCAGCCTTAATAAGCTCCCTGACAGGTTTGTTGGGAGAACGTGGTGCAGCACCTTCAGCTCTTTGGAGGAAAGATGGGACATAAATGCATAAATACCTAATTTGGCATATCTGAGTGACACAATAGTTCTGTAGCAGAAAGGTGATGGATGCGTAGCATAGCAGCAAGCACTATTTTAAAAAAGGCATTCCTTCTTGTGTGCATTCATATCAAGGAAAGAATTAAGAGTAATTTGTTTTGGATTGTGTTGTTTTTAATCTGCTACACTTTTAATATGAAATGGAGTTGCCGCTTTTAACATATTTTTATCTATTTCATAAAATGCACCCACTGCTTGGTTGTAAATAATAATAATAATAAATCTCAAAGCAGTTTACAAAAAGACAGGGCTCCACAATTCTTGGCTGGCTTAAGTAGCCCACCCTCAAACTGCTTGCAAGGCATCTGAACCTATTGAGATTGTTATAACTTGGGGGGATGGGAGTAGGATGTGTGCCGAAACCCTTCTAACCCTTATAAAATATAAGTGAGGTTTCAAATAGCCAGACTAGCTTCCTGGTGAGATGACAGCCTAAGTCTGTGGTTCTCAAACGTCCTCTGGGGTATAGTTTGAGAATAAAAATTTGCTAGCACCACACTGAATTTTTTATTGATAATACATTGCAAAACAAAAAGAAACCTTTCCTAGCTGTGTTTGGTTTCTAAAATAGAATACAACTACTTTATAATATGATCAAGTGACATCCATAAAGTATAAAACAAAGCTACATAAAAACATGAGTCATTCGCACACACTTGATGCTTTTGGTCTCATTTAGATAAGATATTTATCCATATTCTGCAAATAAAAGCATATATTTTGATACTATACTATACTATTCCATACTGAAATGTGTAAATGTTTCTTTGGTTGTCCTTCAATCTTCCCACCACACTTGGCATCCTCTCCTGCCACACCCTTTGAAACTCTGTCCTAGGTAATGGGAAGTGGATCAGACAGAAAATGGGTTTGGCCTCCCTCAAACTTGCTGGTACTTAGAAAGGCAAAGGCAAGAGCAGAGAGTGAAGTGGAGTGATGTGAGGTAGAAGCTGGAAGTGGAAGGGACAGGCTGGGAAGCCAGAGAGACAGAGCGATGTTTGATTTCTGTTTGAAGATTGCAACTATGGGAGAAAGCAAGGTCTCTTAGAGTGCTAATGCTGTGAACTCCTCCATTGTAGGCTTAAAAAAGGTAAAGGTACCCCTGCCCGTACGGGCCAGTCGTGTCCGACTCTAGGGTTGTGCGCCCATCTCACTTAAGAGGCCGGGGGGCCAGCGCTGTCCGGAGACACTTCTGGGTCACGTGGCCAGCGTGACGAAGCTGCTCTGGCGAGCCAGCACCAGCACAGCACATGGAAACGCCGTTTACCTTCCCGCTATAAAACAGTACCTATTTATCTAATTGCACTTAGGGGTGCTTTCAAACTGCTAGGTGGGCAGGAGCTGGGACCAAAAGACGGGAGCTCACCCCGCCGTGGGGATTCGAACCGCCGACCATGCGATCGGCAAGTCCTAGGCACTGAGGTTTTACCCACAGCGCCTAGGTGGTATATATTTGTAAATAAACCATAAATCCTAAAGACACCTCAGCCTTTGCTGGGCCCAGTGCTTTTTTTCTATAATTTTTTTTGGGTACTCATTTACCTACTCATATTGAAATACTGCCCCACAATGAGGCCATACTTAGCTTCACAAAATGTTTGGGGGTATGCATATCCCTGCGTCCCCCCAGAAAAAAGCACTGGCTGTGCCTCATTCTGAAGGAAACCTGAAGCCTGGACAAGTGCCTGGATGCTCCTGCACAGTTTATTTAGGAATCCCTGCTCTTCATGCATGCAAGCTTTTCACTGCCTCTACACATCCTCATCCAAATGCCACCTCGTATCCACCACACTCCCAGTTTAATCCACATCCACCATTTCCACAGCTCTTTGTTTTTTAATAATATAGGATGGCATTCTGAAGAGGGCATTGTGTGGCTGCTGTTCAAAAATTGCTTGCATAACCAGCCTTGAATCCATGGTAGACTGCTGTCCTTAGAAACCTTTGCAGGGATACATTGTGCAGTTCTTATTTTGAAGAGAATAAAAAATCTCTGGTGGTTCCCATTCATTTGAATGAAGCATGTGCAGGACAGCTTTCTAACTCAGTGGTAGGAAGCCTGTGGTCCCCCAGGTGTTGCTGGACTACAACTCCCATCAGCCCTTGGCCATGCTGGTTGGAGCTGATGGGAGCCCAGCAGTATATGGATGGTGAGTAACTACCCACCCCTGTTCAAACAGCGTGCTGTGCCCCATGTTAATCAATTTCTTTGGATTTTCTGCCACGGGCACCAGGTGTGTTGCATACGGCCCCTGCACACAGTGTGACAGTGCTGCCATAGTTAGGGATTGACACACTTCTTTTGTTTTCAGACCAAAGACAGATTAGTGACCCCTCCTTCCATCTCATGTTCCATTGAAGAAACAGCTGGGGAAGTTGCAAATGCAGCCCTGTGGCCATCAGATGCCTGTGGTTAGTTTATGGGTTTTCTAAAGGTAGACCTAGAGAAGCAGTGAAACACAGTGGCTTCATTGGAGGCATGACAGGCATTTAAGAACACAGTTTGCTGGAACCTTTATTTCAAGTTTAATATAGCAAATTCGTTTGGAACTGGAGCATATAAAAATACAGAAGAGTAGTTGGCACTAAGAATGTAAACCAGCATGGTTTGATGGGCCCTTTTGCAGCCTCACCTGCCTTTTACCAGATCAATGTGGAGCATGGGAACATTGTGACGATACCCACATGGCACCATCCCAGGATCAGTGATGCTCCTACACATCTAAGCCAGCTTTGTTTCATTGCTGGCCACAGCCCTCTGCCTTTCCAACCCTGTTAGGGTATGTGGATCTATGAAGAGCCAAAAAAGGCTGGTCTTTCTAACAGAGCTGACTTTTGCTACTGTCGGTACCCTGTCAGCAGAGCCCTCACTGGTTGTACAACCTCTGCAAACTCCTTCATTGCCTTGGTATGAAGGTTTGGGTCCTCTGCCAAGTGCCTGAAAAGATTTATGGGTGTCGCACTCCGGAGGGCCTTAGGCATAGGGATCTGGATAGGCAAGGAGATGTTACCAATAAGGAAATGCTGAAGATATACCTCCTGCAGGGCAGTGTGCATATACAAGAGGATGTCCTGAAGTCTTCGTGCAGAGCTCTCAGGGCCCCAGTCCAACGGGGGCTGAAAGAGCAAGAGATGCATCAGGCAAGTCTTGTAGTGATAGTTGGTGAGCACCATGTTCCTCCCCTCTGATGGGCTGGACTCTTTGAAATAGATTATGATCTGGAGACATTTCAGGTGGCAGCTCTCCTCTGGGACTCGCTGGCTCACCCACTTAAAAAAGAGCAACTCCTGGACAGCAAAAGACTTCTGCCACACAGTGCCAGTCAAACGATCCATCTCGGCAGGCTGGGTGGCCAGGAAGACCAAGGAGTCTCCTTGCTGTACCCCGAGTATGATGTCAACAGAGATCGACCTGCCTGACCGGAATGCCAATTTCAGTCGACATGTTGAATTAGAAGGCTGAGGCACAAGGTCAAGGTTGTACTTGGGCTGAATACTGGGCCAGGCCTTGTCCACCAGGCCTTGGAACCAGCGGGTGATTTTCTCCACATCCAAGTGGAAGCTGGTACACAAAACGTGGATAAGGAAGGTTCCTTGCTTGTCACTGCTCAGTTCTTGTTCTGGATGGTGAAGGAAACACACCACGTCCCCCAGGAGCCTCTCTCTCTTGCACACACATTCTGGCTCCACCAAGATGTGTCCGTGTGTGCTTGGGGCACCCTCAGATTCACTAGTTTCAATGTGGAAAGAGTGCCCCTTGGGTGGCAGTACGGGCACAAGAACGCGGAAAGCTTTGGAAGGCTTCTGTGTGTGCCATCCTTCAAAGGCACTGTCCACCCCAATGCAATTCTCCAGCACTGGGAGGGTGTTCTGGTAGGGAAGGGCTCCGCGACAAGCCTCCAGCAAGTCATTCACAAAGGTCTCCACAAAAGCACACATGCTGGTCAGATCACTGGTTTCCAGGTCAACGTGCTGGTCATAGAAGGTCTCCAGCATTTTTTGCTTGGATTCGTCATATTCGGGTTCCATGTCAGTGTCGTCATAGTCTTCTTCATTGGTGGTGGTGCTGGAGCTGTCTGTGCTGGAGTCATAACTGGGTTCCTTCTCTATGGTGTGTCTGCAGCACCCAAACAGGATGAGAATGACCAGCCCTACGTAGTGCCACCCATCCCAGGTTCCATCCTCTGCTGCCGGATCGGTTGTCACCCAATCCTCCCGGCTCTGCCTTGGGTCCCAGCTCCAGCCCTTCTGGTCAAATTCTGTCTGCAGGCGTCCCATTTCTGTTTTCATCAGCTTCTCATGCTCCTGGAGCCGGTCCAGTGTGGCCGAGTCTGTGTGGTCACTGACCATCAGGGGGTGATGAACTAGAGCTAGCACAGCCAGGAAGATGAGGGGGCCCAAGGCCATCTCTAAAGCAGATGTCCCTGGAGAAAAACATGAGAGAGAAAAGGATCCAAACTGTTGACAAGGAAGATTTCTCAGCAAGGCTGCATGAATTCTGCCCTGGAGAAAAAACTGAATCCTGCAATCAGTATAAATCATATCAATTGAATTGTAAACATAGCTTATTTGCTAAGTGATTACCATTTTGTACATTTCCCCCTCCTGGTATTGGTAACTGTGGGGAGTGGGAAGGAACTGGGGTTGGTGGGGTGGAGCTGGATAGGAAACATCTGGGATGTTTCTGCTCTTCCCACCCTTCAGGTACTTATTACCTGAGACCTGCTTGCACAGAGGTGTGAGCCAAAGGGGCTCAGCCAGCAGACCACCACTGAGCCAAGCACTTCCCCCCCCAAAACAATACCAGAACACATGTCAATCAGCTCAGAATGTGGCAATAGGTAGCTTTCACATTTTTGCCCGTGGCAGCCAGTGCTTTTTTCCTTAAAAAATGTTTAGGTGTACTCTCATTTTCCCACTCATATTGAAAAACTGCCGCTCAATGAGGCCAAACTTAGATTCACAAAATGTTTAGGGATATCCCCCAAGAAAAAAGCACTGGTGATAGCAATGGTGAAAGTCAGCAAAAGAAGTAAAAGAGCAAGTTAAGGACACAAGAAGAGCCTGGTTCAGTCCAGCATCCCGTTCTCATAGTGGCCAGTCAGTTGCCTGTGAGAAACCTTCACAGCCAGACGTGAGCACAAGAGCACTTTCCCTTCGTGTTTCCAGAAACTGGTATTCAGAAGCATTTCTGCTTCCAGCCATGGAGGCAGAGCAGAGGCATCCCGGCTAGTGGCCCCTGTGACCTTCTCCTCCATGAATTTGTCCAGTCCTGTTTTAAAGCCATCCAACTCAGTGGTGCATCCAAGTTCTCACTGTAACTGCCAGCCAAATGGTATGCAGACTATTCCTATCCCTGCTACGATTTGTCCTTTTCAGTTTATTGTTCTTCCGCCATTATTGTTCTGTGAGGGTCAAGACTCAAGGGCGTTGGTGGCTGGGCCTGAAGCCCAACCCCCAGGGTGAGGGTCTCTTGGTGGGGAAGGGTTTAATCTCCCTTGATAACAGATGGGGAAAAGGTGTTTGTGTTATCGCAAGTGAGAGATGTTTTTTTTTTGTCTTTTCACTTGGATTTGGACATGATGATGGGCTGTTGAATGTTTTGAGTGTTTTGCCAAAGTGAGAATTGAGTGGATGGTACTATGTGATGGAAGCAAGGGGAGTGTAATTGTCAGAGGAGTGAGGGTGGCACTTAATTCCTGATTTGTAATATTACATCTGGGGGCACTTTTTTGTAATAGTCGTGTGGTCCATATATATATCTGCTGCATTCTGATATATTTTCATTTTGCAAATAATTCACTTTTGTTTTTATTTTAGTTTTTAGAGATTTGCTGCTTAATTGTGTTACTACAAATGTAGGCTTTTATCATTAGCAGCTGTGTTGAATGTGGGATTTGTCTTTTTTATATAATGTATCTTGATTCTTGTTGAAGCAAGCTGCCTGTAGTCATCAGTCCAGGGCTGCATGCCAGTTGGTAGGTTGGGCAGGAGAGACCGAAAGTGGAAGGAGCTATGGTTGTGGCTCTTACCCCATTTGCACAGCGGACTGCCTTGCAGCTACACAAACACCAGAGGTTTCTACACATCCGCCCACCCTTGTAGCTTGCCTCCAGCTGCCTGTCACATAGGCCAATCCCACCCCTCTCCATCACTTCCATTCCTACCTCTGGAGGCGCACAGCTCTTAAAGGGGCAGAGCATCTTAAGCCAGGGCTGCTCCATGCCTCTCCTCCTCTCTGCAGGCACAGCACAACATACTCAAGTCACTCTTGTTCTTTAAAGCCTGGGCCTTCCCCAGCTCTCCCGCTGCCTTTGTGCAGCCCTGTTGGCTGCTGCTACCTGCTGCACTGGTAGCTCACCCCCATTATTACTTGGCTGACTGTGAAGTCACATCTGCCCCAGCAGTCACAGCTGCCCTTAAAAGGAGAGGGAAGCAGGTCCAGCTTCCCTTGCTCTGCTCTGCATGGGTCCCTTGGCCACCAGGACTGCTCCTGCTCACCTCTGGCAAGAAGACAAGGCACCAGTGAGAGTTTAGACCAGCCTGGTGGCCTTCACCTGTTTTGGACTACAACTCCTATCTGCCCCAGCTGGTATGGCCATCTCTGGGCTATCTCCATAGCTGTCAACGTTCCCCTTTTTTAAGGGAAATTCCCTTATTCCGAATAGGATTCCTTGCAAGAAAAGGGAAAAGTTGACAGCTATGGCCATCTCTGCCTCTGGTGGATAGGCCCAAAGGCATGTACCAAGCTGCAGCAGAGGGACCACAGCTGAAGGGTTGAGAGCTCAGCAGCAGAGCCCAGGCAAGGGTTCCAGGGTCAGTCTCTGGCATCTCCTGCTTAAAAAAGGATCAGGTAAGAGGTGGCACAAAGGCCCTCAGCAGAACGCCCTGGACTGCTGCTGCTGCCAGTTAGAACAGGGCTGCCATAGGTCTGGATCTTCCCGGACGTTACTGGGATTTCAAGGGCGGAATTGACTTCCGGGGGGGATTTCCGAAAGGCAGCGCTTTCTCCTGGATCTTAGGCAAGTCAATCGAAACAACATTGGGCTCAACAATTTAGGTGGTTTCCTTAAAAGAAGCTCAATAATTTTGGGGTGTCCTGGTTTTTACTTTATTAAATATGGCAACCCTGAGTTAGAATAATAGACAATACTGAGCTAGATGTGAAGCTGCCTTATTCCAGACCAGGCTACATTCTAGTTCAGTCATAGAGTTATGCTTCTCACCTTCAGTGGAAAAGACCTGTCTCCTCTGCCTAAGACCCCAGAGAGCTATTGACAGTCAAGAGGAGCCACCCTGGCTGGCTGGGCTGATGTGAGTTAGGGATGCAAGGAGGCAGCAACTTCCATTCCGACCTGTGTTTGGTTTCTGCTAAATAGTATGTCATTTCAGTATGAAGGAAACAGCAAAAGAAGGTTTTTTAAAATCTATTAATTATGCCTCATTTGCAAACTTGAAAAACAAGAACAATGATGGGAACAAATACAAAAAGGATTTGCTTACTTGTTTGTGTCCCTGACCAGAGATGCTCTGACCAGAGATACTCTGGTTTCACCTCAGATCGTATAAATCTTTCCCCTGACCAGAGATGAGCATGTGAACTGCAGCAATTTCTATTTGATTTTTTGCCTTTGCCAGAATTTTCCACCAGTGCTTTATCAGGTAGTATTATTCTAAGAGATATCCAGCAGGCACTGTTCTGTTGCAGCAAGTGCCATCTTCTAATTCAGTTTTTAGTATGATGGGTATGCCAAGGTAGCTATTGATGTAAAAAGCCCTGGGACCATGGGACCAGAATACCAAAAAGATAGTCTCTTCCCTTATACAGTGGTACCTTGGGTTAAGTACTTAATTTGTTCCAGAGGTCCGTTCCTAACCTGAAACTGTTCTTAACCTGAAGCACCACTTTAGCTAATGGGGCCTCTTGCTGCCGCCGCACCGCTGGAGCACAATTTCTGTTCTCATCCTGAAGCAAAGTTCTTAACCTGAAGCACTATTTCTGGGTTAGCGGAGTCTGTAACCTGTAGCGTATGTAACCTGAAGTGTATGTAACATGAGGTACCACTGTACACCTAACTGATCGCTGCTCTCTGCAGGAGATGGGATCCTGCAGACACTGTTTTATCGGGAGGTCTGTTCTGCTCATTGTTGGAATAGTGCCTTTGGTATGGCAGCGACTACATTATATATAGTATATATTCACATACACTGTTTTTATATAGGTAATGGTTTTTAATGGTTTTTAATTATTTGTATACTGTATATGCAAATGCTTTAGACATGTCTTTATTATATTGTGAAATCCCTTCTGCATAGGAAGCAATTCATAAATTAATTAAATGAATAAAGTTTGCCAAAACACAAGATGTCAAATTTCTTTAGCTGGTTGGTTGTTGTGCAAGAGCTCCGGACCACCTTTAAGTGAACAACCTGTATTTGCCTGTATGTAACTGAATCACAGTTAGAACAGTAAACTTATGAACTGGAAACTAGATTGAATCATGCCCCACAAATAGCCGCAGTCTGGAAGCGCCCAGTGCATCAATACTGTTCAGAAGAGACACACTCTGCTCCCAATGCCCTTGAAGTGGGGGTCACCAACCGTGTGACTGTGATGCCATGCTACCTGTGAAGGCCTTCATTGGTGCCTCTGAGTTGTTGTTTTTAAATAAATAAGTCCTCCAAGAATCACTGTTAGAAAATGCCCTTGGAAGCAATTTATTTGAAATGAGCCAACCAGTTTCATCAAGTAAACGAGCTATTTAAGAAGGATTTGATAAATGGTTTTGTGGAACGAAACTCTGACTTTGAAATGGGGCTGCCTGAGAGTAAAGAAATTTCTAAAATATATAAATGTTATTAGATTGGAAAAAAAAGATGAATTAGATAAGTCAACAATGATACAATGGGCTAAAGATTTAGATCATAATATTGATATGGTTTCATGGGAGAAGTTATCGGAAAAGGACATGCAATTTACTGCCTGTTATACTTTTAAAAAAACCAAACTATTTGGAAATGATGTGCAGGTGGTACCTAATGTCAAACAAATGGCCAAAACGTATAAAAATGTGTCAAGTAAATGTTGGAAGTATAAACAGACCGAAGGGTCATTCTTTCATATGTGGTGGACATGCAAAAAGGCTAAAGGCTTTTGGGAAATGATATATAATGAAATGAAGGTGTTTAAGTGGATTATTCCCAAAAGACTTGAAGCCTTTCTTATAGGGATAATAGGGAAACATATTCTGAAGACGATGACCAAATTATTTATGTATGTGACAACAGCAGCTGGAATACTATATGCATAGAAATGGAAAGACGTAATGGACTATGTGGAAATGGCAAAGCAGACAGCAAAATTAAGAGACCAAAATGATGAGCTTTTTACAGTAGGCTGGAGGCCTTTTTTGGACTATTTGAAAAACATTATAGCCAAATGAAATCATGGGCAGAATTCAACACATGAGCAGTGGAAGAACAATGATAAAATAATTGTATTAAAGGTTTTTTTTTGTAATAGATAAGAGTTTGCCATATAATGCAGTAGAAAAGGGTTTGAAGAAAAACACTGTGGACATTTGGGTAGGAAGTTAATCTATGAAACAAAGTTATTATGTAATTATCTAATTTTAGAAATTTTGGAAACTTAATAAAAATTTACATTTGCAATGAGCTGGCTGGGCTGCTCCCATCCTGTCGGTATTTCTGGACAATGTGTGAAGATTGAGCTGTGACTGCTAGGCACCCTGTCTGGGCAGCAGGCAAGAGAAGTCCCTGGGGTCCGAAGGAGCTGCTGTTTCCCTCTCCCCTGCAGTGCTCTTTTCCTGCATTCCGCCTTACTGTATTTTCTTGTCATTTGATCCACCTGTTCTATTTATTTTGTTTTGCTGCCTGCCAGCCATACGGAGGTAGCTAACTGAGGACTTACTGTTTGCCCCACACTTTCCAGGCACAGGTCTGCGCTTTCCCAGTCCCTGTCCAAGTGCTTCCCCCCTTTTTTGCCCCACTGCTTTCTCCAGAAAAACTCAATCTTTACTACTGATGATAAATTGTGTTTTCAACGGACTGCCATTTGCTCTGATTTAGCAGTAAAGAGCAGGTTTTCACGGGGAAAGCAACGGGGCAAAATAAAAATGCTTAGACATGACCTGGGAAGCCTGGAGCTGTGCCTGGAAATGTAGAGCAACGTGAATTGTGGATGAGCCTTGATAGAAGTTTTGAAATGTACGTGATGGAGGAGGGCAAGAAGTGTGGGAATTGCCCGTTACTCGTTTTGCTGCCAGCTACCCACATGGCACAGCCAGCAGGCTATTGCTTGAGAAACGTTTTGAAAATGTGGGTGTGGAATCCTCCAATTAATGCTCTGTTTGCTTTGCTGCCTGTTGGCAGATGGAGCCAGCAGCTGCTTGAGAGGGGCCTCAGAGGAATATTGGGGTGGGTGGGATATGGCAAGCCTTTCTTGTTTCTGCAAGGTTTATTCCTAGTTGCAGGGCTGTCTTAAGCATCTCCGGCGCCGTGGTGCAAAGATCCCCCGGCAACTCCAAAACAAAGGAGGGGGCTGTAGACAAAGTCCTCTACCTCCCCCACCACCCCGATCCCCGGCGTGGCGGCGGCGATCAAGCAGGAAAACGTGCTGGCGGACATGCTCTCCGACGTCAGGGCACCCGAGAAGGCAGCCCGGGAAGGCTGTGTGCTCCCTTTTGTCAGGAACCAGGAGGAGGACAAGGACCGGGAGCAGGGCTGTCTTTAGCAGATCCAGAGGCTTCCTAAACCTCTGCAGGGATCACTCTCCTCCTGCGGAGGCTTGGGAAGGAAGCTGCACACCCACCAGCCATATAGTTGGCGGGGCGCAGCTGATGGGCGTGTAGGGAAAGAGGAGGTTGCCCCCACTCGCTAGGTCACCCCTGAGAAGCCGGCACCCTGGCGCGACGCACCACTAAACCCTATGGGAAAGACGGCTCTGCCTAGTTGTTCGGGTTGGGGGAGTCCAGTGCAGAGGGATCAAAATGAGGATGGCAATCATAATGATTACTCTTTTCCTGGGTGTTCCAAAGTTGTTTTGGGGGACATTGCAGAGGCATTTTCATTGTCATTATGATCACCTTTTCCAATTGTTGCAAATGGGTTTGTGTGTGCTGATTTCAAGCTTTCCTCCCAGCTGCGGAGCGTGAGTTCTCTGCACCCAGGGTGGCCACAAGCACGGGGGGGGGTGCACATGTCAGGGGAAGGGGGGCAGGGTGCGGAGAGTGCAAGAGCCCACTGCAACACCCCTGCCCTTGCCGCCCACACCACTGGAGTGACCCCCTGCACTTTGCATCATGCAGTGAAACAGCAAGGGGCCGCCTTGATAACAACCACGATGTGATAGTATCTGGAAAAGAAGAACACTTTTTAGAACATTTTTTGTTACAAAATAACGATAATCATTGAATAGCTTTTTCCTCATGGGAAGCATGTTGTCTTCCTTCTCTCTTTCCTATTTCTACTCTACTGGGGATTGCAGCCATTTTGGGTCAGGCCACACCCCTGGTGGCAGCCATTTTGTGAGTGGTGCCCTTGTCACCTTCTCAAAATTCCAAAAGCACCCCTGGACCCCAAAAAGTACATAGCCACAGCCTTAAAGTGCCTGGTGTATATTTCCTGATATTACTAGAGTGAAACTTGTTGAAAAGCACTGAAGAAAAAGAGTTGCTGATCTAGAAAGAGAGATCTCCTTGATGGCATCACAATTGTCGCATAGAAAGATTGTGACATCAAAGAACTACCTACTCTGGAAGAATGGCAGACAAAGGTGACAGACTTCATGGGACTGGCAGAGATGACCGGCAGAATCCGCGACCAGGGGAAAGAGACGGTGGAAGAGGACTGGAAGAAATTTAAAATATATCTTAAAAATTGTTGTAAAATTGAGGAGTGCTAGGATGTCAAGGGGTATGAAGTAGAGAATTACAGCTGTAACTAATAAATTTGAGGAAGTTTAATGAAAAGGAAGTTAATTAGATAAACTGATTAAAGGGTTGCTAAAGAATTTTGGAATAAGGATGCAGCGAAAGGGAGGTATGGGGAAGTCGATATATGTTTAATGTTGTGTTTGTTTTTGTTTTGTGATGTGTTTGTTTTTTATTATGTGTTTGAAAAATCAATAAAAAATTTATTAAAAAAAAAAGAAAGATTGTGACATCAAGATTCTCTAAACCACTGAAAACTAAGCTTAGCAAGAACAGTGTGAGCTGACTTCAAATGTTGCCGCTTTTTTCCAGCAGGATGCTAAGAAAGATCTGCAGGGAGTTTGGTCAGGTGGCAGGATTTAAGTTGAACAAAGATAAAACAAAATTGTTGGTAAAGAATTTGAGAGACCAAGAAAAACAAGCATTACAACAAAATTGATCTGACAATAACTAAAAAAAGCTAAAGACCTGGGAATTTGGATTACAGCAAAAAAAAATCAATTTATTTAATGATAATTATAGTAGGACCTAGAAAGAGATAAAAAAAGATTTGGAAATATGGAATAGGCCGAACCTCTTGTTTTGGAGGAGAATTTTGACAATCAAAATGAATGTCCTTCCAAACATGATGTTTCTGTTCCAGATTATTCCTATTGTAGGTAGACCGGCAGAGGGACTTATCAAAATTCATTTGGTAAAGGAAGAAACCCCGAATTAAACACAAATTACTAACTGATATTAAAGATAGAGGGGGTTTTGCGTTACCAGACCTGAGGATCTGTTTTAAAGCATCCTGCCTCTTCTGGCTAAAAGAGTGGGTGATCTTGCAGAACACTGATTTATTGGATCTGGAAGGATGGGACAACAGATTTGGGTGGCACGCCTATTTGGGTGATGGACACAGGGATTTTCTAAATCATATAATACAGAAATCATTATACACGGTGTGGGATAGGTACAAAAATCTACTGGAACCGAAAACACCCTGGAGGTTATCCCCCTAGAGGCCATCTTAGTAAAGAGGGGGAAATGGGGGGAAATTAGATAACCTACAAAGAAAATTATGGAAAAGAGATTTAAAATTTACGGCTTGCTACACACTTGCTCTACGGATGGTACATGACCCCCAGCAAATTGGACAAAATATATAAAACAAACTCAAATTTATGCAGGAGGTGTAAGCAAATGGAGGGAACAATGTACCACATGTGGTGGGGTTGTGAAAATAATAATTTTGGGGTGGGTATTGTCTATGATGAGTTTAAAAAAATGTTTAAACAAACACTTGCGAAAAAGCCGGAAGCCTTTCTTCTAGCCATTCTGACATCTGATGTACCAAATAATAAGAGGAGGGTTTTCTTATATGCTGCAGCAGCAGTAAGAAAGGAGAGAAAGCCCCCACAAAGGAAGAATGGCAAATTAAATTATGTGAATACCTAGAACTAGCAAAAATGACAGAGACAATAAGGAACCAACCAAACCAAAAATTTAAAAATGAGTGGGATTGTTACAGAGTGTATTTGGAAAAACATTTTCCCCAAACAAAACCCTTGATACGCCTTGACTAATTTTCACAAAGTAAACAATAGATAGATATTGTATATTATGAAAGACCAACAAATTAAAAGGAAAAAAGGACACAGTAAAAAAGATAAGGAAGAAGTAAGGAGCCGCAATGAGGTGGAGGGAAGTCGTCACTAAACAATTTAAGACTTAGTGTAGCAGTATTATCTGATGCTGAATTATTTTGATTTCATGGTGTGTAGCTTATTATGTATTGAAAAATGTATGGACTAACTGTATAAATAATGAAACTCAATAAAGAATATATTATTAAAGAAAGACCTGTAAGCGGCCATCATGCTCTGTCCACATGAGCCTTTTTACGTTAACGTCTCGCACATCTGTGGGCCCCAAGACATGACAGCCGACACATTGCATTTCTAGAATTTATCCCTTTTTGCTCCATTCCACCACCTTCACCCCGACTTGTTTATGATGGATTTTGTGTCACTAGAGCTATTTGCAATGCGAACAAGTGACACTCTTGTTACACTTGAACACGGGAGTGGTTTTCACCCCCCAGAACTCACTTGGAGAACCTTTTCACCTTGACTTTGGTGAAGAGGAATGGATGTCTAAACAGGCAGTCGGCAACTATTGGCATTTCCCTAGCCAATGAGAGTTGTGGTTTGAGGGCTAAGAAAAGGCTCATTTCCGAAGATGGATGTGTTGAGAACCTAAGAAGAGCTCTGCTAGTGGTCCATCCAGCCCAGCATCTTTTTCTCACAGTGGCCAATCACTTGCCTATTAACTTATTAACTATTAACCCCATTTGACCCCTATGCCTGTTGTTGCAATGCTGTTCTTCAAGGGCTGACAGATGCCTGCTTTTCACATTCGTAAGGATAGCACGTCTGTCAATTTGACACCAGACACATTCAGGAAAACACTATGCTGGTCACATCCATAAAGAAACAAGTTACATATTAAAATTATGCCTCACCTCACAACAGGGCTGCCTAACTGGGTGGGGATAAGTCATAGGTGCATCTTTCAAATAAATAAAAAAGACAAGTAATGCCACATTTCCTCCTCTGTTTTGTTCTGGCCTGGACTGAATTGGACCTCCAACGTCACCTCCTTCCCCCCCAAACCCCACTGCAAGCAACGCTTTGCTTCCCCAGGCTACCATTTCCACGAGACCCCCCCCCCCCGGGAGGCCAAGCGGAGTCTGACCCAGGTACCCCTTTGTCCCAGCTGGCCGCCTTCTTTGGGAGGCCATCCCAGTCGGGGGCGCGTGGGGGGACGCGGTGCCCACGGTATGCAAGGAAGCTGTAACACGACAGCAGCTGATATATTTACTGCCTGCAGCGGGGCAATATCAAGGGGCGCTTGAATAACCTTTTACAGGTTTATTTATGCAGCGGCCAAGGCTCTGGCCCCCCGCTGGACCAAGCAGCGCAGAGGATTCAGCAATTCCAGCTCCCCTCATAAATCAAGCTGGCGGCTGGCTTGAGTTACGAGGGTCTCCCAGCAATGACAGCCAGCTAATCCCGGCCTCCTTAGCTAGGATTACTGTCCATCATAGTTCATTACCTTGGGGCCCAATCAGCGCCCCTCATCCTCTGGGGCGGGACGAAGAGCACATGTCCACTGGGCAAGAGACACTTGCTGCCCCGAAGACCTGTCATCGCAGCTATAAATAAAGTGACTTGTTTGCAGAAGAGCAAATTTAGCCTGTCCAGAAGGTCAGGGTGGCAGGGAGCCCAGTCTGGCTCCAAATAGCCCTCCATTAAAATGGTTGTCATGCTTGAGTTTCAGGACCAAAGGAGGAGAGAGGCGAGGGCCTTGAAAGGTGGGAAGAGGGCAGAGGGGCAGGAAGGCGCAAAAACCCCGCAGGGCTCTCTGCCTTCCCTCACCCTTTGAGCACACGGAGCGCAAGGTTCTCCCTGAGGGGACCCTAAAGGGACTTCTGGGCTGTTCTGTTTCAATTCACTACCGAGCCAAGTTTTAAAGTGCTGGTTTTGACCTTAAGAAGCCCCAAACAGCTTGAGACAAGGTTATCTCCAAGATATAAGGATATAAGAAAAGTCCTGCTGGATCTAATCCAGTAACCTGTTCTGACAGCGGCCTGTGGGAAGCTCACAAGCGTGACCTGAGCACCAGAGCAATCGCCTCTCCGGTGGTTTCTAGCACTTGGCACTCAGAAGCATTATTGCCTCCAACCACAGCCATCGTGGCTCATAACCCTTTCCCCTTTAGTCTGCTTTTCTGTGGTGGCTCCCATTTTGGAGAACGAGTTCCCTTTAGAGATCAGGTGAGCACCACCGATGGCCAGAAAGGAGTGGGACTTTCACAGACAGAAACTGAGCATGTCAGTCCCTCCCTGACATACTAACTTCTGACACAGGTGGATATTTTATTTTGTTGATATTGAGGAGCATCCCCTCATGTGAGCTCTCTCCCCACAGTCTGAATCAGTGGAGCCCAGAAACAAGTTGGCCTAATAGGAGGGATGGCTCGGTCATCAACAAGGCTTTACCATTTCTTTTGCCAGGGAACTTGGTCAGTTAAAGAGGTATTATATGAAGAAGGACTTTATTTTTTATTATTAACTGTTTTGTATTGTTGACCCAAATCTCCTGACACTCAGAGGCTGCTGCTGCTGCTGTCGCAGCAGATGGGAAAGAAAGGCAAACCTACCTCAATTGCACTTTCTATAAGAATATGTGATCCAGAAAATTCACAATTCTCAGAATTTTGTGATGCAATTCTCCAGCCAAATAATGTGAACAAGAATGTATATCTTAGGGGAATGTGGCTAAAATGCATATACAGGGAACTCATTTACATGTGTTCAATATGTGCACAACCTCACATACGCACATCAGCCCAAACCCAGAAGTGGAAAAAGGACAAATATGGCCCTAAAATTGCATAGAAAGACTCCCATGACCTTGGCCTTCTCCAGAATAATGTGCATACGTGGTGTATTGGATCGAGCACGTGGTGGACTTTGACCAGGGAGAGCCAAGTTCAAATTCTTGATCTGCCATGAAAGGAGTTGAGTGATCTTGGACCCTGTCACTTTCAGCCTAACCAACCTCATAGGGCTGTTGTGAGAATAAAATAAGGAGAAGCAGCTAAAACTATCACTCACTCCTGAATGCCTCTGAATACCACTTGCTGGAGAGAGCAGGCTCATGTCCTGCTTGTGAGTTTCTTAAGGCTCCCAAACTATTTGAATTCTTTAACTTCCTCAGCTCATAGATATGCCTTTGTAAAGGCAAGATTCAACACCTTCCCATCGAACGTGCTGAGAAATAGATTCTCCAATGGACAGATATCGCTCTTATGTGATTGTAATTGTGGGGCACCGGAATCGTTGCATCACATAATTCTTGATTGTGCTTTTCACTTATCGGCCAGGAGCAAGTTTCTTGCTCAATATCTTAAGGGAATTGCCGATGATACGACTGAAGCCAAACTGAGATATCTATTAAATGATGATGACCCCCTAAGATCACTCATGGTTGCCAGATTCTTGATCAGCGTCCTATCCCTAAAGAAGAGAAACGGACTCCTGTGTGGCTCGGATAATCCCTTTAAACCATGATCTATGTTTTAGGATGTAATTAGGTGATATCACCATTGATGTCTTCTATTAATTTATGAGCAGAGGGCGATGTCTATGCTACAAATTTGTTGTAATGTATGATGTTGGTCTTTTGTTTTTGTTTTGCTTTGGTTCTTGTCTGTTTTTTTTTGGTAAGTTTTGGCGGTTTTAAATTTGGAGGTTCAAGTACATTATGGTGGTATGGGAAACTGTCGTGTGACGGGCCAATGGCCGTAATAAAGATCAATCAATCAATCAATCCTGCTTGTGAGTTTCTCATAGGCATCTAGAAAGTGTTCGAAATTCCCAGGTGCCAGGTGTGTTTTGCTACTGGTGCGGGTCCAGTTGTTACTATGTGGAGATTTCCAGGCGCTAAATGGGCAACTGACTTGGGTGCAGTCCTCCATCATCATATCAAGGAAAGTAAGTGCAGGGCTGAATACAGATCTATTTGACTGTGCTGCAGCCTCTCCACAGGCCACCCAAATGGAACTCACAAACCACAGTTTAAAAACCTCTGCCTTAGTCCATAGTTAATACCATTAACTATGTTAATGGTATTAAGTTAATACCAACTGGATATGGAACAACTGATTGGTTCAAAATTGGGAAAGGAGTACGACAAGGCTGTATTTTGTCTCCCTGCTTATTTAACTTATATGCAGAATTCATCATGCGAAAGGCTGGGCTGGATGAATCCCTAGCCGGAATTAAGATTGCCAGAAGAAATATCAACAACCTCAGATATGCAGATGACACAACCTTGATGGCAGAAAGTGAGGAGGAATTAAAGGACCTTTTAATGAGGGTGAAAGAGGAGAGCGCAAAATATGGTCTGAAGCTCAACATCAAAAAAACGAAGATCATGGCCACTGGTCCCATCACCTCCTGGCAAATAGAAGGGGAAGAAATGGAGGTAGTGAGAGATTTTACTTTCTTGGGCTCAATGATCACTGCAGATGGTGACAGCAGCCACGAAATTAAAAGACGCCTGCTTCTTGGGAGAAGGGGAATGACAGGCCTAGACAGCATCTTGAGAAGTAGAGACATCACCTTGCCAACAAAGGTTCGCATAGTTAAAGCTATGGTTTTCCCAGTAGTGATGTATGGAAGTGAGAGCTGGACCATAAAGAAGGCTGATCGCCGAAGAATTGATGCTTTTGAATTATGGTGCTGGAGGAGACTCTTGAGAGTCCCATGGACTGCAAGAAGATCAAACCTCTCCATACTGAAGGAAATCAACCCTGAGTGCTCACTGGAAGGACAGATTGTGAAGCTGAGGCTCCAGTACTTTGGCCACCTCATGAGAAGAGAAGACTACCTGGAAAAGACCCTGATGTTGGGAAAGATGGAGGGCAGAAGGAGAAGGGGACGGCAGAGGACGAGATGGTTGGATAGTGTTTTCGAGGTTACCAGCATGAGTTTGACCAAACTGCGGGAGGCAGTGGAGGACAGAGGTGCCTGGCGTTCTCTGGTCCATGGGGTCACGAAGAGTCGGACACGACTAAACGACTAAACAACAACAAAATACCATTTCTATTTCCACTGTGTGTGTTTCTCCTTCTTGCATACTGGGACAAGTGAATTGTTGTAACAACAGGCTATAGTCAAGCAATGTAGTCACAGAATCGTATAATCGTAGTGATGGAAGATATCCTGAGGGTCATCTAGTCCAACCCCCTAGATTTAAGGTGCCATTTGGTTATATATCTGAGTTTCCAACACTGCATCTCGATGGCCACTGAGAGAAAAGGATGCTGGACTAGATGGGCCATTGGACTGATCCAGTTGGCTCTTCCTGTGTTCTTAGAACCATGTATACCACCCCGAAATTCTTGAAGTCAGTATGGGGGCACCGACAGATGGGTCACCAGTCTTGCATGCAGAGGATTCCCTTTGCATCTTGTCTTCATACAGAACATGGGTGGAGAGAACCTCTCCCTTAAACTTCAGATCTGGAGCCATTTTTGCCAAGGGGTGAAACGTTTCCTAGCAGGCTGGCCTTTCAGCTGTCACAGCTGCCGATGGATTCCAGTCTGTCAAATTCTGCCTTAGCACAGCTGTTGGGAGGAAAAAGAAGGAAGGATGTGTGATGAGAAGCTGCTGAGACTGTTCAGAGCCAGTGGGGCAGCATGTTTTTAATGCACTGGGAATTTGGAGAAAATGGAAGGACACGGTGACAGATGCTGCAGTGTACAGTTCTGCAGTTTACCGCATGGGGCATCTGCACAGAGACCCCAAGATTCCCAGTCTGAGCTTTGTCTTTATAAAGAAACCAGGTTAAATTGCTGGCATCTCCAGCCAAAAGGATCTCAGGTGGCATCCATGGCTGGAGAAAGCCTGTGCCTGAACTCTTTGATCACTGCCAGTCAAGAATACTCAGCTGTAGACCAGTAGTCTACTACAGCATGAGAATAAGGCAGGATCATATGTAGTATGGTTAAAGCATCCTTCCCCATGTTGTTGTACCCATTTGTTCTTTCTCTCCCTATCATCTCTGGTCAAACAAGCTGTTGCTGAGTTTTCAAGCTCTACAAAACCCTACAAAGGCTGTTAACAGATAATGGTGGTAGGAGCATATGACCCCTCCTCTCTTGTGCCACCTTCAACACTCTCCAAAAACTGCTTTCCCGATAAGATAGTGCCAATTATCTCCTACAGACGCTTGCTAGAGCCCTAGGAAGTCTGGAAAGGAGATACTTAGAATGGACGAAGATACACCGCAACTCTTTTATGGAAGGCTGATGATAAAGACTACAGAGATGGTGTCAGTGCCATGGATTAAGAGGATTTCAGAAAACCTGAGCTGCCTAGGAGAAAGAGATTCCCAAGCGACTTGCAGAGGCCAGTCTGTCTGAATATCTTGGGAGGAGGAGGAGAAGGAGAAGGAGAAGTGAAGAGCATGTCATTGCCTTCAATCTTTCAACTGAAAGGAAATGTGGAAACCCGACCTTATCCTTAGGATGGCAAAGAAGCAACTATCCCATCTTTCAAGGGCTAATTAGCCGCTGCTGTAGGGGCAGCATCTTATACGTCTCCTGTGTCAGCCTTGCAGAGGATGCCCAGCCTGGACAAAAGAGACAGTCTTTCCAGGCTTCCTGCTTGCCCACCTCCATGTTAGCTGGTGGCATGGGGAGATCTGCCTGATGGTTTGGAAGGGGACTGGATCTGCATCCAATAACCACTTAGCTTCTACTCTCACCAGCATCTTTGGCCTACATGGTTCCCATTCTTGACTCCACTGCAGTGCACAATGCAACGTAAGATGTTGTTGTATCACAGAACCCAGGCTTTAGGCCAGGGACAGAGAACCTGAAGCCCTCCCAATGTTGTGGATTGCAGCTCCCATCAGCCTCAGTCAACATAGCCAATGGTTTGGGATGCTGAGTGCTGAAGTCCAGCAATTGAATGGAATGAATGGAAAGAGCTGGGGGGTTGGGGTAGGAGACACATAGCTATATTTAAAAGTAGAAAAAACAGTATCATTGTCTGGCTAGGTAACTTCCCAGTTCACAGAAGCTATTTTAAAGGGCCTTCTGCGACAGAAGTGGGAGCTGCCTATAAGCATCAATGACGAAATCAAAGATTTTATGTAGCTTCACTTTTATGTGAGCTTCACTCACCCTCCAAATGCCCCCCAAAAAAGAATAAAAAGAAATGCAGGAGGGGCAATTCCAAAATAGGCCAATGAAGACTGAGCACACTCAGTGAGCACCGAAATCTAACTAATATTCAGGAGATGGGAAGGGGGGAAATAGAGATGGGGAATGGAATGTAGTGAACAGAAACAGTCCAGTTGCACCATTTTTTTGTGACAATACAGTAGTTGAATGGAATTCCTGTGTCTAGAGATACTATATCTCTGTGTATCAAAGTCTGAGGACAAATGAGAGGGAAACCATGGAACTTCATTTCAAAATTTCCTTTTTAGGTCCTCTTGAACATTTGATAGCATGTTACTGCACATTTATCCAAATTCATACCTTTCTTGCAATGTTGCTTATTATACACATTTTTGCAATATATTTCTTGTAATATAAAGGTAAAAAACGTAAAGGGCCCCTGGATGGTTAAGTCCAATCAAAGGTGACTATGGGGTGCAGTGCTCATCTTGCTTTTCAGGCCAAGGGAGCCAGCATTTGTCCACAGACAGCTTTCTGGGTCATGTGGCCAGCATGACTAAACCACTTCTGGCGGAAGCCGTGATGGAAGCCAGAGTGCCCGGAAACACTGTTTACCTATTTATCTACTTGTACTGGTGTGCTTTCAAACTGGTAGGTTGGCAGAAGCTGGGACAGAGCAACAGGAGCTCACCCTGTTGCATGGATTTGAACCACCGGCCTTCTGGTCGGCAAGCCCAAGAAGCTCAGTGGCTTAGATCACAGCGCCACCCGCATCTCATAATATAATGCAGTTTTATATGTTTTCACTGATACATGCATTCTTATGTACACTTTCCCCTAATTTTTGCACACATTTTTTTCCCTTGGAGAATTTCTTCATTGCAGAAATTATACCAGTGAGAATTTTGAAGAATAGCTGCATTTCAGTTTGCATAGCATTTTGAAAAAGTGCCTTTCAACACGAACTGAGCGGAATTTCTCTCCCATCCTTAAACTAGGTCAGTTTGCATTAAAAATGTGAACCAAACTGAATGTCTTTCCCCCATCCCTATATTCTGAGCCAGCTGACTGCTCACTGTTGGAAACACAATCCTGGGCTCGATGGACCTTTGATCTCCTCTCACAGGACAGTTCTTCTGTTCTCCCATTAAGTGGTGTCAGAGGCAAGCCACAAGGATGAATGAAACTCCAAATGGGAAATGTAAACAGAGAGACAACTGGTGCCGAAATGGTGCACATTCAGCGTCTCCTCCTCCAATGAGCACAAGCTGAACAAAACACTGGCCTCCCCAGCTGCCATCTTCTCATCCATCCCCACATCCAGCTTCCCCAGCCCGCTGTGGAGACCATGCCTGATTGGCACCTGGTTAGATTGCACTCAGCTGTCCCTGATATTTGACACACACACACACACACACACACACACACCTTCCTGCCGCGCTAAAGAACACGCCAGCCCTGGGAAAGAGAAATAAACATGTGAGAGAGGGGAGGTGGGTTGAAAAACAGCAGCGCCCTGGGAGCAAAATAGTCCCTAAGAAGTTGCAAACCTCTTTGGTGGAGGGAAGAGTCAGACCTTAAGACAGTCCTGGTGGAGGAAGGCTAAGCCTTTAGAATATGGCTAATGGGGCTCCATGAAGGAGATCCCTGGAAAGAGGTTCACAACCAGCAAGGATTTTGATTTCAAAGAGCCAGTGGGAAGGGATTCCGTAGCCTGGACGGCCTCTTCCATGCTCATCTCCCATCAGCACAGCAGAACAGACGCATCAGGCTCTGCCAGCCAGGGAGATTTTGTGGAGTAGGAGGCATCGTGGTTCTGCTTCCAAGCAGTGGGGCTTGAACAGAGGGACCTGTCTTTGCACCTTTGGGAGTATGTCAACATTGCTGCAAGCTGCAGATGGGACCACCGATGGGATACCACCGAGAGCTCTGGCTGGGACACCCAGCACAGAGAGTGGAGGTAAGGCATGGAATCAAAGAGACCTGCATTCTTGGGGGCTCCCAAGCCATTGGTTCGGGGAGTGGTGGTGCCTCTGAAAGTAATCCTTTCGTTAGCACAGATGAGCAACATCATAAATTTGCAGCAGGCTGGAGGCAAGTAAAGGGAACTGAAAAAAGAATGAGAAAGAGGTATCCATACTGTGCACACCTACTTATTTCGTTCCACTGTCACTTTTGGTTGCACAACCTATCCTGCAGGTTTCTTATACCACCTGGAACCCTGCAAAGCCTGGGTGCCGGTGGTGAAACCTGGGTGAGTGTGTACATGCATATAGCAATGGTAATCCTTCTTTCAGTTCTCTTGAGAAAAGTAACATTTGTTTCCAGCCTCATCCAAACTCCTGCTCACATAATCAGAGCAGAAAGGGAGGAATTAGTTTCCACTTTCTCAATGCATGGTTAGAGTCTAGAACAGAGATTCCAGACTGTGTTAGCAACTGCAACTAAAGAACCAGGGAGCCGGAGCTTTTATGGATTAAGTAATCTGGGATTCAAGAATGGGAGGCCAAGAATAAATCCTGAAAATATATGGGATTGAAAGAAGCAGAGTTAAGTGAGGGAAGAACAGCAAATCAGGACAATATTTTGAAATGGGCAGCGGGAACACCACAGATCCTTAAGATCTGATCTATATTTGGGCCCAGTTGCTGGTGTGACCATCTTTCTTCAGATCTGCATGCTTTCTGGAGTAGTATTAATAGATAATTGTTTTTCTGTTTATACTCTCTTGATCTGAGATATTTTCTAATCCTTCATTTGCTTCAACTTCAAGCCATGCAAGAGTAATTGGAAGTAGAAAGGGCAAGTATGCCCTGCAGAGATTTGACCTAATTCAGACAGTTTATATTCTTCTGTACTCCAGTACTGCATGTGGTGGGAGGCAAAGTAATATTAGCAAGAATGTCAAGCCCTTGCCCCAAACAACTTACAATTTAAATGTTGACAGCATCCAAAACACAGGTGCTCTTGGCTCACAGAGGCCTTGCACATGCCCCCCCCCCTTGTGCCAATGGAAGAGGCTTTTAAAAATGATGCCTCCTGTGAAAAGGCAGACTGGAATTAAAGGTCTGTCCCTTTCTCCTTCCAGAGCATGGGGTCACCCACTGAAGTTGACAGGCAGGCAACAGATTCAGGATATACTTTTTCACAAGAAAGCTATTAAACATGATAGCTAAATGGAACCTCCCTGTTCAGAAGCACTGTATCTCTGGATCCCAAGTGTTGAGATAAGTAAGAGGGGATAGGTGTTGTCTTCATGCCCTCCTTGCAAGCTTCTCAGAAATTACCCAGATTGACATACAAGATAGGGCTTTGTTCTGCTCAGTCAGAGCAGGTATCTTAGAGAGCTGTGTTAGTCAGGGATTTTGAAAAAGATATAGTGTACTTTCAATTACAATAATTATTAAGGAATTTATAGAGGCTGACCAATAACATAATTATATGAGTGGCTCACAAAGATAAAACTATAAATTTCAATATGAAAGGAATTATAAGAACAATTGCAGCACTTTTAAAATATACAATCAGTGTGATAGAAATTCAGATTTTAAAATCTTGGGAGAACAAAGAGGCCTTCAGCTGGCACTGAAGGTGCCAGGTGAGCCTCTCCAGTGTACCTGGAGTGTCACTGATGAGAAAGGCCCTCTCCCTAATAAGGATTGGGAGCAATTCGATTCAGCGCCTAATTCTCACTTTCTGAAACAATCCCTGAACTGAAACACAACCATTCCTTAAAAAATTCACACTTCTCTTAATTTTGAAATGCAATTCTCCAGCCGAGTAATATGTGCAAAAATGTATATACTCAGGTGAACTGTGCATAAAAATGCATACATTAGTGAAAATTACTGAAAAGTGCAGTATAACTGGGAAAATTCATTTGCAAAAATGTGTCTACTAGGCAAGACTGTGTGCAAAAATCTGTGCAGTAGAAATTCAAAAATGCTGATTAATTTTCATGAGTGTTTTGTTTTTTTAAAGACAACCCTGCAAACCAATATGGTAATGTAAAGAACTCAATTTGAGAGAAACTGAAACTGTCAGATTTGCCGATCTCTTCTCCTGAGTAGCCACTCACCTCACAGAGGCAGGAAGTGGACAGGAGCCAGTGAAAATCTTAGTATATTAGCCTGTCCTTTAGACTGAAACTGGCCAGTTAACTCTAGCTGAGAACATCAACGTCCAGAGGTGACTGACAAACAAATTGTCTCGGGACAGCCTGTCCTGGGTTAATCGCGCCTGCTTTGCAGTGTAACACCTGACCCTGCAATTCAGTCTATGCAAGTACCCAGGATTAGCTTAGGTTAAAGGAGAAAGTTATTAAACTCCTGTTTATCATTATTTCCTGTTATGCTCATAAACACTTCCAGCGTCTTGGACAGAATGAGCAATTGTAGGTGCTTGTCAGCCAAGCTTGACACTGCCAGGGCAGCTGGCACACAGGGGCAGATTTGAAATGCCATGAAAGGGTCAGAAATGGTGTCAACCTTTTTTTCTTGAAGTGCAATAATATTTCTACCAATGGGCAAGGTGGTGGAGGTGATGGGAAGGGAGACACTTGGCTTTTCTGCCTCAGGACCAACCTCCCCAGCCACACCGAAGAGAGGGATCAAATTCGGACTGGAGCAGCACAGGCCTCTCCTGCTTCCATATAGTGAAGCTGATCAGACTAGCAACAGCTGAACCTTGTTTTAGGATCGTTTCCTTCACAAAACCTGAGGACATTTGGCGAGCTTAGGGGGTACAGGGGAGCCTGTGTGGCACACAAAAATTCTGCCATCAAGCACTTTGTTGCCACTCTTCCCACCCCTCACATCCACCACATGAAGCGGCTGCCTCACTCTGCCTAATGTGAGAGCCAGCCCAGAGTTTTAACCACATCATTTCCCCAAATAATCCCTTCCTAAGCAGCATATGTACAAATGGTCAGATACCTGTATAATATCTGTATCCTCCCCCCATCCGCTCCGCTTTACAAGGCTGAAAGCTATTGAGAGTGATTATTTTAGATGTGGAAGCAGGACACCCTCTCTCCCCTGTGCTGCTGCTGCTGCTTCACTTGCAGGTATAAAAAACCAAGCAGCTGTATACAGTGCTTTGATGTAAAAAGAAAGAATCTTTGCTACATCTTTGGGCTGTTCCTGACAATGTAATTTAGAGAGAGGTAAATATTGGATGCAGGGGGCGCTGTGGGTTAAACCACTGTGCCACTTGGGCTTGCTGATTGGAAGGCCGGCAGTTCAAATCCCCGCAGTTCAAATCCCTGCGACGGGGTGAGTTCCTGTTGCTCACCTAGCAGTTGGAAAGCACAACAAGTGCAAGTAGATAAATAGGTACCGCTCCGGCGGGAAGGTAAACGGCGTTTCCGTGTGCTGCTCTGGTTTGCCAGAAGCTGCTTAGTCATGCTGGCCACATGACCTGGAAAAACTGTCTGCGGACAAACATCGGCTCCCTCGGTCTATAGAGCAAGATGAGCGCACGACTCCAGACTGGACCTAACGGTCAGGGGTATCTTTACCTTTTAAATATTGTTTGAGGAGGAGCTGGTGGCTGCTGCTTCCCATCACAGCCAGCCCCACACAAATGTGTAAGAGCCTGTGTAAGAGGGCACACCTAACAGAGGCCCAGGGACAAGACCAGGGGTAGGCAACCCAAGGCCCGTGCTCCACAATTGCCTTCTCAATCTGGCCCGCAGATGGTCTGGGAATCAGCATGGTTTTACATGAGTAGAATGTGTGCTTTTATTCAAAAGGCATCTCTGGGTTATTTGTGGGGCATAGGAACTCGTTCATTCCCCTCCCCCCAAAAAATATATAGCCTGGCCCACGACATGGTCTGAGGGACAGTGGACCGGCCCATGGCTGAAAAGGGTTGCTGACCCCTGGATAAGACCCATGCCTTGTACAGAAAACGCCTCCGTTTCAGTCTGCACCATTTTCTCCAGGCAGGGTCTCCTCAAAATCCAGTAGACCTTCTTTCAGCTATTATAGACAATGCTCTGCTAGATGGACTCAGTGGTTTGCCTTTGGGAAGGGCTGAAGCTCATAGGAACAGAACACCAGGACCACCAAGGAGGTGAAAGAGAACCCCGGAGAGTCACTTCACAGGCCAGGTGCAGGCAGACCTCAGGCCTATAGGATCTCCCTTGTGTCCACCAACAGGGCCAGCTCTTCTGTTAGGTCCCTGTTAGGATGCAGAGCAGGGCGTGGAGCGGAGGCGTTGGCAGACAGAGCGGCATGTGCCAGGCGGACTGGTCTGCTGTGGTGGGAAATGCTGTCCTGTCACCAGGGCTGAAGCAAGATTCAGCTGCTAGTCCACTTGACTTTGATACTTGGACTGGGAGGTTCAGGCTGACATCTCCACTGTACACCTTCAGGCGCAAGGCGAAAACATCCTTCTTCAACCTGGCCTTGGGCTAGGGGTTATGGTGTGCTCAAGGAAGGGTTACTGGTTCTGTTCTGTTCTTGCTCTTATTTGGTATTTTGTGTTTCTTATCTTGTATTTTTATGTTGTGAACTGCTCTCAGGTCTATGGATGAAGGACAGTGTACAAATTTAATAAACAAATAAAAATGAAATGGGGAGTACAAATCTAGAGCTGAGTTTCTACAGATTTGAACACAAAACTGTCCAGCACAGCTGCACAAAGATTTGGTCTAAGCTAAGGCAACCCATTAATATTCTTCTTTTACAGGAAACAAAATGACAGAGAAACATTTTTTAAAAAAACTTGCTATTTTACTTGTTATTGTTAACTTTGGGGTATCAAATTACCCAGATCTACCTTCTGCTCACTTCAGTTATAGGAGCTATATGAGCCGGCCAAAAGGTAAAAGAAAGCTTCCTATATTCCTAACAGCAGGCAGGTAAATAAGAACTTGAAAAGAGCGTCTGCTGGATCAGGCCAATGGCTCACCTAGTACAGCATCCTGTGCGCTATTGGCACACCTGGCCCTCCCAGCAAGTGACATTCAGAGAACACTGTGGCTGGTGGCCATTGATAGCCTTCTCCTCCTCCACTGACTTGTCTATGCCTCTTTTAAAGCCATTCATGCTTGGTGGTCATCACTGCCTCCTGTGCTGCATGAAATGCGAAACCCTCCTGAAATAATAACGTTTTATTTTATTTACGGGATTTTTTTTTTTAGAATGGCTCAATAGGCCCCAGAAATTCTTTAATGAAAGAACATCTCTCCCCCCCCCCAATATAATCATACTTACTAAATGGATACTTGATTCAAAATTTGTATCTTACTTTTTTTTCCTTTTTTTTCTTTGCAAGCCTTGACATTTTAAAACACGTGTTTCATGAAAGAGGTATAAGGAAAGCACAACCTACTTACACTGTTACACAAATGCACATTGATCAAATACTTTAATCAACTTTAAAGTCATGGGAAAAGTTCATTTCATGTATTTTCAACAAACATCCATTGAAGATTTGAACAATGAGGCATTTTAATTAGTAATCCAAAAATAAATCGGACCTAGTTATGGATTTCAGATTGTTGTAAGCACTGTGTTTGTATCCCCTTGTAAAAACCTGCACTTTCAGACAGTTTTGGACAAAACTGCAGTCTGTGGTCACCTATGGCCCATGTGTTACTGGTTATTCAGATCAGTGACACATCCTTGAAGCTGGTTATAAGAAGAAATGTGTCAGTTGGCCCAAAGAGTGTGAATGAGATTATTAAGGTTGCTTCTGCTCTGGCCCTTTCTCTGGAATGATAGGTGTATGTTATGGCTACACCAGGCAGGCTGTTGCTAGTTTTAAGGGTCTGTTTGCAGGTTCAGCCCACTGCATAACTTCCCTTTCAGTGTGGCTGGTGGATTAGTGAAAACCGTATTTACTCGAGTCTAATGCGCCATCAAATCTAACTGATATCTGAATCTAACAGGTATCTGAAGAAGTGCGCATGCACATGAAAGCTCATACCAATAACAAACTTAGTTGGTCTCTAAGGAGCTACTGGAAGGAATTTTTTAAATTTTGTATCGAATCTAACACGCACCTGTTTTCAGAACCTTGAAACCAAAAAAAAAGCATTTGCTGGCGAATGTGAATGTGCCATTGAATCAAATGCACACCTGAATTTTCACCATGTAATTTGGCCAAAAAAAGATGAGCATTAGATTCAAGTCAATATGGTTAATTGTCCTTAATCACTCAGAGGAAAGTGAACACTCACTCTTTCTCCTTTGTATGTGAAAGAGCTTATTTTCCTACAAAATAAATAAAAGGGGAAATCCATCAAGGTAACCAGTAATGAAAAGGGAGCAGTAACTGATTCCCCAAAGGGGAATCCATTCCTGGTTTCCCCCGCCCTCAGCGACACGGGACCTGGAAGCAGCGAGGGAGCGCTTGCTAGAAGGGCCGTTCCTTGGTCACGTGACCCGCAGGGGAGGCCGGGCGTCAGCTGACGTGGCCGCTCTCGGCGCGCGCAGCTCCTCCGCTTCCCTTCTCCGCCATGGACGCCAAGGCCGCCCGGCCCGAGCCCCGCTTCGAGGCCAACTTGGCCTCGACCCTCAAGACGCTGCTCTTCTTCACCTCGCTGATGATCCTGCTGCCCATCGGGCTCTACTTCTTCTCCAAGGCCTACCTCTTCGAGGGGCTCCTGGGCATGTCCACCCGGGACGGCTACTTCTACAGCGCCGTGCTGGCCGTGCTGGCCGTGCACACCGTGCTGGCGCTCTTCGTCTACGCGGCCTGGAACGAGGGCGCGCGGCAGGGGCGCGCGGCCAAGCGGGACTGAGAGGCGGCGACGCCTCGCCCGCGCTTTGCACCCTTCCCCCCAGTCCAGCAGCCTTTGTCGTTTTAAATTGCCGCTCTGCCTTCTAGTCACAGGTACGTAGCCGCCTTGGTCTGCCTAGTCGAAACAAAAGGGAGAAATTCCTTCGAGTAGCACCTTAGAGATCAGCTCAGTTCGTGGTTGGTATGAGCTTTCGTGTGCTTGCAGACTTCTTCGGATACCAGGGAGCTTCATGAGCCTCAGGACCTGGCAGAGTTGGGAAGACTGGAAGGAGCCTCGACAGGAGGACGGATCCCGGAATCGGTTTCCACAATCTGTCTGCAGAATGCTGCTCGGAAACGTTGGCTTGCTTAGTAACCTGCCTGGAACTGTTTTGAAATGAACAAGAGAATTCGTCAAGTTGAACATGAAGGATTTGAGAGCTTCGCCAACAGAGTCTGGACCAAAAATGGTTGAAGTTCGTGTGAAAGAGACTTTATTCCTGTGTCTTTTAGATTGGGGGGGGGGGTTCCAACTTCAGGAGCCTTGACTGACAGTATTCTGCCTACAATTCATGGTTAAACAGTCACGTGATAATTACACTGATAATTACAAGTTTTCTGCCTTGCCACTAATGTCTGTTTAACATTATTTGTTGTGGAATTATGGGGGAAATCGCCACTTTTATGGGGGCAGCACTACAGTACACCAAAAAAACTTCTTTATTTCACTGGAACCTGCTATACAGGATTCAGCACACAAGCCCAGCTGAAATGCACCAATGTGCAGCTAACTTGGGTTAGCTGTTTCAGTAGCTAATGTGAAGTCCTGCGTAAGGACAAATTTTTCCTTCAGGTGAAATTAACTTTCACAACTTTCCTGAATCTTGAATATTTTATCATTACCCTTCTAAGGTTTTATATACTCTGTTTTTAAATCCTAACATAAGGCATAAGTCCTGGGATTGAAAATGTTTACAAATGAGAACCTCCTACTTGTGTTACTATAAAGCACTAGGAATAAAGGAATATTTTAAAATGTAAGGATGTAAAATAGCGACAGTGTCTTAAGGGGATCTGTAAATAGGTTTTACGCTTTTTAAAGGAGGAGGAATCTAATGTTGGGCAACTTGCTGCTGCTTTATCTGAATTGCAAATTTATTTTGTACTGTATTGTGTTAAAATTTCTCTTTCCTTCCCTTATCTATGGAATTGATGTATTGTGAACCTTTTTGATAAAACGTAAGCATATAGCATAAAAATAAAAAATAAATAAAAGGGATTTCCTTCTCAATAAGCTTTATAGGAGGGTTTTGTTTAGTGCTATTTTTCTGGGGGTACTCAAGGATGCACAATAAGTACTGTCACCTCTTTTTCACCAAATGTTAAAAGTGTGGCATTGTAGCAACTTTATGGTGAGTACCAGCAACTTTTTTTCCTTTTTTAAAAAAAGCACTGGTTTTGCCTGTGGGTGTGTTCAGCGTACAATTCGGGGGTGGGAGCAGTGCAGCATTGTAAAGTATTGTGTCGAACTATAATTTTTATAGTGCAGAAAGTCAATGCCACAGCTGTGATAAAGGTTCCTGGGTGGATAGTTACTCCAAGTTATCCAGTTGAGTAATAAAAAATTGTTTGTAATGTTTGAAGTAAGCAAAATTAGCCTCATTGTAGGTACCTCTACAGATCTTTCCCCTAGAGAACATAGCAATTATTTATTTAGAAAAGTACTTTAGACTGCCTCTTAAACTAAATAGATGTATTCAACAGTGCTTTGTTTTTTATTGTTGGGGGGGGGGGGAGTTTCTTGTTTTTGTTTTTTGAAGTTTTCACAATAAAAGAAGCAAATAAAGAGAAGAAAGAAACTAAAGAAAGAAGAAACTGAAGAAAAAACTACAAGATCCTCCCTCATCGCTATAACTTAGCTTTTATCCCCTACAGAGGAAAGTGTGCCTTCCCCACTCTCACCTGGGCTCATCCTTCTCTTCCCACAGCCTCCCACCCCGGGAGATCTCCCATGACCTGCCTCTCACACAGGGTCTAAACTGCCCTTCCCCTTCATCTGAGAGAAAAGTAAGGAAAGAAAAAAGAGAAAGAAATAGATAAAAGGACATCATTTGTCAGTTGTGTATACAATATTTCTTAATAATAGTCAAATGCTCAATCTAGGTTATTCAGTTAGAAATCCCTTTACTGGTCATTGTTTTCCCAGCTGTCCAGTGCTCTTCAGTTCGTTTACTTTTTTCAATGCAGAAAGTTGTGCTGCTTAGCTTATTTTTGTTGTTGTTTTGTTAAGAGTGTTCTAGAGAAGATGGTTGTTTTACTGATGATTTGTCAATATGATTTGTGTTGTAATTATGTCGTTCTGTTACTGTCATGTGAGCTGTGTGAGTGAAAAGTGGCAAAGGAATATAATAAATGAAATCAGGGTGATGTACAATAAAATCTGTGAATGCAAAAAGCATGAAATACCATAAAATCAATACAGAAGGCAGGTAGTGAGCTTGATGCCCACTGTACATGCTGACATCTCCCATGTTCCTGGTTCTTTACAGGAGAGAATGGTGAGGTTTCTCAGTGCAAATCTTCAGATTCCAGCGGTGAGGAGGAGGCCAACGTGGGGAAGAAGAAGCCACGTAGGCAGAGAACTCATTTCACCAGCCAGCAACTCCAGGAGCTGGAGGCCACGTTTCAACGGAATCGCTACCCAGACATGACCACCAGGGAGGAGATTGCAGGCTGGACCAATCTGACGGAGCCCAGGATTAGGGTGAGCGGAGAGCTGTGTTGAGACAGGCAGCAAGCGTAATTAGAGATGCAAAGGCTGGGGTGGGGGGTCAGAAAAAAGCAACACCCCATTCCCCCCCAAGCCTTGTCTCTCATTTTTCCAATTTAAAAACTGAAAATTTGGGGGGACATGAAATATTGTCTCTCTTACAATAAGTGAAATGCTAATGCACAATTATTGCATCAGCGACATGCTGCAGAATATGTCTGCAAAAAACAAACAAGCGCCTGACCGGAGGGGCCTCTAGAAATTGCTGGGGCAGGGCAGGAGTGAGGTGAGGGCAATGCAGTTGCACTAATGGGAGCACCAAGTTGGCAGCTGTGGCGCTTCTGCTGGTGTAGGCAGCTTTTAGTCACTCAGAATGTGTGGTGTGAATATTGTCTCCCATAAAAAGCTACAGCATTAGAGAATAATAATTCATGCTATCCTGTAGGCATGATATTTAAATGGTGGTCCAACCTCAGGCATGCTTGGAGGAAACAGATTACTTGGATCCATTCCAGTGGCTTCAGCACTTGCCAGGTCACTGAAACTGCCTTGGCTACCCTGGTTGATGGCATTTGTCGAGAGAGAGACAAAGGCAGTGTGACCCTGCTCATTCTCCTTGGCCCACCAGCGGCTTTTGATACTGCTGACCATGGTATCCCCCATGGAGCACACTGCTTCAGTGGTTCCACTTCTACCTCCAGGGCCATTTCCAGCAAATAGCTATGGGAAGCCGCTGTTCAGCACCAAGGGAACTGACCTGTAGTGTCCCGCAGGGTTCCATATTTCTTTACCTGCTATTCAACATCTATATGAAGCAGCTGGGAACTATCAGGAGATTTGGAGTGAGATGTCAGATAAATGGATGACATCCAGCTCTATCTCTCTGTCCCATCTGAATTGGGAGAGGCAGTGATGGAATGAATGTGGGCCCATAAACTGAAGCTGAATTCTGAAGAGAAAGGTGTTGTGTGTCCCAAGTTCTCACACCTGGGAGATGGAGTTGCGCACTCTTGCAATGAGCAGGTCTGTGCACTGTGCTCCTGGGTTCAACTCTGTCCCTGGAGGTTCAGATGGCTTCAGTGGCTAGGAGTGCCTTATTCCAGCTCTGCCTGATCTACCAACTATGATGCCTATTGGATAGAAATGTCTCGGCCACAGTATTCCATGCTCTGGTAACGTCCAGACTGGATTATTGAAGATGACTCAGAAACTTCAATCAGTCCAAAATGCTGAGGTTCCATTTAGAGCTCACAGATTCCTCTTTAAAAACAGCTGCATTAGTTGCCAGTTCATTTTCAGGCCCAGTTTATGGTGTTCACATTAGTGTTTAAATCCCTAAATGACTAAGCCTTGAGTCCTATCAGAAAAAAGGTAGGGTATAAATGAATAAATATATATATATATATATATATATATAAATACTTGTACAGTGGTACCTTGATTCTCAAACTTGATCCGTTCTGGAAGTCCATTCCAAAAAGTTCTAAAACCAAGGTGTGCTTTTCCCATAGAAAGTAATGCAAAATGGATTAATCTCTTCCAGACTTTTAAAAACAACCCCTAAAACAGCCATTTAACATGAATCTTACTATCTAACGAGGCCATTGATCCATAAAATGAAAGCAATAAACAATGTACTGCAGTCACACAATCAGTCAATTGATCAGTAGCTGAACTGGGTTCCACAGAGTTACAAAAACAAAACAAAAAAGCCGCGAAAACACAAACACAAAATAAATAGCAAAAACAGACAGACCTCAGCGTAACATTCAAAACAGAAGTGTGGCACTCAAATCAGAAGTGTAACACTCAAAATGGAGCATGTTTGGCTTCTGAAAAAAGTTTGTAAACCAGAACACTTACTTCAGGGTTTGCAGTGTTTGGGTTCCAAGTTGTTTGAGTTCCAAGTTGGGTTCCAAGTTGTTGAGGCATTTGAGAACCAAGGTACCATTGTATACTGCAGTTTCATAAAACATATCAATGTGGTTTTCTACAATTCCATATGCACAATAAAAAACTATCTCAATGTAAACTTGTAAATGTATTTTATCCTAAAATGCACATTCATAAGGCATTTTTGTATGTTTTTGAGCCACAAATAATACCACAAAATCTAGAGAAGTACTAAATCTGAACAATAATTTTGTATCGGCCAGTTTATTTGTTTGAGGAACGAATTAAGTCAGTTTGATTAAAAATGTGGACAAAAGGAAATTCTTAATCAGTTCACTCAGCCACTGAATTTTACGGACCACTGCATTGGAGAGTAGAATTTTCCTTTCTGCTTCTTTCTTCCTTTTTCTCCCTCAAGGTTTGGTTTAAGAATCGCAGAGCCAAGTGGCGGAAAAAGGAGCGTCACCAGCAGACAGAGCTCTGTAAAGGGCCGTTCAGCTCCCAGCTCAACGTCTTGACAAGGAACCCGTATGAGGACCTTTACCCGACCTACGCCTACAGTACTTGGGCTCCCAAGGGGCTGCATGCCAACCCCATCCATAGCAAAGGGTTCCAGCTCTTCAACTCCGTGAACATCAATTCCTTTCCACCCCAAGGTGTGTTCCCAGCAGCTTCAGCAGCCTCCACATCTGGCGTTCCATCTCTGGAAACCTTCAACAGCCTGGCAAGCCCTCCTGGGCCTCCCAGTTCACCGTATGGACCGAGTGCCTCACAATTCTTGTACAGAGACCCCTGCAACTCAAGCCTGGCTGGTTTGAGACTCAGAGCAAAGCAGCCACAGGCCCCCCTCAACTATGGTTCTCCTCAAAATCCAGCCTTGGGGCCCAGCTCCAGCCACTACAATTTGGACAGGCCAGTGTGATGTTGGGGCCCAAAAGAAGGATAGCCTGACGTGTTTCCTTAGAGCTCTTACTGGCAGTGGTTCCCGGGAAGGGTTTGCCTCCATAATTTCTCTGCAAGGGGTGAACAGGATTCACCAGCCCTGGAAAGACGAGCACGTCTAGCCTCTTTCAATCTGGATATTGCCAAATAACCACCTTTCATAAGACTTTTCACACAGTCACCTTTCATGGAGACAGTGCCTTCTCTGAAACTCCAGAACCTGAAGGCTACAAACTGCCAATGTTATTCTGGTTTAATCTGAACCAAGTTGTGTCAGATGCCCAATGTGTTTTTATTTCTTTAGTAGGAGGCCAGAGAAGGTGAATGGCAGGACTTTGCTCAGGCATATAGTACTGTTAAAGGGGGGAGCACATCTGTTATGACCAAAAGTAGAACCCCAAATGAGGAGTGCTGAGGGAACAGAGGAAAAGCAAATCTGAGAAAGCCAGTAGGATACTTGGGTTTACTGGTCTGATCCAGTCAGGTCAGTTTCACCCAAACCATTAACTCATTGAAGCCTCAGATAGTCATTCCCAAACTGGACTTCCTCTCAGTCATTGGAGCAGGAAACATTTGATCTCTGGGTTGTGGGTTCCAGGCCAAGGTTGGCCGAAAGATTCCTGAGTTGCAGGGGGTTGGGGTAGGTGGCCCTGGTGGTCCTTTCCACTTCTAGGTTTCGAGGGTTGAGGGGACTCTGGGCAAAACGATGGCGCTCCCTTTCACCACATATGCCTACATTGGGGGCCCTTTTACTATTAGAAATATGTACTGGGAGCTGGTTTCCTGAAACATCTTGGTTCACCTCCTCCCAATGCCTTTGAAGTTGAGTTGTTCCAGGGCACTATAGAGGAATAAAATGACCACAAAATATGGTAACACTGGGGTTGCTGTGTTTCTGTGGCAGTGGTCTTTTTTGGGAAGGAGATGCTTTCCTCACACTCAGCCTCTTCCATTGATCGGTTTGGAGGGTCCCTCAGCAGCTTCAGGACATCAGCACTTGCTGAAACCTGTGCTACCTCTCCCCCCCCCCCCTGAGATTATTTATATCCAACATGTTTTGAAGATTCGGCCAAATTTAACATTTCTTGTTTTCATTATCAAAAGGGGGAAAACCTTCTCTCTGCAAAGCTAGGAGGGTAGGCCATTGCAGCTTTCTTCCACCAAACAGCCACAACATCTCCACCCTCATGTATGTCCTATAAGCTAATCACTGCCTGATTGCCTTGAACTACTCAGGATTGCTCTGAGGGAATTTTCTAGAGGTGGTATGTAAGGATAGGGGGGAAATTTGATTCAATTTGAAGTTAAAGGCAGAGCTGTCTAATTCACACTGTTTAATAAATATATGAACCAAAACAGTTGTCCTTTGAAATTCATGCTTCTCCAGATTTTACAATGCAGATCTTCAGCCAAATACAAAAGCGCACATAGTAAAGCATGCAGAAAAATGTGTGCATTGGTGAAAATAACACAAAAAGCATTATGTTAGGGGATATTACTTTTCAAACTAGTGTATAATAACATAAAATTGCATGTGAATATTAGGATAAATTTGCACTAAAATGCTGGTGAATTTTCATGTGGGCTTATTTTTTAAGAATCTCAAACTGATGTGGAAATGTGGAGAAGTGGATTTAAGACTGGAAAAACGAGAAAATAAGGGAACCTGAAGCTGACAGTTTTGCCCTCTCCTGATAGTGTCCCCCTGCGCTCACTATATTAGTTTGCATGGGAGATGGAAAACCCATTCAGCATAAACCTTCCCAGGTTACTTTTGCCCAAGCCTTTCCAGCCCCTCCCCTGTCCATTGTCATCAGGGGGATGAACCCCTTCAGACTGCTCATGCTTTCCTTATAGTCACTGACCCGTTTTGACAGTGGCACTGCTATAATGGATAAATAGATTTCCTTCTTCCTCCTCCTGTTCTTTTCCTTTGTGAAGTTTTTTTTATTAAGTTTTCCAAAATTTCACACATACATTTCAATACATAATAGCCCCCCGACTTCCCACCCCCATTTCCATGGTGTTTCTGTTTCTCTCCCTGTGCTGTACCCTGTCATCTCCTCCTCCTGTTGTTGTTTTTTTCCCTTAGAACATGTGTTGATAGGGTCTAATCGTGACCAGGTGGCCTTCCACACGCTGGATGCAACTTTGAGAAATGGCCTGAATAAAGAGTCTTGGAAAACTTTGTATCCATACAAATATGCATGAGGTTTGCCCGCTTTATCATACTGTGATAAAGACTGCCTGAGTGCCATGTGATGCCCTGTCAATAAACCTTTTTTTTTTATTTCACAAATCTATCTAATTCTTACTTTTTGAACCGCTGCCCTATTATCTGGATTTAGCTCTTGCAGAGCCGCTGCCAGTGAGTATAGGCCAACCTCTCCATATCTGCTGCTCTCCAGATGTAGTGAACTTCTTATCCCACCATCCCTGACTTTTGGTCATGTTAGCTGGGTCTGATAATAGATGTCGTCTGAAACATCAGAGACATCTTCAGGAGAGCTTTAAAAAATACTCCGAAGATCCTTTCTATTTTGAAGGTTGCTCATGAAGGCTGCCTGGAGGTCCATGTTTCATGTGTTTTGTGGAGCTATCCCTGAAGCAAGGAGAGCAAGCGGAATCAGTGCACATCAATCCCTCTTGCCCTCCTGGCTTCAGCAAAAGCAAGCCTCCTGGCTTTCCCCCCACCTCCCGCAAGAGCCGTGCGCTCTTTAAAGGGAGCGTGGCTCTTGGGGGCTTTTCTAGGAGGTGGGGGAAGGGACAGAACTGTGTGCTCTGTGCCTTCCCCCACCTGCAAAAGCCAGGGATAGCCACGTGTAGCCTCCACAGGGCAGCGGCATGAAGGCTCCCTGCTGCCCTGCAGAGGCTTCGCACCACTAAGGCAGAAGCTAGAACAGCGAGAGGGAGCGCAGCACTCCCTCTCACTGTTCTGGCTTCTGGGATAACCTCGCAGCCTGCATTCGCTCCATAGGACGCACTTCCCCTTACTTTGAGTATCTTCAAAGCCCATGACACCTTTAGTAAAGGCTGTTCCCTAATTGGAGCGCTCACAGGCAAGGGTTTCCCAATTGTTGGTGTTTATACTACATTTTTAAAGATTTGCCTTGAGGCAGTCTTTAAACCTCTTTTGTTGACCACCAGCATTACACTTTCCATTTTTAAGTTTGGAATAGAGTAGTTGCTTTGGAAGACGATAATCAGGCATCTGCACAACATGACCAGTCCAACGAAGTTGATGTTGAAGAATCATTGCTTCAACACTGGTGATCTCTGCTTCTTCCAGTACACTGCTACTGTATTAGTTTGCCTGTCTTCCCAAGTGATGTGTAAAAATTTTCGGAGACACCGTTGATGGAATCTTTTGAGGACTTAGAGATGGCGTTTATAAGTGGTCTACCTGTACAAGCATACAGTAAGGTTGGTAGTATAATAGCATTGTAAACAAGCATTTTGGTTTCCCTGCGACTGTCCTGCTTTTCAAACACACTGCACTTCAATCAGGAGAAAGCTGCACTCGCAGAGCTCAGGCGATGCTGGATTTCGGCATCAATGTTGACCCTTGTGGAAAGATAACTGCCCAGGTAGGAGAAGTCATCAACATTTTCCAATGTTACACCATTGAGCTAGATTTGTGGCGCTGCACAAGAAAGGCCAGTGCAGTACATCCCTGCCCGCCTGCCTGCCGCCCCTCTTGTCTGTCCACTTCCAGCAGCAAGGGCTGGTGGACTGGCTGGCTGGGCTCTTTCACCCACTTGCTTGCTTACTCCAAGGCCACTTCAGCTCCTGGGAACCAGCACCCCCTGGCCAGCCCCAGAGGCACCTTTCACCTGGGGAGCTTGTAGCCAGGGCTGCTGCAACAGTCCTTTGGGAAGCAGAAACATGAGATGGCATCCAAGGAAGGAGGGAAGGAAAGAAAGAAAGGGACAGAGGCTGGTGTTGCCTGCGGCACCCCTGACTACCATTCAAGGCACCCCAGGGTGCCACAGCGCACTATTTGAAAACCACTGGTCTAAAGAAAGGCCGATAAGCCAAAAACATTAAGGAGAAGAATTACCTTAATGAGGGTCAATCGCAGAGAGGAAATAAAAATCTTAATACATACCCTCCAACATTTCTCTGATGAAAATAGGGATGTCCTGAGGAAAAGTGGGACATTCCAGGATTAAATAAAAAACTGAGACAGTTTAGGGACACTTGGCGGGTCTGTAAGGATAGGTCTGAGGAAGAGATATAATCCCTCCCAGCCATGGACATTCTGAGCATCTGAATGGTGTTATTTGGTTGGCAAATTCATTGAGGCGACATGGAATTGAGCAGCAGGTCACCCCCAGGAGTCAACTGGCGAGAGGGAGGTGCAGGATGTTTTAAGCCGCCCTTTCCTAACCTGGTGCCTTCCAGATGTTTTGGACTCCAGCTCCTATCAGCCCCAGCCAGGAAAGCCATGCATCATCACCAGTTCTTCTTATTTATATTGCACATCTGTAGCAAGCAAAGTGCATGTGCACAGCCTTCTGCTGCATCTAGGGGGCATTTGGAGAGTTCGCAGCTTGGTCTGTTCTGGGATTCCTGCTGATGGGTCTCCTAGTCCCTGCACAGGGTCCCTATTCTGCCTGCCCCTCCGCAAGAAACTACACGTAGAAAGGTATTCAAATTACAGTCAGAGCTGAACAACCCATTGCACATAACTGCACAATGCAATGCACATACTGAAATAATAACCATCGTGTTTCCTTCAATAACCTTTTTGCTTCTGCCTCTCAGTCTCCAGGATTACAAAACAATAGAGGCGAAATAACAGGATTATATAAGCATTTAACTGGATCAAACTGTAACTAAGAAAAATTGACAACAGGTTGTGCAGGTGTGACTTTCCCCAAAATTTGAGGGAAAATTGTGACATGAAAAATGCAATATGGCCACCACTAAATAGTTGTTTTAATACATTTATTTGTTTTTAACAATTATATGCCATCTTTCAATTACAGAATACAGTATCTTACAAATTAAACAGTAAAATGCACAGTGAAATAGATAGGAAAATACCAAATGAAATCAAAAGAGGCTATTCACCATGCTTGGGCACTGTGACAATTTCTGGTTTTCTGCCCAAATTATGCCTAGAGAATAAGGCGCATCCCTAACATGAAGGAAGTTTCAGTTAAAGGCTGTCTGGCAGGGAAATGGAAGATCTTGAAGGCAGTTTGCAGCTGAGATAAACAGTTCCCTCTGATCCCAGGGAGTGCCTAGCCTCCCTGTGGCTCTCAGCAGGTGTCAACCACCCATTACTGTGAAAGGTGACATAAGGTCTGATTGGTCAATGGAGTGACAGCTGCCAGTCAAATATACATGGGCAAGAACCTCGCAGCAAGGGGACTGTAAGATCAGACCTTTACTTGGTGATAATAAGTAGCCACCCTACAGTGAAGAGATAATTTAATGAGTAGGGCCGAGTTGTGGCATAGGTGATGGAGGGTCCTAAATCTGCCGGGCACCTTTGTAAATCTAATCCCATGTGTCTAAATATTATTAATAATATAATTATTTAATATTAAAAACGTGAGTGTTAGGCCTGTACTGATAACCTTGGTACAGTTATTATAAATAAATGCTCTCAAAATGTACTGCTTGGCATTTTTTCTTGAATTAATCAAAGAGAGCCTTTATACCTTACTGAGGATCTCACCCACCCCAAATTATTTTTCTCTCTCACCTCTGCTCCAGCAACACCCCACCCAGCAAGCATATACAAAATGCAAATTGCACCTGCTTTCAAATGTGCATGTTCTGGTGTGGTGCTGCATCTCAGAACCAAGGAGGCGGAGTTGTCAGAAACCCCCATAAACCAAGGATCTGGACCAAATGGGGCAGGGGATGAGGGACAGAGAAAAGAAAAATTCTACTTCCCAGTTCTATCCAAAAGCTGATTTAGTATTAAATGTTTATTGCTAAGCAAAATTGGGCTTTCAAGCTCATTAATGTTTTAAAGGCAATCTCCGAGTCTATCATTTTATAGACTGGGAAGCCTTCTATTTTTGCGTTTCAACTTATTCATTAAAATTTAACTACTGCGTTCTCTCACACTTTCGTCAACAAGAGAATCTGGAGCACCGTCAGTCAGGAGTCAGGATTCTGCATTCTGGTGTAAGCTAGATGTCCTGAATTGTATTGTGATTACAAGTCACTATCAATTTGGAGAAGCATCACTTATATGAAAGGGGAAATGTTTATTGTAAAATTGAAGCTGACTCCTTTATGACTTGTTTCACCCGTTTTTGGGCAAGTGGTTGCATGTACAGTCTAAGCACATGCACACACACTGGAGGCATGACAAAGAAATACATTTTAATAGTGGGGTGTTTTTTTACAGGTATGGATGAATCTGTCAAATTTTGTTTTTCTCAGTTTATCACATTTTTCCAGTCTAAAGTTCAGCTTTCCACATCAGTTTGTGGTGTTTTTTTTTAAAGTCCTCATGAGAATTCTCCTGCATTTTTAGTGCAAATTACTCCTAATATGCAAATGTTGACATTATTCTAGATTTTATTGCAGTTCTTTAATGAGTTTTAAAATGTTTTGTTTTGTCTTGTTATTGTTAGATTATAGGTCCAGTGCCCTTCTTTGGGAGGAAGGGCAGGGTAAAAATGTAGCCAATTAAATAAATAGATTTCTTAAAAATGTAAATGGAATTACAATGCATCTCATTATATTACATATGTACACAACAAATAGTGGGACAGCCTCTGACCTGTGTGCCTCACTTACTCCCAGAATATTTATATTCCACTTTCCAGCTCCGAAAGGAACACACAAATAGCAGATTGGAACAATCTATGAAAACAGAACAATAACAGAAAAATCCAGTACGTAATGAAATAGTAAGGTTGTCTCCACACTGGCACTGTCTTACGGGTGGAAGAGAAGCCGGTTTAGGTTCCCACAATTAAAGAGGATTAAAGTGCTCTGTCTTTAAAGTGCAACAAATCCACTTTAAAAACAAAACACACCATCACTTTCTGTGATTAGGAAAGCCAGGAGAAATGTATTAAAAAGTGAAGGATGAGCCAATGATCAACAGGAAGGTGTACAAGCAACCTGCAAGCAAGTCATGATGTGTACACATTGTCACATGACTTCCCTGCAAACAAATCAGAACACAAGCTCAATAAATGCCAGCCATATGCTACATACATGGAAGCACATGACTTTCCCCAAAGAATCCTGGGAGTTAGAGTTTGTTAAAGGTTCTGTGAATTGTAGTTCCTTTAGGTGTTCCCAGGATTCTTTGGGGGGGGGGGGAGTCATGTGCGTTCCATGTATGGTGTGTTTTTGCAGCCCAAGTCTAACTTCCAAGCAAATAAGGATGAATAAACAGGTGATAAGAATTTAGTAGAATACCCATAAAATTAGTGAGTTCACATTCATGCCATGAAATACGAGTAACTACAGATTATGTACAGAGATCTTCCTCATTTTTCATTCCGTGTTTTTATTTCTCTCCCAGCTGTGCCTTCTTTCAGCCATTAGAGGAAGCCAAAGAGCTACAGATGGAGTAACTGGAAAAGCAGCCGCCAGGTCTTTTAAGGTTGGTTCCAAAAATGGACGGCAGGGGAAATGGATTCTCTTTCCGTGCCACAGAAATAGCAAAGCAGTGAGGCAGAAACACACTATAGCAATCTAGTTTAATGTTCCAGAGCACAATGAGGAACACCTAAACAACAACAGACCATGAAGTAGCAGGAGACTATCGGTGATTAGAGCCGTTTGCAAGGCTAACGTGGCTGGTCTGACAACGGCCAGAGGATTTCAACAACACAAGTGTCAAATTAATTAACACTTTAATAAACAATTCTTGGTAGCTCTGCATTAGCAGCCCCCACTGTGTGTGGATAGCATTTTTCTTCTCCCCGCCCCCTCCAAGCTGCATTCTGAACCAGATAATAGATGCCAGTCTGCTGATGTAGCAGTGATAAGAACATGAGAAGAGCCTGGATTGGGCCCAAGGGTGCCCATCTAGATCAGCATCCTGTTCTCACAGTGGTCTAAGTGGAACGCCCCACCCCCACCTCGCAGCCACATGTGAATCCTCGCAACTGGTGTCCTGAGGCAGGCTGCCTCCAACAGCGCCTAGAATGTGCACCAGCCCTGGCCAAAAATGATAAGTGTGTGGAGATTTTCTGCTGATTCTTAATTATCAATAGCAGAACTAGGACACAAATTTGGAAAATCTTGCTGTGAGCTTCCAGCTTTAGATGTACTACAGATCTCTTGATCTCTCTTTACATATGGGGAGGAGGAACGCAGCTCTATTTCTCCTTTACACCTGCAGGTGAGGCAGTGGAAGTGCTGGACCAGCGTCTTGCCTCAGTAATGGACTGGATGAGAGCCAACAAGCTGAAACTCAATCCAGATCAGACGAAGGCACTGTTAGTGGGTGGTTCCTTAGACCAGATGGATGGGAGATGGCCTGCTCTTGATGGGGTTACACTTTCTCTCAAGGAGCGAATACATAGTTTGGGGGTACTTCTGGATCCTTTACTGTTGCTTGAGGTTCAGGTGGCCTCAGTGGTGCAGAGTGCCTTCCATCAGCTTTGGCTGGTGGCCCCACTGGACAGGGATAGCCTAATTTCTGTTGCCTATGCTCTGGTAACCTCTAGCTTAGATTACTGCAATGTGTTATATGTAGGGCTCCCTGTGAAGATGGTCTGGAAACTTTAGATGGTGCAGAATTTGGTGGCCAGATTGGACACTGGGACAAGAAGGTTTGAGCACATGATGCTGATCCTGGCCCAACCATTCTGGCTGCCAACTAGCTTCTAGGTCCCATTCAGAGTGCTGGTTTTGACCTATAAAGCCTTAAATGGCTCAAGATCGCAATACCTCAAGGACTGTATCTCACTATATGACCCTGCAATCATCATCAGAGGCCCTTTTTCATGTGTCTCCTCCACAAGAGATCTGGGGAGCAGCAACAGGAGAAGAGGCCTTTTCTGCAGTGGCTCCCCATTTGTGGGATGCTCTCCCCAGGGAGGCTCGGCTGACACTTTCATTATACATCTTTAGGCACCAGGTGAAAATGTTTCTCTATAACCAGGCCTTTGGCTGATTAACATTCTGTGTCTTTTTAAATGTGTTTGTGAGATGGGGTGTTATTAATTTGTTTTTGTTTTATTGTGTATTTTGTGTTCTCATTTTATGTTGTGAAACATTCTGTGACCTTTGGAGCAATGGCAGTACAGTGGTACCTCAGTTTTCAAACAGCTTTGTTCATGAACAACTTCGAACCTGAATGTTGCAAAACTGGAAGTAGGTGTTCCGGTTTGCGAACTTTTTTCGGAAGCCAAACATGCTCCGTTTTGAGTCCCCCTGTGTTTCCTGTTGTGCTGCTAATTTGTGTCCCCCCTCCCCATTGTAATTCAAGCCTTTTGTTTCTGATTGCAGTGTTCTAAGGTGATATTTGGAGCTTTTGTTTTTGCTATTTATTTTGCATTTCTTGTTTTAAGGCTTTTTCATTTAATTTGTTTTTGTGACTGTATGGATTCCAGCTCAGCTACTGATTGACTGACTGATTGATTGTGTGACTGCGGAAATGGATAAAAGACCCCCCCCCATCCAAACAATGACTATCATCAGTAAGAAAAACATTTAATTTTAATTTTTATCATCTACAATTCTGTTTTATTTATTTTATGCTTTCATTTTATGGATCAATGGTCTCATTAGTAAAATTCATGTTAAATTGCTGCTTTAGGGCTTGTTTTTAAAAGTCTGGAATGGATTAATCCATTTTGCATTACTTTTTATGGGAAAGTGCGCCTTGGTTTTGGAACGCTTTGGTTTTGGAACAGACTTCCAGAACGGATTAAGTTTGAGAACAAAGGTACTACTCTATAGGAATTATTATTATTATTATTATTATTATTATTATTAGCCACTGATTTCATACCCTTCAACATTTCTCCAAGGAAAATAAGGACATCCTATTTCATAATGATCATTTTACTGTTTATATCCCACACATCTTACTGGATTTCCCCAGCAACTCTGGGCAGCTTCCAACATATATAAAAACATTACAAAACCTTCCCTATACAGAATTGCCTTAAGAGGGCTCAGGGGTCGGATAACTCCATACCCTCCAACATTTCTCCAATAAAAATAAGGGTATCCTAAGGGAAAATGGGACATTCTATGATCAAATCAGAAACCAGAATGGCTTCTCTAAATCAGGGACAACTCTGGAAAACAGGGACACCTCAAGGGCCTGTGATTTCAGGGCTCCCACATGGTAATAGCCAGAACACTGTTGCCCAAAGCATTGAATGAGACTCAATGCTTGGCAAAGATGTCTCCATCCATGATGAAACTGCCTGGGCAGGCACTCTGCCGGCGGCCTCCGTTCCGAAGAACCAGCAAGTCTGTGCTGGTCTTCAGGAATGCTGAAGTCTCATCTGCATTTTCTTACCCAGCTGCTGCACGACACCAAAGTTTACACTAATAGGCTGCAGTGGAACTGGGCTATCCCTCTTTGAATGGGCAAGAAACTTCTTTTATTTTTCTCACTTGCTTGGACTATCCAGCGATACATAAAGAAGGCTTGGGTAGAATCCTGGCCCCTGATTAAAAATATAACACCTATATTCCTAAGGAAGGCACATTTTGAAGGTAAATTCTTCAAACGTTTCAAACAGGTTTGTCTAGTGAAACTGACTCTCCAGCTTCTAGCTCTCGAATAATTCTAGGTTAATTTATGAATTGGTGAAAATAATATTTGAAACTTGCATGCATGAACAGCACTGGGTCCACAATAAACTGCTGCGTTGAGGTTCCCTGGCTCTGCTCGTTTTCTCAGCAAGTTTAATGGTTGTCTTTTCATGCTCCTCCTGACCACCTGATATGCAGCACTCTGATTTGCTTGCACAAAGTTAGGTTAGCTTGAGTCTTTACTGAGCATTCATCCCATTCTGTTTGCAGGAAGGCTACAGGTATATGAGAATAAGCATTCATCCTTAGTCCATCCTGATTTGCTTGCAGGTTGTTTATATGTCTTTTTCATCACACCTGCACCATATATTTAAAGCACTTTTATATGAGTTCAACAGTCATGGCTCTCCCCTCCCCCCAGGAATCATGGGAACTGTAGTTCATTAAGGGTGCTGACCTCTCAAACCCACAGCAAACTACAGTTTCCATGATTCCCTGTGACTGTGTGCTTTAAATGTACGTATAGTGTGGATGTGAGCCATCAAGCATTCCTTCATCCCTCCCTTTTCAGTGCATTTCCTTGTCAGTTTCCTAACTGCATAAAGTTATTTTTGTTTATTTAGGGATTTGTTCCACTAGGGTGACAGAACGCTGTAATCCACAAGCCTAAATTTCTGGTATGCACTTAAATCCCTCCTGCAAGCTGCTAGCAGCCTGGAAGCGACCACACTGATGTGCCCCCCCCCCCCATGAAAAGACAACCATTAAATTTGCTGAGACAACAAGCAGAGCCAGGGGACCATAACACAGCAGTTTATTGTGGACCCATGCTGTTCATGCATGCAGGTTTCAAATATTATTTTCACCAATTCATAGATCAACCTGGAATTATTAGAGAGCCAGAAGCTGGAGAGTCAGTTTCATCAGACAAACCTGCTTGAAATGTTTGAATATGCTTTCAAAATGTGCCTTCCTTAGGAAAATAGGTGTTATATTCTTAATTAGGGGCAGGATGCAGCTACCTCCCTCTACAGTTGTGGCAACCAAGGGCATGTGGCCAGGTGACTCAGTGCAGTGGGTGAACAAGGTTTGGGGATAAGTCAATGAATGTCTCCTGGGAAAAGCTCCTCATTTCCTTCCCCTCCACCCAGCGCTGCAGCCGCACCCTGCCCCATCCCACTAGCTGGGAAGCAGCGAGAAGCTCAGGCTGCAGCGAGGATCAAACTCGTCTGGCAGGTTTGGGGTTGTTGCTTGCTCCCCCCCCTCCGCCTTTCAGCTGCAGACAGAGATGATCAGCTGAAGAGGGAGCAGTGGCCATGCCTCCCTTCCTTCATGCCCTCTGCTTTGCAAGCAGGGCTTGGGAGCACTGACCGAGGGCAAGAAAAGAGGCTGCTCCCCTTGCTGGTCCAAGGGAAGAAGAGAGAGTCACTGGGGAGGATCAATCCCCTCCCATAGCACTGGATGCTACCATCCACCTCTCTACTGCCATAATTTCTGGGGCTGAGACCCATCTCTGAGGCAATGCAGGACGCAGCACTTTCAAGAGGCACCCGTGGCTTTGGGGTGCCATGTCCGCTGCTCCTGCTTCTGGCCTTTGCTGTCATTCTCCTGGATCCTGTCGACTCTCAGCAATGCTCCTTGGGAAGCCCTTCGCCCATCCTTCAGTTTGCTGATGTGGGTGCTGAGCAGCGGATTCCTGCCCACCATCGAGTCCCTGGATCTATGGATCACCTCTACGCCCTTGTCCACGGCTACCTTGAAGTTGTTCAGCAGAACCCTTTCCCGACAGGTAAGGAAGCCGACTTCTACCAGCCGTGGGAGCCGGGTGCAGTTGCCAACGGAGCAAGAAACAAACGAGAACAAGCTGTAGCCTGACCAGGCCTTGTACCTTCAAGAGTAGCTTGATGTGCAAGAGTCAGCAGATAAAACTTCTAATAGCATGCGGGTGAAGCATTTGTCACCTGCTCAGATCTGTGGCTGGGCTAGTTCTAAATTCACAGAAGAAGGAACTGGTTAAAAGAAAAGAAAAAAGCAACCAGAGAGCCAAGGCAACAGAAAGGCCTTGAGACCTTTGAGAAAAATGTGGGACCCAAGGAAAGACACACGTTAAAGAAAGCCCAGGCATTACTGCCACTGCAGGCTCTTAACAGCAGCTTCATTCTTCTCTACTGGGGTGGCTAAAATGCAACACACACACACACACACACACCAGTGGTAGGTGCCTATCCCGCAAATTCAGGTTGTGTAATTAAAGTGGATTTGGCGCTCTTGTGCAGCAAATCTGTGTCTTCCAAAAATGCAACTTTTTGCAATAAGGAAAGTGACAAGAAAGCGCACTGTGTGGGATAACGATTGATGTGACATTGTATAACTTCCCTGTAAACAAATCAAAGTGAATGCTCAATAAAGAGGTCATCTGGAAGTGTCCTGAGGGTCCCTGCAACCTGATCCAACAGGTATCAACTTCTGTAGGTGTTTCCCGTCTTTCCCCTCATCAAAGCCCACCAGCACGCCTGGTCTGTTCTGTATCTTAGGCAGACCCCAGCCTCATAGGAATCTGGCAGAGGTGGATTCAGAGGAGTGCCCATACTGGGCGCTAAAGGGGGAGCTGCAAACATGACTTAGAATGGAAGGCAAGAGGCAAATCAATTCCTTCCACACGGCCAAGAAACACATTTTGATACTCGTATTCAACATTGCTCCTGACAGAAACATACAGTAATTTTTCTAACTATACAATTTCTTTTAAATTGCATCCTCACTTTTCCCCTAAATCCCTTCTAGTTCAGCAGCCATTTCTCACAGTGATTGATTGATTGATTGATTGTACTTTCATTCAAATGAATCTCAAAGCGTCTTTCAAGCAATGAAAAACAATAACATAATAAAATATACTAGAACATCACAAATACAGCATAAATCTTATAAAATAATTAACAAATCATCAATAAAACAGTTACAAACTATAAAACACTATTTACAAAACAGAAGTTAAAAAGTAAGCTTGTTTACAGCAAAACCACTTTATATGATTAACCAATCAGTATGGTGGCCAAACAGAAGCTCATAAGCAGAACCCGAGTGCAACACCAGCCGTCTCCCCCGTTGTATTCAGGGGCACATGACCTCTGACAGTGGATTTAGGATAGAATGGGATAGGACTGTAATGCAGGTATTTCTCATAGGAGGAGGACTGGGGTGCCTGAATGTCAGCTGTCTGGATTCAAGGCATGTGTGGCAAAGCAGAGGAGGGAGTCCACCAACGTCTCTCATATTACTGTTGAAAAGCGATGGGCCCCTTGGGGTCCGTCCCCCCGCTGGCCATTTGTGCATCGGCAAAAAGGAGGAAGTGAATCACCAAAGAAGGGGGCACTCATTTGCATAAATTGCATGGAATAGATGCAAATTTAGAAATTATTAATTTAAATTAAAATATGAGACATCTGACCCTGGCCAGGAAGATTGTGACCAGATGATCAGTGTAAAGGGACACATGACCATTCTCTCTACCTGGATTCCTTTTAGTAAATCAACTTGTCTGGGCAAGTAGCAAAGCTTTGTTTGTTCCACAGACGGAAGTTGACTGGGAGTTGACTGCAACTTGTACCTGCCCTCTGGGAGTTGAGTGGGAACAGGACTGAAGGTTGGATGTGACAAGGTGCCGCTCCAGTCCACGGGGAGCCAGCATGCTGCTGCCCAGATGCTGTGAACTTGGACAAATATGTAAATTTCAGTTTCTCTCCCAGTTCTCCACATTTCCACATTAGTTTGTGAATTTTTTTTTTGTCCTCATGAAAATTCACCAGCATTTCAGTGTGAATTTTTCCAGTTCCCCCCTTTTCTATGCAATTTTGCCTTTTCTACACATTTTCATGGTGCAATTTCCACCAATGGAGCACATTTTTGTATGTCATCTTCACTAACTTTTGCAGTTTTCTGCACACTCTCCTCTTTCTTTGTACACATTACTTGGCTGGAAAACTGCACTGCGGGATTCAGAAAAGTGCATTTCATAGGATGGCTGTGTTTTGGTAGGTGTATTGTTTCAGAAAGTGCTGATTAGGTTGATTCCCCATTAAATGCAAGCTGAGCTGGATTTCTCTTCCTTCTCTATATAAACTACAACTCGCATAAACCTGGCCAGTGTTGAAGGGTTATGGAAGCTGTAATCCCCAATGTCTGGATACACCATATTGACTACCCCTGATTTAGACCCTCTGAGGGCCTGGTTCTCATGGCCAAAGTATGTGAGAAGAAGGTGATGCACAACCGGATTGCCCTTTTCCTTTCTTTGCAGCTACGGTGAGCAGCTGCCAGGTTGCTCAGGCAACACTGAGGGGTTAACCTCCTCTCCAAAACTATTTTTCAGAACTAACTGCCCTCCCCTACATATTAAGGTAGATGCTAACACCCTAGTGGGTGTGGGGAATTGAGGCATACAGAGATGGGTTGCACCACTTAGGACTGTGGGCCAGGGGTAGCTAATGTGCAGCCCCTCACCTCAGATGTTGTTGGGCTATGACGCCCATCATCCACAGGCCACTGGTCATCTTGGCTTGGGCTCAGGGTCGGATTTAGGTCTGATGAGGCCCTAAGCTACTGAAAGTAATGGGGTCCTTTATATGTCCAGCTGTCCTTTGTCAACAACAAATTGTCGCTTTTTTGTGTTGAATATATGCTATGTGGTATTTTATGGACTTAATAGGTATCTAAAGCAATTTTATTTGTTTTTTATAGTATATTTTGGAAATGTACACCCAGTTTCTTTTCTTTTAAATTTTTTGGGGGGCCCAAGAGAGTGGGGCCCTAAGCTATAGCTTGTTAAGCTTGTACGTAAATCCAGTACTGCTTGGGCTGCTGAGAGCTGCAGTGACGGATATGTGAAGGGCAGCACAATGGTTACTCCTGCTATAGGTGAATGCTCTTGTGACTGACTGCTCCTCCGTATGAAAATGTTCCTCTCATCCTGCACCTAGAAAGATGGGTAGGCTAGATCCTGACATGCTAGTTTTCTATATGAATGGTCTTTGTATGGAGGAACAATCCCTCATGTAAGCCAATGTCATCACTGCTTGGGAGACAGGACTGCAAACTTGTACCTACTTGCCTGCATTCAGGAACTTACTTATGAGTAGACATGTTTAAGCTTGAACTGTTGAGCTCTAGTCCTATTCACACTTACCGGGGTTTGAACTCTGTACAAATTACTTCTAAGTAAATATTATCAGGATTGTAGTGTGTGAGTGCAATTATATGCACACTTCCTTGTGAGTAAGCCTCATAGAACTTAGTGAGACATTTTGCAAGTAAACATGTACAGGATCCATCTGTGAATGGATCAACAGCCTCTGTTGACAGAGTTGCGGTCTACATTTCCATGTCATTTCCATGCAAAAAGAGAGAGGCTCTAATAACCAAAGGGAACAAGCCCTTTTCTCAAAGTGTGTATAATAAAAAGACAAATAATAGGTACCCACAATTAATCATAGTCACAGGAAGCTCCTCAGTGATTATGCTAATAAAAGAAAAAAACAACAATTTGCTCCATTGATGTTATGAATGGTTGGGCTTCCCATTGTTTGTCAAGTCTAAAGATGGCAACTCTTAACCATGAGAGAGCAGCCTGGCAGGTTGACTGTATTCATGTTTCTTTTGGAATAAGGTATAGAATGCCAAAATAATTTTTCAAAGAGAAGAAAGGTCAATGAAGTGGATTGTCAGTTCTGCAGGAACCGTGGTTGCCCTGATACTGTTCCGCGTTTCTGGGGAGACATTTGAAAGGCTAGATAAATACACTCCTACCGTTGCGATGGAAGGAAGGTATAATTAGTGTTAAGAATTTTATTTTTAAAGATTTTTATTTTAAAAAATCAGGGTTTTAGAAGTACACAAAACTGGTGCTGAACTGGATCTTCCCTTTACGAAGAGAAGCACAGGCTGTGGGCAAAGGTGTTGAGGGGTGGGTTGCTATGGCAATGTTTGAATATTCTGCAACTAATGTGTCTTCTTCCACAGAGTTGCTGAGGGATGCCCTAAATGACCCACCGTCTGCTAATACTTCACAGGTAAGGAAAAACAGAGGAGGGAAGTCCACTTAGGGGGAGAAAGTCCACCATTTTGTGAGCTCGGAGTCCATGTTGGATACCACAGTTTAGTTTCTTAGCTATTTTCTTCTTTATATGCCCACACACAGTTCTGAGGCTTATGCACACATGGCTTCCACAGGAGAGATGGGCTCAAGTGGAGGTATAGCTGGGGAACGGTGTTTGGAGGCTGTGTAGACAGTTGAAAGAGATTTGACATTAGCAGATATTTAAGAAACGGTGAGGACTTGGAGTTGGTGGGCAGTAAACCTGAGGATGTTGTTAAGAGAAGATTATAACAGAAGACATGGGAGTCCTCCCCATCTCAACTCATCTAGGGTTGCCATATTCCAGGGATCAAAAACCTGGACCCCCACCATCAGGCCACCCCCCACTCTCTTACCTTTGCTGTCTTCGGCCTCCGGCTCATGATGGGAGGCTGAGCAGCCCCAGGACGGTCACACAAGGCCTGGTGGCGGCCAGGAACAACACCAAGCCTGGCACGACCCCCAGCAGGCCGCTCCAGGCCACCCGATGCCTGCTCCCTGTTCCGGGGCACAGTGCCTTCTGAGCATGCACAAAACGAAAACATAAAAATAAAAAGCAACCCACCCCTCAAACCCAGACATTTAATTCAAAATGCAAAAATCCACCCAGATGGGGGGGCTGCCCCCCCCCCCGGACATGTCTGGGAAATCCCAGACTTCTGGCAGCCCTAAACTAATTCCTTCTTAGGTAGACCTCCTCAAGTGCCACCCTCTTAGCCAGGTGGCTGTATTCCACAAAAGCTAATACCAAGGCTCTTCCTTGGTTTTGCTGCAAAAAAGCTATAATGGCTGACTACTCTGGAAATCTCGTCTCCTTGATTCCCCATTGATAACATGACATTCCAGCCTACAAGGAGTCCACATGTCCTCTCTCCAACCTAATCCTTCTTAACAATGGACATTTTTCAATTACAATGAGAATCATAACTAAGGCTACATTCACACCATACATCTAAAGCACTATAATACCACTTTAAACTACTCCCGGTGAACTCTGGGAGCTGTAGTTTCTTAGGGGTGCTGAGACTTTTTAGGAGACCCCCATTCCTCTCACAGACCTAGAGTTCCATAGGAAGAGAGACTGATTGTTAAACCACTGTGGGAATTGTAGCTCTGGGATGGGACTTGGGGGTCTCCTAACCACTTGCAGCACCCTTAACTGACTACAGCTCCCAGAACTCTTTGGGGAAAGCCACGACTGTTTAAAGTGATATGATAGTGCTTTAAATGTGTGGTGTGAATATGGCCTCAGGGGTCACAGAAGCCAAGCAGAGTGGCGGTGATAAGAGAGACCAGCGATCATTCTCTGAAGGACTCTTGCTTTCCTCTCCAGATCCTCCAGTATCAAACAGGATACATCATCTGCGCCACAATTGCTGTCATCTATTTTGTGGCGCTGCCCATGACCGGGTTGTGCCTCTGCTGCTGCCGGAAGCACAGGCGCTGTGGCGGGCGGATCAAGGCATACCGCCGCTCCCTTCTCTGCCAGCGCAACCTCCTCATGTTCTGCCTGCTCCTGACCACGCTCGTCATCCTGTAAGTGAGGACCTGAGCTAGTCCACGACATCCGTGCCATGGTGGGGGGCAGAGGGGGGGCTGCTTGCAGGACTGACAGTTACATGGAGGGAGAAGGAGATGAAACTTTCTGGGGAGGATGTGAGGCTTGTCATTGAACACCTGCATTGGCTTTCCCATTTCCTACCAGGCATATCTAGAGGTTCTGGGTGGTGGTGGTTGTTGTTGTTTTACCTACATAGCTTTAAATAAAGAATTAGGCCTTCCTGATTGTGTTGGGCTTCCATCAGCACCAGCCAGCATGGCCAATGGTCAGGGCCAGGGAAGATGGGAGTTAGAGTCTCAAGCTGCGTAACTCTTGCCCACCAAGGCTAAGAAGGATAATAACTGGCCTGAATCAGACCAGTGGCCCATCTGGTCCACCACATTTTTGTCTCCTCCTCCTTCCAGTTCTGTCCCGCCTTTCCTTTGAGGAGCTCCTGGTGGTGTACACAGTTCTTCCCTGCTTCCCATTTTATCCTCACAACAACCCTGTGCAGTAGACTAGCTTGAGAGACAGTGACTGGCCCAAGGTCACTCACTCACTGGGCTTCATGGTTGACCAAACTCATTTGCCTTTGCAGCTTTGCAGGTGGGGCTCCCTATAACCCACAGAGCACCATTCCTATAAGCCCCATTCCTTCCTCCCTTCCTTCCTTTCACAAACCACTTTCCCCAGGTTTCTGTGCATCCTGATTTGTTGTGGACAAGTTATGCCAGCACTGTCAGTGGTTCAAGATGTTTGCAGAGACATTGTAGGCAGATTAGTGTTCCTTGTTAATTTAGCATTTTGGCCTTCAGCTAGTGAGTCAGGACTCTCAAGTGGACGATGCTGCAACTTCATGTGGATTTTAGAGCCAGCACCACCCTCTCTTTTTTGTTGTGTAGGCTTTATTTTTAAAGGAAAAAAGATGTGTGGAATGGAGAAAGAAAAGACTAATGAGAAAACTAAAGCGCAAATGAGAAAGAAATGTCAGATCTGCCAAGCAGAGAATTGCCCCATATTGCAGCCTGGGGTTGGAGATGGTCCTCAGTCTGAGAAGGTTAAAGGCAGGCTTGGACCAACTGTGGTGTCGTGGTTAGAATGTTGGACTGGGGAGATCAGAGTTCAAATCCCCACTTGGCCATGAAGCTCATCAAGGGACCTTGAGTAAGTCAGTATAAGCTACCCCACAGGGCTGTTACGATGCTAAAACAGGAGGTAACCATGTTTGCCACCATGAGTTCCTTGGAGGAAAGGGAGGGAAGTAAGTCAGAAACCCTGGAAGTACAGAATGCTGGCATGACATGAAAACTGCCTGGGAGGCAGACTACAGGTCCATCACCTGATGGCTGCAAATCAATGTGTGAATGAGCAATCACTCTGCCTGATAGTATTTCCACTCCACTGTGTATGTATACATGGAGACAGTTCCCAAATGTTCAGTTGCTTGCCAGTCATCCAGTATTCAGTAACCAAAATAAGAGACGTGCATAGTCAGACAGAGGAGATCACTATTTATAGTATGCTTGTACCACTTTTCTTGCAGAGGTGGTGTTATCTGTGCTTTTGCTGCCAATCAGAAGGTGAAAGAAGAGTTGGAGCCTGGTACCCGGGATGCACTAAACACCCTGCAGGTTTTGAGGCACCACATGAACTGGGTCCCCCGAGTAAGTTGGCAACACCTCTTGTCTCTTTCTCTGCACATTCGCCTTTGCTATGAGTCATTATTGCAAGGAAATTTTGTCTCTTTACTGCTAAGATGTCCAGGTATAGAATCATGACTGGAAAGTTGGACCTATGTGGCGCTCTCGGGCATAAGTGCCTCTAGGTTGCTTTACAAGACTCCTGTTACTTTTTTTCAAGAAGGTCTCCGCTCAAAGTATTGGGCGCTGAGGCCCAGGGAAGTGGTTTTCCAGCCCAGTGGGTGTGGGACAGGGCAGAGATGAATCAGGATGAAGGTGAAATTCTGAGGAAGGCAGATCAGGATCAGAAATGTTGGGAGGCTGGTGGTTCAGTGCACTGAGCTGTTCTTAGGGATGGGGGGGGGTGGAGTTTGATGTGGTTCACATTTTAATGTGAAACCGTCTTAATTCAAACTACCCCAAACAACACACAATTTGAAACACACCCATACTTCAAAATTTATACACCTCTGAATTTTGCAGTGCAGTTCTCTTACCAAAAATGTGTATTAAAAATGTGTTTATTAGGGGAATGTGTGAATAAACTCTTTTTAAAAAATGCAGATTGATGTGGAAATGTGGCAGACTGAAATTAAGATAGCAAAATATGAGAAACTGAGCAAAACTGCTCTCTGTGAGAACAGCAGGTGATTATTGTGGGCAGACCCACACCATACATTTATATCAGATGAATAACCCCCAAAACAGAATTCTGGGAATTGTAGCTTGTTATAAATACTGAGAAATGTAGTCCTGTGAGGGATAAATTTCCATAATTTTGGGGGGCATTTGGTGTGTTTTTAATGTATGTTTTGGAGCTGCCTTAAGATTAGAATTCCAATCTGCCATGGTGAAGATGGATGTTTCATGGCACCTGAGTGTGTCAGCCACTGGTTCAGATGCAGAGACGTCCTTCCCCCCGTCCCGTCCCCCCACTGGCTGCTTCTGCTCTGAGAAAGTGGAAGGACAAGGCAGCCTCTGCATAAGATAGGTTGGCTTTCTGGCCACCATTGCGCCTGGCAGCAGCAGCAGCTGTACCACCAGCAGCAAGGCTCCTTAACTGCTTGTGTGCTAATGCGAGCTGGCAAGCGGGTGTCCTTGGAGACACAAATCCAGGGCACTCTGAATGTGCCACAGCCTTCTTCAGCAGCTGGCAGTGGCACGTCCCCTTTGCAAGCCCAGAGCAGAGAAAAAGCTGAGAAACAGCTCTGCAGCCTGCGAGAGATATCTGTGGCGCCATGGGGTGGTCCAAAGGGTGACGAGGGGTTGCTGAGCAGTGGGGCAAGCTGCAGAGGAACAGCTTCATTAACCAGAAGTGGGTGATGAGCCATTTGGGAGTGGAGTGGTGGGGGAAAATTCAGTTGGCTGGGAGTCATTTTAATTTGCTGTTCATACACAGCATTAAATCTTAATGGGTATTTTATTGTTTCTCCCTGTTATTGGGAGTTTTAAAAAGATGTTACTTCCCTGACTGGGAGGAGCTGAACTAGAAATCAGATAAGCCTGCACCAAACATTTTCCACTTAGATGCCACAAACCTACAAGCTTTCCATGGTGTTGTTTAAATCTGGCACCTACCACATAGCAGGACAGAGAAAATGTGTATTTTTTAGGATGGCGTAAACAACAAAATGCTTCTGGTTCAGCCTTGCCCAGTATGATGCCCTCCAAATGTTTTGGAAAACATTTGGAGGGCATCATATTGGGCAATGACCCAGTCCACAACAGAAAGAAGTGCAGAGAGAAGAAACTTGAACTCCACAGTGTGCGAAAACTTAATGCATTTTGGAAGACAGGATCTTTCCTTTGGAGCAATCTTAAACTTTAAAACTCTGTAGAATAACTGAAACAGCTTGCACAAATATCCCTGCCTATCCTGAAGAAGGAAGCTGTGCCCCTAATGCGGTGAACTATAATAATTCCTTTTGGTGGGCACTTATGTATGAAAATATGCTTGTCCTTTTTGCATACTTGCTGGTTTCTATGCCTTTCTCCTGGTTTTTGGTGTTCCATTTCAGCCAGTCCCTCCCTCTGTTGCTTTTAGGAGAAATTACACTGGAAGCAGTAATCACAGATTTCCCACGTAATGACCAGTTAGTTCTCAGATGCATGAATATGACAAAGACATCTTTCTCTGGGAAAGCTGCTGCCCTGATTGATTTGTTAGTCTTTAAGGCGCTGCAGGATTCTTTGTCGTTAAGGAGGGGGTCCCATCAGTCAGCCTACGTAAGGCTAAACAAAAAACGATGTGGCAAATCCACAATCAGGAGCCCCTACGGTCCCCACCACTTCCACATGCAAAACAGCAAGTTTGCCTCCAGACTATTTTGCAAGCGCATTTCAAGCACATAACAGAACTTTAAGTGGCGGCTAAATGTACAGAAGAGTGTGGGATGGACAAATGATTAACCATAAGGCAAGCTAAGGATGGAGGAGAAATTTAATTCAGTTTGTACTTAAAGGCAAACATCTAATTCATACTTTCTGAAACAATAACTTATCTGAATTTCGCAGTGCAGTTCTCCAGCCAAGTAATATGTTCAAAAGTGCATATGGGGGGTGTGTGTGTGTGCATAAAAATGCATGTATCTGTGAAAACAACATACAAAAATACATTATATTGGGGAAATTTGCATTGCAAACATAGGCATATTAGGCAAAATCGTATTGCACAAAAGTGTATATTAAGCAAAACTGCATGAATTTTCATGACGACTAAGAAAAATATCACATACTGATGTGCAAATGTGGAGAACTGAACTTAACATTGGAAAGATGAGAAACTGACATATTCACTCATCCTGACCACAAGCAAATCAACATGAATGCTCCTTGTCATATGACCTCTCTGCAAACAATTCAGAACAAATGGTCAATAAAGATTGAGCATAGTTTCACCTGGGACCTTCTTCATGCAAATCATACTCTATTTTATTTGTTTCTTTGTTTAATTTGTATAGCACCCCTCATCTGAAGATCACAGGGCAGTTTACAATATAAAAACACAAAAATATATAGCATAGTATCAAACAAAAACACCCCCTCCCCACAGTTTAAAATGGCACAGAGAAGAGGAATGTTTTTGCTTGGCTCCTAAAGATATGCAACGAAGGCAGCAGGCAACCTCCCTGGGCAGAGCATTCTCCAGGCAAGGAGCCACTGCAGAAAAGGCCTGCTCTTGTGTTTCCACCCCCTGGGCCTCTCATGGAGGAGGAGGCACATGAAGAAGGGCCTCAGCCTTTCCCCATCAAGTGACTTGATAAATGCAAAGAAAATGATCAAAGCCACATTCTTGTATAACTATCCTGGGGAGCAGTGGTAAACGTAAGGTACTCCCAGACAGTGCAACGCAACTAGGTTTGTGTGCGCACACATTGTTTTTCTCAAAGAACAAATTCTGCATGAATTTCAGCTCCTGGCACCACAAACACACACTACTGTACTGCCTGCAAATAACAAAACAAAATAAAAATCTATCCCACTTGACAGATTGAAAATGGACTGTGGCCAATTTCATTACCAAGTCGAAAAGTCAGCATCCCTGTTGTATTTCTTGACCTTCTCATTCTGCCAAGGTTCTGACTTCCACAAAGACATTGGGAAGTTTCCCGTGAATACAGCCACCTCTCCCTCCTTTCTAGTTGTCCCTTTGCCCTCTGGGCTGAGTTTTGAAGTCACAGAAGCATTTGTACCACATCTGTGTTTTCTACTGGGGCACATGCAGCCTGGCTTTGAAACGTGTGTCATGGAGCATGCTTGCTCCTGCGCTCCCAAGGAAGCAGTGATGGCTTTAAAAGGGGACTGGACAAATTCATGAAGGCTGTCAGTGGCTACTGGTGGGTATATCCTGAGGGATATATTTTACCTCCGCAGCTGGAGGCTATAACGCTTCTGAACACCAGTTGCTGAAAACTGTAGGAGGGAAAAGTGCTCTTGCACTCATATCCTGCTGGTGGCATCTGGTTGGCCACTGAGAATGGGATATTGAACTAGGTGGGCCACTAGACTGATCCGGCAGACCCTTCTTAAGTTCTTAAAACTTGATTTATACGGAATGTGGACCACCTGGAAAGCACTTACCGATGTAGGTATCCCACACAGGCCCATTCACGTTCAAATGCACTTTCCACGTGCACAGACTGGTTCACTGGTTCACATGGAATGTCACCCTGCCAGTAGTGCCCCTTCCTGGGTCACTGAATAAGCCATAGGTCCCAAGTGCAAGTACTGTAAAGCTTCACTGGCTTCCCGCTGGACCTTATGGGGCTAAGAGCTTACCTCTCCGTGTCTCATTTCAGCTTTGCAAGGAGACAAAAGAAACAGCCTAACCCTGGGGGTTTTCTATAGCAAGGGGTCAAGGTTTGCATGGGTCAGAAATGAGGTCTGATGCAAATCTTTCCTGAAAGATGCCAAGTTGTGAGTTGAGCTCTTATTTCAACCCTTTAAAAGTCTCTCTCTCCTCCTCCTCCCACCCCCTGCTATAGGGAGTTCAGCTGACCGTAGAGCAGTTTACAGTCCCGAAACAGCAAATCCTCAGTGACCTGAACAGTAAGTTGCCATTGCTGTGTATGTTTATGTTTGCCTCAGGGCCATGTCACCTATTGCTTTTTCACGTGTATGTCTCATATATATATATATATATATATATATATATATATATATATATATATATATATATTTCAAGACTTGTGTGAATGCAACAGGCTATTACAGTGGTACCTCGGGTTACATACGTTTCAGGTTACAGACACTTCAGGTTACACACTCTGCTAACCCAGAAATAGTGCTTCAGGTTAAGAACTTTGCTTCAGGATAAGAACAGAAATTGGGCTCCGGCGTCACAGTGGCAGCAGGAGGCCCCATTAGCTAAAGTGGTGCTTTAGGTTAAGAACAGTTTCAGGTTAAGTACGGACCTCTGGAACAGATTAAGTCCTTAACCCGAGGTACCACTGTATATGCAAATGTCTGCAGAAGTGCCCTCATCAGGCACTCAGGGATGGGTTTGGCTCCTGCTTGAGTGTCGTCTCAGACTGAACATTTAATGTGAGTGGGGTTTGATGTTCTGTTGGTTTGGCACAAGCAGTAAGAGAAGATGGAGAAAAGGCTCCCATGGGTGCTATTGAAAACTTTCTTCCGAATGCAGAGAGCAGCTTGGGGGTGGGGGAAATGTGTCAATGTCCGGAGAGTTTAAAATGTATAAAGCAGTCTTCATTAAAGAATGGATTTCAGAGCAGTATATAAAACTGCATTACATAAATTTATTATCTGTATTTGTGTATTACCCAGTAACTGATATTCTGGGATTAGCTAACAATGAAATTTAAAACCACAAATATTAAAACAAGAGAACCATCAAAGCAGAATAAAGCAATCACAGTGTGAATTAGAATAAGTAAAGCCAACAAGAGCACAACAGCTGTACAGCATAAGACATCTTCCTAGCTACGCTGAAAAGGTGGGAATTGCCCCAGATTTGACAGGTGGTGCTTTTGTGTTTTTCAGATGTCAGCTGGACCATTGGCACCACCATCCACCTCCTGCTCAAGGGGAATGTCTATTCTGCCATGGATGCTTTGAAGGCCAGAGTGCAAGGTAAGATCAAGACTTGTCTCAAGCTATTATGTTTTAACTCTCATAGGCCATGACACTGTGGCAGCTTTTTGCAACCGGGTGCCCTTGATGTGGCTTGGACTACAATTCCCATTAGCTATGCTCCCTTCAGCTGTAGCATCATATGGCCTTGTTGGCTGGGGCTGATGGGAGTTGTAATCCAAGCCATCTGGAGGGCACCAGGTTGTGGAAGGCTGGTTGATGATGACACATCCTACATGGTTTACACCTTCAGTTTACCAAATGATACCTGTAGTTCATGCATGATGAAAGCACAGAGTCACCCCTAAAAGGCTTGCATTACAGCTGCCTGTCCCAAAGTGCAACTAAATAAAATAAAATACTCCTGTTTGGACAAATACTGTATAGTGATCTGTTGTAATGGGGTTGCCTCTAAAGATGGCCAGGAAACTTCAGCTGGTTCCAAGTCGTGGCCAGCAGAGTCCTGGTGGGTATCCAGTGCTCAGCTTCAAGAATGGCTGTATTATAGAAGTTGCACTGGCTTCCAGCGTGTTTCTAGTCCCAGTTTAGAGTGGTGGTGTAAACCTTTGAACCCCTAAAGGGTTTGGGACGACTACCTGCACCCATACCATCCTGCACACATACCGAGATGTTGTAGAAACATAAGCAGAACCTGCTGGGTCTGGCCAGTGACCCATCTAGCGGAGCATCCTGTTCTCACAGTGGCCAGGCAGATGCCCAGAGATGCAGCTGCAGGGCCCTCCCCTCCTGGGATTCCCAGCAACTGGTATTCAGAGGCAGACTGCCTCTGAGGGTGAAGATGGACGCCCTGCTGGTGTGTCCACCTCCTGGATCTAGGAGGGCACCTCTGGAACTGCCTCCCCACAGAGCTGTGGTGAGTGCCATTCAGAGGGCCTGACAGACTCCTTTGTTTTCATTGGCCGTCCCTAAATAAAGTTTTGTCCATTCACTGGATGGAGATTACAGTATTATTCTGCTATATAGTTCTGAGCCTGCTTCTGTTTTCACGAATCTGCTTTATTCCTGTTTTGAGCAATACTGACACAAACACACCTGTAGTTCTTATTGTCATACGCCACTCTGGATGGACTTACCCTGGAAAAATAGCATATTTATATGCTATTTATTTTGGAAAATAAGATAAACCAAGAGCGGAATTCACAACCTATTGTGAGCTAGGGTTGCCATCCATCCTGTATAACACAAGATTGTCTCTTATTTCAATGTACAATTCCTGTATTGATTCAATACAGGACACAGTTTGTCTTGTATTCCCCGTTTCCACTCTGCTGCTGCACGCACGATCTCTCCTGCTTCTCACTTCTTCCTTTTCCTTTTCCCTCCTGACTCCCTCTCCTCATCTCACCCCCAAGGAGGATCCAACCAGGGCAAGGCTTTCAGGCTGCTGCTTCCAGTTCCCTGCAGTTTGGGCTGGGTGAAGGCGGCCATCCGCAGAGCTGCACCCGGGGAGCGCTGGGCCCGTCGCTCAGAGAGGAGCAGGCTCTGGGTCTCTAGAAACAAGCGGTTTTCTGCAGGTGTAGCCCAGAAACCCCTGTTCCGAACATTGTTATCCGCATGACATTTGAGGGGGTGGGGAAGAGTAGCTCCCCATATGGCTTGCCATCCCCCCTATCCCTTATATTTTTTTCTGTCCTTCAGAATTTAACGTGTGGAACAAAGCTCATCCCCCCATCAGAATATGCACATTTATTTGTTGCTCTGGCCTGCATATATTGCTGTCCAGTAATATACATTACTGCATGTATGTGAAAGGATGTGTGAAAGGTCACATGTTTCAGCACCAGGTGGGAAAAGAATTTGCCCCCAACCTCCCGCTGCCTGCCTGCCGCTATCCTGTCCTGTATTTTGCCAGAACAAAGGTGGCAGCCCTAATGTGACCTTTCTCTTTAAGACCTACAGAACTCACTGCACCATTTGCAGACTCTCAACAAGACTGTGCAGGCCCTGATCCAGCAACAAGATGAGCTGGAAGCAGCCCTGAAAGACAGGAAGCAAAGCCTCACTTCCCTCCTGGAGGATCCAGGCTGCATCTATTGCGCCGGTGCCCTGAGCCAAGCTCAGAGTTTGGAGCTGGGCGCTAACTACCACAAAGTAAGTTCACCGAGAGGCTGGGCCCCTCCAGGATGGAGACTCTTGCTTCAGTACAAAGGTGCCTTTAAAAGGGCAACCTGTTCTCCAGTGCATTTCTGATGAGCAAAATAAACAACTGTGCCACTTCTTTTGGTGCACGAAAGCTTGTACACTTCAGCAGGATTTGGGCCAGTAACAGATGTTCTGTTGCCTCTGCTGTATTTCTTTAGGTCATAGACTTGAATTCATGTCACATTTCCTTCAGCTGTGTTGAGATTCATGTTTCCTGTCCAGAAGTGTGCTTTCTTCTTCTAGAATGGCAGTTGTCAAGGCTAACTGCAGGGACCTCTTTAATGAAGCACAAGCTTCCACACCCAGCTTGGCCATCGGCCCCACACTTCACACTAATTTCAGTAGCTATTGGTGCACAGAACTGTGGGTTTCAGGGTCAACGCTTTGGCACAGGGGAGATCTGTGATTAGATCTCCCAAGTCTTTTTTGAAAAAGGGAGAATGCATGCAGCCCTCCAATGTGGATTGAGGCAATGTCCTGACCTGCATGGTATGTTTCCCCCCATGATGGAAATAGCAGCTCCATATGTGTGTGCAAAAGGGTATTCACTTCCTGTCAATGCTGCTACCAGGGCCAGCTCAAGACATCTTGCTGCCTAAGGCCAAGGACAAGATGGCAGCCTCAAGCCCCAAGGCATAGACAGAAGCCAGTTGGACTGGTGGTTGACTCTTACTACAATACAGGTGAAAGGACAGCGTCTTCCACTGCATTTGAGGGCAGCAGGCTACTGTAAGGGGTACAGGGCAAGCCACATGGCACTCACAGCTCTGCACCTCAGCATCTGCCTTCCTCATCACAGGGCAGCCCTGGCTGCTACCCAGTCTGATTTTAATGGGGATCTGCTGCTGCATTTATCCCTTTAAAAACACACAAAATATCTGATCATAGACCTGCCACCATCTTCTCCAGTTGCACCCTTGTTTTCTACACAGTGGCTGTGGCCCTCCAGATGTTATCGGCCAACTCCCATCAGCCCTAGGAAGCATGGCCAATGATGACGGATTGTGGGAGTTGAGATCCAGCAACACCTGGAGGGCCAGGTGTTCTCCACTCCTCCTCTAGGTTACAGACTTCCCCAACCTGGTGTAGGAGCTACTGGGGAGGTGGAAATGGAAAGAGGGATGCCTCTTACCAGTTGAAGAGCTTTCAGGAACCTGGTGTCCTCCAGGTCTTTTGGTCTACAATGGAGCTGATGGAGTTGTAGTTCAAAACATCTGGACGGCACCAGGTTGTGGTTATAACTGTAGATAAAGCTCTGAATTTTCCATGGGCAGGGGGGAATACAACTAATGACTATATTAATTGAAATGCACAGAATTTTCACTTTCTTCTCCACTTCCAAGCACTTGTCTTTTATCAGTGGTTTGTTCCCTCAGGTACCTTCAGTAGAAAAGGTTTTGAAGACCTTGCATGGGCTTCCCAAGGCTAATTTCTCTGAAATGATTCACCGGGTAAGTAGTTAAAGAATCTTGGAGCAAGAAGAGAGACTTCTGCTTGTTCTTTAGCAAAATTCACACTTGGCCCAGTGTGTTAAGTCATTTCGGTTTCTGTGCTTCTAGGCCAATAGCAGCTTCAACTCTATCCCGGGACTCGCTCAGGTGAAGATGGCGGACGTTGTTCAAGGTGAGTTAAGCCCTTCCATGCTCATGCTGAGGGTGAAGGGCTGCAGCTCAGTGGTGGGGCATCTGCTTTGCATGCAGAAGGTTCCATATTCAGTCCCTGGCACCTTCAGCTGGGGCTGGGGAAGACTCCTTCCTGGAACTGCTGGAGAGCCACTGCTGCCGGCCAGAGTGGACAACGCTGAGCCGGATGGACCCAGCAGGGGGCAGCTCCCTATGTTTCCATTGCTAGGCTGGAGGCCGTAATTCCACTGTATGGTGTAGATTCATCTAGCCAGGGCTTAATTTGGATTGGGGGTTGGGGTTGGGGGGTGGTGCCAGGCTTGCTTTTCATGCTAGTGCCCAGCGCAGGAATGCGTGACGAGAAACCACAAACCTTGCTTGGCTCCTCCACATTGATGTTCTGCTCTTGCCTTGCAGAGCTCAAGGAGGAAATAGAGAAGGCCGCCCAAAAGTTGCAGTCCATCACAGACGACTTTCCGATCTCAGATCACACCCGTCCCATGAATGATGCTCTGGTGAAGGCTGAGAACAACAGCCGGCCCTATTTTTTGGAGGCAAAACGTTACGAGACATACAGGTAAAATGGAGCTCTGTGCTTTGCACGCAGGAGGAGCAGCATTCTCCTTTTGACACATCCTCATGCCAATCTGCTTCTCATTCTATCCCTCCCGTCTGCTCATCAAGCCATTATGCTGTAGTGGTTAGAGTGCTAGACCAGGACCAAGGAGACCCAGGTTCAAATCTCTGCTAAGGCACAAACCTTGGGATGGCCACTGTCTCTCAGCTGAACCAACCTCACAGGGTTGTTGTAAGGATAAAATGGAGAGTGAGATCCCATTTATGCCACCCATCTTGAGCTTTTTTGGAGGAAAAGTGGGAGATAAAAGTAATAATAAAGATAATTTTAAAATTCTGTTGGCCAGTTAATTGCTCACAAAAATACTTTAAAAATCATAATGACAATACTTAGCATGCATAGAGTGCTTACGAACATTTAAAGCACTTCATTTACATTTATGTATGTATGTATGTATGTATGTATGTATGTAAAACTCTATGATGCCTTTCTGCCAAAACGTGGCTTCCACAAATCATAAAGAAATCAATAAAATACAGTAATACACAAAGGAGATTTAAAAACACACATACAGTTCAAAGCAGAAGTGCAAGTGACCAGGAGAAGTTAACTCATCACAAGGGCCAATACAAACCAACAGTGACGGTATAAAAAACTCAACATAAGCAGCAATCAAAGGCTTATCACGGAAGGCTTGGGGAAACAGGTCAGACTTCACCTGGCCCCTGATAACAAGACATGCTTCATCAATGGATCCTGTTCTGTGATTGAGCCACATCTCTTATAGCAGGGCTGGGGGAACTGCAGCTCGCCAGGTGCTGCTGGACTGCATCTCCATCATCCCTCTCTGTTGGCCGTGCTGCTTGGAGCTGATGGGAGTTGAAGGCCACCACATCTGGAAGGCCAGGAGGAGGAGGAGGAGGAGGAGGATTTTCATTTAGGAACTGCTTCTATGCCAAAATGGCTTCTAAGCAGTTTACAAACCAATACTGTAAACAATTAAAATCTCAAATATACAGGGGCATTCAGATGTCCTTAATAAAACATATAATATTAAAACAATTAAAAAGCATAACAGAACTTTTAAGAAACCATCTGTAACAATAAAATCAGAAGTTCATTTATAGAGAGCCCCTTACTTACAAGCCACCCAGTAGAATCCAGGTCTGTGGGCAATGGATTTTTGTTTGCTTATCTCCTCCAAGCCTCACTGATGTGTCCCCACTCCACTTTTCTGTCCTCAGGTGGCTTGCAGGTGTCATTGCCTGCACGGTCATCTTGCTGATCGTCTTCTGCAACTTCCTGGGGCTTTCCTTTGGCACTTATGGGCTGGTCTTGCGAGAGGATCCCAGTGACTATGAGAGGAGGGGAGAAGCTGGAGCCAGATTACTCTTAATGTAAGACATGTCTGAGTCCTGAGTCCTGGGCATGTCTGAGTCCAGCACAGAGGGTTGATTCCAAACTCTGTTCCAGGGTGACATGGGATCCTTTAGGAGGAAGGGTGGGATATAAATTCAATAAATAAGAAAAATAAAAGATTAGTGTTCAGAGAGTGTTCTTGTGGTGGGGAGGAGGGAGGGAGGGACGTCAGTCAGAACTCAGTGGCCAGTATGGCCAAGTGCTTGCCCTGACCTTCAGGGGATCTAGTCTGAGGGTGCTCTGAAAATGGTCAGTGTTTGAAAAAATATGTCTATGAGGAGAAATTTGCACTCAAATGCCGGTGGACGTTCATGTGATTTTTACTTTTTTAAAAAATTGCAACCTGATTCAGAGATGTGGAGAACTGTTCTTAATAGGACAACACTTAATAGTGTTGAGACCTGCAGGAATTTCTCCCTGTCTTTCCTGTTACAGCGGTGTCGTCTTCAGCTTCCTCTTCTCCTGGCTACTGATTCTCTTGGTCTTTGGCACCTTCTTGCTTGGGGGAAATGTCCAGACCTTGGTGTGCAAGCACTGGGCCAATCAGGAGATCTACAAGGTGAGTTTGTGTGCATGGAAAAGCGGACAGTCTGCCCAAGAGTTGCAGGGAAAAGATGCCACTTCTTCAGTGGTTCTGCTCCTTCCTCCTGGGCCGTGTTCAGAAAGCGGTGTTGGGGGATGGGTGCTCAGACCCCTGGACTCTCACTTGTGGGGTGCCTCAAGGTTCCGTCCTCTCACCCATGTTTTTAACATCTACATGAAGCTGCTGGGAGAGATCATCAGGGGGTTTGGGCTGGGTGTTCATCAGTATGCAGATGATACCCAGCTTTACCTCTCTTTCAAATCAGAACCAGTGAAGGTCCTGGAGGCGGTTGGAGGAGGGATGGTGGCTAATAGATTGAGGTTGAATCCTGACAAGACAGAAGTACTGCTTTGGGGGGGACAGGGGGCAGGCTGGTGTGGAAGACTCCTTGGTCCTGAATGGGGTAACTGTGCCCCTGAAGGACCAGGTGCGCAGCCTGGGAGTTATTTTGTTTAATATTTTGTTGGGAGCCGCCCAGAGTGGCTGGGGAAACTCAGCCAGATGGGCAGGGTATAAATAATAAATTATTATTATTCTAGTCGATTTGGTGGGGTTAATTTCGTAGCCTATGTCGTGCTCCCATTGTTCTTTTATTGCTGTGTACGGAATATAGGAAGCTGCCAAAACCTGAGTCAGCCCATTGGTCCACCTCTTCCCCACTGTCTGCACTCACTGGGGCTTATCCACACTTACCTTTCCTCTGCTCTTTCCAGACACACCCCATGCTTTAAAGGTTGTCCTTTCCCCATGAAAGCTGTTCTTTAAATTTCAACCAGAGCAAACAGCAATCCACAGAAAACCCAAATTGACGTTTGCTTTGATTAATGCTAATGAGTGGGTTTTTGTTGCGTAAAAAAATAAATAAATTGCTGTGGCCTGGAAAGAGTGTGGCAAGAGGCAGGTGTGGATAAGCCTTGGAAGTGGCTCAGCCCTTCCTGGAGATGCCAGGCATTGAATCTGGAACCTTCTACCTGCAATGCAGGTGCTTGTTTTTGATCAGGGAAGTGGCCTTGGCAGTTGGGTTGAACTCGCTCGCTCCCCTGTTGCAGCAATGCCCTCCCCTGAGGCTTCCAGATCAAGACTTGTGAATGTCAAAGAATAAAAATCTAATGAGGTCGATCTCCCCTGCCTGATAATTCTCATTAGTAAAGACACCAATGTGCTCTTTCACCACTTCCATTAATTCTGGGGGGGGGGGGGGTGGAGTGTTGCAAAAGAACTTCCACAGAGATTTTAGCTTCTGTGCCCAATCGACCCAGTTCTCATTCTGCTTCTTTCAGTGCAATAGTTTGGAACCTCAGGTCTGTGGGCCTATTTTCCTGGCCCTTGGAAGTCTCCCCAGGCTACACCATTTACTGCTCCCACTTTGCATTACTTGCTGGACTGGAATGTGTCTTTAAACTCTGGTGTTGTTTCTTGATTGTCTGGATGAAGGACAAAGAGGGGTGTTTTCCCACTGATGTAACAAAGCTGCAGAAGCTTCTTGGGGGCTGGACCAGGAGGGCAGGCAAGAAACTAGTTCCCCTGGCAAATACCCGTTGTTGCCCAACCCACAATTGCCTGTTGATGCTTAACCTGCACTGCTGTAGCCAGTTGCTCCCTGAAAACGGCCCTCCTTCTGCATTAGTGAGGCTGGGAACCCCATTCACAAAAACTTGCCATCCTATCCATGCTTAGCTCAGGATTCCAGCCTTTGCTGAGCACAAAGTCCTGCGCAGCCAAGATTGGCCTTTCCTCTCCTTCTCCCTCTGGCTTTCTCTGTGTGTCACCCAGGAGAAGGTGCCTGCCATGCTGTGTAGAATGATCCAATTAAGCTATCTCTTGGCCCTCTTCATTCTTTCGCCCTCCGGCACAACGGGCACAAGGAGACCATGCCAATGAATTAATTAAATCTCATCAAATCACAATTAACACTTGATCTGCATCTAAAATGGAAGTGCCTGCCACTGCCTTTCAGCCAACTGCAGGAAGAGGGGTGGAGGGAAGCAAGCAGGCCAGGGATTTCTTTTGTACTTAGAACTCACAAAGTGGAGCAGAGATATCGGATTACTGTCAGCATGGCCAAAACTCTCCCAGGCAACCCTGCTCAGTAAATCCTTTGTACTGTACTTGGAAAAGTGTTACAGTAATGGCTCAAAACAGCAAAGAGTCCTGTGGTACGAGAGACACTGTCATTTATACAGGCGTAGAAAACCTTCTTGAGCCCAAGAGCTGTATTCCATTCTGGGAAAGCTTTGGCAGGCCACGTCCAGTGACGGGCAGTGCCAGAGGCAAAAGCGGGCAGAGCAACAAATGGGCATGTTAGCTTTGCCCAGTAGGCTCGTTTCTACGCACACCCCTCCCTCTCCTCCACCCAGGCAAGGAAGAGGCACGATCAGTTCCAGGACATCTTTCAGCCAAGGCAAGAAAGGAGGGTGTGAAGCAGGACCAGAAAGGTTGGGGAGAGTAGGAGCGGCCTGAGCAGAGTTCAGATGTCCAGGAGGGCTGCATTTGGTCCCCTGGCCTGAGGTTCCCGACCACCAATACATAGATATTTAGTTCAAAAAAGTCACCTTCAAAGGCAGCTCCACGTTGAGTGCATTGCAGTAGTCCAAGTGGGAGATAACCAGAGCATGCAGCACTCTGGGGAGACACTCTACAGGCAGGCAAGGTCTCAGCCGGGAAAGGTCTCAGCCGGCATACCCAATGGAGCTGGTAGACAGCTGCCCTGGACACAAGAACGGGTATTATGTGGGACCTGTGGCAGTTCCAGTTCCACACATGCAAGCGGCCAAGTGGGCATATATGGGGTGAGGTGATCTCACAGGTAAATTGGCCCCAAGTTGTTAAGGGCTTTCTGTACTAATAGTAACACCTTGAGTGTTGTCCAGTAGCAAACTGGCAACCATTCCAGCTCTCTGAGCACAGATATTATATGCTGACAAAGCCTCACTCCTAGATAGAGATATTTAGCATAAGATTTTGTGGACCAGATCTCACCTCATCAGTTACACACAATTGGTGGATTGATGAATTGCTGGAAGATTGCAGTCACTTTTACATCAAACATTGTGGGGAAATATGCCAACAGCAGAACAGCACCAGTGCAAGAGGATGACTCTCTCAGGAGTTTGTGGGAAACTTTGTGGCTGGCAACAGAGAAGATTCAGATTAGGTTCTGCTGTGGAAGGAGATGTGGCTACATATGGCTCCTGTCCCAACGGCCAGAAGCGCCGTCCAAGTCCTTTGGCAGGAGTGGGCCAGGCCAGTGGGCAGCAGGAGCTCAACCAGACATGGTCTTCTCCAAATAGGTGTTCTTGCAGTCAAGGGCTGGAAGAAGCAGGAGGCCAACTGTTGTGGGCCTCTAGAACTAGCTGGAAAATGGATTTCTAAGGCTCATCCCTGCCCTGGTCTGTTAGTGTTAATTGGCTCTAAATGACGTTTTGCTCCTCTTTCCAATCTCCAGTTCATCGACATGCCTGGCAACTTGCCTCCTTCCATGAATATCACTGAGCACCTTGGCCTGAAGAAGAGCCTCAAGATCACTTCTGCTTATCAGTGAGTGTACCTGCTGTCAGGCCACTCAGGGGGCACTTGAGTACACAGGATATTTGGGGCTCTGTCCTTGCTTCCTACCGAGATGACTCTAGAGCAAGGCCAAGAGCGTTGTTGATCCTAAGGAGCTAAAATTAAGGCTCCTTTGAGCAATACTAATCCACCTTCTATTTTGTGGTTTAGCAGGCAGGATTTGTTTGTTTATTTAAGCATTTTCTGCTTTCCTTCTTGGAATGTTTGTGCGTTGCTGAGTGGTTCCCTGTAAATAAGATTGCCACATCTCCAGATGTGATGTGATTTGGAGAATGGTACCCGTGTTTTTGAAAAGTGATGTGAGCAACAGCTAAGAGCACACATTGAGTGGGATGGAACTATCAAGCAAGCCAGCAATATTGTGGGATGCGGAAAGGGGAGGGAAGGAGGGAGGCCTGGTCAACCTGTTTCCACTCCTTATTTCAGGCAATGTAAGAATGGGGCTGGTCTCTGGGAAGTTCTGCAGCTGGAGGACAATTACACCCTTGACAAATATGTCCAAGTTTCCAAGGTAAGATGGTCCCTCTGCTGAACTTACATCTCTTCTTCTCCCACTCAGTCACAGAGCCTCCATGTCATCACAAATCTTCAGGTGACTGTAGCAGCTCTCATTGCTGACGGCTGCTACAAGCACCCTTTTGGCTCCTCTCATAGCACTACTGCTATCCACATGCCTGTTGGCTCATCCTGCCTCCCCCCCCCCCTTTCTCCTTCCTCGCTGCTGCTGCACAACAAATCCAGACACCACTAGAAGCCAAGTGAGTGAAGTAGTGAGTGGCCCCAGTACTCCGGAATGTCTCCCGTTTGAAATGGCTGTAAGATGGAGCCATAAAAAAACCTTAGTTGCACTCTGCCCTCAAATTATGTCACTAAGGTAAATTGTGCAGATCCACCCAGTTGACATGTGTTTGTTTCAAGCTGCATAATTGCAGTATTTGGGAAAATATGGCTTTTTGTTGTTTGGCGTTAAACAAGCAAACAGGAAACTTCCCCATGTACTCATCCCATGGAACACCAGAGGTGTCAGATCTGGCTGTGATGAGTCACGCCTCTGTTTGCCTCTGTTTACATCTCAGTCAGGTTGCAGCTCCTCATGAGGCTGCCACTGAAGATCATTCAGGCATTTCAGCTGGTTCAGAAAGTGCAGCCAGGATGTGAACTTGGGCAAGTTACAGGAAGCACATGCCTACTAAGTAGGGCTGGCCCTACCATTAGGCAGAGTGATGTAATTTCCTTTGGTGTCTGTTCCTCTTGAACCCCTGGCCATTCTCCTCGGTTGAATACCAGGCGTCTGTGTGCCACAAGAGTAAGTCCATCTCATTTCCACGCAGAATTTTAAAGGAAAATCCATTTGAGATGCATGCGGAAACACACAGTTGCAGTTATTTATCCAAGGTACTTATGAGGGCTACATCGCTGCCTCCATTTGTATAAAATGCTTTCCCCCCTTTTAAACTTTTAAAAGTAGTTAATCCAGCCACCCACAGCCTGGAGCGCCAGCACACAGGGATTCTTGCTGCCATATACGTAGCACATAAATACAGCAAGTGCCCCTGGGAGCAGCTGATCGTGTTCCATCACTCAGGAGGAATTGTATAGGAAAAAACAGGGCTGCCCCCATGTTTCTTCTGTACAATTACTGAGTGCCATTTTTGCAATTAAATTAAAAATCTTATCTTATTTTTATAGGGTTTTATTGTTAAGGTTATTTTGATTCTTCTAATTTATCATGCATTGTATTTTGTTGTTTGTCACCACAGGCATAAAAAAAATCAAATACAAGGTTTAAATGTAATTAGTAAACAAGCACTTTGTTTTGTTTGACCAAAAATGAACTTTGGGACTGCCCCCGCCCCCTCAGATAAGCCACTTCTTCTTGCATAGTTTATTAATTTTGACCACAAAACCAAATTTTGGTTTAATCTTTGCATAATCTCTGAACGTAATTCAGGGTTCACTGAAACTACTCCCATGAGACTTGGACTCAAATTAGGTGTTATGAAGTGTCCTGTGATTATTTCCTCCATTTAAAAAACAACCAAACCCTAACACTCAAAGCAGGCTCAGCAAGGTGCAAGTCTAAGCAAAAGAAGGAGAGGCTGCTTAACCCTCTTTAGTCCAAGATGCTTTCTCAGTTGGATAAACATTGGTTGTATCCAGTGCTAGTTACACTCAGAGTAGACCCACTGAAAGTAATATACTGTACATGGCTAGCTATGGTCCATTAATATCAACGGGTCTACTCTGAGTAGAAGTTAGCAAGATGCAGTCCTTGGGGTTCCTGCATTTTTCTCCTCATGGGTAAAAATAGCAGCTTGGGAGGGTACTTCTGAGCTGGAAAATGACTGGAGGGAGAGGAGTAAGGCACCTCTACCTGCCTAGACTTTCCCCACTCAAACCTTTAGATTATCTAAGCCAGGCTTCCTCAGCCTCAGCCCTCCAGATGTTTTGAGACTACAATTCCCATCATCCCTGACCACTGGTCCTGCTAGGATCATGGGAGTTGTAGGCCAAAAACATCTGGAGGTCCAAGGCTGAGGAAGCCTGATCTAAGCAGTTTTGGATTAAGAAAAGAAAATTGTAGGAGAGCATATAGAATGGAGGGGTGGGAGGCTGGAGCTGGCCAGCAATAATCCAGTACAATCGCATCTTACATAAGGGTTATGTTCCAGGGATGGGGCATCTATGCAAAAGCATTATACTTGAGCCACCCTCTTGGAACCACGCCCATGTGACTATCCTTATCTTTCCAGATCTGTGCACCAAGCAGCTTCTAGCACAGCATGTTAGAATTTCTGCAACAGGCAGAAAAAAAAACATTGAGTGGTCTGCCAAGACCCTCAGCAATTTTCAAGTGGTCCACCATGGGGTAGAGTTTGGGAACTTCTAGCCTAGGACAATCCCCTCTGCTGCTTTCTGCCCTCACCTGGCCCTTGAAGGGAGTGCTTTGCTCCTTGGGCTACAGGAAGCTGTGGAGAGGTGGCAGGAGACTCAAGCAAGCAGTCATGGGTTGCAGTGGAGCCTACCTTGATTCTGCTCTTTGGGATTTCGGATTCTCTTTTGGATTTAAGTCATGGTGCTCACTTATGCCACCTTCCCGCCTTTTGCTGCAGTATACTGCAGAGTTTCAGAAGCACTTGGACAATTTCAATATCCGCTTTGAAGACATCGTCTTGTTAAATGCAGAAGGGAAGAAGGACTTGGAGACTTTCCGAGACAGCAGGATTGACCGGGTAGACTATGCAGAGTTCAAAGCAGAGGTGAGAGGGATTGTATGGGAAGCAAAAGCCTTGTATGTCTCTTGTTTCTTCTATCAGCTGCTGAGAATATTATTTGGGGATGCTTTGAATACTTGAAAATAATATTATAGCAATGCTAAGTGTTACTCTTACGGCTACTCTTTTTTTTCTAGATGCACAACCCTGTAGTGAGGACAAACATTCAAGATTTGGCAGTGGAACTTGAGAGACTTAGCAAGGTTCAGGTAGGTATCCTCAACTTTACTGAGGCCTCATCTGCACTGTACCTTTAAAGCAATATTTCAACACTTTAAGCAGTTACGACTTCCCCCCAAGAATAATGGGAGCTGTAGTTCTTTATGGGTGCAGAAAGATGAGAAGACTGGAGGGGAGGCCTGATAAAGATGGCAGTTTAAGTTTTTTACCCCACTTCCCCAAGCACTATCAATGCACCAACTAACCTTATAGGCATTGAGAAAGAAATAAAGGAACATGCAGCCTGGCAAGCTATCGCCTTCTATCCAGGAATGGTAATGGCCATCAGGTAATGGCCGCTAAACAAAGAAAACTCCCAAAGAAATATGAAGCTATAACAAACTTTATCCTATCAGAAATGACTGCCAACTAGAAAAGTTGAGATGATCTATGTCAAGATTTAACTATGGAGGGGAGGGGAGCTATAGCATCAACTGAATCAAGCAGGGAACAGCTTACAGTGGCAATGAAAACAGCTGACAAAGCCTTTGATAAACAGGGCAATAAAATTAAGTAGCTTCCTTTGTATACAAGAGATGTTTAACTCACCTCAGGGTGCATGGTCTACTTGAATCAAATTTCCCACATGATACCAGAGGAAACATCAACTTGTCAGAGGCGATGTCAGGAAACTGGAACTTGCATACATACGATGTGGTTTTGAATTTTTTTAACCCATTTTGGGTTTTGGTATTTAAAGAGTTGAGTTTAATATACAAAATGGACCTACAACCTTCTCCTCAAATTGCTTTACTTGGAATAAGGGACACGTCTGCTCTAAAGAACTTTTAACGTCCCTTCTTGTGGCAGCACGTATGGAAATAGCCATGCAGTGGCCCCCTGCCTTGAGCTTGAACATTGAAGCATGCTACTCCAGAGCATGGACAAGAGCCTGGCTGAAAAGCTGATGTGCCAGAAGTGTGCGACCAAAGGGAATTCTAACCCTCACCTTTTCTATATTGTGTGGCAACTGTTTTGGGGTTGTGTGTGTCAAGAAGATTGTGTTTATAACCCACCGGGATTTCATGGTAATATGTGGAAACATCTTTTGGAGTGAACCATAAGAATTTGATCAGATATTTCTAAGCAAGTTGGTTGATGTGTTGCGAGTTATAGAATCAATGAATCATAGAATTGTACAGTTGGAAGGGGTCCCCAGGGTCATACAGTCCAACCCCCTGCAATGCAGAAATTTATATTTTATGTGTGATGTGAAAAATGAAAATTTATTTTTTCTTTTTTTAAAAAAGGGGTGCTGGAAGATGTTAGGTGCCCACCCTATTCCTTTCACAGAGCTACAGTTCTCAAAGTGATTTAACAATTGTTCCCTCTTTGCAGGGAAATCTGGGAATTGTAGCTCTGTGAGGGGAATAAGGAGTCTCATAACAACTCTTAGCACCCTTAACAAACTACAGCTCCCAGGATCCTTTGGGGGGGAGCCATGACTGAAATTGTGTCATAGTGCTTTGAATGTATAGTGTGGAAAAGGGTAAGGTTGCAAGGGGAGGAGGAAAGTGAATCAAGGGAGCTTTTCGCAAATTCCCACCCTTGCCCTCTATCCAATCTGAACTATTGGTGTTCCCTGCAGAACGACAGAGCCCTGTTAGAACGACTCACTGAGGAAGCTAGGAAGCTCAAGAATATTCAGAATACGAAGGTCCTCACAATGGAGGACCTTGTGGTAAGTGTACAATGTGTCACAGAAGAGAACCCCCCCGCCCCCGGGCCCCGGCTGAAGACGTCCTTGGTTTTCAGGCTTCAAGCTGAGGATGTGCTGAACCCCTGAACTGAATCTTTCCAGTCACCTGGGAGTAAGGTCCATTGAATACAATGGGACTTACTTCTGAGTAGACAGTGTAAGGCTCCATTTACAATATAGGAATAAACATTCCACACATATCCTAAAAAATGGCTGGCTGCTGAAGCATTGCAATTGAAGAATCTAAAGTGGATTGGGTACATTTTCCTTCAAAATTATAGGAAGGGCTATGTTTGCCAGTGCCAAAATTTCCTTCATTTGGTGCAGGTATTTTATTTTCAGTATAAACAAGAGTCCATTTTTGCACCTACACACACACACACACACACACACACACACACACACACACACGCAGCAAAGGCTCCTGTTTCCAAAAAGGACAGGGATGGGGATTCTGATCTCTCCACCACTTTTAATTGTTCTCCAAGATGTGGAGGGGAGGAAAAAGCAAAACCGGGACATTCTGGGGTCAAAACAGAAACTAGGATGGCTTCTGTAATTCCCGGACTGTCTCTGGAAAATAGGGACACTTGGAGGGTTTGCAATAGGCAGATTAGAGACTTTAAATAAAAACCTAGGAATGTGCTAAACTCCCTTGAAACATTTATTTAGTCTTAAAATTCCTCAGAAGTTTTGCCTGAGACAGTCCACGCTTCTCAAAAAAACTTGTTTTGCTTCATGAGTAAGCCAGTCATATCTCTAAGCCACACAAGGTGGCTTTGGCCCACATGAATTCTAGATGTGGAAAGTCTCCAAATTGTAGGCTGCAAATTTGGTTTTAGGTAAGATTAAAGTGAGAGTAGTGGGTAGAGGGTAAAGCAACAGATCATGAGGGGAATGGTTCTTCCATGGGGTATGATTCACCTGTTCATTTTCTTATAGGCAAAGCTGAAAGAAAGTGTCGATTACTTATCAACGCTGGGACCTGGCTTCCAGGTATTATTACAGGTTATACAGCTGGAATGGGGTTCTTTGGGGTGCTAAAACTCATTCTCCAAGAGAAGTCTCCAGGTCTGCACTATTCTAGTATGTCACCGGTAGTTTTAAATCTAGTTATTTATATAATACATAATATATATTAGCATGTTTCTGAAACCTCCAGATATATTCTTTTTGAGGTCGCTTGAAGGACCTTGCTAAATGTGAGTCAGCTTGCAAATTTAAACACAAGACTTCCTCTTTTTTCTTTTTATTTGTCTATTTGGGATTCAGAAATATTAGAATAATCCTATTAGAACCAACACACCAGAATCTGAATGAGTTCTGAAAAAAATTAACATCAGTGGGTGACCACATTGAAAAAATGCAACATATTGTCTTTTCAACGCTGCACTATCTTCCCTGCCTGTAGTTCTTATTGGTAGAAGCTGCATAGCCTTTGGTCACTTCCAGACTGTCACTGTTTTCGAGGTGGTGGTGGTGGTCTCAGTCGCATGCCAGCAAGTTCCAGTTGTGCAATTATAGCTGATTGGGCTGTCTTTCCCAAAAGATGTGTGTTTGCCATAAGGAAAGTGACGGGGGAATGTACTGGGAAGTGTGAAATAGCACTTGCTTGATGGAACATTACCTAATCTGCCCACAAACAGATCAGAATGGTTGTCTGGAAGTAACCTTTTTCTTGAAATACACATTTTATTTTAGTTTTAAATGTAAACTGGAAAGAATATCCACCCTTAGGTTTCTTCTTCAACAAATCTTGTGCAGCAAGGAGAAAAACAGTGGAATTCTCCAGGCAATTGGTTTATTGAGCATTCATCCAGCTTTGCTTGCACAAAGTTTATGTGCAGTTTAGATATAACAAGCACTTATTCTGATTTATTTGCAGGAAGGTTATATGGCACTACAATGAGCATCCTTCCTGCATTTTTCTTGATTTGCTCACAAGTTGTTTACAAGTCTTTCCGTTAGTCATTTGTTCATCTCACACTTTTCAATGTGTTTCACCATAGCTTTCTCAATTGCAAAACGTTTTTACTGTCTTAAAGTAGATTTGCTGATACTTGGACAACATGTCAACGTGTCTCTTTAATTGCACAAACCTATGTATTTGGCATGCGCTTGAATCTCTCCCACAAAATGCTGACATTCGGAAGACAGCTGATGTGTCCAGAGTGCCTGTGTTCCCTAAGCAGCTGCCTGCCCTGCAATTTCAGGCAGACACAGTCACTTGTGGAGCTGAGAGAAATTTAATCTGTGATCCCATTTCTAATTAGTTTATCTACTAATTAAATTAGTTAAAACTGGCAACCCTTTTGGGCAATCTGGAGCAGGTTTACTCATAAGCAACACACACTGAGTGCAGTGGGAATTACTCCCTAGCAAGTGTGTTTAAGATTGCAGCTCTGGCAAATTTATTAATGGCTAAGGGGTTTGTAATAATAATAATAATAATTTATTAATCATACCCCACCCATCTGGCTGGGTTTCCCCAGCCCCTCTGGGCGGCTTCCAACAAAATATTAAAATACAGTGGTCTGTTGAACATTAAAAGCTTCCCTAAACAGGGCTGCCTTCAGATGTCTTCTAAAAGTCTGGTAGTTGTTTTTCTCTTTGACATCTGGTGGGAGGGTGTTTCACAGGGCGGGTCCCACCACCGAGAAAGCCCTCTGCCTGGTTCCCTGTAACTTGGCTTCTTACAGTGAGAGAACCGCCAGAAGGCCCTCGGCACTGGACCTCAGTGTCCAGGTAGAACGATGGGGGTGGAGACGCTCCTTCATGTATACTGGACCGAGGTCGTTTAGGGCTTTAAAGGTCAGCACCAACACTTTGAATTGTGCTCGGAAACATACCCACCATCACTTTTAGCATAAATTGCTTATGCTTTTTGCTTTGTTGGTTCCTAATTTCCAAATTTTGTAGACATTGTATCTTTTCTTCCTTCTGGTATCTTCAATAACCAGCAAACTGGGCTTTGCACGTGTATTATCCATACCATCGCCATCTTGTGTATTAAAACCCCATTGAAAGGAACTCTTCAATTTCTGCGTATCTTTCTAAGCATCATGCAGTGCCTCTTTTACTCTTCATTAGAAGCCCTTGCTTCTATTTAATTCACCACTGAGGGATTTCAGAAAGCTCATTCTGTAACTTCATCTTTCAGGGATTGTGACTGTAACAGGGTAATGAAGTGTAATCTAAATTCCACCACAAGCATCTTGCAAAATTATGCACCAACTGGAAAGGTTGCTTGGGGGTATTGAACCATAATTACAGAGATAGGAAACTCCTTTCGATAAAAGAAAAGGTTCTGCATTTCCTTCATGTATATGTCAAATACAATATGTATTTTCTACACAGAAAGACTTTCCTGCTACAAAATAGTGTGAAGCCCATGTGTAGACTGTCATGTGTGCTGGGGTTCTATTATGTGTTTTTTTTGCTGTATTAGTGTGGGTGGTGATGGCTTGTGACCATGAAACACAAACACGTGCAACCAGCAGGCATGATGATCCACACCTGCCTTTGCCAACCTGGCACCCTTCAGGTGCTTTGGAGAACATCTGGAGGCACCAGGTTAGCAAAGGATGCATTGGAGGGAACCGAGGACGAAACTGCAAGAGGTTGTCACTCTCAGCAGCCGCCCTGTGCTCCTTGTCACTTCTACTTTCAGCCTGATTGATGGAGGGGAGGCCTGTCAGTGGCTTTGTACATCATACAAAGCAATGTTTCTGAATACCAGTTGCGGGAAACCATAGAAGGAGAGAGTGCTCTCGTGCTTGGGTCCTATTTGCAGGTTTCCCACAGGCATGTGGGTGGCCACTGTGGAAACAGGATGCTGGACTAGGTGGGCTATTGACCTGGTCCAGCCACCTTTTGTGATGCTCTTATCATCTGTCAGCACTCCCCAGATTGCTAAACCTTCTCCCTGCTTCCCCAACAGGCTCAGATAAACAATACCGAGTCTCAGATTGGCCTTATTGAGAAGATGTTCCCCATACAGACTCGGAAAATCCTAAGGCAGGTGAGTAGAAGGAGAGGTGATGGCATTATTCAGCATATTTTGTGGCTGTAACAGAGGGTGAAATATAGGTGTGCATTGGTGTGCAAGAGCAGCAGCGGTGCTATCAATTTACCTCCTTTGCTGTGGAAATGGTATGTCTGTCTTCAGCCAGAGGGCTGCTGCTCCACATGTCATTGTTCTAGGAGGCACACATGACACTGAGCACGTTCTGCAGCAAGGTAGGTCAAGTGAGCAGGAAACATGTCATGCATCAGGTGCTGCACACTTCTGAATTGCACCAGCATATCCTGCTTGTGAAGCCATATAATTAGCCACTGTGGGGAAGAGTACTGGATTAGATAGTGGGAGAGAAACTTGAAATTGAGACTGCCTAACTGGTGGCTTCAGAAACAAGACACCGACCAAAATCAGCATTTTTCTAAATTTTGTAATGCAGTTCTCCAGCCAAGTAATGTCTACAGAAAGGCATATACTAGGGTAAAGTGCATGAACATGCATAGTAGCAAAAATAACAAAAAATGTATTATATTACTGAAAGCTGTGTTGCAAAAATATGTATTTTGGGATAAATTCACAGTAAAATGAGTTTTTAACATTGACCCTTTTTTAATGGTAAATTGATGCTACAAGAATTAAATGTATGACTGCAAAGGTGAGAAACTGAAAGCAACTGAAATTTGTGTCTCCCTACTAGATGGGGGACGCAGGTGGCACTGTGGGTTAAACCACAGAGCCTAGGACTTGCCAATCGGATGGTCGGTGGTTTGAATCCCCGCAACGGGATGAGCGCCCGTTGCTCAGTCCCTGCTCCTGCCAACCTACCAGTTCGAAAGCACGTCAAAGTGCAAGTAGATAAATAGGTACCGCTCCGGCGGGAAGGTAAACGGCATTTCCGTGCACTGCTCTAGTTCACCAGAAGCGGCTTAGTCCTGCTGGCCACATGACCTGGAAGCTGTATGCCGGCTCCCTTGGCCAATAAAGCGAGATTAGCACTGCAACCCCAGAGTCGGCCACGACTGGACCTAATGGTCAGGGGTCCCTTTACCTTACTAGATGGGAGGAGGCCTATTATACTCATAGAACCTCTACAAAAGCTCTCAGGACCAGAAACACAAGGAAGGGGAGAATGGGAGGGAAGTGGCAAAGGTGTTGTTGACAGCAAGGGTGACCACCGTTGAAACCTCCCCCTGAATGGAAGAAAGGGAAGTGAGACAAGGAGGAAGAGAATAATAAAAATGCAAGGTTGGAAAGCAAGAGAAAAGTTTCTAGAAGTTTTCTTAAGGAAGAAAAACAGAAAGCCAGTTGGATGTTTGTAGGAAATGTGTGTGCATTAGAGGTAGAAGAAACCAGGACTGACCAAAGCTATATGCTGTGTGTTCTCAAAGCACACATGGGCTGTATGAAGCAGCACTTAGAGTTGCCAAGTGCATGTCAGCTGCCCCACAGATTTCTGTGGTATAAAACAGAAGCAGCTGAGTGACTCGTCCAGGGCCATTTAGTGAACGGATGGCCGAAAGGGGATTTGAACCTAATGCTGATCATTTGATGGCTGGAACTGTGTTAAAACACTTTTTGCAATTGGTAACACGTGCAGTCTGCTTCCAATAAATGTGAACTGCAACCTAGCTAACAACATATATTTGCAACATAATTTTTATGTAGGAGCAATCTTCAATTTGGAAGATAATGCATTAATTGGTGGAGGAACAGGGGTGGGGCATCTCTGATTACCCTCTTGAGAAGCACTGGTTGGAGTCCTTCAACCTGCACCTCTTTTCTCCTCCAGGAGCTGGATTGCTTTGTAAGGAAAGAGGTGGGGTATGTCTCACAGTACCTGAAATGGCTGAGGAGTGTGGTAAGTATGAGATTCTTTTGCACCCGAGTGGTGTCTCAGGAGTGAGATGGTGCTGAACAAAAGTGGCAGCAACCACTGGACAAACCTTGCCTTGGGGTGGGATGTTGATCAGGTGCATTAGAAGGGCAAGATGCCTGTTGTGGGAAATGCATCATGAGGGCAGAAGAAGGGAAAGTCGTGTATTAGTGAAATGGTCAGCTGGATGAAGCCAGCATAATTCAGGAAAGAAATTGCCTGCATGGAGGCCTCTGGGACTTATTGGAGGCTTGCAAATGCCAGTTGTTTATTAATTGAGATTTTTAATTAATTCACCAAGTCTCAAGTTGTAGTTTAGGCAGAAGTAGGTGGGCTGCTTACCAGTAGTGATAGGGGTGAGGTGATAGGGAGATTAGCACAGTGCTAACACACCAACAGGAGCACCAGATTGGTTATGCCATGTGTTTGCACCACTGCAACTACCCTACTGCCTCGTCTCTTCCCCTTTGCCTCCTGATAAATAACAAGGACCTACCTGCTGGGAAGCTGGTATTAGTGGATATGCTTCACCTGGTAAGCAGTTTCTGAGTTTGGGTGAAAAAAGAGTGTAAGAAATCTACTCACCTGTATTCTGTCTCTGACCACTTCCATTCCAGGTGACCTGTTTTTAAAGCAGTGATTACAATTTGTTTGTGGGTTATGGGATGCTTCAACAAGCAATTGTTATCCCTCACTATCCAGTGCATTACGCCCTCATTTTCCTTAGCACAAATATCCAGGTGTGTTTTTTTTTGCGGGGGGGGGGGGAGGTTTGTTGTACAAGAATAACAACTTTAATAGTGTAAGCTGAATTTGTCAGTATGTGATTGAATCCTGCCCCCAAATAGTGACAGTCTGGAAGCGCCCTGTGAGCCTCATTCTCCATGCACTGCTTAAACAAGTTGTGATATGCGCAAGCAATTCTCCTTTTCCGTTCCAGCTAACTGAGGATGTTGCATCCTGCAAACCCTTCTCCACTGCTCTAGACAATGGCCGGGTGATCTTGTGTGATCGTATTGCAGATCCCTGGGTAAGTGCTCCAGATAGTTCTTCTACTGTCTAAAATTTGCTGGCCCTCTTCCTCTTTGCCTTTTGCTTGATGTGTTTCCTCAGATCCAGGGTGTGGCTAATCAGGCCTCCCCGCTTGGCCTGTGAGGTTGTGACAGGGCAGGTAAGGACAGGGCTAAGGACCCTCTGCAGGCATGCCAGGATTAGGGCCCCCACATCCTCTGGACTCCCAAGCAGGGGCTGCAGCCACTCCTAGCAAAGCCCTAGCCTGACTCACTATTGCTATTGTTTTCCAAAGAAGTTGGAGCATTATGGCTGACAGCAGGGAGTCTCTCTCAGCATCTAACGCCTCTGCTCAGAGACCTGCACTGGTTACGGATTCAGTGTGCTAGTATAGAAAGCCCTTAACAACTTGAAAGCAGTTTACCTGCGAGATTGCCTTTCCCCCACATGCACCTGCTTCAATCTGAGGAACTGCCACCATTTCAGGTTCCACATAATACTCCTTATGAATACTCCTTATACCGTCGTCTACTACGACGGTAGAGTCAAGGCCAGCCTTGCCGTCAAACTGATAAGGGAGAGAGCTGTGTTCTTGTTTTGCATTTGCTCAACGGCTGAAGTTTATGCATTTTAGCTAAGGAGAAATGGGGATTTTGGTGCAGTTTAAAAGCTGCCTGCACAGTCAGTTTTGGGGTTTGGGAAACCCATTCCTTCACTTACACAGTTGCAAAAAATTGATCTTTCAGTATAGCAGAGCCCTTTTTTCTTTAGGCATACCTATCCAGACATTCTAGGACGTGGGTGGCACTGTGGTCTAAACCACAGAGCCTAGGGCTTGCCGATCAGAAGGCTGGTGGTTCAAATCCGCACAACGGAGTGAGCTCCCATTGCTCGGTCCCTGCTCCTGCCTACCTCCTGCTAGTTCAAAAGCATGTCAAGTGCAAGTAGATAAATAGGTACCGCTCCGGCGGGAAGGTAAACAGTGTTTCCATGTGCTGCTTTGGTTCGCCAGAAGCGGCTTAGTCATGCTGGCCACATCACCCGGAAGAAGAAGAAGAAGAAGAAGAAGAAGAAGAAGAAGAAGAAGAAGAGTTTGGATTTGATATCCCGCCTTTCACTCCCTTTAAGGAGTCTCAAAGCGGCTAACATTCTCCTTTCCCTTCCTCCCCCACAACAAACACTCTGTGAGGTGAGTGGGGCTGAGAGACTTCAAAGAAGTGTGACTAGCCCAAGGTCACCCAGCAGCTGCATGTGGAGGAGCGGAGACGCGAACCCAGTTCCCCAGATTAGAGACTACCGCTCTTAACCACTACACCACACTGGCTGTGGAACGAAGCTGTCTGTGGACAAACACCGGCTCCCTCGGCCTATAGAGCAAGATGAGCACGCAACCCCAGAGTCGTCTGAGACTGGACCTAACGGTCAGGGGTACCTTTACCTTTATCCAGACATTCTGGCAGCAGAAGTAGTGTTTTAATCTGATTTTAGCTTATCATTGATTATTTTTTGAACGCTTTAAACAGCTGCTTTCAACAGTTTATACTGACAATTTTACTGTTCTATTTCTTTTGTAAGCCACTTTGAGGTTTCTCTTGACAGCCAAAGGGCATATGAATTTTATGAAAGAAGGGAATACTGTATGAAAGTAAACTTTTCATTTGGCGATCTGCCAGCCATGGTTGTCTTCCCAGAGGATGGAGCCCATCACCAGGGTTTGTCTCTCTGTGCTTCCTCCCCCAGAATGCCTTCTGGTTCAGCCTGGGCTGCTGCGCCTTCTTCCTCCTCCCCAGCATCTTCTTCGCCATCAAGACCACCAAGCACTTTCGTCCCATCCGGCACCGATTAGTGTAAGTGGGGTGGGCCTTGGGGGCGGCTTCACATTCAATTCAATTCATCTGCTTATTAGATAATTTGTACACCAGCCTTTGCTGTACAACCCCCTGGGTGACCGCCAACAATGAAACAGCATGGAGAAGAAAAGATAAAAGCACAGAAATAGCAGCCATAAAACCATATTATTCGGCACGGCTGTAGCTCAGTTAGATGCTGCGATGGGCGCAGGGGCACGGGGGCCTGCAGGGGTGAAATTGGGAGCAGGGATCACAATCCAGTACCCTGTGAATGACCCATCAGGTCCGGAGGCCTTATGGACACCCACAGTGTTTCCTCCCACTCTGTTAAACAGAGAATAAAAGTCATTGATTTATAAGAGCCACATATGTCAGCCTGTTGCCACATATCCCATGGCCTTATTTAACCTTTTTAATCAATACCTGTTTTATTAGCCTTCAAACCTTTTACATGACAGGTGTTCTACCGTCCCTTTTAAAGGTCAGTGTTGCCTCTGTAACTCCACTTAGGTTATACATGCAAGTCAATGCAGTATAAATTATCTTCTCATGAGGCTGTTTCCAGGCTAGTCTTTGGAGACCCTCGTGAGTATTTTTTTCTTGAGGAAATGAGCAGGTGGCAAATTTGAAATGCCACTTTTCCCCTCATGTTATATAACCTGTCGTTGCCCTTCATAATCTGTTGTATTGAGGCTGTGGTTTGCAATTTGGGAGTAATTCTTAGTTGGCCATAATAAACATCCTACCTTCCCTAAAACAAGCTAATGAGGTGAAATAGCTTCACAAATTTGTATTGTCACTTCTCCCCAAACCTCTCATTTGTGTTTTTTCCCCATGTTGTGTCTAGCTCTACTGGATCAGAGGAAACTTACCCCTTCCATATCCCACGCGTCACGTCTCTGCGACTGTAAGCAACTCCATGTGTTCGGATATCCAGGTGAGAGAGATGTGCATTCTCTGGAGATCTGTGACCCCTGGGCTGCTCATGCGCACGTCCTTCCCTCTTTCTGCCACAGAATCATCAAGTGCAAAGTTGCCACAATAGCTCAGAGAACACAACTTCTGGGCACCTTTGATAGTGTGAGAATCTCAGAGGCACCAAGTGCTCTGTGACAACATTCAGCTTTCCCAGGTTAAGCTCTTAAAATTACAAAAATGGAACCAAGGTAATAATTACTGCTTAAATACTTTCCTTGCTCCTTTCTAGGCATTTGGAAGTGCCTCAGATTCCTGTAGATAAAACTAAAATACTGTGCTCACTGAATCTCTGAATGGCAAGAGACTCTACCAGGTGTTCCTGAGGTTTAGTTTTCTTGGAATGAGGGTCAGTGGAGATTGCGATGTATTTAGAATATATTGTTTTATTTAAACACATACACAACATGAGCATAGGATGGAGGGGCTCACAGCATTAACACCCCAACAGATCTTGCTTCCCCATTATGGACTTGTTGTCAGGAGTCCCTCTCCTGCCTTTTTTGTGACCTCCCCAAAAATCTAGCTAGGAATTTCCCTTCTTTCACAAAGACAAGCCCTGGTTTTAGAGAAAGGCAACTGATACTGGAGCCGCCCCTGCACACACACCCTGCACATTCAGTCCTCTTAAGTCAAGTCACTCTGTGTCTCCTTTCAGTTCAGCCAAAACACACAGACACTTGCCCTCTTGTTCCAGCCAGGTGAGGTGGGAAAAGCCCACCTATTTATCTCTATAGCAGCAAGGCTTACACTAAACTGCTGGTGTGACAGTACTTAGCTGAGTGGCTAAGGCCATTAACTTTACATAGGAATTGGTTTGACCAGTAAGTAGATTTTTCTACTGGATTCCAAACCTCACAGGCCAGTAAGCGACCCACTGATATCATCCAATCCTGTAACAATCCCTCCAACCCTATAACAAACTAGTTTTTCTCTCTCCTGTTAATAGTACAACAGATAAAAGTGAGGGCAAGGGCCATTTTGCTGTCTAGGGAATAGATAAGCACACAGAACCTTTAGGACCAGCTCTTCTTCTCTCCACCTTAACCTGTTAAATGGCAGCAGTCATGTCAAGCATGCTCAGATAATCCAGCTGGAGTTTCCGACTGAGATTCCTGATGCCTTTCAGAACTCTGCTAAAATCAATTAGGCCTGTCTGCCTATAGAGCCCCTCACCCAAACCATACTCATGTTTTTCACTTGCAGGAATCACCACGGGAAAATGGCTGGATCCTTCCAAGGGTGGCCCTCTGCGCTGCGTGGGGTTGATACTGAGCTCTTCATAAAACAACTTCTCTTGGACTGAAAACTTTTTATCCTCCCATCGCTATTATTCATCTCATCACAAATTTGCTTTCCTTCCAAGTATCCCTTGCTGCTCCTCCTCACTCAAAGAGAGCGAGTAAATTTGTAGATGATGGCAAGGTGGTTGATGTCCTCTTAAGCCTTTCTCTTGCAACCTGGTATGAGGCCTGTTTCACCACTTGGCAGGTTACTTTTTAACACAGATGAGGCTGAGTAGGGATGGAGGGTTCTGTAGATTTCAGTTCTCACAGTTTCTCATTTTTCAAATCTTAAATTCACTTCTCCACATTTCTGCAGCACATTTCTGCATTTTTTTTAAACCCACATCATGATAATTCATCAGCATGTTAGTTGATCTTCCCCTGATAAACATAATATTATATGCAGTGTGCTATTTCCCTTAATATATGCTTTTTTGTAAGCACTCTTTCTTGGAGAACTGCATCACAAAATTTCAAATTGGTGAGAATTTTGAGGCACAGCTGTGTTTCAGTTTGCATACTAGATTCAGCTTTGAATGCATCCTGAATCAGTTTCCTTCTCCACTTCTAGGGTAGGAGGAATCACCCACCTAGCAAGCGGCAAGAACTGTGGTTGTGCTGGCCTGGTGTGTCTGCGGGAGTTGAGGTTGCCAAAATAATTCCACATTGTCAAAAGTATCCACCTCCTCCCCTGATCAAAATCTCAGATTTCAAGTTAAGAATCTTTATTTATATAAGAAATGGCGAAATGTGGGATGAAGCAGAAAACAGATAGGCAGCATTGAGAGAGAGAGAGAGAGAGAGAGAGAGAGAGAGAGAGAGAGAGAGAGAGAGAGAGAGAGAACAATTTATTCCCTAACCTAGCTTAGCATACACAGCAGCTTCCAGGGTCTGAACCTGAGACCTTCTACATGCAAGGCAGGTGCTCAACCAGCAGCCACTGAGCTGTGCTCCTCCCCTGTGTTCTCCCTCCGTGATGCTGCCTTCCATGTATGCACAAAGGGGTAATGCAGTGCTTATTTTTAGCAAAATTCTCTCTGCATGCCACACCAGCAAGAAGCAATTCAGGCACTGCTTTCCCCTGGTGCTATGCATGTAGGAGTGTTGCTAAAAATAGACATGTTATTCTGTCCTTTGGATGTGCATGCCTCTGCATGCGCCACGCAGAAAGAAAATGGCCCGCTCCCACGTATGCACCAAGCTCCTGCCATCTGAGCCCTTTAGGGACAGCAATCCGCCAGTCTTGTGTATAATAATGGCTGCAATTTGCCCCAGTTGGTTTGGGAACGTTGGCCTATTAATAAAGAAGGCACTTTGGAAAGATGTGGCTATCAAAACTTTCTGTTGCCTGTGTGTCTTTGGGGAAGAGCAGGGGATGATTTGGGAAACCCAGGAATGTCAGAGGTTGTCTCATACTGAGTTAGACCAGTGGCTCATCTATCTTAATATTCTCTACACTGACTGGCAGCAGCTCCCCAGGGTTTGGGACAGAGGACTTTCCCTGCCCTACAACTGGGACTGAACTCGGGGGTTTCAGGGAGCTGTGGTCTTTCCCCCTCAAGATGTGGAGAGTGTCCTCTGGTTTCAGTCATCCTGTGGTGATAGTTCAGCTGCTTTAGCGCTCAGAGTTTCTTACTCTGTTCACAAGTAGGTTTGGCAGATTCAACCCAGAGAGAAGTTTGTCCGGCTCAGCTTCTCCTACTATTGCATCATTATCAGGAAAGAGAAGAGAAGCCTGCCATTGAAAAAAATTAATTTGATATAGCCTTAAAATTTTTGATAAAAATATATGTCATACCAGGATGAAGGCATAACAAGTAGCCATGAATGAATTTCTCAATGTGTATCAAAAATATAACCTCCACTGATTAATCTGAAGAACAGGAAAACCCACATTGTACTGAAATTTCTATTTCCCCTATCAGTAGCCAGCCAGAGGTGCAGATGCTTTTGTCCCAAAAAACCCAGAAGTCACTTGTGAGTTGCCAGTGCACCAGTGCCTTCCTGCAAATAAGGTCGGGCAATTAGAAATACAAAAAAATCTGGAGGTAACTTTAAACGGGGATAATTTCATAAACATTCCTAGAGTAGTTTAGATCAGGCTTCCTCAACCTTGGCCCTCCAGATGTTTTGAGACTACAATTCCCAGCATCCCTGACCACTGGTCCTGCTAGCTAGGGATCTTGGGAGTTGTAGACCAAAAACATCTGGAGGGCCAAGGTTGAAGAAGCCTGGTTTAGATGAAGGATCACTGCTGATGTGTGCAGTCACACCCTTCTTTTACATATGACAAAAAGTCTTGCCAACTTTTTTAAGTGTTTCAAAACCTTTGTAACATGCCTGAGCAAAGGTGGCAGCGTGTCCAAAGAAATGTGCCTTGCTCCCATAGTATGTCCACATCTGTGGCTTCAAGCGCAAGAAGGTCTTTTTCTCTGCTGCATTTCAAGTTGCATTTCTACACAAGAGAGGGGGTGGGGATGTCTTCACTGTCACACAAGACCTTTTGGTTTCGCTGCCCCTGCAACCTCCCACCCCCTGGGCACATGGGCACTCAGCTGCAGAGGCCATAATGGCTTTCTCAAATGTACACACCGTTATTAAGAAGCAAATTGCAGCTTAAGTTTTCTAGTTGGGCTGAAGCTGATTTGAGAGAAAGGCATCAAACAGCAGTACTTGTCAAGAAACGACAGCATCAATATGGATTGTGGCTAACGTCACGCAAATGTGGTTTCAAAAACTAGCTGTGGAAATGCGGAGTAAGCGGTCATGTGAACATGCCCTGAAAAACAATTATCTGTTTCCCAGCCTGAAATTTTCTAGAATACTAAATCTCACTAGATCTGGCAACATTTTGTTTTCTCTTAAACCAGCTGAGTGCAGTCAAATTTAGCTACCTTCTGGCAGGGCATTTGAATACAACAGCAGTTTTCTCCGGCAGGATTAAATCTGTTGAAAGCTATAATCTGCCAAATGTTTCAGTTTAGTTTGTTATAATCTGCTGGAGCTTTTTCAAGTGGTATTTTTTTATAGCTGGAGATTATTATTATTTTAAGGGGGGGGGAGGTTTATAAAAGGACCTTATGCCAGGCTTTGTCAGCCAGGTGCCCTCCAGATGTTTTAGACTCCCAAGTGCCGTCAGGTCCAGCCAGCACGGCTGCCCTCCCATCAGTCCCAGTGTCGTATGGCTGGGCTGGCTGGGGCTGATGGGAACATATGGAGAGTGCCCGGCTGGCAGTGTCTACCGTACACTCAAGGCAGTTAAGCATATGTCTGTGTGTTTAAAAAAAGGAAATAGTTTTGAAAAGGACACTAAAAGACATTGCCAGTTAAAAAAAGGCAGCCCAGAATAAAACATTTTTCATCCTTTCTTCAGAAAGAGCTGCTTGAAGTCTGCTCCCTTTGTCACTTCTGATGAATGGGCAATTATACTTAATAGTTTGGATAGTGCTCTTTTGTGGAAACGCATTATTCACCCTCCAACATGCTCCTGCTTAAGTGGACCACTGCTCCCTCTCCTTGGCCCTCCATGGCTCATGGCTGTTACTTCTCCAAAGCCCTCAGCCAGCTAAAGTCACCAGCTCCCTTAAACAGGAAAGGGGATTCTCTCCTTTGCTGCCTCCAGTGCTCCCCTGGGATCCTGCGCAGCACTATTCTAGCCCTCTGTCTGGCCCTTGGGACTCTGCCCAGGCACCCCTTCACCCCACCCCCTGCTGCTTCACATGGCTGCATGGAGGACACAGAGGGGGGAGTGAGTGTGTGTAGAAGCTGCCTACTGTGCAAAGGTAGAGTTGGGCCCACCCATTTCTGGCATGTGGCCCTCAGAAGGTTCCCCAGAAGGGCATGTGGCCCTTGGGCAGAAAAGCTCCCCCCCTTCTCTACAGTGCTGTCTCTCTTTCACCCCCTTTTCAAATCACTGTTCTCATAGCATATATTTTCCATTAAGGCTTTGGCTCAACCTCTAAAGTGCTCATCTCAAGTGTTTAAAGAGCATCCCACAATCCCTTTGGCTCAGCTCCAATGGCCCCCTTCATCTCCCACAGAAACTGGTCCTCAGCATGTGGGGCTGCACTCGCTCATGGCCATCCTTTGCTAGCCCTGCCCACCCCTCTCTCTGCCTTCTCCATTGCGGAAGCTGTTGAAATGCAGGTTGTAAGCAGCCTGAGAAAGGGCTTTGGCTTGTTGTATGCACAGGACATGGCAATCACCCCCATTTTGCTGATGAGGAACGAAGGGTGAGAGAGCAGCTTGCCCATGGCACTCATCCGATTCCTAGACAAACACTGATTCCAAAGCCAGATCCCAGCCCAGTGTTCCAGGGCTTCGTCTAGGAGGGGGAAGCCTCAGCCTTGGGTGGCTCCAGAGCATTTTGTGCTTGTGGACAAAGCTGGGTTCTCATGATATGTTTAAAGTACATCTCCCCACTCAAGAGAAGAATCCAGTCATTTCTTCCTCCTAGGGAAGAATCAGTTTTTATTCTCTCAGATTCTATTTGTTCCATTTAGTTCTCCACATTTCTGCAGCAATTTGCACTTAACAACAACAACAAACACCTCATGAACATTATTCAGCCTTTTGGTGTAAATTTGTCCCAATAAATACATTTTTGTATACAGTTGTTTTTTTTACTAATATGAAGGAAGGCTGTGTGTCGGGTCCCATATTGTTTTGGAAAGTGCAAATTTGATCAGTTTGACTTTAAATGTAAAACAAATTACATTCTCCCCCTTCCCTGCCCCTCAAAGAGCTGCAATTCCTGGCACTCTTAACATTAAAACTACTATTTCCAGGATTCTTTGGAGGGGAAGTGGTTTAAATGTGCTTTAAATGTATGGTGTGTAAAGAGTCCAGCATGACTTGTTGATGAATCTACTGTAACTTCAACACTTGTGATGGGGCAGCAGCTACCAGAGGGGCTGCTTATCTCTGCTCTTCTGCACCTCACCGCAGCTGCAGCCCACTCTCCAGCCTCTGCCACTTGAGGCAGCTGCCTCACTTGGCCTAACAGTTGGGCTGCCCCTGCCAAAGGACACCATTTCTCAGCAGCCTTGAGCTCCCACAGCTTCCTATGTGTTAATTAACTATCATTATCATAACCATTTATTTAGTTATTTTATTTATTTATTTATTTATTTTGCCCTTCATCCATAGATCTCATAGCAGTTCACAGAATAAAAAGACAAGATAAAAACACAGAACACACAATAAAAACCCAAACAAACAAAGAAACCAACCAACCAACCAACCAACCAACCAACCAACCAACCAACCAACCAGTAACCCCCTCCACCCTCTCTTTTCCTTCATAGTAGTTGGCACATTATGATGTCTGAGTTTATCTCTCTATGCAAGTCATGGAGGGGGGGGGGTGTCTTTGGAAAACCACAACAACCCACAACCCCAGTTTCAATAAGCAATTGCATATTGTGGCATGTCTGCCTTGGGACAACGAAGTGTCAAATGGCAAGACCTCTGCTATGAAATAATAAGCAATTGTTTATTCTGGGGCAAAAATAGAGCTGTCTACTTCTGATCCTCTTATAATCAGGATAGCTCAAGAGCTGAGCTGCAAAAAGAGGCCTTGAGGCAGTATGTATTATTCATATCCCGTCCTGTGCCTGAGCCATGTAGATTCCAAACACCCACATTTTTGTTCCTCAACTCAAGGATAGTGACTACCATGGTTCTCCTTTAATCATCGAAGTGCACAGAGATGGCAGCAGTCACATTTAATGTGCACATGACTGACATTTCCTTTCTCAGGTTGACCAAAGGCACTGAGATGCAGTCCGAGTAGATACTGAAATGGTTTCACACTTAAAGGGGCTGGCATTGCATTAAGAACAACCCCCCACCCCAAAAAAATCATCAGTGGACGACTAGCTGGTCAAAACGTTCCATGAAAGATGGAGGTGAAAATAACAGTGAAAAGTAGAGCAAGGCTGAAACCTCCAGATGATGTTCTTGTAGAGAATCATGGCCACATGGCCTTCCAGTGAGTCAGGCCATTGGTCTCTCTGGCTCAGTACTGTCTACACGGACTGGCAGCAGCTCTCCAGGACTTCAGAAAGAAGCCTTTCTGCTCTAGCACTGATCTGTAATGCACCATAGTTAACAGAGATAAACAACAGCCTGTATTTTGTAATAAAAGATCATAACAGGAGAAAGAAACATGCCAAACACTTAAATGTTATATCCACATTTGGCTTTGACTGAGGTTGCTTGAAGCATCTGACACAGGCTTGTGTCCGTTAAAGCATCAGTCATAAATTTTGTTGAACACATCAAGGGAATGGTGAGATGCACACAATAGTGGCTCTCAAGGGGAAGCTGATTTATTGATTAAACCCCATGTTCTGCCTTTCTGTGGAAAAATGCCCAGGGCAACCTGCAATTACGAAGTTTAAAAAATGATCATTTTAAAAGAGATATAAAATAACTCTAAAAACAACCACATCTGAAAGTGGTTGCATGTGAGCAACACATGCATGGGGCTTATAATTCTCAGGGCACTTCCAGACAATCCATTTGTGGAACAATCCACCCGATTTGTTTGCAGGGAGGATATGCCATGTTGTGTTTGTATGTGACTGAATTCCATCCACAAAATGTCTTGAAGCAGCCAACATCTAATTGGATTCAGTTGAAACGGGTTCCATATAAGGGCTTAACTGCTTTGCTGTTTAGCACTACTCATTTAGAGATCGCCTCCCATTGGAAAGACCCCAAAGGGATGGGATGGCAAGGGACGTTTGGGATCTGACTCTTTTCCAAAACAGAAGAGTTGTTAGAGGCCGAACTAAACACAAACATTTTGACAAGGTATGGTTCCCATATATCACCTGTGTAAACAGAAGTGATTTAATGTCAGATCTCTCATGGCTATGCCATGGACACTTAAAGCACTGGTGAGGCATTCAAAGATTCAATTATTTGACAGGCTCCCCACTCAGTTTCCCTCCTCCTCTGTGACTGGTGTGGTGTATGCATGTAACATTGCAGGCTTTGTTGGAGTTTATTAATGTTGTTCTATTATAAAACCAATAAAATGTCTATTTTAAAAAAAGGAAATTGGGAAACAACCCATTGATTTCTGCAGAGCTGAGTGCAAGGCTTGTTAATCCTTGAGAAGCAACAGCCCTCGTGAAAATGTGCAAGGAGTATTCCTTTGATAGATGAAGCATCTGCAAAACGGAAGCAGGTGGGAGGCAACAAAAGGGAATATAACTTGGCAGCTTTAAGGTGAGGTCACCGATTAAGGACAGCATCCACTTTTTAATCTGATTGGGAGAGATCAAGATGGATTTGCCACTGCATGGGTTGCCTTTGAAAGTGCTTTTTGTCTTGTCCTGGGAAAGGCAGCTAGACAAGCGGCAGGACCAGGAAGAAAGTTGAGCCCATTTGTACCAAGTGCCCAGTCCCTGTTTTGCCTCCATGGGGTTGCTAAATTGTTCAAAGATAATTCCAGGATAAAAGAGGTTACTGGCTGTAAAGCATCTCAGAGTAGAGAATCTGTTAACAGCTGAAGGTTGCAAAGTGAGTATAATCTCAGCTGATCTTTGAGAACAAAAGCAAATTCTTTTCTCCTGGAGAAAAGCTCAACACAAACTGAATGCCTACTGCTTTTCCGCTGCCACTTTGAGACCCTGACATGAAAGACTCAATAAAAAGAACAAGGGAGACAGGGATCTACTAATACCCCCGGGACAAGATGCTCTTCTTGTGGAAAACAAGGGCACCTACATTGCCTCAGAAAGGATGTGCTGGCTTGTTTGTTGCAAACAAGCCTTTGGTGTCAGCGCGGGTGGGGGGTGGGGAGAGAGAGCAATAAAATAAAAAATGGAGCTGTGGTAGAGGATAACCTTCCTTTTTCAAAGATGGCAAGAGTGTGCTTTGATCTGTCTTTGGTTCTACAGGATAGCTTGAAAACCTATGACAACATACATGCTAGGTGGGGTCTAGAAAGCTACCTGTCAGCTTGGCTAAGACAAAGTGCAGAGTGTTGGGTAAGACCCAAAGAGGTGGATCTGGGACTCCAATCCAGTTATAATATTGAAAGCTGCCTTCTACTACGACACTCATTTTGTCCATTGAGGTCAATATTGTCTACTCTGATTGGCAGTGGCTCTCCAGGGTCTCAGGCAGCACAAGGCGTTTCTCATCTCCTCCTACCTGACTCTTTCCTCCTCCAAATTGGAGATGGGGGGGACTGAACCTGGGAGCTGCATGCAGAGTAGAGTATGTACTCAGACCCTGATCTGCGGCATCTACCTGACCTCTTCCCAAAACAAAGAGGAATTTGGGGTATATTCCCCCCCCATAAAGTTGCTGTCTGATGTCTAGTTAGACAGTGGAGCCTAGAACACTGGGGCGTATGGGGCACTGCCCCACCATCCTCAAGGTGCTCTCAGCCAGCCCCTAGCAGCGTGCCTCCTTTCTTACAATCAGGGGTTGGCTCTGAGTGCTATTTGCTCTGGTTCCGCCTGCTGTTGCTCCCCCTGCCTTCCTGGCACTCTGCCAGTCAGTGCAGACAATACTAGATGACCCCCGTGTTCCAACTCTACAGTTCCATGATGGACCAATGCTTTCAGGACTTATTTTCACTTCCTCTTGTCCCACTGCTTTTCCCCATAGAAAACTGCACTTTAGTGCTCAGTTGGAGCAAACAGCAATAGGATTTTCTGTGGCTTGCTGTTTGTTCTGATATAGAGCTAAAGAGTGAGTTTTCCCTGGGGAAAGAGCGGGGCAAGGGGGAAACCGCTTGGACTGGGGCTTTCTGGGCATGTGGCAAGTGGAAGTGTGGGCGAGCCCTCAGTCAACATAAATCAGCTCCTTGTGGGTCCCTGTGTACTTTGAGTGTGCCTTTGAGATGGCTTCTCTTGTTATCTCAGCAGTGGGGAATGCCAGCCTACAGTAGGCCCACCAGGATTCCCAATTCACCCCGCCAGGCTGCATCACCCAAGCCATGCCCACTTGCCCTACCCTGACATTGCAGATGAAAAGGTGGAACTCCCTGCTGGAAGCAGAATTTGCACCCCATGCCTTTGTCCCACCCAGCTAGGCTTCAAACTATGATGTGCACAAATGAAAATGGGCCCCTTGGGGTCACTGCAGTGCCAGGTGAATTTCAGGTGCGTGCATGGGCGTAGCTGGGGGGGCAGGTGCCCCCCAGGTCAAGTAAAACAATAGACATACTTAACTAACTGACCAATCATGTTGGTTCTGCCTCACCAACAAAGTCCTGCTCCCCCTAACAAAAACCCTGCCTACGCCCATGGGTGGGTGGCCCCACCCACCAGTCAAAGCTGGCTCCTGTCGGGGGGGGGGGGAGATCAGGATCTGGCCCTCTGGCTGGCCCCAATTCCCTCACTCCTGTGTTCTTCCCGTCTTCTTCCTTCCGGTCAAGGTCTTCCACAGACACAGGCAGCAAGAACGTCTGCCTTTCACAGACCCTGACCCCTCCGTACTGATTGGGGCTGCCCCCTTTAAATCCCCCTGGCGGTCTGCGCGGGGGCCATGGGGTTCATGTATTCAGCTCATGGGCTGCATTAGGAAAGGGAGAGCAAAGGGGGAGGGGGAGGGGCGCTGAGAGTTCGGTTGCTATGGAAACTGGCAGCCTAGGCTGGCATGTTGCCTAACAGAGAGTGGGAATAATGGTTCAATAGGTAAACTTGGCACAGGGGTGTTCTCTTTTGTTGAGGATGCTTCCACAAGGACAAAGGCAGCTGGCAGGGCCACCTTCGCTCCACTTTTCCGCCTCTTCTTCGCTCAGCCGCCAAGGCAGGCCTGGCGAGAGCAGCCTCAAGGGAACAACTCTGAGGGAAGGCGCAGGAGCAACAGCCGGCGCTGTTTGGATTTTGTAGGCCAGAGAGAGAGAGAGAGAGAACACCTCCCACCAGCCCACACATTGGGACTGAATCCACAAAACGGCCGAAAACCACCCTCAAGTTTCCAGCAAGGAGATGTTTGAGAACCTGGTGAGTAAATGCCACGCAAAAGTGAAGCCTGCAGGTGGGGGGGCAGATGCTCGGAAGAAAATCTCTGCCTCTGAGGTTTCATGGGTCCCATCCACACCTTCCATTTAAAGGACTCTCATACCACTTTAACAGCAGTGGCTTCCGCCAAAAGAACACTGGGAACTGTAAAAAAGGTAAAGGACCCTGGCAGTTAAGTCCAGTCAAAGGTGACTCTGGGGTTGCGGCGCTCATCTCACTTTCCGGCTGAGGGAACCGCCGTTTGTCCGCAGACAGCTTTCCGGGTCATGTGGCCAGCAGCACTAAACCGCTTCTGGCACAACAGAACATCGTGAGCACCAGAGCGCACAGAAACGCCATTTACCTTCCCACTGTAGCAGTACTATTTACTCTTGCTGGTACGCTTTTGAACTGCTGGGTTGGCAGGAGCTGGGACAGAGCAATGGGAGCTCAAGCCATCGTGCAGATTTGAACCGCTGACCTTCCGATCAGCAAGACCAGCAAGAGGCTCAGTGGTTTAGACCATTGGGAGCTGTAGTTTGTTGTGGACCCCCTAACAACTCTTAGCAACTCGTAGCAAGCTACAGTTCCCATAATTTTTGGGGAAAGTCATCACTGTTAAAGTGGTACTAGAGCACTTTAAATGGACTATATGGATAGAGCCATAGCCATAAAGTTGTGTAAGTGGTGCATTTCTTGCACAAATGCATGCCTTGTGTTTGTGAATGCCGGCAGCTGGGTATATTTTAAAATATGCATAAAAGTGAAATAATATATGATGCTTGTTCCTGTGATCATAGTTGACTAGTTCACACGTACCTTGGTTAGAACTCATTTTTCCTACACTTGGGGACTAGTAGCAGGCACGGCATGCTTGCACTGAGTCCTTTGGAAAACTTTGCTTAAGGCGGAGGTTTTCAACCTTTTCCTGCAGACTCCTGCGTGGCTTAGGAGCCCAGTTGTGTCACCTCTTGCCTGCAGAGCCGGCAGCCCCTCCCCTCTCCCTTGTGGAGGGTTCCCTCAGCCTCCTCTTCTCCCCTCTCCTTGGGAGTCTTCTGGGCAGCCGCAGGTGCTGCCCCAGGTCTCTGAGCTGCCCCCCCCACCCCCAAAAGAGGTGCCTCCTCACACTGCCCCACTGGGGCCTGGGAAACACCTCCTGGTCAGCCCCAGAGGCGCCTTTCGCCTGGGGAGCTTATAGCTGTGCAAGCCCTTGGGAGGCAGAGACATGAGAGAGGGCATCAGAGGAGGGAGGAAAGGAAAGAGGGACAGAGGCCAGTGTTGCCCTGGCACCCCTGGCCACCATTCAAGGCACCCCAGAGTGCCATGGCACACGGGTTGAAAACCACTGGCTTAAGGTGATGTGGACCTTCTATCTGTGGTGCCATATCCACACATGCCAGTTGTGACTTGATGCTGCAGTGATCAACTTGCATGTATGAACTATCTTCAAGTTTATAGCAGTTAATTGTTCAGAAATCAAGAGGTGTATTGGCACGTGTGAGACAGTCCAAGTTTAATCATGTATAATTAAATGATGTGAATCCTACACTTCCAATATGGCCTTCCATTAGATCTTTTGGCTTCCCTTTCACATTGAATGAAGAGCCACATATGATGCATTCCTATTTGTGTCCCTATTTACCAGGGACAGTCTGGTGCCCATCTTGGAACATCATGGTCAGGGTTCAGACCTCTCCTGCCAGGTCTCCAGAAGTAATATTTCGGAGTGGAGGATAGATATGTCCTCTTTTCTCCAACAAACATGCTCTAAATGATGTGTAAGGATGCACTTCCTGCACCATACATGCTGAGGTGTGTTTTGAGCAGTGATAGTATATAATCACGCTGGTGTGTTTTGTTAATGTACCGTTAATGAAAAGAAGTAACACCAATTTGACTTTTAAACTGGTAAAGAGCAGAGCAGCCAAGGCTCTGCTAGGGTTGCCATATTTTCAAAAGTAAAAACCAGGGAACCATGAAAGTTGTTGAGCTTGACTTGCCTAAGATCCAGGATAAATCTGGGTGTATGGCAGCCCAGGCCCTGCCCTCCGTGAGCGGCCACCAATTGGCCTGTTTGAACAGCCCCAAGATCCTGAGGCCATGGGGGATTCCCTGCAATGCTGGGAAGTGAGCCTGGCCAGGCGATGGGGATGGAGGCCTGAGCCTGAGGGACGCAAGCACCGCCCCCCCCCCCCCCGGAAAGCCGTGAGCGGCCATTATTGCAGAGTAAATGCATATAGCACACAACTGAAAGAACAGAGTCCCACCACCTTTGGGACCCATGGGCACCCCTGGAACTTAGACAAAGGGTCGGGGCACCACCACAAAATGACTGCTATGTGGGAAGGTGCTTCCAAGCTTTTTCAGATTTCGTTTTTCTTTCCCATATGAAACACAGCTCACCGGACCAGTAGTTAAATAATGATTGCTCACTTCACTGAAGGCTGAGAGACAAGTCGCTTGCTCAAGAAACGGAGTGGAAGGCAGAGTTGTGATCTGAGTGCTAAACTCATAGCCAATCCTTTCCCTCCACATTGTTTTGCTGCAGCATAATGCCCATTTCACAGAAGCCGTATAACTTGCCCAAGAAACTGAAGGCAGATCCACACCATACATTGAAAACACACTTGACACACATTTTTCTTATTGATTTTTAAATGCTGCTTTTAATTTATGTGCCTGTTTGCTGTGGCAAAAGAACAACAAATAATAAATAAATAAATAAATAAATAAATAAATAAATAAATAAATAGCCAGCAACAATAAAACACGACTTCCTCCAAAGGCACTGGTCTTCCTCTCACAGAGCTACAATTCCCAGCACCTTTAACAAACTACAGCTCCCGGAATTGTTTGGGAGAAGCCCCGCGCTTTAAATGTGCACTGAATGTATTTTATTTGAATTTTTATTTGAATGGTTGTTTGATGTTTAAATGCCTGGTGTGGATTTGCCCTGAGTACAAGACAGTACATTTACTTTAGCGATGTGCAGTTCTGGGGGTGGGGGTGGGAGAGAAAGGTGAAGGGGCTTGGTAATTTATCTTTGATATGAGAACAGAAGTGTGGCAAATATGCCTTTATTTGGGTTGGTGCAGCCATCTGAGACCATTTGTGATACCATCTGCCCTGTTCTGGTTGTGTGAGAGGCCTTGTTCCTGCGGGGGAAAACTGGTTTTCTGCAGCACGACCACATTCCTCAAGTAAACCGAGTGTGATGGGACTCCTCACGTGCTCAGTGGTCACATGTACCCACATGCTGTGCTGAATTGTTATCATTATCACAAAACTAAAGCAGTTCAAAAGCTGTCAGGAAAAAGATGCACACTTGAAGACGAGGAGGAGAACAAATCAGGCATCAGGGCTGGGCCAGCAAAGAGAGACAAAAATAGTTTGGCTGAAAATGTAACACCTGTCAAACTGTAAGGACTGAGATTTTCATATTAAAGAGAAAAAGAGAGAAAGTAGGGCTTTGAAATTCAAAGAAACTCCCTCACCCCGTGCCATTCAAAAAAAAAAAGCCACATCATTTTATCTCTCCAGCTGGTTAAACATAGTAGTGAGGTAGCAAATTCAGAAGTGTGGGTGTGGGGGTGTGGGGGGAGAGGGGGGGTCCCCTTCATGCTAGGCACAGCCACATCCCCTCACAGCCATGCGAAGGGCCAGCCTTCTAAGATTATGCAACCTTCTAATATTATACAATATAATTATATAATAATTATAATTAGGGATGCACTGCAACAATCTGTGCAGATCTTCCTGTATTGCCTTTCAGCTAGATCCACTGTTTTCTGGGCCTTATAAATGGGCAGTGATTTGGAGTGCTCCAATATCTTATTTCAGAGCGACATAAATTGATGCTCCAATGTATGTAACAGAACTAGCACACCAGTCTCTTGAAAGAGAAGCGCCTTTTGATTTCAGATCACCTAAATGCTTCACTTTGAGCCTACAGAACAACTTCTTGGTGTTCTTCCTGTGTGCTTTCTCCAGTGAAACCAACCCTCAGAGGCTGACTCACCTCATAGAATCAAAGGATTGTAGAGAGTTATAAGGTACCCCAAAGGCCATCTAGTCCAACCCTCTGCAATACAGGAATCACACATCTTTTCACTCTGATTGGTTCCAACCAGCACAAAGGGAGGCAGTGAAAAGTTCCTATTTCATTCTGATTGGGAGTTCTAGGATGAGGGCGACAGGGACCCTGCTTCAGAAATATTAACACAACTTCAACCATGGACCGCTATACATTTGGTTAGACATCTGGATTTAGATTGGCTCTTAAGTCCTATAAACAAAATGATGATAGAGTTCAAAATCAACAGATTTGTTGAGGTCAGCTGTGGTCATTACAGGCACCCTCCAAATTACATGTGTTCAACTAGTGCATGCTCAGCTTTATGCACTTAGCATAATAATAATGGGGGGTGTATCCAGGAAATTTGTTTATTTTTCAGTCCCACCCACCACTGAACCGAATGGTGCTCCCACTATACGTGATTTCACGTATATGCGTGGTACCTGTATATGCGTAACCCCTGTGGAAGCAGGAAATCTCCTGTATAGGGCAACCTGTTCCATCCTGGTGCCTGGATAGCTCAGTTGGTTAGACCATGGTCTGATAACGCCAAGGTTGAAGGTTCAATCCCTGTATGGACCAGCTGCATATTCCTGCGTTGCAGGGGGTTGGACTAGAGGATCCTCAGGGTCCCTTCCAACTCTACAGTGCTATGATTCTGCGACTTTCTCATTGCCCTACATACGTTGCTTTGCAGTACATCTCCTGGTGGGGCTGATGATGGGAGTTGGGAGTCCAAAACATCTGGAGGGCACCAAGTTGTTGAAGGCTATTAGAGTAGCTAATTTTGGGGCTGGACCCATTTCCAAGAAGGTACCTGCATTAGTCAATTGCAGCAAAAAGAGTCCTGCAACCCATTAAAGAATAACCAACTGGTTATTGTGGCATATGTTTTGTGGATTACAGTACACTTTACTGATTATGTGGACAAAAGTTTATGTCTTTTGGACTGGAAAGATTCTGGCATTTGGGTGGGCTAAGGAGCAGAGAGAGCCCAATGGAAGCTTAAGGGCAGAGTAGGGTCCAATCCTCCCTGCTAACCTGAGTAGGAAAGGAAGGAAGTCTAACAAAGTTCTGCTTCTCCCCATGAAGACTACTTTGACATTTTATTCAAATGTTGAATTTTTTAATAAAAAAACAGCAACACTTGTTTGCTGGTGCCTTGAGCATATGATTAGTCTGCTTACTGGATAATCCAGCACTGGTTAGGGCTGATGCAAGTTGGAGTCCAAAGCCACTGGAGGACAGTTGGTTGATGAACTAATGTTATTTCTGAATAAGGAAATATTGCTGGTACGGAGGGGTTGCTTTAGTGAAAGTTTGGAGAGCAAGCCAGAGGTGAAAGTAATGCCCCCTAAATTATCTCTCTTTATTCAGCACCGAAATGAAAGTGTTCCTCTGCTGCTGGAACACTGACTGGGAATTCATTCCGCACAGAGATTTCCATCTCCACCAGCAAAATCAGACAGCTGCTTCTGGCTGATGGAGAATGAGAGAGAGAGAGACAGAAGGAGTTGCGTTGCAATTATAATTAGATCCCAGAGTCCAAATAAATGTGATAAGGCTGCCAGATACAAATTGTCTATTCATAGTGATTTTGTAAGCTTCCCCTTTGAAAAGGAGAAGTCTATGCCTGCTTTTGTAGGGACAACCTTCTGTATCAGGAAAGTGCAATGCATTTCTTTGGGAAGTGGGGGAGCAGCCACAGGATGGAGATTTATTTATTTATTTATTTTTTATAAATATTTATTAAGGTTTTTTAATAAGAAAATACAATAATAATAAACATTATTGCTTTGTTTTAACAAAGTTTCATAATATTCTTGAGCTTCCTCACGTCTCCCGCTCCCATTTGCATCTTTAATAATTTTTGTCAAGCAAATTATCATCTTTTTTCCAAATCTATGACCACATGCTTAAATATCAATTCTTAATCTATTTTAATGATGGCCAATTATTTATAACCAAGCATCCTTCTTAACATTCCACTAAATCACAATATTTCTGCAGGTAGGTCTTGAATTTCTTCCAATCTTCTTCAATCCTTTCTTCTCCCAGGTCTCGGATTCTGCCAGTCATCTCCGCCAATTGCATATAGTCCATCAGTTGCATCTGCCATTCTTCCAGTGTGGGTAGATCTTGAGTTTTCCAGTTCTTAGCAAGTAGTATCCTTGCTGCTGTTGTTGCGTACATGAAAAATGTTCTATCTTTCTTTAACACCTTCTGGTCTACAATGCCCAGAAGAAAGGCCTCTGGTTTTTTGGTAAAGGTATACTTAAACACCTTTTTCAACTCGTTATATATCATTTCCCAGAAGGCCTTCACTTTAGGGCAAGTCCACCAGAGGTGAAAGAATGTTCCTTCATTTTCTTTACATTTCCAACATTTGTTATCAGACGAATGGTATATTTTGGCAAGTTTAACTGGGGTCATGTACCATCTGTATATCATTTTCATTACATTTTCTTTCAAAGCATTACATGCAGTGAAATTCAACCCAGTGGTCCACAACCTTTCCCAGTCCTCAAACATAATGTTATGCCCAATGTCCTGTGCCCATTTTATAGCCGACTTAACCATTTCGTCTTGCGTATTCCACTTCAGCAGCAAATTATACATTCTTGAAAGCACCTTAGTCTTAGGTTCTAACAGCTCTGTCTCCAACTTCGATTTCTCCACCTGGAATCCTAGCTTTTTATCACTTTTAAAAATTTCCTTAATCTGAGCGTAATGTAACCAGTCTCGCACTTTATCCTTCATTTTCTCCATACTCTGCAATTTCCAGTTGTCCCCATCTTTTTCTAACAGTTCCCAATATTTCGGCCAGTAGGCTTCCATATTGGGTCTTTTCCAAGCCTTAGCTTCCAAGGGTGAAAGCCACCTAGGAGTTTTATTTTCTAATAAGTCTTTGTATTTTGTCCAGACATTAAACACTGCTTTTCTGACAATATGGTTCTTAAAGGCCTTGTTTATCTTAGCTTTGTCATACCACAAATATGCGTGCCACCCAAAAGCATTGTTAAAACCTTCCAAATCTAGCACGTCAGTGTCTTCAAGAAGTAGCCAATCTTTCAGCCAGCAGAAAGCTGCGGCTTCATAATACAGCCTTAAGTCTGGCAGGGCAAAGCCCCCTCTTTCCTTTGCGTCTGTTAATATCTTAAACTTAATTCGGGGCTTTTTGCCCTGCCAGACAAATTTAGAAATATCTCTCTGCCACCTCCGAAAACACTCCGTTTTGTCCACAATTTGCAATGTTTGAAACAAAAACAACATCTTTGGCAACACATTCATCTTAATGGCAGCAATTCGGCCTAACAAAGTAAGTTTCAATTTTGCCCAACTTTCCAAGTCTCTCTTAATTTCAGACCAGCATTTTTCATAATTATCCTTAAATAGACTCAGATTCTTAGCTGTTATATTAACCCCTAGGTACTTTACCTTTTTCACCAATGATAATTCTGTTTCTCTCTGAAACCGTTCTGACTCTGCATCTGTCATATTTTTCCCTAACACCTTCGTTTTTTGTTTATTTAGCTTAAATCCTGCGACCTGTCCAAAATCATGTATCAGTTGTAAAACTCTTTTCGTACTAGATTCTGGCTCCTGCAATGTCAAAACTAGGTCATCTGCAAAAGCTTTAAGTTTATATTGTTTCGCTCCGACCTCAATCCCCTGCACCAGCCGGTCACCTCTAATCAAGTTCAAGAGCACCTCCAGGACTGAAATAAATAACAGAGGGGAAATCGGGCAGCCTTGTCGTGTTCCTTTTTCAATTTTAAATTCTTCCGTTACCACATTGTTGACTATCAATTTAGCTTTTTGCTCTGAATATATTGCGTCAATCCCATTTTGAAAACCCCGCCCCGCTCCCATTTCTTTTAAATTTCCCTTCATAAATTTCCAAGAAATGTTGTCAAAGGCCTTCTCCGCGTCTATGAAAATCAAAACTGCTTTAGTGTTTATATTTGTTTGCAAAAGTTCCAAAATGTCTATAATGTTCCTTGTATTTGCAAACATATGTCTTCCTGGGAGAAAGCCTGCCTGGTCCTTATGAATCACTTCATTCAAAGCTCTTTTAAGTCTGCTTGCTAAATCATCAGCAAATATTTTGTAATCCACATTTAAAAGGGAGATGGGGCGGTAGTTCTTCAGTTGTGTCTTTTCAGTTTCTGATTTTGGTATCAACGTGATAAAAGCTTCCTTCCACGATTCCGGCGCCTTCTTTCCCTCCAAAATTTCATTGCTGACCTCCATCAAAGGTTGAATCAAATAGTCACTCATTGTCTTATAATACTTGGAGGTCAGACCATCTGGTCCTGGAGATTTGCCCAGCTTCATGTTCTGAATGGCATGTTCAATTTCTTGTCGTGTTATTTGACTATTCAGGAGTAGTCTGTTTTCTTGTGTAAATTTTTTAAGACTATGTTTTTTCAAAAATTGTTCAATCTCAACTTCATTTTGCGGCCCTTGAGTGTATAGTTTCTTGAAATATTTCTGGAAGGATTTTCTAATTTCCACAGGGTTCTGAATATTTCTTCCTTCAATTTCTAAATTTGTTACTATATTCAACTTTTGTCTCTTCTTCAACTGCCAAGCCAGCAGTTTCCCACATTTATTTGCCGATTCAAATGTTTTTTGTTTCATTAGCTTAATCTTCCAGTCTATTTCCTGGTTTATCAATTTGGAATATTGTGCCTGATAAAGCTTAATTTCTCTCAGAATCGGCTGCGACTTCGGATTTGCTCTTAACTTCTTCTCTAATTCTCTTATTTTCTCCAAAATTTTGTCTTTCTTTTCATTTTGTTTCCTTTTCTTAATGGCATTCTGTTGTATTAAGAACCCTCTCATCACAGCTTTACTTGCGTCCCAAATTGTTCTTTTTTCCACCGTTGTATTCAAATTTATTTCAAAATAGTCCTTCAAAGCTTTTTGGGCCTTTTTAATAATCTCCTGCACAGGATGGAGATTTAGACACTTATGAATGGCATGGAGAAAACAGCCGAAGAGTCTCTCGCTCTGCCCCTCTCATGAAGGGTGGAGAGCCTTTTTCAGTCCAAGGGCCACGTTCACTTCTCAGCAACCTTGCAGGGGCCACATGACAGGGGTGGGCAGTGCCAGAGACAAAAACAGGCAGAGCAATAAGTGTGAATTCTGCCTTTGCACACTTGCAAAGTTAGTTTCTTCACACTCACGCATCACTCTCCTTCCTCCACCCAGTCATGCAAGAAGCATTGCCAGGGTTCAAGGGCACATTCCAGCCAGGCAAAAACACCCATGAAGAGGGGCTGGAGAGGATGCGGCCTGGGGAGAGTCTGATAAAGAGGTCTTAAGGGCACATTTGGGCCCCTAGGTCTGCGGTTCTCATCCCAGAGGAACCTTTAGAGCAGCTCTGCAAATTAGGTCTGTATTAGTTTCCTTGTATTACCTGGAACATTCTAAAGTGCAGTATAAATGTCAAGCACAATTGTATTCTTATGAATGAGCCATTTGTGTGTAGGAAATGGTACAGCTACCAGTGCCATTGTCTGTGTCAAACAGACCATCCTGACATTCCTTCTGGAATTCAATCAATCAATCAAACCTTTATTGCATTAGCATACAGCCATAGCAGGATAAGACAAAAATGATAGAGACAAGCAACCTTCTGGAATTAAAAAGTGCAGCTACAGAACTTCCACATCAGTGGAGCAGGGATGAGTGCCACTACTTATTTCACAGCAGGGAACAGTGACATCATCTCCTGGGGGGCTGTTTGCCAGTTCCCTGCATGCCAACTAAATAAACTTTGCTCAGGGAGAGACCCACCACATAAATGAGCTCAACAGAGGAAGAGGCAGATTCTGTTAACTGAAGTTCCTTCATTATGGCGAAATGTCATGTCACATAAATGCAGCAAGCTTTTGAGCCACCAAGAGCTCTTCATCGGGCTGGATGTTACATAACTTGGGAGGCAGGAAGTGAGAGAAAATCTGGCTCTGTATTGATGTTGCAATGTCTGCATTGGTTAAAATTCATTTTTGTTGCATAGGCTTAGAAGGTGTGTGGCTCTGGGGGTTGCCATGAAGAAAGAGCATCTGGGCTTTGGAAATTTCCCACTATGCGCCTGTTCTGCGTGAGAATCCTGCAACAATGACTTAGAACGGAAGGTGAGAGGTGGGGTGCCAAATGTTGGCCTCGCAACAGAGCACTGTTGCATCACTTCCTGAATGCAGGTGTATTTGATCTCACTGTCAATCAAGCGGCGACTTTTAATGTGAAACTATGCTTGCTGGTGTCTGTGCTGAGTTTTCAAATTCAATACTGAGGTGCAGACTGCCCTGTTTTCTCAGTTCTTGTCCTTCTTGCTTGATAAAAGTTAGGCAGGGGATTGGTTTCAGGGACTGGTGAATGCCTTGTTGCAGGAGAGGGAAGTGCCAAAGCAAAGCCTTAAAGGAGGCTGTGTTGTGCTTCTCTGGACCCAGAAGTTTACACTATAACTTTAGTTCAGTTGCAGATATTCCCTTTGGGGGCAAAGTACTTTGGGTAGGTACAAACATGCTTGGAGAAAACAGAGTACAGTGGTACCTCAGGCTACATACGCTTCAGGTTACAGACTCCGCTAACCCAGAAATAGTACCTCGGGTTAAGAACTTGGCTTCAGGATGAGAACAGAAATCGCACGGCAGCAGCAGTGGGAGGCCCCATTAGCTGAAGTGGTACCTCAGGTTAAGAACAGTTTCAAGTTAAAAATAGACCTCCAGAATGAATTAAATTCTTAACCCGAGGTACCACTGTATCTGGACCCATTTTAATCCAGCTTCAGGCCTGGATTTGGCACTGAAACTGCCTCTGTCACCATGATTGATGACCCTTATCAGGAGAGAAGGAGGGCAACCATGTAAATAAACCATGATACCTCTATAGCTTCTGATACCATTGACCGTAGTATCCTCCTGGGCTTCAGGGATTGGGTGTTGAAGGCCCTGTCTGGTAGTAGTGGTTCTGATCCTATCACCAGATGCTGTTCTTGCTCATTCCCCTGGGGATTGACTTGCAGGGTCCCACATGGCCCAGTCTTCTCTCCCAGGCTCTCTCAGATCTAATTGAAGCTGTTGGGAGCTGCCTTTCGGAGATTTGGACTGAAGTGTCACCACTTCAGGAACTGTGTGTGTGTGTGTGGTTCAGGTGCTGCACACTCACTGTTCCTTAATCTCAGCTTCCTACATCTTAAGATCAAGCCCATACTGGATCCCTTTGTTTACATCATCTAAAATAGCTGTACCTTTTCTCAACCTCTGTCAAATGCTGGTGGATATGAAAAGTATAATATCAGCTCAGCTCAGAAAGCAGAAGGCTGAGACGAAGCAAACAAGAGGGACAGGCACATCATTCCTTGGAGCAAAGTGACTTTGATGGCACTTTGTAATGTTAACGGTTTGACAATTTGGTTCCTCAGTTGGACCCAGCTCCTTTTTCTGAAAAAAGTCTATAAAAAAGAAACCAGCAAGAAAACAAATGGGACAGCCTGGAGGCATATCATACATTTTGGCTAAGTGTGGACTACAGTTCCCATTGCTAATGATGGTTTTCTCCAGGCTTAGACATGATTCTTTGATTGAATGGGGTGGAGGGAGGGCTGAGCTATTTATGAGCACTCAGCACATATCGGAGAGAGTGGATGTGTGCAATGCACGAGAGCAATGTAGAATGAGAATACGGTGTATTGGATTGGGGTCTGTTTTCCTATATATCTATTAACCAAGTCAAACTAGCTCTGACTTGCCTTTGGCTGCACTTATGGCTGTAGAGAGGTGAATAGGGTGTCAAATAAAACACAGAATATGTAGTTTTGCGGAGGAATAGTACTGGGGGCTTTAGTTTTGTTCTTTGCACTTTATCTCCCAAGTTACACAAATTCACCCAAAGGGGAAGGGGACTTTGCTACCAGCTGCTGCAAACCACAGGAGGGGGGGCTTACACATTTCCTCCAGGCAGCTGGTTGGCCGCTGTGAGAATGCTGGACTGGATGGGCCATTGGCCCAAGGGAAGGAGCGGGCAGCAGTTCATTCTCCCTCCAGAACCCCCTGGCCATTTTCTTTTGTTGCAGGACTAAGCTAGGATGTGCCTCCCAGTTTATGCTGCACTCCCTAAAGAGGGATGCTCCCAGGTGCAATGGAGGGTTTTGCCCTTTGCCTCGGGCAGCATCTTGCCGTTTGCCTCGGGCAGCAAAGGTCTTGGGGTGGGTCTCTGAGACCTCCTTAGTTATTGCCTGCAGGAGCTCTGTCCTTAGCTAATCAAATGAGCTCTCACTCAGCGTTGAATGAGAGGCTGGAGCACCATGGATCTTCCAGCTGCTGAGATATTTTCAGCACAAAAACTGTCCCCGTGTAAATCCTAGGGAGAGACGGGGTGGTGTCTTGTTGGTGGGATGGGGTTCAGTAGAAAAGGGAGTAGGCGGTGGCACCACAAATAATCAGGCTATGTGAGTGAGCGGAGGAGGGGGAAAGGCTCAGAGAAGGTACTGGATGCAGATACTGTATGTACTGCAAATGTATGTGGGCCTCCACTTAGCAATCAGTTCATTTTATGGATGCTTCGTATTGCTCTTTATTCAGCTGAGATCACAGAATTGTAGAGCTGGAAGGGATCCCGAGTCATCTAGTCCAACCCCCTGCAACGCAGAGATGGTTAGGCTCTATAATTCCCAGCCACCGGAAAATACTCATTATGTCAGACTCCTAATGCCGGCTTTTCTTGGGACATGAGCCTGAGATGGCCGGTGCTACGTGTGGCCATTGAGGCATGTTTCGCTGGCACTTGAAACCCACAGGCAGCTTGGCTTCTCCCTGTGCTGAGCTCTTGGTGTGAAGGTGCTCAGGACATGGAGAGACAGAGGAAGCAGGCTCTAGGGCTGCCTCCCCAGCCTGGTGCCTCCCAGCTGTTTTGGACTGCCAGCTTCAGCATTGTATGACTGCCTGGTGGCAATTGGAAAAGGCTCTTCTAAGGCTGAGTCCCAGCAGAGTCCAACTAAGTTCGGTCTCCGACATCATTTAATTAGAAATAGAACTATCAGGAGGCATCCATTGCAAGTTCATCCAAACTCCTGTTCCCATCAGAGTAGTTGGGCAAAGATAGGCTGAGAAATGGTTCAGGGGCCCCCAGCAGAATGGGATGACAAGGACCAAGTGGAAGCTCCGGCAGTGCCCGGGGCTGCAAAGAAAGGACCCAACGCTTTAGGGGGGGCATTTGGGCAGAGGCGGCTTCCTCACCCCTCGGCCCCGCCCTCGCCTCCCGCCGGCCTCCGTCGAGGAATCGGTGAGAAGGCACAGGAGCGGGGGGGGGGGGGCGAAGGGAAGCTGGCAACCCCCGAGAGGCAGGAGGGCAAGAGAGCGGGCGCTGGTCTCTGGGCTCAGGAGCCACCTGCCCGCCCCTCCCGCTCGCCCGGGGCGGGGGCGTTGCGGGGCCGAGGAGCCGAGGGAGTTAACGCCGCCGTGCAGGCGGGCGGGCGGGTGGGTTTTCGCTCGGCATCGGCTCAGCTGCCGGCTTGGGAGGGGACGAGCCGCGCTCCGCCGCCGCCGCCGCCGCCGCCGGTGCCCAGCGCGTTACATCACGGCCAGCTCCGCCACCGCGTCCTCTTGCCGCTGCCGCCCCACGGAAGCTCCGCCAAGCCCGCCATGCAGGTAAGGGGGTCCGGGGGCGCCAGGCTGGTCCCCTCGAGGGGCGCGAGGCAGGCGGGAGGGAAAGTTTGTCTCCGGGGTGGCAGCCCCCCCCCATCCTTTGGGGGCGCCGGAAGCGGAGCCCAAAGTGGGCGAAGGAAGCGGGTTCTGGGAACTGTTGCTGCTGCTGGTTTTCAAGTGCTTCTCCAGCACTTCTGATGTTGAGACCACAGTCGGGTTTCGTTTCAGCCTTACAACAATCCTGCAAGGTAGGTTCGGAGGGTGGAGGAGGGAGAAAATAAATGGTCAGCGAGGGAGTTTCTTAGCCGGTTCAGCGATCTCCAAACTTGCTGCTTTGTGATTCCCCCTTTAAAGTGCTCTAGGCGGGGCGGGGGTGTCAGCCCCCCATCAGAACAGGTTCGGGTGGGTCTGCAAGGGCAGGCCAGGGGGCAACAAGGGCACTAGAGGTGCAGCAATAAAACTGCTAGCACATTTGCAAAGCTAAGCAGGGTCTGGTTTCAATTTGCATGGGGGGGGGCTGTTTTGAGATTCCTGCATTGCAGGGGGTTGGATAGATGACCCTCAGCGTCCCTCCCAACTCTACAATTCCATGATTCTCTATGACAGGAGCTCCTGTTTCCAGGACTGGCTGCTGAGTGAAGGGGCCATAAGTTAGGCAAGTCTAGGTTTGAATCTGGTCTCTGGCTCACAAGGTGGCCTCTTGCAGCCATCTATGATAATAAGAGGACTGTCCTATCCTACAGGGTTGTTGCAAAGATCACTGAAATAATGCACATGGACTTGGGCTTTGAACAGTTGAGAACGCTGCAAAGTGTTGTTATAGTCGGTATTCATTTAAGGACATGCATCCACCAGGGGAAAGCCAGGAAGGTTGAAGTGGGGCATTTTGGGGCTGGCAGCTGAGGCTTCCCACTCCTGCCTGCGCTGCAAAGTCCACTGCACACTCAGCTTATATAGGGATTTTTCTAGCATTCTCCCCCCTGCCCTTTCCCCCTCACCATTTTACCCTTTTAATTACCATCTTTTCCATCCACTCTCCAGACCTACCACTTCCCCAAATTAAGACAAACCAGCCAGATCATCTGCGCTTTCTTTCTAAGAAGAAAATTAAAATTAAAAACCAAACCAAAAAAACAGGAGCACAGGAGCCAAGGAAGCGTGCTTATACCAAGTCAGACACAGCTCAAAATTGCCAACACTGACTGGCAGCACCTCTCCGGGTTTTCTGAATGGGGGGAATTCCCAGCTCTTCCTGGAGAAACCAGAGGTGGAACCCAGGAACTTTTGCCTGCAAAGCAGGTGTTCTTCTGCTGTTCTTCTACAGCCTTTCCCTCAAAAGATTTTGAGTCAATTATGACAGTACTCTGCTGCAGAGAATCTTTTCTCCCAAGGAACTCAAGGTGGTGTCCATGGTGCTCCTCCCTATTTTATCCTCACAACAACCTTGTGAAGTCGGTTAGGCTGAGAGAGAGAGAGAGAGAGAGAGACCGGCCCAAGGTCACCCAGTGAGCTTCACAGCTGAGCGGGGATTTGAACCCTGGTCTCCCAGCACTCTAACCATCATGCCACACTAGCTCCCCACCCTGCTCCCCGCATGCACAGCAGCTGGCAGGAATCTGGTACTGTTCACATATATTTCCTAGGGAGGAAAGTGGGTCTTTCTGTGCCTAAAATGGAGCATTTCCCACAATTATTCCCCTACAGGAAATCACTCAGAATGTGACAAGAAGAGGTCAAAACTGGCCCTTTCTTGCCAAGTAGCTGGCAAAATGGGCAACTCTGGAGCAAGCCTGGAGTGACAGGAGCCTGTCAGAGGAGCCTGGAAGTCAGAGTGGCCTCCTTGGGTTTTTTGAAGTCACTTGGCACCCCCCCCCCCCGTGTTATGCAAAGTCTTTCCTTGTTTTCCACAGAGGAGACTTTTTCTCCTCCTCACATTATCATCCTCACTATTGACCTTAATTCCCCAGTTCTAACCCCTCTTCCATGCAATCCGCCAAGGCAGCATGTGAGCAACAATTTGGTGTTGCCTAAGAGTATGAGCCAGTTCTAACCATAACCCCTGCCACTGGGCAGCTGTGTGCTACAAAGCCACTGCTCTCAGCCTCTGCCCCACAACTGGGGGGGGGGGATAATTACAGTCACTGACTCACCTTGCAGGGTTGTTGTAAAAATGACTGAGATAATGTCGCTGAAGGGGCTTCGAACACACGAAAGATCCTCTAAAAATGCTGCCTATATTTTGGCTGCAGCTCAGCCGCGGAGCACCTGTTTGCCTTCAGAAGGTCTTATGTTCAGTCTCCAGTGGCCACAGGCAGGGAGAAGTGGGGAGGGGGGCTGTCTGAAACCCCCGATAGAGCCACTACCAAACAGTGTTGACAGTATTAAGCTAGCTGGGCCAATCGTCTGACTTGGTATAAGGCAGTTTCCTGTGTTCCTATTGGAGGAAGAGTTATGGCTCAGAGGTAGACCACCTGTTTAGAATGCAGGTGTTCCCAGGTTTAGTCCTTGTCATCTTCAGATAGGGTTGGGAGAAACCCCACCTGAAATCCCAGAGAGCTGCTGGCAGTAAAGGAAGACAGCTGGAAGTTTCATTCTGGGGCATAATTTAGCCCAGGCCTTGCATGTTAGCGGTAAGTAAGTTCCATGGAGTTTGATGGACTGTGCATGGGGTTGCCACCTGAGAGTTAGGGCTCGGAGCAATTGCTGCACCACCTCCCAATTTCAGTGACCATTTTGTGTATGCTGACTGTTGGCAGTGAGGATGTGCTGCAGTGCTAGCCCTATTCCACCCCTGGGTATGTCCCTCTTTTTTATTGCCTTCACTCCCCTCTTAGCTTGTTCTCAAAATCTCTTCCAGTTAGTCTGTACAGTATCATTTGTCTGAGCATCTTTTTACATGACAAGAGCCCCTATGAACAGTCTGCCCAGGAGATTCTGGAGTTGGGGACAAAGGTTGTAAGAAGGCTGTTCTCACCTGTATCGGTTACAATCAGTGCTGTCTCTGTTCTGCTGCAGTTTGGTTTCTCCCAAATTGTATGTTATTTGTCTCACTGTCCACTATTTAATGTCAGTTGCGTAAGTTACCGTAAGTAACTATTTACATAACATAAGTTGCATTCATTTCAATGAAAAGGGAATGTGAAAAAGAATTCTATCCAGGGCTGTTATCGGGGTCCCACTCTCAGATTTCCTGCCCTTCCCCACCACTTTTAATCATATTGTTTTCTTTGCTGACAAGATGTCTGAGCTCCCTGCAAATCACGGTTGAGACCTGAGCCATCCACCATCATAACATGATCAGAGGCAAATGGATGGGCCTGTGCCCTGACTCTGGGAAGTACCTACATGCCATGCCCCTGTTTCTGTCTGTGGCATTTTGACCGGTGACGGCCATTTCACCACATGTGCATCACAGTGCTCTCATCAAGGGGAGAGCCTGCATGTGTGAACGTACTTCTGAGGCTGTTCCGATCAAGTCATGATTCCTGCACTGCAGGGAGTTGGACAAAGGGGCTCTTGGGGTCTCTTCCAGCTCTACAACCTCTATGATTCTGTTTCACTATGGCAGCTCATCATGATATCTTAGAAGGTCTTCAGAGAGTGAAGTGGGTTGAGCCACAGCGGCTTGCAATCTTGGCATATCCATAAGAAAATACCACAGCAGAATCCAACCTCCACCCTACCGCAAGTCATACAGAGATGGTCTAAAGACTTGGAGCTTGAAGACCTCGATTCCTGCACTGCTTGAATCAGCTGGTCGATTACAGGACTAAGTCCCAGGCTGAATATCTCAACTCAGCCACAGACTTGTTTTGTGTCATAAGACCAAGCATCCTTCACTTTAAGAGACATTCCGACAACAGCATCTGTAACATGTGGATGGTAATAATCCAGGGTTTCCTTACAAAAATTATACAACTTGATACATGGGTGTGTAGTGCTTTGAACACTTGGAAAGTGCTGCATAAGTTCTAAGGATCATTTCTTACTGTTTTAGCTACAGGTTATCTGGGTGACCACAAGCAACCTTTCTCAGACTTGTTTCCCCATGTGTAAAATCTGAATAATAGCAACATGTTTCATAGGGCTGTTGCAAGAATGAACCTAGGTTGTGGAACCTGTGTCCCTCCAGATGTTTTTAGAGTCCAGCTTCCACCAGCTCCAGTTTACATGGCCAGTGGTCAGGAATGCTGTGAGCAACATCTGGAGGCCCAAAAGTTCTCCATCCCTGAATGAGAAGTTGTAACACTCTGTGCAGCGGAAGAACCCACATCAGCCACCTCCAACCAACATACTGACTGGAGCTGGCAGGAGTTGTAGTCCAAAACAGGCGGAGGGCGCAAGGTTGGGAAAGGCTGGCAGTGAGACTTGGCCTCTCCCCCCAAATCTGAAATTTCTCCCCCTTCCCTTTGCTCAAACTATTCTTGCTCCCCCCCACATTGGACTCCAGAGCTTCCTATTAGCCTCTGACCCCACCATTCCTCTATCTCCTTCTCCATTTGTCTCCTTCTTCTTATGCCACACAGCCCTCTTGGGTGAACCCAATGCCAGCTTCAGTGACTGATGCCTTTCTTATCTCAAAGAGCAGCTGCCAGCTGAAGCAGCTGCTATGCCAACTGACCCCCGCTTTTTCTGCTGAGGGGGGAGGACAACCTCTCTTTCAGGCAGCACAGATGAGAGAGAACATAAGAAGAGCCTGGCTGCTGTATCAGGCAAAGCATCTCTCTGGTCCAGCATCCTGTCATCACAGCGGCCAACCAAATGCCCTAGTAGGAAGGCTTCCAAACAAGACATGAGCACAACTGCACTCTCCCCATTTGTGATTCCCAGTAGCTGGTATTCAGAGACATTCAGCCTCCAGCCCTGGACGTAGAACATAGCCAGCATGGCTAGTGGCCATTGAGAGCCTTTAGGATATTATTTACAGAATGACATAAGCAAACAAGTAAAACAGGTCCTTTCCTTCACTAAATTTATGCTTGTCTAAAATTACAGAAAGGGGTGAATGAGGAGGAAGACATCAGGAGAAGGGAGGGGAGGTTAACAAGGGATGAATGCAATAGCCCATAAGATTACACTGACTTCGTAAGAAGAGCTCAGCTGGATCAGGCCAATGGCCCATCTCCATGGCCAACTAGATGCCCCGAGGGAAAGCCCATAAGCAGGGCATGAGCCCAACCCCACCCCACCTTTCCAGTTCCCAGCAACTGGTGTTCAGAAGCTTGTTGCCTCTGACAGTGCAGGCAGAACATGACCATCATGGCAGAAGAAGACGAGCAATGAAGACCCTTCACCCATTATCTGCTTTAGGTGTACGTTTAAAAGCATAAAGTATGAATGAAGCAAATAATATGTTTGCATGTGTCACAGGGCTGTGCTTGTCAGGGAACCTGGATTGTCTGTAGAGCCTGTTAAGTGCACACTTGTGTTGGTCGCAACTCAGAGTGTGGAAAGATGACCCAGAAAAGACCACGGATTCACTGGTTCAAGAGTTTGCTTCCTCTTACTGCTTTTTGCACTAAACAAAATCACAAAGCTGAAAATTGGGAATGACCTCCCCCCCCCCATTTTTATGTCAATTGCAATTATAATACAGGAAAAAAATAATTGAGTTTGCACTTCCTGAAACAATATACAAATCAACCTTCAAAATTCACACTTATCTGATTTTTGCAGAGCAGTTCTCCCAGCCAAGAAATGTATACAAAAATGCATGTACTGGGGGAAGGTGTGCATATAAATGCACATATTAATGAAAATAGCAGATAAAAACACATTATTTTAGGGAAAATATATTTGGGAAAATTGCATGTAAAAACTAACGCTTTGGGATAAATTTGCCCTAAAATGCTAATGAATTTTCATGTTAACTAATACAAATTGATATAGAAATGTGGAGAACTGGATTTAAGATGGGAAAAATTAGAAACTGAGAGAAACTGAAAAGGACCGATTCACCTCTCTCTAGCTGCAAGGCAGCCCAAAAGTAACTGAGAACAATTGCCCACAGAACATATGGTAGACTTTCAAAGAGATGTTAGAAACTGGTAATCCAGCTCTCAGCAGATCATGGAAGTTTTTCCAGCTTGAGAGGGCAGTGGCTGGAGATGCATTTCCACAAACAGGAGGAATGAAGTGTTTTTTGCTTAGATTGGCTTGAAAGGCAAGCCCATAAAAACTTACACTGGTCCAGAATGCCTGTTCCCACAACAAGAACAGAGCGTCTGCTTTGCAAGCAGAAGGTCCAGTTTCAATCCCTGCCGTCTCCAGGTAGGGCTGGCAGTTTTCCCTGCCTGTAGCTCTGAAGAGCCACTGCCGGTCAGTGTAGATCATACTGAGTTAGATGGGCCAATGGCCTGACTTGGTGTAAGGCAGCTTCCTCAGTTCTTATTCAGGATGATCAGCAAGCACCGTGGGTGAAAGAGGCATCAAACACGTATTAAGCCTCATGTGCGCAAATACCCAGTAGCATTTGTTGTTGGCATCTGTCTGTCTTGAGAGACAATGGAGTGCGCCTCCAGGGGTGAAGTTAAACCACTGTGTTGCCAGCACCAAAGTGGGTGCAGTCCTGGGTAGTGTGTATGGAGGTCCTGGGCTGCCCAGACGACAATATCCTCCTCTTGCCCTTGCTGATGTGGTCCAAATGAAAACAGAGCAATACATTTGACACCAGCTTGGCTGCAGGAGTTGCTGGAAGGAGGCCTACAAGATGCTATCCAACACAGCGGCGTAGCGTGGGTTGTCAGCACCCGGGGCAAGGCAAGTAATTTGCGCCCCCTAACCCCTAACCTGCCGCCGCTGCCAGCTTCTTCTTGCTGCTGCCTGGGCTGGGGTATTTATGGTAAGGTAGCCACGGCGGCGGCGGCGGGTCCGTGTCAGGTGATCTGAGGCGAGTTGCCGCTGGCGCTGCCGCCCAAACGATGCCGCTTGCCCGGAGGAGGAGGAGGGCAGAGAGGCGAGGAAAATGCAACATGGCCCAGCAGCTGCAGCAGCAGTGGCGGCGGCGGGGCTGTGAGGAGGGGCTGCCTGGCGCGCCCTCCGCGGCCCTGACGTGTGGGGACCACGGCGAGCACTGAGAGCCGCTGCCTGCCGGACGCCTTCAGCCCGGACGCGCGCACAGCTCGTCGGTTCCGCGAGACATGGGGCTCTGCTACAGCCTGCGCCCGAGGCTCTTCGGCGACTCCGGAGGTGGCGAGCGCGCCCCCCCCCAGATGTTGCGCCCGGTGCGGCCGGCCCCCCCTGCACCCCCCACGATACGCCACTGATCCAACAGTCTAAGGGACTCCACTATGGATTTGTTTAGAGTTTACACACAGAATCATAGAGTAGGAAGGGACTCTGGGTCATCTAGTCCAACCCCCTGCAATGCAGGAATCTCAACTAAGGCATCCATGTCAGACGGCCATCCAACCTCTGCTTAAAAACCTCCAAGGAAGGAGAGTCCACAGCCTCCCGAGGGAGACCGTTCCACTCTTGAACAGCTCTTACTGTCAGAAAGTTATTCCTGATGTTTAGTCAAAATCTCCTTTCTTGTAACTTGAGTCCTCCCCTCCAGAACAAGAGAAAACAAGCTCGCTCCATCTTTCAGGTGACAGCCCTTGAATATTTGAAGATGGCTATCATCTCTCCTCTTAGTCTTCTCTTTTCTAGGCTAAACATACCCAGCTCCTTCAACTGTTCCTCAATGCAGGGAGGGAATTGGTATACCTGTCTGACTCTCACAGAGGCTGATTAGAAGGAGATAAGCCCTGAACAATGATTCACACTGAGCCGCTGAGTGGGACTTCAGAGCTCCCTGAAGCCCTGCCTTGATTGGTTGATTTTTCCTGGCTCATGACTTGTGAATTACTTCCCTGCTCCTCAGTTGGATGAGGGAACACTGGGCATTTCAGGCCAGGTAACGAACACCTGGTTAGAACCCAGAAGACACTTCCCCAACCTGGTGCCCTACAGATGTTTTGCACTAATACTCCCATCAATTTAAAATTGTGTAAATACACAGACTTCTTGGGGAGGTGGAAGAGGAGAGTAAAGCACTTGTAGTTTTGCTGGTTGGAGGATTTGGATCACAGAGAGAAGGGACAGTGGCTGGAGAGAAGAGGGGAAAGGGAGAAATGGAAGAGGAGTGAATTAATGGAGGGTGGGGAGCAAAAAAAAAGTAGTGAAACATAAAAAGGAAGGATAAGTTGGAGCAGGATGGAGGGAACAAGAAAATGAATTGAGCTGAGAAGATTCCACCTAAACATTAGGAAGAACTTCCTGACAGTAAGAGCTGTTCGGCAGTGGAATTTGCTGCCAAGGAGTGTGGTGGAGTCTCCTTCTTTGGAGGTCTTTAAGCAGAGGCTTGACAACCATATGTCAGGAGTGCTCTGATGGTGTTTCCTGCTTGGCGGGGGTTGGACTCGATGGCCCTTGGGGTCTCTTCCAACTCTATGATTCTATGAGGAAGAGAAAAGGGAGGGGAGAGGAAAGGCAGCCAGAGGCTGGGTAGATGGAAGGATGAAGACAAAGAAAATAGGAGAGGAAGTAGGAGAATGGTTTGCTCTGGCATCCTGGCCTAGCTCTGCTGCAATGCCTATGCAGGTAACAGTTATAATGATGGCCATTCTCATTCTCATCATTAATTATAGCCTTAATGAATACAAGTAAAACATAAATATGTAGATAGGGATGAACTACCCCCCCCCTTTATGGTGCCCTGCCCCCTGAACTCTAAGGCTGGCTATGGTCCCTACCTGCCAATCATGACCAAATACTGTCTTGTGACAGAACCCTTTTTGGGATTCTTGGAGACTCTGTGGCTCTTTGAGGAATGGGCCTCCTTCAAAGAGCGGCTTGATCTTCCTGTGCCGCTGGCTTTTGAAACAGGTGTGCCAGCCGGTGGCAACAAGGCCGACACCAATAAATAATGAACAGCCTGCGAATGCCGAAAACAAAAGGGGGAGACGCTTGTCTGAATTATTGATGCACACAGAGAGAAGGATCCAGCAAAAAGAAAGATAGAATATAATGACCTGTTTACCTGGTCAGTTACATGTACTTCTTAGTTCATTGTCATCTGCAGTTGGACAAACATTTGCTGGTCTATGTTCTGAAGCTGCTTCTTGTAAAAATAGAACATGTTAATACAGCGGTATCTCAGTTTTTGAGCGTCTTGGAAGCCGAAAGTTTCGGTTTCCGAATGCCGAAAAACTGGAAGTAATTGCTTCCGTTTTCGAACACGCATTGGCAGTCGAACGGCTTCCGCTGTGTGTTTTTCAGTTTTTCAGTTGCAACCAGACCTTTGCGCCTCAGTTTTTGAACATTTCAGAAGTCGAACAGTCTTCTGGAACGGATTACGTTTGATAACCGAGATACTACTGTACTGCACTTTGTTGTTCTCGCCAATCTCAAATCATTTTTTTCCTTATGTCTTTCTGTTTTAAGAAGGAATGTAGGATGATCCACTGTTTCTGCTAAAACCTACATTGAATATATTTTGTTGGCATAGAAACATCAAACCGTGCCCAGAGGGCTTTTTTGCATAACATGCCAACAAGACAGCCTGAACCAACTTGGCGACTGCCAATTGTCTTGGACTACAATGTGCAGGCTGGGGCTGATTTGAGTGGTAGTTCAAAACATCTGGAGGACATCAGGTTGGCAAAGGTTTACATTACATCAAGTTTTACGTTTCCGGGGGTGGGAGAGGGAATTAAAGGGTTTCCTGCTCTTCATAACACATGTTAACTCGCTGCCTTGGGGAGCTGACTGTCCCCAAGCATTATGGCCCCTTAAGACCTAAGTTAAGAAGTTCAGTAAATGAGTAAATGTTTTAATGCAAGTCATAGTCTGAAAAGATCTGTGGAAATAATACAGCTGCCTGTGTCCCTGTGACCCGGAGGCAAAATCCAGGAGCAGAAATGAGCTAACTGGAGTGGGAAGATGGAATCTGAATTTAAAGGAGGTAACATCAGCCAGACCTAAAATGGCATCTACATGTTAAAAGTGCTTTTCAGAAAATGATGCACAGCTTCCCCCACTTCTCCTCCGAAAGCGAGGCTTGCTCTCCAGCTATTAAAGATGCTTTAGCTGAACACAAAACCACTTCAGAGGGTTGAATCATCCGCTGTGCCTCTGCAGCCAGGCAGGCTAGAATCCAGAACACATCAGCGGCAGCACCGTGGCCTATTTTTAAACAAGGTGTGCATGAGGGGACGGAAGCATCTACAGTAGCCAGCTTGCAACAGGGTGTGGTGAGGATTTGCTGCCCTTTGGCAGAGTAGTCACCTTAGCAGAACAGAAGCCAAGCCAAACCTGTCCTTTGTTCGGAATGTTGTTGAGGAAAAGGGCCAATTTATGGAGTATCTCAAGAGAGGCTCAGAAAGTTAGCTTGGCTGCAGAGGTGCATTAACCACTTGCTCCACTTTTCTTTTTGCTGGAATGATGATGGTATGCATGCAAGCAATAATAATAGAAGCAAAGAATTGTAGAGGTGGAAGGGACACCAAGGGCCATCTAGTCCAACCCCCTGCAATGCATGAATCTCAGCTGACAGATGGCCATTCAATCTCCGCTTAAAAACCTCCAAGGAAGGAATCTAAAACATTCCGAGGGAGACCGTTCCACTGTTGAGCAGCTCTTACTGTCAGAAAGTTACAGTGGTGCCCCGCAAGACGAACGCCTTGTAAGACGAAAAACCCGCTAGACGAAAGGGTTTTCCGTTTTGGAGGCGCTTCGCAAAATGAATTTCCCTATGGGCTTGCTTCGCAAGAAGAAAGCCCATAGGGAAATCTCCGGGGACCTCTTTTAAATGCTAGCGGTGGGGAGCAAAGCCTTTCCCCCCCCTCCGGCCTTCAGAAGAGGTCCAGGAAGGCCGGCGGGGGCCGAAAGGCTTTGCTCCCCACCGCCAGCATTTTAAAAGCAGTCCAGGATAGCAGGGAAGCGCTTCCCGCTATCCCGGATGGCTTTTGAAGGCAGGCGGGGGGGAGCAAAGACTTTTGCCCCCCGCCAGCCTTCAGAAGAGGTCCAGGACCCGCAGCGCTGTGTTTCTCTGCTCTCCCGGGAAGGCAGGCGGGGGGAAGCAAAGACATTTAATGCATTCCTATGGGAAACCGTGCTTCGCAAGACGAAAAACTCGCAAGACGAAAAGACTTGCGGAACGAATTAATTTCGTCTTGCGAGGCACCACTGTATTCCTGATGTTTAATTGGAATCTCCTTTCTTGTCACTTGAAGCCATTGGTTCAGGTTCTCCCCTCCAGAACAGAAGAAACAAATTGCTCCATCTTCCATGTGACAGCCCTTGAATATTTGAAGATGGCTATCATATCTCTTCGCAGTCTCCTTTTCCCCAGCCTAAACATACCCAGCTCTTTCAGGTGTTCCTCATCAGGCTTGGCTCCTTCGGGTGTTCCTCATCATCATCTAGGTCACCCTCATCTGCACACCTTCCAGCTTGTCAACATCCTCCTTAAATTGTGGTGCCCAAAATTGGACACAGTATTCTGGGTGTGGTCTGACCAGGGCAGAATAGAATGGTACTAATCTGGACACTATACTTCTGTTGATGCAGCCTAGCATGGCATTATCTTTTGTTGTTTTTGCTGCATCACACTGCTGACTCATGTTAAGCTTGTGGTCCACCGAGACCCCTAGATCCTTTTCACACGTACTGCTAGTAAGCCAGGTGTTGTCATCCCCCCCATCCTATATTTGGACATCCTAAGTGCAGAACCTTACATTTGGGCCTACTGAAATTTTGTTAGTTTGTGTTTAGTTCTCCAATCTGTTCATATCATTTTGAATTCTGAATCTGTCCTCTGTGGCATTAGCTACCCTTCCCAGTTTGGTGTCTTCCGCAAATTTGATGAGCATCCCTTCAATTCCTTCATCCAAGTTGTTTATAAAGATGTTGAACAACAGTGGGCCCAGGACAGAACCCCATGGTACCCTACTTGTCACTTTTCCCCAGGATGATGAAGAACCATTAATGAATACTCTTTGGATTCGGTCAGTCAACCAGCTACAAATTCACCTAACAGTTACCTCATTCAACCCACATTTTACCAGCTTCCTCGCAGGAATATTATGGGGGACTTTGTCAAAAGCTTTACTGAACTCAAGATACACTATGTCCACAGCATTCCCCTGATCCACAAAAGGCCCTAAGAAGGCAGATTGCCAAGCAGTCTATAGCAGACCCTCACAGTAAGGTTACTGTTGTTTATTTCTTCAACAGTTTTTACCCATTCACTCAGCTTTCCATGCTTTCCATGCTCCAGGTCGTGGATTTCTACACATCCTTTACATATAATGCTCCTCCTCCTCCCTTCCTGTTTGGTCTAGTCCTTTTAAATAGGTTATATCCCTCAATTCCTACATTCCAGTCATAAGTCAAATCCCACCAGGTAAAGCCTATCAGGTAATATTTGCCATCCTGTATTAAAAGCTCCAATTTGTCTTTCTTGTTTCCCATACATTGCGTATTTGTGTAGAGACAACTTAAACCATGAGTCTTCCTTCCAGCTGCTTCCTTCTTGTAGTTTCTTGCCCTTTAGCAGTTTTCTGGAGCACCACTTCAGTTTCCTGTGCGTCAATGAGACTATTATCCCCAGTATCAGGTGTTCTTCTGTCGTTTGTATTGTTGTCACCCTCCCCTTCAAGATCTGGTTTAAAGCTCTCATGATCAGGTTCTCAGACGCTTAGCAAACACATTTTTGACAACTGCTGTGAGGTGCAGCCCATTTTTTGCCAAAAGTCCTTCCTCAAGGAAGTGGAGACCATGATCCAAGAAGCCAAGCCCTTCTATAGCCATGCAAAAGTCAGAGATGAGGATGTCGGCCATTGTTGGTCCCAGAAAGGAAAGGTGGCAGAATCAGTCACATGCCCAGACACAAAACTGGGTAGGTGGAAGGGAGATATCAGCTTGGCTGGAAGAAACAAGACATTTGGACAGCTAACTGCAGGGAAAGTTCATTTCCTGCTTGGCCAGACTTTCACTCGCTCTACAGGATTTCACCTTCTTGAGGCGCTTCCAGGCTGTTGCTATTTTAAGTACAATTTACCGTATTTTTCGCCCTATAGGACGCACTTTTCCCCCTCCAAAAATGAAGGGGAAATGTGTGTGCGTCCTATGGGGCGAATGCAGGCTTTCACTGAAGCCTGGAGAGCGAGAGGAATCGGTGCGCACCGACCCCTCTTGCTCGCCAGGCTTCAGGAAGCTATTCACAAGCCTTGGGAGCCTGTGGGAGTTCCCACTGGGCTCCCACAGCTTGTGGAGAGCTGCCTGCATCCCAAAGCCTGGGGCGTGCTGAGCAGTCGCGCCCGGGCTTTGGGTAGCTCTGCGCAAGCCGCGGGAGGGCTCCCACGGCTTGTGGAGAGCAGCCTGTTCTTGGGGATGGGGTCGGGGGAAGCTCGAGCTTCCCCCGCCCCAGCCCCATGCCTGGGGGGGAAATAATTTTTTTTCTTTATTTCCCCCCCAAAAAACTAGGTGCATCCTATGGGCCGGTGCGCCCTATGGGGCGAAAAATACGGTAATCACATGTCTGAATATTCAGGTTGTACAATTAAAGTTGATCTGGAGCTCTTGTGCAACAAACCACTTCTCTCCTGAATCAAACAATTTTCAGTAAGAAAGATGTACCAGGAAGTCTGGAACAGCAATTACTTGATGCAACATTGTCTAACCTCCCCACAAACAGATCGGAATGAATGCTTCCGTCACCAATATCTAACCTCCCCACAAACTTTGGTCACACCCACACCATACTTTAAGAACACATTAAAAAAACGCTGCTTTTTCCAAAGAATCATGGGAACTGTAGTTTGTTAAAGGTAGCTCTGTAAAGGGTAAACTATGGTTCCCAGGATTGTTTGGGGTAGCTATGTGCTTTAAGTGTGTGGGTGGCACCTTTATGCTAACAAATCAAGATAAACACTCAATAAACAGATCGTCTAGAACAAAGCTTTATAGTTTTTTTTTAATGAAATATTGTGCTTTGGTGCGTTTTCCCTCAAACCAGTTTTGATCTGAGTTGAGATAATGAATGACCTAGCTGCTTTTTAAGCTGGTAATGCCGGATACTAGATCTGCTAACTGGTTTTTAAGGCACAGAGCTACTGATATTGTGGCTGATTTATGCTTCTGCCTCTTCCTTAGCTTTTCTTTGGTTTTATGTTATTGATGCATTTCTGAAACAGTTGTACCATATTAGCAAGTCAGATCAGCTAGATAAGGTTTGCAAGAGCTGAGCTGCCAAATCAACACATCTTCAAATATCCCAAGGGCTGTCACATGGAAGAGGGAGCAAGCTTGTTTTCTCCTGCTCTGGAGGGTAGGATTCAAACCAGTGGCTTCAAATTACAAGAACGGAGATTCCGACTAAACATCAGGAAGAACCTTCTGACAGTAAGAGCTGTTCAACAGTGGAACAGATTCCTTTGGAAGGTTGTGGATTTTCCTTCCTTGGAGGCTTTTAAGCAGAGATACTTGAGCTGAGATTCCTGCATTGCAGGGGGTTGGACTAGATGACCCTCAGGGTCCCTTCCAACTCTACAATTCAATGATTCTATGATTCTAACACTTGCCAGACCTTCTTCTCCCTTGCAAGTTAAGATGAACTATGCAAAAACCAAGTTGTCCGGTCAAAATTGGATCTCTTCATAGAGTCCCCTGATTGTTAATTTAATGCAGAGTTTTTCAGCCAGAGCTCTGTGAGCACCTTGAAGAGTTCCACAAGAAGTTTACAGTCTCTTACTTCAGCCACTTCATATTCCTCTCTTCTCCTAGCCATCCCCTGCCGCCTGCCAATCACAGTCTGCTTCCAGGCACCCTGTTTACTGAGCACTCATTCTGATTTATTTGCGCTAAATATGTGGGAAGCATAGAAGACATTGACCTTTTATTGAGCATTCATTCTGGTATTTGGGGAGCAGTTATACAGAGCTGTATCAAGGCAGTGTTAACCCACACTTTCCAGTGTATTTTCCTCATCACCTTTCTTATGGCAAAAAGTTTGGTGTGTGTATGTGTTGCCACCTGTGACTTACCGTATTTTTTCGCACCATAACACTCACTTTTTTCCTACTAGAAAGTAAGGGGAAATGTCTGTGCGTGTTATGGAGCGAATGCCTGCGGATGGCGGGGGGGGGGATCTGCTGCAGTCGTGAGCAGAGGATCCATGGTTCCCCATCCTGCCCTCCTCCGTGGTTACAAAGCATGGATCCACATGGATCCTCAGGATTTTTGCATTGGGCTACCCCAAACTCACCATCAGATCACATGTCTGTGGCCACAGCATGAACCACAAAAATCATATATCCACTATTTCATTTAGAATATTTTTTTTCTTGTTTTCCTCCTCTAAAAACTACGTGCGTGTTATGGTGTGGTGCGTGTTATAGAGCGAAAAATATGGGTAATTCCAATACCAACTTAATAGCGTCACCTGAATTTGCTTTACCTTTACCTAACTGAATCACACCCGAAAATATCAATGGTCTGGAAGTGCCTGGAAGACCAGTTCAGTCTTGTGATGCCTCTTGGAATCTTCCATTCTTCGGGGCTGAATATACAAATCCAGTCTCAATTTGTGAGTAGTGTGAAAGGCAGGGTGTGCCTTGTGTTTTACCAGTTTATTACCAGTTTCTACATACATTGTCTTTCCATGCATTTTGAGACTTGCAAGACTCCTCGTGAGGGCAGCTTGCCCAGGAAGGTGGGCTAAAAATCTTTTAAAGAGATGCATAAAAACAAATCTCAGGATACACCCCCTGTGCAATTTAGAGCTCTATTCTTCTATGGTTTTAAAGCACATGAAGGAACCTAAAGAGACAGAAGAGTCTCCCAGCTTAAGAACATAAGTAGAGCCTACTGGATCAGGCCAATGGCCCATCTAGTCCAGCATCCTGTTCTCACCACTGCCAACCTGTGGGAAACCTTCAAGCAGGACCTGAATACAGCAGCTCTTTCCCAACTTGTGGTTCCCAGAAACTGGTGTTCAGAAGCATTCCTGCCTCTTGTTTGAAATGGCATTCAAACATAACTATGCATGAATGTTAGTTAGTGCATGAAAGGGTTAAGACCACAGAGTTAGATTCCTAGAGTTGGCTATGTCACACCACTTATCCCCAGACCCTGCTATCATCATTTGAGGCTCTTCTTCCTGTGCCTCCACCATGAGAAGTCTGGAGGGCGACAACATGAGAAGGGGTCTTTTTTGCAATGACTTCTCTCTTGTGGAATGCTCTCCCCAGGGAGGCTTGTTGTTATGTATGTTTAAAAGTCAGGCAAAAACATTCCTCTTTTTCCAGGCCTCTGCTAATTATGCAATTAAAAGATCATAAACTAACTCTCTCTCTCTCTCTCTCTCTCTCTCTCTCTGTAGGATTTGTTTGTTTGTCTGTTTGTTTGTCCCAATAGTATGTATTTTTGTGTTTTTATTTTTTAAACCAAGAAGGGTGGTATAAAATTGTATTATTGTTATTGTTATTATTATTATTATTTGGTAGTAGGGAGAGTATGGGGCTGGGGCTTCTCAGGATATCACAACGTGTGCCATGGAGTATTTGACTAAGAAGGAGTTGAAAACCGCCATTCTGAGGCCTCTTGTACCTGTTCTTTTTTAGGATGACAGCAAGGAGACCGATGGCAGCCTCCTGGGTGATCCAGGCCAGACTCCCCCCGGGAGGAAGGAGAACGTGAAATGGCAGAAGCCACGGCTCACCCGCAAGGCTCTGATGAAATGTTGCTTGGTCAAGTGGATCCTCTCCAGCACTGCTCCCCAGGGATCAGGTAAGGAGTGCAATGGAAGCATCTGCTCTCTTTGGATTTTTAAATTTATTTTCAAGAATAATATCTAGGTACAGTGGTACCTCTAGATGCGAACGGGATCCATTCTGGAGCCCCGTTCGGATCTAGAAGCAAACGTAACCCGTATCCACGCGTCTGTGCATGCGTAGGTCACATTTTGGCACTTCTGCGCATGCACGTGACATCATTTTGAGCGTCTGTGCATGCACAAGCGGTGAAACCCAGAAGTATCACGCTCCGTTACTTCTGGATTGCTGCGGAGCGCAACTCGAATGCACATTTAACCGTGCTTAGGCAGGGAGGCGTGGTGCTCATGTGTGCGACATCGTCACATGCATGACATTGCCCTCGCAAGCTGTCGCTTCCGGCCCTAACTGTTCCCCTTTGAAAAAATTCACTGCACGTCACTGTTTGAGAGCACCAGTTGTGGATTCATAATTAAATTTTGGGCTATAATTTTCCAAATGTCATAAAAAATGGGAATGTCATGTGGCCTAGAGCTCCCTGGGCTGAGGAGGTTACTGGTTCAATTGCTGGCAAGTCCAAGTGTGGCTAGGAATGGCCATAGGCACCGACTCCATGGGGCCTGAGGGGGCCCGAGCCCCCTCAAAAGTTTGTTTGGGGGGGCTCCGCCCCCAATAATTTAAGAAAATTATTAGTTATATTATGCTTTGTAAAATCACAAAATTATGTTGGTATTTTTTATTTTCCTTGTTTGACGATAGTTACCTTTTAAAATACATTCAGTAATGAGTTAAAACAAAGCCACTCCCGATCTAGGGAGGGGGTGGGGTTGCGGGCTCTCGACCCATCAACAATCTCGCGGGGCTGGCGTCAGCCCCGCGAGAAGCGGGGATTCCCCCTAGCTCATTAATATTCACCTCCCACGGTGGCAGCCAATCGGCTGCCGCAAAGGGCGGGCCCTCACAGGTTCACTTAAGGTCGGGGCAGCCCGGGGCTCGCCCCTTTCGTTCCCCCAGCAGCAGCAGTTTGGAGGTCTTGGGCCCCCCCAATATTTTTTATAAGTCGGTATGGGCCCCCGTCCCCCCAATATTTTTTATAAGTCGGCGCCCCTGGGAATGGTCCCATCTGAAACCCTGCCAGCAGTGGTGAAGCTGCATACTCTGGCACTGGGGACGGAGAGCAGGGGGGGGGGCATGGCTGGCGTGCGTCCTGGGGGGCATGGTGTGCATCTTGGGGGCATGGCACATCACCCGTGGGGTCATGATGTGTGTCCTGGGGGCGTGGCATGCATACCAGGGGCGTGGCGCTCAGTGCGGTGCATGTCCGGGGGCGGGGACGATGGTACCCCTCTCCTCGATGGTGCCGGGGGCGGTGCGCTCCCCCCACCCCCCATTCCTCCGCTAGTGCCTGCCAGTCAGTGAGTAGACAATGCAGAGGCATCCACTGTCTGCACTTTCCAGAAACAGGCAGGAGACATTTTTGTTCTTCCAGCTGGAAGGCTTGGTCTCCACCACAGGGACTGCTTGTTAGGGTTTTAGTTTTGTTTTAAATGTATTTGCTGCTTCTGTGTTCATGGTGGTTTAGAAGGCTAACAATAACAACAATAATACCAAGCTGGAAAATACTGAGCTAAGTGGACCAGCGGTCTGGCTCAGTTTAAGGCAGCTTGCTGTTTTCCTCTGAGAGCTCGAGGTTCAATTCCCTGGGCAGTAAAAGCTGCCTCTTTTATATTTTGGTGTCTCTGCTCCTGGGTTTTGAATAGGACAATACACAGAAATGTAATTGGCAAAGCTCTGCCCACTCGGCCAAGCGGACCCTTCACAGTTGTTTAAGGCAGGGCCAGAGAGCAGAATGGAGAGAGCTGGGGCTGCTGGGGCGATCTTTTGAGCTGAAGTTCAGATGGGCCTCACCCAGGGACTGAATCCTTTTCTTGGGCATTTCTCTGCTATCAGTGAATGGCCGGTTCGACTGTCATTTTTCTGCCAAAGAAGCTGCAGGGTTGGCTGCTGGGTGGGGAGTGATGCACACGCATTCTGTTCCTTTGGTGGACACTTCCAGGTGAGGGTTCGTATCACAAATGGGTCGTTCAGATTTGCTTCTTCTGTGTGTGCAATTGGCACGAGAGTTTGCACATGTTTCATGGGCATTCTGCTGTTTCCTGTCCAGTGAACAGGGCTTGATGGAACGTTTTGCTCTGGTCCTTCTCCTTAATTGCTAACCGGAATATTTGGCCCGCTAACTCAACCTGTGAAGAGCAAGATTTTGCCACACTATTAGTGGCAGATTGCCATGGTGGGTCAGTCCCAAGTGGGATGGCTCAAAGGGGGAGTCATCCTTTTGTGTGTCCCCTTTGGGGTATGGGGAGGGCAAAGGTGATTGGCTGTTGGTGGGCTTCCTCCTAGATGAGAGTGGAGAGGTGTGAATTTGCCCAGCTTCCAAGTGAGAGGGAGAAGGCTGGGAAGCTGCTTCTGCCGTGAGAAATATAAAGGCAGCTCAAAAATATATATCCAGTGTGATTGGTGGGTATTTTGTGGTTTTGCTATTTTATATTGTTTTGATTGATTCATATAATATTCCTTTTGTATTAATATGCAGTTTATCGCTTTGGCAGCCTTTGGACCAAAAAGTGGTCCATAAATAGACCATCACATGACATTGCATAACATATTCTCCTCCACTCTTCTTCCAGTTCCAGGGATGTACACAGAAATTCCTGTACTTGTGTGCACACCTTAAAAAAAACCTTCACATGTGCAGCAGCAAACTTAGCAGCAAAATAGAGGTGTTTGGTTTTTTTTTAAAGAACGGAAATGCAACATCTGTTTCTTTTTGAGTTTTTAAAAATAATAATAGTAGTGGCAATAAAATAATAATAATAATAATAATAATAAATAATTTGATGATGACGATGATGCCTTGCAGAAGAACTCTGTATTAATTTGTTGAGGTTTCTGAAGTCAAAAGGCATGTATTGTGAGGTCAACTCCACACATGCACTATGTAAAGATCTTAACATTATCTGAATTTGCCTTCTGAAATTCAGGGTGCCTGAAACTGGCAATTGGTGGAAATCGGTAAATGGGTATAGTTTGGGCTACTGGAAGCAAAATGGTGGTCAGCTGAGGAGCAAATGGTTTTAGTGGGTGTGCCAAGAGTGATCACTCACCAAAATAACATGGCAAATTACCCACCAAAAGGATGCGCTAAGAAAACTCCCCACCAGCCAGATACTATGGCAAATTTATACGTTTTTACTTTTCAGAGTTTTTGTTTGTTTGTTTGTTTTTTCGGCAGAAAGGGGAAATCCGGCTTTAATTTGGGGGGGGGATACAGGCTGGCATTTCGGTTTTAGCAATGTTGTCTGAATGCCATGAAGAACCCAAATGCAGCGCTCCTTCCAGAGCAAACTCCTTTCTGGAAGCTCCTTCAAAAGAACTTCGCTTTCGATTTGTACCCAGAGAAGAAGGGACTGAGGACCTAAAGTACATATTGTTGGGTCACTGGCTCCCTCTAGTGGCGAACATTCAATTTACTGTCTGAACTACTGTTTTAGCAAAGGATTGTCCCGCTGATGCTGCAACCTAACAAATCTGACTTAGGAGATCCAAGTCTGCCCAGTGTACTTAGGGGTTGCCACCTTTTTAGCTGGCCCTATTCTGGTGCCTTTAATGTTGCCATGCCACTCAGACATTTGGCAGCTGAAGCTTTTTCTGTCGTTCAAGGGGGATAGTTTCACTTGCTGAAGTCCTCTGTTTGTGTCAGCTTACTGTCAACCTAAACAGGGGTACAGCACAGCCAGTTTTAAAATAAAAGAAAGGCAGCCAGCTGCATCATGAACTGTGATGCTCCACCTCTATTTGTTCCCAGGTCAAATATCTACCGTATAAAATGTCCCAGCAGCTGGGATGCAAGAGATCAGAGCGATGTAGCCCTGTATCTTCCAGCTTCAGCTTTGTGACCAAGACTTGGTCTGTGTAGGACTGGCCATGTCATTCAGCAGAGTGAAGAAGCCACCTTGGGCGGCAGAAGCAGAGGGGCAGGAAGTAGACAGACCCGGGGGGGGGGCACATGGCCTGCCAAGCCAGCCTGATGCACTCAGGTGCCAGGAGGGATCCTGCCTCGCCACCAGGGAAGGCACCATCTTGTATTTTGCCTCAGGCACCAACATGCTTTGAGCTGGCCCTCAATATAGCGAACAACTGTACTAAAAATACTAAAATATTTGAGCTCCCCTCCCCCCAAGTTGATGGGCATTGCCATTCAAATGGTGTGTGTGCACTATGTCAGGTGATCAATTAGGCGGGGTGGGGCTTACCTGCCCCCCATATTTTGTTCAAGTTGGCACCCCTGACGGCAACTAGCCTTTGACAGCCTGGCTGAGATGTCTGTAGTGGTGTCTCCAAACTGCCAGGCCAGTCTGTAAGTGTGACTTCGCACTGGCCCAGCTCAACAGTAACTGTGAGCCACACAGTTTAACATAACTGAAACTGGAGATGTTGGTTTTAATAACAATAATAACAATTTGTTATTTATACCCCACCCATCTGGCTGGGTTTCCCCATATTGCTACCTCAGGCATAGAAATGAGTGTGATTTATTGGGTGGATTTTGCACATGCCTTTTAGAAACGCTGTCCGTATCTGAAGCTCTGACACAGCCTTCTTGGAAATGCATCGTGAGCTGGAGTGCTAAAGCCATTATGCATACTCAGATGGCTGTGAGCAGCATAATCTGCATATCAGATTATGCTTATATCATATATCGGGAATATTGCTGCTGCTTGTGAACTGCAGGTGATGAGCAGGCTGAGCTTACTCCACAATATTCTTATTCAGAAATTGCTAATCTTCAATTGTAGAAAATAATAAACTGGAATCAGACCCTCAAAGAACAACAACAACTTTTGTATGCTATACTTAGGAACCATCCAAGGTTACAAAACAAAATGAGTTGTGCTTCTTTTAGACTTGCCTGCTGATTTCTGATCCTTTAATATTTTATTTTATTGTCATGTTTGCAACCTTGAGGTCTCAAAACTTACTTTAAAGAGAAAGCCCAGCTCCCATTTGTGGCCTTGAAATTGTATAATTCCTATTCTCAGCCTTGCACATCTGAAATCCTGCAAGATCTCTAGGCAAAGGCATCCATAGTTAACACTTTCAGTAGGAGAGGAAATCCCTGACTGTAAAAAAACAACATGTTTTGTCACTGAGAAATAAATCAACCAACCTTTATTGCAGTTTACAAACCTGATCTGAAACCCAGATTGTGGCTTTCAGGAGAGCATGTTCCATGAACCCACCTGCGTATTTTCTACACTGGCCTTGCCAACCTGGTGCCCTCTTAATGTATGGGACTGCAACTCCCACCAGCCCCCGCCAGCACTGCCGTATGATGCTGAGGCTGGTGGGAGCATGGCCATGTTGGCTGTGGCTGATGGGAACTGTGCTCCAAAACATCTGGAGGGCACCAGGTTGGTGGAGGCTGGTGCAGGTCATTACCTTGTATCTGCCTCCTCTCGATCAAATACCTTTCAGCAGGGTTCTCCCTCCTCCTTTTTCCTGCCCTCCTGTAGTACTGTTACTGGCATGCTGAGCCCAGAACTTTAGCTGGTGAAGCTTTCTCCATCAGTGACCTCCGTGCCAGGAAAAAGCCACACCCATCCAGTGAGGCCTCCTGCCTTCAGGACCAGCCTGGCCTCTCTCGGCTGATGCTCCCAGGGTTCCAGTTACAGATAGGTAGCCGTGTTGGTCTGCCATAGTCAAAACAAAACAAAAATCCTTCCAGTAGCACCTTAAAGACCAACTAAGTTAGTTTTTGGTATGAGCTTTCGTGTGCATGCACACTTCAGCTTTTGTGTGCATGAAGTGTGCATGCACACGAAAGCTCATACCAAAAACTAACTTAGTTGGTCTTTAAGGTGCTACTGGAAGGATTTTTTTTTGCTCCCAGGGTTGTTTTTCAGAGTTGAAGAACCCCAGCTTCAGCTTTTCCTCCGTGCTGGTGTCCAATAACACAGGGGGAAGCAGGAATGGTCTGGTGCTGAGCTCTGTCACTGATACACCTTCCCGTGGGATCAGGATTTGTGGACACAGCATTTCCTGGTCTGAGCTGTAAACCAAGGGAGGTGGTGGTGAGGAATGGACTGAGATATCACCTGCAAGGGAGGAGAGGAGGCTGGTTCTGCACTTGAACGGAGAAGCAACTTGAGCTTGGCCAGTTCAGAGTTTGTATAAGAGGGGGGAGACCACCTTAAGAGCCTACGACAGCTGGTAGCCCGCTGTGGTTGCTGCTCTAGGGCTGAGAAATCAGTGTGGCTCAGGCAGGGCCACGTTTAGGTGACAAACCTTCAAGGTCATTGCCCAGAGTGTGTTGCATGAAGGAATGGGAGTCTTGGGGTGGGGCAGTTCCTAGAGAAAGTTTCATAAGCCTGGTGCCTTCCAGATGCTTTGGACTACAGTTCCCATCACCCCCAGCCAGAGCGGCCATGTGGTGCTCTGGCTGATGAAAGCACAGCTGTACTGGCTATGGCTGATGGGATTTGTGCTCTGAACATTTGGGAGCCACAGGTTCCCTGTCCCTGATCCAAGTCTTACACGTGCATCATGTCATATCTTGGCTACAGCAGCATTTCAGGTCCCAAAATAAAATGGTTGCAGAGGCGCCGACTTGGTGGCACCAACCAGTGATGCATGCGCCATTATGTCATGACATCACTTGCGCCATCACATGTGTGCGAAAATGGGCTCCGTGCTCGGCCACCTCCCCTCGCTGCCTTATCTCTTCTGGCTGTCCACTGCCCCCGTGGCAACTAGGCCAAGGCCTCTGCCTCCACCGCAAGGCCTCCATTGAGGCCCGCGACAGCCACAGACATACTTCTGGAAGTGTGGCCTCAATGGAGACCTCACAGTGGAGGTGTTGGCTGAGTTGCTGTGGAGGTGCAGCGGTGGGTGGGGGGCTGAGCAACGGAGGCCTTGACCTAGCCTCGACGGACAGCAACAGTTCAAGGTGGTCTGGGCCTCATTTGTAGGCAGGGGGGCAGCGGTGGTGGGGCACGCTGCACTGAGCGCCCAACTTCAGGAACAGGCCTACTCTGCCCCTCAATATTGCAGGGCTCAGCCCCCTGTCTACAAATATTGCAGGGGCCGAGGCCCCAACAGCCCCATAGAGATGGTGCCTATGATGGGTTGGTATTGGCAGAATGCAAATGTGCAGAGCTTGGCAGCAGCCACAAGTGCGTTAAACATGCCCAGCTGCACTGAAGAGTCAACAGGGTGGGTCAGAACTTAAAAGAACAAGAGAAATCACTATGAATCTATTGCTAAGAAATGCTTGGAAGTCACCCATGGAAATCAGAAGGGCTAAAATTGTGTGCCTGGGCACAGGAGGGTGCTCTGAGTATTAATTAGAAAATTGAAAGTTCCTTCTGGTGAGCGCAGAGGACCCATTCCCAGATGAGGCCACCTGCCGCCTCTCTGCAGGAGTCCTTGCTCTGGGCTTGCCGCCTTCCAGTCAGCCTCCTCGATTGCGAGTACATTATTCTACATGCCTCTACCTTGGGTGTGTGACCACATCATTCATTCGCTGCCCAATGCATCTCACAGTGTGAAAGTGAACCTTCTCAGGAGCAACTCTGGAGCATTCATTCCAAAGGGTGTGGTGTGAGTGTCCTCTAGTTCCCAGAGATGTGGGAAGTGTGAGTGTAACACATTAAACTCTGTGGAGGCCCCATGTCAGTTGTGGGGGGCTCACAAATTATCTCCTAATACTTGAAAATGTTGTATTAGGATCTGGAGTCAGCGGAAACTCGCAACCCACTATCTCACAGAAAACTTCATACGTGGAGGTTTCTTGTGTGCATGCTGTAGAAGGATAGCATTTGACTTAGAAAGCTTGCTTGTAATTTTCTTTCAAGACAGAATCAGTATTATTTTGACCTGTTGTTGCGGAGCCCCTAAAAGGCATGGGACCCAGAGGCCGGTTCCTACTCTGCCCATTTGGTAATCCAGCCCTGGTGTAACAGAAAGAAAAGAAGCAACAGTGTGGATCTTTTTAAAGCAGGGAAAAGATGCAGGGAAGAGGATCTGGATTGGGACCCTGGTAAGATTTAGGAGGCTTTAACCAGTTGTCCCCACTGTGGTCCTTAGCTGGATCAGGGCCCTGGGCCTGCCCTTTGCATTGGAGGAAAGTTCCCCTTGACACCATTGGAAGTGCCCCTGTTGTTTACTAAGCAAATACCCATAGATGACACCATTGTAAATTGCGTGAACAGCGCCACCCTCTCTCGTTCGGACCCAAGTTCACTTGTTTAGCAAAGCATGGGATACTCCCACCTTTAGATCTCAGGAAACTGGGATTTATGCCCGTCCCCCCCGCCCTTAACACCTTTTTAGGGCAATCCTATGCATATTTCGTCAGAAGTGAGCCCTACTGTGTTCCATGGGCTTTCTTCTTTTTCCCTATTGTAAGAGGCAGGAGACTGACTTTTCCTTTCCATCCAAGAACCATGGCAGGAAGCAGGAGCTCCTGACGTTGCTGCCCTTGGGGGCTCTGAACCTGTCCCTGCACAGCCTGGTCCTGCTTCCATTTGGTAGATGGAGGGCTGGACATCATGGCAGGCATGGAGTCCTTGCAGATGTTAGTGCCCAAATAGTGGGAATGTGGGAGGGGGCCAGATCCAGAGCTGGGGTGAACATTCTCCACTCTTGTGCGGTCAACTGCTTCAATGAATCAGTTACCCTGACATGGAACAAGGCAGAAGCTTTGTCTGCTGATATGAAGTGTAGCGGTTACTAGCATGGTGGGCTGTGGTGGATGTTAAAGGAGGGGTAATAGCTCTGGTGGGGGGACACGTCATGCTCCTTCTGGGGTGGTTTGTGCACCTTTGGTCCCCACCATGTACTCAGCTCTCACCTGTGGCTCCTAGAAGCTGTCAGCCTGCGACAGCGGCCACAGCCTGGGAAACAGCTTCAACTGACCAGCTAAGCCAGGTGAGGGTAGCTGATGGGTCTCAAACCCTCTGCAAGTTAGGGGATTCACCTGCATGCAAAGTCAGGCTCCAGCGGATTGCGCGGACAAGACCAATACTGCATTCAATGGTCAAGAAGGTGGTTTCTGCATGTGCTGTAGAGGAAAGTGAGGGGCAGATGGGGTCTCTTCAACCCGGGAAGGTAGCTCATCTAGAAGAAGGAAGACTCTGTTCCTAAACCTAGGCTAAGGAATAAACCCTAAGGCAGTTGGATGGCGCCTTGTTACTCCTCCTTTTGGCAACTCCTGCAGCCAAGATGGTGCCAAATGTCTTGCTCTGCTTTCCTTTGGACCACATCAGAAGAAGAAGAGTTTGGATTTGATATCCTGCTTTCTCACTACCCGAAGGAGTCTCAAAGTGGCTCACATTCTCCTTTCCCTTCCTCCCCCACAACAAACACTCTGTGGGGTGAGTGGGGCTGAGAGACTTCAGAGAAATGTGACTGGCTCAAGGTCACCCAGCGGCTGCAGATGGAGAAGCGGGGAAGCCAACCTGGTTCACCAGATTACGAGTCTACCACTCTTAACCACTACACCACACTGGCCCTCAGAGAGGTTGGGGGGTGTCTTGTTGTTTGGGCCGCCCAGGACCTGCAGACACACTGCTGAGCCGAGAGGGCATTGCAGGGGTGGCCACCACAGTGACTTAGAAAGGAAGGCATGAGGCGGGGAGGGGGGCACCATATTTTGGTGTTGCACAGGGTGCTGCTGAAATTTGAAAGCCCAAATTCTGCCACTGTATTTGGTTGTCTACTGTGAGAACAGGATGCTGGACTAGATGTGGCCCCTTTGGATCCTCTCCAGGTCTCATCTGCTTCAAAGGCCACACCCCTCGCCAGCTGCTCTGTGTCTTTGAACTGGGATAGTGCCTCTGTCTTCCCTGGATGGAGAGGTGTGTGTGTGTCTGTGTGTGCGTAGAACAAGGTGAGAACAGGATGCTGGGTAGACGGGACCCTTTGGCCTGATCCAGCAGCCGGGCTCCTCCCGTGCATTCCCGCATGGCCAGGTGACACATGCATGGCTGAGTCAGGCAACAGAGCAGACGAGCACTGAATATTGAGAGGCTCAGGAGGAGGGGGCTGAGCCTGGCCGAGGAGATCTGCGCTGGGGTCCCCAGTTCAAGAAGCATAGCTGACCCTCAAGCGGCTGGAGGGAGCAGCACAAGAGAGCGATGAGTGCAGGAAAATAGTTGTGGCAGCTTGCAGGACTCTGAGGGTTAAAATGCATGGATAATCTTTTTATCGCTCTCTCTCTTGTCTCTTCCCCCTTCTCCCTGGAGACCACAGGGGTTGAGTTTGAGTTACTGGTAAGCGGATCCTAGTTGAAGCAGGGAAGCAGGGATTCGGGGGCTCAGCAGGCGCTCCAGGCGGACGAGGCTGACCCTACTACTGATGGGAGTGACGGCTGCCCAGATCGTGCCCCCCAAGAGCCCCTGGCCACAGAGAACAGCCAGAGAGGGGGAGGAGAAAAGGGCTGGACTCCACGGAAAGAGAAAGGAGTTTGTGGACTCCTGCAGTCGGGTTAGAAAGTGAGTGAATCATAAGTGGAGGGGAGGGTGGGAGAGGGGGGAGATGGAGAGCAGCCAGCTAGAGAAAATCCAAATTTGGAAGCGGCCTGCCTTGAGAGGCCAGGAGATCCAGAGAGGCAGTCAAGCGGAGGAAGAGGCAAAGCGTAGGCAGGTGGAGAGGGGAGCAGGGTCAGTGCAGCAAGAGGCAGGCGCCCGGCTCTCTCCCAAGGCAGCCCCAGCAACTTTGCAAGTCGGGGGAGCCCAAGGCAGAGGGGAGGCGAGCCTGGCAGGGGAGAGGCTGCCGCGGAGTCTGCTGGAGCGCAACGGGATGCCCCTCAATGGAGAGGCAAAGGCATCAGCGTCGTCAGGGAAGCCTGTGCGCTACCTGGAGGTGCGCCTCAAGATCCGAGACTACCGGCACACTTGCAAGAAGCAGCTCTACAACCTCATCAGCTGCTTTGTCCGCCTCATCTCAGGCAACCTGTCGTCTGAAGGTAAGCCCAGGGGTCTGCCAGCAGCTTGGAGAGGCAGCTGAGGTCACCGGTTGGGCTTGCTCAGTGGGGGTAGTTATTTCCCTGGATGGTTCTGAGATGGGCTTAGAGAAGCAGATTAATTTTTGCGGAAGGCGTTTGAGCCCTTCTTGAGGCCTACGCTGTGGCCAGTGGGACCTCGCCCTCTAGGGAATCTTTTATGACAGCCTTTGCCAACCTGGCGCCCTGCAGATGCTTTGGACCACAGCTGCTATCAGCTGCAGGACTGCGTGGCTGATGGGAGTTCCCATCTAAAACACCGGGAGTGCAGCAGGTTGCTGCCGACTGCAGACAGTTTCCACTTTGTGGCCCATCTTGTTTTCCTCTCTTTGCATACTTCCCCCTTAGCAGGTACTTGGACATTGTGGCTGCTTCTTCTTCCCGACCCCAGATGTGGAAACAGCCGGCACTTCCGAACCACATGTAATGTTACTATTTTAATGCGCCAGAGTTACCCACAAGAGAGGTTTCTGCAACAATAGTTGGCACTTCCAAAAGGAAAAAAATAAGTGGTGGGTTCTGGTGGCACCCGGGTCACAGGGTGGTGTTTTTCAGGAAACTGGTAGATTTCCAGCTCAAGGGCTCAGTGCAGAGAGAGAGACTCTGTTTCGGAGAGAATAAGTCATCTCCGGTGAAAGTTTCGTGTTTCTTGCCTGGGTGTTGTACAGGCAGGAGTGTGTGTCGTTGAAGATCAAATGAAAGTGATGTTGCTAGGATGACAAGGTATAATGTTAATTAATCCTGGATGCTGGCCTTTGCTCAGATGCCTGCTGGTGGGATGAGTTCCTCATATAAAGGAGAAGCCTGCTGGTTCACTCACATCCATGTTCCTCCCTTGAGCTCTGCACATGTGGCAGCTGTTTAGCCGGGGGACTGGCAGCAGAATGTGTGAACTGGCTCAACTGGAAAGAATTCTTCATTCAGTTTTCTTTTCTCCCTGCCTTTGGTATTTCAGTATCACACCCACCAGAATATTATAGTCTCAAAAGACATAAGCTTCCATGCCCTTCAGTCTGCCTTTCGTGAGTTGAATCAGGTTGCACAGATTAATCAGCCACAGCTGTAATTGATTAATCTACTGGTGAAATTGCTCAAAGTTTGGAAAGAACCCTCTGGCCTTTTCACACTCTCTTCACACTGGCCTGGTCTCCTGCTGCCAGGGTGCCCATGCCTCTTGTTTTTCAGAATGCGGTCCTCTAATTGGAGGCCAATCCACTCCAAGTACGGTTTAAGTGGTTGCATCCAATGTGACAGAAGCCAACTTCCACTTGGGCAACAGAACGTCCACTTTCTTGCCAGCCCTGCCCCCCGCAGCCCCCAGATTCTCCAGAGAATCCTCCACCCTTCGGAGCAAATCTGGAGGACATCCTGGGGGAAGGGGAAGTGTTGTTGCATGTGTGGAAATGTGTCCTGCTTGTGCACAGACACCATTGGATACAATCCAAAGACCCGTCTTGATTGAAGTTGTCGCTTCATCCTGCACAACAGGCTGAGCACAGGTGTCACCTAGTCACAAACGATGTGAATCGGGGTCATCTTTTTAGATGATTTGTAAGCGGCACCTTACCTGCTACATTAGCATAAACAAAGTAGTGTGCTTCTGAAGTTGTCATTGCTTCGTTGCATTATTTTTGTGTGGCAGCAATTCCACATCAGGGCTGGAGCTCCCTTCTTCTGTTGGGGGCAGGCTGCAGTCCCTGTGGCACTCCATCTCTCTCTCTCTTCCTCTTCCTCCCTACCCAGTGAGCCTGCTGGGGAAGGGGCAGAGGTCCACCTGCAGGGTCCCCTATTCCTTCCAGAACTCCATCTGTTCTGTCCCCCCCCCATTCCTCTCCCCACCCCACCCACCCCTCAAACACCTCTCCTTCCAGGCTCCCCTCAGCTGCATGAAGCTTGGCTAATTTCTCCATCTATATCTCTGCAGAGGTTTTATGCCAAAGTGGCACTCTAGTTCCTTCACACCATATACATGCCTCCCATTTAGAAGCTCTGGTAGTCCCAAAGCTGAGATGTCTTGAAGTTAGAGTAATTCATAGATAGTCAATGCAGTTCCTTCCAGTGCATTTCCTTCCAGATATTCATTGACTACAACTCCCATCATTCCTGACCATCCTGCTGGGTAGTAGATTGGCAGTCCCTGGAATTAGAGGATTTTGGATGGGCCTTGTAGTTCAGAAGAGCTGTTCAATAGAAGCAGCTTATGGATGGGAATTGCTTAATGATACCTATTTTTTGGGGGGGTGGACAGTTAGGAGTAAGTAGGGGTGGAGAGAATTCTGGTTCGCTCCACATTTGGAGTGAACCTTCTCATTTCACACATACCCAACCCATGAGTGGATTGGAATGTTCACCTGCAGATTAAACTGCATAATTTGACTGACCCACACATGTGCTCACAAGGCGGTCTGAGGGCTGCCGCTCTCTTCTTCAGAACATTCTGAGCATCTTAAGCTGCACGGAGCAGATCTGCTGCCACACAGTAAAATTGCTTTGAAAATGTTCCCAGGAAGCGACTGGATGTCATAATGTGCAGCCCCTTCCTGGGGAGTTGTACAGGAAAACTGTATGGCTGCCCCCACACATGTACTTACGGAAGTGGACATCATTTTTCCCATATGCTGCAAGGCTCGCAGGGACATTGTCCCTTCTCATGGATGCCAACTGACTGCACTTCCTCCTGGGCACCCACTTACGGTAGTTTCTCTCTCTTGTGACATGGGCAAAACCTGCCCTCCAGACCCAGCAAGGGATGAGATAGAAGCCATGGTGTCTGTGTAATGGAGTGTGCAGCGCACACACTCCACGGCATGGGTAGGCAGACTAAGGTCCGGATCTGGCCCAATCACCTTCCTAATCTGGTCTGCGGATGGTCCGGGAATCAGTGTGTTTTTACATGAGTAGAATGTGTCCTTTTATTTAAAAAGCATCTCTGGGTTATTTGTGGGGCATATGAATTTGTTTACCACCCCCCCAATATAGTCTGCCCCCCCCCCACATGGTCTGAGGGACAGTGGACCGGCCCCCTGCTGAAAAAGGTTTTCTGACCCCTGCTCTACGGCACCCAGGGAGTCAGGCAGAAGGGCTTTGCAGTCTTGCTCCAAGGAGCACCAGGGCAGCTGTCAGGCAGGGGGAGCTCTTGGCCTGGACTTTGCTGTGCAGCAGCAGCCCCCCCTAATGGCCAGGGGAGGCACTGCAGCTCATTTGCCCAGCCAATATAAACTTAGGGTGTTTTGAGGCTGCCCCTATTTTGCATGTGGGATTCAATCACATACTGCCCAATTAAGGTTGTGCAACAAGAGTTGGTTTGGAGTTCTTGCATTACACACCTGCTTCCCCCATGGACACACACACATTGAGATAAGGAAAGTGACATGAAATGCAGGGGGTAGGTGTGGGACAGCAATTGCTGTGACACAATCTCATCTAACCTGTGGACAAAAAAGGGAGACTGAATGTTCAATATAAATAACTGATGTTGTCTAACCTCCTCACAATTTTGGGCAAGGTCCAACCTCCTTCTTCTCATGGCCATTCTGGAGGAGGAGGAAGAGGAGGGTGGAAGGGGTCATGGCGCAAGTTGGAGGCTCACTGAGGCTCATTTCTATTTGTTGCTTAGTCGTTTAGTCGTGTCTGACTCTTTGTGACCCCCTGGACCAGAGCACGCCAGGCACTCCTGCTTCACTGAGGCTCATTTCTAACAGTGCTAAATTATGATTTTGCCTTGCATCCAGATTTTCACCCACAGCCTCCCTCTCTGGCATTTAGTCCTAACTTCAGCCACTCATGCCATTACTGATATAGTATTATAGCATTCCTCCCCCCCCCCCAAAAAAAGATTATTTGCAATGGCTGGTTTGGCTGCCACTGGTAAATTTGTAATTAGAGGATAGTGTTCCTTTTGTGCCACACTGTCCAATGAACCAAACGAGATCACAGTTGGATTCTGTGCTCTGATGGTGTTTCCTGCTTGGCAGGGGGTTGGACTCGATGGCCCTTGTGGTCTCTTCCAACTCTATGATTCTATGATTGTATGGATTCAAAGACGCACTGTCACTTAGTGATTTTTCCCCAGGATGCTTTCAGACAGAAGTGTAGTTGTACTGAGTTGTTGAAAACTTGCAAACAGGCCATTAGCAAGAGGAAGAGGGGTTGATTGTTAAGCCACCTTGGGAATTGTAGCTTCCTTAAAGGAGAACAGGGATCTCCTAACAAATCTCAGTGCCCTTAAGGAATGACAGTTCCCAGGATTTGGCAGGGCTGGTAAGAGATGGCTGTTTAAAGTGGTATGATACTTCTTTAAATGTATAGTACAGATGGGACCAATGGCATGCTGGAGGACACACCTGCAGAAAATCAGCAGGCTGGAGAGACCCAACAGGCTGCTCACTTTCCCTCTGCTGGGAAATGTCCTGCAAGTCCATTGGGCTGAGGGACAGCATCTCTCCTGTGCTGCCTCTACTAACGGTTTCAGCCTGTGGTGGTTTGCAGGGAGCTGAGTGTCTGGATTGTTCTGACTCCCTGTGACTTTTCTGACACAGGCTGAGCCTCTGCGCTGAACCTGTCCAACCACTGAGCTTGCCACTTTACATGTACGTATGAGGTCTTTGACAAATAGGTGTATAGATTTTGGACGCTGAGGCTTCAGATTTCACACAGCAGAACAAAAAAAGGGAAAGAAGGCCGTAGGGGAGATGGAAAGGTAAGAGAAGGTCAAATGCAGAGTAACTTTAGGAATCATTGATGTACGAGATAGTGTTGATTTCAGTCCAGCTGAATCAACCTTTGCCAACCAGGTGCTGTCCAGATGTTTTGGACTAAAATGCCCATCAGCATGTGCTAACTAGGGCTGATGGGAGTTGTAGTCCAAAACATCTGGAGAGGACCAGGTCAGTGAAGGCTGAACTAGAAGATATCATCAGGAAGGGACAGTTTTGTTTGGAATGAAGTTTGCTGTAAAAGCGCTTGAGCACGTCAGACCCTTCATGGATCACTGCCTTGCCGTGGCGAAGGGGCTTGAAGAACTCAGAGAAGCTATGAACTATGCCGAGCAGGGCACCCAAGATGGACAGGTCATAGTGGAGAGTTTTGACCAAACGTGATCCACCTGGAGGAGGAACCGGCAAGCCACTCCAGTATCCCTGCCAAGAAAACTCCATGGACAAAGACAACAGGCATATAAAAGATATGACGCTGGAAGATGAGCCCCTCAGGTCGGAAGGCGTCCAACATGCTACTGGGGAAGAGCGGAGGGCAAGTACAAGTAGATCCAGAGCTGATGAAGCGGCTGGGCCAAAGCCGAAAGGACGCTCAGTTGCGGATATGCCTGGAAGCGAAAGGAAAGTCCAATGCTGTAAAGAAAAATATTGCATAGGAACCTGGAATGTAAGAACCATGAACCTGGGTAAGTTGGAGGTGGTCAAAAATGAGATGGCAAGAATAAATATTGACATCCTGGGCATCAGTGAACTAAAATGGACGGGAATGGGTGAATTCAGTTCGGATGACCATCATATCTACTACTGTGGGCAAGAAACCCGTAAAAGAAATGGAGTGGCCCTCATAGTCAACAAAAGAGTGGCGAAAGCTGTACTGGGATGCAATCTCAAAAATGATAGAATGATCTCGATACGAATCCAAGGCAGACCTTTTAACATCACAGTAATCCAAGTTTATGCACCAACTACTTGTGCTGAAGAAACTGAAATTGACCAATTCTATGAAGACTTACAAGACCTTATAGAAGTGACACCAAAGAAGGATGTTCTTCTCATTATAGGGGATTGGAATGCTAAAGTAGGGAGTCAAGAGATAAAAGGAACAACTGGCAAGTTTGGCCTTGGAGATCAAAACGAAGCAGGGCAAAGGCTAATAGAGTTCTGTCAAGAGAACAAGCTGGTCATCACAAACACGCTTTTCCAACAACACAAGAGACGACTCTACACATGGACATCACCAGATGGACAGCATCGAAATCAGATTGATTATATTCTCTGCAGCCAAAGATGGAGAAGCTCTATACAGTCAGCAAAAACAAGACCTGGAGCTGACTGTGGCTCAGATCATCAGCTTCTTATAGCAAAATTCAAGCTTAAACTGAAGAAAGTAGGAAAAACCACTGGGCCGGTAAGATACAATCTAAGTCAAATCCCTTATGAATACACAGTGGAAGTGAGGAACAGGTTTAAGGATTTAGATTTGGTGGACAGAATGCCTGAAGAACTATGGATGGAGGCTCGTAACATTATACAGGAGGCAGCAACGAAAACCATCCCAATGGAAAGGAAATGCAAGAAAGTAAAGTGGGTGTCCAATGAGGCCTTACAAATAGCGGGGGAGAGAAGGCAAGCAAAATGCGAGGGAGATGGTGAAAGATACAGGAAATTGAATGCAGATTTCCAAAGAATAGCAAGGAGAGACAAGAAGGCCTTCTTAAACGAGCAATGCAAAGAAATAGAGGAAAGCAATAGAATGGGAAGAACCAGAGATCTGTTCAAGAAAATTGGAGATATGAAAGGAACATTTCGTACAAAGATTTCCATAATAAAGGACAAAAGTGGAAAGGACCTAACAGAAGCAGAAGACATCAAGAAGAGGTGGCAAGAATACACAGAGGAATTATACCAGAAAGAAATGGATGCCTCGTATACCACAGGTAGTGTGGTTGCTGACCTTGAGCCAGACATCCTGGAAAGTGAAGTCAAATGGGCCTTAGAAAGCACTGCAAATAACAAGGCCAGTGGAAGTGATGGTATTCCAGCTGAACTATTTAAAATTTTAAAAGATGATGCTGTTAAGGTGCTACACTCAATATGCCAGCAAGTTTGGAAAACTCAGCAGTGGCCAGAAGATTGGAGAAGATCAGTCTACATCCCAGTCCCAAAGAAGGGCAGTGCCAAAGAATGCTCCAACTACCGCACAATTGCACTCATTTCACACGCTAGCAAGGTTATGCTTAAAATTCTACAAGGAAGGCTCAAGCAGTATGTGGACCGAGAACTCCCAGAAGTGCAAGCTGGATTTAGAAGAGGCAGAGGAACCAGAGACCAAATTGCAAACATGCGCTGGATTATGGAGAAAGCTAGAGAGTTCCAGAAAGACATCTACTTCTGCTTCATTGACTATGCAAAAGCCTTTGACTGTGTCGACCACGGCAAACTATGGCAAGTTCTTAAAGAAATGGGAGTGCCAGATCACCTCATCTGTCTCCTGAGAAATCTCTATGTGGGACAAGAAGCTACAGTTAGAACTGGATATGGAACAACTGATTGGTTCAAAATTGGGAAAGGAGTACGACAAGGCTGTATTTTGTCTCCCTGCTTATTTAACTTATATGCAGAATTCATCATGCGAAAGGCTGGGCTGGATGAATCCCTAGCCGGAATTAAGATTGCCGGAAGAAATATCAACAACCTCAGATATGCAGATGACACAACCTTGATGGCAGAAAGTGAGGAGGAATTAAAGAACCTTTTAATGAGGGTGAAAGAGGAGAGCGAAAAATATGGTCTGAAGCTCAACATCAAAAAAACGAAGATCATGGCCACTGATCCCATCACCTCCTGGCAAATAGAAGGGGAAGAAATGGAGGTAGTGAGAGATTTTACTTTCTTGGGCTCAATGATCACTGCAGATGGTGACAGCAGCCACGAAATTAAAAGACGCCTGCTTCTTGGGAGAAGGGCAATGACAGGCCTAGACAGCATCTTGAGAAGTAGAGACATCACCTTGCCAACAAAGGTTCGTATAGTTAAAGCTATGGTTTTCCCAGTAGTGATGTATGGAAGTGAGAGCTGGACCATAAAGAAGGCTGATCGCCGAAGAATTGATGCTTTTGAATTATGGTGCTGGAGGAGACTCTTGAGAGTCCCATGGACTGCAAGAAGATCAAACCTCTCCATATTGAAGGAAATCAACCCTGAGTGCTCACTGGAAGGACAGATTGTGAAGCTGAGGCTCCAGTACTTTGGCCACCTCATGAGAAGAGAAGACTCCCTGGAGAAGACCCTGATGTTGGGAAAGATGGAGGGCACAAGGAGAAGGGGACGGCAGAGGACAAGATGGTTGGATAGTGTTTTCGAGGTTACCAGCATGAGTTTGACTAAACTGCGGGAGGCAGTGGAGGACAGAGGTGCCTGGCGTTCTCTGGTCCATGGGGTCACGAAGAGTCGGACACGACTAAACGACTAAACAACAACAACACGTCAGACCCTGAGTGGTGCCAGAAGTGGCAGAATCCTGCTGCTGGCTACTCAGTGGAACTAGATTGTGTTGTGCCCAAATGCTCAGAAAATTCATTAAGAGCACCGTAACAGAGAACAGATCCTGAGGCCTAGCAAAGGGGGGGGGGTGAGAAAGAGGTACTGTAAAAGTTATAGTTGGGGAACTTTCTTCAGCCTTGCATGCCCACGCATGCGACACCACTGGTAAGCAAGCGGATGAAATCTTGATATCGCTTCCCACTCTGAAGAGCACAAGGTGGAGTGCAGTAAAGTGATGAAATTCTTTGCAGAGGGTTTCATGGGGAAGAAAAATACTTTTTAAAAAAGCTATCCAAAGCACCCTCTATTTCCCACCTAGGCTAACGTCTCTTGCACCAATTTAACCCTTGGTAGGTTAAGTTGAAGAAATGTAGCACAAGTTTCAACCTAACACTATTTAATTGATCTCTCCTTAAAATATTATTGTCTCTGGTCCATCTGAGATCTCCTGATGTGCTTTTGGTAGCCTCAAGATTGTTTCATCAATTGAAGTTTTCAAAGTAATAAACTGGTGGAAAGCTACCCCATGCTAGACCTGCAGCTTTGTCACTCTGAAACTCCCTTGATCCTAGAAATAATCTCACCATTATACTGGCATTGAAATCTTTGATGTCTGTGTATTTGTCTACATTGTTATTGTTTTATGATGTGTGATGCTGAGGTGGTTCTGAAAAACCCGGATCAAGCTAGACAGTAGCAAGGTCAGGGCTGGGCCTGTGCTGGTGTTCTGGTGGGAGGGTCAGTGCAATGATGCCACCCCAGCCTTGTCACTGTCCCATCATAACTCCGTTCAGGTAAGCAGCCGTGGTGCTGCTGTCATTGGGAGGGAGACATTGAAGTTCCCCACCACCCCACACGCCGCTACTGCACCCAAGCCATTCTCTGCATGATGGGGTTTCCAATCATAGCAGATCTTTGCGGTGCCGGTTATAGTGGCAGAGGACTCATCCGTCTGAGTTTCTGAGAGTAGCCACAGTGAGTTGGTTTCTCTGTCCTTCGTATGAACATAAGAATAGGCTGCCAGATCAAGCCAATGGCCCAATGGCAGTATCCTGCTCTCACAGTGGCCAACCTGATGCCTCTGTTGGGAAGACCGCAATCTGGATTCACGCACAAAACCCTCTCTCCTCCTGTGGCTTCCAGAAACTGGTATCCAAAAACATTTTCTGCCTCCAGCCATGGCCACTGTGGCTGGTAGCCACTGCTAGCCTTGTTCTCCATGAAGTTGTCTAATCCTCTTTTTATATCACTGCCTCCTGTGGGACGGAGTTCCATAGTTTAACTAGATGCTGCATGAAGAAATATTTTATATGTCCCGAATCTTCCCACATTCAGTTGCATTGGATGTCCAGGAGCTTTATTTTTATGAGAGAAGAAGAAAAACTTTCTCCATACCATGAATTATTTTATATGGTTCTGTCATGTCACCTCGTACTCACTTTTGATCCTTTTGGTTGCCCTTTTCTAAACCTTTTTCAGCTCTGCAATATGTGAGCAGTGTATTTTTCCTAGGAAAATTGTGTTGTTACCCACCAGTGGCTCCTGCCCCACCATGACCACCACAAGTCCGCTGATCCCTCTTTTGGGGTGTGGCAGCTCCCTCCCCACTGTCAATGCAGAGCTGGGATGCCGGGCGCTCGTCTGGCCAGAGCATGAACTTGGTCTCGTGCTCCCGGATTGAAATCTGGCCCTGCGTCAGCCTCTCCTGTACTGGCCAATGGCAGGCTGGCACAGAGGGCTGGGCTCTCCAGGAGCCAGAGGGAACATGCAGTCTTCCCTCAGGTCCACTCCTGGGGAACTTCAACAGCCATGCCAGCCCCCAACTCCCAGCTCTTCTTTGTCAGATCAACCCACCCAACTACTCCTTTAATTTTGCATTTTACTGCTATGACTGTGGTGGTCGCCGTATTAGTGTGGCTGGGTAGGAATTTGCCTATCAGGCGAATTGGCTATGCCCTGGAGGGTTTGCCTACCTCACAGCAGTCATCACAACTCTGGTGGTTTAGGCACTGGGTGACCTTAGTCTTGGTCGGAGGGGGGGGTTGTACCTCATTCCCCCCCCCCCCGAAATAGGGTATCCCATTAAAGGGATCCATGAAGGAGTTGCTTCTGTCCATATGCCCAGATGGGGGGCTTGGGCCTCAGTGCTCCTACAGGCAGCAATCCCTGTGGGGATCCCCCTATTTGATGTAAGCCCTAGGAATCCCCGCTGCCGGGTTGACCCTGATGTCATTTCCGGCAGATGGGCCGGAAATAAATGCTTACCCATTGCCTGTGCCAGACCACTTCATCTGCAGTCAATAAAGTTGTGGCCTTATATGATCCCATTCAATGGTGTTGTGTATTTTACTGGTTTTTTCTCTGAGTGGAGGAGGGGGGAGTGCACAGGTGGCCAGGGCACATGCAGCCGGCAGCAGAGCACAATGCGCAGCGGGGGAAGTGTGTCATGTGCCACACCACCCATTCTTGCGCTCCTTGGGGAGCAGGACTTGTGTGCTCCAGCCAGCCCTGGGGCGGGGATGGCGCATGCCGCAGTTCCCCAAGTGACTGAGCATCTCTGGGGGAATGCCAGTCTTAGGTGCCAACTCCCTGGGGCCCTGGGTGCCCGAGCATCCACAAAATTCCCCATGAAGGGGCTGGGCACCCACAAAGTTTGGTGCCAGGGCCATTCACACTGCATGGCACCCATGGCCCCGGGCAGCAATGGTTGTGGGGCCAAGCTGGCACTCCTGGTGCCAGTACTGTGTACCACTGAGTACTGCCAGCAAAAATGTGCTAGATGTGAGGTGACACAGTATTTGAAGTGTGGTAGCATCATAGATTTGTATAACGGCACTATGATATCGGCAGTGTTATTTTCAATTCCTTTCCTAATGATCCCTGGTGTGGAATTGGCCTTTTGCAGAGCTGCCACGCACTGGGTTGGAAACCTTTCCTGTTTGTTCTGCTTGGGCAAATCTGGCAGCAGCTGCTGCTGCTGTTTCTGGACCTACCAGATGCTGGTGCTCTGTGTCCTTCACTGTAGAGTACCAAGGGCCATTGCACCCATTGGAAAGATGCTTTCCTTGCGACAACATCCTGTGTGCAAAAGAGGGGCAGTAATTTTCCTGAGTCATGTGAGCACCAGGTGACTCATGCTGTTGTTGTGGTCTGAAGCAGAAGGTGCTCCCTGGCTCTGGTGATTGGCAGACTGAGGTAAAGTGCTGCACAAATGCGGTAATTGAATCGGTCTGCTTGGCTGGATCTCTGCAGTGGCTGGGGGTGAGGGTGTTTAGGTGCAGTGGCAATTGAGGTCAAGGTGGGACATTTGTAGCACCAGAGTGAGAGAAGCATCTTTAAATTTGCTGTCTGCCAGCAGCAGTAAACTTTCCTGTGCTGTCATAATTTGTCTGATGTGACGCAGCAGCTGAAGCTCCACGTCCTGCACACAAGTTGCTTCCGTGTGACAAGGTGACCATGCATCCCACTTTACAGAGGACAGTTCTCTGTTTTGATGGTGCATCGGGAAATCTGAGAAACTGCTTTGGACACAGCAGAATACCCATTTTACAGAATAAAACCTGAGGATGCTCAGAACCTACCCCAACAGTAAGAAAAATAATACCTGCACACAACCCAAAACAAATAAAATGCAGTCAAAAAAAGGTTGCTAACCCCAAAACTAGTAAAAAAAAAAACCTGCCACAGGAACTTAATTTCTATTTAAATCTGGTTTCTTTTTTTCTAACTTTGCATCTATACATACAAGTTAGCAAATTTTAATGTTATGAAAAGCTGTGTCCTCTGTCATCTTCTTTCTTGGCCACATCTAACTGGCCACTCTAGTGATGAAACTGGGAAGTGTCTCTGCTGGAGTCCTTTTCAATGTAATATTTTCCTCGAAGAGAGATTGACTGTTTAAAAAAAGTGTTAAGCTCAGTCAGGACACAGACGCCATACAGATTTTTCAGGGAAGATCCACTGGGCAACAGGAGGAAGAAGAAGTAGAAGAAATTGTTCCCTGGTTGTTCTATGCAAAATCTGTATTTAAATATAAATTTTCCACTGGTTATTCTTCCAGGGAGCAGAAACCAGAGATGGCTGAACCTCTTTTCCCACTCCTTCTCCTGAATCTGAACTAGTCCAGAAATCCAAACATATTTTGGACTGGCCTAAAAGCTTTCGCTAGGTCTTTATTGAGTTATGTGCTGACGCTATTGCAGGCATGGGCCCTGAAAATCTTCACTCCTCAATGGTGTGATGATGGACAGCCTAATGCCTTCCTTCCTTAGTGAGGCTCTTTGGAGCAGATGGAGAGTTCCCTCCTGCTGCCTAAAACGCCTCCCACAAGTCTGGCTTCCATTGTGACATTGAAGCGCTCAAGGGTTTCCCAGTCCCGTCATTGGCAGCATGTTTCTCATCCTAGTACAAACTGTGCAAGGCGCCTGGATTTCCCTTAAGACTCAAAACTTTCTCAATATCTCTTTCAAAACTTTCTTAGTCTTCAACTAAATCACAGCAAACCAGCCATGCCTCAGTATGCTTTGCATGGAAAACATCCCAGCTTCTTTCCCTGGTGTCTCCAGTTCAGCTGGGAAAGACTCCTAGCTGAACCTCTAGAGAGCAGCTGCCAGTCAGTGTAGACAATATTGAGCTAGGTGGTCTGACTTGATATGAGACAGCTTCCTGTGTTCTTATGTTCTAACCATATGGGCAAAAACCCCCAGCAAGGACTGAGCCCCAGCTCATGTAGTGATGATTTGACCGATTGGCTCAGGGGCTGCCTGCTTGCATCTTCTGCAGCGTCCTCATTAAACGGTGCTTCACAACGGGTTTCAAATACTGCTGGTTAATTGTACATAACTTACCCAGACCAAGCTGTTGTTGGTTTCCTCTCTGCAAGGCTTCTCAGCCATCTGCTTGTCTGTAGGCAAAAACCTCACCAAGGATGCTCCAGATTGGGGCTTAATTTGCAAAAGGACCATTGAGATACTGCAACAAGGTCATTCCCCAGAGGGGGCAAATATGGATTAAATGGCGGGGCTAGATCAGGATGCAGCAGGAGATTTAATGAGCTTCAAGGAGGCAGAAATGGCGATGCTGGCTGTGCTCTTCCTTCACAGTAAGAGGCAGAAATGCTTCTACATGGCCATTGCTGGAAGGCTCAGGAGGGAAGACTGCTCTTGTGTTCTGGTCCTCCTTGTGGGTTTCCCACAGGCATCTGACTGACCACTGTGAGTACAAGATGAGGAACTAGATGGGCCACTGACCTGATTCTGCAGGTTCTTCTTGTATCCTTAGAGAAAGGTTGAGGAAAGCCAACTTCCTACAGAACCTATGGAGAGATGAAGCTGTGGGGTGATGGCAGCAAGAGAAAATGTGATCTCACAAGCTTGTCATCTGCCCATTCCTGGTGTAGACAGCCCTGACCCAGATGGGCCAAGGATCTGACTCGATATAAGGCAGCTCTGCATGTTCTTCCTCTGTGTTTGGGTCAAATATCCTTCCTTCCCATTGCCATCCTGGTTTGCCTTGAAGCACATGAGGGACACTTCAGGCAATGCCCTAGGCCAAGTGTTGGCAGCAACCAGAGCTGGGCAGATTTAGGAGTAAGGTCACCCAGGCAACATCCTGGGGCATTGGGCTGGAATGGTGTTTGGACCTTAGAAGATGTTTGTCACTCTTGATGGTATTCATTTTCAATGAATCCACTAGCATCTGAAATGCAAAGAGTATGACGAGTTCAGAAGGTGTAAATAAATATGGATTTCCATGTGTGCAGATCTATAGGCTTATGTGACAGGGATAAATTGTGCAAAGTGTAGTTCCAAGTTAGGAAAGAAACCATTAAAACTGGACCCTGTCTTCTGGTTGTTAAAATGCTTTATTTCATTTCTGCACTTTTCATTGCTGTTAGTAGTTTGCATTGGTGGTTTTATTGTATTTTTGTATAGCAGCTGTGTGCTTTTCATTTGTTGTACGCTGTTTAGAGATACCATCATATTAAACGGCATGGAAATAGCCTTAAATGAAATAAAATGGATATGAATGCAGTTTTTTTTAAAAAAAATACAGGAATTCACAATTGAACCAATGCAAGGCGGAGGCACCCAGGATTCTCCTTGCATGGGACGCCATTGACTGTAGTGTCGGCCTCTTCCTATGTCAGCAGCATTGATCCGGAGGAGGGGAATGCACTTAGTTGCCCTCTGGTGCTGAGGCCTCTTGAGAACGTGAAGGACAAACGATGGGAACTTGACTGGCGCAGGAGGAAGGGAAGTGACCCAGATGAGACACAAGCAGCTCCGTTGGATTGGAAAAGTGCAAGGGAAGCAGAAGCGCCTTTTCTGCCCTCCTGGCAAGAGACTTTCTAAAGTTAGCTCCTTGGGGTGAATTGGAAGGGTCTGCCAGGGTGAGAGAAGATTAAAACTTTTGCATTGGTTTGTTAACTAACAAAGCCTTAGTTAACTGGATACTTCACAGAAAAGCAGCTATCTTCAGTTCTCCCATTTGTTTATCATTCCAAAATGATCTAAATCACTTCTTTCTTCTTTCAAATATATTCATGTTTTGTTGCCCTTTTCTCACCCAAACATAACTTTGTAAAGGTCTTCATAATGGCAGAATCCAAAAGTTTTATGAACTCTTCCTCTGTTATGGGGATGGGGAATCTGTGGCCCTCCAGATGTTTGCAGGACTCCAACTCCTTTCAGCTCATCCAGGACAGCCAGGGCCCAGAGATGATGGGAATTGTAGTCCAACAACATCTGGAGGGAACCAGCTTCCCTATCCCTGCTCCATTACTAGGCGTTTATTTGCTGCCAAGAATCACGTGGAACACAAGTTGTCCCGTCTCTCTGCTTACAGAAATCAGTCAATAATAAGTGAAATATTGAGGGGCCAATAGAAAATGAATTGTGATAAACAGAGGATGAAGAGTCTTTAGGGTTTAATATGGCTTACGACAAGTCATTCTGGACCAGTGAGGAATTGTAGTAGTGGGCAGACAGAGGCCCAGGAGAGCTCCCAAGCAGAGCAGGATGGCAAGAGTCCTCCCCTGCCACCTGCCTGTGCCTCTGAGCATACCGGTTCCATTTAGTTATCATTTAGTCACCTCAGGGATCTCTTCTCCCCATATGAACCAGCCTAGACCCTGCTGTCTTCATCAGAGGCTGTTCTCTGCACTTGGGAGAGATGCAGAGGGGGGCCCCGCCTGTGTAATGGTCAGGGCTTTTTTCAGAGGGAACTCACAGGTACTCAGTTCTGGCACCTCTCAGGTGGGCACCATTGTCATTCTAAGAGAACGAGGGAGGTGTTCATGATGAGTTCCGGCACCTCTTTTTCTAGAAAAATAGCACTGGTGAGATGCACCTGGTACCGTCCTTGCCAGTCTTTAGGAAGCAAGCTAAGACCTATTTGTTTACCCAGCCTTTGGTTAATTAATTAAGTTGCTCTGAGCCCGGCCTTGGTTGAGGAGGGTGGGGTATAAATAAAAAATTATTATTATTATTATTATTATTATTATTATTATTATTATTATTATTAATGTTGCTTTCTTCTGAAGTGCACATCTTTTTGTGGGGTGGTAGAACTTGTCTTTAAGGGATGTGGGTAGCGCTGTGGGTAAAACCTCAGTGCCTAGGACCTGCTGATCGCATGGTCGGCGGTTTGAATCCCCATGGTGGGGTGAGCTCCTGTCGTTCAGTCCCAGCTCCTGCCCACCTAACAGTTCGACAGCACCCTTAAGTGCAAGTAGATAAATAGGGACCGCTGTATAGCGGGAAGGTAAACGGCGTTTCCGTGTGCAGCGCTGGTGCTGGCTCGCCAGATGCAGCTTCGTCACGCTGGCCACGTGACCCGGAAGTGTCTTCGGACAGTGCTGGCCCCCGGTCTCTTAAGTGAGATGGGCGCACAACCCTAGAGTCGGACACGACTGGCCAGTACGGGCAGGGGTACCTTTACCTTTACCTTTAGAACTTGTCTTTATTAATAATATGTTGCCGGATGAACATTTTATGTTTATTTTGTTTTGCTCGTTGTTTTGTTTTTCTGGTTTTAAATTGCTTTGATGTGTTGCATTTTACCTTGTCAGATTGCTTTGAGAGTTTAGACTGTATTTCATGGGTAGGCAAACTAAGGCCCGGGGGCCGGATCCGGCCCAATCGCCTTCTCAATCTGGCCCACGGATGGTCTGGGAATCAGTGTGTTTTTTACATGAGCAGAATGTGTCCTTTTATTTAAAATGCATCTCTGGGTTATTTGTGGGGCATAGGAATTCGTTCATTTTTCTCTCCAAAATATAGTCCGGCCCCCCACAAGGTCTGAGGGACAGTAGACCGGCCCCCTGCTGAAAAAGTTTGCTGACCCCTGGTGTATTGTGTAAAGTGACTGATGAACGTAATTGAGGATGATAGTCATCCTGGTGGATCTCTGACCACTTGGGCATTGCATCCTGCCTGCATGGGGTCAGTTCTACATTCCTGATCCCACATTTGCAGATATTTGCTTTGGTTACTCACTGGTGAAGAAAAAAGACCTGCGAATGTTTGTGGGCAGCCGTTCTTTCTATGCTCATGGCGTGGAGGAGAGAAAATATTGGGTGTGAAATCCCTCCCTAAAAAGTTAATGTCTGCAGTTTGTAATGGTCTTAGGAGGGAACACAGGAGGATTGATGAACAAACTCTTTACAAACATATGCACCATATTTCCGCATAAATCTTCATCACCATGCTGTGCTTTAAAAACAACCTTTTTATGTATGTGCTCACTTAAAGAGCTTGCAATGCAATCTTTTCAGGGGACAAGGAAGAGGAGAGGAAGAAGAGGAAGGGAGTCTAACTGGAAATACATTATTTTGGCTCAAGGAGACCCAGTGTGACCTTGGCACTGAAATCCTTGGACCGGCTCATCTGTGCACCCCCCCCCTCCTGCTGCTGCTTCCGGGGACTTATCCTAGCACTCATGCATTTTTCAGGAGAGTGGCTCCCTGTGTCACTTGCTTCACGATTGAAACTGATGGAACAGGAGAGGAACAGGAGGCCCTGAGAAGTATAGACCTCAGTCCCTTAAAAAACAGGGATAGGGGCCTCAGTGGTTCATCGGCCCTGAACATTGGCCACGCTGGCCAGACTGATGGGAGGTGGAGTCTATCAGCCTCTGGGAGGCCACATGGGTCTCCCCTGAAACAAAACAGTTCAGAACTCTGAAATCTCTCTTTTATTTTGTTTTCCTGAGACTGATAGTAAAATTATAGAGTTGGAAGGGGCCACGAGGGTCATCTAGTCCAACCCCCTGCAATGCAGGAATCTTCGGAGGCTCGAACCTACGACCCTGAGATTGAGAGTCTCATGCTCTAGTGACTGAGCTGGGGATGTGGTTTGCATTCTGCATGGTTGTGTCAGCAAGCCTGGGCCAGATGTTTTGGACAACACCTCCCCTCAACCCCAGCCGACACTGCAGTTGTTTATTTCTTGTATTATTTTCATTGTTTGCTGACCTGGGCTCCTCTGAGGGGAGCGGAGGGAGGGCAGAATAAAATCAACAGCAGCAACTTGATGAAGAGCTTTATGTTGATGTCCTGTAGAGAGCTGAGAGGGAGACAACTTCTCAATTCCAGAGTAAACCTTTCCCTTGTAATCTTGTCCTCTTCCACTAGGGGGAAGCAGTGCACATTGTCTACAGCAGAGCTTTCCAAACTCTGAACACAGCCTCCAAAAAGTGCATTTTTTGGGCTCCATGATCACGCATGTCACATGGGTCATGCAGATGTTGGAGGGTATGTTGCCCTGGACCCTGTCTTCTAATTTGTTGATTCTATTATGCTAATTAAGTACTGACATGACACACATGCAAATACCTAAAACCTTGGGTTTTTTTATACAAAAAATTCCCAACCCAAGACATGTGCAAAAGCACAGTCAGGCAATGCTAAATTTCTGTATGCAGTTTTCTGTTTTGGTGCAAATCTGAGAAATCAAAAATGGGTGAGGAATCCTCTATTTAGGAATGCACTGGAAATAGTGGTGAGCATAGTCAGAAAAGACCTGAGAACCTTGAGGAATCAGTGGGTGTGGAAAGGGAAGTAGCAGAAAGTGATCCATCTGCCCCAAAACACCAGAGCAAATAATCTGCGACCTCAAGTGAAGCAGTTTGGAGCCCAATTTCCTACAACTTGGTGAGTTTATAGAGGGAAAGCATCAATATTGTTATTTGAGGGTAATGTCATGTGGACTGCCCTATTTTAATGTGACTGCAAAGAGCTGTAAACGTACAGCCAGCTCCAGTTTGGAGAAGCCCATAGTGCTCTCTCTCTCTCTCCCCCAACCCAGATCTCCTCATGGGTTGTTAGGAGGCTCAAACACCACTCTGAGACTTTCTCAAATGAAGGATGAGATAAAAATGTAGTCAATAGAAATAAATAAATCATGTCCTGGGGATGCTGGTGATCAGCACTGTTATTCCCCCCCCCCCCCGACTTGCTTCAATCTGCCATTTACAAATGATGCAAAAATTTCCAGTCAGATTGTTTAGCACAGTTTGCAACAGGAGTTAAAACAAAGCTTGTCTTGGGTGGTTTAGGATTCCTCACCATTGCTTAAGGAAACTTAAAGATACTAGGCAGCACCCCATGAATGATGTAATTTTTGTGACTTTAACAATGCTGTAAGTTACATTCACCATCCTAGTACCTTCCAGCTGTTTTGGTCGACAACTCTCACCTGCCCCAGCCACACGGAGACACCAGGTTGGTGATGTCTGCTTTAGAGGCTGTGTGCACCTGCTCTGCTGTACAAAACTTGCACTAATTTGATGATTTTTAAAATGGGGCAAAGCCTCTTGGCCGTCGCAGTGATGCCCTGTCATTTCTCCAGCTTGTATTACACCTGTGCAGAAACAAGTATTCTTGCCACATTGGTGTTAGTTCAGGTGCCAAGCGCTGTATTTGGGGGTCATCCTCACTTGAAGAAACAAAGCCAGCTACATCCATCCCCAGTGCACTGGGCCACTAAAAATTACATGGATTTGGGTTTCGTTCATCCAGGCCAGAGGATGGACTTTACACTTTCAGCAGCAATGCTAGAAATTAATGTTCTTCGCTTCCTTGCAGAGCTCTTAAAAAAAAGAAAAGAAGCAACAACACCCCCATGGTTTGGAAAACTCATACATGACACACTCTTTTCTTAAGAGGTAACAAAGCTTTTGCAACTTAGGACAGAGAGGGAGAAAGTGGGATTGTAGTGATTTCATAATACGTACCACTGCCCTGATAGTGTTCTCGAAGCTACCAGCATGAGTTTGACTAAACTGTGGGAGGCAGTGGAAGACAGGAGTGCCTGGCATGCTCTGGTCCAGGGGGTCACGAAGAGTCGGGCACGACTAAACGACTAAACAACAACAACAAAAACCGCTGCCCTGAACTGGAAGCACCTGATACCTACCTGCTTGCCATGAATTTGTTGTCATAAGCATATTGTGGAGAACGCAGCAAGGAGTGGGACCCAGGGACAACATCATAAGACATTCCAAAGCTTACTATTATTTATTAATACCACCCTTCATCCAAGAATCACAGGGCAGCTTATAGTAACACACAGGTCCTGCTTACCAGGGGAGTGGGTGGCGCTGTGGTCTAAACCACTGAGCCTCTTGGGCTTGCTGATTGGTAGGTTGGCGGTTCAAATCCGTGCAACGGAGTGAGCTCCTGTTGCTCTGTCCCAGCTCCTGCCAACCTAGCAGTTTGAAAGCACACCAGCAACAGTAGATAAATAGGTACCACTGTGGTGGGACGGTAAACAGTGTTTCCATGTGCTCTGGCACTCGTCATGGTGTCCTGTTGCAACAAAAGTGGTTTAGTCATGCTGGCCCTATGAGCTGGAAAGCTGTCTGTGGAAAAAACTGACTCCCTCAGCCTGAAAGCAGAGATGAGCGACACACCCCATTGTCACCTTTGACTGGACTTAGCTTTCCGGGGTTCCTTTACCTTTCTATTTACCTGCTCACCAAACACAATTGTTTGGAAACTGGAAATTGTTCATTAGGTGAGCATTCACATAACGAATCCACAACTTTCTAATCTGGGATTTATCCAATCTTTTCTTGCTTCTCTCCATGGCTTCTTCCTGAAATGTTTGCAGCCAACCAACAAAAGAGAGACCAGAAAAAATTTATTTGTCCAATCTCTGCTGCTCTCTGAATTGTCCAATCTCCCTCCCTGCCTGCCTGCATGGTTTCTACCTGAAAATGGCTGCCGTGGACCAGCAAAGCACAAACAAGGAAGAAAGTGAGGAAGTGGGCAAGCTCCAGGAAACAAACAATGCTGATCTCCCTCCCCATGTATAAAATTAGCCCAAGGCCTGGGAGAAGAGGAATGTTTTCTTCTGGTGCCTAAAACGGGCCTTGCTCTGAATAAGCTCCTAAATGAAAAGGCAGGCCATATACCTTGAAGCCTTGGCAACAGCCCCAGTGACAATGTATTGAAAATAATCCAGCCATGACCGGGGAGGGAGAGACCCCCGTGATTCTGAATCTTCATGGGTAGTGATAAAACCAGAATGCAGAAACTACTAAGAAATCCTACTTGTGTTTTAAAAGATGTGATGGTTTTCTGTATCACTTTTCCTCCCTGACTAATGCTACAACTCTCTAGCTAATAAATTGACTAAGTAATGCTATAACTCTCTTTCTAACACAGTAACTCTCTAATGCAGTTACCCCCCCTCAAATCCTGTCTCTCTCCACCCCACTCTCTAACAACTACACTCTAAAGACAGACTCTTACCAAAGATCTTGGGCAAGTTATCCAGCAGGAGGAAATGTCACAATGGAAGACGTGCCATTGTTACTTAGCAACCTTGCTTAACAATGGATTTGCTCCTCTTGATAGCAGTTTTTGATACCTTTCACTGGTTTATGCCATTGTATTTTATTTATTTGTGTTAACTTAAAAAACCCTCCTAAATAGACCACCCCACACCAGCGGATTCTAGTGAGTGTCCCACCAAAATACACCATACAATAGAAGAAGCAAGCATGCATTGGAAATTCGCTTTCTTCTCAAAGCTTCTCCTTTTTTATGTCCACGGAGTTTTCGTAGCAAAATACTGGAGTGGTTTGCCAGTTCCTTCTCCAGGTGGTTCACATTTAGTCTAAACTCTTGGTTATGACCTGTCCATCTTGGGTGGCCCTGCATGGCATAGCTCAGAGCTCCTTGGAGTTATTCAAGCTTCTTGGAGTTATTCAAGCCACGACAAGGCAGTGATGCATGAAGGAGTAACTATGAGCTATGTGTGAATAAATGCTTCCTTTTATCTGTCCTGAATCTTCCAACCTTCAGCTTCATTGGAGTTCTCGTGTAATGAGAGCGGCAGAAAGCCTTCTCTAAATGTATTTAAAAAAACCATAAACACTATTCCACATCAAAGCCATTGCCTACAGCAATTCCTTTCCCCCCGCAATGAAACTATTCCCCCTGCTCTTTGCCCCTGTCCAATTAATGATGTGGCTAAGAGCTAAGAGACCTCTGGGACTATCATACCAGCATTACATATGATTGGGGAGCATTGTCATAGACTGAATCAGGAAACCATCCGTTAAACTTTTAGATATCTATGCTACATACTTATGTCACGTACCGTATTTTTTGCACCATAACACTCACTTTTTACCTCCTAAAAAGTAAGGGGAAATGTCTGTGCGTGTTATGGAGGGAATGCCTACAGGTGGCATGCCTACGGATTTTCCTCCTCTAAAAACTACGTGCGTGTTATGGTCGGGTGCGTGTTATAGAGCGAAAAATACGGTATATACCAGTTTAATTGTTGTGACTTCCTGCAAAACAATCCTGAGAACTGTAACTTGGTAGTAGGTGCCAAGAATTATCTGACCATGGTTCCTGAAGGAGAGGGGGTGATTTTAGAACTGGTTTAAGTCTGTGATGTAGATGTATCTTTAGATTGCTAATATAGGTTGTTTCTAGACTGGTGCTCTTTTCAGGATAAATTCAGATTGCACAGTTAAAGTGGATCGGGAGGTATTGTGCAACAAACCACTTGCCCCAAAGTTCAGACTTTTAGCAGTAAGGAAAGTGATGGGGAAATTTGGGATAACACTTGCCTTGACAACATGGTATGTTCTCACCACAAAAAATCAGGACAAATGCTCAATAAATAGGTTGTCCGTAAGTGCCTTTATTGTTACAGTTATATGCATGTCTACTCAGGGGTAAGCCCATTGAAATTTAGTGATGCTCACACCCAGGTAAATGTTTTTAGGAGTGTAGCCTAAAATTCCCTAGGATTGTGAAGGGCCAAAACTCAATGGCAGAGCACATGCTTTGCATACAAAGGACCCCAGGTTCAAACTCTGGCATCTGCAAGTGAGACAACTCCTCATGTGTGCAAGTTCGGCACATGCGTGGCCGCTGGCGTATGTGCCATTTTCAGCACCGGCAGGGGGCGGGGTGAGCATATGCATGTCCCTCTGATGCGCCTGGTGCCTCGGAACACAACCGCCACATAAAAGAGGAGTTACCTGTATTTTGTAATATTTCTTAGTTTTAATTCCCTGACACCCCTAAGGCCTGGCTCCACACTAGGACAGGTCTCAGTTGCAGAAGAGTTGAGGCTTTTTCATAAGCAGTGTGGGCAAAAGAGCCAGAAGCTGGCCAAAGTCAAGCTGAGGGCCAGGAACCAGAATAGGCAGAGCAGTCGTTATAAATAGATAAATAGCAAGAATGAGAACTCCTTGGACAGTTGATCAAAGGTCCTCACGTGCAACTTTGCAGTACCTAAACTTGCCTCCTGTCAAGCAAATACAAATGGCATCAGCTCCACAGAAAGAGATTGAGCATCCCACATTTCATGCAAAGGTGTGAAGTAATCAGACAAAAATAATGCCCTCTATATTTAGCACCTGATGTTGGGAAGGAAAAGACCCTGATGTTGGGAAAGATGGAGGGCAGGAGGAGAAGGGGACGACAGAGGGTGAGATGGTTGGACAGTGTTCTCGAAGCTACAAACATGAGCCTGACCAAACTGCGGGAGGCAGTGGAAGACAGGAGTGCCTGGTGTGCTCTGGTCAATGGGATCACGATGAGTCGGACACCACTAAACGACTAAACAACAACAACAACAACAACAAATATTTAGCACATTTATCAGACAGTGTTTTCCTCCTAGCCTGATGCATCCCAGTTCTCCTTCTCGCCATTTGATCTTTGAACGCCAACACTTTTTTCAGTTTGGTGGCTTCAATGGTTCTCTAGAAGTCTTTCCTTGCTTTAGAAATTGAGGCATAGGAGAAGGGAGAGAGAGGAAGCCTCACCAACAGGGGCTTTTCAAACATCCAATTCCCAGCACAGGCTGCTTGCAAAGCAAAACCAATGCAGTTCCAGAACCAAACTCCCTTCCCACATCTACTGCATTCGGAGACGGGTTTAAATTCTGGGAAAGCCTTATAAGCTGCCTTACGACCAGGGGGAACATCTTCCTATATGCATGAAAATGTAAGGCTGTCATCTTGCAGCCCCTATTAGAGGATTTTTGGATCTGCATCACAATCTCGAGTTTACATAAAGTGCACATCCAGGTTTCCTTTTGTGCTGCATTGTGCAGGTCTGTACTTCGAAGTGCCGTGTCAGAGTTCTTCCCCCCCCCCTTCCCCAGTACTTTCCCCATGAAAATCTTTACCACTGAATTGGAGCAAATGGCAATTGTGGGAAAACTGAAGTGCTGTTTGTTCTGATTCAGCGTTAAAGAGCAGGTTTTCACAGGGAAAGTGCCAGGGCAAAAAATGAAAGATAAAAGTGCTCAGACACAGTGCTTTAAAGCATGGACCGGTGCAGTTAGAAAGTTTCTTGCTACTGGTTTCTCAACCCAGCCATTTAGGGTCCCTAGTAAACAACTTACACACATTTTCATTTTGCATGGTATGTACATGAAAGCAGAGGCAGCATAAAATAATTCTGAGTTGTATTCCACTTCCTGCAGGGGCTGATGCTGGAGACCACCACATGGCACTAGCCTCCATCCCCCAAATAATCTCCTATTCAGCAAAGGGGGCTGAAACATAAGGCTGTGCCCGGGGCTTCTCCATCTGCCTGCTTGTGCATGGTTGCCAGCTTTTGGACTGAATGCTTCTGTCCTTGAGTAACTCTGGTTTCTGGCTGACATGGGTTGCATGTGCACCACTCAAAGTGCACACACCAAATAATCATGGGAACCATAGTTTGTTGTGGGTGCTGGGAATTCTCACTGTGGCCAACAAGATGCCTGTGGGAAATCCACAAGCAGGAATCTCTCCTGTGGCTTCCAGCAACTGGTATTCAGAAACATCACTGCCTCAGACCGTGGAGGCATACGCATCGTGGCTAGTAGCCATTGATAGCCCTCTCTGCCATTGATTGCCCCAGTCCTCTTTTAAATTCATCCAAGTTGGTGGCCATCTTTGCCTCCTCTGGGAGCGAGTTCCATAGTTCAACCGGTGGAAGAGTTCAGTCAATAAAATAAAGAGCAGTAAGAATGGAGGGCAGACTTAGGTCTTATGCATTCTTCCTCTTGTCCCACTGCTCCTGGGGGGAAATGCTCTTTGGTGCTCAATCAGAGCAAACAGCAAGCAGAAGTGGGGACAAGACCACAATGAGCCGTGTCAGGCGTGGTGAGGCAGGATGGAGGATTTTGAATGCTGTTAAGGCTGGTGCAGTGAGAGGCTGGTGCAGTGTCATGTGCATTCACCACTCCTTCTCAGTGGGCCTTGCGGAGGAGAACTTCCCCATCCCATGTGCTCCATGTTAACTAGGGGGCACAAAGGGGACCATATTCTGGATTTTCAGCCTCTGACACCACAGTCTCTTGCGGTAATTCAAGGAGCTGCTGAAATAAGTGAAATTCAAGGAGAACCAGAAGGTTCTTCTTCAGGTAACTTTTGGGGGTTGGGGAGCTTTTTTGAGGGGGACAAAAGTGCACACTCTTAATAAGGTTGCTCTTCCCTGGAAGTGGTGGTAGAAGATTCAAAGCTGCTTGCACTGCTACCCCATTCCGAAACCCCAATTTGGCCCGTGCTGTTTATTGAACGCCCGTGTTAAGTACACGCTTGGCCCGGTCCCAGGGACACAGCTAAACACACAACCGTAAACTCAAGTAAACATCTGGGCCCATTAAACTGGCACAGACATGAGGGGCTGATTGATTGCCTTCGATTTCTCTTCCCACAGTGGAATAATACCTGCTTACTCATGCTTTATTAAAAACAGCCTCTTTCCTTTCTGGTCCTTTAATAATTCATGGCGCTAATTGTGTAGAAACGCAAACTTTAAAAAGCCAGCTGAGTTCCCTCTCTGCTCCGAAACGCCCTGCCCATCCTTCACTGGCTCCATTATCCATCACTCCTCCTGCTCCTCGCTCCTGCCCCCACCGCAACCAGCCCTGCACACTGTGTCTGCCCACCCCAGTCTTTTTCTCTGACTGCATTAGCCACCCCGCCTCCGATGAATCCTGCCCAGGGCCCTGACTCTGCACATCAGATGTGCAGGGCTGAAATAAACCTTTCTCCAATTTCACTTGAACATGCAACTTGCTACCAAATTGCGTTAAGCAACTTTTGTAAGGGATTGGTGACTGGTGGGTGAGGAGGAATAGGTGGTGCAGTGGGTTTTCTGGAAACCACAGTGTCTTTGGTTGCTGCTGCTACTGTGGACATCTTTTCTATCTTTCAGCAACTTTTTCTGGTGATTTGAGGCCAAAGAGACACTGGGAGGAAGGCTGAGATAAAATACTTCCAGTCCTTTAAAACACAAGCCGTGCCATCTCTTTAGGACAGAGCTTCCCAGATATCTGAGAGCCAAGGGACACTTTTCCTGGGTTAAAGTTGGAATTGTGCCCCTCACCCCCACCCAAAGAACCCCTCTTGATATTATATAAGAGTAAGAATAACCCGCACTTTTGTGCATAGGCCTGATGTGAGCACATGCTGTACCTCCTTAACTGAAAGGAAGTAAAACCTGTACAATGAGTCATCCAGGGGCACAACAGGCAGCCTCATCTCAGGGATTCTCCACACTTAGCTTACCTTTCCTCTGCTCTTTCCAGGCTCAGTGTCCTTGGGTTGTTGTCTGTGCTTTAAAGCTCCATGTCTGAATGCCCTTTTTTTGCCCTGGAGCTTTGCCATGAAAACCCACTCTTTAGCACTCAGTCGGAACAAACAACAATCTGTGGGCAAAAAGAAAACAGCAACCCTAGGACACTGAGCTTTTAAGTGTGGACACTGTGCCTGGAAAGAGCAGGGCAAAAGCTAAGTGTGGATAAGCCCCAAGACTGCTTCTTACAGCAGAAAGCGCCTATGGACTAATGCAGAAATGCCGCACAATTAGTTCACTTGGGCATCAGCTGGCAGGGAAGATGCAAGGCTGGAAAGTGAATCACACAGAAACTCGCCTCTGGGATGTATCTTGGTCTTCCCCAACCCTCTAGTTATTTCACTGATTCATTTCTTGTAGCTTGCTAGAGATTATTTCGTGGCCTTCCAGTGTGCTCCCTGGAACATGCTATTCAGGAACTCATGCCTTAGGAGCAGATGCAACAAGCAGTCCTTCCCTGGAGTTTCTCCCAAGATTTTGGATTCTGCAGCCCATCACCATGGCTAGCCTATGCTCCAACATTCCCAGAAGGGAAAGCAGGAGACCCCTCCCATCCTGCTCACCCAATCTCAGTGCTCCCGGCATGCCCCAGCTCCTTGCTCCCTTGCCCACCCACCTGCCCCATCCGGGCACTTTCTGAACACCCCAGCTCCTCGCTCATTTGATCAGCAGCCCACCCAATCTGGATGCTCCTCACACACCCCAGCTCTGTGCTTCTTTGCACACATGCCTGCCTGATCTGGTTGGTCCCCGCACACCCCAGCTCCTGCCCGCCCCATGCCTGCTCTTCTTTGCTCACGCTGCTCACCCTCCCCACTCCTACCTTCACCTGCCTCCTCATCCTCCTTTTCCAGCACTGTAGACATGTTTACAGAAGCTGGGACAGAAGGAGGAAGAAGGGCAGCGACGCATGGGGGCAAGGTAGTTTTTTCCTTCCATTTTTTGGTTCCACACTCTGGCATTGCCCAAGCACATCAAAGTGGGACATCCAGGATTAGGATCAGCAGCCAGGGTGGCTTAAATCAGGACCCTTGGAGGGTATGGGCCAGGAAATGGAACTGCAGTTGCAGAGGCAATGAAGACCTGATAGTGAACAGCAGAGGCAGTGAGAACCTCAAGCTTTTTGAAAAACCCCAGATTCAGGCTGGGAATGACGCTTGCCTGAAACCCTGGAGCTGCCAGTGAATGTAGACAATGCTGATGAACCAATGGTCTGACAGTGCATAGGGCAGTTTCGTTTGCTCCTTTATACTTTCCTGCTGACATCTTGCATTAGACCAGGTTTTCTAGTCCACAACATGGAAGCTTTATTCTGCCCTCCATAAGTTTTTATGCCAGGAACAGGTTTCTGGTTGCTCTTTTAAAGCTGAAAGAATCAGAATTGGATACTAAACTCTAAGGGTTTGTTGCTGCTGCCCCCCTCCCCAAAGAGAGGTGCCTGGGCAGAGGATGCCCCCTGTCTTAGTGGCCCAACGGAGACTGGCCAAAGGTGAATGTGAGGCCAGTACCTTACCTTGGGAGGCAGGGCTGCTGCAACAGGCAGCTGTGCAAGCCTTTGGGAGGCAGAGACATGAGAGAGGGCATCAGAGGAGGGAGGGAAGGAAAGAAAGAGGGACAGAGGCCAGTGTTGCCCACGGCACCCCTGGCCACCATTCAAGGCACCCCAGGGGGGCACAGCAGACTGGTTGAAAACCACTGGTGTACAGGATTCGATCTGTGCTTGTGTATGGTGGGTGGCGAATTCAACTTGAAATGCAGTCGGAGGCTGGAACCAACCTTGCGGCATTTTAAGTGAGTAATGTGTACACAGCCACAGTTCATTCTGCAGCAATTGACATGTGATACCCATCATCATCTGCAGGCTATGAAAAGCTTCAGCTGCTGATTTCTGCAGATTAAGTGGCTACTAAAGGCACAGGAGCAGGCCAGGCTGATTTCCCCCCTAAGAATAACCCTCATCCCCAAATGCAGTCTGGGTGCAATTAACTCTTGGCCCAGCCTCTTTCTCAAGGTACTTCCAGCATGTCACTGTTTTGCGAGAGAGATTCAAGCTCATACTGGAAATTTGTTTGTGCAATTAAAGCAATTAAATCACCCTGTTGCCCTAGCGCAACAAATCTACCTTTTCTCTTTTAAAAAACCCAGACTTTGTGGTTAGGAAAGTGATGAGAAAATGTGTGGAAGAGCATGGGATAATGATTAATGAGAAGATATGCAAACACCTCGCAAGCAAATGAGCGTGAATGCTCAGTGAAGACACAGATAAGCTTTGTGCAAGCAGATCAGGACAAATGCTGAGTAAACATATCACCTGGAGGAGCCCATTGCCTTGGCCACTGGCCAGGAGTTGAGGTTCCTTTATGTGTTTTACTGCATTGTTCATTGCTTTCCTCCTCTGCTCATTGTTAAGCATCGCACTAAGTGATATGGTGGTGAAGATGCCCTGGTGGTGTGTTTGTAGCTCATTGACTGCTGGTCTGGGGGCGCTCAAATGGCAGATGACTGAAAGTCCTCCCCCACTTACCTGAAGTATCTTCCTCAGTTTGAACGAGTCACCAGTCTGCTGGTACGACAGGGTTAAAAGTGTGCTTATTTAACATACGTTCAGTTCTAAGGAAGCCTCCAGACCATCACTGTTTCAGGGGAAAGATTTTTAAAAATATTATTTTTGTGCAACTAAAGTGGATTGAAGTGACTGTTACCCTGGCCTAGCACAAAAAGTCTACTTTTCAAAATAATCTGACTTCTTGTGATTAGGAAAGTAAAAGGGAACTGCACTGAAAATTGTGGGATGAGTGGTGGTTTGTGAGTTTCCCACAGGCATCCAGTTGTGGGCCACTGGCCTGACCCAGCCGGCTCCAGAACATCCCTCTTCATCTTTCCTCCAAGCAAGAATTGACATAATCACACTTCAGCTAGGCAAAAGCACTCCAGAAGAGCACAGGGCAGTGAAAGGTATAGCTTATGGAGGTGACATAAGCCAGGAGGTGAGGGATCGGTGGTCCTCCAGGTGTTGCTGAACTGTAACTCCCATTGTCCTTGACCATTGCCCTCAGTTGGTGGGCGTTGGAGTCAAGTAATACCCAGAGGGCCACAGGGCTCCCATCACTGGTCTATGAGGAGCCTCATGGGCCACAAAGAGAGCTCTGGAGGGCCACTCCAGCCTCTGGGCCTGAGGTTACCATAGCAGGAAGGTGGGGAAAACACGGCAGGGTTGGGGCATTAAAGAGGCAAGAAAATCCTGACACATTTAATGTTGCTTGGCATGACTCACTTATACAAATGTAGTCAGGGTGGGGGTTTCTGCTCCTTTGCCATCCTGTCTCGAGACACAATGGAGTGTGCCTCTGAGGGTGAAGTCAAACTGTGGGAGAATCACAGTGCCTGGTGTGGCTTCAGAGACTGGTAACTCTTAACTGGTGTCTTTTGCTGCATTGGCAGCACGGAAGTGACCCTTTTGGGGCACAGGCTTGGGCAGTGTATATGGAGGTCCTGGGCTACACAGACAACAAGGCCCTCATCTCAGCCTTACTGATGTGGTCCAAAGGAAAGCAGAGAAGTACCGTTTGGCACCAGCTTGGCACAGAAGGCACCACCATCCAACCGTCTTAGGGACTCCACTCTGGATTTGTGTAGGGTTTTCTTCTTCCAAAGATGTCCCACAAGGCAGCAGATAGAGTTTTTTCCTCGGTGTTTGCTCCTAAAGTCTTTCTTATGAATAGATATAGCCTCAAGGCAGCAGATGGACTACCTTCGTAGGTGGATGAACCCCATCTGCCTCTCACTTCCCTCTACACCAGGCACAAAAACTGCCCCCTTGACCCTTGGACTCACTCTTGGTCCTGTCTGCTCTATCCGCTGGGCCTGTCTTTGCATGCAGGGCAAGTCCCTAACTCACTGAGGGTTTGAGACCCATCAGCTACCCTCACCTGGTTTCGTCAGTGAGTCGGAGCTGTTTCCTGGGGTGTGGCCTTTTCCTAAAATGAATAATGTCAAAAGTGAAGTCTTTTTGTACTGTGATTTTCTGTTCAAACAAATATGGCTTGTGTAAGTGCCTCTGTACTTGACCAGGGTTTCTTTGTGTTTTGTTGTTACATATTTAGTGCAAAAAGTAATAAATACTAGAAAGGGTTCTACAGTTTGTAGCTAATGACATTATACTCATAGTTGACCCACTGAAATTAATGTATCTAACCTCATCAGGTCCATTAACTTCAGTAGGTCTATTCTGAGTAGGACTAACTGTGAATACAACCCTAAGTCCTCAGTGTGGTATATTAAAGTTAAACCCAACCACAAAAGGGTTGTCTATCTGGGAGAACTAACTTTTCCCCACCCTGTCTGATATGAATTTACTCAGCTTAGATTTCTAAATACACCCACATACCGGTAATATCTAGCTGTAAATTCTGAGCTCGGTCAAGAGATGACCACCTTTGTGTTTGTGGACCAGGCCAAGTTGAAGCGATTGCACACAATATTTTCTGTTGCCCTTCATGTAGTTCGCTGAAGGAGAGATACCTCTGTTCATTTCAGAATTTTCAAAAAAAGGCAGCTGTACTAAGCAGCAAGAAAGTTATGAACTACTTCTTGGAGTGAAAACAGTGCCAAGTGCATTAAAAATATATATAAATTAGTTGGAGAACTTTACAATTTTAATAAGCTTTGATGTTTGACAGTTCTGAAAATTGATTTGTTCTTAATTTGAATATCATTGTGGTTTGTTGGTTTGTTTATCAAACTTCTATACTGCTTTTTAGGACAATCACCTCACAAAGTGGTAAACAATCAGTAAAAAAAAAAATTGTGATATTGTATCATGTAGCCCCATTTTATAGCTTCCCTTGCCTAAGAGCTGTGCTGGAAGTGAGCTAGCTCACGGGTGATGTGTGTGTGTGTGTGTGTGTGTGTGTGTGTGTGTGTGTGTGTGTGTCCAGGATCATTTCTGCCTTCTGAGGGAAATCTTCCAGCCTTTTGCCCTGAGAATTAGGGCCGGCCTCTATAGACTGGGGTGTTTTTTCCATGCATGCGATTGACGCAGTAATAGTACAATAATGGTAGATTTATACTGAACTATCCACACATAATTCTGCTTTATTAGTTGTTCTGTTATGCTTTCTGAATGTTACCACATTTCTTGCCTTCTGGAAGGGCTCTCCTGCACAGCAAAAACACGACAAAAAGTACACCAAGCATTTGTGGCATGAAAAGTGACAGAGTATTGAAAGCAGGATTACCTGTAGCTGCTCTGGTAACCATGAATGTGAATCATCATGAGTGGCAAATGAAAAAGACCTCTGGAAGGGCCCCTTATACCCTGCCCAAAGCAATGTGGGTGCTCTCTCTAATTTCCATTTATATTGTCCTGGCCATAGGCTGGAAACAATTAAAATCTGACTGCATGGGAGCTCCCACACTGTCACTATTTCCTGGTGGGATTCACATATTCAGGTTGTGCAATTAAAGCTATCTGACATTTTTACACAACAAACCCACTTCTCCCCACCTCAAAAAAACAAACAAACAAAAAATACCTCCACCTCAAAAAACAAAAAAACAAAAACAAAAGAAAACAAAACAAAAGAAAATACCCTGGATTTTTTACAACAGGGGAAGTGACAAGAATATGCCCTGGGAAGTTTGGTGCAACTTCATCTATCTTCCCTGCAAACCAATCATAATAAATGCTCAATACATAGCTGACATTGTCTCGTCTCCCAGTGAGCTTTGTGCATATCAGGATGGATACTCAATAAGCATGTCTTCTGCAAATGACCTGAATGAATGAGCTGAGATGAGCAAACAAAAGGAGATTCCCGGTGGGTCGTTGGCCGCCGCCTGCTGCCCTGTGGGCTGCTTGAGCTGCGTGCCAGTCTGACCTGTGGCCACAACGTTGTGCATTTGCCAGCAACTGTGGTGAAGTAAAGCATCGTTCAGCACCCGGGAGGGGGGGGGGCGAAGATGTGACGTTGAGGGAGGAGAAATGAAGGCAAGCACATCCATTTCTCAATGGCTCTCTCCCTCTCCCTCTCCCCACTTCCTTTCTAATGGAACAGAGACCATAGCTCAGCAAAACCAGCCACCTCCTTCATATTGCTTATCTTGGGCTAGAGGCTCCAGTCTTCATTTCCATCTCACCTTTCCCTTGTTGTGGAGTCTGCTGTTGTAGGTGAAGGGTTTGTGGGTGGATGTCTTGACAACAGGACCTGGAGAGAGACAGAGAGCAGGATGAATTCTCCGCAGCAGCAGGGACATCCTCACCTGCAAGGTGTGCTACTCACCCCACTGTCGTCTCTGTTCACAGATTTCCCAGGCCAGAAATGATCACTAAACTTCTTTGACTGGGTCCACATAGTTCAGCAATGACCACGCTGGCTGCCAGGGTTTCAAACAGGGTGCATTCTGGGCCCAACCTGGAGATGCCATTGTCAGGAGCCAGACCCTGTGACCGGTAGGGCTTCGCAGGACTGGGGTGAAGTTTGTTCTGAAGAGGCAATGCGTGGCTGCCCAGGTGAGGCCAATTGGTAACTCACAGTACCTGGTGGCAAGAGCCTGGAAGGCATATAAGGTCAGCATTTCCCTTTGGCTCTTTGCCACAGCAACATGCTTCCTGCCTTGCTGCATTTGGTTTCTTGATTCCTTGCTTCATGATCCTTGGACCCTTGACTCCTGGTTACCTGACCCTCGGACCCTTGGCTTCCGGGCTCCTGGCTTCTGGACTCCCATTCCTGCTCCCACCCCGCTTCCTTGCACCTGGTCCTGATGTCCTCTGCCAGGACTTCAACCGCCCGTAAACCGGACCATGACAGCCACAGACTGAACCTGGGTCCTAGAAGAAGAGCCTGCTGGATCCACTCCAGGATTCTGATCTCACAGTGGCCAACCATTTTCCCCAATGGGAAGCCCACAAGCAAATACACTCACGCTCTCCTCCTGTGATTCTGTATACACAGGCATAATACTTCCCACACTGGAGATCATACATAGCCCTCATTGTTGGTGGGCATTGACAGCCTTAGCCTCCATTAATCTGTTTCATCCCTTTTTAAAGCCATCCAAGTTGGTGACCATCGTTGCATTAGCTAGGCTCAGTGTGAAGAAGTATTTGCTGTGCTGTGCTAAATGTATTTGATACCAGTTTATTGTATCGGCTTCATTGTTCTATCAACTGGAGCTGCCATTTTCCAGATAAAATTTCTCTTACCAAAAGTTACAATAAAGTTACAATGAAACCTATGAGCACGGTGAAATTCCATCTTAAAATCTGGGCAATATCGGGCAGGGAGTCTTGGGAAATTTTAAAGGGCAGCCAAAGAAGAACATGCTAAGGCAGACTGAGGGGGCACAGAGAGCCACTGCGCTCCTGGGCCAAGGCTGACCCTCTGTGACTCGCCATGTGGGGCCAATTCAGACTCTGGTGAGGGAGCCTGTCATGGGGGCACACTCCCTCAAAAAAGTACGCCCAGGGCCAGGGCCCCAAAGCCCCCCAAGCTATGCCACTGCTGAGGGCAGAGCTTGCCAGAAATGGGCAGTTCGTGCCAAGGCAGAACCTGCTGGAATCAGATTTTAATAGATTTTTAGGACCCTGGTATCCATTATCTGTCAAAACGCCAACACCCTTCCATACTGCCCAACAGCATCTGCCTGAGGAGGCCACCTCATGCTGCTTCCTAATGAAGCCAGCCCTGCCTGTCACTCATTATTAACAAAGGACCTTACGGTTGGTTTCTGCTTTCTTCTCTGTGCAGCGAAGTGCTTGTCATGAGACAGGTTGTTTACATTCCACAGTAAATGCACTGTTGGGTTTCTCACGGGAACGGAGACTGGATGTGACGTACACTGGTTTCCTGTTTATCACTGTTCTTTGCAGTTTCACTTTGAGATTCTCTCCATGCTTTAGAGGAGAGAGGATGCCTTTCTCTGCTCCGGCAGAGGCAAGATGTTTTTCTGTAACTTACCAGCTTTGAAATGTAAATAAAGCAATATAGAGTATGTTGGCACGTACTTTTCATCATTCCGCTGTGCACGGGACACTGCTTATCTCCAACAGGTTCCTGCTGGGCTTTTTTGCAGGGTGGGTGGGGGTCTCGCAGGCAGGTCACCCAGCAAGCTATTAGGTGCCATCCATTAAACTGACTGGCCGGTGGCTCCTAATGCACCACATATTGGAAAGAATTCAGGTCTAAAGCTTTTATCCATTTAAGCATCTTTAATATTTTACATTGAGAGAAATAAGGATCAATGTCTTGTTTATAGAGCAGCGTTTATGGAGAAACTAGTCAAGCCTTTTTCTGCCTCTCCTTTCCCAGCCAAAGTGCAGTTCTCAAGAGGAAAGAAACAAATGGGAGAGGCAAGAAGGAACGAGATTTTAAAAACAGTAGCAGTGCCCCAGGACGTGCGAAAAATAGGAGCACTCTGAAATTATTTTGGTGTATTAAGGAAATCAGAATACATTCTGGTTTAGGAAGCAGCTTTTCACTCTGAAGGATGAGGAACAAATTGTGTGTTGATGGTGTTGTGATCAGCATCCCTTCCAGGTGTGTCAGGGTGGGATGCAGCAGGCGCATGCAGGCGCCATCAGTTCCCGCTGGTGGTGGAGGTTAGATGATGTTGCTTCAAGCAAGTATTATCTCACCATTTCCAGGGCATTTCCCCACATTGCAAAAAGACCTCCCAACCAACTAATTGCACAACTTGAACCCTGACAGTCCGGAAGCCTCCAGCATCTGCCATACACACAAAAGGTTCCAGGCTCAATCCCTGGCAACTCCTGAAACCCTGGAGAGCTGCTGCCAGTCAGTGTCGGCAATGCTGGGAAAGATGAATTGATGGACAACTTCCCATGTTCGTAGACTTACAGCCATCCCAACCATGTTTACTTAGAAGTAAGTCTTCTCAAACTCAATGGTGTTTAGGATTGCAGCATAAATTAGTGGCAAGTCCAACTTCTTCCACACAAGCCTGCCCAGCTTTGGCCTTCTTCTGGGCTACTCTCCTCCCCTCTGTCCTGCCCACATCAGATGTTTTTCCCCACCCTTATTTGCTTGTTCTACCATTGCTATTTTTAATTATTTAATTGTAGGTTAAACCACAGAGCCTAGGACTTGCCGATCAGAAGGTCAGCGGTTCAAATCCCTGTGACGGGGTGAGCTCCCGTTGCTCGGTCCCTGCTCCTGCCAACCTAGCAGTTCGAAAGCACTTCAAAGTGCAAGTAGATAGATAGGTACCACTCCGGTGGGAAGGTAAACGGTGTTTCCGTGCACTGCTCTGGTTCGCCAGAAGCAGTTTAGTCCTCCTGGCCACATGACCCGGAAGCTCCCTCAGCCAATAAAGTGAGATGAGCGCCACAACCCCAGAGTCGGCCAGGACTGGACCTAATGGCCAGGGGTCCCTTTACCTTTACCTTTGCTATTTTTTATTATTTGATTATTTTTATTTTATTTGCTACATTTACCATATATAGCACCTTTGTCTTCCAAGGAGTTCAAGGCAGTGTACATGATTCTCTTTCTTCCCACTTCATCCTCACAGCAACCCTGCAAGGAAGGCTAGGCTAAGAGAGGGCGACTGACTCCAAGGTCAAGCTTCATGGCTGAGTGGAGAATTTGAACCCTGCTCTCCCAGGTCCCAGTCCAACACTCTAACCATTATGCCACACTGGCTCTGCTATGTATTTTATTGTAAGTCTCCTTGGGCATTCTGAGTGAAAACTGTAACAAATAATAGCATTTAGATCAGCAGAAATAAATACACAATATTTATTTTTTATATTTGTTTGTCACTTTTTCCACAAAAGCATCATATTTTAAAACCACAGATTAAAAACAAGAGTTAAAACCTGAAATGAAATCTAAGATCTCAGCTGTAATATGTCAGTTCATTAAGCATTTTTACCCCTATTAAGCATGTGTTCTCCATGCATTTCATTGCAAGCTTTTACCTCTTTGCAGGAGTGCCATCTTGGCCCCGCGACCATGGGTGCCCAGGACTGTGGGTGCCATGCAGCTTCATGGGGAATTTTATGGGTGCTCGGGCCCCCAGGACCCCAGAGAGTTGGCACCTCTGCCTCTTTGTCTGCAGGGAGTGGAGGGGGTCTCTTAGCTCCATCGGTTCAAGTGTGGTGCTGATAACGCCAAGGTTGTTGGTTGGACAGCTGCCTATTCCTGCATTGCAGAGGTTGGACTAGATGATCCTCAGGGTCCCTCCCAACTCTACAGTGCTGTGATTCTTTAGAAAAAGCTTACCTTCTGAGAACCACAGGCCTGCCACCTTGGGTTGTGCGGTGGGAGAAAGATGGGATATACGTAACATGTAAGGAATCAGTAATAAATAAAATATATTTGTATTTGCCCCTAAAGAAGCTGTGAATAGGAAGATTTCTAAGACATGGATTTATTAATTTTGAAATGCATGCACCACTTTTCCTAAGAATAGTCCAAAGATGCTGACATCAACAATAAAGCAACAAAAAGTTTAAAAATTCAGTGCACGCCATATATTTAAAACACACCTCACAAAAATCCTGTAGTTTACTCCTCGCAGTTTACTCCTGTCGTTTACTCCTCGCAGAGCTACAATTCCCAACACCCTTAGCAAACTACAGTTCCCAGGATTGGGGGGGGCAGCCTGAACTTGATTACTAAGAACACCTTCACCCAACTTTGTCCCAAACTAACTAACCTCAGGGATAGTCAGAACATGTAAGAAAACCTCTGGTGATGATCTTAAGAAGTGGGTGGGTTCACATGGGAAAAGGGAGCCTTTCTGATAACCCAGCCTTAAACCCCTGACAACCAGATTTTTCAACCTGGCGCCCTCCAGGTGTCATGCAGCCATGCTTGCTGGGGCTGATGCACATCGTAGTCCAACATGTCTAGAGAGCACCAGGATAGGGAAGGCTAGTCCTAGTTTTTCAAGAGATGGAGTGGAACCATTTTTAGAGTTGCCAGTAAAAGAGGATGTGATCTAATCTAAGAGTTTTGCCCACTGACCTCTGCTGATGTTGCAAAGGATCCTGGGATTGTGCACTGCAACCTTTTGGGTGGCCAAATGTCTATCTTGGACCAATCCTTTTTGGGACAATCACATAATAAGCAGAAACTGTACAGTGCAGTATAGGAAAGTGTAGGATTTATAAAGAAGGAAATTTCCAAAACATTTTTTAAAGTCCCTTTCACAACATTAGTATTTGTGCAAATGCTTTTGGAGGTTTGTAAAAATATTGTTTCTTCAGTAGCTGCTGCCTTATGTCAGGCCAGGCTGTTGGTCTGTCTAGTCTGGTATTTCTTGACAGCAGCTCCCTAAAGTCTGTTCCGTCTCCCATCTCCCCGATCCTTCTGGTGAGTTGGTTGTACCTTCTTCGTGAGAAGCTGGTGCTCTGAACTATAGCCCCTCTCCACTCTTGCCTTCCCAGCCAGCATGAGATGTAAAGGATATGAATACTTTATTTTGTGGTGTAATGCTATCCTGTGGAACTACCTGTCACATGATTTCACAATTCCTGCTTTTGTGGAAGGATTTTTTAATTTAATTTTTTATTTATTTTCTGGTGGAGGGGGGGGGGTTAAATGAGTTGTTCAGCAAATTGCTCTTCTACGTTGTGATTCGTCCCATCACAGAGGTTAGGAACAAGCTTACCTTCCACTCAGTCATTCAGCACTTAAAATGAATAATTAAAAAACCACTGCAACATAGAAATAGATAAGGGGCATAAACCTTCTAAGCCACAAGACATAAATCAAAGTTCCCTGTTCTTCCTGGCATGAATAATTGAGTTTTTTACACCTTTCATTGCGAGGAGTGAAGGCAGGATGCTTAAGTGAGGGTGGGGAGGGGTGGATCTGTCAAACTGATGTTTAAGTACAATCTGGCATTTTTGCTGAGGTTTTTGTGCCACTTATTTTCATTTTAAAATAAAATAAAAATAACATCTTAATATGTTTGAAATGGGGGGGGCAAGGTTCAACCCTCCACAAGTTTTGAGCAACTAAAATTGCAGTCCTTTAATGCACTAATTGAGAAAAAATCCCATTAAACTCAATGGACCTACTTCTGAGTAGATGTATAGGATTGCTGTGTAACTCAGGGGTTCACCAACTAGTCTGTGGACCACCATTGGTCCATGAGCTTCATTCATGTAGTCCACAGCATTTCTGAAAATTATGATTGAAGGCAGGAGATGGCACTTCCATCATGTTAAAGATTTGTGTTCATTATTAATTATATTTCTATTGCTTCTTTTATTTCTTACATTGCATTTTATTATATTACAAATTGAATTATATGGGAAAGAAAAGAAGCAATTAAAAATTAGACAGCTTCTAGCACAGTGCATTACAAATGCTGAAGAGGCACAAAAATCATTAAGTGATCCTCCAGGACCTTCAGCAGTTTTCAGATGGTTCATTGGAACCAGTAAACAGAAGGAGGAGCTGTATTCTTTGCACTAAAATTTACCAAGAGAAAGGGGGAGAATAACAAAAAGAAAGGAGAATTCTGAAAGATCCACAAAGCAGTCCATGAAAACCCATGTTGAATCAAAAGACTTCCACGGGGGTCTACACATGCCGTAGGGTTCAGTGATGGGATGCTGAGATGATAGAATCGCTGGACAAACATCAACAGAACTTCCTGCAAATAGAAAGCCAGCACAGGAGGCAAAGGGTGAGGCTAGAACCTTTATTACTTATTCTCTGTCTGGAGGGAGTTGCTAGAGTTTTGCTTGGAGGAATATTCCAAAGCAATCTCCCCCACCTGTTGTTTGAGGTGGCACTGTCTATTTTTCTGTCTCTTTATTCCACTGTCTCAATTGATTGCGGTCTGCTCTGGGCATGCAGCACTGTGTGAGGTGGTAGAATCCTGAAGCAGTAGAAGGTGTTGTTTTAATGCATGCCCCCATCTAAAAATACGACCTCCCTACGAGTGAAATGCTCACATATAAAACCACAGAATTGGAGAACTGGAGAGTTGGGAGGGACTCCAAGGTTCACCCAATCCCACCCCCTGCAATGCAGGAATCACAGCTGGCCATGACAGATGGCCATCCATCCTCTGCTTGTAAGCCTCCAAGGAAGGAGAGTCCAGGCAGTGCCATAGCTATGGAGGGGGTGAGGCCAGCCTGGTCTTTTGCCCCAGGTGAAGCCTCCAGAATGGCACCATTGAGGCTCACAGCCTGTGTGTGTATGTATGCAAATGCATTGGGGGGGTGCCAAACTGGGTCTTTGACCCAGATGAAATAAAGCCTAGTTTTGCCCCTGCCCGATGGAGTCGGTTCCACTGTCGAACAGCTCTTACTGTCAGAAAGTTTTTCCTGATGTTAAATCAGAATCTCATTCTTTGTCATTTGAATCCATTGGTTTGGGCCCTCCCCTCCGGAGGAGAAGGAAACAAGCTTGCTCCAACTTCCATGTGACTGCAATTTAGATATTTGAAGATGGCCATCACCTCTCAGTCTTCTCTTCTGCAGGCTAAACACGCACCGTTCCCCATAAGGCTTGGCTTCCAGATTCTTGAGCATCTTTGTTGTCCTCCTCTGCGCACATTCTAGCTTGTCAATATCCTTCTCAAACTGTGGCATACAGGACTCCAGGTGGGGTCTGACCAAGGTAGACTAGAGTGTTACTGTCCCTTCCCTTAATGTGGACACTAGACTTCTGTTGAGCAGGGAGAAATTTTTTAGATCAAGCAACTTCCTGCAATGACTATTCTTACAGGGATTTCTTTTTAAATAAAGGGGGAGCATTAACAGTGTTCTAAAGTAATACAATTCATCCTGCCACTCAGAATACTACTGCAGTCCACTGATGTCTGCATGCGCTCAAAGGTAGGAAGGAAAAGTACTTTTTCTCCACATGCTCAAAAACATATTGCTTTCCAGTCTCCTGTTTCTCTTAAATCTGAAGCCAAAATGTTCCCTTCAAGGAAAGGCTCTTGGCACATGGTCAGGGTCACTCATGGCCCATCCACACCATGGTTTAATGTGGATTGTGACCCCCTTTTGCCCCCTTTAATTCCCCCTTAGCGATGTGGCATTCTCCACCTACTACTGTCCCACACTTTCTCTTCCCTGAATCCAAAGACTCCCGATGTTAGAAAATCCAAATAGGAGGCACTACATTGATTGCATAGGAAATCTCTGGATTTAGAGATAAGAAAGTGTGGAGCAGCTATTAAGCCAATGTATCAATAGGCCCATAACTCTTGCGTGCTGGAACATTTGAAAGGAAATGGTATTGCATTGTTTTGTTTTATTCTGGTGCACCACTCTGGAGGTCTTTTCAGCCAAAAAAGCAGCATAAAAAACAAGACTTGTAGCTTAACATATCGCAAAGTAACATAGCAGTGCCAGAGAGTGCCAGCTGTTAGCTTACCAGCAGGGCTGCCTCCTTCTCTGCTCTTGCAAACACTGAGAGTTTTAAAGAAAGCAGCAGCAGCAAAGTGTCCAAAACAAACCACTAGTTTGTGTAAAATCACCACTAATGCTTCTGCTGATCAGCCTGCTCCTTGGAGATGAGGCTGGACCACAGCTTCGTCGCCATGGTGATTCTTCTCTCCTGCATCCTGGACTTCCCTGCCAGATGAGCCCGGAGAGAGAGACTCCCAGCCCTCCTCCTCCCTCCTCCTCAGGGTGGGGGCTGATATTTTATAGCTGCCCTTGCAGCCAATGGCATTGCAGACAGCTGAGATGCCAGCAGCCTGGAAATGCTCTCCTCTCCATCAAGGGTGCATTGCAGGGCGTGGGGGATGCCCCTCAGAAACTCTGGCTGACCCCTGCCGCCTGTGCTGGACGGGGCACGTGCCCGCTTCCTTAACTGGCCGGGCTCAGGAGACTTCGCAACAATGACATTCTCTGCCTCTGGGAAGAAGCAGCCAGAATCACACCGGGAACTTGCTGCAGCAGCTGCCGGGGAAGTTTTGCCCTCCAAGTTTTGAAACTTTTAGAGGCTTGGTTTTTTCCTTCATGATCCAAAGCAGCGACAAGCCCCTCTTGGGTGCCGGCCGTCACCCCCACCACCTTACCTCTCCCCCGTCCCTCCACCTCCCCCTCCTCCTTGTTCGCATTCCCCCTGCCCTGCAGCATCCCAATGGGGCAAGCCTGAAGGAGGCTTTTGCCCATCCTCACCCCTGCCAACCGGAGGACTGGAAGATGTGAACCTGCAGGGGAAGGAAGGACCTGCTCTGCTCTGCTGCAGACAGACTGCTCCGGCTCCTCATCACTCTGGTTCCCAAGGGAGCTAAGCTGGCCCTGGGGGGTGCGAGTCGCATGCCCCCAGAGCTGTGCTGCCCATCGCGGGACGCTGGCTGGCAATGGCGATCCAGGGGATGGAACTTTGCGCCATGGCGGTGGTCATTATCCTCTTCATCGCAGTCCTCAAACAGTTCGGGATCCTGGAGCCCATGTCTATGGAAGGTAACGAGAGCATGTGCCCTTGGTGTCCCCTTTCACCCAAGACCCTCGGTGTCGACCCAGTTGCCTCCCCACCACCCAGGCTGCCTTGATCCCTGCCCAAACAGCAGCTCACTGGTGAATGTAGAATGCTTAGTTTTTGGAAGCAAGGGGGTCTGTAACAATTAGACAATCTGTTCTCTCCATCTCGTTCTGTCTGGCTGCCATTCTGATGGAACTGGACATAAACCTTGGACCAAGTTTTTCTCTTAGTCTTCTAGTGATTCTCTTTGGTGTCATTTCCTTGCCCCCAAATAACTCCTCTTCTTTTGCTGGTTTCTATATGATGTTGTAGGGAGCTATTCTCCCCCCCCCCCGCACCGCAAAACTTGTTAGTTCCAGTGGGGCTTTCAGCTGGGGGAAGAGAAGGATTTATCTACTAGCAAAAACTCTCAGCTGCCTTATCCTCCCTTCCAAGTGGCTGAAGAATGAATTTCCCCCAGGATCATCTCCCCTCCCCCATTTCTAGAGAGGACCAAACACCAATACTCTTTTTTTTTAAAGAACCAGCCCTGTGGGGTGGAATATTTTGAGCCCCACAGAGCTCTTATTTGGCCTGAATGTTAAAATAAAGAAAATAAAGGATGGGGGGGCACCACAGCCTTGAGATGGTAATGGTGAAAACATACGCAGACCAATTAGACTAGGACCTGAGCATGCAGAGAAGGAGAAGCACTAGGAGGCTGGCTGGAGGTACGAGGGCACCTGATGCTGCAGCAGCCTTGAGGGAGTTAAGCAGGTCAGTCTCTGGGTAGTGCCTGGAGGGGAGACCCTCTCCCCGGGGACCCTGCATATGCCTCTTTGTATAGGAAAGGCAGGATTTGAATGAAACAAACAATAGTAAACATACATGTAGACCCTCCTGTGGAAATGCCCCTTGGGATGCCACATTCCTCATTCCCCTTCTTGTCCATGGAGGGTGCTTTTTGATTCTGGAAAAGGCTGAGGCTAGAGGACTGGAGCTCAATAACAGAGGAGCAAGTCAATGGTCCCAGTTCAGTCCCCAGCTTCTCCAAGCAGATTGGAGAAGTCCTGTCTGAAACCCTGGAAAGATACTGCCCATCATTCTAGCCCAGGGCTGGGGAACCTGAGGCACTCCAGAAGTTGTGGGACTTCAACTCCCTTCAGCCCCAGGCAGCGTGGACCAATGGTCGGGGATGGTGGTAAAACTTACGGAAAGTCACCCTGAATACCTGAGGGCACTGGGGTTGGCAAAGGCGAAGCTCAATGGGCCAGTGATCTGACTTGGTATAAGGAAGCTTTCCCACCCTCCTGGTGTCTCTCAAAGCACAGCTAAGCCCCAGATGACCAAAAGTCCTAAAAGGGACAGGAGAGAGGGACCCTCCTTGGGAATCTCCCCTGCTTAGACCAGCTGGGGGGAAATTGGCCTCGCAGCCTAGATTCACATAACCCAAGTGATGAGATGTGAGTTGACTTTGTTTGCCCCCTCATCTATCTGCATGGGGGGAAAGGGTTGTGTGAGTAGCTCCACCAGAACCAACTCTACCCACTTCACTGCAAAGCTTTGTCATGTGGCTTGAATGTGAGCTTAAGATGGACCGTGCAAGTGGATCAGGCCAATAGCCCACCCAGTCAAGCCCTGTTTCCCACAATGACCAAAAAGTGTGTCTCTGGAAAGACTGTAGTCAGGGCATGAGGGCAACACCCTGCTTTTGATTCTCAGCAACTGGCATTCTGAAGAATACGGCCTCCAACCCTGGAGATGCCATCTTGCCTTCAGTCATAGGAGTCGGCTCCTAGGGGCCAAGGTCCCTTCACACACACACACACCTAGAACAATTGAGAGTCAATGGGCATTGCCAGTCAAATGGGTGTGTGATGAATTATGCTAGACGCCCCTCACTCCCATATTTTATTCAGGATAGCATCCTTGCCACTAAAGGCCTTATCCTCCATGTGCCAATATGGTGGAAGGTTATAGCCTGATGTGCCAGAGCACATTGTACGACCCTTTGAATGGGAATAGAAAATGGTTTTTAAGTTGAATAAAATGGGCAGCCATCCCTCTTTCAAACCTGCTTCAGCATTCTGGAAAACTCTTCCCTGTTTCCCACCTTTATATCTTGATGAGAAAAAGCTCAAACCACATTTCCCTCCACTAGTGTCTCTCCACTTGAGCACAGCTGTGAGCAAATTGCCCCTGTTCTTCAGCTCAGCCTGAACTCGCATGTTTCAAGTGTGTTATCTCCCAAACTGTGGCCTAGTGACCCAAGAATGGAACATTCATGTGCTTTCTATGACCCTTGCGAGGAAAAAGCTTTCAGAAAATAGTTAGAACCCTTCCTTTTAAGGAAGGCATTTGATTTTTAATGTTTTTTGCTTCCTTTCTGAATATTTGTTTCATGGCTGCTGTTTCCATCTTCAATCAGGTGCCAAGGGCCGGCCTGGTTGGGCGTCCGCTGTGGCTCCACATGGCAACAGGGGGCTCACTCACTGGCCCAAAGCCCCCTGGACCTGCTCTCCTCTAAACTATTGCAACCTGCTTCCTTGTTCCCCCACCTCCGGCTCTGGCCCAGACAAGGGTGGTGGCAAGGAGGACCACTTGATGGCACTGCCTGTTTGCTTCTTGGCTGTCTGCCTGGCAAGCCAGCACATAGCAGCAAGGATGCAGGAGAGAGGCTGGGGATCATGGCAGTGAGATTCCCTGAAGGAGGAAGGCCCATGGAGCCAACTTGATCCAAGGTCCACCAAAACCTAGAGCCAACATTGCAAAGGATGCTTTATTTAAATTATTAAGTGTGTGTGGGGGGGTTTGTTTTGCTCTTGTTGGCTACCTTTATTTACACTGGTACCTCCGGTTGTGGACGGGATCTGTTCTGAAGGTTTCTGTAACCGGAGGTGCCTGTTCTGCGCATGTGTGCGGCGCAATAGAGCACTTCTGCACATGCGCGAGCAGTGAAACCTAGATTTAATTTTAAAATTTATATACCCCCATCATCCATAGATCTCAGGGTGGTCCACAACATAAAAATACATAAAAAAGAAAAAACAAGAACCCACAGACCAATAACTCACCAGTTGAGCAATCCAGATGAAAGGTGGAATATAAACATTTAAAATAAAAAACAATTAAAACTGGCTTCAGAATTGAGCCTTATGTGATTTGTTCAGGTAGTTCGGGTGCCACATGATGGTCACTGCAGACAAAGGGCTGCAGAGACAGGTGGGACCCATAGTCCAAAATACAGTGGTACCTTGGTTCTCGAACTTCATCTGTTCCAGGAGTCCGTTGACTGCTGGAACGGTTTGAAAACCAAGGGAGCTTCCTGCACTCAATCGGAAGCCGTGTCAGATGTTCGGCTTCCAAAAAACATTCACAAACTGGAACACTCCCTTCGGGTTTGCAGCATTCGGGAGCCAATTTGTTTGACAACTAAGCCATTTGACAACCAAGGTACCACTGTATATGGAGAATCACAGGTTGTGGAAGAGCGGTTTAGTGACTGCAAGCCTGTAGGAAACAATAATTTATATGGCTTTTGGAGAGTTAACATAAGAAGAGCCTGGCTGCTGTTTGAGGAAATGGAGGCCCATCTAGTCCAGCATCCTGTTCTCACAGTGGCCAACAGAAGCCCCAGTGAGAGTCACGTAAGCAAGACACAAGCGCAGCAGGAGGGCTCTCCCTGATTGTCATTCCCAGAAACTGGCCTTCAAAATGCTTCAGCAACATTAATTGGGCAGATCTCAACTGGGTAGTTTATAAAGGGTGCTGGGAATTGTAGCTCTGTGAGGAGGAAACTACAGTTTCCAGAATTCTTTGGGAGAAGTTATGTGCTTTGAATGTGCGTTGAATGAGCTTTAAATGCATGATATGGCTATCCCAGGATTCCATCACAAGATTCCTTACAACACCTCTGTTGCTTGATAATAATACAGTAGAACCTTGGCTTACATTACCCTTGGATAATGTAAACTTCGGGTTGTGAAAGTGGCAAACCCCGAAGTATTCTTCCGGGTTTCACCGCTCATGCATGCACAGAACAGCCACCTCCAGTTTTGGAAACCTGGGATCCGACCGGAGTTCTGAACAGATCCCATCTGCAACTGGATGCACCACTGTATAATAATAATATTTTATTATTTATACCCCGCCCATCTGGCTGGGTTTCCCCAGCCAGATGGGCAGCTCCCAACAGAATATTAATAATAATAAAGGGATAAAACATCAAAAATTAAAACCTTTCCTAAACAGGGATACCTTCAGATGTCTTCTAAAAGTCAGATAGTTGTTTATTTCCTTGACATCTGATAGGAAGGTATTCCACTGAGAGGCCCTCTGCCTGGTTCCCTGTAACCTCCCTTCTCGCAGAGAGGGAACCACCAGAAGGCCCTTGGTGCTGGACCTCAGTGTCTGGGCTGGACGATGGGGGAGGAGATGCTCCTTCAGGTCTACTGGGCCGAGGCCATTTAGGGCTTTAAAAGTCAGCACCAGCACTTTGAATTGTGCTCGGAAACGTACTGGAAGCCAGTGTAGGTCTTTCGGGACCAGTGTTATGTGTTCTCACCAGCCGCTCCCAGTCACCAGTCTAGCTGCCGCATTCTGGATTAGTTGTAATTTCTGAGTCACCTTCAAAGGTAGCCCCACATAGAGCGCATTGCAGTAGTCCAAGCAGGAGATAACTAGAGCATTTACCACTCTGGCAAGACAGTCTGCAGGCAGGTAGGGTCTCATCCTGCATACCAGATGGAGCTGGTTGACAGCTGCCCTGGACACAGAATTGACCGGTGCCTCCGTGGACAGCTGTGAGTCCAGAATGACTCCCAGGCTGCGCACCTGGTCCTTCAGGCACACAGTTACCCCATTCAGGATCAGGGAATCCCCCACACCTGCCCGCCTCCTGTCCCCCCAAAACAGTACTCCTGTCTTGTTGACCCATCACTAGCATCTCCATATGCCCCGTGGGGTGGAGGCTGAAACAGGGCATCTTACCTTCGGCCCCTGTGTGAGTTGATGGCAGAGGCAAGAGTTGAATCCAGGGCTCCCTCTCTTAAGCCCTTTTGCAGCCAGAGAGTTTGACGTGCATCAGGGGCACCCCTTGGGGGTCTCTTGCTTTTTGGCACATGTTCTCCATTGGCTAATCATATTTCCCCAGGAATCTCCATGTATATATTTATCCACACTGCTCTGAGACCCGGGAAAATGCAGAGGCAAGAGGTATCAGTAACCACAAAGTCATCTTTGCAGCCGATAATAAAATATTAACCAAGGAGGAAAACCTGCTTGCTTGCAGCTTAAACCAAGAAACTGAATCCCTTCTTTCCTGGACCCCTCAAGGATGAGAGTTTCTCCCCCTCCTCTGTGATGCCTCTTTCCCTCTGCACCTTGGCAAGAGTCCAGGAAGGTCCAGAAGGCAGGAGAAGGAGGGAGGAAGGGACCAAGGAGGGAACTGGAGAGTAGAGAAACCCCAGACATTCTCTACCCCCAAACCCTTCTGGGTGGCAGGAAGGAGGGAGACGTGTGTGAGAACAGCTTGCCCCTAGATGGAACATCCCACTGCTGAGTCAGCAGTTTCAGCCATCTCTCAGGGTGGGTTTTGCACGGCGGCAGCTTAGTCCTATTTTTAAAATATGCTCACAGTTGCTGCATCATTGTCCCAGGCTTGCTCTGACCTTGCTCAAGGGAACACATCACACGCTGCATCTCAGTTTCTGGTTAAAGATATATAATCATAATAAATCTGTTTGACAAGAGATGGCCCTATGCTGAGGTGAAGATTTAAGACACCTTTAGGGTGGCCAGATGGGAGACTGATGACTACGATGGCGCATGAATTGCTTTGGTGGGCAAGAGCAAGGAGAGGTCCATGAGGACCAGCCTCCTGGGAAGTCAGGATGCATCTCTGGCCAGTTATTCCCAGCGCCAGATGCACAGAGCTCTGCTGCCTGGGCAGTCAAGATGCAGACAGCAGGCCTGCCCTTTGAGCCGGGGGTTAGAAGCTGAGGAATGGGACAAAAAAGACTATAAATCACTCTTTCCCCACTTGGTGCCATCAAGTTGTTTTGAACTACAGCTCCCATCAGCCCCAATGCGAGTTGCAGACCAAAACGTTTGGTGGGCACCTTGCAAAGCCTTCCCCCCCAAAAGACCCAACAACTTCTCCCAAACTCCCCAGATTCCGATATGGAACCAAACGGTGCCTATCGCCTCTGTAGCCGTGCATCTTTTAATTGGGCTTTTCTAGGTATAGAATGTGAAATCTTTTCAAGCGGACTTGGGGGTGGAGGAGGTGAGGAGCCTTGCAGAAACGAAGATGTTCTCCTGCTCATTTCAACCTCTCTGCCCGTTCTCCTTGCTGCACTGTAACTGAGTGCAGAACTCCATCATGGGAGATGCAGAAAAAGGCAACCAAAAGGATAAGGGGGCTGGAGCAAGTCCCCTGCAAGGAAAGGTTAAAAAGGGGGGGTCTTTAAATTTAGCAGAGGGTGAGTAAGGAGATGCTTCTCTTCCTCTCTCATAATGCTAGAAGAACTCTGGGACCTCCAATGAAGCTGATGGTTGAAATATTCAGACTAGACCAAAAAAAAGTACTTCCCACAACACACAGCCAAATGCGGAATTTACTGCCACAAGACGTAGAGATGGCCCCCAACTTGGACAGATTTAAAAGGGCCTTAGATGAATTCATGGAGGATGAAGGGCTGGCCTTGTTCACTGACCAGGAAGGCCATCTCCTACCTGCCGTGTCAAAGGCCTCTGCATGCCAGTGCTGGGAATCACAAGGAGGGAGAGGTTGGTTGTGCTCAGGTCCTGCTGACAGGCTTCCCTCTGAGACTCCTGGTTGGCCACTGTGAGAACAGGATGCTGGACTAGATGGGCCTTGGGCCTCACCCAGAAGAGCTCGGCTGATGGGCTTGGGCACAGGGTGCCACCTTCATTCAAATCCTTCCTTGGGATCTCCCTTTTCTGCATGACCTTTGCTTATCCACTGTCTCCATTCAACCCAGCTCTCAGTGTGTGCCATGGCATTTCATAGAGTTGGAAGGGATCCCAGGGGTCATCTAGCCCAACCCCCTGCAATGCAGGAATCATTTTGCCCAACATGGGGCTCTACTGACTGAGCCTCCAAGCGGTTTGTCCACAGACTTCCTGCCTTTCTCTCTGTGTGGATTCCTCATTGTCTGCTTTAGGTCTTAAGCTCCTTTTGAGCACGACTTCCTGAGTTTCCTATGAAACTCAGGAAGGCTCTCTCTGCTGATGGAACAGTCATGATAACATAATCATAGTAACTTGCTTCTCAGTGATTCCTAGTTGAATGGGTAACCCGGCTACCTTAAGGACAGCCTCCTTCCCTATACAGTGGGCCTGACTTAATTCTGCCCTGGATGGCTGATGTATTGTTTTCCTTCATGCTTGTTGGTCTTTCTTTGCATACAATATAATCCCAGTCTATAGGCAACCATATTTTAAAATAAGGTTCTGAAGAGCAGCTCCACCTGACTCCACATATATTGTTCTTACAGCTCTTTTAGGACAGCCTTCGCCAGCCTGGTGCCCTCCAGATGTTTTGGACTCCAACTCCCATCAGCTCCACTAACAGAGCCATCTTCCCATCAGCTCCAGCATCCTATGTCCATGCCGGCCAAGACTGATGGGAATTGTAGTCCAAATATCTGAAGGGCATCAGGTTGCCAAAGGCTGAATTAGAAGACTGCAGAAACAACCATGCAGAATGCAAAAAGCACATCTCAACGCTGACCAGGGCTGATAAGAGCTGTCCAAAAGTTCTGGAGGACACAAGTTTGCAGAAGGTTGTTCTGGGGCATAATTGGTAATTGTATGCCAGGCTGTCTTTTACAATCTAGTACCCCGCTGGCTCGGAGGGGCGCAGGTGGCGCTGTTGGTTAAACCACAGAGCCTAGGGCTTGCCGATCAGAAGGTCAGCGATTCAAATACCTGTGACGGGATGAGCTCCCATTGCTCGGTCCCTGCTCCTGCCAACCTAGCAGTTCAAAAGCACGTCAAAGTGCAAGTAGGTAAATAGGTACCGCTCCGGCGGGAAGGTAAACAGTGTTTCTGTGTGCTGCTCTGGTTCGCCAGGAGCAGCTTAGTCATGCTGCCCACATGACCCGGAAGCTGTACACCGGCTCCCTTGGCCAATAAAGCGAGATGAGCTCCGCAACCCCAGAGTCGGTCATGACTGGACCTAATGGTCAGGGGTCCCTTTACCTTTACCCCACTTACTCAGGAGGCCTTCACACAAAGAAATTGTTCTAGGGCTCAACAGCATCCTCTTCCTAGTCCAGTGCACATGCTTTGTTCAGGAGCAGGGGTGCCAACGTTAATAAAATATTGAGAGGGCAGGTAAGCTCCACCCCACATGATCAATCACATGATGTGGGACACACAGACACCATTTGAATGGCAGCACTCATCAACCTGGGGGGTGGGGAGGGCTGGCCCCCTCAGATATTTATTGGGAGGAATAGTTGGCTCCTATCCTCAGAGCTTGAGTGAGTAGGATCCAGTCAAGGGAGAAGTGGGCACAGGTTGCCTGATCCCTCTAGCAGCCCCAGCCAGTGGGCATGCAACCCATTGAGGGCAATGGCAGTTATGGCGTCTCATCCTTTGGCAATCCCTCTGCAGTTCCACGTGGAACTGGATTATCCCGTAAATCAACAACGTTTTTTGCAATCTGAACAAAAACACACAAAAAAACCATTTAGTATTTATATGGGGTGTCAAGAGCATTTATGGTGCTTCTTAGATGTTTTCTTGTGGTGATCTTCACATGAGGCCTCTCCCAAACTGGTGCCCTCCAGATTTTTTGACTACAGCTCCCATCAGCTTCAGCCAACATGCGGGTAACCAGCAGCAGGAAGCCCTGAAATGGAGTGTTTGGGGTTGGGGTGCCAGAAACTTGGAATCCAGAGGATCTGAAGCCACACACGTCCCACAAAGTTCTTCACCTGGGCCAGCCTGGAGTTGGTATGCAAAAAAGTAAAGTGTGGCGAGCCACTTCTTACTATGCACATGTGCGCATATCTTCTGCCCTGTGCAGCAGACAATGGATCTGCTTCCCTGCTTCTCACAGCTCTGCCGATCTCCAACCCAGTGAGTTTCCTCATGTCTTACAAAACAGCCTTAACCATGACAACTGACTGATAAACCTCTGTGCAAGTGTCGCACCAACAAATCAGGACGGTGGCTCAGTTAACAGGTCCTCTGGAGGAGCCTTAGAACGTGCATCCAGGTCTTTGAGGCCTGAGCCATGTTGCCTTTGGGGCGGCACAGAACCAGATCTCCTCTCTCCAGCTGGAACACCAAGGTTGCCGCTCCTGGCTCTGGCACCGTCCATGGTAATAAAGATCCTGCAATTAGAACTTTGTGAGCAATTCTGTTGACAGAGCACAAGATGCATTAGGATCTTGCTCCTTCTCTCACGGCTGGGTTGATCCTGCAGACATAGCAAAAATAATGAGTAGGAAGGATTTAATCATCCACAGAAGTCTTTCCTCGGGACCTTGAGTCTGAGTCGAGCCTTCCCTGGGACAAATAATGACTGCGGAAGATCTACTTTGACAACAACCTTCAGACTCCTGGAGATCTTGCCAGGAGGGGGAGAGAGATCTCAGTCTGTTGAGTGTCACAGGCTGCCCACCCACCTCATCTAAGTGCTGCTGTTTCGGGGGCTTCAGTCGAGTTGCCAGGATGGTTCTGCTGCTTGGGATGGATCCAAAAGGACCTCCTCGCCGCAGTGCTTCAGGGCTCATCCTTGGAATCCTTGGTGCCCTGTCCTGCAAGGGGAGGGATCTTTTAGCATTTCAAGGGTAGTAATGATACCCCCATCTCCAGCCTCCTTATCTCACTCACTTTATTCTCTCAAAAAGACATCTCTCTACTGAGGTTTCAGTAATATGCAAGTATATTTAGATTGGAATAATTGAGTTTAGGGACGTTTTTAATGTTAGATGCTTTATCATGTTTTTAATATTCTGTTGGGAGTCGCCCAGAGTGGCTGGAGAAACCCAGCCAGATGGGTGGGGTATAAATAAATTGTTGTTGTTGTTGTTGTGGGTTAAGAAGGCTTTTGACTGGTAGTTTTTTGAAGTTTTTACACTGCTGTCTTAATTGCAATATGTTTAAATGTTGCTTTGCCTTGTTACTACGTGATACTATTATTGTGAGCTGCCTTGGGCTCCCTTTGGGGAGCAAGCATGAGATTGTTATTACAGGGTGGGGAAGCTCAGGGACCTCTCTGTCTGGCTGCTGACTGTCCACAGGCCACTCACCCTCCTCAGACACCCTTCTCACCACCCCTGCTTCATACTCTCTTGGAGTGTTTCTGCCTGGCTGGAATATACCCTTGAACTCTGACCATTCCTTCTGCTTACCTGGGTGGGGGGTCATAGAAAGGGGCATGTGAATGCAGAACCTGGGTAAAATTTGTGTTCATTGCTCTGCCCTGTTTTGCCTCTGGCCCTGAGCACCACTGGCATGTGACCCCTGGAAGGTTGTCCAGAAGGGAATGGAGATAGCTCAGTTGGTAGAGCATGAGACTCTCAGGGTTGAGGGTTCGAGCCCCATGTTGGGCAAAAGATTTCAGCCTTGCAGGGGGTTGAGCTAAAAGGCGCTTGTTGTCCCTTCCAACTCTATGATTCTATAATTTGCAGGCCCCCAAGCCTGCTTTAATTTTACAGTCATGATTATGGATATACTGAAACAGACAGGTGAACCAAATGTCAATTTCTGAGGTCAGAAGTAACAGTTTAGATGCTGTGTGCATCCTGGACTGCTATCTATATTTTTTCCATCTTCCCAATGTTTCCTTGCTGGTTAATTTTGGAGCATCATGTGATCTTTCACACAATGTAAAAGCCACTTGCCACTTCTGGGTGGGTTATAAATATTATTATTATTATTATTATTATTATTATTATTATTATTATTTGGTGGAGCCTAGTGAAAGTTTAGCACTTATGTCTGTACTAATTATTTCCAGGGTAAAAAATCCACTTTCAACCCTGTTCACTTGGGAAATTGCAGGAGTTTTGCCCTGTAATTTCCCCCAGTTTGCATGAGCACAGCACCACACTTGTGGGATGAAATGTGGGGTGGTATCCTGCATACAGTTCTTCTCCACCCTTTAACATTTAGCATAACAGGACAGCATATCAGTAAAAAATTCACAGTTCCATAACGCAACTGGTACCACAGTGCAAAGGGAACATCAGATATCTTGACAGAAGTGCTATCATAACCAGGGAAACTAATGCAATCAACCTCACATCCAAATGCAGCGAGTGCATTTCCACCCAAGTGTGCCACTGACAGCACTTAGCAGCTTGGGTCCAAACTTTGGCTTGCCACTTGCTAATCCTCGGGTCTGTCTGCTTGTTTTGCGGTGCCACTACTTAGCTAGCCACACACCCTCTTTGTCTTTGATCTTCTCCCAACACAATGAAACTCCTTCTGCTTGCTGCAAATGCCCTTCCCTATCTCCTGCTCAACATCAAAAAAACTAAGATCCTGGCCACTGGTCCCATCACCTCCTGGCAAATAGAAGAGGAAGAAATGGAGGCAGTGAGAGATTTTACTTTCTTGGGCTCCATGATCATTGCAGATGGTGGCAGCAGTCACAAAATTAAAAGACGCCTGCTTCTTGAAAGAAAAGCAATGACAAACCTAGACAGCATCTTAAAAAACCAGAGACATCACCTTGCCAACAAAGGTCTGTATAGTTAAAGCTATGGTTTTCCCAGTAGTGGTGTATGGAAGTGAGAGCTGGACCATAAAGAAGGCTGGTCGCCAAAGAATGGATGCTTTTGAATTATGGTGCTCTTGAGAGGCCCACGGACAGCAAAAAGATTAAACCTATCCATTCTGAAGGAAATCAGCCTTGAGTGCTCACTGGAAGGACAGATCCTGAAGCTGCGACTCCAATACTTTGGCCACCTCATGAGAAGAGAAGACTCCCTGGAAAAGACCCTGATGTTGGGAAAGATGGAGGAGAGGACGACAGAGGACGAGATGGTTGGACAGTGTTCTCGAAGCTACTAACACGAGTCTGACCAAACTGTGGGAGGCAGTGGAAGACAGGAGTGCCTGGCGTGCTGAGGTCCAGGGGGTGACGAAGAGTCGGACACGACTCAACAACTACACAACAACAACAAATCTCCTGCTCCCTTTTTCTCTCTGTTCCACCCCATCACCCACACCTGGCTCTGACACCTGGCTTCCAGCTGCTTGCTGTTTTCAGGTGGTATTCAGTTGTGTACTGGCAAAGTCAGTTTGTGCAGTGGATTTGATGATCAAGTGTAACAGATTCACTTCCACCCCCAAACTGCACTTTTTGCAATAAGAAAAGTGGTGGGAAAGTGTAATGGGAAATGTGTGATAATGAATGCTTGGTGCAGCTGTAGAAATGAACACATCTGAATCCTCAATAAACAGTGGAGGTCTTCTGAACCTTCCACCAGGTTTATGAAAACAAGTCAGGATGAATGCTCAATAAGCAGTGATGCTAAAATCACACTTTCTGTGTCTCTCCTTGACACGTTAGCTAGAGTGGAGTTCATGGTTTAATGGGAAGCACCCTCTTTGGGTGACAAGGTTTCTTATTTACTTCAAATTGTGGTAAATTTCAAGATCAGTAGGCCAGGGCATTGCATTGTAAGTACTGTAACTTAAAATGGTGGGCAGCTTAGGGAGATCATGGATGAGGCTGAGCACAGCCAGTTAGGAAGAGGCTTGTTGGTACTCTGGGCCACCTGATCAGATGCCGAGTAATCTGGCAGAATTGGTAATCCTGCCCAGAGGTGGCACCTTTGGGAGTTCACCCAGCAGCACCTTCTGCAAACTTGGAGGCCCCTGCCTGCCAGGAGCACCTTGGTCTGAGGCCACCATTTCTGCATCTGGAAAGTCTTTGCCAGCTTTTGCGTTGCAGTTCTGTTCCAAGTGGGGAATGAGGGTCTAGCTGAGAGGTGCAATGAACGTGAGGCTCTCCCCCTGCTGTTTTCCTTATACTTCTCATTGCCTTGCTGTAACTCCAGGTTTGCCCACTTTCCTGGAAATTAAGCTAGAAGAAGGAGTACAGAGAGGTCCTTGGCAGCAAGCAGGACAGGACAGAATGATACTTGCTCCCATGTGCACAGGTGATTCCAGACTGAAAATGAGAGGACAATGAACTCCATTGGCTCAGCCCTAATCCCATAACAGTTGTCCATGGTTCTATCATACATACAGTCATCTGATCTATCTTAAAGCCATTTTTTGCTGGCTACTGGCCCACAGCAAGGAGTTCCAAATGTTATTTGCATATAATTTGACTAAAAACTTCTCTGCTGCCTGTCCATTTCAGTGGATGAGCCACCCTGGTCTTCCAAGGTCAACCCGATCTACCTGAGAGCCTTTTAGCCTTGGGAAGAGATGTGTCGGCCTATGGAGTCTTCTAGCCGGTGCCATGACAATTACAGCTCATGAGAGGCTGGGTGCCAGAGCGCACAGCGAGCAGAAAGACTTGAGAATCGGTTGTGATTTCCTTTCAGTGACCCTGTGTCCCTGCTTTGCTAGAGGATCCTCCAGTTCGGCACGTCTGTGGGTGGGGTGGCTCTATTTTTAGGAAAGGGATATGAAATTCTTGGCTGGTTGGAATCCCAGAGGTCCTTGAAAACGAGACTTGTGGCAGAAAATAATGTGTTATCTGGAGCTATTCTGTGAAGCCGGAGTTCTGGATAGAGATAGATCAGTGGTCAAAACCTCTGTTTTGCATGCATCAATCTTGGATTGATTTTGAAATCTGTATTTTTCAACCAAAAGGGTAAGTATGAGACAATGGTCTAAACTGGGGCAGCCTTTGCAAAAAACCTATTTGTTCTTTCCCTGGTAAGTTGAGATTTTTCATCCATGTAAGCAGTTTAAGTAACAGGTGCTTAGCATAGATTTTCCCTGTCACTGACAGTAGATTTATCGGCCTGTAGTTCTTTAGTTCACCTGGGTCACCTTTTTTAAAGATGACTTTTTTAAAAAAAAGATTGGAATAATTATTGATCTGAGCCATATTTCGGGGATGATTCCATATTTATCAGTGAGAGTAAATAATTGAGCTAGGGGTTCTGCCCACCAGTCTATGAAAGTCTTAAATAATTCTATTGGTAGACCATCCTGCCCTGGTGACTTGCCTAGTTTAAAACTATTAACTATTCCTCTAATTTCTTTCTCTTTCACCCTTGGCCGCTCCTCTAGTCTGTCCAGTTTGTTATCATTGCTCTCTTTTCCATTCAATTCACCTTGCAGGTCATTAAATAGGGATATGAAATCCTGGGTCCATTTGGATTCTGCAATTGGTGGAACAACTAAATGGCTGCCAAGTTTCAGGCCTCCATACACTAACAACCAAAACGCTGTGTTGTTTTTGTTTTGGGTGGAGTCGAGCAACTGGGACCATTTTTGGGAGGCATATTTTTTTCTTTCCGGCCAAAATACAAATATATTTTCGTTTTTCAGCAAGGTAGACAGTTCAGTACAGTTATCTTAGAAAATTTGGCACATTTTCTTTTAAGTTGAAAACATTCATCGTCGAACCAGGGTCTAGTTCTGTATTTAAATGCCCTGACATTTGGTGGAATGTTGAGTTGTTCAGACATTTTGAAAATTTCACTATATACTTTCAGAATGTCACTACGAGAATTGATATTCTTTAGTTTAGACAGCACCTGGTTTCTCAAATCAACTGTAAGTTTTTGCCCCACTACTATACTCATTTCCTGAGACCATTTAGTTGAGTCATTTGCTTGTGTTGGCAAAATTTTGTGCTATTCCAATTAGTTGTTTCTAAATTGAAGTTGAAATTTATAGACATCAGCAGTGGTTGGTGATCACTTTCTGTATGCGTCCCAGTTTTGAAGTCCACTATCAGATTTACAATATCGTAAGGGACGCAGGTGATGTTGTGAGCCTAGGACTTGTCGATCAGAAGGTCGGCGGTTCGAATCCCCGTGACGGGGTGAGCTCCCGTGGCTCGGTCCCTGCTACTGCCAACCTAGCAGTTCGAAAGCATGTCATGTGCAAGTAGATAAATAGGGACCACTCCGGCTGGAAGGTAAACGGCATTTCCGTGCGCTGCTCTGGTTCGCCAGAAGCAGCTTAGTCATGCTGGCCACATGACCCGGAAGCTGTACACCAGCTCCCTCGGCCAGTAAAGCGAGATGAGTGCCGCAACCCCAGAGTCGGTCACGACTGGACCTAATGGTCAGGGTTCCCTTTACCTTTTTAAGGGACCAGTATGTATCTTCGAGGGGGGAAATATGTGAATTCCCCGTTTCTATCCCCAGCTGTTGAGCCATTCACAATTTGTAACTTAAAATTGTTACACAGCTTGAGCAAACATGTACTTTCCCTGTTTATAACTTTGTCTCTAGAGAGTCTTGCTATTTTCATTGAATATGCAATATCATCGGAGGTATTCCAATTTAAAGTGGTACGTAATTGTTATCAATTCCCACCCTAGCATTTAAATCACCTGCTGTTACTAATGAGGGGTTTGGGTTTCCATCTGTCAAATTTTCAACGTAAGAGTTTAATTGTGACCAATTTTCTACGGAGATAATGTTTGTGGTAGGGGGGATATAGACATTTACAAGCAACAAGATATCATTTTTAGTAGTTAAAAGTAGAGCTTGTGCAAATGAAGAGCATTTTTCTAACTGTTTGACTTCAAACCTTAGATTGTCTTTAACCAGACAGCAAAACCTGCTTTGGATGCAGAAGGTCCCAGGTTCAGTCCCTGCAATCGCCAGGCAGCGAGACCCCTGCCTGAATCCCTGGGTTGCCATATGTCCTCTTTTTCCAGGACACGTCCTCTTTTTCATGGGTAAAATGAGAGTTGTCATAGCCATCCATAGTTAAAAGTAGAAGTTGGCAAATGTGTCCTCTGCATGGGTGCTTAATCTTTTCTTTCGCTTGCCACTTCTCTGCTCTGCATTGCAAACCATGGGCTCTGCTTCCCGGCCTCTTCCCCCTGCCCACCCCCCCGGGCGCCACAGGCACATTTACTTTTTGGTGTGCCAATGGCAGTTCTGCGTAATTTTATTGTGGGTTCAGTGCTGCTCAAACACACAGGTTTCATGCAGCATCCACATGACATTGTCCTCATCAAAATGCCACCGCATATTATTTTTACGTTTAATCTAGTTAAATGTTTAAAGAGCAGAAAGGGATTAAATAAGATATGGGGACCACATTTTGATGAGGACAGCATTGGATGGATGCTTCAGCAGCTCTTAGCCACAATGGCTATGTTCTCGCTCTGCTGAAGGCAGCGTTCCCCTGCACACCAGTTGGTGGGAATCACAAGTGCGGAGTGAGAACAGGGTGCTCAGACTAGATGGGCCTTTTTGCACCAGCAAATTCACCATAAGCTGCCACGTGGAAGCCCTCCAAACCACCAACTCTCAAAGAGTCGTTCCTCAAAAACCCAAGAAAGTTCAGCTAGAGGCATTTGTGTGTCTCATGTACCACCTGTGGCACAAAAGAGGGGTCTCTTCCAAGCCCTGCAACACCGCTTCCTGTCCATTGAGGCACACACTCTATTTTGCACTATAGCAGCTCTCCCATATTAAAATGATTTTTTTTGTCTTTCATACTTGCAAATTAGCATGACAGCATTTTAAATGGAATGTGCAACATTGGGGAGACCTCTGAGGTTTCTGAGATGTGTCTCATGTTTATCTATGTTTTACCAAATTTTGGTTATAATTAGTTATAAACCAAACTACTGTAGTTTTTACAATTTGGTGTTTATTTCTTCTACTGCTTTATCTTTTCTTTTTTGAAAAAAAACCCTTTATTAAATTTCTTTCACTTCTCCAAGGTGGCAAGTGCCACTCAGGCCATTTCCAAACATTTTCTTTATAATAAATGCCTACTGTAAAAGCTAAGCCAACACTAAATAAAGATTCCCAAACCTCATTTGGTATCTCCATCTGATTATCTTTTTGTGGGATAACCAGCCTCGTATAACCAAGATGCTAATTAAAGTCTAATTAATGCATGAAGGGGTTAATACCATAGAGTAAGATGCCCTGCTGGGCTTAGCTCTATCCTCTTTCCCTCACCTAGGGAGGAACCAGGTAATCAAGGCTTTGTTCTCTTCCAATCTACCTGAAAAGCTCAGCATGTGAAGAGGTTTGAGCCTCTTGCTCCAGCTCGCCTGCATGGCTCTCACCAGCCACTCTTCAGTTCCTATACCAATAATCTATAAACCTTTACCCCTTTATAACTAAGCTAACTTGCCTTTGCACATTTTCTGAAGCATATGAATCTGAACTTCACAGAGTTTGTAAGTAAACTATTTCTTTACTTACCAAATGTATGGTTCCCCCCCCCCCCATGCTTGGAGAAGAGGGAAACTTTGGAAAGAAACTTTTTCAGGGGACATTTTAGAACTCACCTGGAGGGGCACATATTTTAAAAGTCTAACAGCCTATATTTCCATGCTTTAGTTTGCTGCATGTTTTGCGATTTTAAATCTCTGCTAATAATGTCACGCGCATACGCAGAAGTGGTGAATCGCCCCACGCGCAGACACAGGTTGCGTTCGCTTCTGGATGTGAACGGGGCTCCGGAACTGTACAATGTGCCTGTGCTTCACTCTCCCACTTTCGTTAGTTAATATTTGATAGATAATTTGGTGAGGGCTCCCCCCCCCCAAAAAAATGTATTCCCAATTAACCTTTCAAATTCCATTTTTGTTGTTGTTCTTAATTCTTAAATATGTTTTCATTTGTATAAATTGGAACCGGGTGGGGTGGGGTGGGGAGGTGACTGTTCACATTCATCTAAAATTTGCCAAACATTTTCAGCTATAAACCTAATTACAATAGTTTCCAATGTCTGTGCATCTTAAGAGTTAACTACCAATCATTTCAAGGGCATTGTGCAGCAGAAGTGCTTCTGGATTGTGCTCATGGGGTCAGATCTCTCTGCCTCCCACTTTCCCCAGTTTTAATGACCACCCACATCTGCCACTTCAGCCACATCCTACATTTTTATCCTGCTGTTGCTCAAGAGCTGTGGTTGGTTTACATGCTTCTCCTCCACCTCAATTTTATTACTACAACAGCCTTCGTGGGCGAAAGAGGATTTGAATCTGGGTTTCCCTGGTCCTCCCAGTCTGACATTCTAAGCACTACTCCATGCTGTCTCTTGCCCTGAAAACAAGGTTGTATCTCACCACAGACACACCCAGGACCTTAAGGCACTCTATTCCCACCTTGTGATTTTAAAAATAATTATCAGGATTTAATTTGTACCTCAATCTCTCCCTGGCATCAGTTTTCAATTGCAGCGCATAGTGAGTAGTGGACCAAGTGTGAATGGTCCTTGAGCATGAGTAGAGTACATAAATCTCATGGCAGAGTGAACAGTTTCCAGGTCAGAGGGTCAAGTTTCTTGACTTACCTGAATCCCTGGCATCTCTTTTTCTCGAAGGTAAACCCTTCCCACTCCACCTCCCTGAACTGCCCCCCATAAAATTGATTTGCTAATAAAAGAGAGTGAGAGAGATTCTGCAGGTAAAACTGTTTTTGCTTTCCATTAGTTACACTTAGGAAAATGAGCTGTTTTGACCTTGATTTAATGGAAAAACTTATTATGACTCAGTTTGAAAACTCTTTGAGGCCACATGAGAGCAGCAGCAGCAGCCGCCGCCGCCATGTTCGCAGAGCCAGTCCCCTCCAACTCACATTCCCCAATTCCCTGGTGCCTAGTAAGACAAGGATAGTTAAGCATGTGCAACCCCCCCTCCCCCTGCTCAATTAAACAACAGAGACACATAACTTCCATAATATACCCCTTTGCCATTATGACTATCTTTTAATGCTTGATGAACTTCTTGTAGTCATTTGCATGCTTGGGTAAAATGACTTTTGCCAGAAATGACTCTTTAGAAGTTTGTAGGGTCAGAATGCAAAGATCAGACTGGCTGAGTCAGTTTAACCAGTGGTGCTCACAGTATTCTATTGCGGGGGGGGGGTCACATTTTTTTTATATGTGGGCTCTAATCCGAAGGGCTTGCCTGTGCATATACTGACAGAATGGTGTACAGACATCTCACATCAACCCTTAATAGCTAATCACTGGCTGAGCCAATCACTGTATAACCTTTTGACAGAAGTGGATGAAATTTCCAGACATAGACAACATTAGCTAAGTGGATGAAGCCTGTCCAATTTCAAAGAGGTGCAAAGTGGGATGTTCCTTCTAAATCTCTCCCCAAAACAGTGTGATTGGACGTGAAAATTGAGGGCACTGTTTGGAAGCTTCCGCTGTCAATACCAAAACTACACTCCCTCCTCTCCCTCCCTCCATCCTGATGTCTTTCTCATATCTCCGCAAGCAGACTGTCTGTGTCCCTCCAGATCTCCAAATTGGCTCTGAAGCTTCATAAAGAACCAAATTCTGTTAGGGATTATTCAGAGAATTCCCGCTTTGTTTCAGGAAAGACCCGAGTATCCCCAAAGCAACCCACTTAAGTTAGAGATTATGAAAACCAAGTGCACATCCATAATTAATACTACACATTTCTCCTAAAATATTCAGGATAAAAAAGTTTTTTATTGTTTCCCAAGACTTCATGAGATTTGACTTAGAGAAAGCATGTTTCAGAGATGCTGTAAGTTAAGAGGTAAAACTGAATGCTTTACTCTCCTCCAAAAAAACAAAATCTTGTGCTTCAGCTTCAATGGAAATTGAAGAGCACATTGTAAAAAAGATTTCAAAGACACATTTTGCAGGGTAAGCTTTTGTGAAAACCCACCTCCCTATTTTGACAAAGAAGACTTGGGGATCTGTAGTCCGAAAGAGCTATCATCAACATAGCAAGCTACTTTACAGTGACTCAGGGCTTGTCCACACTTACGCTTGCCTTGTGCCTAGAAAGCCCTGGTCTGGGGGGTTTTCCACTTGACCCGCACTTTCTAGGACTGGTCCAAACAGTTTTCCCCTTGCCCATTCCTTTCCCAGGGAAAATCCACTCTTTAGCACTACATGCATTTTCCAGTGTGGACAAATGTGTAGTTTGTTCCTTAAGTATCCCATGAAGGCAAGAACGCCCAGACCATCAGGGGGGGTCTCTGATGCTGTGAAGATGACCTGCATATGGACATTCTCTCCTTCATAGGATATTTTACTGCGATAAAGCGTTGTCAATCAGGAAGTGGTTTGATTGATGCTATTTGAGCAGGCATTCTTCTTGACAGGTCCTCAGGGCAGGGGCTGTTTGGAGCAGGTGCTCAGTTTGCCCCTCTTCTCTTTGCAGACAGCAGCGACAGCGAGCTCGAGCTCTCGACCATCCGGCATCAGCCAGAAGGGCTGGACCAGCTCCAGGCTCTGACCAAGTTCACCAAGAAGGAGCTGCAGTCCCTCTATAGAGGCTTCAAGAACGTGAGTGGGAAGCTTCCACTGGCTTCTTGCACCCTCCCAGGCATTTCCTGAACTCCAGACTTCCCCAAGCCGCGGGAAATCTCAGAGCTTCTTTTCAGGAGACCAGATTTTTCTCTCAGGGTGGGCCTCTGAAGAGTCCCAGTGTTTTTGTGCCATCTTGTTTGGATAAGTGTTTTTACCCCGCTCTTTGGATGAAAAGGAGCTCCTAAAGCAGTTTACAAAGCTTCATAATCAAGACAGTCTCTGCTTGCAGTTTAAAAGATGTGGCACAAAAGGAAAGGGGATCAGGAGGCAGAAGGAGGGAAAGGAAACTCAGGCACTGGTTCTTAGTTAAAAAGTTCTTAAGAGTGTTCTTTCTGGCAGGGGTGGGAGAATCAAGTTCCCTATAACTAGGAGTTTCTAACCTGCACACTACAAGGGGTTGTAGGACTACATCTCCCATCAGCCACCATCAGCCAGCATGGCAGGTCGTCAGCGATGATAGGAGCTATAGTTCAACAATATCTGGAAGGCTACGGGTTCCCCTGTCCCTCCAATATCCAGGCATAAGAAGAACAAATCTACCCAATGGACCTAAACCAGTTAAAGATGTGATTTTCTCTCCCTGTGGAGCTGTAGTTCCGTGAGGAAAGACAGGGAGCTTTGGCAGAGACTTGGATTATTGAGCAGATCTGCCCAAGAAGCCTCGTCATTTGGCTTCAGCACCAAGTGCCTTTCAAGAAACCACCCTGCCTTCTGTTCCATGTATCTTTAATCACTGTTTCCTGTAATACTTGGCTCTCGGGCATCATCGAAATACTAAGTTAATTGTTTCTCTGCCGGCGCATATTATTCCATTTTCACTGGGATCCATCTCAGAATTGACTGATGAATCAACAGCCTTTATTTTCTAGACAGACTTTCATGCTGCAACTTTTTTAGTATTTCGTAATGGAGAAGGTTTGACGTTCCACTTCCTCTGAATTCCTGACACTTGAATTTGACTGCAAGGCCTTCTTGCACCCCAAGTAAAAAAACAAAGCCCCCAGTTTCCCTTCACCTTGGCAGTCAGATCCTATAACTTAGTTGCTCATGCAACACATAGTTAATCTACGGAACTCACTCCCACAGTGATGACCACCATCTTAGATGGCTTCAAAGAAGATTAGACAAAAACAAGGGGGGAAAGGCTATTAAATGGCTCAGGAATGCAATGCCTCAAGGAGATAATCTTCTGAGGCCCTTCTCCAAGAGAGGTCCAGAGGGTGACAACATGAGAACAGGCCTTTTCTGCAGTGGCCCCCTGTGTGTGGAATGCTCTCCCCTGGGAGGTTCGCTTGGCGCCTTCATTATACACCTTTAGGCCCCAGGCAAAAACATTCCTCTTTAACCAGGCCTTTCGCTCTTTCACACCCAATGCCCTTTTAATACCGGGGGGGGGGGGGGGGGGTTGTTGAGTTGTTTTTGTTTTTAATTTGATTATGTGTTGTGTGTTTTTATATTGTGATTTTAAGTTGTAACCATCCTGAGACCTGTGGGTATAGGGTGGTATGCAAGCACCATTATCATCAGTGCTCCAGACCATGATGACTATGTCCTGCCTCCACAAGAGTATTCTGAATACCAGGCACTGGGACTCACCTGTGGGCAGAGTGCTCATGCGCTCGTCTCCTGCTCGAAGGATTCCCACCAGCATCTTGTTGGCCACTGTGCAAACAGGATGCTGGACTAGAAGGGCCACTTGGGGCCTGATCCAGCAGACTTGCCTTATGTTCTTAACCCCACACAGCTTCCTGGTGTGAGTGTACATGACTTACTGAAGACCTGGAGTCACCAGTGTGGTTCCCACAGGGTTTTTTTTTATGGTGCTCACAGGGACACACCCCTTGCTTAAGCCTCCTGTTGTTCACAATAGAGTAGGTAGCCATGTGTGTTTAGTTGTGGTGTGCAGTGGGCCCTCAACAATTTATTGGGATTGCAAATGTGCCCGTGAGAAAAAAGGCTGGCAACCCCTGCTCAAGACTGTCTGCCCCACCTCACATATCCCCATGCATTAGCAAGGTTGCCTGGAAGAAACAGGGGACTCAGCTACATAAGTAAAAAACCAGGATTTGAATGCATTATGTAACACCAGATGGTGCCAGAGAGCAGAAATTTTGTTTATACGCGATTTTCCATAGGGTTTTTTTTCTTTTGTTATAATGATCTAATTTCTGACTTCTTTATAGCATTTATTCCTGTGTATAGATTCACCCAAAGTCTATACACATGTGGCAGATAGCACATAAACCTCCACATGAAGGTGTCATTCTGGTCACGTGGAATCCTGTACCTCCTTCTTCTCCATAGATCAGGGTGGCATCCTCCAGATGTTGTTGGACTCTTAGCTCCCACCAGCCCCAGCCAGCATGCCCAATGGCTATAGTCCAGAGCAAAGGAGGGCAGCACATTACTGATCCCTGCTGTCATGGGTGTGGCTAAGGGGGCAGGGGGCAGCTGCCCCCCCCAAATCAAGTAATTCAATAAAAATACTTAACTGAGGTTCAGCCCCCCCATAACATGAAGCCGGCCCCCCAACATAAATCCTGACTATGCCCAAGCCTGCCATAGGTGGCCATGCTAATTCCTGGGGGCCTGGAAGTGGGGCTGCAAGTCTGCATCAGGAAGGGCAGGCTTGCAGCCCCACTCCCCAGGAACCATGTGATGGTGACACATTTCCTGCGTATCAGGCTGTTGCTAAAGGCACAGGAGCTGGGCCAGCAAAAATGAAAGGTGGCCAGAAGACAAGTGGAAGTCAGAATGCCTGCAGCTCTCATTTTGGAGCTGGTTTAGGGGGAAGGGCCATAGCGCAGTGGAAGAGCGTCTGCTTTGCATACAGAAGGTCCCAGGTTCAGTCCCAGCAGCATCTCCAGGTGGGATTGCGAGAGACTCCGTGTCTGAAACCCCATCGCTGCTGAGAATATTGAGTTAGACCAGTCATCTGACTCGGTAAACAAGGCAGCTTCCTCCAGGAAGGACTGCAGCTCAGTCCTTGGCATGCAGAAGGCCCCAGGCTCAGTCCCTGCCGCCGCTGCCAGGGTAGGGCTGGGAAAGATGCCCTGCCTGAAACCTGCCCCTGCAGTCAGTCTGACAAAGTATAAGGCAGCTTCCTGCATTCTGTGTTGCGCATTCACAGCTCTCTGCAGAAACAAGAGTGAGTCACAGTGGGTATCTTTAACTCTGTGTGTGCAAATTACGCATTACTGAGTTTGAGGACAAATTAGAGCAAAGCTTTATGTGTAGTCGTCATAAGACATATGTGGCCCCTGATGCTTCCCGAAGTCCCACATTCTTCCATTCTGTCAGTGACTAGTTGTTTTTTTCCTGTTAATTTCCTCAATTTACCTGACTTTAAAAAAAAGCTCCGGCTGCCTTTTCTATGGAAGAGGCAGCTTTTTATTACATTTTTTAAAAACTTTTTACCTGCTTCTATGGCTTGGAGAAAGTAAGTTCCTTCCCTCAGCTTTCTGAAAACCAAGTGGGATACTTCTGCAATACTACATATGCAATATATGTGTCTGTGTGTGGTGTACTAAAGTTAGAAACCAGTAGATGGATTGGTCATTGTAAGGACCTTCTGTATACTTAATTAAGAGCAACCCTTTCAAATTCTTTTGTTTTTGTTTTTTTAAATATTTATTGAATTTTATAACAATTAATGATACAAATCTTATTCATCATGTTATTTACAATTATAACCCTATCAAATCCAATCGGGCTTACTTCTGAGTAGACCTGCATAGGACTGAAATTTCTAATGTGAGGTACCCATGGGGAAAACGGAAGCAGGATTATCATTATTCCATATTGGTTCATCCAATACCCTTTTCTCTCTCCAGCTACACCTAGCTCTGGTTCTGCCTGCCCCTGGCACGTGGTTCCTTAAGACGTGATGGAGTCGACTCTGTGGGGCAACCTAATTTGCTTGAGGGTGGTCTTGTGATTTTTGTTTTGGGTCAGATGTTGGGCCATAACAGAAAGTGAGGGTTGGGGGTGGAAGTGCACATGGGACCTGAGTGAGGCTTTGCTGCTATTTGCCAGGATGGCCAGTGGGTGAAGCTCCAGAGGGTAACTTCCTTCTGACTTGCATTGATAGGAGTGCCCCAGCGGCTTGGTGGATGAAGAGACCTTCAAACTGATCTATGCTCAGTTCTTCCCGCAGGGAGGTGAGTCTGGGACTGATGTCTTCCTTTCAGCTGCTATTTGGGTTAAGGCACTGAGCCCCCTGTGAGAGTGATGCTGCCACAAAGCTTTCCCCAGAATGGCAGTCCATGCAAAAGCAAGAATGCCTAGCCAACTTCTAATGCTGTGCCTCTTGCCAGCCTGGTGCGCTCCAGCTGTTATGGACTACAACTCCCATCAGCCTACCAGGTTGGCACAGTCTGCTACATATACATCCAAATATGTATTGCTGCCTATATTGGCTGGTGAAGGCAGGTGAACATGGCAAGGATGTGGGTGGATTCCTATGGTAAAAATACCCAGGTACCTAAGCAGAACTTGAATAACCATCAAACCAGTTTAATTCCCCCAGGGAATTCTGGGAACTGTAGTTTTATTAGGGGTGGTTATATCTGTGCTTTTGACCAAACTGCGGGAGGCAGTGGAGGACAGAGGTGCCTGGCGTTCTCTGGTCCATGGGGTCACGAAGAGTCGGACACGACTAAACGACTAAACAGCACAGCACAGCATATCTGTGCTAGAAATTGTCAGCATTCTTAGCTCCCTAACTAAGGTGCCCATTTAAGCATTGCCAAAAAAAGCAGAAATGTATCACCAAAATTATAGGACACAGATTTGTATATAAAGTTTGAGTAATTGTAATTTGATGAGGATGCACAGAATTATTTGTACGCTATCCCCTGGTCAAGGGGATGATAATTAAACCAGTTTAATTTGAAAGATGGATGTAATTGTGCCTATAGAAAGCATAGCCAAGACCAGTGAAACTTGGGTTCAAATCCTTTCTCTCTCATGCACAACTTAACCTCAGGATTATTATTTTTAAATAATATTTATTAAGTTACCCAATTTAACAATACAATAAAGGTAACATTAAAAACATTCCAAATTATAAAACAATCAAACAGTCCAAACATTAAGCCAAATTATATATCTTTGTTTGACTGAGGTTGGAGGATTGCCATCATCTCACATTTGCACTGCTTTCTTAATTAGTCTAGGTGATTCCTATAAATCAATCCTATGTTAATCCTTCGTTCGTTTTCACAGCCTCTGAGTTCGTCCCAACTTAACCTCAGAATTGCTGTGATGATAAAAATGTGATTATAAAAAAATCCCTTGGATGTCTTCTTGAGTCCTCAAAATAAATGCAGGACATGGATAAATGGCCTCAGCAACATGGGGACATTGCTCCAGGAAGCTGTGTGGTGGCCGGGCAAATAATGTGGTTCCTTCACATGTGCTATTCCATCTTGCCCAAGAGAAAGATGTTGCTGTGAAGCAGGTCCTTTCCTGCTGCTAAGATGTGTGAGCCAGGGAAGGGCCGTCACTCAGTGCTAGAACACATGTTTGCATGCAGAAGGGGCTGGGTTCAGTCCCCAGGCTGGGCTGGGAAAGACTCCCTGCCAGAAGCCCCTGAAGAGCCCCCGCCAGTCAGCACTGACTAGGATTGAGGAAGATCTGTGGCCCCATAGATGTCGCTGGACTCTGGCTCCCATCAAGCCCAGCCAGCAAGCTGCTTGACTACAACTCCCATCGTCCTTAACCATCATCAAGGATGATGGGAGTTGGAGTCGAGCAAGTCTGGAGGGCTCCCACCATGCTGAGCTAAATGAACCAACCCGCCTGGCAGTATCCAGCACCTTCCTGTGTTCCTGCTTTGTAGGCAGAGTGAATAAGCAAGACCCCACAAGCCCCTGTAGCCCACCTGCTTCTGCTGTTCCCTCTGCAGATGCCACCATGTACGCGCATTTCCTGTTCAATGCCTTTGATGTGGACCGGAATGGAGCCATCCGCTTCGAGGTAAAGTGCTCTTGTCTCTGTTCCTTGGGTTGTGGCTCCAGGCAGTCCTTGGTGAGCCATTTGGGAGGTAAAAAGCAATGGGACAGGTGGGGAAGGCCTCTCTTCTCGTGATCTACACGCCAACAATTCTTTTGCTGAACATCACCTTGCTCAAAGAGGTTACAAAACCCTGCCAAACCTGTTTCCCAGAGGCAAAAGTAAGGGTGAACAGGTATACTCTTAATCTGCAGGCTGTTGCTCTGTGGAAAAAACCCAAATGGGTGCCATTTCTTGGGTGCCATTTCCCAGACTTAAATATACCCCACAAGTGTTCCATTTTAAACGGGACATCCAGAATCCCAGAAGCCAATCCCAGCTTCTGTTTGCATCCCAGAATGTCCCTTTTTCAGTCCTGTGTGAGTCCTTGCCCCAGACCAAAAGAACCCTGCTGAGAGCCGGATCAGAGAGCTGGACCAGAAAGTATATCCCTTCTGATGTCCTGATTTGGGGAATGAAAATGTTGGAGGGTATGCCTTCAGCCAATGCACCATATTCACCAGGACTGAATGGGGGAGTGAAGGGGGAGGTGCAGAGCAGAGAGGCACAGGTTCAGCAGCAGTTGGCAACCTTTTGGAGCAGTGGGCACATTTGGAATTTGGACAAAGTGCTGTGGGTGCAAGGCACAAAATGGCAGCTACAGGGGCTCGGCATAATGGCAAGATCAGAAAAAGAGGCAGGACCACAAAATGGTGAGGGGATGCCCCCCCCCAGACACACCAGCTGCCCCATCAATGGGAGAATGGCACCCACATCGTCTACTGCTGCACCTGCTGACGAAGAGAAGTTCGTTGCACCTCTCCTCTGTTCAGAATGGATGAAACCTTTCACAGGCGCCATAGTGCATGCAGGCACATGGGAGCATTCTGTTGGTCTCCCCTGCTCTGGGGTCAGTATATCCCCTGCAGGCTTCCTTTGCCAGAGCCAGCTCCCAATTTTGCGGCAGAGGGGCTTGAGCAAGATCCCTTAGGAGAAGGAGAACTCTGGTCCTAAACCTTCATTGCCTTCCATCTTCAAGAGAAGAAAAGGCTAAGGACTAAATCCTACACAAATCCGGAGTAGAGTCCCTACGACAGTTGGATGGCACCTTCCGGCAACTCCTGCAGCCAAGCTGGTGCCAAACCTCTTGCTCTGCTTTCCTTTGGACCACATCAGCGAGGCTGGGGGTGGGGGGAGGTCTTGGCATCTGGGCCGGCCAGGACCTCCCTACACGCTGCCCAAGCTTGCACCCCAGGGAGGTCACTTTGGTGCTGCTAACACAGAGGTTTGATGGAGGCACACTTCACTGTCTCTTGAGACAGACAGATGACAACAGCAACAACATATAATTAACAACTATTAGTTGTGTACATTGCTTCCAAGAGGTCTACTCCAGTATGAATAACATTGGATGCAACACAGAGTTGGAAGGTGTCAGCATAAAAACCGCTCTTGAATCTGCAGTAGAAAAGCCTTAATTGGCCTTAAGGAAATTCACAGACGTAGCAAATTTCAGAGAAGCAGGGAGAGTTCTAGCGTCGTCGGGGAGGTCCTGAGACTTTGCAGATTATACACAGTACACACGTTACAAAGGCACTACATGGAAAGGCTGTAACTCAGTTGCAGAGCATCTATCCTGCATGCAGAAGGTCCCAGATTCAGGCCCCAGCATCTCCACGTAGAATTCAGAGAAACTCCATCTCTGGATCCCTGGGGAGCCACTTGAAGGGCTTGTCCACACGTCTGTTTGTTCTGTGCTTTCTAGGCATGGGTCCCAGTGGTTTTACACCCCCCACCCCTGCTTTCACTGGGAAACCTGCTGTTTACCGCTGAATGTCAGTTGGGCTTCCTGTGGATTGACGCTTCTTCTGATTCAGTGATTAACAGCAGGTTTTCCTGGGGAAAGTGGCAGGGCATATGAGAAACCTCTTGCAGCCGTCCCTAGAAAACACTGGGCAGCCAGCTGGATCAAAGGCCTGAATCAGCACAAGGCCGCTTCCTATGCTCCTGTGTTCTTACTATGGCTGGAAGTGGCTGCCTGGGAGTGGAGGGGAGGTGTGCTCTTTTCATGGGAGCTGCACCATGGGATACCCAATTGCTCTGCCCCTTCCTCTCTTGCAGGATTTTGTCATTGGCCTCTCCATCTTGTTGCGTGGGACGGTGCATGAGAAGCTCAAGTGGGCATTCAACCTTTATGACATCAACAAGGATGGCTATATCACCAAGGAGGTGAGTTTTGTGCATTTGTGTGTGTGTGTGTGTGTGTGTGTGTGTGTGTGTGAGAGAGAGAGAGAGAGAGAGAGAGAGAGAGAGAGAGAGAGAGCGCGCTTGTGCTCTGGCATCCTTGAGGCTACCTTTTAATATGTCTCTACTGTCCTTACTTACAACATAAACCTTTTCTGTCCCTGGTAAAGCGTTGTCCTGTGTTGTCCCATCTTTGCCTTTGGGGATGATTTGTTAAAACTGTCCTTCTTGGTAGTATGAAGTTTTTAGAGTCTCTGTTCTTCAGGGTTTAGCTCTGGGCTCATTCAGATGACACCTATTTATTGAGCATTCATCCTGATTGTTTGCACAGCTCTGTACTTCATCAGGTCAAGGTATTCAGATGGATACTGGGACCTTCTGCATGCAAAGCACATACTCTCCTACTGCGCCACAGTCCTTGAGGTTTGAAGAAAGGGGTGGTTTAAATAGGAAGCTGCCTTATCTCAAGTCGGACCACTGAGTCCATCTAGCTCAGTAAAGTGTGCACTACCTGGCAGGGGGTCTCGAGGGAGGAGTCTTTTCCAGCCCTACTTGGAGATGCTGGGGATTAAATCTGGGGCCTTTTGCATGCAAGTTAGGTGCTCTAGCCACTGAGCTACAGCCTCTTCCCCGGCTGGAAGTCAGGGCTGATTAAGAAGTGCAAAAATCCTTTACATTACTCTTAAGCTTCTTGCCTCTGAGCAGAGTCACACTAAAGAGTCCACCTAAGACAGAAAAGGACTGGGGAGAAAGCTGGCTTCATCCAGCCTCTTGACTGCTCTGAAAGCTTTGCTGTCCTTCTCTGCCAGGAGATGTTGGCAATAATGAAGTCCATCTATGACATGATGGGCCGCTACACCTACCCAATCTTGCGGGAAGATGCTCCCATTGAACACGTGGAGAAGTTCTTCCAGGTAAGGGGACTGGGGGTGTGGGGCCAAGAAAGCAGCTGGGAGGCACTGAAAAGGAGCAGGCAAGGTGAAATCAGGGGGCGACGGAAGTTACAGGTGCCTGAAGCTGTTGTGTAGACACAAAAGTCCATGGCAGGATGGTGCAATTCTCCGCAAGCGCCTGCTGTGTGTTTTCCTTCCAGGTGTATCTGGACCACGACTCCCATCATCCTTGGCCATGGCCCATGTTGGCCAAGACTGAGGGGCACTGGACTGTCTCACCCCAGATATCCCTGCCTGACAACTGCAGTCCTCAGCTGGGGTATTGCATGCCCCAGAGCTGCACTTACTGTGCATGCCAGCGACTGAGGGCAGTATCCTGTCAGCACAAGGATTTCTGCTTGCGCAGTGAAGCATCCCTGCCACACATCTGCCACACACCTTTAGATGTGCTCTGGAGGGTTGGGGAACTCCTAGAACAGATTTAGGGGGCTGTAAAGAGAGGAGAGGAAGGAAAGTTCAGTTGCACAAGCAGAAATCCCAGCAGTGACAGGCGGCCTTAATTGGATACCGCCCTGAGGGTTGCATCCAGTGCTTTTTCCCCAAGGGGTACTCAAGGGTATGCGGTACCTGCACCTCTTTTTTTAGTTTAAAAGTGTGACGCTTGTAACAACTTCATGGTGAGCACAGACAGTGCCCAGCTGAAATTAGCCAAGCACCAAGCCTTCTGACATTGGTTGAAGATGGTTTTTGTTTAAGAAGGCTTTCCCCTGTCATTTTATGGAATAATAAACATACAGTTTTCGAAATGGTTTTATTGCTTTTGTTTTACTGAGTTTGTAATCTTTTGCATTTTATCTTGTTTTGCTGTACATTTCTTTGGGAGTAACTTTTTGTGGTTTATAAATCTGCAGATAAATAAATAAATAACTGGTGGAGGCCCCACGTTCTTACTTAAGGACTTCGTAACTCTCTGCTTCATGTTTATGAAGCAAGCATTCTGGTGAAACAAAACTAGCCTCAGCTGGGGGTTGCCGTTTACTGAGGCTGTTCTGTTATGGAAGTTTGAGTGGTGTCCATCAGAGCACATTGGGACTTAACAGCATTGCTGATTCAGACTGCCAATGGAAGCAGAGGCAGAAGCTGCAGGAAAGGGGAAAGGGAACCTCTCAATAGACTGTCCAGCGGGGCACTGCGGGCATCTCAGGCAGGCTTGCACACCCTGGGGGAGGAGAAGGGTGGGGCAATGCATTTATAGGGTCTGGACTCTGCATATCTGGGTCAGGCATCTGTTACTCACACAGCCCATTTTGCATTTCAGAAAATGGACAAAAATCAGGATGGCGTGGTCACTATTGAGGAGTTCCTAGAGACTTGTCAGAAGGTGAGCTCAAGAACAGCCCCACAGAATCCTGCAGCAAGACCCAACAGCCTGGTGCTCTTTTTCAAAGGGGTGGGGGCGGTGTGCTTTGTTTATTTAAAAGCTTTAAAGCTTTTCTGTTTAAAGGGCCCAATAATACCCACTTTCAAGCTGAGTATGAAAATCTGAAATCATTGGGAACACTTCTTTTAATTTTTTTTTAAATTTGGAGGTGTTGGCAATTCAAAACTGATTCAAAGTGACAGTGGAAAAGTAGCAGTTGTGCTGGTTTGTATAGTTGTCACGGACACCGTCCAATAGGCACTGCCCATGGCTCATGCCTGCCCACCAGAGGAAATTCAGCCATCATGCTTGTTGAGGAAATAATCGCTGGATTCCACTATAACTCCATGATCTTCCATTATCACAGTGTTTCCAGAATGTCAGAGAGCTGGCACATTTATTGCAGAATTAAGATGGGAGGGACACGCTTTCCCTCTTTGTGTAAGGCTTGCCCACTGCATGAGTCACTGATCTGGATTTGCCTCCTGGTTTGTGGATATAAGCCCAGATCAGTGACTTAAGCAGAGATGTAGCAAGCAGCCTCCTCTGATTCTGCTGCCTCTTTGCATTGAAAATCATTGAGCCATCTAGTCAGACCTGTTGCAGAGACAAGCAGAAGTACCCATCCCCATCATGGGCTGATTGAAGATGCTAAGGCCACAGTGATGAATCTTGCAGGGTGGCACTGGGCACCCTCCTCTGTGTAGATGAGTGCTTTGGGCTTCCTTACCAGAATCTTTAATGAGGGTGTAATGTATTTCTTACTGCATGACGTTTGGGAATTCCTCTAGGATGAGCCTAAAAATGAACTTTGTTCACATTTTTCATCCCAGCCTCTGAGCAGTGCTGGTATTGTGCTTCTTCCCAGCTGGCAGGCTCCCCATGGGGACATCTGGTCAGCGCCTGGGAGAGCAGGAAACTCAACTGGATGGGCTGCTGGCCTGACCCAGCAGGTGCTCTTCTTAGGTTCCTAGTCAGTCACTCAGACCTCCTCTCTCTCTGTCTCCCTGCATCAGGATGAGAACATCATGACCTCCATGCAGCTGTTTGAGAATGTCATCTAGGGCGCCACCACCAGGGATCCTGCCACGTCTCTCCCGCCCCACCTGCCACCTTGGCCTGCACTTGGACAGACCTCTTCATCTTTCTTGTGAAGCACACACGTCTTTCCCAGGAAACAAAGAAAACAACCAAAAAACTCTTTTTATATCTCAGGGTGGGGGGAAATAAAAGACAAAAAGGGAAAGAGATACTGTTTGCTTGCAAGATTTGCTGGATGCTCACAACTGAATGTCTAGGAGCCGAGGGATTGGCGGGGGGGGGGCGGGGGGGAGTGACTGGGCTCTTACAGGAATCTCTGGTACAGCAGGGAATTGCTCCGGAAGAAGATGTCTCATCGGCCCAGGGAAAGATATTTTTCTAGCAGCATATTGGAGAAGGGTTCTGCTTTTCTGAGAGTGAATGGCAGCACTTCTCCTCCCCCAAATTTATTAAGCTCCATTTCTCAAACACCAAATCCTTCAGTACTTGAACAGGGCCGTTTCCCCCTTCAGAGTTGTGCTCTTGCACAGCTGCTGTTCATTTCAGCCAGCCTTGAATAGGGAACTACCGTTTTGCACACCTGCCATCCCTCATGGGGGGCCATCTCTGCCCACCCCCACCCCCCAGCTGGGCCCTCCTGCTCCATATTCTGCATTTCACATTCCCCCTCAGCTGAAGTGAGAGGAACAGGAGAAGGACGCACAAGTCGCTTTGGAAACCCTGACTCCTGACTGACTGTGGCCTGCAGTGGCTGATGGGAGGTGTGCAAGAGCAGCAGAGCTCTCTGGCTGTGTGCTAGCTCTGCAGGCAAGTCCTTAGATCCTGATCTCCGTTAGCCAGTGCTCGGCTGACATATTCTCATGGAAAGCAGGAGGATGGCATAGACTTTAAAGTCCTTGCTGCGTATACTCCCTGCTGCATACACACACACAACCTTTAAAGCAAATTTGAAGCATATTCTTTCCCTCAAAGAATTCTGGGCACTGTAGTTTGCTGTTCCCAGAGTTACAATTCCCAGCAACTCATGACAACAGTGCCCAGAATTCTCTGAGGGAATGTCCTTCAAATGTGCTTTAAAGGCAGAGGGTATACACAGCATATGCAAGTGGTCCCACCAAAGATATTTTCCACATTGGTCTGCTCCATAGCTCCTGGGCATTTGCTCTTGGATGCATTCTAAGGCATAGACACAATTTATGCAGGTGCTTGGGATACATTTTACAGGTCACGTAAAAGGCATCCTGGCAGGTGTCCCAGAATGCTTTGTAATACAGTGGTACCTCGCAAGACGAATGCCTCGCAAGACGAAAAACACGCAAGACGAAAGGGTTTTTTGTTTTTTTAGTTGCTTCGCAAGACGATTTTCCCTATGGGCTTGCTTCGCAAGACGAAACGTCTTGCGAGTTTGTTTCCTTTTTCTTAAAACCGTTAATACCAGGGTGCACCCGTGCTTCGCAAGACGAAAAATCCGCAAGACGAAGAAACTCGCAGAACGAATTAATTTCGTCTTGCAAGGCACCACTGTAAGCATGGCACAGAGAGATCGGGAATGTTGAGAATCCTGACTGCCCTTTCCTGACCTTCCTCTCCCTTAATGAGGAAGTCCAGGGATTGCAGAAATTTGAAAAGCAGAGATGAGTTGACCCCCCTCCCGTTTCCATTCTTGTTGCACATCTCTGCCTGCCTCTTGGTTTAATTTAGGGATTCTACCATTACTTTTCATTTGTACCCTTCCCTTACAAGTTACTGATATACACCAGCACATATTTGCGCTGATCAAATCACAGTGCAAAACAAAAGCAAAGTGAGTCCTGATGTGATCACATTACAATTCCATTTTGTGGTGCAATTTAATCAAAACACTGATGTCCATTAGTAATTTGTATAGGAAAGGAAAATACCTGAACTGGAACTTGCAGCAAACTCTGGCTTTGCAGGAGTCTGTACAAAGCTCAGGAATCAAAAATTCAGAATGACTGATTGCTTATTCCAGAAACCAGATCAGGGAATCTGGGATGTCAAAACCCGGAGGGGGAGATTTCATGAGCGTCCCTAAAAAAACCACCATCCGTGCCATAAACCCAAAATGTGACCAGACTCAGCACTTCAAAAAGGAGTTGGCCCTACACATTGCAATGTCCATTTCATATTTCTCCTCTTGTTCTCTCCAGTCGCAGATGGCTACAGTATTGCTCCCCCTGTCACACACAGACTCATAGAATCGTAGAGTTGGAAGGGACCTTGAGGGTCATCTAGTCCAACCCCCTGCAATGCAGGAATCTCAGCTAAAGCATCCATGGCAGATGGCCATCCAGTCTCTGCTTCAAAACCTCCAGTGAAGGAGAGCCAATACACAATCTCGCTGCTCTGATTGCCTTGGGCAAGACAGGGTCTCATTGCCAACCAGGCTACAAAGTGTGGTTCCCTTGTCCTCTCCCACCCACACCCCAGATCCCTCTCAGGATGTTGTGAGTTTGTACTCAATGCTTCCTGACATATGTACAGTATAAGGAATGGCCGCATGTCCCACTAGCCTTTCATTCCAGCATCTCCTAAACCTCCTTTCACAGCACAATATGGGGAGACAGTCGCTGGTTCTTGTTCTCTGTAACTACTTGATATTCAGTCACTGTATATTTTAATAAAATAAGCATCAAAAAAGACCAAGGAGTTTCAGCCCATCGTATTTCTCTAGGGTTGCTGAGATGCCCTTACATTTTGTTCCAGTAAACCAGTGTTACCCAATGTGCTGCCATCCAGATCTTGAACTGCACCTCCTGCCATCCCTGATCACTGGCCATCCTGGCTGGAGATGATGGGAGTTGGAGTGCAACATCTGGAGGACCACAAAGAAGCCACTAAATGGGTAAGGATTAAACAGCTTCTGAGTGATGGAAGTGTGTGTGTGTGTGTGTGTGTGTGTGTGTGTGTGTGTGTGTGTAAGCAGTTGTGGAAGAAATGTCCAGGTGCTCTTGGAGTAATAGGTGAAAAGGACCATAGCTTAATAGTAGATCATCTGCCTTGTATGCAGAAGACCGCAGGTTCAGTCCCTGGCATCTCCTGGGAATGTTCCCTCTGAAACCCTGGAGAGCTGCTGCTAGTCAGTGTAGACAGTACTGAGCTGGATGGACCAATGGTCTGATTCCCAACTTGGGCAAAGAAAATGCTGCAAGGACATTAGGACTGAGATAGCAGAGTTGCACTTTTTGGCTCATTTGGTTATAGCAGTTCAGGAGAGCTGGGCATGTTTAATACTGATTTCGGTGAAACAAAGTGCTAAACTCTTGGGCATGTTTACTCACAAGTGAATCCCACTGAGCTTACTCACAAGCAAGTATTGTACTATAACACTCATTTGGGATTCAGGCGTAGGCCTCGTAACAGTATGGGATTGAAGTCATAAATGCACATAACTGCACCCGGTTGGGGCCATTGCACACTCTAGCAATCGTCCATTTTACTTTAATTTTTAAATTAAACATTAAACCTGGTGAAGCAGCTGGATTCTTAGGGACCAAGAAACCTGCAGACGGGACCTGAGCACAAGAGCACTCATCCTCCACCTGCGGTTTCCAGCAACTGGCATTCCGAAGCATTATTGCCTCCAGCTGTGGAGGCAGAGCAGAGTCATCCTGGCTGTGAACCCATGAATAGCCTTCTCCTCCATGACTTTATCCAGTCTTCTTTTAAAAGTCATCCAGATTGGTGGCCACCACTTGCTTCATTGGAGGTTCTAGTGTTATGAGAAAGGGAGATAGACTTTTCTCTGCTTTCTCCATGCCATGAATCATTTTATGAACTTCTGCCATGTCACCTCTTACTTGCCTTTTCTCTGTACTAAGAAGTCACTGCAACCTTTCTTCACGGCTAGAATGACTCTTGTCCTGCAAGTACTTCTGCACTAGGGAGAAGCTAATATTGCTGTACTGTCCCCATTGATGGAGATGGCCCAAGTACCTGACCGTGCTTATATTGTGATTTGGGCATTGTTATTAACTCCATATTGGGGGGGAGGCAGTAAGCGTGTGAGGGCGCCACGTCTGAGGAAGAGGCTCCCACCCCTGCTGCAGGGTGGCCCACTGTTAAGGTTCCCAAACAGCTCGTCAGAATGGTGTGCACTGTGAGAGTTGGGTGGGGCTTAGGGTTGCCACCTGTCCTGTATAACACAGGATTGTCTCATATTTCAAAGTAAAATGCTATGTCCTGTATTGTAGTTTGTCCTGTATTCCCCATATTTCTGCTATGCTGCTGCTGCTGCTCTCTCTCTCTCTCTCTCCCTCTCTCTCTCTGCCAAGCTATGACAGAGAGTGGGGGGGGGAGTAGCTCCCCACAAGGTTTTCCCCACCCCCACCCCTCCCGCTGTTTGTTTCTTTTGCTCGGCTCTGCCAGCCCAGGGGGGCCGGGCTGTTGTTTGGGTTTGTTTTTGTTTCGCTGCCGGGGGGGGGGGAGTTCCTTTTTTGTCTCTTTCTTTTGGATTTTGTGATTTATGTGGAATTGTTCAGTTTGGTTGCGCATAATTTGATGTTTTATTTATTGCTAATGACTTCTTTCGTTATGCCGCACTTAGGCATTTTTTCATGTTGCAATCCGCCTTGACCTGGGGAAAGGCGGCAGACAAATAAAAGTGTGCATATCTGCATGCATATGGGGGGGGCCCAGTAACATTGCGTCACGCTACCCTCGGCGTCAGAGGCTGCCATGGGCTGGTCTTGGCTTCTCGAAAAACCTTCTCCAGCAAAAAAAACCAGACCGTTTAAGGCGCCCTTGGGCGCTTCCCCGCCCCGCCTCCTTTGGCCCCCGCTTATCTGGGCGAGAGCGAGATGCATGCTGGGAGTTGCAGTTTCTGCGGAAGAACTACTGGGGCGCATGCGCCGACCAGGAAGCCCGGGCCAGAGGTCGCTGCGCGCAGCCGGACAGGTGAGGGGCTGCAGTTGCTGCAGCGGCCAAGGGGGCTCCGCGGCGGCAAAGGGGCCGGAAGCCTTTTGTCCCGGGCGGGGGTTTCGGGACCTCCAGTCCGGCCGCCCCTCGCGCAGCGCCCGCCTGCCGAGCGAGATCGGGGGAAGCAGCAGCAGCAGCGCGCGAGGCGGAGGGCGCGGCGACCCTTTCAGGCATCGCGTTGCGTGGCAGGAAACCTCCGCGGCCGCGCACTCTCCGCTTTTCGTACCTCTACGGCCACGCGCACCTGCTGAGGCCGCCGCCGCGCTGCCCCCTGGGAGCTGTAGTCCACGCGCCTACCTGGGAGAGAGGCTGACCGCCCCCTCCTCCTCTTGGGGGTCTCCGGGGGGGGCGGGGGCAGCAGGGGCACCGCCGCTCCGAGGCCGCCTTGGCCCTGGGGCGCCCTCCCATCAGCCCGGCCAGGGAATTGGCTTGGTTTCTTGCCTTTCCTCCGAGGAGGCGCCGCCTCGAGTCCTCTCCCTTGCTTGATCCTCACAGCAGCCCGGCGGAGTAGGCCGGGTTAGGCCAGGGGTCAGGAAACCTTTCCAGCAGGGGGCCGCTCCACTGTCCCTCAGACCTTGGGGGGGCAGAACTGTATTTTGGAAAAAATTAATAAATGAATTCCTATGCCCCACAAATAACCTAGAGATGCATTTTAAATAAAAGGACACATTCTACTCATGTAAAAACACGCTGATTCCCAGACCGTCTGCAGACCAGATTTAGAAGGCGATTGGGCCGGATCCGACCACCAGGCCTTAGTTTGCCTACCCCTGGGTTAGGCCAAGAGGGAGCAAGTGGTCAGCTGGCCCAAGGTCACCCGGTGAACTTCATGGCTGAATGGAGATTGACCCATAGAATCAGAATGGTAGAGTTGGGGACACCCTGAGGGACATCTAGTCCAGCCCCCTTCAGTGCAGTCTCTGTCCCAAGGCTCCTAGGC